>NC_069658.1:65257500-67757500 GCF_027244095.1 Hemicordylus capensis
GTCAGGTGTCGTAAATCTATTAGCTCGGGTAACCCAACAGGATTTACAACCCCCTTCAGCACTCCCCCTGTGAGATAACAGAAAGCAGCAGCGAAACTGCAAGAAGGAAAAGAAAAGGCTCACAAAGAAAATAGTAAATGAATTAAGTCCCCTGAACTAGGTACCCCCCTCTAACAATAACTGAGTAATAAGTGGGGAAAAAACCACAAAGCAAGGAATGAAATGAGCGAATGACACCAGAACAAGGAATTAACGGAACAAAGCAGGAAAACATAAACAAGGCAAACTGGAACTCGGAAAAGTCTGGAATTTAAATAGCACACTGTCTGCCGCCAGCAAAAGTTGCAAACAGCATCTGAGCAAGAACCAGCAGCCAATCAGGCTTCCCCGAGTCAGCACTTTGGCTTCCTCTCGTGATCTCCTGCACCTGCGTGACTGCCACTGTTCTTGCCTCTTGAGACACCATCTCAAGACAGGTAAAAATCCCAGGCTCCTCCCCATCAGAAATTATGTCAGGCAGCTGTTGCGAATCCTCAGCTCCAGAGTCTAGTCTCCCTGCCAAATCCTGTTGCTGTGCCTCTGAGCCCTCACTAGCAGGCGAATCCTCCTGTTCTGACTCTTCTGAGTCAGAAGTCTGAGCCATGACATCAGGGAAAGGTTATTCTTATAGACCACAGCCACTCCACCTCCCCGCACCTGCTCCTCAACAGAGTACCCTGGAGGGATAAGCTGGGACCAGAAGGGGCCACCAGCCTCCCCCAACCAAGTCTCTGTAATACATACCAGGTCTGCCCCTTCATCCAGTATCAAATCATGGATAGTTTCTGACTTATTCTGGACAGACCTGGCATTACAGAGGAGCAAGGTGAGAGTCTGTGGGAAGTTGGCACTGCTCCCCAAGGTCAAAGAGCTGGCAGGGCAGCTGGAAGGGGAAACAGCTAATAGATTTCTGATTTCCCTTCCCCTGTAACGATGCACTGACCTGCCAACTTTACTTCCTCTATTCCCCACCACCACCGGAATAGCCATCCCACAGTCAGTGGACACCCCCCATGTCTCCCCATCCCTAGACAAATCAAGACATATCTGAAATACCCAGGTTCCAAAAACAACAACAGAAGCCAACAAGTATCACCACGCCCTCGCCCTCATTGCCCCCCAAAGTGCTCCCGCAAATGAGCGACCCCCTTTGGTGTCACCCCCTCAGTGGCCGGCCCACCACCACAGTGCAGCAGTCCTTTTATAAGCCCGGAAAGATGGCTACTCTGAGCAGCTAACTCTCAGGAACTGCTGACTCACCCCCTCTGGCCCCGATCCCACACAGGCTCACCTGCAGGGCAGCCACAGCCCCACAAGCGAGGGGGCACCCAGGCTGCCAAGCTGACAACAGCTGACAGTAAACACTCAGGCTCTCACCACTAACAGTGGGCAGCCACTGTCTCTGGGAAGCAGATATTAAAGCCTCCTCCTTCCTACAAGGCTTCTGGCAACTGAGTGAGGCTTCTGAATGAGGCCCATTTCCTCCGGCTTGCCAGGTGGGGTGAGCGAGTGATTGATTAAGAGGAGGGAATGCCCCTGTGTGACTGTGCTGCTTGACAGGGACCTGGCAGCATCCCTGTTGCCAGGCAACTCCATAGCTGGATAGGTGACAGGAGGGGTGGGGCTGCTTTTCAGAGAGGCAGCCATTGTGAAGTGCTGCAGCCATGGAGCAGCTACATTCCTGGGTGGATCTGTACCACCATCTCTAGACTGCAGTTTAAAAATCAGCACGAAGCTACATTTATGGTCATGTCTGGGATCAGATGTAATACTTCGGTGGTCTTGGGGGCAAACCTTTGTGCAAACTGAAGGTTCAAATTGGAGTTTGGCAAGCCAAACCGCATGTCGCTTTCAGGTCGAAACTGCGGTTTTCACAAATTTGGATATAATGGAGTTGCAACCTCTGCTCCTTGTAATGGAGCATTTTTACAGTTGTGCAACAGCTTTTTTGCGCAAGATTGCAGAACTGTACAAAGGCATAAGTACAGCCATTGGAATAATGACATTCTTTTGTGCAGTTGCATTTGCACAAGTACTTGTTCAGTCTTGCACAACTGCACAAGTACTCCATTACAAGGCAGACAGAGCATTGCACTGTCTTTCAGCTAGAATACATAAATGATGCATGTCTTCATTTGTGAGTGGCATTACAAAAGCTATGTCCATTCTAGTATGCATGCTTCACACATGGTTGGGTAACCTATGAAAGTAGGAGCATATCAGTGTTCCTGCTTTGATATAGAGCACTGTTGTGCAGGCAGACATTTGGACATATGAGAATAGTGGCTAACATAGTGCGCAACATTCTGTTTGCCTTGCTATGGAACATGTGTGCAATTGCACCAGAGTGTTTTTGCACAAAATACAAGAATGGTTCAAATGCAGATGCATGATGAACAGCCATTGGAAATCATGGCCTCCATCCCACAACTGCATTTACGCAATCTTTGGTTTTGTACAAGAGCACTCTTGCGCAACTTTGTGCATATTCCATTACAAGGCAAGTGGAAGAATGCACAGTTACATCAGTCACTAACATCAAAACCAGCCATGAAAAACACTTGAAAGAACAAAAGGACGTGATCTATCCAGAGCTGTCACAAGTTAATTAGCATAAATTCATGATGATCATTTTACTGCACTATAAAAACAGTAATAATATAATGTTACAAATACATCACTTAAGAGGTCAATATCAGTTGCTCTCATTTCGATTCCAAAATGAATTAGTTATGCAGTTTCATACACAGGATCAAACAAATTATTACTTCATCAAAATTAATGTGGATAATTATATTAAGAAAATAAAGCTGATGTGTTTCCAATTCACATTGATTTCCATTTGACATTTTAATTATTTACTTCATTTCCTTTGGGTTTCAACACTGATGGGAGAAGGAGTGATGAATCTTTCAGACTTACCCCACTAGGACCTCAATATTCCAGTAGATGAGATACTGCCAAAGTTCATTTGCACATAATAATATCAGAGTCAATATTTATATCAAACAAGTTTTAGAAACACAAGGATAGATGTAATGAGGATTATAACAGCTCTGTGAACTGCAAAGACTGGCGTATGAGAGCCTAGTTAAATGAAATTTATATACCTGCTTCAAGATTGCAAGCAAAATAAGAACAGAAACTTAAATTTGAAATTTGAAATGAGTGTGTTCAAACTAAGATATTACTTTGATGTCTTGAACTTCGATTGATACCCCAAATCCTAGAGTTGCAGATTTTCTTTTGACCACTCTCCTGTCTGTATAATGCCTACATTCATGGTTGGTGCAAAGAGGTCTAGTCCGAGATGAACAGGTTTTTTTTGCACATGAATAGCTGTAGTTAAATTAATGTTCTTCCAAAAACTTTTGGACAAAGAATGTGGTCATCCCCACATCTCGTGCATGGTGAGGGGTGGAGAGTTGCCTCACCCATTTAGAGAAGGCATGAGCATTGGGGCTGAGCCATGGGAGAGGTGGGTCTCTTGGTCAGCTGTTGGAAAGGCACTCCCCTCCCAGCCTCAGTCCTCGCCGGGTTGGTTTCCCCCCTCTTTTCCACTCTGGGGACAGAGAGGGCTTTGCTGGTTGTCCATTTGGAGGCCAAGTAGGAGTGTTTTGCCTACTCCATTTGGTTTTTCATTTAGTTAGGTGCAGTGTGGGTTGGGTTCACAAATAGCGGGGTTTTCACTGGTGAACACCCTTTGGATAGTTGATATAGGTGAGTGGTTAATCAGTCCTTGGAGGCTTCATGGCTCAGGGCTTATTATTTAATTCTTACCTGCCTTGGGACTTCACATACCTCAAAAGCGGCACGGCTTGGTGTGGTGAAGTCCACGAAAGTGTCCTGACTTGTAAGGGTTGGCAAAGAGGAGTATGAATCCGCATGGTGCTGAGGGTATAACCTATCCATACAATCAGGCTCTGGAACTGGAAAGTAGCAAATGTAACACAGATTTTCAAAAAGGGATCCAGGGGCGATGCGAGAAATTACAGTCCAGTTAGCTTAACGTCTGTTTCAGGCAAATTGATGGAAACCATCCTCAAGGATAAAATTGTAAAGCACATAGAAGAACAGGCCCTGCTGAGAGAGAACTAGCATGGCTTCCGCAAAGGTAAATCTTGCCTGATCAACCTTTTGGAGTTCTTTGAGAGTGTCAACAAGTGTGTGAATCAAGGTGATCCAGTTGATATAGTATACCTGGACTTCCAAAAAGCTTTCGACAAAGTTCTTCATCAAAGACTCTTAAGAAAACTTAGCAGTTATGGGATAAGGGGACAAGTACATGTGTGGATTGCTAACTGGTTGAAAGACAGGAAACAGAGGGTAGGTATAAATGGAGAGTTTTCACAATGGAGGGAAGTAAGAAGTGGGATCCCCCAGGGACCTGTACTGAGACCGGTGCTTTTTAATTTATTCGTAAATGATCTAAAAGCAAGGGTAAGCAGCGAGGTGGCCAAATTTGCAGATGATACTAAACTCTTTCAGGTAGTGAAATCTAAAACACATTGTGAGGAGCTCCAAAAGAAACTCTCCAAACTGGGGGAGTGGGCAACAAAATGGCAAATGCAGTGCACTGTTGGCAAGTGTAAAGTGATGCACATTGAGACGAAAACCCCCAACTTCAAGTATATGCTGATGGGTTCTGAGCTGTCAGTAACTGACCAGGAGAGAGATCTTAGGGTCGTGGTGGACAGCTCGTTGAAAGTTTCAACTCCTTGTGCTGCATTTGTTAAAAAGGCCAATTCTATGCTAGGGATCATTAGGAAGGGATTGAAAATAAAACGGCTAATAATATAATGCCCTTATACAAAACTATGGTGCGGCCACACCTGGAGTACTGTGTACAATTCTGGTCACCACATCTAAAGGAGGACATTGTAGAACTGGAAAAGGTACAGAAGAGGGCAACCAAGATGGTCAGGGGCCTAGAGCACCTTCTTTATGAGGCAAGGCTACAACACCTGGGGCTTTTTAGTTTAGAAAAAAGACTACTGTGGGGAGACATGACAGAGGTCTAAAAAATCATGCATGGTGTGGAGAAAGTGGATAGAGAGAAATTTCTCTCTCACACATATAGCATTAGAACCAGGAGTCACATGAAATTGATTGCCAAGAAATTTAGGTTCAACAAATGGAAGTACTTTTTCACAGAATACATCATCAACTTGTGGAATTCTCTGCCACAAGATGTAGTGTTGGCTACTAGTTTGGATGGCTTTAAGAGGGGTTTGGATAACTTCATGGAGGAGAGGTCTATCAACAACTACTAGTCCAAGGGCTACAGGCCACCTCCAGCCTCAGAGGCAGGATGAATACCAGCTGCAGCCTTGCAGGGGAGTAACAGCAGGAGAGAGGGCATGCCCTCAGCTCCTGCCTGTAGGCTTCCACCGGCATCTGGTGGGCCACTGTGTGAAACAGGATATTGGACTAGATGGGCTTTGGGCCTGATTCAGCAGGGCATGTTCTTATGTTCTTATTTTGAGTTATTTAAATCCAGTTCTTAATTATGTTTTATAATAATGTTGTGGCCCAGATCTGTGTTCTGTATATTCTTTCACGTCGTTCCTTCAGGTTTAGGTGCAAAGAATGTGCTAAAAAAGCAAAGAGAGAGGGAGGGAGGCAGAGAGTTATAGCACGAAGAAAACATAGATCACTTTCATCTAGCAGGACCAAGCAGAATGCTTCCATGACATATCCAGCTGCTTTGGAACTTCTGACTTTGTATTCTGCTTTTTGTCTTCCAGATGTTCTTAAACATCATTGTGCTGGTTCAAACGTACACCAGCTGCTGCATGTGATAATGGCAGAACCATGACGAGAACGTGCCCGCCCCAACATCACTCAAGGATGTGCTAATGTGATTTTGACATGTCCTTTAATTGCATTTGAGGGGTGTTGATCAGAATTGCCTTCTACACCTGCTATAAAACCCTGTTTGAATAGGGAGGGACTATAAAGGTTCCCTGTTTTGACTAAGACTTAAGATTTTTCCTCTGTGGCAAGGTCTCCTTGCTAATATGGCTTTCAGCTTATCTTCTGATCTTGGCTTATTTGCTCAGCACAACTTTGGCTTTGTCTCTGACCTCCAGTTTGCTCTTTGATCCTGCATCCTCATCTGTTTGCTAGCTTGACCTTTGGCTCTGTCTCTATCCTCCAGGTTACTGCTTGATCCTGTCTCCTGGATTGATCACTTTGTTTTTTGAACCTTGGATTTGGCTCTGATTCTTGCCATTTCCTGCATCTGGTTCCTGGCCTCAACTCTTCCAATCCTGACTTTGGGTCCTGCATCATCCAGAAGTTTAAACTGGGTGTTGGATCACATGAAGAGGTGCAATTCAGGTGAACAACTCACTCATGCAATTAAAGTATGCTCTGATAATGCATCGGGATGGGCATGCACTCAGGATGTTCCCCTTCTGCTTGCATGATAAAGCCAGTGTTCATCTGAATCAGTTCATAGTCATATATTCACTTTCTTTGTATACTCCCTTTCTGCAAACCTTGCTCTCAGGATGGCTCATAACAAGGGAAATCATAAAATATTAGCAATAATATATCACTGACCACACTATATCAATAAAAAAACTGTTAAATAATATATGGTATCAATGTGGGTAAGCAATAACAATATAACAAATTTTACACATTAATAGATTTGCAGCATATAACCATTTAACATTGCAGTATATAACCATTTAACATATATGCCTCTCAGCTTAGTTCTAGTTATGAACACTGAAAGTACCCTTTGAAAACCATTTTGCTTAAAACTGCATTCTATAAAGTGATGTAATAGAACCTATGTTGATAGTCAATGTGCGTATGTCAAAATAGTTTTCTCAAAATACTATGTGCAGATATAAGCCTTATTCAGGTGTTATAATCATAGGTAAATTGAACCCAGGTAGAAGAGGAATGGGAGTGTGCTGGCTAGCCATGCCCCTCTGCACCCGATGCACCCTGTGGGCATGCTCTAACTACAACCACTGCTTGTTCTGCAGAGCCAAGCACTGAAACCAGAGAGCCTTTTCTCCTATGCTCTGGAAACCCCCCCCCCCGCTCTCCCTGCTGAGTAGGGGCATGCACAAAACCAGACGGCCCAGTTTGATTTGAGTCCAAACTGGACCTGAACTGGACCGGGCCAGTTCAGTTCTGCATCGCCTCAACCCCCCCTTCAGTTCAGGGGGGCGGTCACACAAAAAACCACCTTTTAGTACTCACCCCCTCCGGGGGGCTTCTCCAAGGTCAAGTGTGTGTGGTCAGTCTCCCTGCCAGTCTCCATTATGCAGCAAATCGCCCTGTTTGGGCAGTCTTCAGCCCATTCTGGGCCTCACCCCATTGCAGTGGCCATTTTGGAGGCCACCGTGCATACCCAATGGGCCTCTGCATGGATAGTTCATGACCCATGCCATACACTGGACCATTGGGCATGTGCAGCGGCCTCCAAAATGGCCTTCACAATGGGGGTGAGGCATAGAATGAGCTGAAGTCTACCCAAACCAAACATGGCAGTTTGCTGCATAATAGAGGCCAGTGGGGGGAGGGGGAACCTCTGGAGACACCCCTCACCATGGCCTTGGAGAAGCCCCCTGGAGGATGCGAGTACAAAAAAAAAAAGATTTTCACAAAAGATTGTGAAGCTATTCCCACAATCAGGCAAAATCGGGCTAGGGGAGCCTAGCCCGTTTTTGCCTGACCGTGTGAACCACCGGGCTCACAGGTGAGCCCGGTGGCCTCCAGGCAATTAACCCGCCAAACTATCCCTCCCCTTAAACTGGGTTTGCAGAGTGAACGCTCCGCAAACCCGGTTTTTAAAATTGTGAGTTGCCAGGGCACAGCTCTGCGCCGTGGCTACTCATGAGGAGACCCCCAACCGGGAGACTCAAAAGCAGCCTCCCGGCTCGGGGGTCTCTCCAGCATGCCCTGTGTGCATGCCCTGTGCGCTTGCATGCCTGCGAGCTCATGCCCTGCATACTCACGCAGGTCATGCTGGAGCTTCCAGGGGCCATACGGCCCCTGAATTCCCCAGTCCCCGCCAGCTCCGTGATAGAGCTGGCAGTCATGCGGGCAGCTAATCTGGCCGCCCAGGGCTGCCACCCTGCTTGTGTGCGGGGAAAGTGGGCTAAGCCCGCTCTTCCCACTAACCCCCTAGAGGCTCTTCTTGCGGATCGTGAGAAGAGCCTCTGTGAATTTTCTGAATGGCTGGGGGTGGGTGGGTGGCTGCGTGTTGGTTGGTTCAGTATCAGACCATTGAACCTAACAGGTTCAATGTCAAACCTGTTTGACATCAAGCCTGTTAATCCCTACTGCTTAGAGTATCAATAGAGGGAGCAGTGTGGTGCACAGACTGTGATCAGCCCTATGAGAGTAAGGGGTGTGGCCACAGTCACATCATCACAGAGAGCCATGGCTAGCTGGCACACTTCTGTCCCCCGCTGCCTCTGGGTATAATTATCCAGAAGAAGGACTATAGCACAATGGAAGAACATCTGCTTTGCATGCAGACAGCCCCAGGTTCAAACAGTGGCATCCCCAGACGTGGTTGGGATAAATCCCTTTCTGAAACCTTGGAGAGCTGCTGCCAGTCAGGTAGACAATACTGAGCTACATGGACCAACTGTCTGAATCAGTATAAAGTCACTTTCTATGTAGTCTTATTCAGAATTATCATGGCAGAATAAGGCTAATGTTGTATATTAAAGTAAGTCCTAATTCTCCTTCAGTTTTCATATTAGTCATTGCCTGAAGTATTAAATGTGTAAAATGCAATGATTTGTGAAGAGATGTTGCAAGTAATAATTATGAAGTGCTTGAAATCTATTAAATTACTTATAAAATAATTGGATTAAATGGCTTGTTTTAGCAATTTTATATTCATGTTAAATGTACTCGTAAATTATACTTATTTTTAAAATTACAAATGTAAAGATTTAATTTCCCATTATCATAATCCTAGCCTTCTTACTATTGGATAGACTCTGAGACAAGATTTCACTTTTCTGCCATTTGTTTTACACAAGTCCCATTGCTGTTGGTTTTACATAAGGTACATTGATTAGCAAGCACGGATATCTAGCATAAGGACTTCACCTTCTCTTCCCTTCTTTGGCCCGTGTCATACGTAACACAGAACCGCAGGTCCAGTAGACCCACAGTTCTGCACCCCCCTCCCCATGCTCTCCTGCCTGTGTTTGTACATTTTGGAGAGCAGTTTCTCAGCAATGAGGGAGACTGCAGAGAGGCCGGGAAGCTGGCTGTGCAGGCTTCCTTCATTGAAGGACAACCCGCACAGCCAGTCGGGCCAGAGTGAGGGAGGAACTTTGGGGCCCAAACGGCACTGCCAGCATTCATATGTAACACTGGTGCCATAGAAATGTAGTTTCCAGTAGGGGTGTGCACGGAACCGCACAGCTGCGGTCCGGAGGCCCAGTCTACTCGCCGGCAGGGGCCGAGGCCGGGTAGACCGGGCCTCCGGCGTCGGGGAGATGTAAAGCTCTTGTGCTGCGTGCGCGTGCGCAGAAGGCTTGTCGGAGCCTTTTGCGTTGAGGAGCAGTAAGGAGCATTTCTACAGTATTTCTACATTTCATTTCAAGGAGCATTTCTACAGGAGCATTTCTACAGTAAATACGAGCGCTGGAGGGGGCAAAGCAGCGGGAGGAGTAAGTAAACCCTCCCCGCCCTTAAAGGAACCCCCTCCACCTGGACCGGACCGGCCAGGTCCGAACCGGTCCGGACGGTCCGGAGGCCTTTACAATGGCCTCTGGACCGGTCCGGACCCATCCCTAGTTTCCAGCAGCAAAACTCTACTGTGATTGAAGGTTTAGAGTGGAGTTTGGTGAGGGAAACCATGGGTCGCCCTCCCCACCGTAGACCGCCCTGAGCCATTTTTGGAAGGGCAGTATATAAATCAAATAAGCAAACAAACATCATTTCCCCCGGGTTGTGTGTTCAGGTTTGGTAACTAGAGGTGATGGAACCTCTGGCTTCCCATTATGTATGAACCAGGCTGAGTACTATGAATGCTGATGATATTTTGAAGAAACAGCTGATACAGTTTAGCATTTGGAGACTTTCGAGTCCCATTGATCTCAACAGCAAAGTTAAACAGATGCTTGAATTCCTCTTATTGAAATCAATCCCTCCTATTGAAATTGTCTGGATCATGCCCCAATTTTTTAATCTCAGCAAACTTTATTACATTTACTTTCATAAATATACCTTTAATATACACTGGCAGGATAACAACCACTGGATGACAGTGGCCAACATACCGAGCAAGGATGCACCAGTGTGGTGATAGAGCAGCCTAACCGAACTTCCAACTAACTGCACCAGTGCAGCGGGAATGCATAGGTTTTAACACCTTCCCCTACCCCAGCAGCCGTCTGTGCGACTTGAAAATCTGTTCCCAAAGGCTGCACAACCCTCAGGCACATATTTTTGGGTGTCAGAGTGCTTCCTGGAGATGGGGAGAGAGTAGAAACTTGCCACTTCCCTGCTGCACGGGTGCAGTTAGTTGGGAAGTGCTATTAGCTTGCTCTCTCACTGCACTGGTGCATCCTTGCTCTGTATGCCAGCCAGTGTCCCTAATTTAACATTTCTAAAACTCCTTTTATTAAAAGTAGTGTCATTTTTTTCCTTGTCTTCTGCTCCTTCTTTTTGATCCCTTCAGACTGGTTAATGACTACAAAAGATGCTTATGGTGTGGGCTGAACAAGAAAATACACCTCTTTAATAGCTGCAAGGTTTGAACGCTGCTAGAATCCAGGATGGTGGCCCTACACATTCTGGTGACTAAAGCAGAAAATCTGCTGGTTCTAAATTCTAAATAATTGAGATTTCATTGCCCTTAAATGATAAAATTAGACATCTGAAGTGTGCATTTGACATTACCTAATGGTAGAGCTGGGCCTGCTCCCAAGATAGTATATCTCAAATGTGCAAAGTACCACTGCCGTTGCTGGAAATGGTAACCCTTAGTTCTTCCATCCCAACTTCCACTCCAGCGGACTGATTTCAGATGTTTTTAAGAGGGTGATCCTTTCTGAGACACAGACCTCTAACTTCAACATGCATGCTGTTGTGCAAGCGTGATCTTGTGCAAATGCAAGAATTGCGCAAGCGTTTCACAATAGTATGACCACTGAAAATAATAGTCATGCCATCACACAGCAGCGTTTGTGCAATTTTTGCATTTACACAAGAACTTTAAAGTGTACATGGGACACACACTGTGAGGATTTTCAGTCACAGGCAGTAACTTACATACACAGCAGAATCCCCCTGGAGGCTTGACATGAGCATACACAACATTCTTCCCTGCTTAATAAAGAACTTTAGCATTCCAAGAACATTAACTAACTACTCAAGCAATCATGGATTGGTTGATGCAATGCAGTTACAGGTCGAGCCTGTCAAATAGGGGTGTGTGTTTTGTTTCGGATACAAAACGTTTTGTGCCCCAAACAGGCCTTTTTGGCTGTTTCGTAGCCAAAATAAAACACCCAGTGCTCAAACCAGAAAATTTTGTAGCCGAAACAAAATGTCCCTGTTTTAGATACAAAACATTTTGTTGTTCTGGCTGTTTCGGAACTCCATTTTATAGTCACGAAAAAAGCAGGTGTGGATCCAACCAACTGGCAGCCTGTGTCCAGTCCTGCCTGGTGGCCCACAAAGGGGGCATGGCCCAGGCTCGGGATAGCCCAAGCGAGCTCTCCCCCGTCCGTTTCCGGCAGTGCTTGCTGCCTGACAGCGCTTATTTCTCTTTCTCTCCCTTGCTGGAGGGCGAGAAAGGGAGATAAAGGCTGTCAGGCAGCAAACACTGCCTGACATGGACAGGGGAAGAGCTTGCTCTGGCTCTCCGGAGCCCAGGTATGGTCGGGGGAGAGCTCACTTGGGGCTCTCCAGCGCCTGAGCCATACCCCCATGCTCATGATGTCACATGCACGGGGGCTTTTGGCGGCCTTTTTCATTTGCGGCCCAGGTTCTTTGAACCCATTCGCACAATGGTGGCACGGCCCCTGGGCTACAGAGACTGGCAAAATGGCTACCTGCCTACCAGTGACAGGAACAGCAGGATATGTTGACTCTGGAGCTTCAAGTACACAGAGTAGATCTTTCAAATATATCATAAGTAGTAGAGTAGTGAAGTAGTGTGGTAACTAGTTTGATTTTGGCTTCTGAGAATTTGAAATATTATTTAGATGCGAGTACCAGAGAAAACACGACACGCAGTATGCCTACATCCATGGCTATTTCCTAATAAAAACATTGACTTTGCCCACTTCAACAGAATATTGAACAGTCCTACATAAAATACACTGTGTTATTCCATTACCCGTTCTGAAGCTTTTACGTTTCCTAACAATCAATGTGTTCTGAGGTTCATGCTGGTTTTCTGAAACTCTTCTCTGCACGAAATAATTATTTCTCCCCATGTTCATATCTTTAGAAAATACATTGAAAATCTAAAATCAGTGAAATTGGCTCATGATCAGCATCAGGTCCATTATTCTTAGGCTTGTATTGTAACTGCTAGTGGGGAAAAATTGAAATATAAAGACCATGCAGGGTTGTAACTATAATTGAACAAGGGGAACGTGGGTGTGGGGTGAGGGTACAATGTCCCTGGGCCCCAAGGGAGGGGGCCACACTGGCTGAGTGTCAGCTTGTTCTTCAGTTTTCCTCTCCCACCTCCCCAGCTGACTAGGGATGGGTCTGGACTGGTCCGGAGGCCATTGTAAAGGCCTCCGGATCGTCCGGACCAGGCGACTTCCCCCCACATACAGCATGGCTGCCTTTCTTCTCCTCCTCCCATCGGGCCACGCTGTATGTGGGGGGAAGTCGCCTGGGAGCCAGAAGTGAGGGTGGGCTGGGCGCGGCGGCGCATCCTCCCTGGCGGAGCTCCTCTTAGTGGCTGCTGGCGGCGGCTCAGGATGGGGGAGCCGCCGGGCGGAGAGGCGCCGGAGGCCGGCTCGGTGCTGTGCCGGCTTCTCGTTTGGGTTTACCATTGCCATCAGTAATTACCTTTTAAAACGTGATTCCCTCAGCAACAGCATCTTCCCTTCGCCGAGCCGCGCGCGCGCCCACCCCGTCCTGGAGGCGGCATTGCAGAGGGACAAGGGGCGGCAGGGAGGTATCCTGCCGCCCCAATTATTACAATAAATACGAGCCCTGGAGGGGAAAAAGCGGCGGGAGGGGTAAGTAAACCCTCCCCACCCTTAAAGGAACCCACCCCACAGTGCCGGACCGCAGCTCTGCGGTTCCGTGCACACCCCTACAACTGACTGGCATGCTGTTGACTCCTGATCAGAGGACTCATCTTGAGGATCTTTTGATCAGAGGACTCATGTAGGTAGGTAGTAGGTGTATATGATTTGTGTTTATATATACAATATAGATACTGTATATGTGAGTCAGGGGTGTGTTCACATGCAGGCATGTGTGTGTGAAAGTGTCTGCATGTGTGGGGAGTGTGTGATATAATTTGCATAGGAGTGAGAGAAAGGGTATGAACACAATGTTTTGTTTTTCACCATGTCCTTACACTTCTTCTGCAACAAAGATAGAAGTGGGGGGAGGAGAAGAAGGTAGGGAGGTAGGCACCCATCTTCGCATTTGTCTCAAGGACCACTCCAACCTTGTTGCGCTCCTGAGACTGTAAGAAACTTGTTTCACTGATTAGCTGCAGCCCTAATTCTTTGGGAGAGCCAGATTTTATCCAGAAAACCAGGATACCAATATCTTCAGAGCAACTCAAAAGCTTAAAATAGTAAGAAGAGACAAGCGGTAATGACTGAATATTGGCATTCAGTTTTAAAGTACATTTCTAGGGTTTGTTGGGAAAACCTTTCAACTACATAGTTTCCCCTAAAGGTTTGAAAAATGGAGAATACGTTTACAGCATCTTTTCTTTTAAAGTCTCATAATTTCCAAGGCAAAATTTGTCCAAACAGTTCAAAAGCTTGTGTAGAGCTTTCTTTCTAAGCAGTAAAGTTTACCAGTTTGGTGCTATATAATTTCATTCAGTGTTGTGAGAGCTTTCAGGTTTTCGATGTGTAGGCTAGGAGGGGATTCTCACGATCAGGCAAAAGCGGGCTCAGGGAGGCCAGCCCACTTTTGCCCATTTGCCTGCTGCCATGGGAGCCACATGGTTCCCGGCAGCAAACCCTCCTAATTCCCACTCCCCTTAGACAAGGTTAGCAGAGCGAGCGCTCCGCTAACCCTGCCTTTTCGATTGTGTGTTTCCATGGTGTGGCTCTGCACTGCTGCAACACATGAGGAGACCCCCGCTGGGAGGCTGAAACAAGCCTCCCGGCCTTGGGGGTCTCTCCAGGATGCCCAGCGCTCTTGTGCAGGGCATGCTGGAACTTCCGGGGGGTCTGCGGCCCCCAATCTGTGAGGGAGCTGGCAGTCATGTGGGCGGCCAATCCGGCCGCCCAGGGCTGCTTTCCTGCTCGTCTGCGGGGAGAGCGGGCTAAGCCCACTCTCCTTGCAAACCCCTTCCCGGCGAGTCTCACTGATTGTGAGACTCGCCTCTATGACTGGTTAGCTGGTTGGCCATGAAAGCAATTCCCCTTTTCCTGAGCACTTCCAGACTGAAGGCTTTCACATGTTGCATGTGAAGGGCTGAGAGGCATCCTCTGGAACTAGACAGACATTACCTGTTGCATCACTGCTTCAAAATATAAAATTGGGGGTTATTAAAAAAAACCCTCACATCTTCCAAGAGCTCTTTTCAACCATGGATGGACTGTGGGCATATAGTGGTCACAAAGGGAGGTGTTCATTATGTTTGCATCTAGTGGGACCAATGGGGTTCATTCATAGCTAGCTGTAATAAGCAGACAGGATGGGCAAAGTCAAAGGCACAGCTGGTTGGCTGCAGCTTTCCCATGTACCATGTTGACATTTTCATACAACAGTAATAGACACTAAACCCCAGCAACTGAAGTCTTTTTGCTGCCGGTTGAACAGGTTTTGGAAGATTCTAATGTTACTTCCCACCTTGAAAGCAGCTGCATGGGGCAAATCCAGCTGCAGGGGAGCAACAGCAGGAGAGCGGGCATGCACATACCTCTTGCCTGTGGGCTTCTCAGAGGCATCTGGTGGGCCACGGTGTGAAACAGGATGCTGGACTATTTAGGCCTCAGGCCTGATCCAGCAGGGCTGTTCTTATGTTCTTAAATCCATTTTTATTGTTTGTTTGATTTCTATACTGCCCTTCCAAAAATGGCTCAGGACGGTTTACACAGAGAAATAACAAACAAATAAGATGGAACCCTGTCCCCAAAGTGTTCTCAATATAAAAAGAAATGTAAGATAGACACCAGCAACAGTCACTGGAGGTACTATTCCTGGGGGTGGATAGGGCCAGTACTCTCCCCCTGCTAAATAAAGAGAATCACCACGTTAAAAGGTGCCTCTTTGCCAAGTTAGCAGAGGTTTTTAACTTGAAATGAAGAATTATGCTCTTAATGTATTCATTACATTACTCTTACTGTGCACAACACATTCCACACTGAAATCTGACAATGTAAAGGGTGATATTGCATTAAAAACAAGCAGATGTTGCTTAACAAATGAGTTGAACCAAGGCCTCACTTTTCTTTGCCTTAAAAACAACAACAACAACAACAAACAGGTGATGGGGAGTGAGAGAAGAAAGAGCATATGAGTACCCAGGTGACTGCACAGCTGGAAAGGGTTTTCTCTTTTGATCTCTGACCTTCTCCTTAGTTGTTAGATGTCCTAATGTGTGCAATTCTTTGCACCTGTGCTGATAAGATCAACCTTTTTATGTGACAGCAGAGCAGAATTTCAAACAAGCTCTTTATGTCCCTGGTGATATTATGAAACCACCAGCAGCAAAACCTATATTTTTCCAAAGAGAAGATGACCGTAAAGACATTAGAAATATGTACTTTCAATTGTACAAACTGCAATGCTTCATATACTGTTGCTTGATAAGGGAGACAATGCAGAACATGCTCCTGTTCTTCTGTACTTTCATCTGGAGAGCATTTTAAAAATAGCCGTGCAAGTTGCTTTTTCTCTTTGTATGGAGCTGCTGTTTGGGCTTTGTAAAAAACGGCTTGTGTTTTAGCCTGGGATATATTGTCAGCATTATTGACAGCGATATAAGAGAGGCATCTTATTGCAAAGCCATATTCTGAGAGTGCTTCCTTTATCAGGCTCCTGCATGTGCTAAGATGGAATTTTTGTCAGGAAGTAGTTTGTCAGAAACCCTGCTGAGAGACATTGTTAGGGCAATCAAATCCATTAGAGCCACAACTCTTCTTTCTTTCTCCTCTCAAGGTGGGTCCATTTCCTTGCTTTTTGCAAACTGCAACTTCACTTTAACATCCCAAATTCTAACCAACAGGCTCTTTTTTATTTACTAGACATCTTTTCAAAAATCCTTTCCAGAATGTGTGTGTTTAAATTCCTGTGGAAAGAGACTATGAGGCTGTTCACACGATGGGAGGAAATAGGGCCAGCGGAGGCTAGCCCGATTTCCTCCTGTCGTGTAAACCACCGGGCTCAGCTGTGAGCCCAGTGGTTCTTAGGCGGGTAGACCCACCAAAGAACTAGTTTTTTTTACTCGTGTGTTGCCAAGGTGCGGCAACTCACGAGTAGACCCCCAACTGGGAGGCTCAAAAGCAGCATCCCGGCTCGGGGGTCTCTCCAGCATGCCCTGCGCTCTTGCCCAGGGTATACTGGAGCTTCTGGGGGCCAAGTGGCCCCCAAACTCCCCAGCCCCCGCCGGTTCCGTGATGGAGCCAGCAGTCGTGTCGGCGGCCACCCAGAGCAGACTGTTGCTCATCTGCGGGGAGAGCGAGCTAAGCCCGCTTTCCCTGCAAAACCCCTAGAGGTAGAGAAGAGCCTTGACCCTCTTACAAATTTCTGGCCCATGTTTGTAGGTATTTTATTGAATACTCACTAAATGTGTTGGTGTCAAAGACACTGCCTTCATCACTGATATCTTTGTGTCCATTTATTTATACTTATACAGGTCTGAATTGTCTGTATTTAGACATTACATCATACATGTTTACTGGTGTCTGTACACATCTACAATTTTTGTGTGTAGATGACTGTACATGTGTTCATTTTAAAAGTGAACTTGGGTAAAGGCCTCAGTTCAGGGTAGAGATAATACACTACTGTACATGCATTGAATATAATGTATGAATGACTATATGGGCATACAGATCTGTACATGCATTCCCAGTACATAGAATGTGCATGCATTGAACATAAAAGCCCTATCCAGACATTATGCTGTATATGTGTACAGTTGTCTGTGCAAACGTACATGTTTTTTGTGTGAATGACCGTGCGTGCATGCATTTGAAATGCGAACCTGGATACAGGCTCCCTCAAATGCAGCAAACAGTTAAGAACTGTACTGCTGTATGTGTGTTGAACATGTGAATGACTCTATGTCTGCATAGTTCTGTGTGTGTACAGAGCACACAAATTGTATGTGCATTGAACATAATATGTAAATAGGGCAAAGTGTGGATACAACTAGTGTGTAGGTAGTGATTTAGTGAATTTCTTTATCATAGATATTAACCATTTAAGACAGTGCACAAAAAACCCAGTTCATCACATTAATCTATTATACAATGTGCTGGTCTGTGATCGTTATAAAGGAATTGAATTGAATTGAATTGAACTGAACTGAACTATTATACAATAAATCCGGACAATATCACAGTAAAAATACCTAGCATAAAATTAACAACCCCCAAAAGCCAGAAACAGCAACATTAATGTTTGTCCTTATCTTTTCCAATGAAAAGATTCAGCTCTTTCCAAACCTCTTTTACAAGTCTGAACAAACAATCAAAATGCTTACATTGCTTCAAAAAAATAGAAAGATTTGAGTTCAGCCAGGTTTCTGAGGACAGCACATGGGCATATTCATGAGAACTTTAGTTTAGGAAGGACTAGGCATGGTGCCAGCAATGCATGTTACACAGTTCAGAAAAGGTTTCAGGCAGGGATGAAATTTTTCTGCACTAGTTCACGCACAAGTCTGGAAACCTTCCAGATCTGTAGGGTTTATAGAGTGCAATCTGGAGATTGCATCTTATTGTTAATGAAGTATATGCAATGGAAGAAGTTACTGCTATAACATCTTCTGCCTCATTAGTTTCCAGGTCCCTGGTCTCACCCTTATCCATCATCCACTGTAGGGGAAAAAAATCCTGCCTGATTCCATCTAGCATTGGTGGCTTTCTTCCCACTAGAAGTTGCTGCTAATCTGACTACACTAGTGAGTTTTGCTGGTTTGGAAAGGTAGTTTTTGGTACTGAGAATGGGAGGGTTTTAAGGGTACAAGTGCAGATTTGACTGAGATTTTAG
Organism: Hemicordylus capensis; assembly: GCF_027244095.1. Taxonomy (NCBI): domain Eukaryota; kingdom Metazoa; phylum Chordata; class Lepidosauria; order Squamata; family Cordylidae; genus Hemicordylus; species Hemicordylus capensis. Next base: position 65,275,918 of record NC_069658.1, read on the forward strand.
CCATATTCACATGTTATATTTATGTGCACAGATCAATATCAGTGATTTGATTTCAGGTGGAATCGAATTGCAAACTCACCTAATTGATTCATGTCTTGGCCAGCTGCCTCAGCGAATCACTCTGATTCAACACGACTGATTTGGGTGCCATTTTTAGGCCTGTTTTGCTGGGAAAATGGATCTCAAAAAGGCACTTCTTTCTGGCAGAGCTGGTCTACCAATTGGGATCAATGCGTAGACCAGCTCTCCATGGTGGACTGACACACCAACTCAGGAGCAAAGGGTTGGTCTATCTGCTGATCCCAATTGATAGACCAGCTCTCCCAAGAAAACCAGAGAGCTGGTCTACCAATTGGGATTGGCAGGTAAACCAACTCTCCACTCTGGATTTGGTGTATCAGCCTGCCTTAGAGAGCTGGTTACCCACTGATCCCAACTGTTAGACCAGCTCACCCTGGAAAGAAAGAGGCCAATTTTCCCAGCAAAATGGGCCTAAAAATGGTTCCTGAATTGCCCAAATTGATTTGGGTTAAATCAGGGGTGATTCTGTTCTATCCTGAATCTAGCCCCCTTTTCTTATGGTGATTAAAATTGGGGTAGAATAATCGAATAACCCCCAATTCAACCCAGATCGATTCATGGGCAAATCAATTTGCACATCCCTACACTTAACTCTCAGCAGGTAGAGCTCGCTCTATCTATCTATCTATCTATCTATCTATCTATCTATCTATCTATCTATCTATCTATCCCCTACATTTGAGGGGGCTATATCCAGGCTCAATGTTAAAATGAACACATGTACGATCATTCAAACAACAACATGTAAATGTATGCAAATACATGTATGCTCACATAGTGAGTGTAATGTCCAAATAGGATGTAAGTTGAGCTATTTTCTGTTTTTTTTAAACTCGTTTTATTTCTGAAATAATCTGACATGAGCTGGAAAATCCACTCCTCCATCTCTAATACATATAGGGACGATTCTCACGATCAACAAAAATCGGGCTAGGAGAGCCTAGCCCGATTTTTGTTGGTCGTAAGAACCACCGGGCTTGCAGCCGAGCCCGGTGGTTCTTGAGTGGGTAACCCGCTTAAGAACCCCTGCTAAAAAGCAAGTTTGCAGAGCGAGCGCTCCAGCAAACTTGCTTTTTAGGCTCATGTAGCCGTGGTGCGGCTTCACACCACGCCTACTCACTAGTAGACCCCTGGCCGGGAGGTGAAAAGCCGCCTCCCGACTCTGGGGGTCTCCCCAGTATGCCATGTGTGCTCGCGCAGGGCATACTGGGGCTTGCGGGGGTCGCGTGGTCCCCCCACCCCCCGCCGGCTCCGTCACAGAGCCGGACTTCATGTGGGCGGCCGATTCGGCCACCCAGGGCTCCTTGCCCGCTCGTGAGCGGGCTTAGCCCGCTCTTCCCGCTCACCAGTAAAAACCAGGTCTCACTGATCATGAGACCCGGTCCATAATACCGTGTTTCCCCGAAAATAAGACAGTGTCTTATATTAATTTTAGCCCCCCAAAATGCACTAGGGCAATTAGCGGTACATCAGAAATTACTGCTAGGTCTTACTTTCGGGGTAGGTCTTTCGGGGAAACAGGATATATTAGAGGAGGCACTTTGAAGGTGAAGGAAGGTTTGAAGGTGTGTTTGTTTCATCTTTCTCCCCTTTCCCTCCTGGGTTGGAAGGTTTAGCTGAGGGCTTTGCTTTGCTTGGGGCTTCCTCTCCCACCCCTTTCCTCCTTGGCTACTCTGCCTTCCTTAATTTGCTCAGATACTGGGCAGCTGGGCAGGCCCAGCTCCATAAGTGAGTGCCAGGCTCCTGTGAGTGAGGTCTTTCCAACTCTTGGTCCTTAAAAGGGGAGAGCAGCAATGGGGCCTCAGCCTCGTCAGCAGGCAGCCACCAAAGCCAGCTGCCAAAGGGGGCTGTCCTTTGGAGGTGGTCTTCAGGGGTGGGATTGAAGGCTGAGGCTTATTTATTTATCTTCTTGGGCTCCTTCCCTATAGTGCCGGTTTCTCTTTTATTGCCTGGTTATTTGCAGCTGTGTGTCGGGGCTCTGGTATAGGTAGAGCTCCTGGGGGTTCTGGAGCGGCTAATACTGTAGTGGTGGGGAATAGAAGATTTGGTGTCGGCAGGTCAGCAGGCCATTACAGGGGAAGGAAGAAGAGAAATTTAATAGCTGTTTCCCTTTCCGGCTGTCTTGCCAGCTCTTGGGCCTCAGTGAGTAGTTCCAATCACCCTCGGAACCTGACCTTGTTCCTTTGCAATAGGGATGTGCACAAAACCGGTTTGGCCTGTTTGGTTCGAATTTGAACCCAATTTGAAACAGGGTGGGTAGGTTTTGTTTTGTTATGTTCGAACCCCCCTTTGATTTGGTTTGAATTCAAACCCAAGTTGAACCACTTCTAAAAAGTTCTACATGGGGTATAATGGGGACTCGAACCGGCCCATTATTCCCTATGCAGAGTACCTAGGGGCACAAAACTGGCACAAACCCCAAAACAGTCGGACTCTCCTGCGATTTGTAATGATTTTTTAAATTGACCCATTATTCCCTATGCAGAGCACCTAGGCGCACAGATCCAGGGTGGATGGTAGGCACCCAGGCATGGATGGTAGGCACCCAGGCACCCCCAAAGCAATGGTGATGGTAGGCACCCAGGCACCCCCAAAGCAATTGGACATTCCTGCAATTTTAGATTTTTTGGGAAGATTTTTCAATTTTTTGCATTTTCCCCGTAGGGAATAATAGGGATTTGAGGATGCCCCAATTACCCCCCTGGGGGGTGCCTGGGCACCAAAGTGGGTTTGGGTGCAAGGCAGGTATGGCCACAACTCCCCCTGGATGCCCCAGTTTAGCCTATTTCAAAGCAATGAATAGTGTGTTACCTTAATTGCTGTGAACTCTGAATTCAGAGTTCACAGCAATTAAGGTCACACTGCCCTACTTATGATTGGGGGAGGGACATTGCATTGAAACAGGCTAAAATCTTTAAAAATATATAAAAAATAAACCATGAACCCCACTGGCTTGGGGCCTAACGATTTGTGCCCCTAGGTCCTCTGCACAGGGAATAATGAGCCCATTCGAGTCCCCATTATACCCTATGGGGAAAATGCAAAAAATAATTTCTCAAAATTACTAAAAATCACAGGAGTGTCCGATTGCTTTGGGGTTTGGGTGGTAGTTGGCAACCATAGCTGCCTACCACCCCAAGCCAGTTTTGGAGACTCAAACCTTCAAACTGGTTCAAATAGAACCAGGCTCTGTTTGGATCGAACTTTGGCTTGCATTGCCAATCCAATGTCCTGTTTGGTTCGAGTTTGAACCGAACCGGTTTGAATTCGAACCTGTTCAAATTTGAACCTGTTTGCACATCCCTACTTTGCAATGCCAGGTTGGTTCAAAATAAGACTAAATAAAATAATGCATGAATTGATCATGGTTGAGGGAGCTTACTTGGGTTGTATAAGTGAGACCTGGTTGGGGGAGGCTAGTGGCCCAGTATGGGCTTGGCTAATCCCTACTGGGTACTCAGTGGTGGAGCAGGTTAGAGGAAAGCGGCGGGGGGTGGAGTGACTGTGATCCATCAGAGTAACATCTCCCTTACCAGAATCACTGTGAGACATTTGGGCCATACTGAGTGTGTGTATCTTGGCCTGAGAATTCAGGATAGATTGGGGATTCGGTTGGTGTGCTAAGCACCCTGTTGCACAATGAGAGCTGACGGAGCTGGTCGCAGAGCTTGTGTTGGAGTCGCCCAGGCTTTTGGTGTTGGGTGACTTCGATGTTCACTTCGGTCTGGCTTGTCTGGTGAAGCTCGAGTGTTCATAGTGGCCATGGCAACTATGGGCCTATTTCAACTGGTCACAGGGCCAACACACACTGCTGGTAACACTCTCAATTTTGTCTTTTGCTCAGATCAGGGTGTTCCATGGTTGGAGACTCCTAGAGTGTTTCCATTGTCATGGATGGACCACCATCTGGTTAAGGATGGTTTCATGGCTACAACCCACCTCTTCAGGGGTGTAGGACCTATTTGGATGATCCACCCAAGAAGGCTTTTGGATCCTATAGGATTCCAAGAGGCCTTGGAAGGTTTTGTAGTTGGTTCTGCCGGTGATTCTGTTGATGTCCTGGTGGAGACATGGAATAGGGAGATTACCAGAGCAGGAGACACTATCACCCTTAAGTCCCCTCCACTCTGCTTCAAAACTAGCTCCATGGTATATTGAACAGCTACGGGACTTTAAGCGGCAAGGGAGAAGACTAGAGCATAAATGGAGGAAGGCTCAACGTGAATCTGATAAGGAACTGCACAAAGCCCATTTGAAGGTTTGTCCTGTGGCAATACATGCAGCCAAGAAGCAATTCTGTTCTTCAAGTTCATGTCCAGTGGAGTTGTTCTGAGTTGTGAGGGGACTGACTCAGGTTCTCTCTTCTCTGAACGTGGATCTGGATTTTTCATTATCCCGCTGTGATGCTTTTAACAACTTTTTTGCGGTTAAAATCTCTCGCATTAGAGCCAACTTGGGCTCCATGGTTATGGCAGGATCAACTGCAGAGGTGTCCAGTATCTCCTCTGGTTCAATTAGAATGTATCAGTTTCAATTTGTGACTCCTGAGGATGTGGACAAACTCCTTGGAGGTGTTTGGCCTACCACTTGTCCTTTGGATCCTTGCCCAACGTGGCTTATAATATCGAGCAGGGAGGTTGTTAGAGATGGCCTAGTTGACAACATAAATGTCAACTCCTCCATGTTTGAAGGAGGCAGTTGGGAGACCTTTGCTTAAGAAGCCTGCCCTAGAGCCATTGGTAATGGATAACTATAGGCCAGTCCACTCTCCTTGAGAGGGTGGTGGCTGATCAACTCCAGGCAATTTTGATTATCTAGATCCATTTCAAACTGACATTATTATTATTATTATTATTATTATTATTATTATTATTAATTTGATTTGTATACCGCCCTTCCAAAATGGCTCAGGGTGGTTTACAATTAAAACAAATCACTAAAACAGTAAAGAGCTAAAACAAATTAAATAACAATATAGCAATTGACAATTTAAAAACATTTTTAAACAAACAATTACAGTGATTAAAATCCCAAAATCGGGTTTTTAATTTTAAAATAAACCAGATATTAAAACCCCCACAATTTAGGAAGCTGGGAAAGCTTGAGTGAAAAGATGGGTTTTCAGGTGTTTTTTGAAGATTGCCAGAGATGGGGAGGATCGTATCTCAGCAGGGAGTGCATTCCACAATCTCGGGGCAGTGACCGAGAAGGCCCGTCTCTGTGTAGCCACCAAACAAGTTGGCGCTAACTGGAGACGGACCTCCTCAGATGACCTCAATGGGCAGTGGGTCTCATAATGAAGAAGACGCTCTCTTAGATACCGAGGGTAACTAGCACTTCGTATTTTGTCCGGGAACCTATTGGCAGCCAGTGTAACTCCATCAGTAAAGGAGTAACATGGTCTCTCCAAGATGACCCAGAGACCAACCTGGCTGCCGCGTTCTGAACCAACTGAAGTTTCTGGACTATGTACAAAGGCAGCTCCACGTAGAGCACATTACAAAAGTCAAGTCTGGAGGTCACCAACAGATGTACCATTGTTTTGAGGTCATCGCTGAGGTCATCACTGTTTTGAGCCCCTGGTGGTACAGTGGTAAAACTGCCGCCCTGTAACCAGAAGGTTACAAGTTCGATCCTGACCAGGGGCTCAAGGTTGACTCAGCCTTCCATCCTTCCGAGGTCGGTAAAATGAGTACCCAGAATGTTGGGGGGCAATATGCTAAATCATTGTAAACCGCATAGAGAGCTTCCAGCTATAGAGCGGTATATAAATGTAAGTGCTATTGCTATTGCTATCGATCTTGAGAAACGTGTGCAGCTGGCGTATCAGCCAAAGCTGATAGAAAGCACCCTTGACCACCACCTCAGCCTGAGAAACTAGGGAGAGGTGTGAATCCAGAAGTACTCCCCGACTGCAAACCTGTTCCTTTTGGGGAAGTGTGACCCCATCTAGAACAGGCAGATCAAAATCGTCTCTTGAGTTCTGATCCCTCACAATAAGTACCTCCATCTTATCTGGATTCAGCTTCAGTTTATTCTCCCTCATCCAGGCCATTACATGAAACTGCTGGGTGAGCTCATCGGGAGATTTGGAGCAGTATATGGATCAATATGGATCAATATATGGATATGGATCAATATGCTCATGACACCCAAATCTATTTCTCCATGACCTCATCATCAGAAATGGCATAGCCTCCTTGAATGCTTGCCTACAGGCAGTAGGCAAGCAGTAGGCAAGCAGCTTGCCTACAGGCAGTAGGCAAGACTGGATAATAAATTGAAGCTGAATCAAAGCAAGATGGAGGTACTCATACTCGTACCTCCAGAGGTAAGGGGTCATATTTTGAGGGACATGATAGATCTTGCTGTTCTGGAAGAGGTTGCACTCCCCCTGAAGGAAAAGGTACATAGCCTGGGAGTACTTCTGGACCGAGGTCTCACTCTGGTTTCTCAGGCTGAGGCCATGACCAGAAGTGCTTTCTATCAACTTCAGTTGATACAACAGTTACGTCTTTTCTGATAAGGATCTCAGAACTGTGATGCACTCTCTGGTAACTTCTAGGCTTAACTACTACAATGTGCTCTCTGTGGGGCTGCCTTTGTATGTAGTTCTGAAACTTCAGTTGGTTCAAAATGCAGCAACTAGATTGGTCTCTGGGGTTTCTCGGAGAGACCATGTTATGCCTGTTTTAAAGCAACTGCATTGGCTGCCAATACTGTAGATTTCCGGGGGGAAAGAGAAAGTGCTGGTAATTACATTTAAAGCCCTAAACAGCTTAGTACCAGGTTACCTGGGAAAGTGTCTTCTTCTGCATGATCCCACTGCATATTAAGATCATCAAGAGAGGTCCATCTCCGTATACTGCCAGCTCGTCTGGCGGTGACTTGGGAGCGGGCCTTCTCTATAATCACTCCTGGATGTGGAATGAGCTTCCTATAGACATTCATGCCTTAACATCTTTACCAGCCTTTAAAAGAGCCCTGAAGACACACCTTTTTAGCCAGGCTTTTAGCAATCTCTGAATGTTTTAAATTTTTTATTCCTGTTTAAATTTTTTAATTGCTGTAATCTTTGAATATGTTAAATTGTAATTGTTGTTGTTTTTATTCTAATTCTATTGTGTCTATTTTTGTAAACCGCCTAGCAGTGGTTCCCAAACTGGGAGCCTCCAGATGTTGCTGAACTACAGCTCCCATCATCCTCGCCACAATAAATTGTATTGGAGTTGTAGTTCATCAACATCTGGAGGCTCCCAGTTTGGGAACCACTGGAGCCTTTGGAGTCAGGCAGTATATAAATAAAATAAAATAAAATAAAAAGCTAATTTTAACTTGAGGAAGAGAAGCAGAAAATTGAAATTCTATCAATTTGTGCCAAGATTCTGGATTTTTAAAAGAATTGTGGGCATGCAAAACATATAAACTTGTCACTTTTTAGTGAATTGTCATTATCATCTCCATAGTGTAGGTGTGCAGTTTTCAGTGCTACTTAATATGAATCTGCAGGACCCGGGGCTTTCAAAACACTGGGGAAGCTGTTGTAATGAACTTGCATCCTGATTCTATTTTAATTTTTTGAAAGCAAGTTCTATTATTTCTGTTCAACTTACCTCTGTATAAGTGGCTTGAAATTATAGCATCAAGAATCAAGCCCTGTTTTTAGTGCTAACACAAGTGTCCCATTAAAGTAATAAAAGTCATAAATTTGTCTCTTCAAACATTAAAATAGGATTAGTTTTCTTAGATCATCTGGGGAAGTGTGGAGAAGAATCATTAGTATTCTTCTGCTTACATGACACTCATATATCATGCCCAGCATGCATCACTCGTGACTAAAAGCATTACATACCTAAATTCCTCTCCGATGAGTCTCTGGTGGGCAGAAAGATCAGATCTTGCCATAAATTTCCCATTTTGTGAATGTGCAAAACGAGGTGCTTTAATAAGTATTAAGGATTTATTCCCTGAAAAATAACGGGCTGAATCACTGAGTGAGTTTGTCTTGAAAAAGAGACATACTGACTATACTGATTTGCCCACAGAATTTTCTTTTGAGAATCTGCACTGCATTACCTGTTTTATTATAAACATTCATTTCATGGGAACTTAGGAGATGCACATGATATCCAATGCTATAGGCATATTATTCTCCCTTCAGAGATATGAGTGCGTTCTTTTGTTTGGTATTGTGCCATTGTGTAATCTTAAGGCATTTGAGATAGGGTTTATGAATACGCCAAAAACGACAAATATTTATATACTGCTTTTCAATAAAAGTTCCCAAAGCAGTTTACATTGATATAATTAATTAATTAAAATATAAATGGCTCCCTGTCCCCAAAGGGCTCACAATCTAAAAAAGAAACATAAGATAGACAACAGCAACAGCCATCTGATGGATGCTGTGCTGAGGATGGATAGGGCCATTTAAATTTTAAAGCTAAAATTTAATATTTTTTAAAAATTAAATTTTTAAGGTCATTTAAATTTTAAACCTTTTTTTATTTCTGAACAAATAACTAGACAAAGCTTGTTTCACTGCTCTGGTGCTGTTCCAAAGCAGTAGATCCATTTGGCTGATTAATTTTGTGTATTAACCTATATTTATTCCCACATTCCATGAGGATCAAAGTTAAGCTTCTCTGGCTTTCTGGGGAAAGCTACATTTTTTAGAGCTGGCTACTGAAGAATTAATGCTATGTCGTGCTCTTTCACTTTTTCTTCCATGTAGAAAGTAGGTTTCATTGTCCTCACCAGGACGATAATGTTGAAATGAGAGACCCGGGAAAATTCACCTTAGATTTTCAGTTGGCCTCTCTTTAATGTGAAGCTATGGCTTATTAGGAGAAAGCAAATGCTCCTTTCTGCTTCATGTTGAGTTAAAAATTGCATGCCTCCCTTATTATATCTTTATCTTTTCATAACAGCAAAAGCCTTACTCTTGCTCACCCACTGAATTGTGCTCCTGCTACAAACATTCATAAGTTTTGTGGAGTATGTGGATTTCTTCATTCCTTTGACTTTTGGCGTTTATATTGTCTCAGTCTTGCACCTTGAGCCTGAACTTAATGCAGGTTTTTGTCACTGAATTTCTCTATTCTTCAAGTGTCAGATATGAATTAAACATTCTCATGCTATAGTCAAGCACTTCCAGCTGAGATGCCCAGATAATGCATCCTATTAAATAGAAAAATTCATCCTGCACAAAATGTGTTGTCATGTCAGCCTCTCTTTTCCTTTTACTATTTTTGAACCTTCTATTATATTCTTTTTTCTTCACTTGCAATTCCGCCTCACCACTCACCATATAGGTGCCACCATTCTTTGTCGTCTTATTTATTTATTTATTTATTTATTCATTCCATTTTCATACCGCCCTTCCGAGCTTGCTCAGGGCAGTTTACAATTAAAAAACAGAAATCATTTAAAACAATTAAAACAGAAATACAAATATAAACACCAATTTAAAAACATCTTAAAAAACAATTAAACTATCAAAACAATTAAAACCCTGAAAACCAGGTTAACATTAAAACAATTAAAACTAATTAAAAACCCTGAAAGGCCAGGCCAAACAGATGGGTTTTAAGGGCTCTCTTGAAGGATAATAAAAAATTAAGATTACGAATTTCTGCTGGGAGTGCGTTCCACAGCCCAGGAGCAGCTACAGAGAAGGTCCACCTCTGAGTTGCCAACAAACGAACCAGTGGTAACTGGAGACGGACCTCCCCAGATGGTCTTAAGGTATGGTGGGGATCATGTAAAAGAAGGCGCTCTCTTAGATATCTCGGACCCAAGCCATTCAGGACTTTAAAGGTAATAACCAGCACTTTGTATTTTGCCCGGAAACATCGGCATCCAGTGTAACTGTTTCAAAACAGGCATCATATGGTCTCTCCTGATTGCCCCAGAGACCAATCTGGCTGCCACATTCTGAACTAACTGAAGCTTCCGGACTACGTACAAAGGCAGCCCCACGTAGAGCACATTGCAGTAGTCGGGCCTGGAGGTTACCAGCTGATGCACCACTGTTTTGAGATCGTTCATTTCAAGGAATGGGCGCAGCTGTCGAATCAGCTGAAGCTGATAGAAAGCACTCCTGGCCATGGCCTCCACCTGAGATACCAGGGTGAGGCCCGGGTCCAGGAGTACTCCCAAGCTGCGCACCTGCTCCTTCTGGGGGAGTGTAACCCCATCTAGCACAGGAAGATCTAACTCACCCCTCAGATTCTGAGCCCCCACAATGAGCACCTCCGTCTTGCTTGGATTCAGCTTCAATTTGTTATCCCTCATCCAGCCCATTACTGCCTGTAGGCAGGCATTTAGAGAATGAGTGCCATTTCCTGAAGATTATGCGGAGAAGTAGATTTGGGTGTCATCAGCATACCGATAACACCCAGCACCAAACCTCCTGATGACCTCACCCAGCGCTTTCATGCAGATGTTAAAAAGCATTGGTGACAGATCCCTGAGGGACTCCATATAACAGCTCATGTTTTGAGGAACAACTGTCACCAAGCTCCACCATCTGGAATCTACCTGAGAGATAGGAACGGAACCACTGCAAAGCAGTGCCCCCTATTCCCAACTCCCCCAGGCGATCCAGAAGGATACCATGGTCGATAGTATCGAATGCCGCTGAGAGATCCAGAAGAACCAGCAGAGTCACACTCCCTCTGTCGATACCCTGGTAAAGGTCATCTGTCAGGCTGACCAAGGCTGTCTCAACTCCATAGCCCGTTCTAAAGCCAGTTTGAAATGGGTCTAGATAATCATTTTCCTCCAAGACTGCCTGGAGCTGGTCGGCCACCACCCTCTCAATCACCTTGCCCAACCAAGGGAGAATGGAGATTGGCCTGTAGCTGTCCATCGCTAAGGGGTCCAGGGAAGGCTTCTTTAAGAGTGGTCTAACCATTGCCTCCTTCTGGCAAGGGGGCACCCTGCCCTCCCTCAGCGATGCATTTATGATATTAACTAGGCCACCTCCAACAATCTCCCTGCTAGATAGAAGCAGCCAAGTCGGGCAAGGATCCATAGAACAGGTGGTAGGCCGCACCGCCCCAAGCAGCTTGTCCACATCCTCAGGAGTCACAGATTGAAACTGATCCAATCTAATACTGCAAGAGGGATTGCTGGACACCTCCTCCATAGACCTTGCAGAAATAGTGGAGTCCAAGTCAGCCCAAATACAGGAGATCTTATTTGCAAGGAACCCATTAAAGGCATCACAGCAGAGCAACTCCGGGGACTGATTGGAAGTAGAAGGAGGAGAAACCAAACTCCTCACAACCCGGGATAGCTCCGCTGAATGTGAACCTGCAGCCGCAATGCGCGCAGACCAGAATCTCTTTTTCGCTGTGTGCACTGCCACTGCATAAGCCTTTAAATGGGTTACATGCTGAATCCTGTCAGATTCGAACCAAGTTCTCCTCCACTTGCGTTCTAGTCGCCTACCCAACCGCTTCAGCCCCCGCAGCTCCTCAGTATACCAAGGGGCCATTTTTGCAGCAGGTTGGAAGGGACGCTTAGGAGCAATCGTGTCTACTCCCCTGTTGAGTTCCCTGTTCCAGGTTCCTACCAGGGCATCGACAGAATCACTGGCTGCACCAATGTCAAAATCCTCCAAGGCCTTTTGAAATCCCCCTGGGTCCAGCAGACTTTTCGGACGGACCATCCTAATAGGTCCACCACCCCTGCAGGGGTGGATTGTGGCTGTGAGACCATATTACAGGATAGTATGGAAAATTTCTTGGGGTATATTTCTCAGACTATGTGTGTAACCCTATCTAACACACACTGAATGTGTTCACTCACTTTAAGTGGAGTGTCAGTTTCTTCACAACCCCTCCTCTTCCGGAACAAATACAGGATACTTCCAAAAAAAGGAAAAGGAAAGAGGGGCATACACTTAAAATTAAATAAATGAACAGTATTTTGTGTTAAAAACATTTCTTTGATTTTATTGCTTAGTGCTAATGAATAAATGCATTAATCCTGGCCTGTGTAGGAGCCCTCTAGTCTAGACAGTAGCCAAACTGTCCTGCATTTCCCAGGTCCCTTTCTGAACCATCCTGAAGGGCATATGCAGCTGACTCCTAAAGGCTGCAGATATTATGACTCATTCACCCCAGCTGCAATTTATTATTTGGAAGAGCCCTTTGCTCAATTTATTATTTGGAAGAGCCCTTTGATCACTTTGACCAGTGATCCCACCTGGGAGGAAAACTTCAGAGCCGAGTCAAGTAAACTATCTCCCAAAGCCTTCTTATCTCTTTGTGATCCAAGGCTTCCTCCAACTGTCCTGAAATACTCATACCCACCTTAATCAAGCAACATACAATGATCATGACGTGGACAATGTTATATATGTAAGGAAGGTTTTATTGTTTGTATGCAACTTTAAGGAGCTGTATGTGGATTCCAAACTGTATGTAAATTCAATTGCCCAAGAAAAGGCTGTAAACAACTATAGGCCTGTGGCCAAAATTTCCTTCCTGGGCAAGGTGCTTGATCATGCAGTGGTTGACCAGCTCCAGAAACTCTTGGAGGAAATGGACTATCTAGATCCATTTCAATCAGGCTTCAGGCCCGACTTTGGAATAGAAACTGCTTTGGTCGCCCTGTGAGATGACCTGCTCTGTCTAGAGAGAGGGACAGGGTTAGTGCAACCCTGTTAATTCTCCGGTATCTCTCAACAGAAAAAGTAGGGAAGAAAACCCAAATCTGCAGAGCAAATTGATATTGTCTTTATTTTAGGCCTGATGCATTTCGAGCATTGCTCTTCTTCAGAGGCAAATGTACTTCATCTTTGTTTACTTGTTGGAACAAATGAAATTTGCTATTTTATGATATACTTTTCAACAAGTGAACAAAGATGTAGTACATTTATCTCTGAAGGGCGGGGGCAGAGCCAAGATAGTGACTGGCATCTGAAGCAGAGCAATGCTTGAAACACATCAGGCCTAAAATAAAGACAATATCAATTTGCTCGGCAGATTTGGGTTTTCTTCCCTCCTATTTTTGGTGCTGCATCATCCCCCTCTCCCCGCTTTTTCTGTTTCTGTTTTGGATTACTGCTCAGGCCCTTGGTAGTTGTGCTTTGGGATTTTGCAGGGTTCCTTATCTCTCTTTTTCAGCAGATGCAAGTGAGGCAGTGACAGTCCTGAATTAGTGCCTGGATGCAGTAATGGACTGAATGAAGGGGAACAAGTTGAGACTCAGTCCAGACAAGAAAGAAGTACTGTTGGTCAATGGTCCCTCTGCCCAGGTGAATGATGCTCAGCCTGTTCTAGATGGGGTTGCTCTCCCCCTGAAGGACCAGATTCACAGTCTGGGGGTGCTCTTCAATCCGGCATTGTCTCTAGAGGTTCAAGTGGCCTCTGTGGCTCGGAGTACCATTTATTTATTTAGAATATTTTTATACTGCCCAGAACTTGCATCTCTGGGCGGTTTACAATTATCAGCTTCAGCTGGTGCCTGGATAGAGATAGCTTGGCCACAGTTACTTGTAACCTCTAGTTTAGATTACTGCAACACATTGTATCTGGATCTGCCTTTGAAAATGATCTGGAAACTGCAGTTGGTACAAAATAGAGCTGCAAGATTATTAACTGGGACTGGACTGTAGGGACATGATTTGGACTTCTGCCCAACTCCTCCAGTTCCTCCTTACATTCGCTGTTGCACACAGGGGAGAGCCACCATTGTGTGTACCAGTGTTCAAAGAACCCAGAACACCATTCCCATGGAGCCACCCCCTCATCCAAAGCTGAGGTCAGGTGCAGGGAACATGGTCAGGTGCAGAAACGGGGCCTCTCGGCCCCATTTGTGAGGTGCTTCAGCCAGTGCTGTGGTTCCAACCTGGCTTGGAGCGCCTCTCTCTACCTCGAAAGGCAGAGAGACATGCACCCAGCCAGGCTGGAAATCCAGCATTGGCTGAAGCACCTAATTGATGGGGCTGCTCAGCTGGGTTCCCAGCCTGGTTGGGAGCATGTCTCTCTTCCTTTTAGGGAAGAGAGAGGCACTCCCAGCCAGGCTGGAAACCAAGCGCTGGCTGAAGTATCTTGTGAATGGGCCGTGTTTGTGAAATGCTTCAGCCAGCACTGCGTTCCCTGGCTGGGAATGCCTTTTTCTGCATTTCGAGGTCGATTGAGGTGCTCCCAGCCAGGTGGAGAATCCAGCACTGGCTGAATCATCTCACAAACATTTCCATGTCTGACCTCGTCCCTGAGCCTGGTGCCAGATGCAGGGCGTATGGCTTTGCCTGCGGGAGCAGCTCCACAGGAATGGCGGCCTGGGTTCTTTGTGTTGAAGAGTGATTACTTATAATCTATAAGTGATTGCACAGGAAGCTTGGCTTTAGTTGTAGGAAACAAGAGTTTGAACATTTATCCTTACTTAAAAACCCATCTTTTTAGCCTGGCTTTTAATGATATCTAGTTTTAATTTTAATCTGGTTTATTTTAATTGTATAATTATGTGTTTTTTATTTTAACGAAAAGTGCCCTGCGCCACTTTGGGAAGTGCGGTATATAACTCAAATAGACAGACACTAACTAACAAACATGCATGTGAGAGATAACCTCTCCATTTGAATTCTGAACAAGTAAGCGGCTTAACTGAGACGCAGACTCCACCCTCCAGTCTGAACACAGAAACGTACACATAGACAAGTATGCCCTGGACCAGAACAGAGACAATGCTCAATCCCATAGCAAATTGCAACACTTTGAACCCAGCGTGCAGTAGTGGTTCCGCCCTTGTGTACAACAGTGAATGTGTAGAGGGACTGGAGGAGTTGTGCACAAGCCCCATCGATGTCCCTACAGTCCCTTTTTACATGTGTTTATTGGTGCAGCCCCACCACTCACAGCTTCCTATGCTGCTGGTTGTGCAAGTGGGCAAAATGTCCCCACTCTGCCAGTAGGAACATAGGAAGTTGCCTTATACCAAGTCAGACCATTGGTCCATTAAACATTTTCCATCTAGTTCAGTATTGTCTACCCAGACTGACAGCAGCTTCTCCAAGGTTGCAGGCAGGAGTCTCTCTCAGCCCTATCTTGGAGATGCCAGGGAGGGAACTTGGAACCTTCTGCATGCAAACATGGAACCTTCTGCATGCATACCCTGAGGGGAATATTTTACAGTGTTCACATGCAGTCTCCCATTCAAATGGCAACCAGGGCAGACCCTGCTTAGCACAGGGGACAATTCATGCTTGCTTCCACAAGACCAGCTACTCCAGAATGTAGAAGAGAGGAAACATGTCGCTGAAACAATGCAGGTTTTTGTTACTGAGTCAGTGATGCATTTTAGGGGTGTGCAATTCGGATTTTTGGTGTTTTGATTCGGATCCAAATTGAAACACCCCCAATTCATTTTTGGGCCTGAATCTGACCCATCTGAATCAACCCAGATTTGATTCGGATCCGAAGCAATCCAAATCCAAATCCAAATTGATTTGGATCAAGGAAACAGGTCGCAAGGCCAAAAGAGTGGAGTAGTAGTGCCTAATGGGTGGAGGCTACCACCCAAATTGCAGAGGGATTGGGCAAAGGGCTGATTTTTGGTGAATTTTTCAAGTTTTAGTGTCTTTGGGGCAGATTGGGGGCATGACGTGGGATCTGGGGCGGAAGAGTGGGGTGGGGTGGTGGTGCCTAATGGGTGGAGGCTACCACCCAAATTGCAGAGGGATTGGGCAAAAGGCTGGTTTTTGGTGAATTTATGAGGTTTAAGGTTTCCCCCCATAAGGTATAATGGAGGTGTATCGCTTCACATCGGGGGGGAGGGGTGGCCTAGAGTGGTGTGGGGTTGGTGGTAGTGCCCAAGGGGGGCAAGGAAGCTACTAGAATTTTTTCAAAGGATTTTGACAGAGGGCTGATTTTTGGTGATTTGTTGAAGTTTACGCATCTTTAAGGTTTTTCCTCATAAGGTATAATGGAGGTTTCAGCAGCCCCATAAGTTCACTTGGGGGGTGTTGGGGTGGCCCAGAGCGAGTGGTGGTGTAGTGCACATAGGGTGCCAACCACCCCCATGGGTTTACTAACTCATGGGGTGCAGGGTTCTGTTGTTTCTGAGGTGTTCCTAGTGTAGATTATTTGGTAGCAAATGAGATTTTCAATACAAACCATGAATCCACTCTCACTTGCTACCAACGAATCTACCTGCTTTAGTCCCACTTTATAAATTTGTTAGTTTATTTGTTAGTCTGTGGCTCCCTGTCTCAAATATCTGAGACCAATCACATCTTTCTGATTCCTGTATGGTGTACTTGGACTCTAAGCATGTGGTGGCTAGTCCTGAGCTATTATAGAAATATGGAATACGCTTCAAATATGACAACCACCATGATTCATGGGGAGGGAGGATTGTGCATGCTAGCACATTGAATGTGCATTTCTCCAGGCTGAATTGTTTTAGCAGTTTATTTTATTGAAGTTTTATTTCTGTTTTTACCTTTTGGTTAACTGTGGTCTTCAGATGAAGGGTGGTATAAAAATATAAGTAAACAATAATTTAAAAGGTCTGATCCCAGAGCTAATTAAAACATCTTGCAAAGTGTTTACTGTGTGATGAGAGGGAGGGGAAATACAGGTTGGCATCAGAACCCCACTCTCAGGGCTCTTGCATGCTATCAGAAGCGGGTGGTTTTGGGCTGGGAAGTCCCCATGCTGAACAGACAAGCAGAGCCTCCGTTAGGCTCAGTAAGTCCAGAGCACAGACGTGTGGTGCAGCAGCAAGCTTGGATCAGGGAAATCTATCAAGAATTGGAAGACTCTATCCACAATGCATCACACTGCTAGGAGACAGGAAAATCTCATTACATCACAGCTACCCTTGGATTGACCATGAGGGGGAATGAGGTAGGGCAAGCCTTATTCAAGCCATTTTGAGAAAATCATCATAGAGTGGGCTGTGCAGAGCAGCACATTCAGAGATCACAGCCCCTCCAGCCACAGCACTCTCTAACAAACATGGTGGCCAGCTGCTGGAACCTGCAAACACAGAGGAAAGCAGTCACACGATCAACAACCCCTGCTATGGGGGCTGCTGCTTTGCACTAAGCCGGTTTAAGACTGAGGGTAAGAAGCAAGGTTACCCAGATTCGGACTACCAGGGCTTGGGGTTTTGACCTGGTTCACAATCACATAAGCATGCAACCCTGGGTTAGAGGCAGATAATCCTATTTAAAATGTTTGTGTGAAAAGGCTTTCAATCCTTCCCCAAAACAGATATTTGCTACTATTCATGACAACATAGCTGCCTCCCTTACAAAACTTTCAGCAATCAAAAGCACACTCATGGAGATAACTCACTAGACTTTTATTAAGTTTTTTTTAATTCTTTTATTCAGTTCTTTTATTAAGATATCATTGATTTGTCTAGATTTACAGTAGCCACAAAGAATTATATATTTTCCTGTGACTTTTCTGCATTTTAATTGAAAGGTTATCCAGGAAGCTTCACTCTCATACAACACCAGTTCATTTTCCTGATGCAAATCCAGAGCTTGGTGGATTGTGTCTATTGACCACATTCTACCCATCGCAACAGCACAACTTAAGGCAATTATTTTTAAAAACCTATTCTCTGCATCCTGCCTGTTCATTCCAGATGTTAATGTACTAGAATAGATTACAAAAATAAAGCAGGAACTTCTTGTTTTCTTTTAGCTAGGCTGTGTTGATCTTTCAGTGGAGAGTATTGGAGGTTACCAAAGCATGGCTTGGGGTTGTATTATACCATAATACTGTGATATATTAGAACTTATTGGAGAGGCTGTTGATGTACAGAAGACCCTTCTTATCCACAGGTTCTCCATCTATGGTTTTGTGTATCCATGGTTGGGTCATAAGGACCTGGTTTCTTTATCTGCAGTGTGAAAATAGGGCTGTTTTCACCTATCTGTGGTTCCTGAGTGGCCATAAATGACTTCTGACATCATTTCTAGCTGCCATTTTGTAACAGAGAGCAATTTTGTGGCTCAAAACATGGAAGGTCAAAAACATGGAAGATTTGGGGGGTTTGGGGATGTTGCTGGACAGTAAGGTACTGTGCTTATTTTTCCTCCCCCCCTGTTTCTTGTGATTTTCAGCACACTTCAATGTGCTTAGCAACCTAACCCCACCAATCCCCATAGGGTTAAGGTCTCTTTATTCATGGTTTTGTTATCTGCAGAAATCGGCAGGAATGGACCCCCCGTGAATAAAGAGAGCCTCCTGTATTTCTCTGGAGTTGAGATAGTTTTGGATTCTTTAAACTTTAAAAAGGTATATCAGAAGATGCAGAATCAGAATGAAATTAAAATGTGTATATCCACATAATCATCAGAGAAAACAAATACATCTTTGTCTTGCCCAAAGAAAGACTGCATCGTTTACATAAATAGGTTTGATTTATTTAGAATTTTCAGTGCCTACTAACAAAAGTGTGTAGAATGTCTGTAGACTTCTCTTATATCCCTATGGGTATTTGGTAATCTGATGAAAGAGCTGAAATGTTTCTTCTTTACCCATTGCTGGCCACAATCCAGCACAAAATTAAGTGTGCTTAAACCCATTGGCCCCAATCCAGAAAAAGCTAGTCGCGTTTTAAAAGTCCCATTCTAATCAAAAGCACAAATTACACATAACTAAAAGTTAAGTGGAATTAACTTCCTCTGGCTCGTAACATTGGATTTCAGTAGGCATAAGCATAAGGATTGTGGGTGTTATTTTTCATTCTGTGCTTCAAATAGATTATCCCCCCTTCCTCCAAAACCACAGTCATATGTGGCTACAATGTGTATGTTATGAACAAAAAAATGATGTTAGAAATTTTCTACTTGGCTTTATGTAGTTCTACTGAATGGATGATTCAGGTTGACTCAGCCTTCCATCCTTCCGAGGTCGGTAAAATGAGTACCCAGAATGTTGGGGGCAATATGCTAAAATCATTGTAAAACGCTTGGAGAGCTCCGGCTATAGAGCGGTATATAAATGTAAGTGCTATTGCTTTTGCTATTGCTATGATCTTTTATTCACGTCCTAGTTTCTATTAAACAGCAACAATGAAAGGTCATAGGTAGATCCTATGACTGGGGTATATTTTCATGTCTTCTCCCTTTTCAGCTCATCACAGATTCCTTCCCTTCCTGCCCTCACTCGTGTCAAGTCAGCAAGGATAGTTTGTTCCCAAGTGAAAGGCACTTTCATGAAATCAACCAACCATCCAACTTTTGGGACACGGGGTTGACTGGGGGTTCAAGCCCAAATTCAGTATCCTCATACACTAATGGGGTGAGGTAACAGATAAGGCTTCACTCAAAGCCTCCATATTCTTTGATTCCCTCCATCTTAACCATTCCTTTCACCACTTTCTGCTATCTCTTCACCTCTCCCACTTTCCCCATCCATGCCAGCCCTCTTTCACAGCTTATCACCAGCTTTCACATAGCAGAAGGCATTGCATCCTTCAGAGCTCTACACCATATCCATTTGCCTACTACAAATACATGGGGCTTCCTTTGAAGATTGTCCAGAAATTGCAGCTGGTTTAGAACTCAGCTAAGGAGAATACATTCACTAGTGCTCAAAGAATGGTACTGCTGCCTCACATTTATGTTCAAAGAGACAATGAGGGGCTATTCTGACAATCTGCAAAAATCGGGCTAGGCTCTCCTAGCCTGATTTTTGCAGATCGTCAGAACCTCCGGGCTCGGCTGCGAGCCCAGTGGTTCTAGAGTGGGTAACCCGCTCAAGAACCCCTGCCCCAAAACCAGGTTTGCGGAGCAAGCACTCTGCAAACCTGGTTTTCTGGATCGTGAGTAGCCGCGGCGTGGCTTTGCACCGTGCCTACTCATTAGTAGACCCCCGGAGGGGAGGCGAAAAGCCACCTCCCGGCTTCGGGGGTCTCCCCAGTTTGCCCTGTGTGCTCGTGCAGGGCATACTGGGGCTTCCGGGGGCCGTGTGGCCCTCGAGCTCCCCAGCCCCTGGCAGCTCCATCACGGAGCCAGCAATTGTGTGGGCAGCCGATCCGGCCACCCAGGGCTCCCTCCGCACTGGTCTGTGGGGAGAGCAGGCTTAGCCCGCTCTCCCCGCAGTTTGGGGGAAAGCGGGTCTCATGGATCATGAGACCCGCCTCAGAAGCTATTCACACGAGCAGAAAACAGGGTGACCCCATGCAAACAACTTTAACCCTATTTCAAGCCTCACAGCAAACACACATGCATTTGGTGACGCCTCGGCAGTGAACATGAGAGACTGGTGACCAACTTTTACAGGGTTCTCTTCAAGCAGTCAGCCACAGCTTGCAATGTTGGTACTCCAGTCCCCTGGGTGGCTAGGGGGGATCACGTGACCCAAGGAGACCACTCAGAGGGCTCCAAGCTGCAGTCCCGCTTTGTAGCTCTCTGATTGGTGGCCTCAGTTAACCCTTTCCTTGCAACTGCAGGACTGTCAAAGGAACTGAACTCCATCCTGATGCTCAAAAGGAGAGAGAAGAGAGCAGCTGCAGCTGCCAACCAGCCCCAAAGGAAGAGTCACCCCCCCCCAACGCAGTCCCCAGATCCAGGAGGGACACAGCAGATGCCCCCTGGAGCAATTGCCAGATGCCCCATAAGTAGCCCAGGCACAAGGCACACTCCGTACACCATACAGCAGCATGGTTTGGGAAGGCAGAAGGCAGAACCTTCCCCTTGCCAGCTCACCCTCCCCGCAGCTGTGGCTGTGGCCTCCACCCCTCCCACCCCACTGTATAGCGAGTGTAGAAAGTAAAAGGGAGAACCCCCCTTGCCCCCTTCACTGCCGCTGTAGCCAAGTGGCAACTCTGCCTCCCCATCAATCCGCCACTGCCACCCCTTGCTAGCCTCCCAAATAACAGGACAGTCAATCTGCAACCTCTTTGGGGCCTCTGTGTGTGCACAGAGGCCATTCGTGTTACCAGGCAAGTGGGCATAGGAGGGTGGGCATGTGGGGGAGGGTGTCCCCATCACCCACCTGCCCTGACGCCATCACTTGCCACTCTTGCAGTGCCAGCAGGGTGGGAGAGTGACTGACAAAGTGTCGCCCACACCTGCCCACGCTCATTGGCAGTGCTACCCTCTGCATCTTGATGATGGTGCAGAGGGTGGGTGGGTGGGTGCAGTGTCACACCCAGGCAAATTGGGCACTTGGACTGCCACCGCTGAGGTCTACCGGCCCAGCCTGGAAGTGAGCGCGGCAGCGGGCCGAACTGCTGGGAGCCTCTGGAGGTGGGATGAGCGGCGGGGCCCGTTGTGCTTCAGGAAGCGGCTCCCTTGCCTGCGGGAATGTCAGCCAGCCGTCCCACCCACTCCCTTGCTGTTGTCGGACCCACCCAGAGCAGCCGCTGTCTGCTTGGGAAGGAGGAGAGCGCTGGCAAGAATGCTGCTGCTCCCTGCCCTGTCTTTCCCTGATTCTGAGTGGGGCAGGGGCTTGATTCTTGGGCTGCTCTTTCCGCGCCTTTGCTGAGTGCATCTCTAGCCTGATTCCTTTTGAACTGGCTCCCAGCAGCAGCAGCTACAGCAGCAGCCCTCCCCCCCCCTACTGGCACCAGGAAGGGTAGAGCAGCAGCCCCATCACCCATGCAGTTTCCACCTGGAAAGGGCAAGGGTGCTGTTGCCCTTGCCTTGGCAGTCGGAGGAGGTGGGGGTGGGTGGGTTGGGAAGCATCTCCTCTGAGGCAGCAGATGGAAGGAGGAACCTGCGGAGCCCAGAGCGGTGTGCTACATACTCAAGTTCCTCCTCACAACAACCCTGTGAAGTAGGTTAGGCTGAGAGAGAAGTGACTGGCCCAGAGTCACCCAGCAAGTCTCATGGCTGAATGGGGATTTGAACTCGGGTCTCCCCAATCCTAGTCCAGCACTCTAACCACTATACCACGCTGCAGGCAAGGGCAGCTGCAGGCAAGGACAGGGACACTCCTGCTCTTGTCCAGTGACTTGCAGGGGACAGGAAGGAGCACAAAAATCCCCATTCAGCCATGATACTTGCTGGGTGACTCTGGGCCAGTTACTTAACTCTCAGTCTGACCTAGTTCACAGGGTTGTTGTGAGGAGGAACTTGAGTATGTAGTACACTGCTCTGGGCTCCTTGGAGGAAGAGTGGGATATTCTATATTATTAATTCTTCAAGATGGGCCATGCGCCCTGCGGGGCGGCTGGAAAGCAGTTTGACAGTTAGATCGGGGGCTCTGTGAAGCAGCAGGGAGCTCGGAGGCTGGGGGTGGCTTCGGGAGCTGGACGGTTGGCTCTGGGGGCTGCGGGCGGCAGACGGTTGGCTGAGCTGCCCCGTCAAGCAGCAGGGAGCAGGGTCACACAGGGGCGTAACAAGGCTGGAGTGGGCCCAGAGACAAAATTTTAAAATAGGCCCCTCGCTGATACACACACACTTCACAATATATAGTCATGTGACTTGCCTCTGGGGGGCCCCTTGAGGCGTGGGGGCCCCCAGGCCACCGCCTCCCCTTGCTTAATAGTAGTTATGCCCCTGAGCAGGGAGCTCGGAGGCTGTCAGGTGAGCAGGCAACAGTGCCTGGCAGTGGCAGGGGGAAGCAAGGACTTTGAGACAGAGATAGAAAGATGGAGGACAGAGAGCGTGAGCGAGAGACTTGTGGGGGGTGAGAGACTTGTGGGGGGAGAGCGGGGGTGGCGAGAGAGTTGCTGGGGCAGCGAGAGAGTTGCGGGGTCAACGAGAGAGAGTTGCGGGGGCAGCGAGAGCGGATGAGAGAGTCGTGGGGGGCAAGAGAGAGAGAGAGTTGCGGGGGGTGGCGAGAGTGGGCGAGAGCATTGCGGGGGCGGCGAGAGCGAACAAGAGCATTGCGGGGCGGCGAGAGCGAGCGAGAGCATTGTGGGGGTGCGATGCCACAGGCTCAGTGCAAGACCACACAGATGCTCTGTGCAGGGTCAGCTAGTAAAATGTAAAATGAATCAATAGTATGACATATGTGTCTGTGCAATTATTCCCCTTAGGGGATGGGGCTGCTATAGGAAGAAGAGTTTGAGCTCCCTGCCTGGCATCTCCAGGTCGGGCTGAGTGGGAATCCTGCCTGAGAGCCTCGGGAAGCCACTGCCAGTCTGTGTAGACAGTACTAAGCTGGATGGACCAATGGTCTGACTCAGTGGAAGGCAGCTTCCTATGTTCATATTTTCCCTTGGGCTCATTTGCAAGGTGCCTGCCACTTTAAGGAAATTTGAGTGAGTGCTCAGAGCTGTTGCTGGACGGGCTTTCGCCAAGTGTTCTGCTTGCTTTGCAGCCCACTCTGGTACGCAGGCTCTATGGTAGCTCTGTATAAACAGACCTTCCACAGCGTTCCGTGGCTTCACACGAGTACTGGAAGGGGGTAGGCAACCTCCCCAGCTTGCTAAACCTAGTTTTAGAGGAGGGGCTGGGAACTGGGTGACCCTCTTTCGACACAGCCCTGTTAGAGAACTTGCTGAGGTTTCACATGGTAGTGCTAACCCCGCCTTCAGACCTCAAGCCCTGTTTTTGCTGGTTGTGAGAATAGCCTCACAGTTAAGAGCTGCTTGTTTAAAGCCCCAAACAGTATAGAACCCAGGTATGTGAAGGAGTGCCTGCTCTCAGATCAGCCTATCTATGCATCTATAGGGTAGAAGACCCTTCAGATGTAGCACCCTGGTTGTAGAACTCTTTCCCTAGGGAGACTTGCTTGGCATCCACACTGTTGTCCTTTTAATATCAGGCACAGACCTTTTTTTCTCCCAGGCCTTTTAACTTACTTCAACCATTTTTAGCAGCTACTTTTAAACTGCTGTGTTTCACGATTGTTTCTGTTGTGTGTTATGATATAGTTTTATTATTTAATTTACTTTTGGGGAACTGCCCTGAAAACTTTGTTGAAAGGCAATATGTATATGTGTGTATAAATAATACATATTTATATATGTTTTATATACCTAAACATGTATAATATTTATTTAATTTGTTTTTTAAAATTTATTTTCACATTTATATCCCACTCTTCCTCCAAGGAGCCCAGAGCAGTGTACATGGTTGTTTATCCTCACAACAACCCTGTGCGGTAGGTTAGGCTGAGAGATACATGACTGGCCTAGAGTCACCATATGAGCTTCATGGCTGAATGGGAACCTGAATTCAGAATGTATATATATATGTATATGTACATGTGCATGTACATATAAAAATAAATAAATGGAGGGTGGGGAGACGGAATCCGGTTAATAAATTGCAGGCTTCTGCTGTCACATCAAACTTTATCACGTTGGATTTCTAGAAGTATAATTTTCCAACCATTCCTTACCTGTCTAGATGTTTACTCCAGGTAAACTGTCAGGGAACAGAGCTGAAGAGAAATTTCCATATACAAGATTTGGTAACATTTATTTGAATCTGACTTACTGAGTTTTGAACATGGCATCTTTTAAGAGGAGAAATTTATGATGTTGAGAACTATAAAAAATACTTTCTGATTATTATAGGCTATAAAATTTCCTTCTGTACTCCCAATGTGAAATAACAGACTGAGACACAGGAAAATTGGCTAGCTATATAGAATTGTTGAGATCTACAAATCCTGTTGTGCTAATCCAAAAGACATAAAGTCATTAAATCATTTGGAATTACTGTAGGGGGCATTTTATTGAACAATCTATAGAGGCAAATTAATTGGGCAATGAAACCTGACAGTTGCACAGGTGAGATTATCAAGCAATAATGATGCCCTCAGGGCATGGGACACAGCTGGGTGCTCTTCTTGCCCTCAGAATTGTGATTGTCTTGTGATAAAAATATAATTACCCCCTGTTGGGACCTAATGGCTTAATGAGATTTGTCCGGTGCCTAATATAAATGCCTTTTGGCATTTGTGTATTGCAGGACAAAATGGCTAATACTGGACTTCATAAAGTTTTAAGGAGACAGTACTGTATACAGAAAGGACACAAAATGTCCTTGCTGGCATTTGAACTGGATTTAAAACAGATTTCTCCTTTAAGCTCTTCCAAGATGTATGGCTGCTTGTAGGTATCCAAGAGGTTCATTTTCAAGTCAAGCAATGTCTCAGTGCAGCTTAGGAACAGAGGAAGTTGAAAAATAATCCTGATAATAGAAATTTGTTCAGAGTCTTAGAGTATTCAGAGTATTTTCATAGGTAGTTGCTTTATACAGAGTCAGACCATTGGTCCATCTAGCTCAGTATTGTCTACCCAGACTGGCAGCACCTTCTCCAAGACTGCAGGCAAGAGTTTCTCTCAGCCCTATCTTGGAGATGCCAGGGAGGGAACTTGGAACCTTCTGCCTGCAAGCAGGCAGATGCTATTCCCATAGCAGCCCCATTTTATCATAGGAGCATAGGAAACTGCCATATCCTGAGACAGACCATTGGTCCATTTAGGTGCACAGACTGGCAGCGGCTTCTCCAAGGTTGCAGGCAGGAATCTCTCTCAGCCCTATCTTGGAGATACCAGAGAGGGAACATTCAAATGCAAACCAGGGCAGACCCTGCTTCACAAAGAGGACAATTCTTGCTTACTACCATAAGGCCAGCTCTCCCCATATGTTGGCTCGTATACAGCACAGCACTCTGCTGATCCAAGAGCAAAGCACATGTTGCATGCATTCTGTGTCTCTCCACACTGTATGCTAACAAGCTTGGAGAGCCTCCGTCATTACTAATGGTAGCACCATCATTTTAGCAACAAGCTTCCCATTGGGACTGATGGGAGGTTCGTCACTGCAGAGGTGACACAATTCTTAATAGCTTCTGTGAGCTCAGTAGAAGTGAGCACATGGTTTGGAGAGACACAGAGCCGGGTCTCATGATCAGTGAGACCTGGTTTGGTGGGGTGAGCGGGGAGGGAGCACTGGGTGGCCGGATTGGCTGCCCACATGTTTGCTGGCTCCGTGACGGAGCCGGCGGGGGCTGAGGGGAGCGGGGGTCTATCAGCCCCCACAAGCTCCAGCATGCCTTGCACGAGTGCACAGGGCATGCTGGCAAGACCCCCAGAGCCGGGAGGAGGCTTTTCACCTCCCCTCCGGGGTCTCCTTGTGAGTACCTGTGGCACAGAGTGGTGCCGTGGCTACTCAAGATCTGATAGCATGGGTTTGCAGAGCGCTCGCTCTGCAAACCCAGGCTAAGGGGCAGGCTACTTGAGCAGGTTAGCTGCTCAAGAACCACCGGGCTCGCAGCCGAGCCTGGTGGTTCTCACGATTGAAGAAAATCGAGCTAGTGGAGGCTAGCCCAATTTTCTTCAATCATGTGAATAGCCTTACAGAATGAGCATAAGCCCCCTGCTCTTGGATTGGTAGGGTAGTGCTCTGTATGTCAGGCACTGGTTTGCATTTGGATGGATGAATACATGTGAGTGCTGACTGTTGTAAGATATTCCCCTTAGGGAATGGGGCTGTAGCTTTTTGGCTGAGCATCTGCTTTGAGTGCAGAAGGTCCCAGGTTCAGTCCCTGGCATCTCCAGTAGGGCTGGGAAAGACTCCTGCCTGAAACCTTTGAGAACTGCTGCCAGTCAGTGTATGTATGTATGTATTTAATAAATTTGAATATCGCCCACTACCAAAGTCTCTAGATGGTTTACAGCATCAAACAAACCAAGAATAAAAGAAACCAAGAATTTATCAGTTAAAACATATAAAAACCAGATTAAAATACAGGATAACCTTGTTATCCATGGATTCAGTACCCATGGTACCCATGGATTCACGTATCTGCGGTTGGGTAAAAGTCACCCGACCTCCGCATAAGTGGGACAAAAAGAGAAAAAAGCACATTGACCTCATGTATCTGTGGGTTGGGGGTGGCTGGAAATGACCATGGAAGTAAGTTACGGCCGCCATTTGTTCATTGGAACCACAAAAGAAAAAAATTGGCAACTTTCGGCCCATTTGGGGGCATTCCGGGACACAGCATGACATGGGGCGAGAGCAAAGCAGGGTAAGGAGCTCCCCCCATCTCCCCACCAAACATTGGATGATTTTCGGCTATTTCTGGCTGACCGGGAAACTAACCCTCGTGATCCCATAGCCTCAATGCCTCAGTATTTGCCACATCCACGGCTGCAGTCAGGAATGGAACCCCCGCGAATACTGAGGTCCACCTGTATCCATAAAAATGCCAACTAACTAAAAAGATTAGCTGAAGAGATGTGTCTTCAGCTGTTTCCTAAAAGCCAACAGGGATGGACCAGCTCTAATCTCATGCAGGAAGTGCATTCATAGTCCTGGGGCAACTACAAAGAAGACATGCCTTTGAGTCTCCACCCGACGAGCTGGCGGCACCCTCAGATGAACCTCCCCTGAAGATCTTAATAGGCAGTGGGTTTCACAATGAAGAAGGTGTTCTCTTAAATACCATGGGCCCAAGCCATTAAGGGCTTTAGAGGTAGTAACTAGCACTTTGTATTTTGCCCAGAAACCTATTGGTAGCCAGTGTCTGTCTTTTAGAATCGGAGTAATATGATCTCTACAGGACATCTCGGAGACCAATCTGGCAACAGCATTCAGGCAGCAGTGTAGACCAGTGTTTCTCAACCACCGGTCCTTGGACCGCTGCCGGTCCCCGAAGGGTTGAGTGCCGGTCCCTGACTGGGAGTCAACCCCCCCCCCCCAACTGAAATCAAGGCACTCACTTCCTCAATTTTGCACATGGCACAGAAGAGGAAGAGTATCACAGAGGCATGGGACCCTTCTTGTGCCTTGCCTCCACATGCTGCTGAGATCTTCCTACAGCTATCTTATTCCCTATCTTTACAGCTTCAAACAGTATGCGATGCGGGGGCATGGAGGAAAAAGTATGGCAGTGGGCGCCACTTGAAGGGCTGCTGGTTCTTGCATGCTCATTGTTTGCAGCCAAAGGTTGGTTGATTGAAACCCAGCTGCCTGTTGTGGTCGAGGCGCCTTGAGAGGGAACACTGTTTCCCTCTTGCATCAGTGGGGCTTGCTTGTATGTTGTTTTCATTGGCCCCGTGTAGCTTTTGAATTTTTCTAATGGCCCAACATCCCCTCTCCATTGAGTAATCACAAGCACCTCTACTCCAGACATACTGGAGACAAATTTGTTCACCCAGGCTTTTAGATTCAGGGGTTCTCAACCTTGGGTACCCAGACGTTGGTGGACCTACTCCCATAATCCCCAGCCATAATGGCCAAATGCCATTGTTGTTGGGGGTTATGGGAGTTTAACTGAGGGACCCAAGGTTAAGAACCCCTAATATTCAATGTTTGCAAAAGATTCCAAATTTAATTATTTTAATGCTTATATTATTTTCATTCTAAACTGCCCAGAGATGCAAGTTTTGGGCAGTATAGAAGTCGGATAGATAGATAGACAGACTTGAAACCCCTTTACTAACTGCTGGTCCGGGAAACTGCGCATGAAGAATGTAGCGGTCCTTGAAACTCTGCACGAAGAATTTAGCGGTCCTTGACTCCAAAAAGTTTGAGAAACACTGGTGTAGACAATACTGAGCTAGATGGACTGATGATCTGACTCGGTATAAGACAGCTTCCTCTGTTCCTGAGTTTGCTATTTGTAATCATTATATTCAAATGTAAGAGTAGCTGAATATGCTGCCACTTTTTTCAATTCTAGATTGTAGAAATAAAGGGAACTGAAATGAATGTTACAATACATTAATTTTCGCAAGGTTTGGAGGAGGTCTCCTGTGTGGAATCAATGGGTGCCTCTGCATTAGGCACTTAAAGTTCTTTAACTGGCACTTTAACATCAGTTACTTTAAGCCATTTTATAGCCATTTGGGATATGCCCATTTGCTCTCAAATAATTCATATGGAATAACTGGCTTGCAGTCACCTAATTCACAGTCATCAAGAGCAATCCACCTGCTGCTTTTGATGCATTTTCATGGTGACCTTACCAAATACTTAAAGAGGGGGTTTAACCACATCCTTTTCTCTTGGTGATGTATTTCATGAAATAGCTTGCCTGAAAGTATTTTTTGGGGGTACAGTAATTTCCCTGTTTATCAACATGGATACCATGTGGCACAACAAGTTCCACATGGAACATGGGCAAATGGCAGGATGTCACTGGCTGACATCCTAACCACCAAAATGTGTGTGTAACCAGCAGCTTCACACATGCAGCAGGACTGCCCCTGCAGCTCCCCTCCACATGCATTTTAATGCATTTTTGTGCAACAGAGTCCATGGGCATTTCTCCTGGAGTGCTCTCCCAAAAGTGATGTGCAGAAACACATCACTGCCCTCATAGAGCACAGAAGAGCACTCTTGAGAGCACTTCTGGGTGCACAGGGGAATGCTCTTGCTGGTTCTGTTGTGCCGAAATGTGCACATAAGGGAACTGATGGAATCACGAGGGCACTCGTGCTGTGTGCACACATCAGCAGTTTTTGTGCACACTTCTCTAGTTAAGATATCTAGCCACTGGCTGGCATCCAGATGAAGCACTGGTGCTATGGGAGAAACACCAGTGTAGCACCAGTGCTTTTGAAGAGTTCCAGATTAATGCTACACTGGTGCTTACAGAGAGGAGTTAATTTCAACAGTCTCCCCTTTCCCTGGAAACACACTGTGCCAGCTGAAAATATGTTCTTAAGGGTTATGCAACCCTCAGGTCATATTTTAGGATGGCATAGAGCACTTCTAGGGGAAGGGAAGGTTGTCAAAATTTGCCGCCACCACTGACCAGTTGTAGAGCTGAGTTAGTTAAATGCTTCAGGAACACCAGTGCTCCATTAATCTGGTTGTCATCACTGAGTGCAGACTTCATTGCATTCCAATTATCATGTGAATTGCAATTTGAAAACCCACAGCCCAGTAATAAGTCTGCACTGAAATATAAAGTCTTCTTTTAATATAATGTGGGTACCTAACATAGCAACCTGAAATTATTTAATATAATTCCAGATTCTGAAACATAATTGTTGGGAAGGAGCATGTACATACTGTACTGCACTCCTCGGCTGCTCTGGCCCAAAGACTTAAATAGATTTGTTGTTGTTCCCAGGTTACCTCATGATAATAGTCCTACAGCCATGTTATCTCTTATGGACCCAGACATCATCTGCATCAGCCAACAGCCACTGAAGTGAATAAATACTGCTGAGCCATTTGAGAAGTGCCTTCTCTTGTCCAGCAGTTGTATCATGTCATGACCCAGATCAGCTTTTTAGTCTTGTAAATAGTCACACTTGAGAAACATGCATGCGAGAGAGTCCTAGGGTCAGTCAAAACAAGGGATCCCTGGAGCAATAGCACACTGCCTAGCATGATTCTTTTGAGGTACTCTCCTCCAGCACTCAACCAATTTAAAGTGCTTTAAATAAGCAATAGGGCAGGCATATTGTGTCTGGGGAATCTGAAATGTACATGTAAAAGATGGTTGCACAGAGACAGAACCTTGAACTTTTGCAAGCACTGTGAAGCAGTCATCTCTGTGAGCATTCTCTTCTTTGAAAATGTTGACAGGCTTTGTGCGCTTGCAGGCTACTGTCAATCTGTTTGTGGAGCTGTAGAATAACATTGCATCCCTGTAGCTCTCAATGCTTGGTTCTGCAAAAAGATCATCCCTTTCATATGATCTCTTCATCTGTTCACGTGAAGGATGATTTGGAGCTCCCAAATTTCTATGCCACCTTCTATGCCAGCGTGGTGTAGTGGTTAGAGTGCTGGACTAGGACCGGGGAGACCTGAGTTCAAATCCCCATTCAGTCATGAAACTCGCTGGGTGACTCTGGGCCAGTCACTTCTCTCTCAGCCTAACCTACTTCACAGGGTTTTTGTGAAAGAGAAACTCAAGTATGTAGTACACCGCTCTGGGCTCCTCGGAGGAAGAGCGGGATATAAATGTAATAAATAAATTAATTAAATTATTGTCAGGTTATGCAGAAAAGAATAGATAGCAGCACCAGCTATTTCATTCTTTTAATAAGTAGAAACTACTTCACTTACTAAGATGTATTTGCTTGGCAGGCTATATCCTGATGTTATATATCATGACAGTGTGATATCGAGGAGAAACTGATTTAATGAGATTTTGCTGCCCCAGTATTATCAGAATTTTGTCAAATGGAACAAACAATTTAATGAAAATGATGAGTAGCAAGAAATAAACCTCTGAAAGTGCAAGAATCAAAGTAAAAATAAGCTATCATATAAATCCTTTTATAATGTAAATCCTTTGAATCAGACGCACTTCTCTCTCTCTCTCTCTGTCTCGCAGGGTTTCTTAACCTTGGGCCCCCAGATGCTGTTGGACTCCAACTTCCATCATCCTCAGCCACAAAAGCCATGTCTGGGGATGATGGGAGTTGTAGTCCAACAACATCTGGTTAACAAGGTTAAGAAACCTATCGCATAAGCAATCCCCATGCTTCTATTGTAACAACTGTAAGCTGATTTTGCTACACTTGGGTTAAATGTAAATAAATGGGCTGGTCATAACTCGGGATGTTGTAGAAATCTGGCTGTAGTAATTAATTTTTTGTAATGGATTTGAGTTTGTGAATCAGCCTCAGGACTTATCAGAATCTGTCAGTGGGCTGAGTGGCCTCTGGAATATCTTTAGAACTGTGGTATGATTCAGTGTTCTAAGTCAAGGCTTACAGAGTTGTTTCCACCACCCACCTGTGTGTGATGTACCAAAGACTTGGAACATGGAAAATAATAAGCTGGTTCTTATGCCCAGGAGGAGGAGCATCCAGCCAGGCTCCAAGCCCTGTGTGCACGCCCAGGAAATGGTCATGTGTCGGCAAAAATCAAGGTAGGAGGAGGGAGAAGTGATCGTGTGCTAGCCGTGATCTGGGTTGGATGGTGCAGGATTTTATTTATTTATTATTTTTATTTATTGTTAAATTTATATACCGTCTTTCCTAAAAATAATCTCAAGGCAGTTTACAGCAGAATTTAAAACAAGATTATAAAAATGACATATAAGCTAAAAATATAAAATATAAGCTAAAAGTCTAAAATATAAGCTAAAAATATAAAAACAAATCTGATTAAAAATTTAAAACTCTGAGGCTCTTCTCACGATCATGGAGAAGAGCCTCTATGGGGTTTGCGAGGAGAGCGGGCTAAGCAGACGACTAGCCAGTCTTCTCTGAGCGGCCACACACACGACTGCCGGCTTCATGACCGAGCCGGCGGGGGCTGGGAGGATGATGGCCTGCGTGGCCTCCGGAAGCTCTAGTATGCCCTGTGCGAGTGCGTAGGGCATACTGGAGAGACTGCTGGAGCAAACCCGGTTTAAGGGGAGGGGTTGTTTGGTGGGTTAACTGCCGGGAGGCAACCGGGCTCGCGTGTGAGCACGGTGGCTCCCACAATCAGCCGGAATCGGGCTAAGCTCCCCTAGCCCGATTTCAGCCGATTGTGGGAATAGCCTCACAAGCATAAAAACAGTACAAAATACAAAGAGAAGCAGCAGAGACAATCATATAAAAGCCTGGGTGAAAAGCCAGGATTTAACATGGAAACAGGATGTGTTTTTACTCCACCCTCAACATAGTGCTGAGTACATGTCGGCTGGCCACCACCTTCCCATCCAGATCACAGCTAGCATACAATTACTTCCTCCTACAACTTTGAATTTATCAACGTATGACAATTTTTTAGGAGCATGCATGGGGTTGGCGCCTGGCTGGACACTCTTCCTACCCAGCTGTCAGTCATGAAAAAGAGCCTAAGGCCTAGCATGTGCCAGGGGAAATGTGATGGATTAAGGGACCATTGTGCTGGTTCATTCTGAATTCACACCAAATTTGAACTAAACCATGGGTCCCCGAACTGGTTCAGTTGAACCCACCAGCTGGGCCGGTCAGGTAGATTAACCAACTCATACCAGTTCGAACTGATTTTTGATCAAACCACTCCAGTTCATGGCAGACCAGTTTGTGATAGAACCAGTCCTGCAAATCCTAATATAATCAGCCTATCCAATGTCAGATGCCTCTGCGCATGCTCGGCAGTTCTGAGTTGCATATGATCTCTCTCTCTCTCTCTCTCTCTCTCTCTCATTTTTATACGCCTAGGCAGTGTCCAAATTTAAAATATTTAAAAGTCACAAATTAAAATACATGACAATAAAAACAATAGAATTTTAATAAGAGCATCTTCTTCTTTGTTTGTTTGTTTGTTTGTTTGTGGTTCTTCCTGAAAACAAACAGAGAAAGAGATGTTCTTATTTCAGTAGGAAGCTAGACATTTGTATGACCTGTCTGGAATCATACGGATTGCAGCTTTATCTGAAGGTTTAGGGGAAGAAGGAATCACATACCCCCCCTCCCCAAACACACACACACACACACACACACACACACACACACACACACACACACACCACCAGAAATAGTCACTGGAGAGATGCTGTGCTGTGCTGAACAGGATCAATTGCTCTCCCATGAACAACTTTAAAAGTGGTTTTGCCCAGTTAGCAGAGTCCGGTTATTATCCACCACTGTGATGGAGGTGCTCCATAGATATCAAAGGAAGGACATCTGAGTTGATCTATGCTATATCCATAGAGCAGCTCACTGTAGGGTTTGTATGGTGTGGTATGCATCCTCTGCTCCCCACTCCCAAATCTGGGAAACCCCGTTTACCAGGAGCAAACTACTCCAGCACTTATTAACAAATTGTTCTAGTAAGAACTAATCAGCCTACTTTCCTTTCACTGTCTCTACATCTGGACTAAATTTGGTGCAAATTGAGGTCCACAAGTTAGATCTCTCACACCTCAAATGTTCATGGCTCTGCCATCTTGGATCAGGGTGGATGTCATCATTACAAACTGCACCATTGAGATGTCCCTGTATGTCATTCACTACAGCTGTTCCAAATTTGATTCAAATTGGCTAGACAGTCCTCAAGTTAGTGCACTTGTGCCACAAAATGTTTATGCATCTGCCATCTTGGATCGAGGTGGGTGACATCATCACAGACTACACCACTGCGGCATCCCTATGTGTCCATTCAGCTGTAGCAAATTTGGTTCAAATCGGTTAGACTGTCCACAAGTTAGTGCACTGGTGTCTCCAAAGTTTACATGTTCACCATCTTGAATTGAGGGGGATGACATCATCACAGTCTTCGCCATTGAGGTGTCCCTTTGTGTCCCTACAGCTGTAGCAAATTTGGTTCAAATCAGTTAAGTGATTCACAAGTTAGCCCACTTGCACTTCAAAGGTTTATGTGTCTGCCATCTTGAATTGGCATGGATGACATCATTACAAGTTATGCCACTGAGGTGTCTGTGTGTGTCACTTACTGCAGCTGTACCCAATTTGGTTCAAATAGGTTAGGCAACCCACAAATTAGCCTGCTTGTGCCTCAGATGTTCATGTGGCCGCCATCTTGAATTGGCATGAATGACATCATCATACACCATTCCATTTGGGCATCCCTATGTGTCCCTACATCTGTAGCAAATTTGGTTCAAATCTGTTAGGCGGTTCACAAGTCAGCCTACTTGTGCCACCACATCTTCTGACGTCACCACAAACTACGCCGTTGAGGTATCTTTATGTGTCCCTACAACTGTACCCGTTTTGGTTCATATTGGTCCAGGCATTGCAAAGTTGATGTGGGGGCAGGGGACACATGAACACACACACAGAATGCCAAGTGATCTCATTACCCTTTTGGAGAGTAGGCTAAAAAAGATAATTTGTATGTGGAGCAAGAGCTGTTACTCTGCAATATTATTTCCCATCAGAAAATAACACCCACTATGCTTGCTTCTTTCACGCAGAAACATAATCACGCAGAAACATGTTTTATTACTTAATTGAAATACACATGAATGTGAGAGAGCTATAATTATCCACAGATTTGTAAAACTCTTTTAGCACAAAAGCATTCCTGATCCCTTTCTTTTCCTGTATTCCCATGTATTCTGACTTTCCCCTCAGCATCAAGGAAGCTGCTTGTTTGTTGGCAATCCTGAGACACAAGAGATCTTTCAACGCTTCATCTCTTTTTAGATAAAGAGATTTCACCAGTTCTGCACTGCTGTCACTTGGCTGACTTTAACACTGATAGAACATGTATTTATTTGATTCAGGAACAGTATACTAGCAGTCAAATGACTCTCACTTTCTATTATTTTAGAGGCATACAGAGGGGCCATCCATTGGGATGCCAGCAGGGCAGCAAGATGTCCCTCACCATGGGAGGAGAGCTGGTCTTGTGTAGTAAGCATGAATTGTCCCCTTTGCTAAGCAGGGTCCACCTTGGTTTGCATTTAAATGGGAGACTACATGTGTGAGCACTGTAAGATATTCACCTTAGGGGATGGGGCCGCTCTGGGAAGAGCAGAAGGTTTCAAGTTCCCTCCCTGGCATCTCCAAGATAGGGCTGAGAGAGATTACTGCCTGCAACCTTGGAGAAGCCACTGCCAATCTGTGTAGACAATACTGAGCTAGATGGACCAATAGCCTGACACGGTATAAGGCAGCTTCGTATGTTCCTATACCATCCGAGCAGCTCTTTGGGATGACCTGGCCCTGGCAAACTTTGCAAATCTCAGGGAGAAAGCAGCTCTCCTCTCCTAACACTCCTTGGAAGCTTGGAAGAAACTCAAGAGCAGGTGAGGAGGCTGCTGGCAATGTCCCTTCCATTTGCACAGCCTTCAGAGGTTGGCTTTGAAAAGGGGCTCACCCTGCCCCACTGGAGGCATGGCTTAAGAAGCATTTGGTGCCTTGCTTCAAAGTTGCCACAATACCTTGGGTTGCCCCAGGCCTACTCCCTATTTTAACAATGACTGCTGGGCTTCCTAATTTTCAAAAAACCAGGCTCATTGTTGACTCATTGGTAGAGGTGAGGTTCAAGTATTGCATCCCCATTCTGATGGTCAGATGCAGCTGCCAATCCCCATAATGATACAACAACCACAGTTTGTTTAGGATTTACATGATTGCTTTGACAGAGCAAACCCATAAATGTAATAACTGAATAGAACATAGGAAGCTGTCTTTTACTGAGTCAAAACATTGGTCCATCCAATCCAAAACAGTCTATGACATCTCTGTGTTGGAATGTCCAGTTCTGATAAATGTGTACCGTCCCCAACCACCCCTGTGTTGTGCAGACACATACAGGTGCTCCCAGTGTGGCCAGCTCTGTGCAGTGCCTGCTATTTTGGGTGCTGGACTCTGGAGGTTCCTCTTCAACAGAACTAGAGTCCACAGAGAAGGCATGTGGGAATTTCACTTTCCCCATTAGGAGGAACTACACTTCCCAGATCTCCCTGCACAGCACTGGGGTGGGGGGTGGGGGGATGAAACACATTTATTGGAACGTGACATTCCAACACACAGGGCTATTGTCTACATTAGATGGCAGTGGCCTTCCATGGTTTCAAGCAGGTGCTTTCACAGCCCTACCTGGAGTTATGAAGAATGGAATCTGGGTCTTTCTGCATACAAAGCATACATTACCTGCATACAAAGCAGTTAATCTGCCACTGAGCAACAGCTTTCCCCAGAAGAATGTAGCTGTTAAAAATGGTGAGTAACCTCCTTCAGTGAAAAATAAGAGTTTGAACAATGTTAAAGTGAGTGATATTATGCCTGCACAGTGCTAAAAACCCAAAACATTCATGTGAAATGTGTATTAACTCACTTGAGTTAACATAGATTAAAAGGGCAGCACCGGGTATCCAAGTGCAATAGGAAGTGATGAATCATTTCCCGCTATTGCTTTTAGACTGTCCTTAAAAACAGGTTTTCCATCTCCATTTGTTGTATGACGCACTTAGATCCACAACCGATCAGCACCACATCATTTGAGCAAATAATGAATTTAAATTCGACGTAAATTCAAATTTAAATTCAAATCTTAAAATAATGTTATGTATTGTTCTTGATGCTATAACATCTTTTTAAATTTGTAAATCTCAACAAGGGTGATCTTGGCAAGTCCCATGTCCCACGTTGCCACAGAAGTGTGTTAAGAAGGATGCTCATCATCAGTGTTCCCTGTCACAGGGAATCCCAGATGTTGTTGACTGCAGCTCCCAGCATCCCCAGCTGCAGTGGCCTTTGACTGAGGATGGTGGGAGTTGTAGCTGAGGTTCCCTATTACAAGGAACACCGGC
This sequence comes from Hemicordylus capensis, assembly GCF_027244095.1. Lineage (NCBI taxonomy): Eukaryota > Metazoa > Chordata > Lepidosauria > Squamata > Cordylidae > Hemicordylus > Hemicordylus capensis. Next base: position 65,313,060 of record NC_069658.1, read on the forward strand.
CATCGTTTCTTCTTCTTTACCAATTTCCTTCTTATGTATGGACAAGGCCTTGAGGCAAGTACTGAAAGCGGGGGGGGGGGGGATCCTAGTGAATATTGTAGAGCCTGAGCAGCTTCTTATTCACTTAGCAAGGAAAAGAGCCAGGGACACTGCTACCTGTACTGCACTGATAGGAATGGAACTCATAAGAAGGGAATGGTATATGACCTCTATGGCCAATCAAAACTGATGCAGGAAATGGTCTGGGGGGAACCAGGAGAAGCTTACTTAAGGCTGAAAGGAAAGACAATATAGGGCAGGAAGGAATTTCTGCTGGGCACTGAATGTATTTATGACACTGAAACCCCAGGAATGTCGCTCTGGCTGCATGCGCTCATAACGTGGAACCAAGGGTCCAATGGACTCATAGTTGCACACCACCCCCCAGCTTACCTGTCATCATTTGGACATAATGACCAGGACCTGAACTGCAGTCAGGGAGACTGCAGAGAGGAGGGGAAATTGGCTCTGCGGGCAGGGAAAGTGGATGCTGGGCACCCTCTTTTGCATGAAGTACAGCCACGGCAGCCAGTCAGGATGGAGAGAGGGAGGAGCTTCCTTCCCTCAACTCTCATCTGGGAGAAGTCTTCCTACAGTTCAGCATTTGGACATAACATTGCCGAATGCAAACCTCAGGTACTCACAACCCAGGGTTCAAACTGGAGTTTGTGGAGGGAATCCTCAGGTTGCTTTTTGAATAGGACAGAGGTTCCATGCATTTGGATGTACAAGAAATCCAACCTCTGCCCCATTTAATTTTGGTTTCCCATTACATGCAAATGTGGTGAGTGTCTGCATTTTGCTCTATCAATTTCAAAGGAAGATAAGTGATAGAAACAGGTGGGATGTGACAATGTCAATAATAAGCAGCAGCACAGTACACAAAATTTAATTAAGGTCCTGAATGTGTATCATTATGAGGGACACTTGGGAGATTTGAGTAGAGCTCAGGGAAGAGAGAAGAAATTTCATAAATGTTTTTGCTAATATACCTATATAGACATTTATTCCTGGCATTGTATAATGTAAAATTATTAAAATACTTGACAAATGATGGATAAGCAGGATATCCTTGGTATATGCCAGAACAATGTGTAGTAAGTTAATCTTTCATTTTGAACTTAGAATTTGATCTCATTGCAAAGCAGTAGGGAACATGCATTTGAAGAAAATAATAATCAGCACCTTTTTAAGGAACACATTTTTTAAAAAATCTATGCAAAGATCAAAACATTGCAAATAAACTATAACCCTATACACATGTTATGTTTAACACATGTACAGATCTGTATGTACACAAAATTATTGGCACATTACATTCAATACGTGATGATAGAACATTTGCTATCTGTACTATGCATTTGAGGGACCTACTGTACATCCAGGTTCATTTTAAAGTGAATGCATGCACAATCATTCACATCAAAACATATACATGTTTGCAGACACCTGAATGTACATACAGCATAATGTCTGAATTGTGCTATGTGTAACAAGAATGCACATACCCCACTTGGTATCCTGATTTGAATGCAGTGCTTTCAAATCCCTTATAAGTCTGGTGCTGAGTGTCCCCCGCCCTCCCCATGCACTCAAAGGAAAGAGTACAAAAAGTGAGTAGAAAGCAAGATGAGCTTTTTGTAAGAAGCACAGGACTGGAGATCAGGATCACTAGATTGCATTCTTGGCACTTGGATGAAAGTGTTAATTTCTAATTAAAGCGCACAGCTGAGCCAAGTAGTGTTCAGATACAGCATCTTGATTTTGGCAGGCAAAGCTAATAACAAAACTGAGTTTGCTTCCCAGCCTTGCCAGAAGTGAAAATACCTTGTAAAATGGGGGATCTGATACTTTTCTGTATCCTAAGATAAGAGTAATGAAGAAGGCTTACATTGATCATGCTCAGTAATGAGGCTTGTGAGGTGGTGATAGGAATAGAGGAAGATAGTTTGAACTCCCTTATCTTTAAGGACTGTTGCCCAATGCAGTACCCTTTCCTGGGCTAAATGGCAACTTGCTTTGATGGGAGATCAGCCTCTGGCCAGATTCAAATGAAACACCGTGGGATCCTGAATACAATATGCAGTTTACTCCAGCAACTATTTGGGCTTATGTCAGTGGGAGCTGCAGATTCCAGTTCCTCCTGTTCTCAGGTTCTCCTGGCTTTGGAGAAATTTGATTTATATTTGCTTTTTGTGAGGTTCCAATATTATTATCAGAATGGTCATAATACGAAGTTACCTAGTCACACTGAGTTTATATGAACTGGAAAAACAAATGGGATTTGCAGAAAAAAGATTTTTCTGTGCCCTCCCTTCCTTGATCAGTGGGAGGTTCAGAGCAGCTTTTACAGGTAAGTTTTGCTTTGAAGAAAAAATCACCAGAGATTTGCGGTGTTCCTGTAATATCTATTGACAAGCATACAGCTTGAACAAGCAGAACAGGTGATCAGAAGCAAGTAGGCGGGCATCACTAGCCATAAACAACATTGTCTCCAAAATCCTCATTAAAATATCTCTCCTCAGAAAATCTATCTGCAGCTTTGCCTAACTGGGTACAAACTACAAACTAGTTTCATTCTCCAAACCGATAGGCAGATATGATTCACATTCTTAGTAGCTGGAAGAGTAAACTTCCTGTTAGGGATGTGTGAACAGGTTCGAAGCCGAATCTGTTCGGAGTCGAACCAGTTCGGTTCAATGGCTCGATGTCAAGCTGAACCACTACCTCCGGTTAGGGTCAACATTGGACCAGCTCCAACCACCCCGCCATTCAGGGGGTTTCCAGGGGACTTCTCTGAGGCCAGGTCATGACCTAGGCCATGCAGGGGCCCATTGCACATGGGCAGCAGCTTCCAAAATGGTCACCACAATGGGAGAAAGGCCCAGAAAGAGCTGAAGATCACCCAAAGTGGGCACTTTTTGACATAAGGAAGGCCGGCAGGAGGAGGGGGAACCTCTGTGCTCCCCCCCATCTCGGTGTAGCCCCCCGACGGGGGTAAGTAAAATAAAATAAAAAGAATATTTGCAAACATCTCCCCTCCGAGCTGAACCGGTCTTCTACACACCCCTGCTTCCTGTTGTTGTTGTTACATTTATATCCCGCTTTCCCTCCAATGAGCCCAGAGCGGTGTACTACATACTTGAGTTCCTCTTTCACAACAACCCTGTGAAGTAGGTTAGGCTGAGAGAGAAGTGACTGGCCCAGAGTCAGCCAGCTAGTTTCATGGCTGAATGGGGATTTGAACTCGGGTCTCCCCGGTCCTAGTCCAGCACTCTAAACACTACACCACGCTGTTAATGTCCATTGTCCCCCATCTATGACCAGGCCATATCAAAGGAAGTCAAAAGACCTCCCTCTCTCCTTCCCTCCCTCTCCCATCCCCCTCCAATTGTGGTACTTCAGTGCTTATGCCAAAATGGGCATCTTCTTACATCCTGGTCCCAGCAAGAGGGCATTGAAACACCTCCGACTGGTTCATGTTGTGCCTCCCCTGTGCCTGCTGCTGCCAGCTGCACCTCCACCTTCCCAGCTGTTATGCAGTGGCAGAATGTTGCTGGCACTAATGTAATTTCTGTCTCTTTGGCTTCTATATCTGTAAACACTGCCAGGTACATTATATTCCAGTTGCAGTATCTAATATGGTAACACAAAGTCATGGTGTACCACAGTGCAGAACATGGTGACATTCAGAATGGAAGCACAGCATGACTCAGTTCACCCTCCCTCGGCTAACAGCTGAATGTAAGAACAAACTATACTAAGTATGTGTGTGGAAAGGATGCCAAGTCTGGGTATCCACTAGATACATCCCTTTATGTTATCTCCTGTGCATTAACCCCACAATGTACATGTGTGCTCTTCACATTATTGCATTTTGTTACCCATGACTGGTTTGAAAATGGTTAGCTTATTAATTAATTTATTAATTACATTTGTATCCCATTGTTCTTCCAAGGAACTGAGGCCAGTATACATTCCACCCCCTGCCATTTTATCCTGACAACTTTGTGACATCCCCCCGCCCCGGCCACCATTTTATCTTCACAACAACTTCTGTAAGGTAGGTTAGGCTGATTGGCTTCCATTTCTTAAGATTTCAAGTCTTTCATCAATCTTGTTTTGTTTTTATATGAGATTGCAGGGGTTATCTTTCTCATTTGGTAACACTACGCAAGAGTTCTAATCAACCCTTTCCCCCAGCCTCCTCCACACCATGTGTTTTTCAGTACAGAGGTAATTGGTATAAATAATGGTGCGATGCGATGCTACAGCATTCATGCAAACACTTCCATAACCATTTCTGCACAGATTGTATGTAAATGCATCAGTAATGGCTACTAGCCAAATGAGACTGTAGAGAGAACAGCCTGGCAGATTTGAAGGGGGAATGTCAGATCCACCTGGAACAAGCAATCAGAGAGAAACAAAGCCAGACTAAGGGCACTGTGAATGAATTACAATTGTGTATTACAAAGGACAGGATTATGTCACTTATTTAAGCTGATTTGGATGGAGCTCAAAGCTGGATCATTTCTGTGCATACATATCTAGTTGTATAGGCATAGAAATCCACATGGTGCTTCCTCTTATCCACCAAGTAAGCAAACCACACAGTCTGGTAGTTTTCCTGCATACTCAACTATCTAAGGCTGACAGAATGGTTTAATGTCTCAACTGCAGTGCTCCATATAGATGTCCAAGTATATGATCTGTCATCTACCCCTGCTACCACCATCATTTAAAGTACACATAGCACCAGTCGTATCCCAGGTGTTGTACAGAATGAAGAGGGGACATTGATTCAGATACTAGTGGAGAGACAGGTAATATAAGACCAGGGGAGGTAATCTACTTGGAAAAGGCTTTGTTAAATCTTGGGCACAATCCTCCATGAAATCCTGAAATGAATGGGAGCCCAAGAACATGGCACAGGGACTTCTCTGTGGTGGCATCTACCTAGTGGAATATCCTTCATAGGGAGGTCTACTAAGAGAGATCCTTTATTTTCTTCTACCAACAGATAAAATCATACAGTGTGTGTGTGTGTAGGCTGTCCAAATTGCTGGTTACTATGAATGCATTATTACACTGCTGCTACTCTAGTTTTGATTTGATTGTTTTAGGCATTAAAAACTGAGTACAGTATGCCTAAGTACAAGGAGAACAGGGAGACTGGGCATAACTATGAAGCATGTTAGCATCAAAATGTGTAACTGGCATGCTTCCATCCCCTCTGAACCTGAGTGCTGTGCAGCATTCTGTACACTTCCAAGTGCAAGGTTCTTGCATCTTCCAAATACATCAACTTGCACTTAAAAGCATTTGCACATTTAACAACAACAACAACAACAATAATAAAGAACTTTATTTGTTAGCCACTCCATAACAAATTGTTCTTTGGGCAGCTTACAACACAACATTAAAACATAAGATAAAAACACACATTGAATCATAACAGACAAAAACAAGGCGGGGGGAATACAAAATACAATACAAAAACAATTTTAAAACTTTTTTAAAAAATCAGTTACAATCAGATTACAATTTTTAAAAATTTACATTTAAAAGGTCTGAGTGAACAAAAAGATCTTTACCTGACATCTAAAAGAACAAAGCGAAGAAGGCAGGCAAAATTCACTGGGGAGGCTATTCCATAAATGCAGTGCAACCATAGAAAAGGCCCTCTCCCTAGTAGCCACCTGCCTCACCTCATTTATTTATTTATTTGATTTGATTTGATTTCTATACCGCCCTTCCAAAAATGGCTCAGGGAAAGCCGTTTCACACAGAGAAATAACAAATAAATCAAATGGCAGGGGCACCAAGAGAAGGGTCTCCAAAGAAGATCTTAAGGACTAGGTTGGGACATATGTGGCAAGGCCTTCCCTCAGGTAACCTGGTCCCAAGCCATTTAGGGCTTTAAAGGTTAAAACCAGCCCCTTGAATTGGGCCCAGAAACCTTCTGGGAGCCAGTGCAGCTGATAAAAGTTCTGCCGTAAAATGCTCAGAGTGTCCCGCCCCAGTTAATAACCTTGCAGCCCTATTTTGTACCAACTGCAGTTTCTGGACCATTTTCAAAGGTAGCCCCACGTACAATGCCTTGCAGTAATCTAAGTGAGAATTTCATTTGCTGAAATTGCACAGGAGGTTACATGATCGCATGATCCATTTCCAATGGCCATGCAACTGTGCTACTCTCTTGTACGAATCTCAGGGGGAAGTGATGTAAAACCCGGAAATCAGCTTCTTTATTTCTTTAAAGTTAAGTTTAAAAACTGGTGGAAAATATTTTTTTTAACCCAAATTAAATGTATGGGCAGAGCGGCAGGTGGGCAGATAGAGAACGGAAGATAGAGTTATTAAAACTTAGCCAAGATTGTGAAAGGAGTAAAAAGAAAGACTCCCACTTCTATTGGGAGCTCCGAAGCAAGGTTGGAGGGGGACGAATGGGGTCGGTGGATCTGAACTGAACTAGGCTTCTCTAGATCAGATTTGGAACATCTCTAACTGCCTCCGATTGGTCCGTGTTGGGCCATTTCCGACCCTCTCACTCGATCTGACCTTGCATACCCCTACTGTGCAGTATGTGAGCTACTGTGCCCAGTTTCTTAACACTTGAAGGAGGCTGTTTTAACTCATTTTAATCTTGTGTTTTATTGTGTCTGTGTACAGTGTTATACTGTAATTTGTCTTGAGAACAGGTTTATTATAGAAAGGCAAATACATTTAATAAATAACTACTTTTCAGTAGGGCTCTTTGCAGGATGCCTTCCTGGTGAATTGTGCTCCCCCTCCCCCCACTCTGTTTTTTGGAGCTGTTGAATGCTCCAAAAAATGTAGCATTCAACTCCATGGAAACTCTTATTTGCAGATATCCAAAGTAGGTGGTTTGTTTTAAGAGTAAATTTTCTACACTTGCAGATCCAATATCCAGTCTTCTTAATAACGAATGCATACATTAGTGATCTATATGCTGATATTTCTAAGTTAGAATGGGTTACTTTTCTCATGGCAGCCCTGAGCTTTTAAAGCCACTGGTTCTAATAAAAAAGTAAAAGCACATTTTTGTTAATAAAAACTCTAAGAACATTAACCTTGCTGTATTACTCATACGATGTGTAATGCAGATAGGACTCTGGGTAAAAGGCTGACCTCATGAAGGTTGCTGAGAGTTTTCCCCCAGACTTCATTAAGGGCAGGATATCATTTTGTGTGTGTGCATGCTTTCCTAATTAGTTGTCATCTAAAGAGGTTGAGGCTAGTTGGGGCAACACTTGAAATCACTGTCTTTATTTTCATAGCTTATCTGGCGAACATGCTATAGCTGTGCATGTGTTCGTCATTATTAATATTTTGCTGATGTGTCAGTTCAGTAAGGATATAGAATAATGACCTGAAGCTCTCTTAATGCAGTTAAGTTTAACGATTTTTAATGATCTCGCACCTCCACTGCAGTTTTTATGTGGTCTGGTTTTGTATACTATGTAGCAGGGATTCCCAACCTTCAGCTGGTCCTTGTATGTTGCCAGACTACAACTCCCATCATACCCAGCCACAATGGCCAACGGCCATGATGGGAGATAATGGGATGCTGGGAGTTGTTAATGCCAGTAGAGTGTTCATGGAACAAGAAGTTGCATGTACTGAAGCATGCAGACTCTTTGAAGGAAGTGGGATGTGAATGTAAATACATAAAGAAATTAGATTGCTGACATATTGTGCAGTGCCCCATCAGTGGAAGAGCAGGGTGCACATGCTGGCCCATGTGATTCCAAATGGCATCATCACTGCTACCGAACTTGCAAAGCCTCCATGGCTCCTGAGAACTGCATCACCATTGTAGTGACACAGCTCCGATTGTTTCCAGGGCACTTTCCAGATAAGCTGCTCAACAGTGGCAAAATGCTTCCATTCTGGCAAATCGCAATCCAAATGTAAACAGCAGGGGGAGCAGTCTCGCAAAAACTAATAACCTGAAAAAACCAGCAACTTTTTAACGCCATATATACGATGTCATAGCACTGTATCGTCGCGATTAAATTTGAAACAAAGTATTGGAAATATGAATGGCACCCTGCTGTCAGCGTAGGGACTGCGGTGTCAAAACACAGGAAGTATGGAAGTACACTTCAGAGAGACGTCCTGACCCCGTTGCAGGATCTAATCTGGAAAGTGCCCCGTGGAAGCAGTATTGCTACTGCAGTGATACAATTCTTAGGAGTTCCTGAGGCTCTGCAAGCTTGGTAGCAGGGCAGATGTGGTTTGGAATCACACAGAGCCTGTGCACATGGCTTTCTCATCCACTGACGCATGCTGCAAGGTATGTAAGCCAATACATGCAGCATTAGCAAGCTAGGAATCTTCACAGGTAAGACACAAAGGAATGAAACAAGTTCACCCCTTTTGTATTTGGTTACATGTGTATTTAGTTGTAAAATGGTTGTTTCTTTAAAAAAAAAAAAAGCCCAAAGTGATTGTTTACAATTTGGTCCATTTCAGCCAGTCTAAGACGTCAGCCAAGGAAACAGAAACCAAAGAGTAGGCAAAGCAGAAACCAAGGGACTAGAAGAAATGAAATGAGTACTGTCCTCTTGATTGGCTAAGGGTTGGATGAGCAAGTTCTAGGATGTAAAAGCTAGAGCAGAAAACAAAGGCAGTCAGAGAAAGAGAGAGAGATAGAAAAGAAGGGGAAAGAAGGGCCAAAAGAACTGTAAGATCTTGGTTAATTACAGAGAGCTTGTTTTAGTTAGTTGTAGATGAGTGCATTTATCACTTGTTATTTAACATCCTATTGCTCATATGAGGTTTTCTTGTGTGTGGAAGAAGAATATCTTTGCCTTAAACTTAGTTTGAACAGGAATGCCACCTGGTTCAAAGAACTGGCTTGTGGGCTGGCTTAGGGCATATACTTGTAAAGGGGAATCTGGCTACGATGCCCTAAAGGGGAATATTTACCTTTAGTTTCCCCTCAGTGCGGATGGCGGAGGTAGCAACATCGGAGGCGGTGGGGGTTCCTAACACACACACTCCGCTGGCCTCCCAAATGAAAGGCTGGGCCAACTGTGGCCAATTTTCAGCCTCTGCACATGCACAGAAGCCATTTGCATCACCACACAAATTGCATGTGTGCTTTCTTACATAAGAACATAAGAATAGCCCTGCTGGATTGGGCCCAAGGCCCATCTAGTCCAGCATCCTGTTTCACACTGTGGCCCACCAGATGCCACTGGAAGCCTACAGCAGGAGTTGAGGTCATGCCCTCTTTCCTGTTGTTACTCCCTTGCAGTTGGTACTCAAAGGCATCCTGCCTTTGAGGCTGAAGGTGGCCCTCCAACTAGTAGCTGTTGATAGACCTCTCCTCCATGAACTTATCCAAGCCCCTCTTAAAGCCATCCAGATTGTTGGCTGTTACCACATCTCATGGCAGAGAATTCCACAAGTTGATTATGGCTTGTGTGAAAAAATACTTCCAGTTGCTGGTCCTACATTTCCCGGCAATCAATTTCATGGGATGACCCCTGGTTCTAGTGTTATGTGAGAGGGAGGAGAATTTCTCTCTATCCACTTTCTCCAATCCAGGCATGATTTTATAGATTTCTATCATGTCTCCCCACAGTCATCTGTTTTCTAAACTAAATAGCCCCAGGTGTTGTAGCCTTGCCTCATAAGAAAGGTGCTCTAGGTCCCTGATCATCTTGGTTGCCCTCTTCTGCACCTTTCCCAGTTCTACAATGTCCTTTTTTAGATGTGGTAACCAGAATTGTACACAGTACCCTAGGTGTGGTCACACCATTGTTTTGTATAAGGGCATTATAATACTAGCAGTTTTATTTTCAATCCCCTTCCTAATGATCCCAGCATGGAATTGGCCTTTTTCACAGGTGCAACACACTGAGTTGACAGTTTCAACGAGCTGTCCACCATGACCCCAAGATCCCTCTCTTGATCATTCACTGACAGCTCAGATCCCATAAGCGTGTACTTGAAGTTGGGGTTTTTCGTCCCAATGTGCATCACTTTACACTTGCTAACATTGAATCGCATTTGCCATTTTGTCGCCCACTCCCCCAGTTTGGAGAGATCCTTTTGGAGCTCCTCACAATCTGTTTTGGATTTCATTGCCCGAAAGAGTTTGGTATCATCTGCAAATTTGGCCACCTTGCTGCTTACCCCTACTTCTAGATCATTTATGAATAAATTAAAAAGCACCGGTCCCAATACAGATCCCTGGAGGACCCCACTTCTTACTTCCCTCCATTGTGAAAACTCTCCATTTATACCTACTCTCTGTTTCCTGTCTTTCAACCAGTTAGCAATCCACACATGTACTTGTCCCCTTATCCCATGACCACTAAGTTTCCTCAGGAGTCTTTGATGAGGACCTTTGTCAAAAGCTTTTTGGAAGTCCAGGTGTACTATGTCAACTGAATCACCCTTATCCACACACTTGTTGATGCTCTCAAAGAACTCCAAAAGGTTGGTGAGGCAAGATTTACCTTTGCGGAAGCCATGCTGGTTCTCTCCCAGGTGGGCCTGTTCTTCTAGGTGCTTTACAATTTTATCCTTGAGGATGCTTTCCATCAATTTACCTGGAACAGACATTAAGATAACTGGCCTATAATTTCCCGGATCATCCCTGGATCTTTTTTTGAAAATTGGTGTTACATTTGCTACTTTCCAGTCCGCCGGTACAGAGCCTGATTGCAGGGAGAAGTTATATATCTTTTAGCAAGGAGGCCGGCAATTTCACAATTTAGTTCTTTGAGGACTCTTGGATGGATGTCGTCCTGCCCTGGTGATTTGTTAGCTTTCAGTTTTTCCAAAAGGGTTAGCACATCATCTCTTATCACTGCTATCTGACTCAGTTCTTTAGCCTCCATCCCTAAAAAGCCTGTTTCAGGAACAGGTATATGCTCAGTATCCTCTTCCATGAAGGCAGACACAAAGAACTCATTTAGCTTCTCTGCAACCTCCATATCTTCTTTAATAATCCCTTTCACTCCCTCATTGTCTAATGGTCCACCACCTCCCTGGCAGGTTTCCTGCATCTGATGTATTTAAAGAAGTTTTTGTTATTCCGCTTGATGCTTTTAGCTAAATGTTCCTCAAACTCTCTTTTTGCCTCTCTTATTGTCACCTTGCATTTCTTTTGCCAGAGTTTGTGTTCCTTTCTGTTCTCCTCATTTGGGCAGGCTTTCCAATTTTGAAAGGAAGTCGTCTTCCCTTTTATGATTTCCTTGACTTTACCTGTTATCCATGCTGGCATTCTCCTGGACCTAGTGGTACCTTTCCTCCTTTTGGACTTAGTGGTACCTCTTGGACTTAGTGGTACCTTTTGGACTTAGTGGTACCTTTCCTCCTCGGTAAAAGCTTGGGGGGAGCCCTGGGCTATCCAGCAGGGCAGTGCCAGGATCAGCCTCGATCCTGACACTACATGAACAGCCCTACCCAGGTAGGACTGAGGAAGTCTGGGTAAGGCTGCTCATGTGAACAGCCTTATTGAATCAAGTCCACAGAATGATGCTTGTCTGTTTTCTAATGGTGAGCAAACTGCATATTAATCATTTGAAGGCAAACAGTTTGCTTTGGGAATATGTTGAACAGCAGAATTTGGAATCTTCTTCTCTGGGAGGAAACTGGTCCAAGGAGCCGTTGCCAAGTACTGAGTATAGAAGCTGATCCTGCATTTGCTGCAGGTAAAAGAAGGGGGCCAAATTCATCACAGACATAAGCAGGAACAACTTGGTTGATTTGTACATTGTAGACAGATCCAGATGGCAGGAATCCATAAAGGAATCCATGGACATAAACAAAGAAATAAGCAAAGCTTTAACTGACATTTGGAAAGGTTTATTCAGAGTGTGATGGATTCCTGGAAAAGGAGAAGAAAAAAATCTTTCCTCTGTATTTAAAATAAGGTCAAGAGACAACCCGGCAAACTGTAATAGAGTTATATCAACATTGCTTGGAAACTACCCTATGAGTTACAGGGTGTCTAGAGAAAGTCAATTTGGTTAAGACCAGCCAGCATGGATTCTAGCTGGGGAACACAGACTTACGGTAATTTACTTGCTGCAGTTCTTTGAAGATAATGCAGCGCTGCAGTGGAAGAGGAGATAAGGAAAATTGAAGGAAACTTATGTGTTCAGGTTTATTAAAAAGCATTTAATAGTTGCAGTCTCAGGCTAGGGTAAATTGATATTTATTTATTGTTTATTTATCTATCACATTTTTATACTGCCTGCCTTGTACATCCCTAGGTATGTTGTACCTAAGTTTATATATATATATATATATGAATGATAAAGTGATTAAAACAATTGTATGATATATAACCAATTAAAATTAATTAAAATAGGTGTGTCTTATGGGTCTTTTAAAAATCAGCCAGAGAAACTCTGATTTTAACAGGGAGTGCATTCCAGAGCCCTGGGGCAGACACAGAGCAGGCCCAGTTCTGAGTAACTACCAAATGAGCCAGTGGCACCAGTAACTGGACCTCCCCAGATGATCTTAATAGATGGAAGAGTTCAGGACAAAGGTGGCGCTCTCTTAAATACCCTGGACCCAAGCCATTCAGGGCTTTATAGGTAATAACCAGCACTTTGTTTTTCACTTGGAAACATATCAGCAGCTAGTGCAGTTTTTTAAAAAGATCAGTGTTATATGGTCTCTTCTGGTTATTCTCGAGACAAGTCTGGCAGCTAACTCTGAGGGATTCAGTGCAGGTTTTTTCAAATGAGCTCTAAATAAGGTCTAATAATTGCCCCCTTAATGGAAAGGGGCATCCTGTTACTGACCATGCATGTGGGCCGTGCACGTGTGGACGCAATGCCCCACGAACCCATTGCTAGAGTGAGCGTCGCACCCAGAAAAGTGGCAAAGCGGCAGCACAGCAGGCAAGGACTGGATTACCAGCTCCTTAAGGCAACCACTCCCCACCCCAACAACCCATGTACAGACCATTCGTGCACGTCCCTAAGCTGTACCCAAGTCCACTTTTAAAAATGAATGCAAGTGCAGCCAGTCACCAAAAAATGTAACAACTGAAGGCACAACATAATGTCAAAATAAAATAGGACTATTCAGTTTCATTTTAAAGAGGAGAATCCCTCAAAATATATCTGTTAACTTGAGCCATCTACTACTACTGCTACGGATATTTATATGCCGCTCTTCAACCAAAGTTTACACAGCGGTTTACATAGAAAAATAAATACATAAATAAGATGGCTCCCTGTCCCCAAAGCACTCACAATCTAAAAAGAAACATAAAGCAAATACCAGCAACAGCCACTGGAGGGATGCTGTGCTGGGTTTGGATAGGACCATTTGTTTCCCCCCTGGTAATTATAAGATAATCACCGTTTGAAAAGGTGTCACTTTGCTCAGTTAGCCATCTGATGCCTATGGACTTCTTGCCTTCCAGATATGGTCTAAAAATGAACATGTAAGAACATATGAATTTGCCTTATATGGAGTCAGACCATCTAGCTCAGGAAAGGCCTGTTGACCAGGATTCTGGAGAGAAACAGCAGCTGCTCTACAGGCAGGCAGAGATTTTTCTAAGCCCTATCTGGAGATGCCAGGAACAGAAACAGGACCTTTTGCATGCGAAGCACATGCTCTACCACTGAGCTCTACCACTTAGCTTTCCTTTTACCTAATGAAGAGTTCTGTTTGACCTATGTTGACCTTTGCCACCATAAAGGGAGGACAATAAAACTGGGCGGGGGGGATCCATGACCTTGTATGACTTTGCTCACTTCCAGAGCTGATCCAGAAAAATAGCAGCCATTTTATGCAACCACAAATCTTACATTCAAAACCAAGTGGAATGGATTGCATCTGATGTACTAGTTTCTAGGCTCTTTCCTACACAGCCTTCAGGGCAACTTAGAGTCACTTAGAGTCAACTCGAAGTCAATTCAGTTCAGTCACTACTTTGTAGTACCTCCAGGATGGCTTTCAAGGGCATTTCATTTTACTTCAACTGCCAAGTCATATCAGATTCAGCAACTGACATGTCATTTCATTATGTACCAAGAGGTCACAGCACAACCATTTGTTTTCATTCTGTGGCATGAGAAAAAATACACTAGTCCATTAAAAGCCTGTATTCTCTGTTGTTCCATTACTGACATGCAAGACAGATGTGGGGGAAAGAATGGCAAGTGAGTTGAGGAGAAATAGGTTTAAAAACCAAACAAATACTATCTCTCCCATCAATGAAACATGGTGGAAAGTGATTTCCTTATCTCATTTAAAACCCTTAACTTCCCTTGGCTGCTCAGGTAGGTGTGTGTGTGTGTGTGTGTGTGTGTGTGTGTGTGTGTGTGTGTGTGTGTGTACACACACACACACACACACACTCCAAGCATTAGATATATGTGTGTGAAAGAGATTACTCTGTTGTCTTCTATCTACATCATTTTCTGGCAGTTCTCTAATAGATGGCACATGCTTTTGTTATAAAATGGTACATGCTTTTGTGATAAATCCATAAGTATTTTGAGCAGTGCATGATTTCCAATTATTAACAGCTTCAAAAACAAACACGTGAAGCCTTTCCAAAGTCTTGCTTGTATCAGTAGAGTTTCCTGTTTTGAAACGAAATAGAGGTGTAAGGTGTAGCTTTCTCAAAGCAGGAATGAATCTTGCATCATCAGTATTCTATAGTGAAGATGCAACCTCTGACCTATGATGATATTTGGAAGTAGGAAATTATATGGGCAGTTTCAGTTGGATGCAGCTTTTATGTGATATGGACATGAGCCCATGGTTCTAGCTTGTACAGTGGTCCCTCTACTTACGAAATTAATCCGTTCCGAATGCACATTTGTAAGTCGAAAAATTCGTAAGTCGAAAAGCGGTTTCCCATAGGAATGCATTGGGAATGGATTAATGCGTTCCGGAGCCTAGAAAAAAGACCCAGACCCCCAGTAAGGCTTGCAAACTGCACAGGAACATTTCTTTTCAAGAATAAACAGGCAGTAAACAGGCAGGCAAGTCAAGGAAACCGCATGTAAAATTTGTAAGTCGAGGAAACCCCATCTAAAAATTTGTAAGTCGAGGAAACCCCATCTAAAAATTTGTAAGTCGAGGAAACCCCATCTAAAAATTTGTAAGTCGAAAAAATCGCATCTAAAACCGGATCGAAAACTGCCGTTTGTAACTCGAAAAATACTTATGTCGAGTAGTTTGTAAGTCGAGGGACCACTGTACTATCATTCCACTCAGTGTAGACAATACTGAGCAAGATGGACCAAGGTTCTGACCTGGTATAAGGCAGTTTCCAGGTTCAGGTAGCATTTGTTAGCTCAGACCCCTGCACCTTCAGTCCACTCTCAGATCCATCTCTCCGTCTATCTTTCATTTAGTTTGTTTCACCCAGAAGTTGCAAAAATGCAGTTTCTTTCATTCACACACCAACCTCGCCCATTAGCTGGAGGACCCCTCTTCCATCTTTGGTGGTTTTTCCACACTCCAGACATTTCATTATTCCTACATACTTCCCATTAAGAAAAATCTACTGACCATTTAAGAACATTGACTTGGTCTTCTTGGATTATTACCAGTAATCTCTTTAATGAAAGAAATGGCCAGCAGCCATTACAATGTCTTCTTATCATGTTTGAACATGGTGGGTCTTTTTAAGTATTATCACAGGAGCAGGTTTTTCTTAGACACTCACAATATACAATTGAGAGTCACACATACTTAGATTTACAAACCCTTCAGTAAAAATGTCACTCAGCCACTTATGTGCTAGAGATGTTCCTTTCAAATTTGGCGAGCACAGGGTAACTGAAGCCTTCCTGTTGAAAATCCAGTAAACCCATGAATCAGACAGTGATTCAGACGGGATGAAAAGGAAGACTATAAGCAATGCAGACATTTTGTACCACTATCAGTTCATCTGGAAACATTGTTTATCAAGCAATTTTTGCTGAATCCCATGATGTGTCAATGTATCTATCTATTGCAGTATCTATTGCATTGCAGTCCACTGAAAAGAAAGAGTTTTCAACAAAAGATTATAGATGTTAAAGTTTATTGTTTCCAAAAGCACAGCTAAAAATGTAGAATAGACTGGTTTGGGGGGAAGAAAAATCTGTTTTGATGCAGTGACCTAAAGCAGAGTGTTGGGTAATATTGAGCCTAGTATGTCCATTTCTTCTGTCAGTGTTTCTTGGTTCTATTGACTTTGAGAAATCTGTTTAATGCAGCTGAGAGGATATTGATGTGAAGCAGCTTAAAGAAAAGAACTGTAGCTTTGCACTCTTAGCAGAGGCAAGGAAGCCTGGGAAAGGGGGAGAACCATGAAACATTTTTAGAGATGTACACAGAATGGGATTTGCTTTCTGTTCTGAGTTCAGAATGAAATGTAAATGCCCAGAATATTCTGTTGGAACAACCAGTCGAGCCAGTTGTTCTGATGGAACAGGCCCAGAACATTTTGTGTGTTCTGAGCACCATTTTGGAGCTCTGTTCTTGACCACCCCCATTATAGACCCCCAGGAGGGCAAATGGGTTCATCTTCTAATGAACAGGAGTCCCAGAGAACGGGATGAGTGTATTGTGTTGGTGGGAAGGGCTCGTGCCAGTTTCCAGAGAAGCCCTTTGGTCGCTCAGCTTCTCTGCAGTGCCCACCACTGGCACCCAACTCATGTGGAGGACTATCTCTCTTTCTCTTTCTTCCCCCTGCCCTCCACACTTAGGTTCCCCCTGAAGTCCTGCACTGAGGCAGGAGATAGAAGGCCCGGCTAAGGGATCTCCTGTCCCTCAATGCCTCCTGCCGAATAGCTGCCTCTTCCATGACATCAGGAATCTGAGGGGTGGGGCTGGCTCCTCTCTGCTTTTGTGGCCCCCTCATGAGTGCTGACTGGTTTTGGCACTGGTTTCTGACTGGCTTGTGATCTCTTTGGTTGGCTTGTTATCATACAAATTAACTTGATTTGTATTATACCAAGCCAACCAAGAAGCAAGGAGCTTGCAAGGCAATTGGAAGCCAGTGCCAAAACCAGTAAGCAAGGAAAAAATAGCCCTCTGAAATGGCACTTGGAACACTAAAAGCTTTCCAGCTTGTAATGGGATCATGTTAGTCGGAGCTCGAAACAGGCCCTTCATTTGAAGGGCATTCTTAAACGTGAAATGGCCCATTTTGCCTCGGAATATTTTGAGCTCAAAACTTTCTACACATTCCTACTTTTTTCTTCCTTTTCCCTTTAGAAATGGCCCCTGGTTCTGTGTTTTTTAAAAAATAGACTATATGATTAAAAGTTCCACATTTAATGGTTGAATGGCCCATCTTTGAAAGTATTTGTTCAATGAGTGCCCAGCACTCCCACACTCTTTCTTACACTGTGTTTTAAATCCATCACCATAATATGCAATTGTGCAATCTCTCCACACTGAGGAATTGCATAGGCTGCAAATTGCACAAAGCCAAAGCATATAACTCATT
This sequence comes from Hemicordylus capensis, assembly GCF_027244095.1. Taxonomy (NCBI): domain Eukaryota; kingdom Metazoa; phylum Chordata; class Lepidosauria; order Squamata; family Cordylidae; genus Hemicordylus; species Hemicordylus capensis. The sequence continues at coordinate 65,330,569 of NC_069658.1, forward strand.
CCAGCAAAAGCAAGGTGGAAAATAGACTTCCCTTTTGTGTCAGGAAGAAATTGGCAGCGTAGTAGCAATAGAAGGAAGGGCATGGGAAGGCACAAACCATTTGTGGTCACACAGGGCAATAACAGCCAAGTATGAGTTAAAAAAGGATGACCTCCCACAAGAAACCAGGAGAACTTCCAATACTAAAAACATCTAATGTGCATTTAGCATTAATGCTTTTGGGAGGAAAGTCCCAACCAAAAATAAATAAATCAAAGTTTGCGTTTTTAAAAGCCGAACAGTAGAGCTTTCATTTAAAAGAAGAAACTATGGTAGAATCCTATTTTCTTTTCTTTTTTGTTTTTGGCTTGTCTCTATTAAAACCTATAATTATTAAGGGTTCACAGATTTTGGCTGGTCTTGTTAGTCAACAATTTTTTTCTGCTAGTCACTGAAGTCCTATAGCATCATGATGCTGCAATCATATTACGTGCATTTTCAAAAGCAGATACCAGTTTCATCAAACTGATTGCAGTTAGGTACTAACTCAGGCATTATTTCTGTCAATGAACACATTATTTTTAAATAAATAATAATAATAATCTGTGATTTCATGGATGTTGACAGGTTGTTGTCCTCCCCTGCCCCGGGCCCAGGCGGATGTTTAAGGCTGAACTTTTTCCTCCTGCAAATCTATGTGTATAATTTTATTGAAGGTTGAAATATTATGAAACTTTTCCATTATCTGGTGCAGACACCTAAATGTATAGGAAGTATAGATTTTGACCAGGTTAAGGTGTCTATTTTAATTTCTATCCAAGAACTTTTATTACAACAGTTAAAAAAGAATAGTGTGCTGCCTCAACAGTATTACGGGTTTACTATGCATGCAAGTAGCAAGCCAGGTTAATACTGTTAGATTTCCTTTTGGTGTATGCAAATAGAAGAGTGACAGTCTATGTTATAAGATGAACTAGAAGTCTAGTTCGAGCTGGTTCACACTCTGAATGGCTCGGTTCAAGGGCTCAACCTCAGACCGAATGAGGTGTGGTCTGGTCCTCTCATGCCAATTTGGGCCCTGTTCAAGCACCATTAAAATTTGTTTTTAAAAAGATTTACTTACTGCCACTGAGGGCTTACCACTGAGGTCACAACCTGGGTCATGCAAATGTCCTGCACACATGCATAGTGGCAAAAATAAATGGCTGCCATGCATGTACATAGGGCTGCAACGGCCCCAAAATGGACCAAAGCAGTCCGGGGAGACTTGGGAGGAGGCCAGTGGGGGAGGGAAGCTCCCAGAGCCGCTGCAGTACCCCCTGAGGCCACCAAAGCCAATCTTTTAAAAAACAAATTTTAACAGTGCTCACCACCCTTAAATAAGGCACAAACCGGTTTTCGAGCCAAGCTGGGGCCCCCATTTGAGGAGACAAATCTGAACATGCCTAGTCCAGTTTGAATCTGGTTTGGATTTGAAACAAACCAGGCAAACTGGTTTTGTGCACACCCCTCAGTGTGTGTGTGTGTGTGTGTGTGTGTGTGTGTGTGTGTGTGGTTTCTCCCCCCTGCAACACACTTGAGTTGCTCTCTGTGAGATCTCCCCCCCCCCCTCAGATTTGTGTGTTTCTCTGAGGGGAGAGATTTTCTTTTCTCTTTCATTTGGAAGTCACTGTTGGGGTGGGAGTTAGTTTAGTTTTATTCTTTTTTTATTTTGCTAGAGCAAAAAACGGCTTTTGCATTTTTATTTCTGATTCTGAGCTGCCGTGTGGCAATTGATTGTGGGGGTAAGTGCTAAATTGTTTGCAGGCTTTAATCTGGTCTGGATTTTTTCTTCTCTCTTTGCCTTGATCTGTTAAATATATTTATATACTGCTTTTCAACCCCCCCACCCCCCCAAAAAAGTTACATAGCAGCAAAACATGTAAGAATATGGTCCCCTGTCCCCAGAATAGCTCACAATTCTGCATGGGGAAAGGGGAAATGGAACATTAAGGAGCCTGAAAGTAACCGTTATACACAGTTGATAAAAACATGTTTTTGTTGTCGTTTCAAATGGTCATGGTGATGTGTATAACTTGTACCAGAAATGTTAAGATCTAATATATCATGTGCAAGCTCTGTAGTTGACTTTAACCCACACACCTGCCCTGTAGGGGGATGTTCCTTATCTTGCAGCAGCAGCTGACGGGGTGGGGTGGGGGGAAGCCTCTAAGTCCAGGCTCCAAAATTATGTAGGATGCACAACTGTACTTTCTTGTGGCATGTGTTTTCATAGGCTAGAGTCTATTTCTCATGACCAAACCAGTTGATAGGTTAATTTTGTGATCGAGGCCTTTTTTTTTTTTTTAAGTGCCATATAGGGCCTCAATCTGTAGTTAACGCTTTCCCCCTGTCGTGGTTCTAATCCATGACCTATTTGCACAAGTGGAAAGCTCCATGGACACCAATGGTAGGTATAGTTTCTTCATACTGCCCATTCCCAATATTTCTGCATTAACAGAGGTATATATAGTGACTGACATCCAGAATGATGAAGCACATTTATTTATTTTTTATTTATTTATTTTTACATTTCTATACCGCCTTTCGTTAAAAGAAAACCCCAAGGCGGTTTACAAAAATTAAAACATACAATAAAAAGCAGTAAAAACATCAAGCTAAAAACAAGCATAAAAACAGACAACAGATAAAAAACACATAAAAGCAGCAGTAAAAAATGATTATGTAAAAGCCTGGGTAAAAAGCCAAGTCTTTAAAAGCTTTCTAAAAGCTGTGATGGAGTCCGAGGAACGAATGGCCACTGGGAGAGCATTCCAGAGTCTAGGAGCAGCAACAGAGAAGGCCCTGTCCCGAGTGCACGACAGCCGGGCCTCCCTCATTGTCGACACCCAGAGCAGGGCCCCCCCAGATGTCCTTGTCAAGCGGCCAGCAACCCTTGGGAACAAGCAACCCTTGTGCAGCATGCTGCATTCTAGGTTAAAGCTACACAGGCACTTTTATGGAGTGATTTTTGCTGATCCCTTTCCTCTGAAGTGCTCTGTGCCATCTGAAAATATGTACCATGATCCTCAGGGACATATTTTCAGGTGGCATGAGTTCACTATTGGCAAAAATTGCTCGTGCTGCTTTAGTTTGAATTGCAACAGGCTGTAGGCATACATCCTTTGCTTCACATGCACTTTGTTGGTCTGGATGTCAGCCAGTGTCAAGAAAAATGTGGCTACTACTTAAAATCAGGTTGATTGGAGAATGGGGCTTTCACTGAGATGGGGTGCCAAATGTTATGATTATCCTTCCTGACTGAGCCAGGGCGCTTTCCAGACTAGCTGCTCATTAGCAGCAAATGCCTCCGTTCGGGCAAGTTGCATTCGAAAAGGAAACAGCCGGGGGAGCAGTCTCGTAGCAACTAACAACTATACAAAACACCAACTTTTCCATGCCGGATATATGATGTCGTAGCTCCATTTTGCAGCGATTAAATTTGAAATGGGGCATTGAAAATGTGAACGGCACCCTGCTGTCCACGTAGGGACTGCGGTGTCAGGACGCAGGAAGCGTGGAAGCACACTTCCGAGATGCGTCCTGACCCTGTTGCAGGGTCTAATTTGGAAAGCGTCCAGGATAGTTGCAGGATTTAACAGAGTTCCTGTTGAAAAATGCAACAGGACTCAACAGTATTATTAAGACTGAGATTCCTCATGCTTCTCCCTCCCACATATGCCCAGTCATTTCATTATGTTGAAGTCTTAAATGGGCTGCTATACAGTTAATTGCATTAAAATCCTCATTGTTTTCTCTGTAATATATCTTCTAGGAAACAATGAACCGTGGAAACAATGAACCATGGAGAAAATCAGGCTTTACATTCAAAATCATCCAGCATTTAATACTCAGTACAAGCCTGTTAGTGGCATTGCATCTGCAGGAAAGTATAGCTCTTCACCCTGCTCAGCTATGGGGATATTGCGTGGACATGAACTGAAGTGATCTTCTTGGGTTTAGACAGAGGAAAATCTCTTAGCTCCCAGTTGGGGATATAAATGGAGCACTTTACTGAACAGCAATAATAACTGGAAGGCTAAAGCAATTTCCACCCGAGGGTGGTAAATCATTCACATCTCCAGCCTCCCCCCGCCCCCCGCCAACACTCCCCCCTCCAAAATGCAGTGAAACCTTACCCATTAAAATGTAATTTTATCTCATTTCATGTCTGTATTTATTGCTTTGGTGGTCCCAGGCTGTTTCCCTGTAGCAGGGAAAGCAAAGGCATTGTTCAATATGTGCAAAACAGCTGGTGAGGGTAAAGTCAGGCATTTGCAATTAGGTTGTCTGGGACAAAGGATGGAGCAAATGGACTTTGAAAGCCACACCATTATTTTGAAATAGCCCAGCATGAACAAGATAATCCCCTGCTCATGTGACCAGCGCTTTCTCCTGTGTGTGAAAATGTGTATGAGGTTCCTGGGTGCGGAGATGGCCAGACTCTTTGGCAAGAAGCTTTGCCAAGCAGTCTGCCATGTAACTCATCCGAACGCTCAAATGCCCAGTTGAATCCGTCAGGTGCCCACACCTTCTCACCTTACTCCTGTGAGTAACTTTGTTACAACCATTAAGTACCTGTGTTTGGAAGAATGGAGCAGGATCTGGCCCATGTTGTTAGAGAGAAACGCCAGCTGTTTTATTTCAGGTATCACATGGCTTCTAATGTGGCATGCCTTGAGGATCTCTACTATTTGACAAGCGTTAAATTAGAGTTTGGGATAGCCCGGTTGTCTCAGCTTTCAACATTATCTTTTTCCCCAGGAGGACCTGAACTTGGGTTTTGATTCCTGGGAATTGGAACCTACTAAGCTTCATGTTTGCAGTTTAGAAACCAAGACACTTAAAACTAAATTAAAGATTGGCATGAACCCCCAAGATTAGTTTTAGGACCTAAAATTCCCAAATATTGCAGATCTTGAATTTAAGACTGTCCTGGAAATAGGAGTTGTGAAAGTCATGTCTGTTCTCTGTAGGCAGGAATAATGTCATGTAGCCACTTTTAACTCAAAATGCAATAAAAGATTCCTTGGGAAATTATAACAGCAGTGCTATTTATTATAAATTAATAAAAGCTCATCAGTTTGATGGGTTGTGCTGTTCTGGAAGAACACTCAACACATGGTTTTACTAGCCCTGAATGGCAATAGCATCACAGATGCTACAGGGTCTTTGTAACCTTTTCTAGTTTCTCCCTGAGCTGACACTCAAGAGACCAGCACAGAAATAAACTGAGAAGTAAATTCTGAGAAACCATATATAATTTAAGCACTAATGTTTATAATGTTTGTCTGTCTGTCTGTTTGTTTGTTTGTTACATTTCTGTACTTCCAGATCATCTCAAGGCAATTAATAAATATTAGCAATTATAAGAAATAAAAGAATTAATCAATTCAAAACAGTTTAAAACAATTTAAAACCTAACTAAAAGCCTGGTTAAACAGGGATGTTTTGAGACCCTCCTTTAAAGTTGTTGGGAATGTTGAACCAGCAGGGAGTGCATTCCAAAGCTAACTGAACAAAAGAAGCACCTTTTAAAAGTGGTGATTCTCTTTATTGAGCAGGAAGAGAGCAACTGACCCAATCCATCCCCAGCGCAGCATCCCTCCAGTGGCTGTTGCTGGTGTCTGTCTTGTGCTTCTTTTTTAGATTGTGAGCCCTTTGAGGGACAGAGAGCCATTTTATCTGTTTATTTATTTCTATCCAAACTGCTTTGAGAACTTCTGTTGAAAAGTGGTATATAAATATTGGTCGTATTTGTATTCATATAGCGTAGATCCAGCCGGCCACAAGTTGTTGCCCTGTATGTGTGTATCTATTCACATGCCTCTATATGAGCATGAATCTGATAATTTAAACAAGTTATCATGTATATATGTGCATGAATAGATATAGCAACACACACATGTAATCAAAAGAATTTCTCAGAGGGCTGGTTTGGACAGTACTTCTCCAGCCCATGTGATTAAAAGGGAGATGTGCTACAAGCTTGCCTGTCTTGGAATCTTTTGTGGACTTCCTGATGCCCTCCCTGTGTGCTCCTTTATCATGGGGTGTGGTCCATTCAAAGCACCACTCTGTGCAAAACCCAAATACTAATTTAAGCTAAAAAATAATTACTGATACAACAACAACAACAAGAAGGAAACCGAGTTTCTCAATATGTTGATGTTTGCTCCAGATTCAAATTCTATCCTTACATAAAAGGTAAAGTGTGCCGTCGAGTCAGTGTTGACTCCTGGCGCCCACAGAGCCCTGTGGTTGTCTTTGGTAGAATAGAGGAGGGGTTTACCATTGCCTCTTCCCATGCAGTATGATATGATGCCTTTCAGCATCTTTCTATATCACTGCTGCCCGATGTAGGAGTTTCCCATATTCTGGGAAATATACCAGCAGGGATTTGAACTGGCAACCTCTGGCTTGCTAGTCAAGTCATTTCCCTGCTAGGTGGCTCATATCAAGGTGATCTCAAATGCCCATAGAGCCCCTACTATGCTGGAGGGGATGGGAATGTCTGGAGGCATCTTGTCATGTCAGATATATGTTTGCCTGTGCACGCACAGCTTACATGGCAATACAGCAGTATTTCTCTAACACACACTGACTCAGCTACACACCATACCATTCATAAGATGAGAAAGCATGAATTATATTTGCACACTCCACTTGGGGAAACAGGATACTGCATATTTATATCTAGGATATTAAAAGGAACTAGACTGGATTTAATGACCAGGGGAAGTACAGATAAGGTGGTCAAACCAGTATTTTCCCACAAAAAGAAGCCACCATGAAACCATGAAATTACAGACACTTCTCAGGATACAGCATACTGTATTTTAAGTGGTTGAGTTAATTCATCATCTCAGTGTCACATGAGCTCACTCCTGGCATAGTTTCAAGAGATCTCATTATTTTTTGATGTCTATGATGGATTAGAGATGAGAATATTGCTGGCCTAAGGGTTCTCTAGCTTTGCCTGTCATATTTGTCAGCTACAAACCAGCTCTACTGAAGGGTTAGAAGGGCATTTGGGATAGTAGGCCATTAAAAAGCTGTTCCATTACTTACACTCAGACAGACTGAGGAAATGTAGGGTAACAAGTGTGAGAGTTACCCCATGGGATCCATTTTCCCTGTTATGCACCCAAGAAGGAAAAATCAAGATGACAGCAGTCACAGCTAAGAAGCTTTCCCAACACTTAATAGACTCCTCTTGTAGTTTCCCACTCCTTGTGGGCAATTGTCAGATTGCAGGCAATTCTGGGAGTCCTGAGGTGCAGGAAACATCCTGTCTTATCAGCTCCACGCTGTGCCAAGTAGGAAACAAAAAGGGAGGAGAATTTACATAATGTCATCTTAGGAACATAGCAAGCTGCCTTATACTGAGTCAGACCATTGGTCTATCTAGCTTAGTATTGTCTACACAGACTGGCAGCAGCTTCTCCAAGGTTATAGTAGGATATTACAAGGTTATAGGTAGATATTACTATAGGACATCCTGTTGCATTTTGGGGGCACTTCTTAATCACATGAGGGGGCTGTTAATCTGAATCACTCTTCTATGTATGCTCCCAATAATTGTTTAAACAGCCTCCTCACAGAATTAAGGGATGCCCCAAGAGAGTGTCAGCCTTCAGAACATCCTCTGGAGACAACATGGTAGGCACACTCTGGGCATGATCCCAGTCTTATTGTGTGTGCCAACAGTTGTATCATCCAAATCAGCCTATAGTTTAATAAGATTGGGAGGAGATGTTGCACTAGCCCTGGGGAGGCTACCAAAAATTGATCACATTGTTCTTGTTGCTTCCACCAGCGTTAGCTGATGATGTACGATGGGGTAGAGACACTCACATTATGGTGAGTCACTTAGATGTTCCCAAACATTATTGGCAGAGAAGGGGTCCTTTTGGCAGCATCTCTGTGGTGGATGTAATGTCTGATTGTACCAAAAGGGCTACTTATTAACTGACATGCCTTTTTCTTTGAAAGTACACATGTGAGGGATCAATTATCACGGCTTGTGTATTGGGTAGAGAGGAGCCATGGTTCATACACATACCTTTCATAATGGATACATGTACATTATGAAATGAGGTTCCAGAATTCAAATACAAAATGCTTTCAAAGCAGCAGTCATAACGTTCACATCTCCCAACCAGTTCTTGCCATTGCTACCATACAATTCCCCACTATACATCTTAATTAAGACCCAAAAGAGGATAGTTTGGACATGATCTATCTTTCCCCATTATTGTCATCCTGTAGGGATGTGCAAACAGGTTCAATGTTAAATGGGTTCGCTTTGACAGTTTGGGGTCAAACCAAACCAACCCCTGTTCGGTCACACCCTAGACCACCGCCCCAAGGGGGGAGGAGTTTGTGAGTCATTTTCATGAAAAAATTGTTTAGTACTTACCTCCTCTGGAGGGCTTCTCTGAGGCCATGGCGGAGGGTCCGCAGAGGTTCCCTCTCCCCCCACTGGCCTTCCTTATGCCCAAAATCACCTGGTTCTGGCCTTCGGCCCTTTCCGGGCCTTTCCCCCATCATGGCAGCCATGCGCAATGGGCCTCTGTGTGGCCGGGTCATGACCCAGGCCATACAGAGGCCCATTGAGCATGCACAGCAGCCTCCAAAATGGCCACCATGAGGGAGAATGGCCCGGAAAGGGCTGAAGAATGCCTGAACCAGGGGATTTTTAGCATGAGGAAGGCCTATTACTTGCCTGTTCCCTTAGCTGGCAAAGGACACCCAATAGCTTGTAAACTTGCAGCCAGGGCTGGCAGATGATTGCAAAAATGAGGTTAAGAGACTGCAGGGCTCCTTGCCGGTGACGGGGGATCCCCATAGTGCACCACATACTTGCATGGTCCATTTTGGGGTTCCAAGGGCCTCCTGTCCCCCAAACCTCCCTATTACCTCCCTATTGCCTGCAGCGGCAGAGGATCAATCCGTGTACCCAGCAAAGGGGAATGGATCATATGCGTGGGAGGTATGTTTTTGAAGGCTTCCTCCCCTCGCACCTTGGAGCCCTTTCTCATGATCATGAGAAAGGGCTCTTAATTCATTTATAGGAGGCACTCACTGAGGTGTCCAGGATTCAGAACGTTTAAGACTTCCTAGGCCAAAGCCAGCACCTTGAATTAGATCTGGAAATATACTTGTCACCAGTGCAACTGTTAACACTGGAGCAATATGATCATGTTGACTCACACCCAACACCCAGCTTGGTCTGGAAATGTGGGCCTGATATAGTAATGTACTTTAATCTTTAGAACAAAATGAGAAATTAGGTGGTTACACTTTATACAAAATTACGCTTCTATGGTTGCCCGTTTATTCAGAGCCCAGTGTGTGTCTTGATAGTACATGAAACTCCTATGAATGCACAAAATGTAGATGGATCAGGGTAACGGAATATAAACGTGAGGTTGTTTTCATCAACATTGCCTTTGCAGAATACAGGTCAATATTCTTTATGCCACTGGTAAGTCCTGCTAGTGTTGCCATTGTCATTATGAATGCAGTACTGTCTCTTTTAATGTTTTATTCCAAACTACCTGCTGCAGACCAATAGGGAGATGCATTTTTTAAAGTGCTCCTGTCTCTCAGAATGCATTACTTTTCAAGAGAATCCACCCAGAAACTGAAAGAGAAATGTAACACAGTTCAGTTCAACGGTTTTGAATTGGTATCTCCCTATATTATCCGAGTGTACCTGAGAAGCTATGGAAAGATTAATCTGACAATTAGAACATCAAGTGTAATACCTCAACATCTTCTAAAATCAATTCAAGATATAAGGGGTAAATGTCAATTCGTACTGAAGTTGGGACAACCTATTATTTTTAATGAACAAATCTTCTTATGTACATTGTATAAAAAGACATTCTGAGGGATGGATGGATGTTGGAGCTTCCCTTAGGAATATGTGGTTAAATTCCTCTTCATTTCTTTCATGACAGTTTTAAAAGACTCCCCAAAGTGCCTGGATTAACTGGATATCACAAATGCATCTGGGCATTTTTTCCATATATTAAGTGCTTCATAGCGATGAAGATTCCATTGATGATTTAATGACTACTTGTGGTTCCCCAGATACTAATATAATGTTAATAAGTTTGTATTTGTCTTAGGAACAATTGGCTATGTTCATCTTTTTAAAATAACCATACAGAGGTTGTGGTTTATGAGAAATGCAGGTAAGCCAAAATGTACAATTTTGGCTAACGTCAAGCCATATAGTCCAGGAAGGAACAGAGATACCACACGCACCAGAATCTGCAGCTAGCAATGGAATCTATGTATGCAGTCACCACATGATTGCATAAATATGCAGTGGTGACTGATGAGGGTGGCGTGGGGAGGGGGGCAAGAGGTACCTCTAAAAATCTTAACTGGCAATACCAGCAGCACCTGGAAGCTGCAGGGAGCAGAGGCATCGTGCCCAACATCCTGCGTGGTGGCTACCCTGCCTACAGTACTCATCTGACCTCTGCGCATGCGCACCAGCCATTTGTGTGGTCAGCTTTTTGTAGTTGCCACACAAATGGCTGTTGCATGTGAGTGCTGTAGGTGGGGCAGCCACTGCGTGGGATGCTAGGCGGTGCACCACTGCTCCCTATGACTTCTAGGTGCCAGTGGTATCGCCGGTAAATTCTTTTAAAGGTACCTCTCACTGCCCCCCCCCCCGTGTCACCCTCACCGGCTGCCACTGCACATATGGAAAGATTAATCTAAAGATCACATACAGAAAGATTAATCACGGGAGGAGAGCTGGTCTTGTGATAGCAAGCATGAATAGTCCCCTTTGAGAAGCAGGGCCTGCCCTGGTTGCATCTGAATGAGAGACTACATGTGTGAACACTGTAATGTCACAATTGGGCCCTTATAACAATTTTACCCTATTAGAAAGAATTCAATCTGGTTTTCTCAGAGCGCTGTTTAACACTCCTAAATGCACTGCTAATGCAGTGCTCTGGCAAGAGGCAGGGCTTCCAAAAGTGGAAACTAGGGCTTGGAGGATTATCATTAACTACTGGCTGAAGATTCACTTGCAGTCGCTCGGTTTATTATCTTTCTTCCTTTCTGTTTTCCCCTGGCCTACTTGGTCTGAGGGGATATTTAACAAATTGCTTTCGATAGGGTTAGCTCCTGAACAACTCTTGAGTTGGGATTACGGAGAGCAAATGAGATTACGGAGAGATTACGGAGCAAATGGGATTACGAAGAGCAATGAGCCCCTGGTGGCGCAGTGGTAAAACTGCCGCCCTGTAACCAGAAGGTTACAAGTTTGATCCTGACCAGGGGCTCAAGGTTGACTCAGCCTTCCATCCTTCTGAGGTCGGTAAAATGAGTACCCAGAATGTTGGGGGGAATATGCTAAATCATTGTAAACCGCTTAGAGAGCTCTGGCTATAAAGTGGTGTATAAATGTAAGTGCTATTGCTATTGCTATTGCCATATCAAAAGCTCTTGTATGCCAACGTCTTTCTGACATCGAGCCACAGAATGAGACAGCTCTCATTCCAATACTATATATGCCTTTAAAAATCATGGGCAGGCTTCTCTACTGCCCCATACTTGTCCACTATCACCTTTTCTAAGTTTCGTTGGGGCTTTTCTCGAGCTCGTTTTAATGCCTTGCCATCTGCTTTACTGTATGGAAGATTTAACCAGTGGCCGATAGAGGTGCGACTATGTCCCTGTAATGCTAATAAGATCGAGGTGGTTGACCATGTGTTACTTTACTGTGAATTTTATCAAGATGTCAGGAAGCGTTTAATTGCGCCCTGGCTGGCTCGGTATTCTGATGGCCCGGGGTGCTTTTGTAGATCTAACGATCTGTTTGTGAACTTCTTACTTGAAGATAAAGACTCTAGTGTCTCTTATTCAGTGGTGAAATTCTGTTACATTACTGGTAGAATTCGGACCACTCTGGTGCATGGCGGGACTGGTGGGATTGTTTGAATGTGTTTTTTAATTGTGCTGCTGTTTTATTTATTTGTTTTGCTGGTCAATTGACAAAATAAAGATAAAAGTAAGTAAAGTAACTGTAAGATATTCCCCTCAGGGGATGAGGGCCACCCTGGGAAGAGCATCTGCCTGCTTGCATGCAGAAGGTTCCAAGTTCCCTCCCTGGCACCTCTGTGATAGGGCTGAGACTCCTGCCTGTAACCTTGGAGAAGCCGCTGACAGTCTGTGTAGACAATACTGAACTAAATGGAAAATGAATACAACAAATATTTACATACTGCTTTTCAACAAAAGTTCCCAAAGCCGTTTACATAGATATAAATAGAATGGCTCCCTGAACCCAAAGGGTTCACGATCTAAAATGGGCTCACAATCTACATGAACAAATGGTCTGACTCAATATAAAGCTACCTTTGGACGTCATGGGAAACCTGAGGCAAATTCACTTCAGGTTGGCTCTCTGTAACATCTGAATTATCAGAACCATGGTTCCGGAACCCAACCGCAGTTCCAATTCGTCCTCCCAACCTCTGGATGAATGCTTGGCTTCAAGTCAAGTCAAGTTTTATTTACGGTCCTAGACCAAACAGTCCATACATGCAAAAGATGAAACAAATGTATAAGAAACTCTATAGATTCTCATTATACATCTTAAAAGCAATATAGCAAAATTTAGCTACCGAGTTAAAAATTGAAACATCTCATCAGAAAGTAAAAATTTAACAAGTTGTTCAGCAGATTGATCTGTCTGTTTACAGACCAAAGGTAAAATTAAGTGCTCCCTCAATTGCCTATGTATTTTACAGGATAATAGAATATGCTCGATAGATTCTATTTCCCCACTGACGCATCTACAGTAGCGTTCTTCCAGGGGAATACCACTGTATCTCCCGGCTAGTAGTGCAGAAGGAAAAGAATTTGTTCTCGCCCTTGTAAATGCCCACCGAAATTTGCTGAGTGTAATATGGGACAAATAATTTGCTGGTAAAAGATCCCGTCTAGTTCTTACTACTTTATAGAATTCTGTCAGAGAGGCCCAGTTATTTTGTAATTCAATATCTGTCAAATGCTGTTTCACTATTCTTTTAGCATTTACCAAGTCTAACTCCAGCAGCTGTTCAGGGTCTATTCCAGCTTTTTGCAAGCTTTTTGCTAACCACAGTGCACCATTGCGGATTTATTGATAGAAATCCACCATTGTGGATTTATTGATAGAAACTGAGGAATTAGGCCCACCGGACATAGGTGGACTCTCAACCAAAAATAAATAATTAAAAGCCAGGCGCGAGATTCAGTCTTTATTAGGGATGTGCACGGAACCACAGAAGTGTGGTCCGGCACTGAGGGGACTGTCACTTTAAGCGGGGGGGCGGCGGTAGTACTTACCCCCCCCCGCCGCTCTTCCCCCTCCGGTGCTGGTGATTTTAAAAATCTTCTTGGGGCAGCAGAGTTCCTCCCTGCCGCCCCTGCCCCCATCATTGTCCTTCTAAGCTTTAAACGATGAGGGCGCGCATGCGCCCTTCGCGGCGCGCGCGCTCATCTGTGCCGCTGGTGCACGCGCGCCACATAATGTGTGCGCCGCGTGACATATGCGGCGCGCATGCACCAGCAGCAGAGACGAGCGCGCGCGCCACTAGCTCTTCATCGTTTAAAGCTTAGAAGGACACCGACAGGGGCAGGGGCGGCAGGGAGGAACTCTGCCGCCCCAAGAAGATTTTTAAAATCACCTGCACTGGAGGGGGAAGAGTGGCAGGGGGGTAAGTACTACCACCCCCCCGCTTAAAGTGACAGTCCCCGCCCATCCGAACCGCCAGAATTCTGGACCGGTCCGGAGGGCTTTTCCATTGTGCCGGACCAAAACCATGCACATTATTAATCTTTATGAGGCCGGCCTCCATACGCAAAATTACATTTGAGGTGCATCTCGTAGCAACAAAGATAGCTCTCAAAAAACCTGATTGAATTCTTTCTAGCGTATCAAAATTCACATAAGGTCCCAGTTGGATCTCATATAAAAGCTGAGGGATAACCTTTGCTGAATATAATTTTAAAGCCGCAGGAATAAAACCTGCTCCCTGCGTTCTGAAAAATCTGTTAATTGCCACCACACTGCGTTTTGCTGAACCAGCTACCATTCTCACATGTTCCGCTTTCCCAGCATTTTGTTGAAAAACCACCCCAAGTTATTTTATTTGATTGACCTATTCTAATTTATGACCATCCAAGGTGCATATAAATTTCCTTGCTTTATTTTTAAAGCACATGATTTTAGATTTGTTATAGCTGATCTTTAAATATTCCTCTTGGCAATATGATGTTAGAACATCTAGAGCTCTTTTGAGCCTGACCCTGGTTTGGGATAAAATAACCACGTCATCCGCGTACATCAGGATCGGGATCCTTTTATTGGCTAATTTAGATGCGTGGATATTAACATTTTGCAGCCATTTAATCAAATCATTGATGTAAAAATTAAATAAGGGGCCAACACACACCATTGCCACACACCTTTCTCAGTTGGAATTGAATTGGTGAAACTGCCAGCAGTGTCTAAGCGTACTCTTAAAGAGGAGTTCTCATGGAGCTTAATGAGCAGTAATAAAAGCCTTTGGTCTGTAGCTATACTAGCCAATTTGGTCCATAGTAAACTCCTTGAAATTAAATCAAAGGCCATTTTAAGGTCCACAAAAGCAGCAAACAAGGGTCTTTTGTAGACCCTAACTTGTTTGTCCACAAGGTACACTTGTAAGGTACATTCACCAAACCAAAGGACTGAAGGCTGTAATGTGTCATTTGGTTTTGGCAACTTGCCCAGAGCGGAGTTAAGCTCCTCCCACCGTTTTTATTCTATTGGCTGGTGTGGCTTTCCTTCCAGGTTCAGAGGAAGTCCACACAGCCAGTTCTGCTCCCTTTATAATTTCCCAGACCTCATATCTTATCCTCATATAGGGATGTGTGGCGGCATCCCCACCAGAGGCAAACTGCAGGTCCATTGAACCTGCAGTTAAAGGTCTGTCCAAAGGCACCCTAAGGCAGCTTCCTATGTTCCTGTGTTGCTGAAGCCTTGTCAGATTTATAAACTTGTCAAGGGTTATTCATGAAAGTTTTCTAGTCTTGTATAGCTGGTATGGTACACCACAAATTGTATAGTATCACTAAAGGGCGGGAAATTGTACATTATTTATTTTATTATTATGCTTTGCTACCATGTGGAGAGACACAATTTGGGTTTTTTTTGGCCTCAAGCACTAAATGGTTTGGACTATCTCTGTTCATCATTCAGTTCTCTGAATGGCACTTGGTTGTCTCCCTGCTCTCTGAATTCTTTTCCAATGGAAATCATCTGGTAGAACAGAAAAATATTTTTGAAACAGTTGCAGGAATTTAACTGATGACTCAGATGAACCATTCTTGATGAGTAACTTGCTCTCCACTTCCCTGTGGGCTTTGCATCTAAGACTAGTGCAATAACAGAACCAGCAACTCCCTGAACAAAAATATGAGTGCTTTGGCGGGGGGGAGCTTCTATTTCTCTTAAGTACCTTTGGCAACACAGCTTCCATGTTCTTTTAATCTCAAAAGTCCTGCCTGAAACTTTTCTGAAAGCTGAATTAAAGAGGTTTACTGTAACTCTCTTTAAAAAAAAAAAAGCTTTGAAGGGCTTCAGTTGTCCCCTTTGCCACCCCACCTGGTGTGCCAGAGACAATGAAACAGATCAAATTATGTGATTGCTGTGAAGGAGAAAGTATAGGTCAAGACTACAAAAGGAAAAGAAAAGAAATAAGGAGCTCAAAGGGAGTATTTTGCCTTTGATCTGTTTTCTTAATGAGCTAATTTTGGAGGTAGGTGAATTAGTTTGCTTTTCTTCTTTTTTACAGAAATGACTCAACAGGAAAAATACTTCATAGATTAATTTAGAAAAAGTTCTTTCCCTTCCCCCTTCTGCACTGAAAATGTTAATGCTATAACAAATCTATGGTTTCTTGCAAAGGAATTGGACAGTGGTCTACTTGAGTACCACAGCCACCACTTCATCTAATTCTGCATCAAACCTCTGTCTCGTAGCACAGATATGAAGACCACTGTTACATTACACTTCTCTCTTACGAGTGCTCTTGTAAGCTACGCTTCATGAAAATAGGAAGGGTGGGCATTACTGTTATTCAGGTGATATTTTTACTCTGTCCTTCAGTACAAGTCCTCTCAGCTTAGCTAAGAATACTAAAAAATAATCTAAACAACCATATTGAAAACACACAATAAAAACATGCATCGCAGGTTTTAAAACACAGCAGCTGAATAAAATCAACCCCAAATTAAAAAGGCCTAAGTTTAGCCTTTTCCTAAGTATAATTTAGAGCAATATAGCACCTCAGCATGCTCAGGCAATACTCATCCACTTGCCAACAAAATGTTTCTCTAAAAATCACCTTCTTATCTACTTAGCCTCATATTCTTGGAGTAATGTAAATCCTAGAAGAACATTGTAGAACAAACAAGATTATAAGCAAAAACTATATCAGAATGAAGATATATTTCAGGTACAATTTATTATGAGTTCTCACAAAACTCTGCAAGTACACATTTTTACAGCAGTTTAATACTTTTTTTCCTCCCACACAAAGGACACATGCTGCAAATGAAAATTCCAGACTTGCAAATGTGATTAGCAAAATTAGCATGAATATCCAAGCTAGCAAAGGCTTCTTACATCTGCTTGTGTAGTTCTGGAGTCTAAGAAAGCCACCTGTCCTTTAGGGAGGAAATGAGTTCTTCACAAGAATGGAATCCAGTAGAAATGCTGCTCTAGGGCAGGAAATGGGCAAGAAATCATCTGTTGGGCAGATGGCGCTTTAAAGCTGCCTTGTTGAACTTTGGCTGGAAAAACTATCTGACTGAGGCTGGTCATGAAGAACAATTTGTAACAGAGAAATGTTGCATGCTAACATGCAGATAATATTTGCCTGAATACTTATAGAAGCTTGCAATATTTTTGTCTTCATTAAACTAAGAAGGCTGTTAAAAGAAAGAGAATTATCACAAGTTAAGATAAACTGATTGAAAGGGAAAAGTTCAAATTTTGGAAAGACATATCCATCTGTCTCACATTTGTCAATCTTCTATAATTCAGCACATACACTTGTAAACTAAATATTTGACTAATATTACTATCCTCCTCCAGGCCTTCCTGACACCTGGTGGCTTCTTCCAAGTAAACTGTGCTCATGAACACTCTCTTATACTTGACTCCTTGCAATCCTGATGCTCTCTGAAGAGGTGGCATGTGGCAAAGTGTTCAGTACATTCATTTGCTTGTTATATACTTCAGCAGTCACATAAAAATGGAAAGAACCCCCAAAGACCATCTGCTCTCAGACAGCTGAGAATCTTTCTCACCCTTTATTGTAACCCTTCTCACTACAGATGACTGCAGTAATTCATTATGGTGTTGATATTTCAGTTCTGGCTATCCCAGCTTTGTCTCTGGTCCTGTGGGATTCTGCCATCTTTTTTTACTTGCCAAATCAACCATCATAATTTCATGACACTCACTTAAAGTGCAATGTCCCTTCAGCTCTGTCTAGTAAATATGATATACCTTAAAGAGCATGTGCAGAGCTGACCTTTTTTCCCAAATGGAGATGCTGAACTGGCAGTGGAAAAGTTGCCTGTTTTAATCTGAAGACAAGACTACTCCAGGTTTTTGTTCTTATTGTTCATCATCTTCATATCCTTATCAATGTATTTCACTGTCTCTTATTGCACTTTATTCCTTATACTGTACAGTAGTTCTATTGTGCTTTACTACCCTCTACAAGTCTTTCATCTCATTTGACATTCTCTGTTCAGGTTTGTAGGGGCTTATTTTTCCCAATATTGATTTATATCAGAGATTTATATGCACTCAAAGCTTCATCTGGTGACAATGTGCCTGCATATGCCAGCTGCCACTATTCTCCTCACATGTCTCTTCCTCTCTCCCATTCATCCTCCCTGCCCTGCCATTTCAAAAAAGGTTTTTCCCCCTGCCGCTCATTCAGTTCAACACCTCCTGCCTTTGAAAAGTCAATTTTTTGGCCCAAAGAAAGAAGAAAATAGGAAATTAAAAAGAGGGGAATGGGTGGTTGAGAAAAGATATGCAAGAGCAGCAACTAGAACAGAAACAGACCTTGGCAATGAGATATCAGGATGATTCATCTTCAAAGGCTCAAAAGAGAAAGATTCCAAAATTTATTTATTATTTTCCTATTATTTCCTACCCAGCTATATTAGTTAAATATACCATCCAATAATACAGTCTTGGGTAATTTCTTGTTTTTGGACTGCAACACCTATAATTCTTGGTCACAATGGCTGAAGGCTTGGGATAATGGGAGATGTAGTCCAGAAACAGGTTACTCAAGACTGCAAGGATATATAGTTGAGGTGGTGTTTTTTTTTTGGCATTCAAATTAATGTCATAATGAGCCTTTTGACTACCAGACATTGGTAGTCTGGTACCTACCAATCTTGCTGCCAGCATGTTGTAGTGGTTAGAGGGCTGGAGTAGGACTGGGGAGACCTGAGTTCAAATCCCCATTCAGCCATGATACTTGCTGGGTGACTCTGGGCCAGTCACTTCTCTCTCAGCCTAACCTACTTCACAGGGTTGTTGTGAGGAAGTCTGGGCTCCCTGGAGGAAGAGTGGGGAAAATGTTTTTAAAAAGTAAAAAAAAATGTATATTATTGTTGTTGTTGAAAAAAAGTTTAAAAAGTAAAAAACAATGTATGTTGTTATTTGTTTGTTTCTTTGTTGTTATTATTACATTTATATCCCGCTTTTCCTCCAAGAAGCCCAGAGCGGTGTACATGGTTAAGTTTCTTAACTTAAATTAGTATTTCGTTAACACATCAGAGTAAAAATACTCAGCGATGACAAATATTTAGGATGCTTTTAGAATGTACTTGAAAATTTGTTTCCAAGAATGCTGTCCCAAATAAGGAACCTTGACAGCCTGAGGGCCAGAGTACACCTTACATGTCTTCAGTTGCAAACATGCACCTGAAAGTCTGCTGTGGAAACAGAGGGTTGGGGAAAGGCCTCCCACTGCCTCCTCTCCAATCTTGGCTGATTCCTCTTGAGCCCGCTTTTTAAGATAAAAAGGTTTCTGGGATGCAGTTGCACATTTTAATATTTACTATGTAGTCTGGCATCAGAGTGCCCACATCTGTATTGTTTGCACTGCCCTTTCTTCCATGTTAACTGCTTCTGTTCTTCCCCAGTAGCACGCCACATGAATATAAAGGTAGAGCCCAGATGGCTAAGCTGTGGTACATGTGCCAGAAGTGGCCCCAGCAGCAGGGTTTTTATGGCACCTCTGGACATGAGCTGGAGGGATAGGACCGGCACAGAGCGGGGTGGGCTTCCTGCAGGCCTCTTCTGTGTTGCTCTACCGCCTACTCCCTGGCTCAGTGGACCATCAGTCTGGGAAGTCCCCAGCTTACAAATGGGTTGTGTCCCAAAGGTTGGTTTGTAAATTGAATTCTACTAACTCAGAAGACATACAGTTCTCAAGAGAGAGTACTTGTTTGTATGTGTAGGTTGACCAGGGGTGTAGCTATAACTGAATGGAGGGGTTCACAGCCCCCCACCCAGCTCCTGAGGGCCCCCAAGCTCCACCCCTCCCTATTTTCTTTACGATCTCCCTCACTCTGAGGGGCTGCTGGGAAGAGGGGTGAACACGGGGCCCATCTCCCTGTGGGCAAAAGAGGCAAAGGGATATGTACCCCTGAGGTTGGCATTTGTAAGCTGGGAACTTCCTCAGTGTAATACATTATGGAGCTTTGCTTGTATGTGTGGATGTTTGTAAGACGGGTGATTGTATCTCGTGTCTGTATTTGTACGGCAGAGTGCACTAGAGTGGCACTAATTCATACTTTGAGCTTGATGTTGGGTACACTTGGCAAAAAGGCTGGCTACCTCTAGACTAGATTTTCAAGCTTATTTATCACGGGGTCCTAGAATTTCATTTTTGCTTCTGTGGGTTGAATTAGCCACTGGGAAGGACACTATGCTGGGCTGAATTGATACAATAACTCTTGCCCTACTAAATATATGAGAACCACCACTTTAAAATGTGCCTCTGACCAGCTAAAGTAAAGGTAAGGTATGCCGTCAAGTCGATTTTGACTCCTGGCGCCCACAGAGCCCTGTGGTTTTTCTTTGGTAGAATACAGGAAGAGTTTACCATTGCCTTCTCCCACGCAGAATGAGATGATGCCTTTCAGCATCTTCCTATATTGCTGCTGCCCGATATAGTACCAGCAAGGATTCGAACCGGCAGCCTTCTGCTTGTTAGTCAAGCTTTTCCCCGCTGACCAGCTAGCAGCAGTTTAATAGTAATGATTTGTATAATGCTTTCAAGTGTTTCATATGCATTATCTTTCTGCATTCCTTAAAACAACCCTGTAAGGTATGTACATTTTATTATCCCTAGATTGCCGATAGAGGTCTGAAAGGGAATGGCGTGCCTAAGGGCACCTAATGAGTGTGCAGCAGAGGTGAAACGGGGGAATTCCTGAGTCATAGCTCAGTCTCTTAGCCACCACTCTGCACCAACTCTCAGGAAGAAGGGTCAGCTAGAAAGGAAAGTTTGTCCTTACCATTACTGTTATTGACATATTGCACAACATTCCATCTGCCTTGTAATAGAAGGTGCGCACAGCTGCAGTTGTAAATAACAGCCCTCCATCATGTGTCTGTGCTTGCACCATTTTTGTGTTTTGCACAAAAGCACTCATGCGACTGTGTACACGTTCTTTTACAAGGCAGGCAGAACATTGCATAGTATGTGCCTCACCCACACTGATCCTGTTAGCTTGTCAGCATATGGATTGGCATAGCCCCCACATGGACTGCAGGTGTCAGATGCTCTGATTCAGCACATGAAAGTTCACCAAACCCTCAATCTCAAAACGTCTCTATAAAATCAAAAGCTTATGAATAACACCAGCTATGTCCTATGAAACATAAGTGAAATGTAAGCACATATATGGGGAGCTGCAGGGGAGATATGGGCAAATAAGGCTGTTCAAGCATGGACAGAGGCGGCTGATGATTTCACTGCTTCTGAATGAGGAGGGTGGAGGAATGGCTCATCCAAGACTTTTGGGCCAAGGGAGGACAGAATCACAGCAAGGGATAAGCCTGCTGCTGCATAATGTAGCAACATAACAGACGTGTTGATCAAGATGCTCTTAAAATAATTCAGTATTAAGTTGCCCCCCACCCAAAAAAACAACCACCCTGCTGTAAATGTTAAGAGCGTCTTGATCAGCGTGCCTATTTTGTGACTACATTATGTAGATCTTGGACTTTTTATTCTTGATGGGAGCACCTCTGATTTCTGCTCGGTAACATTTGATGAATGCTGAAAGTGATAATGAAAATTATTGTGCAGGACCTACATGAATGGCAAATGTGATGCATTACATTAAGTAATGTTCACTCTGATTATATAAAGTATTTGAGCAGCCACACCTAAATTGATAATGGAAATAGTAGGGCAACATTAGTCACAAAGTGCAATCACTCAAAGACCTCATTACACATAATAGTCCTTTTGCAGTACAGAACTATGAATAAATTTTTTTTCCCTATTAGAGATTCAATGGACACTGTAAATCTACCCAGCTGAGTACATATCCTGAGTAAATTTCCCCTGGGTAATAAACAGCTATCATTTCACTGTTATGTCTCCAAAAGTGTACTCAGAATGGCAAAAAACTCAAGTTCGGCTTCTTGTCTTCATGGATTTTCTTTTTACATAAGCATTAATGGCCTTTGTGCAATTATTGTCAGCGTACTCAACATTTTGTCTACGCAAAGGTCCAGGAACTGACAAAAAGGCGATGTTACCCTCTTAGGGTTGCCAACTTAGATTGAAGTGATTCCTGGAGATGTTTTCCCCTATTCCTCCCCCGCCCCGCCCCCATTAAAATATCCAGGACTGTTTTCAATAGTTTCCTAGAGAGGAATGCCAATTCCTGGAGCTGAAGTCCAGGTCAACCTTTGAAGGTTGGCAACACTATAACCGATTATAGTACCAGTTCTTGCAGTCAGGGCTTCTAACAATGGTTGCTCAGTCCAGTCTTATGGGCACAATCCAGTCAAAAACAAAGGATAGGTTTATGTGACACCCCACCCCCACCCCCCGCCCAGCACAAGAAGAAGCCAGGAACATATCAGTAAAACGTCAGGACCAGAGGTGCACCTCGATAATTTTGTAGCCTGGACGTAAAGGTATTTAGAGTAGTCAAGACACATTTGTTCACCCATGTAATTAACCTTTTTACATGTTGCTTTTATTGTTTTGTTGTAAACTGCCCAAAGACTTTTGTTATGGGCAGTATACAAATATATTTAATAAAATAATAATAATAATTATTATTATTATTATAACAACAACAACAACGATGATGATGATGTCGTCGTCACTCAACCGCCCCTCCCCCCACCACCACGCTGCTCTCAATAACAGCAGTCAACATAATTTACAGTTACTTCTGCACAAATGTATAAACACAATATGAGAAGTACTTATTTATTTATTACACTTATATCCTGCTCTTCCTCCAAGGAGCCCAGAGCGGTGTACTACATACTTGAGTTTCTCCTCACAACAACCCTGTGAAGTAGGTTAGGCTGAGGGAGAAGTGACTGGCCCAGAGTCACCCAGCTAGTATCATGGCTGAATGGGGATTTGAACTTGGGTCTCCCTGGTCCTAGTCCAGCACTCTAACCACTACACCATGCTGGCACTTATATGTAGCCATATAAGTGTATTTTTGTTTTATCAGAATGATCATGTCTGTTTTGGAGTCTTTTTTCCTTTCTCCTTTATTTTTCAACCAATCGTGTAAAACTGGACATTTTGTCACTTTTTTGTATTCAGAGGCCCCTCATAATGTGAGGCCCTAAGCTGCAGCAGCTTACTTATTGATTGATTAAGTGCCATCAAGTCACTGTCGACTCTTAGCAACCACATAGATAGATTCTTGCCAGGATGATCTGTCTTCAACTTGGCCTTTAAGGTCTCTCAGTGGTGCATTCATTGCTGTCATAATCGAGTCCACCCGCCTTGCTTTTGGTCGTCCTCTTTCCTTCAACTTTTCCCAGCATTATGGACTTCTCAAGGGATCTGGGTCTTCACATAATGTGTCCGAAGTATGATAGTTTGAGCCTGGTCATTTGTCCTCAAGTGAAAATTCTGGATTGATTTGTTCTATGATCCATTTGTTTGTTTTCTTGGCTGTCCATGGTATCCTCAAAAGTCTTTTCCAGCACCAAAGTTCAAAAGCGTCAATACTTTTTCTATCTCACTTCTTCAAAGTCCAGCTTTCACATCCATAGAGTCTCATGGGGAAAACCATTGTCTGAATGATTCTAATCTTTGTAGATATAGACATGGCACGGCATCTAAACATCTTTTCCAATGCTTTCATTGCAACCCTACCAACTGCTAGTCTGCGGTGTATTTCTTGACTGCTGGATCTTTTATTGTTGACGGTCAATCCTAAAAGGCAGAAGCTATCCACCACTTCAGTGTCTTCAGTGTCAAGTCCCATTTTTTCACTGTGCTCCTTGACTTGCATTACTAGAGCTTGCAGATCATCTGCATTCTCAGCTATCTCAGCTATACCCCTGCTAACTGGGCAAAGAGGCACCTTTTACCATGGTGATTCTCTTTATTTAGCAGGGGGAGAGTAACTGGCCCTATCCACCCCCAGCACAGTACTTCCAGTGACTGTTGCTGGTGTGTGTCTTACGTTTCTTTTTAGAATGTGAGCCCTTTGGGGACAGGGAGCCATCTTATTTGTTGTTTCTCTTTGTAAACCGCCCTGAGCCATTTTTGGAAGGGTGGTATAGAAATCGTATTATTATTATTATTATTATTATTATTATTATTATTATTATTATTATCAGAGTGGTGTCATCAACGTAGTGCAGGTTATTGATGTTTCTTCCTCCGGCTTTAAAACCACGCTAATCTTCTTCCAATCCAGCTTCTCTCAGTACATGTTCAGCATATAAATTGAATAAAGAAGGAGAAAGTATACAGCCTTGTCTTACTCCTTTGCCGATCTGGAACCAGTCTGTTTCATCATGTTTTGTCTGGATGTGACTTCCTGTCCTGTGTACAGGTTTCTCATGAGAACAATCTGGGATGCCCATTTTCCTAAGGATATTCTACAACTTGACATGGTTCATGCAACCAAAGGCTTTTCTGTAGTCAATAAAGCACATATTGACTTCTTTCTGGTACTGTTTGGCTTTCTCAATTATCCAGTGTGCATCGGCAATGATATCTCTTGTTCCTCGGCCTTTTCTGAAACCAGCTTGAACATCCGGTATTTCCCTTTCCACATAGGGCTCTAATATGCATTGGATGATCCTGAGAATTCTTTTGCATTGGATGATCCTGAGAATTATTTTGCTAGCATGTGAAATAAATGATATTGTGCCTTTGTTTGGTATGGGTTTGTAGAGTGACCTCTTCCAATCTGTTGGCCATTGTGTCGTTCTCAAAATTTGCTGGCATAGTTTGGTTAGAGCCTTGAATAATTCTTCTGTTTTCTGTCATATTTCTGTAGCAATTCCATCTATTCCTATAGCCTTCCAACTTTGTAATGCTCCGTGCTGCTCTAACTTCATGCTCCATGCTGATCTAACTTCATCTTCCTGTACTAGAGGTTCTTGCAAGTGGGGAATATCTTCTAGAGTGATTTTCTTCTGGAAGAAGTACAGTATACTCCTTCCATCTCTGTTTGCTATTTGTCCTTTGGCATCCTTTAACATACCAGTTCGAGGTTGAAACCTCCTTCTGAGTTCAGAGATCTTTTGGAAAACTTTCCTTGTTTTTCCGTGTCTATTTTCATCCTCAGGGTCTTTACAGATGTCATTATAGTACTGCTCCTTGTCTCTTCTAACAGCTTTCTGAAATTCCCTATAAAGTTCCTTCCTGAGGTCTTTATCTTTCTTGACTTTGGCTTCTCTCCTTGGCAATTTCCACCTTCTGTTCTGACATCCATTTTGCTTTCTTCTGGTTCCGTGAAGTTAATTCACAGTAAGATGCAACAAATGTTAAATATAGACTTTCATTTTTCTCCAGAGATTATTATGTTAAATATTGCTAAGCCTTATATACCTTCAGAATATATCAAGTTGTCCTTATACATGATAACTGCAGCTAGAATTCTTACCTCATATAAAAAAAAATCAGAAGATGAATTTGGCTTTATTTGAGAACTCTTTATATGTTATAATTTGTCACAGGGTTGGATACCTCATCTTGAGATTTGGATTTTTCCTGCTAATGAATTCTTGAGCAAGTTTGCTTTAATTTGGATACTGCTTAATTTTGATATCTAGATATTTAGTTAGATATTCTGTTTGAATATTCAGGATTGGTGGTTGAAAGTTCTAGGGTTGTGCGTTTTGGTTTTTTTTCTGTTTTGTTTTTGGCCCGAATCCGAAACACCCTCATTTTGTTCTTTGTTCAAAATCAGCCAATCCGAAACACCCCAATTTTGTTCTTTGTTCGAAATTGCAAAATCTGAATCCGAAACGTTTTGGATTTTAAAAAATGGCCCTGGGGAAAAACTAGTGGTAGTGCCCAATGGGTGGAAACTACCACCCAAATTTCAGATGAATTGGGCAAAGGGCTGATCTTTGGTGAATTATTGAAGTATAGGATTTTTCCCATAGGGAAGAATGGAGGTTTCAGCAAAAGTATAGTTTCATGTTGGGGGGAAAGGGGTGGCCCAGAGCAGAGTATTGTGGGTGGTCATGCCCAGTGGGGGCAAGGAAGCTGCCAGAATTATTTCAAAGGAATTGGGCAGAGGGCTGATTTTTAAAGATGTAATGGAGTTTGCGCATCTGTAAAGTTCTTCCCCATAAGGAATGATAGACCTCCATAATTCTTGCCCCATAACTGCACTTGGGGGGCACCAGGGTGGCCCAGAGCGAGTGGTGGTGTAGAGCACATAGGGTGCCAACCACCCCCATGGGTTGCTAACCCATGGGGTACTGGGTTCTGTTTTTTCTGAGATGTTTTGAGTGTAGATTCAGATTCTCTGGTAGCATATGAGAGTGGATTCATGGTTTGCCATTGAAAATCTCATATGCTACCAGAGAATCTACACTCAGAACACCTCAGAAACAACAGAACCCAGCACCCCATGGGTTAGCAACCCATGGGGGTGGTTGGCACCCTATGTGCACTACACCACCATTCACTCCCGGCCAACCCGGTGCTCCCCAGGTGGAGTTATGAGTCTGCTGAAACCTCCATTATTCCCTGGGGGGGGGGGAACCTTAAAGAAGCATAAACTTCAACAATTCCTAAGAAATCAGCCCTTTGCCCTATTCCTTTGGAATCTGGGTTGTGGCAGGCACCCCTTGGGGCACTGCGACCCAACCCACTGTTTTGCCCCTCAGGCCCCCTTTCTGTCCTGAATCTGCCCCAAAGACATGTCAACTTCAGAAATTCTTTAAAAATCAGCCCTTTCCCCAATTCCTTTGGAATCTGGGTGGCAGCAGGCACCCATTGGGGCACTACCACCTGAACCACTCTTCTGCCCCCAAAGCCCCCTTTCTGCCCAGAATCCACCCCAAATAACATCAACATCACACATCAACAACAGCAGAGCTCTGGCCAGTGAGGGTAAATGCACACTGCCCCACTAGCCAATGAGGGTAAAATTTACCCTTAAATTTGCTTAAAAGGAATAAGGAGGCAATTGCCAGCAGATCAGCCCATGCTCTCGCTGGCCAATCTGCGGGCTGGAAGGGCTGGAAATTCAAACAGATGTCAAAATTCAAAATGGAGATTGAAGGAGAAAGACTTTTTGCTATTGCAAAATGGAGTTCCAAAACAGCCGAAACAACAAAACATTTTGTATCCGAAACAGGGACGTTTTGTTTTGGCTACAAAATTTTCTGTTTTGAGCATTGGGTGTTTTGTTTTGGCTACAAAACAGCCCAAATGGCCTGTTTTGTGCACAAAACGTTTTGTATCTGAAATGAAACGCACATCCCTAGAAAGTTCTAATTAGAATATGGGTGGTTAGGAGGAGATGTTGATATGATTGAGTGTTGTTTTCCAGTTTGATGTACAAAACAATATATGAGATGTTATCTACTATATTTGCTTATTTTTCTTTTTCTGTATTCTGTACTCTGTATTCTTTTTTATATTAATATATATATATTTTAAAAATGGTGAGTACATTCTCAAGATCATATTGTGGAAACTGGATAGCTTTGTTTTTCTGCTTTAGCTTGACTAGGAACTTGCACATGAGCAGTTCGTGATCTGTTCCACAATTGGCCCTGGGCCACATTTTTGCTGTTATAACTGAGCTCTTCCACCTCCTTGCACCTATAATGTAATCACTTTGATTTCTGTGTACTCCATCTGGTGATGTCCATGTGTATAGGCACTGCTTTGGTTGTTTGAAGAATGTATTAGCAATGAAGAGATCATCGGCTTGGCAGAAACTAATAAGTCATTCTCCTGCTTCATTTCTGTTTCCTAGGCCATACAGTCCAACTGTGTTTTCCTCCTTTCCTTCCAACCTCCAGCAGCACATCTTGCTTGCCTGTTCTGTCAATTTTAGCTTGAACTTGAGCATAAAACTCATCAACTTCTTCTTCTGCATCAGTTGTTGGGGGATAGACTTGAAGAACTGTCATGTTAAAGGGTTGCCCACAAAATCTAATTGATTTTAGTTGGTCACTGACCTCATTGTACCCAAGTACTGTCTTTGCAATATCCTTCCTGACTATGAAAGCAACACCATTACTTCTTTGTTTTTTGTGTCCTGAGTAGTAAATAGTATGATTTTCTGACTGAAAGTGTCCTATTCCTGTCCATTTTAATTCAGTGATGCGCAAGATGTCAATCTGTAGTTGGTTCATCATTTCATCTTTCATTGTGTCAAGATTTCCTACATTCATGCTTCTTACATTCCACGTTTCCATTGTAATTCTGTCTTTGCAGCTTTGAATTTTCTTTTCCCACACAGCAACATCAGTTGCAAGACGTCCAAAAGGCTTTAATCTAACCACGTCATAAACACCATTGGTACTCTGAGAGATCCTCAGCTCTTCCTCAGTAGCATGTTGAGTACCATCCGACCTGAGGTGCCCATCATCCTGCACTACATTGACAATCACTCTATTTTGTCTATACATGTGGTTCTCTTGGTAAAATACAGGAGTGGTTTATCATTGCCTTCTCCCATGCAGTATGAAATGATGCCTTTGTCAATGTCACTGATGTGATCGTCCGCCTCCACCTTCCTATATCACTGCTGCTCAATATAGGTGCCTGCTTACTTTAGCTGGGCAGCTGGGATGACCTTCGCGCTTTGGGTGACCCTACTGGGAGTATACCTCCCGGCATACTTCACTCATCCCTCCCAGGGACACCCCCCCCCCGCCACGATGAGGCAGTATAGCAGGACTTGGAGGGGCAGCTTACTTCATTTATGCCTAAATCTGGCACTGAACCAACTTGTATAATCAGGACTTGAAGTCAGCTTGACCAAACTGGTAAAATGTTAGTAACATCGTGTGGGAATCAGACTTTAGACATCACACCCTGCAGGATTGTATGCTCTTGTGTCCCAACATTTTACCAAGACGTTAGCAACTCAGATGTCAGATGTCGCTGCCGGGCCAATGTTTGTGTGAAACCACTCAATATATACTACAATGCTATTGATTTCACTGCAAGTAATTTAAGCATGTGCTTGTTTATCACATGGAAATTCATGCATTATTGCACACTTATTTTCTGCCACCAGCATTTTATTCTCTTATCTTGTATAGTAATCTTGATCCCTGAGTCTTGATCTCTAGTTTTGATTACAGTATCTCTAAACTTGGTTTAATTAATATAATCCATAGTAAAGGTAGTCCATAGTTTGTCAGATCCTTAGGTAACGGTAAAATGTGCCATTGAGTTGGTGTCAACTCCTGGTGACCACAGAGCCCCGTGGTTGTCTTTGGTAGAATACAGGATTGTTTTACCATTGCCATCTCCCATTCAGTATGAGATGATGGCTTTCAGCATCTTCCTATATTGCTGCTGCCCGATATAGGTGTTTGCCATAGTCTGGGAAACATACCAGCAGCAGGGATTCGAACCAGCAACCTCTGATTAAGTACAAATGTATAACACAAATTTAAAATCAATTTTAGTGAATGACAGTGAAAATAAAGCACTGGACTGCCCAGTGAAAAGAACAAATATTTATATACTGCTTTTCAACAAAAGTTCCCAAAGCAGTTTAGATAGATAGATAGATAGATAGATAGATGGCTCCCTGTCCCCAACGGGCTCACAGTCTAAAAACGAAACATAAGATAGACACCAGCAACAGCCACTTAGAGGGATGCCATGCAGGGGATGGATAGGGCCAGTTGCTCTCCCCCTGCTAAATAAAGAGAATTACTACTTTAAAAAGATGCCTCTTTGCTCAGTTAGCATGGAATAACTGGCCGATGGGAAGTCCATAACCTATTTAAGAATCTTTGTGATCAGCTAAATATATTATTTGACTTCTATGCATATTTGAAATGAAGCCGCCTGTACATTTCTGTTCTCTCCTGCTGACACTATTATTTTGCATATATTCTTTTGTTAATATAGGTTAATCTATATGAAATATTTGGATTTGGAGGATCTTTGTCCACTAGGAGTGGGGATGGAGTAAATGAGCTTCAATCCCTCTTAGTCTTACCAATTTATCGTTTTAGAAATTAAACTGTTTCTCAGGCTCAGACAGGCAGATTTACATCTACAGCTGGCTGTCAGCAAGCAAATGCCTTACAGCCTATAACAAATGTCTTAATGGGCATACAGTCTTTCACATTGTGATGCAAAGAACTGTGGCATTTAATCCAGAGGCATTGTGTGTTCTGGTAATACTGGCAAATTAAAGAGGCCACAGTTTGTGGCCGTGTTTCCCTTAGTTCTCTTGTCTAAATATTTCTCATGGTGGAGGTGGATAAGTTTATCTTGTTCTCCCTTCTCCAACAGTGAAATGGGATTAGCAGTGACTTAGCATGATTGTGGGGATGAATGAAATTAGGCCCCTTGGATACTTGGTCCAGTAGGTACATTTAGCAGGACATCTTTCAAAATGACTGTCCCTGGGCATCTTAACCCAGTCATCTCCCTGGAACCTTCTTGGTGGCCTTGTTGATTTCCAGACTGTTAGCATTGTCCAAATAGATCTAGCTTTTCACATATAATACAGTTTTGTGAGATCTGTTGTTTTTAGTTGTCATATGGCTGGGGTCTCCAGATGCTATTGGAACACAACTCCCAACATCCCCAGATGCAATTCTGAATCTGTTGTTCAATTTTCCAGTCAGCTCTGCAGAGGATGAATAGCCAGCACTGATAGTGCCAATGACTCCATTTGGTTGCCACAAAGATAGGTTCCAAAATAGGTTATGAAAAACAAAACAAATGGTGAAGTAATTTGTTCCAGTGAATGGAAGAAGGCTGGTGTTGGATAGCTTTATGAGATAAGCTGTAAAAACAACAGTAAGTTTCATATGGTTGGACCATGTAGCAGGGGCGTAACTATAATAGGACAAGAGGAGACAGTTATCTGGGGGCCCACTGCCTTGGGGGCCCCCCAGAGGCAAGTCACATGACTGACTCCACCAGCTACACACCCGCCCATACTTCCTTCAGTTGTATTCATCCTCTGAAATTGATGTGAGTGTTAAGACCTAGAGCTACCAGAACAGCATGTCTTTCTCTAGTACCATAAATTATTTGCATCGTCCACAGTTCAGAAAACCTTTTAAAAAATAATTTAGGATAATGTTCTATTGTGGCACATAGAGAGAGAGAGAGAGAGAGAGAGATGTATAACAATTTTACTATGCTTTTTGTTACCACTATTCAGCCTCATTTAAGATTTCTTTACTTCATGAGCTGAGCGTCAGGGAGGGGCAAGGCCCATTTTAAAATTTAGTCTCTGGGCCCACTCCAACCTTGCTACACCCCTGCCATGTAGAATATAAGCTATTTTCATTATCTGGATTTCTTTTGAATGCGATAACCTGTAACTGCAGATGATTATGCCCTCTTACTTACAGGATCCAAACTAGACCTTCTGCATATTTGTAATGATGACATCTTTGGCCGCATCTT
The DNA here is from genome assembly GCF_027244095.1 of Hemicordylus capensis. Taxonomy (NCBI): domain Eukaryota; kingdom Metazoa; phylum Chordata; class Lepidosauria; order Squamata; family Cordylidae; genus Hemicordylus; species Hemicordylus capensis. The sequence continues at coordinate 65,361,786 of NC_069658.1, forward strand.
TTCTTGCTCTCTTTTCAATAGAAATTGAATGAATGAATGAATGAAGCCAAATGTGATTTTATTTTATTTTATTGCTATCATTTTCCACTGGCAAATGATTGAGAAAGAACATACTGAGGATGAGTTCAGGAATCCTGATTATCTATCCTGATTAAATGCTAGTCAACTGGAGTAGTTTGACCAGGATTACCCTGAAATTCTCAGTTCTCACAATCAGCTCTACAGGGCTCACTAATCCTGATTAATGTTTTAACCAGGATCCTCGTGACTGTGTGAACCCAGCCTGAAATTCAGACTGTTAAAAAATATGCTGAGAATCATTTATCAGAAATGAGCAGCAGAGAATTGTCTGCTTTAATTGAGGATTCCATGATGATCTTCTAAGCAGAGATGGAAAAATCAGTTCCCTAGAAAAATGCTGAAACTTTCTATCCTGGCAAGTAGGGTTGTCACCTTTAAATCGGAAGGGTTCTGGTGTCCTTTGTAAGAGAAAATGGATAAAAATTCAAGTAACAGAGAAATCACTTGTCCTAGTCCAATTCAGAGTGTAAAAAATCATAAATGGATACAATTATTTCAACGTTATTTTCAAATATGAGAGTAACCTTCCAATGCCTTCTATGAACCTAAAATTGACTCTGAAGCAGTAAACGACCTGAATATTTTTCTTTGGTAGATGAGATAGCTGTTCCTCCTAAAGAAAGGTCACTAAAACCTTCAGCCATAAAAACACACTTCCAACATCAAAATGGTCAGAGGGTGGCTGGAGCATAACAATCATTGGATGGTTTTATGTGCTATAAGAATAGTTTTAGTAGTTCCAATCAGAGATGAACGATTCTTTCCTAGCAGATGTGCAATTACAAAGATGATTCACTGGTTTTAGGAATGTTTCTCCATTTAATTTTTGCACAGAACCAAAGACTCCCCAGAGCATCATATAATTTTTAGATAGATCCTAGAAGTCGGGCAGGCAAGCAAAGAAATGTGCTTCTCAACAGCCATATATGTTCTTCTTTAAATGTCTTTGAACAGAGAAATAAGATAAGAATGTACTTCCTTGTATTTGTACATAGGTTTCAGATTTCTAAGATTCACAGGTTTATTAATGATGGGTCTACTCTGAGGAAGCAGGAAAGAGGCCAAAGCTATCTGTTAACGTGAATGGTTGCCCTGAGCTTGTTCTTAAACCACAAATAAGACTGCTAACTTTGTTTTTTCTGTTGAAGACTCAGTGCCTTTCACAGCTGTATGAGAGAAACGAAATTCAGCAACTGCAGAGACTTCTTTAGCTTGGAGATGCCATGATAGAGAAAACATCACATGATGAATTTCCGCTTGTCATGCAGCCATTAAAGGCACATCACCATTGTCAGGGCTAAAAATGACAACTGCAGAAGAAGGCCAGAAGGCATATCCGGGGTGAAGGTGAGGCATGGACATTCTGGTCCACTCTAGGACATCAGCCATCACTGACAGCTAGGAACATAGGATGCTGCCTTATATTGAGTACACTTCTCCCATTCAAGTGCAAAACAGGGCAGACCCTGCTTAGCAAATGGGATAATTCATGCTTCTTACCTCAAGGCCAGCTCTCCTACTATAGAATAAATACTGGAGAATTACTAGAGAAGTACTATAGAATACTATAGAATAAGGAGCTACTATAGAACAAATAGATGTAACTTCTTGGTTGATGGTTCTATGGAAGTGCAAGTGGAATGCTTGACAGTAACTGACTTTCTGACTAAATTTACTAGAGGAAGTCCTATTGAAATGTAATAGCTCTTTAGACTACAATTCCCTGAGTAGTACCTTTGTAACTTTTAGTCAGGATACAATGCAATGGTACGTCAGTCCAGTAATGTATGTATACAAGTGATACAAATGATCGCAAATGATGTTACACAAGAGCAAGCCCATTGGAAATTATCGGCTTATGTTTGCATATGTGCAGTTTTTGCATTTGTGCAATTTGCACAAATTGCCTACATGCAGCATTACTGGTACTCTTGTGTGCTATGTCAGGCGGTAATGTTTAAAGAATGCTATTTTCCAAAGATGATTATCACATCTCACTTCCCTTGGGTATTCAGGAGATTCTTCGTGGAGCACCTTTGTCTTCTTCTTGTCATAAGTTATGTTGGCCAAGTGGAAAATAAAGGAGCAGATTTTCATAAGTCATACCAAAAATGTTTTGCCTTCACTAGCCGGGTGGGAAATCCCCAAAGACATGTTCTGTGAATTCACTGGGTAGAAATCAGAAGTCCAAAGAAAAACTGACTATCAGCCATAGCCATGGGAATTCAGGCCGAAGGGCCTTGAGTGGGATCTTCACCAGAGACAGATGTTTGTACCGCTAAGCAATTTGATGCAGTGCCAGCATTTTTACAGTGCTACACAAAAGCATGTTTGGTGGTCAAATTTATGTGCTGTTTGGAAACGAAGTATTAGCCATTTGGGGATTACAAACATATGCTTTCAGGGATTTAATCACGCTAATATGAGTTATTATTGGAACAGCAGTATGTTTTCACGACTATCTGAAAAACCCATGTTATACATGCAAACAGCTTTCATTGCAACCGAGACTACTCTTTGATGAAGATATTTTCTAGGCTTTGGGTGCTATAATCAATGGCTGAATTTAGATCATCGGTCTTTAAAGCGCATAGCCGTCTATTTTTTTACAAGTATATATTAAATTATTTCTCTAGAAATGGAGCATGTAGGTGAAATTAGAGCATCTGATATTGAAAAGTGGAGTGTTGGTAATGTCCTTTTGTCCACTTTGCCTTCAGGAAAATGTTTTCTTTTTAATTACATTTATGAAGGAGGAAAAAGTATTTTTCTTCTGTCTGATCAATGAACCTGAATTAGGTATTGAAACTATCCCATCTTTGCAGCATTTTTAGTACTCCTTGGGCTCTTTTGGTTTGCATTAAAACTCATAATAGAGACCATTCTCAGGATCAACATAAAATGTTCATATGACTTTCTTTCTTTATACCTTGACAGTGTTAACTCTGCATTGCTTTTACATATGTGACATATCTTTTATTGACTTAAAAAAAAAATCTTTTGTTTGCAACCCATAACAAAATGAGGCAGGTTTTGCTTTTGTGTCTCATCCATGGCTCCAGTAAGTCATGAGAGTTACAGTTCTATGCAATTAGGCTACATTAAGTGAAATAAAGATATCTGAAGATGAACATTGAAATGGAAAACCTGTCCTCAGCATGTAATTATTTGCAAGTCATTAAGGGCATTTACACATGCAGCCTAAACCAGGCTAGGACAGCCCAGCCTGGGCCATTGGGGAGCAGCAGACTTGCAAGCTGAGCCTCACGCCCAAGTGTGCACAATGCTGCAGCCATGGCGTGGTGTACTGCCTGAAAGGCCACAAACACTTCTGCTGCTGGCAGACTGCCAGTGAGCCAATGGCCTGTTGGTGGTGGAGAGGCTGCCACCACTACCACTGGGGGAGGCCTCCTCTGCTTGGCCACTCACCCCCCAACCTCCTGGCGGTGAAGATGACAAATCATCAGTGGGGCAGGTGTGGGGAAGCGGTATAGCGGCAGGGCGCTAGGGAGGCCCCCATATCATTTGGAGACACCCCCCCTGGTGACAGGAGCAGCAGTGGTGGCAGCAGCAGGTTAAAAAAATAATAATGAGGGGGCTTGTGGGCGAGGGACTCCGAAGCCCTTCAGGTCCAGTCCAGTCTCGTTTTTGCCCTAGGTGTGCCACTGGCGAAGTGCCAGAGGTGAGGTCCCTCCCGGTGCTGCCCCCATGCCGAGCCCTACTTTTTAACCCAGCATTTAGCCAAGGTTAAGTAGAACCTCAGCTGGTGATCATCTGGGCGATTGTTGCCGGGTTAAATAGACCCCCCACCCCAACCCTCTACCACTTCCAGCAGTGAGCTGGGGGAAAGGAGCCAAGTGCAGTGGCTGCTCTAACAAGAGCAGCAGCCACGCTCATGGCCTAGGGCAGGGATCCTCAATGTTGGGCCCCCAGATGTTCTTGGACTTCAGCTCCCATAATCCCCAGGCCCAGTGGCCTTTGGCTGGGGATTATGGGAGTTGAAGTCCAAGAACATCTGGGGGCCCAACGTTGAGTATCCCTGGCCTAGCGCACTCTGGGCTGCAGGAGAGGGAAGTCCTCCCGTTCCCAGCATTTCCCTTCATCATGCTGTTGCTTGTGTGGATGCACGGCACAGTGGCGGGGAGGACGATAGCCACTCATCGACCAAGGAAGGTAGGTAAGCTCCTACCTTCCCCACAGCCCCCCGCCCTCCCCAGCTAGGTTGTGTGAAAGACCTCATTCAGTTGCAATACGTTTCTCCAATGTAGCTGGCTGGGAGAAGTCTCCCTGGCTGCAATCCACAGACCATTCATGACTGTGAATTGCAGCTCGTGTGAGCCTGTACAGGAAGAGCATGAGGGGAGAGCTTTCCTTTCAGACATGAGCGAAGAGCTTTCCTCTGATAGAACTGAGGGAAGTGTTTCAGCTCCAATGATATGGAACAGAAACACTTTCAGGGATAGATCTACCCTATTAGTAAAAATGCAACTCCTTTACCAAATTATCCTTTCTGCAAACTATTTAAATTGCCACAGTTAATTCTGCTTTTTCTTTTATAGTGACTTTGCTTTATCTCTTCTCATTTCATCTTTGCTGAAGTTAGTACAGGGTTCCTTGATAATCCTCAGTAGTAAAAATCTGTTCATAATCCAGAGAAGTTAGAAACCATTTTGGAACCACAAAATTTAAAAAAACAAAAAAAAAAACCACTTAGTGATTAAGGCTGCAATTCTAAACATGAGTACTAAAGAGGAACACTGTTAGACTTACTTTTGAATAAACTTGCCTAGGATTGTGCTGGAAATTGTTTCAAAATTGCGTTCCAAATCAATAAGCTTTTTTCTTGGTGTTTGGCTTTTCAGAGTAAAGGAAACCAAGAGAAGAGGAGACATTCAAGGCTTCCACTGGGATTGAATCCGCTTATTTTTGCCAGTCTAGATTGCCCTGATCCAGCAATGCTGATGTGTGAGCAGATGAGGGCTATTTTCCCCATACCAATGAAGAAATGAGGCATTGATACTGTTGGGGGTTTTATGATTATTTCCCTTTCCCTTTCCCTTTGGGGAAAGTGCAAAGTATTCTTGCAGAGTGCTAGGGAATGCTTCCATTTCAGTTACAGAATGTGGAGTCCAGTTGTTGCATCTATTTATGCTAACTTGTCAAAGAGGCACCTTTTAATGTGGTGATTCTCTTTATTTAGCAAGGGGAGAGTAACTGGCCCTATTCACCCCAAGCACAGTACCTCCAGTGACTGTTGCTGGTGTCTATCTTACATTTCTTTTTAGATTGTGAGTCATTTGGGGACAGGGATCCATTTTGTTTATCTTATTTATTTGTTATTTCTCTGTGTGAACCACCCTGAGCCATTTTTGGAAGGGCGGTATAGAAATCGAATAAATAAATAAATAATAATAAATAAATATTTAAGGAACACGCTTGGAGATCACAGTAGAGTCTAAATTACTTAACTAGTTCATTGGTAAAATACATTGGGATAGGAAAGACCTAATCATATCAATCAATCAATCAATCATCTCTATTATGGTCAAAGACCAGCAGAGGATATAGTACAGATACAATGAAATAAAAAATCATTAAAATCATTATAAACCAGATAGATACACCTAAAATGCTGTGAATCCATAGCTATAATTAGCCTAGAAAATTATTATGATTATGATGATTATATTATGATTATATTATGATTAGTGAAATACAACTCTAAAAATTGTGGGGTGTTTAATAAAATAAGATAAAACAGGGGTGAAATTATGTTTATTAAGATACAATCCTAGAAGCTGTGGTGAGAGTAATAGAGTAGCAATAAAACAAGGGTAAGTATACAACTATCTTTAAAAGTAGGGCATCAAGCTAATATGTAAAGTAGAGCAGCAAATTAAAATTAAACAATCCGGTAAAATGATTAGTATTTAAAAGTCTGCTGCAAGGGGTCTTGACTGGCAACCAGGACCTGGGAGATCTTGCATGTTGCCATGCAGAACTTGGCAGCATTGTACGTGAAGGTGCAATTGTCATCTGAGAGCAGCATCTTGCTATAGTCTTGACTAGAATGACCAGGGTATTTGAGAAGCAGGGGAGATATGAGCTTGTCACGACTGTCTTTATAAAAGGGACATGAGAGGAGTGCATGCTCTATGGTTTCCACTTCCCCAGAGTCACAAGGACAAAGCCTTTCCATGAATGGGATCTTCCTGAATTTGCCTTCCAGAACAGCAGAGGGAAGGGCATGACACACCTAATACTATCTAATAGCTACACATTGAATAAGTAGGGGAAGGGAGAGATCTCTCTAGGAGGAAAGGAAGAGGACTGACAACTCAGGAAGTACCTGAGGAGTCAAAGCAGGGGTCATAGAGTAGAGACAAGCAGGGACAGGTAAGGGACCCTCACTAACTACCCATACACCCAATTACCCTAGGTCCACTATCCCTAGTGGGATAGTTGGTGAAAAAAGTCAATGTCACTGGAACTCCATATCCAACAGATAGTTGGACAACATGCTCTATGGTTCTCTGCTGTTCTGGAAGGCAACAGAAGAGGAGGAGAAAGGTTTGAGGGTCCGGCTGTTGTTTCCTCCCTCCCTCCCTCCACCGTTCGGATTTTACATCTGGCCCCTCTGGGCTTGTGTTACCATCTTGCCCTGACGAGGAGCTGCCTGTCAGCCTGCTGTCTTCAGAAAGCCTGACAACCAACACCTGTGTCAGCCAGCAGTCCTTTGTGGCAGAGGGGGCTGCTGGGAAGCTTTAAGACTCATAAATCTTGCTGAAGACACGCCGCCGGGCCGGCGGCATAGCTGGCGGCCTGCCTGTAGGCGGCCGCCGAAGCCAGCTGCCAAAGGGGGCCGGCCTTTGGGGCCGGGCCTTCGGGGGTGGGGCTGGGGGATGGTTGTTTTCTGGGTGGGTGAATTTTTTGGGTTAAGTGTTGTTTTTACTGCCCTGAGTTGTGCCAGGCCTAGTTAGTGAGATGTGTTTGGGCTCTCCTGAGGGGGATGATGCAGGGGGTGCACCTGGCAGCCTTGGGGCAGCTATTGCTGTAGTGGTCCGGAATAGAAGAATTGGTGCTGGCAGAACAGCTGGCCATTACAGGGGAAGAGAAATTAGTAATTTAGTAACTATTTCTACTTCCAACTGTTCTGACAACTCTCAGGCCTTGGGGAGCAGCACCAACTACCCAAAGAGCCTGACCTTGCTCCTTTGTAATGCCAGGTCAGTTCAAAACAAAACCGAAATTGTTCATGATCTGATCATGGATGAGGGAGCTGACCTGGCATGTATAACTGAGACCTGGTTGGGGGAGGCGAGTGGCCCAGTGTGGGCTCAGCTTCTTCCTCCAGGTTACTCTGTTATGGAGCAGGTTACGGGAAGTGGGCGGGGTGTGTGTGGAGTGGCTGTGGTCCATAAAAATACTATCTCCCTTACCAGGGCCCCTGTGAGACAGTTGACCGATATCGAGTGTGTATTCTTGAGGCTGGGAACTAGGGATGGATTGGGGATTCTGTTGGTGTACCGTTCACCCCGCTGCCCAACTGACTCCCTAACTGAGCTGACGGAGCTGGTCACGGAGTTGGTGTTGGGAGTCCCCCAGGCTCTTGGTGCTGGGGGACTTCAATATCCACTTTGGGACTGGCTTGTCTGGTGCGGCTCAGGAGTTCATAGTGGCCATGACAACTATGGGCCTATCCCTATTAATTTTTGAGCCAACTCATGTTGCCGGCCACACACTGGATTTGGTCTTCTGTTCGGATCAGGGGGGTGTTCCGTGGGTGGGGAATCCGGTGGTTACCCCATTGTCATGGACGGATCACTACCTGGTTAAGGTTGGTATCACGGTCACAGTCCACCCCTGCAGGGGTGATGGACCTATTAGGATGGTCCGCCCAAAAAGGCTGCTGGACCCAGCAGGTTTCCAAAAGGCCTTGGAGGGTTTCGATGTTGGTGTGGCCGGTGATTCTGTCGATGCCCTGGTGAGAACATGGAATAGAGAACTCACCAGGGCAGTAGATATTATCGCTCCTAAGCGTCCCTCCAGGCCTGCTTCTAAGATGGCCCCCTGGTACACGGAGGAGTTGCGGGGGATGAAGCGGCTTGGTAGGTGACTGGAACACAAGTGGAGGAGAACTCGGCTCGAATTTGACAGGATGCAGCATAGAACCCATTTGAAGACCTATGCAATGGCAGTGCGTGTGGCAAAAAAAGTGTTTTTGGTCGGCGCGCATTGCGTCTGCGGGTTCACGTACGGCAGAGTTATCCCGGGTGGTGAGGAGTATAATCTCTGCTCCCTCTGCCTCACATCAGCTCCCAGAAACACTCTGCTGTGACGCCTTTAGTGGGTTCTTTGCGAATAAAATCTCCTGTATTCGGGCTGACTTGGACTCCACTATTTCTGCAGGGTCTGTGAGGGAGGTATCCAGCAATCCTTCTTGCAGTGTTAGGTTGGATCAGTTTCAATCTGTGACTCCTGAGGATGTGGACAATCTGCTTGGAGCGGTACGGCCTACCACTTGTTCTCTGGATCCTTGCCCGACCTGGCTGCTTCGATCTAGCGGAGAGATTGTTGGAGATGACCTAGTTAATATCATAAATGCATCGCTGGGGGAGGGTAGGGTGCCTCCTTGTTTGAAGGAGGCAATAGTTAGACCTCTTCTTAAGAAGCCTACCCTGGATCCCTCAGCGATGGATAGTTATAGGCCAATCTCCAATCTCCCCTGGCTGGGCAAGGTAATCGAGAGGGTGGTGGCTAACCAGCTCCAGGCAGTTTTGGAGGAAACTGATTATCTAGACCCATTTCAAACTGGCTTTAGAACGAGCTATGGGGTTGAGACAGCCTTGGTCGGCCTGATGGATGACCTTTACCAGGGAATCGACAGAGGGAGTGTGACTCTGTTGGTCCTCTTGGATCTCTCAGCGGCATTCGATACCATCGACCATGGTATCCTTCTGGGTCGCCTGGAGGAGTTGGGAATAGGGGGCACTGCTTTGCAGTGGTTCCGTTCCTATCTCTCGGGTAGATCCCAGATGGTGGAGCTTGGTGACAGTTGCTCCTCAAAGTAGGAGCTGTTATATGGAGTCCCCCAGGGCTCCATTCTTTCACCAATGCTTTTTAACATCTAATTGAAACCACTGGGTGAGGTCATCAGGAGATTTGGTGCTGGGTGTTATCAGTATGCTGATGACACCCAAATCTACTTCTCCTTTTCATCTTCTGGAAATGGCACTCACTCTTTAAATGCCTGCCTACAGGCAGAAATGGGCTGGATGAGGGAGAACAAATTGAAGCTGAATCCAAGCAAGACGGAGGTGCTCATTGTGGGGGCTCAGAATCTGAGGAGTGAGTTAGATCTCCCTGTGCTGGATGGGGTTACACTCCCCCAGAAGGAGCAGGTGCGCAGCTTGGAAGTACTCCTGGACCCAGGCCTCACCCTGGTTTCTCAGGTGGAGGCCATGGCCAGGAGTGCTTTCTATCAGCTTCAGCTGATTCGACAGCTGCGTCCATTCCTTGAGGAGGATGACCTCAAAACAGTGGTGCACCAGCTGGTAACCTCCCGGCTTGACTATTGCAATGCGCTCTACGTGGGGCTGCCTTTGTACGTAGTTCAGAAACTTCAATTAGTTCAGAATGCGGCAGCCAGATTGGTCTCTGGGGTAACCCGGAGAGACCATATTACACCTATTTTGAAACAACTGCACTGGCTGCCGGTATGTTTCCGGGCAAAATACAAAGTGCTGGTGATTACCTTTAAAGCCCTGAACAGCTTAGGCCCAAGTTACCTTGGAGAGCGCCTTCTTCTGCGTGATCCCCACCGCACATTAAGGTCATCTGAGGAGGTTCGTCTCCAGTTACCACCAGCTCGTCTGGTGGCAACTCAGAGAAGGGCCTTCTCTATAGCTGCTCTGGGGCTGTGGAATGCGCTCCCTGCGGGAATCCGTAATTTGAATTCTCTATTAGCCTTCAGGAGAGCCCTTAAAACGTATTTGTTTGGCCTGGCCTTCCAGGGTTTTAAAAATTTTAACCCGATTTTGGGGCTTTTAATTACTGTAAATGGTTTAATTGCTGTTTTAAAATGTTTTTAATTGTTAATTAAACAGCTATACTGTTTTTAATTTGTTTTAGCTTTTTATTGTTTTAGTAGTTTGTTTTAATTGTAAACCGCCCTGAGCCATTTTGGAAGGGCGGTATATCAATCAATCAATCAATCAAACAAACAAACAAACAAACAAACAAACAAACTTATGGAGGAAAGGGCCACAACTTTATTTAAAACAGCACAATAAGAAACTGTAGGAGGTCTGTGCTCCACCCCTGTGAGCTTGTACTGGAGGAGCATCTTCCCCCTCGACTCTGCTCCCCCACCCCCACAATGCAGTGCAGGTCCTGTTTCAGGTCAGACATAAATATCCTTCCCACTTCCCATAGTTCAAGCATTGGAACTGAAGAGCTGGGGTCCCCGCCTTGCTAACCCTCTAAAAAAGGTGTGTGTGGGGGGGATCAGGGCATTCAGAGGCATCACCCCACCCAAGTCCTCAGACACTGAAGTGGGTGGTGCTGCTGAAGTAGAGAGGAGTTTCAGCCATACATAGCATTCATGCCATAAAGCAGGGGCGGAGCCACCATTGTGCATGGGAGATTCAAAGAACCCGGGCTGCCATGCTCACAGGCCATGCCTGGTGCCCCAGCCATGCCTCCTGTGTCTGACATTATGCCACATTGGCAAACGGGGCCATGAGCTCCATTTGCAAGTAATCTCCAGCTGGCACCTCATCCACAATGATTTTGCACATTCCAACACTCCGTGGGCCCTCCCAGACCAAGTTGCACAAGGGACCCGAAACACAATGGCCAACACACTGTGCAATGGCACATCAGCTCAGTAACTCTGTATGCATGCAAGTTGAGCAAATGGCACAAATGTTACACAAGGTACTCCCACTGGAAATAGTGCAACTGCTCTTTTGAAACATCTTCCACAATTGTGCATTGGTGCAACTTGCATGCATGCAACATTGCTAGACTGATGTACCCATGTGTGGCATGTCAGTCAGCAAAGCTGATGCCCTTTTCTTATCTTTTTTTATTCAGAAGTAAATTTCACTGGCTTCATTGGGGCTTACTTCTATGAAAGTGTACAAAGAACAGCATAGGAATACAAGAAGCTGCCTTCTACTGAGTCAGACCATTGAACCGTCTAGCTCAGCATTGTCTACACAGACTGGCAGCAGCTTCTCCAAGCTTGCAGGCAGGAGACTCTCTTAGCCTTATCTTGGAGATGCCAGAGAGGGAACTTGGAACCTGGATGCTCTTTCCAGAGCGGCTCCATCCCTTAAGGGGAATAACTTGTGCTAGAAGGGGAATATCTTGTGCTCACACTTCTAGTCTCCCATTCAAATACAAACCAGGGTGGACCCTGCTTAGCAAAGGGGACAATTCATGCTTGCTACCACAAGACCAGCTCTCCTCCCTCCTGCAGTCTCAAGTTCTCATACACTGAGTTGAAGAAGAGTCTCTCTCCACTCATAGGAACATAGGAAGCTGTCATATACTGAGTCAGACCATTGGTCTATCTAGCTCAGTGTTGTCTACACAGACTGGAAACCTTCTCCAAGGTTGCAGGCAGGAATCTCTCTCAGCCCTACCACTTAATGCGGCTAAGCCATGGCTCCCAGAGGACCAGCAAGAGTGCCCTAAAATCACCTGCAAACAGAAAGCTAGCGAGCTAGGCAAAACATTCAGGGAAACCCACTCACATTTCTTAAAAGAGTGTGTGGTAGCCAAAAGAGTGTGGCAGGGAGTAAGCAAGCTGTTAGAGTGGCCTGATTTGGAAAAACAGACTTGGGAAGAACTAACCTCGGGTTTGAGCGATAGAACCTCCATTCGAGGTCCTAGAAAGAAACCTTCAAGGAAACAGGACGGAACGGGTGCCCCCATACTAGGGAATTGGAACGTTCCCCTTCTCGTAATCAGGTTAGTAAACGTGTATGTCATTTATGCAATGCTCCTGCATAGGAATAGGGAGGGAAGACGTGACCAAGAGGTTCACGCAGATGAGACAGTAAATCTCTTCTGGAAAAGTTTGTATGGTTATGTGCAAAAAGACAAGAGTATCTCTTCTAAACAGCAATGGGACAAATTGTGGAAATGGACGTCAGACGTAACCTCCCTGATTACCTGATGTGCCTTGTAATCCCCCACCCCCGAGTTACAGTACTACCTGCATATACTTCATAACTTGTGTGTTTCCAAATCCTTGTGTGTAAATCTTTGTAGATATATCATGTACAAACAACCACTTTGTATATAATTGTGCTTTGGCATCGTACTGTATGCTTTGGTAGTTTGTTGGTTCAATAAAAAAATCTTGACCTATTTTTTTTAAAAAAAATCATCTTGTCCTATCTTGAAGAAGCCAAGAAGGGAATTTGAAACCTGCTCTTCCTGGAGCGGCTCCATCCCCTGAGGGGAATATCTTACAGTGCTCACAAATCTAATCTCCCATTCATTTGCAAACAAGGTGGGCCCTGCTTAGCTAAGGGGACAAGTCATGCTTGCTACCACAAGACCAGCTCTCACTCCATTTTCAAACATTCTTTCCTCTCAGCAGCCTTTCTTGTAGGTTAAAAGGTGTGGACTAGGATAATAGTCCATGCACAAAATTGCCCAATAGACAATCAAGACATTTATTTGTGGCATTAATTTGAGATTTTCCATGCTATTCTGCATCAACATTTAGACAAAAGTTACACATTTCCTGTTTAAATTCCCAAAGCCAACTTTTTAGATATGACATTGCAAAAACGATCCCCTAGAACTTCAGGGAAATGCTAACATTTTGGCATTCAGGATCTGAAAAAGTACAACATTCCCGAATAAGGTTTTCTTCTCAAATGTCACTGTGGGGAATCTTTTGTATACGATTGTGTGTTCTAGCTGGAAACATATGATGTCATTTTGCTGGCAAACCCCAGCTGCTAGCTGTGATTGGCTTTTCTTTTGGCAAAGTCCCCTGTGTAAAATCAATCACATCTTGGAGATCAGAACACATGCAGATCTCATTAAGAGAAAATCCATGTATAGTCTACAGCTGTACACATCAGTATTCTCTCATGTGGTTTTAGATTAGCAATATGCATATGGCTGCATATGCCCTGCTCATGAGAAGTAAAGTCTTCCCCCCCATATTTTTAATGGTCACGGTATCAGTCCAGAGCAATATAGGAAATAAAATGATATACTTTATATGTAGATCATTCTACTTACGGAGGTCATCTTTCTATAGGGTGTTGTCCCATGTTGAAATAATTAGGATTCAGGATTTGTTTTTTTAACAGTAAAGGAAAGGTTCAGATAGGGTGGTGACTCTGTTATGTTTAGCGGGGTGGGGGGTGGGGAGAACTGTCCCTGTTCAACCAAGTTGCTGATGTCCACCTTGTATTTCCTCTTACATTTTGTGAGCCCTTTTGGGACATCTGTAAACTATTTTAAGACCTTTTTTTTTTTTTTTTGCCGAAAAGTGGTATACAGGAGACCCTCGTTATCTGTGGTTTCACGGATTGCAGTTTCAAGAATCTGTGGATGGGTCTTAGAGACCAAATTTTTTATCTGCCGCAGGAAATATAGGCAATTTTCGCCTACTTGTGGTTCCTGAGTGGCCGGAAATGGCTTTTGACGCTGTCATTTCCAGCCGCCATTTTGAAGCACAGAACCGTTTTGCAGCTTTTTAGTTATAAATAAATAAATAAATAAATGAAAGGGAAGAGGATTTGGGGACATTCCTGGAGACCTGAAGAACAAGTTACCATGATTTTCTACCCTTATTTCTGCTCCCTTCCTGCTTCTTTGGCATTTTGTTTAGAGTAAGGAACCTAATCCCTGGATTCCCATAGGGGCAAGGTGGCTTTATGTGCGGTTTCCATATTCACACTAATTGGCGAGAATGGAACCCTCACAAATCCAGAGGTCCTCCTGTATAAATATTACTTAATAATATTTGCCAACATGACAGGCAGCCCTTTTTCAGTGTTAGGGGCCTGTGGAGCCTGCTGTGCAGCTTGAAAGGCAGCCCCTATGGCACAGCATATGGGCCTGCTGCAGAATGACTTAAAATTGCTTCCAGGTCTCAGCAGTGGAAATAGCACTTTGTGACTGGCCAGAAGTGGTTTTAAGTTATTGCACAACATGGTTGGGGTTGCCTTTCAAGTTGCACAGCAGTCCCAGGGGGTCCCTAACATCGATAGAGGGCTGCCTATCACATCAGCCAATAATAATGACCTTGAGACACATATATGTAGGCAGAGGTGCACCTAGGTAATTTTGGAGCCTGGACCTAAAGGCCTTTGGAGCCCCCGCCCCTGCAAATTAAGCATCATCGTGCTCTGCTGGGCAACCACACCACCCAAGACAGACTAAAGAGGATTTAGGGGCCCCCAGGGGCTGTGAAGGCCCTGGACTTTGGCCCCAAAGTCCTGGGGTAAGAGCGCTTCTGTCTACATATTACCATAATCTATCCTATTCTGTTCTAGTTATCCTTTAAAGATACATGTATAATGTCGAAAATGATTGTGGAAATAAAATAATGCATATTTCCATGATCATGATCAGTGTGTGTGTGTGTGTGTGTGTGTGTGTGTGTGTGTGTGAGAGAGAGAGAGAGAGAGAGAGAGAGAGAGAGAGAGAGAGTAATATACTGTGTGTCTATATAATACCAATTACTCAAAACTTGATTAGTGGCTGTTGGAAGTATCTGTGATTGTATATTCCAACCCGCAAGTTACCACTTGATGCTGCAGTCATCAGGCCATTATTGGCTGCCATAACCATGCAAGGGTACATTGGCCCATTAACACTGCATGCACACACGTTGCACCAATGCCGTTTCCAATGGGCTTACTGTTCTGTGACATCATCTGTGCAATATTTGCATTTGTGCCATTTGTGCAGCTGCACAACCTGCGTGCGATGCCACTGGGCTGACGTACCCGTGCACAGTATGTCAGCCACCATTTTTCAGAGTGTGCTTCTTTACAAAGAACTTTTCAGTTATGGTAGTTTTTAAACTGCGTTAGCAGGATAGAAAATACATGAATGATGATGTGGAGTGACCTTTGTTTCAGAGCATTTGGTATGGACTGTCTGAATGCTGGTGTACAAGTGTCCTTTACACTAGTGCACAGGTCACCAGCCTGAGTCCCCCAGATGCTGTTGAACCACACTTCTTATCATCCCCAGCTACAGTGGCCTGGGACACATGTACTAGTGACCACATCTTCTTCCACATTTCAGAACACGACACAAAATCAGATGTGATTCAGTTGTTTCCTGGAGCATTTCCAGACAGCAGGTTTTACTGCATTGCCCCAAAGAACTGACACAAAAAGTGGATTTTTTAACCCTGAACATAAATTGGGCTACACTCTAATGCATGATGAAAAACCCGAATCGTGTCTGAAGTGCTCCCCAATAGCTCACAGGGACTTCAGGGTAAATCTGGCTGAGATAGATAGATAGATAGATAGATAGATAGATAGATAGATAGATAGATAGATAGATAAACTTTATTACAGTCACTGACCAGTACAGAAAACTGGCCGATATGTAAATGCACACTCTTCTTTCTGGAGCAGAAGTGAGCTAAAAGCTGTGTCTGGAAATGCTCCTGGAGACCTTAAGATTCATCTGGTCAGAGTGAAAATCCAGTGTGTGTAAAATGTTCACTTCAATTAAAACCAGAATGACACATAGGTTTTCCTGCAGAACATCTTCACCCCTACCCTTCCAACTGTGATATCTAGAATGCCCAATGCTGGGCATGGCCGATATCACTTGAGATTACCTCTTCTTCCTCCCTATATTTAGACAAAGGGATCTGACTTTAAAAGCCAACTTGCTTTCCCTTTCTATGAAAGGAATGAGGAGGGGGATAGGACAATAGTTAAACTGTTCTACAACTCAAACACATTCAGATGTCTCGATATTCTTCAGTCCTACCAATTAACTTTTATTATCTTTGGGAGAGATGAATTTCATATTGTGGCTGTAATGCTTTGCTTTTAATATACCTCTAAATTATATTCAAGCTATTATATATGGAAAGCAGCGCAGCTATCTCTAAATCTCAGTAGATAAAACAGATTAATGTAAAGCCCAGGACTGAAGTTGTCTCCTTCACCTGTTGAGAATGTTTCCCACAGGGTCTCTCTTAAAAAGAAAACCCAAATATTATTTCACACGGGCTCATAAAAATGTTATCTTTCATATGTTCATGGGGAAAAAAATTCCCCTCTTGGGAAATTGTTTTTATAGTGTACCCCATGGAGGAAGATAATCTGTATATTACTTCTGAAGGAAGAAAAGATTGCTTGTCGTGTCTGAATAGCTCGAGACGCAAAAATGTTGCCTGGAAATCCAGAGACAGATAAAAGCAAAACAAACAGGTGGATAATGGAAGCTTCCTAAAATAGCTAGTCATTTTATATCCCACTTTTTGTGCCCAAACAAGGAATTCTATAATATTTAACTGGGTAAACATAATACTCTCTTATTAATGTTTCCCAGAATTACTGCCAGTGCATGAAAATGTTTACAAGAACAACACAAAATGAATGAAAGATGAGCAGAAAATGGGAATGAATTTGTGGGGAGTGGGAGCTGGATGTGTGTGAAACACAGCGTCTGCTTTCTTTTTTCCTTCCTGTGAAGCTCTGGGTTGTACAGTATATCTGTATAGTATTGTCATCCTGAAAAGTTTGTGAAATGATGGTGGATGTTAGAAGTCTTCTTGATGTGCCTTATAATTTATCTAAGGGTCTTGGGCAATTTGTCTAAGGGTCATGCAGGACAGGTCTCTCAATGGCTACTAATTTAGTGGCAATAGGCCATCTTCAGTCTCTGAAGACGCAAGATGCCTCTGAATACCAGTTGCAGGGGAGCAACAGCAAGAGAGAGGGCATGCTCTCACCTCTTGCCTGTGGGCTTCTAAGAGGCATCTAGTGGGCCACTGTGTGAAACAGGATACTGGCCTGATCCAGCAAGCTATTCTTATTTTGTTATGTTCCTTTCCCTCTAATCCTCTAACTTCTCCCCTATCAATGTTGGCCTTTTCTTCCTCGTCTCACTCTCCTCATTTCATTGCCTCATTATTTCTTACTACACTCCTGTTTTAACTCTGAGAAGCCCATAGGCAAGAGTGAGGACATGCCCTCTCTCCTCCACTCTCTCTGCATAATTTTATATGCATAATGTTATAACCTCTACCATGGCTCCTCAGAGTCGCCTCCCTGGAGTTGCCAATTTTCCAAACTAAAAATCCCCACATGCTGAAGCCTTGCCTCATAAGTTGCTCCAGGCCCCTGTTCCTCTTGGTTGCCCTCTTCTACACCTTTTCCAGTTCTACAATATCCTTTCAGGGGTATGGTGACCAGAACTGTACTCAGTATTCCAAATGTGGTTTGCACCATAGATTTGTATAAGAGCATTATAATAATAGCACTGAGTGAACACTTCAACAAGCTGTCCAGCATGACTGCAATAAGATCTCTCTCCTGGTCATGATCTGTTTTGGATTTTACTACCCTGAATAGTTTAGTGTCATCTGCAAATTTGGCCACTTCACTACGTACCCCAACTTCTAGCTCATTTATGAGTAAGTTAAAGAGCACTGGTCCAGTATATATCCCTGGAGAACCTCACTTCTTACTTTCCTCCATTGTGAAAACTCCATTTATTCCTACTCTCTGTTTCAACCAGTTACAAATCCACACAAGAACCTGTCCCCTTATCCCATGACTGCTATGTTTTCTCAAGAGCCTTTGGTGGGAAACCTTTTCAAAAGCTTTTTGGAAGTCCAAGTATACTATGTCAACTGGGTCACCTTTATCCACATCCCTGTAGAAACTTCCAAAGAACTCCAAAAGATGAGTGAGGCAAGACTTGTCCTTGCAGAAGCCATACTGGTTCTCCTACAGCAAGACCTGTTCTTCTATATTTAATAATTTTGTTCAAAAATGCCCAGCAGATAACATATCTGGCCCGACATGCATGTTGGACTGGCACAGCTAAACAGCCCTACTACATACTATGTCAAATAAACATGTCTTATCTAGGTATACCCTAATTCTGTCTGACATATGTAGACACTGGCTGGTCAGGGAAACACTAACTGACTAAAAGACTATTGGAAATGGTGGTCTCTTGGTCACCCCTCTCTAGGCTCCATCCTCATAGTTAGTTCAGATGTGTGTAAGACATGGCTTTGCCATGAAACCTCTGGGCAGTACAATCATCCGTAGTACAATACTCATAGATTCCCCAGCTCTTGACCACCCAAATCCAAAGATGGCTATTTCAAAAAGTCCAGGCTTCTTTAGCAGGGCCAACAGATGTTTACTTGTGTGGCAGAACAGTCCGAAACCAGATATGTTAGCTTTCTGAAACTGCAGGAAATTGAAATATTCTGAAACACTTGTTTAAACAAAGTTTACAGCAGCTGCCGCACAAGTGGTTGCTGTAACAAATTACTGTTCCAAACTCCATCTTACACATACAGCCACCCAGAAATCCAGAAGGCCATTACAAAAAGTGGAGAACTATAAAATTTGACAAAATGAATAGAAGATACAGGCAGCTAAGCAGGATGACATGCAGCTAGACATTTTTAATTTTGCCAGTAAATAAAATATACCTGATTGATGATGTCAGGGAATATTTGCCATGAAAATGAGAAAAGAACCATAACATTATTCTCGGCTAGTTCAAGGTTTGACCTATGGATCAAAGCCTTTAAACAAACAGAATGAGATAAAGTGATGGCTATGCCAGCGTATTCAGCTGTTGCCAACCAGAACTTGATTTTTATTAGCCTACTTTCTTTAAGGAAAGTAAGCTTATGAAATCACCTGGCTGTGTGTGTGTGTGTGTGTGTATTAGGGATATGCACAAACTTGTTCAGAGGCCCTTTTACATGCCTCCGAACGGTTTTGAACACCGGCTGGTTTGGAGGCTCAAAGGTGGTGATGGGGACAACTGTAAGGGTGGGGGAGGATGCTCTTACTCCTCCCACTTCCGGCCACTTCTGGTCAAGGAGAGAACGGGGAGGCAGGGAGGTATGCTGCCGCCCCAACATAGTCCTTACAAACCCTGCGCCGGCGGGGAGAAAGCAGATGGAGAAGTAAGTGCACCCTCCCCCACCCTTAAAGTTGTCCCTCCCCCACCTTCAAACCAGCCCTTGCCAGTTCTGTGCACATCGTGTGTGTGTGTCTGTCTGTCCCCACTCATCAACTTTACAATGCCTGGACCAATATGAACCAAATTGAGTACAGTTGTAGGGACAGATAGGGACACCTCAGAGGTGTCGATTGTGTTAATGTCATTTACTCCAATTCAAGCTGGTGGACACATGAATGTTTGAGGTGCAAGTGGGCTAACTTATGGACCATCTAACTGACTTGAGCCAAATTTGGTACAGTTGTAGTGAGTGACACATAGGGATACCTCAATGGCATAGTTTGTGATGATGTCATCCGCTCCAATTCAAGATGGTGGAGATGTGAACTTTTGAGGCACAAAAGGGCTAACTTGTGAACTGCCTAACCAATTTGAACCAAATTTGCTACAGCTGTAGGGACACCTCAACGGCATAGTTTGTGATGATGTCAACCATTCCAGTTCAAAAATGGCAGACGAATGAATGTTTGATGTGAAAGTAGGAACTGATTTGGACCAAATTTGGTACTGTTGTAGGGACACATAAGGGCACTCAAAGGGATAATTTGTGATGTTGTCATCCATCCTAATTCAAGATGGAGGACATGTGAACGATTGAAGTGCAAGTAGGCTAATTTGTGAACTGCCTAACCGATTTGCTCCAAATTTAGTCCAGTTGTAGGGATAATGAAATGAAAGTAGGCAGGTTAGTTTTTACCAGAACTAATTATTATTATTCATATTTATTTATATAGTGTCATTAGTGTACATTACATTTTGCAGAGTATCAACAGCAAAAGCCCCAACAATAAGAATCCCTGTCTAAATGAGTTTATAGTCTAAATTCATGCTGGTCAACAATTTTATTTGAAATACATAGAATGTATTTCATTGTATTTGAAACTGGTACAAAACCGAGGCAAAGTCTGCAATCCTCTGCATTACACTTTGCTCTTTTTCAGACAGAAGGAAAGAAGAGGAAGATTGTCAGGGAGATCTTATGCATGTTTACTCAGAAATACACCCCACTGAGTCCATGAGTCACTGACTCCATACTAAGTGTGTGCATATAGGATTGCACTTGATCACTGCCAAAATGGTCAGAGTAGTGGAAATGGTGAAAGTTTCCAGAGGAGGGTTGCAAAATTTCAGCCCTCCAGATGTTGTTGAACTACACTCCCATCATCCCTGACTATTGGCCACTGTAGCTGGGAATGATGGAAGTAGTAGTCCAACAGCTGTACAGCCAAAGTTGTGCTATGATCCAGGGCCAGAACACGTTGTCCGACCTCCAGGCATCCCGAAATGCACCATGTGGCACACACGATTCCCCCACCAGACAGGTGCTCTATGTGCCCATCTCTGTTTCTTCTCAGGCTGCACTCAGCCGAAAGAGACACACGATACCCGACCGCCAGGTTAAGGGTGCGAATGCAGCCTTAACATCAGCCAACAGCCAGGTTATTTAGGAGGGCTAGGCGGGCAGGAAGTTGAATGATATGCGAGGATCCCACTGCTTCTCATGACCAGCTTAACCCAGGCTGGGCTGCTACAGTTTGGGTTAGGCTGGTCGTGAGAACAGCCTCAATGAGTTGGACATGAACCTGAAAGATCTGTTTTTATATCCTTTCTCTTCCATGGGCTCACTTCATTCATTGTCAGTTCCCCATAAAAGAGAACTAATTTGGGCTTTTCTCATAGGGCTGTTGTAAGGGCAAATATAACCGAGACTGTAAACTGCAAATTAAAAGTGCCAGAGACATGATTAGTGGTAGTAATTATTCAAAATATAAGACATCTGCCACACTTTTGGTATAAGCTCCATCACTAGGATGACGAAATTAATAGCCAATCTCAGAACACTATGCTGTTCTTTATAGGATGTTCCCTTGATAGATAACCCTACCTTCATGATGAACACAGTGAAACTGTCAGTGTCAGTAGCAAAGGTGATATTATAGCCCTTTAGCTCAGGTTTGATGGATTGAACCCGAAAAAAACCTATAATGGTGCCATAATAGGATTCATAGGAAGCCTCTGCCCAATATTGTTTTCTGATTATGGTGCTGGTTTTCTCATGCATCATTCTACCGAAGACTGAACGGATATTTTATTGCGTAGGAAGATCTCCCCCCACTCTGCCCCAAACTCTTATATGTATGAACCTTGATCCAGTGAGAAGCCACACATCCAGTGAGAAGCCACACAGCATCCAGTGACAAGCCACACATAGACACAGTTTTTGCTCAAATATATGTTTTACTGAGGCACAAGAGATCTGGTCTTGTGGTAGCAAGCATGACTTGTCCCCTTAGCTAAGCAGGGTCCGCCCTGGTAGCATATGAATGGGAGACTAGAAGTGTGAGCACTGTAAGCAGAGGCGTAACTAGGGAAAATAGCCCCTAGGGCAAGCACTGAAATTGCGCCCCTGTCCAAACAGGAATGATGGGACTTGTAGTCAACAATATCTGGAAATCCCTGTTAAAAGGAACACTGTACCATCTAGAAATGGTTGTTGATCAAAACCTGAAAACATGAGCCATCTCTCTAAAAGACTTAGAACAACAGTCAGGAGTTATGCGAGGATTCCAAGTGTCATTTTCTCTGTCTCATCTCATTCTTTTTAAAAAAACATGACTTTGTCCTAGAGGATCACCTGCCCAAATAGCCAATAGCAAAATAGGGGAAGAAGAAGGTGGTGCTGGGGGCGGGTCTATAAACCAGTGAATGATTCCTGCCAGCCTTTGTCTTATGATGACTGTTGGCTCATGATGGGGTATATATGTGCATTCACCACACCAGTGCTTACTTTGACACCAAGAGGGAGGAGGATACATTAGTTTGCCACACTAGACAGAGGAATTTGCAACAGGAGCAGACAGCCAAGTTCTGCCAGGGCCAAAACCAGCCCCTGCCAGACTAAGAAATCATTGTAATTTGCCCCTTCCTGTCACAAGCAGTGTGCTGTTCTTTTATTATTGACTCTAACTCTCAAATATCCCAGTCATGGATGGAAAATTCAGGGTCAATTTACAAGAGACACATTTTCTACATGGAAGTTTCTTCTGTGCAGGTGTTGTGCAGAAACCCATGTGTAGTGACCGCCAGGGGCATAGCAA
Source organism: Hemicordylus capensis (assembly GCF_027244095.1). Lineage (NCBI taxonomy): Eukaryota > Metazoa > Chordata > Lepidosauria > Squamata > Cordylidae > Hemicordylus > Hemicordylus capensis. The sequence continues at coordinate 65,384,198 of NC_069658.1, forward strand.
GGTTGGAATGGGCCAAGATGAGATTTTAAAATGGGCCCCCAGCCCCTCAAAGTCCAGGGCCTCCACACATCCCAGGCCCCCAAGGGTTTAAGTCTGATATTTCAAAATAAGTATGCTGCCTGGAAATACATTTCACTGAATACACACATGCACACTTCACAGTATATAGTGATATACATTGAGTACTATATATTTGTGCTACTTTTAATGCCTAGAACACACTAGCAACGCTAATTATTAAAATGGCCCCCTCACTGCAGATTAGCAAAGGAGACTTTCAACCATGCAGGGTGAGCCTATGTTTGTTTTCTCAGAATTCTGAACAAATTCAGTAAAGTTTGATTCCAGGAGGTTTTCACACGAGGCTTTTAAAGCCCTTTAACACACAACTCCTCTGGAATGGAGGTGCTGCATTCACATGTTGGCCAGATTTACCCTGAAGTACCTGCAAGTTATTGGAGAGCAGTTCACACACAAGAAAAATAAAATAAAATAAAAGCACAACACATGCTTTACAGTTCTCACTCAGACCTTCTGGGGTGCAAAACAGCTTGAACATAAGTGCATTTATAAATGAATGAATGAATGAATGAATGAATGAATGAATATTTGTTCCAGAAGTTTTTGTAATTTTCTGACATGAAACAAGCCACATATAGGCCTTTTTAGATAGTTTTTGTTTTTAAAGCCAACACATTTTTCAGTCTGTTTTAAATTAAATACTCAGAGACTTCTCAGTCTCCCCCCACCCCCCATATCAAAGCCCTATGGCAAGCAGATCCCTATATATGGGGGTAACCACAAAAAGGAATTCACAGCCTACCTGGCAAAAGCTGTGCTGGATGGTCTGGTCTGCTGCAGGGAGGGTCTGCTGCAGGGAGCTCTGCCAGCCGCCTTCCTGGCTTGCTGGGGCCTGCTGAGTTCAGGCTTCCTGGGAGGCCTACTCGGAGGCCTCTCTGGAAGCCCCACCCACCCACCGATCAGCTTAGAGGCAGGGAGGGAAAGAGCTCTCTAACAGCTTGCAGGCTGCTCCGATCCTAGGCCTCCCCGATCCTAGGCCGGAGCTGGAGGCAAGTGGCTGAGGGGCCCTGGGGCTGGGCAGGTGGGCAATGGGGTGGGGGTGGCAGGAACTGGCATGGTGCCGCCACCTCAGTGGCGCCTAGGGCACGTGCCCTGCCTGCCCCCCCCCCCCCCCGGTTCCTCCTATGACTGCAAGATATTCCCCTCAGGGGATGGAGCTGCTCTGGGAAGAGCATCTAGGTTCCAAGTTCCTTCCCTGGCTTCTCCAAGATAGGGCTGAGAGAGATTCCTGCCTGCAACCTTGGAGAAGCCGCTGTCAGTCTGGGTAGACAATATTGAGCTAGATGGACCTATGGTCTGACTCAGTATATGGCAGCTTCCTATGTTGTTCCTATGTACATGGATGAGGAAATCCCTATATCCAGCAACCTGACTGTGCCCCAGAGGCTATGCTTATATTGTCTCAGCCATCTCCCCATCAGATCAGCACTGGGTTTCTGAGTGGTCCCATAAGCAGCAATTGTCAGTCTGGTGATGAATGGGTAAGCCAGTCTATGTACAACACAAAAAGTGGGAGAAAGGAGGACGAGATAAGCATCAATGCGTGGGGAAAGAGAGAGGGAAGACACAAAGTGCTGAGGAAACTATTTTGTTAAATTACTCCTCATAAGAAGTGCCCAGCATGTTTTAATTGCTAGCTTTTCCACAGAAGCAACAGCGGCTTGCATACTGCGCTGATCCAAGCAAGAGGTGCACACGCTGCTTGCGAGCCACTCCAAAGTCTGCCCACACTGTTTGCAAAGGTGAGGCAGCTCTGTGTCTGCTAAGGAGTGCTTCTCCCATTGGGAATGATGGGAGTAGTGTTGCAATTGTGATTGTGCACCCTGTCTCATCTTTGCAAACAGCACAGTTGGGCATTGGAGTGATTGGCAAGTAGCACATATGCCTCTTGGTTGGGTTGGTGGCGCCCCACACAGTATGTAAACGAGTACCTCCTACACCTTTGTGTTGAATGCTCTCAGCTTCAATAATAGTCATTCTGGCACAGTCTAGGTACCCCTGGCAGCTTCAGCACTTGGTGACATACCGTGCAAGGGTATATCAGCTTAGTAAATTGCATGCACACAAGTTGCACAAATGCAAAAATTGCGCAAATGATGTTAGACAAGAGTAAACCCATTATTTTCATTCTTTCCCATGGGCTTACTCTTGTGCAGTGACATTTTTGGGTTTGTGCAGTTTTGCACAACTTGCCTGCATGTAGCATGCCGGGCTGATGTACTCTCATGCAGTATGTTAGCACCATCCTTATTCTCTATCATTGACATTTGTTCACTCTGCTTTCTTTCCTGCTGCATTCCCTTGTTCTCCCCACCTTCTCCCATTGTCTTGAAGTTGCTTGGGATTTTGCTTTCCTTATGCTGCAGCTGCTTCACAGGTGGAATGCAATGAAATTCATTTGCATTTCAGGTGTGAATTGCCCATAACACTATTAGCTGCACAGCACGATATACTGCACGAGCAGGAGGAGGACTTAGGGTGCCCTTCTCTCTTATACTGAAGCAACTCCTGATTTGAATGGGGCAGTTAGATGGAGTCCTGGAGGCAGAGGCAGTCTATGCTACCTCCACAGGTTCTCACCCTAGAGCCCCAGGATGAGCAGGATTGCTCTGAAAGCTTTTAATAGATGTATTTACTTACTTACTTAACATCTTTTTATACCGCCCAAAATTTAAGTTCCAGTTTCCGGGTCCAATTCCAGATGCTGTTTTTGACCTTTAAAGCCCTTAACAGTATGGGCCCGGGATACCTGAGGGACTGCCGGCTCCCAAGGGTTGCTGCCCACTTGACGCGGTCATCTAAGGGGGCTCTGCTCTGGGTGCCGACAAAGAAGGAAGCTCGGTTGTCGTGCATGCAGGACAGGGCCTTCTCTGTTGCTGCCCCCAGACTTTGGAATGCTCTCCCGGTGGCTATTTGCACCTCGGTCTCCTCTCCATCATGGTTTTTAGAAAGCATGTAAAGACTTGGCTTTTTACTCAGGCTTCTATGTGATTGTCTCCATTGCTGCTTCTTTGTATATTGTATGGTTATTTTTATGTACGTATTTTAAAAAATTTTTTAACTAGATCTGTTTTTATATTTTAGCACAATATTTAATTGTGTAATTTTTATAGTCCTGTTTTAATTTTTTTCTATGTGAAGCGCCTTGTGATTGTTTTTAATGAAAGGCAGTATATAAATTTAACAATAGATAGATAGATAGACAGTCTCTGGGTGGTTTACAACAATGACTGAGGGTCAAATGGGAAGGGGACTTTTCGCTTTCATTAGAATGGCAATAGAATTGGAAACCCACTCTGTTTTCACATGGTGGAAAACAGTGGCTGATGTCCTGACTAAATTACTTGATGGAACGGCTAGCTACTAGTCTGAGGGTTATAGGCTCCCTCCAGCCTCTGAGGCAGGATGCCTCTGAATACCAGTTGCAGGGGAGTAACAGCAAGAGAGAGGGCATGCCCTCAGCTCTTGCCTGTGGGCTTCTCAGTAGCACCTGGTGGGCCACTGTGTGAAACAGGATGCTGGACTTGATGGACCTTGGGCCTGATCCAGCAGAGCTGTAGGCAATATAGTCAAAATGGAATAGCTCAACTAAACATGGAATAACAACACTGTAAAAGCTCTCTTTTGGGGAGAGGCTACTTTGGATGGGTTATGCAGCCTGGTAATTAATGGGTTAATCCTTGCCCTGGAATCCCTCTCATTGACAATAGATTTGGAATACATATACCCCTTCCTTATCATGGACAGTCTTCTTTCAGCATTTGATGACAATCCTGCAGAAAGGGAGCTATGGAGGAGACTAGGTGGGGGGTGGGGAAGGATTTGAGCCGAGTAAGTGAATGAGTTACTGTAACTCTCTTCATTGCAACACCCTTCCCTCCATTCATTTTGCTTTGGGCTAGTACTGTTCTCCAACTCACAGACTGGCCTGCATTCTTTCCAGCTGTACTGCCTCACCCACTCCTACAAAAGAAACATTTGTTAGAAATAGAGAAAGGTTGTCCCCTCCTTGCAAAAGTGCCATTTGCTGTCAGAAATATGTCCCTGAGGGTCACACAACCCTCAGGGATATTTTCCTGGCAACAAAAAAGGCTCTTCAGATGAAGCCCTTCAGTGCCTCAAGGAATCCTGCCACTTGAACTTTGTTGTGGCCTGTGTAGCATTCCTGGGCTCGGAGACTGATAAGCAGGGGTGTAGCTTTAATTGAGCGAAGGGGTTCAAAGAACTCAGGGGCCCCAGCTCCTGAGTGGGCCCCCGCACAACCCCTCTCTATTTTCTTCATTATCTCCTTCACTCCAAGGGACTGCCAGAGAGGGGGCGAACACGGACCCCCTCTCCCCTAGCTACACCCCTGCTGACGAGCCTTACACTACCCTTCTGAAAATGTGGGTGGTGGACAAGCATGAACTATACATAAAGATGGGTGGCAAGGGAGCTATTTAGTTTACCGCCTTCCCTTCCCAAGAGGCTACACACTGGCAAGCAATGTTGTTATAATATCACACAAAATATAACTTTGGGTAATGTCTACAAACACATGTGTATGTCAAGTAGGTTTCTCTTCATTGCCCACATGTTACACAGTGCTAGGAGGGTGGAGCAAGAGCCCTGTGCTTAGAAGGGGCCAGTAAACTAGCTGTGCTCAAGGCTTGCCTTGCAGCACAACCTGCAGGGCATAAGATGGGGATGTGATATTTGCTTCTCTCTCCTCCCTGCAAAGGTGCTGTTTTCTGTCAGGAATATGTCCCTGAGGGCTGCACAACTCTCAGGGAAATATTCCTGGCAATGCAAAAGACTTTTTCAGGGAGGTAAGAGAAGCAAAAAAACATGTCTTGATACCCCTCTCCACACACTATGTTGTGAGGCAAACCTGGAGCACAGCTAGTTTACTGGCTCATTGTCGAGCAGTGCTCTTAATCTGTCCTCCTATGTCTCCGTAACATGTGGGCTCATGTCTCTTATAGAAACTATTTACTAGGATGAGTGTGTGAAAATGACCTTTTGTTGGTACCTCTAGAAACTACCAAGTGGTTGTGCACTGGTGGAAATCTGATAAGATTTACTGATCCATTGCCTGGGCATGAGAGCATAAGGAACTCGTGAAGTTAGTGATTGATACAAATTAGACTGGTCTAGCCAGTTGGTCACTATCCAGGGAGCCTTTTGTTGCAAAAGGAAGCAGAAACTACATGATTTGCCTCCACAAGAAGTATGCACACAGCAAGTTTCTATTGGCAACTGCTACAGAAAATGGAGCTTCACATTAATTGCACAATAAGATCCCCTTCCTGGAACATCTGTGCCCCTGTGACACTGGGCAAGTCGAAACCACTGAGCATGTCTTCCTACACTGCCTATTTTATAGAGACATCCACAAAACCCTCATTCTCCCTTTACTTAAAAGGCTCCCAGGCCGCACAAGCCAGTTCTATGTCTCCCATCTACTCTCTGACTGCAAACCTTTAACACATAATGTTGTCAAGTTTTGTGTGGGATTGTTGTACAAAATTCGCTGGGATCTGAATTAAGAATTAATTAATCAGGCCTGACACAGCTCATACTTGCACTGCCACCCCTGCTACCAAGTTTAACATTCCTCTATTTATTTAGTTAATACATTTTTATACCCCACCCCCCATATACAAGTACATATACAAACATTTTTATACCACCCCCCTCCCACGAAAGTCCCTGAGCGGTTCATATTTTTAATCATATTTTCTCAAATTTTAATTCTAAACATAACTATTTTATAACTTCTCATAGATTTCTGAGAATCTAAGGAATCTATTCTGAGCATAAGGAAGTCAGGCGGTCAATAAATTTGCTAAATAAATAGATGAATTTTAACCTTATGCTCACAGCCTCCAACTTCTTAACCTTTATGCATTTACTTTATCATATTTTAGCACTCCATAGATTTTAGTTGTACAACAATAAAATTTTAGCTTTTACTTTACAGTCACTGTATCCACAGGCATAGACTATTTTTAACGCTACTGTTGTTATGTTTTATCTTATGCTGTTCAAAGACCGAAATAAAGATATTGATTGATTAATTGAAACAAGCTGCTCTACTCTTTCATATGTTAGGTTGCACTTGAGTATGCTGAGTGTGTATTTTCTTTTAATGAAAAAGATGCAGGATTGTGAGGCAAATGAGAAGCAAGAGGAATCAGAGGCCTGGCTATAATTCTACAGAAGCAATTTGCTTAGTTGACTCCCAGATGGGATTAAATTTTTGAAGATGTTCTGACTTCTGCAATATTTTGAAGTGCTTTTCCTGCATCAAGTCCTAAGAATATTGCTTGTTTAATAATCCAGTCAAATGCAGAAGCAATAATATCACCTCTAATATCACCACTAAAACCGCTGAATCTTGGCTCTAAGAGATATGCTGCAGAATGAACAAGCTGTGACAGTGTTATTTTAAAACACAGTTTAACTTTTTTTTACTTATCGTTCTGAAATAGAAAATATTTTTAAAAGGTTTGTTCCCCAAATCTCTTCTTTCCCCTCCATTTCAGGACTTCAGCATTTATTCTGAATTTTCACAGCTCCCCCTGCCCCGTCTTCTCATCTCTAGATACATAACCCCTGTAGTACTTGGGCAAAAAAACCCCAACTGCACATATATGCTGATGGGATCTGAGCTGTCAGTGACTGACCAGAAGAGAGATCTTGGGGTTGTGGTGGACAGCTCATTGAAAGTGTCGTCTCAGTGCGTGGCAGCTGTGAAAAAGGCTAATTCTATGCTAGGAATCATTAGGAAGGGGATTGAAAATAAATCTGCTAATATTATACAAAACTATGGTGTGGCCACATCTGGAGTACTGTGTACAGTTTCGGTCACCGTATCTTAAGAAGGATATTGTAGAACTGGAAAAGGTGCAGAAGAGGGCAACCAAGATGACCAGGGGCCTGGCACACCTTCCTTATAAGGCTAGGCTACAGCATCTGGGGGTCTTTACCTTGGAAAATAGGCGACTATGGGGAGACGTGATAGAGGTGTATAAAATTATATATTGGAGTGGAGAGAGTGGACAGAGAGATTTTTTTCACCCTCTCTTACAACACCAGAACCAGTGGTCATCCCATGAAACTGAAGGTTGGGAAATGTAAGACCAACAAGAGAAAGTCTTTTTTCCCCCCAGACAGTGCATAATTGATCTTTGGATTTCTTTGCCATGGGATGTGGTGACGTCCACCAACTTGGAAAGTTTTAAAGGGGGTCTAGACAAATTTATGGAGAACAGGTCTATCAATGGCTGCTGGTCTGATGGCTGTGGGCTAGCTCCAGCCTCAGAGGCACCAGGATGATGCCTCTCAATACCACTTGCCGGGGAGCAACAGCAGGAGAGAGGGCATGCTCTTACCTCTTGCCTGTGAGCGTCTCAGAGGCATCTGTTGGGTTACTGTGTGAAACCGGATGCTGGATTAGATACAGTAGCCTTGGTCCTGATCCAGCAGGGCTGTTCTTATGTAGGGATGTGCGAAACGATTCAGGTACAAAATGATTTGTATCTGAATCTGGCCAATTTGGGTGATTTGTAGACAAAACTAATAACCCCTGTCCTCAATTGCCCAGATTTGGGTACAAAACAAATCACCCCAGATTCGGACCCAATAAATTCAGAGATTCAGACCTCCATTTTGTGGCCAAGGTGGGTTGGGTGGTAGTGCCCAATGTGTGAAAATCACCTCTTTGCCCAATTTCTTTGAAATGTGGTTGGTAGCTTCCACCCATTGGGTAATATCACACACCCCAATCTTTTGGCCCCAGGACCCTTTTTAAATCTGAATCAATTCGGATTCAGAAAATTTTGGTACAAATCAAATCTGGGGGGATTCGGGGTGGGGGTGGTAGATTTGGACCCAAAACAAATCAGGGATGATTCAATTCAGGTACAAATAGAAATGTAAAAATCGATTCGTGCGAATCCCTATTCTTATGTTCTTAACCCTTCTTTATTTAAAAAGTCATACCTGATCTATGCAGGTAGTAGAATCATGTAAAACAGACTTTAACATCTGCAGATGAAGGTGTGGTGGCTTTTTTTTAATGCCCCCCCCCCCCCGGGTTGCCAACTGTCCTGAATTAACAGGAACATCCCTCATTTCAGGGAGGAAATGTTTGTCCCATTTGGGGCTACATTTCTCCCTCATTTTGGTGGCTGGGGGTGGGCAGAGGCAGGCTGACAGCCAGCCAGTGGGAAGAAGCAGCAGCAGCTGCTCTGAGCTCTGCCTCTGCTCTGCTCCTAGCGTTCCTCTAACAACATGCAATGTTCTTTCCTTCCATCCCTTCCCTCAAAGTCAAGCCTTGGTGCCTCTGTAAGTTGTTTCATTCTTTATTGCCTTGGCTTCCCCATTGCTGATTGACCATGGTGGCCCCCAATGGCTAGGAAGGTGTTGCTATGCACGGGAGGCGGTGAGCAGCAAGGAGGTGAAAAGCCCATTGTGGGCTGACTCTGCTTGGGGTTGGGGACTGTGAAAGTGATTGGGGTGGGGGTTGAGCGGGGATTACGCAAGGGAGAAAGAAAACCCAGTTGCTTCTGCCTGGAGTGCACTGCAGTGAAGGGAGAGACACCCATTGAGGAAGGATATATGTGGGTGTAATTAGCTACACTTTGGGTGTTTGTTTTTTGGAAAAAAGCTGAAATCTCTTTAAGGAAAGAAAAAGAGGTGAGCTTTGATACTGCAGGTTTTTACTTTCTCATAGTATCGTGAACATCTTATTCATGTCTACTCAGAAGTAAACCCCATTGTACTCAATGGGACTTATTCCAAGGTAAGTGAACCAACACTTGAGAGGCAGTGTGGTGTGGTGGTTAGAGTGTTGGGTTAGGCTTGGGAATGCCTGGCTTCAGGTCCCTCCCTGCTCAGCCATGAAGCTCACTGGGTAACCTTAGGCCAGATACTCTCTCTCATCCTAACCTACCTCAATGGATTGTAAGAATACAATGGATTGTAAGAATAAATGGGGGAATGAATTCAAGAAGTCCTGAACCCCCTGGAGGAAGGGCAGAATATAAATGTCATACACAGTAAAATACTCACATGCATGTACATTTAGGACTGCCTTTAGATTTTGTGGGTCTTCTAAATGCTTCATCTGTTCACTAACAGTGTTTGACAATTGTGGGAGAGGGGTAGTCAAGGATTGACTGCCTTGACTCCCTCTGAACATGGAGGTGCTGAATGTGTTAGGAACAACAGTGGGGAGAAGCCTCTGGCCTTCCTGCCCCGCTCTGCAAGCTTCTAGAGGCATCTAGCTGGCTGGCTGTTGTTGAAAAGAGGATGCTAGATTACATAAACATATGGAGTCTGACCCTTCATCCATCTAGCCTTTGTCCAGTTAGCTGTGCATTTTCTACACTGACTGCAGAAATGAATTTGTAAAAATATAGAAATTAGAACATTGGGTTTTTTTCTTTGTTTGCTTTGTTTTCTTTGTTTTTCTTTGTTTTTCTTTGTTTGCTTTGTTTTCTTTGTTTAAAAGAAATAACTGTCATAATATGTTCAGGAACACATTTCCCTCACTTCAAAATACTTTACTTTTATGCAAACTGTTCATATAACTTTCAGAAGAGCAATTAAACTTCTCCTTGCTTACAGACGTCTGCGTTTCACTTACTTTGCTACTCTTGTTATAGTGCCTTAGAAGAGTTAGAAATGAGCATATTTCTTGTCTGTTAACTTTTGAATGGCTGAAGCTCTCTCTCTGGCCCCTGTTCTGAATTTATTTTGCCAGAGTTCTGCTTCTTGCTGAAACAACCTAAACAGGGAATGGAGACAGGTGTGTGTGTGTGTGGGGGGGGAGACTTTTAAAGTTATTCTCCCACCCCCAGTTCTTTTGTGCCCCAAAAGAGATGCTGTTGGCAAGGTGGGGAGGTCTTGTTGCTTTGTCTCCAGAGTCCAGCCAGAGCATGGAGGAGACTGAGAGTTCCTCTGCTGCTAACTCACTGGGCGCTTTCCAGATTAGCTGCTCAACAGCAGCAAAGTGCTCCCATTCAGGCAATTTGCATTTGAAATGTAAACATCAGGAGGAGCAGTTTCACAGAAACTAACAACCCGAAAAAAGAGCAACTTTCTTACGCCGGATATACAATGTCATAGCACTATATCACAGCGATTAAATTCGAAACAAGGCATTGGAAGTCTGAATGGCACCCTGCTGTCAGCGTAGGGACTGTGGTGTCACAATGCAGGAAGTGTGGAAGCACCCTGCAGAGATACGACATGACCCCACTACAGGGTCTAATCTGGAAAGTGCCCTGTAGCTTCCTATGGGTGAAATTACTGCTGGAGGCGAAAAGGCCTCTTGCAAGTCATTGACTGTGGTGTGGCCAACTTGGGGCTCTTTTGCCATTGCTGGTAGACTATTGCTCCCATCATTCCCATCTGTTGTGGCTCAGGATAATGGGAATGATAGTCCAACAGCAGCTAGAAACTCCCAAGTTGGCTATCCTTGATCTGGGAAATAGGGTGAGCAAAAGGTAGATAGGGATTTGCTTGTAGGTTTCTAGGTGATGCACAGTTTTGACTCCCACCTCTCTTCTTAGCATTATTTATTTTGTATTAAGAACTTGATGACCCTCCCCTCCCCTCCCCCCCCCCGCATACACACACCATGTGCTTCTTCAAAAGCAACCAGAACAGCTTACAAATAAACATCCATCATGAAGTGTATAACACTTGCAGGGCGGCATTTTATTCATTTTGCTATGTAAACTATTTTGAGACCTTTTTCATTGAAAAGTGGTATAATATAATTATGTTCTAAATAATAACAGTGCTGGCATTATTTAATATTTTTACATTTATATTCAGCTCTTCCTCCAAAGAACCAATAGCATTCATACACACACACACACACACACACACACACATATACATACACATAATTCAATAACATATACACCATTGATACTCAGGCTCTTGATTACTACTGCATATACCTCCTGGCCCCACCCCCCTCCTCAGGCCCCACCCTCTCCCCTGGCCCCACCCCCATCCCAAACGTGTGTCCTCATTCTGGCAATGAAATGTTCGCAGCCCCACCACCACTGCACACATATAAATCTTCCTGCAAGTTAAAAAAAACTAGCAAAGAAGGTAAAAGGTTCCAAGCCAGCCACTCTCTACTGTGCTAGTTATAATTATTGTTATGCATTTATTTCTATTGGGTAGAAGAATTTAACACAAGGATGCTTTTAAAAATAAGATCTTCACATGCAGCATGAAGTGGAGAGGAGAGCTGGTCTTGTGGTAGCAAGCATGACTTGTCCCCATAGCTAAGCAGGGTCTGCCCTGGTTGCATATGAAAGGGAGACTTGATGTGTGAGCACTGCAAGATATTCCCCTCAGGGGATGAAGCCGCTCTGGGAAGAGCAGAAGGTTTCAAGTTCCCTCCCTGGCTTCTCCAAGATAGGGCTGAGAGAGATTCCTGCCTGCAACCTTGGAGAAGCCTCTGCCAGTCTGTGAAGACAATACTAAGCTAGATAGACCAATGGTCTGACTCAGTATATGGCAGTTTCCTATGTTCCTAAGTGGAACAGCTAATTGTACTATTCAGTATTCTACCCATCTTATTCCAACCTCATTTTGCTGTATATGTAGACATCAGACAAAAGCTTAAGGGAGATTCCTTGCCAACATTCTCTTTCCTGGAGTGATCTGAATTTCTGCTTGCAAAAGCAAACAAACAAACAAACAAACAAACAAGAATCATGACCACAAAACCAATATGTTGATTGCCTGTTTGGGGAAGAATTATGCACTTCGGGAAACACTGCTGCCTCTTTGTCAAACAAAAGCATACTTTCAACAACAGGTACCTTGGCCTAAGGGGATTCATGAGTCAGAGTAGGAGGTTGGCCCCAAAACATATCATGGAATATGGAGAGAGAACACAGAAGAGGGCTCAAAACATTTGTTTTCCTATACTGTTTTAGCAAAGCAGCTGTTTTCCAGATCTTGCAGGAAGTCACCTGTATGGTACCTAACAAAGACCTATACTTTGTTGCCAGGTTACCAGAAAGAGCAGAAAGAAATTGTTTTGTCATCGTTACCATGAAGACTATTAAAGAAGAAACATGGCTTTGCCATTGTTTAAAAATATTGCAGCTTCTGTTCTGACACCCAGATATTACTATTATATTTATTTATTTATTTACACAGTCAGATGGGTGTTATTGACTGGTTTGTTTTATACAGACATCAAGTCCTTCCCAAGGACCTGGGATGGCTGAATTTTATTGTCAATGTTGTTGCTGTTGTTATAGATATCGTTGCAGAATATAGGCTGTTCCCAGTAAAGTTGCTTTTGTAATTGGGAACATATTCTGCAACGATATCTATGGCACAATTGGGTAATATTATTCATAGAGTTTAATAACTGGGGATTACCATCGTGTAATCCCACTCAGAAGCCCCATTAACATCTTACTTTCAACACTCCGAGTGTATACAGGTACAGATCTGTACACAGGTACAGTGATTCACATGTTATGCTGAATACAGACAGGTACAGGAGTACACTTCCTATCTGTATCATGCATTTTAGGAGTCTGTACCAAGTTCATTTTAAAAATTAACTCAGGTACAGTCATTCATACACAAACGTGTACGAGTATACAGATCTCTATACACTCCGACAGAATAATGTCTTAAGACCATAAGAACAGCCCTGCTGGATCAGGCCCAAGGCCCATCTAGTCCAGCATCATGTTTCACACAGTGGCCCACCAGGTGCCACTAGAAGCCTACAGGCAGGAGTTGAGGGCATGCCCTCTCTCCTGCTGTTACTCCCCTGCAACTGGTACTCAGAGGCATCCTGCCTTGAGGCTGGAGGTGGCCTATAGCCCTTGGACTAGTAGCCATTGATAGACCTCTCCTCCATGAAGTTATCCAAACCCCTCTTAAAGCCATCCAGGTTGTTGGCTGTCACCACATTTTGTGACAGAGAATTCCAAAAGTTGATTATGTGTTGTGTGAAAAAATACTTCCGTTTGCTGGTCCTACATTTCCCAGTAATCAGTTTCATGGGATGACCCCTGGTTCTAGTGTTATGTGAGAGGGAGAAGAATTTCAGCATCACATTGGCAGTTATTAGTGACATCAGGGCCACATTGGAAGTAATTAGATGACCCAACTGATAGCCCCTTCATACATAAGTGTGATGTGGAACTGATGGTAAGAACTGATACCACTGAAGAACATAAGCATACAATAATGTAATCATGTGCGTGGAACTGATAGCATGTACCTTTCTCACCCAATCAGGATCCTACTGGAATGAAGGCTACAACACCTGGGGCTTTTTAGTATAGAAAAAAGATGACTGTGGGAAGACATGATAGAGGTCTATAAAATCATGCATGGTGTGGAGAAAGTGGATAGAGAGAAATCAGGTGGGAAAGATCCATGTAATCACAAGAGCGCTCAAGTGACTGTGATCTTCATACACATCCCCCGATAATGTATTGCACCATGGGGAAGTATGCATTCAGGATTTCAGGTAACCTGTGTATACATACATTATTAATGTTATCTGGAATGAATTTGATTATAAGACTTTCAGGGGAAAGGATGTTTCCATCCTATGTACTTAGAGCTCAATCTGGAAATACAATAAAGGAAAGACTATTTTCTATTCTTCCATTTGCTCATATGGCATAATATATTGGAAAAAGATTTTAACTCCACCAGTCTGCCTCTCTGCTCTTCAAATCTCCGCCTGTGTAGCCTGCAGAGCATGTGCAGCATGTAATTATTCTTGTTAATTTTTTGTTTGTTATTCCCTTGCCAGGCCTCCCTCCTCAGTCATGTTTGTCTCATTTTAACTTGGCAGAGCCAAGATGCACCACAAATATTAAAGTGCATTTGTACATGCCGTTCACAATTGCTGCTGGCTTCAATCACACTGCAAGAGACAGAAATTAAGATTAAATGAAGTCAGACAGACAGGACAGACCGTTAGAAAACCACAGCTTCGGTTCACTAATATTTTACAGTACAAGTTGTCATAACCTCCCAAGAAGCCATGATCAGAACACTTGTTCATTTTTGTGTGTACTTGCCTTGCTGTTCCTGAAGCAGTTTAGCTATGAAAGCATCCTTGTCTGCATGAAGGGACATCTCCTTCCTGCCCCACCCTAGAAAGAGATGTCTAAGGCTCGAATTAGATGGAACATCATGGCAGATGCATGTGTTTAAACCTGGAACTGCCCCCATCATAGTCTTTGTGAAGGAGAGAGCAGAGATGACCACAATGTCAGGGGAAAAATTCATTTCCTAGAAGCATTGATGCCACTTACAGAACCTAGAAGGGCAGTTTTTTAGAAGAGAGAGACAAAATCTCTCTTAAATTCCAAGCTGCAGAAGGCAGCTGCCGGCATGTGCATGCCCCCTCCAGAGTGAAGATAAAGCAATGCAGCTTGGCCCCTGCCCGCGAATAGTCACAGGCCATGCTCTCTGTTCTGGGATGGGCAGGATTTGGTAGGCGGTGGAGGTGAAGAGAGAGAGGGGGAGAGTAAGAAGGGAAGGTGGCAGCAGCAGCAAAGGAAGAGGGTCTGACAAGGCTGTCAGGTCTCCAGTGGAGGTCAGCATGACAGCAGCGAGCTGCCTGACAGTTCTTGTTAGAGACGGAACTTCAGGAGTATTGACTCTTGGTACCTTTTATCCTAGTGACCACTGGGCAGGGGCAGAGCCACCATTGGGCAAATGAGTTCAAAGAACCTGGGCCTCTGGCCTCCGGCACAGACCCCACGCCTGATGTCAGACATGGGGGGGGGGGCGTTATTTCTCTCCAAAACAGGGCCACGCAGCCCTGTTTGGGACCGACATTGCCCCATGCTGCATTGGCAGTGCAGCTGAAGTTACTATCCCTGCCCATGCAGCAGGGCCTATCTCCCTCCCAAACGGGGCCGCATGGGAGGGAGACCATGCCCCCGCACCTGACGTCAGATGCATGGGCATGCCTAGCTGGCCCCCTGCGTCTGATGTCAGACGTGGGGTGTGTGGCCAGGGGATTGTGGCAGCAGCTGAACACAGGCCACCTCCAGCCTCCCTCCATGCCTGCCATTGGGGCATTAGGAGTAGTGACAGTGAGGAAGACTCTTCCTCTTTATTCCACTCATTGTCTGACTTTCTCTGATTGGTAGACTGATATGGCCTATGACCCACTCACTCTCTCTCTGATCTGACTTGTTCTGATTGAAGGACTGATATTCTCATGGCCTATTGCTCCACCCACACACACTCTCTCTCTATTCTGGCTTTCTCTGATTGGTAGACTGATATTCTCATGGCCTGTGGCTCCACCCACCCACTCACTCTTTCTCTCTGATCTGACTTTCTCTGATTGGCAGACTGTTATTCTCAGGGCCTATTGCTCCACCTTTCTTGCTTTCAGACTGCTTCTTGCTTAGGGGTGTGCACGGACCGGTCCGGGGCCATGCAAAAGGCCTCCGGACGGGTCCGGAATTTGGCCGGTCTGGCGGTTCAGCGGGGGGGGGGGAGTGTGTCTTTAAGGGCGGGGGGAACTTACCCCCCTTCCCGCCGCTCTTCCC
Organism: Hemicordylus capensis; assembly: GCF_027244095.1. NCBI lineage: Eukaryota > Metazoa > Chordata > Lepidosauria > Squamata > Cordylidae > Hemicordylus > Hemicordylus capensis. The sequence goes on from NC_069658.1 coordinate 65,399,851, forward strand.
CCTCCGGCGCTGGACTTTTCTAAAAGATTCTTGGAGCGGCAGAGTTCCTCCCTGCTGCCCCTGCCCCTGTCGTTGCCACATACATCATTGTGATGTATGCAGTGCACGTGCCGGTGGCAACAACGGGTGCGTGCGCGCTTCTACAGGCACATGCGTGGCACCAGCTTTTTCTGCTTGTTAACTTGGAAGACAACGATGGGGGCAGGGGCGGCAGGGAGGAACTCTGCCACCCCAAGAACGTTTTAGAAAAGTCCAGCGCCAGAGGGGAAAGAGCAGCCTCCGTGGTTCCGTGCACATCCCTATTCTTGCTTTCTGCCCTCTGCTGCAGGCTCCATGTGGCTTCTCTCTCTCCTCTATACTATTAAGACAGAAAGCTCAGGCATACAGACTTTCTATCCAAGAATATAACTTGACAGAATAGGCACAGCTCAGACTCCTGTGGTCCAAATACCTCATTGATAAAAGATTGAATTACCGTACCCATTCAGAGAAATAGTATAGACACTGTGGTCTGGAAGGTATGATTCCTAAAGTATGGTTGGCCTGACTTTGTTGGATGTAGTAAGGGAAATGCATTTTGCATAGGAGCAGAGGCCCTTTCCTGCCTGTAAAGTCCCAAGTAATGCTAATGCAGCTGGTGATTTGGTAGATATGTTCTCTGACATGGGATGGCGTATAGCTCTGTAGCCTGGATATGGCTAGGGGGTACTCGGTCCCACCAAGTGTACATCTTTGCCGACCTAGGAGATTTTTTGAATTGGCTTTGAATTTGTGACATGACAATGACAGCCTCAATTTAAAGAAAGACAGTTTGTTTTGAAGAACAAGAACTGCAGTTAAGAGCATGGCAGATGGTGCCAGTGCTCTCTCCAAAAGTGAAGTAGGAAGAATTCAAATGTCTGCTCACTTAAGATTTCCCCTACTCAGGGTGGATTTTTCATTATTACAGTTACCCTCTGATAATTTAAGCAATTTCTTTTTCCAAAAAACCCTCCCTGTGCTTTTTGTGTATAACCTTGTGTTACAGTTTTAATTGTGTTCTCTACTCAGCAATAGAAAAACATGTTTGCCTGCAATAAGAAGTGAGTAAGAATTTGTTTCTTCTGAAATCATGATTGTGAGTAGACAGAACATGGTCGGGTGTTTCAAGAGTATAATAAAGAGGTAGCTTAAAGTGATCTGGAAAAATCTCTGCCCTAAGTTACCCACTACCTTTTAAAGCCCCCACTATATTCACAATTATAGTGTTTAGAAATTTTTTTCCTGGGAGTTATTCGCATTTGCTTCAGGCTTCGGGGTAAACATTTAGCGAAGCCACTTCGAAGTACACTTGCGGCATTGAGGGAAGCAGCCCCTCCCCTCTGTTCTCGGTTTTCTTTTGAAACAAGTCCACATGGCATGCTCCGTGTTTTTCTTCTAGACAATGGGTGGAGGGGGGTGGAGAAAGCTCCTGCAGAGATAGATCTGCATTTCTGAAGAGAGCATGCCTCTTATCATGCTAATTATTCTACATCAGTGACTCTTCCATTTGCTCCAGCATTTTCAGAAAAAGAAGCTTAAAACCAGCATTTTAAAAACCAGGACATAGTCGAGATAAGCTAGAATTCACATCACAAAGCATGGCTTGTGTGTGGAGTGGGTCCAAAAATCTCAAAGGGACTTCCAGGTAAGTTGGCTGGTGTGTAGACACACACAATGTCTTCTGAAGGAGATTCAGAGCAAAAGCCCTGTGTGTAAAGCCTCCTGGAGAACTTAATGAAGAAAACAGAGCTATAAAATCACTGCTGTGTATGCTATAGTTAGACTGAACTCTGCCTGGTCAGGGCTACAAGCACTCCAGAGCTGCCCCACTTGCCCTATAATTTCTGATTTTTTCTTGAATGTGTACACAGCATCATAAAACATTTTCAGGTTTTGCTTTCCACAATTATTTTCAGGAACTGAAAATTAGTCTTTCTTTTGCATGGCAACCAGTTAAAAAGTTTCCCCTTGTTTGACAGGAAAGACATTTGAAAGAGAAGTCAGAACAAGATTAGAAGGAGGGACCCTCGAGGAGGAGTTAAAACACACCTCAAGGTCTTTATTTCTTTGTTATCTTTCCAGAAAGAAACTATAGTGTATAAGGAGCTCAGTGGTAGAGCAGTTACTTTGCATGCAGAAGGTCCCAGGCTCAATCCCAGCCATCTCCAGGTAGAGCAAGAAGAGACATCTACCTAAAACCTTAGAGATGCCACTGCCAGTCAGTGTCGAAAATACTGAGCTAGATCGACCAGTGGTCTGACTTGGTATAAGGCAGCTTCCTTTGTTCCTATATAGGGTTGCCATGTTTTGGCTTTCCAAATCCGAGTGCCTAATTTGCATATTATGTAAATTGGCTTGAAAATAATTTTTGAGCAGAATAGTGACTGCACATTTTACTCCATAACTCCACTTCTACAAGGGGTAGAGCTTAGCTTTAAAAAAACAAAGCAGAAATCTGGGCAAATCTGGGTGAGCTATCTGGCTGAGATGCTTAAAATCTGGGTGAAATGGCAACTCTGTTTCTATAACAAGAGTGTGATGCAAGTGCAATCCTAAACTAAGATACCTGGTCTACCATCAAAGCCAAACTCGACATCCTTATTTTTTTATTAAACAAGAATATGGCAGTTATTCAATTCCTGGTGTTTATGTTGAATTTCTGTTAACTTGATTTTGACATACTCTGTTATATAAGTTTTATTTATTTATTTAACATGTTTTAATACTGCCCAAAACGCAAGTTCTTTGGGTGGTTTACAAGAGAATAAAAACAACCAATAAAAAGATTAAAATATTTCAACAGTTAAAGTTAAAACTATTAACACACACTTAAAACAGTATCTAATTAAAAGCCTGGGTGAACAAATGTGTCTTGACTGCAGTTTAAAAGGTTGTAAGAGATGGGGAGGCTCTTATTTCAGTAGGAAGTGTGTTACAAAGCCTCGGGGCAGCAATGGAGAAGGCCCATCCCTGAGTAGCCACCAGAAGAGCCAGTGGCAACTGCAGACGAACCTTTCCTGATGATCTCAATGGGAGGTGTGGCTCATAGCAAAGAAGACATTCTCTTAAATCCCCAGGGCCCAAGCTGTTTAGGGCTTTATAGGTTATAAACAAAACTTTGTACTTTGCCCAGAAACCTATCGGCAGCCAGTGTAGATCTTTAAGATAGGAGTGATATGGTCTCTCCAAGATGACCCAGAGACCAACCTGGCTGCTGCATTCTGGACTAACTGCAATTTCCGGATTACGTACAAAGGCAGCCCCACTTAGAGTGCATTGCAATAGTCAAGTCTGGAGGTGACCAGCAGATGTTGTACTACTGTTCTGAGGTCATTTATCTCAAGAAATGGACGCAGCTGGCATATCAGCTGAAGCTGATAAAAGGCACCTCTGGCCACTGCCTCAACCTGGGACACCAGGGAGAGTTTTGTGTCCAGAAGCACCCCTAGACTGCGTACCTGTTCCTTCTGGGGACGTGTGACCCCATCCAGAACAGGCAGATCAAAATCATCTCCAGAGTTCCGACCCCACATAATAAGTACCTCCATCTTATCTGGATGCAGTCTCAGCTTGTTACCTCTCATCCAGCCCATCACTGCCTCCAGGCAGGCATTTAGGGAGGTTATGTCTTCTCCTGATCATGTTGACATGGAGAAATAGATTTGGGTTAATGCATGGAAGAGGAATGAGGGGGAAAGTCCCATTCCCTTCCCCCTCACATGCTGTTCCAGCACTGAGAGAGGAAAAAATTGGCTTGTGCTCTGTGCCAGCAAAATAAAATAAAATAAATTGTGGTTGCCTCACCTAGCAAGGAAAGCTACAGAGCTGAATGGGGATGGCTGTGATTATTCACAGCTGGAGGCTCATGTGTCCAAACATGCACAAGTTCATGAAAAAAGAATGCAAAGATGTGAAGAAGCAGCACATGCGATATGTGCAAACAATACAAGGCACATACAGAACACATGCACCTCACCAACTCCAAAATTAACCAGCCACCACTGGGCCTTGCCTCAGAGGGGTGGAAATTAAAATTAATGCCTTCCCTGTTGATTAATTACACCTTGGATCAATGTGGCAATTCTCCATTTTTCTCCATATTTTTTGTTTGCTGGGAAGCTCACTGTAGCTTTTCTGTCCTAGTTATTAATTACATAATATTGCAAAGAACCTTGCAAGGAAAGGCAGTTTTTATCCTACTAAACTATAGTGAGGTCATATGCTACTAAAAACATTTAATCTGAGCAAATAACAATGAAGCCACATTAGCCGAGTAAACAATCACCACTTTGTAATTGTATTGTAATAATTTTTCATATTAAATTGTATTTCATTCCATGAATAGTTGCAGTTTGTTAATCATGACAATTTCCTCAGACAGTAGGGATCTGAAGGACCGAATTTAACTTCATATTTCTTTTCAGCTGCAAAAATCATAGCGCTAAAAAATTGGCACTGAAGTAATTTACAGGATATTAGGAAGATTTTGTAGGCATTTCCCCCAGAGTCTTTACTCTTTCTTTTCAAGTGCAAAAGTTGTCTCTTCTTCAGATGGTTAGTACTGTAAGTCAGCTAAATGGTTGCCTTGGTAAGACGGCCTGCAGAAATAACACAAAAAAAGAAAGTTACTTTTGACCTTCTGCTTCCAGATTTTCACTTTGCTAGGAGCAAAGTCGTCTTACTGATGAACATTGATCCTTTCGTGTGTGTGTGTGGGTGGGTGGGGGGGGAAATCCGTAAAGTGTTAAAAGCAGAGCTGGAAGTTTCTTTTCATGACACTTATGGTCTACTATTTTATTGCACAACTGAACAATTTCATCTAGGTTGCATATGTCAATTAACTAAAAACAATAATTTTGATTTTATAATTATGTTTATATTTGTGCTACATTTCATTTCAGCTTTAATAAACCACTATTTTTAAGCATCATCTTCTGAGAGGTCTAGCACTTCCAGAGTTTATTGATGATTTGGGGGAGATTGGTCCAATTTCTGCCACACCAGGAGGCTTTACACACAGGGCTTTTACTTTGAATCTCCTCCGACATGGAGTGTGCCAGTCCACATATTAGCTGTATTTTCCCTGAAGTCCCTGCGGGCTATCAGGGATCAGTACAGACAGTACTCTGTTTCCCTCCAATCAAGGCTGCACATTCTGGCTTAGCTTGAAGTATGTCTGGCTTTAAACAATCCTCTAGTTTCAGCAGCTTTGGGGTGGGGAAATCTGATGCTTCTCGTTTGACGTGTGGAGTGGCCATGCCAGTAATTCAGAGTTTTTCAAAATTCAATGAAGGGGAGTTTACATAGGCTTTAGATATGCAGAATGAATGTAACCTGAGCCTTTTTGTCTGAGCTGATTCCATTAACCTGCAATTTTCTTCATGACACAGAGAAAGCAAAGCTCTGATTTCTACTTTAAACTTCCCTCCCTGCCTCTTAAATCATCTGGGGGGTGTGGTGTGTGGGGGAGCATGAGGTGATGAAGACAGTCACTCACAAAGGCAAAGGTTAAGTGTTCTGCTGTTTGATCCAGCTTTTGGCAACTTGTCATGCTGTCTTCCGCACCTCTGTAGCTGTCAAACTAACAGGAACAAAAAAATTCTCTCACTCTCCTTTCTGATGTGATTTGTGATTGGTTGGAGGAAAAACCCGGAGTTAGTCAGTGGGAGCACACAGGAAAAAGATCACGGGCAATGCGGGGAGGAGCCCACAGCTATGTGGACAGTCCATCTAATCCCCTGAATTAAACTGCCTCGAATCAGCTCTGAAGCAGATTTGTTCTTTGGATACCCTGGGGCATAAAGCCATGTGTGAATGACCTCCAGTGATCCCAGAACATGTCAGACAGGAAAACTATATTTTGTAAAACTCATAATTCTTAGTTGCTTTGAATTTTGAGATGAGGGGTGCACTTTTTACAGCTTTCATTACTCTAACAAAACGACGAGCGGTGTCCGATACCATCGACCATGGTATCCTTCCGGACCTCCTCTCGAGTATGGGAATCAGAGGTAAGGCATTGGAGTGGCTCCAGTCCTTTCTTGGAGGAAGGGTCCAGAAGGTGGTGCTGGGGGACTATTGCTCGGCTCCGTGGCCATTGGCCTGTGGGGACCTGCAGGGTTCGGTTTTGTCCCGCATGCTACATGAAACCACTGGGAGAGGTCATTCGGGGACTTGGACTGTTTCCAGCAATATGCAGATGAGACTCAGCTCTATCTCTCCTTGTCACCTGATCCTAGGGAGCCAGTGGATGTCAAGAATCAGGGTCTGGAGGTCATGATGGGTTGGATGTGGGCTAATAAACTGAGAATGAATCTGGACAAGACGGAGGTAATGCTGGTCAGTAGGAGAGCCAATCGGGATGAGATTTTACTGGTTCTGGATGGGGTTGCACTCCCCTTGAAGGAGCAAGTATGCAGCTTGGGGGTACTACTGGACCCAGCTCTGCTTTTGGAAGCTCAGGTGGAGGCAGTGGCCAGGGGTGCCTTTGCACAGCTTTGGCTAGTGCACCTGCTGAGTCCCTTTCTTGAGAAGGCAGATCTGGCCACAGTTACCCATGCCTTAGTCACGTCACTGCTGGATTACTGTAAAGTGCTCTACATGGGGCTGCCCTTGAAGAATATCCAGAAACTGCAACTAGTGCAAAATGCGGCAGCTAGGATTTTATCTAGAGCTGCCCATTGATATCACATCACATCAATTTTGAAAGAGCTGCACTGGCTTCCAGTTTGCTTCCAGGTCCAATTCAAGGTGCTGGTTTTGACCTTAAAAGCCCTTAACTGTTTGGGCCCAAGATACCTGAGGGAATGCCTGCTCCCAAGGGTTGCTGCCTGCTTGACAAGGTCATCTGAGGGGGCTCTGATCAGCAAGCTGACAATGAAGGAAGCTTGGCTGTCAAGCACAAGGGACAGGGCCTTCTCTGTTGCTGCCCCCAGACTCTGGAATGCTCTCCCCGTGGCTTTTCACTCCTCGGTCTCCATCACAGTTTTTAGAAAGTGTGTTAAATCTTGGCTTTTTACCCAGGCTTTTATATGATTGTCTCTACTGCTGCTTCTTTGTATTTTGTATCATTCTTATGCTTGTATTTTAAGTCTTTTCAGTAAAATTTGTTTTATATTTTAGCTTAATATTTTAATTGTGTCATTTTTACAGTCTTGTTTTTAATTTTTGTGTTAACTGCCTGGGGATTGTTTTAATGAAAGATGGTATACGCATTTAACAATAAATAAAATAAAATAAAATAAAATAACAATGGACAAAACAGACATGGAAATGCATAGCCTAATCAAGGATAATATCAAATAATAGTATTTGATTACAACTACACAAACCCAGCACCTATCTGCAGCATGAGGATCTTCCATCTGGCTACCAATAACCTTAAAGCCCAGTTCTATGCATCTTTACTTGAAAGCAAATGCCAATGTGGTCAATGCGGCTTATGGGAAGGTGTGCAGAGGACTGCAGTCTTGATCAGATGTACAACAGGAACTGGTAGAAGTAAATATGAATGTGCATGCACATTTAAGTTCCCTTCCCTTTTCAAGTCAGATTATAGGGATGTGAATGAACCAAGGTTCATGCATTGGTTCAGCACCAAACTGGTTCGGACAAAGTCCAAATCGGTTTGGTGATGCAGGGAAGGGATCAGGGAGTGGGATCTTTCTTTAAAAAGAGAGCTGGTCCTTACCTCCTCTCTGCTGCTGCATGCAGCTTCCTGCTGTGGCAGTACTTGCTCCAAGTACCTGTGTGTAGCGTCAGCACTCACATGGCGTCTGTGCATGCAGGGACACCATGTGTGTGCTGGTGCAGTGAGCGGGTACTTGGAACAAACACCGCCACAGCAGGAAGCTGCATGCAGCGGTGGAGAGAAGATGAGGACCTGCTCTTCTTTGCTTTAAAAATCCCTCCTGTGCTGAACCAGTGCACAAACCTCAGTGCATGACCTCAGTTTGTGCACATCCCTATCAGATGATAGTCCAGTCAGGTGACAAATATTTCATGGTGAAAGAGTAGATTCAGTGTTTTCAAGGTCTACCATATGTGCAGAGAAATATTTCTGAAGCCCCTGATAGTGCGGGTGTTTCATACAGGGCAGGTTTAAACAGCTGCCCAAAAGTAAGTATGGAGGGAACCAGAGATCCCTGGTGAACACACTCTCCTAACATGAGCTGGAAGCACATTTTGTGCTGTGAAGCCGCCCATGTTGGGTGGTGAATGCTGGGACCTCTCCATCAACCTATCATTCATAACCAGCATTTAAAGTTGGTTTGAGAATGTTGGAAGGTGATATTTATGTACAGTATCTGGTTCAGACCTTTGTGGGAAATTTGGGTGTGACAAGGGTGTAGCTTCCATTGAATGACAATTGGTCCCAGGCCCACAGAGGATGGGGGGCCCTCAAGGGGCCCTTTGGCCAGTCCCCCTTGCCAGGGGTGTAGCAAGGTTGGAGTGGACCCAGCTCATGAAGTAAAGAAATCTTAAATGAGGCTGAATAGTGGTAACAAAAACCATAGTAGAACAAAGGTTTTGTAAATTGTGGATGATGCAAGTCATTTAATGGTACTAGAGAAAGACATGCTGTTCTGGTAGCTCCAGGCCTTAACACCCACATCTATTTTGAAGGATGAATACAACTGAAGGAAGCCCGGGCGGATGCGTGGCTGGGGGGGTTAGTCATGTGACTTGCCTCTGGGGGCCCCCCCAAGGCAGTGGGCCCCCAGACAACTGCCTCCCCTTGCCCTATTGTAGTTACACCCCTGCCCCTTGCCCTCTCTAGCACCTGCTCCCGAGTCACCCTCACTGCCTGCCACAAGCTAAGCAGCTTAGGCGCTTCTTTCCAAGCAGCTGCTTCCATGCCTGCAGCCCTGCACTTGCGTATTCCATGGTGCAGGGCATGTGATTGTGACATTTTCTGTCTTTTCTGCACACCCGCCCAAAGAGAGAGTGTGAGGTGTGGGATGGCTGCGTGCATGCCAAACCTAGCAGCAGAGACTAGCAAGAAGCCTCCTCGGCTGATGTGCGCAGAAGAGTTGAGCTGCAGCTGTACCTTCTTGGCCTGGAGAGAGGAGCATGGCAGTGCTGCTTGGAAAAGCAATTGATTGCCTCTTTCCAGCTTCAGATTTGTCTAAAGGCAAGGAGAGGTATTCTTTGCCTTTTTTTCTTCCAGGGAGAGGACTTCAACTCTCCCTGTCCCCTCCCTTCAACTCTTCCCGGCCACACCCTCAACACGAACCCCAAAGATTGGTGGATATAAAGTAGGGATCAAATTCAGAAGCAGCAGCTTCACGGCGATACTGTAAAGGGCAAAAGTAGGCTGCTATCAATCTCCCCCTCGTGGTTTCCCGTCCCCCACACCCCGCTTTTTGTTGTTGTTGCCGTAAGAAGCATCCTCCTCCTCCTCCTCCTCCTCCAAACAGAATTCCTTTTCATCTAGAAACATGAAACCTCACTTCAAAGAAAGTCCTCTCTAGTAGAAAAATGAAGACGTGCATGGAACGGACTGCCTCATGGCAGGGCGAGGGAGTCAGCCGAGCCCAGCTCAGTTTCTCCAACCATGGCATAGTTGTGTGCTGGCCCAGGTTGCTTCCCTGGGCAACACAGACATGCTCAGGATGGCATGGTGGCCAAGGAGAAAGACAAGGGGAAGGTGTAGGAGAAGAAGCAAGAGAAAGAGAGAACAAGTGTGACCCAGCAGGTAGGAGGTGCGCCAGCAACCCCAGCCTGCCTCCCAGTCATCCTTACCCCCGGGGTGGGGAGCAGCTATTGTCTTCTGAGTTTGGTCCCTTCCTAACCTGATACTGAGTTGTTCAGTACTACCATATATTCCCTTGACTCACTCTTCCTAAGTTTCAGCAACTCGTGGGTCTCTTGTTTCATGTTTCACGCAAGGGATGCTCTTGTTTCTCTATTCCCTAAAATCAATCCTCCCTCCCTCCCTTTCTTCTGGGGGGGTTCAGCTCTCTTAAAAACAACAACAACCAAGCACTTAAGAGTGTTCAAAGCTCCACACATAAATTATCTTTTGCAATCCAGCAACCCTCAAATTATATTAGGAGGCAAGAGGTTTCCCAGGCAATTGTATTATGAAGGCTGCAGGGCAGAGGGGAGATTTTGCTGAGAAGGGAGAGCAAGAGGTCCATAAGTTTTTCCCCTCCCCACCTCATAATTCAGACTCTGTTATTATCCTAATAACATCGAAAGAGAATGTACGCCTTACATAAGAGCAGGAAGCTCACTGCCAAGTTCTACCCTCTCCCCACTGATGACGTGAAATATTTATTCTCTCATCCCTAAGGGATGAATGTCCCAAACTAAATGATCCTCAGCTTCTGTCAGCTCCCCACCCCACCCCCGCAAGTCAGTTTAAAAGTCAGCTGCTATGTGGCCTTTTTGATGTTAAGCATCAATAGCCTGGCTAATTAGCAGAGCTAAAGAAGCTATTAAAAATGGGAAGGTTTCCTTTAAATAGGAGAATCCTTGCTCAAGTGAGGGAAATAAAAAGGTGCACAAAATCTGGCCAAAGCGACTATAAGCTGACAATAAGGCAAGTGAAAAAATAATTTGAGAAGAATATTCCTAAAAACATTAAGATAAATTAATTATTTAATCGCATTAAAAACAGATGTAAAAAGATGAATGAAGAGGGCTTGCGGAGAAGATTAATAAATCCTTGTGTTTGTGTTCACTGTGGAATATGTTAAGCAGATACCAGCTCCTCAACCACTATTTTCTGAAGGATGTAGACAAATAGAGGTGGCATGATGAAATTTTAGAGCTTTTTGACAAATTAAAAATTAACTGGTGCCTGGGTTCTGTATTATCCTGGGTAAACTGGTGGAAACCATTATTGAGGTTTGAACGATTAAACATGCAGAACAAGCTATGCTGAGGAAGAATAAGCATGGCTTCTGCAAATGGAAATTCTGCCTCACTTGACTTGTGAAATTCTTTGAGCACGTCAATAAGTATGTAGAGAGGAGTAATCTCATTAACACTGTCAAACAACTTTGATGAAGTCCCTCAACTTCATTTTGTCTGCTGAAAACCCAATGCCCTCTAGGGATGTGCACAAACTAGTCCAGAGGTCATTGTAGAGGCCTCTGAACTGGTTCAGATGTGGCACAGTTTGGCGGTTTGGTGCTGGGGGGTGGTTCTTTAAGGGCGGGGGGTGCACTTACCCCCCCCTGCTGCTTTCCCCCCATTGGTTGCTCCTTTAAAAAAAGCAGTTTTGGGGGTGGCAGCGTACCTCCCTGCCACCCCTACCCGTTTTAGGTCGGAAGTGGCCAGAAGTACCGTGCGCATGTGTGCACGTTGGGCGCGCGGGCGCGCATGATTTGCATGACGTGTCCATACTCGCACTATACTTCTAGCCACTTCCAGCCAAAAACAGGGGCAGGGGTGGCAGGGAGGTATGCTGCTGCCCCCAAAACTGCTTTTAAAAAGGAGCTCTGGAGGGGGGAATGTGGTGGGAGGGGGAAGTGCACCCCCCTGCACTTAAAGAACCTCCATCCTGGCGCTTAACTGTGGAGGCACGGTTCCGTGCACACCACTAGCACTCTCCCCACATACATTCCACCACCCTCTCAGTGCCTCCAGTCTGGCTCTTGTCAAGTTCACATCACCAAAAAAGGGGACATTGGGGTGGGGAATGGTACCAAATAGAGGGCTGCCCTCTATAATAGAGGGCATATGTCCCCCTAGAAGGGAGGGGTGTGCTGAGCAGGGTCCTCCCTGGTTTGCATTTGAATGGGAGACTACATGTGAGCACTGGGTGCAGAAGTGGCAAGCAGGGCCTCCGCCAACCCGCAGCAAGGGATCCATTTTAAAATCTCATCTCCAGGCCCACATCAACCTTGCTATGCCCCTGGGGTGTGAGAAGGCTAATTTTCTGCATATTTGTTAGAACTGTGGCTGTCAGAGGGCGAGGCAAGCATAGTCAAGGGGGTGGAATGCTGGGAGAAGGCGTTTAAGGTGGTTGGAGAGAAAGAGAGAGAAGGAATAAGGGACAGAGGAGAAAGGAGAAAAGCCATCATGTTTGGAAACCATCTGGAGACCAGCATGTGACAATTGTTGAAAAGCTTAAAAATTGAAATATGAACACAATTTGTTCAATCGTCGCCTTCTCTGATACCTTTTAACCAAAAAAAAGGCATCCTTTACCATGGCTTTCAGCTGCCACAAACTGTCCTACGATCAAGAAGTTTCAAAGTCTTGATAGTTTTGAGGAAAAGACTGGATATCAACTACCATTAAATCCATTGATCATATTATTCTGTAACTTTCCCTCAACAATATTTTCTGTAGATTGAGAGTTGCTCACATATTTATTAACTGCTACAAGATTTATTATAACAAGAAAATGGAAACTTGCCCCCCTCCCCCGCCGGGGATGATTGGTTGGTTAAAATAATTTTATTTGAATGTGGGAAGGTAGACAGCAATACGATAACTTTGTGCTGGATTGGAGTCTTTTTATTAATTTCTGGAATAGCAAGATACAGGATCACAATCAATCTTTTCTTTCATTTTGTGTAATTTAATATAGTTGAAATAGAACTATGTTTTTTCTTTTTCTTGGCTAACCAAAGATATTTATGTTTGTATTTATGAGAAAAATTTTTTAAAAATGCAGAGAATGTTGGGAGGTGGAGGGATCCTGACATTTTACACCTGCCATGGGTGGCTTCACACTTCACAAAATGTGTGCTATTTGTTACATCCAGTTCAAGCTGGGGATGTGCGCTTACCGGGAACCTTGGTTTACTTCCGTACTTACTTCTGGACAGTCATCTGAACCCAGCCAAAATTGGCATAACATTTGAAAACTCTTTACGATATGTATTAGTTCTGTCATGAGCTGCTCTCCATGCTATTGCCAGCTGCTGACTGGAATGCTGGTGTGGAGTTGCCCATCTGACTGGGTCAAATAACAGAAGGTACTTTCAGATGAGATGACCACTACACAGAATTCCACCACACAACCGTGCCCACATTTAAATAATCTCTAAGATGCATTTCCGTGATTTCTGCTGTATCAGTCAATGCACTCATGAATTATTTTTCGGGGACAGTGTTTCCTTGCCCAATCAGGTCTTGCTGCCTGTTGAAAATTATTATTATTTAATAGAGTTAAAAATGGGCTTCAGTGTGGTGGTTAGCAGTGACCATGTCTATAGCGAAGGCATATCATATTCTGTATATATCTGCAGCCCTCCGTCAACACACCTGTAAGTATTTAATGCTTTCTCTGCTCAGCATGCCATTTGAATCAACTGTAATTATTGCCATATTACTGATAATTTGTCAACTTTATTACAGCAGGAAATAATTATCCATCATAAATGTTTGATAGTGCAAATATGCCAAAAGGATAAATAAATGTGGTTTTATTACCAAGCAATAAACCTATAATGAAGACTATGCAAATATATAATTTTCTAATATACTTCTGTCATTCTCTAAATGACATCAAATGCAATAAAGCTATCAAAGAGCTCAAAACCTTAAAGCATAATAAACTAGATAAAAATATTTGATATAGTGATAGTTTAGCATTTGTTCTGGCTAATATAGATTTATGTTTTCTATCTAATCTCTGTTCCTATCTGATTTTAATCATATGAGCTACCCCTCAAATGTCACCAGACATTTCTTTCCTTAGAATGGGATGCTCAGAAGATTTGTCATAAAATGTACATTCGGTATGACATTATCTTGCACTATTAATATCCACAAAGTTGCCTTCAGCAGTTTGATGTCTCAGACCCAGAGGACTACATAGCAATAAATCTACTTTGTTTTCTTTATTGGCTTGCTTAATTAAAGATAGATGCATGGTCTAATTTTGGGTTGAAAGTTGATGTTCTCTAAGATAGGTATTTCTGTTGTACAAATTCACTTTGACCATTCAAGAGACAAACACACTTTAATAGGTGGCCACAGTTATTGTTAGCAGTGGGGACATATTATCAGTTTTTATGTAGTATGTACTTGGTAAGCATGATCAATACTAGTATAGTGTACTGGATAAAAGGATAACACTAGATGAAAACATCCTTCTTACATTATGCTGTAAAAATGATGTAATTGTTAGAAGCGCAGTCACACTGGAGACATTTTGTTGGTTTTCAATAGATATATATAAGATATTTTGCTGTATATTTTGCTGTATATTCTGCTTTCCCATTCAGCAGGAAGCTCAAACCTCATTCATGTTTGGGATAATCATTCAAGGTTTGAAACAGGATGCCACTTTTTTGCTCCCCGCTTTTCTACTTGTTCTTTGACTTTGCTACCACCTTGTCTGCTACCATCACTCCTTGTGGGGTGCTACTAGACCTGTTCACAACCATTAAAATCAAGATAGGAGCTGAGTTACCCCATTTTTCATAATTGTGAGAACCCACAAAACTCCCTCTAGCCCAGGCTGCTCAAAGCAGGGTAACCCAGCTTTTGTGCCCTGCTCTTAAACAAGGTTGGAGGAGAGGAAAACTCTCCTACCTTGCTTTTCTGGTGTGGATCCACTTGTACCCAGTCATGGGGACGCAGCAGGCATTGAGACAATAGAGAGCTGTGGCTACAGGGGCTGCCACCCATGGATATGCCACTCTGCAAAGCACAATCTATGATCCTGCAGCTGGAGCAGCTTCAGCAGGGCTGGTTCTGCCTCCTACTCCTTCATGGCTAGTCAGAGGGCAGCTGCTGATGTCATGAGACTTTGCAGTCCGCAGGCAGTGCAAAGCATGCTGGGAAGGCATGGAAGCCTTTCAGCTCCCAATTCAAACAATGGATGCCACACTTGGCTTAATTCTGTTTCCTAGGTTTGCTGATTCAAACAAATGTTCTGCTTGTCTGCTGCTACTGAGCTAAGAGCTCTCCAGGCCTCCAACCCCCTCTCCCCCCGGCTGTGCAAACAGGCCAAATCGAATCTGTGAGCCCTTAGCTCAGTTGCTGTTAGGTCACACAAACTTGAAGGTCAGTACTGTTTGTGGAAGTAAAAACTTTATCTTTGACACCTCAAAAGAGGAAGAAACCATAACAGGTTTCCCATCACTGTACTCCCTGGCTGTGTGAACTGGCCTAGGTCTAATCAGCCTGTGCTTTACTTCAGCATGCTTTTTTAAAAATGAGATTTTTGGCAATTAGGCAGCAACAGTTATTTTGCTAAATCTGTGTACTCTGTAATTTAATTTGACACCACATGCATGTCTGATTGATATTAAAGTTTCCTAAAACAGCATCCACACTGTATGAAGGAGATGGCTGGAATTGTAAACAGGCCTTAGATTTTGTTTAGCACAAAGCAAATAATTTTTTCTATGCTTCATTGTTATGCATTTAGCACATTCTTGCTGGTTTGCATTCCAGTCTCCAATCATCTAAGGAGGAGGTGATTGTGGGCACAAATCAGAACACAGAGAATGCATACTGATGAAAATTTCCATATGATAGCATCTCATTGAAGAGGGACTGTGAGAATCCATGGAGTGATCTTTAATGCAAATCATGAGACTTTTGATATTTATTTATCATACATTATAGCCAGGTGAGGTGTTGGTGCTTTTATTTGTGTCTGACAGCAAAGTCATATGAATGTAAAGTTTGCTCCCACAGTTCCAAGAGATGGGAATGGAAGAGACTAATAAAATAAGGATTCTGTACAAACCTTTTGTTCAAATCTTGATTAAGAAAACAAGTGATTTAGGAGGAAAGAATAATTCACAGTTCAGCTCTGTCAAGTTATCACAAAGGCAGTACAGGCAACTTATGAAAAAATAATAATTCACAATTCAGCTTTGTTTTGGGTTCTGTTTGGGGCTGAATGCACCAGTTCAAATATTTGGTTGAAAGAAAATACAAGATAGCCTGGGGCAATGACCTACATATCACTGACTAATTTATTTGTTTGCATTTATTTTCAAAGCTTCTATCCCATGCATGATCCTAGCACCAGTACATCTAATATTTAAATGCCAAACAATGTGAATTCATGATAAATATGAACTTCTGATAAATAATTAGTTGAGTTTCAAGTGAATTTCCAAATACTTCTTTCAAAATACATTATTATATGGAAGGAATCTCACTATGTCTGATAGACCAAGAAATACTTTAAAAAATCAACTCTGCTGTAAAATTGAGCCAAATACTTGTGAGGGGTTAGGTATCTCTCAGGTGTAGGTTCTGCTACCAAATAAGATCTTTGCTCTGCATCCTCCTGTTGTCTGAAGTCTGGTTGGTATGTATGTGGAATTTTCTTGAGTGATCAGGCTCTGTAATTCCCTTCCTTGGGACAGGGGTGTCATAGGAACATCGGAAGCTGGCATATACTGAATCAGACCAATGGTCTATCTAGCTCAATATTGTCTTCACAGACTGGCAGTGGCTTCTCCAAGGCAGGAATCTCTCTCAGCCCTATCTTGGAGAAGCCAGGGAGAGAACCTGGAACCTTCTGTTCTTCCCAGAGTGGCTCCATCCCCTGAGGGGAATAACTTACAGTGCTCACACTTCTAGTCTCCCATTCATATACAATGAATATGGGCAGACCCTGCTTAGCTAAGGGGACAAGACATACTTGCTACCACAAGACCAGCTCTCCTATCTACCCCTCTCCAAGCAGTTGAGGAATCCCCTTTTCATTTTGCTGAACTGTCACCCTGCCAAACCGAATAACCCATAATCTTCAATCCCCCAAAACACTTCCCCCCACAAACATCTTTCCTCTCCCCTCAAGAAATGTAAGTGATGCTTCCCAAGCTTTCTTGCTGTCTGTACCCTTGCAACGTCCACCTAAGCACCTCCCTATTACTTTTTAAAGACAATAATAAATATGGTCTTGTTTCAAAGGGCCTTCATCATCAGCTCATTTACTCAGTAGTGGCTGGTGCAGGTGCCACTGAGGGAGCAGTGGGAGGCACCTTTAAGCCTAAATTAGAAGATGCTTACCTCCACTCCGGCAGCACCTGCAAGCTGCTCCAAGCTGCAGTGTGCCACCCAGCACTCCTTGCAGTGGCGGATCGGCTCCTCCAATCCCCTGGCTTCTGTGGAGTCGATTCCCCACTGCTGCCAGGTGAGTGGTGGAGCTGATCCCCCACTGCAGGGAATGCTAGGCAGGAAGGTGTCGCTCAGAGCAACTTGCAGGTGCTGCTGGAGCGGAGGTAAGCACCTTCTCCTTTATGCTTAAAGATTCCTCTTGCCACCTCCAAGCCCCATGGCACCTGCAGCCGCTACTGCCCTGACTTGTAGATTCCCATTTGGCTCTCTGCCTGATTGCATTTGTTGTTGTTGTTTTCTTCTTTATATTTATTGTTGGATTTTTAAATTTATGCATTGTATTTTATGGTTGTTGTATGCTAGTTTTGGGACCCTGTACATTTTATGTATCCTATATATTTTAATCTATCATTTTAAAAGTGAAATGGGATGGAGGAGGACAACCGTGCTCTGAGCTGGTTTAAGCACAAGAAGGAGGAGAAGCCTGGGAACTGTCAGCTTCATTCCTGTTGGGATTTTGCCACAGCATTGTCTCAGTTCTTTTACTAGACATGCTTGTATGTTTTGTCTCTATGAACTGGCTTGGGGGTGGAGTCAAAGTTTGTCCACTTCTTACTTACTGTCCTGAATTTGAAACAGAGAGGTTCTTTTCCGCTCTGCATGAGACTGTAGCCTCTTTGCTGTTTTCTTAGCCTATTGTCAGGATGCCATGCTACCTAGTTGACCGCATGGCCCTATGGAGTCTGGTGGGGCATACAGGGAGAGCAGCATCCTTCCTTTGTCTTCCCCTGATGTGATCAGGGGTGAGATGGTTCCAGGCCTGTCAGGTCCAGGTTGGGTTGAGCAGGCAAGTCAGGGAAAGCTTCAGGGAACAATTCCAGTAGAGTTGCCATGTTGGGAGAGTCAGGCAGCAGGAAGTGAGACCAGGGAGGGGTCAGGGCTTGGAGTAGACTTTAAGCCCTGTCAGCTCTGTATTAGAGCTTTTAAAGCCAAGGGAGCTGATGATGAGGGCTACTCTTGAGCATGGGACATGGAGTTCCCTGGAGAGGGAACTGGCTGGATGTAGCAGCAAGCCAGGAGGAGGACTCGGGTGATGAAGGAAACTCCTCCCCTGGCTTACTCTGAAGCTCACCTTGACTGATTTCATCCCAGGATTTTGTAGTCAAAAAGGGCCAGGAACACACTTCCTCACCCTTGGAGTGTGACACCTATGTTTTAGTTAGTAATAAATACTGAACTTTTGTTACTCATTTAAAGTTGGTTTCCTGTGTAATCACTTATACAGGACATGTAATTACTCTGCAACATTGGGTTATGGGCCCAGTTGTGAAGCAATAAGTTGCAAGAAAACAAAGAGTTTGCAGGCAAAAAAGCTAGACAAGATGACTACTTTTGCATCTATGGGGAGGTATCCCACTGTTGAACTGCTCAATGAAACAAACTACATAAAATTGTCCTTCAAGATGAAGATGTTGCTGAATACACTTGGACTATGTTGTATTCTGGAGGAACAAAGATCAACAGAAAATGAAGAGAAGCAGTGATAATGGTATTCTGCAAACAAGCAAGCCATGGAACACATATCTCTGTTTGTAAGTGATCAGTTAATTTATCGTATAGAGGATTTAAAAATACAGTGGTCCCTCGACTTACGAAGATAATCCGATCCGAACGGACGTTCGTAGGTCGGAATTTTCGTAAGTCGAAAAGCGCATCCACGGAGGTCCGGAAACACTCGTAAGTCGAGCAAACCACATCTAAAAATTTGTAGGTCGAGGAAGCCGCATCTAAACCGGCAACGACTTCCGGTATTTTTTGTCGTTCGTATGTCGAAATCTTCGGATGTCGAGTGCTTCGTAAGTCGAGGGACCACTGTACAGCAAGAGATGTGGGAAAGATTAAAGGAGGTCTTTCAGCAAAGAACAATGAATAGTCTTTTTTCTCTTATGCTGCAGTTGTGTAGTAAAAGATTCAAAGAGGGAGAGAGTTTGCAAGGGCACATATGCTCATTTTGGGGATAGTGAGAGAGGACGCTACAAGAGATAAATATACCTGAACCAGCAAAGATTGGACTCTTGCTTAATACCTTGCCTAAATAATATTATGATAATGTCAATTTTCTGCAAATTAAAGAAAATGTGACTTTAAGTTTTGTGAAGGAATGTTTGCACAAGTTTAATTTGAAGAAGATAACAGAAAAGGAGGGATCAGTTAAAAATCAAGCCTACAAAGTAGCTGATAGTAGGCAATGTTTTATATGTGAAAGCATCTTGCATTTGAGAAATGTTTGTCCTAGTAAAAAGCAAGGGAATTATTCTCAACAGAGAAAAGGGAATAAGAGTAAATTCCTGAAAAATGAACTTTCTAACAAATACATTTGTCTATGCAAAAGTGAATGCCATGAAAATAAAGCTGAGAAATGAACAATTGTGTGCTGCAAAAGAACTCATCTGCAGGGTTGATGCAAGTCAAAGTAGAAAATATATTTGGATACTGGAGCTTCGTCACATTTCTACAATATTTGCAAGATTTATCTGAGGTAAACATAAAAGTCCTATATACTTTGCTAAGGGGCAGCAAATTTTTGCAGAAGGAAAAGGGATAGTTTATCTGAAGTGCTGTTTTGGAGCAAATAGAATGAATGAAGTGTGTATCCCAGGGGCAAACTATGATCCAGTTTGCAAAACAGTTTAATTCTTTTCAGAAGGGATCATTGCTTTATTTTCAAAGGAGGAAAGCTTTTCATGAAAGGCATGTTGCAAAATGATGAATTATATGAGATAGATAGCAAGAGAGCAAGCTAATGTTGCCAGTGAGTGTGCACAGAAAGATGTCATGAGTAGACGTAGGCATCCAAGCAATGAATGCATTTCAAAATTAGTAAAATAACAACTGGCAAGAAACCTACAGGTTAAACCATGCAAATCTGAAGTCAAATGCATTGAATGTATTGAAGCAAAAGCAACAAGTGAAACATATCCAGCAACCACAGAAAGGCAATCAAATGAGGTTTTGGATTTGATTCACAGTGATATTGTGGGCCCTTCCCAGTAAAGACTTTCAATTCTTTACACCAGGAAAGGATCTCTATTTCCTGACTTTTATAGATGATTTTTCTCACCATACTTACAGTTACCTTCTCAAAGAGAAAAATGAGGGTTTGCCAAAACTTAAAAAATATGTGGCTAATCAACAAGTTTGGAAGAAAAACTAAGACTCTGTGTACTAATAATGGTGGGGAATATACTGGGAAGGATACTGAGCAATACTGAGCGGCAGAGAAAAGGAACAGAACTTTGATTGAAATATCTAGAAGATATTTTCCATACCTTCTTGACTCAGGTCTGGAAAACAAATACTGGAGAGAAGCTGTAATGACTGCAACTTATTTGCAGAATGGACTTCCAATTAAAACTAAAGGAGTAACACCCTTTGAACTGTGGAATGGGACAAAACCTAACAAAACATATTAGAGTATTTGGATGCAAAGCATATGCATATATACCTAAATAACTAAGAAGAAAATTAGAATGTAGAAGTGAAGAAGGAATATTTATAGGTTATGCATTGAATAGCAAAAGCTACAGAATACTTGATGTGATCACAGAGACTTTTAAACTGTGCTGTGTTGCATATTTTGAGAAGAAGCAAAAGTCAAATTTCAATGTGATGTCTGACTGTGATCTGGATTTTCCAATAAGTGAAAAGGCTGAACAGCAATCACAGCAACAAAAAGAACAAGCAAGCATAGACTATTATATAATAGCTAGACTCAGTCAAGAACGGGAGATTGAGAAAGAACCAGAGAGTTCCAATCAATAAGGGGAGATTGAGATGGAAGAAGTGAGACACTCAAGCAGAGTTAATGAAGAGATTCCACCTGTGTACAAAGGCAGCCCCCACATAGAGCATATTGCAATAGTCAATCCGGGAGGTTACCAGCATTGTTACAGTTCTTGTACTATACATGCTTGTCTCTATATTTTGTTTCTGTGTACTGGCTTGAGGGTGGAGTCACAGTTTTTTTGTCTGCTTCTTACTTGCTGTCTTGAATTTCAAACTGATTCTCTCTCTCTCTTTCTCTCTTTCTACATAAGAGACTGTTAGCATGTTTATTATTTTCTTAGTCTATGTTTTAGTTAGTAATAAACATCAGACTCTTGTTTCTCATTTAAAGTTGCCTTCCTGTATAATCACTTATACAAGATATGTAATTACTCTGCAACATTTCCCTCATTCTGAACCAATTGAGATAGTCTGGAAAGAGAGTCTCAGTGCGTTTGTATGATGGCTTCAGTCCAAAGGATGTTAGTCACACCTAGGTCCCATTGAAATCAGTGGCACTTAAATCAATTGTGAAATCTGTGGCTAATATCCTGACAACATTATTTGATGGATGTCCTTTGAAAATTAAATAGTCCTCCTTTGGAGTAACTCCTGAGTAATATGACTGAGTAACTTAGTCTGGGTGTCAACCTATGTCTGGATCAGTGTTCCCTCGAAGTCAGGCACATGTGTGCGCACTCACATGGTTTTTGATGTCCGCTCAGTTAATGTTATATTCCTCTCAGGTTGAATCAGGAAGGTCCCACTCTGCTTGCATGTGCACACACATACTGCCTTGATACTGTCAGCCATAACAAAACTTATTCCAATCCATACACAGATGGGGGAAAAAAAAATAGAGAGAACACTGGTCTGGATGGCACTCCATAGACTTGGGCCAATAGGAATAGCTGGATCTGCTGTGCAAGCCCCTCTAAAATGGGGTCTTGCTAAACTTCCTTTAGTTATAGCAGGGCTTATGTAGGACCAGTCCCAGTGTATTGTGCCTTACAGCACCTATTGGATACTTCTTTGAGGGTCACTAAACTGGCTTCCTGCATAGTGTTGAACACTCACTTTAATTATATTATTGTGAGTCTTTACATTCTCAAGCAAATGCCTTTTTATCTCTTTCTATAATCTTGTTTCAATAGAGCACACATTGAAGCTTTATCAGATCATGCCATCATGTTAGAGAAGCAGATGGATGGCTGAGAAATGGGCCTGGGAACTGAGTGGGGTGTTGAAAGTCTCAGGCTGCACTTATCTACAATATCAGCTTCAAAATCTTTCACAGCATTGCAATGCACACCACAGCTGCCAAAGCTAATGAATGGATGAAGCATATCTTTGCAGCTGGATGGTAACTGGCATTTGACTGGTCATGGATGCATTCAAACATCCAGTGTCATTTGTACACTGTCATGATATATAAGGCATTTATAACTTGGTAATGTACAGAGAGCTTCTTGGACAATGAGCATAATATTACCAAATGGCAAAACACAAATATCTACTGTGTTTGATATCTTAGGTTTGCCATTGATATCAAACACAGTTTGGGTCCAGGGTACTTGAGGGACCGCCTGCTGCCAAGGGTTGCTGCCCACTTGACAAGGTCATCTGAGGGGGCTCTGCTCCGGGTGCCGACAATGAGGGAGGCTTGGCTGTCGTGCACTCGGGACAGGGCCTTCTCTGTTGCTGCCCCTAGACTCTGGAATGCTCTCCCAGTGGCCATTCGCTCCTCAGACTCCATCTCAGTTTTTAGAAAGCTTGTTAAATCTTGGCTTTTTATCCAGGCCTTTACATGATTGTTTTAATTGCTGCTTCTATGTGTTTTACTCACGTATAGTTTTTATGTTTGTATTTTATAGATTTTAAATTAGATTGGTTTTATATTTTTAGCTTTATATTTGAATATCATTTTCATTGTATGTTTTTAACTTTTGTAAACCGCCTTGAGATTGTTTTTAATGAAAGGCGGTAAATAAATGTAACAATAAAAAAATAATATTGACAGAATGTTAATGCAGCATGCACAGCTAAATACCACAATCCAAAAACAAAGATAGGTAAGCTTCATCCCCTCGATTTCATGGATTTAAACATGCCTTACTGTATTGGGCAGCAGCAATATAGGAAGATGCTGAAAGGCATCATCTCATACTGCACGGGAGGAGGCAATGGTAAACCCCTCCTGTATTCTACCAAAGAAAACTACAGGGCTCTGTGGGTGCCAGGAATCAAAATCGACTTGACGGCCCACTTTACCTTTAACTCTATACTGGGTTGTGGCAAGGCTATTTTGGTATGTTGTGCTTCATCCAAACCTTGCCAGAATTCTGTGTTTTGATCAGACTGGGTTGGTTCAGTTTTCTCATCCTGGAAGTTCAGAGGTAAGAAAGCTTTGATAGCGATTGGGTCAAGCAACAAATGAGATTCTGTGGCATCAAACAATATGAGCTAAACCGATGACTGTAACATCAGCTCTTAAATAATTCTTTCTAGCTGTTGATTAGCTTATACTGTTTTCCCAGCTAGAAGTACTTTGAACTGGTGCAAAATAAGGCAACGAGGCTTTTGGCTGGTGCTGCTCATAGATAATGCATACCAGTTTTGAAAGATATGCCCTAATTATCTACCTATTTCCAGGCCAATTCCAGCTTTTGAGACCCCTTGCTACAATAAAAAAATCAAAAATGACAACACATGAAAACAAAACAAGGCATTAAAAAAGGGTGAGACATAATTTGAATATTTATTGTCTAAATTTGAGGACAAAGCCAAATGGGCCCCCTCAGATTGCCCTGTGGGCCAGAATGTCTCCTTTGGTATAGTGGGAGCCAGCATGGTGTAATGGCTAGAGTGTTGGACTCTAAATTCATGGGCTGACTTTGGTCCAGTTACTCTTGCTTGATCTAACCTACCTCACAGGGTTGTTGTACAAATAAAGCATGGGGGGGGGCATGGGAGGAGAACCATATACACATATATACATGAGCTCTTTGGAGGAAGCGTGGGATATACATGTGGAAATAAATAATTATCCCATGCGTATTTTAATCTTCAGAGGCAGTTCTCTTTATGGTTGCTTTATATAGAGAGGTGCAAATGAGGGCAGTTAGCTATCAGATCTTCTCTTGCACGCAGCCTTTTACAAACTAGCCAAAAGCGTTCAGGAAAGGTTTCCAGGAAGGCTTTTTGTTTGTAAAACTGTGATATTTTCTTTTAAATCTTTAAACATTGATTCGCTTGCTTCTATCTGAATTTCACACATAATTAAATTCTTTTTAAAAATAAGTTGTTTGTTTTGTAAATGTTGCAGGAGTCCCTCTGTGGAATGAGTGCTAGCACGCTTGGACAGACGCACACGTGTGTATGTGCATGCGCACACACACACACACACACACGGTCATTCACACAATCAAAAACTGTGTTCTACCTGGGTTTGGGAGCTGTGTGTGCTCCCAATTATTGGTTGTGCGGAAGCAAGGTAAGAGGAAAACCTGGGTAGAAGTGATTGAGTGAAAGCAAGGTAGAAGGGAAAGCTACCCAGGTTTCCTCCTACCTTGCTTTCATATAATTGAAAATTGGGAGCACACACCGCTCTCAGACCTGGGTAGAACACAGTTTTTGACTGTGTGAATGACCTCAAGATCAACTCTATCTGTATCTAATAGGATTAAGCTGTGAAACAATAGTATTAAATAATTTCATTCCCCTCCCCATGTTTATATACAAATTTAGATTTTCTGTTCTCTTTCCTGAAAAGGGAGTTACAACAGTGTCACCACCTGGGGAAAACAATGGCTACCATTTCCTCTAAACAGACTGTGTAGAAGACAGCTGTTGTTGAGATGACCTGCCTAAAAAATCTCAGGGTTAAAACAGTTGATAAACTGGCCAACCCAGTGTTTCTAACTGTCAAAACAATCTCTCAGCCCCAGCTGCAAAGCAGGGTGTGATCATGACTTCAGGGAAACTGGGTGGGAGAGCGGTGCTTGCCTGGGCATGAAGCCTCTTCTGAAATCAGAGCACAATTCCATTTTTAACAAGGGCTGTCACTTATAGCAGAGCCAGAGGGACTGGAAAGTGTGAATCAATTTATTGTTTTTTCCCCAGTATCGTGGTTTATGTTCTGAATGTTTCACGTTGAGCAAGACACACAATTATCACTGAGCAGCTGAATGCCATAGATCAGGGATTCTCAACGTGTGGGTCCCCAGATGTAATTGGACTTCAACTCCCATAATTCCCAACCAAAGGCCACTGGGGCAGGGGATTATGGGAGCTGAAGTCCAGTAACATCTGGGGACCCACACATTGAGAAACCCTGCCATAGATGAACTTCATGTATGGAAACAGTATCAGAAAGACACGGAGGCCGTTCTCACGTGCAGCCCAACCCGGGCCGGGGACGCCCAGCCCAAGTTAGTCTGCATGTGAGTACTGCCGGATTGGGCCTGATCCCAGCAGGGCAGCGCCACCTAGGTCTGCTTTCAAACCTGGCTGTTAGCTGAGGTTAAGGGAGCAAGCACTCCCTTAACCTGAGCTAACTGCTTGTTTGTTTGCTGGGGCTATTCAGCCTCGCCAGGCACAGAGACAGGCACCTAGGGTGCCCGTCTTCTGGGGCAATACCCCAATGCACCAAGTGTCACACGGTGCATTGTGGGGTTCACAGAGACTGGGATGAGTCCCAGCCTCGGCTCAATCTGCCTGCTCCACACTGCATGGAGCAGGGTGGATCATGTGGGAGCATGCTGAAGCTCCCACCGAGTAGCCAACAGTCATCTGAGGGGAAGGCAAGGTCTGTGATGCCTGCCCGGTAGGTCATGTGAATGGCCCCACTGTTATCTCATCCAACTGGCTCTACCTGGAATTGAGTATACACAGCACAAAGTGTTCTTTTTTCAATCTGATTTTACTATCAGATGCTGGGACTTCACCTTTGAGGGGTGAAATGACTCCCTGCGCTAGGTGAAACACCCAGTTTGGCTTTTGTGGACTTTCAGCCTAGTGCAGCAACCAAAATTTATTTCCTGCTTTGCCTATATAAAAGCCAAAGGAAAAGAGAAAGGTGGAGGCACCACCAAGAAGAGAAAAAACCTGCACGAGTGCAGGTGCATTATGGGAATCCCTCTGGCACTGGCTCGGAGCCCCGCAGTCTCTGGGTCTGCTGCACAAATCCGGCATATGTCTCCCCACATGAGTAGGACCCAATATTAGTCAAGATAGGTTGTTATGATGGCCATGAAGTCCTGAGCTGTACTTATTGTAGGGGGTGGGGTGGGTTTGGTGTAGACATTGGTCCCCCAAGACAATAAGCCTAGGCAAACAAAACACCACAGAGGTGTTTCGTCTTGACCACCCCCGCCAGCTCAGGCAGAGAGACTGAGATGCAGCAGGGTAGTTGGTATACCAACAGAATCCTTATCCTATCTCCTAGGCCAGGGGTGGGGAACCTTGGCACTCCAGCTGTTTTTGAACTACAACTCCCACCATCCCCAGCCACAATAATTGTGGCTGGGGATGATGGGAGTTGTAGTTCAACAACAGCTGGAGTGCCAAGGTTCCCCACCCCTGGCCCACCCTCAAGTATAAACAGTCAAAATTCTGGTATTGCCTAACCAGGCATCCAGAGAGGGGAATGGACTCCTCCTTCCCAACCCTTGAGGCAGGGCTGCTGTAGGATAATGAAATCTGGAGGGCAAAGCTAGAATAGACCCACTTCACCAAGTTCATCCAACCAGGTCTCAGTCACACATACACACATCAGCATGCACATCCACAATTAAATCATGGATGAGAGATATTATTTGCATTCACTGACCTGGCATTCAGCATCATAACCTGATCTTTGAGGGAGTGTTCCCAAAACTCCCTGAAGCTGCAGGATGCGGAGAAGAACTGGAAAAAGCCTCAGTTGCATAGCCAAAGTTGCCTAGACCATTTCCCCCTGTAACAGCCTACCCAACTCCCACTGCCATATCTTCCTCTGCCCACCACCCTCTGTGCCACCCCACCGCAGCACCATCACTCTTTCTCTTGCTGCCACCTCTGGCTGCCTATCTGCACACCTTGTCTCCATGGATCCTGCTACAACTGCTGTTGCTGGCTGTGATGTGGTATTATGATGTAACAAGTGCCAGGTGGTGACATCCTAATACTACACTGCAGTCAGCAACAGCGGCCATAATAGGGGTTGTGGAGGCCAGGCAGTTGTGTGTAGTGGCAACAAGTGGGAGGGGGAAGTGAATGATGTGGGGGGAACAGTCGGGGCCTTTGAGCCCCATGGCCTCTGGGGGCCCTCGGCCTGTGTTCACTGAACACACGTGAGCACCAGAAGTTATGCTTCTGGTTAGCTTACCTGATGTGCAGCATTATGTCTCCATAATACTGTGCTCTGAGCATTATGCTGCAGACACATAAGCAGCCCCAACACTAGTTTGAATGAGTAGTTTCACAAACACTGTACCACTGCTGATCATGCCAGTGGTTATTTCCTTTTTAGTCTGTTACTGAAGGTCACTGGCGATGGCCTCTGGAGTTAGTGCTCTTCTGCCCTCAGACCCAGAGCTGAATTTTTCTTTCCTCTTTTGAACAGTATATTTCTCTTCATCTCAGATGTAGGCTTTGTTGTCAACAGTTATTTTCTTCACTGTTTCATAGTGTGTATGCTGGCTATTATTAAGTATCATCTGAGAGACCCAGGAATTCTGAGGTAAATTGTTCCTTTCCTAGAAGTACTTTCCTCTCTCCTTTAATCAGCTTTCTTTTTCATGACAATTTCTTCCTTAGCCTCTGTTTTACCTCACAGCACACACCATCTTTTTCCTCGAGATCCCTTTTCTCCTCAGCTTCAACTCATTCTCTATCCCATATTTACCATTTCCTCCTCGCATGCAGTATGAGATTATTCCTTTCAGCATCTTATAGTAAAAGCACTCATGTCTTTGACACACTAAAACAATGTTTAAATCTAAATCAATCATCAGTCTATTATATTTGAAGAATTTGCTTGTTTGTATGTTTGTAAATTTGTGCAAAATAAAGTCATACTCCCATATGGCCTACAGATACTAAATTTTGCATACATAATCCTGCCGCTGAAATTAGCTGAATGCATTCTTTTTACATTGGAATATGTTCAGTGAAAATTTAATGTCTTTGCAGGGTTTTTTTGAAGAAATTCTGACTATCATATTTCCCTATTACCTACAGAAATACAAACGTCGTATGAACAATCCTGCCTCTTAAATTAGCTGAATGCACTACTTTTTACACTGCAGTATGCTCAGGGAAAGGTTTAATTTTTTTCTTTTAAGAAGAAATTCTTAATATAATAATAGCATTTTAACTGTTATTGTTCTCTATAGATTTTTAACACTCAATAATCAGATCAAAGATTCCAAAATGACATCATGCCCAAGAAAAGCAGAAGATCTTGCTCAGATTCAAATTTAGTATGATTCAAATTTACCATATAATGTTCAGTAGTCAATAAAATGAATAATGCTTGGAATCCTACAAATGTCAAGCTGTTCTTTTATTTCCCTTTTGCAAGCAGATTAATTAAAAATTCTAATACATATACTTAATCTTTGGAACTTTCCTGTGCAAAATGTCTTTGCATGGTCAATGACGGGCCTCATCTACTAGTGATATAATACTTCAAGGTCTATAAAATGGGATCAACAGAACAGCATACAATTTATTATAATACAATACACACAACATGTACAAATATAATCCTAAGTCTCTTTAATAATACCAACTCCAGAATAATGGGGCCTTTTAAAAAGTGGAGACAGCAATTTTGTAGTGCATCTACCAAACAAGAACTCTGCTGTTCTCATAGCTTTCTCTTTCTTGTACTACATTCAGTCCCTACCACTTCACTTTAATGGAAATATATTGACCTAAAATTGCCACATCCTTCTTTTTTTAAAAAAAAAAAAGCGGGTTGCTAATAAGGTTACTGACTCCCATCAAAATATCAAAAATGTGCAAAATCTGAAAGAGACATTCTCCTTTCCATTCTGTTTTCTGAGACTACCACATTTACTTTCTTCAGAAAATCTGCCTGGCTGTTGTTAACTGCTTGTTAACCCAGATCTTTTTGTGCTGTTTTTGTTCACGGATATTATGCATCATGAGTATTCCAGTACTGCGACTACATAAACATACTTGACATATTTCACTTTTTATACCTACTCAGTGGGTTTATTATGGTGTTATAGCTGTAGAAACTTAGCAGGCTTATGGACGCATATTGGCTGACAAGATGTGCAGCATTATGTTTTTGTCATGCTCCTCCCTGGGGCCACTGCAGACTCATAAGCCGCTCTGACCCTGTTCAGAACCAGGAGCTCCGCAACCAGTACTACTGCGATTTTCTCTATTCACTGTAGTGGGGGAAACTGCGGTAGCTCTACCAGAGCAGCCATGGTTCTGAAGAGCGTTGGGCTGCTTATGAGTCTGCAACAGCCCCAAGGTGAAGCACAATGGAGATGTCATGCTGTGCATCATTTCAGCCATACTGTCTACATCACCTCTGATTTGGCGAGAAGGAGATTATTTTGTATACAGTATTTAAAATATTGTGGGAGTGCAGCTGGTTTGGCTCGGAAGGATTGAATTCTCATTAGAGAAAGATATTTTGAGGAATCATAACAAACAATTGCTGACAGAAGTATAATAATGGAAAACATCAGGATAAATATGTGATGGATCCGACACAACCATGCAGGATGTCAATATGGTTGCCATTGTTCTTGGAATAGAATAGTGCTGAAATCATACTTGTACCTAAATTACATTCTATCTGGAAATTAATAGTTAATTTCGCAAATCTAGGTTGGCTCTTTTTTTTCTCTTTTCTTTTCTTTTTTGGTCCTATTACTTAGATCTTTCACAAATACTGCCATCTCAAAAGAAATATATTCAAGTTACAGGTGAAACTCGGAAAATTAGAATATCGTGCAAAAGTCCATTAATTTCAGTAATGCAAATTAAAAGGTGAAACTGATATATGAGACAGATGCATTACATGCAAAGCGAGATAAGTCAAGCCTTAATTTGAACAGCCTATATTCTGCGACGATATCTATAACCATTGACAATAAAATTCTGGCATCCCAGGTCCTTGGGAAGGACTCGATGTCTGGATAAAACAACAAACCAGTCAATAACACCTGTCTGACTGTGTAAACAAGAAATAATACTGCTACTACTAAAGAAATATTTATATACTGCTTTTCAACAAAAGTTCCCAAAGCAGTTTACATGGAGAAATACAAATAAATAAATAATTCAAACAATCTAAAAAGACAAACACCAGCAACAGCCACTGGAGAGATGCTGTGCTGGAGTTGGTTGGTGTTGCTGGGCTCCTCCACCTCTCCCCCACAAATGTTTTCCCTCCCCTCCTGCTACTTTGCAGTGGACAAGTGGTGGCAAATAGCAGTTTGGGCAACATTTAGCAAAAGACACTACAGTAACTACCAACCAGTGTTCCCTCTAACAGGGATTCCCAGATGTTGTTGACTGCAACTCCCATAATCCCCAAGCAAAGTCTATTGCAGCTTGGGATGCTGGGAGTTGTAGTAAACAACATCCGGGAATCCCTGCTGGAGGGAACACTGCTACAACTACAGGTGAAACTCGGAAAATTAGAATATCGTGCAAAAGTCCATTAATTTCAGTAATGAAAATTAAAAGGTGAAACTGATATATGAGACAGACGCATTACATGCAAAGCGAGATAAGTCAAGCATTAATTTGTTATAATTGTGATGATCATGGCGTACAGCTCATGAAAACCCCAAATCCACAATCCCAGAAAATTAGAATATTACATGGAACCAAGAAGACAAGGATTGTAGAATAGAACAATATCGGACCTCTGAAAAGTATAAGCATGCATATGTATTCAGTACTTGGTTTGGGCCCCTTTTGCAGCAATTACTGCCTCAATGCGGCGTGGCATGGATGCTATCAGCCTGTGGCACTGATAAGGTGTTATGGAAGACCAGGATGCTTCATTAGCAGCCTTCAGCTCTTCTGCATTGTTTGGTCTCATGTCTCTCGTCCTTCTCTTGGCAATGCCCCATAGATTCTCTATGGGGTCAGGTCAGGCGAGTTTGCTGGCCAATCAAGCACAGTACACTGTATACTTTTCAGAGGTCCGATATTGTTCTATTCTTCAATCCTTGTCTTCTTGGTTCCATGTAATATTCTAATTTTCTGAGATTGTGGATTTGGGGTTTTCATGAGCTGTACGCCATGCTAATCACAATTATAACAAATTAAGGCTTGACTTATCTCGCTTTGCATGTAATGCGTCTGTCTCATATATCAGTTTCACCCTTTAATTTGCATTACTGAAATTAATGGACTTTTGCATGATATTCTAATTTTCTGAGTTTCACCTGTATGGAGTCCAGGCAGTTGTGAAGAGAAGTTTGAAAAGAACAGCTTATAAAAATCTGTTAGCAGTTGAAAAACTTCCAAGCTTATTTTCTTTGAAAGAATCTGGCTCTCATTTTCTAATGAGAACAGCATTCCCATTGGAGCCTGATTGATGCAAATCTGTCAATTTAAAGTCTTGGAGCTATAGTGACAACAGAGTCAACAAACAGCAAGTTGATATGGAGAAAGAAAATACACCTGTTCTACACTTGCCATGATAAACTTCTCAGTTGTTCTGGAGTTGACAGGTTATTTCTGATCATAGCAAGGGGGGGTGTAAAAAAAGGGGGTGCACACAAAAATACCAGTGCAAAGACCTGTCAAAGTTTCCAATTATAGCATCACATCCACAAGCTTGGAATGCAACCTTTTGAAAACAAATTGGCTGAGAAATATATTCAGCTGTTTGTAGGAAATCAAAGCAGAAATACTATTTAAAGGGTTTTCAGCCCAATCATTGTTTTCTATACAAAGAGGATGGAAGGGGAAATGAAACCATTAAAGAAGCACTGCTATTTTCAATATGGAGATCTTCTAATTTAATTTTGCAGCACTAGAGAAATGAAGTCTCTAGAACACAGAAGTCATAGGCAGATGTGTTGGTCTATTAGGAATTAAAAACCCAAACACCACAATGTGATAATACTTTTAGCAGGTCCAGTCAAAATGTCACAAAGTATTGAGCAGTAAACATTCCAGTTTCTCAGGACTCTTCATCATGTTGGATGTTCAAAGCAAATAGGGGGAGTAAATACAGCTGTGTATGATGTTATAGTTCTAAAGTCTGCAGGTATTAAAAAATCTTAAGATGGAGAGTAGGAGGGACTATACAAACCCAGCCTTAGCCACACTAGGTGCTAGACACTAAGGACTTTCTCACGAACAGTTTACTTTCTCACAAACAGTGAGAAAGAGCTCAAGGGAGAGAGGGGAGGAAGGCTGCTACCACTTATCTCCCCACAGACAATCCCTCTGTCTTTGGTTTTGTTGTAAACTGCCCAGAGATGTAAGTTTTGGGCAGTATAAAAATATGTTAATAAATAAATAAATAAAATTGGATTGCCTGCCCAGATTATTGCCAGCTGCACCCAGCAGTTGCCCCGCCCCCAGGAACTCCCATAATGCCCTGCATGAGTGCGGGTGCATTATGGGGATCCCTCTGGCACTGGCTAGGAGCCACACAGTCTCCCAGCCCCGGCTGCAGGCAGCTAGGACCAGCAGACAATCAAGAAAAGGGGGCTAGCTCTCTTAACCCTTTTTAGGAAGGTGGCCTTTTTGTGGGGTTTGCCACGCCACTGCCGCCGAGAGCCATGAGGCTCCTGGCAGTTCTTACAATCAGCAAAGACTGGGCTTGGCTTTTCTAGCCCGCTTTAGGCTGAACGTAAGAACAGCTTCACTATTTACAGGGTATTATTATTTTGATCCGATCAGGATAAATAATGATGATCCTGTAATCTCGCACCTCCTGAGGCTCATCAACATGAAAGTCTGTATAGATCCTCCTGCACTCACCTCTGGCACTCTGCTGACCAAATCACATTCACCTCTCATTGCACTGACCAAATCACACCCCTTCTTAAATCTTATTCATCTCCATCTTATTTATTTACTTATTTACTTACTTTATTTTTCTATGTAATTACTTTGGGAACGTACGTTGAAAAGTGTTAAATAAGTAGCAGTAGTGATAGTGATAGTAGTAGTAGCAGTAGTAGTGTTGCAGTAGTTCATGTTTGGACTGTCTGGACACTCCCTTGGACATGTCTACATGAAGTGCCTGGCATTGAGTAGCTTGAGTTCACATGTACTATGATCTGGGAGAAAACAGCTAAGGCAAAAGCATATCCTAGGGAGTCAGGTATAGAGGAAAGCATGGCACAGACTTCATATCCATTTAGGGGTCTGCAAAATACCCCCCCCCCAACATCCAAAACAGACACCTCTGCATGGCCACTCTTAGCCACTTTCGAGACCAACGGGGCCCAAGTCTCCATTACCCGTAAATCCTGCATTAAATCCTGTCTTAATCAATTCCCCTCTCCCCTTCTCAGATCCAAAGCTGGTCAGGTCCACTCTCCTCTAAAGTCCAGATGGGCTTAGCTTGCTTTCACACCCTAGACTCATTCAGGGATGCATTGCATCGTTGGTCCAATCCCTCATATAGTCCTCTAGTCTAACTCTCATCTCCCCTTCCCCCAGTGTTACTCCCTTGTGTGTCTCACTTCCTTCTCTTTGTGGACCGATCTCAGTCTACATAAGAAGAACCCTGCTGGATCAGGCCCAAGGCCTATGTAGTCTGGCATCTTGTTACACACAGTGGCCCAACCAGATGCCTCTGTGAAGCCCACAGGCAAGAAGTGAGGGCATGCCCTCTCTCTTGCTATTGCTCCCTTGAAACTGGTTTTCAGAGGCATCTTGCCACTGAGGCTAGAGGTGGCCTATAGCAACCAGTCTAGTAGTCGTTGATAGACAGGTCCTCCATGAATTTGTCTCTTTTAAAGCCATCCAAGCTGGTGGCCATCACCACATCCCATGGCAGAGAATTCCATAGATTAATTATGCACTGTGTGAAAAGGTACTTTGCTTTGTAGGTCCTAAATTTCCCAGTCTTGAGATTCATGGGATGATCCCTGGTTCTAGTGTTGTGAGAGAGGGAGAAAAATTTACCTCTGTCTACTCACTCTAAAGTAAAGTTGTGCCCTCGAGTCGGTATCAACTCCTGGTGACCACATAGCCATGTGGTTATCTTTGGTAGAATACAGGAAAGGTTTACCATTGCCTCCTCCTGTGCAGTGTGAGATGATGCCTTTCAGCACCTTCCTGTATCACTGCTGCCTGATATAGGTGTTGGGAAGCACCTATATCCAGCAGTGGGGATTCGAACCAGCAACCTCTTGCTCACTAGGCAAATCATTTCCCCGCTGCGCCATTAGGTGGATATTCCATCATAAATTTATACACCTTTGTCATGTCTCCTCATAGTCTCCTCTTTTCCAAACTAAAGAGCCCAGATGCTGAAGCCTTGCCTCATAAAGAAGGTGTTCCAAGCCCCTGATCATCTTGGTTGCCCTCTTCAGCACTTTTTCCGGTTCAACAATGCAGGAGCGTATCTAGGGTGGGGCAGGCAGGGCACGTGCCCTGGGTGCCACTTGAAGGGGGCGCCATTTTTTTAAATTATTATTTTTTAAAATGGCCACCAAAAACAAAATGGCCACCGTGCATGCTCAAATGGCCTTTATGAAGCCCTAGGCCATACCAGGCCTTGTAGAGACCATTTGAGCATGCACAGTGGCCATTTTGTTTTCAGCAGCCTTTTAAAAAAAACAAAATTTATTTTTAAGAATGGCCACCGCACATGCTCAAATGGTCCCTGCAAGGCCCTAAAAGCCAGTGGGGGGAGGGGGAACCTTTGAAGACCCCCCACACACACACACAGAGCCTTTAGGATGCCCCCCAAAGGAGCTACAGGTAAAAATATTTTTTTTAAAAATTAATTAATTAATATGTCACTGTACACATATTTAATTTGGCACTATGTACATAGAATCAGGGCTTGTGAATACTGAACTGAAGCTTACAAACTAGGATTGTATTCATTTGCTCTTACTTTGCTTTTTGTGACAAGTGAGTTAAACATGATGTCTTAATAATATGGCTATTAAGGGTAAGTTTGTCTTTGAATCAATGTGAAATCCTTAGTAATAAGGCCCACTGGGAGCTTCTTGCTCTCTTTCTCTCATTTTAACTGTCTTTCTGAAATACTAGAATATATTCCAAGCAGTGACACAGTTTACTCTACATATCCTTTAGTTAGTTTACTCTACATATCCTTTAGTTTAATTATTTTCAGAGTATCTGGGAAAAGTCAAATTCTCCATATATTTTTAAAACTTATGTAATAGTGATGCTACAGTGCATAGTAGAGAATTAGACAGACACTTCTGTTTAGTTTTCCAAGTACACCTCCACATAGTAATTGGGTATTTCATGAGCCCCAGCATACTGAAATTTGTAGTTTTCCAGCATTTTTTGGTCTGGCTATGTCCACTGCTAAATAGTTTTTGAAATATTAAAAGATTAATGAGCTTGACTGGTATTTTTCAGCTGATATTATGGTAAAGTTATTGGAAAGATGGGTGTCAGATGTTTGGACAGGGGGCGCAATTTCAGTGCTTGCCCTAGGCGCTATTTTTCCTAGATACGCCTCTGCAACAATGTCTTTCTTAAGATACGGTGACCAGAACTGCATGCAGTACTCCAAATGTGGTTGCAATATAAATTTTTATAAGGGCATTATAATATTAGCAGTTTTATTTTCAATCCCCTTCTTAATGATCCCTAGCATGGAATTTGCCTTTTTCACAGCTGCCGTGCACTGAGTTGACACTTTCAACAAGCGGTCCACCACAACCCCAAGATCCCTCTCCTGGTCAGTCACTGACAGCTCAGACCCCATCAGTGTATATGTGAAATTGAGGTTTTTTTTAACCAATATGCATCACTTTACACTTGCTTACATTGAACCGGATTTGCCATTTTGTCGCCCACTCACCCAGTTTGAAGAGATCCTTTTGGAGCTCCTCATAATCTCTTTTGGATTTCACTACCCTAAATAGTTTAGTGACATCTGTAAATCTGGCAACTTTGCTGATTACCACAACTTCTAGATCATTTATGAAAAAATTTAAGAGCACTGGTCCCAGCAGTGATCCCTGGGGGAACCCACTTCTTACTTCCCTCCATTGTGAAAACTGTCCATTTATTCCTACCCTCTGTTTCATGTCCTTCAACCAGTTACCAATCCATGCATGAACCTGTCCCCTTATCCCATGACTGCTAAGTTGATTCATGAGCCTTTGGTGCAGAACTTTGTCAAAAGCTTTCTGGAAGTCCAAGTATACTATGTCAACTGGGTCACCTTTATCCACATGCCTGTTGACATTCTCAAAGAACTCCAAAAGCTTAGTGAGGCAAGACTTGCCCTTGCAGAAGCCATGCTGGTTCTCCTTCAGCAAGGCCTTTTCTTCTATATGTTTAACAATTTTGTCCTTAAGTATGGGACCCTGAACTCATTCAGGTCCACATCTGTCTGCCTTGTCTTCCCCTTGTCATCCCTCCCTTATTCCCTTCTCTACGCTCTTATAGATTACATTCAGTGTAGGAACATATATATCCAACATATCTTTAGAGAGTCATTTAGGTAGCCAAGATAATGACAAGTGAAAGTTAAGCAGTAGGGCCTAAACATGTGTTTCATGTTGCCCCACATGTTCAAATCATTAAAGCCTTACTTTATATTAAATAAAATAGATAATAATTTGGATTCTAAGTTGTGGATGTCAGTTTTTTCCTGGTAAGACTGCTTGTTTTATAGCCACACCTTGGTCCCTCATAACAGCAGTAGTAGTAATGAATCCCTTCATTGATTTCCTATGTACTCTTGGATATTGCTCCGTGCATGTACTTACATGTACTTACCGCCACATATCTTTCAGCTTGCATATGCTGTTACTCTCCTGCTCATGACATTTGCTCCTTCATATCCACCACCCTCAACCCTTCGAAGATCTCATCTGAGGAGCAGGAGATCTTCGAAGAGTTGAGGGTGGTGGAGGTGAAGGAGCAAAAGTCATGGGCAGGAGAGTAACAGAATCATCTGATTGCAGCCATTCTCCCTTGCTGCCCAAGGCCTGAAGCAGCGCACAAAATTCTGGCCCTCCCCTGCTTGCACACACAGTGCACCCACCTCCACCTCTGCCTTCTTTCTGTGTGGCAGCAATAGCCACCACTTCCTGACTTGGTGTGCTCCCTCCTGTACCTCCCTCATGCAGAGGCACTCTTACCCTCAGACCTTGGGGCCTCCAAAAGCAGGGGGGGTGTCCTTGCTGCCACCCTGCACCCGCCGCTGCTGCTCTGCTACGAAGTTGAACCCATGACTTTTTTCCTCCAATAATTCTAGCCATTGGGGGGTGGGAGTGAGCTGAGTAGGCCTCCCCAGCCTCCCCTAATGGTGGCAGCGGGCAAAGCAGGAGCAGCTGCTGGACCTGACTATCCAGCCCAGTGGCCCATGAGAACTGCAAGGTGCTCCAATGCACTTGCACAGTTGGAACAGAGCATTGCAAAGGGCCGCTGGGCCAAACAGGCCCAGGGGCCACTCCCACGCCACCCGCTGCTACTGCCGCCACCTCCACAAGTGGAGGCCATGGAGGCCTGCTTGGCTCACCCCCCACACACAGTGGCTAGAATTATTGAAAAAGATTGGCAGTTTGGCCTCACAGTGGTGGGGGGAAGCTTGTGGCCACAGGGGGGTGGGTAAAGGCAGCAGTGGGGGGCTTTGCGACAGCAGCAGGCATAGGTGGAATGGGGGGCAGGCAGGGCACGTGCCCTAGGTGCCACTGAGGTGGGGGTGCCATGCCAGTTCCTGCCACCCCCACCCCATTGCCCACCTGCCCAGCCCCAGGGCCCCTCAGCCACTTGCCTCCAGCTCCGGCTGATCGGCGAGGCCGAGGATTGGCAAGGCCTGCAAACTGCAGAGCTCTTCTCTCCCCGCCTCCCAGCTGATCGGCGGGTGGGTGGGGCTTCCAGAGAGGCCTCCGAGTAGGCCTCTCTGAAGCCTGTACTCAGCAGGCCAAGCAAGCCAGGAAGGAGGAAGCAGGCAGAGTTCTCTGCAGCAGCAGCAGACCCTCTGCCCAAACCATCCAGCACAGCTTTTGCCAGGTAGGCTGTGAATTTCTTTTTGTGGTCCCCCCACCCCTATAGGAATCTGCTTGCCATAGGGCTTAGATATGGGGGGGGGTGAGACTGAGAAGTCTCTGAATATTTAATTTAAAACAGACTGAAAAATGTGCTGGCTTTAAAAACAAAAACTATCTAAAAAGGCCTGTAAGTGGCTTGTTTCATGTCAGAAAATTACAAAAACTTCTGGAACAAGTATATTTTATTTATTTTCATTCATTCATTTATAAATGCACTTATGTTCAAATTGTTTTGCAACCCAGAAGGTCTGAGTGAGAACTGTGAAGCATGTGTTGTGCTTTTATTTTATTTTATTTTATTTTTCTTGTGTGTGAACTGCTCTCCAATAACTTGCAGGGACTTCAGGGTAAATCTGGCCAACATGTGAATGCAGCACCTCCATTCCAGAGGAGATGTGTGTTAAAGGGCTTTAAAAGCCTCGTGTGAAAAACCTCCTGGAATCAAACTTTACTGAATTTGTTCAGAATTCTGAGAAAACAAACATAAGCTCACCCTGCATGGTTAAAAGTCTCTTTTGCTAATCTGCAGCGAGGGGCCATTTTAATAATTAGCGTTGCTAGTGTGTTCTAGGCATTAAAAGTAGCACAAATATATAGTACTCAATGTATATCACTATATACTGTGAAGTGTGCATGTGTGCATTCAGTGAAATGTATTTCCAGGCAGCATACTTATTTTGAATTATCAGACTTAAATCCTTGGGGGCCTGGGATGTGTGGAGGCCCTGGACTTTGAGGGGCTGGGGGCCCATTTTAAAATCTCATCTTGGCCCATTCCAACCTTGCTATGCCCCTGGCGGTCACTACACATGGGTTTCTGCACAACACCTGCACAGAAGAAACTTCCATGTAGAAAATGTGTCTCTTGTAAATTGACCCTGAATTTTCCATCCATGACTGGGATATCTGAGAGTTAGAGTCAATAATAAAAGAACAGCAGCACACTGCTTGTGACAGGAAGGGGCAAATTACAATGATTTTTCAGTCTGGCAAGGGCTGGTTTTGGCCCTGGCAGAACTTGGCTGTCTGCTCCTGTTGCAAATTCCTCTGTCTAGTGTAGCAAACTAATGTATCCTCCTCCCTCTTGGTGTCAAAGTAAGCACTGGTGTGGTGAATGCACATAGAGTGAGGGAAATAAGTATTTGATCCCCTGCTGATTTTGTCCGTTTGCCCTCTGACACAGAAATGACCAGGCTATAATTGGAATGGTAGGTTTATTGTAGCTGTGAGAGACAGAATAACAACAAACAAACCCTCAAAAGCCCAGTGCCCAAAAGTCAGCGATGGATTTGCACTGTACTGAGGGAAATAAGTATTCGATCCCTTCACAAAAGATGTCTTAGTACTTGGTGGCAAAACCCTTGTTGGCAATCACAGAGGTCAGACGTTTCTTGTAGTTGGCCACCAGGTTTGCACACAACCCAGGAGGGATGTTGTCCCACTCCTCTTTGCAGATCCTCTCCAAGTCAGAAAGGTTTCGAGGCTGATGTTTGGCAACCCGAACCTTCAGCTCCCTCCACAGATTTTCCATGGGATTAAGGTCTGGAGACTGTGCTGGGCCATTCCAGGACCTTCATGTGCTTCTTCTTGAGCCACTCCTTTGTTGCCTTGGCTGTGTGTTTTGGGTCATTGTCATGCTGGAATACCCATCCACGACCCATTCTCAATGCCCTGGCTGAGGGAAGGAGGTGCTCACCCAAGATCTGACGGTACATGGTCCCGTCCATCGTCCCTTCGATGCAGTGAAGGTGTCCTGTCCCCTTAGCAGAAAAACACCCCCAAAGCATAATGTGTCCACCTCCATGTTTGACGGTGGGGATGGTGTTCTTGGGCTCATAGGCAGCATTCCTCCTCCTCCACACATGGCGAGTTGAGTTGATGCCAAAGAGCTCTATTTTGGTCTCATCTGACCACAACACTTTTGCCCAGTTCTCCTCTGGATCATTCAGATGTGCATTGGCAAACTGCAGATGGGCCTGTACATGTGCTGCCTTGAGCAGGGGGACCTTGCGGGCACTGCAAGATTTCAGTCCTTCACAGCGTAGTGTGTTACCAATTGTTTTCTTGGTGACTATGGTTCCAGCTGCCCTGAGATCATTGACAAGTTCCCCCCGTGTAGTTCTGGGCTGCTTTGTCACCGTTCTCATGATCATTGCAACTCCACAAGGTGAGATCTTGCATGGAGCCCCAGACTGAGGGAGATTGACAGTTGTTTTGTGTTTCTTCCATTTGCGAGTTATCGTGCCAGCTGTAGTCACCTTCTCACCAAGCTGCTTGGCGATAGTCTTGTAGCCCAGTCCAGCCTTGTGCAGGTCTACAACCTTGTCCCTGACATCCTTCGACAGCTCTTTGGTCTTGGGCATGGTGGTGAGTTTGGAAGCTGAGTGATTGCTTGCTTCTATGGACAGGTGTCTTTTATACAGGTACTGTAACAAGCTGGGATTAGGAGCACTCCCTTACAGAGGGTGTTCCTTATCTCAGCTCGTTACCTGCATATAGTGAAAAGACACCTGGGAGCCTGAAATCTTGCTGGTTGATAGGGGATCGAATACTTATTTCCCTCACTACAATGCAAATCCATCGCTGACTTTTGGGCACTGGGCTTTTGAGGGTTTGTTTGTTGTTATTCTGTCTCTCACAGCTACAATAAACCTACCATTCCAATTATAGCCTGGTCATTTCTGTGTCAGAGGGCAAACGGACAAAATCAGCAGGGGATCAAATACTTATTTCCCTCAGTGTATACCCCATCATGAGCCAACAGTCATTATAAGACAAAGGCTGGCAGGAATCATTCACTGGTTTATAGACACCCACCACCACCACCACCTTCTTCTTCCCCTATTTTGCTAGTGGCTATTTGGGCAGGTGATCCTCTAGGACAAAGTCATGTTTTTTAAAAAAGAATGAGATGAGACAGAGAAAATGACACTTGGAATCCTCGCATAACTCCTGACTGTTGTTCTAAGTCTTTTACAGAGATGGCTCATGTTTTCAGGATTTGATCAACAACCATGTCTAGATGGTACAGTGTTCCTTTTAACAGGGATTTCCAGATATTGTTGACTACAAGTCCCATCATTCCTGTTTGGACAGGGGCGCAATTTCAGTGCTTGCCCTAGGCGCTATTTTCCCTAGTTACGCCTCTGCCAGCGGGAGGCCTCGCAGTGGGTGCAGTCCAGGTGCCAAAATTACCTAGATGCACCACTGCCCTCACGTACTACTGGTCTAGAAAAGGTCTAGGAGGAGTTGAAAAGAATACTGCT
This sequence comes from Hemicordylus capensis, assembly GCF_027244095.1. Classification (NCBI taxonomy): domain Eukaryota; kingdom Metazoa; phylum Chordata; class Lepidosauria; order Squamata; family Cordylidae; genus Hemicordylus; species Hemicordylus capensis. The sequence continues at coordinate 65,441,183 of NC_069658.1, forward strand.
TTTTGATATTTCCACTTTCACTCCACCACCACCCCTTTTAACACCAGCCTGCCTGCCTGCCTGCCTGCCTTCCTTCCTTCCTTCCGGTCCCTTCTTAAAACCCACTGTTTCGATGAAGCTTTTGGCAGAATGCCTTAGTCCCCATTTCCTATTTTAACTAAGCTTAACTATGTGCAACTGAAGTGATTGGATAGTCTTCCCCTCTTTACCCCTTCCTCCATTTTCCTCTCCTACCTTTGTTGTCTTCCACGTGTCATGTGTAGATTGTAAGTCTCCTGGGGCAGAGACCTTTCTTCTTCTTCTTTGTAAAGTACCATACACATGGATGGCACTAAATAAAATTTAAAAACATGCATTAATAAATACATAAATAAATTCAACCATTTTATATAATCATTCAGTAAATGAATGAATGAATGATCATTTCTCCCTGAAATTATTCTGATTTATGAAAACATTGCTTTCCACAAGGAGACATTATACAGGCTGCTCTTACATTTCTGCTTGGTTTATTCTGAAATTGATTCTAAAAACATTTTCCAAATACTTAAAAAGCAATAAAATGGCATTAAACCTGCTTTAAAATTGATTAAAGTACACATGTTAATGTCTTCCGCTGACAGAAACTGTGAATTCTTCTTCATAATGCTATTTTATATAAGAGAATTGACACCTTATATGCTGCATAGCCTTATATATGTTCCTTTAATAGAATTTCCAGTTACAGTGGAGCCTTGCCAATCTGATAACTATTATAAGGAATCGTTTAAAATGTAAAATGTGGTTTTCTTATTCTACATTTCCCCCCTCCACTCAAGGGGAAATGTATAGCATTCCCAGCACTACATCACATATAAATTCACTTGCACTGGGGCCTCATTTGACATGTGACAGAATAAATGCCAAAGTCTCCTTGGAACTTGATGCAGTTTAGACTCAGCTGAAACCAATACCCATCAACACAAACAAATATGCATAATGCAAGGTGACTGAGAGGGTGGTGGCCTCTCAGCTCCAGGCAGTCTTGGAGCAAACAGATTATCTAGACCCATTTTGGGCGGGCTATGGGGTTGAGACTGCTTTGGACGGCCTGATGGATGAACTTCAACTGAGTAATGACAGAGGTAGTGTGACTCTGTTGATTCTTTTGGATCTCTTGGCAGCCATTAATACCATCAACTGTGGTATCCTTCTGGGTCACCTGAGGGAAGTGGGATTGAGTGATACTGTTTTACAGTAGCTTCATTCCTACCTTTCTGACAGATTCCAGATGGCGTCACTTGGAGACTGTTGCTCTGCAAAGCGGGAGTTAATGTATAGAGTTTCACAAGGCTCAATACTGTCTTCAGTGTTTTGTAACAACTACATGAAACCGCCAGGAGACATCACCAGGGGATTTGGTGCAGGGTGATCAATATCCTGATGACACCCAGATCTATTTTTCCATATCAACTTCATCAGGTAAAGGCACAACTTCCTTAAATGCTTGCCTGGAGGCAATAATGGGCTGGATGAGGGGTAACAAGCTGAAATTGAATCCGAATAAGATGGAGGTACTGACCCCTGCTAACTGAGCAAAGAGACACCTTTTAAAGTGGTAATTCTCTGATATTTAGCAGGGGGAGAGCAACTGGCCCTATCCAGCCCTAGCATAGCATCCCTCCAGTGGCTGTTGCTGGTATCTGCCTTCTGTTTCTTTTTAGATTGTGAACCCTTTAGGAACAAGGGACCATCATATTTATGTATTTATTTCTGTATGTAAACCACTTTGAGAACTTTGGTTGAAGAGCAGTACATAAGTAGTAGTAGTAGTAATAGTAGATGGCGGTCAGAACTTGAGAGATGGTTTAGATCTGGGTGCGGTTACATTCCCCCAGAAAGAACAAGAACATAGCTTGGGAATGCTCCTGGATCCAAAACTCTTTCTCATCCCTCTTGGGGTTGAGGCAATGGCTGGGGCATTTTTTATCAGCTTCAGCTGATACATCAGCTACATTCATTTATAGAGCAAAATGGCCTTAAACAGTGGCACATATGCTGGTAGTCTCCAGGCTTGACTACTGTAATGCAATCTACATGGGGCTGCCTTTGTATGTAGTCCGGAAACTACAGTTGGTACAGAATCCAGCGGCCAGACTGGTCTCTGGGATAGAGACCATATAACACCATTCTTAAAGAACTGCACTGGCTGCCAATATTTTCTGAGTGAGAAATCAAGTGCTGGTTATTGCTTGGGTCCAGGATATGTAAGAGAGCACCTACTTTGTCATGAACCATCCCACCTATTGAGATCATTTGGGGAGATCCAGCTATGGCTACCACCAGCTCGTTTGTTGGTTACTCGGGACTGGGCCTTCTCTGTGGCTGCCCCGAGGTTCTGGAATGCACTCTCTATTAAAATCAGAGTTTCTCCATCTCTGGCTGTTTTGACACACCTGTTTTCTCAAGCTTTTAATTAATTTTAATTGGCTTTATATCATAAAATATTTTTAATCATTTTATCCTGTTCTTGTATTTTAACTTCCATACACTGCCTAAGGATGTATAGGTATAGAAATATGATAAACAAATAAACAAACTGAATGGAAAGTGTGAGGAGTAGAGACACAGATTCAAATACCTGCTTATGGAACTCCCTGGGTGGCCTTGGGCAAGACACAAGCCTAACCTAATGTAAAGAATTATGAGAGTAAAAAGGAAATCCCACAGCATTTTTTGCAGTGAGATTTTATAAATCATCATCATCATCATCATCATCATCATCATCATCATCATCCAGTGTTGATTCAAAGTGAAACCTTTCTCCCACTGAATAGTGTATGTGGACACAAGCATGCAGGTTAAACAAAGGAAAAGATTAAGCTCTTCAAAGGTAGGACTCTGTGATTTATTTTGATACGATGGTTCTGTGTCTGTTCGCTGTAAGTAAGTATGCCAAAAGCTGGAGGCATTGCTGTCTTCCAGTGTACTTAGCTTCAGGGTTAGAAAGCCAGAGGTAATGGACACAGCGGATTTTGTCCAGAGTGCTGGAAATCTCATACCAACAAACCGTAAAACTGATGGTATCCACTTCAAATCTTCAGGCTTTGCAGTTAAGATATGCTTCTGCTGTGGAGAGTCAGCAATATTACGAATGGCCCATTTTCATCAAAAAGCCATTGAATTACTGCAAAGAAAAAATTCCAATTTGCCTCACATTTGGAACTGTACTGGCTGTAAATGATCTACACTGATATTTTAAAAAGGATTTTGGAATGATAAAAGGAACTTCTGGGATATAATTATGTTACACAGAAAGCAGCTTCATAGAAATTACTTCTTATTGAACAAGAGTGTCCCAGGGAGGTAGCAGCAATTTCCATCAAAATAAACCACAGCAACATTATAAATTGCATTGGCACAGAACCTAATGGCCAAACAAATAAGGTTTAAACTAACATTGCCTTTGGAGGGATTTTACAGATGCAGATACACTGAGTTCTGGCTGCGAGAACTGATTCCGCCATGCCTACACCTACTGTGCTCAACAGCTGTTGCAGAGTTATAGCAGACATGTTAGACCCAAGGCTGGGTACAGAGCAAGCACATAAATCAGAGGCAGTGATCTTAAATAGCGCTCTCCTTTGAATGAACAGCTGTGTCTTTACTGTTGCCTTGCTAGTATCTATGCATGTCAAGGTCTTGCTTCTACATTTCTTTTGCACCACTCGAGAAAGCTGTGCAAAAAGGGGTAGTTTGCTGACAGAATTACCACATTCCTCCTTTTCCAGCAGTTAGCTCATCTTCTTTCTTTGTGAAAAACATGTGAAAAAACCTTGAAAGACCATCTCATGATCTGCAGGTTTTTCGTTGAAACCTCCATCTGTTGTACTACAATTCCCTTCATCTCTGACTATTGACCACTGTGGTTGGGGAGTGCTCCCACTCCCACTCCCACTCTGGGATTTGCTGCCCAGCAACGGCTGGAGGGCCAAAGTTGATTTAGATCAGAGTTGGTCAGGGTGTGGCCCATAGGCTTCATCTGTGCCCTGAATGATTCTTTTAGACCCTGATCTCTCCTTCTCACTGAGGTAATTGTGTGGTGACCTTTCGTTTCTCAGTAGGAAGGGTGTCCATCAGGTAAGAAGTGGTGCTTAAAACTGACTTTTGGCCTCTGTGGTGCCAATTCCCAAGAGTTTTGTGCAAGAAGCAGATCTGGCCATGCAAATGGAGCATGGGACAGAGTCATATATAGATTTCTAACTAGTAGGTGCCTTTCTATAGACATGTGATGATACAGTGGCCTCTGCGGTGACGTCCCATTTCCTAAAAGGAGAGGCACCTTCCAGGCTCTTCAGACTGATGTGTATTAGGGCATGCACAAAGCTAGTTATTAGTATTCGAATGGCTTACAGCTCCATACTGGTAGCTATTGCATCATGCTGCTGATGCAGGGGTGGGATGCATTGAATTGAGCAGATAGGTCAGTTTGATGCATTGGGGTGGGTGGTTTAGTTGCCAGTAACATCTCAACATTGCATCCTTTACCAGGGCATTGTGGTGCAATACCCAGTGCAAAATGGCAGCTGCTGAGGCTGCCTAGAAGGCCATTGGAAGAGGGAAGGAAGCCAATTCTTCAGTACAGGTAGCCTCACCTCCACCTCCACTCTGATGCAGCTTGACACAATACAATATTATATTGTATATCAAATTTATTTTGTTATTGAAGAAATTTCTCATCTGTATCAGTTCTTGTGAAAATTACTTAGATAAGGCTTGCATCTCATCAGATCTGCTTACTGACCTGATGCAATGCACAGCCCTAGTGTGTATATGTGTGTACTGAAGCATGGATGCTACCTGGGAAAGATGCTCAGAGAAAAGGGGGAGATGGTACCATGGCTGGGATTTGTTCCAACCCTAAAGAAGCTTAGTTGGGGAGTATATACACTGCCCCCCTAACCACTGCCACAGAATGAAAAATATTTCTGCTTCTGGTTAAGATTACAATGGGGAATGGAGGTTTGTCAATTATATATAATATGGAGAGTTAAGTCAGAAAAATTATGCCATCCCTCTCACAATACTAGAACATAGTGTCATCTAATGAAATTGATTGGCAGTTGAAGTACTTTTTCATATAACATATGATGGGAGTCATTTTGTGGATGTCGCTATCATAAAATACATAGTGGGCAACATCCAGACTGTTAGTCATGACTAAGTCCTATTGAAATTAATGGGATTTAAGTTAGTCATAACTATTTTGTCTAGATGTTGTCTTTTACAGTCCTGACATGTAGACATTTCTGATTCAAATGAAATGCCAACATTTCATGATGTAAGACTTGAAACCTCCTATCTAGATGGTTTCTGAAATTTTCCTGATATTCTTGTAATAAAAATGGAAATACGTCTGTAGTATACAAATACAAATAACATGTGGAAATAGATCTTCAGTATGACCAGATCTACAAATTGGGGAATACAAACAAAATGAAATAACCTCACAGTCTTCCTTAAGCACACAGTTTTGGATTTTCAAAATGAAGAAATAGTCAAGAAAGTTTTTTTTAACAAATCCTCTAACATCTGCTGCTCATCAGTTTCAGTCAAATATACCCAATAGTGGCCATATAAAGATCCAGCTGTTAGTATTCATCATGTTTGCAGTCTTGAGTGCAATACATTTAAACAAGAAAGTCGGGGGGATACAGTAATTTTAGGCAGTTTTGTCAAAGTGACTGCTGTTTAATTCACGGCACAGGAGCTTGCTGAAAATCTCTTACTTTTAGCAAGCAAGAAAAGGCCCAGGGGGCATTTTATTAGTGTTGACTTTTCCCTTAAAAAACAAAGAAAAAATAATGTTTTAATCAGGTGCTCATATTCCAGAAACAAAATAGGCATTTAGCAAGCAGTGAACCATGCTTTTTCATTACAAAAAACAATTACATAGAACTAGAACGTGTATTTGTTAGCTGTTGATTGTTTGTGTAGCCATCTTTAAAGATTATCTGAAAAAATGTTAAGAAAAGTCATTTTAAAAAAAACAAAGCAGTCCAGTACACAGACATAATGGAGAGACATGTTGACCAATGGAACCTAAGCATACTTATGTATTGGGTTGCAGTCAAATGTCTTATTGAATCTGCTTAGGAAAATGTGGCATGGCAGGAAGGAGAGAAATCTTGCAGAAAAATTATAAAATAAAAAAGAGATGGGGTATATTGCTTCTTACGATGATCCAGAAGTTGCAATTAAGGTTGTGGTAAAACAGGATTAAATTATCTGGCACCTAGTTATGGCACCTAATTACATAGTTTTCCATCCTGTATCTCTTAATCTGAGACTCAAAATCTTTTGCCCAACCTGGATCCTTCCCTGGATCTGAAGTTCCTAACAGCTTGTTTAAGAACACATAAATTCCCTTACTAGATCCAATCAATGGTTTATCTAGTCTACAAGTCAGAGTGAAGACAGGCACATCAGTAGCCATGATGGCTAATATGAGGAATCCATCTCCAGTGAATTTCTTAATGTATGTTGGGGTCATTTCTATATTTAGGAATATGAGCTTTCCAAAAGCATCTGGTTGGCTGTTCTTTAGTTGCCATTTTCTGATCACTGTTAGAGATGGAATACTAGACTAGATGGTCTGATCCAGCAAGGCAATGTTTATCTTAGTACGTTGCAGGGGGAAGCCAGGAAAGATTATCAATAAACAGTCACATCAAAAATATATTACCACATATTATGCTGTGGCCTACTATTGTTGGAGTGAGTGACAGGAATGTAACAGAGGGTGCTCCATGTCTGAAAAGGCAGTGGCACCTATCAAACTGCTGACCACTGATGCACCAAGCACCTCCAACATGCTGAGACAACTTTTTCTTTCTCAGTCTAAACAAGTCTTTCTCAGTCTTTCTCTGGCAATTTTCAAAAAACACCTGAAAACCCATCTTTTCACTCAAGCTTTCTCAGCTTCCTAAATTTTTGGGGTTTTAATACCTGGTTTTAATCACTGTAATTGTTTAATTGTTGTTTTAAAATGTTTTTAAATTCTTAATTGTTATTTTTTTTTAATTTGTTTTAGCTCTTTAATGTTTTAGTGGTTTGTTTTAATTGTAAACCGCCCTGAGCCATTTTGGAAGGGCGGTATATAGATCAAATAAATAAATAAATAAATAATAAGATCAGATGCTAGTAAATTGAAAGATATGAAAGACAAGAAGCTGAAGAATGAAAATACCAAACAGTATCTGATCCAAAAATACCACCTAGATTCAAGGAAAATTAGAGAAGTCTTGGAAATAATAAAGCAGCAAATAACAGCAGTGTCAAAGAAGATTAGCAGATACGAAGCCAGAACTACGCAACACAGGCAGAATCTCCAATTCCAGGCGAATCAGAGACGTTTCTACCAAAGTATAGAAGGAGAAACTGCAAGAAACATAGAAACGCCAAATAAAGTAGAAACAGTGCAATCAATTCTGGGGAAAATTATGGGACAATCCAATAGATTATAATAAAAAAGAAGGCTGGATGAAAGAGGACAAAAAATGTAACCAACAAATGCAAGATCTAATAATAACACCAGAATTAATAAGTGAAAGAGCAAAGAAAATTAAAAATTGGACTGCTCCAGGCGATGATGAATGGCATGGCTTTTGGCTTAAACACCTAACAAGCCTTCATAAACAACTATCAAAACAGTTCAATCACATTTTGCAAGGAGGTGATATTGAACAATGGCTAACAACTGGGAAAACTCAGCTCATCATGAAAGACCAAGCAAAAGGTGCAGTTCCAAGTAATTATAGACAGATAACCTGTCTGCCAACCATGTTCAAATTATTAACTGGAATAATAGCAGATGAAGTGATGCAACACTTATTAACTAACAAACAGCTTCCAGCTGAACAGAAAGGAAATTGCCTGAACACCAGAGGCACAAAAGACCAGCTGCTAATTGACAAAATGATTTTAGAAAATTGCAAGAGAAGAAAAACCAATCTAAGTGTTGCATGGATTGACTACAAGAAAGCCTTCGATTCATTGCCTCACACATGCATACTAAAATGTTTAGAAACAACTGGGGTCAGCAAAAACATTCAGATATTTATTAAAAAAGCAATGAGCATGTGGAGTACACAGTTAACAATCAGTGGCGAGACACTTGGACAGGTTAGCATTAGAAGAGGCATTTTCCAAGGGGACTCACTATCCCCTCTGTTGTTTGTGATCGCCATGACCCCACTTTCACACATACTCAACAAAACAGGCCTCGGATACCAAACATCTAAAACATCAAGTAAAATCAACCATCTGCTGTACATGGATGATCTGAAGTTGTATGGAAAGTCCCAGTCAGAAATCGAATCACTGCTAAACACTGTCCGTATATGCAGTAGCGATATAGCAATGCAGTTTGGACTAGACAGGTGTGCTGCATTAATAATGAACAGAGGGAAAATAAGAAAAACAGAAGGAATAGAACTGCCCAATGGAAGCAACACCAAGAACCTGGAAGAGAAAGAACATTACAAATACTTGGGCATTCTCCAGGCAGATAACATCGCACACACTGAAGTTAAAAGAAAAATTGGAAGTGAATACATCAGGAGAGTTAGAAAAATCCTCAAGTCCAAACTCAATGGCGGGAACACCATACAAGCCATAAACACCTGGGCTATAACTGTTATCAGATACACTGCAGGAATAATAGACTGGACCCAGGCAGAGCTAGAGACGCTAGATCGTAAGACCAGGAAAATCATGACCATCAATCATGCTCTGCACCCCTGCAGTGATGTAGATAGGCTATACCTCCCTCGCAGCTCAGGTGGAAGAGGAATGCTGCAAGTCCATCAAACAGCAGAGGAGGAGAAAAGAGGCCTTGAAGAATATATAAGGGACAGTGAAGAAGATGCACTTCAAATGGTCAAGAATGAGAAACTATTCAACACCAATGAAACAAAGCAGGCCTACAAGAAAGAACAAGTCAAGAACCGAGCAGAAAAATGAAAAAATAAGCCACTGCATGGTCAATATTTGCACAATATAAGTGAAAAATCAGACATCACCAAGACCTGGCAATGGCTTAAGAATGGCAACTTGAAGAAAGAAACAGAGGGTTTAATACTGGCTGCACAAGAACAGGCACTAAGAACAAATGCAAAAAGAGCAAAAGTCGAAAAATCAACCACAAACAGCAAGTGCCGCCTTTCTAAAGAAGCAGATGAAACCGTGGACCACCTAATCAGCTGTTGTAAAAAGATCGCACAGACTGACTACAAACAAAGGCATGACAAAGTAGCAGGGATGATACACTGGAACATCTGCAAAAAATACAAGCTACCTGTAGCCAAAAATTGGTGGGACCATAAAATTGACAAAGTTGAAGAAAATGAAGATGTAGAAATATTATGGGACTTCCGACTACAAACAGACAAACATCTGCCACACAATACACCAGATATAACTGTAGTCGAGAAGAAAGAAAAACAAGTCAAAATAATCGACAGAGCAATACCAGGGGATAGCAGAATAGAAGAAAAAGAAATAGAAAAAAATCACAAAATACAAAGATCTACAAATTGAAATTGAAAGGCTGTGGCAGAAAAAGACCAAAATAATCCCAGTGGTAAATGGCACCCTGGGTGCAGTTCCAAACGACCTTGAAGAGCACCTCAACACCATAGGGGCCACAGAAATCACCATCAGCCAATTACAAAAAGCAGCTTTACTGGGAACAGCCTATATTCTGCAACGATATCTATAACAACAGCAACAACATTGACAATAAAATTCTGGCATTCCAGGTCCTTGGGAAGGACTCGATGTCTGGATAAAACAAACCAGTCAATAACACCTGTCTGACTGTGTAAACAAGAAATAATAATAAATAAATAAACCTTCTCCAAAATTCGTATATGGTCCCGTTTTTAAAACAATTCAGTGGAAACCTCCTCCTTTCTAGATTCTTTTCAGCCCATGCTATTCACATTCCTCAGCACGTTCCTGCAAATCCATATGTTAACAGGTAGGGATATCAGTAGGAATCAGGGGTAAAATCAAAGACAGTTGGTTGTGATTCACTTGGGAGTAGACTCCTGTCTCATACTAAAAAAAAAGACACACACACCCCAAAACCCCTTTCACTATATCCCGTCCATGGTAGAACTAGGAGGAACATTTTGCTGCATCCTAAAGATCAGGATGAAGAGGGTGATCCTTGCCAAAGGAACAGTTTGCATTGTGGAAAAGAACAGGCAGGAAATTGCCAACTGGATTCCCATTCCTTCATCTTGAGCACTGCTCCAGACCTCTCCATCAGGCCCCATGGGGAGCAAGCAATATACTAAAATTCACAGCAGGAGTTGGACTAGCATCTGCTTAACTGCCTGAAATTCACTCAGCCTCTCTTAAGAAGGATACCATATGGGCTCTTTTCCACATCTGATAAGATCCTAAAGGCTTTACCTATTTATATGTGCAGCTCTCAAAAGTTTTAAATTGACTTTCATGATGACAGATCCAATGGGATATTCTGCACCCTACACAGACACAACAAGCAGTCTCACCCTCATCAGCTGTTTCAATGCCAAAGGACGACCAATGTACTTTACAGACCTTTACATATGTGGGCTGTGGGGATTAAGTATATTATACATCCACAGCAGTTATGCTTTCCTTTAAAAATAATGCAAACCCTCCTGTGCAATGTGCTGTAACAGAAAAAGGAATATGACACAAGTAAAAGAGCTGAGCTCAGCAACCCATCATTCAGTATTGGGGGCATTCTGGGAAATAGAACAAAGTCCTGGGTGGGAGTGACAATGAAAGTCCCTCTCTGCTGTTGGAAACAACCTAGAGAGCAGGCTGTTCCTCTCTTCTGCTTAATTGATTTGGTGTGGCTCTGTCTCCACTGTGTGTGGCCTAGCTGACCACATCTCTGGCATGCCCACCTGTTCTTTTTCAGTTGTGCATTCCAGAGATCCACCGCAAAGGACTTAGGAATGCACATGAGGCAACGTGTCCTACAAGATGTAATCAACAAAATCAAGGTTACAAAATCAAGGATACAACAAAAACAAAATCAAGGATACAGATCCCAGCTTAGAGTTGCTGCAGGCTATTCACATATTCCAACTGTTAAGAAAAAGGAACCTGCAGGAAACACATATAAAGCCAGCCTATGGGGTGTGTTCTGCAATATTCCATAATACAGAATTCTATTATGATGAGTAGTAGGATATGCAATACTAAAATGTTGCATTCCCTAAACTCCTGTTATCCACATTCACTCTCAGTCATAGATACTCATGCTAGTTTAACTGTATTTAAATAGCACTCCTGTTTATCTGAGCATCTGATTATTTCATTCGTGCCAAAGTCCTCTGGGCCATTTAGATAGATGCAGTTTTAATATATTTTGCTTTGTGCTGAAATGTAAAGATAGAAGTAATTGGATATGTGAGAACAGCAGCACACAGCAAACCTCTTCTGATAACTCAGGTATTGATTGCTATCAAGTCATTGGAAAAGCTCAGTGCATAAAACGTAAGAGTGGTGTGGAAGGGAAAACAAGCACATCTTATTTGTCGACTGTCTCTTGTTTCTAGCCCTGAAGGACTCTTCAGACCCTGGAAGATTTTCACATCGGGCTTTTAGTTGGCATCTCCTCCAGAATGGAGGGGGTGCATCCAAATATCAGCCAAATTTCCCCTGTATGCACTTCACACACAATTTGGGTTTTTCATCAGGTGTTAGAGTGTAGCTTGATTTATATCCAGGGTTTTAAAAAAAATCCACTTTTTGCATCAGTTTATTGGGGCAACTTCAAACTTGCAATAAAGTCTCAAAGAAAACCCATTATTTTGTCACAGCAAAGCCTGCTGTCTGGGAAAGCTTCTGGAGAAGATCATACAGACCCAACCACTCATACAGGTTTCTCCTACAAAACAAACTCCCCACTTCAATATAGTGAATATTATAAAGTATAGAGTATCTCTCTCCAGCAGTTAAAAAAATGTGTTGGAGCGTAAAAATGAATTAATTTGGAATTTTTTTCTGGTATGTGGGCTTTTAAAAAGTTTTACAGTAGTAATTATATAAACACAAGCATGCCCCAAACCCAAAAGATTATTGTTCTTAGAATAGCCTTTTAAAAAAATCCAAAATATACATTAAAAATTAGTCAGTATATGATTGTCCATTTGTAGTATTGTTCCGTTGTTTAAAAGCTCTGGTACAGATAAGCAGCAGGTACTTACTGTAAATTTGTTAGTAGGAGAAAAGCTTATAAACAGCAAAACACTGGAAAACTGGAAAGAGGTCTCCATTGTGAATCAAATTGGTTAAAGACAGTGGCTGACATACAGAACAAAGATGCACTGGAGGTTTTACAGACATGGCTTTCCTTCCAAATCCACTCCTGATTGGAGTGTGTCAGTCCACATATTCGCTGGATTTAACCTGACCTCCCTGTGGGCTATCAGAGACCAGGACAGACAGGGCTTTGTTTTTCTCCGAAGGGAGGCTGCAAATTCTGGCTTAGCCCAAGTTATGTCCAGGGTTAAAAAATCCTCTATTTCCAGCAGCTTTTGAAAAAAGACCTGGGGCTTCTGCTTTCTCTAAGTGTTGATGGAGGTGCTGAGGGACTATTTTTTGACACCTTCCCTGTGCCCAAGAAGCCCTCTGTGCCACTGGAAAATATGGGTGGCACAGAGGGCTTCCTGTGCAAGGGGAGGGCCTTCCCTGCTGCACTGCAACAGTTTATTTGCAAGTTCTGTTAAGCTGCTCTATCAATGCACCAGTGTATCTTTGCTCTGTATATCAGCCAGCATTACTAGTTGGAGAAATGAATATTCTGACATAATTTGACTTTGGGAAGCGAGTGGGAATTCTAATATAATATTGGTTAGGTGGACCCCTTTTGTGGCACACTGCAATAATTTTAATTTTCTACATTTGGAAGAACATAGCTCCTCTGTTGTTTTGAGTTATCATTTTAATATACTTCTTCTGTGTGCATATGTATATGTCTATTTTATTAATTTTAAACCAATCTGGGATTTAAAAACTGCAGGGATTCTGTGGCAGACAAGTTGGGCTTATTTAACAGACCAAATGATGTGGAAGGAATTCCCTGTAATATTTTTTTCAGGTTAAAAAAAAGGGCAGAAAGAAAGTGTGGATGTAAGCAATTGATATGGTGTTAATGCTAGTTCCTATAACCAGGGTGGTGGTGGTGGTGGACCTGCTTAACCCCCAGCATAGCATTCCTCTGATGGCTGTTGCTAGTATTTCCCATGTTTCTTTTTAGATTGCAAGGCTTTTTTAGTCAGAGAACCTTCTTCTCATTCATTTGACTGTGTAAACTACTTTTAGAATTGTTTTGTTGAGAAGAAGTGTGTTATTAATAGTAATAACAATAACAATATGACATTCTTCAGCCCTGTAGATCTTGGCCCATTGGCATATGTCTCCTTTTGAGCTCTTCTCTCCCGTTTTCCTTCTCTCAGATTCAGCTAGAGTGGCCAGATCCAGATCACCAAAATAGAGGATATGCATCACTGAGGAAGAGGACATAGAAGACATTTATCACCCAACTAGAGGTCAAATGAGGATGAAAAGGGTGCACTAATTTGCATTAAAATTGCCTATGTTTATATGTATAGATGTAAATTTATTATTATTATTCCTGGTGACTGCCAGCAAGATATTAAGTCACTTTTCAGAATTAAAAATATGCTGCACTCCCAACATCTAAATACCAAACAATAAAATCAGATGAAATATTAAACTATTAGATTCTTATGGAGAACAGGTTCTTATCTGAATAGATTCTTATCTTTTGTTCTTATCTGAACAAAAACATACCTGTGAATCAGCAAAAGGAAGGGGTTTTTTTTGTTCTGTGTATTGGATACTTTCCTATTCCAAGAAGATAAGCAAAGAGATGGGGGAGAGACTTGTGGATATGTATTTATAAAGCAATTTGCTCTCCCCTCCAAGAAGAATTCAGTTCCTCATGGAGAGGCAGTTTTCTCCCTTCCCTAGTCAGGAAAAGATGCTAAGGAGGATCACATCAGCAAAACAGTATGTTTCTGCTTGGCCTGCTGTCAGGCATAGCTATTGATAGTCGCATAATTCTCCTCCTGCTCTCAGAAGCAGGATGATGTGACAATCAACAACTATGCTTGGCAGTCGCTGACCATTAAAAACATAATCAAGCCAGATGCCCCATCCCAGACAAATATCAAAAATATCGGACAACACATAAAAATTCTGGACAACCCTTCAAAATCACAGACTATTTGAGATTTTAAAAAGGGACCTGTCCACATTAGATTCTTCCCTGTGCTCTTCTCTTCCCTTCTTCCTCTGGACCGCTCCTGCGTCATGTCTCCACTTTATTCCCTTGTTTTCCTTACTTTGGGCTTAGTTTCCTTTCCTCTTAGTTTTCTTCAGCTTGGGCTTTCTCAGTCCCTGGTTTCCTTCTTTCTGAGGCCCATCCTTCTTCTATCTGTCTTTTTCTAGGCCCCCTTTCTCAGTGGGCTTTCTCAAGGCTGGTCTAGGATAAATGATGTCCTGAGTAATCCATGCCTCCCCACCAGTTAATTTATCAGCATTGCCAAGCTGTGTTGCTTATGTAGGATTGTGTAGGATTGTAAAACCTGGTACTGTAACGCTACTTTTGCCAGGCTTCCTGAGCAATACCTATGAAAAGGGCCAGAGCTCCCTCTCAGTAATTTGCTCCTCTGCTGACAGTGCTCTCCTGCTCCAGTTAGCTGGATCCAGCTAACTTTCACAGGCCATAAACTCAACAAAGAGAGAGTCACCAAATTCAATTCAGTGCCCCCTTCAGGTAGGTGTCCTGGATGACTGCCTATCTCTTCCACTCTTAATCCTGGTGCAATGCCTCTCTCTAGGGTCAGAACAGTCCAGCTAAGGGTAGTCACAGACCCAGCTTCTGCCTTGTTTACCACCCATTTGGCAGTTTAGCCAATTATTGCCTGAAGCTTCATCACCGCCAATGTGGTGCTAGCTGTATAAATGCAAGGGCCGCTAGGTGGCACTATGCAAGGAATCTAGTTGTGGGAGGGGAGAAGTAAACATTTTACTTTTACCTCATCATCATGTGCAGACTCTCAGTTAATGCTTCATGGGGCGGATTCAGACATAACGGGGAACCAGAGGCAGAGCAGCCAGAGGTCTCCAAACCTGAACATCCGAATGCAGGAAACTGCAGTTCAGACACTAACCCTAGGGTTCACTCACCAAACTCCAATTTGAACCTTCAGTTTAATGTGAGATTCGCTGCTCGGGCCTCAGGTTTGCAGCTGCCTCCATTATGTCCAAATTCAGTAATGGAGACAGCCTTCCCTGGGACTGGAGTAGGAAGCTCCTCCCTCTCTCTATCCTGATCAGTTGCCATGGCTGTCCATCAATCAAAGGAGGAAGCCCGGCAGCCAGTTCCCCCTCCTTTCTGTAGTCCCTACTGCAGAGAGGAGGCCAGCACTTATGTTTGAATTACCAGACAGGTAATCGCATGGGGGCGGCAGGGGGAACCGCAGATCCATTGGAACCTCACTTCTGTGTGATGTCCGAATGCGGCCATGGTGGAGTTTAATTGGCATTACTGCAGGGTTCAGCAGGCCTTACAAGACAGCCAGGGGGGCACAGATAAAAGCAGAAGGAGCCTTTGGAAGCTTAGCTGCTTTAGCCAGAATCTGCATATCACTGCTATGAAGCCAGACAAAGGAAAGGCCTAGACCTGAGAAAACACAGTTTTCAGGGTAGTGAGGGTGAGCCAAACCAGCTTCAACTACATTGCACTGCAGTCACCACAAAGTCCTTCAATAACTACAATAACATAGAACTAGAGAACTGAAGGTCATCTAATTATTAATTTATTTATTTATTTATTTATTTATTTATTTATTTATTTGATTTATATACCGCCCTTCCAAAATGGCTCAGGGCGGTTCACAATTAAAACAACTTATAAAACAGTAAAAAGCTAAAACAAATTAAAACAATAAAACAACAGCTAACAATTTAAAACATTTTAAAACAAAAATAAAACATTATCCCCAGACCCCAGCTCAAGAAAACGTAGACTCAGTATAGAGGAAAAGGGCCACAACTTTGTTAACTATTACACACAGCATGGCAGACTGGAACACCAGGTGATTAATCACCCTTAAAGAACAGTGCGGGACAATAGAAGCAGGTCAGAACTCTGAAATCCTACCCAGCACCCTACTGGGGGGGACACACCCTGGCTCGGGAATGGGCAGGTACATCCCACCCAATTCCTTCAAAGCCAACCCCCCCTTCTGTAAGAGAGGGTCTGGATACTTCTAGGCATTCGTCCACCCCGGACCGCACAGCCCAAAGGTTAGAGAAGTCCTGAAGCAGGGTTCATGGCAATCATTCTCCCCGTGCCGCACAGGCTACAAAGGAGCGATTAACCAATCACCCCTTTTACATATCCAAGGGTGCTCAACTAATTAAACTCAGTTCCTCAAAGCAATTCCATCCTCCTGCATTTCCACAATCTAGAGACTTGTACATGACACAAGCAGACAAGAGGAACATTGCAGTAAAATGCTCACAAGCAATCGCTCCAGATAACTCATGCAAGAGCATCAATCCACATACCACAGGGAAAAGTGAGAAAAGATTGAGACAGGCCATTGCAGGCATAGCATACCAGCAGCTTCTGCTCACAGCAAATGGCAGAATCATGTGCTGTTCACCATGGACATACCACACATTGGAAGAAGAAGTAGACCTCAAAAAGAGGTACAACAAGAATACTTTATAACAGTGGAAGGCTAGATTTGAGTTGAGATCAGCTATGGAGTTACAGCAAACATTTCCAGGGAGATAGCTATAGCCATGTTGGTCTGCTGCAGAAAAACAACAGAGTGTTATTACGATGGTTACAGTATGAAAACCATGTTCATGAGCATGGCCGTGCCTGCTCATTGCCTGTTGGCACAACTGGTTCCCGAAAGATGTGCATATCCTCATCTGTACTGCATTTTAGCCCTAGATGGAACACAAGAGTTTTGGTTATTTGCATTAAAGCTTTTTGTTTTGTTAAAATGAGCAGAACACTGTACATCATATTTGTAACACCCACCTGGACAAGTTGGTAATATTTACTAGAGAATCGTCATGTGGCTAGCTTTCTTAAGTGAGTAATTTTGTCCGCTGAAATGGATTGATCCTAATTTAATGTTCCAAAAGTTCCAACATCAGGGAAGCTGAGTACGCAGCATGGAAGTATAAATGCTTTGGCATTTCTTCCATCTGGACTCGCAATACTGTGGAAAATAAGGTCATGCAGGTTCCTTGCTAGCTGTATGGTGCACAGAGTCCTTTGATGGCAAAAGAAAAAGGAGTCATTACCACTGGCCAGCAGAGGACCACCCACACAGCCTCAAGACACACAGACCACTGACTGATGTGTTTAATAAGTACACAGTAAATTTCTGAGCCGTACAGTTACGTGGGCAGGTTTCTGAAAAGAGCCCTGTGTTAAGAGCTTTTTCATATACTCCTCTCTTCAGCCTTTTCCTTAAGAAGGACACTTGCGTGTGTTGGGATGGAAATGAAACCAGGACCAGGTAAAGAGAAACTGAGGACAGAGATTTCGGAGGACAGAGAAATCTATAGCCAAAATGCAGATAATATAGTTCTGTGGATTTAACAGCACTTCTTGTCTCAGTGATTTCAGCTCCCTGAACTGCATATGGCACAGACATTGGTTCAATTTTAATAGAGATGGCTTGGTTTAGAAACTAAGAGATGCTACATAAACCCTTTAGAGAATCTACAGATCAGCTGACATCTGTAATCTCGTCCTCTCTTTAGGCTTAGTACACCAAATCTAGAAAGGTAATTATTCTGTTTCCTGGCACATCCAAAGTGTTCTGATATAAGGAAAAATAGCATTTCAGTCCCAGAATGCACTCTTGTGTAAACAAACATCATTGTAAATGTGAGGCTGGGGAATGATATTAACAGGTAAAGTGCAGTTTGGATTGCTTTTCAATTTAAGATAGCCATCACAATTTGGATTAAATTTAGACAGGACAAAGATAAAATGACCCTTGCTGGAATTCACCCCGGTATAATTAGAAGTGGTTGCATTTTTTAGATATTTACTATTGGTTGCAACTTTTAAAAAGAATTTTGAAACTCCTCCAAAATAAGCCATTACACCTCATGGCATGATGCTAGGCTCCACTGTTTGGATAGAAACTCATGTTGGCAGAACCTGAAAGTTAATTTCAGAATAAACATTTAGTTTAGTTGAGAAATGCATTCTTAGTTTATCAACATATATATGATTCCCAAATGAAGGAAAGCATGGAGAAATAAGTCAAATGATCAGTTTGGAGATAAAATGAAATCACAAATACATTTTCTCCTTTTCTTCATGCACTCGCTTCTGCCAAAAGCTGTTTTTCCTTTAAAAAAAGTTATCTGTTTCTTCACATGTCTCTTCTTTATATCTTTGATTAACATCTTCATCCTGATTCCCCAGACCATTCTCTTTCTTTCTAGCTCTCTCCCATATAGAGATTGACTCTATACATTAATTAATGTTTTACTGGGGAGCTATTATCTGACACTCTGCCCTCCTCTTGCTTCTCTGCCTGCTTTATTTTCACACATAGTTCAAGGGGAACATTTAGATAATCTAATCCAAGGGTAGGCAACTAGTGGCTGAACTAAAACTCCCATCATTCCCATCTGTAATAAATTGTGGCTGAGGCTGATGGTAGTTGTAGTTTAGCAACATCTGGAGAGCCGTATGTTAACTACCCCTGATCTAGTCCAACCCAATGCAGAAATCCAGAGCTAGAAAATCCCCATTTAGGTGTTTCTTTTAATGCTTAGCTGTAAGGAGCATTAACAGTAGGGTTGCCATATTCTGGCTTTCCAAATCCAGGTCCATAATTTGCATATTATGTAAATTGGCTTGAAAATAATTATGCATATGCAAATTAGCAGCTGCACCTTCTATATGATTTGTTTTTGCTCTGGATATCTACCAACAATAGTTGAGGAAGATATCTTTGCCTGACCATTTTTCTTTACATATTAACAGCAACAATAGAACAACAACAATAAAAGCACAGCTTTTTAATTAAGTCTGCAATTCTGTATATTCTTATTTGAGAGAAGATCTGATTGAAACCAATGGTGCTAACTTCTAAGTAGGCATGCATTGAATGTAAAGCCAAGAAAGTCCTTAAATATTACAATACACAGCCTGGCAGGCAGGTACTGATTCACATCAAAAGCAAGCTCAACTGCCCGATCCCCTGCTGATAACAAACAAGGCAACATTCCTCAGGGGACTACTGTACTTGTAAAAGTGAAACCTTCCCAGCTAGCTTCCTGTGCTCTTCCTCTCTTAATCCAAGTCCATTCTGCACATTTTGCTCCAGAACTCCACTTCTACAAGGGCTAGAGCTTAGGTTTTTTTATAAGAAAGAAAGAAAAAGAAAGAAAGAAAGAAAGAAAGAAAGAAAGAAAGAAAGAAAGAAAGAAAGAAAGAAAGAAAGCAAGCAAGCTGAAATCCAGGTGAATCTGGGTGGGCTCAGCAATCCAGGTGAGATGCTTGAAATCCGGGTGAAACCTGGATTCCGGGGGGCATGGCAACTCTAATTAACAGGAGGTATCCTCCTGCAACTTAAACCGAGTAGATCTAGTCTGCTCTCTGGAGCAGTGTCCAAATAGCCCTTTAGGGTGTTTTTCACATAGCAGGGCTTACCATGAGTTTACTAAGAGGCTTTGCGATAAGTTTGAAGTTGCCTCAAAAAACCGATGCAAAAAGTAAATCGGGCAGCAATGAGAAACCCAAATCATGTGTGAAGTGCTCCCCAATAGCTCGCAGGGACTTTGGGGTCAATCTGGCTCATATGTGAACACATACCCTCCATTCCAGAGGAGATGCAAGCTAAAAGCCCTGTGTGGAAAATGCCCAGGTATTTGAAGAGTGCTGTAATTCAGCACTCTGGTTCAGAATGAGGCAGCCAGGTTGGTCTCTGCATCATCTAGGAGAGACCAGAAGAAGAAAGAAGAGGGGAACAGCTTAGGTGGGGCACTGACTGTCTTTTGCTTCTGCCCCACCTCTTCTCCAGGTATGTAACATCTCCTGGGCTGCTGCTGAGCTGGGGCTTCTGCCATTATATAGGGCAGGCTGGACCAAGAGCTCTCGTCCTTGTGGCTCTCAGCCGTGGGGCGAGCTGCCTGGGGGCCCAGAAGATCTCTCTCCTCTGCCTGAAGATCTGTCTTCCCTTAATCGAGAAGCTAGCAGGAGTTTACATCAGCCTGGTTCTGGTTTTTATTAAGCCAAGTGGCTGTGGTGGGTTAGTCTGGGGAGATGTGTCTGGGAGAGCGAAAAAGTGGGTCTGGAGTGGGGGCGGCAATATCATGGGTAGCAGGCAGAGGGAGGTATGGCGGTGGGAGTTGGGCAGGCTGTTACAGGGGAAATTGGTCCAGGCAATTGAGGCCTGTTCCTTTTTCTGGCCCTTCTCCCAACCCTCTGACCCTAGGGAGCTCTGAGAACACTCCCTCGAGGATTAGGGTGCTGCTGCTGAATGCCAGGTCAGTTAACGCAAAAACATCTCTCATCCACGATCTGATTGTGGATGAGCGTGCTGACCTGGTATGTGTGATGGAGACCTGGTTGGATGCGCTGGGCGGGGTCGGTCTCTCTCAGCTTTGTCCTCCAGGTTTCCAGATCGTGCAGCAGCCCCGCCTCGAGGGTCGCGGAGGAGGCGTTGCAGTCATCTTTTGTAAGACTCTCCCCGTTTCCAGGTGCCCGGTCAGGCAATCTCAGAATTTCGAGTGTTTGTCCTTGAGGGTGGGCCTCCGAGATAGGCTGGGGATTCTGCTGGTGTACCGACCACCCCGCTGCACTTCAGTCTCCCTACCTGAGCTGGCGGGGGTGGTCTCGGAGGTGGCCTTGGGTTCCCCCAGGCTTATTGTCTTGGGGGATTTCAATGTCCACGCTGAGGCCCCCCTAGTGGGTGCGGCTCAGGATTTCATGGCCTCCATGGCAACCATGGGCCTGTCTCAATTGGTATCGGGCCCTACCCACGTGGCGGGACACACTCTGGATCTGGTTTTTGCTGACCGGGAAATAAATGATCTGGAGGTGGGGGAATTTGAGACCACTCCCTTGTCATGGACAGATCATCACCTGGTGGGGTTTAGTTTGACTGCTCCGTCTGCCCTCTGCAGGGGTAGTGGGCCGATTAAGATGGTCCGCCCCCAGAGGCTTATGGATCCGCTTGGATTTCAGACGGCCCTCGGGGAGTTTCCAGTGTCCAGAGCAGGTGACCCTGTCGAGGCCTTGGTTGATCTCTGGAATGGAAAGATGGCCCGGGCTGTTGACATGGTTGCTCCTAAACGCCCTCTCTGGCTTGGTGGAGCCCGTTCGGCTCCTTGGTTTTCCTCAGAGCTTAGGGCGATGAAGCAACTCGGGCGATGGCTGGAGCGACGCTGGAGGAAGAGTCGTCACGAATCCAACCGAACACGGGCTAGAGCCCATTTTAGGGACTATGCCGTGGTGGTGGGGGCGGTGAAGAAATGCTTTTTCTCCGCCTCCATTGCGTCTGCTCAGTGCAGACAAACAGAGCTGTTTCGTGTGGTGAAAACCTTGCTCCACACATCCCCCCGGACAATGGGGGAGGAGTCATCTACAGCTCTTTGTGATCGGTTTGCCTGTTGCTTTGCAGATAAAGTAGCTTGCATCCATGCTGACCTGGACTCCAGAGTTTTGGCAGTTCCGGCAGACGTGCCTTTGGTGCCATCTGGTCCCGTTGTGTTGGATTCTTTTCGGTTGGTGCGGCCTGAGGATGTGGACAAGATCCTGGGCAGTGTGTGGGTGACTTCATGTGCTCTTGACCCTTGCCCTTCATGGCTAATAAAAGCTGCCAGGGAGGGGACAGGCAGATGGGTGGAGGTGATCGTTAATGCTTCATTAAGGGAGGGCAGGATGCCATCGTGCCTCAAGGATGCGGTGGTAAGACCACTATTAAAAAAGCCCTCCCTTGATCCCGCCAACCTGGACAACTATAGACCTGTGTCTAACCTTCCCTTTTTGGGCAAGGTGATGGAGCGTGTGGTGGCGTCCCAGCTGCAGAGGGTCTTGGATGATACGGATTATCTGGACCCTTTTCAATCTGGCTTCCGCCCCGGGTATGGGACTGAGACTGCCTTGGTCGCTCTAGTGGATGACCTACGCCGGGAACTAGACAGGGGGAGTGCGTCCCTGTTGGTTCTGCTGGACCTCTCGGCGGTGTTCGATACCATCGACCATGGTATCCTTCTGGGCCGCATCTCGAGTATGGGAATCGGAGGCACTGCGTTGCGGTGGTTCTGGTCCTTTCTTGAGGGGAGGGTCCAGAAGGTGGTGCTGGGGGACTACTGCTCGGCCCCGTGGCCGTTGGCCTGTGGGGTCCTGCAGGGATCGGTCTTGTCCCCCATGCTGTTTAACATCTACATGAAGCCGCTGGGAGAGGTCATCCAGGGATTTGGACTGAGTTGTCAGCAATATGCGGATGACACTCAGCTCTATCTCTCCTTGTCATCTGATCCTAGGGAGGCGGTGGATGTCCTGAATCGGGGGCTGGAGGCCGTGATGGAGTGGATGTGGGCTAACAAACTGAAATTGAATCCGGATAAGATGGAGATACTGTTGGTCAGTAGGAAAGCCAATCGGGATGAGGAGATTTTACTGGTTCTGGATGGGGTTGCACTCCCGTTGAAGGAGCAAGTACGCAGCTTGGGGGTACTACTGGACCCGGCTCTGCTTTTGGAAGCTCAGGTGGAGGCAGTGGCCAGGGGTGCCTTTGCACGGCTTCGACTGGTGCGCCAGCTGCGTCCCTTTCTCGAGAAGGCAGATCTGGTCACGGTTACCCACGCCTTAGTCACGTCGCGGCTGGATTACTGTAATGCACTCTACGTGGGGCTGCCCTTGAAGAATATCCGGAAACTGCAGCTAGTGCAAAACGCGGCAGTGAGGGTGTTATCTGGAGCTGCCCATTGGGAACATATCACCCCCATTTTGAAAGAGCTACACTGGCTGCCGGTTCGTTTCCGGGTCCAATTCAAGGTGCTGGTTTTGACCTTCAAAGCCGTTAACGGTTTGGGCCCGGGGTATTTGAGGGGACCGCCTGCTCCCAGGGGTTGCTGCCCGCTTGACGAGGACATCTGAGGGGGCCCTGCTCCGGGTGCCGACAATGAGGGAGGCCCGGCTTTCGTGCACTCAGTACAGGGCCTTCTCTGTTGCTGCCCCTAGACTCTGGAATGCTCTCCCGGTGGCCATTCGTTCCTCAGACTCCATCACGGCTTTTAGAAAGCTTTTAAAGACTTGGCTTTTTACCCAGGCTTTTACATGATCGTTTTTACTGCGGCTTCTCTGTGTTTTTATCTGTTATCTGTTGTCGTGTTTTTATGCTTGTTTATATGTTTTTAGCTTGATGTTTTTATTGCTTGATGTTTTTACTGCTTTTATTGTATGTTTTAATTTTTGTAAACCGCCTTGGGGTTTTCTTTTAACGAAAGGCGGTATAGAAATTTAAAAATAAATAAATAAAATAAAAAATAAAATATTACTCCTGTACTGAAAGAGCTAGACTGGCTGCTGATACGTTTCCGGGCAAAATACAAGGTGCTGGTTATAACCTATAAAGCCCTAAACAGCCTGGGCCCTGGGTATTTAAGAGAACGTCTTCTTCATCATGAGCCCCATCGCCCGTTAAGATCATCCGGAGAGGTCCATCTGCACTTGCCACCAGTTCGTCTGGTGGCTACTTGGGGACGGCCCTTCTCTGCTGCTGCCCTGAAGCTTTGGAATGCACTCGTGGCTGAAATAAGAGCCTCCCCATCTTTGGCAATTTTTAAAAAATCTTTAAAGACGCATCTGGGTGATTTAATTAAATCACTCAGGCTTTTAATTAAATACTGTTTTAATAGTTTTTGCATTGTTTTATAACATTGTTTTAAAATTTTAAATTGTTGTAATGTTTTAACATTTTGCTGCCATTTATTTTAACTAATGTTTTAATTTTTTCTTTTGTCATTTAATTTGTTTTGTTGTAAACCACCCAGAAAAATAGGTTTGGGGTGGAATAAAAATATGTTAAATAAATAAATAAATAAATAAATAAATAAATAATCCACCCACCCACCTCGGTCTTCTGTTCTCCAGGTTAAACATATTTCTTTCTTTCAACCTTTCCTTATAGGGCATGTTCTCCAGATTCCTCATCATTGTTGTCCTCCTCTGAACCTGTTCCAATCTGCCTTCATCCTTCTTAAAGTGCAGTAATCCAAAATATATACTGTATTCCACATGAGGTCTACTAGGGTGGAACAAAGTGGAACGATTACTTCTTGTGACTTGTAAAGTATGGTTCTATTAATGCAGCCTAGAGGTTGCTGGTTTGAATCCCTGCTGGTATGTTTCCCAGACTATGGGAAACACCTGTATTGGGCAGCAGTGATATGCTGAAGGGCATCATATCATACTGCGTGGGAGATGGCAATGGTAAACTGCCCCCCCCCCCGCGTATTCTACCAAAGACAACCACAGGGCTCTGTGGGCACCAGGAGTCGACACCGACTCGACAGCACTTTACCTTTAAAATAGTTTTAACCTTTTTTTGCAGCGGCATCTCCCGGAAGCACTGCCCATACTTCAAACAAATTAAACTACATCTTTCACCCCAGTTTCTCTCTCTGCTTGTTTCCTGTAATCCCTCAACCTGCTATCTGGACCCTCTTCCTTCTCTTGCTGTCATGGTCTTTGTGTCTTTAATTTATATCATTAATCTTGCTCTGCCTATTATTCTTTTTCACCTGCTTCTAAACACTTCAGTGGATGATATTATGGCCACAATACATTTCAGTAGCTGCTTCCTGGGAAAACAAAAGAAGAAAGGTGAGACAAATAGCCAAGCAATAAGAATAATCTTATTGAAACATATGTATGTAAACTTCATAGGCCTCTAAGCACCATTACCTTACATCCCAAATGTTTCTCTTGTTGTAATGCCTTCTGCACTCAAGTAATGATACCTATATGGTTTAGGAGGAACCAAAGTTGCCCAGCCTATGACAGCCATTAAGTGGATCTCATCTGGCAAATAAAGACGTCGTCCTTTGGTTCCTAAATATAAAGTTGGGGTAAAACATAAAATTGGGGTAGTGGAGGAAGACTGCCCTTTTGGTCTAAGTTAGTGAGGTCATTCACACAACCAAAAACTGGGTAGGACAAGTGTCCTACCCAGGTTTGGGAGCTGTGAGTTTTCCCAGTTTTCAGTTGTGTGGGTACAAATAGGTAGTGGGAGGGATTGTTTGGAATTAAGGTAGGAGGAAACACTGGTTAGAACAGCACTGTCCTACCCAGCTTTTACATCCAGCATTTGACCAAGGTAGGAGGAAAGCTGTCCCACCCAGCTTTTCCTCCTACCTTGATTCCACACAATCACCTCCCTCCTCCTATCTAATTGTTTGCTTCCACACAACCAAAAATTGGGAGCATACACTGCTCCCAAACCTAGGTAGAACAATTGTCCTACCCAGTTTTTGGTTGTGTGAATGATCTTTATGTGTCTTACTGTACATCCACACAGTTGTGCTTATCAGTTGGTGACTGCAACATCAAATGGTGACTTATAGGTGTGTAATTGCTCTCACACATCAAGCAATACAGACAGAGCTTTTATACTAGTGAATATTACTACAAATACAATTTGGTACATTCCGTTGTGCATTGCCTTGTTGTAAGTCTTCCAATAATGAAATATCATGATCTAGGTCTCTATGAAAATCATATCTTAGATTGCCTAGCATTGATTTTCCAGCCTCTTATGATGACATCATCCCATCTGTACATGATACATCTATTCCACGTGGACCTAGGAATCAGCTCTCCAACTTCAAGACCTCAGTAAGGTCATTGTTAAGAATGCTCTAAAGTGGTAAAGAATAGACTCATTTTAGGGGAGCCAAGAACCTGCCATGAGTCATGGCCCAGTGTCTGGAATTTTACTCTTCTTCACCCTCTAAAGGCTTTCCACACTGTGTTGATTGCATATGGTTCCATAAAATGATTTGTTTTCCTAAAGAGGGTAAGAGCTACCAAATATTTTAAAGGAACTAGGCCTCATTAAGGAACCCATACTTCTTAATACATAATTCAGTTTTTGGTATCCTAGATTAAAAACATATGCCATCTAAAATTGAATTGCACCCACATGTTTGTGCATCCAAATATACATAAATAACGGAATCATTAACTCAGGGCAATTGAATTTAAAGAGACTTGAGTAATGCCCAATTCACATGGCTGAACCAGCTTGCTAAACAGATGAATAACCGGACTGGTGCAGAATCTGATATGCACTGAAGTTGCTCCATGCCATATAGATTCATTTTATATCCATTTTTTTGCTTTCTAACCAGAAGGATGAGATATCCCTAAATGTCACTAAGTTTTGTTTGATCACTAGTAAAATCAGGCAACAAATACTAACAACTGCATAGCAGGCTGAGGTATCAAAAGGGGTATGAATTTATTGTGTATAGTATAGATATAGATCCAGTCGTGCATTATGCTTGCTCACTTGCTTTCTTTGGCTAGACCTGTTCTGTTTGCTGATCTGTGACAATATCAGTAAAGATTGGTTGAATGATTGAGCACAATGTGCCCCTGCTAACTTGGCAAAGAGGCACCTTTTAATGTGGTGATTCTTTTTATTTAGCAGGGGGAGAGTAACTGGCCCTATCCACTCCCAGGACAGTACCTCTAGTGACTTTGCTGGTGTCTATCTTTGCTGGTGTCTCAGCAAACTGGTGTCTACAATTAAGGTCTACCACTTTGCTGGTGTTTAACTTTTTAGATTGTGATCCATCTTATTTATTTATTATTTCTCTGTGTAAACCACCCTGAGCCATTTTTGGAAGGGTGGTATAGAAACTGAATAATAATAATAATAATAATAATAATAATAATAATAATAATAATAATAAAAATAGCCCCCAGTGAGGCACTACCTTGGCGTGGTTGTGGGGCTTGTGTGCTGCATTAATAATGAATGACAAGTATGCTGCATTAATAATGAACAGAGGGAAAATAAGAAAAACAGAAGGAATAGAACTGCCCAATGGAAGCAACACCAAGAACCTGGAAGAGAAAGAACATTACAAATACTTGGGCATTCTCCAGGCGGATAACATTGCACACACTGAAGTTAAAAGAAAAATGGGAAGTGAATACATCAGGAGAGTTAGAAAAATCCTCAAGTCCAAACTCAATGGCGGGAACACCATACAAGCCATAAACACCTGGGCTATGCCTGTTGTCAGATACAGTGCAGGAATAATAGACTGGACCCAGGCAGAGCTAGAGACGCTAGATCGTAAGACCAGGAAAATCATGACCATCAATCATGCTCTGCACCCCCGCAGTGATGTAGATAGGCTATACATCCCTCGCAGCTCAGGTGGAAGAGGAATGCGACGATATCTATAACAACAGCAACAGCATTGACCATAAAATTCTGGCATCCCAGGTCCTTGGGAAGGACTCGATGTCTGGATAAAACAAACCAGTCAATAACACCTGTCTGACTGTGTAAACAAGAAATAATAATAGAAATTGAATAATAATAATTGTTGTCATTGTTAAATTATTATAAATTATTATTATTATTTATTTACACAGTCAGACAGGTGTTATTGAATGGTTTGTTTTATCCAGACATCGAGTCCTTCCCAAGGACCTGGGATGGCTGAATTTTATTGTCAATGTTGTTGCTGTTGTTATAGATACCGTCGCAGAATATAGGCTGTTCCTAGTAAAGCTGCTTTTTGTAATTGGCTGATGGTGATTTCTGTGGCCCCTATGGTGTTGAGGTGCTCTTCAAGGTCGTTTGGAACTGCACCCCGGGTGCCAATTACCACTGAGATTATTTTGGTCTTTTTCTGCCACAGCCTTTCAATTTCAATTTGTAGATCTTTGTATTTGGTTCCCCCCCCCCCTATTTCTTTTTCTTCTATTCTGCTATCCCCTGGTATTGCTATGTTGATTATTTTGACTTGTTTTTCTTTCTTCTCGACTACAGTTATATCTGGTGTATTGTGTGGCAGATGTTTGTCTGTTTGTAGTCGGAAGTCCCATAATATTTTTGCATCTTCATTTTCTAGCAATTTTTCAGTTGTATGGTCCCACCAATGTTTGGCTACAGGTAGCTTGTATTTTTTGCAGATGTTCCAGTGTATCATCCCTGCTACCTTGTCATTCCTTTGTTTGTAGTCAGTCTGTGCGATCTTTTTACAACAGCTGATTAGGTAGTCCACTGTTTCATCTGCTTCTTTACAAAGGCGGCACTTGCTGTTTGTAGTTGACTTTTCAACTTTTGCTCTTATTGCATTTGTTCTTAGTACCTGTTCTTGTGCAGCCAGTATTAAACCCTCTGTTTCTTTCTTCAAGTTGCCATTCTTAAGCCATTGCCAGGTCTTGGTGATGTCTGATTTTCCACTTATATTGTGCAAACATTGACCATGCAGGGGCTTATTATTCCATTTTTCTGCTCAGTTCTTGACTTGTTCTTTCTTGTAGGCCTGCTTTGTTTCATTGGTGTTGAATAGTTTTTCATTCTTGACCATATGAAGTGCATCTTCTTCACTGTCCCTTATATATTCTTCAAGGCCTCTTTTCTCCTCCTCTGCTGTTTGATGGACTTGCAGCATTCCTCTTCCACCTGAGCTGCGAGGGAGGTATAGCCTATCTACATCACTGCAGGGGTGCAGAGCATGATTGATGGTCATGATTTTCCTGGTCTTACGATCTAGCATCTCTAGCTCTGCCTGGGTCCAGTCTATTCCTGCACTGTATCTGATAACAGGTATAGCCCAGGTGTTTATGGCTTGTATGCTGTTCCCGCCATTGAGTTTGGACTTGAGGATTTTTCTAACTCTCCTGATGTATTCACTTCCCATTTTTCTTTTAACTTCAGTGTGTGCAATGTTATCAGCCTAGAGAATGCCCAAGTATTTGTAATGTTCTTTCTCTTCCAGGTTCTTGGTGTTGCTTCCATTGGGCAGTTCTATTCCTTCTGTTTTTCTTATTTTCCCTCTGTTCATTATTAATGCAGCACACTTGTCTAGTCTAAAGTCCATTGCTATATCGCTACTGCATATACGGACAGTGTTTAGCAGTGATTCAATTTCTGACTGGGACTTTCCATACAACTTCAGATCGTCCATGTACAGCAGATGGTTGATTTTACTTGATGTTTTAGATGTTTGGTATCCGAGGCCTGTTTTGTTGAGTATGTGTGAAAGTGGGGTCATGGCGATCACAAACAACAGAGGGGATAGTGAGTCCCCTTGGAAAATGCCTCTTCTAATGCTAACCTGTCCAAGTGTCTCGCCACTGATTGTTAACTGTGTACTCCACATGCTCATTGCTTTTTTAATAAATATCTGAATGTTTTTGCTGACCCCAGTTGTTTCTAAACATTTTAGTATGCATGTGTGAGGCAATGAGTCGAAGGCTTTCTTGTAGTCAATCCATACAACACTTAGATTTGTTTTTCTTCTCTTGCAATTTTCTAAAATCATTTTGTCAATTAGCAGCTAGTCTTTTGTGCCTCTGGTGTTCAGGCAATTTCCTTTCTGTTCAGCTGGAAGCTGTTTGTTAGTTAATAAGTGTTGCATTACTTCATCTGCTATTATTCCAGTCAGTAATTTGAACATGGTTGGCAGGCAGGTTATCGATCTATAATTACTTGGAACTGCACCTTTTGCTTGGTCTTTCATGATGAGCTGAGTTTTCCCAGTTGTTAGCCATTGTTCAATATCACCTCCTTGCAAAATGTGATTGAACTGTTTTGATAGTTGTTCATGAAGGCTTGTTAGGTGTTTAAGCCAAAAGCCCCTAACGAACCTTCATAAATTACTATCAAAAAATGTTCAGTCACATTTTGCAAGGAGGTGATATTGAACAATGGCTAACAACTAGGAAAACTCATCTCATAATGAAAGACCCAGCAAAAGGTGCAGTAATTATAGACCGATAACCTGTCTGCCTACCATGTTCAAATTATTAACTGGAATAATAGCAGATGAAGTGATGCAACACTTATTAACTAACAAACAGCTTCCAGTTGAACAGAAAGGAAATAATAATAATAATAATAATAATGAAAGACCCAGCAAAGACCCATTATTATTATTATTATACTGACATATTATTATAAAACTGACCTGCTTAGTGCATGGGTGAAATAAAATGCAGTCGGGGACTATAGAAATATACTCATATTTTGAATAGCAAATAATTATTATAATTATTATAAATTATTATTATTATTTTAACTATATTATTATATAGTTAAAATATCTAATAATAATGTTTATGATTAATTAATAATAATTATTAGTATTAATATTAATTACTAGTTATTATTAATTAGAACTAATAATAATAATGTGATTTGTTCATTTACTTATATTAAGTGAGAAGGTGACTGACATACTGTGCAAAGTTCCATGTGCACTGCACTGAAACGTTGCACTTGCTCAAGTGCATTATTTTGTGCATTATTTTCAACGGCCATCCATTGTACAACTCCATTGTACAACTCAATTCATGCAATTTTTATGTTTGCACAAAGAGCACTCTCGAGCAACAATGTGCACATTCCACCGAAATGCACACAGAACTTTGCACAGTATGTCAGCCAATACCTTAATTTATTAAGGAAAAGAAATCAGTTAAAAGCGGACCTGAATATGAAGCTGTTGAAACTCAGGGACGTATCCAATTTTATGGTGGCTTTTCGGGTATTAGCATCATTTGGGTGGAGGTTTAATATTTCAACCACTGCTTTGGATTTATGTCAAGTTGTTCATAAACCAGTCAATGCTACTAGTTCATAAATGTAACAGAGAAGATGGAACACCTTTGCTAAAAATATGTAGAAATTCATCTTTTGCCTTGGGTAGGGGCCTTATTGTTCTTGAATCTCATCATAGATTCAATTTTGTTTTTCAGTTACAACGAGAAATGGCCATACCCATACTTATGTTTAAAATAACACCCATTGTAAAAAGTCCATCATTCTGGTGGACTTGATTTTGTGGTACATATGTGATGCAGCCGACCAGCGGGTGATCATTACTGCTACCTCTTCTGTGCAATGGAAGGAATATCGTAAGAGTTTCAGAATGGCTGTTATTACCAGACTGCAAGAGCTCTTACAGGAAACCTATTTCCCACTTCATCTATTAGAATAAATTATGAAAACATTTCTTTTGTTTCCTGAACTATTAGCACATGCTTTGGTGGGCCAGTAAAGAGAACACAAAACCTTTGAATACTTCCTATCCATGCTCTGAATACATACTGACCTGCTTAGTGCACGGGTGAAATAAAATGCAGTCGGGGACTTTAGAAATGTACTTATATTTTGAATAGCAAATACTGCACATGGGAAAAATCTAAGTATTGTGTTTCCATGGTATAAGCATGAGAGCTAGTAACAAAATAGGTCTTGAAGACTCGTGAGGCCAAAAGTTGTCCTCAATTAGCATTTTATACAAAATATAGTAGGTTAGGCCTGGGAAGAAGATAATATTATCCACTACTTCTAACCTCAGTCCTCAGCCATATAACACAGAAACTTTTCTCATTTTGCTTGACACAGTGGTTGCAATCTACACCCTGCTGCCATCAGCAGCAAAACTCCCCTATATTATAAAGAGACTGGGCTCTCACTTTCGTCTGTGTGTGTGTGTGTGTGTGATTTATTATATTTAACATAGGATTATATATCCTTTGTCTGAGTCCTCAGACTGTGGGTAGGGACTCCCCTGGGGGTTGCAAGCAACTCAGAAGAGGTCAGGAGGGATCTGCTGGGAGGCAGGGGCGTTGCAGCATCTCCAAGGGGCAGTTTGGGGCTATGGGAGGCAAACAAGGAGACAGGAGCAGAAAACCACCCGGGACCTCCACAGCTCAGATTGCCAGACAAGTGTAGCAGCAGCAGCAGCATTTTTTTGAGTGGCAGGCCAGGGGAGAGTTCCCTCTCAAGAGCTGAGCTCTCCTGATTGTATCCGACAAGGGACCTCTTTTCCAGCCCATCAGCCAAATAAGTGCAGCTTCTGTGCTTGATCCCAGCTTTGTGAGTGGTGGAGGAGCCAGGTGATTGTCAACTCATGTCTTCCTGTTTCCCTAACTATCCTTGTGCCTTGGAGATGCTGGTAAGGCCCCTGCCTCCAAGCAGCTCCCGCCTGACTCCCAATCCCCTTTAAAATTGCTTGGGACCCCCAGGGAGTCCCTACCCATGATTTGAGAGCCTGTCTTTTTGTCTGCCTCCCCACTGGAATCATCGAAGCAGCTCTTTGGGACCACTTTTAAGTTCCTGACAATGTCTCTTCCTGAATGTTGGATTAGTGTGCAAGCTGTGTACAAAGAATTAAGTGAGAAAACAATGAAAATACTGATTGCCCTTGCCACATCCTTCTTGTGTGAATCAAATTCATACAATCAATTCAGCAGCTGCTGCTATGAAGACCAAATGCCAATCAAAAATAAACATGGAGCCCAAAATTCGACTGGAAGTCTCAAGCATAAAGCCCAGGTTTGAAAAACTAGGAGGAGCAAGCAAGCTCATCCATTTTCATTCATATATATATATATATATATATATATATATATATATATATATATATAGGACACTTGTCCAATGTTAAAGGGATGATGATACCTTTGGGAGCTCTTTTTTTTTTTTTCTTTTGGCAGGGAAAATAGCAGTGATGAGAGGGCATCCAGATCATGCTAATGGGGGCAGAATGTCCCTCCTCTCCCCATGACTGAATCCCAGTCCAGACTGAGCTCCCTCATGACTAGTATTTACATTCGAAAAATCAAGTGTATAGTGCCCCATTATGTGTTCATCTAGATTCATTCTAAAGCATCTAACGCAGGCTTCCCCAAACTGCGGCCCTCCAGATGTTGCTGAACTACAACTCCCAGCATCCCTAAACATAATTTTTTGTGGCTGGGTATGCTGGGAGTTGTAGTTCAGCAACATCTGGAGGGCCGCAGTTTGGGGAAGCCTGATCTAACGCCTTCTAAACTTGCATGTGGGAACTGAAAGTACATTTAAGAAACATGACTGTAGTACATATTCTCCCGTTCTCACAGAGATGGTACTACTTCATACTGAAGGTGGGGACGTGCATGTTAAAATGTTCCCTCGTGAAAAAATGAAACAAAACTCTACACAAGGAAAGCTAGCAGGTCAGGGAGACCACTGATCTTGGAGACTCACCTGCCTGGCATTAGGGGTGGCATAGTGGGAGATGATGTCTTCATTCATTCACATACTGTGCACTGCAATGTGGGTGTAAACACCATTGATGGAGTTGCACCAGCTGTGCTCTGGCCCAACACTGAGCAAGCACAGCTATGCCACAAAACACCCACTGGAAATTATAAGTGATCCATTGAGCAGCTGTATTTGCACAATGAATGCAATGCCCAAGTGGAGCTGTGTTGGTGCACAACTCTATTGGTGTTCACACTAATGCAGCTGCCAGCACGGGCAGGGCTCCTATTTCCTGCATTGCATTGTGTAGTATTTGAAAGGCTGTGACTAGGGTTCAAAGGGCCAAGGACTACCCTTCTTCCTTTAAGGGAGATTCATATGGCACTATATATAACTTGGTTTGGAGGCTGATCCTGATAATGGTGCTTGGACTCTTATGCACAGTCATATGAGCTATTTTCCAGCTGTTTGAGGATATGAACCAAAGCCAGGAGATAAGATGCTAATCAGCTCTGATCAAACACACCTCATGCTGCTTTTAAACTTTAGAATGACATGCTAATTGCCAGAGGTTGTTTAATGGGCTGCACGATCTTTGACATCTGTAGAAAAGCCCTCTTTTTCTCCAAAATAATATGTGTCACACTCATACAGAAGCTTTCAGTTTAAAGGTTATAAATTCAGCATCCTCTATCAATCATCATAAAACATCATAAAATTAAGTTCCACGAATAAATATCATTTCAGCTGTAGGCTCTGTCAGATCACAGTGGCTGGAACTGGCACAGATGGAGTGATTGCTGTTCCTTTCTTCACCTCCTTATGAGTGGCTGAAAGATCAGTGTTTGTACTGTACATGTAGGTTCCCCTCTCCGTGACTTATAGCAGATTAGGGGACAACTTGCATTGGGGAAATCAGCATATGTAAAAGGGGTTGGTTCCCATCCTCCTGTGCTGCAACTCCAGTCCAAACTGGGATGCACTAGAAAAACATGCCAGGAGATCCAATCAGGGGTTTCCCATATAATGTGAAGTTTATTTTTATTTATTATATTTTTATGCCATACCATCTAAAAGCTCTGAGCGGTTCACAATACACAAAAACAACATTCAGCAATCAATTAAAAAGACCATCAATCAAAGAGTTACAACAATCTAGAACAATTAAAAACCATTTAAAAACCACGAAAGACCAGAGAATGTGGGTGGACACATGGAGAATCATGGAAGATTCTATTTCCTGGAAGATCATGTAAGATTCTGTTTCCTGGTGAAAAGTGAAATCTAATCTGTATTCTTGGAGATCTGATTGGAGGACTCAACAGAACAGACTATTAGCTCCTTCATAGCCCAAATCACAGCTTACTTGCTATGATCCATAAGATTAAAATGGTGCAGAAGTTTCGCTGGAAATAGAAGTATAACAATAATAAAACAAACAAATATATGCATGTGTACTGGAGGAAAGCTGCCTGAAAATTGATAGCCTGTGGAAGGCAAGAGGGGTTGTAACACATTTCAGAGGAAAGAATCCAGAGGAGACTGTAGGAAGCAATTTCAAGATAGGAAAGAAGATTTTTTTAGCAGTGTCCTTTTGGGATAGTCTGAAGGGAAAGGGCATGAAAGCTTTGAAGGTGGGACTCCAATCGTCACATTGAGAATATAAAAGCAATGCTGAGAGATTTCCAGAACAAAAGAAGAAGCACAGAAATGTTCAGTCGAGGTTTTAACATTGCCAGAAAACATCCATCCCAGAGCTCAAGACATTGTCTGCTGCTGTTCCAGTAATCTCGCTTTTATTCAGTAATGACCCAGCTGGGGACAGTGATTTGGGGGCAGCTCATCATTACCCACAGCAGGCACCAACGCTGCTGAGGCTTTTATTTCAGGCTGGCTTTTGCTCTCTGAACACACAATGGAGCTCATCTTTCTTCGGTAGCCAAACAATAGTTGGATGCCAGAGCACTGACATGGAGTGGACCGAGGCACCGATCTCGCTGGTGCTTTGTTTTTCAGTGGAGCTTTACACAAACAGGCATAGGAAGCCAGAGGCATGCAGAGCAACTGAAACAGAGAACTTCAAGCATTCCCTTGTTGGTTCAGTTTTGCAGAACATCGCCAAATTCAAAAAGAGGGTTCGAAAACACCATGGGAGGAGAGGAAGAGAAAAAGAAGAGGAGGAAATGGGATCACAGTGGCCACCAAGCAGATGCTAATTCCATCTCTTCTTTTCAAGTATACAATTCTGGGAGAATAGAAGTGTGCCTTAATTAGAGGTAAACTGATTAAATTAATTAAAGGTAAATTAATTCCTGCAGGGAAATGGGCCCAGAAACAAGATTTTAAAATGCCCCCCACCCTCACTGAAGCTCAGCTCATGAAGTAAAGCAATCTTAAATGAGGCTGAATAGTGGTAACAAAAGCATAGTTTTACATATCTATCTATCTATCTATCTATATCTATATCTATATCTATATCTATATCTATATCTATATCTATATCTATATCTATATCTATATCTATATCTATATCTATATATCCTATGTGCCACAATAGAACATCATCCAAAAAAGGTTTTGTAAATTGTGGACGATGCAAGGCATTTAATGGTAGTAGAGAAAGACACGCTGAGGATGACTGCAATTGAAGGAAGCCCAGGCGTTTGTGCAGCTGGGGGAGTCAGTCATGTGACTTGCCTCTGGGGGCCCCCCAAGGCAGTGGGCCCCCAGACAACTGTCTCCCCTTGCCCTATTATAGTTATGCCCCTGAATTCCTGCTAATGGTTGGCAACCCTCTCCTGTGCAAGAAAATGTCTTTCTTTTGTTTCTCTCCAAGTCCAGAACTACCAACATCCTAAGTTTACACACTAGGAATGACTCAGTGGACAACTATGAGAAAGCAAGACTCACCCATTTTCCACATGCTTCATGATTCAGTGGAAGGAAAAATAAGGAAAAGCTGGTAATATGGTCAGGCCATGAATGCCTTCAAGGCACTCAGACTTGTATCAGAATAAATCATTATTTCCTAAGGTCTTGAGTGAATTTATCGATGACGTTTAGCTTCCGCAGATCAAAAAAGTCAAATTGATTTCCTCAAGCCCAGCCCCCTGACTCCAAACACCATACAGTAGGTGTGTGCAATTCAGATTTTTGGTGTTTTGATTCGGATCCAAATTGAAACACCTCCGATTCGTTTTGTATCCGAATCTGGCCCTTCCTAATCACCCCCGATTCGATTCGGATCTGAATTAATCCGAATCGGAATCTGAATTGATTCGTATTTAAAAAATGGGTCATGGGGCCAAAAGAGTGGGGTGGAGTGGTAGTACCTAATGGGTGGAAGCTACCACCCAAATTGCAGAGGGATTGGCCAAAGGGCTGATTTTTAGTGAATTTTTGAAGTTTTAGTGTCTTTGGGGCAGATTGGGGGCATAACGTGGGATCTGGGCCAAAAGAGTGGGGTGGGGTGGTAGTGCCTAATGGGTGGAGGCTACCATCCCAATTGCAGAGTGATTGGGCAAAGGACTGATTTTTGGTGAATTGTTGAAGTTTACGCATCTTTAAGGTCCCCCCCCCCATTAGGTATAATGGAGGGTGTATCGCTTCACCTCAGGAAGAAAGGGGTGGCCTAGAGCAGTGTGGGGTTGGTGGTAGTGCCAGGTAGGGGCAAGGAAGCTATCTGAATTTTTTCAAAGGATTTTGGTCCTGGGGTTTGCTGAATGGAAAGGTCCTTCCACTTGCTGCTTTCCACTCCTTGCAGTAACAGCTCATCCTAATGAGCTGGGGGTGGGTTGGGGAGAAAGAGTGTGCTTTTCTCTCCCGCCCTGCCCAAGAGCTGGGCTGCCTGCAGGCTAGCCATTGCTCAGGTAGAGCTGTGCACAGCCACAGCTCTATCTGATGAATGGCCAGCCTGCAGGCAGCATGGCTCTTGGGCAGCGTGGGAGAGGGAAGTGCAACCGAAGCTGTTGGGAACGAGGGGCAGCTGCCTTCTTTGGCACCCCACTGGCTCCTTAGGACAAGCGGCGATGGGCTTTTCCTCTACCTTTGTAGAGGCTAAACAGGAAACTCACTGCACTCACTTTCTCACAGCCATTGTCTCCCCAGCAGGGCGGCAAATTCCCTCTTGCCTCCCATGTCAACTTTCAATGGGCTACCAGTCACCCTATTGCACTTAGACCTGACATTGCCACTAGGGTTGCCAACGTTTCATTGCCAGAATGAGGGACACAAGTTCCAGAATGAGGGACGCAAGTTTGCCGGGGATGGTGGGAGGTGTATGCAGTGTAATCAAGTGCCTGTCAAGGAGCCAGAGTAGTGTAGTGGCTAGAGTGCTGGACTAGGACCTGGGAGACCCGAGTTCAAATCCCCATTCAGCCATGATACTAGCTTGGTGCCTCTGGGCCAGTCACTTCTCTCTCAGCCTAACCTACTTCACAGGGTTGTTGTGAGGAGAAACTTAAGTATGTAGTACACCGCTCTGGGCTCCTTGGAGGAAGAGCGGGATATAAAATGTTAAAAAATAAATAAATTGACATATATGTAATTGAATTATATGCTACTGAATAAATGAGGGACAAATGCTGTCCCTATAGGGACCAACATTTCATCCCTGAAATGAGGGACATCCTGCATAATGAGGGACAGTTGGCAACCCTAATTGCCACTGCCTGCTTAAATCCAGTTCTGCTCCTGCATCCCGCTGGAAGTCCCCATGCCAACGGGCATACTCAGATCTTGCACATGCTCATTTCAAGATGCAAATGGCAGAGCTCTGCAAGAATTTGCCCTTCAAGTCCTCTGTGGTCCGTGGTCTGTTTTATGATAACAAGATTTCAGCTCGTTTTTCTTGTAGATCGACAGAATGTACAGTTTCATTTATGCCTTGAAACAAGTTTGTGTGATATTGCTGAGAATTTTACTGTAGGAGCCTAACACTATTTCCTAATAAGAGTATATAGTAAAGAACACATTTAAAAGATCTCTTTCCATTCGCAATTCCCCAGTGTTTCCTGATGCACTGTGGGTCTTGGGAATGCATGAATATTACTTGAAAATATCATCCATTCCCCTTGTCTGCAGAAAAATACCTGTTTTCCATTTTCTAGAGAGGTCAGAAGGCTAAAGTATCCATGTGAAAAGAAAATAGGTGAGGTAAAGCGATGTTACTGAGGTGATAAAAGTTACTTTTATTTCTTATTCCTTTTTGCAATAAATCTTATATCTCCAAGGCTGACCTGGGTTTTTACAGGCCCTGCAAATACTTGTTTTCTCCTGCAAACTGTTCAGCTCTAATACTTTTGCTATAAACCAAATACTACTATATAAAAGTCAAGTAACATTCATTGGCATCCATAGATTAACGAAACATTTTAATTCTTTGACTGGATATGTGTCATTTTCTCTCTTTACATGCTGACTTTCTCCTTCATACTGGATTCATTTATTATCAGTAATGTTTGAGAGACTCCTCAGCTCTGATTCTGAGTTTGATTCACTTGCTGGTGGTACATTTTTGTTGAGTCAATGCCCAGGGTCTTAGAGCAGCTGCACACATTTGTGTTATGCTTCGTATCAATAGCATATTTTTGGAAGGGCAGTATATAAATCATATATATATATATATATATATATATATATATATACACATACATACACACACACACACACACATACTGAGCCATTTTTGTAAGGGTGGTATATAAATCAAACAAACAAACACACAAATAACATTTATTTATTTGTTTGTTTGTTTATTTATTACATTTCTCTATCACCCAAAACTTGTGTCTCTGCGTGGTTTACAATTAAAATAATTTAAAACATCAAATCACTAACAATTAAAATCATTTAAAACAGTAAACATTTTAAAACATTTTAAAGCCAGTATTTTTTAAAAAAATGTCCCCCCTCCCTTTTTAGAACCATAGATCTAATTAAAAGCCAGGGTGAATAAATGCATCTTCAGTGCCTTTTAAGATGGGGAGATGGGAAGGCTCTTATCTCAACAGGGAGCACATTCCAAAGTCCAGGGGCTGCAATGGAGAAGGCCCGTTCCGAGTAGCCACCAGACGTATTGGCGGCACCCGCAGATGAACCTCTCCAGAAGATCTTAAGAGGCGGTGGGGCTCATGGTGAAGAAGACGTTCTCTTAAATACCCAGGGCCTAAGCTGCTGAGGGCTTTATAGGTAATAACCAGCACCTTATATTTTGTCTGGAAACGTACCGGCAGCCAGTGTAGTTCTTTCAACACAGGAGTATTATGGTCTCTCCTAGATGACCCAGAGTCCAACCTGGCTGCCGCATTCTGAACCAACTGCAGTTTCCAGACTACATACAAAGGCAGCCCCATGTAGAGCTCATTACAGTAATCCAACCTAGAGGTTACCAGCATATGTACTACTGTTTTGAGGTCGTTCATCTCAAGAAATGGATGCAGCTGGCATATCAGCCAAAGCCGATAAAAAGCACCTCTGACCATTGTCTCAACCTGGGATACCAGGGAGAGGTACAGATCCAGAAGCACTCCCAGACTGCATACCTGTTCCTTCTGGGGGCGCTTGACTCCATCCAGAACAGGCAGATCAAAATCATCTCCCAAGTTCCGACCTTGCACAAGAAGTACCTCCGCCTTATCTGGATTCTAGGATTGTGCATTCCCCCACCCTCGTTTCTTTTTTTAAAAACCCGAATCTGAAACACCCCCATCTTGTTCTTTGTTCAAAATCGAAAAATGTGAATCTGAAATGTTTTAGATTTTTTAAAAAATGGCCCCAGGACAAAACTAGTGGGTAGGGGTGGTAGCGCACAAAGGGTGGAAGCTACCACCCATATTTCAGAGGAATTGGGCAAAGGGCTGATTTTTGGTGAATTTTTGAAGTTTAAGATTT
Source organism: Hemicordylus capensis (assembly GCF_027244095.1). Classification (NCBI taxonomy): domain Eukaryota; kingdom Metazoa; phylum Chordata; class Lepidosauria; order Squamata; family Cordylidae; genus Hemicordylus; species Hemicordylus capensis. The sequence continues at coordinate 65,481,436 of NC_069658.1, forward strand.
TTCCCATAGGGAATAATGGAGGTTTCAGCAAAAGTATAGCTTCACGTCGGGGGGGGGGGAGGGATGGCCCAGAGCAGAGTTGGGTGGATGGGAGTGCCCAATGGGGGCAAGGAAGCTGCCAGAATTATTTCAAAGGAATTGGGCAGAGGGCTGATTTTTAAAGATTTAATGGAGTTTACGCATTGTTAAAGTTCTTCCACATAAGGAATGATAGAGGTTTCAGCAGCTCTATAACTGCACTTGTGGGGCACTGGGGTGGCCCAGAGCAAGTAGTGGTGTAGAGCACATAGGGTGCCAACCACCCCCATGGGTTGCATATGAGAGTAGATTCATGGTTTGTCGTTGAAAATCTCATATGCTACCAGAGAATCTACACTCAGAACACCTCAGAAACAATAGAACCCAGCACCCCATGGGTTAGCAACACCCATGGGTTAGCAACACTACACCACCACTTGCTCCCAGCCACCCCAGTGCCCCGCAGGTGGACTTATGGATCTGCTGAAGCCTCCATTATTCCCTATGGGGGAAACCTTAAAGATGTGTAAACTCCAACACTTCCTAAGAAATCAGCCCTTGCCCTATTCCTTTGGAATCTGGGTTGTGACAGGTACCCATTGGTGCACTGCCACCGAACCCACTGTTTTGCCTCTCAGGCCCCCTTTCTGCCCCAAATCTGCCCCAAAGACAAAACTTCAGTAATTCTTTAAAAAACAGCCCTTTCCCCAATTCCTTTGGAATCTGGGTGGCAGCAGGAACCATTGGGGCACTACCACCTGACTCACTCTCTGCCCCCCAAAGCCCCCTTTATGCCCTGAATCCACCCCAAATAACATCAACATCACACATGAACAACAACAGAGGTTTGCAAAGAACCAGGCAGATTTTCAAAGGTCATGCACATCCACATCCCGTCCCCCAGAAATGCAATTTATCTACACACAACAGTGTGAAACAACAACAATGAAATTCACATTGCCCCTTGCAGTGTGCACACTGCCTCTCTGGCCAATGAGGGTAAATTTTACCCTTAAATTTCCTTAAAAGGTATAAGGAGGCAATTGCCAGCAGATCAGCCCATGCTTTCGCTGGCCAATCTGCAGGCTGGAAGGACCGGAAATTCAAACAGATGTCAAAACTCAAAATGGAGACTGAAGGAGAAAGACTTTTCGTGATTGCAAAATGGAGTTCTGAAACAGCTGAAACAACAAAACGCTTTGTATCTGAAACAGGGACGTTTTGTTTTGGCTACAAAATTTTCTGTTTTGAGCATTGGGTGTTTTGTTTCGGCTACAAAACAGCCGAAATGGCCTGTTTAGGGCACAAAACATTTTGTATCCGAAATGAAATGCACACCCCTACTGGATTCAGCTTCAGTTTGTTATCTCTCATACTGCCCATTACTGCCTCCAGGCGTTTAAGCAGGTTATGCTGACATGGATAAATAGATTTTGATGTCATCAGTATACTGATAACACCCTGCACCAAATCTCCTGATGATCTCTCCCAGAGGTTTCATGTAGATGTTAAACAACATTGGAGACCATATGGAGCCCTGAAGGACACCATACAATAATTTAGATTTTGAAGAACAATAGTCTCCAAGAGACACCATCTGGAATCTGCCCGTAAAGTAGGAGACGAACTACTGCAAAGCAGTGCCTCCCATTCCCAGTCCCCTCAGATGTTCCAGAAGGAACGTATTGAATAGTATCGAAAGCCACTGAGAGATCTAAAAGGACCTACAGAGTCACACTCTCTTGGTCAATTCCCAATTGGAGAGCATCCATCAGGCCGACCAAGGCAGTCTCCACCCCATAGCCCACCTGAAAGCCAGTTTGAAATGGGTCTAGATGATCAGTTTCCTCCAGGACCGCCTGGAGCTGGGAGGCCACCACCTTCTCAATCACCTTGAGAATAATAATTCCCTATACACAGTACCCCAAGGAGGAGGAGGAGAGCTGGTCTTGTGGTCATGCGCATGAATTTCTCCTTTGCTAGGCAGGGTCTGACTTAGTTTGCATCTGGATGGCAGAATACATGTGAACATTGAAAGATATTCCCTTTAGGAAATGGGGTTGTAGCTCAATGGAAGAATATCTAGAAGGTCCCAGATTCACTCCCTGGTATCTCCAGGTAGGATGGAAAGAGTCCTGCCTGAACCTTGGAGAGTAGCTGCCAGTCTGCCTAGACCAGGGCTACTGAACTTCAGCCCTCCTGCAGCTGTTGGCCTACAACTCCCATAATCCCTGGCTATTGGACACTGTGACTGGGGATTATGGGATTTGTAGTCCAAAAACAGTTGGGGGGGAGGCCTAAGTTGAGCAGGCCTGGTGTAGACAATACCAAGACAGATGGACCAATGTTCTGACTTGCTATAAGGCAGCTTTGTATGCTCCCATGAGGAGTGTGACTGCTGGATCCATGCATGGGAGACCTCCTATTGATGAGAATAGTTGGGGGCTACACAAATATGACAGATAGGGGAAGGCTCCATTGAGTCCTGTGGGGATCCCCTCCCACATGATCTGTGCATGCAGGAGGAGATGGCTCATGATTCATGCCCTTTATTTTTTGGAGAATAAATTATATTCTTGCCAATATACATTACTATTTTCTTTCAAATAGGCTTAATAACTGGCAATCATAATTCATCATCATAATTCTATTCTCTTTGTCCAGATTAAATAATATAATCGTACTACTCACTGCTATATTAATTTGCCAAGTACTTTGAAGATTGGGCATCAAGTCTGTAGCATACATGAAGCTTCTCACTTTCTGTAAGCAAAACCTAATGTCAGGGATTAACTTCTTGCTCTCTGCCAGGCACTTAGGAAATTGAATCCATTGCCTTTTGTAACCTAGACACACGCAGCTATTATATTGCTTCCAAGATTCATGTCGGCTCAAACTCTCCAGATTTGATGATTGTCTAGATCTGTTAGAATCTTTTCTGTGCCTTCAGCTCTTTTCCCTTTCCCATCATTTCTACATAACATTATTTTTTAATTATAAATTAGATTATGAAATTATGCATCCTTACTAGAATAAGGTAAGACTACTTGAATTAGGAACTTACAAACTATTTCAGAGCTTTGGTGCTGTTTAGAATAAGTTTATTCAGATCTTTTGGTCATTTCCCCCCATGTTGGATGTTTGTAGAAGAAATTGTCTAGACTTTGATGTTCTCATTTAGCTTCAGCGATGATCTTTTTAAGGGCTTCCAAACTGAAATATCTAGGTTTCTAGAATATTATATGCATTTGATACAATTAAATTGGGATTTCAATCACCTACATGTTACTATATCCCACCATCTTTTTATAGAAGTCATTAGCCTTTACTCAATTTGATGTGATCACTGAATGAGACCTTCTGATTTGCATTTTTTAGGCATTAAAATGGAAAACTGTCACAAACCAGAATCCATTTTCCAGCTGATCTCATATAGGTATTTAGTTTTTTCGTCATCTTTCTGTGGTGTTTTTGCTCATCTTCTTCATGAATTTGAATCCACATCATGCTACATACATTTTAGCATGTAACATGAACTATTGTCTCCCCTCCCTCAATATATGCAGAGGCTATTGTTATGAGGTCCAGAAATGGTCCTTCTTTGGTGCCCCTATAGAGGCACTTGGCCTAGTTTGACCTGTGTTTTAAAGAGACCAGAAAAGAAAGTGTTCAGCACTGAAGCTGAGAGTAGCATAGGGAATCAGTTAGGGAGGAAGCATAGCCAAAGCATAGCCACAGCAACTTACGCACACAGCACTCCAACATAGGCTTCCCACATTAGGGATGTGCACAAACTGGTTCAGTGGTCCTTTTGTGAACTGGTTCTAAAGTTTAGCCAGTTTGGCAGCGGTTCATCCAATTCTGCGGCAGCGGGGAGTTAACTTTAAGGAGCAGGGAGGGTGCTCTTATCCCCCCCCAACACACACAATGTGTTTTGCCTGCCAGCGCTGTCTGCAAAATTGCTGTCACAGGGTGGCAGTGTACCTACCTTCCACCCCATACCAGCGATTTTGCAGACAGCATTAGCAAGGAAAATGCGGTGGTGGGGGACGAGCACCCTCCTGCTCCTTAAAGGTACTCCCCCACACCGCCAAACTGGCCATCTGTGGTTCCGTGCACATCTCTATCCCACATGACCACTCTAAGAACTCCTGAGATTTCTAAACCAGGCAGCCATGGCTTTTCCTCCTTTTCATCATGCTGAAATCCAGACCTGGGCAGCAACATCTTTCTTCACTCTTTCTCCCTCTCTCCCCCCACTCTCTAACTGATTTTCTCTGCTAAGCAGATCAACCACCACCACTTCCTTTGCCTATCCCTGTCTTTACAGCCATAACCATATATTCATAGTCATAGCGGAGATGCTCCTATTAATAGAGCAAAGAGACACCTTTTAAGTGGTGATTCTCTTATATTTAGCAACCTCAGCACAGCATCCTTCCAGTGGTATTTGGTGCTATTTGCCTTATGTTACTTTTTAGATTATGAGCCCTTTGGGGACAGGAGGCCATCTTATTTATGTATTACTTAATTTTGCTATGTAAACCGCTTTGAGAACTTTGATTGAAGAGTGGTATATAAACATTCATCATTGTTGTAGTAGTAGAGGCAAATTATTGAGCCTGGACACCTGCGCATCTAAGTGTCCAAGTCATGTGGCAACCCCCTCATTAGCAATATAGTCAAGCCTCTCCATTGTATCCAATACAACCTGTTTTCAGCTGGACTTTTATGCCTGCAGTTGTGACTTTCCTGGGAAAACTGCCTGCGTTATAACCCTGCCAAGAGTCCCGCAAATGGGGTCAAAAGCACTCCTCGTATCAGTACATACACAGAAACAAAATGGGATATTTAGGGGAATAGGTCTGTGTGCACCTCCCATATCTCCATTCAGCCCTCCACAAGTAATTTGCTAAGAATGGAGGGGGAAAGTTGGATGGTGAAAGATCTATCATTCCCCATAACATGTGACGGCATTGTGTGAGTGTGCTTCTGCATGCATGTATGCGGTTGAGAAAGTAAAGCAGGGCTTTCCAGGCTCCTTGCGCCATTTTAGTTTGCATGACTTTTCTCAGAATGGCCACTTCCCTCCTATCAAGCACTTGTTTATGCAAGATCTTTGCCCAGTCTCACTCAAAGTCAAAAGTCAAAGTTTCCAAGGTGGAAGGGAGACTGGCAACAGTAGCAGTAGTAATATATTGAATACCATGTATCATTAAAAAAATATATTAGCACCATCCATCTCCACGTGTGTTCAGTTTACACAGTTAAGGGACAGTCGGTGTAATTTCCAGTGTTATCAATGTACATAGGGACCATCATGTGCCTCTTTGTATGCCAGAGCACTCGTAGGATGTGGTATAGTTGCCAGGTGTTGCAAAGGTGTTTATTCATTTTAAAGCTTTGTGTTATAGTGCAAGACTGCATCCATTCCTCTACTGGTCTCCTCCTTCACCTGCTGTAGTCAACTGGAGTTACTAGCCACACTCGCTATGTCATTTTGGGTTGCCTCTCAAGCATAGCCACTTAGCCATTTTATTTTCTTAGCCTGCTTGGAAGAGAAACACTGTCTGCATTCCAGACAAAAGGTCATTCTGGCAAGGTGTTCCCCTAAGTGTGTGATGGGTCAATTTGCAAAGGACTGAAACAGTCTGAAGGAAATGCACCACTCTAATTACATCTAAGCATAGGCAGAGAGGGCTGCAGGACAGACCCAAATTAGAGTTGAAAAGAGACAAAAGGGAAAGGAATGCTGTCTTCCACCCATGTAGGTGAGTCTCACCTCCCATGAGGTGAGTCTCATGATCAGTGAGACTCGCCGAGAACGGGTTTGTGGGGAGAGCAGGCCGCAGATGATCGTTCAGGCAGCCCTGGGCAGCCAGATCGGCCACCCACACGGAGCCGGTGGGGGCTGTGCGGATCAGGGCCGTGCAGCCCCCAGAAGTTCAAGGATGCCCCGCGTGAGCGCACAAGGCATCCTGGAGAGACCTCCAGGGCCAGGAAGCTTGTTTCAGCTTCTTGGTGGGGATCTCCTCATGTGTTGCCGAGGTGTGGAGCCACGCCGTGACCAAAAAACCCCCAGGTTAGCGGAGTGCTCACTCCGCTAACCTGGGCTAACGGGAGGGGGAGTTAAGCGGGTGACCCGCTTTGGGGAAACCGGGCTTGCCTGCGAGCCCAGTGGTTCCCACAATCTGTGGGAGGCAGGCTAAGCTCCCCTAGCCAACTTCCCAAGGATCATGAGAATACCCTCAAGGTGTTTCAAGGCTATTCAAAACATTTCTCATTGTTTTTCCCCAGCCCTTATCAAATGAGTGAACCAGTGCCAGAGAGTGTGATGTGTCCCCTCCTTTTCCATTGAGGTGATTGCCCAGGGCAATAGCTTTCATGAACCTTTATTTGTCTATGGGACATACAGGGGAGCCATCATGACATGACCTAATAAATAACCAATATTCATACCTTATTTGGAGTAATACTCCTAGTTCTCAGGAATCCCTCACGGAAGGCCTGCAATCTTGTAGTCATGCCTCAGGGTATATTTTTGCCTATACAAAACCCTTTCAAACATGGCATCATGCCTTTGCCTCCTGCACTTGTCACACTTGCTACCCATCCTGTCCATGCACCTGCGTGCACCCTACCATCGAACTCTGCAACCCACACTGCCTGGTCACACCTCATTTACTCACCGCATGCTTGACCCATCAGAGAGATGGATTCCCCTAGCTAGATGCAAGGAGCTATGACAAACACTTTTTCTCTTTCTCTTTCTTTCACTCTCAAGCCTGCTCCCCTTCCCAATCCTGTAACCTGGTAACGTGCCTCAAGAACAACCAACTTCTTTTCACTTTCTGTACCCCCATTATCCCTCAATAAACAACTCTTTGTTTTCAAGATCAAGTGCCTATCCTCCTTCATTCCTTCCAGTGTGTCCACATTGCAGCTAAAGCCCCACAGGACTTTGAATATTTTATTGTTGTTGATCGGTCTGACCCATTTGATTCTAATTCCCCCCCGCGTCAGCAAAGCATAGCCATGGACTGTGATGGCTGACATGTGTCTACCCAGACCTCTTAACACTGGACTAGGGCTGGACTAAAACAACTTGTTTTCTTCATGAACATTTCTGATAATGTTGAAAAATGCTTCCTCTTTTCAGCAACATTGATCGTGTCTTGTAAATATGTATCTTTATTCTTGTTCTCACTTGTTAGCATTCTCAGTTGCCCTCATTCTGAAAATGAAGCCAAATCTGATTGTCTGTGAAAAGCCACATAATGTTTTATTTTGACATCCCCATGTTAGTTGCACTGCTATTACATTTATTATTTATTTATTTATTAGATTTATATACCTCCCTTCCAAAATGGCTCAGGGTGGTTCACAACATTCAGGGTGGTTCACAACATCACATCACATCATCCTATTCACAATGCAAGCCTTGATTAGGGAGGTTGGCTTTGTGACAAATTCAGGAAGGGCAAAGAAAATGCATGCCGCTAAACCATTCAGTTAAAATGTTCCACTTGCATACAGTCAGAGAATCAGTTCAAAAAGTCATTATGTGTCAGTTCAGACGATACCTTAGTAATCCAGGCAACTGAAAGAGGATGTGCCAAGAGCGCACCCATTGTACCATCTTCTGCTGGTGCACCAAAAGCCGTCCCTTTTTCATGGGGGGAGGGTGAATGAACAGCCTTTGGAGTGCATGTAGAGAGACCATCCAGATAAGCATCCCCCAAATGATAAAGGGACATGCCAGGAAGGCATTGGGATGTCCACAAAGGACATCACCAGCAAAGCATACCTCCAGTGGCTGTTGGTGGTGTCTTTTATGTTTCTTTTTTAGATTGTGATCCCTTTGGGGTCAGGGAGCTATTTTTTATTTGTTTGTTTGTTTGTTTGTACATCGCTTTGGGAACTTTTGTTGAAAACTGGTATATAAATATTGGTTGTATTGTATACGTCACAATGAGTGAGCCCACTCTCAGCACGTCCCCTTTCTAATTTCATGGGCAGGTAACATCTTGTCCAAACCAGCCCTGTGCAAATGGCAAATGCAACATCTAAATCTACCTTCTATCAAAAGTATAAGAAAGATCAAGAGGCATTTAAACAGTTAAAGGGCCATCCTGTTTGGTCTTAGACCTGGCTGGAGGGAGGTTTTTTAGAATACAGATACAGTATTGCAAAGTAAGAGTTAGATGAGCACAGAAATGTTGAGATCTCCAACCTTGAGCTTCCCTTTTTCACTTTTCCTGACATCAAGCCATATGAATGATTTATTGTTTTATTATCTCTCTACTACCATACTTTCCTTTCGTTTTTTATGATGTTGCCATCACAGAGGTAAATTTCATTCAACTGATTTAAGGCACTAAAATAATGTTTTTGAAGTGGGGTTAAATCAAGAATGAAGACCTCAAAATCACCTGATAAATTCTGTGGTGGGCTGTACCAATATATATAGGAAGCAGAAATCCTTCAACCAGGTTTTTAACATCTGTATGATAATTTCTGAAGTGCAGAGCAAGCGAAAACATAGTCAGATCCTTGGGATTTTGTTGTAGTTAAACAAGTTGCTATGAATAAAGATACAGACTGCTGTACCTCAATTATAGGAAATCAAATAAAGTCTTAGAGTCACATTACACATTATGAGAAATGCATGCTTAGGACTTCCAATTTTTTAATCTGTAAATAGTAGCTGCAGGCAGGCATGATCCAGACTGAGACCATGGTGAAGAGGAGGGGGGACTAACTGTCCCCCCCATCACATCAGATTTGGATTGCCACAATATGAAAATAATGGGAAATTCCCCTCTACCAGGGCAAATAATAGCCACAGGGGGCCAATATGGATTGGGACTATGGTGGGTATAAAATGTTAACGTCCATCTTTCCACATCTCATGGTCCTTATCTAAACAGCAGCTGGTGAAACATTGCACATGAAAGCATTAAGTATGCATTTTTTCATAACATATATTTTGACCCAGAGTCAATGTGGCTTTCATGGCAATCCTTTCTTGGGACATGATCCAATCAAAGTGAAGAAGAAGCCCCATTGATTTCAATGAGACTGTTTTAATCTCTTGCTTAGGTCTCACCAGTTGAAGGGCTTGAAGGCTTTAATCCTAGAAGTACACTGACAAAGGATAAGTCCCATCAGATCTAGTGGAAGCTTGTCCTGAGTAAATGTGTTTAGGATTGTGCTGCTTAGGACCTTACTCTAGAACAGGGGTAGGCAGCCTTGGCTAAGGTGATGGGAGTTGTAGCTCAACAGTGTCTAGAGAGCCAAGCTGCCTAGCCTGCTCTATACTGCTCATGTTTTTTATGTGTTCCTAGAAGAAAAACTTGTGAGATTATGGCTGAGTGGCAGGAGAGGGGTGTGTGTGTGTGTGTTTTAGAGATCAGCATGGGATGAAGAGAAAACAGACAATATTTTGTGACAATATTCATACGATGAATAGACATTTACGATGAATATACCACTTTTCAACAAAATTTCACAAAGTAGTAGATAGATAGATAGATAGATAGATAGATAGATAGATAGATAGATAGATAGATAGATAGTCGGTCTTGTGGTAGTGAGCATGACTTCTCCCCTTAGCTAAGCAGGGTCCACCCTGGTTGCATATGAATGGAAGACTAGAAGTGTGAGCACTGTTTCCCCTCAGGGGATGGAGCCGCTCTGGGAAGAGCAGAAGGTTTCAAGTTCCCTCCCTGGCATCTCCAAGATAGGGCTGAGAGAGATTCCTGCCTGCAACCTTGAAGAAGCTGCTGCCAGTCTGTGTAGACAATACTGAGCAAGATGGACCTATGGTCTGACTCAGTATATGGCAGCTTCCCATGCTTAGATAGATAGATAGATAGATAGATAGATAGATAGATAGATAGATAGATAGATAGATAGATAGAAAAAAAAGAAACAATACACACCAGCAACAGCCACTGGAGTGCTGGGAATGGATAGGGCCAGTTGCTCTCTCCCTGCTAAATAAAGAGAATTGCCGCTTTTAAAATGTGCCTCTTTTGCACAGCTAGCAGGGGACATTGCATTGGTCATTGCTGCAGCTCTTGGCCAAGAAGTCTGTCGTTCCAAAATCCTGGGTGTATTGCTAAGCCCTTCCACAGTGTTGCTGCAAAAATGTGTACAGTACTTCATTGCTTACTTTCACTTTGCCTTTTGTGTTGTTATCGCTAAAGAGGCAATTCAGTTATTATAATTAACAATAATCATTTTGATTAGAATTCATTAATAGCTCGTAAGCGATCTCTAGTGAGTGCCTACCTACTATCTGTCATTTGTGATAACGACAGCAATCCCAATACGTCTTACCGCAACTCATGGATTTTTTTTAGCTTGTATCACAAACAGCAGAGGTTGCTACTCTTTTGTGTAGCCCATGTCCTCCGTGTCCTTGTTTTAATACTTTGTAAAGCCTGCAGGCTTAATCACATGGCAGCACCAAATCCAAAGGGATGAGAGGCCATGGTATCCATGGAGGTGCAGCTGGCTTGAGCAGCTTCCCAGTGCAGAACATGCTGCAGAGGTCTAGCCAAACAGTCCGTCTAGCATATGGCATGGGAGAGAGACGGAGACATTTCCAGGAAAAAGCAAGCCTGAGCCATGGAAAGGAGCCAAGCCATAGTGATCAGAGCCAAGTCTAGTCAAACCATTGTCTGATCATTCAGAACAGAGAAGAGCGATCAGCTGATGCAACTAGAGAAGTTCAAATGTGATCTGTGTGACCCAGTCATGCTTTGGTCAACAGCTGTCAATTCAGAGGCATACAGAATAGAAGTACATGACCGAGGACCACGCAGCAGCTAATTAAGAGCCCCACACTGAATATCATCCAGGGTATCACTGGTGTAATATGTGCCAGCATAAAGCATCCTTCCTACCTCCTCCTCTCTACTGAAGTTCCCTGATTCCACCCAAAAGCAAATGTTGAGAGCTGGGGCGGGGGGAGTCTGAAGGGGGAGGGGGATATCCAGGAACCACAAGAAGAGCAATGCTGTTCCCCTTGTGGAACCACAGAAAATATGTCCCCGAGGACCCACAGGGACAAATTTTTGGTAGGCCCAGAAGACTGCAGAGGGAAGGGGAGATTGGCACAAATCTCTCCACACTTCCCTGTGTGGGAGCTGAAGCGTTCTGTTCCAGCACTTCTGGATGCCACACAGCATTTCCAAAGACGATATGCAATGCCAGCTGTCTGAATAGTGCAGATTTTCTCTCCAAGTCTTAAGTGTCCAACATCCAGTGCAGTGCCATGTGCAGTCTGTAACACTGCACTGTGGTGCTGATGCAACATTCAAAGGCAGGGTCAGAGCTCCACAAAAGAAGTGGTTGCACAAGCAGTGCTTCCTCAGATTTCACCTTTTTGGACAATGGGGACATCTTTAGAGTGTTGAGCAGCCCCAACATGCAGCCCTGAAGCACAATTTACAGAACTATAATACTGCTGTGGATATTGGCCAGTGTATTTTCCCTATATAGAAACACTCTGCTGGAGAATCTATCTTTATCTTACCACATCTTTCCACATGCCTATACCTTGAGCTAGCTTTCAATATTACAAGAAAGCCAGAGACAATTTCTTCCTCTCCCACTCTTCATGCTGCCCATTGCTACATGGCCCCTATCCTCCAGGAAATCAGATTTTCAAAGTTTCTCTCTCTCTCTTGCTCTCTCTCCCTTTCTCACTATCTCTCTTTCTCTCACCCCCCCCCATACCACCTACTAATGGAGCAAAGATACACCTTTTAAAGTGGCGATCCTCTTATATTCAGCAGGGGGAGAGCAATTAGCCCTATCCAACCCCAGCACAGCATACCTCCAGTGGCTGTTGCTGGTATCTGCTTTATGTTTCTTTTTGTGTGTGAGCCCTTTCAGGACAGGGGACCGTCTTATTTATGCATTTATTTTTCTATGTAAAACACTTTAAGAACTTTGATTGAAGAGCGGTATATACATATCAGTAGTAGTTGTTGTTGTTTCTCTTCTTTCTTTCTTTCTTTCTTTCTTTCTTTCTTTCTTTCTTTCTTTCTTTCCCCTCTAGAACAACCCACAGGCACAAAACAATTGCATTCCTCATTTTTGCATTACTCCATTTGAACAGAAAGAGTTCAGCATTCTTGTTGTCAGCACCAAAGTCTACAGAGACTTTCAAACCAAATGGTGTAATGCACAACAAAACCTGCTTATATTTCCCAAGCCACATATAGCTATTAAGGAGTAACTGGAACAAGTGAATATGATTCACATTTTCAAAGTGAAGGTCAGAGCACTTTCCAAGCACTGAAAGGCCACGTTCCTATGCAATAGTATTTGCTATTTTTAATGGCCTTCCCCCAGGCTTTTCTTGTCCCCATCTTAAGGAAGTACAGACCAGTGGGATCTGCTCTATAGTTCAGTTGTGAGGCCTCATTCTCTATTAAATTCTCCTCCTTATAAAATTATGAAGATGTGTCCTATCAGTATGAAATGGGGTATCTGGGATCTTGGGTGAGGCACAGAAGCTGAACAACCTTCAGATAAATTAGATATATACAATAGCGCATATCACATTTTTAAAAATAGAGGCAGAAGGGTTTTTCTGAGTCTTCCCCATCATTTTTTGTTGAAGAAGAAAATCTAGTTTAAATTTATTTATACCTGTTTAGAGGTATAGATTTTTTCAAAAACACAAACCTGAGGTTTCCCCACCACTACCCTAAACAGAGACATTAAGACTGTTCACACAATCAGCTCTACCCAGGCTTGCACAGCCCTCCTGGGGTAGGGTGGCTCATGTGAAGTGCTGGGATTGGGGCTGATCCTGGCGCTTCTCCGCTGGGTAGCCCAGGTAATTGCCCAGGTAAAGGGGCATGAGCGCACCTTCCTGCTTGAGTTCCCACTTGTGTGTCTGCTTGGGCTGCTTGCATGTAGAGCACCTAGCTTGTGGGGAAATCCCCCAATGCACCACACTCCTTACATGGTACACTGAAGGATCCCTGCATTTCCCCGGACTTCACATGGCTGTGTGGAGTCCAGACTCCTGGCAGTGCTGGCTGAGTGGGCACACGAGCTGCACGGCCAGAACCAGCAACAGGATTGTCTGGGGGGAAGGTAAGATTGAGTCTGTCTTCCCTCCACGCCCTCCCCGGTAAGAGCAGAAGGTTCCAAGTTTCCTCCTTGACATCTCCAAGATAGGGCTGAGAGAGATTCTTGCCTGCCACTTTGGAAAAGCTGCTGCCAGTCTGTGTAGACAATACTGAGCTAGAGAGACCAATGGTCTGACTCAGTATATGGCAGCTTCCTATGTACTGTTATACCCCTTATATTGTCATTATTCCAAATTTCCAGTTGTTTTGGCAAAAGCCTGGGGTTGAAAGTACATGTATGCCCTTTCCTTTCCTTTCCTTTCCTTTCCTTTCCTTTCTTGCCTGCAAATAAACTTTGCATTTCTGCTGTTCTGCATGGAGAGGTGTTGTTTTATGTATCCCATCTGCAACCAAATCAAGTCTTCAAGTGGAATAATTAAGATGGTGTGAGGAGCCAGAGAGCTTCATCAGTAAATACTTGTTGAGTGCCAAAGGGTATTATTGTATGGAACGTGTGTGGAAAAGGCTGCCAAAAAGGATGAATCAGAATGGAGCCTAGGCTTGTGGTCTACAGAAAGGCATTTGAAAATTCTCTAAAACAGGAAAGCCTAATTGCTAATGATGAGCTTGCTGGCCACCCTGAAATGCATTCTCCAATGACAACAAATTCCCTTAAGACATCATTTTCTCTTGGTGACTGTTGGAGATGGTTGTGTTTGTGTTATGTCCATGCAAAATGCCAGCAATTTCATTGTCTCCCATTTCTGCACATTTGGCATCTTGGCTATGAATGTATCTCAGCATCCTCTTAGGATTCATGTTGCAAGACACCACCCATCACCAGCTGCCTCCAGCTCTGAAAGAAAGCCTATATCCTTAGTAGGGAGGACATGTCTTCATTACTGAGGTTATTCAGGCCCCACACAGTTACCAAACCATCCCTTAGCAAAATATGTTATTGCTAGCAATTAAGGGATTAAAAAAAATGACGGTTATCTATCACTTACATGAAGGAATCTTCCCTTCAGTTTCCTGAATTGTTGCACTGTCACCTAATGCCCAGGAATGTTTTAACTGCTAAGGGGGACCAGTAGCGGTTGGTGCAGGTGCTGGCGGAGGGACAGCGAGAGGCACCTTTAAGTGTAAATTAATAGGTGCTTATCTGAATGCACCTGAACACTTGGGCAGCAGTGTGCCGCCCGGCACCCCCAGCGGCGGGGGATCGCCTCCGCCACTCATCTGGCCGCTGGCGAGGGATTGGCTCCATGGAGGCCAGGTGCGTGGTGGAGGTGATCCCCTGCTGCAGGGGGTGCTGGGCAGTGCATGGTGGTAGAGGAGGTAAGCACCTATTAATTTACACTTGAAGATGCCACTGCCCCCCACCCAGCAGCATCCGCACCGGCCACTACTGAAGGGGACATTTCATTCATGGAATGGTGACAACGTTATGTGCTACAAGAGAAGAAGTGAAGACCAGTTTGACTAGGAAAAGCTCACATAGGACTTAGGGACTAGAAGGGATGTGTGAGGAAAGGAGGAGGAGAAGGAAGACTAGAAAATGGGGCTTTAGGAGCCAAAAGAAGAGGGTGAGCAAGAGGAAAAGATGCAGTGAAATCTAGATGGAGCAAATTGTTATGTTGCAGGGAGGGTAGAGAGGAAGGGACTTTGAGAGATATGCGCGACATATTGGTTCAAAATAATCAACTGCATTATCTATATGTTGATCTAATGATCTTTAAGTAATAAAAGATCCTATACAGATTTAGGAGCCATTATCTGCTGTTTAGGCATTCTACAAATGGGGACAGTGGACCTGGGTACAGAGGGAACAGGAGACTGCCAGCTAGCCTCACACACCCCGTGCTGATGTTTTCCATAGCCACACCCCTGCCCTCTCCAGGTTCAGTGCTTGTCTGCAAAAGCAAATGCGGAACCCAGGCAGAACTTCTCCCTGTGATTTGGGGGCTTTTCTGTATTTTTAATGGATTTTGCCATGCCTATGACCCAGCCATGCAAATGGCCCACGAGCATGCAGGAAATGGCATAACTTCCCTAAATACCTGCCTGGAGGCAGTCATGGGCTGGGTGCACAGAAAAGCCAAAAATTGGGCAATAGCCATCATTTGAGAGGTAAGCGGGCTTGGGTAAGGAGGGGTATCACCATCCTCTTCACCACCACACCACAGCGCTGCAGCACAGCGGTGGTTTTAAAGTTAAAAAATAATTTGTTTTAAAGTTTTAATTTTTAAAATTAAGACCAAAATTTGTCACTGGGGGAATTTTGCCGCCATAGGCAGTTGCCTCTACTGCCTCTCCTTTAATCCATCAGTGACTATGCCCATTTCTGGAGGTAAATGACCTTAAAACAGTAGTACATATGGTGGTAACCTCCAGGCTTGACTGCTGTAATGCACTCTATGTGGGGCTGCCCATAGTCCAGAATCTACAGTTGGTACAGAATGCAGCAGCCAGACTGGTCTATGGGACAATCCAAAGGGACCATTTAACAGCTATTTTAATTGAATTGCACTGGATGCACTGAATTGCACTTGAGCAAAATACAAAGTGCTGGTTATTACCTAAAAAGCCCTGAATGGCTTAGGTCCAGGGTACTTAACAGAGTGCCTCTTTTTCCACGAACCCTGACACCCAGTAAGATCATCTGGGGAGGTCCGGTTACAGTTGCCATCAGCTTATCTGGGGCGACTCAGGGCCAGGCCTTCTCTGTGGCTGCTCCAGGACTATGGAATGAACTCTCTGTCAACATAAGAACGCCATCTCTGATTGCTTTTAAAACGGCCCTTAAGACACATCTGTTTTCTCAGGCTTTTAATTAAAACTAATTTTAGCTGTTTATTTTATCCTGTGAACTGTTTTAATTGTTTATTATTATTATTATTATTAATTATTATTAATTATTCTATTTCTATACTGCCCTTCCAAAAATGGCTCAAGATGGTTTACACAGAGAAATAATAAATAAATAAGATGGATCCCTGCCCCCAAAGGGCTCATAATATAAAAAGCAACTTCAGATAGACCCCAGCAACAGTCACTGGAGGTACTGTGCTGGGGGTGGATAGGGCCAGTTACTCTCCCCCTGCTAAATAAAGAGAATCACCACCATATTAAAAGGTGCCTCTTGGCCAAGTTATCAGGGGTTAATTGCATTTATTTTATTTTTATATTGTAATATGGATTATGTGCCCTGCCTAGAGATATACATATCAGGCGGTACATAAATATGATAAATAAATAAATAAAATAAAGATAAATAAATACAGATGAACTGAGAAAGAGATTTCACAACACCAGTGCAACATGAGTCTGGAACCCAAGCTCCCAACTTACTGGAGCTAGCTAGTGTGACAGCCTTGCACTAGGGCGACATATTTGCACTAAGGCAGCAGGAGGCTGGATGCCGTTGTAGCCTCATGCAGACATTATTAAGAAGAAATGCTATGCAGAATTACAGCATGGCAAGCTGCTCTAGAAGTCTCACCCCAGCATGTCACTCACCCCTCTTGTCACTCTCTTCATGGTTACAGCAATGTTTGTATGGAGAGGCAAACACTGTAACTATTTGATTGATTGATTGATTTGATTTGATTTGATTTGATTTGATTTCTATACCACCCTTCCAAAGATGGCTCAGGGTGGTTTACATTAAAATAAAAACAACTAAAACTATAAAAAACAATATTAAACTAATTAACAATTAAAGCATTTAGAACAGTCTTAAAACCCCGGAAAACCAGGCCAAACATTTACAGTTTAAAAGCAGTTTAAGAACCCTGGAAGGCCAGGCCAAACAGAGAGGTCTTTAGGGCTCTCCTGAAGGCCAATAATGAATTCAGATTACGGATTTCTGCAGGGAATGCATTCCACAGCCCAGGAGCAGCCACAGAGAAGGCCTGCCTCTGAGTCACCACCAGATGAACTGATGGTAACCATGTTGGCATTTCTGTGCTAATAGGAATCAGATGGTTTGTTTATTTGTTTGTTTACTTACTTACATTTTTATACCACCTGATATGTACATCTCTAGGCGGTGTACAAAATTTAAAATATTTAAAAATCAACAGAGATTAAAGTACATGGGACACAATAAAAAACAATAGTATAAAACAGTTATTAAAACAAATTATTAAAATTAATTCTAATTAAAAGCTTGCGAGAACAGGAGAGTCTTGAGGGTCTTCCTGAAAACAAACTGAGAAGGAGATGCTCTATTTCAGCAGGGAGCATATTCCAAAGCCCAGGGCAGCCACAGAGAAAGCCCGGTCCTGGGTCACCACCAAACAAGCTGGTGGCAACCAAAACCGGACCTCTCCAGAAGATCATAATAGGTGGCAGGGTTCATAATAAAGGAAGTGCTCTCTTAAACAGCCTGTACCGAAGACATTTATCTATTTACTAGTATGTGTAAGCCCGTTGTAATAACGGGCTCTAGTGGGGGGGGGTTCCCGCTGCCGCCTCACCCGCCTCGGGCGCACTCTTTGGGCCGACACCTCCGCCGCCGCCTCGGGCGCTCTCTCCGCCCGCCGTTTCTTGTGGCGGCGGCCGCCGCCATTGGAACCAGTCACCCCGCCACGGCCACCGCCTCCTTGGCCCGCACTCCTTTGGCCGAGGCGGCGGCTCCGCCGCCGCCTCGGCCGCACTCTCCGCCCGCCGCTTCTGCTCCTTCTGGTCTCCCGTGGCGGCGGCTGCCGCCATCGGGGCCAGTCGCCCCGCCACGGCCACCGCCTCCTTGGCCCGCACTCCTTTGGCCGAGGCCGCGGCTCCGCCGCCGCCTCGGCCGCACTCTCCGCCCGCCGCTTCTGCTCCTTCTGGTCTCCTGTGGCGGCGGCCGCCGCCATCGGGGCCAGTCGCCCACCGGCGGCCGGGTCCAACATGGCCGCCCATCTCCGCGCATGCCCAGAACGGGCGAAAAAGACACGGGCGGCACGGACGCACGCCCAAGGCTTTTATGGGTAAGGATTCATATCCTGCCACCTCCAATGTAATAGTTCTTTGGCTAAATTAGTAATGAAACATAACAAAACATTGCCATGCTCCTTCCCGCAGTGTTTTTCAGAAACAAGTGTAGACACATCTTTTTAGAGAGACTTTTAAATATTTTATCCACTGCTTATATGTGGTAGGATTCTTAGTGTTTTGCTGTTTGTTGATAACTTTTAATTTCAAAATTTTAAAATTTGTAATTTTAATTGTGGTTTTAGCCTGGGTTTTTTTTTTTCACTTTTTAATTTTATTCTTCTTTGTTGTTCTGAATGATCTAGGTTGTGTGCTGCCCCAAGCAGTAGTGCACTGGAGGGGCAGGGTATAAATATTTTAAATAATAATAAAAGTAATTGATAAAATAAGTAAAGTGACTACAAACAAGAAGCAGTTAAAACCAGACCGGTACCTAAACCACTTTACGTAAGCCAGCTTAAGTATAGGTATCTGTATGTTCCTTGGTTCAGCACGCTCTTGTTGTAAACAACATACAGGCATCATAGCAGCAAGGAAAGGCAAAACAACTGAATATGTGAACAGCTGCAGCAAAAAGTATACTTGGCTAAGTCGTTGTGCTGAAAAAGTTAGATGTGTTTTTGTCAAATAGAAGTGTTTGAGCCCGACTTATTAAAGTGCAATGAAATGACTAGAGCAACAGTGGAATGCTGTTTGATTTTCTAATTATTGCTGCCTCCTGAGCCCAACCTGTGCTGCTCTTCTTTCTGAATCAGCTGCAGCTCACGCGGCTTCTCATGCATTATACATTAAACCCATATGGCAGTTGGAGGTGGAGGGTCTCGTGAGGAAAGCTCCATACTGCTCTTTTCACTGCGGGGCGGGGGGGGGGAGGTAAGAGAGAGTAAAAAACTAAGAAAAGGAGATGTAGGAGCAGAGGCTACATGGGAAGCAAGCAGCCAAGCTAACCCCTTGACATACAGAAAAGAGAAGCAGACAAAATTATACCGCAGACACTTCAAGGAAGAGGCCGCTGTGGTCTCTGAGCTGTGCAGCTTCTCCTACATGTTCTAGTGCTCTCATGAACTGTGCTGATCACAAACAATAAATCAAAATCTTCCCCTCGAGTTGCCTGGAGAAGAGACTAGCTCTGAAAATCATGGTCCCTGCCAGAGTCAAATTAAAGGTTGGCGGTGTCTGTTTTGAGCTATATTTGGGGGTGCCTCAATGTACATCTGACATTCCTCTCTGCCGGCATTCACACTAAAAGATGGGCACAGGCAAATATGGACCCCACTCCCTCTCCCAACAGACACAATCCATCCCAAGGACTCCGTCCTAAATCCCATTTGTAGTACAGAGAATATACTGTTCATCACATAAGCCAGGCGTCTAATTTTATGAAGTTATCTGCATCTAGGAACATGACTGTTGTCATGGAATGAAGAAACATTGGTATTCTGTATTTTTAATAGTATTTTTATTTTATCCATAATATAAACAGAAAAACATAAGAAAAATAAGAATAACAAAAGAAAAAAGCAAAAAGCAAAAAACAAGATGTTATCAAATGATACAATTACAAGGATTCTCATTACAGTCTCTGTTTACTACCACCTGAGTTCTTTACACCATCATCTCCCTCTCCTCTTCTCCAATCTAAAAGATAAATGGCTGCAAATTTAAAAACATTAACAGTAAGGTCAATAATTAGTGCACCTGTTATCTACACAGAGCATTCAGCATTAAATTTCTCTACAAAAAGAAACCAAATCTCGGGTGAGGAACGAAACCCTGTGATATATTATATTGAATTAAATGGTTCCCATGTCTGAGAAAAAAGAATCTTCAGATTTGTTCTTAATATATGCAGTAATTTTGGCCATTGATGCATAATCCCAAAGTTTAAGATACCAATCATCCAGAGACGGAATCAGATTTGTTTTCCAGCAAGAAGCATAGAGGATTCTTGCCACCATTATCAAATATAAAGAAAGTTCGGTGTATCTTTCCAAAATATATGGTTTAATGGTTAAGGTTGGTTTCACAGCCACAACCTAGCGCTGCAGGGGTGAAGGACCTATTAAGATGGTCCGCCCAAGAAGGCTGTTGGATCCAGTAGGATTCCAAAAGACCTTGGAGGGTTGTGATGTTGGTCCTGCCAGCAATTCTGTCGATGCCCTGGTGGGAACCTGGGATAGGGAACTCACCAGGGCAGTAGACACGATCGCTCCTATCCGATCTGCTTTAAGAGTAGCCCCTTGGTATACAGAGGAGTTACAGGGTCTGAAGCAGCAAGGTAGGCGACTGGAGTGCAAGTGGAGGAGAACTCGGCTTGAATGTGACAGGATGCAGCATAGAGCCCATCTGATTTATGCAGAGGCGGTGCGTGTGGCAAAAAAACAATTCTGTTCTATGTGCATTGCTTCTGCAGGTTCACATCCAGCAGAGCTGTCCTGGGTTGTGAGGAGTTTGATTCAGTCTCCTTCCAATTCAAACCAATCTCTGGGGACTTTGTTCTGCTGTGATGCTTTTAATAGGTTATTTGCGGACAAAATCTCCTGTATTCAGGCCGACTTGGACTCCACTGTTTCTGCAGAGTCTATTAAGGTGGTGTCCAGCAATCCCTCTTGCAGTACTAGATTGGATCAGTTTCAATCTGTGATGCCTGATGACGTGGACAAGCTGCTTGGGGCGGTGCAGTCTACCACTTGTTCTCTGGATCCTTGCCTGACTTGGCTGCTTTTATCTAGCAGGGAAATTGTTGGGGATGGCTTAGTTAATATCATTAACTCATCGCTGAGGGAGGGTAGAATGCCTTCTTGTTTGAAGGAGGCAATTATTAGACCACTTCTTAAGAAGCCTTCCCCAGATCCCTCAGTGATGGACAGTTATAGGCCGGTCTCCAATCTTCCATGATTGGGTAAGGTGACTGAGAGAGTGGTGGCTAACCAGCTCCAGGCGGTTTTGGAGGAAACTGATTATCTAGACCCATTTCAAACTGCCTTTAGAGCGGGCTATGAGGTTGAGACAGCCTTGGTCAGCCTGATGGATGACCTTTACCCGGGAATCAACAGAGGGAGTGTGACTCTGTTGGTTCTTTTGGATGTCTCGGCGGCGTTCAATACCATTGACCATGGTATCCTTCTGGATCACCTGGGGGAATTGGGGATAGGAGGCACTGCTTTGCAGTGGTTCTGCTCCTATCTCTCAGGCAGATTCCAGATGGTGGAGCTTGGTGACAGTTCCTCTTTAAAACAGGAGCTATTATATGTAGTCCCTCAGGGCTCCACTTTGTCACCAATGCTTTTTAATATTTCATGCAACCGCTGGGTGAGGTCATCAGGAGATTTGGTGCTGGGTGTTATCAGTATGCTGATGACACCCAAATCTATTTCTCTGCATCATCATCATCTTCATCATCATCAGGAAATGGCATTCACTCCCTAAATGCCTGCCTACAGGCAGTAATGGGCTGGATGAGGGATAACAAATTGAAGCTGAATCCAAGCAAGACGGAGGTGCTCATTGTGGGGGCTCAGAATCTGAGGGGTGAGTTAGATCTTCCTGTGCTGGATGGGGTCACACTCCCCCAGAAGGAACAGGTACACAGCTTGGGAGTGCTCTTGGATCCAGACCTCACCATGGTATCTCAGGTGGAGGCTATGGCCAGGAGCGCTTTCTATCAGCTTTGGCTGATTCGACAGCTGCGTCCATTCCTTGAAATGAACGATCTCAAAACAGTGGTGCATCAGCTGGTAACCTCCAGGCTCGACTACTGCACTGCGCTCTACATGGGGCTGCCTTTGTACATAGTTCAGAAACTTCAGTTAGTTCAAAATGTGGCAGACAGATTGGTATCTGGGGTAACCCGGAGAGACCATATTATGCCTGTCTTAAAACAGCTGCACTGGCTGCCAATATGGGCGAAATACAAAGTGCTGGTTATTACCTTTAAAGCTCTGAATGGCTTGGTTACCTGAGAGAGCGCCTTCTTCTGTATGATCCCCATTGCTTGTTGAGGTCATCTGGAGAGGCCCGTCTCCGGTTGCCACCGGTACATCTGGTGGTGACTCGGAACAGGGCCTTTTCTGTAGCTGCTCCTGGTCTATGGAATGCACTCTCGGCAGATATCCGCAGTTTGGGCTCACTGTCGGCCTTTAAGAGAGCCCTAAAAACCTATTTATTTGGCCTGGCCTTCCAAGGCTTGTAAAGTGTTGTTGTTTTTAAATGTATTTTAATTGGTTTTAAATAGTTTTAATTATTTTGAATTGTTTTTATATTGTTTTTAGCATCATTTTAATTGTGGGGTTTATGTTTTTAAAAGTTGTTATACACCGCCCAGAGCCTCTGGATGGGGTGGTTTATAAATGTAATAACTAACTAACTAACTAACTAAATAAATAAATAAATAAATAAATAGTGATATTTAACATAAAAATCTCCGGGAGGGGGAGCAAAATCTATATGCAAGATTTGCTGCATCTTCAAATGTATTGTTTTCCAAAAATTTTGAGTTGTTTTACATGTCCACCACATATGATAAAAAGTACCTTTCTGTTCTTTACATTTCCAACAATCCCCAGAGTATTTATTGTTCATCTTTGAATACAGAGTGTATTGTGTATTTAATGAAGCTTGGGATTGAAAGCAGGATGAGCACCCTCCTCATCTGAGTGAACTCTTAGGCATCCGAATTTTGAAAGAGAGGCTGAGTGGCAGAGCACATGCTTTGCATATGGAAGGTCCCAAGTTCAGCCCTTGGCAGCGGCATCTCTAGGCAGGGCTGGGGAAGATACCTGCCAGAACCCCTAGAAAGCTGCTGCCAGTCAGTGTAACACTTGAGCTTGATGGACCAATGGCCTCACTCCAACAGAAAGCAGCTTCATATGTACAAGAACAAGTGAGGATGGAAGCTTAGCAGCTGTGTCCTCTCCCACTCGAGATGTGCCTGAACCATGGTTCAAAGCACGATTCGAGCACATTTTGGGAACAGCGCAGAGGAGTTTTAAGAAAGGAGAGCAGGTGCTTGGGTGCATACTTGGGTACCATTTTCATGGTCCGCAACACCATGCTGAGCACGCAAATGGTGTCTGTGCATGTGTGGACAACATGTGCATGCTGGTGCCACACAGGGTACTTGGAAGGAGCACCACCCCAGCAGGAAGCTGCATGGGGTGGCGGAGAGCAGGGAAGGATCTGCTCTACTCTTTCTTAAAGCTCCCCTGCACCACTCCCGAAATGTGCTCAAACTGTGCTTGAACCACAGTTCGGGCACATCCCTACCTCCCACTGTCTCAGAGCTTTTAAAGATATATATGTATTATGCTTTTGGGTCTTCTTTGCATTTTTAATTTTTTTTATTTTATTAGGGTTAAAAAAACCCCCAGTTAAAATACCTTTTAAAAGAAAAGAACTGACAACCTTATCACGGATGTTTCAGTTTTGCTGGAGTCTTGCTTTTGTGGAGTTTTTACCATTAGTAAAAGCTAGTATATATGCTTGTAACATGTCCCCCCCAGATCTCCCTAATTAATCTTGGCTTCTTCACTTTTCTTTGCCCAAGATAATTTCCTTTGCATATCTGAGGCTGTAACATCTTTATGGCTGTGAAGTCAGTGAATATGTTCCCCTCTGTACATATTCGAATAAAAGGAATGGATTATTAATGCAGGCCAAGGGGAAAAAACAACTAAACAAAATGCTTCAGGATGAGTATTTAAAGCCCTTTAAAGTGGAGCAATAGTAGACAAGTTTCAGAAGCTGCTTCCTTGGCTAACCTCAGAAAGATAATTTGCTCTTAGAGGAAGACTTGAAAATGTTAGTCCTTGAAAGCTGTGCCTCAGCCTTGGTTTGATAGAGAGGCCAGGCACGACAATTAGCCACTTCCACAGCTTTTCATGAATACAAAGAGCATTATTGTCTCTTCTGTGTTCACTGTCAAAACATTTTGTAAGGTAGATTATCACTATTCTCATTTTACAAATGAGGAGTTCAGATTTGAGGAGCTGAAATTGAAAGATCTCAGTCACCCAGTTAGTCAAGAACTGTGTACAAGATCAGGGAGCTTGCCTGCAGCCAGAGGATGAAGTCCTGTTGACAGCTCTCCCCACCCTTATTGTTAATCATGTGCCCAAAGCGCACACAGACCAAGCCATGTCCCCTGCATCTGACATCAGACACAAGGGGCATTGGCCAATACTGAGGGTAAGGCCAGTGAGCTGCTGCAGAGTTTCCCAAGTGAGCAGTTCGTTGAATCGCTGGTTGGGGGCTCCTTTCCTTGCCTCTGCATGGGGGCAGGCAAAGTAGCTCCCAATCAACAATTCAACAAACTGCTTACTGGGGAAACTCTGCTGCAGCTGACTGGCCCCGTACCCGGTATTGGCCATGCCCCTGCATCTGATCTTAGATGCAGGGAATGTGGCTACTGCCCAGGTGAGGGTCCGTTTGGGCCTTCTCCAATCCTCCCCAGTCAATGTTTCATTGAAATTCTGCCTGGCTTGGTCCCCACCCCACCCCAGCCCAGTCGGCGTTTCAGTGAAACACTGGCTGGGAAGGAGAGCGGCACACTTAGTGCTCCCAGCTGGTGAACGCTTCATTGCCAGCTGCGTACAGGATCAGGCAAGGGGATGCCCTGACCGAGGGCAAGGAGGTGCCTTGATGCTCCCTCAGACATGCCAGCCACATCTTTTATGTAAGCACGTCCAGCACTAGGGCACAGAAACATGGCCCCTCACTCTCTCCCAGATGGCCAGTGCTTTATTCACTGGCTTGGTGCTTTTTTCCTCACTTGGAGTGACAGAAAGGAAGCACACACCCGGCAAACAAACAGCGGGCTGGTTGGTAGAGGGCAGGAGGGCAAGTGGTGGTATAGCCATCATTGGATGGGGGGAGGATGTGTCCCTCGGCTCCCTCGCTCCCTCCACTTGGTGGTGAATGATTCACTGGCTGGGAGCCCCTGGGGCAGGGGCAAGGGACCTGGGACACTTGGATGCCAACAGCCGAGGGACACATCCTCCGCCCATCCAATGATGGCTATACCACCACTTGGCTCTGGGTACAGACAGGAAAGGTACAGGGTGCAGATGGGAAGTTTATTGTTGTTGAATATACTGTAACATAGGAATGCCTGGATGTACATACAGATCTGTATGTGAATACATTGTACATGGATTGTATGTGTGTCAAAAATAACATGTAAATAGGGTTTAAATGGGACTAAAATGAAACTATCAGGAAAAAAGAAGAGTTTCCTACTGAGACCAAGCAAAGGGTTACTTACATTCTAAGCATATGCCCTCAACAGCCTGAGCATGCCCAGTGGGCCTCTGCATGTCTGGGTCATGACCCAGGTCACACAGAGATCCAATGGGCATGTGCGGCAGCCTCCAAAATGGCCACCGCCACAGGGGTGAGGCCCGGAATGGTACGAAGACCTCCTGAACAGGGCAATTTGCAACATAATGGAAGCTGTTGAGGGGGGAACCTCTGGGGACGACCCCCCTCCCCAAGGCCTCAGAGAAGGCCCAAGAGGGAGGGAGTTAAAAAAAATTAAAATCACAAACCTCCCTGAACCAAATTGGGAGGTCCGAGGGGGTGCAGAATTGAACTGGCCTGGTCCACTTTGGGTCTGATTTGGAGACGAACCAAACCTGGCCAGTCAGTTTTGTGCACACCCCTAGTCAGTGGGTGTGTGGATAAAGGTGATCCAGTTGGCATAGTATACTTGGACTTTCTGCAAGTGATGTATATAGGGATGGGCCCAGAACCCGTATTTTGAAGGTGGTGGGGCTGCTGCCTTAAGGGCGGGGGAGGTGCACTTACCCCTCCTGTCGCATTTCCCCTGCTGGCGCTCCGTTGTAGCAAGCCCCTCGGGGTGAAAGCGTCGCCCTGTTGCCGTCTTCGGCCAGAAGTGGGCAGAATGAAGAAGAAGAAGACCTGGGCATGTTCAATCTATAGAGGAGTGAGTGAGATTTAACAGTTGTCCTCTGCCACTGAGAGGAAACAGGAGGCAGTTTAAATGGAGGAAGGTTCCTATCCATTGAATATTCTGACCAATTTGCAAATCTTAGGAGCATCAGGGAAGGAGTATATTGCATCCACATCCTGAACTTCCAATAAATTCTTAACGCAAAAACATTTCAAAGTCTTCTAAACAATCTGCCAGGAAGGGGAAGAGAACATATTTACAATGCATAATACACATAGCAGTGATACAATAAAATCATATTTCCAAAAATATCTGCCACAAAGCCTATGACCGTGTTAATTGCCGTGTATAACATAGAAATCTGTAACTCCACTCTGTTGTATGGAATTTCAAATCTGTTCCACAGAAATCCAATGAATCAAAATTAAAATGCACTTTCTGGCACATAGCAGTCCTCAACACCTACCATCTCACCCCTGTTGTTTCTTAGCGCCTTCCCCATAGTACTGTGAATTTGATTAACAACTTTTCTTAATCCTCGTTACAAGCTACCACCTGTTTTTAATGATTATTATTAACTGAAAGTATTGCTGTTGATTGCCTTATCTTTAGATAATACATTGCAGAAGACATATGTTCAGCATCACTAGTGAGGCACTTCATAGATGTAAAAAATCAAAACATGATTTTTTAAAAAAACATGAACCCAATAGCTTTGTGAGAGTGTTTGGAGATTGACTTAACTACATTCCCTACAATCTGCTGTTTTGTTTCTTTTGTGAAAGGAGAAAAAATGCATCACACTTTCAAAATGCATCACTACATTGTCCTTAATGCTGATTCTAAATACACTACTGAAGGGGTTCTCAAACTTGTTGGCAAGTGTGATTTGGGATGATGGGATGCAGTCCAGCAAAATCTGGGAACCAAGTTTGAGAAAGCCTGCCCTACTACAGTATGCATTGTCTGAAGATGTGCACCCTTTCATTTGGTTTATGAGAAAGAGCCATCCAATCACCAAATGGTTACATTCACACACACACACACACACACACACACACACACACACACACACACACACATATATCTTAGGTGTACTTGGGCGTTAATCCCCATAAATGGCAGCTCTCGCGAGAGTTTGCGAGCAAGCTGCTGGCAGGGGAAGAGGAAAGAGGCAGTGCTGGAGGTGAAGTGGGTGGAGGGACAGGAGAAAATGACAGCGAGGGTGGGCAGGGGGAGAAAGCAGTGGCAGGAGGGTGGGCAGGGGAAGAAAGCGGAGGCGGGAAGGCTGGGAAAGAAAGTGGTGGTGGGGGAAACTAGAGACACAGATGCTCTGCGCCCGGCCCAGCTAGTTCTGAATTAATATTCTGAAGATTTCATAAATGAATCATGAATTAACATTACTTCAGTTCTGCTCATTGAATCTTGAATTAACATAACATTATGTTATGAATCTCAAAACCGATGATGATTAGTGGGGATCTATGAGGGAAATGGTGGTCATTTATGAATGTCTGAAAAATCCTAAGACAGTCACCTCAAGAATTAATGGCAAGATGAATACAAATGTTTTAATTTTTGAAGAAGTATGGATAACTATTGAATTAATACAGAACTGTCTGTCTAATTGGAAACTGCTTAGATAAGAGGATATGAATTGCTATGGCTTGTAATATAGAAAGTCCTCTGCTTTGTGCTAAGAATTGATATATTGTTAGATTCTCTGGCACAGAGCAAAAAGCTTCATGCGCAGTCCTGGTCAGACGCTCTGGCTGCATTCGCATGTAATGTGGAACCACAGTTCACACTCCTCACCCCCACACACTCCCGTCCAGACTCAAATGTACAGGAGAGTGTCCTCTCTGCAGTTAGTGAGACTGCAGAGAGGTGGGGGAGCTGGCTGTGTAGGTTTCCTTCTTAACTCCAGGACAGCCCACACAGCCAATCACGCCAGATCTGAGGGAGGAGCTTCTCCCTCAACTCCAGTTTCAGGGGATGCAGCCTGTGGTTCCAAATTTGGACATACTGCAGGCTGCATGGAACCTTGGGTTGTGGTGACTAAACTCACTATAACCCAAGGGTTCAGGCTGGAGTACCAAATCTGAACCCTAGATTTTATCGCTGTGCCAAACCTCATTTGACTGGAGAGCCAGCATGGTGTAGTGGTTAGAGTGCTGGACTAGGACTGGGGAGACCCGAGTTCAAATCCCCATTCAGCCATAAAACTAGCTGGGTGATTCTGGGCCAGTCACTTCTCTCTCAGCCTAACCTACTTCACAGGGTTGTTGTGAAAGAGAAACTCAAGTATGTAGTACACCGCTCTGGGCTCCTTGGAGGAAGAGCAGGATATAAATGTAATAATGATGATGATGATGATGATGATGTCCATGGAGCCTCTGGTCCATTCAACTGCACTTCTGCGTAACATGAGAATGCGGCCACTGAATGTCATCAATTAGCAGTTTAGAAAAGAAGAATGGGAGGGATAAATATTGCACCTACTCACCCTCCTGAAGTGTTGATTGGTAGAATTCAGCATATCTGACTGGCACTACAAGGGTGTATTTCCAACTGCAGCTTGCATGTTGCATTGGATCAGGATCAAAGTATTTAACATTCTCTTCCCTTGGACAGTTGATGATTTAATCAGCACTTTGCTTTTACAGGTGGAAAAGCAATCTCAACCACTAATACTATAAATAAATTTGTATTGTGAGCCCTTCAAGGACAAAGATCAGTTTCTTGGGAACAGTGAGTATATTTGAAATGTAAGCATTTAAATAAATGTTTAACTACTTTCTAGTCAAGAAAGAAAGAAAGAAAGAAAGAAAGAAAGAAAGAAAGAAAGAAAGAAAGAAAGAAAGAGCATGCAATTGTACATACAGATGTTTCTGAGCAATTAACATAATAACAGTTCCCTGAAGTGCTGAACAAATGTCAGCCATCCCCCAAAGGTGGAATTCAAACTCTGTTGGTTGATTCCTTATATTCTTTATTTAAAAATAAATAATAAATAAATAAATGTTCTATCAGAGACAGACATTCAGATAATGCCAAGTTTATTTTACTTTCTATTCCTCCTCCCCTTTGTGCACAGCTATTCAGCAACAGAACTCTCATCACAGCGAACCTATTCAGACTCCATGTGGGTGTCACATGAGGTGGGCCACTGGAAATCTGCAGTATTTCAGAGTGAAACTTGGTTTTTAAGTGTCGATTAACCAATTATAATGAATGCTGGGTGAAAATGAAACTCCTAAAGAGATATGCATGACAGCCAAATGAATATAAAGTGCATTCATTGAGATTACACTGAATAGCAAAACAACAAATAAATCCTAAGTAATTGAATGTTTTGAATGAAGCATTAGGTAAATGTTTTACATTGCAAGAGCCCATTAACTAGCAGACTTAGAAGAGCATAATGTTTTAGGCATTGAAATAGACTCCGCTTCCTGTATATTTCTTGAAATCATAGAGTTGGATGGGGTCTTGTAGATTATCTAGTCCATCCCCTGCTTGATGCAGGAACTCCAGAGTGAGAGAATCCCCATCAGATGACTGTCCAGTCTCTTCCTGAAGGCCTCCAGGGAGGGAGAGCCAACCCTGGATAACTGGTACCACTGACAAACTGCTCTTTAACAAGTATTTTTTAACGTTCAACAAAATTTACCCTCTTGTAGACTGTCTTCTATGTGTCAATCTGTGAAGAAATCCAGCTCTCAGACTTAATTCAAGAGCACCACCAAGAGCAGCTGGAACTTTGACTTTCCACAGAACACTCTGAATAAGTACATTTCTCGCCTTCTGTTATTTAGTGGATTCATCCATTTAGGCCAGGCCTGCACAACATACGGCCCGCAGGACACATGCGGCCTGCGAGGCCTTTTTTCTTGGCCCCCAGGGCTACACTTCCCCTTCCTCCCCCTGCTGCGAACCTCCTTTAACCCCTCCCCAAATTCCAGCACCTGCGCAGCCAAGGAAATGGCTGCGGGTGTGTGTGTGTCCTTCTAGCCCCTCCCTTCCCTCCCCTCCCCTCTTTTCCCTGGCTGCGGCAGTGGCAAATAACAGAGTGACGCTGGAGCCTGGTGTTTTGCCCCGAGTCGCTTCCCAACTGTGTCTGCAAGCAAGGCGTGCACGCCTGCAGTTAAGAGACTTAACTGCACAGGCACACCTCGCATTTGGGAAGCGACGCGGGGCCAAACACCAGGCCTCAGCATCGTTCTGCTATCTGCTGCTGCGTGCTGCTGCCGCCACCGGCGGGGGGGAGAAAGACACACATGCACCCCATAGCCATCCCCTCAGCAGCTTGAATCGGCGGCGAGAAAAATGGTGCCAGTGATTAGGTGGGAGGAGGATGCGGGAGCCAGTGGCCAGCGGCCGTACCCTACAAGGGAGCCTGGCGGTGGCGGGCCCTGGCAGAGGGGGCGAGCGCAAATGGTAGGCAGGGAGGGAGCCCAGCGGGGAAGAGAAAACATTGCCAGAACGGGAGGAGGACAAGGACCTCCGGAATGATGGTGAACGGACTCGAAGAGGCTATGACCCTCTTTTGGTGACATAGACAATCCCATTACTAAGCAGCATCAATGGATACTGTTGTAGAGAAATTATTTATCCTCTATAAGTAATTGAACAGGAAGCAACTTTTACTGAGAAACAAGAGTTTGATATTTATTACTAATGAAAACATACACTAAGAAAAAACAACAGACTAACAGTCTCTTATGCAGAGAGAGGGAGAACATCTCAGTTTGAATTCAAGGCAACAAGTGAGAAGAAGACAAACAAACTGTGACTCCACTCCTAAGCCCATAGAGACATTCACATAGAGAAGCATGCCATTTATAAAGAACTGAGACAATATCTGTAGCAAATCCCAACATTCCCCTTCTCATTATCTTGTTCTTTAAATCATGAGTCCCAATGCCTCTTGCAGATTTTGAAATTGTTCTCTGGCTAGAGACGTTGTAAGCATGTCTTCCACCATTTCCTCTGAGGAAAAGTACTTTAGCTGGATCAGATTTTTGTCTTGCAAGCCTCTCACAAAGTGGTACTTATTGTCAATACGTTTGTTCCTTTGCATAGTTTTGTCATGAGAGGAGAATGCAGCTCTGGTTATCCTCAAACATGGCAATTGCTGTTGATTCAGTTATCTCAAAGTCCAGTAGGAGTCTATGCAACTAGGGATGTGCAAAACGTTTTGGGTACAGGATAGTCTGTACCCGAATCTGCCTGTTTCGGGCGATTTGCCCCTCTGCAAGCCCGGAAAGATTCAAGTCCAAAACAAATCACCTAAATTTTGGAGCCAAGTTTTTTTGTTTTGTTTCGGACCTCCATTTTGTGGTGATCTCTGGGTAGTCTCCATTTGTGTTTGACGTTGATTTGAATTTCCCGCCCTTCTAAGCTTCAGATTGGTGAACGAAAGCATGGGCTGATCTGTTGACGATTCCCTCCTGGTTCCAGATTGGCTCTTTTGGCTCTTGCCACTCCTGACTGACCCTGCATTGGCCAGGGGAAGGGTTGAAGAAGGGGCAAGGGTGGGGGAGTTCAAGAAGGGATTTTCTACCTCATGGGAGGAGAGAGAGAGCGAGAGCTTTGTTTTGCTTTGCCTTGCCTATTGCCTTCTACCTTGCCAGCCTGAGCCCAGCCCACCTTGCCACCCAGCCTGCCGGCCACTACTGCATGTCAGCTTGGGAATGAATTATCTGCTGTATTGCTTTTTGTTCCTGAGAAGAAGAGATTTCTTTTTTCACCCCCTTCCTGCTGCTGAGAGAATCACTGCCTGCCTGCCTGCTGTGGCTTTGCCAGCCACCAGCCCCAGCCCCTGTGGCCACTGGCCACCTGGCCAGCCACCCCTCCCCCGCTATTTTTCCAGGCTTTTGTCCCAGCCTCCACCCCAACTGCAGCAAATCTGAAGACTGAAGAAGGAGAAAGAGATCGAAGAAGAAAGAGTAGACTCAGACACCAGGCGACAGACGTGGACAACTGGAAACACAACGTCAGTGAAGCCCTAGACTGAGTGAGTACCCATTTTAACACACACATACATACACACGTCTCTGGGATTGTGTATTCTTGGGGATTTTTTCCTGTTTGGAGGGAGGTTTTGGGTTGCAATTGAATTTTAAAAGTTGTGTGTTGTTTAGTGTTTAGTTTAGAAAAAGTTTAAAAAAGAGTTCTGTCTGTGGGAAGGATCCCCATTCACTAGTACTAGTAGGTGTTAAGAAGCGTAGTGTAGCCTCATGGTTAAAAAAAACCAATTCTGTCTTTTTTTCGCATTCAAAAGTTTTTTTGGCATTTTTTAAAAACAGAAGCCTGTCCTCCAGTCCTCTGTGCCCATAATATATCAGTATTAATATTGTCTGCCCAGCAACCTACAGGCTCTGAGTGGGCAGGAAGGCACTGACTCTAGCCTCCTCCCTCTGCCTATTTACCCCACCCCTACCCCCAACTGCAGCATTCTGAGACCATGGCAAAAATTAACCCTAAACCCACTAACCCTTTCGCAGAGCACACATGCACAGGTGTACTATGCTTCCCCTTACATAATCTCAAGTCTAGCAGTATTAGGAGAGGAGAGCTGGTCTTGTGGTAGCAAGCATGACTTGTCCCCTTAGCTAAGCAGGGTTTGCCCTGGTTGCATATGGATGGGAGACTTGAGAACAGAACACCTCAGGGGATGAAGCTACTCTGGGAAGAGCAGAAGGTTTCAAGTTCCCTCCCTGGCTTCTCCAAGATAGGGCTGAGAGAGATTCCTGCCTGCAACCTTGGAGAAGCCATTGCCAGTCTGTGAAGACAATACTGAGCTAGATAGACCAATGGTCTGACTCAGTATATGGCAGTTTCCTATGTTTCTATGTCCCTATGTTCCATTTTACTGGAATTTATTCTTATTCCCTTTTCTCTGTTGAGAATAATTCCCTTGCTTTCTATTAGGACATATATTCCTTAAATACGAATATGAATACAATGAATATGTATATACCACTTTTCAACAAAAGTTCCCAAAGCAGTTTACAGAGATATAAATAAATGAGTTGTTCTAGTAAGAACTAATCAGCCTACTATCCTTTCACTGTCTCCATATCTGGACTAAATTTGGTGCAAATCAAGGTCCACAAGTTGAATCTCTTGTGCATTAAATGTTCATGTGTCTGCCATCTTGGATAGGGGTTGATGTCATCATTACAAAGTGCACCACTGAGGTGTCCCTGGGTGTCACTCACTACAGCTGTTCCAAATTTGGTTCAAATCGGTTAGACAGTCCTCAAGTGAGTGTACTTGCACCTCAAAAGTTTATGCATCTGCCATCTTGGATTGGAGTGGGTGACATCATCATAAACTACACCATTGGGGCATCCCTATGTGTCCATTCAGCTGTAGCAAATGTGCTTCAAATCGGTTAGACTGTCCACAAATTATTGCACTTGCACCTCAAAAGTTTATGTGCCCACCATCTTGAACTGGGGTGGATGACATTGTCACAATCTTTGCGGTAGAGGTGTCCATGTCTGTCACTCACTGCGACTGCACCCAATTTGGTTCTAATAGGTTAGGCAATACACAAATTAGCCTGCTTGCACCTCAGATGTTCATGGGGCTGCCATCTTGAATTGGAGGAAATGACATCACCACACACCACGCCATTAGGGCATCCCTATGTATCCCTATAACTGTAGCAAATTTGGTTCAAATCGGTTAAGCGGTTCACAAGTTAGCCCATTTGCCCCTAAAAAGTTTCTGTCCACCACTCTGGATCGGAGTGGATGACATCATCACAAACTATGTCACTGAGGTGTCCCTATGTGTCATTCACTGCAGCTGTAACTAATTTGGTTTAAATTGGTTAGACAGTCGACAAATCTGCTTACTTGCACCTCAGATGTTCACGCAGCTGCCTTCTTGATTTGGAGTGGATGATGTCATCACACACCATGCCATTTGGGCATCCCTATGTTTTTCTACAGCTGTAGCAAATGTGATTCAAATTGGTTAGATGGTTCACAAGTTAGCCCAATTGCGCCTCAAAAGTTTACACGTCCGCCATCTTGGATCGGGGTGGATGACATCATCACAAACTATGCCATTGAGGTGCCCCTGTGTGTCCCTACAACTGTATCTGATTTGTTTCATATTGGTCCAGGCATTGCGAAGTTGATGTGTGGGGGGACACACATTGATGTGGGGGGGGGTACACATAGACAGTCATAAGGACAAATGGACACAAACACAAAATGTTGTGTGATCTCATAAGCCTACTGGAAAGTAGGCTAATAAAATGGCTTGCTGCCCAAAGGGCTCACAATCTAAAAAAGAAACGCAAGATAGATGCCAGCAACAGCCACTGGAGGGATGATGTGCTGAGGATGGATAGAAATAGTTGTTCTTCCCTTGGGTTGAAACATTGCTATTGCATAGAGCAATAATCAGTTTCGGGATGGCTGGTGCGGGTAAAGGCAGGTCAGAGTTAGGGTACCCAAAAGAGAGTAACAAAGTCCAGGGTTCTCTGCAAAGAAAGACTGTATTTTTAAAAAATACCAGTTCTTTTTAGTATACAAGTTAAAGTGGTAGTTGGAAACCTCTTGGGAAGCCAGGCAAAAGCAACAAACTACAAGATGCTGGTTCCTAAGCAGAGGACCAAATTCCAATGAATGGAAACTTGAGAGGAGCCTAGCAGAGAATAGAGGGAGAAGGAGAAATTGGTGATAGGCAAAGCAAGAGTCGCAGTCCATAAACCTGTTCTAGATTATTTGCAGCTGGTGGGCATTAATTTCCAAGTTGATGGCTGTCCTTCAGTGAGGGAAGGAAGTGAGTAAGTTTTACTCTGTTATGGAGGTGGCTGTGAGGATCCTGAGCAGTTCAAGATGCAAATCCAGTGAAGTTATCTGGTACAGAGGTGGGCAGCTTAAGTCTGCCAAACCCACAGCAGAAACAGGTTCAAGGAATGGAACCCAAGACCAGAGTCTTTGGCTGACTTGGGGTGCATGGTGTTGTCCACGGGATAGGGGGAAAGCATGTACTTTATGCAAATTGATGGACACGCACACAAACACATGCACATGCACACACATCTTTTGTAGTGATTCTTTGCCCTAAGGGCAGGATTAGGCACACATACATGCACACAGATCTTTTGTATTGATGCCTGAGAAAAAAAGGCTTGATTAGGTTAAAGCCAGTGATACCAACTGCCTCTATTCAGGTAGCCAAATAGACAAGAGGCAGGTAGTTCTTGCCTTCCTTTGTTAGCCAATTATCAGATATTCTCAAGCAATTTAGCCTGGGATACACTTTAGCTACTGTAAAAAGGGAGAAGTTTCTCTGACTTTGTCTAGTCCCAGAGAACATCACAACTTGCATTGTTGTCAGATCTGGATGCTCCTTAAGGCAGAAGCACTGACTCATCAATACTCTTATCAGTTGGTGGCTTTCAGCCTTTGTTATTCAGCTAGCTTTCTTTAGGCTGCTACCACAGTGGTATGGTCATTTGTAGCCTTTTCTTTAGGATGCTAGGAAGTCCAAATCATACTGATAACTTTACAGTCAAATCATGGATACAATGGGGTTTGTGAAGAAGTAGACAAATGTAGGTTCAAGCTGGCTGCCATAACAGGCTTGGTCCCCACTTGTAAGTATTTAGAAGGATAATCTGGTGAATAATTCACGCATATGTTCATATTTATCATAGTCCACATCTCTTCCGCATGTGAGCATTTGCTACTATTCAATGGTGCATTCAGGTACCATGTTGGAGGCTCAGATGGGCAAGCCACATTGGATAGCCATGCTCAGCCCTGCTTGCATTGCATGCAGAGCTGTGGTGGAGCAGGGCAGAGCAGCTGGCCATATTGTTGTCTGGATCAGCAGTGGATGGATGGAGCAGCAGTGTCTCAATCTCTAAGCAAATACAGGCTCTTGTGGGAGTTCCTTGGCCCTGGACACCTTTTTGCAAGAGGAACATATAAGATGGGGGCCCCATCTCCTGTGAGACTTGTCACAGCTGTCAGGAACCATTTAAAATTCAGGCCAACAATGACAGGAAATGAGAAAATGCTAAAGGTTCTAAGGCCTGCTGAGGCAGTTAACAACCCTCTTTCTCTGTAACAGGGGTTGTCAACCTTTGGCACTCCAGCTGCTGTTGAACTACAGTTCCCATCATGCCCGGACACAGTGGCCATCGGCGGTCAGACTGAGGATGATGGGAGTTGTAGTTCAACAACAGCTGGTGTTCAAAAGGTTGCCGCCCCCTGCTCAATAGCTTCTTTGTAGGGCTGGAGTTGAGGTGATAGAGCTCCAAACTCCTGGCTGGGGGCTGAGGGCTTTAACCTCCCTGCTCTCCCACATTAACAGCTGAAACCCTAGAAAGAACAAAGCAGGCACAGGCAGACATGGCCCAAGGAGATCCAAACACCACACCACACAAACACACTTTATAGACAAATAAGGCAAGTATATGTTCAATAAACATGTGGTTGTCCCAGGGGCAGAACCACCATTGGGCAAATGGGTTCAAAGAACCCAGGCCACCGCCCCCAGGGGCCATGCCTTGCGGCCCCAGACACTCTCCTGCATCTGACATCAGAAGCAGGGGGTATCATTTTGCTCTCACACGGGGCCCTGCGGCCCCATCTGGTACCGAAATCAGCCCTCACTGCAGTGGCAGTGTGGACGGAGTGACTCTCCCTGCCTTTTTAAGCTCCTGGTCTCACTGCCAACACAGTGGGGCCGATCTCCCTCCCAAATGGGGCCGTGCGGCTCCATTTGAGAGGGAGATTGGCTCGCATGGCTGGAACGGCTCTCCTTGCCTTTAAAGGTGGCTTTAAGGGAGGCTCCTGGCCACCCTGCCCAATGCAGCGTGGGCCGATCTCCCTTCCAAATGGGGCTACATGACCCCGTTTGGGAGGGAGACCACACCCCCATGCCTGATGTCAGATGTGGGGGTGTGGCTAGCCAGTCCCCTGCATCTGACATCAGACACGAGGGCGTGGCCAGGGGGCCACCACATTGGCCGGACACGGGCACTGCCAGCCTCCCTCTGTTCCTGGGTTGTCCTAATCGTCTAGTTTGGATCTGGGATAAACATCGCCCCCGCTCCAACCCCATTCATCCTGTGAAGAAACGTACATGCAAAGCGCGAGAAACAGACCACAAGAGTTGCCATAGCTATCACACATGGAATGTTGTGAGGAGGATTTGACTAGAGACAGTCAGTGACAGTTAGTTGGTTAGAAGGGAAGGACAGTGTAAGACAGAAGAAAAGAGCTCAGAGCCAGAGTTTCTGTGTGGGTGACTGAACAAGGGAAATTGTTCAAATTCTGTGTAAGTTCTTTGTTAATTGATGTTCAGAGACTGTAACAAGCCAGTAGAGCACTGTACAATACTCTGGGGTTTGGAGTAAAAATCCTGAGTGGGAATCCTGAGAGAGAAAGGTGCCCCAGGAAAAACTCCTGCCTAAATAGACAAGAGGTTTTTTATACCAAGATTTGCAAATACAGTAAACACCTGTTTCAAGTTATTCAACATACAAAAGTATTGTATTTAGAAAGGTCAAAACACTCTGTGTGGTGTCTAACAGCTGATTGATTTAGCAGCATTGTAATGAAGTCTGTGTCCTGCTTTGCAGAGATCCTTATTTCCATCTCAAGTAAATAATAAATTTGTTGTTTTATACGTTATTCTTTGTCTCTCTGTATGCACTGCACATATATACCTATCCTGTGCTTGCGAGGCTACGTGACCAAGAAGTTATTTCCTGAAAGCAGGATAATAAACAATCATTTGGTAGTAGCAAAAGAAAGTAATAACCTATTAAATTCCATGAGCATGGTGCCACAATATAAAAATCATATAAAACAAATCACATCCCTGGATTGGGGGGGCACATCAGGGTAGGTACCTGACACGTCTCAAATAAGGTAATGCACCATAGAAGATTTCTTGACTTGGCAGGCTTGGAGAAGAGTTTATGGCAATCACAATAGTGAGCCAAGGTGGGTCCAGAGACCAGAGATGAAGCTCTCCTACTTCTAGTTTTCAGTTTTTGTTTCTGTGACAAAATCACTTGTAGACCAAAAAATAAAATAAAATGTGCGCTTCTGGCCAAAATAAATAGACATTTAATTTATTCTAAACAACATTCTGGTTTTCCACTCAGAAGATGAATCACAATAATTGGAATGGAATCACTGAAGATATTTAATATTTATTCAAATTGAAATGTTGATAGAAAACTCATGAAAAATGATCTGAATTTCCATACAAAATAGAATCCTCTATTTACTGCTTCCCAAGAAATAGTATTTCTGTACAGTTTGCAACGCATTGCTTTTGAATCACTGGACTAATATGCGGAATGGTTTATGTAAAGTGGGAAAGTGTTGCTAAGGCCTGTTACTAGGGCTTAATTTCAGTTGAGGTCCACGTGAGCTCACCCCATCAACCTGTTTTCAGTGTCAAACTATCTGTGAGCCAGATAGTGAACCAGCAACCTCATGGTAAGATTGTCTAGCTGGATTAGCACAGGATGTTAAGAAGACCTACAGCCATGGGACACATATTTTTATCCTGATGTGGCCTTTGATTACTTGATGTCCTATTAAACTGCTTTAAAAGGTGTTTAGAATTGAATTGTCCGAACTCCAAACATACATAAGTTCAAGAGGAAATGGGAGTGGGTTAACTTTAAAAAGTGGGACATAGGCAGATTGTGCACCTCTTTGATCCTTCCTTCTGAAGTGCATGTTAATTGCTTTTTCATATCTTCACCATCTTTCCTTTTGGTGGTTATATTTTCTACATAAAAACTACAATTGCAATAGGACACAGTAACTATTAAGCCCAGGAAGCTGTTTCCATTGCTACCCTAAAGCAGAGGCAACACTTGTTTTCTGGACTGGTTCCACTGAGTAGCATTACTGAAATGTCAGATTCATGGCATTGTGAAGTGTAGCTTCTCTTTTCAGTGCTAATATTAAGAGTAAGTATAGTAAGGGAGCAAACAGTATATGATAAATTGTCAAGGGAGATATCTCTCTATCATTTAAAGTTGTATAATGGAACTCAAACAATTGTGCCTTCATGTTGACATCAGGTTGTTCAATAAATAAATAAGTTGACATCTGGTGAAATGCAGACCTCTAGAATTTACTTGTGGACATTTACCTTAATTATTGCGGGCATCTTCTGAAGTAAAAAAAAAATCCTTATAATGCTGTTTGATATTGTTAAAAATGAAATGCCAAACATAAAGCGATACGAAGGGGGTGGTTATATTTTTTAATCATAAAGTATTACACTTTGTCTGTGAACATGTAGGAATATTGAATGATGGTTCAATCACAAGAGGTAAAGTTTCAAAGGTAAGTAACTTCTTGAGTTCTTTTGAGGCTGGAGGCTTGGGGGGAAAGGACATATGAAATATACTGTATACACCACTGCATATTCTACTAATGTGCAAGAGAGACATTCCCTGGAATTCCACAGAGACAATAGCTACCTTTTGTCCATGGTTAATTTCCCAACCACATTTACAGCTGTGACTCAGCCCAATCTTTTAACTCCAGCTTTTGCCCATGAAAGGCGCTTGTCAGCTTAGCTCAATCCCAGAGGTATTCAGAAATTCTCTCTGATTCATGCAAGCTTTGATAGATGACTAGAACTCCCCTCCTCGGGAAACCTTTTGAGGGAATTCAGGAAAAAACAGTTCTGAAAATAATGCAACCCCACAAAACATGCATGGTTATGGGGGGAAAATTCACCTCCAAAATGAAATGACCAGAAGTTGCTGTAGAATGATGAAGTCATATGTAAGCGTTTAGCGAGAAAGAGAAGGCTGGAGCAGTCCTCCATCTGCCAGATGTCTAAAATAGACACAGATGAGCCATTTCTCTGAACTTCAGCAATGCAGCCAGCTGAAAAAGCAGACCGTTCCCACCAAGGGTCACTTGTAGAAACTGTTGCCTATAAATCAACATTCTGCTTTGGGGTTTGCCTAAAACTGTAAAATATATGACTGAAAAATCTAAAAATTAGTTCAAGACTCACTATTCTGGGTTGCAGAAATGTCAATATACTGGAAACTTCCAGCATACATATGTTATTTGTGTCATTTCATCACTATTATGTCTGTTGTGCAAAAAAACCCACAAACAACTAAGTGGGGCAGTGGTGGGGGGGAACACACCATCCCAATAATGCTTTAAGGACTTGATATCTGCATATTGCAAAATTTCATTTTTTCATGAGTTATATAAACATTTTTCTGTTGCTTGTGTTAAGCTTAAAACTTGAGTTCCTGTATTTTACCATGTCAGCATGGTCACATCCATTTGGTCTGATCTGAGCTACTTTTGAAAAAGCAAATTTACAAACTGAGGAAGAGCCTATGGTGCACGTTCTGCTTGATGCCATATTCAATTTCCTATTTATAGTGCATAGTACCATTTCTCACCTGAAAATTCCCAGTGATGCAGTTTGTGTGTATATCTATCTATCTATCTATCTATCTATCTATCTATCTATCTATCTATCTATCTAGCTATCTATCTGTCTATCTATCTATGGAGGGTGGGGGAGAGGGAGAGAGAGGTGCTACAGAGGATGTAATTTTTTCACCCATCTCCTTTTCCCTCTGAGGCCCAATATGCTTCTGAAAATATGTCCCTATGGGTCATGTGATCCTCAAGGACATGTTTTCAAGAGGCACAGTGGGCTTCAGAGGGAGAGGGAAATGGGTGAAAATAGCACCTGTGCAACTTTAGTCTGGATGTTAGTCATTATAGATATAAAGGTAAAGTGTGCCGTCAAGTTAATTTTGACTCCTGACAGCCACAGTTCCCTTTGGTAGAAGACAGGAGGGGTTTACCATTGCCTCCTCCCATGCAGTATGAGATTATGCCTTTCAGCATCTTCCTATATCTCTGCTGCCTGATATAGTACCAGCGGGTATTCAAACCAGCAACCTTCTGCTTGTTAGTCAATCATTTTCCCCGCTGTACCATGTAGTATAACACAATTCAACAATTCTAAAAAGATCCAAAATACTTCAGTCATCAAGAGTTTCATATTTTTAAAAAATGGAACAGCATGTCACAGCAGTAGAGAAGAAAGTCGGCACAAGGAAGCCATTCCTGTGAAGATTAGATATAATGAATGCTGGCCATAAGTCACAGCTGTCCTATGTTGACTAACTATAAGGAAGGAAGGAAGGAAGGAAGGAAGAGATAGGCCGCATAGGCCACAACATGGAACTGAGTGTCCAATAGAATTGGCTGCTTGTGAAAACAACCTCAAATTGTCGTTTATATTCCATTTTGCTTTGACCATCCAAAAAGCAACATTTAATATAACAAAGATTGGGTCTGTGTCCACCATGCAACTTAGTTAAATACATATGTTTTAAATTTCATTTTAGTTCCTTTAGAGAGTGCAATTTCAATCATTTTGGTTGTTCTTTTCATTCATCTCTGACATCTTGTATTTGTATCCCAAAGAGGCCAGGTTTATTATGAGAAAACCATCACAAAGCATCTGTGTGGCAGCTCTGAGTTTTCATTTAATGTTGCCGTGTATCCTCATCCCCACCCCAAGACACGAGTTTGCTGGGCTCATTTTTTTTTATTATTATTATGTTTAGATTCTATACCTATAAAATTTTCACAAGCGTCTGCCATAATAGAAATGACAGTGCTATGTCAATGTAATGCAGACAAATCTCCTAATACCAGTGCCTGGATCAATACATACCTGACATTTATGTGTGCAATCTTACAAAACCAGTTTGAAGAGAACAGCTCCCTCCCAGCCCATTCTAGTCAATTGGCTTTTTCCCAGGGATGTTTTGTGGCTTTGCCAAACTTACTGTAGAGTAACCAGAGCAGATTGGCAATGTAAACAAGATGGTGGAAGTTTCTTGAACAAGAGGCAAAGAGTTTGTTTCAAAGGTGCTTCCCAAATGAAATTCCACTCACTCTCCAGCTCCTGACATAAACATTCCACAGTGGGGAAGGAAATCCTTTGATTTTTCTGTCAGCTAGCGCTTAAAAAGAGAGATTTAAATGCATTTCAGAAATAAGGCTGCCAGCTATGTAGAAACAGGAGCACAGATTAAATGATGAATGAATCTCCATCATCAGTCACGGTGTCCTTGTTTGGGGAATAAGGAGAGCAACTGATTCATTACTTTCCTTAATTAATTTGGAATACCCCGTTCTATTGTATAAAGAATTGAGCGTTATATTTTGGATTTCAATGATACATTCTGAATGCTACATAATATCTAATCCAAGTAATTCTTAAAAAAAAACTAATTGAAATATTTTCTTGGACACAAAAAAAGGCAGGCTGGTTTCTGGAGTGAAGTGAATAAGAATTCACATCACATATATTGCATTGTAATGATAGCTATTGGTTGATACGCCTAGATACGAAGAAAAATACCAGGGATATTCACACAACCACTCATATTACATTGGAATCATCAAGCTGTGCCAGAATAAATATTAGGCAAGGTAATGACCAAAGGTGTTTGCAGAGGAAATAGCTCTAGCTAACTTCTGAGTCAAGCCACATATGGCTAAGGTAGGCAGAACGTAATAACGAACACAAAATACTCTCTCAATCTAATGACTGAAATCCATCAGTTTGGATGTAATCTTCCCTATTTTACTTGTGTTTTGCCTGTTTATCTGATCAGATTTTTTAAAAACCCAGAAATTCTGCCAGGAAAATGTCATACTTTCTTTTTCCTACAATCGCATGAAGATCCATTTGTGATCTTAAATGTTGCTACCCAACCACTATGAAACCATTACTTGTTTTCATAACAGGATATAATATTATCTAGCTGCTCTCAGAGCTATATGAACTTTTTCACACACAAAGGTAAACCAGCAAAACACCTGGCTTATTGCCAGTTCATTTTCCATATTGCTTTTCTTTTCTCTTAGTAAAACAGTCCAAGAGAAACTAATTCCAGCATTCCTGTGCTGTAAATAACACTTTCAACCTAATGGTGGGGGATACATGGGCCTTTTTGGTCTCTTGGGTTGGGGACATCAATGACTGTGTGTGTGTGTGTGTGTGTGTGTGTGTGTGTGTGTGTGTAGCAGTACTACTACTACTACTACTAGTAGTAGTAGTATTTTCAAAAAAAAGCAAAACAAACAAAAACAACTTCCCCCTGATAGATCTCACAGGTCCAGATCCATTATATCACACTCCCCTGTCTTGAATGGTTGGACTTTCTGAACAATGCCTGTTAAGATTCTTGGAATAAAACATTACAGATGTATACCATCATAATAATGGCTCACATACCACACAGTGAAATGCTGTGTGTGTAATTGCCATTGGGGCTGTTGCAGGACAGAGCAGTTCCTCTCTGGCTTAAAGTTGCATGAATGCAGTTGTGCAACAGGAAGCCCATTGGAAATAATGGGCACCTCATTGTGCAACACCCCCCACCCCAAGTCCCGCTATGATGCCTCATCGTGGTGAGAGGGTATTTCTGGGAGGGATGAGCGAAGTGCACCGGGAAGTATACTCCCAGTAGGGTCACCCAAGGTGCAAAGGTCATCCCAGCTGCCCAGCTAAACCAAGCAGGCACCTATATTGAGCAGCAGCAATATAGGAAGGAGCTGGAGTTGGATGATCACTTCAGTGACAATGACAAAGGCATCATTTCATACTGCACGGGAGAAGGCAATGGTAAACCACTCCTGTATTGTACCAAGAGAACCACATGTATAGACAAAATAGAGTGATCGTCAATGTAGTGCAGGATGATGGGCTCCTCAGGTCAGATGGTACTCAACACGCTACTGAGGAAGAGCTGAGGATCTCTCAGAGTACCAATGGTGTTTATGATGTGGTTAGACTAAAGCCTTTTGGACGTATAGCAGCTGATGTTGCCATGCGGGGAAAGAAAAAACGAAGCTGCAAAGACAGAATTACAATGGAAACATGGAACGTAAGAAGCATGAATATAGGAAAGCTCGACACACATTGAAAGATGAAATTAATCGCCTAAAGATTGACCTCTTGGGCATCAGTGAATTAAAATGGACTGGAATTGGACACTATCAGTCAGAAAATCATACAGTTTACTACTCAGGACACAAAAAACAAAGAAGGAATGGTGTTGCTTTCATAGGAAGGAAAAAGCAATGACAGTACTTGAGTACAATGCAGTCAGTGACCGACTAATATCAATTAGATTTCGTGGACAACCCTTTAACATGACAGTTCTTCAAGTCTATGCCCCAACGATTGATGCAGAAGAAGAGGAAGTTGATGAGTTTTATGCTC
Organism: Hemicordylus capensis; assembly: GCF_027244095.1. NCBI lineage: Eukaryota > Metazoa > Chordata > Lepidosauria > Squamata > Cordylidae > Hemicordylus > Hemicordylus capensis. The sequence goes on from NC_069658.1 coordinate 65,525,743, forward strand.
AAGTTCAGTCTGAAATTGACAGGATATGCAAGCAAGATTTGCTGGTGATGGTTGGAGACTGAAATGCCAAAGTTGGAAAAGATAAGGAGGAAAATAGAGTCAGACCATATGGCCTAGGAAACAGAAATGAAGCAGGAGAATGACTTATTAGTTTCTGCCAAGCCGATGACCTCTTCATTGCAAACACATTCTTCAAACAACCAAAGCGGCACCTATACACATGGACATCACCAGATGGAGTACACAGAAATCAAAGTGATTACTTTATTGGTGCAAAAAGGTGGAAGAGCTCAGTTATTACAGCAATAACATGGCCGGGGGCCGATTGTGGAACAGGTCATGTGCAAGTTCCAAGTCAAGCTAAAGCGGAAAAACAAAGCTACCCAGCTTCCACAATATGATCTTGAGAATGTACCCACCATTTTCAAGGAGAATATCAGGAACCGCTTTGAAATTCTGAACCTCATTGATAGGGAACCAGAGGAACTGTGGAATGAAATAAAAGAAGTTGTTAAGGACAAATGTGAAAAGAGAATGCCAAAGACCAAGAAACAGAAGAAAGCAAAATGGATGTCAGAACAGAGGGTGGAAATTGCCAAGAAGAGGAGAGAAGCCAACGTCAAGAAAGATAAAGTCCTCAGGAAGGAACTTAACAGGGAATTTCAGAAAGCTGTTAGAAGAAACAAGGAGCAGTACTACAATGGCATCTGTAAAGACCTTGAGGATGGAAATAGACATGGAAAAACAAGGAAAGTTTTCCAAAAGATCTCTGAACTCAGAGGGAGGTTCCAAACTCGAATTGGTATGTTAAGGGATGCCAAAGCACAGATAGAAACTGATTCAGAGAAGATCAAACAGAGATGGAAGGAGTACACTGAACATCTGTACAGAAGGGACATCAACATCCAAGATACTCTAGAAGATATTGCCTACTTGCAAGAACTTCTAGTATGGGAAGATGAAGTTAGATCAGCACTCCGGTCATTACCAAGTTGGAAGGCTACAGGAATTGATGGAATAGCTACAGAAATGTGGCAACCAACAGAAGAAGAATCAGTCAAGGCTCTAACCAAACTATGCCAGCAAATCTGGAGAACAACACAGTGGCCAACAGATTGGAAGAGGTCAGTCTACATACCCATACCAAAGAAATGAGACTTAACAGACTGTGCAAATCACTGCACAATAGGGATGTGCGGACAGGTTCGATTTGACTGTTCGGGGTCAAACTGAACCCCTCCCCCCAGTTGGTCCGACCTCGGACCGAACCACCACCACCCATTGACGTTTCGGGTGGTTGTGATATTTTTCAAAAAATTAAAAATTCTTTACCTCTAGCCCCTTTGGGGAGCTTCCTAAAGGCCATGGGGGGGGGGGTGTCCTGCAAAGGTTCCCCCCCCCCACCGGCCTCAGTAATCACTGCTGCAGCCTGTTCAGCTGCACTTTCTGGTCCGTTTAGGCCTCCGTATACCTGCGCAGCGGCCATTTTTCCTGCCAACGTGCATGCGCAAATGGCCGCTCCCTGGGCCATGCCAGGCCTCACAGAGGCCATTTGCACATGCACGGTGGAAGGCAAAATGGCCACCACGCCAGTATACGGAGGCCTGAACAGACCAGAAAGTGCAGCTGAATGGGCCACAGTGGTGATTATCAAGGCTGGTGGGGGGAGGGGTAACCTTCATGGACCCTCCCTTTAGGAAGCCCCCCGAAGGGACTAGAGGTAAAGAAATGTTTTTAGATTTAAAATATATATATTTGCGATCCCCCCTAGACTGAACTGAACTGGGGGAGTTGAAGGGGGGCTGGACCGAACTGGTCCAGTCAGGTTCGAGTGCAGTTTGCATTCGAACTGAACCGGGCCAGACAGTTCCATGCACACCCCTACCGCACCATATCCTTAATTTCACTTGCTAGCAAAATAATGCTCATCATCCAATGCAGATTAGAGCCCTAGGTGGAAAGGGAAATGCCAGATGTTCAAGTTGGTTCCAGAAAAGGCGGAGGAACAAGAGAAATCATTGCTAATGCATGCTGGATAATTGAGAAAGCCATAGAACACCAACAATAAGTCAATATCTCTTTATTGACTACAGAAAGGCCTTCAGTTGCATTGACCATGTCAAGTTGTGGAATATTCTTAGGAAAATGGGCATGCCAGAACATCTCATTGTCCTCATGAGAAATCTATACACAGGTAGTCACAGTCCAGACAGAAGATGGTGAAACAGACTGGTTCCAGATCAGCAAACGAGTAAGACAAGGCTGTATACTTTCTTCTTCTTTATTCAATTTATATGCTGAACATATACTAAGAGAAGCTGGATTGGGAGAAGATGAGCTGGTTTTAAAGTTGGAGGAAGAAATATCAATAACGTGCTATGCTGATGACATCACTCTGATAGCTGAGAATGCGTATGATCTGCAAGTTCTAGTAATGAAAGTCAAGGAGCACAGTGAAAAAATGGGGCTACGACTAAATGTCAAGAAGACTAAACTAGGTACAGCAACCAGCCTCAGAATGGATAATGAAGACACTGAAGTTGTGGATAGCTTCTGCCTTTTAGGATTGACCGTCAACAGTAAAGGATCTGGCAGTCAAGAAATATGCCACAGACTAGCACTTGGTAGAGTTGCAATGAAGGCCTTGGAAAGGATATTTAGATGCCGTGACATGTCTATACCTACAAAGATTAGAATCTTTCGGATAATGGTTTTTCCCGTGACACTATATGGATGTGAAAGCTGGACTTTGAAGAAGCAAGATAGAAAGGGCATTGACGCTTTTGAATTCCGGTACTAGAAAAGACTTTTGAGGATACCATGGACAGCCAGGAAAATAAACAAATGGATCATGGAACAAATCAATCCAGAATTTTCACTCAAGGCACAAATGACCAGGCTCAAACTATCATACTTTGGACACATTATGTGAAGACCCAGCTCCCTTGAGAAGTCCATACAGCTGGGGAAAGTTGAAGGAAAGAAGAGGACGAACAGCAGCAAGGTGAAAGGACTCGATTACGACAGCAATGAATGCACCACTGAGAGACCTTAAAGGCCAAGGTGAAGACAGATCATCCTGGAGAGAATCTATCTATGTGGTTGCCAAGAGTTGACACCAACTCAACAGCACTTAATCAATCAATCATTGTACTACTGTGTTTGTGCAACTTTAAGTTGGAGGGTACTACTCTGTTCTGCAACACCCCCAATGGTGATTAAACACATGCATCAGCATGGGTAGTTGCTCCACCATCCGTGTATCATTGTGTGGTATACAAACCAATGTGGTTAGATACAGCTGTGTTGAGCAGAGATTATGGGAGTGCAGAACCAATTATAAAATCCATGGAAGAGAAGTCAAACTATTAGGCATTATGACTATATGGAAATTCCAGATTCAGAGCCAGTATAGCATTGAATATCAGTTGGTGGGGAGTACTATTGTTGACTTCCAAAGTGGGAAGAGAACTATTACATACTTCCTAAAGGCATCTGGTTATTGCCACTGTGGGAAGCAAAATACTGGACTAAATGACACTCTTGATCTGTTCTAACAGACTTCATGTTCTTATGATCACATGCAAGCACAGACACAGGTCATATTCGCACATAACGTGGAACCGCAGTTGAATGGGCCCATCTGGGCCAGAGGTTCCATGAGCGTTACATCCAAATGTGGGGAAATACAGTTTGGCACAGCGATGAATGCAAGGTTTTAGATTTGGAACTCCAGTCTGAACCCTTGGGTTGTAGTGAGTTTCATCACCACAACCCAAGGTTTGATGCTGCCTGCAGAATTCGGAATTGCAGGCTTTGTCCCCTGGAACCAGAGGTGAGCGCCTCCCTCAACTCCGGTCATGATAAGCTGCATAGTCAGTCCTTCATGGAAGAAGGAAACCCACACAGCCAGTTCCCCCTCTTCTCTGCAGTCTCACTGACTCTTCACTACTCTGAGCTCTTTGTTACATCTGAATTTAGATGGGAGAGCAGCAGGAGGAGGGGAGCAAAACCATGGGTCCATTGGACCCATGTTTCTGTGTTACGTGCAAATTAAGCCAGATAGTGCTAGTCTCAAACCAACATCTGTATGAAATCCAAAATGTACCTCTTCTTCCAAAAATCTCTTAGCCATGCTCCTAGACCTGGCAACATTAGTTTCAAACTCCATGCTGACAGAATGCATTGCAAGCATATTTCAAATGTACTTGGAATAAAGGCTAATTATGCGCTAGTGTCCTATGTCCCCAAACAATAATCAGGCCACACTCAAGCCTAATGGGAGCATCGCTTTGCATAACAGAGCAGCATGGCTCCCGGCAATAGTCTTGTATCAAGAACTGACTGTTTTGTTTATGGTTCTTTGGCTTCCAAGCAGCTTAATGTTGCCAGAGGCTTATTTTTATAGTTTACAAAATGAGAACAGAGTTCTGCCTATAATGAAGTATTGGTATTAGTGCCTGACATGACCAGCTGAGATAAGCTTAGCACAGTCTTCCAATGATTAGCTAGGGAACATGCCTGCCAATCATCCACAAAGATTCAGTGGGCAGGGTCTCAGCTGTAGTGACAGTCAGCTCAAACATAGTATTCCCAAATCCTGGATGGGGTATTCTGTTAATTGTGGAGGCCATGCTATTGTTTAGCCAGATGTCACCAGCCAGAGATATAACATTTTCAGAGCAGTAGGAAGATGGATTGACAGATGAAAGAAACTGTCATTACAAACATAGAATCAAAAATTCTGGAGAAATTCCAGCTCAATAACACTAGGGTAGGTTGCTTAAGGATTGCAGCCAATTATTATCTACACTCTATTGTACTACAGGAGTGTTAATCTGTTACAGCAATGGCTCTTAACAATGTGAGAGATTGAGATAGGCCTCCTGAGGGAAATATAGACAATTGCAGCAGAAGTCTTGTGCTCCTCTTGGACTTTCTCCAGACCCTTCATTACTGCTTCATTCTTTTTTTAAAAAACCTCATTTTGAATTGTATCCCACTTTCCTTCAAAAAGGAATCGTGCCCAAAGCAGCTCACAATGCTTTACAAACCATAACAATACAATTTGTATCAAATCATAATGTCAATATTGCAGTGGCAAATGCTTTGTTTCAATCGATATAGTAATTGTAATGTGGGGAGAGGAAGAAGAAACAGCCCCTTCCTGGTGTGTACCTGCATATAGATCCATTCCAACCGGGCAGGAAGCTGTGGAGAGACAGGGCTACAAGGGTGCTGTCGTGTAGCGGGGGTCAGGGATAGGCAATGTATGCTCACTCCCCTTGTACAATAATGAGTGGACAAGGTTGTATTAATGTATAGGGGGACAGGCTTTTGAAGCTTCCCGTGAATCTCACACTGCACCACTGGAATGACTTTCTCCCCTACATCGAAACCCAAAATGACACCCCTGCTTCTTTCCCCACAGAGTAACAGGGAATGCTTCCAGAATGAACCACTTCTTCATTTTGTCTTAGTAACTTTTCTTAAGAAGGGCAGGTCCCATTTATGCTACCACTTTGGAGCTTTGGCAGCGGAGAGGAGGGGCGTGTTTTAAATGGTGGTAATTTTCTCTTTAGGATTTAATGTTGAGTTGGCGAACCTAATCTCTGTTCTGCACTATGAGAACTGTTCTCAGTTTAGCATGCCGTTACAAGGACTTCAAAAAATACCATTTGTCATTGGATGTTGCTCCATCAGGACCGGGATGTTTTACAGCTCATTCATAAGACTAGCTTTCCATTTGGGCTGATAGAAAAATCAAAAGAGATGGAAAATAAGCCAAACAATGGTTGTGTGGACTGATGCATGCAGATTGGCAGTTTCCCCTGTTTTTACACAGGGTGGGGGCATAGCCCTCTACTGCATTCCCAAATATGTCGATGTCTGTACTCCAATTCCTGGCATTTTATTTTTCTCATGTAAAAGCTTGCACCAGAACAGTTTATCTGGTGCAGGGTTAGGCAACATTGGCTCTCCAAATGTTGTGGCTGATGATGATGGGAGGTGTAGTACAACAACAGCTGAAGGTTGCCCAATCCTGTGGGAAGTAGTCACATGCCACCCTCTTCCTGCCTCACCCTTCCTATTTCACTGTGAAATAGTATATTATTATTTCTTGTTCACACAGTCAGACAGGTGTTATTGACTGGTTTGTTTTATCCAGACATCGAGTCCTTCCCAAGGACCTGGGATGGCTGAATTTTATTATCAATATTGTTGCTGTTATAGATATCGTCGCAGAATATAGGCTGTTCTCAGTAAAGTTGCTTTTTGTAATTGGCCAGTGGTGATTTCTGTGGCCCCTATGGTGTTGAGGTGCTCTTCAAGGTCTTTTGGAACTGCACCCAGGGTGCCAATTACCACTGGGATTATTTTGGTCTTTTTCTGCCACAGCCTTTCAATTTCAATTTGTAGATCTTTGTATTATGTGATTTTTTTCTATTTCTTTTTCTTCTATTCTGCTATCCCCTGGTACTGCTATGTCGATTATTTTAACTTGTTTTTCTTTCTTCTGAACTACAGTTATATCTGGTGTATTGTGTGGCAGATGTTTGTCTGTTTGTAGTTGGAAGTCCCATACTATTTTTGCATCTTCATTTTCTACAACTTTTTCAATTTTATGGTTCCACCAATGTTTGGCTACAGGTAGCTTGTATTTTTTGCAGATGTTCCAGTGTATCATTCCTGCTACCTTTATTATTATTTCTTGTTTACACAGTCAGACAGGTGTTATTGACTGGTTTGTTTTATCCAGACATCGAGTCATTATTAATTTGACTTTTATACTGCCCTTCCAAAAATGGCTTAAGGCGGTTTACACAGACATATCAAGAATGTTGCTTGGATTTATTTTGTATTTACCACAGTTGCAGAGAATTAGGATATTGTTATGCATTTCGCATTCAGCCCATTGGGATCTGAATCTGTCTAATTTTTATGGAGCTCAATTACAGCTTCAGGTATTATGATGATCATTCTCTACTGGCAAGACCAAGCAGACACTAGAAGAATGAAAGGCCTACCTGCCTGCTCTATAGTCTCTGCTGTCAGAGAGCTGACCTTGTAATTCAAAGGAGAGCATTGCTTTTTCTTTTAACTACCGAAGCAAACATGAAAACATTCAGCATTCGGTTTCTCATTAGAAGTGACACAAAACATTGCTTATTCTCAGAAGGCCAAGTTTGGCACCTTGTCGCTGGGCAAAATCTCCTGTTTCTGCTGATATTTTGTTTGGATGTTTCATACGTTACGCTTCCAAGTTACATATTTATTTATTTATTGCCATGAGGAAAGATATATTGATACTCCACTTTTATAAAAAGAGCACAGTTTTTATTCTGCAGGCATGAGGAGTTCAGATAATGAATAAAGCTGTGAAAGATAGATGGGGCAGTAGTATCCTTACTGCCCCAAAGCCTTGCAAGGAGCACAAAGATTTGCAGTCTGATCTTATGCATGTTTAGCCAAAAGGCAGTCCTACTGAGTTCAGTGCAATTTACTCCTAAGTAAGTGTTCATAGGAGTACAGCCTGAAAGTTATAATCATAAGATTTGGTTCTAATGGACGTTTAATGTGACTACTTGATAGAGAGGTGCATGAACTGTCCAACAGCGAGCCTATCCTACTCGAGATGGGCCAGTTTGGTGGCTCGATCACAAACTGAACTGGGGCCATTCAGTCTGTGATTGAACCAAACCAAGAGCAGTTCAGGTGGACCAGTTTGGCATTAAACGGGTGGCCAGGGTGGGTGGGGAGAGAAGTATTTAAAGGAACTTACCTGACTGGCACATCTGCCAGCACCACCGCGCATCCCTCCGGCACAGCCCATGGCCCATGTGAATGCTGCAGTGCCCCTTTTAGCATGCCACAGATGCTCAGAGGCCAGAACTACACCACCATCACATAGGTGGTGTGCTAAAAGAAGCATTGTGGTGTGCGCTTGGGTTATGGGCTGCGCCTGGGGGCATGAGCAGCCACAACAGCAGCTGTGACACGTAAAATGATTATCTCGTCACCACCCTATCAACCCTTACATCCTAGGACACCCCACCTCACACACACACACTGGATTCCCCTTTACAGGTATTAGCCACTCAAACCGCTGAACTGGTTCAGTCTAATGTACTGGACCAGCCAGTAGATTCAACCAAACCAGTTCAGCAACACATGGTTCGGTTTGAATTTGATTCTAATTCGAACAGAACCACAATTTTTGGTTTGTGCACATCCTGACTACTTGGAGCCTTAATTTAAATTTTAAGTGGAAAACATTAGTAGATTAACACACACACACACACACACACACATATGCAGTACAACACAGCAGTTCTGCGACACAACATTGGGCATTATCCAAAGAATTATTTGCACAAGTAGAAGGCACTTTTACTTATGCAAGGGGCATTTTCACTGATTTTCCACACCCTCTGTACCCTCACTTGACCCCTCTATCCTGAACAATTACAGACCTGTTTCTAACCTTCCCTTTTTGGGCAAGGTGATAGACTGTGTGGTGGCGTTTCAGCTGTAAAGGGTCTCGGATGATACGGATTATCAGAATTGTTGCATCCCAAGCTTCTAAGCCTGTCAAAGGGGGACGCCCACTTTCCACTGTGTCTCTTGTTCCCACCCAGACAACCAGAAGAGAAAAGGGACATGATGTAAGGACGGGCACTATGTATTTTGTTTACCAAAAATAAATTGATAAAGAAGTATGTTCACAAGCATGTGCAGTTGCAGTGGTACCATAAACTGGGCAACCCAATTAGATTGGAGAAAAGATAACATAAGGCAGGCCAGCGATGACTGGGGTCGGCTTTAAAAGAAAAGAAAGAAAAGAAATAATTTGATTTCTATACCGCCCTTCCAAAAATGGCTCAGGGCGGTTTACACAGAGAAATAACAAACAAATAAGATGGATCCCTGTCCCCAAAGGGCTCACAATCTAAAAAGAAACTGAAGACATACACCAGCAACAGTCACTGGAAGTATTGTGCTGGGGGTGGATAGGGCCAGTTACTCTCTCCCCTGCTAAATAAAGAGAATCACCACAGTAAAAGGTGCCTCTTTGCCCAGTTAGCAGGGGCAGCCCCACCCAGGAATTCTCAAATGAGTCTGCTCTATTTTTTGTACAATAAACTTGGAGAAGGAGGGGCCAGACCCTTCTCCTTTGGTGCAAGCATGCACTCTGTTGCATTAGTCATTAGAAGAACCATCCTGGGATACACAGGGATGAATCGTTAATAATGTGTGATGATGCCCCTTCTCCCAAGGACTGCTCTCTCATGTGAATGAAAGGCAATGGTGACTACCACAAATTATGCAGTCGAGTTGCCCACATTTGGGGAAATTGCAGGGTTCTGCACACCAGCAGTGCAATGGATGAGCCTCACCCTGGGAAAACCTACTCCAAGATCAAGGTGTCTCCCCTGCCAGGTAAGATGGTGCCGAACCTGGTTACTCGACACAAGCAAGCCATGGGGATAGGTACCCCATAAGAAAATAACAACAGTCCTGCTGGATCAGGCCCAAGACCCATCTAGTCCAGCATCCTATTTCACACAGTGGCCCAGCAGATGCCACTGGAAGCCTACAGGCAGGAGCTGAGGGCACGCCTTCTCTCCTGCTGCTACTCCCTTGCAACTGGTACTCAGGGGCATCCTGCCTTTGAGGCTAGAGGTGGCCTATAGCCCTCCGATGAGTAGCCTTTGATAGACCTCTCCTCTATGAAATTATCCAAACCCCTCTTAAAGCCTTCCAGGTTGTTGGCTGTCACCACATCTTGTGACAGAGAATTCCACAAGTTGATTATGCATTGTGTGAAAAAGTACCTCCGTTTGCTGGTCCTAAATTTCCTAGCAATCAATTTCATGGGATAACCCCTGGTTCTAGCGTTATGTGAGAGGGAGAAGAATTTCTCTCTATCCACTTTCTCCACACTATGCATGATTTTATAGACCTCTATCATGTCTCCTAGCGGTTGTCTCTTTTCTAAGCTAAATAGCCCTAGGGGTTGTAGCCTTGCCTCCTAAAGAAGGTACTCTAGGCCCCTGATTATCTTGGTTGCCCTTTTCTGCACCTTTTCCAGTTCTACAATGTCCTTTTTAAGATGTGGTGACCAGAATTGTATGCAGTACTCCAGGTGTGGCTGCACCATCGTTTTGTATAAGGGCATTATAATATTAGCAGTTTTATTTTCAATCCCCTTCCTAATGATCCCTAGCATGGAATTGGCCTTTTTCATAGCTGCCGCACATCGAGTCGACACTTTCAACGAGCTGTCCACCACGACCCCAAGATCCCTCTCCTGGTCAGTCACCGACAGCTCAGATCCCATCAACATATACTTAAGTTGGGGTTTTTCATCCCAATGTGCATCACTTTACACTTGCCAACATTGAACCACATTTGCCATTTTTTTGCCCACTCCCCCAATTTTGAGAGATCCTTTGGAGCTCCTCACACAATCTCTTTTGGATTTCACTACCCGAAAGAGTTTGGTATCATTTGCAAATCTGGCCACCTTGCTGCCAAATTTGCAGCCACCTCGTTGCCAAAACCCAGCAACACCTTTCCCTGTCTTGGTGACTGCCATGATGAAGTAGTTCAAGCAATCCCTCTACCACTCTGGTTGTCCATTGGCACACAACCATGTTTGCTTTTGCCCAATACAGCGACCCTCCTTTCCTGGGTTCACTGATAATTAGGGCTCCCCTTCCCATGATGCCCTGCAGCGGCCTATCTGTATACTCTGCAATGCAAGTCCAAGCCCAGGAAATTTGAATGAGAGTTAAGATCTATCCCTGGCCCCGGTGTTTCTATAGTCTGTCCACATGGTTCCGCCTGGACACATGGAGCAACCACTACTGCTACTCCTTGGGAGTATGAAAGGGTTGTCTGGAGAGGAGGGGATTGCAGTGAACAAGTTCTATTGTTTACCAGAGAGAATGAGGTGGCTACACAAGCAAGGGGGGGCTTTTATTTGGATGGCCTAACTCATGAGAGCACAATCCACTGGAGCACCGGTGCTTACTGAGCCTCTGGTCCAACCCCTTGGACTAGCCTTCTCATGAGAGGCCTAATCTCCAGCCGGCATGCCAGCACAGGGGCAGGAGTGTGCTTGGGTGTTCCTGGACTGCTTTGCCAGGGTCTGTTACCGTGAAAGCATCCTCGATCACAGTGGACCAGACCCCAGGATCCATATTCCCTCCTAGGAAGTCATCATCATCCCTTCCCAGAGTAACAGAAAAATAGTGTCCTCAGCATCCCCTAATTGCCAGAAATTATGCTTGTGCAAGACTGTGTTGGTCCAGGGCTCTTAGGAGGGTGGCAGTGCAATTGCTGTCAGGAGAAGGGCTTAAATGTCATTTAGAGGGATTTAAATGCTGTTTTCCTGCCAAGGGCAGACAGTCCACTCTGAAAAGGCACAATCACACTTGCCAGGCCCCCTTAAAGATTGTGGTCAATGGCTGCTACCCTACAGGTGTTCTGACTCCTTGCCTTAGAGTCTGGCAATGCTAGAGCTACAGAGATTGCTGGGAGGTGGCCTCAGCAGACCAGAAAGAGGGAGTGGCTTCCCTCCCCTGAAACCAGAGGTTCCCCCTATGGTTGGACAAATGTCTGTGATGTGATTCATGGTTACAAGAATTAACCTTGGGTTCATCTACCCATGGTTTGCCATTATGTGTGAATTGGACCACTGTGAGAAGCAATTACACTAAACGGAATAAGTATTACATTGCCTCAGTTGCTAGTTTTAATGCCTTGTTTGATCTCATTCCTCCATATGCTAACAAGTAACATCTGGATGGCATCTAAATTGAAACTATCTAAAGCTCAAATGAAATTTTGCACCAATTAATAACATGGCAGGATTTCAGAATGTGAATTTGACTTCCGTTTTGCAAAAGCCCTGTTCTATCATAGCCCTATAAAATCTGCAATTTTGATACAAAAATTTTGCATCATTTTGTAGATGACCAATGTTAATAATATCCCCCTATATTATTGGATATAGTATTAATATTCATCATTGCACAGATACCTATCATTTCCAAATACTTAAGAAATCATAAGAACTCAAATGGAATGGAAGAGAATATGTTTGATTTTCTGAAAGGATAAACAAGGCAGTTTTACAAAGCATAACAGAATTTTTGAATTATCTGTAATGTATGGGGATTTTTTTAGGTTTAATGCTCAAGGTTCGAAAACCAGTGTTGGAAAAACAGATAGAATATAACTCTAGTCATTTTTAAAAGGTTTTTTTCATGAGCTTAATGGCTGGGTCATGACCCAAGCCACACAGGGGCCCATTGTACATATGTGGCAGCCTCCAAAATGGAGGGAAGGGCCCAGAAAGGGGTGACAGTTCAGCAAAAAGAGGGGGGACTCCTCAACTGCTTGAGGAGGGGTAGACAGGAGAGCTGGTCTTGTGGTAGCAAGCATGACTAGTCCCCTTAGCTAATCAGGGTCCACCCTGGTTGCATATGAATGAGAGACTAGAAGTGTGAGCACTGTAAGATATTGCCCTCAGGGGATGGAGCCACTCTGGGAAGAGCAGAAGGTTCCACGTTCTCTCCCTGGCATCTCCAAGATAGGACTGAGAGTGATTCCTGTCTGCAGCCTTGGAGAAGCTGCTGGCAGTCTGTGAAGACAATCCTGAGCTAGATAGACCAATGGCCTGACTCAGTATATGGCAGCTTCCTATGTTCATATGACTGGTCAGACCTAGGAATGTAGCTGTGCTGCAGCTGCTAAACAAAAATGGTCCAGATACCTCTAATGGTTGCCAGCTTGGCAATCACGCTTCTCTCTTGTTGTGTGGCTTCCTCATCAAAGCTTAAATTGTTTGTGATGTCTTCAAATAATCCCAGCTGCATGGTGGCACATAAACCGGAAGATCCCAAATGTACTCACCATGGTCCCTGCAGTAATTCATGATTGGCATGAAACATGCTAGACAAGACTTCCAAGCCAAGATACACTTTCATTTATTTTAAATCAGGGTGCTTCCATTGGAATATAGAAGCTGCTGTCTTCTGAGTCAGGCCATTGGTCCATCTAGAGCAGCATTGTCTACTCTGACTGGCAGTGTTCTCCAGGACTCCAGGATTTCTCCCTATTCATTATGGTCTCCCTCCCTCCCTCCCTCTCTCTCTCTGCCTTCCTTTAAGAGTGGAGAGGAGAGCTGGTCTTGTGGTAGCAAGCATGTCTTGTCCCCTTAGCTAAGCAGGGTCTGCCCTGGTTGCATATGAATGGGAGACTTGATGTGTGAGCACTGTAAGATATTCCCCTTAGGGGATGGAGCCGCTCTGGGAAGAGCAGAAGGTTCCAAGTTCCCTCTCTGACATCTCCACGATAGGGCTGAGAGAGATTCCTGCCTGCAACCTTGAGAAGCCACTGCCAGTCTGTGTAGACAATACGGAGCTAGATAGACCTATGGTCTGACTCAGTATATGGCAGCTTCCTATGTTCCTATGATGCCCCTGGGTTTTCATCCATATACTAGGAGCAGATCCCAATGAAGCCTGCGGCATTTCCCAAACAGCAAACAAAAGCGGCTCCAAGTAACAGTCCCATTGGTTAGGCTTGGAGAGAATGGCCCTAGCCAACATCTGTTTCAATGTCTGGTCTAACCATTCTACCAAGCTGTCCATTTGAGGGTGGAAAATAGTGGTGAACATTTATTTTATCCCCAACAACTGTGTCAATCCTTTTAAGACAGCCAAGCAAAACGTTGTACCCTGATCTGAGAGCAACTCACGGGGTAGACCTACCCTCAAAAAGGAGAGCAAGGCTTGGGCTACCACAGGGGCAGCCATGGTCTTCATGGGAATGGCCTCAGGGAGCGCATAGTATAATCCATTAAAATCAGTACAAATCAGTAGCCCCTGAGAGTCCTTGGCAGGGGCCCTATGAAGTCCATGGCAACCCTGTCAAACAGGGTTTCAATCATAGGTATGCTCTGCAGCGGTGCTTGTGGTGGAGATTGTTTAGAGGATGTCTGGCAGGTGGGACAGGACCAACAATAAGCCCTGATGTCCTCATACACCAAGGGCCAGAAGAAAGCCCTCAATATCCAAGCGAGGGTACCATTGGTGGCCGGCCCAGGGGAATTGTGGGTGTACGCCAGGATCTGCGCTGTACTCCAGTGGCACCAGTGCTTGTTTCACATCTGGTGCTTGGTGAGCTTTCCGGGTAACCCACCACCAGACCTCATCTTGTCTTTCTATACGAGGGAGGCAGGTGGCAAGATGGGGATTAACTACTATCCATTCTTCCCAGGCCAGACGAGCTCATAACCCACTTAAGGAGAGATCTTCATTCTGGGTAGCCCAGAAGGAGGGATCAGATGTAAAGGAAGGTGTGGAGCGACTAGTATCTGTGATCACCTCCACAGGGTTATGAAGCTTACCTTGTCATGAGGAAGGGCCAGGTTCCTCATCCTTGGCTTCTATGGCTAATACCTGTCCCCATTCTGATCGAATTGCCTCATGCAAAAGGACCTGGAAGCCCAGTACATCACGCCCCAGTAGTAGGTCACTTGGAAAATCAGGCATAACTATCAAGTTTAAGTCATACAGTTGACCACCCAATATTACCCTTGTGTGGACCACCTGTAGGTTCTGTTTATGTAAATGGACACAGGCCACTCACCCAGTGCCTAGGTGTGGCTCCCCTTCAGGAACGAGGGCTTCAAGTACCATAGAAATGGAACTGCCTGAGTCCAGCAAGGCTTGTACAGGGTTCTCATACACAGTGGTGTGTACCCACAAGGGTTCCTTTTCCAAGTGGGTGTCCCGACAAGTCTATGTGGCCCAGTCCTGCCAATCACATTCCATCATTGGACAGTCCCTTTGCCAGTGTCCCATCTGTACACAAGTTTAACACAGTCTCTTTTGGTGGACACTGGGTACCCAGCCACCCTCCTGAGTCGTCTCCTGGGTGCTCCTCTCTTCCTGTCTGGGTTTTCCTTTGGGTTGTGGTGGGGCCAACTCCCTGGGAGACTCCATCCAGGGAGAGGCCACAATCTTCCCCATTGCCAAGACAAGCATGGCCGGGCAGCATGAGTTGTTGGGGCCGCGTCAGGGCAATGTCAGTGGCATTTTGCTTAGCCGAACCATGTCCTCAAGACACCCTTCCAGTAGCCGGGAGCTGGGCAGGGGTTCGGGTAATTCAGCTGCGGTAAAATTCTCCAACAATCTTGTGGCCACCTTAAGAGTGGTGGGCTTGTTACATGAGACCCAGGAGCATACCTCAGGGGGAAGGATATACACTAACTGCTCCATCACGACCTTATCAAGCATACGATTTTCACCTTCTGTTTGTGGGCATAGCCACTTACTGGCATCGTTGTTCAGTTCATTCACCAAAGCCCTAGGTTGTTACAGAGTGGAACAATGGATGGACCGCAACTTCTTTCTGTATGACTCTTCAGTTATTTCATAGCGATCCAGGATTGCCTGTTTCACTGCCTCATAATCGGACATGTCCCTGGTGGGGAGAGCCCGGACGGTGGTTTGAGTGGATCCTGTCATGTACAGCCCCAATATGGTATCCAATGGGGCCATTGGGCTGCTTCGGCAGTGTGTTCAAATGTTGTCAGGAAAGCCTCAACGTCATCGTCAGCTGTGAGTTTCATGAGGCGATAGGCTTGAAGGGCAGGATTGGCCACTGCAGCTCCAGCAGGAGGGGCCAATTTGGAGGCAAGACTTCCATAGATGTTCTTGGCTGAGCTGCCTGCTGCTACTGTAAAAGGTCTCTCGTGAAAGCAGCCTGTTGTTCCATGAGCCACTGACCAAACTGCATCAGGTCCATGGTGCTCACAATATGGGGGAAAAAAGCCTGGGACAGCAATAGCAGCCCAATGAAAATCCCTGGGGTTCTTCACATCCCAGGTTTTGGCACCATATGTGATGCCCAGTGACGGCGCCAGGAGGATCTGGTCATTTCGGGCTATTAGGTCAGGTCTGGCCTCAGAGTTTCAGCCTAGGGTATTGGCTGTTCCTGTCACCTGTTACCTCACAGCATGGTCAGGGGCCTTTAACTAGCCCTGGACCTGGCTCCTTGGGCTCCCTCCTTGAAGGCAGCCCTCACCCATCTGGGACCAGACAAATTTTGTGTGTTCAGCCATGCCGGCAGCATGGTCAGCCGAAAACGGAGGCAGGAGTGCCCATGAACAAAGGGAAGGCCCTGCGGGGCCAGCAGAACTGGGTGATCTGCAGCAGTCTCCCGCGGGACTCCAACAGTCCAAAGCTTCTGAATGCTTTACTTGGTCCAAACACTAGGTCTGACATTGTGGGAAGGGCTGATTTCATCTGCCTTAACTCGAGAACACAGAACTATGCAGTGCTTCAGACTAGTTTCGAGACATTGAGGTGCTTCACATGAGCAGTGTGAAGCACTATAAGGGTTTGGCGGGGAAAGCGGGCTTGGCGAGAGAGAGTGGGTCACTCTCCTTACACATGAGCAGGCAGTTCGCCCTTGGTGGCCGGATGGGCCGCCCACACAATCGGCCATGCACACGATTGGCCCCTAGAAGTCCCAAGAAGTGCACGGGGCATTCTGGGGAGGCCCCCCCCAACACCACTGTTGCCTCCCCGTTGGGGGTCTCCTCATGAGTCACTTAGGCTCAGAGCCGCACTGTGGCAACACACGATCAGGTAAACAGGGTTAGCGGTTTGCGTGCTCCGCTAACCTTGCTTAAGGGGGGGCAATTATGCGGGCTTGCTGCCGGGAGCCACATGCCTCCCATTGCAGCACATGACCCACAGAAATCAGGCGGGCTTCCCTTACTCTGGTTTCTGTGGGTCCTGAGAATAGCCTCACAGTCATCATCTGGGGAAACAAAGCTGAAGTTTCCAAAGAGAAACAGAGCATTCTCCCCCATCCCAAATGGCTTAAAATGGGCATGGCATAGATACCATCCCACCATAGGCAGTCAATTCATTTTCGTGGTGGTTTTCCTCCCATGTGTCATAACATGAGAATGGGAAAGAAACCACCCCACCATAGAGAGCTCATTTGTTTTGAGGTAGTTTTCTACCCAGTGTCATATTTATTTTTATTAATAACATAAATATAATTGGTGAGGAGCCATACTTGGGGATATATCATGTACCAGCGTGTAGGTAAGAATTTGACAACCAGAGCATAGTGGGGAATGGGGATTGTAGTGGTTTCCTTGTCTGTGTACCTTTAAGCAGCTGGCGGTGGAAATCTGCCCCAAAATTCAGATGAGGATTAAAGGGAGATGAGGTTGATGATACTGATTTAAAAATTCAAAAATAATGGATCAATTGAAGTAAAGCATGCTTTTATTGTATTCACTTTATTGGTGCATGCATAAGTATTTAATGAATCAGCAGATAATACTCTGCAATACGAGTGTTTTTTTGGGGGGTGTTAAACTACCTTTCTGCCTATAGGGCTTTGGGTACCCTTTAGATGGAAAGGTAATGAGGCTATTCACATGATTGTAGAAAACTGGGCTAACCTCTGATTTTCTAGTCGTGAGAACCACCGGGCTCGGCTGCAAGCCCAGTGATTCTTGAGCAGGTAACCCGCTCAAGTAGCCCGCCCCTTAATCCGGGTTTGCAGAGCGAGCACTCTGCAAACCCAGTTTTTTTGATGGTGAGTAGCCGGGGCGTGGCTCCACGCCGTGGTTACTCATGAGTAGACACACCCCCCCCCCCAGGTGAGAGGATGAGACTGGATTGGAGATGAGGTTGATGAAAGGGAGATGAGGTTGATGATACTGATTTCTTCAAAAATAATAGATCAGTTGAATTAAAGCATGCTTTTATTGTATTCACTTTATTGGTGCATGCATAAGTATTTAATGAATCAGCAGATAATACTTTGCAATACGAGTGTTGTTTTTGGGGTGTGTATGTGTGTTAAGGGCTTTAGTTACCCTTTAGATGGAAAGGTAATGAGGCTATTCACATGACTGTAGAAAATCGGGCTAACCTCTGCTAGCCTGATTTTCTACAATCGTGAGAACCACCGGGCTCGGCTGCAAGCCCGGTGCTTCTTGAGCGGGTAACCCGCTCAAGTAGCCCACCCCTTAAACCAGGTTTGTGAAGCGAGCACTCTGCAAACCCAGTATTTTTGATGGTGAGTAGCCAGTGCGCAGCTCCACGCCGCAGTTACGCATGAGTAGACACCCTCCCCCCTGGTGAGAGGCTGAAAAGCAGCCTCCCGGCTCAGGGGTCTCCTCAGTATTGCCTGCACGCTTGCACAGGGCATACTGGAGCTTCCGGGGGCCACGCGGCCCTCAAACTCCCCAGCCCCTGCTGGCTCCATCACGGAGCTGGCAGTCGTGTGGCTGGCCAATCCAGCTGCCCATGGCTCCCACCCTGCTTGTGTGCGGGGAGAGTGGGCTTAGCCCGCTCTCCCCACTCACTCTTACAAACCAGGTCTCACTGATAGTGAGACCCGGATCAATATTGGTTAAACAAATACGTAAACAATTATGGATAAGATTTGTATGAGAACGTATGAGATTTGATGTAGCACAGGCAAATGTTTGCTCTGCTGTATTAAGTAATACACAACATTTCAAGAAATGCCAAAAAGGCACTTATAAGTTGGGATCCATTCAACTCCTCATTTTGCTTTTATGCTTACAAGATGACAGTTTAAATGTATCTTCGATTTCATGCTCTACCAGACAGATATTTTTTTTTAAGTATCATAAGCCTAGAAGGCATGCAGATAATTTTTAATTTAATCTGTGATTAAGTCCAGAGGGACTAATTTATTGCTGGAGATCCTACACTAATAGAGATTAAATTATAGTTGGGATAATTTAGACCTAAGGAAAGAAAGATCAGGGATAAAAGGATCCTTGCAAGCACAGTTACCCCAGCACTACCTAAATTATCCCATTGTCCCCAGACCCTGGCCCCAAGAAGACATGGACAACTACTGTATATGGTGGGTAAAAGGGGCCACAGCTTTATTGATCAACTATAAGCGGATTAGCGGACTGGATAGGGGTAAGCCCCCCCTCCAACACAGTGCGGGGCCTAGCAATGACCGGGTTCGGACTTCAGCGTCCTCCCCCACACCTTGCTTGGGCGACACACCCTGGCTCTGGAAGGCAGCAGGTGGGAAACCTGCTTCCTCCCCTTCCTAGCCAACCCCCCAAGGGGGCCAGGTCCCTTCTAGGTCTTCACACACCCCGGACCGTGCAGCCCAAGGGTTAGTGAAGTCCTGAAGCAGATTTCATGGCGAATCGTCCTCCCTGGGCCGCACAAACCACAAGGGAGCGATTGACCAATCAACCCATTTTAACTGTCCAAGGGTGCTCACTGATGTTCCATCCCATCTACTTACCAACCAACCCGCACTGTCCCTGCCACACAGGGAGGTTAGCCTCGCTTGACCTTCCTGCCCCAACACTCTCCAACACCTCCACAATGAAGAGTCCAGTCCGCTTCCAAAATCATCTTCCCCTCAAATGCAGGCCCACAACATCAAGAGAGGGGTTCCTATCTAACTAGCCCCAAACAGTCAGGAGCCACTTACTCCCAGCCCTACCCATTCTCCAGCCAGTAATCCTGGCTCACTGCCCCTGAACCAAGTTGGTTGCCAAACTGGGAGGTGCTGGCCCGCTTGAACGCCCTGACAACCAATGTTGGCTGCCGATAAGTACACATACAGGAGCTGCTGCTCTGCCAGCACCTGCCCACTATGCAGCTACAGCCAGTGCCTCCTGGCTCACAGCCCCCCAAACCAAGTTGGGTGCTAAACTGGGGTGGGTGCTGGCCTGCTTGAACGCCCGGATGACCAACACTGGCCGCCGGTAAGTACACACACAGGAGCCGCTGCTCCGCCAGCACCACCCTGAGAACAGCAGGATTGCCCATCCTGCTGTTCGTCCAGCAAATACCGGCCCACTGCACGTTGGGTGCACGACCACTAGGAGCTGGCCAGAATGCAGGCCCACCAAAGACCACGGCACGGCCCCGGATCAGAACCTGCACAGGAGCCACCGCTGCGCCAGCACCTGCCAAAAGAACAAAGGGGATTTAATGCCCAGGAACAAACCAGGTGGGGTGCACCACCCCGCTTGATGTGCATATCGCAGAAATGCCCCGACTCAGATGCCCCCTACGCTCTGAACCACCACAGCATCAGGGCCCCGTGTACTGCCAAGGGCCAATAAGGCAGCAAGCAGGTTCACCCTGAGAATAAACATCTTGCACTGTGATGTTTTAGCTGACATGCCTCAGAGGCTGGCTGATGCTGGCTTGAGAAGGCCTCCCCAAGAGGGTGGTAGTAACACGGCTCACCCCCCCCCCAAACTGGGTGTAAGGCGTCACCGCCATCCTTAACACCCCTGTGCTCCTGACCCAAACACCTCTGATCAGTTGTTGGCCGGCGTGGCTACAGCCCCCCTCCTAACACTAGCAAGAAAGGTCAGGAATGGTCCACACAAGCAAGGACCCTCCCTGGGGCCCAGCTGCTGGGAATGAGGACAGAGATGTAAGGGCCCCCCCAAAAAATAACCCAGTTAAAACTGCTTAAAGCCGCCTTGCCTCATGATGGGCCATTCAGAGATCCCAACTGCCGAATTCCTGCTCCCACCCTTCAGCCCCGTAGCCCGAATGACCAAGAGGGGCATGGGGCGAAGTGAACTAATTAGGGGCCTCCTCTCTTCCCTATCTATCCCTGCCTTTGAGACCCTCCATGGGAGTGCTCATGCCCTGCTGCCTACCCAAAATGCTCCTATCCCCTTCTGAGCATCCTGCCTTTTGTGGGGCCCCTAAGCTCCCTACACAGCCAGAATTAGATACAGGCTCCTTCCTAGCATCGCACACCTCCAATTACCATAGAGTAGTTTAATCTTACCGGAATCTTTATGTCCAGCTTCTAAAAGCTGTCGCTCCCGTGAGCTCGCTAACTGCCACTGCAATGGGCGTAAGTTTACTCTGGCAACCCCTGCTATATAAACAAAGTGATCTACCCATGACAGTGAAAGCAGGTGATGGCTGCCCATACAAAAGAGTGCAAGCACCGTCAAACCCTGCCTCAAGGGCCAGGTGGACAGAGGCGTAACTAGGGAAAACGGTGCCCGGGGCAAGCACTGAAATGGCGCCCCCCGTCCCCCCAACATACTACATTATACTTAGGTTTTTCCTCACAAGCGCCCGCCACCGCCGCCAAGCCAGGCCACTGACTGGCCGCCAGGCAGCAGCAAAACAATGGGGGTGGGCGCGGGCGGTGCAGAAGGGACCGCTCGTGGAGGAGGGGGCGCCGACGCGCTCCTTTGACTGCTGCAGCACTGCTGCACTGAGCAGGAAACATTTGTATTAACGAATTTAAAAAAAAAAAATTAAAAGAAATTTTTTTGTCATGGAGGCGCCCCCCACGTGACCAGAAAAGATGGCGCCCAGGGCACGTGCCCCCCCTGCCCCCCCTATAGTTACGCCTCTGCGGGTGGATAGGCTACCCGTCTAGCTGCCTCCCAATCTATGACCGACATGGTATCCCTTCCAGCACTGAAATGAAACGTGGCAGGCCGATGTTACCTGCTTAATCAAAACAGTGCTAAGCACTGGCAGCGCTGTTACTAGATACAACTTAACAACCACCATCATTACACCTCCCTACCTCCTAAGCAAGCAATGTGAGGCATAGCCGGGATGCTTTGAGGCCTCTGACGTTTGCAGGTGGCTGACCTGCCTCGCCCTCTCATGACTGCCTCCTGTCACACACGGGGGCCCCGCCTGCCATAGCTTCCATTGGGTCTAGATAGGAAGATAGGAATAGGGAAGTAACATCCCCCCTCCATAACCATAGCTTATAAAGCAAAACTTATGCAAGGGGAAAAAACCCCTTAGCGATGCCTAGTGTAAAGCCAGAACCCCTTGCAAGTGCACGAAAGCACTTGCTAAATGGCTGTTGTCCCATCATATCTCATCCTTTCAAAGGACACCAAGCTGGGGCTGCAGGCTTCTAATATATACCCTTTTGTGCTCCATATCCTAGATGCATGATCCAACTAATCACTGGGCTAATCCCAACTAAGCTCTGATTCATGGAATCGCACTAGCGTGCGAATGTGAGCGTCCCTTCTTGCACATGACAGCCCGTGAAACAAAAGCATGCACTATAACAGGATTAAACTCTGGTGCAATGTAACCCACTATGTCAGTCCCAATTTCTATGTGACTGCTGGGGGGGACCCCCATACAGTGTGGAAAATAGCCATCCCATCCCAGGGTGCCCAAGCTGCAAGGTGCAAGCTGCCCCATTGTACCGCAGATCCCAACTCAGGGACCTTGGGGAAGCCCAGGGGCTGTGAGCCCTTGGCACCAGAAACCCACAGAATACTTGCCCAACCAGATATTCCAGAGATGAGGCTGTCCCCCTCAGCTGCCAAGGCGCTGGCATGGCAATGTCTGGGTCCAGGTATCTGCTACCTAATTTTGGAGCACACTGCAGGGGCGTTAAGAGTAGAGATAGTGAGTAAGAGGCTTCCTACTGTTCTACTTGCTTCTTTCCATGACCTCTGATAGCTCCACAGGTATCCCTTGATGTGCACCACTTTCTCCCACTCTTTACTTTTTCCCTATGTAGTTCTTTCAAATTAGGATGGAACTTTCCACTCCCAAGTGAACTTCACCACAACGATCCCCACATGTTCTCCCCAATTAGTTGCCACTAGACTCTGCCAGCTGCCCTGCCACTGGAGTGTGTGTTCCGCCTAAGCTCTTCAGGCAACTTACAACCCCCAGGCAGCCAGATGTCAGCCAAGATCCTGCCCCTCTTCCATCGACAATAACCCCCTAGGGTTGCTGGAACCATTATGCTTTGGCTTACAGCTCGCAAATTTGTCCTCCCCATAAGCAAAACTCCTCCCAGAAACATAGGAAGCTGCCATAAACTGAGTCAGACCACTTGGTCTACCAAGATCAGCACTGCCCACACAGACTGGCAGCAGCTGCATGGAAGCTGCAGGCGGGAGTTTTCTCGCTCCTATCTTGGAGATGCCAGGGAGAGAAATTAGGAACCTGTCTTCTCCTGCAAAGTGGTTCCCTCCCCAATGGGGAACTTCCTACCATGCCCACCCTTCTGGTCTCTCACCCACATGCCACCAGGGAGACCCTGCTTAATAAAAGGAAGCAGGCGTGCTGGCTTTCCCAAGCGAGGAAGACTACGGCACACGCTGCCTCAGCCCTGACTAGTTGGCCACCACTTCCCCCCCTTTTTTTCTTTTTGTTTAGTAAAGATAAAGTGTGCCGTCAAGTTGATTTGGACTCCTGGCACCCACAGAGCCCTGTGGTTTTCTTTTGGTAAAATGCAGGAGGAGTATACCATTCCCTCCTCCCACACAGTATGAGAAGATCCTCCCATATCGCTGCTGCCCAATATAGGTGCTTCCCATACCAGCGGGGATTCAAACTAGGGGTGTGCATTTTGGAATTTTCTTGTTTCAATTTGTATCCAAATTGAAACACCCCCATTTTGTTTTGTACCCAAATTTTCTGAATCCGAATCAGCCCTGTTTTGTTTTGCAGCCAAATTTTCAGAATCTGAATCCGAATCGATTTGGATTTTTAAAAAGGGTCCCAGGGCAAAAAGAGTGGGTGGTGGTGGTAGTGTCCAATGGGTGGAACCTACCACCCAAATTTCAAAGGAATTAGGCAAAGGGCTGATTTTTTTGGTGATTTTTAAAAAAAATAGCAATAGCAATAGCACTTACATTTATATACCGCTTTATAGCCAGAGCTCTCTAAGCGGTTTACAATGATTTAGCATATTGCCCCCAACATTCTGGGTACTCATTTTACCAACCTCGGAAGGATGGAAGGCTGAGTCAACCTTGTGTAAAGAAGTTTACACATCTTTAAGAATTTTCCCATAGGGAATAATGGGGATTCCAGCAAATGTATCACTTCAAATCAAGGGGAAAGGGATGACCCAGAGCAGAGTGTGGTGGGTGGTAGTGCCCAATGGGGGCAAGGAAACTTCCAGAATTATTTCAAAGGGATTGGGCAAAGGACTGATCTTTTGTGATTTGTTGAAGTTTACGTGTCTTTAAGATTTCTCCCATGGGGAATAATGGAGGTTTCAGCAGCCCCATAATTCCACTTAGGGGGCACTGGGGTTGCCCAGAGCAAGGGGTTGTGTAGTGCACATAGGGTGCCAACCACACCCACACCCACAAGCCCATGGTGTACTGGGTTTTGTTTTTTCTGAGGTGTTCATTGTAAATTCTCTGGTAGCATATGAGATTTTCAGTGAAAAACAAGAATCCACTCTCATATGCTACCAGAAAATCTATACTCAGAACACCACAGAATCAACAGAACCCAGCACCCCATGGGTTAGCAACCCTTCCCCTGGCCAATGCGGGGTCAGTAAAGAGTGGCAAGAAGCAAAAGAGCCAATGCGGAACAAGGAGGGAATTGTCAGCAGGTCAGCCCATGCTTTAGGTCACCGATCAGAAGGCTGGAAGGGTGGGAAATTCAAAGAGATGTCAAACACAAAATGGAGACTGACACAGAGATCACCACAAAATGGAGGTCCGAAACAACAAAACGTTTTGTAGCCGAAACAGGGACGTTTTGTTTTGTATACAAAACTTTTGTATCTGGAAAATGGGTGTTTTGTTTTGTCTACAAACACCCGAAACAGGCTGTTTTGGGTACAAAACTTTTTGTATCCGAAACGTTTCACACATCCCTAATTCAAACTGGCAACCTTCTGCTTGTTAGTCAAGCACTTCCCCACTGTGTCACTTAATGCAGCGCAAAGTACAAGATTTGCTCAGTCAGGAGATGGTAAGCATATTCATTCTTCTAGAAATTAAAGACAATAGTTGGAGGATCATAATTAATTAGTTTAAAACCGCCATGGAAGAAAGTGTGGGACATGAAAAGTAGCTAGGCGCAGGAGTCCAGGGATGGAAACTGTGAGAATAATGGTGAGGAATGTAAACGGTTTGGAGAACTGCTTAGTGAAAACCTGAGGTTTCTAGCGTTCCCTGCAAGGATGTAAAGCTGTTCATCAGCTCCTACAGTGCGACATGGAACAGAGCCCACAAGCACAAGAAAGAGGACTGTACTCTCTCCAACTACAAGCAGTCCACCCTTATCAAAAGGAGTGTGCATTAATAATAATAACAACAACAACAACAACAGCCTATATTCTGCGACAATATCTATAACAACTGACAATAAAATTCAGCCATCCCAGGTCCTTGGGAAGGACTTGATGTCTGGATAAAACAAACCAGTCAATAACACCTGTCTGACTGTGTAAACAAGAAATAATAAATCAGTTAACAATCAATGGGGAGACACTTGGACAGGTTAGCATTAGAAGAGGCATTTTCCAAGGGGACTCACTATCCCCTCTATTGTTTGTAATCGCCATGACCCCACTTTCACAAATACTCAACAAAACAGGCCTCGGATACCAAACATCTAAAAAATCAAGTCAAATAAACCATCTGCTATACATGGACGATCTGAAGTTGTATGGAAAGTCCCAGTCAGAAATCGAATCACTGCTAAACACTGTCCATATATTCAGTAGCGATATAGCAATGGAGTTTGGACTAGACAAGTGTGCTGCATTAATAATGAACAGAGGGAAAATAAGAAAAACAGAAGGAATAGAACTGCCCAATGGAAGCAACATCAAGAACCTGGAAGAGAAAGAACATTACAAATACTTGGGCATTCTCCAGGCTGATAACATTGCACACACTGAAGTTAAAAGAAAAATTGGAAGTGAATACATCAGGAGAGTTAGAAAAATCCTAAAGTTGAAACTCAATGGCGGGAACACCATACAAGCCATAAACACCTGGGCTATACCTGTTATCAGATACACTGCAGGAATCATAGACTGGACCCAGGCAGAGCTAGAGACGCTGGATCGTAAGACCAGGAAAATCATGACCATCAATCATGCTCTGCACCCCCACAGTGATGTAGATAGGCTATACCTCCCTCGCAGCTCAGGTGGAAGAGGAATGCTGCAAGTCCATCAAACAGTAGAGGAGGAGAAAAGAGGCCTTAAAGAATATATCAAGGACAGTGAAGAAGATGCACTTCAAATGGTCAATAACGAGAAACTATTCAACACCAATGAAACAAAGCAGGCCTACAAGAAAGAACAAGTCAAGAAGCGAGCAGAAAAATGGAAAAATAAGCCACTGCATGGTCAATATTTGCACAGTATCACTGGAAAATCAGACATCACCAAGACCTGGCAATGGCTTAAGAATGGCAACTTGAGGAAAGAAACAGAGGGTTTAATACTGGCTGCGCAAGAACAGGCACTAAGAACAAATACAATAAGAGCAAAAGTAAAAAAAATCTACAACAAACAGCAAGTGCCACCTTTGTAAAGAAGCAGATGAAACAGTGGACCACCTAATCAGCTGTTGTAAAAAGATCACACAGACTGACTACAAACAAAGGCATGACAAGGTAGCAGGGATGATACACTGGAACATCTGCAAAAAATACAAGCTACCTGTAGCCAAACATTGGTGGGACCATAAAATTTAAAAAGTGGTAGAAAATGACGATGTAAAAATATTATGGGACTTCCGACTACAAACAGATAAACATCTGCCACACAATACACCAGATATCACTGTACATACACAGTATGTTTCTTGTGCAGGTTTTTTTAAACAACTGTATAACCAACAATAATTGCTGTTTGTCTGCAAGATAATTTATCAGGTTAGGATATTTCTCTTCACTCAAAGATCTTGCAAAAAATGGTCTGGTTTTAAAGATTTCAGGGAGATCCCTGAGCTATTTATATTTTTTACATAACAGAGCTGGCAGATTTTCCCTGTTCTGTGAGTTTGTTCTGGCCTGATGTTTTTCACTCCACCTGAATTCGATGAAGTAGGAAAGTTTCTAAAATTAATTCTGAAACTGGAGCAGGTGCAATTGACCACAGTTTCTGTTCTTCCACTTCTTGCATGTTGTTAAAAAATCACACCAAAATGTCTTGATACAATTATATGTACAAGCACAAAGAGATTCTTTTCCCCCAGTGTCTTATGGATGCACACATGCACATCAGCAAGGAAGCCATGAAGGAATGCAAAGGCAGATTACACCAGCACAATGCTCTGTACAGCATTCAGAAGTTAAGAGAGGAACTACAGCGGACCCCCATGGATCAGTTTCATTTGGAAGCAAGAAGAGGGTGGTTTGGACGATAGTTCCCCATGCCAGCAAAAAAACCAATGCAATTAAGAAAGGAGATGCACCGAGAGAGTACAGATTCTGACATCCTCCC
Source organism: Hemicordylus capensis (assembly GCF_027244095.1). Classification (NCBI taxonomy): domain Eukaryota; kingdom Metazoa; phylum Chordata; class Lepidosauria; order Squamata; family Cordylidae; genus Hemicordylus; species Hemicordylus capensis. Next base: position 65,553,040 of record NC_069658.1, read on the forward strand.
AACATGTTGCTTTATCACATGGGTGGAGGTTTGTCCAACCAGCTGCTCTACATACCGTCCAAATAATTTGGATCTTGTTTAAATTGGCTGTTTGGACGAACCTCCTCCCCTTGCAATAAAGGTATATCGCGTGTGTGTGTGTGTGTGTGTGTGTGTGTGTGCGCGTGTGGACTGGAATGCCCTCTGAACATTTCCTTTCTTCTTCATGTGGCCTGGTTCAGGAGGAGTACTATCCAAAGCAGCCCCAGGTGATTGAGAATTCTAAAATTCAGGAGTCTTTTCCACATGTAATATTAAATACACATGCGATCTGTGTACAGCAGATACACGTTAAGTAGTTTGGGCTGTCCTTAGAGGGCCCTGGCAGGGAGCAGGGTCTATGGCAAATCAGCCAATGCAGGGTCCCCTTCCAGTTGATTTTCATGGGGGTTAAAAGAGTGGGGCATAGGGCAGTTGCCCTGCTTGCCCTGCCCTAAGGACACCTCTAACAGCTGTTAATACATTATGTTCAACACATGCACAGTAGTGCACGTGGTATTTGTACCTTGCAATTGAGGGACCTGTTCTCAGGTCCACTTGTAAAATGAGTGCATGCACAAGCATTCACACAAAACTTGTACATATGTACATGCATACAACACTTTCATATGGACACTATCATATGGATAGTGTCTAGCACATGCAATTAGGGAAGGGGTCACTTCTAGAGCATGCCCATTATGACATTGGTGGAACACGTCCCAACACATTCTTGATGTATCCTTTTATCATGTGCAGAAGCTGTTAATCTGAATTCCCCTTCTATCTACATGTGCTCCCAATACCTGGTTTTACCCAACCGATACACTCTAATCACATGGGCTGAGCAGTATCATCCATACTGGCTCAGAGTGAGAGAGAAATGAAAATGAGGAGAATCCTGGCAACATTTTATGTGTTGGGGATCCAATGATAAAGTTAATTCATTCCATAGTAAATCAGGCTTTGAAACAGGCCAGGTTTATGTTACAACAAGAATATGTGTGCAGCCTTTTCTTTGTGCACATTTACTGGAAGGTAAGCCCCATTAGATCCATTGGAAGTTAGTAATTTTGGCCTTGAACATGGGTTCCTTTGAAAATAACACTTGTATCTGAATATTTGTATTTTCCAAACAAAACAAGGTCTGAATTTTCTAAATCTGCTGTATAGCTTTTGAAATCTCTATTTATATATACTGTACACATTTAAAATGAAAATAATTCACTGAACTTTGGAAAAGTGGCTTGAAAAGGATGTTTTTGAGTCGTTAAGAGCTGCTTATGTTATGAGGATGATGCTAGATTCACAGTTTGCTGAAAGATGAACATTTTCTGCTATTCTGGCTACCTATATGATAACATTCTTTTATGTGAATTTGCAAATGGACACTTCGAAGGATCTGACTGTACCTCCTGGTCTTCTCACTTTTTACCAAAACCAAAGGAAAGAAATAGTGCTTTGTTGTAAAAGCAAGTTCCAAATTTATTTTAAAATTAAATAAAATTAAAGTAGAGATTTTGCCCATTGACAGTCTCCCTAAAATATTATACACCCACTAGGTTATACTTGAATATGCTTTTAAAGAACTCATTGCCATGACAACCATTTCCTAGTACACATGTTGTTGTGAGACAATATGGCCAACTCTTTTGAAGAATATGGTATTTGGCAAACTGTACATTTACAATATGCCTGCGCTCACCTTAAGAGATAACTGTGCATTTATAACTGTTAAGTATTTGAATTCTTTCCCTTAGCCTACAGATAGATCCATTCTTCTTCTTCTTAGAATGGTTGTAATATTTTTTTGATGCAAATAATTAATATCTTTGTACCAGTAATATAAAATAGACAACCATATAGGAATCTTTTTGAAAACTGAAATATTCCATATTCTTAAAATATATCTAATCTGAGATGTAAGAGTACATTACTAGCTGTATTTTGAAACCAAACCACCATGCTGTTGTAGAAAGAATCCTCAATAGTATAAAAATGAAACATGTATAGGGTGTATGTGATTCAAAAGCAGTGAATAATATGTTCTTCTATTAATCTATGGAATCTGTGGAATTCTTTGCCATGGGATGTAGTAATGGCCACCAGCTTGGATGGCTTTAAAAGCCATGAACCGCATTTGCCATTTTGTCACCCACTCCCCCAGTTTGGAGAGATCCTTTTGGAGCTCCTCACAATCTGTTTTGGATTTCATTACCCAAAAGAGTTTGGTGTCATCAGCAAATTCACCTCACCACCTCACTTCTCACCCCTACTTCTAGATCATTTATGAATAAATTAAAAAGCACTGGTCTCAGTACAGATCCCTCGGGGACCCCACTTCTTACTTCAGAATCCTCCATAGTATAAAAACTAAACATGTATAGGATGTACATGATTGAAAAGCAGTGAATAATATGTTCTTATATTAATCTATGGACTCTATGGAATTCTTTGCCATGGGATGTAGTAATGGCCACCAGCATGGATGTCTTTAAAAGGGGCTTAGACAAATTCATGGAGGACAGGTCTATCAATGGCTACTAGTCTGGTGGCTGTGGGCCACCTCCAGCCTCAGAGGCAAGATGCCCCTAAATCCCAGTTGCAGGGGAGCAACAGCAAGAGAGAGGGCACGCCTGCCCCTCCACTCTTGGCTGTGGGCTTCTATAAGCATCTGGTGGGCCACCGTGTGAAACAGGATGCTGGACTAGATAGGCCCTGGGCCTGATCCAGCAGGGGTGTTCTTATGTTCTTATAACAGCAACAACCTACATGCTGCATAGCAGTAGGTAGGAGGGAAAAGGATGAAGCATTTGCAGGAGAGCCTTCAGCAACCTTGTTGTTGGAAATTCTCTGTGGTGAGAGAATCCCTTTCTCATTATAGCAGAGTGCACAGAGGCACAACACAGCAGATTTAGTTAGGCATGCGTGTATCCTGAGAGTAAAGTAACTTGGAGTCAATTCATAGTTTCAAATCAATATAAAAGGCATTTATTAAGGAACTCCATTCTAGATAGGAAAGTGAGGAGTTAGGATCTCTAATCTATCTATCTAGCTGGATGCAGATGGATTCTGCATCTTCTCTGCACACATGGTGCAGGGAGAGAGACTTGCCATGTTGCAAGGTAGTAGGGCAGGTAGGAAAGAGAGAGAGGAAGGAAGTTGAATCCCTGAGATTAGCAATCTACATATCAAAGGGATAGTATCAGAGCAGTGGAGAAGGGATGACCAATGTCTTGACTCTCTAGCCCTCTGACTTACTAGTCTGTCCTCCACTGTCTGAGACAAACAGACAGTGCAAAGTCCTTTAACTTCCAACACTTGCATCCTCTAACTACAAAAGATCTTTCTGCTTTTTGGTCTGCACAGCCCTCAGGAACATTTTCCTGCAAGCTGAAAGTTATTTTGGAGGGAGAGAGAAGCAAAAATTGCTCCCACTCTCCTCCACACCTGCTCAGCTGCACAAGAGGCCTTCACTCTCCGGTCACTGGAGGCTCTGTGTGAATGCACAGCCCTTCTCCTGTCCATCTCTTGCACAAGTGTAGGTGACCCACCAATAAATTATATCTCTATCTCTATCTATCTATCTATCTATCTATCTATCTATCTAGCTATCTAAATAAATAGATTTTCCCTTTTGAATTTCTGAGCAGATTAAGACTGCTTGCCATTTTTTAAGAACAAGCAGACATGGAAATTATTTAATTTCAGAGCCCCTGATACCAATGGAGCCACCTCCTTTATATATCCAGTCTCACCCTCTTAAACATAGTCATCAGGATGAGGGTTTAGGAACAGTAGTGTAGAATGGGAGAGGGAGTGTTTAGCCCTATGGTTCCACACTGTGATCCCTGCAGCTGCTATTTGCCCCAGAGGGGAAACGGCTATTGGTACTGATGGCAGCTTCTCTCCCAGAGCAGAGAGTCGCTTTGGCAGGGGTGTTTTTCATCAAGGCCACAGTACAGAGGCAAAGAGTCCGCTTTCTCTCTTCATGACATGCTCCCAGTCCAAATCAGACTCTCCGGCTATGGCTGCTATTTGAAAAATAGTGGGGGTGGAGTGGAGGGGGCGGTGGATACAAGGGCAAATTGTGTATGTACTGTAAAGAATCCAATCCCAAAGCTTGACCCTCGTTTGTTGTTAATCCAAAAATTGTGATGATGCAGCTGATTGTTTTTGGCAAAATGCAGGAGGATTTTCAGTGGTCTGCATGTGGTGCCTATAACCTTTGTGCTTCCCCTTAGATGTTAGATTCCAAGCATCTTGAAATTTCGGCACCCTGCTTGTATAATTTTCTCACTTTTCTGAGTCAGACCATTTGTCCATCGAGCCCAGGATTGTTAACACTGACTGGCAGCAGCTCCCCAGGGTTTCACAGAGGTTCCCCCCACCCCCAGTCCTCCTTCCAGCAGCTGCACACCTGACTTCCTTGAGAAAGAGTTGTAACAGCATACTCCTTGCAAGAAGGAACCCTGGATGACTAGTGTTCCCTCTAGCCCCCCTTTTTAATGAAATCTGACCGAATGGCCACTGAACAGGTGGGGCCTATTTTTATGTTCTGTTATTTTATGTTTGTTTGTTTGTTATTATTTATTATTAAAACTTTTATACCGCTTTTCCAAAAGGCTCAGGGCAGTTTACATTAAAACACCATTAAAATCAGTTAACAATTAAAACAAAAATTATAAAAGCATAAAACAATGATTAACAATTAAAAACATCATAAAACAACAATTAATTAGTTGGGGGAGGAGAGCTGGTCGTGTGGTAACAAGCATGAATTGTCCTGTTTGCTATGCAGGGTCTGCCCTGGTTTGCATTTGAATGGGAGACCTGTGAGCATGTAAGATATTCCCACTTGTAAGATATTCCCCTTAGGGGATGGGGCTGCTCTTCTCAAAAAATCTGCTTGTTCTCAAAAAATGGCAAGCAGACTTAATCTGCTCAGAAATGCAAAGGGGAAAATCTATCTATATCTATTTATTGGTGGCCTACCTACTCCATCTGTGCAGTAGGTGGATAGGAGCACCTGCATGCTTGCATGTAGAAGGTTTCAAGTTCCCTCCCTGTCATCTTGAAGATAGGGCTGAGAGAGACTCCTGCCTGAAACCTTGGAGAAGCCGCTGCCAGTCTGGGTAGACAATACTGAGCTAGAGAGACTGATGGTCTGACACAGTATAAGGCAGCTTCCTATGTTCCTAAAATTGCCCCTTCCCCAGCAAACTGGTGCAGTTTGTTTAGAAGTGTTATTAGTCTGCAACTCTTGCTGCACCGGTGCTAAATTGCTTTGGATGTCAGCCACCATTTGCATGGTCATCTTCATTTTCTGACACAGAGAGCTCATCTCCTGGGTATTGACAAGTTTCCTTAGACTGTGAATACAAAAGCACATTGACCAGCAAGATTTAGGTATGACTGACTTTTTTAGAAAGTCAGATTCACTGCAACAGACTTCTGCATCGAGAATCAATACAAAACACTGACAGGTATATTTGGATAAATGGTTCAGGACTCCTGGCCATAACTTTACTGAAAATAACAGTGCAACAATAATTATAGGCTTTGCACTGGTAGCTGCACAATACAAACTGTATCTAAATTTGAACCCCTTGGAGAATGGGCTGGAAGCTTCCAGCCAAGGTAAAGTGTGCTGTCGAGTCGGTGTCGACTCCTAGCAAACCACAGAACCCTGTGGTTGTCTTACGTAGAATACAGGAGGGGTTTACCATTGCCTCCTCTCATACAGTATGAGATGATGCCTTTCAGCGTCCTCCTATATCGCTGCTGCCCAATATAGGTGTTACCCATAACATAACAGTGGGGATTCAAACCAGCAAACTCTGGCTTGGTAGTCAAGACATTTCCCCACTGAGCCATTAGGTGGCTTCCATCCAAGGTAGTGTTCCCCATTTCCTAAGTGGATCTAGGCTAAAGGATCACAGCCCCAGAAATCCTCTTGAAGAACAGCACAGTGAAAATACCAAGGCAAAACCCAGCTGCCCAGCTGCAGTATGTTCGGCCTCTCCACCAGATAGATGTCTAGCTGATGCTGCCCATACATAAAGATGTGAAAGCCTGGGGGGGGGGTAGAAAAATTTGGGATGGGAGCATTTTTCTCCATTCTTTCCTGAAGGACTTTTTTGTTTCTTTCTGAAAAATTGGGGGGTGGGGAATGGGAAGAAATTGATTATTAAATATTTTATTTTGGAATTATGAATGAAATGTTAAAGAAAATATATTGTTCAAATATATTCATATAGGGAAAGGTGTTCTGGCTTCTACTCTCCCGAGCTTCTTGCTTGCTTCAGATTCCTCCATTTTCTGCAGCATATGAAAAAAATTGGCCAATGTTTTCAAATATACCAGATCAAGAAATAAATAAAATAAAAGGTAGAGAGGCTTGTCTCTATTAGTGATGTGCGAACCGGTTCGAACTCAAACCGGTTCGAATTCAAACAAGGGTGGCTCGATGGTTCAAATTCAAACCAAACCAGCCATCAGGTTCGAGCTGCAGGTTCGAATTTGAACAAAACTGGGGGTGGTTCAATTCTAACCTCCAAAAGTGTGTGGGGTGGTAGCTGGCACCCATGGGTACCTACCACACAAACCCCAAAGCAATGGGACACTCATACGACTTTTTATGAATTTTTGAAATTTATTTTTATTTTTCTCTCATAGGGTATAATGGGACTAGAACCAGACCATTATTCCCTATTGTGGAGTACCCATGGGTGCCAACAACCACCCAAACTCTGAAGCAATCAGACACTCCTACCATTTTTTATGAATATTTGAAATATTTTTAATTATTTTTCTCATAGGGTATAATGGGACCCAAACCAGCCCATTATCCCCTATTGTGGAGCATCTAGGGGCACAAAGGTGGGGTAGGTGGTAGACACCCAGGAGTGCCTACCACCCACAAAACTCAAAGACAATTGGACACTCCTCTGATCATTGGTGAATTTTAAAAGTATTTTTTAATTCCTCATAGGGAATAATGAGGATTGCAGCAAATCTATAGCTTCATGTTGGGGGGAAAGGGGTGTCCTAGAGTGGAGTGTGGTGGGTGGTAGTTCCCAATGGGGTCAAGGAAGCTATCTTTTTTAAGTTTTTGAAGTTTACGCGCCTTTAAGGTTTTTCTCCATAAAGAAGCATGGAGGTGTCAGCAAATGTATAACTTCACATCGGGGGCAAATGGGGGTGGTTAGCACCCTCTGTGAACTAGACCACCACTCACTCTGGGCCACCCCAGCACTCCAGAAGTGTCTTTAAGGTTTATCTCCATAGGGAAGAATAGAGGTTTCAGTAGCCTCATAGCTGCACTTGGGGGGTGCTGGGGTGGCACAGAGCGAGGGTGCTAACCACCCCCATGGGTTGCTAACCCATGGGGTACTGGGTTTTGTTGTTTCTGAAATGTTCTGAGTGTAGATTCTTTGGTAGCATATAAGATTTTCAATGACAAACCATGAATCCACTCTCATCTGCTAACCTTAAAGACACATAAACTTCAAAAATCACTTAAAAACCAGCCCTTTGCCCAATTCCTTTCAAATAATTCTGATAGCTTCCTGGCCCCCCTTGGGCACTACCGCCCACCACACTCTGCTCTAGGCCACCCCTTTGCCCCCGACATGAAGCTACACATTTGCTGACACCTCCATGCTTCTTTATGGAGAAGAACCTTAAAGACGCATAAACTTCAAAAAATCACTTAAAAATCAGCCCCTTGCCCAATTCCTTTCAAATAATTCTGATAGCTTCCTTGACCCCACTGGGAACTACTTCGGTACAAGATACGAGCTCTTGCACACCCTCTGCAAAAATTTTAATTTTAATTTTGCATAAGTATATGTTGATTTAAAAGGCAGTTCGACGAAGTATGCATTACACATAAGGCATCTGTTTTCTTCCTTTTTTAAAAAAGAAGGTTTTGGATTTTATAGACTGTAAAATATGGATATTGCTCTATTTATCTTACTCTAGCTTTGTGGAAAGTTGACGGCGAGGATTGGAAAGCTATGGTTCACTTTGGAAGATCTGAATAAGGTTAGCTTCCCCCTCCCTCCTCCCTTGATAAAAGTTACTAATTCCAGAAAATGTCTACTTATACATATTTACATATACTTGTCATAATTGGGATCAGTGTTCTCTCTAATTTTTTTCATCTGTATGAAATTCTGTATTTTTTCATCTGTTTTGTTCTGGGCAGCAGTATCAAGGCAGTGTGTGTGCACATGTATGTGGCAGTGGGGTGGGCGTTCCTGATTCAACTTGAGCGGGATCTAAAATTAACTGAGCGGACACCAAAATACTTGTGAGTGCATGTGCAAGTACAAGCCTTAAGAGGGAACCCTGGGTGGGATGTGTGCAATTATTAAAGTTCTTCATTGATACTGTTGTATTATTTGGTTCTGCTGTTGTTTACACCTTGTTACTGTAGTCTCCTGTCCTCTTAATCTGCTACACTCTATAACACATGTCCTTAATGTTCTTCTGCAGCAGAGACATGGGGTCGGAAGAAGGAGAGGAAGGCAGCGAGGGGCCCATTTTAAGATCTCATCTCTGAGCCCACTCCAACCTTAGTACCCCCCTGAGTGAGGGCTTGGAGACATTGCAAGCATCTTAACTTGTTATCTTGCGGTGACTCAAGTCTATGAGGTCTCATGTCTAATAGAAGATTCCCCCCCCCCCGGATTTTCGGAGAATGTGATGAGTTTTGCCAGGGTTGTTTTTTGTTTGTTTGTTTTGTTTTGTTTTTTGGTTTTTTAAATTTGGTGGTCTGGGCAAGGTCTGGTACCTACCTGCAGAAATTGTATTTCTAGCTTTTATGATTTAGTCTGAGAGTTTCATATTGGTGAGTCAATCAGTGAATGAGTGAGTGAGACCCAAGCAGCCTTATATTTTTATAAATATAAAAATAGCAGCCATATTTTAACCATACTGGTTGCCAGTACCATATTCTTTAAAAGAATTGTCCATATTGTCTCAAAACAACATGTATGCCAGTAAATGGTTGCCATAGGAATGGATTCTTTACAAGCATATTCCAGTATAACCTGCTGGAGATATCCCATTTTCATCAGGACCACAGTGTGGGAGGGGGAAGAGCTTTTGTTAATTCACAAGTAGACTCTTCAGAGAATCTGACTATAATTCCTAGACTTCTCAAGCGTTATGAAAGCCAAAAGTAAGAAATAGCCCTTGCTTGCAAAAGCAAACACCAACTGATTTTAAAAGAAAATAAAACCAGGGACATTGTTTATTTTATTAAAATAAAATAAAATTCAGAAAGAGCCTTGTCCCTCACACTGTAGCCCCAGTGAAAATCCCCCCGTCAAAGTTGATCTATGCTCCAGGCCACTGAAGTCAAAGAGTTTCAATTCTGGCACATATAGCATTTTCATGGGTGATTTTCATTGGGACCCCAGTGTGAAAAGAAAGGACCAAACACACTCTCTCTCATACTACAGTTCTGATCCTGAACCGCCTTCCCTGCAGCAGCTATTTAAAAAAAGAGAAAAGGGAAATGCTTGGGTAAACTACACATTTACTGTAACATGTAGTTGATCGAAAGACACTGAGGCTGTTCTCATGTGCAGCCTAACCCAGGATAGGGAAGCCCAGCTCAGGTTAGGCTACACATGAGAATTGCCAGGATCTGGCCCTATCCTGGTGGGGCAGGGCCACCTAAACCCACTTTGAAACCTGGCTCTTAGCCAGGGTTAAGGCTCAAGCAAGCCCTTAACCCGGGCTCTGAGACTGCATTTTCACTGGGGCTATGTTTAGCCCCAGAGGACACAGAGATGGCATCTAGAGCCAGTCTTCTGGGGGAATGCCCCAATGCATCACACATGTTGCACAGTGCATTGTGGAATCTCCAGAGGCCAGGCATGCACCCTCAGCCCCACTTGCCCGGTTGTGTGAACGACCTCAATTTACGGATCGTGACACCAATGATTGTCATGCAAAACCAAGCCCCAGTGAAAACACAATCTCAGAGCCTGGGTTAAGGGCTTGCTTGAGGGATTGTGCAACTGAGGCTCAGTGATATAATTTTGAACTATGGTTCGGCATTACAACAACAAATATTTATATACTGCTTTTCAACAAAAGTTTCCAAAGTGGTTTACATAGAGAAATAAAAAATAAATAAGATGGCTTTCTGTCCCCAAAGGACTCACAATCTAAGAACCAATATAGTAGTACTACAGTGGTCCCTCAACTTATGAACTACTCGACATCCGAAGTTTTCGACTTACGAACGACAAAAATGATCGGAAGTCGTTGCCGGTTTAGATGCGGCTTCCTCGACTTACGAATGTTTCCAGACCTCCGTGGGTGCGCTTTTCGACTTACGAAAATTTCGACCTACGAACGTGCGTTCAGAACAGATTAACTTCGTAAGTCGAGGGACCACTGTATATCATTCTCATTACTGCCAAAACTACAAGGCAGGATCACACTGTCAACTCAAGAGGTAAACTTCTCAGCCTGCTTAGTGTTGTGGTGAAATTTCTGTGACCACATTTCAACTAGGCGATTCATAAGCTTCATTGTTCTGGCAAAGACCTTTCTGTGGTTTCCATATAATGCGACAAAAAGTTTTATGAGCTTTTCCTCTGCACAGAAGTGCGATTTTTCCTTCTCCTTGTAAAGGAAAAAGCATTCCAGCAGAACAGCAAGCAATGGGGAAAGCAGGTAGGAAAACCACTACATACCTTAGAAGTAATTTATGTGGAAATTGGTATAACAACCATTGAACACATTTAGAAATAATGCATTCTGGTGACACAGACAGCATAGGATGCATGTATTCTCACCCCATAATGTATTCCTGGATAATTACGAAGTGATGCTTCATAAAATTCTTGGCAGCTGAGTTGTTTAAGCTGCAACAGATGTGTTAAAGTGAGTAATAAACTTCCATATAATTCCCCCTAAAGGCAGCTGAAGTTCAAATAATCACAGTGAAAGCAAAGGTGAATTGATGGCATTTAATTAAATCTTGATGCCAAATGATGCTTTGTACCATATCTAAAGACAAATCCCATATGCAACAGTATTCAGATAAAGCAGTCATTATTCTCAGGTATATGAGCTGTTTAGCTATATTTACATTGCAAAAATATATCCGTTTTATACCAGTTTTAACAACGACTGCTGCCCCACCCCCCAGGAATCTTGGGAAATGTAGTTTGGTAAGGGGTGCTGAGAATTCTATGTTAAAGTTCCTTAGCCCCTCTTACAGAACTACAGTTCCCAGTGTCTTCTTGAGAAATGGAATACGTTTGGCTTTCCTTAGATAAAACTGACAATAGGCAACTCATTTCAGTCATACCACCAACAATTGAATTCAATAACAACATGCCTGTGTTGTGATATAATAGAGATGTGAATTTGGCTGGCCAACCAAATAAGACCACTCCTAGTTTTTCAGAGCTGCCTTCAAAGCAAATACTAGCTGGTGAAAGCCGAATGATTTAGTAATCATATAAGTGTATATGTTTTTGCATCATGGTTTTCAAGGTATCTAGTGAACTTCTCCACCTATGAAGTATGACCCAGACTTCATTATTTATTTATTTATTTATTTATTTATTTGATTTATATACCGCCCTTCCGAAATGGCTCAGGGCGGTTCACAATTAAAACAACTTATAAAACAGTAAAAAGCTAAAACAAATTAAAACAATAAAACAGCTAACAATTTAAAACATTTTAAACAAAAATAAAACATTATCCCCAGACCCCAGCTCAAGAAAACATAGACTCAGTATAGAGGAAAAGGGCCACAACTTTGTTAACTATTACACACAGCATGGCAGACTGGAACACCAGGTGATTAATCACCCTTAAAGAACAGTGCGGGCCAATAGAAGCAGGTCAGAACTCTGAAATCCTACCCAGCACCCTACTGGGGGGGAGACACCCTGGCTCGGGAATGGGCAGGTACATCCCACCCAATTCCTTCAAAGCCAACCCCCCCTTCTGTAAGAGAGGGTCTGGATACTTCTAGGCATTCGTCCACCCCGGACCGCACAGCCCAAAGGTTAGAGAAGTCCTGAAGCAGGGTTCATGGCAATCATTCTCCCCGTGCCGCACAGGCTACAAAGGAGCGATTAACCAAACACCCCTTTTACATATCCAAGGGTGCTCACCGATGTTCTAACCCTCAAATTGCCACCCCGCCCGCACTGTTCCTGCCATTGTGGTTGACCTAACTCTAAATACGCACCCAGGACACAGAACGGAGTAGGCGAAAAAACCCCCAACAGTGGCCAATGCGTTGGGAGCAAAAAATTCCTACTCGGCCCCGTCAGGCGGCCAGTCGCTAGACCCGCTCTGCACCGGGGAGGGAGGGAGGGGAAAGCCGCTTCTCCTGTGGTTGCCCGACCCCAACTGAAGAGAGAATGGAAAAAGGAGGATGGGGCCGGGATCGGTCAATCCTGGCCGAAGCCCGGCCCTTGACCAAAGAGGTCAAACGGAACCCTTCCTGGGCTTCGCGCAGGACAGGCTGTGACAAACTCCCTCCCATCTGCACAAGGCGGGGGGGGGGGTTATTAAGTCATTAAAAACACTAAATCAAGTTAAAAATTAAAAAATTAAAAGATTAAAATATATATATATACATACATATACATACATACACACTTATAAGCAAACATCCCCAGTAATTCCATACACCCTTTCTAGTCTGTGCTAGTCTATGATTTTACCAGCTGGTTAGACTTTGTTCACAGGGAAGTTGATACTGAGGATTCAGATGAGAAAAGTTGCCATGTGCCCTTAGTTCTCCTATACTTGTTTTTTATGAGTTTGTTTATTGTCAAAATTCATTGTTCCATTGTCATTAACTGCACAATTCTCATTTTAAAAACATGATGAAAAGTTGGCACAGTAACAAAGTTATTTTGGCTGAACAGAAAGAAAACCTGATATGTGTTACAGTGGATTGCAATAAATAAAGGCTTTAAAAATCCAGCCGTGTTCCTTGTGGACAGGAACAGATGTTCCAGCATTCAGGGTAGAGATTGTAACCCTACAGGTTTGGAATTAGTGGTATGTCTGAGAGAGTTTAAAAATATTTTGGACAGCTGACAATGCCCAGTTTCACAACACTGTGCAAAACATTACTGTGTTACTACCCCTTATATTTCTTCTTTCCATCTCTTTGGCTGCTTATTTTGCATAGCTAGTTGAAATAATTAGATTTTGATATGACAAGTGTTCTTAGATCTCCGGCATGTATTCATATCACATGGAAGTTTGGTTTTTGTGGGAGATCTATGAACAAGTCTAATACCTAAATCATTCTCTTCAGTGCTGCCGCTCCTGTCACAGACAAAAAATGAAGTGGTTTCCTGAAGTATGTATTGTTCCTCTTAACATTTCATGGGGAGAAACAAGGTTGAGAACAGGTATTGGACCAAAGCATTGTTTAAAACTTAGCTCAGTTTGTTTTAGGTCTTATACTTAAAACTGAATGCATATTACTTGTTTTCCTCAGTTAATACGTTGACATAAAAACAAAAATAGTGGTGTTGCTTTTTAAATGAGCAATGTATTAATTGTGTCATTTCTCCAGGTGGTACTATTGGGAAGAAAAGTGGCATCTATTAATTAAATTAGATCCCTGTTGTTACAGATTTGGCAATAACAACAAGATGCCAAGATAAAATGATCTTATATAGAATATTTTCATGATATTAAAGATATATATTAGTTTATATTGACCAAATATAACTTGTATCAGATTGGACTGGATATGGAGATTACTCACAGGAGGTGACAATTCCAACCGCCCCGCCGCCCGCCCCCCCCCCCCCGTAATGCACCAGGGAAAGGATACAATCACTTCCTCCAGAGCAGTGGTTCCCCACCTGAGGTCCTCCAGATGTTGCTGAGCCACAACTCTCAGCATCCCCAGGCACAATAAATTGTAGCTGGGGATGCTGGGAGTCGTAGTTCAGCAACATCTGGAGGACCTCAAGTTGGGAAACCACTCCTCCCAGGCATTATGAGTTGGCTGCCAGGGAAGAAAACAGTTTTTAAACCCCACTGCTGCTTCCTAGAGTGTTTCTAATTTTAAAGAGAAGAGAAAAGCCCACTGTATTGCCACCAGGCAAGCCCTGTCCCTGATTCGTTGCATTGATTCATTATGCCCCACACTATTGGATTGATTCAATGAGGGCACCCTTGATGCACTTTCAATCCAATGCACTTGACAGTTGTATTAGACCTGATACAATTCCAGTCATATTGATGATGCACAACCCTACAATCTGGGCAACAGCAAAAAGAAAAAAGAAAAAGAAAAGGAAAAAACCCTTGAAAACATAAAATAAGAACTAGGCTATGATTTTTAAAGCTGCAATACCTCTTTACTGCAATGTCTGCATGCCCACAAACTTCCCTATGACATTTCATGGGAGGACTCTTATGGCAGTCTTTGTTGCATCTTTACTAGAAGTGAAGCCTCTTCATACTATAAACCTGAGAAGTGCAAAATGATTTCATTTGCCAGATTTGTATCCCACTTGCTTTCTAAAGAGCTTAGAGATGAATGCATAGGATAATTTTCATTATGTCTTCACAATGTCTGAATTAGATCAGGCTGAACGGCGGAGCCTTGTCCAAGGTCATGCTGTAAGTTTCATGCCTAAGTAGAGATCTGAATCTAATTCTCTTGCATTCAGGTCCAACTCTTTATTCGCTAGATTACCCTCAACCTGCAATGATGCTAGAATGTACCTTTCCTTTAGGGATGCGTACAAATCCCCTACACCTTTAAAATGAAGGAGAACAGGTGCATACCTGCTCCTCTGCTGCTCACTGCCACTTCCTGAATTGGTGGTGCTCCTCTCAGCTATTTTGGCACGCCAGCGATGCTCTCCCCCAACTGCCCCTGTGTGATGCCAGCACTCGTGTGGCCCCTGTGTATGCGAGGCAGCCATTTGCATGGTCAGCATGGTGGCAGACCATGCAAATGGCCACCGCACATGTGTGGAAGCCACCTGTGTGCCAGCATTATGTGGGAGCTACTGGGGGAAAGCGCTGCCAGCATACCAAGATAGCTGGGAGGAGCACCACACCATTTTAGGCAGTGGCGACGAGTGATGGGGGGAGCAGGTATGCACCTGCTCTCCTCCATTTTAAAGTTGCAGGGGATGAGTTACGAATTGCCCTTCAAATTGCAATTTGCACACATCCCTACTTTCTCTCTAAAGACAGGAACAATAAGTGGTTTGCCAGTAGATTATTCAGGCTTTTGACAGCTTTAAGTCAATCTGACTCACACATGCCTAGCAGAGGTGCTGGATGCTTCTTGACAGGCACTGAGCACTCTGCCTTTTCACTTTTCTTCTCAAAGGACAGTGACACTTGGAGCATAATAGCAGAACATCTGGTGAAAGGAAGTTTGAAACTGTATAGAGTGAAATAAAGGTAGGCAACTTAATGGATTTTTTTTTAAAAAAAGATGTTTATCCTATTCATGAGATGCCTTAATTGTGCTGATGACTAAAGAGCTCGTAGTTGGCTTAAAAAAAATTCTTAAAATGCTATTGCAAAAATCAAATATAATTTATCTAGATATTGGGACATAAATCTTTTTTAAATCTGTAGCAAAATAAATGAAGACAAATTACATCTTTCCCTTAAAATGAGCAACCAAAGCTTTGGAAAGAGAAGAGTATGCCAAGATTTCCATTTTGCAATTAGAAAGATACCCAAGCACAAAGGGTCAATGTGATTTCTTCTCATATTTGATACACAACAACCTTTCTTACACAAATGTGTTCTGTTGAAGAGATTGGCTGACCTCCAGACGAATGCTGCATTAGTAGAGACTGATGCACAGATGTGCTAGCTAGTTCCAATAAATCAGGAGCTTGTGTTCCAGACTAGTGCTGCACTGGTGCCACAGCATGTTTGCACAGCCTGTGGTGCACCTCTTGTTGTGAAACCACTTCCTCAGACCATATATGTTGCAGGGAGTGATGCAAAGCTATCTGCTAGCTTTGTTGTGCAAGTGTCACACTTGCACAAGCAGACCTACAGCACAAGAGATTGTGCAGCTCTGAGCATCCACTTAGCTATGTGACCTTCCTGCATGTGTTCATCTCCGTTGCATTAGAGCACTGCTAGTCTTGATCCTTTGTTTCTTGTCTCTTGACAAGATGAGAGGTTGGATGAGAGACAAGATGAGAGATTACAGGCAGAGATGTAAAAGGGCAACTGTTGACCTGAGGCAGTACTAATGTGAATTAGGGATGTCCACGA
This sequence comes from Hemicordylus capensis, assembly GCF_027244095.1. Taxonomy (NCBI): domain Eukaryota; kingdom Metazoa; phylum Chordata; class Lepidosauria; order Squamata; family Cordylidae; genus Hemicordylus; species Hemicordylus capensis. The sequence goes on from NC_069658.1 coordinate 65,569,342, forward strand.
AATTCACCAGAATTCGATTTGAATTCGGATCAATTTGATTTGGAACCATTGAACAGGGTGGAGAGCTGTTCAAATTGATTTGAATTCACCCAAATTCTAATTGAATTGAATTGAATTTGAGTGTATCATCCAGATGATATTTGTAGATCACAAACTCCATTATATGGTATATGGGGCACACAGTGAAAAAGATGATAGGAATTAAGCTGATTCATGGGGAAAATTTGAATCTATTTAAATGAATCTCCACTTTGTTCCATGGTTCCAGAGCGAATCAATTCAAATTGAATTTGGGTGAATTTTGTGCACATCCCTAATGTGAATTAAGTGTATTTGAAAAGTACAATAACATAGGAAGCAAATGAAGATATGATGGCCAAGGTATCATCCAGATGATATTTGTAGATGACAAACTCCATTATATGGTATATGACACACAATGAAAAAGATGGTAGGAGTTAAGCTGATTCATTGGGAGAGCCACCCCAAAGTTGAACTGCCTTATGGTTTACTAGGGAATATTTTTCTGGCAAGAATACTGAAATACAGTGTGATCTGGCAACACTCATTCCCATCTCCTGTCTACCACTATATGGTTTAAATTTAAATTAGATCATCCAGGAACATCTTCCAAACTATCATAAACTTGATTAAAAACAGAGCGGCAATCAGTATCTGTTGTTTATCATCATCCCAACTGTTATTTATATACGTTTTTCACATCTTTTAGTTTAAACCTTATCCTAAAATGCAATAATAATAATAAAGAGTGCCTGCAGAGATTGGAAGGAAGTGAGCTTGGCTGCTTGTGAACACCTGTGAGTGCCTTCCTTCCTGTTCAGCAGCTGCAAAGGAATAATAAAACTAAAATCTCAGCATTGATTGATCCTGTTTCTTTTTGGATACTTGGGTCAGAAAATGAATCCAGATGGCTGCAACACTCTTCCAGGAAATTGTTCTGACCTGTTATGTATATCTTCGAGATATTGCTCTAACAGACCAAAAAGAGAAATAACCTGCACAACACTCAAGGGGTACAGCTCTGCCAGCTGAATTATTCTAGGTTTGCTATTGTCCTAACATGGGGTGCATTCAGACATACACTTATCTTTCACCTGACACCCCTTACTGTGTCAGGGTGGCCCCTGCTGTATCACACCTGGAGGCACAACACTTAAGTAATAGCACAGCACTGAAAAACAGCTCATCTTGGCAAGCAAGCTGGTGGCCATTACAGTCTGGCCACAGCCATTTGAAAGAAGAAGAGTGGGAGCAATGCTAATAAAAAAGACAAGACAACCCATTGTGCTGTAAAGAATCACTGGCATCTGAAATCTGGTCAACACATGCAGCTGATTGTAAAATGTGTAGAAAGCAGGGGCATAGCTATAATTGGATGGGTTCAAAGAACCCGGCTCCCCTGGATCCTGAGAGCCCCCCAGCTCCACCCCTCCTTATTTTCTTCATTATCTCACTCACTTTTACTTAGAAAGCCCAAAATGACTTGGGTCCAAGGTATCTGAAGGCATGCCTATACAATCCTACCCATTGAACTTAGGTCATCATCAGGGGCTCTGTTCCAGATGACCCCGCCAACGGAGGTATAGCAAATACTGACCCAAAGCAGGGCCTTTTCTGTGGTGACACCACACTTATGGAACACCCTTCCCAGGCATATCTGCTTGGCACTGATGTTGTCCTCATTTAGGCACCAATGAAAAATGTTTATCCTAAGTAAGGATGTCAGCTATTCTTTAAATCAAAGGATTGTACGCTGCTTCGTATCTTTAAAAAGGTAGGGTATACATCAGTTAAATGAATGAATAAATTAAAATATCAGAAAGTCTTTTACAAACAAGGTGTTTACAATTTTTACTCATTCTCTAGAAAGCATGAAAATCACAAGTTGAAGTGATCACTTCCATGTCATATAAGCAGTAAAGACTCTGTTATATATTCTGCTTGTTTTACAAATTAAGCTCCCACATTTTGCCTTAAGCCAATGAATTTTTGCCTGATAGATTTCTACAAGTAATTTCAGAAAATGTTACAATAACCTTACAATGTACTCCACTTTATTATTATAACTTTGTGACTTGTCTCTTGGAAAAGAGACAAGTTGAGGGAGTTGCTGAAGTTGAATTACTCAGTTGACAAGTTGCTCTTCAAAATGAGAGTTATTGTATGGACCTCTAGAAAGTGTTATACTATCTCCAATGCTTTTTAACATCTACATGAAACTGATGACACCCAAATCTCTTTCTCCATATCAACCTCATCAGGAAAGCCCTGATATAAGTTCCCTAAATGCCTGCCTGGAGGTGGTAATGGGCTGGATGAGGGATAGCATATTAAAGTTGAATCCAAATAAGACAGAAGAACTGATTGTGGGAGGTTGGGACTCAAGAGATGGTGTAGATTTGCCTGTTTTGACTGGGGTTACACTCCCCCAGAAAGAACTGGTATGTCGCTGGGGAGTGCTCTGAATCTAAAACTCTCTCTGGTTTCTCAGGCTGAGGCATTGGCCAGGAGTTCTTTTTATCAAGTTCAGCTGTTGCATCAGCTACACCCATTTCTGGAGGTGAATGACTTTAAAATAGTGGTATATATGCTGGTAACCTACAGGCTTGTCTACTGTAATGTACTTTACATGGCGCTGCCTTTGTACATAGTCCAGAAATTACTACTGGTGCAGAATGCAGCAGCCAGATTGGTCTCTGGGACAACTCAAAGAGAACACACCAATGCCAAGTAGGAGACTCGGCATATAGGTGTTTATATACCAATGCCAGATGCCTCTGAGCCAAGATGAGTGAGCTGGAGTGTTTGGTTGCTAATGAAAACATATAGTGGACATAATGGAAACCTGGTGGAATGGTGAGAACCAGTGGGACACTGTTATTACTGGATACAAACTCTACAGAAAGGAAAGAAGGGGAGGATTTGGGGTAAAGTAGCATTGTATATTAAAGAAAGAAAGATCGAACAAGCTAAAAAAATCCTAGGAAGACTTGAGTCCTCCACAGAATCATTATGGATGACAGTACAAGGAATGAATGGGTGACAAAACGAGGACTGGGCTCAGTTCTTGGGAAGCAACTCTTGAGGAGACAAGGCTCAGACCAGTGGACCTTTGATCCCTGGAATGTTGCAGACAGGGGTTTGCAAACAGACATTGAAGGAGTTCTGTGTGGAGTTCAGCAGGGAAGTGAGCAGCAAGGCACAGAAGTGGACTCAGCACAAGCAGAAGGTGAGTACTACTCTACTTCTGTGATTTTCTTGGAAGACTGAACTTAAAACTTTTACTTAGCTGACAACTGCAGCCAAGACCTAGCTTTCAAGTAAACAAGATATATATATTCTAAATAGCCAATAAAACCAGTTATGAATGTAGAATGCCAGCAGGGGAGGGAGTGCTTCCCAGTGTATTTCACAGAGTGTTGCATGTGTAACTATCTGCTTGGTGGGCAGATGTTGTGGATGTGTGCTCAGTGCAAAGAGCTCCTGGCTCTCAGGGAACATGTTTGTTCCCTCGAAGCCAAGGTGGCAGACCTGGAGAAGCTTAGGGAGGCAGAAAGGTATGTGGGTGATAGAAGGATCTCACTCCCAGGTTGACAATTCCTCTGCTGTCATGGAAAACAAAGGTCTTTGGGAAGGAGGACATCAGTCTGAGGAAGATGGGCATGCTCCCTTAGAAGGGACCCCTTCCTTGGGTCATGTATCCACATCTTCTTGCACATACTCCTCCGATGGTTGGGGGCCTCCTAGTAGTGTATGATTCAATCATTACAGTCATAGAGAGATGGGTTTGTGACCCACATGTAGACCACATGGTGACTTGCCTGCCTGGTGCAAAGGTTGAGGACGTCACATGGCATCAAGTTAGACCCCTGCTAACTTGGCAAAGAGGCACCTTTTAAACATGGTGATTCTCTTTATTTAGCAGGGGGAGAGTAACTGGCCCTATCCACCCCCAGCACAGTACTTCCAGTGACTGGTGCTGGTGTCTATCTCATGTTTCTTTTTAGATTGTGAGCCCTTTGGGGACAGGGATCCATCTTATTTATTTGTTATTTCTCTGTGTAAACTGCCCTGAGCCATTTTTGCAGGGGTGGTATGGAAATCAAATCAAATCAAATCAAATCAAATCATCATCATCATCATCATCATCATCATCATCATCATTAAGATCAGGCCTGCACAACATACAGCCTGGGGGCTACATGTGGCCCGCGAGGCCTTTTTTCCTGGCACCCGGGGCTATTTCCCCTTCCTCTCCCTGCTGCTTAACCCCCCGCCCCAAATTCCAGCCGCTGCGCGGCCAAGGAGATAGCTGCAGAGGTGAGGGTGTTCTTCCTTACCCTCCCCCACAGCAGCAGTGGCACACAGCGGCAGAAATCAGAGCGACACTCGGGCCTGCCATTTGGCCTGGTGTTGCTTCCCAACTGCGAGGCGCACCAGCACAGTTAAGTCTCTTAACTGAGCAGGCGTGCCTTGCCGTTGGAAAGTGACGCCGGGCCAAATAGCAGGCCCAAGCGTCGCTCTGAATTCTGTCACCATGCACCTCTGCCGCTGCTGTGGGGGAGGGTAGGGAAGGACACCCGCACCCCCACAGCCATCTCCTCGGCCGCACAGTGGCTAGAATTTGGGGAGTGGTGGTTAAGCAGCAGGGGGAGGAAGGAGAAAAAGCCCTGGGGGCATCTCTACAGCTGCGCAGTGACTGGAATTGGGGGGTGGCGATGGCGATGAGGTAGGAGGGGACGGTGGACTGTGGCCCCACGAGGGAGTCCAGTGGCGGGGGCAGGCAAAAATAGCAGGGACGGAGGGAGCCCGGCGGGGAGAGAAAGCGTTGCCGAGGGATGGGGAGGGAAAGCTGTTAGTGGCGGGAGGAGAACAGGGACCTCCAGAACAACAGAGAATGGACTCTCTCTCACCAAGATTGCTCCATTCATTCTCTCTCTCTCACCCACCAAGACTACTCCATTCTCTCTCTCTCTCTCTCTCTCTCTCTTGCCAAGCCTCCTGCTGCATCCTTTCCATCTTTCTTTCCCCTTCTCCCTTCTTTTCCAAAATTATGAGCTTCTCTCTCTTTTTCCCTTAAAAGTGTTCCATGTTATGTGTGATGGTTTGGCATAGGTGGAAGGGAAGAACAATGCATTTTATTATGTATTTTGTACAGACTGTATAATATTTATATTATTAGAATGAATTTTAATTCAACTTATTTCATATTAATTTAATCAATCTTGGCCTGCCAGAACATCAAAAGTTAAATATTGATTAAATTCATTTTTAATTCATTTCACTTTAATTTGGTTGATTGATTGATTGATTGATTGATTGATATTAAGTGTTACTCTAATAATCAGCACCCTAAGAATTGACCTCGGCCCCCATGAACCAAGTCACGATTGGTTTCGCCAGGTCATTTGAGTTGTGCAGGCCTGATCTAGAGAGACAGTTCTGGAGAGGAGTCAGCTGCTGTGGTGCACATCAGCATCGAAGATGTTGGGAAATGCAGTCGGGAGGTCCTGGAAGCCAAATTTAACTTTGAGCCAGATTCCTCAAAATTAAGCAACTACAGGCCTGATTCCAACCTTCCGTGGCTGGGCAAGGTGATTGAGAAAGTGGTAGCCTCCCAGCTCCAGGTGGTCTTGGAAGAAACTGATTATCTAGATCCATTTCAAACTGGCTTTCAGGCGGGCTATCGGGTGGAGACTGCCTTGGTTGACCTGATGGATGACCTCCAATTGGGAATTGATAGAGGGAGTGTGACTCTGTTGGTTCTTTTGGATATCTCATCAGTTTTCAATAGTATTGACAATAGTATCCTGCTGGAACATCTGAGGGGACTGGGGATGGGAGGCACTGCTTTGCAGTGGTTTTGCTTCTACCTCACGGGCAGATTCCAGATGGTGTCCCTTGGAGACTGTTCTTCTAAATCTGAACTTTCCTATGGTGTCCCTCAGGGCTCTGTATTGTCTCCAATGTTGTTTAACATCTATATGAAACTGCGGGGAGAGATCATCAGGAGATTTGGTGCAGGGTGTTAGCAGTATGCTGATGACACCCAGATCTACTTCTCCATGTCAACCTCATCAGGAAAAAGCATAACCTCCCTAAATGCCTGCCTGGAGGCAGTGATGGGCTGGATGAGAGGTAACAAGCTGAGACTGAATCCAGATAAGATGGAGGTACTTATTTTGCAGGGTTGGAACTCCGGAGATGGTTTTGATCTGCCTGTTCTGCATGAGGTCACACTTCCCCAGAAGGAACAGGTACACAGTCTGGGGGTGCTTCTGGACACAAAACTCTCCCTGGTGTCCCAGGTTGAGGCAGTGGCCAGAGGTGCCTTTTATCAGCTTTGGCTGATACACCAGCTGCGTCCATTTCTTGAGACAAATGACCTCAGAACAGTAGTACATCTGCTGGTCACCTCCAGACTTGACTACTGCAATACGCTCTATGTGGGGCTGCCTTTGTACATAGTCTGGAAACTGTATTTGGTCCAGAATGCGGCAGCCAGGTTGGTCTCTGGATTATCTAGGAGAGACCATATCACTCCTATGTTGAATGAATTACACTGGCTGCTGACACATTTCCGAGCAAAATACGAGGTGCTGGTTATTACCTATAAAGCCCTAAACAGCTTAGGCCCTACGTATTTAAGAGAATGTATCTTCACCATGAGCCCCACCGCCTATTGAGAACATCTAGAGAGGTTCGCCTGTGGTTGCCGCCAACTCATTTGGCGGCTACTCAGGAACGGGCCTTCTCCGCTGCAGCCCCTTGACTTTGGAATGTGCTCCCTGTTTAAATAAGAGCCTCCCCATCTCTGGCTACTTTTTAAAAGGCACTGAAGACACATTTATTCAACAAGGCTTTTAATTAAATTTATGGCTTAAATTTTTAATGCTGGTTTTAAATTATTTTAATCTTAATGTTTTTAATGTTTAAATGATTTTAATTGTTTAATTGATTTAGTTTTGATTTTAACTGTTAAATTGATTTTAATTGGTTTTGTTGTTGAGCCATTTTGGAGGGTGGTATATAATTATTATTTTTTTAATTGAGGCTGTTAGGGAGCATGTTGAAGTCCAGGACTCCCAGGGTAGCATTTTTTGAATTGCTACCATGCGCAGGGCCAGTGAGACAGGCTGAGCTGAGAGGTCTCAATGTTTGGATGAGACGGTGGTGCCGGAAGGAGGGATTTAGATTTGTTAGGTACTGGGATGCATATTGGGGCAACCAAAGCCTGTACAAAAGGGACGGGCTCCACTTGACCCAAGATGGAACCAGTCTGCTGGCGCTTTAGGTTACAGGGCAACTTTTAAAATGATGCCTGGGGGATTTCCAAGAGGAACTGGGTGGTATCTGGTTTGGCAAGCAAAATCCCCTAAGGTGTGAGAGTGCAAGCATTTCAGATAAACTTGAAGGGCACAGAGTAGAACTAGGAGTAGAGCAGAGTAGAGCAGACAGTTGGTCAAAAAGCTCAAGTGACAATAAGGGAGATAGCCAACTCCAGGTAAAATACTCGGTGTATAGGAGTTTATATACCAATACCATAGGCCTCCAAGCCAAGATGGGTGAGCTGGAATGCTTGGTTGCTAATGAAAACATAGACATATAGAGCGCACAATGGAAACCTGGCTGTATGGTGAGAACCAGAGGGACACTGATATTCCTGGATAGAAATTCTACAGAAAGGACAAAGAGGGGAGGATTGGAGGTGGAGTTGCACTGTATATTAAAGAAGGGATAGAATCCAACAAGCTAGAAAACCTAGGAGGACCGGAGGCCTCCACAGAATCATTATGGGTGACAGTACGAGGACTGTGAAATGTATTAGTAGGGATGGTCTATCGCCCTCCGAATCAGAAACACTGAGAGTGACCTGGAGTTGGGGAAGCAAATCAGAGAGGTGTCAAAGAAAGATTGAGCTGTAATGCCAGAGTTGTAGAACCAATAAAGAATAGCAGCCATAGTGTGACCCAGTTCAGCTTAGATACAAGTGAAACACTGGCAAGGGAGTCCAACAAAGATGTGTTGGACTTCAGAAGAGGTAACTTCTCAAAAACAAGGGGACTGGTAAAAAGGAAGCTGAAAGGGAAAGTGTGGAGTGTCAAATCACTCCAGAAATCATGGAACTTATTCAAAACCACAATAATAGAAGCTCAGTTGGAATGTATACCAAGAAGGAGGAAAGTTACCACCAAGTTCAGGAGGACACCAGCATGGCTAACAAGTAAAGTCAGGGACATTATAAAAGGCAAGAAGACTTCCTTCAGAAAATGGAAGTCTTGCCCAAATGAAGAGAACAGAAAGGAACATAAACTCTGTCAAGGAGACAATATTTATTTAGTTAGTTAGATTTATATGTCGCCCTACTCCCATAGGACTCAGGGTGGCTTACAAGCGATAAAATACACAGCATCATAATTCTATAAAATACATCTTACATAACGTCATAACCCCAACCACATACAGTACTCATTCCACATGACATAGTAACCATCAATTACAAGATCACTCTACGACCAGCTATCTCAGCGACCGAACACCCGACAGAACGTTTCAGTCTTACTTAACTTACGGAAAGCCAACAGATCACGGAGAGCTCTGATATTATCCGGGAGACTGTTCCATGGAGCCGAGGTCGCCACTGAAAAGGCCCTGGCTCTCGTTGATTACAGTTTAATATCCCTAGGGCCTGGAATCACCAAGGTATTACTTGTGGTCGATCTCAGGTCCTGGCGAGGGACATATTGGACAAGGCGGTCCTGGAGGTATGGAGGGCCCATACCGTGTAGGGCTTTAAATGTTAAAGTTAATACCTTAAACCTAACCCAGGACTCAACCGGCAACCAGTGCAGCTGAAAGAGCAAAGGTGTCACATGTGCTCGCCAAGGCGCCTTAGTAAGGACCTTGGCCGCTGCATTCTGCACCAGTTGCAATCTCTGAGTTAGGCACAGTGGCAACCCAACATAAAGCGAGTTACAATAACCTAATCTAGAAGTGACCGTTGCATGGATCACAGTGGCCAAATCCAGAGGGGACAGATAAGGGGCTAGCCGCCATATTTGGCGTAACTGAAAAAAGGCCTTTCGAGCGACCTCCATGATCTGAGCCTCCATATTCTAAGAGGCATCAAGGATCACACCCAGAATCTTCACTGTAGGCTGAGGAATCAAACAAGCACTATCAAGGGTCGGTAATTGGAAACTCCCCCCTGACCTCTTCGGGCCCAGACACAGAACTTCAGTCTTATCTGGATTAAGCCGTAGTCGACTTTGCTTCAGCCAGTCTACAACCACCTCCAAGCACCTAGTCAGCTGGGCTATGGTGTCCTCAGCCCTGCTGTCCATCAGCAGAAAAAGCTGGGTGTCATCCGCATATTGATGGCACCCTAGCCCAAAACTCCTCACCAGCTTTGCTAAAGGCCACATATAAATATTGAACAGCAAGGGCAAGAGAATAGCCCCCTGGGGGATGTTATGTGAAGACCTCTCATTGCCCATTGCTACTCTATATCCCCGGTCTTGTAGGAAAGAACACAGCTACAACAAGGCCACACCTCAAATCCCAGCATCAGCTCCATGGTGGATCAGGATATCATGGTCCACAGTGTTGAACGCTGCTGTGAGATCTAACAGCAACAGCAGTGCCGACCCTCCCCTATCAAGCTGGCGACGGAGAACATCAGCCAGGGCGACAAGGATAATTTCGACCCCACGCCCAGGCCGAAACCCAGACTGGAAGGGATCAAGAATTGCTGCATCCTCCAAAAACATCTGAAGTTGTGCTGCTACCACTCGCTCTATCACTTTACTTTTAGAAGGCAAATTCGATAACGGGTGGTAGTTAGCTGGTTCTCAGACATCCAATGGTGGCTTCTTCAAAAGTGGCCTAACCAATGCCTCCTTCAGCTCTCCTGGGAAAATCCCCGTCTCCAGGGAATAACCATCACCCCATCACCCAGTTTGGCAATAAGGGATGCAAAAGGAGAGTTTGAGGAGCATATAGCTAGAAATGTCAAGGGGAATTAAAAAAAAAAACTTCTTTAAATATATCAGAAACAGAAAACCTGCGAGGCTGGCAGTTGGATCCAGACCATATATGTTCTCTGGAACTGAGCTTCACAGGCTTGGAGGTAGGGATGTGCACATAACTGGCTGGCCCGGTTCGATTCAAGTCCAAACCATGCTCAAACCGGACTAGGCCAGTTCAGTCCAGCATCCCCCTCAAAACCCACCCACCCCAGTTTGGTTTGTGGACCAAAAAGTGTTTTTTATTTCAACCTATCCCCTCCGGGGAGTTTCTCCAAGGCAGAGCAGGGTCCAGGGAGATTCCCCATTCCCCATATGACCTCCGTTATGCACCCATCACCCAGTTTGGCCATTTTGGAGGCTGCCGTGCATTTGCAAATGGCCCTTGTGTGTCCGGGTCTGCAATCCCGCCGAATGGCTGGGGGAGGTTTGGTCTGGGGTCGAGCTGAACTGGGGGTGGTTCAGCTTGACCCCAAACTGTTGAACCGAACTGGCTTGATGAACCGGTTCAGTTCCAAACCTGTTCGCACACCCCTACTTGGAGGCTGAAGTACTGGGCCCATTTGAGGTGATGAGAGAAGATGTTCTAAACTGTATTGAAAAACCAATAATTAACAAATTGACAGGGCCAGATGGAATCCACCCAAGAGCTATGAAGGAATTAAAATGTGAAATTGCTGATCTCCTAGCAAAATTATGTAACTTGTCCCTACAATCAGGCTCTGTACCAGAGGACTGGAAAGTAGCTTATGTAACTCCAATTTTCAATAAGGAATCCAGGAAACTATAGGCTGGTTTGCTTAACTTCGGTGCCAGGTAGGGATGTGCACAAAACCAAATTGGCCTGTTTGATTTGAATTCAGACCCAATTCAAACCAGGATGCGTTGTTTTGGTTTTGGTTGAACCCCCCCCCCCCACTTGATTCAGTTCTAATTAAAACCAAACTCAAACCAGTTCTAAAAGGTTCTACATAGAGTATAATAGGGACTTGAACTGTCCTATTATTCCCTATGCAGAGCACCTAGGGCACAGAACTGGGTGGGTGGTAGGCACCCAGTGGTGCCTACTACTCACCAAACCCCAAAGCAATCGGACACTCCTGTGATTTTTAATGCTTTTTGGGGGAAGATTTTTCAATTTTTTGCATTTTCCCCAAAAGGAATAATGGAGACTTGAACTGACCCATTATTCCCTGTGCAGAGCACCTAGGGGCACAAACCATGGGTGGGTGGTAGGCACTCAGGGTGCCTACCACATATGAACTTCAAAGCACAGACACTCCTGCAATTTTAGATTATTTTTTGAAGATTTTTCAATTTTTTGCAATTTTCCCATAGGGAATAATGGGGATTTGAGGATGCCCCAATTGCCCCCCTGGGGGTGTGCCTGCGCACCAAAATGGGTTTGGGTGTAAGGCAGGTATGGCCACAACTCCCCCATAGGAGCCCCAGTTTAGCCTGTTTCAAAGCAATGAACAGTATGTGACCTTAACTGCTGTGAACTCTGAGTTCAGAATTCACAGTAATTAAGGTCACACACTGTACTACTTACGAATGGGGGAGGGACTCCTATTCATCACATTGAAACAGGCTAAAGTCTTTAAAAATATATAAAAAATAAACCATGAACCCCAGTGGCTTGGGGCTTATGAGTTTGTGCCCCTAGGTTCTCTGCATAGAGAATAATGGGCCTGTTCAAGTCCCCATTATACCCTATGGGGAAAATGCAAAAAATAATTTCAAAAAATCATTAAATATCACAGGGGTGTCAGATTGCTCTGGGGTTTAGGTGGCAGTTGGCACCCATCGGTGCCTACTACCCCAACCCAGTTTTGGAGGCTCAAACTGTTGAACTGGTTTGAACTGGTTTGAACCAGGCTCTGTTTGGTTCAAACTCGGACTGGCATTGCCAATTTGATGCCCTGTTTGGTTCAAGTTCGAACCTTTGAACCAAACTAGTTTGAATTCGAACCTCTTTGCACATCTCTAGTGCCAGGTAAATTGATGGAAAGCATTCTCAAGGATAAAATTGTTACGCATATAGAAGAATAAGCCTTGCTGAAGGAAACCAGCATGTCTACTGCAATGGCAAGTCTTCCCTCACTAAGCTTTTGGAGTTCTTTAAGAGTGCCAACAGGCATGTGGATAAAGATGATCCAGTTGACATAGTATACTTGGACTTCCAAATAGATTTGACAAAGATCCCTACCAAAGGCTCTTGAGTCAACTTAGCAGTCATAGGATAAGGGGACAAGTTCATGTGTGGATTGGAAACTGGTTGAAGGACAGGAAACAGAGGGTAGGAATAAATGGACAGTTTTCACAATGGTGGGAAGTAAGAAGTAGGGTCCCCCAAGAAACTGTACAGGGACCGATACTCTTTAACTAGAAATTGGGGTAAGCAGTGATGTGGCCAAATTTGCAAATGACACCGAACTATTTAGGGTAGTGAAATCCAAAACAGATTGTGAGGAGCTCCAAAAGGATCTTTCCAAACTGGGGGAGAGGGCGACAAAATGGCAAATGCGGGGCAAAAAATCCCAACTTCATATATACACCAATGGGGTCTGAGCTGTCAGTGACTGACCATAAAGAGATCTTGGGGTCATGGTGCATAGCTCACTGAAAGTGTCGACAGTGTGCAGCAGCTGTGAAAAAGGCCAGTTCAATGCTAGGGATCATTAGGAAGGGGAGTGAAAATAAAAATGCTAATATTTTCAGGCCCTTGTACAAATCTATGTTGTGGCCACATTTGGAGTACTGTGTATAGTTCTGGTCCTAGTACTGCTATAGTTCTAATCCTAAGAAGAACATTATAGAACTGGAAAAGGTGCAGAAGATGGCAACCAAGATGATCAGCGGCCTGCTGCCAGGAGCACCTTCCTTATGAGGCAAGGCAAAAGCATCTGGGGCTTTTTAGTCGGAAAAGAGGTTACTACGGGGAGACATTATAGAGGTGTATAAAATTATGCATGGATTAGAGAGACTGGACAGAGAGATAAATTTATCACCCTCTCTCACAACACTAGAACCAGCAGTCATCCCATAAAACTGCAGAGCAGGAATTTTAGGACCAAAAAAAGGAAGTGCTTTTTCACACAGCATGTAAATTAATCTATGGAATTCTCTGCCATGGGATGTGGTGATGACCACTAGCTTGGACGGCTTTCAAAGGAGCCTAGACAAATTCACTGACAGGTCTATCAATGGCTGGTAGCTCTAGGCCACATGCAGCCTCAGAGGCAAGATGCCTCTACATACTAGTTGCAGAGGAGCAACAGCAAAAGAGTGGGCAAGCCCTCACCTCTTGCCTGTGGGCTTCTCACAGGCATCTAGTCGGCCACTGTGTGAAATAGGATGCTGGACTGGAAGGGCCTTGGGCCGCATCCAGGAGGGCTGTTCTTATGTTCTTATGACCATATAATACCAATTTTAAAAGAACTCTACTGGCTCCCAATATGTTTCCAAGCAAAATACAAAATGTTTGTTATCACCTATAAAGCCCTCAATGGCTTGGAGCCAGGTTATTTAAGAGGGTGTCTCCTCCATCATGTACCCGCCTGTCTATTAAGATTATCTGTTGCTTGTGCGGGGAGAGGTGGAAACTGACATGCCTGTATAATAAATCCTGAAGTGGTAGAATCGACAGTAGCATTTCATGCTGTGAGTGATACCCTTTTTGAGAGATCTCTGACCCCCATCTAAAAATCCCCTGCAAAGAAAAAGAAAAAAACTGGTTTTCTATTTGCAGGGACTAATTTACATAGGGGAACATGAAATGTTGTCATCCATTATGCTATGTTAAGACTGTCCCAGCTCATTCCTATCTCGTCCTGCTGCCTGGGTAAACCAGGGTTTTGATTAGGTGCATCAAGGAGCATTCTTTACATAGAAACCTCTACAATCCTGCCCCCCATATTTGAAGGGACTAGAAATTTCTTATGTGTGGAAATTACCCCCACATTACCTGAAGGGTAAATGAACCCATATAAGATAGCATGCCTCTTTCCTGAGTGCTAACCATTAAACAATGCAGAATTTCAGAAATGTTTCATTTATAATTATAGAATAGAGAAGCATTAGAAAGAGCCAGTGTGGTGTAGTGGTTAGAGTGCTCGACTAGGACTGGGGAGACCCGAGTTCAGCCATAATACTTGCTGGGTGACTCTGGGCCAGTCACTTCTCTCTCAGTCTAACCTACTTCACAGGGTTGTTGTGAGGAGAAACCTAAGTATGTAATTCACTGCTCTGGGCTCCTTGGAAGAAGAGCGGGATATAAAATGTAAATAATAATAATTATTATTATTATATTGGATCAACTCCAACTGTTTAAATAGGGTCTGATGTCCATGATTCTAGACAGGAGTTCCAGATCTGAGCCTGAAAATCCCAGAGAATAAGTGTAGCATTTTTTAAGATACATTGTGCATGGTTTCTATGATTTACATTTTAAAAAAACAAAAGAACAAAAAACATTAATAACCCATTAATGTTTTCTTGATTATTACACTTGAGTCAAGAGGTCTCTTCTGTTCTCCTAGAGTTTGAAGCTCAGAGACAAAGCAATGCATTGTGCTCATGTGACATGACCCTCTCCCAAATCACTGAGCTCATTCTAAGTGTCATAATTAGCTTTTGAATTGCCTTCTTCCAGCTGCATGTGCAAAAACAAGAACCTCAGTTATTGGCCCAGTCACATGTTGGCAGATGATTGCTGTACATTTAACCATTTCTAATAGTTTTAGCAACCGTGTCTTTAAACGGAGATAGTATCCAAAGTCCATGGTGGAAAAGAATGATGGAGTTTCAGGAGCTTTGGTGTCTTTCAGTACCAGTGGCTATGGCTACTTCCACTTGTGTCATTCAAAACATGTGATGTGAACCTCTCTTTAAGAAGTTAGCCTCTGGGTCTTCTTGTTTGTTTTCTGTTGTGGAATTTGAGGAAGTAACCAAACTGAAGGCGAATATAGAAAAGCGAGGCGGGGGTGGGGGGTGGGGACTTAATAGAAAAGATTTAAAATAAAGAGAAGGGGAGGAGAGAAATAAAGAGGTGTAGTAGAATATTTTAGATCTCATTGACTTGACCAACAGCTTCGATTTTGTTCCCCTCATCAATAGCCTACAACCCCTAGCAGGGGTCTATAAATAACTGGGATCCCACAATTCTTGGTAAATTGGTTAGGCCTTGTTTCCAGGTTTACAGGCAATGGCCTTAGAATCTTCACTAGGGTTCTCCTTGTTTTTCTTCAGAACTTCCAATGTCAGGCTAAGTCAGGGGCGTAACGATAGGGGGGGCAGGCAGGGCACGTGCCCTGGGCGCCACCCCGGCGGGTCACGTGGGGGGCGCCAAAAAGTGGCTCCCCCCCCGCCCGCCCCTGGATCGCCCGCCGAGTGCGGCGGTGGCTGGTGGCTGGCGTGGCAGCGATGTAGCGCGGCCCAAGCGGTGGCGGCGGATCGCCCGCCGAGGACGGAGTGCAGGCAGAGCGACGCCGGGCCAGGAGGCAGGCTCGGCGTCGCTCTGCCTGCACTCCGTCCTCGGCGGGTGATCTGCCACCGCCGCTCGGGCCGCGCTACAGCCCATCGCCGCCATGCCAGCCACCAGCCACCTCCGCACTCGGCGGGCCGCGGGCAACCCGCCGCCGCCCGCCACCACCAAATTGCCGCCGCACGCCCGCTGCCGCACTCGGCGGGCAACCCGCCGCCGCACGCCACCGCCGAATCACGGCAATCTGCCACCTGGGGGGCGCCACTGCGCCCTCACAGGTATGTGGGGGCCGAGGGGGCGGGGGGTCATTTCAGGGCCAGAGCTTGCCCTGGGCGCCGTTTCCCCCCGATACGCCACTGAGCTAAGTTCTTCTCAACTTTTGTCATTCTCTTAACTCTTACAAAGTCTGAATATTGCCCTTTCCTAGGGCAGAGATCCAGGTCCGACCACAGCAACTCCTGGTGGGACTTGAGGGCCAGCTTTTCTTACCTCATCTTGCCCTCCAGGGCATCTGTCTGCCACATGTGTCTCTTCTCTCCCTTCTACCCCCTCCTCCCTCTACCCTCCTTTTAAACTCCATAGACACTGTTCAAACATTCACTGGACCGGGTCTCATGATCAGTGAGACCAGGTTTGGGGCAGTGAGCAGGAAGAACAGGCTAAGCCCGCTCTCCCCGCTCACGAGTGGGCAGGGAGCCCTGGGCAGCCAGATCGGCTGCCCACATGATGGCCGGCTCCATGACGGAGCCGGCGGGGGGGGGGTGGAGGGAGAGGGGGCCGCGTGGCCCCCGCAAGCCACAGTATGCCCCACTTGAGCGCACAGGGCATACTGGAGAGACCCCTGGAGCCGGGAGGCAGCTTTTCGCCTCCCGGCCAGGGGTCTATTCATAAGTAGGCACAGCGCGAAGGCGTGCCGCGGCTACTCACGATCCTAAAAAGCAGTATTGCTGGAGCGCTCGCTCTGCAAACCTGCTTTTTAGCAGGGGTTCTCGAGCGGGTTACCCACTCAAGAACCACCGGGCCCGGTGGTTCTTATGGGCAACAAAAATTGGGCTAGCCTCTGCTAGCCTCGATTTTGTTGATCGTGAGAATTGCCTCACTGTGTAGAAGGCTGCCGCTGAAAAGGTCTTGGACTCCATGTCTCCCTAGTCATGTATGCATGCAAAATCATTCTGACTGAATTATTACTTGGAGATAGACTTCCAGTGCATCAACCTTTTGCACCAACTATCCTAATGACCACTAGGGACACTGGGAATAGAGCTAGTTAGTGATGGTCTCCTTACCTGTCCCTGCTTGCCTCTACTCTATGACTTGTGCCTTGACTCCTCAAGTACTTCCTGTAGTGAGTCACTCCTCTTCCTTTCCTCCTAGAGAGAAGATGGAAAGATCTCTCTCTCCCCCCTACCTATTCATTATGTAGCTATTAGATAGGATACGCCTTTCCTATCCCAAATGCACTTCACCAATAAACTAGTTAAGTAACTTAGAATCTACAATTATCTCCATGTGTGTTACTTAAATAGCTGCAACAACTAAACTCTGCACTCTGTAAACTGGAGTGGTAGCTTCCTTGGTGCTTTGCTAAATAATCACAAACCCCAACATTACTTTCCACACCAACACCAGCAGCCCCAGTGGTGGTGAAGCACTGACTGAGGAAGTACCTTTGCAATCTAAGTGACCCACCTGATCGGTGCATGCATTTATTATTAATCCTCTATAATAAAATGCTTAGGTGTAATCCCGTGTCTGCCCGTGTCTTTCTCGGCTGTTCTGGGCATGCGCAGAGCGCATGCCCAGAATGTCGGAGAAAGATACGGCCGCAGAGACATGGCGGCCATGTTGAGGAGGGCAGAGGCGGCCGAAGAATGGGATACGGGGAGGGCAGAGGTGGCAGCTTGGGGGCCGGGAGGGCAGAGGCGGCTGCGAGGGCACCGGGAGGGCAGAGGGGGCAGCGGGGGTCCAGATCATCATCATTGAGGCGTTGGGGGTCTGCGGGGAGGGGAGAAACGGCCGCGGGAAGGGGAAGGGAGAAACGGCGGCAGGTCTGGCCCGCCCGCCGAAAAGGACAGAGGTGGCTGCGGGTCCGGCGGGTCGGCAGGCGGCACTCTTGGCTGCTGCGGCGGAACTCTCCACCCACCCAGAAGGCCAAAGGCAGCGTCGGCGGGTGGCACTCTTGGCGTCGGCGGCAAAACTCTCTGCCCGGCCGGGAGGCCAGAGGTGGCGGCAGGTCCGGCAGAGGCAGCGGCGGCACAGATCGGTTGAGTGCGGAGACTAGCACCCGTTATTTTAACGGGCTGAAAAATACTAGTACAATATATAGCCTGCTAACTGGGCAAAGAGGCACTTTTTAAACATGGTGATTCTCTTTATTTAGTGGTTGGGGTAGTAACTGGCCCTATCCACCCCCAGCACAGTACCTCCAGTGACTGTTGCTGGTGTATATCTTATGTTTCTTTTTAGAATGTGAGCCCTTTGGGGACAGGGTTCCATCTTATTTATTTATTTGTTGTTTCTGTATGTAAACCGCCTTGGAAACCTTTGTTGAAAAGCAGTATATAAATATTTGTTGTTGATGACGACGATGCAGAAGAGACTTTTCAGAGGCAGCCATGGCAGTCAATGAAGAAAAGCCAAGAGGGCAACATCAGTACAAAGAAGCAAACCCATTGATGCTGATAAGTGTTCAAGCATAAGCTCAAAAGAGGGGTCCTCCTTCTCTATGTCCAAGATCCAGTTTATTGTAAGGAGTAATATAATAAATCACCTTTAAAATAATTCCATGTTGTATTTGTGGCTCCATGCAGCATGTGATTCATATTAATTTAAACATGCACTTCTCCAGTGTTACCCTAGAGATGGATACAACCGTGTTGTCCTTTAGCAACAGCCTGTTGCACAGTAGGAATGTTTGAGCTAGCTCGCTGTCATTTATCATTTAGGCTGTCATTTGGGAGGCCATCAGGGAACTTGGAGGAGCCCCCCCCCCCACACCGCCACCACTGCCTCCTCCTCTAAAGGTCCGGAGGCTGCTTTTTTAAACAACCTCCCCTCCTGTGCCACCTTTACCATTAGGATTAGGGATTCCCTTTACTTGTAAAGGGGAATCCTCAAGGATTCCCCTATGAAAGTACACCTGAACCGCTGCTGGCCCATGAACCAGATCAGTCTGCTTTGGCTGAGCCTGAAGCTGGGCTGGGCCGGGCCGGTTCGAATCAGGTCCAGATTTAAATCGAGCCGACCCAATGGCCAGCGCACACACCCCTCTTGCACAGGCAACCTAGTAGTGATGAGCAATAGTCAAGCTACACGTAGTTAAACTACAATTAGTAAAACTGTTAGGGAGTTTATTTCCATGTAACTGAATGGTATTTATAACTACTTTATGAAAAATAGATCAAACTGCACAGTTCAGCTATGGTATTTCCTTTGGTAGTTAACTATTGCAGTGTAACTACTTGCTAGCAATTTGATTTCAAGCTTTTATTTCACATTTTTTTCTCTTAAAGTTCAGCTCATACCGAACAATTTGCACAGGTTGTTGGAGGAAAGAAAGCATATAGGTCTGTAAACTCCAGTAAACTGTGTAGTTTGAACTATTTAACAACATTTTTGGTCATTTTAAAATCATCATCATCATCTCGGATGCTATTCTTGTTTTGTACACTGCCCTGAGTCTGTAGACTGGGCAGTATATTAAATCTTATACATAAGTAAATAAATAGATAAATAAATATTTTGATTTTCAGTCTGGGGAAAGCAAAGAAGATATTTTAAAAAATGGCAACTGAGCTACTTTAAAGTAATTACAAAAGTAGTTCCAATTACTTTTACTAAAATAGAGTTTACTGGTGGTTAAATTTACTTTTTAAGTAATAGTTAGTGCTTGTAGTTAAACTACTTTTAAAGCAGTCAGTGCCCTTAAAATGCAAACTAACTATTCTTCATACAATAACCTGTTTCCGGAAACAAATTCCTTTCACTGGATTAGGGAGCATGCATACTTATATTTTTAGCAAGCATTACTCAGAGTATTGTAACCAAAATGTTCTTTATGTAATGGAGGGTACATTAGATACCAGTGATTAAGATCATTTTATCATCTTGTAAATGTTCTCAAGCACTTAGCTGGCGTTTCAGAAGCTTCAAAAGAATAGTATCATTATATTAGAATGATAATGTACGATGAAAGTTTTTTTTTTTAACCCACTTTGAAATACATTTGTCTCATGTGGAAACAGAGCCATTTTTGTACACAGATGAAACTAAAAGATGCACAATGTCAACATCTATTACTATCTAAATCCAATCTGTTTTGAATCTGTTTGTAGGCACCCATGCGATCCTGTTATATAGAATTTCAGAGAACAAAGGATTCTGTATTGTATAATGTTATTAAAGTAGTGGTACTCACATATATTTTATTATCAAATAATGGAGTCAACAAAATCTAGGAAGCTGTAGGTCTTCAATTCCTCTTTCAGTTTCAAGTGAAAGGATGTTCCTCAAAGCACCTTCTTGTGCTTTGTGAGAATTCACTTGCACAACACATGATCATATTCACAATATATACCAAAAGGCAGCTTCTATTCTTGGGGCAACAATTCATGTCAGTCTCCACATCCCTGAGACTGCCCTGAGTTACCACTGTTCAGACAACCTAGGGAGGAGAGTGGGGTCACACTGTTGTCCCTGAGCTCTGCCCTGTTCATGTTGAATGCAGTGTAAAAATGTGACCTTCACATGTAGGGCCTCCGCTCATGATCATGATGCAACCGTGGATTGTAGACAATGGACTAAGAACCATGAATTATGTTCTGCTCAGGTAACAAGGCTTTCCTTCTTACTACAGCCTCTTGGGCCCTTCAAAAAGCCAGTTTTGAGTGTCCAGCCAGGGATACCCATGTAGATAAGCAGTCTTCTAAGCAAATAAGCAGCCTTCTGCATGAATCACTAATGCCAACTTGCATCTGGATACAGAGCCCCATTTACACTGCATTGTTTAGCCAAAACCTATTAAAATGTCTGGATGTGTCTCCTGCTGCAAATAAGTGTCCACATTGACATCCAAAGCTACCAGTTGTCACACGGGACTAGTTGTCTATAACAAAAACAGAATCATGGCCAAAAAGCATTAATTTGTGTCAATTTAGAGAATTTTAAAAATCAAATGTTATTTCCATTCGTAGGAATTGCCTTGCATGCAGATCAAAATTCCATCCAAAAGATGTTTGTTTCATGATGTGTACATATTATTACTTATCTAAATTGCTCTAACACAATTTCAAATGTGTGAATAGGGGTCTTCCACAAAGAGTGGAGTTGCAGTTGTGTGGCGATATGAGATCATAGTTCACTCTTTTAAAAATAATTTGCTGTTTCTTTTGCCATTGCAATGAAATCCCTAACCTGCCATTCCTCTAAACATTGGAAGTTTATTAACTTTCTGTTTCTTCTTCTAGATATTTCATAATAAAGTCTCTCCAGTCACTTGTCATCAGCATGCCACTCTTTTCTTTCTCAATTATTTGACAACATGCTCCTTCATTATTGTTTTAAATCTCCAAGGGCCTCAGCTACAGAGTGCTAGCTCCCATTTTCTGCATGGAGACCAAGTTCTCCATGAATGTTATTTCTCAGAATTGTGTCCTATACACTATTGCTATGCTCTGAATAATTGCAGGGTCCACACAATATTAAAAAAATAGATGGAGCAGCGTATATTTATCTAGAGAGCCGAGGCGACATTTGGAATGCTAGTGACAAGAAGTACTAATCAGCAAATCAAATGCTGATTTGGTCACTTGTGATTTTCCCTCCTATGCTTAAGGCAGGCCATCCATCTTTATTTCACTTTTTAAAAGACAGTCTCTGACATACAAAATGAGGGTACCAGTGTTCCTTCTAACAGGAATTCCTAGGTGTTGTTGACTATAACTCCCATAATACCCAGCCAAAGGCATTACAGCTGGGAATGCTGGGAGTTGTAGCGATCAACATCTGGGAATACCGGTTAGAGGAAACACTGGAGGGTACATCCGAGCAATGAGAGAAGCAGCCCAATGGCACTTCCCAACTAAATGCAGCCCTGCAGTTGGGAAGTAGCATTTTTTACACCTTCTGCTTCCCCAGGAAGCCCTCTGTGCCACCTGAAAATATGTCCCCAAGGGATGTGCAATCATATTTTTGAGTGGCACAGAAGGCTTCCTGGGGAAGGGGAGGGTATCAAAAATGGCTGCTTCCTTGTTGCTCCAGTGCAGTTAGTTGGGTAGTGCTGTTACACTGCTCTTGTGCTGAACTGGTGTATCCTTGCTCTGTATGTCAGCCAGTATGTACATGTTTTCAAGTGAACATTCTTAGCTTGTCTCTTTTTAAATCAATTTTTTTAAAAACTGAAAGATCGGCAAAATGTTTTGAAGGGGGAGAAGTCCAGTGTTTCAGGGAGCCAACCAATCAGTGTTGTACACAGCCAACTTCCATAGCAAACAGGAAGAATGGCTGAGCTGGATCCTTAGCAGAAGACTATATGTTGCACAGAATGTGGAGAGTGCATTTTCATCGTGAGGTCACCATTCCTGTAATTGTATATGTCTGGACATACTCATAGGATACCTTCTGATAAATACTTATGGCTGAAGATTTTTCTGTTTCTCTTGTTCTCTGTCATCACACACAGAGGCACACACTTGAGTTTGGAACTCGATGTTCTGGCAAATGTGGACTGCCCCACCAAAGGCATCACCTGCATATCTAGTCCTCTCTCCTGTTACTATAACATCTAATTAGGGAAATGCATAACATGATGTGATCATGCCTTGCATTCCTCACCTAAACATTGGCAGCCAATAATGTGCAGGGGAGGCAGGAAAATGCACTATATGATGATGGCACATGATCACACATTTCTCTAAATTGAGATTACAGTGAGAGGTGGAAGAATTAGTTAGGCAGCTGGCATGACGAATGGGGAGAAACATAAATTTACCATAAACCCTAGTTCGAGTTGCAGGATATCCCTACTGATAACATGCATAATACACCAGCAATAAAGCAGGGTAGGATTGTATTCAAGTACACATGCCAAGGAAAACTCTAGGCTATATACATGGCCTAGATTTGCACATTTGATAGGGGAATACAAATAGATTCAGGTCAAATCATGGATTTGACACCAAATTGAACCACCCTCAAAATAGAGGGCCTGATTTGGGGTCAATGAAAATCACCCCTGATTCAACCTGAATATGTTTGGGCAATTCGGACGGCATTTTGAGGCCCATTTTGCTGGAAAAACAGGCCTCAAAATGGCGCTTCTTTCCACGGAGAAAGTTGATCTACCAATTGAGATCAGATGGTAGACCAGCTCTCCACTACAGACTTGGTATGTCAGCCCACCTCGAAGGACAGGTCTACATCCATCGACGTGTCCTCCGAGGTGGGCTGACATGCTATATCCAGAATGGAGGGTTGATCTACCTGCAAATCCCAATTGGTAGACCAGCTCTCCCTGGGGGAAAGTGCCAATTTGAGGCCATTTTTCCAGAAAAATGGACCACATAATGGCACACAAATCACCAAATTGATTCGTGTGATTCAGTGCTGATTCGTTGAGGCAGCTGGCCAAGCTGGCTGCTTTTGATGAATCCATTTGGGGCATCTGCGATTTGATTTGACCTCGTTCACACGTCTAACATCTGAAGCCTCCCTATGGAAGAGTGAAATAAATAGTAGAACAACCAGAGTGGAGAATTTGGCAGGTGGTCTTGTTTTGTGGTTCCTCCTTCACTAAAAGCAGATCAATTTTTTAGAAAGGAAAGTGTTTAGTATTATTATTTTTTAATCAGCCACAATGTCTGATTTTACATTCAGTGTTCCACTGCCATCTTGTTTTGCATTTAATTTAGAACCAGTGTAATCTCAGTATTTATTATCCCAAACTTGCAGTGCACATCTGGCAATTCAGAAACTGTTGTCAGATGACAGATATTAGGTGGAAATCAGAAAGATAATAATAGCACTCATTTCCCGTCCTAGTGAAATGAACTATCCAAAGTCATTTAGATTCTGAGTGGAGAACAAGTAAAATGATCATCAGGTTCCATTACACTCAGCGTTATGCTCACTCTTCATCTCAATGTATGTCATGTTCTGGGAAGCTCTGGTGGCCAAAAAGTCCTTAATGGATAAGTTGTGGAGAACAATACAACTATATTTCCTTACCCATTTTCTTCCACAGGAAGCTCTGGCCAATAAGAAATCAAGTTCCACTGTAGACACAGAGACACATTTTTGCCCAGATGACTTTTGAGCCTCGGGTCATTGTGGAGATGCAATATAATACAATATAATAATGACCTGAACATGTCCCTGAACACCAACACTCTATCTCCCTACCCAGCTAGCTATTTATAGTCTGATCGTAAAGCAGTTGAGGCAAGTTTTTCTCTCTCTACAGCAGTTCTTTTGGAAATGAGAAATGCATTCAATTGAGCACCTCTCTGTGCATGATTAGAAGAGAACAGACTGGCTATGTTTGCCCATTACTTCCTTCTGTGTACAGCTCCTTTTTCATTTTTACAGTTTATTTTCTTTTGCCTTTCACCCCAAACCTTTCCGTCCAATCATCAGTCCTATGAAATAAACTGAGTACAACCCATCCAAAGTTAAGTACTTTTAGATCCCATTAATTTCAAAAGGAAAAAAATTAAGACGTGTTTGATTTCCCCACTGAAATCAATGAGATGTAAAAAGGTTTAGCTATCACCGGATTGTGCCAACTGAGTGCATATATGGATTGCTTTTAAGCACTTGGATGCTTTAGTATGTATCTACTAAAGAACATAGTGTAGAGCTCTTGAAATTTATTTTATTGTGCTTAAATATTATTTTCCATTTGCTTGCAAAAACAGGCTTTCAACAAAGTAAGATTTTTAATACGTGCCAGAATTAAAACATGTATCAGATGAACTCAACAATAATGTTTATTTATAGGCTTATCTCAAAAGATTTGCAACGCTCGCAAATCTTACAATAGGGCCCACACTAAGTTATTATTGTGTCTCAGAATACATAATTTTTCCCTGCTTAGCTTCTTTGTGTATATCCATTTTTAGGCTAAAAGACTCCTAATGGCTTCGAGAAACTTCAGCTTCTGTTCAAACAAATGACTTGGGAATTGAGGATGCAATAAATCACTCTGATTGACAGCTCTGACATTTCACAGAGGTGAATCTCCAGCAAGTAACTGTGGGACTGTGAATTTTTTGATGCATGCTACAAAACCTGTCAGAAAGCATGTTTTCCATCCTTTAAACAAAACACCAGACCATGTTTCATCCACAAGTTTTCCTCAGTTATTTTAAAAGTAAGGCTGGAGGCCTTGGCATATGGGAAAGGTTTACAGTACTGCATTTGTTTTAAAAGAACTTCAGCATTTTCTTCTCCTTATGAAAAGTCTACCCTACAGACTTAAACAGTTTGATAGTTTAATATATCAGTGTAAAAGCTGAAGATATTCAGAAAATAGTCTTGGTTACCAAGGCCACAACAAAGGCTGCGACTATTCAAATAAATGCAAACATAAAAGCAGATGCTGCTTGGTGCCTCCCCACCGCCCCTTTGTCAATTTCCACTCAAGTCTCTCTCCTGTCTTTCAGCATGACATTATTGTATTCAGATCTTTTCTGCTATAGAGAAATAGATGTCACAGGTTCTTGCAGTTCTTCCAATTACGTGTAGAAGATGTGCTACCATGTTCACCTGTTCTGTTTAGAACTTCCACATCAGGTGCAGTAGGTAGGGTTGCTGATTATGGATTTCAACATATACTTCCAAGTAGAATTAATGGAGCCTACTTCCCCCTTGTTTACAACAGCAATGAATGCGCCACTGAGAGACCTTAAAGGCCAAGCTGAAGACAGATCATCCTGGAGAGAATCTATCTATGTGGTCGCTAAGAGTAGACACCGACTTGAATGCACTGACTTGAATGCAGAAATTGATGGGAACAGAACCCCGGTGAATAACGAGGGCCATCTGTATACACAAACACATTCTGTTTCAGTCTCTCACATAGAGGGACATGAGATGGTGCACTAGAGTCTAGCAGACATCCATTCAAGATCCCGATTCCTTAGTAAAGTGTGCATGAGTGGAATATACAGCTGATGTATGGGCAGTACATTTGGAGAGAGCGAGAGAGATTTACTCAATAAATTCCGGTAGGTAAAATTTGGGGGCCTGGCTCATGGACTAATTAGTATCACTCCTTTGCTGTCAATGAGTCATTCATTTACTGCTTTCTGTGCACCAGGGAATTTTTTACAACTGCATAACAAACAAAAGGTTCTGGTAAAAACTAATCTGAATACTGTCCTTTCACTATAATCTTAATTACCAACTTCTGCCTCAAACATTCACACATCCACCAACTTGAATCGGGGTGGATGACATCATCACAAACTATGCCATTGAGGTGCACCTATGTCTCCCTACAACTGTACTAAATTTGGTCCAAATCAGTTCCCACTTGCATCTCAAATGTTCATGCATCCATCATCTTGAATTGGGGCAGATTTTAACATTACAAACTACACCCTTGAGCCATCCCTATGTGTCCCTGCAACTATCAAATTTGGTTCAAATTGGATAGACGGTTCACAAGTTAGCCCACTTGCACCTCAAACGTTCAGGCATCCACCATCTTGAACTGGGATGGATTACATCATCACATACTACACAGTTGAGGTGTCCCTATGTGTTACTCACTGCAATGGTACCAAATTTGGTCCAAATCAGTTAGGCAGTCCACAAGTTAGCCCACTTGCTCCTCAAACATTCACTTATCTCCAACTGGGGTGGATGACATCTTCACAAACAATGTGGTAGAGGTGTCCCTATGTGTCCCTGTAACAGTAACAAATTGGTTCAAATTGGTCTAGGCATTGAGAGGTTGATTGGGACACACACACACACACACACACACACACACTTACTTTCCTTAAGGAAGGTAGGCTAACAGAATGGTGGCTGTACAGCTGTTATAACACCATTGATGGTTTAAATCTTCAAAATATACTGACTATGTGCTCTTCAGTATGTTGCTTTCATCATATGCCCCATCACTAGCTACATGGCTGTAGATGTGATGAAGACCAAATACACAGTGATGAAAGGCCATAATTTTATTTCATATGAACTTCTGGCATGAAAATGGAAGACATCTAAATTAAAGCCTGTTTACTACTTTCTGCCTGCCCTGCAGGACGCTGAGTACATCAACGCCACGAGGCAATTTGGAACACTCAGTGTCTGCATGCTGATATATAAATAAGACATCAAGGCAAGATTAAGACTCCAGCAGCAGCAGCAAAACAAAACACACACAAAAAACAACCCTAAAAGATGGGACTGATTTTCTTCTTAATTATGACAGAAACAGTTGCAGAAACAATCTCCTTCTGTCCCTTCTAGATCCAACTAGAATATTTAGTAGGTTAAATCTTGACCTCTATTTTTGATAATCACTTCATCTGCTACAATAGTGCAGCTTTAAAAGCTGTGATCACAATTACATCACAGTCCATTACAAACAAACCGTCCCACATACACACTTCCAGAAACTTCTTGCTTTTGCTAAGATCACCTTGTGACATTTATCACAATTATGCCTCAATTACCTTAATTGCACATTTGGTGATAATTGAGTGGTACAAGTAGTCATCCATCAGAAATAATGTTTAAATAATAGCATACATTCTGGCACGAATGATGGGGAAGGTTAGAGGGCATGTCATACTTTAATAAATTCAGAAAGGGCTTACTTACTGGGTTTTTAAAAAAACAACACCCAGAATTTGCCAAACAAATCAAGGACATAACCACAGCTCCATGTCTGTCTCAAACTCTTCTGTCTGCCTGGTGGAGATAACTGGACATGCTCAAAGACCATGACTTTGTGCGAGCATCAGCTTTGAAGTACAGGTGAAACTCGGAAAATTAGAATATCATGCAAAAGTCCATTAATTTCAGTAATGCAAATTAAAAGGTGAAACTGATATATGAGACAGACGCATTACATGCAAAGCAAGATAAGTCAAGCCTTAATTTGTTATAATTGTGATGATCATGGCATACAGCTCATGAAAACCCCAAATCCACAATCCCAGAAAATTAGAATATTACATGGAACCAAGAAGACAAGGATTGTAGAATAGAACAATATCGGACCTCCGAAAAGTACAAGCATGCATATGTATTCAGTACTTGGTTTGGGCCCCTTTTGCAGCAATTACTGCCTCAATGCAGTGTGGCATGGATGCTATCAGCCTGTGGCACTGATGAGGTGTTATGGAAGACCAGGATGCTTCATTAGCTGCCTTCAGCTCTTCTGCATTGTTTGGTCTCATGTCTCTCATCCTTCTCTTGGCAATGCCACATAGATTCTCTATGGGGTCAGGTCAGGCGAGTTTGCTGGCCAATCAAGCACAGTACACTGTATACTTTTCGGAGGTCCGATATTGTTCTATTCTACAATCCTTGTCTTCTTGGTTCCATGTAATATTCTAATTTTCTGGGATTGTGGATTTGGGGTTTTCATGAGCTGTACGCCATGATCATCACAATTATAACAAATTAAGGCTTGACTTATCTTGCTTTGCATGTAATGCGTCTGTCTCATATATCAGTTTCACCTTTTAATTTGCATTACTGAAATTAATGGACTTTTGCATGATATTCTAATTTTCCGAGTTTCACCTGTAAATGCCATGCCATGCCATGCCAGCACTTCCTCTGACAGTGATGGCACCACTGCCCTATTAAGAGCCCTGCACCAAAACAGTCCTGCACAAGCACAATTATGGGGTGCGGAGCACTATTTCCCTGTTACTCAGGAAAGGGAAGGGGAAAGTATGAGTTCCCAGGAACAAATATGTATATGAGGGAGGGCAAAGGACGGGAACATAGGAACATAGGAAGCTGCCATATACTGAGTCAGACCATTGGTCTATCAAGCTCAGTATTGTCTTTACAGACTGGCAGCGGCTTCTCCAAGGTTGCAGGCAGGAATCTCTCTCAGCCCTATCTTGGAGATGTCAGGGAGGTAATTTGAAACCTGCTCTTCTCCGTGTCTCCATCCCCTAAGGAGAATATCTTACAGTGCTCACACACCAAGTCTCCCATTCATATGCAACCAGGGTAGACCCTGCTTAGCTAAGGGGACAAGTCATGCTTGTTACCACAAGACCAGCTCTCCTCTCCTAAGAATCTTGAGGGGGTCTGTCCCACTGTTCATCCTAGATAACAGGATGCAAGGGTTCGCCCAAGCAAAGCAGTCCATGCAGACCAAGCCAAACTCCTGCTCCCCTGGCAACTTGCAGCTGGTGCACTTGCAATCTCGTGAGAGAGCCAATCTGCTGGAGAGGATGATGAGGTTGTAAACCTTGTAAACTCCAGACAGCACTCTCATGAGTTAAGCTAACCCAACAAAGGGTCCCCTGCTTGTATGGGCCCCCTACTCTCTCTGATAAAAGACATGTGCATTGCAACACCTCCTCCCCTAGGAAGCCTTGCACACAACCAAATATTTTGATGTTGCGTGTGTGAGAGCCTTGCTACGTGTGCAGACAGGGGAACACTGGATGTGAGGATGGATCTTTACTCCCATTCGAAATTCCTGGGTTCAGTCAGATCTACTGGTACGGGGAATTGCAGGAGAGGGAAGCCCCGGTTTCAAGAGACCCCAGGAGACTGGGATTGCCATTCCAGGGCACAAGTGAGGGTGTATGTGTCCAAATAGGCTGATATGCTGACAGGGGGCATGCTTTGACAGCTATTTAGCGGCAGTCGCCAAGACCAGGAGAGAAATTGCTGGGCACCTGTCCCTGCAGCTTTGATCCATAGAGCAACTTGGCTCATTGTAGAGCCCCAGTGACCTGACACTCTCATGAGAGAGCAGTCCGTGGTAGAAGGGGTTGTTTTGGCGACACACATTATTAGAGATTCTGGCAGACACCCCTGTCCCTGCAGATGGTTCTTCTCATGAGTTGTGAGGGGGTGACTCCACGGCCTGGTGCTCTCTTGAGTGAGCACGGTCTGGCTCATCACATATGAGGAAACACTCCTTTCACTGCAGCAATGCTAATCCTGCTTCCCAGCCCTGCTCATGTGTAAGCCTAGGGAGTGAAAATGTCCCCAATGGGGAAGGGGCAGGGCCCCCTTTCCCCAATCTTTTTGTGAAGAAAAAAAATAGAAATTTGCTGTTCAAGAATCCTTGGTTGGGGCTGCCTTTTAAACCTGACCATGGGTAGCTCCCCAACCATATGTCCCCGCCCGAGTGCTGTGATGGGGTACCCTGCTTATGTTGCCACCTGGAATGATTGTGCTGCTAACTGGGCAAAGAGGCACCTTCTTTAACATGGTTCTCTTTATTTACATGGTTCTCTTTAACGTGATTCTCTTTATTTAGCAGGGGGAGAGTAACTGGCCCTATGCACCTCCAGCACAGTACCTCCAGTGACTGTTGCTGGTGTCTGATTCATGTGTCTTTTTAGATTGTGAGCCCTTTGGGAACAGGGATCCATCTTTCTTTCTTTCTTTCTTTCTTTCTTTCTTTCTTTCTTTCTTTCTTACTCTATGTAATCTGCTTTGGAAACTTTTGTTGAAAAGTGGTGTATAAATAATTGTTGTTGTTGGTTGCGGACATACATGATTGTCTATTAATAATAATAATAATAATAATAATAACAACAACAACAACAACAACAACATTTCTATCCCACTCTTCCTACAAGGAGCCCAGAGCGGTGTATTACATACTTGAGTTTCTCTTTCACAACAACTCTGTGAAGTAGGTTAGGCTGAGAGAGAAGTGACTGGCCCAGAGTCACCCAGCTAGTTTCATGGCTGAATGGGGATTTGAACTCGGGTCTCCCCGGTCCTAGTCCAGCACTCTAACCACTACACCACGCTGGCTTATTCTCAGGGAGCGAAGCACTTCAGCTTCTGCCCTGTCATCCCATCCCCGTTCCCTCCTGCTTGCCAGGATGGGGAAGCAAGGGATAGAGTGGGAAGGGGAAATGCCCCTCTGTGTCTTTGCCACATGACAGTGTGACGAGCTTGGGATGAGACAAGGCAAGGGCTACTGTTGCCGGGCTACTGCACTGCTGGATAGGTGACAGGAGGGGTGGGGCTGGCGCTCTGAGAGGCAGCCAGTGAGAAGCACTGAAAGCATGCAGTGAGCACAATCCCAGGTGGGTCTGCACTGCCATTTCTATTATTCCAGTTTCAAAAACAGAACATAACCATGGTTATGGTGGCATCCCAGTTCAGATGTAATGCTTCAGCAGCCAAACCGGAGGTATCAGCTGTGAACCTTTGTGAAAACCAAAAGTTCAATATGGAGTTTGGTGAGCCAAACCGCAAATTGTTTTTGGCTCGAAGGTCACAGTTCCAGAAATTTGGATGTAATGAAATTCAAACCTCTGCCCAGTTTAACTCCGGTTTTGTGTTATGTCTGAATTCGGCCCAAACCCGTTATTGGTTGGTTATGCATGCAGTTCAGAAAAGGGGTCAGATTCCTCTTAGAAAATATAGTATTTTCAGATTATGCCAAACCTTCCAGTCTGGTTTACAGGTTAGTTACCCCTTCCTGTCTAAGACCTTGTGACAAGGGGAAAGGTGGGGTGGGATGAAAGGTCAGTACCAGGCCAGCTGAAAGCTGCAGGGGAGATACAGAGACCCTGAACCCATGGTCTCACCCAACCCTGTTCCTGTCCAGGAAGGAAGTTAAGGGGTTAATCTGGCTCCTGGGCAGCTGCAGGAGTTTCCTACCTAACTGGCTGCACTGGCTTCTACTGTTTTTTGGTTTGATTTTTTGATTTCACTACCCCTTTGATAACTACCCCTTGGAGTTATCCCTGGTTGTATGACAAATGTCGTATTTGTGTACCTTTTTTGTTTGGTTTTTGCTGTAAGAGAGTAGAAGAGTGGGTGAATGAGGCTTCTTTTAAAAAAATTAAATAAAATAAGACCTTTAATTCAAGCTATAGTAATGTACTATGACTGCATTGTCTGACAATTTACTGTAAAGTTTTGTTCTGGTAGATTGTGAAGTGAAAGAGAGAGTGGGAAATATTTTGAGGGGAGCACCCACTACCCCTTGGAGTTATCCCTGGTTGTATGACAAATTTCATATATGTGTACATTTTTCTAATGCCCTTTCCCAATGGCTATTGATCACGAGGGCTCTATGGAACATGCATGTTCAGCGACCATATGGCACTGATCACTAGTTGCTGGGGAGCAACAGCAAGAGAAGGCTGTTGCCATGCTTGTAGGCTTTGCAGAGGCATCTGGTTGGTTACTGGAGGAAACAGGGAGGTGGACTAGAGTAACATTTGGTCTAATATAGCAGCAATCAGTGTATTTTCTTATATTCCCCACCACCACCACCCCTTGCTGGTTTCAAATTGTTGTACAAAACTAGACTTGGGGAAAATCCATCTGGAGAAACACCTGCAATAGACTCTGGAAATGTCCTGTGTGACTGTTATGGGCTGTTTCTACAATATGGAGTGTTTCTACAAGCTTCCATTT
Organism: Hemicordylus capensis; assembly: GCF_027244095.1. NCBI lineage: Eukaryota > Metazoa > Chordata > Lepidosauria > Squamata > Cordylidae > Hemicordylus > Hemicordylus capensis. Next base: position 65,601,472 of record NC_069658.1, read on the forward strand.
GGACAGCTCATAGGTGCACAGGAAGCTATCTTATATTAAGTCAGCCTTGGCCCATCTAGCTCCGTATTTCTGAGCAACTTTGGCAGCAGCTTTCCAAGCTTTCAGGCAAGAGCTTTTCCCAGCCCTGCCTGAAGAGGCCAGGGATTGAACCTGGGACCAGTGCTCCCTGTAACAGGGAATCCCAGCTGTTGTTGGCTACATTTCCCAGCATCCCCAGATGTGATGGCTTTTGACTGGGCTGCTGGGAGTTGTAGTCAACAACAGCTGGGATTCCCAGTTGCAGGGAACACTGCCTGGAACCTGTTGCATCTGAAGCAGAAGCTCCACCACTGAGTTGCAGTCCCAGAAGCTCTTTCTCTAGCCTTGGTGCCTTGTAGCAAGAGAAAGAGCAGTCCTTCAAGAGTGTGGCATGCCACAGAGCATCTCTTAGTCTCAGATGTGACTGCCCTTTAAGACAAGGTGGTGCCAGAGCTTCAGCAATGAAGCTTCTCGGTATAAGCAAACAGATGGCTGGAGTGTGGCAAAGGAGAGTCTGTGGAAAAGGAATTCTTCTGCCCATACTCCGAGCTCTTACAGTTTCAGAGGAACATTTGATATGCTGTAGCATCATCTGACATTCGTGTCCTTTTAATTAAACCAAGCCGTTTCAAATAAGAATGGCCTTGTTTCCACCAAAGAGAAGCTTTCGAAGAAAGATAATGGAGCTGCTTTTCTGCCCCCCTCCTGTCTTGTGAGGCATGCGTGTAACTTGTCCTTTGCAAGAACAATCAAAGATAACCCGTGTGCAATTGATTACAGGCATTGTATCCTTTAATTACTTGTTTCTACACAGTGGCCTAGTTACAGGCTGAAAGTGGATCTCTCTGAGCGCTCACTAAGCTGCAGCACTTTCTTTGCTTCCATGGGTAAATAATAAAGCTATTAGTAAAGCACCACCTCATAGAACAATCCCAGCATTGACGAAGCCAGACCTTCTCTCGCCAGTTACCAAGTGTGTGAGTAGAAAACAGCATTCAAGAAATCAGGATGCCTTTCTCCTTTACTTCTGGCTTCACCACCTCAGGGGCCAGGGGTGGGGACTTGCAAGGACCTTTTAAGGACCTCTGGGTCTTGTACAGATGCATTAACAACTTGCATCACATTTGGTGAAAGCCACAAAGGGGGGGGGGCAGCATTTTCCTCCCCTTCAAATCATTATGGCCATTAAACATTCTCTTGGTAGACTTACACACTGTACATGCTTAAGTGATGACTGCATGTATGTGGCCAAAGATCATTACAGAGCTGTTTTATTTTCTCCAAATAAGTGGAAGAGTGTGCAATCACAAAGGGAGTCACGGCTGTCATCACGGAGAGGATGGAAGAACACAAATCCATTATTGCAGGATGTTTCTTTAAGCACACACCATTTCAGATTACATTTCCATAAAACATAATTGTAACACCAGCTGCATCACGGTCTCTGTCTGGGGTTACAGTTTTCCTGAATAATTTTGCAGTTGTGTGGGGAAACGAGTCGACTGTGCAATTTCATAGTTCGTTGTCCTCACAGACGAACAATGCAAAACATTGTGCTGGGAAACGTAGTGAATATGCTCTTGCAAAGTGCCTGGACAAAGAGCTTCTGGAAGGTTCACTTTCTTTTCATTGATAGGCAAATCCGGTTTAGCTGTTCTACAGCCCTGATCCTAAATAACTGGCGATACAGGATCTTCTGCCTGTTCCCATTTTGTGACAAGATGTTTGTGTGACCATGGGCAGACCAGAAAGTGGGGAGCGGTGGGGGGACAAAAGAGTCATAATGGGACACTGCTCTGTTGTGTATTGTCTCTTTAAAAAGCAAACCCAGAAGGCTTTGGGATGAGAAGGTCATGTGAGAGAACTGAGGGAACAGTTGCCGGCTGTCTGCAGCACATACCCCACCTTCACTGCCAAGTAGTGAATGAGCCCTTTCTCATGAGCACTGAGAAAGGGCAAGAGGGCTAGCGGAGAAGAAGCCTTAAATAACTTAACTCCCCGCCGACGATCTGGTTCTTCCCTTTGGGTGGGTGGATCACCCACCTAGACGATTACCAGCTACTGCTCCAAGGTTCAGGGTGCCGGACGCATCGCCCTGTCCCCCTCCGGAGCTCCCATAATACACCACGCAAGTGCATGGTACATTGTGGGGATCCACTCTCCCATCCCCAAAGCTGATGAGGGCGCTTTCCAGACTAGCTGCTCATTAGCAGTAAAATGCTTCCATTCAGGCAAGTCACATCCAGGCCATAAACAGCAGGGGGAGCTGTCTCGCAGCAACTAAGAACCCCCCAAAACAGCAACTTTTTCATGCTGGATATGCAACATCCTTGCTCTATAAGTGATTAAATTCGCAACAAGGCATTGGAAATGTGAACAGCACCCTGCTGTCCGCATAGGGACTGCGGTGTCATGACACAGGAAGTGTGGAAGCACACTTCCGAGATGCATCCTGACCCCGTTGTAGGGTCTAGTCTGGAAAGGGCCCAGGAGCCCCACAGTCAGCCAGCCCTGGCTGCAAGACAATCATAGAAATAGGGTTAGGAGAGCGCTTGCTCTCCTAACCTCATATTGGAGGGTGGCTCCAGGGGTGGGTTTGTCACCACTGCAGCACCGAGATCGAGCCCAATCTCGGAGGTACACACGATGCACATGCAAAGCCAAGCTGGGCTTCCTTAGCCTGGTTTTGCATGAGCTGTGAATAGCTTCCATATGTGAGAACAGTAGCACATAACAGATCTCTTCTGGCTTGTTCATGGGCCTTCTGGTGATTCTGGGCCCTGAGTCAATGCCCAACTTTGCTAACCCCTGACACCAGGCCTGGTAAAGACAATCATAGTGAATGTGACATTTGATGGTTACCTGTCATTCCAAGGCAGTGGATTTCCCTTTATTTTCTACAAAGCAGTGTGGTGCAGTGATTAGAGTGCCAGACTTAAGATTGGTAGGGCCCAGGTTCAAATCCTTGTTCAGCCCTGAAGCTCACTAGGTTGATCTTGGGCCAGTCACTATCTCTCAGCCTGACCTACCTCACAAGGTTATTATGGGAATAAAATGGGCCATGCAGAAGAACCATGTGTGCTGGCTTGAGGTCCTTTGGGGAAGGGCAAAATCAAAACCTATTGTATTAATTTTGTTTAGTCATATAACCTCACAGTTACCCCAGGCAATTTGGATATTTCTTACAGAAAACACATTCTATGAGCTAGATTCTATACCAACTATTTTAATGGAGAGAAACTAGCATACAACAGCATCCACAAGGATGGCAGCATGCAAAATCTATAGACTCCCACTTCCATTCCTCTTCATAAAGATAACTGTATGACCACTAGATTGGTACAAAATACAGTTAGATCTAACAGCTAAACTATTTCGTATTAATGCCTTGTCAGCATTGTAATGGAACAGAGATATACAGTAGGACCTTGTTAATTTTCCAGTAATCAGCTTCAGAGTCGTTACAAGTTACTGCATTTGCAAGCTAGTGAGTATTCAAATAGAAAAACAGACATAATGTATTCTGAAGATGCATTTTATCTGGAAAATCCGTTTATCTGGAAAGTATCATTTAATTCTAATTCTAAGAACATAAGAACATCCCTGCTGGATCAGGCCCAAGGCCCATCTGGTCCAGCATCCTGTTTCACACAATGGCCCACCAGACGCCTCTGACAAGCCCACAGGCAAGAGGTAAGGGCATGCCTTCTCTCCTGCTGTTTCTCCCCTGCAACTGGTATTGAGAGGCATCATGCCTCTGAGGCTGGAGGTGGCTCACAGCCACCAGACTAGTAGCCATTGATAGACCTGTCCTCCATGAATTTGTCTAAGCCCCTTTTAAAGACATCCAAGCTGGTGGTCATTACTACATCCCATGGCAAAGAATTCCATAGAGTCCATAGATTAATATAAGAACATATTATTCACTGCTTTTCAATCATGTACATCCTATACATGTTTAGTTTTTATACTGTGGAGGATTCTGAAGTAAGAAGTGGGGTCCCCGAGGGATCTGTACTGAGATCAGTGCTTTTAAATTTATTCATAAATGATCTAGAAGTAGAGGTAAGAAGTAAGGTGGCCAAATTTGCAGATGATACCAAACTCTTTTGGTTAGTGAAATCCAAAGCAGATTGTGAGGAGCTCCAAAAGGATCTCTCCAAACTGGGGGAGTGGGTGACAAAATGGCAAATGCGGTTCAGTGTTGGCAAGTGTAAAGTGATGCACATTGGGATGAAAAACCCCAACTTCAAGTACACGCTTATGGGATCTGAGCTGTTGGTGACTGACCAGGAGAGGGATCTTGAGGTCGTGGTGGACAGCTCATTGAAAGTGTCAACTCAATGTGCGGCAGCCATGAAAAAGGTCAATTCCATTCTAGGGATCATTAGGAAGGGGCCTAAAAATAAAACTGCTAAAATTATAATGCCCTTATACAAAACGATGGTACGGCCACACCTGGAGTGCTGTATACAGTTCTGGTCACCAGATCTAAAAAAGGATATTGTTGAACTGGAAAAGGTGCAGAAGAGGGCAACTAAGATGAACAGGGGCCCAGAGCACCTTCTTTAGGAGGCAAGGCTTCAACACTTAGGGCTATTTAGTTTAGAAAAAAGACGACTGCGGTGAGACATGATAGAGGTCTATAAAATCATGCATGGAGTGGAGAAAATGGATAGAGAGAAATTCTTCTCCCTCACATAACACTAGAACCAGGGGTCATCCAACAACATGGCTGGCTTTAAGAGGGGTTTGGATAACTTCATAGAGGAGAGGTCTATCAATGGCTACCAGTCGAAGGACTATAGGCCACCTCCAGCCTCAAAGGCAGGATGCTTCTGAGCACCAGTTGCAGGGGAGTAACAGCAGGAGAGAGGGCATGCCCTCAACTCCTGCCTGTAGGCTTCCAGCAGCATCTGGTGGGCAACAGTGTGAAATAGGATGCTGGACTAGATGGGCCTTGGGCCTGATCCAGCAGGGCTGTTTTTATGTTCTTATATTCCTTCTACAACAGCGTGGTAGTTTGGTTTCACAACATAGCTAGTAATGTACTCTTACATCTCCAGTTAGATATATTTTAAGAATATGGAATATTTCAGTTTTCAAAAAGATTCCTATAACAACAACAAACAAACAACAACAGAGGGGATAGGGACTCACTATCCCCTCTGTTGTTTGTAATCACCATGACTCCACTTTCACAAATACTAAACAAAACAGGCCTTGGATACCAAACATCTAAAACATCAAGTAAAATCAACCATCTGCTGTACATGGACCATCTGAAGTTGTATGGAAAGTCCCAGTCAGAAATTGAATCACTGCTAAACACTGTCCGTATATTCAGTAGCGATATAGTAATGGAGTTTGGACTAGACAAGTGTGCTGCACTAATAATGAACAGAGGGGAAATAACAAAAACAGAAGGAATAGAACTGCCCAATGGAAGCAACATCAAGAACCTGGAAGAGAAAGAACATTACAAATACTTGGGCATTCTCCAGGCTGATAATATTGCACACGCTGAAGTTAAAATAAAAATTGGAAGTGAATACATCAGGAGATTTAGAAAAATCCTAAAGTCCAAACTCAATGGCGAGAACACCATACAAGCCATAAACACCTGGGCTGTACCTGTTATCAGATACACTGCAGGAATCATAGACTGGACCTAGGCAGAGCTAGAGACTCTAGATCGTAAGACCAGGAAAATCATGACCATCAATCATCCTCTGCACCCCCACAGTGATGTAGATAGGCTATACCTCCCTCGCAGCTCAGGTGGAAGAGCAATGCTGCAAGTCCATCAAACAGTAGAGGAGGAGAAAAGAAACCTTGCAGAATATATCAAGGACAGTGAAGAAGATAAACTTAAAATGGTCAATAATGAGAAACTGTTCAACACCAATGAAAAAAAGCAGGCCTACAAGAAAGAACAAGTCAAGAACCGAGCAGAAAAATGGAAAAAATAAGCCACTTCATGGTCAATATTTGCACAATATAAGAGGAACTTATCACCAAGACCTGGCAATGGCTTAAAAATGGCAACTTGAAGAAAGAAACCGAGGGTTTAATACTGGCTGCACAAGAACAGGCACTAAGAACAAATGCAATAAGAGCAAAAGTCGAAAAATCCACCACAAACAGCAAGTGCCGCCTTTGTAAAGAAGCAGATGAAGCAGTGGACCACCTAATCAGCTGTTGTAAAAAGATCGCACAGACTGACTACAAACAAAGGCATGACAAGGTAGCAGGGATGATACACTGGAACATCTGCAAAAAATACAAGCTACCTGTAGCCAAAAATTGGTGGGACCATAAAATTGAAAAAGTGGTAGAAAATGAAGATGTAAAAATATTATGGGACTTCCAACTACAAACAGACAAACATCTGCCACACAATACACCAGATATAACTGTAGTTGAGAAGAAAGAAAAACAAGTTAAAATAATCGACATAGCAATACCAGGGGATAGCAGAATAGAAGACAAAGAAATAGAAAAAATCACCAAATACAAAGATCTACAAATTGAAATTGAAAGGCTGTGGCAGAAAAAGACCCAAGTAATCCCAGTGGTAATTGGCACCCTAGGTGCAATTCCAAAACAACTTGAAGAGCACCTCAACACCATAGGGGCCACAGAAATCACCATCAGCCAATTACAAAAAGCAACTTTACTGGGAACAGCCTATGTTTTGCAACGATATCTATAACAACAGCAACAACATTGATAATAAAATTCAGTCCTTGGGAAGGACTCGATGTCTGGATAAAACAAACCAGTCAATAACACCTTTCTGACTGTGTAAACAAGAAATAATAATAATATTAAATGGTTGAATATTTTATATTACTTTGGTGGGGAAATATGTCAAAGGCTTTTTGAAAGTCCAAGTATACTATGTCAACTGGATCACCTTTATCCACATGCCTGTTGACACTGAAAGAACTCCAAAAGGTTAGTGAGGCAATATTTGCCCTTGCAGAAGCCATGCTTGTTCTCCTTCAGCAAGCCCTGTTCTTCTATGTTTAACAATTTTGTCCTTAAATATGCTTTCCATCAATTTACTTGGCACTGAAGTTAAGCTGACCGGCCTGTAATTTCCTAGATCCCCACTGGATGCCTTTTTGAAAATCGGAGTTATATTGACTACTTTCCAGGCCTCCGGTACAAAGTCTGATTGTAGCAACAAGTAACATATTTTTGGTAGGAGATCAGCAATTTCACAGATGGGTGGGTGCCATCTGGGCCTGGAGAACTGTTAATTTTTAATTTTTCAAGACAGTTTAGAACATCTTCCTTTGTCACCTGAAATTAGCTCAGTTCTTCAGCCTCCAAATCTGAGAAGCTCAATTATACCTATATACAGTATCTATATACAGAGTATATAGTCAGTATTCTCATTCAGCTTCTCTGCAGTCTCCTTAGTAATCCCTTTTACACCCTCATCATCTAAGGGGCCAACCACCTCCCTGTCAGGTTTTCTACTTCTGATATATTTAGAGAAGTTTTTGTTATTCCCCTTGTCATTTCTAGCTACAGTATATGCTCCTCAAACTCTCTCTTTACATCCCTTATTGTCTCCTTGCATTTCTTTTGCCAGAGTTTATGTTCCTTCCTCTTGTCTTCATTTGGGCAAGACTTCCATTTTCTGAAGGAAGTCTTCTTCCCATTTATGGCTTCCCTGACTCTTCTTGTTAGCCATGCTGTGCTGGCTTCCTCCTGAACTTGGTGGTACCTTTCCTCCTTCTTAGTATACATTCTAACTAAGCTTCTAGCAGGGGGGTAACAAGGCTGGAGTGGGCCCAGAGACAAAATTTTTAAATGGGCCCCTCACTGATATAAACACACACACACTTCACAATATATAGTCATGTGACTTGCCTCTGGGGGCCCCCTCGAGGCGTGGGGGCCCCCAGGCAGCCGCCTCCCCTTGCCTAATAGTAGTTACGCCCTGGCTTCTAGTATTGTGGTTTTAAATAATTCCATTCTTTCTGGAGTGATTTGACCCTCCTTACTTTACCTTTCAACTTCCATTTTACCAGTCCCCTCATTTTTTAGAGTTTTCTCTTCTGAAGTCTAACGTATCTGTGTTGGACTTCCATGACAATGTGTTGGACTTCCACTAGCATATATGCTGAATTGGATCACTCTGGTTACTGTTCCTCAGTGGTTCCTCAAATCTGACATCTCGCACCAGGTCTTGGGCACCACTCAGGATTAAATCCAAAGTCGCCATCTTCGTGGTTGGTTCTACAACTATCTGTTGTAAGGCACAGTCATTTATCATGTCTAGAAATTTGGCTTCTCTTTCATTACATGAATTTACCCAGTCTATGTGTGAGTAGTTGAAGTCACCCATTATTACTGCCCTGTCTCTCTTTGACACCTCTCTTATTTGCTTCTCCAACTCCAGGTCACTCTCAGCATGTTGATTCAGAGGGTGATAGAATGTCCCTAGTAACACATTTCCTTTCAGTCCTCATATTGTCACCCATAATGATTCTGTGGAGGACTCCGGTCCACCTAGGATTTTTAGCTTGTTGGAATCTATCTCTTCTTTGATATACAGTGCTACTACTCCCCCAATCCTCCCCTCCTCGTCCCTTCTGTGGAGTTTATATCCAGGAATAACAGTGTCCCACTGGTTCTCATCGTTCCACCAAGTTTCTATTATACCCACTATATCTATATTTTGATTAGTAACCAAGCACTTCAGCTCACCCATCTTTGCTTGGAAGCTTCTGGCATTGGTGTATAGAACCTATACGCCGAGTCCTTCACCTGGTGTTGGCGTATGCGATCTCCCTTACCATCATTTGACCTTTTTGGCCTTTTTGTATGACAGTATTTTATAACATTCTGTATTATAGTTATAAAGGTAATACAATGCAAGTGCCCTGTCCTATAGATTGATTTTAGTTGCTGCAGTGAATGCATCTGTGCCATGGCATCTAAAGTAGGATCTCTACATAGCAAATGAGATAGAGAAGTCCCCTTCTGTCTTCACTTCCCAGAGAAGTTTCCTTTACTAGCTGGATGGTACACCACAGGGTTCCCCATCCTCACTCTATTTGCTGCTCTCAGGCAAGGAAAACTTCACTGGAGGGCCATCATTCACTGAACCCACCCCCCTTATGCACAAGCCAACAAAAATATCTCATTTCTTTATTGGGGGGGGAATATTACACTAATGTTTTTGGGGTGCACAACTATATTTGTAAAAACAACAACATCCCAAAATACAATAGTTAGGAACATAGGAAGCTGTGCTGCCTTATACCAAATCTGACAGACCATTGGTCTATCTAACTCAGTATTATCTACCCAAACTGGCAGCAGCTTCTCTAAGGTCACAGGAGGAGTCTCTCCCAGCCCTACCTAGAGATGATAGGGAGGGAACTTGGAACTCTCTGCAGGCAAGCATGCAGACGCTCTTCCCAGAGCAACCCCATCCCCTGAGGGGAATATCTTACAGTGTTCACATGTAGTCTCCCGTTCAAGTGTAAACCAGGGTGGACACTGCTTAGTAAAGAGGACAATTCATGCATGCTACCACAAGACCAGGTGCCCAAAGAGCAATCCAGGAACAATGAAGGACATGAAAGGGGGTAGAGGGGCAAGAATGGCTGTGTATTAAAAAAAAATAGAGCATGCTTTATTCCAGATTCATTTTGAGAAAAGCCAATTTTCTTAGAATGAGTTAACGGTTAAGTATGACAGCTGAATCTCCTCACCTCTTCACTACTGGCAGACAAAATATTTCATACATCAGAATGTCTTAGACAAGGTGGTAAACCTGCCCAAACCCACTTCAAAAGTAATGGCTGACTGAAATGAACTGGATAGATCAATGGTTGCTGGGTTTTTTCTCTTCTTTCAGCAATGAAAAGCATCAGGGGGTAAAGGTGTGAATTTGGTTCATGATGAATGATAAACTGGATTGAATGGGGTCCTTTCAGTACAATTTTCATTTGTCACTCATGGAAAGTTGATGGGCAATGAATCAATACAGACTGAGTTCACTTTCAGAAACGCCATTCATTACACATTTGGCATTTGAGGATGTGGGGTGCCTAACTTCATCTAGCAGCATCAGAAATCTTCTGCGCAACCACATCCTGGCAGCTATAATTTTGATTTTTCATCGTGCCCCAGACAAAGTATCAGTATTTGGGGGAAATAAAATAATAGCTGCCAAAATATAACATGGCAGCCCCACTGGTTGCTGCCATTTTTTTCTTAATCTCACAATGCCTTGGACTGACTTCATGGAGGAGAGGTCTATCAATGGCTACTAGTCGGAGGGCTGTGGGCCACCTCCAGCCTCAAAGGCAGGATGCCTGAGTACCAGTTGCAGGGGAGTAACAGCAGGAGAGAGGGCATGCCCTCAACTCCTGTCTGTGGCTTCCAGCGGCATCTGGTGGGCCACTGTGCGAAACAGGATGCTGGACTAGATGGGCCTTGGGCCTGATCCAGCAGGGCTGTTCTTATGTTCTTATGACACTGCATCTGGGGAATTGTGGGAAAATAATGGCTGTCAGTAGGTGGCTACGCAGAAGTCTCTGTTGCTCACTGCAGTTCCTGGCAGTAATGAAAAGAAAGAAAACATTTTATAAGCGGGGGGAAGCTCTAAAACACATGAGAGTAATATCATGAAGAAACTGTATGAGCGAAAAACCAAAGGAAAAATAACTGATGAATATCAAAATGGAACATTTTAAAGAATGAAAAAGAAATGAAAAACAACATGATTTTTTTTCCTGGCACACCCCTTCTAAACCAAAACAAACGGTAATGAATAAATTGATTTTGACAGTCATTGTAACTACGCTGTTTCCCCAAAAGTAAGGCCTAGCAGTAATTTCTGATGTACTGCTAATTGCCCTAGTGCATTTTTTGGGGCTAAAATTAATATAAGACACTGTCTTATTTTCGGGGAAACACGGTATGTGGTGATAAGCACTTGAATGGTGGAGACAGAAATGGATGGCGTGAAGCCCACAGAGACACACGATCGCGACTGCTGGATTAAGGGAGTGCTAAGGAAGTGGGATTAGGAAGTGGGGTTAGGCTGGGCAGGAATGCTGGGATCTGCACGGATCCTGGGGCTCCACACGAACAGCCTAGCCGAGACTAGGCTGCCCTAGCCTGGGTTAGGCTGCCTGTGAGAACAGCCTCACTGTTTTTAAGTGTATTCTGAGCTGCCTTGGGTGCCCTTGTGCAGAAAGGCAGGGAATAAGTCCATAGCTAGCTAGCTAGCTAGCTAGATAGCTAGATAGATAGATAGATGTTAAACTGAAAGTTTTATGTTGCCACCTCTACATCCCACATCACTGCAGTGAACAACATATGGTATCTTTTTCTGTATGAGAGACAAAGGGTTTTTTTTTAAAAAAAAATACTGTTGTAGTCATACAATTCAGTCACTCTTGCAATACTGTGGAGAGCATTTTGCCTCAAGACAAGGTCCCAAAGGTTGGTTTGAAAGAGAAGATTAAAGTTCCAACCCCAGCAGAGGGACTGACTTTCTTCATAATAGAAGTTGAAAGTTTTAGGGGCACAACATCATTTCAAAGACAGATCTAAAGGCACAGAAAAACGGCAGCATGATGAATCTACTAGGAAACGCTTTTAAAAACACTAGCCTAAAAGGCAGAGTGTTGTAAATTCTAGTCATGCTGCTGTAATGTCATTCCTCTTCTGTAGAGCCAGCTCCTTCGTGTAGTTTTCCCAATGACTGGACGTTAAATTAAAGCTCTTCAATTCCAAAGAGTCAATCTGTCATCCTTGGATAGTCAAAAGAGTGCTCTGCATTTAAAATCATATGAAGAAGAATAGTACTGTAAATTGGACAGCTATGACTAAAATGAATTTGTCCTTGAAATTAAAGGAGAAAGAGAACACTTACTGGGTAGAAACATGTTTTTTCCTGCTTGAGTGTGTTCTGTGTATGCTTCCCTTCAAGCTTTTGGAACCTGAAGTCAACGCAAAGCAGCATGTCAACATTTACAGTTGCATACCATGGCTGGAAGAGCCTCTCTTGTTTACTATTTTCATATGAAACCAATATTCTGACTTTGCTTCCCAAGTGGGTCCATCAGGTCCATTATTTTAGGATATACAGTATAGGAAGCTGCCTTATACGAAGTCAGACTATTGGTCCATCTAGCTCAGTACTCAGACTGAAAGCATCTCTCCATCATTTGGACAAGAATCTTTCCCAGCCCTACCTGGAAATGCCAGGGTTAGAACCTGAGACCTTCTGCATGCCTATATTAAGCAGCCTCTGGCCTAAGGCACTTGGTCATGAGCCAAACAGCAGAAAGCACAAGGGCTCTCTGCCCAAGGATTAAAGACCAAGGATCCAGCTATTGACCTCAAGAAGATGAAAAATCATCCTCCACCACCTAAGGCACTTTCTAATGTTGCATCCTCATCAAGACCAACAGCATGCTGATAATTAGTGTGTGACATATGGAAGTGCTTTGTTATTTGCTTATGATATTTTTTGGGGACTTATGCTAGTTGCACAAAGGAGGCAGGCAATTGAACGGTGGTAAGAATGTCTTGAGTGACTGGTTGTGCATCTTCCTCTGAATATTTAGTTAGCCTTAATGTGATGATCAGAGAACAATATAGGCAACTGTGGAGTCTGTTCACTTATCATCTGCTTCTACAATTAGGGCTGTGTGAACCGGCTCGAGGTTGAGCCAGTTCAGCATTGAAATTGTGCAGCTCGAGGGTTCACCTTCAAGCTGGACTCGGCCTGTAATGGCTTGAGGTAAAGCCAAACCTGCCCCACCCCGGGCCAGCTCAGGACCAGTTCAGGGGTTCTAATTTTTAAAAAACAAAAAAACAAAAACCACTCACTACCAGGTCTGGCCACCTCATGGGGTGGTGGTGGTGGTGGTGCCATGACCGCGGGGATCTCTGCAGTCTCCCCTCACCCTGGTCCTCTAAGGGCTGTTTCAGCCTTTTTTTCCAGTGGTGGTGGGCATTTTGGAGGCCGCAGCACATGGACCCTGGCCATTTGTGTGGATAATTCATGACCCAGGCCACGCAGATGGCCAGGGTGCATGTGCAGCGACTTCCAAATTGTCCACTGCCACTGTAGAAAGGGCTGGAATGGCTTTGATATGAATAACTCTATGCTTGCTTCGCTCAAAAAGTTTCAACCACCCAACATAAATGCTTTTCATTTTCACAAGACAAGAATTTCTCACCATTGTTTGATAATCTTGCTTCCTTTGAGCAGAATTTTCCCCAGGAGAATAATGAGGTAGCTCCCTCTCAGCTTTCTGTCCTGGGGAAACATTGTATTTGGTCCAGGCAACTGGCCCTAAAGCTTTTTGAGGAGGTCTCTTAGCTAAAGAAGGTTTTACCAGTTGTTCAGGCAACTTTATCAGTAAACTTCTCAGAGTGCATTGAGAACTTTCCCCTTGTCTTGTGCTTCTAATGTGAAAGAAACTTCACAAGTTGTGTGTGTGTGGATGATCTAGGAAACAGTTCACTGCGGGGTGAAGTGTTGGAAACCCTTCTACCAGAAATTAGTATAGGTGGAACCATCTGGATATGCCTTGTGTTGTGTGTATAAAGAAAGGAAGACAGTCATCAAAGAGTTTTCAGAGTCATCAGACTCAGCTCAGTTTTTCAGAGGGGAAAAGGAAAAGCAGCCTGTCCCCATCATTCATTGGCCAGGTGAGGAGGAGCTGCTGGGAGCTTGCCTCCCTACTCCCTGCCGCAAAGACGTCTGCTAAAGACTGCTGGGCTGTGTGTGTGAATTTATGCATGCTGTTCCCTACTGCAGTGCAAAGGAATAAGTAGATAATCAGAGGAACAGAACAGAAAGACAACCTAAATTGCCACAGAAGTAGTATTACATAGGAATATAGGAAGCTGCCTTATACCAAGTCAGACCATTGGTCCATCTATCCCAGTACTGACTGGCAGGAGCCCGCCAAGGTTTCAGGCAGGACTCTTTACTAGCCCTACCTGGAGGTGCCAGAGATTGAAACTGGGACCTTCTGCATGCAAAGCAGATGCTCTGCCACTGAGCAATGGTCCCCATCTTAGGCTGCATTGTTGATACTTATGGGTAGGAATATGCCCAACCCCTCAGTTTGAAGTGCAGTTTGAACACTTTTAGGGAAATTGGGGAGAGAACTTTAAGGAAAAGGAGAGCAGGTGCTGACCTGCTCTCCACTGCGCCTTCCAGCTTCCTGCTGGGGTTGCACACATCCTCCAAAGCCATCAGCAAAGCCATCGGCATGCACATGGCATCCATGCATGCATGGGTGCCATGTGCATTCTGACAATGTGTGGGGCTTTGGGGGATACACCTCAGCAGGAAGCTGGGAGGGGTGACGGAGAGCAGGTCAGCACCTGCTCTCCTTTTTCTTAAAGTTCCCTTTCCAGTTTCCCTAAAAGTGCAAACCGTGCTTCGAACTGCAGTTCGGGCACATCCCTACTTATGTGGGCTTTTTATTTGCATCTGCAGTGATAGATGTTTTTGTCTGTAAGTCACCTTGAGTATGATTTATCCAGTGCCAACCCATAGCATTTTGCCACCTAAACAGAGCACCCAATGTCTTCCTGTTGTATTCTATCTAATAACCTTTTATGTTTTGTTATTTAGAGGTTTGTCCCAGTGGGGATCCTGCAAAGAGTGGGGGGTGGGTTTGGAGTCAGAAAGAAAGGGGAGGGGAAGGCGAGGGAGGAAACTGAGTTGTTACTTAATAAAGTGAAACAAGTTAGACCTACATAAGATTACTTTGTGGTTCTGTGGGAAGCAGTTCTAAAACTTTCTCTCCTTTCCCTCCCCCCTTTTTCTTTTCCATTAAAATAACATCCGCACTTCCTTCTTTCATTTCCTATATTCCTATATTTCTACCTTCCTTCATTTTCTTTTTGGAAGGGAAGAGAAAAATGCCGTGTGCTACCATTTTGCTTTCCTTCCTCTGCAGGCCTGTGTGCGTCGGGGGTGGGCACTGGTGGACTTGTAGGGGAAGAATGGCAGTTCAGTTCCCAAATAGCAAAGCAAATTCAGTTTGGTGAGAAAGCAGCAAAGCAAGAGGTCTTGGGACAGTTCCTTAGGATTGAAGAATTACAAGGATTTGTTTTTTTAAAAGGTTACAAACAAATGTGAAAAAAGCCTGCAGCTTAATTTCAGCTGTAGCTCATAGCTGAAGACAGAGACCAAAACAAACAGCCATCTCTGAAGAGACAAAATGGAGACAAAGACTTGGAGAACAAAGAGGGGAGGAGTCCAGTACTTTACATCCATGACCCTAATGCCCCCTAATGAGACACTGCAACTGAGAGCAGATGCTACTAGAGCCTCAGTTCCAACAGGGCTGCCACAACCTCTCTGTTTCAGCTGGCCCACGACCTGCCACCGGAAGCAGTCTGCTTCACCCTGCTTCATGGTAGAGCCAGTTGTGCATTTATTATAGAACGGTGGGGTATAAATGCCTAAACAAATAAAATAGGCTTCATGTTCTTGTCAGCTGAAAGATGATCTGTTAAGAAGAGCTGCTTACCAAAAATATGGTAAAATGAAAGGTAACATGAAAGGTCACAGTATTCATTTTTCCCTCCTTGGCTGTGCTTCTCCTATTATTTCAAAGTTGCAATGCTATGGTATCCAACAGTAGCTGACCAACCGAATGTCATTTAAATATAGCCCAATAACTTGGCTGCTTTATGACAAGTAATCAGGCATTGTTTCAAAGGTTACACACATGTTTCTTATTGCAATGACTAGATTTTGTGAATGACTGATTTATTTTTAATTGCAAATTAACATTTCATTCTCCCCCAGTTCAGAAAGCAGAGATACCATCTCAGTGTTGCTTCATCGATCATGTTATACTTGTTTCACCCCAAAGCATAGGCTGTTTTCAATTAGGATTCAAAAATACTGGAAGGAACAAGTACTTGCTGAAATATGCAGCAGAGCATTCTGATAGTATGCTAGTTTAGATCTCTATATTTCCTACTGTAGAAAGTATAAATTTGGTCTGGTGCTTGAATAAAAGAGATCCAAATAGCAAGCTCCAATTCCAGGGCAGCATCCAGACTAAATTACTCTTGAGTAGTCCTGTTGAAATTAAGTGATCCTATGGAGTAACATTTGAGCAGTACTACTGAGTCACTTAGTCTGGATTTAGAAAATATTTTGAATAATCTTTGAGCCTTCACATTTGAGTTCTTAAGTAGAAACTTCCCAAATATTTTAAAATTATTACAACAAAATATAAACTGCCCAGTTAAAGTTATATTAAAACATCTGAAATGTAACAGATGCCAAACTCTCATACCTTTGGTTGGCTGGATCTTGCCCTCAAAAGCTAGCCCCAAAGGGTCACACAACATTTCCAAAAGATGTTCTTGCAATTCTAAAGAGGAGTGGTATTCAGTCACCACTAACCTAGTGCCCTTTACACGTCCAAGTTCTCCAGACTTGCCAACCCAATGGTAAATCTCTAAAGGTCTGTAGAAATTAGGATGCAACATAAGAAAGGAGCTGTTCTTCTCCTAGATATGTTGGATCAAATAATTAGATGTTTTATGGAGCAAAACCAGCACTTTGATTTAAACCTGAAGTTCAGATTGTATGTTTGCAATTGAGGGCATGTCTGCTTCTTACTCTTGTATAACTCCTAGGATATCATATGTGATTTTGTACATATAGATGGTGGCAAAAGCCAACAGGAGTTCAATGCAAATATTGGAGCAATGGTTTAAAAAAGCTTCAGAAATAAGGTTTCTAGAAATAAGCTACCACTTTCTGGATGAGATCAAAGAGAATGGCCACACTAATATATGTAAACAATGTAATATGTAAACAATGCCAATGAATGGATTTCACTGGATCTCAAATCCAAAGGTTTGGGACTTCTCACACTCACTGGCCCACATGATCCGCAGCCTTCTGGTAGTGGAAGAAGGGATGGGGGCCTGCAAGGAGCCTTCAGGAACCCTTTGCTGAAGGGTTCTTTCACAGCAGACCTGGGACAAAAGGGGAAGGGGAAGAAATTTCATAAATGGATATGGATATGGATATGGATCCCTTATAAGGATTTGCCCCCCACCTTTTAGGGGCCCATACTGCAGAAGAACTAAACTCTTATTCACTTTTACTTGCTGTCAAACAAACATGTCTCTTAACTGCAGGACAGAACACACACAAACAGGAACAAGAAATAAAAGTCCAATGGTGGGGTCTAATTCCAACCCATAACATTTTAATATTTAATAAAGGTCTAATAATATTTAATTATTATGTAATAAAATATTTATATTAAAACATTTAATATTAAATTCATTATTAAATGTTAAATGTAATAATAAGAATAAGAATAAGAATAAGAATAAGAACTAGTAGTTAAAAGAAAAATTGGAAGTGAATACATCAGGAGAGTTAGAAAAATCCTCAAGTCCAAACTCAATGGCGGGAACACCATACAAGCCATAAACACCTGGGCTATACCTGTTATCAGATACACTGCAGGAATAATAGACTGGACCCAGGCAGAGCTAGAGACGCTAGATCGTAAGACCAGGAAAATCATGACCATCAATCATCCTCTGCACCCCCACAGTGATGTAGATAGGCTATACCTCCCTCGCAGCTCAGGTGGAAGAGGAATGCTGCAAGTCCATCAAACAGTAGAGGAGGAGAAAAGAGGCCTTGAAGAATATATCAAGGACAGTGAAGAAGATGCACTTCAAATGGTCAATAACAAAAAACTATTCAACACCAATGAAACAAAGCAGGCCTACAAGAAAGAACAAGTCAAGAACCGAGCAGAAAAATGGAAAAATAAGCCACTTCATGGTCAATATTTGCACAGTATCACTGGAAAATCAGACATCACCAAGACCTGGCAATGGCTTAAGAATGGCAACTTGAAGAAAGAAACAGAGGGTTTAATACTGGCTGCACAAGAACAGGCACTAAGAACAAATGCAATAAGAGCAAAAGTCGAAAAGTCAACAACAAACAGCAAGTGCTGCCTTTGTAAATAAGCAGATGAAACAGTGGACCACCTAATCAGCTGTTGTAAAAAGATCGCACAGACTGACTACAAACAAAGGCATGACAAGGTAGCAGGGATGATACACTGGAACATCTGCAAAAAATACAAGCTACCTGTAGCCAAAAATTGGTGGGACCATACAACTGAAAAAGTTGCAGAAAATGAAGATGTAAAAATATTATGGGACTTCCAACTACAAACAGACAAACATCTGCCACACAATACACCAGATATAACAGTAGTAGAGAAGAAAGAAAAACAAGTTAAAATAATCGACATAGCAATACCAGGGGATAGCAGAATAGAAGACAAAGAAATAGAAAAAATCACCAAATACAAAGATCTACAAATTGAAATTGAAAGGCTGTGGCAGAAAAAGACCAAAATAATCCCAGTGGTAATTGGCGCCCTGGGTGCAGTTCCAAAAGACCTTGAAGAGCACCTCAATGCCATAGGGGCCACAGAAATCACCATCAGTCAATTACAAAAAGCAACTTTACTGGGAACAGCCTATATTCTGCAACGATATCTATAACAACAGCAACAACATTGACAATAAAATCCAGCCATCCTCGGTCCTTGGGAAGGACTCGATGTCTGGATAAAACAAACCAGTCAATAACAGCTGTCTGACTGTGTTAATAAATAATAAATAATAATACACAAAGTTTTTAATATTTAATCCTTGAATAGTTATGTTACTACAGGTTTCTTAAGGTATAGCTTTTGGGCAAACATGGAACCTTTTTTACGACCAACTCCCTTCTCAACTCTACACATTAGCCCCACTATTACTATGCAAACAAACCACGCACAATCCCACTGCCATCACTTCTATAGTACTGGCTTTATGCTTCTGTCATTGCCCCAAAATGGAATATTTAGACAGAAAGTTACTGAAGGAAATTGCTCCCTTTTGTACTCCCTTATTTTTCAGCAAGTGGTTATTGATGGGGTGGCCTAAAGACCTGGGTAGCTTTTAGTTTTTCCAAATTTGGTTTGTGGGCACACCTTATGCGGTTTTTACTGAACTTTCCTGTGGAACAAACATCCACCCAAGTAAACTGGAACATGGGAGAAAGTATAGAGGTATGTTACTGCTAAATGTTAAAGATGACAGCTTAAATTATATGTACTTCAGCAGACTTGTCAGTGAAAAGTGATGAAGAAAGTATCACTCATCCATGCAGGGAAGTCAAACGATCCATTTTTACAAACACAAAAGAAATGTGAAAGGTGCATAAAACAAGTTTGACAATATTTAGACAAGATGAAATGCTGGTCTGATTCAAGTTACCAACTAGTTTCACCTTTACAAATCACTACTTTTTTTCATTCTCCCTTATGCCAAGTCACACAATTTGATGTGGTGGTGATGTGCTAAAACTACTACCTGTTACCATTTTTGGTGAGTGGTCTTGGAAATGCTTCAGCTCATGTCAAGCATGTAACTCACCACATTCACTGTCATTTGTGCCACCTCACTAACTCTGTTAAAACTGATATGCTAAATAGGTCCAGTTTTTAGCCATTTTACTGCTTGGGATTAACTGCCAAATATATGAAAATAAAACTAGAAGAACTGATATGATGGATTACACCAAAGGTCCATCAAGCTCAGGATTGTCTCCAGTAGAGAACAGACAGTTGCCGCTGAGAAGTTCACAAGCAAGGCATAATGAATTTAGCCATCCTCACGTTCATTATTCCCAACATCTGGCAATCAGAAATATATTGCCTCTGAACAAGCTTCTCAAGTTGAACAAGAAGTTTTAGGTAAAAAGAAACACATTATCCAAATGTGTGAAAGCAGACGGATAAGAAATCACAGCATACAACCTCCTAGGAACCCACAGGCATCTGGAAGCTGATAATTTCAGTGGTTTAGTTATATAGATGCTAGACTAGCTAGAAATCTTGGTTGCCACAATGGGCTATGCTCCCATACTGCAAGAAATACTAATCTAGCCTTTCTATAAGTGTCTGTGGGAGATGAGGGTGGAGATTGCTGGCATTCAGAGGAAGGGGTGGAGTGCTGTAGGGTTGTGCGAACAGGTTCGGAAAAGAACCTGTTCAACATCAAACCAGTTTGTTTCAATGGCTCAATATCGAACTGAACCCCCTCCAGTTCAGTTCAATATCTATCCGAACCCTCCGGTCTGTTCGGGGGGGGGGTTAAATTAATTATTTTTAGCAGAAATAGAACCTACCACTGCCACTCCGTGGGCTTCTCTGAGGCCACATGGGGGCTCCAGAAGTTCCCCCTCCCCCGCCGGCCTCCATTATATTCCAAATCATCCATTTGGGTAGTCTTCGGCCTGTTCCAGGCCTCACCCCCTTGGTGGTGGCCATTTTGGAGGCTACTGTGCATATCCAATGGGCCTCTGCATGGCTGGACCTGGCCATACAGAGGCCCATTGGGCATGCATGCCAACCTCCAAAATGGCCACCACCACAGAGGGGAGACCCGGAATGGGCCGAAGACCACCCAAATAGATGATTTGGAATATAATGGAGGCCGGGGGGGGACTTCTGGAGCCCCCATGTGGCCTTAGAGAAGCCCATGGCGTGGCAGAGGTAGGTTCTATACCTTCATATATATATTTTTAAAAAATTAAAAATTAAACGCATGAACCCCCCGAACCTGAACCAAACGGGGGGGGGGTGTTTGAGGTGCACAAAACCAAATATGCCCAGTCCAGTTTAAGTCCAGTCCCAAACCAAACCAAACCAAACTGGGCAACGTGGGTTGGAGGGGTGGGGCATTCTGTACGATTTATTTTAGATTGACACGGTCAGTTTGATTAAGTAATAACTCCGTCTTTTGAGATATTGAATTTCTGCCTGTCATGTAACTGTTAAAGGCAATTTGGGGGTGATGAGGTGACAAGCCAGTTTGCTTGTATTCTTCTGCAGACAAGAATGAAATAGGTTTTCCATTATTATTCAGTAGTCAGAAAAAGCACACTTCTGCCAGCACCTGGAAATCATAACTGAGCCATCAATCAGAAATTAAAATAAGGCTGTAATCCTAAGCATGCTTACTTGTAAGTTAACAGCATCCAAAACAAAGGGCCGTACTTCGGGGTGGGGGGAGGAAGGGAAGATAGGCACATTAGTATGTATGTATTTATGTATTTATTTAAAAGGTGTATATCCCCCTTTCCCATCAGTGTCCAAAGTGGCTTGCAACAATAAAAGCAAAAAAGAAAAGAAAAGAAAAGAAAAGAAAAGAAAAGAAAGAAAGAAAGAAAGAAAGAAAGAAAGAAAGAAAGAAAGAAAGAAAGGGCAGCCTATCAAATACAATAAACAGTAAAACCTCAGTGAAAAGCAGATAAAGATGTACATATTAGGTGGTACAGAAATATGATAGAGAGATAGATAGATAGATAGATAGATAGATAGATAGATAGATAGATAAAACAGAGAACAGCCAAAAATTAACAACATCAAAAGCTATAAATCCAGATTAAAAGCAGTTTTAAGGAGATGTGCCTTCTTTAGATGGAAAATCAAAAGCTAACATACTCATATTGTGCATGAGTAAAGCAGCACAGTAACACTGAGTGAATGCAAGTTGCACAACTGCTGTTTCACAAGAGTAAGCCAGTTGGAAACAATTAGCTTACTCTTGTGTAGCATCTTTGAGCAAATTTTGTATTTGCACGGTTGCACAACTTGCCATGCGCACAATGTTACTGGGCTTTTGCACCCTGTGTAGCATGCCAGCCAATATTCGGAAACAACAAGATAGATCTCTATGGACAGGGAATTCTCCATCCTGGCACTACTGCAGAGAGGGCCCTACCCATGTGCCCCAACAACCACAATTCATAGGTGGCAGAACATGCAGGGAGCCTCCCCAGATGACCTGAGAGAGCAGGCAGGCTTATATGGAAATGGACTATGAAATGTAATGCTATTTGCATCGAGATCATTAAAAACACAAATAGGGGTGTGCAAGGTCCGGAGTCCCCCAGGTCTGTCACGGGGGGGACTGTTACTTTAAGCGGGGGGTGGTAGTACTTTAAGCGGGGGGTGGTAACCCCCCCAGCCGCTCTTCCCCCTCTGGCGCTGGTCCGTTTAAACATCTTCTTGGGGCGGCAGAGTTCCTCCCTGCCGCCCCTGCCCCCGTCGTTGTTCCTTAAGATTTAAAAGAGACGAGTGCTAGCGGCGCACATGATGGATGTGCCGTGTGCGCGCCAGCATCAAAAACGAGTGTGCGCACCGTGCAGGGCGCATGCGCGCCGCTAGCACTCGTCTCTTTTAAACCTTAAGGAACAACAATGGGGGCAGGGGCGGCAGGGAGGAACTCTGCCGCCCCAAGAAGATGTTTAAACGGACCAGCGCCGGAGGGGGAAGAGCAGCGGGGGGGGGGTAAGTACTACCACCACCCCCCGCTTAAAGTATCATGTCCCCGCCCATTCGAACCTCCGAACCGCCGGACTGCCGAACCGGTCCAGAGGTCTGTAACAGTGTGCCCGGACCCAACCATGCACACTACTAAACACAAATATAAAACGTATGGTAAATAGTGCAGTAAATGCCTGGACAAAAATTTATCAACCCGTATTACTTAACTAAACCACTTTGAGACTTTTAGAACTTTTGTTGAAAAGTGGTATATTAGTAGTAGTAGTAGTAGTAATACTACTACTACTAGTAGTAGTAGTAAAAGTACCTATGTAACAATATTTACAGAAAAAGCTTCAAGCAGGTAGCTTTATCACACAAATACTACCTACCTGTATCCCATTTCCCTATATGGAAAATGGACTGGAATTGCTTCCTGCCAATGTTTGCTTGCCATTCCCTGTCTGAATCTAGGCTATAGGCTCAGCTATGGCTGAGAAGATCCCCTGAAGAGCATCCTAGCGGAAAAGCCCAAGAAAACCCCAGACTCCCCAGCAACTACAGTTTGCTCCAGCCTTCCCACAAGATAAATGCTCAGCTAGAGGTTGATGTAACCTACAACTACACCATTTATTTATTTATTTATTTATTTATTTATTTATTTATTTATTTATTTATTTATCAATCACATTTTAATACCTCCCAAAACACAAGTTCTCTGGGTGATATACAAGAGAATAAAAGCAACCAATAAAAAGATTAAAACATTCCAACAATTAAAATTTAAAAGTTAAAACTATTAAAACACAATTAAAACACAATTAAAACAGTATCTAAGTAAAAGCCTGGGTGAACAAATGTGTCTTGACTGCCCTTTTAAAAGAGAGTTGTAAGAGATGAGGAGGCTCTTATTACAGCAGGAAGTGTGTTCCAAAGCCTCAGGGCAGCAATGGAGAAGGCCCGTCCCTGAGTAGCCACCAGACGAGCCGGTGGCAACTGCAGACAAACCTCTCCAGATTATCTCAATGGGCAGTGTGGTTCATAGCGAAGAAGACATTATCTTAAATACCCAGGGCCCAAGCTGTTTAGAGGCTTATAGGTTATAACCAAAACCTTGTACTTTGCCTGGAAACTTATCGGCAGCCAGTGTAGATCTTTTAAGATAGGAGTGATATGGTCTCTCCCAGATGACCCAGATGCCAACCTGGCTGCCACATTCTGGACTAACTGAAGTTTCCAGATTACGTACAAAGGCAGCCCCACAGAGAGCACATTGCAGTAGTTAAGTCTGGAGGTGACCAGCAGATGTACTACTGTTCTGAGGTCATTTATCTCAAGAAATGGACGCTGCTGGTGTATCAACCGAAGTGACCCCATGCAGAACAGGTTGATCAAAATCATCTCTAGAGTTCCAACCCCGCACAATAAGTATCTCCGTCTTATCTGGATTCAGTCTTGGCTTGTTACTTCTCATCCAGCCTATCACTGCCTCCAGGCAGGCATTTAGGGAGGTTATGCCTTCTCCTGATGACATTCACATGGAGAAATAGATTTGGGTGTCATCAGCATACTGATAACACCCTGCACCTAATCTCCTGATGATCTCTCCCAGCGGTTTCATGTAGATGTTAAACAACATCAAAGACAACATGGAGCCCTGAGACACACCATACCGAAGTTCAGTTTTTGAAGAACAGTCCCTGAGAGACACCATCTGGAATCTTCCCAAGAGGTAAGCGTGGAACCTCGGCAAAGCAGTGCCTCCCACTCCACCCCCCTCAGACGCTCCAGAAGGATACTATGGTTGATAGTATCGAAAGCCGCCAAGAGGTCCAAAAGGACCCACAGAGTCACACTCCCTCTGTCAATTCCCAATTGGAGATCATCCATCAGGCTGACCAAGGCAGTCTCCACACTATAGCCTACCCGAAAGCCGGTCTGAAACAGGTCTAGATAATCAGTTTTCATCCAAGACTGCCTGGAGTTAGGAGGCCACCATCCTCTCAATTACCTTGCCCAGCCACCGAAGGTTGGAGACAGGCCTATAGTTGCTCAACTCTGAGGAATCCAGGGCAGGCTTCTTCAGAAGTGGTCTAATAATTGCCTCGTTAAGACAAGGAGGCATCCTGCCCTCCCTCAGAGAAGCATTTATGATCTCTACTAGGCCTTCTACAACAACCTCCCTGCCAGATAGTATTAGCCACGTCAGGCAAGGGTCAAGAGAACAGGTGGTAGGCCGCATCGCTCCAGCAGTTTGTCCACATCCTCACGAGTCACAAATTGAAACTGATCCAGCCTAACCACATAAAAGGAGTCGCTGGGCACCTCCAATTCAGACACTGCAGTAATTGTGGGGTCTAAATCCAAATTGGCCCGAATACGAGAGATTTTATCCATGTAGAAATCATTAAACACATCACAGTGGGTTTGGAAACATTTGGATGGTTCCAAATTCTGATTCGAGGGAGGAGTGGCACTCACTAGCCCTCTCACGATCCTGGACAACTCCGCTGGATGTGAACTTGCGGACGCCCTACAGGCTGAAAAGAATAGCTTCTTTGCCGCTCGTCACACCATCACGACGACGGCCCTAAAGGAAAGCTTTCAAACCCCTCCCTACAGCCCAGCAGCCTTATTTTCTGAAGAACCCTCACACTGCAATCAAAGGAAATCAAAATGGCTAACACATATATACTGTTCCTTACTGCCTCTTGAAAATCATCACGAGATAACAGCACCACCCAGCAAGGACGTCTTCATTGTCCTGCTGCAAATGTACCCCTTCCAATACCTACCAAGGAGAAGTCCCCATTCTCCTTCAGAAATCTAACATATGAGACAAGGATCCACCTCCCCCGAGAAATGCACTTTGCCTCTTCCTTGCTCACCCCACAACAATAGTTTCTGGTGAAGCCTTCCCAAGCACTGCTGTGCTGTCCCCCATCTCTGAGCACCTCCTACCTCCACTTCGGATCCAGGCATCCATATACTGATTTGCTCACTTTCCTTTTGCTGTTCATGAGGTGAACACTTGTGGTGCCTGTCAATACATTCAATAGTAATAGGTTTAACTCTGACAGGGTCACTTTCTTTGCTCTCACCAATCATTTCCCTCCACTCTTTGCCATCTTCAAGGTTACCTTGTGCTCAGCTTTCCTTACGTGCTTAGCTACCGAGTTCTAGCCTAAAAGCACTTTGTATTGCAGTACTTTGTAATTGGAATGTGACTATGTGTATACTTAGTGGCAACAAGCATGAATGTTTTCAGTCGGAATGGCATTTTAATATAGGGATAGTGAGTTTTTGATGGACCGTTGCCCTATGAATATCTGTTTATGGTGGGTGGGGGCGAAGTCTTAATGTCTCAGCAATATTTCCTTCAGACCAAATAAGGAAATAACTACTCAAATACCACCAAAGAAAATGTGGAGTCTCACTTAATATCAGGGGACTACAATGGTAAACCCCTCCTGTGTTCTACTAAAGACAACCACAGGGCTCTGTGGTCGCCAGGAGTTGACACCGACTCGACGGCACACTTTACCTTTACAGTGGAGTCCTAGAGTCGTTAAATGGGGTTTTAACTAAATTTAGATGGTCCTGTGCAGGTATTTGCAATGCTAAAACCCAACTGAATACTCTCAGAGATAGATACTCATGTGATCTGGAGTCAGGGTCCTGACAAGGGCACAGCTGATACCTTCAACCTGTGCCAAGACCTCTTCCAAGCCCCAGCAAAGCTGAGGTCTTCGACACTCCTGTGCCAGTGTCTGCCATCTTTCTATGGAGTTATGACAAGAGGAAGGGACAGATAGATATGGTGAGTGGCATTTTGGACCCCTAATCAGTGCTGGGAATAAGCACTGTCCTCTCAGCCTTTACTTGGTCTTTAGAGGAGGGGGAAAGAGCTGTCCTTTTACAAATTTTCAACCAATCCATGCAAACAAAAAAGAGATTAAAGGGTCCTAAGGGCAGCTAATCCATCATAAGAGATCTTGTTAACACCTTTGGGGCTTCTCATGAAGCCAGACAATTCACCCTGCAGGATTTGCCATTTTGCTTGTTAGTTCTGTTCCAGCCAAAGTCTGATTGCAGAGCCTGGGCTAAAGATTCTCTCCCGCCCAGCCATCCAGGGAGGTGCTGCAGCTAATATTCCCCAGATAACTATGTACAGCAGTGAGTTTCACAGCTCACTAGGCCTGTATGGATTAAATGGTTAACATTGCCTTTTTCCAGAGGCATTTATGTGTTCAGGGTGGGAAATTGAACAATTGCTGAATAAGTAAGAAAAATAGATGCAATACATCAGTTAGTCAGGTCAATATACACCCAGGTTTCCTACGACAAAAGAAAGGGTGGGTGGGTGTGGGGGAGAGATAACACTTCAGGAACGGGGTGGGGGGGAATAATGGTACAAATCTATGGCTGGCTGAGATTGTTCTATGTCTTCAGTGCAGCATGTGCGTCTGACTGCTGGAAGGCAAGGCAACCCATTGTCAGGCAAGCAGCTTGCTGCCCTCTGGAATGTCGGTTCTGAACACAACACTGGAAGGGCCTCAACGGCCCTGAATGCAGATCAGATTCAAAGGCCTGTGCCAGATTTCTCCCCCCTCGAGCTCAGCTTAAATGCATCTGTTCTTGGACTGTGGAATATGTGGCTTAGGTGGCTGGGGAAGAATGGCTGGTTTGTCACAGCTGCAGCACAGTAGTCAGCTCTTTGTGTGGTCCTCGGAGGGGAGCTTTGCACTGGGCCTCCCCAGCTGTGCCATGGAGAGTGGGTGAAGGTGAAAACGGAATGCCGCCAGTACAGTGCTCTCTCAGACTGAAGAGCTTGGGTGGGAAGGTAATGGTTGAGAGCAAGAGGGCCAAAGGCCAGGTTGTTCCCACTAGGCTCAGAAAAGGGGGCAGAGAGACCGAACAATTGTTAACTCTCAGGTTCCCTGGAAATCAGAGGCTGCTGAGGACTAATGCATTATTCATTCTAGCACTTTGGGTTCTTCTGATAACAGTACTCCAGTAATAAGTGTCCCTGTTCTCAATGTGATATGTGCCTCATGCCGTGGAGGTGTGCCTTAAAGAAATACAGAAATCATATATGCGAGCACTTTCGTGCTGTCGAAAACAGCAGCATCCCATCAAACGGCAATTAACTTTTATTTGCACCAGTACAACAATACCTATATTCATAGACCCCTTGTATAAGCCTCTTGTACACTTTAAAATCTGTGAGGCTCTTTGTCTGAGCTGTAATGCAGGCATGTATTGTATGGCCATTCATAGTGCGGCACCAATCCGCATTTCATTTAAGACTAAAGCCATTGAAGGACTACCAGAAATATTCTATGAACACGCACTCCCTATTTGATCCTGAAAGTGAATTGACACAGATAATTCCACTCGCAAGCTTCTGACATGGGTTCCCGTCTATATTTTTAGATTCAGCTTTGAATGCTATAGAAACAATGGACATTAAGAGATACTTAAAAGACCAGATTTGGTGTGTTTGGGAGTCTCTCACTGGAAAACTGACTCTTGACCTTGCTAGTAAACAGAAGAATCTCATGTGACCAACAACTCCAATCAAAATTAACCCATGTAGCTCAAATATCCAGATAACAAATGCCCAGTGGCTGAAATGCCTTTCTTTGGAAATTATCTCCCAGACAAGGATTTGCAGCCTAGTGCTTCAGTCATGCTGTTGGTGCATATTCTGTTTGGTTTATAAAAATGATCCATTTCAAATAATAATTAAAATAGGGTATTGTCTCTTCTCATGAAATATTGATGTGATGCCCCCCACCCCCCTCAGACTCTCCAGTAAGGATGTGCGCAAAACTGGTTTGCTCAGTTTGGTTCAAATCAGAACTGGATTCAAACTGGACAGGGCATGTTCATTTTTGCCCCCTTGAACAGGGGGTTTGGCTCAGCTCAAATTCAAGCTAGTTCAGGCCCAGTTCAAGGGTGGCAGGGGATGCTAAAATAGTTTAAAATAAGGAATGGCTTGCTGCCACTGACAACTGCCGTGCCCTTGGGGGGTGCTGTGGCATCTGGGGGGGTCCTCTGGTGGATCTCCCTCCCCCCAGCAGCCTCCCCCCAAGTCTCCATTTGGGGGGCATTTTGACCCTCTGTTCGTGCACAGTGGCTATTTTTTGGGCCGCCATGCATGCACATGAGGCATTTGCATGACCACATGGTCATGCAAATGGCCCATGTGCTTGCACGGTGGTGGCAGCAAGTCATTCTTTATTTTAGACTATTTTAATGCCTCCCACCTTTCTCAAAATGGGCCAAAACCAGCCCAAGAGGTTCCATTCAACCAGAGATCAAACTGAGTCCAATTCAGTTTGAGGTTGAGCATCCAAACCAGCCCAGTTTTAGTGTGAACCAGTTTGATATCAAACCAGTTTACACATCCCTACACTCCAGAAGGATACTATGTTCAAGAGTATCGAAAGCCACCAAAAGATCCAAAACAACCAATAGAGTCACACTCCCTCTGTCAATTCCTAATTGGAGATCATCCATCAGGCCAATCAAGGCAGTCTCCACCCCATAGCCTACCCCAAAGCCAGTTTTCATCCAAAACTGCCTGGAGCTGGGAGGCCACCACCCTCTCAATTACCTTGCCCAGTTATGTAAAGTCTATAGTTGCTTAACTCTGAGGGATCCAGTGCAGGCTTCTTCAGAAAAGGTCTAATGATTGCCTACTTAAGGCAAGGAGGCATCCTGCCCTCCCTCAGGGAAGCATTTATAATTTCTACCAGGCCTTCTACAACAACTCCCCTGCCAGGTAAAATAAGCCCTTTCGGGCAAGTATCAAAAGAACAGGTAGTAGGCCTCCCCATTCAAAGCAGCTTGTCTACATCCTCAAAAGTCACAAAGTGAAACTGATCCAGCCTAACCACATAAGAAGAATCGCTGGACACCTCCACTTCATACACTGCCTAAATACGAGAGATTTTATCCACAAAGAACTCATTAAAAAACCAGGTAATTGATGGTTCCAAATTCTGATTCAAGGGAGGGTGGGCATGCACTAGCCCTCTCACAAACCTGAACAACTCCACTGGATGTGAGTTTGCAGATGCAATATGGGCAGAAAAGAATAGCTTCTTTGCCACACATATTGTCTGAGCATAGATCTTCAAATGGTCTCTATATTGTAATCTGTCAGACTCGAGTCAAGTCTTTCTCCACTTGCGCTCTAGTCATTTACCTTGCTGCTTCAGCCCCTGTAGTTTTCTCTACCAGGGCATCAACAGGGTCACTTGCAGAGCCAACACTAAATCCTTCCAAGGCTTCTTGGAATCCTATTGGATCCAATAAACATCTTGGGTGGACCATCCTAATAGACCCCTCACCCCTGCAGAGATGGGACATGGTTGTGAGTCCAACCTTAACCAGATGGTGATCTGTCCATGACAATGGGGAAATCACTGGAGACCCCACCCATGGAACACCACCCTGATCAGTGTAAAAGACAAGATCAACAAACATGTGACCAGCAATGTGTGTAGGTCCCATGATGACTTGGGATAGGCCGCTATGAATGCCTGAGCCGCCCCTGACACATTGGTCCCAAAGAGAACATTAAAGTCCCCCAACACCACAAGCCTGGGGGACTCCAATGCCAAGCCCGAGACCAAGTCCATCAGCTCAGTAAGGGACTCTGATGGGCAGTGGGATGATCAGTACACCAACAGAAATCCCAGTCTATCCCTGGTCCCCAAACTTAAGTACACACATTTGATATAGTCAGACATTTCGACAGGGATCCTGGTAAGGGAGATGTTCTTACAGACCACAGCCACTCTGCCTCCCTGTCGATGTCCTCTCACCTGCTCCTCAACAGAGTACTCTGGAGGGAGAAGGTGGGACCAGACTGGGCCATCTGCCTTCCCCAACCAAGTCTCTGTATTACATACCAGGTCGGCCCTTTCATCTAGGATCAGATCATAGATGGATTTGGGTTTATTCTGGAGTGACCTGGCATTACAAAGGAGCAAGGAAAGACTCTATGGGTGGATGCACAGATCTCTGCTCCCCAAGATCAAAGAGCTAGCAGGATAGCTGCCAGCTGTTTGATGACAGCTACGTCTGTGTCTATATGATGGCGTTCTGTCTCTGAACTACACATTGAGGGTATTCTCACGATCTGTGGAAAGCGGGCTAAGGGAGTAGGTGAGCCCAGTTTCCCCAAAGCAGGTTACCCATTTAACTACCCCTCCCCTTAGCCCAGGTTAGCGGAGCACACACTCTGCTAACCCGGGTTTTTGGGTTGTATATTGCCATGGCGCAGCTGCACAACATGACGAGAGCAAAACATGACGAGACCCTGGCTGGGAGGCTGCAAGCAGCTTCCTGGGCTTGGTGGTCTCTCCAGCATGCTCTGCTCACTCACATGGGGCATCCTGGAACTTCCAGGGGCCACATGGCCCCCGATCCGCGTAGCTCCTGCCAGCGCCGTGACGGAGACGGCAGTCATGTGGGCAGCCGATCTGGCCATCCAGGGCTGCCTGAATTATCGTCTGTCGGGAGAGCGGGCTAAGCCCGCTCTTCCCGCAAACCCGCTCTCGATGAGTCTCACCGATCATGAGACTCGCCTCATTACATGCTATATACTTCTTAAAGTATTTTATGGCCTTTGCCCCCAGTGCTGTAACCCACTCTGAATCTTCAGAAAGGGTGGTGTAAACGTAAATGAACAATTTTAAAAGAGTTAAAATTCATCATTTAATTGCTTGGCATTTTGTAGATCTACTCAGTGTTGCTTCTTCATGACATAATGATTTTGTGAGGAAAACTCCAAATAAATATATACAGTACAGTACAGTAGCTTTTATTTTATTGTTATAAAGCTAAGCATTTGGTACACAGCTTGGTTAATAACTGTGGTTCTGTAGCTGTAGACAAAACTGAATGAATTGCTAAATTAATTGAGAATCAGGCTCAGCCAGGATGCATACCTATGTTATTGTCTACCGGGGCCTAGAGGTTTCAAAGCACACAATGTGGCTTGCACACCATGAGTTAGGCAATCTCCATTGTCTGCCTCTGCCATGAAGAGTCATCTATGGAATGGTGCCCAATTCCTACCATGCAGGCTCCATGAGTTGCTCAGATATCCTGGATGCTACCTCATGTCCCCGAACCTTCCAGCATCCTGGGAAATGTAGTGTACATTATGAACTTCTTGTTAAAACTAAGCAAATATGCATAAATAGATAGCTCAGAAACCATGGATGCTACCTCATATCCATGGTCTCTTCAACATCGTAGGGAATGTAGGCAGATTGCAAGTGCATTCTTAAAATTAAGCAGACATACAAATGTTTGCTTATACTGCAGAATTTATTTTGTTTCTGCTGGTCACAAAGAGCTAAAGGGCACTAAAGTTCATGACCACAAGAATTCCTGCATAATCTCCTATCCTCCGCCCTCTTCTATGATTCCACCAAGCATTGCTCACAGCCTTAGGGACAAGGGACTTGCTTAAAAACCAACAACTATAGAATTCTCAGGATGCCAAATTTGACAGCAGTACCCATGCTTGGGTGGTGATTAAGAAATAAACACAAACACAAGAGTGACTGTTTAGAAACTTGCTGTTGAGTTTGTAATTGCAGGCACACTGATCTTCTCACATCCTGACTGCCTGGAAAAGCTCCATTCTAGCCATTGAGTGGAAAAAGAATCCTCAGATGTCATGTGATCAGCACAAAGGGCACCGCGGAGTAATTCTTATGCCAGACAGTAGAAGGCACTGCCAGTGCTAGGTACAGTACCAGCAAGGGGGGCTCCGGGGGGGGGGAAGGGTCCCCCACAAAGTGGCTTCTCCTGCCTCCGCCTCCCTTTTCTGGTTCAGAACTCTAATATGTAGAATACAGCTCACCCACCCACCCATAAATGCACTTTGCCCCTTTTGTGCTCCCCCTCCTCAATTTTGTTTCTGGTGCCACTGTCACTGAGTACCATGTTCTCAGCATCAACATTTTGCTAGTGCCTGCCAGAACATTATGTAAAACCTCAAAAAACTCCACCCGCCCCCAAATCTCCTAAAATGTTCATTCCAGTTTAGGTTTTTGGGTGGCCAACTGTTTTATTTACCTTTACTTTTACCCTTGCCACATTTTCCTCTCGGTGAGGATAGACTTGAAATGTAGACACCTGGGTGTGAGTCTAGCCCAATAAAAACACAAAATATTATCCCGTATGCCCTATATGATAAACACATCCCCTCCCCAAAGAGCACCTGGCCTGGTTAGAAGGCTGATACCCCAAGCACAGTTAGCTGGATTTGTTTCTGCTGGAACAAATCCAAGTGTTTATAGAGGTAGGCTGCCGTTTTGTTTTTAATCGACGATAAAAAATAACATATGCTTTCAGGCCTAGCTGTTCTCTCCAGAGGACTTTCTCCCTACTTTCTGGAAGCATTGCACCTGTTTTTATAGGAAATACACCGCCAAGGGGTAGTTTTCTTTCTTTCTTTCTTTCAGTTCTTTATTCACATTACTTAACCATTCACATTACTTACCAAGTATATGAACTATGAAGTTGCCAGTCAGGAAAATGTTACAAGAGTCTGGCTGACTGATTATGAAATAAGTACTGTAACATTGAAATATAACATATGTTTATGCTTTTTGATCTGACTGATGCTTTTCGTAACATGGAGGTGTAAAAACTGAAGCCTCAGAATTCCAATGTCATTTTTCTGTGCTAAAAACAAAACAAAACAAAACATAGTGGCCATGGGGCCCCCAACATGGATCTGAACAGCTGCAGGAGCGGGGTTAATGCTTTTCCCCAATGGAAATTGCTCTCCAGCCTTAAGTGCTATTTGTACCAGGAGGAAAGCTGCTAATGACACCACCGGCAGCTTTCCTTCTGGGGCAAAAAGCAACCTGATTCTCATCAGGACCATGGCACAGGCAGAAAAGGGATATGCTCTGCCCCTCCCTCTATGCAGTGGTTCGGATCCAGATCAGGACCTCCACTGGTGGCATTTAAAAACATATACACAGTTAAACACAGATGGATTAATTGTTCTCTGGGCAGATCACAGCACATTTTAAAAATCAAATTAAAACACATAAAACAAACACAAAAAATACAAAATGCAATTCAAAACATTTTTTTAAATCAATTTTAAAAGGTCTGGGTAAACAGAAAGATCTTCACCTGTCATCTAAAAGAACAATATGACGGCACCAGGCAAACCTCACTGGGGAGGCTATTCCAAAAACAGGGTGTCACCACCAAAAAGACTCTCTCCCTAGTAGCCATCCACCTCACCTCATCTGGCAGAGGCACTTGGAGCAGGGCCTCTGAAGAAGATCTTAAGGTCCAAGTCGGGAAATATGGGGCAAGGCACATTCTCAGGTAAGCTGGTCCCAAGCATTTTAAGGCTTTATAGGTTAAAACTAGCACTTTGAATTGGTCGCAGAAACAGACTGGGAGCCACTATAGCTGATGGAACACTGGCATGACATGATAAAAATGCCCAGCCCCAGTTAATAATCTTACAGTCCTGTTTTGTACCAACTACACTTTTCAGACCATTTTCAAAAGCAGTCCCATGTGCAACACATTGCAGTAACTTAAAAGGAAGGTCACATTATTTAATAAGTCCTAAAATATATGATTATAACCAAATAAATAAGGCCAGAAAATGATGTTTGTCTTTCTGCTACAATTTAGAGGTACCTGGTCTGACTTAAATAGTCCTTCCTTGAGGAGAAAAAAACCTAAACATTTCTGTACCATACAGAAATCTGAATGCAGATAGCTCGGACTGAAAGAAAAATTATAATCTGTAATACTTGGCCATTAACTTTTCTTAAAGCTTTTCTTTCTTTTACTCTTTCATTTTATAGCATTTTCATAATTTTTATTGCAAGTATTATTGCAAGTATAAATTGTCAAATAAATGGCAATTTAAAAAATAAAGCAACAATCTTTGTGACAATAGTTTTTATAAAATAATTCTTTAGCAAATGATGATGCTATCATCTCACAAACTCCTGTCGGCCTTAGGAGAGCGCTTAGGCTCTTGGCCACTTACTGCAAGGACAACCACTTGGTAATTAACTCCAGAAATCCAAAGTGATGGTCTTTGCCAAGAGGCCTAAAAGATTTAACTAGCTTATAGATGGCCATTGTATAGACCGTGTCAATAGTTTTAAATATCTGGTTGTGGTTTTTCATGCCACTGGGTCATGAAAGGCCCATGTGGTGTATGTTGCCCAACAGGCACAAAGAAGTGCTTCAGCAACATTAAAATTATTTCGCTCCAAAGGTGGAGAGGTTATCCCTACAGCATTAAAGTTATTTGCTGCTAAATCATTTGCCCAACTTTTGTATGGAGCACAACCTATCCTAACTATAGGCCGCTGGAGATGATCCAATCCAAGTTTATTAGAGCAATATTCAGGGCCCCACGATGTATCTCCAACACAGCGTTGAAGTTGGAAACGGGCCTCCAGAGGGTAGAAACAAAAGCATGGATTTTAATCCTCAGTTATTGGCTTAGGGTAGATTTCTCCCCTCTGGGATTAATCTCTCTTATCTTGGCCGATAGGTTTGAACCCACCTGGACATGAGCATTGATGGGTAACTTGTCATCACGCAGACTCTCTGCTGAACATTTGTCATTATTAGATTATAGTCAGGCCAAGGAGATCCTCAAACAGAGGATCTTGGACATTTAACGTCAGAATGATTTAAACTCCGTCCCAGGGACCATAAGAGGGTGCCTTGGTGACTTCAACTAGGAACCTGCTAGCTAGCTATTGTCCCTCTCTTTACCAAGCCCTCACTTGGTTTTCCTCAGAGCAAGATATGATGCCTTACCATCAGCGGTTTTATCTGGAAGGTTTTTGACAACCCCTCTGGCCAGTCGATTATGGCCCTGTGGCTCAGGTGAGGTCGAATCTGTCCACCATGTGCTGCTGTTCTGTCCTTTTTATGATGATAGCCGGCACAGTCTTATTTCTCCCTTGCTATCACGCTTTCCCGGCCAGACTGCTGAATTCTATGCCACACTCCTCTTTGTAGATAAGAAACCTTCTACCACCTACAAGGTTGCCAAATTTTGTGGAGCTGATGTTAAGATCTGTCAACAGCTAACCTCCAGACCTTCTTTTTAGATGTTGTTACATGAGGCTTCTATGTTGGTGTATTCTGTATGATTTACTTCTTATCTGAATGTAGTATCATCTGTTTGTATATATAACTGATCAATGATCGTAATAAAGCTATTCATTCATTCATTCTTTAGAAAGGTTTCTTGTTCTCAGATCTGAAAGAATTTAATGTTGGACAAATTCCTCAACTCCACTTTGATTCGGTTTGGCACTGATGAGCTTTCTCCGGGAACATTCAAAAGCTGCCTTGAGAAGCAGCTTCATTTACAGATGTGTGATAATGCTCCAGGTATCACCTGCTGATTTCTCCAAATCAATCTACTGTTCAAATGACAAAGTAAGGCACGCCATTAAATGTATCATTTTTGAGGGGGGGGCAGTGTATCTAAAATTTCATCTGCAAGAATGGCCTGATCTGGACTGGGAAGTGGAGTTATTACTATGTTTGCTCAGAAGCATGATTTCTCCCCACACTCTGTGATATGCTTTTGGCTAATGTGGGAAAATTATCTCAAATGGGGTGCAAATGTGCATACAGCAATGTTGTTTTGTAAAGCAGCTGAAAAGCTGGCTAAGTAAAGGCAAATCAGAACCCAGAAAGCAAAAACAGATGTCTTTGAGAAAGAAGAGTTAAGTTCATTAAAGAACAAAAGCATATATGGGTAAAGCAGTTGTTGACTATCTCCCAGGGAATCAATGGCAGAGATTCCAGCTATGGGATGACAAGTTAAGCTGAGTACGAAATTCTGATGGATACAAACCTGAGACAATCCTAGGACAGAAGGACAGGAGAGAGAGAGAGAGATGATGGGGGTAACAGACAAAGAAAGAGACAGTGCCATTATCAAATCTCTATCTTACATTATCTGTGAATCTGGAGAGTGTTGATGGCAAGGTTATGATCATCCTCTGGATGGAAGGAGGTGGATCAGCTGTTCCTTTGGGTTACAAAGGGGACCATGGAGTCTGTGCTATTCAGAGATGCGAGTGTGAAATATGCTCTGATCCACTTCAGAAGAACCTCAGTGATGGAAGTTACAGGGAGGGGGCTGAGTCAGCAAGGCTTCTGGTGCAGTGCAAAGGCGGCAAGAACATAGGCTACCAGTTCCCCAATGCTGGAATTCAGGGTGCACCAAGGAGTTCAAAAGGATCAGGAAGGCACATGTGAATGCTCAGGGGTCATGCGCAGACATGGGGAGGATTCGGACACAGGCATGAGCACACTTTGGGCACGAACATGACCCTTCATATAGAGGTATCTTGTCCTTGAGGCCAAGATACATGTCCATCCATAATGGAACAACCCTTAATGGCTCAAAACCAAAATGTTTGCTTAGCTTAAGACTTGTAGAGCTTTTGGTCCCCAGTCAGCTGGGCAGCTAGGAAGGGGAGTGCCTGCCTGGTAACCTACCCACAGGGCTGGGGGCATTGGCACAGGTCGCTTGTGAACCAGGTCATTAGTACCCCTCCTCACTTGGCGCCCTAGGCGACCAACTAGTTTGTCTAGTAGTCAGCCAGGCCCTGAAGGACAAAAGACAGGTGCATTGCTCCCGTCTTTGGGCTGCTTTGCTGCAATTGGGCAACGATCCTCCTGCATGACTCACTGGGTCTTGCTTTCGATTTTTGGAAAGGAAGACTCAAAATGAGCTTGACAACTCGCAACAGCTCTCACTGTGCTAGCCTCTGAAACTTCCTCAGGCTGGAAAGCTAAGCCTGTACTGATATGCTTATCAAGCTATATGAGTCTTATTATGCAGCTGGCAATCCCTGTGCTGCTTTGTTGGGGTGCTTCCCATCCCATTTCTTTGTTATACCTAGGGTGTCAGGAATGGCAAATCAGGAAGGCTGGTTGCATCCCCATGTCTGGGAGCCAGATCCTAGGCACAAGTTATGGGGAGAAGAATACAGGGGTGCAGGCATTTATGCCAACAGTGATGCAGGTGGAAGGTTTGTCCAGGGCCATTTTCCTGCCAAAAGTCACATTTGAAGCAGCTACTCCTGAAGGTACTATTGCAGGAAAGAGCATCTTCTGAGGCAAATAGCCAATTTGGCATGATTTTCAGCAGGGAAATAATGAGAAAGGATTAAATCTCCCCTGCACCACAATCCCAATCTGGATCTTCCTTCCTCTGTGGCTGCTAATTCAAAGAGAACATAATTTTTGAGAGATATGATGGTGCATTTATTGCCACGTCTAGCCCTATTCAGACATTATGTTGTGCGTGCAAACAGGTGTCTGTACATGTACACATGTTTTTGTGTGAATGACTGTACATGTGCTCATTTTAAAAGTGGACCTGGGTACAGGTCTCTCAAATACAAAGTACAGATACGAAGTGCACTTGTGCACATGCATGGAATATAGTATGTGAGTGATTGCACATGCATACAGATTTGTACATGCACACACTGTACACCGATGGTACATGCACTAAACACCAAGTCTGCATAAGTATCTAGTTTGGCCCAAAGGCACAAGACAAGAGCAATCCAGGCTTTCCTAATCAGTTGGCAATTCTCAAAATGAACTAGGAGCCACAGAAATAGGGATGTCACTCCTGTTACCAAAATGAAAATCTGTAGATTGCCAAGTTGTCTCGGCTGGATTTTGCCTTATATTTTATATTCATCTGTTATATAAACCACCCAGAGACACAAGTTTTGGGCAGTATAGAAATATTTTTAAGTAAGTAAGTATAATACTCAGTGCTAGTTTCCACCACTGTTTTTCTGAAAAAGAAACTATATCTTGCTTTGCATGCTGTGTGCCTATTGCCCAAATTAAGTTGTTTACTCCAGTCTACATGCTTCACATGTAAGCAGACAATTAATTCTAACAATGGCTGCTTGGTCAGAACATTTGTTCTCTGTCTTAATAGAACAGTATCAGTAAGTGGAAAGGTCATTGAACAGATGTAACAATATTTCCCCGCGTCCCTTGAGTGATAGGATAAGCAGCATCCGTGCAACAGCACTGTGGATCTGTTTTCCTCTCCGTTTGGTCTAATTTTTTTTCTTTCCCTACCCCATCTGGGTGCTAAACTAAAATCAATGTGGCTAATGATGGGAGCTGAGAGCTTTCAAGCAAGTAGCTATGGACAGATTGTTTGCCATTGTTCTATGTCACAAGAGGAAGTGGAGGCTGAACTGAACCACACAAATGTGGAAGGTGAACACATGGGGAATGAATAATTTTAGAGCTGAAAGGGTGCTTGGGGGTCTTCTAGTCCAGCCCCAAACTCGGTGCAAGAAACTGAGACAGCTGGTCTTGTGGTAGCAAGCATGACTTGTCCCCTTAGCTAAGCAGCATCACCCTGGTTGCATATGAATGGGAGACTTGATGTGTGAGCTCTGTAAGATATTCCCCTCAGCGGATGGAGCTGCTCTGGGAAGAGCAGAAGGTTCCAAGTTCCCTCCCTGGCATCTCCAGGATAGGGTTGAGAGAGATTCCTGCCTGCAACCTTGGAGAAGCCGCTGCCAGTCTGTGAAGAAAATACTGAGCTAGATAGACCAATGGTCTGACTCAGTATATGGCAGCTTCCTATGTTCCTATACTTGACAGATGGCTGTCCAGCATCTATCTGAAAGCTTCTAAAGACGGAGAGCCCAAAAACGCACAAGGCAGTCTTTTATGCTGTTGAGCAGCTCTTTCAGCTGGGAAATTCTTCCTAATCACTACTCGAAATCTGCTTCCTTGCAATTGATGGGACTAGTAGCTACCTGATGCCTATATAAAGGATGCATGGCTCGATGGAGCTGCTCCAAGTCAGAAGGGCCCTAGTGCATAATCCCATATAAAACAGGCTGAACAAAGAACTTTTGGGAGCTGAAGATTCCAAGTCCTGCGTGGTAATTTACATCTTGCCCAGCAGTGAAGAAATCCATCAGCCTAAATAATCAGTTGTTTTTTCTATTTGTTAAGATATTCCTTCTGACTTCATCTAGTTCTAGTATTATTTCATAAGACTGCTGGCCCTCTTCCTTCTGAAATCTTTCCTTCTGGGCATGCCCCCTGACACAGATGCACCCAGGAGTCACACACCCCGATGGCCGCATGTCCAGCTTGAATGAGGAAGAGGCTGTACCTACTCACGCTACATGAGCAGGAATTCAGAGTGGCCTCTATGCAGGTATGGCCTCTTTCTAAATGTGTAGTCACCCAGAGAAATGGCCAGCAGGCACATCAGCCTCAGTATCCATGGCCGTTTGCTGATTGCATGAAGGACTTTGTAAGAAAAGGACTGTTTAAAAGTGTATCAAGTTTTGCACCTATGTTTAATGAAATGTACGGTCTGATATCCTAAGAAAGTGTGCATATAGCGAGGGGATGTGAGGCATAGCAAGCACCCTTGCATAGCTCCCCCCAGGCCCCCCCACACACAGGCTGTTGTGTGAAAACCCTCAGAATTCAGAGCATACCCTAAGCCTTGCATTGAGCTAAAGAATAATACAGTTTCTCCTTCAGTCAACTGAAAAAGTGCTTCTTATGCCGCTTTCCCCAGAATTGCATTAGCAATTCAAAAAAGCCTTCTTCAGACTTTACTTTAAAAGCTCCTCTGTAGCCATGTACAGTGCGGCAAAGGGGAAAGAAACCCTGCGTCAATCCACCCTCACAGTCATGGATATGCCCGCCAATGGACAGGGGCAGGTTCTTACCTCTTCAGACAAGCCCTGTCATAAACATGAGCGGTGGGATGCATGAGTGAGTGATGTGGCAGGGTGGGGGCGGGACTTCCTCCTCCTTCACTCCACTGTACACGAATACCGCAGGGCATTTTAATAACATCTTGAGGGGTCTTAAATATACATTTGGTTCAGAGGACTAATACCAGGTGTAGCTGTCAATGCCAACATATGTTAGCAACCTTTAAGAAGGAATTTGAAGTACCCCATGCACACTGGTTTCAGGTTGCTTCCCCCCCCTCCACATTTTAATAAAGTTGTGGTGTGCTTAATCACACCTCCTCTTGTCTGTCTTTTTCTTACTGTGCTGTTTACAAAGTACTACATGGTAAAGAGCCATCTTATTTATTTATTATTTCTCTGTGTAAAGCACCCTGAGCCATTTTTGGAAGGGCGGTATCAAAATTGAATTAATAATAATAATAATAATAATAATAATAATAATAATAATAATAAAGAGGGCAGGAGCACAGTCTCTGAGAATGCAAAGAGTACATTTCTCTTCTATAAACTTAATGGAGGATGGGATTATAGAGAATTGTTCTTAGCAAACTTTAAGCATAACTTAACAGTAAAGCATGCAATGCAAAACATACCAATGCAAAGCACACCACAATTTAGAGAATTTAAGGAGGTTTGCAAATGATTGCATTACAGTATTTTCTAAGCCTCCTAATTGCTGAAGGGTCAAATTGCTTTAACTCCTCGAACATATTGCTGAACAGGATGGATGAGGGGGAGAAAAGAGGAAAAAATAAAAACACCAAGTTGCTTGTCTTCCTGCATGTATGCAACCTTTGAACCTGGCAAGTGGGATCTGGCCACCCTTTCATGGATAAAAGGATGATGTGGAGCCAGCGTGGTGTAGTGGTTAGTGTGCTGGACTAGGACCAGGATGACCCGAGTTCAAATCCCCATTCAGCCATGAGACTTGCTGGGTGACTCTGGGCCAGTCACTTCTCTCAGCCTAACCTACTTCACAGGGTGGTTATAAGAAGAAACTTAAGTATGTAGTACACCACTCTGGGCTCCTTGGAGAAAGAGTAGGATATAAAATGTAAAAGAATAATAATAAATAATAATAATGTGGAGAGGCTATAGGACCAGGAGGAAGAATGGTGGTGTTTTTCTTATATAGAAATATGCAAGTCTTTCTGATACTCCCACTCTTTCCAGCAGACTGTTGTTTCCTCTGAGACCTTCCCTTCCAACCAGTTCTTCGGGGATATTCCCATTCAGGCTGCCTCCTCCACAATGGACCTGACAGGCAGCTACCATTTTTGTTGAGGGCACACAATCAGTCTTAGCATCTACGAGTTCCACTTCTGCCACGCATTCAGAGGTTTTCTGACCCCTGGACTTCTGGGCCAAAGTCCAAGACACCTCCACACTCCCTCGGGGCCCACTGCACCAGGAGGCCGAGCATGACTGCTGCTTTAGAAACAGAGCGGGGAAAGAAATATGTGGGATGGAAATATGTTGTTGTGTGTTGAAATGTTTCTGCTAGTGCATATTTGCAAAAATATACCTTTTTTATATTCATACATTCATGTGGGTTCAGTTGCTGTTTGTGCCCTCATGAACCCACAAGAAATACTCAACATATACTCCACACCAAAATGCCCTCAGTACCCTCCCATTGATCCCAATTTTTGCATAAAGTAAACTGAAGAGGAACAAAAAGTAAGACATGTTAACTTTGCCTTTAAAAAGCCACAAGCAAGTGAATAACAGTTTCTTGGGGTACATTTTCAAAGAGCTGTATCGTGGTCATTTCTCCACAAAATCACACAGAATTTGGCTTGGTGGTGGCAGATACTGTATTACCTTGTTAGTCTGTCCCATTTTCCCAATGGATTGTACAGATGGTTTGGATTTTAGAACAAATAGCATGTTCCCAGATTAACATTACAGATTGTTGTT
Organism: Hemicordylus capensis; assembly: GCF_027244095.1. Taxonomy (NCBI): domain Eukaryota; kingdom Metazoa; phylum Chordata; class Lepidosauria; order Squamata; family Cordylidae; genus Hemicordylus; species Hemicordylus capensis. Next base: position 65,643,641 of record NC_069658.1, read on the forward strand.
TTTGCAACAGTCACCCTAACTCTACAGTCGTGTGACTGTATAATTCATAACAGGCCTTGCTCCATATGATACTTTTTAAAGTGTTTTATTTAAACCTGTTCTATGAATTGTATTTTTACTAAACTCACTAAAACTCTCATTAGGAGAAAATATGCTTAGGGTGGGAGCATGAACCTGAAAATCACTGAGATTTCTGTTTGAAAGGTTATACATGTGCGAGATTACTCTCTTTGCAATTACATCACCCCTTCTCCTCCCCTCCCCGCCCCCCACCGGTATTATTTTGAACCACCAAAATTATTGTGAACCACAAAATCGATTTAAGTGTCATAAGCCTCCTGAGTTTGCCATCCTTATGCCATCAGAAGCTATCCTTATGACTAGACATCTTATAAACTGGTGGCTTGGCTGAGGTATCAGTGTATGGTACTAAAACAAATCTGGAGCCATATTTTTTTCAGCGGAGATTTCAGAAACTTTCCGCTCCCTTGTGGAAGGGCACCTCTTTCTCTCGAGTAGCAAAGCTGGGTGATATGAAAGAAATTCAGATATTGCGGGGGCAGAAATGGACAGACACACACCAAAGATTTTCAGATCGGATTCATGTTTCCTTGAGGTTTTGTTTTGCTAGGAAGGTTTATTCCCTAGTGTAGAAGCCTTTGTTAGAGGACAAAGGCTTGAGACTCTGTGGTTCTATTCCTTAGTGAATACCTGCCAACATTGTTAGCTTTAGCTTCTCAACATGAGTTTCTGTAAAGCAACAATAATTTTTTTTTAAGACAGTGCATTTCCCCTCCACTAGGTCAGATTCCAGTAACTATTTGGGCACGCACCTCTTTGTGCTTCTCTATTATTTAGATTTTGAAGGGTTTCATAATAAAGTACTGAGATGTTGCACTAGCTCAGAAGCAGTCGTTTGACTCTTGGCGGAAGAATCAAACAATAAATCAGCAATAAAGCCATCTATAAATATTTAGTTTCTCAAAGGTCAAGTGATAAAACCTGGCTTGTGCCTATTAATTATTTGCTTTTTAAAAAAATTGTTTGTTTTTATCACTGGTTGTAGTAGCAACCTGACCTGCTATTCCTTTCACACAAATAGGCTCTCTGATCTTATAGAACTTTAGCTGCTAGAGCAGCAGTTCACAGGACTGGGCCATGAAAGACATTCTGGCCATATTGAGAGATCTCCATCAGTGTGGATAAACATTTGCTGCTCTCAGATGTGGTATGAAGGCTCACTTATATGAAGGTGCTCTATAAATGTTAAATAAAGTTTGGGCAGTTTCTAACATTTGTCAATTTCATTTTGCAGAATTAGTATTGTTTAAAAAAAGATTTTCTATAATGTCAGCAACTAAGCATATATTTAAATATGTAGGTTCCAACATTCACTGTGTGTTTCCATGCCACTAAAGAATCATGCAATTAGCAGCCCTATTAAGCTGGCCACCTTACAAAATATTGTTCTTCAGTGAGGCTATTCAGATAATGAATTTGCAGTGTTCCTGACTTAAGTAGTATCTGAATATAGCTTGCACCATTCCTCTGGCATGGATTCCAAGCCTTTAAGAGCTGCAAAACAGACAAAAATTCAACAGATGCAGCTTTCTCAGTATGATGAAGATGAGGGGACGGGAAACACTTCGCCTGTTGTATTTCTCCTTGTCGTGCAGTGTTAAATGTAGAGGATTACAAATCCTGCCAGAAATAAAAGTGCCAATTTTATGTTTAACGGTTTCATTTTGCTGAAGTCAATCAGATTAAGCTGATTTATGAGCAAATATTCTGGTGTAAGGCTTGTGTGGATCACAGCCACAAGTTTAAGAGCAAGTAATAGCCACCTAATGGCACAGCGGGGAAATGCTTGACTAACAAGCAGAAGGTTGTTCTGCTTGTAAACCTGTAAACTTGTAAACCTGTAAACCGCCCAAAGAACTTGCGTTTTGGACGGTATATAAATGTATTAAATAAAATAATAATAAATAAATAAGGTTGCCAGTTCGAATCCCTGTTAGTACTATATTGGGCAGCAGCGATATAGGAAGATGCTGAAAGGCATCATCTCATACTGCGTGGGAGGAGGCAATGGTAAATCCCTCCTGTATTCTACCAAAAACAACCACAGGGCTCTGTGGTTGCCAGGAGTTGACACTGACTCGACGGCACAACTTTATTTTAAAATAGCTTAAGGTAAAGTAAAGTGTGCCGTCAAGGTTTATGATCTCTGACATCCTTTAAAAAGTCCTTAAAGACATATTTCTTCACCCAAGCTTTTAACTGATATTGTTTTGATTGTTTTGAATGTTATTTTTAGAATATTGTTTTAAAAATTTTAAATTGTGTTTTACATTTCTTGCTTTTAAATTTTTGTTTTGTTTTGTTTTTGTTTTTAATTAATGTTTTACTTTTTAATCTTGTAAACTGCCCAGAGACGTACATTTTGGGTGGTGTAAAAATATGACAAATGAATAAATAATAAGTCACTTTCGACTCATTCATTCATTCAATCGATTTCTATACCGCCCTTCCAAAAATGGCTCAGGGTGGTTTACACAGATAAATAACAAATAAATAAGATGGATCCCTGTCCCTAAAAGGCTCACAATCTAAAAAGAAACATAAGATAGACCCCAGCAACAGTCACTGGAAGTAATGTGCTGGGGTTGGAGAGGGCCAGTTACTCTCCCCCGGCTAAATAAAGAGAATCGCCACATTAAAAGGTGCCTCTTTGCCCAGTTAGCAGGGGATTCGAACCAGCAACCTCTTTCTCCCTAGGCAAGTTACTTCCATAAATCACAGCCAGGAAGGAAGATTTTAAAAATTGGTGAATAAAACTAGATTACTGAAACCAATCATTACTTCTGTAAAACAAACTTCTACTGAAAGTGCCTGCAAATATGGTAAGAAGTCAGTTTACACCTAATATTGAAGTACTTGACCATATAATCAAAATAATTAAAGATAAAACCTTTCACTAGTTTTAAATGATGCTTCCCTGGCTTCCCACTGTCATCAATCTAATTCATTTATGGAGTGAACCAGATGGCTTTTAAAGACAGTCTCTAACTGGAAACCCCCGTCCTCTTGGTATTATGTTTCTTTATTCTCATGTTATATTCTTGTTCTGTGGGGCCTAATTTTAAGCTGTGGTTTTCTTTTCTTTTTTTTTAAAGAGAGTCCTTGTCTCTTTCTTTTCCAATCTCTATATATTATAGAATCTCCCAAGCCTGGGAAAGCACTTTAATGCTTCCTGGCTATGGCTGAAATCCAAAAAATTTCATGCCCATGTCGGCATTTTCCATGAAGCCTTTGGCCTTTACTCTGTTTTAACTAAGCCTAACCTAATGGCGCAGCAGGGAAATGACTTGAATAGCAAGCCAGAGGTTGCTGGTTCGAATCCCCGCTGGTACGTTTCCCAGACTATGGGAAACACCTATATCGGGCAGCAGCAATATAGGAAGATGCTGAAAGGCATCATCTCATACTACGTGGGAGATGGCAAAGGTAAACCCTTCTTGTATTCTACCAAAGACAACCACAGGGCTCTGTGGGCGCCAGGACTTGAAACCAGCGCAACAGCACTTTTACCTAAGTACTTACTTACTTTACTTACGTGTAAATGAAATAATCCCCAAATTTTATCCTGCTTCTTCTTCCAAGCATGAATTCTCCTAAAGCAGGGTCTGCCCTGGTTAGCATTTGAATGGGAGACTACATGTGAGAGTGCTGTAAGATATTCCCCATAGGGGATGGGCAGCTCTGGGAAAAGCATCTGCTTGCTTGCATACAGAAGGTTCCAAGCTCCCTCCCTGGCATCTCTACATAAGGCTGAGAGACTCCTACCTCCAACCTTGGAGAAGCCACTGCCAGACAATACTGGTCTAGATGGACCAATGGTCTATGTCAGTTTCCTATGCTTCTATGTTCCCTTCCCTTCCTCTGTTGTCTCCCTTGTGCCAGTGAGCCCTTTAGGACAAAGCTCCGTCCTCATATACGTTGTAAAGCACCATGCACATAGATGGTGATTATATATATATATATATATATATATATATATATATATATATACACACACATACATATATAAAATTGATGGTGCTGGTAACAAAACACAACCTGCTGGTTTAAGAGCAGAGTAAAGGCTATCTCATTTTGGCTCAAGATCCAAAGATCCACAAAGCCAGGAGACTGGGGCAATGTCACAAATTGTGCTCACTTGCAACTTGCCCTCCATGCATCCACACTTTTCCTTGGTCTTTGTGGTCCAAATCAAGATGGGGAGGATGGAGTGCCTGGCACCAGCAAAGATGCCCCACATTGTCCTGGACTTACTTACTTACTTATTTTTACACTTATATCCCGCTCTTCCTCCGAGGAGCTCAGAGTGGTGTACATGGTTGTTTTTATCCTCACAACAACCCTGTGAGGTAATTTAGGCTGAGAGATACATGAGTGGCCCAGAGTCACCCAGTGAGTTTCATGGTTGAATGGGGATTCAAACTCAGGTCTTCCCAGTCCAACATTCTAACCACTATGCTATGCTGGCTCTCTTATGGCTCTCTGGACTTATACTGTCTTATGAAGCAACTGAGCCTTACTGTACTGTTACAGGTATAACAACCTAGTGAAGGTTACAGTCAAGTATAACAACCTAGTATGCAATTTTACTTTGAACTAGTGGAAGTTTCCTTACAGCTTTCAAGGGGGAAAACTTATGTGTATTACAATAATATAACCTGGATGCCTCCAGAAAACAGCCCTGGAATTTATAAGTGTGCATTTGTTTTGGAATAAATGAAAACAAATAACTGAATGATGTCAATTTGGTTTAGATTTCATTTGTTAGAAAACAAATGCAAATTGAAGTGAATGAGTAAGAAATCACATCTATTTTGGTTACTCATCCATTTTCGTTTTGATGGCATGCTCCTAGCAACTGCCTTTTTTAAAAATCCAGAATGCCTAAACCCTGCATCACTTAGGTGGGGGAGTTGCAGACGCCAGTGGGAAGCACAGTTTTTTGTGGTGGCCGCTATTTTTTCCTAATAAGACATTTTTCAGTACAATAAATGAAATATAAAAAGGGGGAAATAAGTGAAAAGAAAGAAAGAAAGAGAGAGAGAGAGAGAGAGAGAGAGAGAGAGAGAGAGAGAGAGAAGAAAGAAAGAAAGAAAGAAAGAAAGAAAGAAAGAAAGAAAGAAAGAAAGAGTGATTTTAATGAATGAACAATATAACAAATGAGGTATTTAATAACAAAAATGATTGAGTAATGAATCCCTTCAAAATTCTTGCATATCCCTTGGGGATAAAAACTCTGAGATTAACTCTGAATCTTGTATAAGCTAAATCTTGGAATACATTTGTCCTGGTTCAGCTAAGGAAATCTGCCTGCAATATTCGGCTTCCACATATATATCATTTTCTGGATTGATAACTGTGGGCATAAATCCGATGTGCATCTAAATAGAGTAGATATTCTTTTCTACATTGCTGTGCTTTTGAAGGGATGCACATTTAATTGCGCACTTCAATGTGTATCCCAATTCTGGAGCAGCTAGTGAAAAATACCCCTATGAATGTGACTAGAATTGAGTGGGGGTTCCTGCCTACGTTCTTTACAGTGCAGGTGACACTGAGGTGGTCAAATATTTTGGAGAATTGCTTTGGCATAGGGTGTCATGTTCCCAGTACTAAGTCATGACTACCGAGACAGAGCGCCATACTGCTTTGAAAAATTATAACAGATTGAGTATCATAGCATAGTTCACTAGAGACACTGAAGGCATCTTTATTTGCAGTCAGGGGCAGTGACAGCATTGGGCCATGGAAGATTGTGATTAGTTAGTTCCTGCCTGAAAAGCCAGCTGTGCTATAACTTTCACTACTTTGGCATTGAACCGTTGCTCTTAATAGGCTTTGCACTCTGCAGTCATTCCCTACCCCATGGTATGATGGCAGCAGTCTTCTTAGCAGGAAATACTTGCACTCCCAGCTCAAGCAGGAAGTTTCTGCATAGGGGTGTGCACAGAACTGGTTTGGTTGGTTTGGTTCGAATCCAAACTGGATTGGAACTGACCTGGCCCAGTCAGGCTTTGGGCTGAGCTGGTGATGCCAATGGCCTCTGCACATGTGCGGAGGTCACAAAAATGGCCTCTTCACATGCGCAGAGGCTCCAACTGGACCACTGCCAGCCTGGGCTGTCATTCAGGAGGCTGGTGTGGGGCTTGGAGGTTCCCCTGCCGCCACCTCCTCCCATGTCTCCGCTGCCACCTTGCTGCCTCCGCCACAGCCTCCACTAAAGGTACAGAGGCCCTTTTCTCTCCCCCCGCCCCCATCTTTACGATAAGGATTTATGATGCACTCTTTACTTGTAAAGGGGAATCCTCAAGAATTCCCCTTTATAAGTATCCCCGAACCAGCCCGCAAACTGGTTTTTAGAACCAGGGCTGGTCCAGTTCAAAATCTGGGCCGGCTCTATTTGAATCTTGGTTCAAATCAAGCCGGCTCACAGATCCTGCAGCCCTTGTGTGGGATACTGAAGGAAGCCAGCAGTGCCTTCTTCTTCTGTCCCCTCTCACCACCACAAGGCAAGTTGTAGCTGAAGAAAGTGTGCTGAGCTTGCCAATGTCACTGCCAGGCAGTGGAGCAAGGATCAAGTAGAGAAGAAGCAATCCTTTGTGGAGGACAAAGAAATGGGGACCTGGCTGTTTTAAAAGACTGTGTAATTATATTCAGCTTGTTCTCTCTGGGAATTTTTTCCTGAAGCAATTGATTTCTTTGGTGAGCAGAAGTGGTAGTTTTTCTTTACATACCAATATATACTTTTAAAAAGACAGTGTCAGTGCAAGCCTAAACTTGTCTGCTCAGAAGTAAATCCCACTGAATGCAATGGTAAGCTTGATACAGACATTATGCTGTACAAGTGTAGAGATGTCTGTACTCATATACATGTTTGTGTGAATGACTGTACCTGTGTTCATTTTAAAAGTGAAACTGGATACAAGCCCTTCAGATGTGTGCTATGGAATGGAAGTGTACCTCTGTACCTGTGTTCAGCATAACATGTGAATGACTGTATCTGTACATCTGTACACTATAGACCCATTGTACACATGTTGAACATAATGTATGAATGGGCCTCTTCTCTCAGCTAAAAGTATAGACTTACTGCCTATACATATCTTCAGCCTTCTCTTTCTGGAAATATTTCCATTTGTGGCTGCTTTATGGACCTAAGCCAAATTCTGTGAGCCCAGGTTTAGAAACCTTTATTTAAATGCCTATCAACATCCTTCTTTGTAGTCTTGACTATATTTACAGTACTATAAGAATGAGAGGGCTGGACTCTTCTCTTCTCTACCCTTTTCCTTTCACCTCAGTTGAATAAAACATTTTGCCACAAACTGTTGGTTCTGCTGATGGACTCAATTACAAGTGCTGCTAACAACATCAACATGCCCTGAAGAAGACATTTAAGTGAAAAATCAAAATGAAATTATTTATAATTGGGATTCAAAATCTATGTGACGTTGATAACTAAGCATATGGAACAGAATTCCAAAAGAAGGCCACAAAGAAAGGTATTAACTTAATGGCTTAAAAGTTAGTAATGTATTTATAGAGAAGAAAGCAGCAAAGAAAGGGGGGGGGGAGAATTTGACAGCAAAAATAAGTGAAATTAAACATTTAGATAAATGGCTTTTTACTCTTCAGCTAGTATAATTTGGTCTTCAAAATATATATTTTTATTTTGCTTTATTCTTTTTGAAATATAGAATTACACATGTGTTACTGGAGTGTCTAAATAATATGATAGCCATTTTTTGTAGCAGGGCTCCTTTAACACCAGCAAAGCAGGCAAAGATTCAACAGTTTGAGTTTGTTATATCACATTGGATGATACTTCTCCCTAAACCTGCCTAATATCTGTAGGAAAATCCAATAATCCAATAATTATTGGATATGCATGAGCATCCAATAATTGACTATGCTATTGCAGTCTATGCACATTGGATTTTATGTTCATAGAACACATTCAAATGTTAATTCTCCACATGAGTGTCCAGAGAACTGGAAGTGGGACAAACACATCACTAGGGAAGACAGACATATTCTTACTCCTCACCATGCATATGGAACAGATTGAGGAACAATATCATCCAATCTAGCCCTTAATCATAAAGACAATGGATGCTGCTTTCCTGTCATAAAGCAGCACCTGTTGAATCTCTGCCTGCTGTGTGAAGAAGCCCTGCCTGAAAGGTAGCAATTCTTATCATATATAGGGCACTGAGGCCACTATTCTTGAAGCACCTATTTAAATCCCTGAAAGAAATGGCTTGAGGATGACCTTCTCTACCCTCTCAGGGTGACCCAAGGTATTGTGATGTCCAAAGCAAAATATAAAATGCTGCTTTGCCCCATATGTGCTATACCCCTGGTGAGGGCCTGCCCTCTTTCAAAACCAGCCTTTGCAAGCTATGAAAGTGCATAGGGGGCAGGCAGCAGGGAAAGTTGCAAGCAGCCTCCTCTTCTCTCCTATGCTACTCCTATGCTACTAGCAAACTTTGCAAGGGTCAAATTAGTCTTAAAGAGCTGCTTATGAGGAGGAGGCAACACCTTATCCTTCCCCAGGAAGCCCTCTGTGCCACTTGAAAAGATGTCCCTGAGGGTTGCACAATCCTTGGGGGCATTTTTTTGGGGTGACACAGAGGGCTTCCTCTGAAGAAGAGGACATCAAAAAAACTGGCATATCCCTCAACAGTTAGTTGGGAAATTCTGTTAGGCTGCTCTCTCACTGCACCAGAGCTTCCTTGCTCGGTGTCATGGCTCAGACTTCTGACTCAGAAGAGTCAGAGGAGGAACGAGAGGATTCGACTGCTAGTGAGGGCTCAGAGGCACAGCAACAGGATTTGGCAGGGAGACCAGACTCTGGAGCTGAGGAATCAGAACAGTTGTCAGACATGAATCCTGATCAGCAGCAGGCTGAACAGGAGGAGGCTGGGATTTCACCTGTCTAGAGAAGACGTCTCAAGAGGAAAGCTCAGTGGGAGACACGCAGGCGCAGGAGATCACAAGAGAGGAAGCAGAAGTACTGATTCAGGGAAGCCTGATTGGCTGCTGGTTCTCTTGAGCCATATATCAAGCAGTCTGTGCTTTCTACCAATGCTGTTAGCAACTTTCGCTGACCGCGGACCGTGTTCTATTTTGAATTCTTAACTTTTCCGAGTTCCAGTTTGCCCTTGTTTTGTTCTTTCCTGCTCTGAGCTCTTGTTCCATTAATTCTTTGCTCTGGTATGCTTAGTTCTTTTTTATTCCTTGCTCTATGGTTTTATTTTCAGTTATTACTCAGTTATTGTTAGAATGGGGTACCTAGTTCAGTTCAGGGGGGCTTGATTAATTTACTATTTTCTTTGTGAGCCTTTTTGCTTTCCTTCGTGCAGCTTTGCTGCTACTTTCTGTTAACTCACAGGGGGAGTGCTGAAGGGGGTTATATATCCTGTTGGGTTAGCCAAGCTAACAGATTTACGACACTCGGTTTGTCAGCCATTATTGCCAATATAATCCCACTGCATGAGAAGATCCTGAATTGCATCTCCCATTTATGTTCCATATAGTCAGCTGTGGAGCCAGCCGAATGGTGGCCTGGGTCTGGCTCCGCTTGACGGCCCCCTCCAGTTATGTCCATGCACGTGATTTCACATGCACGGGGTCATGGCTCAGGCTCCGGAGGAGCCCAAAGCAAACTTCCTCCTCCTGCCAGGGCTGTCGAGACCCTCAGCAAACTCTTTCTTTTTTTTTATTTCAGGCAGCGCCAGAGAGGGAGAGAAAGGGGAAAACGTCCAATCAGGCAACCAGCACTGCATGAAATAACAAGCTGCGAGCGAGCTTGGGCTCTTGGCAGCCCAGGCCACGCCCCCTTGCATGTGACATCATGCTCAAAGGGGACATGGCCCGGGCTTCCGAGAGCCCAAGCAAGCTCTCAGCTTGTCATTTCAGGCAGTGCTGGCTGCCTGATAGGATATTTTCCCGTTTCTCTCCCTCTCTGGAGGGAGAGAAAGGGGAAAACGTCCTATTGGGCAACCAGCACTGCCTGAAATAACCAACAGAGAGTTTGCCCAGGCTCTCTGCAGCCCAGATGTGGTAGCGGGGAGTTCACTCTGGGCTCCTCTGGAACCCAAACCACAGGGCTTTGGCGGTCCTTTCCATTGGCGGCCTGGGTTCTTTGAACCCATTCGCACAATGGTTGTTATGCCCCTGCATAGAGTCCATGTTTAATCATTCAAGCAAGTCAGACACAACATTCTTACTCCTCAGAGATTCATTCAGATCCCCACAAATGAATCTGAATTACCCTCCAGCATGGTTTCCAGACAGTGAGCTTTACACCACAAAAAGTGGTGTAAACTGTGGCATTTTGTGGTGCCGATTTAAAACCACAGTTGAAATCTGTTGCCTCTTACAATGGGCAAATACAGCTTTTTTTGCAATGCAGATGCGACATTATAGGGCTGTAACGCAGCAATAACACACGAAAGAAGGCATCAGAAATGTGAACTGCACTTTGCTTACAGCGCAGGGACTGTGATGTCAGGACACAGGCAGTACGGAAGGACACTTAAAGGATAAGTTGTGACGCTGTGGTAGCATGCAATCTAGAAAGCACCCAGGACAACATAGGAAAGGATTAACAGCAAGAGAGCAGGCATGCCCTCAAATCTTGCCTGTAGGCTTCCAGTGGCATCTGGTGGGCCACTGTGTGAAACAGGATGCTGGACTAGATGGGCCTTGGGCCTGATCCAGCAGGGAAATGCTACTGGTAAGTTAATATAGCCCTTGGGATCTTCACTTCTGCACATAAATGGCACAACCAGACCCATGCTGACACAAAGTACTGTGCCCTGTACCTGTTTTCTATGCTAAGGGAAAGGCAGTGAAACAGGGGAGAGAGGAATGAAGGAGGAATTGGCACCATACTGGATCTTCTGGCTCAAGGCAGGGAGTGAGTCCAGACTATACCATAACAATGAGATGCATTAATTCTATATTCCCCTTAGCATGCCTCTTGTGCTGTTCCTCAAAGAAGAAATATCATCCAGAAAAAATCACGTCCTTTCCTTTCCTTTCCTTTCCTTTCCTTTCCTTTCCTTTCCTTTCCTTTCCTTTCCCCTTCTCTAGGATTTCCAACATACAGGAGTCTCAGGATTTCCAGGATCCAGGTGCCTGGAATCTCCAGGAATCAATATCACTCTCCAGGTGATTGCTGAAAGCAATCCTGGAGATGTTAATGTTTTGGTGTAGTAAAAAATATTGGGAATGAATGTTGCAGTGGTGGGGGGATCTGCAGAAAAAAACTTTCATTAGAGCTGGCAACCCTACCCTTCTCCTAGGGGCATAGCAAGGTTAGAGTGGGCCCTGGGACATAAAGTGAAGATTGCCCCTTCTTCCCCCCCCCCACACACTCCACCTTCTTCAAAGAGTCATGTGAGAGGGAAAGCAAAGAACAACCTGTCACTTGGCCAGTGGGCCATGGTCATTTGTCTCTCCTTGTTCAATTGTAGCTACTCCCTTGCCTTATCCCCTTCTAGGCTAGCATAAAGAGGCCTGGGCAAGTTTGTCTCAAAGAGCAAGAACTAAAGGCAAAATACATGTCCTATTTCTGTGGAGACAAGAGAAGAAATACAGGGGAAGTACTCTCTTTACTTTAAGGCCTGGGAAATAATACCCATACAACTGTGTTCATTATTCAAGAGTGTGTTTCTCAGGACAATCTCCAGAAAAAGGGATTCCTTGGTTGTCATCAGGCTGCTGATTAGCACAGTCTTACTGGTGGGTAAGCAGCAGAATAATACCTTTTAGAATCCGCTGAAGAATGTTCAGCTGTTGCATCACTTATCAGATGCCAGCCCCGCCCCCCACTGTTTCAAATGACAGAGCATCAAAAGAATATCTATCTATCTATCTATCTATCTATCTATCTATCTATCTATCTATCTATCTTTATGCACTGCCTGATATCTCTTTCTCTCTAGACGGTGTACATAATCCAAGTTACAGCAATTAAAACATTTCACAGAATAACAACAATTAAAAACAATTCACAGGCTAAAACAAAACAATTTCAGAGAGTAAAACAATTAAGCAGTTTAAATTAGTTTTAATTAAAAGCCTGAGAAAACAGGTATCTTGAGGGTCTCTTAAAAAGCAATCAAGTGATGGAGAAGCTCTTATTTTGACAGGAAGTGCATCCCAAAGCCCTGGGGCTATATTGATGGCTTCAAGCAGTCCTCAGAAAATGGAATCAGTTACTTCCAATTTCTATTTATTACCTAAACATAAACATCCTGGTAGTCCCTGTCTTAAGGAAGCTGGGGAGAAATGTGGAACTGGTGAATGAATCAAACAAATGAGTCCAACATTAGTGCCTTAGAGATTCTGACATTATAACCAAGACATTGACATGATTCCACCATCATCTCCAATGGCAGCTAGTGCCTCCAAAAATCCAGAAGCACCATAGTTGCCTTACTGGACTCACAAATTGTTTCACTGGCCCATTCTGAGCATTGCCTTCATTTATATCATTTCCATTTACTTTAAGAACCGTTCCACTGCATTAATGTTTGGTTTACACCCTCATTTAAGATGAAATAATATATAAACTATATTAGCTATTGAATTACTTTCCAGAGATAGGAATGGATGAAATCACTTCCTTAAACTTGCTGAAATATAATATTCATCAAATCCTCTTTGAAAAGACAGAAGCATCCCTATTCAAAGCTAGGTAAGGATGCGCGAAGCAAAGGGGTCAGCTTTTTCCAGAAACATAGTCGCACTTTCCATACAGTGATCAGAAACAGAAACGAAGCATGGGCTTTGCTTCTTTTCTTCAGTATTATTGAGACCCTCCATTACTTACAATGGATGAGAAAGGGCAAGGACTCTCCCCACCCTTCACTTTCCCTCTCCCTCTCTCCATGTGTTTATGAGTGGATAAACTATGGATATCTGCATCATTTTGATTCTTTTTGAAGCTGTTTGTTTTTGCATCCTTTAACTGGCTTCAGAGTTCTGTTTTTTCTGGCTAAAACATGCCCTTGCTATTCCAGAATCTCCAGAATATGTCCTCAAAATATGTCCAAAAGAGGTAGGAAAATGGGGTTACAAACAAATGTCACAGAAGCTTCCTCCCCATGTGCTTTCAGCCTCCCTGCCCCCAACACTCATGAGCACTAGCAGCAATTTTTAAAGAGAAGTGGACATTGAGGATCCGTCCTTCCTAACCAGTCAACAATGAAATCTCATGAGCAGCACATGGCACAAGCAAGTATGAGATAAACACAACAGCAAGCCATAAGTTAGCATACCCTTCCCCACTGTAGAACCATGTACATGAATCAGAGCCTATATGCATAAATGTTTGTATGATGAGGCCTTACTCACATTCCTAAGATTGTTCCCCGGCCCTCTGTATATGTAACCTACGTGCCCAGAATATGTGTGAACCATTACTGTCTCAACAAAATAATCACAAAATTTTATTTGGTCATTTGGTTGGTTTAGTAGTAGCTAGTTAGTTAGTAGTTAGTCCATTTGTTCATCCGTTGGTTCATTCGTCAAAACTATATAAACCCCATCTTTCTTGCTGGAGCAATTCAATTATTCTTTGCTGTTTGGCCTATTCTCTTTCACAGACCTAAACTTATACTTGCAGTGCCTGAAGAAGGAGGAGCAATGAGAGCAAAGGTCTGGGGAGTGGAAAATGAAAAGCAAGCAGAAATAGTCAATGCACTATTAAAGGCAAGAAAGGACCAGCATTAGATTATTCTTGCTGCAGAGAGAAAAATCCAGGGTGCTTTATACAATTAGCATCAGATTGTGGACATGGAGCTAGCACTGTGTAAAATGTATGTATGTATGTATGTATATGTATTTGTACACCACCCCAAACTTCCATCGCTGGGCAGTTTAAAGCAAAATAAAACAAATTAAAACCACAAGTCTAGTTAAAAAGCTTCGGTGAATAAATGTGTCTTTAAAGACTTTTTAAAAGTTGTCAGAGATGGGGATATGATTCTTTCAGCAGGGAGCATATTCCAGAGTCTCAGGGTGGCAACAGAGAAGACTAACCAGAGCATTGGATCACAAGGAGCCAATATCATACTGATACGGCCATGCTCACATGAACAATAAGGTTTATCTTAACAAATCCTGAATGTACCTCATCTTCTCCTGCTGAGCAGTTGAACTCACAGCTCTCCACTTCATATGATCTTTTTTGAAAAGAAAAAGTTACTTTTCACTTGGTGGCTTAAAAAATGTGGTACACTGGTGAGTTTTCACTGACGTTTGGATATGTTGAAGCAGCCTTGTGAATGAATCCCAACGTAATCTGGTAGGTTTACTATTTATTACAGGTGGCACTGAAAACCTTAACTGAAGGATAGATGCACATTGAATTTAGAAACATTTGTGAGATGCTTTCCTAATGTTGATTGCCACTGGACATTTAAATTCAGTGAAAGCTGAAGCTTCTGATGGGCTTGATGCTATGAACCCTCTTGAATTCTGACCAATATAGATTCACTCTTTCTAGATGTGTCAGCATGAGTGCAAAGAGTTTACGATGCATTACTAGCATACATAGCTTGACAAAAATGTCTGGCAAGGGTTTGTCACAGCTCTGTTGAAACCATCTTGCTCTCTTGTAACAGTTGAGATATTAATGAAAAGACCAGCACAGGGTTTTGGTTGTGTGGGGGGGGGGAGTGTTTTGGGGTTTTTTTAAGTGTATCTCTGGCTTTCTGACATTTGCTTTGGAAGTAAACCCGCAGAGTATAACAATATTTTAAAGAGATTGTTTAAAATCAAGTTCAGCATGAGGGGGCTCCATAAGTAGTAGTAGAGGGGTTTTTAATTTAATAGCAATGCTGCTATGCCTTTTTTTTTTTTATGGTCAATTCCCAAGCATACATTATAAAAAAGGGGAGCGGAGGGTGGGGTCAGACACTGATAAGGCTATGGGCTTATTTTGTCAAATACATTTCATTTCAGGAACCAGAAGGAGAATGATATTGAAGTTATATGCATTTTCAGCATCTAATATTTGAAGTGCATAACGTACACCATTTGTCCTTTTAAAATAATTTCAGCCTCTTCATATTCAGTCTCTTATTCACAGCTTTCTCTAAAATGGAAGCCTCTCAGAAGCATGCTTATTACTGTGCAGAATGATGCCTGAGTACACTTGCATGACTGCTTTGGAAAGTGGGGGCGCAAAGCTAGCAATCCTATACCCACCCACTTGGGGGTATACCCTACTGAACTCAATGGGGAATGGCTCAGTCTGGGGGAGACACTGCCCCCCTCTTGCTCCCCACCCCAAACACCCACGCAGCATTAAGTAGGGTGCCAGAGGTTCAGCATTCAATTCCTTGAAAAGCCCATGCTCTGGGGAGGGGGGAGGCCACATCTAGGAAGAGGTCATGGCTCGGTGGTAAAGCATTTGCTCTGTATTCAGGAGATCCAAGGTTCAATCCTTGTCATCCTCAGATAGGGCTGGGAAAGATTCCTGTCTGAAACCCTGGGCAGCCTCTGCCAGTCAGAGTAGGCAATACTGAGCTAGATGGACCAATGGTCTGATTCAGTATGAAGCAGCTTCATCTGCTGCATTGATCAACCAGTAGTCTAAAACGCTGTTTCCCTGTCCTTTTGCACATCCCAATACACCTGCATTTCTTCAGCTGCACTCTGTAGGTGAAAGAAAGAATGAGAAAAACATGAGCAAGTATAGGAACATAGGAAACTGCCATATACTGAGTCAGACCATTGGTCTATCTAGCTCAGTATTGTCTACACAGACTGGCAATAGCTTCTCCAAGGCTGCAAGCAGCCCTATCTTGGAGAAGCCAGGGAGGGAACTTGAAACCTCCTGCTCTTCCCAGAGTGGCTTCATCCCCTGAGGGGAATATCCTGCTTAGTTTAGAAATGTAGTCTGTGTTCACAGCATTGCCTACACAGAAACTGAATTACATTATTAGATCTTTGTGTGTCTTAACACCACTGAAGAATCTTTTTAGCATCCTATGGTTCCATGGTTCCACAGATATGATCGCAGAACAGGAAATGCATGCACAGTTAATGGTTCTAGGTTTTTTGTTCCTTGTATTTCTGCAGTCACTCACCATTTAATCCTGAGTACTTCATTCTTCACACTTTTGTTGGCTACTCCCTATTCTGTATTACATCAATGGCCAGAACAATCCTCAAAGCACTCATTTTGAAGGCCAATTAAACTATGGAACTGTACATTGCTTACAAAGGGTGCCATCATTCATGAGTATAGCCCGATTCAGAAATTATGCTGTCCAACTGTGCAGATATCTGTACAGTCATATATCTGTTTGTGTGAATGACTGTACCTATGTTCATTTTAAAAATGAACCTGGACACAGGCCCTTCAAATGCATGGTACAGACAGGAAATGTATTTCTGTACCTGCATTCAACATAATATGTGAATGACTGTATCTGTGTACAGATCTGTACCTGTGTACACACTGTGTACACTCATTGTATAAGTGTTGAACATAACATGTGAATGGGCCTTATGAAGCACAATATATCAGAAAGGCAGATGGAATTTTCTAAATTGGCGGATGAAACATCCATCCCCATGCTGATCCTAACAGAGAAAAGCTGGTCTTGTGGTAGCAAGCATGACATGTTCCCTTTGATGAGCAGAGCCTTCCCTGCTTGCTTATGAATGGGAGACTACATGTGTGAGCACTGTCAGATATTCCCCTCAGGGGATGGAGCTGCTCTGGGAAGAACAACTGCATGCTTTCATGCAGGAGGTTCAAAGTTCCCTCCAAGACTGAGCTGAGAGAGATTCCTGCCACCAACCTTGGAGAAGCCACTGCCAGTCTGGGTAGACAATACTGAGCTAGATGGACCAATGGTCTGTCTCAGTATGTGGTAGCCTCCTATGTTCCTTTGTTCCCCTAGCCCAATGTGGCATAATGCAAAAGAGTGCCTGATATTCAAAATGCTTTCCTAGCCAAAAGTAACTCCCACCAGAAGGAAAATCACTTTCAAAAAGGCAGGAAAGCACAGGCAAAGAGAGTCATTGGCTCCCCATTCCTGCTGTGATACACTTTAAATTGCTCTCAGGTCCTTAGCTCTATTCAGGCATTCTACAAGTGGGTAGAGTATACCAGGATATATCCAAGTATAGGATATGTGTCAGGTATAGGATATGTTCTCTTGCCCCGCCTCCTGGTGCCAGTGCACACCATAGCCATGCCTCTTGCTCTCCAAAGGTTCAGCATTTGTCTGCAGAGGCAAACACTGAACCCTGGGAAAGTTTCTCCTTGTGATTGGAATGCCAGCTGCCCACAGAGATACTGTTACAGAGATGGACATACCCCACAAAAGTTACCATTGCAACATTTCTGCTCCTTTAAAATGAGTGTGGAGCGAGAAATCTTTGGTTTTTGGATAGCTAATCCTATTGACATTTCTAGGCAGTCATGATCTCGTTAAGTGTAACAGGAAGGGAATTTTAGTTTAGCAAAGATAAAAGGTGTCAATATTCCTAATATTAATCTGGGTGAATTACAGAGTCCCATACCAGAATGGATGACACTGAAGCCTTGTAAACGGGGCCCCTTAAAGACAAATACCTTGACCTATATTTAAACAAGGCTATTTAACTTTCTCTCCCCCCGCCCGCCCTTCCTTCCTTCCACCAATAGCAGTACATAGAAAACAGATTACATTTGAAAGCACATCTATTACATAAAGCAACTGTACCATATACGTCAATGGACAGATCCAGGGAGGAGGCGCTGTAGTTTGTCTATACAACATGGATTCCTATTTCCTGTGGAAAGATTTGTATTGGCAGTGTACCGAAGATGGGAGGTCAAAGTTTAATTCAAACTGTAAACAGTCCTTCAGTACTAACTGTGGAAACCTATCTGCAGAAATAATCATAATATTAGTCTTGGAAGCAATTTTTATGCTCATTGCTTGAGAATCTGGGCAATGACCAAAAATCCATATTGTCTGTTTTTCAGTGGGTAAAATTCATAACTGTTAAAATCAATGGGAATCTTAAAACTGACTTAATCAGATATGAATGAGCCCTCAGAGCTTCTGACTGATAAAGGAAGCTGTTGTAGCAATACAATCTCAATCATCACATCATTTGGACAATTATGTCCTTAACCACAAGAAAAGGATGTCAGAATTCTGGTGGCATCACAGAAAACAAATGTTTTCATCCAAGATGATCCCCCCCGCCCCCTGCATCACTTCAGGTTAGATCACGAATCATGGTGAATGCTTCAATGCCTGTTGTAGGAACATAGGAACTAATACCAGGTGAGTCCATTGATCCATCTAGCTCAGTATTGGTGATATTGACCGGAAGTGGCTTCTCCAAGGTTTCAGGCAGGAATCTTTCCCAGCCTTAACTGGAGACACCAGGGAGTGAATCAGGGTCTTTCTGCATGCAAAGCAAATGCTCTTCCATTGAGATATGCCCCCACCCCAGAATGAGAGTCAATCTAGGTTATAGAAGAAATATTAGTACATAATATGAATATATTACATAAGACCATGGCAATACATTTAACGTAGTCAACTAGTCAGGGGTGTAGCTAGCACAGTGGGGGGCCTGTGTTCCCCCCCCAGTACACACCCTCCCAGCAGCATGCACCCCATGCAGCACCCCATGCAGCACCCCTGCTTACTTGTGGCATGGCAGCTGCAATTTAGGGGTGTGCAAACTGGACCTGGACCAGGGGTGGTTTGGTTCAACCCCAAACAGTCAAACTGAACCGGTTTGACGTCAAACACATTCAGTGTCGAACCTGTTTGCACATTCCTACTGCACTTTGCTTTCGCTCCTGCCAGCAAGTGAGCAGGCGGCAGAGGCAGGGAGCAACAGAGGCAGCGGGCGGGCATGAAGCGACCAAGCAAGCGGGTGGTAGGAGCAAGCATTAGCAGAAGCAAGTGTGGCCAGCCAGGTGGCCAGCCAAAAGACAGAGTGGCCCTCAGAGGCACAGTGGCTCATGTTCCAATGACACCTTGAAACATGGATAGTTCTGGCCCTGCAACCAGTCAAATCCACTCTTCACTGTAAATGTAATGTAGTCTGTATTTAGACAGTTTAAATAAGCTTTCAAGCAAAGAGACTCTATGATCTTCTTCCTAAACTTCTTCCACTGTTTAATTATTTGTGCAGTTACAAAGTCATTCTTATTATTTCATCCAAATAATATTTCCTGTAGTTTGATCCACCAGCTAACATCTCAACGAATGAAGCATGTGTGCTTTGAGGGTCTGTGAGGACACAGTGGGAGCCCTCATGCAACTCCCCCGATCCTCTAAGCATGCACACTGTTGTGCCAGAGCCTAATACTTCTGAGCGCTGCCCCTGTAAGACTGGAAACATGCTGCTGATCTTCACAGTGTGTTTCCAATCCTACAGAACACTTCTGGAGTGCAAGCAGTGCTCAGAAGTATTAGAGGTCTGGCACAAGAGCACACATGCTAGAGGACTGGAGGATTTGTGTGAGGCTCCTGCTGCATTCCTGCAGACCCTCAAAGCACACAGGCTAACCTCTTCTCATGGCAGGTAGAGTGTGGCTTCTTGGGCAATTGAGTTCTGGTGAGCACCGTTCAGACACATGTTTGGCGTAATGAGGAGTCTTTTCCAGTCCCTAGAGGCTTTCTGGCTCAGGGAGTGCTGGTTGATGGCTTACTCCAACCTACTAATGGAATCAACACCCAATAAGGTTTTCTGGCTTGGGGATAGTGAATCCTACAGCAGGTGCCTGCACATTGGGTGGGCTAAGATGGGCAGCTGGTGGCCTTAGACCAGATGCTGCCTGGAGCGGAGGTGTCACACAGGGGTGTAACTATCATAGGGCAAGGGGAGACAGTTGTTTGGGGGCCCACTGCCTTGGCAAGTCTCATGACTGACTCCCCCAGCTGCGCACCCGCCTGGGCTTCCTTCAGTTGTATTCATCCTCTGAAATGGATGTGAGTGTTAAGACCTGGAGCTACCAGAACAGCATGTCTTTCTCTAGTACCATTAAGTGACTTGCATCGTCCACAATTTACAAAACCTTAAAAAAAATAATTTAGGTGATGCTCTATTGTGGCACATAGGTGTTATATATATAAATAGGTTATATAGGAGATATATATATATATATATATATATATATATATATATATATATGCTTTTTGTTACCACTATTCAGCCTCATTTAAGATTTCTGTACTTCATGAGCTGAGCTTCAGTGTGTGGGGGGGCACCATTTTAAAATCTTGTCTCTGGGCCCACAACAACCTTGCTACGCCCCTGGTGACACGCCCTACGTCTTCGGCTGGCTGGCCCACGCATAAGCAGGGAGTCTTTGTTGGGTCGTAAACAGTTGAGCCACTGTTGGGGCGGAGCACCAATCCTCTTTCTTCTCATTATTTGCAATTAATAATGTTGTGGTCCTATTTTTAATCCATAATTATGTCTCATGTCTTTACTGTCCGGGTGCAAAGTGTTCTTTCCACATCCCAGTCTACTCATGTTCTTTTAAATATTTCAAAACTTTTGGCATAATTTGTCTTCCAAACTTCTCTTATTCAGTTAAAAGTTTTCAAGACTTTCCAGACATTCCAAATATACATCTTGCCTCCTAGGCCCCTTCTTATCCTCTCAAGTCTCAAGAATTCAGTTTGAATTCTTCCCAACGGGTTAATATTTTTGAATTTTGACTCTTCAAGCTGACTGAATACAGTACAGTCTGAAGAGTCAACATTCAAAAATATTAACCTGTTGGGAAGAATTCAAACTGAATTCTTGAGACTTGAGAGGATAAGAAGGGGCCTATGAGGTAAGTCATATTTTGAATGTCTGGGAAACTTTAACTTCTATAAGAGAAATCGAAGGACAAATCATGTCTTCCTTTACAACAAGGAGGTCATATTATTACAACAAGCAGGACTGTTATTTACCAAGCCTTGGTTAGGATACGTATACAGTCAGACATTATGGTAAACAATTCCTTCAGTGGAAGAGCTATCAGTAGTTTAATTTTGATTTAATGTTAATGGTGGGTGCTTTGGAAAATATAATTTGTAAACAACAATAAGCTATTTAGCTAGACCATGGCACATCCTAGGGAATCATAAAAGGAAAGCATAGAAAAGATTCATGCACATACAGTACATCAAACCATTCTTTTTTCATATTTTCACAGTGAAATTAGTTATTAATTCCTAAGCACCTGATATGTCACTTCATCCTACTCACACTTTTGAAATCCATTCATTTTTTTAAAGACACTTCAATAACATCTCACCAATAAGCTTTACACTGCCTAGTTCAATCAGTTTATTAGTTGGGGTGAAAAAGGGGCCTCACACTGACTTATTGATTCTTTGTTTCCCCAGACTATGTTCAGTACGCCATTCCCAGATTCTCATTTATGAATCCTGATTCTCGATTAAAAAGACACCACCAAGAAAAAGATTAAGATACTTCTTCAAAGTATACCACTGAGCAGGTCCTTTGGATCTCCAAACTGATTTTCATTCTAGCCCAGGTGTTAAAACCAGCTACTGTAGGTAGCAGAGACTCTTGGGTAAAATGAAAGGCAACATGTGCTGGCTCTTAATCCCCAAGCTAACATCTTCACTTCAGGAAGCTTTGATGTTCTGCAGGGTGTGAAACCATGGTTAAGATTCATGTGGATTAGTCTCACTGGGAAAGAGGAGCCATTCGGCATTTGTTTTCAGTGGATGACCTGCTTTCTCTTTAGACACAGTCGGCACTGAGGCATAGAGCCTACTGTGCTGATTTACAGCTCCTAAAGAGACACAAGTCAACAAGGAAATACGGAATTTGCCATAAAGGAAAATATTCTCAGCCATGCATGTACATAAAGAACTGATGAAAGACAGGCTTAACAGTTTGCTGCAGTTGTCTGAGACATTAACAAACAAGGAAAAGAAAAGAAATCCATTGTAGGCACAACTTAAAACAACAGACAGAGGCTAGAGAATGTTAGGCCCCATTAAAGAGGGTTAATGCAATGCACAGTGTGAAGTGAATGGTTAAAAGCTTCAAATAAGAAATGTACTTTATGCCTCTGTGTCCACCCCAAATCCTATTTGTTAATGCACTCTTAGTAAAGCATTTCCTAGTTACGTGCCATAAATAGATGTAAGCAAAGTGTTTTAAATAAAATATTTTAAATTATAAGGAGAAAAGTAAGGATTCGCTTACAAGAAGCAAGAAGCGTACATGTGTTGATGGTGAATAAATTTATCATTAGAATTAGTAGCATCTAAAAGCTGGCATAAGAGAGGAAAACAGAAGTTCTAGTAAATGTGTTTTGGGGCATACTAAGTGACAATTACAAAACCACTCTGTATAAATGTCTTGTTCAAAACAAAACAAAACCAAATAAAAGGTAGAACACAATATTAGAACCAGTGAATCCCTTTGCAAATAAGAGTTTTAATAACTGGAATTAAAATTGGTGCACATAAATTTGATCATTATAGTGACTACACACACCTGCTATTAAGTTATGACAGTTATGTGTTAAAGATAGGAAGGTTCCAAAGAATTTGTTGATGGAACTAGTTTTGTAAACCATTGTCAGAAATGAAAGGGAAATTATACAATAACCCAATCTGAAGGGTGTTTTTTTTTTTTAAAGAAAAGTACTAATAAGAGCTACTAAGAAATGTATACACAGAATACACCTATTGCAGAGGATATAATAGTATTTCTCCTACTATGAAAGTTGGATGATGCAAATACCTCTTAATCAAGGTTATATATTACTACAAGTACTTTTTCTCTGCTAAAAGCCTCGATCAACAATAAATGTATATAGGGCCAGATCAGATTAATCTCAGCCTGCTGCCCCTTTTGCACATGATAAAGCTGCTGCCTTGTGGTGATAAGGCTGATATGTTCTTGGTTCATCCTTTACTCACATGTAAGGGGTGATCATCTTCATGAGGGATGATTCAGATTATCACCTTGTACATTTGAGCAAAGGATGAACCAAGAATGTGCACATCCTTGCATGACCTAGCGGCGGCCACGTTCACCACAAGGCTGCAACCTTATTGTGTGTAAAAATCAAATAAATAAATAAATAAATAAATAAATAAATAAATGTGTGTGAAAATCTAATAAATAATACATAAATAAAAGGGGCAGCAGGCTGAGGTTTATCTGAACCGACTCTATAGTAAAACTAAATGGAGTGTACAGTGTGTGTAATTTTTATCTTAGGCTTTTGCCCTGTTGCAACAAGAAGTTACATGAATATTCGGAAGAGAAAATAACTCTCATTAAAAGCAATAAATCATTAAGCTTTGACAATACTGATGATAGATACAGTTGATCACAGCGTTGATTAAAACACAAAATTAGAAACTAGTTGCAGGGACCTACCATTATCAGATACCTATAGAGTGCCTTTTCCCCTAAATATCATCTTCAGGAAGTTTTCCTCCCAGCTTTAATCTTTGCCTTTCATTCTCCCATATGACATTCCAACTGTTAATTCCAGTTCTAGCCCTCTCTCAATTGGGTTTGCTTCAAGCTTGGTATGCCAACATTTTGCACATGCCCATTTCAGTAAATTGAAGCCAAATCTGTGGCAGGTATTTGCCTCAAAAATGGAAATGTTGGGCTTTTGTGTGGTGTGAATCTTCCTCCCTGGCTTGTCCAGCCCCCTCCCCTCTGTTATTGGCTGGCTACGTTCAAAATAAGGTCTAGGTATAGCAATAGAATTGGTTGGCTGCTATTAATTGTTAGGTTCCATTGTCTGTTTTTATCCTTCTCACTGCCACTGCTTTTGCAGTCTTCTGCCAGGCACGCTGATCCCTTTTGGGCCTGACTCATGAAAATATAAAGCTCCCTTTTCAAAATCCTTCCTGCAACTTGCCTTCGTGAAGCTGCCAGACAAATGAGAGATTAATACAAAGAAAACCCAGCTTTCCCAAACTCCACCTGCCAAAAACATCATTTAAATTACATATTGAGCTCAAATATTGCCTCTCCTCACCAAAGCATTCAACCAGTGGAGGTGGGGTGGGGAGCTTTTAGAAAGGTGAGGAGAGCAAGACTGTGGGGAAAGATGCCACAGCTTTGAAGAAAATAAAATGCAAACTTCCATGCAAAATCATGTATTTAATTAATTTATTTCCCACACTGGCTCAGAGCAGCTTACAGCATTTTTTTCTAAATGTTAATACTCCTGATCTCAAGGGGTACACAGTCTAAAAAATAAAATAAAAATGGGAACTTGTATTGCTTCAGAAAATCTTGAAACACTCAAAGGAGTCTGGTTGACATCCAGCCTAATGAAGCACTGGTACGGTGACACTGTGAACACTCAAAAGGGGAAAGGCAAAACTCATCATTCTCTCCTTAAGAACATAAGAACAGCCCTGCTGGATCACGCCCAAGGCCCATCTAGTCCAGCATCCTGTTTCACACAGTGGCCCACCAGATGCAGATACAGGCAGATGCAGATACAGGCAGGAGAGAGGGCATCTCTCCTGCTGTTACTCCCCTGAAACTGGTACTCAGAGGCATCCTGCCTTTGAGGCTGGAGGTGGACTATAGCCCTCTGACTAGGAGCTGATGATAGACCTCTCCTCCATGAAGTTATCCAAACCCTTCTTAAAGTCATCCAGGTTGTTGGCTGTCACCACATCTTGTGGCAGAGAATTCCGCAAGTGGATTATGTGTTGTGTGAAAGAGTACTTCCATTTGTTGGTCCTAAACTTCCTGGAAATCAATTTCATGGGATGACCCCTGGTTTCTAGTGTTATGTGACAGGGAGAAGAATTTCTCCCTATCCACTTTCTCCACACCATTCATGATTTTATAGACCTCTGTCATGTCTCCCCATGTTGTCTTTTTTCTAAACTAAATAGCCCCAGGTATTGTAGTCTTGCCTAATAAGAAAGGTGCTCTAGGCCCCTTCTTTCTGAAGCTGACTGTGACTCCCCAAAATATGTCCCTGAGGGTTGTGCAACCCCATGGTGTAGTGGTTAGAGTGCTGGACTAGGACTGGGGAGACCAGAGTTCAAATCCCCATTCAGCCATGATATTTGCTGGGTGACTCTGGGCCAGTCACTTCTCTCTCAGCCTAACTTACTTCACAGTGTTGTTGTGAGGAGAAACCTAAGTATGTAGTACACTGCTCTGGGCTCCTTAGAGGAAGAGTGGGATATAAATATAAAGAGAGAGAGAGAGAGAGAGAATTAAATTAAAGTAGCCAACCCGCACAGAGCATCTGTGTGCTCTTTGGGGGCCTGCTGTTCCCCTCTCCAGCCCCTCTCTTTTGCCCCCTCTCCCACCCTCTTTCCCCGCTCTCTCTTGCCCCCTTCCCTCCCTCACTCTCTCTTGTCCCCTCCCTTCTGCCCCACTCTCTTTTGCCCCCCTCCCCCACCCTCTTGCCCCTCTCTCTTGCCCCCTCCCCTCCCTCCTGCCCCACTCTCTCTTGCCCCCCACTCCCTCCCTCCATCCCCACTCTCTCTTGCCCCCTCCCCTTCCCGCTGGCCCCACTCTCTCTTGCCCCCCTCTCCCTCCCACCACAGTCAGGTCCTTCTTAACGGGGCAGCGGCAGCGGGCTGAAAAGTTTCCCTCCCATCATGGTCTCCGATGCCTCCGGTGGCCAGGCCTGGCCAGGCCGCCACCTCCACCTCCCGCCAGGTTGGGCCGCCGCCTCTTCCATACCTGGGACAGCCTGGCCTGGACAGGACAGGCCATCCCGCTGCCTCCAAGCCGCCAGCCGAGGGCATCTCCTCTGGCTGCTTTGCGGCCCCCCCCCCCACCGCCGCCACTTTCTCTTTCCCCTCAACTCTGGCTGGGCCCAGGAACTCTCGCAATGTGTCGCAAGAGTTCTGCCACCAAATCCAGGAGGACTCGCACCGGCTAAGAGAATTAAATATATAGATACTCTGCAGAATAGTTGATATGAATATGAAGCTGTATGTATTTGGAGATTGCATAGTAGGAAGGGGGAAATTATATTTCCCTATCATGGGTGCATAAAACAGTGATAATATCTTGTAGAGTAACAATATCTTAGGTTCAGCATAGACTTTCAGTTACTCTAAGCACATTGCCACCTAATGAAGCAGCAGGGAAGTAATTTGCCTAGGGAGTAAGAGGTTGCTGGTTCAAATCCCTGCTGGTATGTTTCCCAGACTATGGGAAACACCTATATCAGGCAGCAGTGATATAGTAAGATTCTGAAAGGCATCATATCATACTGCATGGGACATGGCAATGGTAAACCCCTCATGTATTCTACCAAAGAAGACCACATTACTCTGTGGTCGCCAGGAGTCAACATCGACTCAAAGGCACAACTTTAAGCACACAATTGGGGATATTGATTTTTACATGGCCTCTGATGGCTTATAAGGAAATAGCATACAAAAAATATGAATTTTTAATTTTTCTAACAAAGATGCTAGAAATCTAAGGATTTGTGAGCAATATAACATGTATGAATTTTTGTGAAAATATATTTAACAAGTAACTGAAAAATCTAAGACACACTTTATCCAACAAAGCATTTGTAAGCTATATTTTTCTGCTAGAAAGCGAAGCTAGTCCCAAAGTGCATAGAGCTGAGTTTTGACAACAAAATGGCTCTGGGTTAGGCTTCTTGTGGATGAGAACCCTGACATGGGGAGGGACATTTAACACTCTGTTCTCACCATAGCCACAATCTCAATGATCCACTGACAGTTGCTCTTTTCCCTGGGAAAAAGCTCTGATTGGTGAGTTTTTCAGGTCAAATAGCAGCAGTGTCCAATCAGGAAGAAGATCATGGAAAGGAAAGAGTGTGAAACTTCCCCTCCTCCATGCCACTGTACCAGTCTGCAGGGGCCCTCATCCAACTGCTGTTCACTTAATTTTTTTTTTTTAAAGCACACTAGCCCCCAACACTAGTTTGACTTTCAAAGGACATGCTCATACCCCCTTTAGCCAAAAAGGGGCATGGAATCTGGATTAGGAGCTCTTGGATTAGAGACAGGATGAAATGGATGGCTAATGAAAATAGGCACGAGTTGTTCCTATAAATGATTCTCATACTGCTCCACAACCTTTTGTGCTCACCTTCACAACAAGGTACTGAGGAGAGTCACTAGTATTTCTAGCATATTGATCGGCCACTTGCTAAGGCCAGTACTGAATCCTATTACTGAGCAGAAGTCTGAACCCAGATTTCTGAGGTCCACATACAGAAATCTGCTCAAAATACAGAGTAATGTCAGAGCTTGGAAAAGGAATGTGCATTTTAGTGGGGTAGAGACCAGTTTCTTATTGCCCTCACCATGAAGTGAGGCCAGCAAGAAAATATTGGGTGGTAGCAGAAATGTCATCTGCCTTATTCTGCAATTTCAAGGTGCCAAATTAAAAAAACATTTAGGTCCATATAGGACAGGGCTACTCAACTTTAGCCCTCCTGCAGATGTTGGCCTACAGCTCTCATAATCCCTGGCTATTGGCCACTGTGGCTGGGGATCATGGGAGTTGTGGTCCAAAAACAGCTGGGTGGGGAGGACAAACTTGAGCAAGCCTGATATAGAAATTAATCAGTATTGTTGAACCCCTTGCCACCATAACAATATAAACAAGGATAATTAAATGAAAGAAGGGTCAAAGTGAAACAAAACAAAAGTTCATTAGAAAGTGAATAGCTCAATTTTAATTGGCTGTCTCAGAGCATGTGGTGGCTGATAACCTAGCGTTTAGAGGATGATCTCCCTGTACCCTGGCTAACTTGTCAAAGAGGCACCTTTTAATGTGGTGATTCTCTTTATTTAGCAGGGGGAGAGTAACTGGCCCAATCCACCCCCAGCACAGTATCTCCAGTGACTGTTGCTGGTGTCTATCTTATGTTTCTTTTTAGATTGTGAGCCCTTTGAGGACAGGGAGCCATCTTATTTATTTGTTATTTCTCTGTGTAAGAAATTTGTTATTTCTTCACCATGAGCCATTTTTGGAAGGGCGGTATAGAAATTGAATGAATGAATAAATAAATAAATAATATGCGACCAGAGCAGACCCTGCTTAGCTAAGGGGACAAGTCATGCTTGCTACCACAAGACCAGCTCTCCTCTCTTCATTCATGCAATGAGCCCAGTTCATTAGGGATCCCCTTGGGAGCCAGGAGCTCTAGGCACCAGACTCTGTGTATGCTCAGGTTGTGTACAGCCAAAGCATACACATGGCCCCAGGGTTTAGGTGCACTCACGCCCTTAACCCTGGATAAAGACCAGGATTAAAAGAAGGATTAGGCAGAGCAGCAGCACTGGGATGCAATCCCGACTTTCCACATGAGCAGCCTAGCTCATGAACTCTTCTGTGAATTCTTTCTTCATCAGAACTGTCCACCAGTAAACTTTTAATTTAAAGTTTAATTTTAGTTTAATTTCCTATCATATTCTCTCTTTCATTGGGATGATTAGAGTGATCATGATGGTTCCACATTTTGTCAATCAAACAGCAAGCAGAGGAAAAAGTAAACAAAAACGGCCCATTCTTCTTCTGAGCAATCATGGAGGGTATTGAAATATGACCAAGTAGGCACAATTTATGTAGATACTTTGCTTCCTTCCTCATAAACCTGCTGAACAAGTAGCTCTTTGGATAAAATGGCTAGCTCTCTATGCTTTGCATTAAGTGCAATTTCCTCTCTGCATTATTCTCTGTATGCTGGAAGGATAAAATCGGATTCCTATTTAGGAGCCTCACTCCTTTGCAGCAGAAGAAAATGTGGATGTTCCCCTTGAGAGAGGAGTGACAATGTCACTCAGGCGAAGTCTATTGTGAAAAAGAAAGGAAGATAATTTCCTAGTCTAATAGGATCCTTCTCACATACATGCCGCTGATTTTTTAATAAAATGCACTGAATCACTCTTATTAATGTAAGATCACTTTTTGCAATGAGTGGGACCCAGATGATGACTGAGTAATCAGGCGTTGATGAGGATACAACAATAGGTGTGTGCTCATCATGAATAAGCCCATCCCAGGGGCATTTAAAGCATCATCTGCAGATGTGGCCCTTCAGTCAATCAGACGTGTGATTGCATCATGTAAACGGCACCCTCTGGACTCCCCTTATTTGCTCTTATGAAATTCCTGTCAGTTTTTTTGCATAAATAATTCAGGTAATGGCTTTGCCCATTGCAAACTGCCAATTATTACAATGCCACCATTCGCCATCACTCATTACTGTTGTGTCAGCTCTTCCATTACACATCCCCAGATTCCAGACTTAAGAAACCTATTATTCAGTTTTAGCTCAAGGGCACTTATTTTCCACCTTGTCTGTCAACCTTAGCAAAAAGTAGATTTTAATTGCGGCCGAGGGTGGGGGGACTGTTTTCTTGGCTCATTGTCCTACTTTATACGCTTGTGTGCAAGGCTCTGTCTACAGTGGGAGCCATAATATATGGAAAGCAATGCTGTTACTTTATTATTATTTATTCTACTTATATAAAATATTTCTATCCTGCCCCTCCAGTGCACTACTGCCCAGGGCGGCTCACAACAATAAGACAGATACAAGATACAATAAAAGTAATAAAATTAACTAAATTAAACCAAAAGGTTGTCAGATTAAAAACCACAATCATTATTAGTTTCAAATTAAAAGTTATTTTAAAAGCTAAAAACTGAAAATTATAAAAAGCTAAAGAACCTTCCAGATATAACAAAAAAAAATGGAGCATTAAAAAGCCTCCTTAAAAAGGTGTGTTTTAAGACTTTTTTAAAAACACTGAGGAAGGGAGCATGGCGAAGCTCTTCAGGGAGGGCGTTCCAAAGCCGAGAAAAGGCCACAACCAAAAAGGCCCTGTCTCTAGTCCCCGCCAACCGGATCTCTGTTAGTGGAGGGGTCATAAGCAGGGCCTGAGATGATGAGCGGAGGGCCCTGGCAGATTCATATGGGCCAATGTGGTCCGACAGTTACCCCGGCCCCAAGCCATGAAGGACTTTAAAGGTCAAGAACAGCACCTTGAATCTAGCCCGGAAGCAGACCAGTAGCCAGTGAAGCTGACGCAGGATGGGTGTTTTCACACTTTGATGAAATTAGTGCTGATCCAAATGCCCCTCCCATTTTCTCCAACATATTTTCAGGTTCTGAAAATTGGGGAGGGGGCAATTCTGGCATTTTCTCTGCCTACTTGTAGCTACCACTTTTCCCCATTGCCCCCTTAAGAATGAGACTATGCATAACCACTGCCACCACTACCTGCAAAGGCACTGTGTAAACTGGGGGGGAGGAAAATAAAATAAAATGCTAGTGGGTGCTCCCCCCAAAATATTTCCCACTCCCCGTTTTGTTCCCCGATCCACCAGACTCGACTGTTACAGCAAAGTGTCAGACAATACAGTCATAGTGTATTATGGTCCTATAACTTGAATTAATTATTTTAAAAGGCCTCCATTGTTTAAAAAAGCCTTGTTCTCTCACTCCTCTACCCCAGAATAAGCAACAGAAGCCAGTACAGTCAGGTAGGTACAAGACTCATTCATTACCTTAATTACAGCAATTAGCTTACCTCTCTAAGTATTTAATGTATAGCAAAATCCTCACTCCTCTAATAGTGTTCTTTGCTACCCCTTTGCTACCCCCAAATCATAATGTTTCCAATGTTACTGTGTACTTCTGGAGCACATGAAGCATTTGGTTATATTAGGGCTCTGGTGCAACCGCGTGTGTGCTAAAGGATGGAGGGAGTTGTGTGACGGCTCCCACTGTGTGCTTTCAGGTCCTCAAAACATGCACACTTCATTAGGATGGCAGCCCCTGTTTTGTTCCGAAACCCCCAAGCACTTTCAAATTCATCCCCAAACCCTATAGTACAACTGGATTTTGCCAAAAAACCCTTTAAAGAGAATTTTCAGATCATCTCTAAGTGTGAGTTGAGTATAGGTGAAGAATGGGGCAGTGCAATTCATTCATTTGTTCGTTCGTTCATTTGGAGACTTAATGCAGGGTCAGTTGTTTTGCTGCTTGCTGTAAGGAGGCTCATTGCTTCAGTCACGCTCTGCTTATATATTTGTAAATAAATAGATATTGCAAAGGCCCCATAGGCTTCCAGTGCTCTCTCACTCAATGGAAATTAAACCCTGTAGGGGAAAAATCTAAACCTTGTACCTTGGGAACTGGTGAAAAGTCCAAGGGAGGTGCAACAGGATTTAGTTTTCCTTGGGATGGATTACTTGTCCACCTTGAGGATCAGAATGTCCATAAAGATGAGCGAAAGCAGAAGAAAGGATAATTAGCACTGAGTCAGAGCTGCAGCCAAAAAGATTTGAATGGGATGTCAGAAAAGATATCCAAACTCCAAAGCCAACTAGTTAAGAAAAACAGCTGTCCTGGGAAACTGGTTTTTGACTCTGACGGTCCATTCACCTGACTGAATGAACACACTGGGCCTTTCAATTTTCCACATCAGAGCCAAACTAGAGCCCTATTTAGACATTGCATTGCATGAGCATACAGGTGTCTATACATATGTACATGTTTTTATGTGAATGACTTTACATGTGTGTGTGTTTTTGGCCTTTTTAAAATTTAATGTTTGTTGACATTTTCTATTTTACAGCATCTTTCCCAGTCCCCCCCCACCGCCCTGCCTCCGAACCCAACTTTCCCTTCCCCATTCAGTGCTGGTTGGGGGGAGATGAGAAAAGAAAGGAGAGATGAGAAAAGAAAGGAGAGATGAAAAAAGAAAGAGAGAGAAGGAGAGCAGAAGGTTAGGGAGGGAAGAGGAGAAGGGATACTCACCCTTGCACTAGTAGGTGTGGGTAGATCAGAGGGGTTTTTATTCTAAGAATAGTTCAAGGAAGATGTCCCAGATTCTGACCATTTA
This sequence comes from Hemicordylus capensis, assembly GCF_027244095.1. Lineage (NCBI taxonomy): Eukaryota > Metazoa > Chordata > Lepidosauria > Squamata > Cordylidae > Hemicordylus > Hemicordylus capensis. The sequence continues at coordinate 65,675,599 of NC_069658.1, forward strand.
TCTGGTTTATTTACTTTTATGAGGGCCCATTTTTCATGTGCCGTTAACTCAAGCAGGTCATGCACCCAGTCCTCACTCCTAGGGGAATTGGGAGATTTCCATTGCCTTGATATTAACCTCTTGGCTACCAGTAAGGTCTTCCATAGCCATTATTCAGAACTGGATTTTAGTCTCCAGTTGGATGGGTTATACCCCAACACTACATGCAGATCCTTCAGTGCAAGAGATGAATGTATCACTACATTAATTCACATAGTAACTTCCCTCCAGAAGCCTTGCACTTAAAGTGAATTTGGGTAAAGCCCCCCACCCCCACCCAATGCAGGGTACAGATTAGAAGTGTATTAGCAATAGCAGCAATAGCAATAGCACTTACATTTATATACCGTTCTATAGCCGGAGCTCTCTAAGCGGTTTACAATGATTTAGCATATTGCCCCCAACATTCTGGGTGCTCATTTTACCGACCTCGGAAGGATGGAAGGCTGAGTCAACCTTGAGCCCCTGGTCAGGATCGAACTTGTAACCTTCTGGTTACAGGGCGGCAGTTTCACCACTGCGCCACCAGGGGCTCTATTACTATACATGCATTGAACATACTCTGTGAATAATTGTACTTGCATACACTGTACACAGATTGTACATACATGAACATAATGTGTAAGTAGGGCTGTTTAAACACACCATCATCTAGTTTTGAGGTGGGGGGGGATTTCCCTCTTAAAATAGCAATGGGAGGGACCACCCATAGGTGCTATGTTAAGGGAGTGACAAATTAGACAATGGGGCATTTAACATCACATCTAAAGTGACCCTCACAAGCTATGGGTATTGTGTGGTTGCTTCACTTTGTTCCAAACAGTTTTAACTTCTTACGAATCCACTTTCACAGATTATTCTGTATCATTCATGTTCCAGCCTGTCACCTCTTGTGTGGGGGAATAGGAATAGAAGGAACTGTGATTGCAAACATTTTGCTACGGGGTTTGCACAATAGCAGTTTTTCAAGGAGCAAAATGTGAATCTAAGAGCTCTAACTTAATGTGTGCATGAAAGAGAGGAGAGGTGGACGAAAGAGAAGAGAAGTAGACAAGCAAGCTATTGCTGCTTGAGGCTGGAGCAGATGTCCCAAGAGGTATTTTACTTCATTCATTCATTTATTTCACTTTTATACCACCCCAACTCGTGTCTCTGGGCTGTTCACAATGATAAAACAGTTAAAAACATATAAAAAAACACATAAAACAATTAAAAGCTAACAATTTAAAAGTCAATCACAGAATTAAAAGCCTATTAAAAAGCCGAAAAGGCCTGAGTAAAAAGATGGGTTTTTAAGCATTTTTTTAAAAATTGTCAGAGATGGGGAGGATCATATCTCAATAGGGAGCACATTCCATAGTCCTGGGGCAGCAACCAGACGAACTGGCGGCAACTGGAGATGGACCTCCACGGATGACCACAATAGATGGTGGGGCACATAATTCGCTCAAATACCCAGGGCCTAAGCCATTTAGGGCTTTATAAGTTATAACTAGCACTTTGTATTTTGCCTGGAAACCTATAGGCAGCCAGTGTAACTCCATCAGCAGAGGTGTAACGTTGTCTCTCTGAGATGACCCAGAGACCAACCTGGCTGCCGCATTCTGAACCAACTGAAGTTTCCGGACAACATACAAAGGCAGCCCCACATAGAGTGCATTACAGAAGTCAAGTCTGGAGATTACCAACAAATGTACCACTGTTTTGAGGTCGTTCATCTCAAGAAATGGGCACAGCTGGCGTATCAGCCAAAGCTGATAGAAAGCACCCCTGGCCACCACCTCAACCAGAGAAACCAGGGAGAGGTGTGGATCCAGAATTACTCCCAGACTGCATACCTGTTCCTTTTGAGGAAGTGTGACCCCATCTAGAACAGGCAGATCCAAATCATCTCTAGAGTTCTGACCCTGCACAATAAGTACCTCCATCTTATCTGGATTCAGCTTCAGTTTATTCTCCCTCATCCAGCCCATTACTGCTTCCAGGCAGGCATTTAGGGAGGATATGCCAGCTCCTGAAGAAGTTGACATGGAGAAGTAGATCTAGGTGTCATCAGCATACTGGTAACACCCAGCTACAAATCCCCTGATGATCTCTCCCAGCGGTTTCATGTAGATGCTAAAAAGTACTGGAGAAAGTACGGAGCCTTGAGGGACCCCATACTTAAGCTCAGATCTTGAAGAACAAAAATCTCCAATCGACACCATCTGGAATCTGTCCGAGAGGTAGGAGCAGAACCACTGTAAAACAGTGCCTCCCACCCCCAGCACCCTCAGACGTTCCAGAAGGATACTATGGTCGATAGTATTGAAAGCTGCCGAGAGATCCAAAAGGACCAACAGAGTCACACTTCCTCTGTCAATTGCCAATTGGAGATCATCCATCAGGCCGACCAAGGCAGTCTCCACCCCATAGCCCATCTGAAAACCAGTTTTAAATGGGTCTAGATAATCAGTTTCCTCCAAGACCACCTGGAGCTTAGAGGCCACCACCCTCTCAATTACCTTGCCCAGCCATGGGAGGTTGGAGACAGGCCTATAATTGCTCAACTCTGAGGGATCTAATGCAGGCTTCTTTAGAAGAGGTCTAATAATTGCCTCCTTGAGACAAGGAGGCATCCTGTCCTCCCTCAGAGAGGCATTTATGATTTCCACCAGGCCTCCTACAACAGCCTCCTTGCTAGATAGAACAAGCCATGTTGGGCAAGGGTCAAGAGAACAAGTGGTAGCCCTCACCGCTCCAAGCAGTTTGTCGACATCCTCAGGAGTCACAAACTGAAACCGATCCAGTTGAGTCACGTTAGAGGAGTTGTCGGACACCTCCAGTTCAGACATCAAATTAATTGTGGAGTCTCCATCTAAGTCAGCCCAAATCCAAGAGATGTTATCTGCGAAAAATTCTTTAAACACACCACAGTGGGTAACTGATGACTCCAAATTCTGGTTCAAGGCAGGGGGGGCAGATACTAGTCCCCTCACAACCCTGAACAACTCTGCCGGACGTGAACTCGCAGAGGCAATACGGGCAGAAAAGAACTGCTTCTTTGCCACACGTATCACCTGAGCATAGAACTTTAAATGTGCTCTGTGTCGTAATCTGTCGGATTTGAGTCGGGTCTTTCTCCACTTGCACTCCAGTTGCCTACCTTGCCGCTTCAGCTCCCGTAGATCTTCCGTATACCAAGGGGCCAATTTTGAAGCGGGTCGGAGGGGACGCTTAGGAGCAATCGTGTCTACTGCCCTGGTGAGCAAGTTGTTCCAATTCTCAACCAGGGTATCAACAGGATCACTAGCAAAGCCAACATTAAATCCCTCCAAGGCTTCTTGGAATCCTACTGGATCCAATAACCTCTTCGGGTGGACCATTCTAATAGGCCCCTTGCCCCTGTGGAGGTGGGAAGTGGTCATAAGTCCAACCTTAACCAGATGGTTAAATCCGTCCATGACAATGGGGAAATCACAGGAGTCTCCACCCACGGAACACCACTCTGATCAGAGTAAAAGAACAAATCGAGCGTGTGACCTGCAATATGTGTCGATCCAGAGACCGCTTGGGATAGGCCCATATTTGTCATGACCGCTATGAACTCCTGAGCTGCACTGGACAAATTGGTCCCAAAATGAACATTGAAGTCCCCCAGCAGCAAATGTCTGGGAGACTCCAATGCAAGTTCTGTGACCAAGTCCGTGAGCTCAGTAAGGGATTCTGTTGGGCAGTGGGGTGATTGGTACACCAACAGAAGTCCCAATCTCTCCCTGGTCCCCAAACTCAAGTACACACATTCGATATGGTCCAATACCCTAACAGGGACCCTGGTAAGGGAGATGCTATCCTTATAGACCACAGCCACTCCACCTCCCCACCCACGTCCCCTCACCTGCTCCTCCACAGAATATCCTGGAGGGAGAAGCTGGGCCCAAACTGGGCCACTAGCCCCCCACAACCAAGTCTCAGTAATACACACCGGGTCAGCCCCTTCATCTATAATCAAATCACAGATGAGGTACTGTGCTGAGGGTGGGAGTTTTGATGCCAGTCATGCTGGCATCAGCACCCTGACGCAGGGACCGTGGCTAGCATTGGTGTGTACGGCCACACTGTCCATCGTCTACCCTTCACCCAGCAGGTGAGCAGTTCTTTCACTGGCTGGGTGCTTCACCAGCTTAAGCACCCAGCTGGCGAAGGAACCACTTGCCAACTGAAAGAGGGGTGGGTGATGGACGCCAACTGAGAGAGGGGTGGGCAGTGGGTAGTGCAGCTATGCTCTGGTGCTGGCCACAAGGCCTGTGCTGATATGCTGATGCCAGCATGACTGGTAGCAAAACCCAGAAGTGCTGCCCATTGCCCTCTCAGCCAGTGAAGCTGGTTGGGTGCCCTGGCGGGTTGCAGGTTAGCAAGGCAGCTCCTGGACCCCAGCGGCCCAGGACACTTGTCCTGCCTGCTCCACAGTGGTTATGCCACTGCATTCAGGGGCAAAACCACCATTGTGTCTCGGGGGGTTCAAAGAACTTGGCCTCTCATGCCCAGGGGCCACGCCTGGTGCCCCAGACACACCCCTGTTTCAGTAGTCAGCTGCACAGGGGGCGTGGTCATGTTTGCAAATGGGGCTGCACACCCCGTTTGTGAGTAAATTACATCCAGCGCCATGTTTGAAGTGGCCGGAAGCTTGTAAAGGCAGGGAGATGCATTCCTGGCCAGGCTGGTTGAACCCAGACCTGGTTGAAGCTTTTCAAAAATGGAGCCACATGGGGAAAGGCACTCCTGGCCACTGCAAACTTGGCACTGGCCATAATTTACTTGCAAACAGGGGGCACGGCCCCACTCGCAAACATGACCATGTCCCCTGCACGCCTGACATCAGCATGGGTGTCTGAGGCTCAAGGATGTGGCTGGGGCAGTGGGGGCCACTGGTGGCAGGCTGGACAAGGGCCATCAGTCTTCTCCTTATGCCGCTGACTGCATTCTTACTCTTACAGCCTGAATCTATCAGTTAATTTCAACTGTTTGTTCTAACAACAAAGGCTTTTAAAGTACACTGGTCTTTTTCTTCTTCTTTAGTGTATCCAAGAGTAGGTCTTTGAACTTTGCAGAAGGATGCCCCTGGTTGCTGAACTTCCCTGCTACAAATGACATCCTATTAGTGGGAAGGGACAGAATTGCCGTTCTCCCTCCTGTGCACCACAGCTGTGTCATGCAAAAAGCTTCTTTGAAATAGGATGGAGGTGGGACATGAGCAGGAAGTGATGGTGGCACCCTTAAGTAGCATCCTATAGTGTTGCAAAGAGGGATGGGTGAATGTCTCTGTTTCTGTTCTGTTGGAACTTCAGCCATTTCCCTGTGATTTCCCTTCTCTTCTCTTCTGCTACAAACTGCCATTCTTTTCTTTAACAGGAAAAAAAAATCCACATGCAAATATATTGAGTTTTATTTTGCATACTTCCTATTCCTGGTGTGATAATAATCCATTTCAAAGTACACATGAACATACATAATTATCTGCAAATGTATAGAATGCATAGAATTATTATTTTTATTGGCTGTTGAGCTCCATTGTGTACATTACGGACCTGCCTATGTCGCTGTGGGGCTTTAAATTACCCAGTGACAATGCTGTGCAAAAGGGTGCTGTTGGCATTGCTGACTCTTATTTTATTTATTTGTTTGTTTGTTTATTACATTTTATATCCCGCTCTTCCTCCAAGGAGCCCAGAGTGGTGTACTGCATACTTAGGTTTCTCTTCACAACCACCCTGTGAAGTAGGTTAGGCTAAGAGAGAAGTGACTGGCCCAGAGTCACCCAGCAAGTATCATGGCTGAATGGGGATTTGAACCTGGGTCTCCCTGGTCCTCCTAATCCAGCACTCTAACCACTACACCACACTGGCTCTTGCACAATCACACATCACATGTGATTTCCATTATTCCTAATGTTAGTCATGTGTGATGTGCAATAATTCAGTATTACCAGTACTGCCCTCTTGTTTTATGAAATCCAATCTACTAGGGGCATTCTGGAAAAAAGCCTTCTATCACAATTTTCAGCAAGAGAGACATTCTCCCCATCCCTAAACCTGTACTGGTTTTCCTTAGCAGTAAAGGGGGTGACAAAAGATAAGTTGCAGCATTAAGACACAGCTGCTTCTTTAGCAGCTGAAGTCAACTGATAGGCTCAATTTGTAAGGCTGTGTCCTTCTGTTGTCTCGTAGTATGTGAAGCAACCATTCAAGGGAGTGCAGTTTTCCAGTTCAAGAGTGGAGAAAGGCCAATTTCCTTACAGTTCCTTCCTCTCCTGTCCACTTTGCACAGGTGGATGTCAAGAATCGAAAAGTTTTTACAATTAAAAAGATCACAGACGAGGTCCTTTAAGGAGCCTGTTTCTGATCATGCAGCTCTGCCTGCTGAAAATGTGGAACTTTAGCAAGAAGTAGAATGGAAATGATTGGCTGTAATAACTCTTATTATAAGAAGTATCTGGAGGCTTTTTGTTATCCAAGTATCCCGGCATAATAGAGCAGATCTGTTACATTTCATTTTGTGCCTGTTTGGGGGTGGGGAGGAGGAGTTCTGGAGTCTGAATTAGTCATTGACCTTTGTTCTGTAGCCTGAATTGCTATTCTGTGGCGATTAAATGATGCTTTGCAGGCCACTCAGTCAGTGCTAGTCAATAAGCTATTAGTTCCATCATTGCTAGTGTGTCACACTCAGGCCTGAATGGTGTGATTAGTTCCATTATCAAGACCTTAGCAGACCCTTGTCAAAGCACACTCTGCGTCCCTGAAAGATTTATTTGTGCACAGTATTCAAAGAAACAGCCGAGCCTTAACAGTGGCTTACATTTCGAAGCCCAGCAACCTTTCCACAGTATATGAGAGTTCAGGTTTCACCTCCCTGCCAGGAGTCATCTAGACTTCTGGGCTTCTAAGCTTTCAGCCAGTAGATCCTAGGATTCTTGTGCTCAGTTGTACAAATAAGGCATATTTGTACAAATATATTTCACTTGTTTAGTTTATTCCTGTTGTAAAAACTGTTTTTGATTTTGAAGTATTTGGGAATTTGGGGGCAGGGACTGGAATGGTAGAGCAGAACCAATGAATGCAGCTTTGGGGAAACTCAAGGAATTGTGAAAGGCAACATTCAAAGAACTGGGTGGGGGTGCAGAGGGAAGGAACCCCTACCTTGTATGCTGCCCCCCTTAGCTATTGATTTAGAAGGCTACAAGGGGATATTATTTGAATAAATTGGGGGGAGTCATGGGTATCTTGTGGATTTCATTAGGGACCTCCTCCCCCTGCCCATAATTGGAGCACTGTTGCAGAAGGGTTTTGCAACTTTAGCTGTTCAAATACAGTTCCAATCATCCCCAGCCACAATTTACTGAGGCTGGAGATGATGGGAGTTGTAGTTCAGCAACAGGTGGAGAGCCAAGGTTGCCTATCCCTGGTTTAAGGTTCCTACCTAGGGACCAAGAGAAGGACATGAAAGTAAACAAGCTAGCAGGCATTTTGCTTCTGACCATAAGCAGGCCCATACAGATCCCTTGTGTTTTCTACATTTTAGAAAGCACTGCTTTTAGAAGGCATAACTGTATGGCCTAGATATTTGCTCCATTTCTTAAATATTAGAGATTGAATATTTTGGGACTTTGTACATGTCACTACTACTATCTCTTTAAGTGACCCCCTTTGTTCACAATCCCCACTGTCATTTTCCTCCCTGTACCACTTTCCATCTCTGCTTTGCTCCTCTCGATTCTCAAAATCTCAAATTGTGAGTTTCTAGCTGTGAGTTTCCACCAGCTCTTACATTCTTGCCTATTATTCCAAACCTATCTCCTGTCTTTTCCCTTCTGTCCTGTTTCTTGTTCACAATTGTCATCTTTATCTTCAACCCCCTTTCTAACATTCTCATGTTACCTTGCAAGAACCAAACAGTATCTCTCAAACACATCAACAGCATTCGCACATAATGCAGAACCACATTTGAAGGGGCGTTACATGTGAATATGGGCAATTGGAGGTAGGCATGGTGACAAAATCAAAGGATCAGATTTGGAATGCCAATCTGAACCCTTGGGTTGTACTGAGTTTTGTCAACACAACCTGAGGCTGGACGCAGCCTGTGTTACATCCAAATGCGGAATCACAGGCTGCGTCCCCTCAAACTGGAGTTGAAGAAGGAAGCTCCTCCCTCAACTCTGTTGTGATTGGCTGTGTGGCCTGTCCTTCAGTCAAGATGAAGGACGCCCATACAGCCAGCACCCCCTCCTCTCTGCAGTCTCGCTAACTGCAAAGAGAACACTCTCCACTATGTCTGAATTCGGATGGGAGATCAGAGGGAAGGGGGACGCAGAACCGCAGGCCCATTGGATCAGCGATTCCGCATTACATAGGTGCATAGGAACATAGGAAGCTGCCATATACTGAGTCAGACCATTGGTCTATCTAGCTCAGTATTGTGTACACAGACTGGCAATGGCTTCTCCAAGGTTGCAGGCAGGAGTCTCTCTCAGCCCCACCTTGGAGAAGCCAGGGAAGGAACTTGGAACCTAGATGTTCTTCCCAGAGCGGCTCCATCCCCCGAGGGGAATATCTTACAGTGCTAACACTTCTAGTGTCCCTTTCATATGCAAGCAGGGCAGACCCTGCTTAGCTAAGGGGACAAGTCATGCTTTCTACCACAAGACCAGCTCTCCTCTCTGTGAATGCAGCCAATAAAACCTACAGTTGAATCTTAAGTTTTTTCTAACTCCAGAATACACATTATGTATAGTCATTGGTATTATTGGGATGCCACAAAAAACAACTTATCCACTGGGAGTAATCCACAACAGGATGGAAACTAGCAACCTGATGGAAGAGTTTTGCTTATAGTTTTATACATTATAGCCAGGGCAAAAGTCATCCACCACTAGTCAGCCATTTTCAGCAGGATTACTGTTGCAAGCAGTAATCCTATCCTGTGTAAACTATATACCTAACTATATTCTACCTATCAGCCTAATTTGCTTCTCAACTGTTTGAACATGTCACATATTATACTCCTTGACTTATTGCCTGACATACTGCACAGTTATATGTTCATGCTGTAACACTGCATTTGTGCGGTGGTACAAGGGCAGAAATTGCACAACCAGAAAAGCGCAACAATACAGTCATTGGAAATAATGGCCATATCGAAAACAACTCCAATCATACAAATTTTGTGATTGCACAATTTCTGCTCTTGTGCAACTGTGCAAACTCAACATTATAAATTGAATGTAAAGCTGTGTGCAGGGAATGGAACAACTCTCTGCGGCCAACTCTCTGCGGCCAACTCTCTGCGGCCAACTCACTGTGGGACACCTCAACACGGCCGACTCACTGCAGGGACAACTCAATGTGAATCTCCGACAAACATTTCAAAGCAGTTCCCTGCTTTCTCTTCACAAACAAACAGCCCGCCCCACACTTCAAGTGCCCCACACTTCAAAACAGTTCCCTGCTCTCTCTCTAGGGATGGGAAGTGGGTGAAGGAGGCCAAGAGCAGCCCGCTCCTGCCAGCAACCAGCGGACACGCAATTATTACCAGCAGGAGCTGGCTGTTCTCAGCCTCCTTCACCCACTTCCCATCCCTAGAGAGAGAGCAGGGAACTGTTTTGAAGTGTGGGACACTATCAGCCTTGCTGGTTGCGACTCAAATTCAAATAATAGTAATATAAAAAATAGTAATAGTAATATAAAAATAGTAATAGTAATATAAAAAATAGTAACTCAAATTCAAATTAAGTAATAATTGCATGTCCACTGGTAGCTGGCAGGAGGGGGCTGCTCTCCACCACTTTCGCCCACTTCCCATTCCTAGAGAGAGAGCAGGGAACTGTTTTGAAGTGCAGGGAACTTGAAGTGCAGGGCGGGCTGTTCTGCACCTCCTTCACCCACTTCCAAGCCCCATATAGAGAGAGCAAGGAACTGTTTTGAAGTGCAGGGCACTATCAGGTTTGTTTGTTTGCGAAGAGAGAGCTGGGAACTGCTTTGAAGTGTGGGTCACTATCAGGTTTGTTGGAGAATGAAGAGAGAGCAGGGAGCTGCTTTGAAGTGTTTGTCGGAGATTCGCATTGAGTTGTCCCTGCAGTGAGTTGGCCACAGAGAGTTGTCCTAGACCCCTTTGTGCATTATGTCAGTCACTGGTTTTTAATTGTCACTAATTGGCTTTTTGATCTTCTACAACTGGCCTTTCTCTCTTCCATTCCAATATGGACTGTTCTAACTAAATATCAGTTCTGACATTATGTTGTAGAACATTTTACAATAATGGGGTCCTATTGATATCTGCATTCCTATGTGATCATCATTCGTACAGCTGTGCAGGGGAGGGAAGCAGAGAGCGGTAGAAGGCATGCAGGTCCTACCTGTTCTTCTGCCCCCACCCCGCCCGCTGCCCCACTGTGGCACTGTTGGTTCTAAAAAGCCGTGCAGAACAGCTTTTTAGAACCAACAGTGGCAGCGACTCGAAGGGGCAGTGTGAGGTGGCGGAGGAGCGTGCCTCCTTTTAAATTTACCACTCACCCCCCACCAAAATGATTTGGCTGCAGTAGCTGAAATCGTTTCAGTGTCTCTGTAATGAAGTGCCAAAGGATTTGGGCACATCCCTAATTTATTTTATTTATTTTTTTATTTTTGCATTTTTATACCGTCTTTCATTAAAGATAGCCCCAAGGCGGTTTACAAAAGTTAAAAACATACAATAAAAACACAATAAAAACATCATGTTAAAAGTATAAAAACATATAAAAACAGGCATAAAACAATACAACAAATAAAAACACCCAGAAGCAGCAGTAAAAACGATTATGTAAAAGCCTGGGTAAAAAGCCAAGTCTTTACAAGCTTTCTAAAAGCCATGATGGAGTCCGAGGAACGAATGGCCACTGGGAGAGCATTCCAGAGTCTGGGGGCAGCAACAGAGAAGGCCCTGTCCCGAGTGCACGACAGCCGGGCCTCTCTCATTGTCGGCACCCAGAGCAGGTCCCCCTCAGATGTCCTCGTCAAGCGGGCAGCAACCCTTGTGATGTGATGGCCTTTCTGAGCTAAGATGATAATGAGGAAGCTGTATTAGCAACATCCCTGTGACAAATATAAGGTTTATTCCGGCTCCACTTGCCAGCTTATTTTTCTTTTTCTACATGCATCTAAACCATTTGAACATCTGATCTACTACATCCATTGCCTATTGTCTTCTAATTGTCATGAATTGACTTCTTGTTCCTTACAATGGCCATCAAATGGCCTGGGACAAACACCATTCACTGTGAGGAAGCTGCTTCTGGCAGTATTCCTGTAATGACAATGATGCATGCACTGGTCAGCCAAGAGAGCAAAATTCTTGATATTCTCAAACAAAGCCACAAAAGAGCACAACAAAAGGCCTCAGCGCTGCTGATTTGCCCCGTGCTGTTGGAAGCATATTTGGCTATTAGTAGGCTATTGCTGAGAAGTGGTTGGTTTCTGTTAGGGGCTTGTCCTGGGATTAATGATGTTGGGAGAGGAAGATGAAAGAAGAATGACTGAGCATTGACAAATAATTTCTGCTGGTGTCTATGGAGTCCATATACATATTCCAGGCAGTCATTCATAGTGTGTATAGTATTATCTCTCTGGTAACTAGCAACAATAATAAAATGCATCATCTATTTGATGTCAAGTTTTTTGTGTGTGTTTTGAAAAGAAAAAGATGGCCATATTTGTGGTCCTAAGAGAAATCTAATACTGTGACACAAATCTTTTGGGACTCCTTCAAAGTGTCTTTTGTCAGAATCTTCTCATTTTCCTTGTCAAAATGAAATACGAACCATGCTTGCAAACTCAGAGAGCACCTTGCCATCCAGTTCTCTAGCAATCCCCATAGCAATAATCTACAATGGACACATCTTGTAAAGCAACATTACAAGAAAATAGCTGAAAAAGAAAATCGCTGAACAAAAAGAATGCTCTTCTTTTCTTTATGGCTTTGAGATACCAGGGACATGCAGAAGGAGTCATTGTTTTTGGTGGATATGTACCTCTTGGGGAGGTTCTGTTCAGGTATTGTTTCAAGCTTAGTTGCTTTCCTTCTTTTTATGATTTTGTTTTGTTTTGTTTGGGATCTTGTAACCAGAGCTGACAGCTTGTCAGGGAAGCTGTCAAAACTGTGTGAGGAGAAGACATTTGCCTTGAGGACAATGAGACAGGTTACTTCTTGATATGTATGATGAAGACCTAGTCATTATTGAGGTGGTAAATCTGTGTCAGGGCTGTACCATTTCAGACTGCAGGTGAGAAGTCATGTGACTTAATGTCCATCCAACAAAAAACAACAACCCTGCAAACAGACAACTAGTAAGTCAGGGGAAAGGCCTAGCTACAATCTTACTATGTGAAGGTGTGTTTTTTTTTTAAAAAGAGAGACATTAAGTCATGTGATCCTCTCACTTGCACTCTGAAGTGGTGCAGTAAGTCACCTCAGTAAAAACTAGGCCTTAATCATGCAGATGAGCAAGTAACCAGACTCATTGTCCTCAAGGCATGCATGTTCTCCTCACACCATTTTGACGGCTGCCCTGATGAACTGTCAGCCAGCTCTAGTTACAAGATCATGAGAGCCCCCACTTGCTGTCAAGAGTGGTACAACCCAAGCATTATTTTACTTTCTACATAAGAAAAAACTTACATGGAAAAATTAAATCTGCAACTTTAGCTTGCACTTATTAAAACATTAGTAAGGGCAACATTAGGGATATCTCTGATTGAACCATAGAAACTTATATGACAGGCTAAATCTAGAATTAAATGTACCTGCTTCACATATCTGCTTGTGCAATGAGCAGCTTGCCTAATCTTTGGTCTTACAACCAGACCTTTCCTACCTTCTTCCTACTCCTTTGTAGAACCATTGAAACTCCACCAATCCCAAACTTATACTTTATCCCAGCTAGAGACATCATGGACTCACTAGCCAACCTGCACAGAGCATCTGTGCACTCTTTGGGGCCAGCTGTTCCCCCTTCCCTCCTGCCCCACTCTCTCTTGCCCTCCCTCCCCCCACCCAACTCTCTCTTGCCCTCCCTCCCGCTCCCACCCCTCTCTCTCACCCTCCTTCCCCATGGTCTCTTGACCCCTCCCCCTCCCTCCTTCCCCCTCCCTCCTGCCCCGCTCTCTCCTGCCCTCCCTCCCCCTGACCTGCACTGAGTATTTTACCTCACCGGGTGGTGGGAGGCCATTTTCGGCCGGACCTCACCGCCGCCACAGGTCCTCCTTACCAGGCGGCGGGTGGCCAAAAAGGGCACCGCTACCACTGTTCCTCCTCCCAGGCAGTGAACAGGGAAGTCCAGCTGCCCGTTTCCCTCCTGCCCCGGCCTCCAACAGGCTCCTCACCTCCGCGGCTGGGCACACCACCACCTGGCCTCCACGGCCGGGCCTGTTGCTGCTGCCACCGTCAGGCCTCCATGGCTGGGCCTACTACCACCACCAGGCCACTGTGGCTGAGCCTGCCACCACCAGGCCTTCGCAGCCGGGCCCGCCGCTGACCAATCCTCCTGGGTGCGCCTCAGCCAATCAGGCACCTCCGCCGCTCAGCCAATCAGCTGGGCACCGGGACGCACATTCTAAGGTGTACACAGGAGAACTAAATATCTAGATGGTCTCTGAACTCTCTAATATAACTCGCATTGTGTTACATGCGAATGCGGCCAATGGCTTTCAGACCAAAGTCACAAGGGGGGGGGGGAAATATTGGTGTGCTATTTCAGGACTTTGAAATAGCATTTGCCAAGCATCAACATATATATTCATTTACATCTGACATGAATTTCAGTGATAGTGAGGGCTGTAGTCTTTGATTCCATAGGCTAAATTAGTTTTATCTTGCTTGGGATAGTTGTTTACAATTCTTTACAAACTTTAGGTACTGCATAATACATATGTTGAAAGATGTGTTGGTGTCGAAAGAAAAAGATAAAAGAATGATAGACCAGCAACATGAATTTGATTCTATTTTTGTATTTTGCTTAAGAAAAAACAGACTGAATAAATCAACTAGGTCAATCTGAGTTAAGGCTAAGCCACAGATTTGAGTGGTAATCCTTCTATATCTTGGTTTCCAGCTGTAAGCACAATAACTTGTGGTGCAGTGATTCCTAATATCTTGAGATTCTTGCCTCCTCAGGGAAGACCTTTATCCCCATGAGCCTCTCCTCTCCCTGTTTTCTTCAATCAGCGAGAGAGGACTTGCTCTAAGTTCCTCAAACCAATAATTCAAACCAGTTACCTCCAGTGCCTGTTGCTATATCTTATGTTTATTTTTAGATTGTGAGCCCTTTGGGGACAGGGATCCATCTTATTTATTTATTATTTCTCTGTGTAAACCATCCTGAGCCATTTTTGGAAGGGTGGTATAGGAATCAAATTAATAATAACAACAACAACTTGAAAGAGCACCTCAACACTATAGGGGCCACAGAAACCACCATCGGCCAATTACAAAAAGCAACTTTACTGAGAACAGCCTATATTCTGCGACTGTATCTAAAATAACAGCAACAACACTGATAATTAAATTCAGCCATCCCACGTCCTTGGGAAGGATTCAATGTCTGGATAAAATGAGCCAGTCAATAATACCTGTCTGACTGTGTAAATTAATAATAATAATAAAATTGTAGAAAATAAAGATGCAAAAATATTATGGGATTTTTTACTACAAACAGACAGACATCTGCCATACAATACACCAGATATAACTGTAGTCGAGAAGAAAGAAAAACAAGTCAAAATAATCGACATAGCAATACCAGGGGATAGCAGAATAGAAGAAAAAGAAATAGAAAAAATCACCAAATACAAAGATCTACAAATTGAAATTGAAAGGCTGTGGCAGAAAAAGACCAAAATAATTCCAGTAGTAATTGGTGCCCTAGGTGCGATCCCAAAACAACCTGAAGAGCACCTCAACACCATAGGGGCCACAGAAATCACCATCAGCTAATTACAAAAAGCAACTTTACTGGGAACAGCCTATATTCTGTGACGATATCTATAATAACAACAACAATATTGATAATAAAATCCAGCCATCCCAGGTCCTTGGGAAGGACTCAATGTCTGGATAAAACAAACCATTCAATAACACCTGTCTGACTGTGTAAACAAGAAATAACAATAATTAGTTATTCAGGATGTGTTTAAAAATAATTCATAGAATTCCATTTTATTAGAGACTTACCAGTACCTGATTTTGACTTGGATCCAGAGAAGCCCTTCTACTCCAAAAACCCTCTTCATGGAAGGGCTGTTTCTGATTTAGTGAGACTGTTGAAAAGTGGCCACACATTCAGAGAAGTTCCTCAATGCTGGCTCATTAGCCTTTGTTAAACTCCCATCATTAGATCATTAGCCTTGAGGCAAACTCCCATCATACCAAACGGCAATAAATTGTGGCTGGGGATGATAGGATTTGTAATCCAACAGCAGTTGGAGAGCCTCAGGTTGGCCAGTACACTAAATTAACATCAATCACATTTTAAATCTGCCTTCCGAACAGACTCATAATGAAGCTCAGATAGACAGAAAATAAGCTGGTGTGAGAGGTGTTACAGAGAGAGCCTTCTCCTATAGGAAGCAAATTATTCTACTCTGTCAGGTTCCTGGGACCCATCCTATCTTCACTGAACCAGTGTGGCCAGTACAAATGAGCTGAGGAGCGGAGTGGGAAATGAACCACAGGTGCAGTGCATGATGCTCTTGTTCTATGTCTACCTCTCTCTCTCTCTCTCTCTCTCTCTCTCTCTCTCTCTCTCTCTCTCTCTCTCTCGTCTTGTCTCACCCTGAGCCTAGAGAGCTGGTAGTTCACCTGGTTGGGGAATGAACTCCCCATCCAGCCCACTGGGCTTGGAGCAGGGTTTGATGAGAAGTAGCCAGGGTGAACAGCAGCATCACACAACAGACCTGTGGCTCATTTTCCACCCCCCACCCCACCCCCAGCTCATTGGTACCAACCACCACTGCACTACACTAACACTGATTCTGCTTGTGGAAGGCATTGCTATGATCCACAATAAATGGAACAGGAAGTGGAGCCAATCCGAGTGGTTTCTTCCTGGCTGGGAATTCTAGAGCCAGAGCTATAATGGCTCCTATTATTCAGTTCTCACACCTAGAGTGCAACATTGAATGACAGTTATTAAGGTATAATATAAGAGGGAAGTGATTTGTAAGAAGGAAGTAGCAATAAAACAAACCAAGAAATCATTTAAGAGCTTCTGACTATCATCATAATAACCTACATTAATATGCTATCATGATTAATTGACATAATTATATCATAATATTATCACAAATGGTATTGTTACCGAGCGCAAATTGTGTCGCTCATTTCAAGGCAGCTTTTCATAAAATGTTGTAATTGTTTTATTTGAAACCCAGGGTTTCTAAAATATAGTTGTGCTGCAATTAATTAATGCTATTAATGATATTTGTCAATCTTTCCAACTAATCTCCGGGGACTGTTTGATGGTAAATATTTGAACAGCTGGAAGAACTAAGAACAAGGCTTTTGTCTGAGCCATCAGCTAAAAGAACAAAGTTGGGAAGTGATTTTGATGGCAATCTGATTAAAGAATTATCCAAATTAAATGGGAGATTATAAGTGATGAAATACAGGGGAGTCCTGCCTCATTTAAAGCCATGGTATAGACAGATATTGAGGTTTTCACTCCTTGCAGCTTCCACTTCAGTACTTATTAAACTGAATTTGCATTGCTCCATTTTCACAAGAATAGGTAACATTGTTACTTTGCTGAGCTCATTCATCATCCATCACAAAATCCTCATGTTTGCTGAAGGAGGTGGTCGGGGATCCACCTAGGAGAAGAGATACAATTTAATGATACATTATGGAATGTTTTGAATGAATAGGACTGTACAGAATGTGTAAATTCTCCCAGCGTCGGTATTGTCAGCTTTCATACATTGTGGCTTGTAACCTAATTATTCAAAATTTAACTGGACTTACATATCAATATATTGCATCCTTGCTTCTACTTTGCTGCTTCCATTATTATTAAAATGTGGGGGTGGGGTTCCCATCATCTCCAGTAATAAAGGCCATTGAGGCTGGGGCTGATGGGAATTGTCCAACAACATCTGGGCTGTGAACCTCTGAAACAGAGAGAGGCCTCCCCGCCCCCTTCTCATCATGCTAGCTTCATCCCATGATGCTGACTTGGAGATTTAGGACAGACAAAAGGAAGTTCTTCATCAGCAACACAAATGTAATTTGTGGAAATCACTGCTATGGGATGTGGCGATGGCCTCTAGCTTAGACTGCTTTAAAAGGGGATAAAACAACTTCATGGAGGATTGTTCTATCAATGGCTATTAGCCATGATAGTTGAATCAAACCTCCATGGTCACATAGAGCATAGTTGCTGATACGGATGTGCACAAAACTGCTTTGCCCAGTTCGGTTCGAATCTGAACCAGATTCTAACTGGCCCAGGTATGTTTGGTTTTGGCACCCCTCAAGCCGGGTCCAGTCTGGTTCAGATTAGAGCCAGTTTGGACCCAAGTCGAGGGTGGAGGGCATTAAAATTGGTTTTTAAAAGTAATGAGTTACCACTGTCAAGGGCTGTGGTGGCCTCAGAGGTGCTGCTGTGGGCATGCGGGGGGTCTCTGGTGTCTCCGCCTCCCTCCGCGGACCACCCCTGAGTCTCCCTGGGCTAGTTCATCCTATTTCAGGGCTGTTTTGGCCCTCTACATGCATGAGGTGGCCATTTCAGGGGTGTGGTGGCACATGCATGTTGGCCATTTGTGTGACCCCGTGTGGTCACACAAATGGCTTGGTGGCAGCCCCAAAACTGGCTGCAGTGCATGCACAGAGGGCCCAAACGACCCTGAAATGGGCCAAAGACTAAGGGGAAGGCCAGCGGGAGGACCCACTGGAGGCCCCCTGCACCCACCACAGCACCACTTGAGGCTGCCTGCTACAGCCCTTGGCAGCAGTAAATCACTACTTTTAAAACCAATTTTAATGCCCCCACCATCCTCAAACTGGGCCAAAACCAGCCAAAAAGGTTCAGTTTGAGGTAGAGCATCTGAACCAGCCTGGTTTGAGTGCAAACCGGTTCGAATTTGAACTAGTTTGCACACCACTAGTTGCTGAGAGGCAAACAGTGGGAACGCCTTGTTGCCTTCCCAGTGGCGGCTCCAGGAAAAAAAAGGGCGGCAGCACAGAGAGGGTAAAGTGCATTTATGTGTGAGTGAGCTGTGTCCCACATATTAGATTTCAGAAACAGAAATGGGGTGGTGGTGGGGAGCAATCATCTGAGGAGGCCCTCCATTGCTTAATGCCCTAGGTGTAGGCTTCCAGAAGCATCTAGCTGGCCACTCTTCTGGCCACAGAAACAGGATACTGGACTGATACACTTAGTTTGATCTCCTTCAGTTCTTATTCAGCACAAGGAAGTTCAGTGCAAAACCTCAGTTCAACAAAGATACAGGCTTATCTATCTGAGCTCAAAGTCTAGAATGTTGACTTTTGGGAAACCATCGAATCATAGAGTTGGGCATGACCTTGGAGGCCTTCTCGTCCACAGTTTCTCAACCACAGGTCCCTGGACCGCTGCCGGTCCGCAAAGGGTTGAGTGCCGGTCCATGACTGGGAGTCAACCCCCCCACCCCCACCCCGCAACAACTACTGCAATCAAAGCACTCACTTCCTCAATTTTGCACATGGCACGGAAGAGGAAGAGGAGGAGTATCAAGGAGGCGCGGGACCCTGCTTCAGCTTTGCCTCCACGTGCTGCTGAGATCTTCCTACAGCTATCTTATTCCTTATCTCTTCAGCTTCAAACTGTATGCAGCGCGGGGGCATCGAGAAAAAGGTATGGCAGTGGGCGCCACTTGAAGGGCTGCTGGTTCTTGCATGGAGGGAGGGAGGAGGGCCGCCTTGGCTCAGGCTTTGCAGAAAGGGAGTGCAGGTGGACCTTCCTTGAGGGAGAGGGAGCAAGCACACATACCAAGGAGGGCTAAGTGGCGGGGGGGGGGGAGGAGTGGTGCGGGGGAGAGGCAAGATACCATTTTGTGCATTCATGCAAAAGGGTCATTGGATGAATAGCACTGGAATAAAGTGATCCTGGGGATTGGATGCCCAGCACGGTTCGTGTCTGATCCCAACTGATTTAAAACCAGCTGCCTGTTGTGGCCAAGGCATCTTGAGAGGAACACCATTTCCCTCTTGCATTGGTGGGGCATTGTGGTCCCTCAGCCCCCTATAACTCCCTGGTCTGCACCGCCAATGGAGAGCGGTGGTCCCCTTTATGACCTCACCAGGCAG
Organism: Hemicordylus capensis; assembly: GCF_027244095.1. NCBI lineage: Eukaryota > Metazoa > Chordata > Lepidosauria > Squamata > Cordylidae > Hemicordylus > Hemicordylus capensis. Next base: position 65,694,985 of record NC_069658.1, read on the forward strand.
GGGGTGGGGGACAGCCTCTGGCTGGAATCATGCCATGGTGAGGGCTAAGTGGTGGAGGGAGGCAGGAGGGCTGCCTTGGTTCACCTTACAGCAATGCATGGGCAGCATGTGGGACCACATGAGCTGCGTGGCCCCAAAGGCAGGCTGGTGTGATTGGGAGGGGGGCAGAGGCACACGCTGTGAGAGAGGATGGGGGAACACCTGCTAAACTCTGGTGTGCAAGCACAGTGGTGGCAGCTCTTGGACCCAGGTGACCTTCCGAGCATGGTGCGGTGCACCATTGCCTCACCCACCCTCAACAGTGCCTTGTCTCCCCAGCAAGGAAGACGAGGCATCCACCACTACAATGTCCCATGCTCCCCGCCATCTCAGAATTGCCCCCTTCCCTTTAATGCCAGGTCCCCACTGCTCTTTCACCATTAAAAAAAACCCAAAAAACATTCCCAGCACCTGCCACATAACCATTTTTAAGAAGTTTTGGAGGAACTGTGCAGGTTTCATTAGGTCCGCCTCACAAAGTGCACATCTAAAAGCAGGATCCAGATCAAGCCAGGTGATCATGACCAAGCAGCACTGACACAAATGAGAGATGACTAAATTAATTTCAGTGGATGGTCCTGACCAATGTCATGTGGATCCAGCACTGCGACTACAAAACTCCTGCTAAAACTCCACCTCCATCATGAGAGGGTTAAACTGTAGACTTCTGGCTCTACTGACAACTTGCCCAGCTCTCCTCTCCTCACCTCCTTTTTGCTTTGCTTGACATCCAGCCTGATGAAGAGTTTTGGGGAATTCAAAAGCTTGTGTGTTGTATTCGTTGGCCCCATGTAGCTTTTGAATTTTTCTAATGGCCCAACATCCCCTCTCCATTGAGTAATCACAAGCACCCCCACCCCACACATACTGAAGACATACTGGAGACATATTTGTTGTCCCAGGCTTTTAGATTCAGGCTTTTAGACCCAGGCTTTTAGATTCAGGAGTTCTCATGCCATTGTGGCTGAGGGTTATGAGAGTTTAAGTCTACCAACATCTAGGGACCCAAGGTCGAGAACCCCCAATATTCTATGTTTGCAAAAGGTTCCAAATTTAATGATTTTAATGCTTATATTATTTTAATTGTAAACTGCCCAGAGATGCAAGTTTTGGGAAGTAGATAGATAGATAGATAGATAGATAGATAGATAGATAGATAGATAGATAGATAGATAACTTAAACTTGAAACCCCTTTACTAATTGCTGGTCTGGGAAACTGTGCATGAAGAATGTAGTGGTCCTTGAAACTCTGCACGAAGAATTTAGCGGTCCGTGACTCCAAAAAGGTTGAGAAACACTGTTCTAGTCCAACTGCCTGCTCAATGCAGGAAACTGCTATAGCACCCCTATCAGATGGCTGTCCAGCTCAGTTTGACAACCTCCAGTAGAGCCTACCATGGTATGAGGTAAATTGTTCTACTATCAAACAGGTCTTAAAGTAGGGAAATCAGAACAGCTTTCCTTATTCTCAGGTTAATTTCTCTACTCCGGACACAAATATATAATACATATGTACGATTTTAAAGGTTTGGAATTTGTATCAATGATTGCATCTTTGAACTTTTATCTGAGGAAAAGAAACAAATGGGAAATATCCATAGCCTAAAAGCAGAGCCTTTAAAGGGAGAGTATGAAACAATTTAATATTGGTGTGTGTGTGGGGGGGGGTGTTTGGCATATCCTCTCACCTCTTGCTGTGTAATGTGTAGTTAGGAGCCATCTATACTGCAAAATTAGCTGTTTCTATGGTTACCACATAGCAATCACCTACCGTTGCTGACTTGAGCTCCCCCTTTCTAACATTCGTTTCCTTAATTTGATTTCTGCAATCTGACATTAATTGGATAGCATTGATTTTAAGAAAAATGACAATGCAGCACTAGAGATCTTGCCAGATGATGATGTTCAAAATTTGGATGAGATTTGGAAAGTTAACAGTGATCCGAGGCTCATGAATGTCACAATTGATAAAATGCTAGAAGCATTTTACAAGGCATTGCAAAGGGAGGCTGATGAAATGCTGAGGCCAGGCTTCATTGTAGCCATGCATAACTTTAATGCAAAGAGTGGGAAATGCTAGAAAGTGTAGCAAAAAAAATTGTAAGTATACATCTGGGGAAAGAAATGAAAGATTCTATCTTTTGCCTGAGATCTGATTAATGTATATTTACTTATTGTTAAAGTTAACATGCACTCCTACCTGGCAAGTACACTCAGACTACATGAATAAGGTCAAAATACTGGTTTTAGATATTCTTCTTTAAGGTTGTGATAATGTGTGTATAAACATTACAGCAATACTAATAAAGAATACAAAACAAAACCCAACCAGGATTATTAAAAACAGCAGCATGAATGAAGATGTCTCTTGGCAAAAGACTGGGGGAAATAAAAATGTTTCAACAGACCCACCAAAAAGATTTGAGGGACTGGACATGGGGATCCTTTCTTAGGAGGGAGTTGCACCGTCACAATGTTTTCATAGTGCTCCTGAAGTGCAACTGCATTGCTGTACGTGCTTGCCCATTTGTGCTTTCCACAAGACTGTTGATGCTTCTTTGGATGCCCACAGCAGTGTGTGTCAGTTGTGTTGGAAGTGAAGGACTCTGCGCTATCTCATGTCTCAATGACAGAGGGGGACAGACAGTGAGTCAGAGGGCTAGAGGGGTCAAGACATTGGTCATTCCTCCTCCCTACTGCTCTGACACTACACTATCCCTTTGGTATGTAGATTGCTACTCTCAGGGACTTCCTTCGTGCCTGCCTCCCTCCCTTCCTTCTCTCTTCTCCCTAACACACGCTTGCCTCTCTCTGCACCATGTGTGCACAGAGATGCAGACAGCATCCGTCTGCATCCAGCTAGCTAGCTAGATTAAAGATACTATCTCTCCATTTTCCTATCTAGAATGGAGTTCACCAATAAAGACTCCTTATAATGATTTGAAACTGTGAACTGGCTCCAAGTTTCTTTTGGCTCTTAGCAGACACGCATGCCTGGGCAAACTCCGCTGTGTTTTGCCTCTGTGCACTCTGCTGTAATAGAAGAGTATCTCTTACCAGAGAGAATTCCCAACAAATTGAACATGTAATGCTGTGTAACATGAGCACCATTCACACGTTATGTTCAAAGACTTGTACAACAAAAGTACACTGTACACAGGTACAGATCTGTACACAGGTATAGTCATTCACATGTTATGCTGAATGCAGGTACAGCAATACACTTCCTATCTGTACCATGCATTTGAAGGGCCTGTATCCAGGTTCACTTTTAACATGAATGCAGATACACGCAGTCACACAAACACACGTACGAGTGTGTCTCATACGTGTGTTTGTGTGTCTTGTACAAATGTGTCTCGAGTGAGTCTTGAGAGGAACAGAGCTGGTCTTGTGGTAGCAAGCACGACTGGTCCCCTTAGCTAAGCAGGGTCTGCCCTGGTTGCATATGAAAGGGAGACTAGAAGTATGAGCACTGTAAGATATTCCACTTAGGGGATGGAGCCACTCTAGAAAGAGCAACTAGGTTCCAAGTTCCTTCCCTGGCATTTCCAAGATAAGGCTGAGAGAGATTCCTGCCTGCAACCTTGGAGAAGTTGCTGCCAGTCTATACTACACTAGCAAGGTGGACCTATGATCTGACTCAGTATATGGCAGCTTCCTATGTTCCTCTTTCCTATGTATACAGCATAATGTCTGAATTAGACTATGTGGGCCATTCAAAGCAGAGATGGATCTACCATTGGGAGACAGTGTGCAGAACACATGGGCTGCCCAGTGGGGCCAGGGCGAGGGGAGCTACAAACCACCTCCTCCACAGCCTCCCCCTCTCTCCCTCCATGGCCCTTGCTCAACCGCAAACTCACTACCAACAACAAAGAACAACATGGTCTAATGATGTCACTACCTGATGCCACACCACAGATCAGATGGTGATGTCATTAGACGATGACCAGCAGCAGCCTAGGGAAGATCATTAGCAAACTAGGCCTCATTTTGAGCAGCCATTTTGAGCCATAGTAACAGCTGCATAGCTGGTTTGACATCATTCGACAAAGTCTGCAGGAGTATGTATCGCAGCCCTGACTGAAAAATATTATGTGAAGTGATAAGATAAGCTCTACCTGCAGTGGTTAATCCATGATGGCTCTTTCATGAATGCAAGTGATTGTTTGACAGTCCAGTCACTGAGTGCTGATGAGTATGCTTGTGTGAACTTGCACAAAATGAGAATTTAATCATCACAAGCTTATCACTGAGGTCATTAAAACACCAAGAAGTAGATCAGAAGCATTCCAGATGCAAGATCAAGAATGTGGCTATTTTCACTTTGCCTAAAAAAGAACCAGTTCAGACAATATTTTGGCATGAGGGCGCAATCAGCATACATGATTTCTCCTGAACATGCCATTCCTTAATCAACTGGGCCCACCATTTGTCTGAACTACCTCTCTACATGTGGTACAAATGCTACTTTAAAGTAATGAACACTCCTATGCAATTAAGGAATGGTGAACTGTGGGAAGAACTGTGGGCTCCTGGCACACTCTTGTCTGTATCGTGTGGGGAGGTTTGGTTGGGCAAAACATCGTCTGCACCAGCACAAGATCTAGAAAATATTGTGGAGGTTAAACCAGCAAATGGTCCTGATTCTCAGAGAAGGTGAAATTGAAGTATGTGCCAACAATCTAACGAGAAAAAGAATTTGGAATGTAACCCAAAATAGGGACCAATGCTGAAGAATTGCTGAATGTTTCAAAAACAAAATGTAAAGACCCTGTAATAGAGGTCCTAAGATTTAGGGTCAAAAAAACAAGACATGGTGCATATGTGTGCTCATTTCATATATACAACAGAGGGAGTTCCAATATTTATTGGAATATGTATATTGTCTTTGTAAGGACTCAGTAAGTTCCTAGGAAGCACACTGTTGTCTTGTTTGTTACATTGCACTCGCACAACAAGGATAGTGGATAGCTTTGCATCCTTCCCTGCAACATAGACAGTCTGAACAAGAAGGTTTCTCAGCAGGGGGTGTACTGTGCCACAGGCTGTGCAAGTGTACCCTTCTGCAGCAGTGTAAGACTAGTCTGGAACACATGGTCCTGATTTAGTGGAACTAGCTAGCACAACATGCACTAGCGGAGGGAGGTCAGCGATGGCCCATGTCCGGTCGCAGTCACAGCCCCGCTCGCCCTGCCCCCTATGTCTGATGTCAAATGCGGGTGATAAGCCATGCCCCCTGCATCTGATGTCAGATGTGGGGGCTTGCTCTAGCTCTTGGATGGGGTTGCATGGCCCCGTTCAGGAGATAGATTGGGGCCAGTGCAGCATTCACAGTGCAGCCAGAAGCAGCTCTCCCTGCCTTTAAGGCAGAAAGAGCTGCTCCTGGTTGTGCTGCAGATGTTTGGGAACGAAACCACACACCCCGTATCTGACGTCAGGTGTGTTGGGGTTGCAAGGCGTGGCCCCTGAGGGGGGTGGCCCAGGTTCTTTGAACCCTGTCACCCAATGGTGGTTACACCCCTGACAACATGGTTGCATAGGGCTGCCATATGGAAAAGAAGACAGGTCTCCTGTATCTTTTATAGATGGGGGTTAAAAAAAAGAAAAAGGAAAGGGGATTTCAGCAAGTGCAGGCTCTCTTTCTCCTACATAACAGGCCACACCTGCTGAAATTCCCTCTTCTGTGCATCTATTAAAGGTACAGTGCAGCATTAGTCTGGATGTTAGCAAATAGAAAGAAGCACAACTGAGTGGTATTTTTTTCTCTATTCTTCAGCATCAGAAGCGTCCCGATGTTGTCAGCTAGATGTTCAGTAATGTGTTATATAGTGCAGTGTTGAATCAGTAATGCCCCAGTGATGTACTTGACAGAGTTACCTTGCGGTAACACATCAGATTTGACATCAACTGTTCTTTAGCTTGGATGAGCATATTTGTAATGCTTACTTAAGCTTATGTTTTAATTCAGATTGAGTGGTTCAGCTCCGAACAGCAAGTCCCATTGTGGGTACAATCATCGAAGATTCAGACCTCACCGCTACTAGCACTTTAACAGAAAATGGTGATGGAGCATGGGAAATTAACTAGCTAACATGTTATCAGGAGGCTCACTCAAAAGCTTTGAAGAGTGTACAGTTCTGTCTATAGATTACTAATGTGTGAGGCCACTATATCTGGATGGGGTTTTGCTGCCACCTTACCAGTAGTGCAAATATGTTTTTAAAATCTTAAGTCCTGATAAGGACTTTAAAAAAAAATATATATATATATATATATATATATATATATATATATATATATATATATATATATATATATATATCAAAAGCAAAAACCGTTTTTTACCCTTGTACTTCAGATAACAGCTGCCCTAGACAGGTCTTTCAGGAATTGCTGATACTGTGGTACCACACTGCTCATGTTGTCCATACACAAGAGTGACATGTAACACAATCATTGGCCTTCTGTAAAGACCTAGTTGACAAAAGTGTGGAGGTATGAAATGTCTTGTTTGCTCACGTCCTGGTGGACTGAAATTCTGATAAAGGCTAGTATTGTTAGTCTTTCCTATCACTCATACAGTGGGAAACATTTCCACATTCAAAGTCACTGTTCTGTGTCAAACAGCCTAGCTAAATGAAAGGGCAACAGAGACACAATTCAAGATATGAGATATATGACATACATGACAAATGAGCACAGACAAGGAGAAACAAAAGCTATTTATCAATATCTGATCAATATGGGACTGATTTGGAAGGGGGCTCAGAGATTTTTAAAACATCTCCATATTTGTTTCAAAATCAAATCTAGTTTTTGAAAGTATGTTAGGGTACCTAGTATGGTTATAGACAGGCAAATTAAGTATCAGCTTAAAGTACAAGAAATTCAAATGTGCAAAAAAAATGGTTTGCCCATTTGTTCTTAAAATCAAATTCAACAAAAGCATAAAGCATGATTCAAATACAGGGTGCAGTTGCTGAAATCTCTATGGGCATCCTTCTTGAGGTGCAGACCACAGGGCAAGGAATCCAAAGATAGCAAAGATAGCAAGGCATATCTGGTCCTGTAGGTTCTGTTGGTCTAATCAGGTCAGGTGAGACTCAGCAAGGATCAATGACTGAAGTCAGGACTGCAGAGATTAGGACTTGTCAAGCTCCCAGGCTAAGCATCCACTCACAAGAAAAGGATGTTGCTTAAGCAACAGCTCACTCCGACTGAGGCCCTTGGCAGGGGAAGTGCATCAAAAGCCATTTAAATGCCCTGTGATGCCAGCACCGACACTGCCAGCCATGGCACTGCACCCGCCCTCAAGTGGCACCATATTATTATTTCTTGTTGACACAGTCAGACAGGTGTTATTGACTGGTTTGTTTTATCCAGACATCAAGTCCTTCCCAAGGACCTGGGATAGCTGAATTTTATTATCAGTATTGTTGCTGTTATTATTATAGATATCGTCGCAGAATATAGGCTGTTCCCAGTAAAGTTGCTTTTTGTAATTGGCTGATGGTGATTTCTGTGGCCCCTATGATGTTGAGGTGCTCTTCAAGGTCTTTTGGAACTGCATCCAGGGCGCCAATTACCACTGGGATTATTTGGGTCTTTTTCTGCCACAGCCTTTCAATTTCAATTTGTAGATCTTTGTATTTTGTGATTTTTTTCTATTTCTTTTTCTTCTGTTCTGCTATCCCCTGGTATTGCTATGTTGATTATTTTGACTTGATTTTCTTTCTTCTCGACTACAGTTATATCTGGTGTATTGTGTGGCAGATGTTTGTCTGTTTGTAGTCGGAAGTCCCATAATATTGTTACATCTTCATTTTCTTCAACTTTTTCAATTTTATGGTCCCACCAATGTTTGGCTACAGGTAGCTTGTATTTTTTGCAGATGTTCCAGTGTATCATCCCTGCTACTTTGTCATGCCTTTGCTTGTAGTCAGTCTGTGTGATCTTTTTACAACAGCTGATTAGGTGGTCCACAGTTTCATCTGCTTCTTTACAAGGGCGGCACTTGCTGTTTGTGGTGGATTTTTCGACTTTTGCTCTTATTGCATTTGTTCCTAGTGCCTGTTCTTGTGCAGCCAGTATTAAACCCTCGGTTTCTTTCTTCAAGTTGCCATTCTTAAGCCATTGCCAGGTCTTGGTGATGTCTGATTTTCCACTTATATTGTGCAAATATTGACCATGCCGTGGCTTATTTTTCCATTTTTCTGCTCGGTTCTTGACTTGTTCTTTCTTGTAGGCCTGCTTTGTTTCATTGGTGTTGAATAGTTTCGCATTATTGACCATTTGAAGTGCATCTTCTTCACTGTCCTTGATATATTCTTCAAGGCCTCTTTTCTTCTCCTATTATTATTATTATTATTATTATTATTATTATTATTACATTTATATCCTTCTCTTTCTCCAAGGAGCCCAGAACGGTATACTACATACTTGAGTTTCCCTTTCACAACAACCCTGTGAAGTAGGTTAGGCTGAGAGAGAAGTGACTGGCCCAGAGTCACCCAGTTAGTTTCATGGCTGAATGGGGATTTGAACTCGGGTCTCCCCGGTCCTAGTGCAGCACTCTAACCACTACACCACTCTGGCTCTTTATCCAAAAAGCTCCATAACCAAAAGTACCATGCAAATTCCACTCTCCTGGGGGATCGGGGGCAGGGGGGTGGAATCCTGCTTTCTTTGTGGGAGGGGACGGGAGGGGAGAACCCACATTTCCCAGAATGGGATATGGATATGGAGCAGCGCAAAGGACACTGGGGGGTCTATCCCACCATGACCAGGGAAGATGACACAAGGGGAGACCCTGGCAGAGCACACCAGCCAGACCCATCACTAAGCTGCTGCAAGTAGCTTGCTGCCCAGTGGGCTAACAATCTCATGAGAGGGCCAATCTATTGGGGATATACCTGAGCCTATTATGGCATTGTCCCCACCTGCTTCGGTAGCCATCCTCATTGCAGAGGAAATATCGCTCCAAGAACTGGTCCTGCTCATGAGTAAGCCAGGGTTGTTTAAAAAAACAAACACCTCCCTGGGGAAGTGACTGGGCCCCACTTCCCCACCCTTTCTTTGTAAAAAAAGGGGGGAGAACAGATCCCCCGAAACCTCTCCACACTCTTCCCCTGTATGGAACTGCACTTACCCAGAGGGCATCTAGACTCCCCCTTTCACCTTTCTCTAGTGTGTGCGCAGTGTTGATGGAGGGATGGATACAGGCATGAAGTTTTCTGCCCATTCAGGATTCCCAGTCTGCCCTACCACTGTATGCAGATCTGCTGGCGTGGGGATGGACAGGGGAGGGGAGCCCCCCTGCTGTCTGGACAATGTTGGAGAGTATGGTGGCCACTCCGGGGTGGTAGAAAGGGTACACCTGTGCACATGAATGTGCAGGCAAGAATGGGGCACAGTATCGTGGCAGCTTGCCCATGGTCCCCAAGACTAGGTATGAGTTTCCCAGAATAATAGTCCCCGCAGCCTCAAGCCAGAAACTATCCTTGCTCTATCCAGAGCTCCCTTAGCCTGACATTCTCATGAGGGAGGTGTTAGGTGGAGAAGGCGATGGATTGCCCTCCCGAATCAGTTCTGCTGTTTCCAAGCAATACTCTTCTCTCCTCTCCACTCTGATGGTTGATCTCACGAGCACTCTGGGGGTGTCCCCGTGGCCTGTCACTCTCATACCCGGCCACTACACCCTGGGTTGGCCAGCGGTTTCCTTGAAAAAGGATCTCCGCTGACCCAAGACTGTCCTCAGTGACCTATCCTGCTCATGAGCTAGGCTCTGTGGGCATCTACCCACAAAAAAGGGAAGGTGCAGGGTTTGACTGTGGCTTGGTGCTGGTTGCCAAAACCAGGAGGGCACTTGCCCAAGTGCCTGTCCCCACAGCTTCCCCGCATGGAGCATCCTCCCTCATTCTCCTTAGTCTGCCACTCTTGTGAGAGAGCAGTCCATGGGGTACTGCACTGGTGGTTCCACCTACAACACAAATACCATCATGCAAATTTGCAGTTAGAGCCCAACAGACAGTTCTTCTCAAAAGTAAGACTGAGGGAGGAAAAATCCCCACCCCGGGAAGGGGCTGGGCCCCATTTTCCCACCCTTTCTCTGTGAACAATAGAACTTGTGTACTCCAGCTCCCCTGCTTGGATCTGCCTCCTAGCTTCCCCCTCTTTCCCCCCTGCTTGTGCTTCTACTTGGTGTGTTTGTGCTTGTGGACACCCATGACTGCTCGCCCCGAGTGGCTGAGCAGGTTGACAGGATGGCCGGTCCAGGATGGGGCATGTTGGTGTCCCTGTAGCCTGGCAACTCCATAGCTGCAAAGCTGACAGGAGGGGTGGTGCTGGTTTTCCAAGTGGCTGCCAGTGAGAAGTGTTGAAAGCATGGAGCAGCCACATCCTCAGGTGGGTCTGCACCGCCGCCACTATGATTGGAGTTTGGAAATGGGCGCTTAACTCTGGTTAAGGATGAGTCGGCCTTCTGGCACAACACTTCGGTGGCATGGCCGCAGTTATTGACGATGAACCATTGAGAAAATCACAGGTCCCAAGTGCCGTTTATCAGGGGGAAATGGAGTTAACTCCCTGGTCTAACTCCCAAAATTGAGTTAGACCCCTGCTAACTTGGCAAAGAGGCACCTTTTAACATGAGGCACTTTTTAACCTTCTCTTTATTTAGCAGGGGGAGAGTAACTGCCCTATCCACCCCCAGCACAGTATCTCCAGTGACTGTTGCTGGTGTGTATGTTATGTTTCTTTTTAGATTGTGAGCCCCCTTTGGGGACAGGGATCCATCTTATTTATTTATTATTTCTCTCTGTAAACTGCCCTGAGACATTTTTGGAAGGGCGGTATAGAAATAGGATAGATAGATAGATAGATAGATAGATAGATAGATAGATAGATAGATAGATAGATAGATAGATAGATTTCTTTAGAGCCTTAACTGAGTTTTTCCGAGTTCGGGCGTACTACAGTTGAAAGCTCTGAGAGCTTTAACTGCAATTAAACTGTATGTCTAAACCAGCCCTGAATGAGGCCTTCTATAGTGCAGACCCAGGACTCCTGTCTTAGGCTCCTCCCTCCTCTTCCAGGGACTACTGCAGAGGCTTAATGGTCACAACTTGCAGCTCGCACTGAAGCTTACTTGCTGCCGTTAGGTCTAAACCTGCCCTGTATTTCAGGCAAAGTAAAAAAATACACAAGCGGTTCTGTCAATTCTACTATACTCAATAAAGTTAAAGAGAATGTATGTTCAAGAGGGGAATGAGATTGTGAAGGATATTGGAGCAAAGACATTTTGCTCATGTGGAGAGACTCATGTCCTTTCCTGCAGATCCTTCTGGAGGAAAATAACCAACAGAATGTTTTATCTCACAAACTTTTGGCTCCCAAGTAAATTCTCTGTTTTAACCATAGCAAGATGTGTTGTTATAAGATATTGGAAAAGGAATGATCATTCTGCTGTGATGACCTAAGGAAGCGTACAGTATGTGACAAGTCATTTCAAGTGACAAATGAAGAGAGAGTTTTGGAAAATATTCAATCAGTATTACAATGACTAGAGGCCATTTTATAGATTTGAAAGAAGAGTATACTATAAATATGATGACAGATATCCATGGATATACAATCTTTGAGGATAATGCTTATTTGCTCTGTGCAGAAGGTCTGATGTTCTGGTACAGTGATCTGAATATTGTTTCTTTCTCAGTTGTTTTTGCTGCTGCTTCTCTCTGCTGCCCCTAACTGCATGCTCAGGCCTCATGTTTATCATGCAAACTTACTTCAGAAGTTTCAAATGTAAAGACGAATGTGGGAAACTCTTTAAGATGCTAAATTGTTACCAGAGCATTTATGGCTATTCAGAATAAGAGGTCCATAGGAGGTTGCTTAAATGCAAAGTAAAAGGAGGTACACTAACACATTACAGAAAAACAAGGTTTCTGCGTGGAAGGCATTTCTCTGTTGCAATTAGCATGAAACTGAATGCAGATCATAATATCTGATAATCTTCCATGCAAGTTTTTGCTGCATGTTCCACAGTGGGAAGCTGCCCCAAGCAAGGGACTGACATGCAGGATGAACAGATACAATGGTCTACATGCAGTTTTTGTAAGCTGTGGTGGTCCTGATAGGCTGTTAGAAGTATTTTGCTTGCCTCCTTTTTATATACAATTACACATTTTACAACATCATTTAAGTAGATTTAAGCATACTTTCAGGACTCTGGGCTGGTCTTCACATGCAGCATGAGATGGGAGAGTTCATCATCAATTTTATTACGGCCGTTGGCCAGCAGAAATAGGAGTAACAAATATACTCAATACAATGATCAATAAAACAGTGCTAAAACACAATAAAACAGAATACAATCACTCATAATAAATTACTTAAAAACAATAGACAGCTCTCGCAATTAAGCACTTAATAGGGACCTTAGCCTGATTGCAATATAGAAAAATTTAGCTACAGTTGTTGTAATCCCGGGGCTTGAATCCACTAGGCAGTAATATGTATAAAAGAGCTCACACCTTCCAGGAAATTTGAGTAACAGAGGGGAAATAAGTTCTTCTCTAGCATCCCAATATAAAGAGCAATATAGCAGTACATGGGTGACAGTTTCCAGAAGGCCGATGCCACAAGGGCAGAAAACCGCAACAGGATGATCTTTAGCAAATCTCCGTTCCAAAAGAGAAGAGGGCAACACATTAAACCAGGCCCGAGCAAATAGCAATAGCAATAGCAATAGCACTTACATTTATATACTGCTCTATAGCCGGAGCTCTCTAAGCGGTTTACAATGATTTTTAGCATATTGCCCCCAACATTCTGGGTACTCATTTTACCGACCTCGGAAGGATGGAAGGCTGAGTCAACCTTGAGCCCCTGGTCAGGATCGAACTTGTAACCTTCTGATTACAGGGCGGCAGTTTTACCACTGCACCACCAGGGGCTCATGAGACCCAAATGAGACCCAAAATTTAGAAAAATGCAGTGTTGTTAAGTAATTAGCACCTCTATCTCCCCAAGGTGGCAAAATCCCAAAACGTAAAGGGGAGCAAGTCCTATTGGCCGAAGACATAAGTTCCTGCCGCTCAATATCGTGCAACCGGAGAAATAATATTTCCTTCACCTTATTATATTCCCAAGTGAGGAGTTCTGAAGGAGAAAGGCCCAGTTGAATAATTTTATTATTTACATAGGTTAGCCAAGGGTTGGGATAAGAATCCGCCCATAAATATCGGAAAAAAGAAAATTCCTGAATCTCTGTACAGAGTTTACTCCATCTAGCAAAAGTAAGTTCCCAGGCTTTACAGACAATAGAGAAAGACCCAGATTCCAAGCACAGAGCAGAATAAGGCACACACCTAGGCAATGCAAAGATTGCTCTTAGAAAAATAGACTGTACTCTCTCCAGTTCAGCTGTTACTCCCTGGATCCATAGCAGGACTCCAAAAAGTAGTTGGGCCACAATCTTAGCACGAAATACCTGGAGTGCCATGGGAACAAATTGGCCCCCTTTAGAGTAGTAAAATCACAAAAACGCACTGAGAGTATTGTGGGCTTTATGAATTGAAGACAGCCTGTGGGTTTTCCAATTTAGATTATATTGAAATAATATGCCTAAATATTTATAGTTGTAAACCTGCTCAATGTGGTTCTGATTTATTACCCATTTATATAATTTCCTGGATTTAGAGAAAACCAGGACCTTTGTTTTTTTGTACTTACTGTTAGTTTGTTATCATTACAGTAGCCGGCAAAAGCGCGCAGCAGTCTTTGCAGACCTAATCTGGACTGTGATAACACTGCTGCGTCATCGGCATAGAGTAAAATGGGCACTCGTTTGTTAGCCAGCTTTGGGGCATGGGAGCCCACCCTCTCCAGAAATTGAGCCAAATCATTAATAAAGAGATTAAGCAATGCTGGGGCCAAGATGCAGCCCTGTCTAACCCCTCGAGATGGAAGAGTTCTGAACTGTCGAACAGGTTGCTGAACTTCAGACTACAATTGGGCAAATAGCATTTTTAACACTTCCCTACATAAAACTCTTTCTGCAAGGAGAAAACTACCAGAATGTTGAGCAGACTGTACAAAACCCTTTGTTCCTGCTAAACTAATGGTTTACTTGCAGGAAGGCTCGTTTCTTAAAAAAAAAAAAAAAACATGGAGAAGCATTTAAACATGGCTTCCCTCAAGCTTACAGTTCCCTCCCAAGCACCCCTCTCATTTTACTGAACTCCCCGCACCCAACTTAATCTTTCCCCACAGAGTATCTTTTCTTCCACACACAAAAATTTAAGTGAGGAGTTGTTCCTCAAGCTTTCCTCCTGTTTGCCCCCTTGGCATCCCTCACCTTCAGCTTGAAATGTATTTATTTTATCTATCTAATCCAGTGATCTTCAAACAAAATTTTGACCCCCCCCCCCCAAAATGCAATGTGAGAACCACAGTGTGAGAGACTTTGTCACAGCTTTGTACAATAAATCATATTAAATAAATAAACTTTAAAACTTATATTAACATAACTATCAAACAGCAACAATCAACCACAAATAATCTGGAACAGTATACAAAAACAAAACATAAGGGAGGAGATAAACCAATCAACTAACACGGAATGCCTAGTGAAACAGAAACGTTTTCATCAGCCAATGAAAGGCCAACAGTGAAGCGGCTGGAGTGACCTCATGGGGCAGAGAGGTCCAGAACTGGGGTGCCATGATCAGGGCCAGCATCAGGAGCTGAACAAGTTGGGCACAGGCTGATGGTCCACGGCTGACCCCTGAGCAGGGGGAAAGCTAACCAGCCATACAAAGAGTGATTGTATGAGTGGATCCCAAGTTTAATGTGAACAGTGCATATTCTGTAAATGCACAGAATATAAGAAATAGCCTCTGATCATCCTCAATAAGTGTGGGATGGCAAAGCTGATTTATTTGAGAGTTTTGGTCTCTGATAACAAGCAACTCCTGTTTGCCTCCTTAGATATGAATGCAAGCAAATAGTATCCATGCATACATTTATTGGTGAAAAGCATTTCAAGCATTAGCATGCAAATCAGGCACCGCTTTTGGTGTCATGAAGACTGAGCAGCTGTCTCAAAGTTCTCCCTGAAAGAGGAAAGAATGGAACCTTCCCCAGCCTTTTTGCTTCTGGGGCTGTAATTGGCTTCCTACTGTACAGATATGCTGTATATTGACTTTATGTTGGCATCGCAGCAAAGGGAATGAAACATTGCACCAGGGATAGTGGGAATTGCCCCTCCTTTTCACCCTCTGTGGAAGAGAAATCTACAATATTAATTAGTGAACTTCAAACCGTAGGGTTGCTACATGGGTCTCATGCTACCTTTTGAACCAGGACAGGTACAGTTACTCAAATGCAAAATATATACACACTACAGGAGTGACTTATGAAAGACATACATGTGCTGCTTTTCCCTTTAGAAAAGGGAGGAACATGAAAGGAAATCCATTCCTTCCTTACTGTTGCTTTTGGGAAATAAAAACGGTGTTGTTATATGCACATGCATGCATACAAGAGGGAACTAGGAAGGGAAACCTTCTTTCTAGGTTTTATATCATGGCTGGCATTATGTGCATGTTGCAACACACAGTTGTGCAAGAGCACTGCTGTACTAAATGTAAGAATTTAACAAATTTAGCTCCACAATTGATGATCACCAGAAATGGCCATCAATTGTGCAAACTGCATTTGTGAATTCTTGCATTTAGCACAACTGCACTCTTGTGCAACTGCAGGAATATTTCAATGCAACACACACATAATGTTGCACAGTATGTCAAGTCAACCACATCCCAAACTGCACCAGGAACACTATGACAAAACACTTGCTCTCAGTCTGAGACTATCTTACAGAAACTATTGCTCTTGGAACACATGGAAGTCAAAAAGAATTCCTTAATCAATGAGCATATTCAGGAGGTAGCAACAGGATAGAGAAGATAATTTCAGAAGCATTATGCACCGTGGCTCAAGTTTCCGTATCCCCAAAGAGGACTATTTTCTCATGTTACTCATGGCTAGTGTTGTGATGTACAAAAGTAAATATCTTTCAAAAGATCTTTGTTTGTTTGTTCAAAATATTTCTGTCCCATCCCTCCTGCACACTGTTCCTTGGGACGACTTATAATAAAAGTATAAAAAAATAATATGCACAGTAGAACAAGACAAGACAATAGAATACAATAAAACAACACAGTAAAACCAATAAGAGACAGCAACAAATAATACACAAGATAAAACAGCAGTCAGAACTGATGCAAAAATCAAGTGAAGCATATGCATGGGTGCCTTGTGGAGAAAGCAGAAGAGGCACTCAGGCCACAGACCTCTTGTCATTGGATCCAAGAGTGACTAGTACTGGGCTGTGAAGACTGTTGGGACAGTCCCTCTCCTCCACTTCCCCCAGGGGCATTGAAAGACCTGTGTATCCTGAAGGGGAGGCAAGAAAGGGGGCACCCAGGCCAGGGAGCTCTTGTCCTCAGCTCCTGAAAAGACCGTCAATGCTCAGACACAACACCACTTTTTAAATCTTCTGTCACATGTTTGTTTTTAACACTGTAAACTGCCTTAGGTGCCTTGGTCAAGGCAGAAAGGCTATAAACAAGTGCAGCAAATAATCCAAATAATAACAGTGACACCCAGATTCTAGTCTCAAAAGGAGTCTCCTCCCCAGAGGTGCACGTAGGTAATTTTGGAGCCTAGACCTAAAGGCCTTTAGAGGCCCCCCCCCCTGAAAATTAAGCATCATCATGCTTGGCCAGGTGATCACATCACCTGGGACAAACTAAAGAGGATTTAGGGGCTCCAAGGGGCTGTGGTAGCCCTGGATTTTGGCCCTAAAGTCCAGGCATAAGAGCTCCTCTGCTCTTCCCACACTATTATCCCTATCCACTTAGGTCAACTGGAGAGGACTGTGCATCCTACCACCTTGAGGTGAGGTTGGCTGGAACATGTGGTCAGACTTTCTCACTGCGGCACCCAGCTAGGGAGCTCCCTGTGCTGGAAGATCCACCTGGGTCCCTTCCTGATAGCATTTCAATGCCAGTGGAAGACAGGCCAGGTTTTGCTTTTATTATACCTTTCATCCTGTTTTCATCCATTTTGCATGCTCCTGTTTTAGTGTGTGTTTTGACATTGTGTACTTATGTACTTTAATGTTGATTGTTCTAAATGGTTGATGTTAGCGACCTTGGGCATTTCAATTTGAAAATGAAAAGGTAGGAGAGAAATATGCTAATAAATAAAGAACCATATTTTGAAAGTGTCCTCTCTGATATTACAAAAGATAAGCTGGTGGAATATTTTATTTATTTATCATATTTATATACTGCCTGATATGGGTATCTCTAGGTGGTGTACACAATTTATGCATAGGGTATACATTTCATGCCCACCACCAAAGGACATTAATATAATGTTACTGTTGGTTCTAATTTGGACGGACTATTGGATCCAAAACTTGGGTTAGCATCCTTCATTAGTGTTGCCTTTCAGTGGGAGCAAAACAGGTCTTCTGCTTTTGAGAACCTCTCCTTCTAGAGTATGGCTTGCTGCTAAAAGGCATCTTAAAAGCAGTTCTTCCAAGTGTACTCCATTGTATGAGATTACTTATTAATGAGCACTGCCATATGATGGTGGTGATAATACCTGCCTTTCAAAAGAGTCAACACAGTGTTCTAATCAAATTCTTTCTCCAGCTGACTTGTGGAAGCAGCATCCAGTTAGGGAGACATTAATGCCAAGCTGCTTGCCACAGGCTGGCCTCGAGTGCTCTGAAAATGAGCATGAGAGTCTTGCATTGCACATTTGGAAGCTCACTCAGAAATAAGAGAGATTATCTCAGAACCTTTGCCAGTGCAGAAAACACATATAGAACGTGCCCCGTGCATAACTATGGTGAATTACTATGGGTAACATAAGATAACTACGGTACCCTGGAATACAGTTCAATGCTTGTCCTTCCCATTCCTGACAGTGGGAAATTCAGGGCAGCATTTATAGGGTTTGTTTCCTTGGAAAGGGATTGAAGACTTGCAGTGTTTGAAACAATGTATTCACTTAACAATTGTACAGATTGAGGCCTTAACATGAGGTGCAGAAACAAGAACACGGAACGTTGTTGGATCATGGGTCAGACTAGATGTGAGTTTAGCACCTGATTGGGGCTAAAGAGTGCTTGCTTGTTGTTCAGTAAATAGCCGATGGATTTGAGGTCCACTGGATTGGGGCTGTGGTGTGGAGGGAGGGGTTAACCATCCATCCGCTGTGGCTACTATTTGTCTTTGTGGGAGGGGCACTTCTGGCACCAATAGGAGCTTATTATATAGGGCAATATAACAGCCATGGGGAGGGGATGATCCAGACTGGGAATTTGGCAGCGGCAGAAGGTTAACCCCCCCACCCCAGATATCATGGTCCCAACCCACATAAGGAGAGCTGGTCTTGTGGTAGCAAGCATGGCTTGTCCCCATAGCTAAGCAGGGTCTGCCCTGGTGCATATGAATGGGAGACTTGATGTGTGAGCACTGCAAGATATTCCCCTCAGGGGATGAAGCCGCTCTGGGAAGAGCAGAAGGTTTCAAGTTCCCTCCCTGGCTTCTCCAAGATACGGCTGAGAGAGATTCCTGCCTGCAACCTTGGAGAAGCTACTGCCAGTCTGTGAAAGCAATACTGAGCAGGATAGACCAATGGTCTGACTCAGTATATGGCAGTTTCCTATGTTTCCTAAGGGGGCATTCTGGCTGCTAGTTACTGAATACAAAACAAAAAGAGCTCCCTTTGCATCTTGCAACTCCAAAGCTGCCCACAGTTTGGCTCATGCTAGAAAATTCAGCTCCTGCTTTGCCTTGCAAAAAGCAGGCTGCAATCAGACCAGGATTAGAATGCCTAAGAGACCACATCCACTCAGCAGCTTCCCCTATGAATCTGTTCAAGTTCTGAAATGATCAATGGGATGCTGACTTCTAAACATGCCCACACACAAAATCAGAGTCAGAAAATTGTTAATCGGATTTAATGGAAGGTAGCAAAGATAGCACCCCTATGTCTGAACTCTGTCTGGTGGGCCCTCGTCTGATCCCAGCAACATCAAATAGGCTTGCCAGTGCTCTCTCCCCCAAGAGAAACCATCAACATATCTGAATCAAACAGAAGTTATATATGCCCTTTGCTAAGAGTTGCAGTAGCTGCAGTAGTGGCTGGCAAGATCTGTTTCAGATGGTTGTGCAAACACACACACACGTATGTGGACACATCTGCATCTCTCCAATCATCTAGGCCAAACCACTAAGATATGGAAAACTCCAAGAAGTGCCCTATCATGTGGTATGTATGTATGAATGTATGTATTTTTAATATGTGTATGCCACTTTGTGAAAGGCTCCAAATCGTGATTAAAAACATAACCCAATAAAAACACAAAGAACAATCAAGTTAGTAAGGTCATCACAAAACCACAGCCAATCAATCCCAGGGGTATTGCAAAACAGACTGGTCTTGAGCAGCTGTCTAAAGGCTAGAAGAGATGGGGCAGTACAAACCTGCTGGGGGAGGAAGTTCCAAAGCCTGGGTGCCATCACAAAGAAGGGCCTGTCCCACATGCTAGCCAGCCAAACTTTAGCAGAGCATGCAGAGTAGAATCTCCCTCAAAGATCTTAGCAGATAGGTAGAGCCACATAAGGGCAGGCGGTCCTTGAGATACCTGCTTTGCAAGTATCGGCTTTTCAAATTGCAGTATATCATAGGAACATAGGAAGCTGCCATATACTGAGTCAGACCATTAGTCTATCTAGTTCAGGATTGTCTTCATTCACAGACCGGCAGCAGCTTCTCCAAGGTTGCAGGCAGGAACCTCTCTCAGCCCTGTCTTGGAGATGCCAAGGAGGGAACTTCGAACCATCTGCTCTTCCCAGAGCGGCTCCATCCCCTAAGGGGAATATCTTACAGTGCTCACACATCAAGTCTCCCATTCATATGCAAGCAGGGTGGACCCTGCTTAAGGGGATTAGTCATGCTTGCTACCACAAGACCAGCTACCACAAGACCTGATCGGCCATGTAACTTAGGTGACATAACTGACATCATCATTCTGTCCTGCATTATCTATTGCAAGGTTTCCATAGAATGAGAGACACAGGAAGGCCAAACCCAAAACTGATATAAAGGCTATGCACACAATCATGCAGGCGGGTGGGCAAGCTGGAAGGCTGCATGGAACTCACCTTCCTCCCAGATGACCCTCCTTCAGTGGTGGGAGCGCAGATCTCTGCTTGGAGCAGTGTGGATCTCCGGAGGTGCCTGGATAAGCCACAATGTACTGCATGGTGAGCGTGGTGCATTGGGGGAATCCCCGCTCTAGGTGTCCGATTGTGCATGGTTGGCCAGAAAGCAGCCCGAGCACCCACATGACCCTGGCTAAAGGCCAGGGTTAAAAGGAAGGTTAGACAGGCAGGCAGCACCAGGATCTGCACAGATCCAGATGCTGCACATGAGCAACCTAGCCTAGGCTGGGCTGCCCTAGCCTGGGCTAAGCTGCTCATGTGAATAGCCTTATACTGGTGGCGCAGTGGTAAAACTGCCGCCCTGTAACCAGAAGGTTACAAGTTCGATCCTGACCAGGGGCTCAAGGTTGACTCAGCCTTCCATCCTTCCGAGGTCGGTAAAATGAGTACCCAGAATGTTGGGGGCAATATGCTAAATCATTGTAAACCGCTTAGAGAGCTCCGGCTATAAAGCGGTATATAAATGTAAGTGCTATTGCTATTGCTATTGCTATACTGTCTATTTGCTATGTTGGGTTTTCAAGGCCAGGCTATTTCTTTGGGCAGGGGGATCTAAATTACAGTACAACCACTGTGATGCAGGAAGCAGTTGGAAGATGGTTTGTGAGATATGTCATATCTCCAAAAAAAAAGTGGGGTGGGGTGGGGTGGGGGAAAGAGGTATAACATCAGTGGATTCAACAATGACACAACTGCCAACAGCAATGAGGCAATCACTTCTGCAGTCATACAAGTTTACCATTGGATCACTAATGAAAGTCATTTACACATCCACACAGAAAATGTCACTGGGGCACAAGGTTGTTAGCCTTCCAGAACTGGCCTGGAGTCTCCAGAAATCAGCATCCATCTCCAGGTGACTATTGAAAGCAAGCCTGGGGATTTTAATGGCTTGATGTTGTGAAAGATATTGGGGGGAAATATTTAAAAAGAACCACGAGGAATAGCTTCAGTCAAAGTTGGCAGCCCTCCTAGAGCAAAACATGTCTCAATTGTAATCCATCTGGCATAGTTTTCATATGCTAGCTTGCAAATGTCCAAAACATGGTATGGGCCACTCTGGGGTTAGACCCACAGGCTCCCAAGTGCTCTGGGATAGTTCTTCTGAGAGCAACATGCTGAGAAGCAGGAGAGCAGAGTTCTGCCTCTCAGTTCTGGAGCCGGGTTCTGCCTCCATTTCTGGCTGCTAACCAATCAATATGATACAGGAAAAAAATAATGATGTGTTACAAAGTGTTCCTCATGAGTCTACAGTTCCCTGAAAGGCCAAACTAGGATTGACTGTGGCTGTTCCATGTGTTTCAATACACAAAACTGCCTCAATCGCATAGAAAGGAGCTAGAATCCCATTTTAATGGCAATAGAAGTGTGCAGATGAAGGTTGCTGATCCTCCCCAGGGGAAAGAAAGCAAGAAAACAATCCGTGAGATGGGTACAGTGAGTCTTCAATCCCTTACCTGAAGTCTTCAATCGCTTACCCTACTACTAAGGGTAACTTTTTTGTGGTGGCACCCAGTCTTTGGAACAGCCTCCCCAGGAACATTTCCTAGGCGCCTAACCTGTTACTTTTAGTCACCAGCTACATTTACTCAAGCTTTTGGTGCATTTCATATTTTGACAGGTTTTGTGCTGCTGTATCTGCTCTATTTGTTATGTTGTCATTTTGTCATGACAGATTGAGTTTTTAACTATTTGCTGTCAGCTGCCTTGGACCTATATTGATGAAAATATGAGATTTAAATGTTTTAAATAAATAAATACCCAGACAGCTAGATTTAGCCTAGACAGATGATAAACTGCTGTTTACCTTGCTGTGAACCCATGTCTGAAATGGGCTTTCATCTATTATGTCTTTCTTGTAGATGAGGATGAACATAGTATAGCGATATTCTTCCTTGAACATTTTCCATCCTGAAAGCTAAACTTTAAACCACAACCTTTTAAATTTGTCACTATACCAGAGCTAACAACAAAAGGAATCTCCCCTTTGACTCACCCCCCATTTATTTCATGGTCCTCATTTGAATTTCCAGACATTGCAATTGCTTGCAGAACCACGTGTTATGGAGTGATGCAAAATCCTCCATTTGGTATGTGATAGCAGTGTTTTGTAAATGCTTCACACTGGGAAATAGATTACATGATGAGTTTGCCTTTGACAACACACAACCAACACTCCAGCTTGAAAGTCTCATTCTCTCATGCAGGAACTCTTCCCAGTTTTCATCCTCAAGGGATAAGTTGACATGCTTTCTGTTCCAAAAAGCTTCAGACACTTTTCAGATCATAAAATGTCCCTATGCTTTAAAATCCCCATTAAGTAAAATAATTCAAAATGGAAAATCTTCAAAGAGCCTCTTCTAAGTAGTTGCCAAGGGGAAATTCAGGAAGGGAGAGGAGGTTTTCTTTCCCCCTGCAGCACACTAAGTAAAGGATAGCA
Organism: Hemicordylus capensis; assembly: GCF_027244095.1. Taxonomy (NCBI): domain Eukaryota; kingdom Metazoa; phylum Chordata; class Lepidosauria; order Squamata; family Cordylidae; genus Hemicordylus; species Hemicordylus capensis. Next base: position 65,717,783 of record NC_069658.1, read on the forward strand.
ACAGTATGTGTGACATATTCAAAGGGAAACATTTTAATTTCCTGGATAACCTTCACCACCTCATTGTACCAAGTGGCAATGTTAATGGATAAGATTAGACTATTCCAAAGTGAAAATTATGTTTATTGTTGATAGTATAATTCAAAATGAATTCAGTCCTAACTTGTTTTTATCACACAGGTATGAAAATATTTTGGATAAATCTACTTTGCATTCTAAGTAACCTTGGCTGTGAATGGGGGTTGTTTTGTTAGCTTGCCTCTTTAGGATACATTTTCATATTAAGCATTCATTAGCCTGAATGAATGTCATTTGACAGATATTTGAAATTCAGAAAACCCCAGTGGATCTTTTTTCATAATCAAATGGAACTTTGCCCTGTAACACGCATACACATTTTGGTAATTTAAACTCCAGTCACAAAAAAATGCTTCTATTACCAAAACCATAAAGCTCATCTAAAGTAACCCAAAACTCCTGTTTGATGAAAATGATGCAAATGTTACTTATTTAAAGCCTACTAAGTATCACAAATGCCTTTGATGTTTTTAAATACTCCTCTTAATGTACCCTTTGTATACAGAGGGTCTGTTTCTTGATACCGTACTGCCCACACAACTAGAAAGGGGCTCCAAGAATGTGTCCATTGTGACGTCTTCTGTGAACATCCTGATGTCCTCTCAGCATGTACCTTTATCATGCGGGAGTGCTGTTCATCTGAATGGCCACTCTACATTAGTTCATATTGCTGAAACAGCTTGTCTTGGGGCTGCAAACAGCACCTCTCTATGTGATTTGGAGTTGCAGGCTTGCAACCTCCATCTTAATACCTGAGCTCGTGGGATTGTGAACTCTGCACATGCCCATATTTGGCAAACTATGCAATTTGGTTGCTTAGCACAAAAACACACGTGGCAGCACTACCCAAGGTCAAAATAAAAAACAACCAGAGAAAGACCTCCCATGGCCCCTTTTGTTAAAAGGAGAGAACTAGCAAGCAGACCCGGGTCAAAGAGACCTTCACAAGGGAAATAGCTAACTCCCTTCGCAATGGGATTAGCCTCACTAATCTTCCTACAACAACCCAGATAAGCATGGCACACCCCCAGTCTCCTATCACAATGTCAATGAGCTGGCAAGGACCCAGAGGTAGGATTGTTAACATAAAAGAAAGCCTATCTCTCTCCCAGGAAGAGATGTCCGGGTCTCACATAAAGCTCTTGAATTCACCCATTCAGTACTCCACACATACCTCTAAACCAGCCATTCCATCTTTTGTTTTTTTAAGATCATAGCCACTTGATTGGTTCATGCAAACATGAACTTCTTTGTTATTTGTGAGTTTCAGCCCCTGCAGTCAGGGCGCTTGACTAATGCATTGCCCCAAGGCATGATCTTGCCTATTTGTGCTCCTGATCGAAGAGTACAAATAGGCAAAATCATGCCTTGGAGCAATGCATTAGTCAAGCGCCCTGACTGCAGGGGCTGAAACTCACAAATAACAAAGAAGTTCATGCTAGGAGGGGAAAACACATGGTTAGGAGTGGAGACATGCAGAGAACTCTCAGAACCTACCCTGGACCCAAGGAGAAAGAACCCTGCTCCCCCACTTACACTGACCTATACCATGCTGGTTCTTCAGCCTGCAAGTGGTCACACTGCACCACTTGCCTCTTCCTTTAACTGCCTTTCTACTTCACCCCTGTGACGAAGTCTACCTGTGCACTCCAACCTGCAAGTGTACCCAACACACCAACGTATTGGGACCGGTAATACTAACTGTCTATCCCTTTAAATCTCCTTGCTCGCTTCTCTCTCCTCTTTAAGTCTATATTTGGGTCCTCTCTCAAGTAAAGCCTTAAGCTGATTCACTGACAATTCGGACCTTAAGCTAAAATGCTTCTACATGACACTGTAGTCAATACTGTCAGTTAAGATTTTATTGCCTCCTCACCTTATATTTCTTTATTTATGTATGTATTATTTTATTTGGTTTTTATACCACCCTTCCAAAAATGGCTCAGGGCAGTTTACACAGAGAAATAATAAATAATAAGATGGCTCCCTGTCCCCAAAGGGTTCACAATCTAAAAAGAAACATGTGATAGACACCAGCAACAGTCACTGGAGGTACTGTGCTGGGGGTGGATAGGGCCAGTTACTCTCCCCCTGCTAAATAAAGAGAATCACCACGTTAAAAGGTGCCTCTTTGCCAAGTTAGCAGTGGTAACCTAGTTAGCAGGAGTAACTAACCTTGACTAATCAATCATTTTCCTCTACCCTGATTATCCCTAAACAAATCTGATGGTAACCTATTTCTGCCTTCTCATCATTTCCAGACCAAAACTTTGCACAAATTGATACTGTCTCGAACTCTTCCATCTAGTCACGCTGATTCCTCACACTAGTCCAAAAGTACTACTGGAGTGTTTAGCCAGCACCCCAGAACAGTTTAATTAACTGTTTCAAAATGTTGAGGTGAGTTTCCTACACACCTGAAGCAGCCCTTAGAAATGACAGTTTCTTTCTTCATACATTTTACACCCCCAAATTATGAAAAGACAAAAAGTAATTGTGTCTTTGCCTCTCCCACCATTGCCAAAAGTAATTACAACCAGGGAAGGAGGTGCTTCTTTAAAATAAAATAATCCTGTACTGATCGGACACTTCAGATTGAAGAGCAGACAGCTCCGTTATGCTGTCTTCCTGCTTCTTTCCTTAGATTGTCCTTTGTTCCAAGAATAGCAGGCAGTTGATAAACTGCTTGGAAATTTCCAATAATCTTTGTGTTCTGAAGTTGTCAAGTGTTCCATTTTCTTCCTTATCCAGTAATTTAGTGCCTCAGAATTTCTGTTATATTTTAGAGCTTAATTTGCTATTACCATTGTCAATGTGGGTGTGTGAATATATCTCTATATATTTCTCTCTCTCTCTCTCTCTCTCTCTCACACACACACACTTATTTATTTATTTATTTATTTCTCCACACACAAATTTATTTCTCCACACACAAATATAACAAGCTTTTGATTATGCTGAACTTTATGAATTATTAATTGATTCATATATAGTAACACACTGTGCTTGGTGCTAATGTGCATACCTGAGCCTGAACAGACACTTTGTCTTTGATTGTTTTGCTACACCAGGCTGCCAAGAAATGCTCATTAAAACAGAAAAGGAAAAATCATGGTGTTCCTAGGCTATTATTCTAGAACAAATATCTTTATTAATAAATCTCCTTTTATGAACCTCCTTTATGAGCTAGCAAGAAAATAGATAACATAACAGCAGATGCAGCAGGCAAAGAAACACAGGGAGGACTTTTAATGTGAATCAGCCTGGCTGATAAAATGTGGTTCAAGACTAGATCAGAGGGCAAACAATTAAAAGGTAGATGATTCAGACTGCAATGACAGAAGCAAGTAGCACTGGGATACTGTCCCAGAAAAGTTAAACCTTTGGTGTAACCCATAGAATGCTGGTGTTTAAAACCCATTGAGATCCATGAAACTGAAGCCCTTAGCTACATGCTGAATGTCTATGTAGTAGGGCTGTAATTCTATGCACACATACTTGGGAGAAACCCCATTGAACTCAGGGAAAACATCACTTGATTTCCATATACTTGAGTACTGGCAGCTGAATACGTGAAGTGACTCTATGGGGAAAGTATTGTGTCTTAGATTATGTTGGAGATTGTGATGTACTTGCAATGATGATCCATTCACACATGAAATCATTACTTGACATTGTGATGGACAGGCATGTGTGAACTTACCTTCACTGGGGTTTCAAAGTAAACAGGCATAGGATGTCAGGCTGTTGACTAATAATGCTCTGTATTCCATTCTGTTTCAAGTTCTCGGGATGAGTTTTACACAATTTAAGGTACACTTGAGCTGCTTCTTAAGCTGAGGGGATATTTGAGGTTGCTATTTGGATGAATGACTCTGGATCACACCTCAGGTTTTGAGCAATGACAGCTATGAAAAATCATGTGCCTCAGTGGAAAATGACAATTGGATGATTTGTGAAGTGGAATTCATTGCTTCTGGTACATATTAAATATAAAGCTGTATTATCTGCTGGCATAATTAAGGTCAGCTCCAGTAAAAATTTCATCTTGGAACCTACTCCTATCCATCTGGCCTTAGGGCAGCTTTTCTCTATTGATGATATGACTAAGGAAAATATCTTTCAGTTGTATTTAGTACCTCTGATGAGCATTCAGTTTATATTACTCCTCAATTCTCATTAAATATGGAATGTTAGTTCTTTGTATTAAAAGGAGAAACAGTGCTCAGCTTTTACACCAATATAAGTAAGTATATCTTGATGCCTGTGAGGATTAGTACTTGCTTTGGACATTTTAAAGCAGCAAGTACAATCAGTGGGTAATAATGAACAAACCTTCAGAATCAAATGAGACATACAGTATAGCAGTAATAGCCATTATTTGAAACAGTGTATTTGCATTCTCACAGTTTTCTAGTTGATTTAAATTTGTGGGCAGATTTGTTTTCATTATAGCATTCAGTGTAGTGACTGTTGAGCAAGGGCGGACAATTGTCCACAGGACCCAAGAGTCTGGGCCCCCCACAAGGCTCTCTGCTCTCAGACAGGGTACCCCCTCCCATACCCAGCTGGCAAGCAAGGCGTTTGCTGGCTGAGGGTATGAGGCACACCCCTCTTCCCTCCTCTCCCCTCCAGCCAGCATTTCAATGAAATGCTGGCTGAGGAGGGATGCACTCTCCCCCCGGGGAAGTGGCCCCATCCCTCAATGTGACATCAGATTCAAGCAGGGTGGAACCAATGCTGAGAACGGGGCTGTCAGCCTTGGCTGACAGAGAAAGAGTTTCATTTCCCCTATCAGTGGATGGTGGAATGGCTGGGAAAGAGTTCCTTTCAGTTATTCCAGCAACCGCTGACAGAGGAAATGAATCTCTGCCAGGACTGTGACAGCCCCATTTTTGGCACTACCCCTCTTGCATCTGATGTCAGACGCAGGGGGCACGGCTGGGGGTGCACACACAAAGTGCTCAAGAAGGAACACCCCGCAGCGGGTGAGCCACTGATTGGACTTTGTCCCCTGGCCCCCACCAAGCGCCCTTCACCCCTGCTCATTCAGTTTGCTTTTCAAGTGTTCTGAAACAAACGTGGTGTGTTCAGTCATTTTGGGAACCTTCTTAATTTTTTTCAGTGGTTAGAGTGAAGGCGTTCTCCTTGTCTGGTCCCGCGCCCCGTCCCTGCCCCCCACTCTCCCATCTGCATTCAGATGAAATGGAGGGTGATCTGATTGCAGTCACGCTGATTGCAGAGAGGAGGGGAAACTTGCTGCCAGGTCTTACTTCTTTAATGAAGAACAGCCCTGGCAGCCAATGGCAGCTGGAGTGAGGGAGAGGCTTCCTCCCTCAACTCTGGTTCCATGAAGGGGAAACTGTGGTGCTAGCATTCGGATGTAATGCTGGCATCGCACAACCAGAATTGAAAGGGATGAAACTTCACTCTGAAATGAAGGTTCAGATTGGGGTTCAGGGAAGGAAACCATAGGCCCCTTTTCTCTCTTAACTCTGGTTGCCTGTATTTGGGCATACAGCTATGGAAACCAGAGGTGAAGGGACCTCCAGTTTCCTGTTACATCTGAATTTGGCCTGAATGTACAATGGACTGCTTCATGACTGCTTTGTTACAGGTAACATAATCATAGCTTACCTAGTGCTCTGCTCTGAGCCATGTGTCAGTTCCTTTCCACTTACAGTCTGACCTTCCAATTCAACTGGCTTAGGCTAACCCTACTACAGCATTCTGTAGTGTGTCATGCCCCTGTCCTCAAATAGTGAAGAGGAAGGGGAAGCTGGCAGTCTGCCAGAAGCTTCAGGGGGAGCTGAAGGGCAGAGCCCAGCTGTCAGTCCACAGCAGATACCTGAGCAGGTCCAGTTGAAGCTTCAGGACAACTGGGGCCATCAGAGGTAGCAGAGACAGGGAATGGAGAGCAGAACACTGTAGTAAACAAAGAAGAATCTTTGCATCCGTGCAAGAGAAGACTGATGAGACGCAGACAACAAGTGGAAGAACTCAGGAGAAGCAGATGCCTGCTTTTCAAACCAGATAAATCCTGAATGTGTGTCAGCTGGCTAAAGGCGGAGACCAATTAAGCCCAGCTATAAATTAAGTCTGAAGGCTGCAGCTAAACACTGTAAGCAACAAGTCTCTTTGAGCCTGCTACATCTGACCCACTGACTCAGAGGAAACCCCTGTTTTGTGTTGGTCTCTAGAGACCCAGGTTTTTCCTGCTGCTACTCTGCTAACTTGACTGAGTCTTGACATATGCCCTAGCTGGAACACCTTGCACTCCTTTTGTTCTGGAAACATGCTGTCTGGTGAGTGGACTGAGTTTGCAGGGGAGACTGTCTGAACCTGATATTTCCAGTAAAGTCTTCTCTTGTGTTTTCTTTGCAGACTGGGGAGGACTTTGCAGACTGGGGGTGGGGGACTGGGGGACTTTGCAGACTGGGGAGGACTTTGCAGACTGGGGAGGACTGGGGAGACTGAAGAGCTGCCTTCAACCTTGACAGCGACCTTGACTTGGACACCAGATGGACAGGCTCCTGACATAGTGAGCCAAGAACAATGTAGACTTCATCCAAAGCTGCTGTTGTCCAGAACAAGGGCTGGAGGGCGGAGGGAGGCAAGAAGCTGCCATAGCATAAAGGTGTAATTAATTCCTCCAGTCCTTGACAACTTTCCCTGGGTCTGATCCCTTTCCTGCTCCTTCTCCTCCACCTTCCAGAGACCTTTGTGATAACAAAGCTTTTGATATCTGTGCAGGAAATGGGCCTTTCTGCTCTATTCATAAGTCCGAGATAACATCATTCACTAAGATGTTCTGGCCACGTACGAAACGTATATCATCCTGGTAGCAGTAGCAGCCCAACATATTTTGGCATCTGAACTGGAGTGCCAAATGCTGCCTATGACCCCCACCCCACATGCACACGCATCCCCCTTTCCTTTACCTGGATGTTCCTGCTGCACCATCACTGCTCTTTGCTGCTGGGTTGCCTAGCAGCAACCACAGAGAAGAGGGGGGATTCTGTCTATAGAGAGTTGGGCTGGAGTGGTGCTGCTCATAGAGTTGGGCTGGCTATAGCTGGGCTGGCTGTAGTGCTCTAGCTATAACAGAGATTAATAAAAAAGGGGACAGGCTCCAAATCTGCCATATCTCCAGATTCACTTGTTGAGGTGGATTACTTCACCTTGTTGAAGGACTATTAGTGCCAGTACCAGACTTGCCAACATGTCCCTATTTTTTCCATTCACCTGAATGCGGGGCGGGGGGGGGGGGAGGACATGTTGGCAGGTATGTAGTACTGTCCGGTAGAAGCCCACTTTGGGAGATTGGGCTATTTATTGTTATTTTCACTAAATCGCTTGCTTGTGAGACACTATTCCATTATAGATTATGCCTGTATCAGTGTTGCAACAGTGACTTGCAAGTTAATGGTCACAGTTATGACTTTAGTGATAAAAGCAATTTTGAATTAGGATAAGAAATTGCATTTCAGAGTCCCTCCTACTCCTGGCCTTTCCAGTTTTGAAAAGCTCTTGCATTTTAAATCTCATATGCTCTCACTCAACTTTAGATCATTCTGCCAAAGGCAAACCCCAAAGACCCATATCACTTTCTAGCTAAAGCTCTAATAAGAAGTTGGAAGAAGCATTCTGCATTTAAATCAGCCTTCCACAGATTCCCTGAATCCTAATTGCTTTTAAATCCAGGCACCTGAACAAAAAAAAAAAAAAAAAAAATTACCCACACACCTAGCAATCACTAACCAGTAGAGAAATTTACTAAATTAGCAAAGTGCTCCAATTTCATCTGAATCTTACTACTACTAGAAAATAAATCAAATAGCAATCCAACTTGCAGTTTCAGGGAGCACTGAAATGAACCCTAAAATGTAACATTTAACAGTTGCAGGGGGGAAATGCTCTTAAAAATAAATTAAAAGCACTGCAAATATGCCCAAGTTGAGACTGAACTGAATTTGAAAGAACCAGAAACCGTCTCATTTTTTCTAGAAAGTAGAATATTGGATGATATGTTTTGGCTATTGGCGTTATTATACCCAGGCCAAAATCAGCCCTTACCCTTCATGTAACTCCACTGATGTCACTCATGTTTAACCCCAGGTAACCCAGCTATCATTTTCGAAGCACAGTCTGAAGGTCACCCACAGCTTCATCTGTGTAATATGAATGTTATTTGAACTGCTACCTCTGCAACAATCAGCCAGGGAGAAGTTTCTGTATCGCCCCCAAGCATTACTCAAGCTTTATTGGTTTTATGAGTAAATTAGCTAGCATTGTCTTTAGTTATTGTTATTCCAAATTGTCTGTAGTTTTACGAACGACTGGGTTTTATGAAAGTGTTCATGTTTCATTATTGCTTCATGAAGAGTTCAGGGAAGAATAGCCCTGAAGCAGTTCCCTGACTCTTCTGCAGTATCATCCACTTCACTTACCTCATGCAATTGTTAGATGCCACCCTGTTTGAAAATACTAGAAGCTAAAGCCTACAGCTGCCGGCAGAGGGTTGCTGGTGCACCAGCCCTTGTACTGGCAATACAAGGCAGTCAGTATCTTGTGGTCTCCAGGGACCAAGCGTATATGCCCAGAAATTGGGGGCAGAAGCGCATACACACAATTGGTCATGGAAGCTGAGCCCCTCCTGGGGCAACCAGCCAAAAAAGACTACTGGGGCCTTTTCAGACAGTGACTTTACGTTAGGGAACTTCGAGCCGGTTCAGTTCAACAGTTCAAGGTTGAGCCGAACCACCTCCAGTTCGGCTCGAACCTTGACCAAACCTCCCCGGCCATTCAGGGGGTTCATGGACCAAAAGGATTTTTAAAAAAGAGTTAAACATTTAAAGTTTTAATGTAAAGCCCTCCAGAGTGGATAAGTTGAGAAAAATATGTTTTTTTAAAAAAAACTGGACCAGACCAGGGGGGTTTGAGGGGGTGCTGGACTGAACTGGCCCGGTCCAGTTTGGGTCCAGTTTGGACTCGAAACAAACCAGGCCAGCCACTTCACAACAACTTTACTTTGGGAGGGTGGGTGTGCATTCACATATTGGCCAGACTGATTTATTATGTTATTATTTCTTGTTTACACAGTCAGACAGGTGTTATTGACTGGTTTGTTTAATCCAGACATCGAGTCCTTCCCAAGGTCCTGGGATGGCTGAATTCTATTATCAATGTTGTTGCTGTTATTATAGATATCATCGCAGAATATAGGCTGTTCCCAGTAAAGTTGCTTTTTGTAATCGGCCGATGTTGATTTCTGTGGCCCCTATGGTGTTGAGGTGCTCTTCAAGTTGTTTTGGAATTGCACCTAGGGTGCCAATTGCCACTGGGATTATATTGGTCTTTTTCTGCCACATCCTTTCAATTTCAATTTGTAGATCTCTGTATTTTGTGGTTTTTTCAGTTTCTTTTTCTTCTATTCTGCTATCCCCTAGTATTGCTATGTCGATTATTTTAACTTGTTTTTCTTTCTTCTCAACTACAGTTATATCTGGTGTATTGTGTGGCAGATGTTTGTCTGTTTGCAGTCATCTTTGTTTTCTACAACTTTTGCAATTTTATGGTCCTACCAATTTTTGGCTACAGGTAGCTTGAATTTTTTGCAGATGTTTCAGTATATCATCCCTGCTACCTTGTCATGCCTTTGTTTGTAGGCAGTCTGTGCGATCTGTTTACAACAGCTGATTAGGTGGTCCACTGTTGCTTCTTTGCAAAGGCGGCACTTGCTATTTCTTGTTGATTTTTCGACTTTTGCTCTTATTGCATTTGTTCTTAGTGCCTGTTCTTGTGCAGCCAATATTAGACCCTCTGTTTCTTTCTTCAAGTTGCCATTCTTAAGCCATTGCCAGGTCTTGGTAATGTCTGATTTTCCACTTATATTGTGCAAATATTGACTATGCAGTGGCTTATTTTTCCATTTTTCTGCTCGATTCTTGACTTGTTCTTTCTTGTAGGCCTGCTTTTTTTCATTGGTGTTGAATAGTTTCTCATTATTGACCATTTTAAGTTCATCTTCTTCACTGTCCTTGATATATTCGTCAAGGCCTCTTTTCTCCTCCTCCTCTACTGTTTGATGGACTTGCAGCATTTCTCTTCTACCTGAGCTGCGAGGGAGGTATAGCCTATCTACATCACTGCAGGGGTGCAGAGCATGATTGATGGTCATTTTCCTGGCCTTATGATCTAGCGTCTCTAGCTCTGTATGGGTCCAGTCTATTATTCCTGCACTGTATCTGATAACAGGTATAGCCCAGGTGTTTATGGCTTGTATGGTGTTCCCGCCATTGAGTTTGGACTTGAGGATTTTTCTAACTCTCCTGATGTATTCACTTCCTATTTTTCTTTTAACTTCACTGTGTGAGATGTTATCAGCCTGGAGAATGCCCAAGTATTTGTAATGTTCTTTCTCTTCCAGGTTCTTGATGTTGCTTCCATTGGGCAGTTCTATTCCTTCTGTTTTTCTTATTTTCCCTCTGTTCATTATTAATGCAGCACACTTGTCTAGTCCAAACTCCATTGCTATATCGCTACTGAATATATGGACAGTGTTTAGCAGTGATTCAATTTTTTACTGGGACTTTCCATACAACTTCAGATCGTCCATGTACAGCAGATGGTTTATTTGACTTGATGTTTTAGATGTTTGGTATCCGAGGCCTCTTCTGTTTAGTGTTTGTGAAAGTGGAGTCATGGCAATTACAAACAACAGAGGGGATAGTGAGTCCCCTTGGAAAATACCTCTTCTAATGCTAACCTGTCCAAGTGTCTCGCCATTGATTATTAACTGTGTACTCCATATGCTCATTGCTTTTTAAATAAATATCTGAATGTTTTTACTATTATTATTATTATTATTATTAATTCAATTTCTATACTGCCCTTCCAAAAATGGCTCAGGGTGGTTTACACAGAGAAATAATAAATAAATAAGATGTATCCCTGTCCCCAAATGGCTCACAGTCTAAAAGAAACATAAGACAGACACCAGCAACAGTCACTGGAGGCACTGTGCTGGGTGTGGATAGGCCAGTTACTCTCCCTCTGCTAAATAAAGAGAATCACCACGTTAAAAGGTGCCTGTTTGCCAAGTTAGCAGGGGTACCTTCAGGTTTACCCTGAAGTCCATGTCATATTTCAGAGAGCACTTCGCACACGATTTGGGTTTTGCCCTCCATATTTGGGTTTTCCCCTCCAATTTATGTCCAGGGTAAAAAAATCCTTTTTTTGCATCAGGGTATACAGAGTGCCCCAAACTCGCAGTAAATCCTTGTGGTAAACCCGTGGTAAAGTCTGCTGTAGTAGAGGCAGCTTGATAAATGTGTGAGAGAGGTGCAGCCCATTCTCCCTAGAATTCAATAGCCAACAGTAGAGTTTAGCTTGTTATGCCTTTTGTATTTGTTTCAGATCGGGGCTCCATCTATCAAGGTCATTTTGAATTTTATCCCTGTCAGAGGTTTTAGCTCTCCCTCCCAGTTTTGTGCCATCTGAAGATTTTATAAGGATTCCCTTCACATGTTCATCTACATGACTGAGAAAAATGTTGAATAGTACTAGGCCCCAAGACAGAGAGTCCTGTGTTTTAAATTTTTATTTTTAATTTTTATTTAGTATTAGACACATTTATAGCCTGCCCTCTGCCCTCAATTTTTGATACAGAGCAGGCTTATCTAACTGCCTGATATGGTAAATCAGAAGTAAATCTAACTGAGTTCAATAGGGTTCACTCCCATGAAAGTGTGCACAGGCTATCAGCTAATGAAATAAATGGTTGTTCTGGTCTCAGCCAGTGCTGGGTAAATTGTGCTGTCTGAAGACTGAAGAAAGAAAGGTAGGCTCCAACATGTGCATGTACACACACACCCACACACGTACACACACACACACACACACCTTGGAGTGGGAAAATGCATCTACCAAAAGCCAAATATGACAAGAAATCTGCCCCTAATGGAGTGGGAACATAGGAACATAGGAAGCTGCCATATACTGAGTCAGACCATTGGTCTATCTAGCTCAGTATTGTCTTCACAGATTGGCAGCGGCTTCTCCAAGGTTGCAGGCAGGAATCTCTCTCAGCCCTATCTTGGAGAAGCCAGGGAGGGAACTTGAAACCTTCTGCTCTTCCCAGAGCGGCTTCGTTCCCTGAGGGGAATATCTTGCAGTGCTCACACATCACGTCTCCCATTCATATGCAACCAGGGCAGATCCTGCTTAGCTATGGGGACAAGTCATGCTTGCTACCACAAGACCAGCTGTATGAGAAGAACAAACCAAAAATAGACATATTCTTCTCCCCCCACCTAGACTGCCTTGAATCCACCCCCCCCCCCAAAAAAAAAAACTATTTCTAGAGTCCCTGGCCAGATATCTGTTGTGTGGGTAACACCCTTTGTTTCATGAATGTATTTAATGTATGCAGTATTTATAGGTCACCTTTCCAGTGGGAAATTGCTCAAGGCAACTGCTTCACATTCACAACCAATCTCTGAGTTATGGAGGCTGAAGCTGAGAGAGCAGCATCATTAAAGCCACCCAGTGAGTTACTGACTAAACAAGGTTCGAACCCAGGACTTGTCAGCTCAGTCTATTTACAGCACCACATTTATTCTCTCACTTTGATGGCCGATTGATTGATTGATTGATTGATTAAGTGCGGTCAAGTCAGTGTTGACTCTTAGCGACCACATAGATAGATGTGGTCCAGGATAATCTATCTTCAATTTGGCCTCTAAGGTCTTTCAGTGGTGCATTCATTGCTGTTGTAATCGAGTCCATCCACCTTGCCACTGGTGGTCTTCTTCTTTCCTTCAACTTTTCCCAGCATTACAGACTTCTCAAGGGAACTGGGTTTTCGCATAACGTGTCCGAAGTCTGATAGTTTGAGCCTGGTCATTTGTGCCTCAAGTGAAAATTCTGGATTGATTTGTTCTGTGATCCATTTGTTTGTTTTCCTGGCTGTCCATGGCTATCCTCAAAAGTCTTCTTCAGCACCAAAACTCAGAAGCGTCAATACTCTTTCTATCTTGCTGCTGCTTCTTCAAACAATGTTCACATAGTAACATAAACAATATCATATAGTAACATAATCCATTCAACAATCATATTTTCCAAATATCACAAGAGAATCTGGAAACAAATCTAGTACTATTAATATGATAAATATAATCTGTCCAAATACGGTAGAACTGTGATTGTACTCTCACAGCTTCATTAATCTAATCTTATTGGTGATCTTTTCTACCATCGCAATTGACCATACCTTACTATACCACTTCTCAATTATTACCTGATCCAAATATTTCCATTGTTGGACAATTATTGTTTTTACTGCCAAAACTAAAAAGATTGCAAGTTCCTTATTTTTTAACTTGACATTATTTCCTACAAATATATGTAATAATCCTAATTCCAGAGAACACTCCACATTTTGTTTCATTATAATTCTTATTTCTCCAGATATTTTTTGCCAAAAATATACCACCTTTTCATGATTTGCTTCTTCAAAGTCCAGCTTCCACATCCATACAGCGTCACAGGGAAAACCATTGTCCAAACAATTCTAATCTTTGTAGGTACAGACACATCATGGCATCTAAATATCCTTTCCAAGGCCTTCACTGCAACCCTACCAAATGCTAGTCTGGAGCGTATTTCTTGACTGCTGGATCCTTTACTGTTGATGGTCGATCCTAAAAGGTAGAAGCTATCCACCACTTCAATGTCTTCATTATCCATTCTGAGGCTGGTTGCTGTACCCATTTTCATTAGTTTAGTCTTCTTTACGTTTAGTCGTAGTCCCATTTTTCCACTGTACTCCTTGAATTTCATTACGAGAGTTTGCAGATCATCCTCCTTCTCAGCTATCAGAGTAGTGTCATCAGCGAAGTGCAAGTTACTGATGTTTCTTCCTCCAACTTTAAAACTACGCTCATCTTCTTCCAATACACCTTCTCTCAGGATACGTTTAGCATATAATTTGAATGAATAAGGAGAAAATACACAGCCTTGTCTTACCCCTTTGCCGATCTGGAACCAGTCTGTTTCACCATGTTCCGTCTGGACTGTGGCTTCCTGTCCTGTGTATATGTTTCTCATGAGAACAATGAGATGTTCTGGGACACCCATTTTCCTAAGGATATTCCACAACTTGACATGGTTGATGCAATCGAAGACTTTTCTGTAGTCAATAAAGCACATATTGACTTCTTGTTGGTATTCGTTGGCTTTCTCAATTATCCAGCATGCATCAACAATGGTATCTCTTGTTCCTCCTCCTCTTCTAAAACCAGCTTGAACATCCGGCATTTCCCTTTCTATGTAGGGCTCTAATCTGCATTGAATGATCCTGAGCATTATTTTGCTTGCATGTGAAATTGTATCTTGGATGTTGATCTCCTGGCTGTACAGATTTTCAGTGTGCTCCTTCCATCTCTGTTTGATCTTCTCAGAGTCGATTACTATCTGTCCTTTGCCATCCCTTAAAATACCAATTCAAGGTTGGGACCTCCTTCTGAGTTCAGAGATCTTTTGGAAAACGTTTCTTGTTTTTCTGTGTCTATTTCCATCCTCAAGGTCTTTACAGATATCATTATAGTACTGCTCCTTGTTTCTTCTAACAGCTTTCTGAGATTCCCTATTAAGTTCCTTCCTGAGTACTTTATCTTTCTTGACTTTGGCTTCTCTCCTCTTCTTACAAATTTCCACCATCTGTTCTGACATCAATTTTGCTTTCTTCTGTTTCTTGGTCTTTGGCAGTCTCTTTTCACATTTGTCCCTAAGATGACCTATTAGTCTGTCTTAAAATGCTATCATAAAATTATAAATTAAATTAAGGCAACATTAAATCAAGTTTAAATCAAGAAATTAGAAAGAATTTATTTTCATAAGGCAATGGAACCAAAAGAGAACTTCCAGGATTATTTTTTAAAAGGAAAATTCTGAGGCAGGAAATTAAGGCTTGTTTGGCAACTGAATTAGTTGCCTAGGGAAGCAGTTCATATGTTTCAAGGTTACTCCTGACACCTATAAATTTAAAAAGTGTAATAGCAATCAAATTATTCTGCCATAGGGGGATAGAATAGATGACCCACAAGAGGTCTCTTCCCTATCAAGTGATATAATGGACTGTTTGAGTTGAAATTAACGATGCTAAAATTGTTGCATGAAAAAGTATTAATATTCATTGCTTATCTGACATTCACAAACTGGAGAGGAAGGGAGGGCTGTCGTTTTGAGCACACTATCAATCTTCCCAGGTGTCTCCAGCATAACAAATGTGTGCAGCATAATTTGGAGAATAAAGCGAAAGTAAACATGGACAATGCTGAATAGAAGTAAGTCAACACGTGCTTCATCGTTCCAGATCAGATGTCATCAAGCAGCTTGGGATGCTAGACTGATGCTCTCCTTGAGACAAAGCAAAAATTAATCCTCTCCTCAATGAAAGCCATTACTGCCTCCTTGCCCAAATGTTTATCACATCACAAAGTGCAGGTAATATAAAAGTGGTTTTTTTGTTTTTTGTTTTTTAGCAAACTGGTTTACATGAAGCTAGGCAATCCATAGCTGAATACTGGCCAGAATACAAAGAAAACAACAGTTCCATGTGCCCAAGGGGCTGTTAGACTTCTGTTCTGGGAAGAACAGTCCCCCATACCATATGGCATGTCCTGTGCCTTCTTTTTGGCATTATTCTCTCTGCCAGAAGTCCATAAAGTCAACAAAACTGGAAACCTCTTTGCAAGCTTATTATCCAGTGCCCAATCTGGTCCTACAATCAACCAGCTGTGTAGCCTGGTGAAGGCTGGAGAGAACAGCAGCAAGCATACAGGAATTTGTTGGAGGATGTATAAGATGTTTCCCACCAAAATTATCAGATCCTTAAAAATTATCAGTTCCTTAAATATAGAATCTTATGTTCAGATTTTGGTCATGTTAACATTGAACTGAATTCCCACTCACAATGGTGAGAGAAATCTTTTTGCTCTTACCCATCACTGTGTACAGAACAGCTCAGAGAAGCCTGTTTGTTGTACCAATGCTAATGTCACTGTGTGATGTGATGTTGTTTTTGCTTAAACTTTGAAGGGTAGCCAAAGAGATAGGCAGATTTCATTGCATTATCATCTGCTGTGTTTCCAGTTGCTTGAAACCCACAGGAAACCCTACAGGGGATCAGTCTTCTAAGTGTCAGAAGGTCTGGATATCAGACAAAAATCAGGAGAAAAACGGCTGCCAAAGCCAAGGTCCCTTGTGTTGACGATGAACTGAAGGGGCTATTCTGGACTGAATTACAATGTGTTTATTTCATTACTGTGTTTATTTTAATCCTAACAAGCTAAGTATTTAGATATGCTGCCTAATGTTCCTCAGGAGAAGAAAAGAACTATTCTAGCCTTACTAGAATTATCTCTTTCCCAGGCAAAAAAAACTCAACAGAAGAAAGGAATAGGAAAGAGACTGGAATTGCATTAGAAAATAGCCTCTCAGGCAAGCTTTCCAGGATTGCTTTGAACTCTTCCTCATCATTATTTTATGTGGCAGATCATCTTTACGCTTAGAACGGAGAAGGGAGAGGGAGGAAAAGAGCACACCAAAGTTGCCTTTAGATTTTTAATCAAAGCTACTGCTTTCCTGATTGCTGCAGTGAATTTTTAGCTGTGAAGATTAAAATCTGGTATTTTTGTGAGCTGAAAACTGATCTATTCAAAATGGTCTCTTAACTGAATACGCACATGATGCTATTGTGTCTTTTGACACAGCCTTTCCATAGGAGAAGTTCTTCATGAAGGAGGCCTGTGCACTTTGAAAAATGGAGCAACCAAGGGAGTAGAATGAATTAAAGGGATATTAAAGATTAATTTAAGGGTGGCCTCTCTTAGATGAGTTTGGGAGGCATCTCACCTAACAATGCCCAAGGGCTACTGAAGTCAATAGAAGTATCTTTGCACAAAGGGTGTACTTTCCTTCCCAGCTTGTCACCTAAAGCCCCCTAAAGAAGGCCTGATGTGGTAGGGTATCCAAGTTCCTGCTGCTAGTCCTGTTATCATAGAGGTTGAGTGGCAGCAGATTCAGGGCAAACAGAAAAAAAGTACTTGCTCACACAACTCATAACAGACTTCTGGAAGTCATTGGCATGATGCTACAAAATGTGATGATGTTTGCTAGCTTTGGAGGTCATATAGAGAATCTGGTCAAGTACCGTAATAAAGGTATTGTAAGGTTATATAGAACCATTAGACACCTATATTGCAGAGTGGTCCATGTATAGCTATCAACAGCTAAAAATATAATCTCACTATGAAAAACAAAATGCCTCTGAAAACCGGGTTCAGGAGCAAAGAATGCAGGAATGGTCTGTGTTGATCATGTCCTGTTTCTGAGCTTCCCATGGCCATATTTCTGGTCACTGATTAATACAGAGTGGTAGAGTAGATGGACTTTTGGTAGAGAAGTGGACTTTGGGACTGATCAAGCAAGTTTCTTCTTATTCTAAGGTGATCCTTATATTCTGTTCAGAGAGGCAGGAAACTAGCATGTGCTATACTCTGGGTCTTGTGAGGATCAGCTGTACTGAATTAATGAATTTGCTTCTCCCTAACAAGATAATAAAAACATAAGAACAGCCCTGCTGGATCACTCCCAAGGAATATCTAGTCCACCATCCTGTTTCACACAGTGGCTCACCAGATGCCTCTGACAAGCCCACAAGCAAGAGGTGAGGGCATGCCCTCTCTCCTACTGTTGCTTCCCTGCAACTGGTATTCAGATACATCTTGCCTCCAAGGCTGGAGGAGGCCTACAGCCACCAAACTAGTAGCCATTGATAGACCTGTCCTCCATGAACTTGTCCAAGCCCCTTTTAAAGCCATCCAAGCTAGTGGCCATCACCACATCCTGTGACACGAAATTCCATAGATTAATTATGCACTGTGTAGAAAAGTATTCACAGTTCTACAATGTCCTTAGTAAGATATGGTAACCAGAACTGTACGCAGTACTCCAAATGTGTTTGCATTTTTATTTTCAATCCCCTTTCTAATGATCCCTAGCATGGAATTGGCCTTTTTCACAATACTTGCAATGAGCTGTCCACCATGACCCCAAGATCCCTCTCCTGGTCAGTCACTGACAGCTCAGACCCCATCAGAGTATATGTGAAATTGGGGTCGGGCTTTGTCCCAATATGCATCTTTTTGTCAATTAGCATTTTTATTGGCAACACTGAACCACATTTGCCATTTTGCCACCCACTCACGCAGTTTGAAGAGATCCTTTTGGAGCTCCTCATAATCTCTTTTGGATTTCACTACCCTTTAATGTCATCTGTAAATGTGTCCACTCTGCTGTTTACCACAACTTCTAGATCATTTATGAAAAAGAGCACTGGTCCTAGTACCGAGCCCTGGTGGGGGGTGGCCCACTTCTCACTTCCCTCCATTGTGAAAAATGCCCATTTATTCCTACCCTGTGTTTCCTGTCCTCCAACCAGTTACCTATCCAGAATTGAACCTGTCCTTTATCCCATGACTGCTAAGTTTACTCAAGAGCCTTTGGTAGGGAACTTTGTCAAAAGCTGTGTCAGGAGATGGGGTTTGTGGGGCAGGAAGAGACATGGAAACCTACCCCTTTGTTGGGGAGAGCCCATTGTGTGCCCTGACTGTCATCCCTGCTTGGGGGGAATGGTACCCCTGATGGGAGCATGTTGGAGCTGAATGGGCCCAAACAGAGAGGGATGCCCATAAGTGTGGCCAGAACTGAGGCCTTGGACAATTTGTGAGGACTCTTGTGAAATCTTGGAATGAGATCTCGCAAGAGTTGCCGTGATTGCCATTTAAAGAGAGACTGGCCGATAATGAGGGGCCCGTTGGCAACAAGAGCTCAGGCTAGGAGGAGCTCTGTGAGTCAGTTAAAGAGCACACCTGGGAGGTTCTGTGAATGAACTGAGCCTCCATATAGGTGGTGCTCTTTTCTTTACATCCTCTGAGGCTGAACAGACCACAGACAAAAAGGGGACAGGAAATGACCTATGAGGGGCTATGAGACTTGACAAGCTTTTTGGAAGTCAAAGTATATGATGTCAACTGGTTACCTTTACTCAGATGCCTGTTGACACTCTCAAAGAACTCAAAATGGTTCGTGAGGCAAGATGTGCCCTTGAGGAAGCCATGCTGGTTCTCCTTCAGCAAGGCCTGTTCTTCTATATGTTTAACAATTTTGTCCTTAAGTGTGCTTTCCATCAATTTACCCGGCACAGAAGTTAAGCTAATTGGCCGGTAGTTTCCCAGATCCTCCATGGATCCCTTTTTGAGAATCAGAGTTACTTAGCTACTTTCCAGGCATCTGGTACAGAGCCTGACTGTAGGGACAAGTTACATATTTTTGCTAGGAGACCAGCAATTTCACATTTGAGTTCCTTCTGAACTCTTGGGTGGATGTCATCTGGGCCTGATAATTAGTTAATTTTTAATTTTTCAAGGCAGTTTAGAACCTCCTCTTTTGTCACTTCAAATTGGCCCAGTTCTTCAGCCTCCAAGCCTGAGAAGCTCAGTTCCAGAGTGGTATATGGTCAATATTCTTTGCCATGAAGACTGATGCAAAGAATTCATTCAGCTTCTCTGCAATCTCCTTATCCTCCTTAATCCCTTTCATGCCCGCATCATCTAAGGGTCCAACTGCCTTCCTGGCATGTTTTCTGCTTCTGATATATTTAAAGAAGCTTTTCTTATTTCCCTTGACACTTCTAGCTATATGCTCCTCAAACTCTCTTTGGCATCCCTTATTGTCCCCTTGCATTTCCTTTGCCAGTTTATGTTCCATTCTGTTCTCTTCATTTGGACAGGACTTCCATTTTCTGAAGGAAGTCTTCTTTCCTTTTATAATGTCCCTAATATTACTCATTAGCCATGCTGGCATCTTCCTGGTGCTACCTTTCCTCCTCCTTGGTATACATTCCAACTGAGCTTCTATTATTGTATTTTTAAATAAGTTCTATGCTTTCTGGAATGATTTGACCCTCCTGACTTTCCATTTCAACTTCCTTGGGATATATGTGTATATACATTTTCTTTGTTGTTGCCACTGATATATTGTATGTATATCTTTGCATGGGCTTGTGGTAAAGTTTAGAATGTTTGTGTCATCAGTTCTGTGCATTGATTGGTCAGTTTGTATTTCTTACTGGATGCTGGAGACTTATTTTTCTGTTAGGATGATCTTTAATTACTCTTAGGATGTTTATGATTTGGTAATAGTTAAGTAATAAAGCTTAATAACTGTTCAATAAATTTACCAAGCCCCAGTATCCACTCTGTCAAACTCCAACACATTTACCAGTCCCCTCATTTTTGAGACGTTTCTTCTTCTGAATTCCAACACATCTGTGTTGGACTTCCCTGGCAATGCTCCACTCATATATAAGCTGAATTGTATCACACTAAGGTCATGATCCCCAATGGTTCTACAACTCTGATATCTTGCACCAGATCTGGGGCACCACTCAGGATTAAGTCCAAGGTCGTCTTCTCTCTGGTTGGTTCTACAACCAGTTGTTCTAAGGCCCAGTCATTCAGCATGTCTAGAAATTTGGCCTCTCTGTCTATATCCGCACGTGAATTTGCCCAGTCTATAGGATGGTAATTGAGGTCACCCATTATTACAGCTCTGTCTCTCTTTGACACCTCTCTGATTTGCTCCTCCAACTCCAGGTCACTCTCAGCATTTTGATCCAGAGAGCAGTAGCACGTCTCTAGTAACACATTTGCTTTCCATCCTTCTATTCACCCCTAATGTTTGTTGGGAGGACTATGGTCCTCCTAGGTTTTCTAGCTTGTTGGATTTCTATCCCGTCTTTAACATAAAGTGCTACTCCACCACAAATCCACCCCTCTCTGTCCTTTCTGTAGAGTTCATATCTAGGAATAACAGTGGCCCACTGGTTCTCATCATTCCACCAGGTTTCTGTTATGCCCACTATATCTATGTTTTCATTAGCAACCAAGCACTACAGATTGCCCATCTTGGCTCAGAGGCTTCTGGCATTGGTATATAAACACCTGGCAGTGACTATCTCCCTTACGTTAATTTGACCTTTTTGACCAGCTGTCATGTGCTTCCATCTGTTCTACTCCTAGTTCTATGCTGTCCCCTGCTGATTTATCTGACATGTTTGCACCCTCACACCTTAGGAGATTCTGCTTGGCAAACCAGATACAACCCAGTTCCTGCTGGCAATCCTCCATGCATCATTTTAATAGCTGCTCTGCTACCTTTTTTTATTTTAAACGCCAGCAGTCTGGTTCCAAGTGGAGCCCATCCCTTTTGTACAGGTTTTGCTTGCCCCAAAATGTATCTAACAAAATGTACCTAACAAATCTAAACCCCTCCTCCCAGCACCACCATCTCATCCACACATTTAGACCCCTCAGCTCCACCTGTCTTGCTGGCCCTTCATGTGGAACAGGTACCACTTCAGAGAACACTACCCTGGGGATCCTGGACTTCAATATGCTACTTAGCAGCCTAAATGTTGGCTTCCAGGACCTCCCAACTACATTTCCTGACACTGATGATGCCAACGTGCACCATCCTCAGCACTGCCTAACAGCCTATCTAGACGCTGCATGACATCTGCAACCTTTGCACCAGGCAGGCGTCACCATGCTGTCTACACCAGTGTTTCTCAACTGCCGGTCCATGAGGAGTTGCGTGCTGGTCCATGAGGAATTAACCCCCACCAAAAAAACAATTTTGAACCAGTGGGGGCTGCCACTGTCAGGAGCTCTCCGGAGCTCATTTCTAGGCAGGCAGCCAGCCCTCGCTGCTGGGCTTGTGTTCATTTCAAGGAAGTGAAATGAATGTTATCCAAGCAGCAAGGGCTGCCTGCCTAGAAATGAGCTCTGGAGATCTCCTGACAGCAGCAGCCCCTACCAGCTCAAAATTGTTCGGGGGGGTGACTGGGGAGGGGGCAAGGGGGGCAAGGGGGGCAACCCTTTTATTAACTGCTGGTCTGGGAAACTGCTCACAAAGAATGTACCGGTCCATGACTCCAAAAACATTGAGAAGCATGGGTCTACACAGGGGTCACAAACCATGTAGATTTTTACATTTTTAAAATAGATGTTTATATCTATATTAACAGTTGTACTTTCTGTATTGTAATTGTGCATTGTTTTAACTATACTGTAAACTGCTTTGAGATTATTTTAATGAAAGGTGGTATATAAAACGAACGATAAATAAAATATATGTCCCTAACAATCAAATCACCCACAGCTAGGAGGCCCCCATCCCCCAGAGGAGTATCCTCTGTGTGAGAGGATAGGAGTGCATCACCTAAGAAAGGGGTTCTTTTTAAGCAAGCATCCCCCTCTTCCTCAGACTTCCCTCATTCCCTGAGACCTTCATTCTCCATGACAGCAGAGGAGCTGTCAACCTGGGAGTGCGATGTCTCTATCATATCCCTTAGGACCTCATCCACATACCTCTCTGAGCTTATGCAGGTCAGCCACCTTGGCTTCAAGAGAACGAACTTGTTTGCTGAGAGCCAGGAGCTTTTTGCACTGAGCACGCACCCATGTCTTCTGCCCCTCAAGCAGAAAGTCATATATGCAACACTCTGCAATACACTGGGAAGCACCCCCTCCCCGGCTGGCACTCTACCTTCATAACTAGTTTTCTTAGTTATTTAGAATATAGAGAGCTTGTTTACTTGAAAGCTAGGTCTTAGCTGTGGTTGTCAGCTAATTAAAGGTTTATAGCTCTGCCTTCCAAGAAAATTGCTGAAGTGGGGTAGTACTCACCTTCTCCTTGTGCTGGGTGTCTCCTTTGTGATAAAAGGGGGCCTCTAGAATGACTCCCAGCACACTTCCCTGCTAAGCTCCAGGCAAAACTCCTTTGATACCTGTTAGCAAACTACTGTTTGCAAAGTTCTGGGGAGCCAAGATCCCCTGGTCTAAGCCTTATCGCCTCATGAGCCTCTTCCAAACTGAGCATCCTCAGGAATATGGCCCATCCCACAAGCTGTGTAACTTGGCTGCAATTAATCCCCACTCAGTGTCTCTCTAGGTACAACTGAAACTGAAATTGCCCAGTAAAAAACAAACCTCTAGCCAGCCTAAAATCAAACCCTAGGAAATACTAGCCCTAACAAATTCACCTTGTCCTTTCCCCCATGCTTTCTTGTTGATTTTTTAAATATATTTGCTTGTGTAAATAACAGGGGTGGGGTGGGGATGCAAAATCCCTCCTCTAGCTGTGAGGAGTCCCAGGTAGTCCAGTTGCAGAGACAGTGCAAGGAAAGTAGGCTGATTAGTTCTTACTAGAACAAATAGTTATATGACTAGATCATTCACCCTTCAAAGGGAATATTCTGGGAGAGTAAAGTGGAAACCCCTCCCTACAAGAAAGGCTTGAGCAATTTTAGACCTTCAAGAGCGTGCAACTAGGGCAAGACCCAATAAGAAGTGACACTCTTCAACAACAAGAAGGATTTATTAATAATTGGATGATAAGCGGGGGGGGGGGGGATAGAGATATCAACAATCACTGCTTCCACTCAAGTAAAACCCTTCTCCAGGAACTACAAGAACCATGCAGTCAGATCCAAGCATGTAAACAAAAATAAATTCCCTGATCCATCCAGTTTAACTGGTCCCTATCCTTCCTTACTTCAAGATAAGGAACTCCCAGTTGATTCTCAGCCCAAGGCTGTTGGACTCCCTTTATCCTACAGTAGTTGCTGATCTGACCTCCTTCAGAGACCTCCAGGGAAGAACTGAACTCTGACACCCTCCACTACTTCTCTATAGGCTGTTGTACATATAGTGTCTATAGAAATAGGCACAATAGACATTGTACAGTAAACCCTGCCCCTCACTTGGTATTGGACCACAGGGATTAGATTGTCCCAGGCTTTCTTCCTTATTTGGAGAGGCCCACCTCCCAAGCAGTTAATTAAGGCCTAGTCCTCCCTATAGGCTGGCTATTACTATAGTTTGCTTGCTTCTTTAGGAAATAAATCAAAAGTTGCCCTGTTCCAAAATCAGAACCAGAAAGGGGTATGGCACACAGTGTGGCACAGCCCCCAGGTTATTTCCCCAGTGTGCAACTGGTTTCAATAAGAGCCCAATGTGGAATGAGGTCTTAAATACCTCCAAGCTCAGAATGCCCCTCCCAGGTTCCTCCTCTCTCTCTGGATAGGAGAGTGATTTAAAGGGGCAGTCCTCTGGCTTGGAATCCAGCACTCCTGCTCCACACCATCAAGTTATTTCTAGCCCATTGCCAGCACTGTTGGGCAGGCTTGGGGGAGTGTGAGGTAAGTGGTATGGAAGATGCCAGTTCATGGGGGGGCGGGGCCTTGGCTCAGATTCAGTGCATGTCACTCCTGGGGTTCTCAGCCAGTAGGACCAGGATCCAGGCTCGTTTCTCTAGTCCGATTGCTCTCCACTCCTGTGGGACAGACACTTCAGGCTGACATCATGCCATATGTGCAAATATCCAAAGAATATCTTCTTTGTCCTTGACAGTGTCTGCAGTAGTTTGTCTGAATGACTTGTAGCCGGTTATATTTCGGTAAGAAACAGGTAAGATTTAGGATAAGAAAGGATGAATCAATATGAGATTTCAAATGAGATTAGGATTAATAATACAGAGCAAGAAATAAGGCCTGTTGGTAGCAGAGGTGCAAGGAGATGTAAGTACCAGCCTTAATCTGACAAGGAGAACCGCGAGAGAAATAGACACAATAGACGTTGTTGATTGCTGATAGTGAAAATAAGGCAAGAGGGAAAGGGAAGGGAAGGCAAACAAGGAGTTTTTCTGACTTTCTCCCTTGTTCAAAATGAAAACGCCTGCATGCCCTCAATCTAACCTTCCCCAAATCTATATTATTAAATACCACCCGCTATCAGGGCCGTTCCTAGGTGGGGGCAAGGCTGGGGGCAAGCATCACTTCCTCTCAGCCACACGAAGCTTTCTTCGTGGCCTTTCCTTTGCTGGATACTCAGCAGGGCACTCCCCTTCAGCCCCATCCTCTGCACTCCCCGCCAGCTCACCGTTATGGAGTTCAATCACCTCCCTCTTCGTTCCAGCAAGAAGAGCGGCAACCGCATTTCCCAGCGCTGTGCAAGCTAGATACTAAATGGGAGGCGCATGTGCACTCTGGTGCTTCATCAAGAGGCACACAGGCCTCTCATGCAGTATCTAGCTTGCATGGGGCCATGAAGTTCGACCATCTCTCTCTTTGCTCAGAGGAGGAGGGATGCAATGGAACTCTCTATCTATCTACCATATTTTTATACCGCCTGATATATACATCTATAGGCAATGTACAAAGTTTAAAACACAATATAAAACAGAGTAATAAATAAAACCGTCTGATTTTTTTAAAAATTAAAGTTTAATCTAGCTACATGCTAAATTAACCCTAAGGCTCCTAGGCAATTTTCCTCTCCATAAGCACTCCTTTCATTTCATTTCACTGGAGTGGGGGGGAGGCAAGGAGCAGCAGCTGAGGGGGAGTTTAGGGGTGCTTGGGCAGTCTGGTCACAGGGCCTGGGAGAGTGCGGGGCTGGGGAGGTCGCCCTGCTCACCCCACTTAAAGAACAGGCCTGTCAACTAGAGACATCTGCATGCATCTGTCTGTCTATCTGTCTATCACAAGGACATATCAAGGGGTCATGCATATCGTTCTCTGGTTTTATTCTCACAGCAATCCTGTGAGGTAGGTTCAGAGGAGAGATTCAGAGCCACACAGTGAGCTTCAGCTGTCCTCAGTACTCGGTCCACTCTGCCACAATGAAACTTATGATTTGGCACACATTTGCCTGCCTTCTTTCACTCTTCTATACATCATTATTTTTGCCATCATGGGATGGCAATATTTCAATTTAGAACTATTTAAATTTAGAACTATTTATTTTTGCCATCCCTTGACGGCAAAAATAACAAAACATGCCAGAATAAAAGAGGAAAATACATAACATATTTATAGAAAATTAATGTATCGAACACTGGCAACATCAGTTACAATTGTCTTCAGACATGATGTATTAACTTATTTATTGTATTAGATACTCAGCGGTGGTAACTTCATTATACCTTTAAACCACGAACTGTAAATTTAAAGGCTGAAATATTGCATATTATTATTCTAAAATATTCATATAAATAACTACCTAAAAGTAAACACAACAATTTCTCTCTTGGAACAGTGTTCCCAAGGTAAAATTAAATGTATGCTTAATCCCTAGGATGTGAGATGACAGTATTAACAAGTCTCTGGGCATTTAATATTTGCTGAAGCGCCTCACAGCTAGAATTATGTGCCCAGATGGAAAACGTAGCTTTCCGTTCTTATTTCTTCTGATACTTCCTTACTGTGCCATCACTGTAGGTTTCTCAGATTGGAGAACCTAAATGACCTACAAACAGATCGATCTTGCACCTGGAGTTTTGAGTCTTTTTTGTGCACTCCTGGTTTAAGTGCATTGGAAACACACACAACAAAGAGCTCCAGATAATTGCTCTCCTCCCACCCACAGTCTCCTCTGTCCAGCCTCTTCTCTCCTTCATCTGTCTGAACACTGAAGAAGCAGCTCTGCTTGAAAAGACTGAAGCTCCTCCTGTCCTGTTAAGAGCAGGCCTTTATGTGCCCCCCCCACACACACTTTCCCCTGTTTTCACTTTTGCTGCATTATGTGGCAGAAGCACTTTAAAGCCAGTAAGTGCTGGGCCACCAAGCCATCTATATAGATACCTAAAATCCTGGCATTCTAACCCTCAGAAGACTGGTGTTTCCAGTTATTTTGTTTGTTTGTTTGTTTTGAATGGTCTCCTGCTGATCACCAGTTTGAGGCATTTAAAAACATTTGTGGTAAAGACCTGTGTTAACACAAAAAAGAAAAAAGAAAATGAGTGTGAGAAAATAAAGAAGGGTGAATTATTTATGTATTATGTATTTATTCAATTTATATATTACCCTTCCAAAATGGCTCAGGGCAATTTACATTAAAATAAAAGCAATTAAAATCAATTAACAGTTACAAACAAAAACTATAAAAACAACATAAAGCCAATTAACAATTAAACAGTTTAAAAATCCTGGAGGACCAGGCTGAACATTTATAACAGTTTAAAAACCCTGCAAGACCAGGCCAAACAGACAGGTTTTAAGGGCTGTCCTGAAAACCCATAATGAATTCCAATTACGGATTTCTGCTGGGAGTGCATTCCACAGCCCAGAAGGAGCAGCTACGGAGAAGGCCCACCTCTGAGTCGCCACCAGACGTGCTGGTGGTAACTGAAGACGGACCTCCTCAGATGACCTTAACGTGCAGTGGGGATCATGCAGAAGAAGGTGCTCTCTAAGATAACTTGGACCTAAGCCGGACCTAAGAATTAAATTGGTGGCCAAACTATGACTTACATATTCAACTTACTAAACAGAAACATCCCTATGTTACACATTAATGCTGAGTCCAAAACATATTTACTCAGAATGCAACCTTGATTTCAACAATTGTTTGGTTTTCGTAATCTCTTGATACTGCTAAAAATGCATTTCCCCCCTAAATAAAGAGCAGTGACTGACATACAGAGCAAGAATGCACCAGTACAGCAAGAGAGCAGCCTAACAGGGATGTATTTGGGGATGGCTCAAAGGGCTTCCTGGGGAAGGGGAGAACGTCATACTTCGCCACTTTCCCACTCTATTGGCGTACTTAATTGGGAAGTTCTGCTAGGCTGCTCTCTCACTGTACCAGTGCATCTTTGCTCTGCATGTCAGCCAATAATTGAGTCTTCTTTATCCGTTTTGTAAAAGAAGGTCAAGACCTTGTGCTGGTGGAAGAGTTTGCCTTTACCAGCTACATGAGAGAAATTTAGCAGGAGAAGATTTTCCTAGTATGGAGACTCAGTGAGGAAAAGCTTCAGCTCTTGATTATCAAGCCGGTTGGAATGCCGGTTTGAATCCCCGCTGGTAGGTTTCCCAAACGATGGGAAACACCTATATCAGGCAGCAGTGGTATAGGAAGATGCTGAAAGGCATCATCTCAGTGGGAGATGGCAATGGTAAACCCCTCCTGTATTCTACCAAAGACAGCCACAGTGCTTTGTGGTTACCAGGAGTCAACACCGACTTGACAGCACACTTTACCTTTATGTGGCTTTTAAAGGTGTAGAAGACCTGACGGGGTGGGGCGGGGAGGTGGCAAACTACAGATATCATGTCATATCAGAGGTACCAACCACCTGACTGTAAAACAATCCAGGTGGTTCAAGGAATCATGTCATTAATACACCTCAAGATCTGACCCTTCGTTCCACCTTTCTTCTCTGTTGCCAGAAATGTACCCATACTTCTGTCCCCACTGTCTCAGGTAGGAAAATGGGTGCTTTCCCAAAATCTTGTAAGGATGTGGTGTTCCCCTTTTCTAGCTGCATCACTTAGTGTGGCTGACATACTGCAGAGCATTCTGCATGCTGTTTCACAAGAGCACTCTTGTGCCAGTGCAAAAACTGTGCAGACATAGTGCAGCTATTATTTCTAATGGTTGTTACCATTAGTTGTGACGATCACATAACACTGTTCTTGCTATTTTTGATGGCACAAGAGGGCTTTTGCACAACTGCACACACTGCACAACAACACATTCAGAACACTGCACAATGAGCCATCCTATGTGGACAAATTGGAATGGGCTCAGAGGAGGCCAGGGAAGATGGCCAAAGTCTAGAAAACAAGCCCTGTGGAGAGAGGTTGAAAGAATCAGGTATGGTTCACCTGGAGAAGAAAAGACTGAATGGGGGCATGGTGGC
This sequence comes from Hemicordylus capensis, assembly GCF_027244095.1. NCBI lineage: Eukaryota > Metazoa > Chordata > Lepidosauria > Squamata > Cordylidae > Hemicordylus > Hemicordylus capensis. Next base: position 65,746,691 of record NC_069658.1, read on the forward strand.
ACTCTGAACATGGGCATAGCATCTATTGGACAAGGGGGAACAAATGTCCCCTGGCCTACAGGGTCTGAGGGGCCCTCAAGGGCAGTTCCTCCTTGCCCTCATGAGTTGCCCTCTTCTCCTACTTGCCCCGGTGGACTGCGAGCTAAGCAGCCTGCTGCGGTGCTTCCTTCTGCCTGCTTCCGTCCACCCAAAAGAGAGAGTGTGAGGCGCTGAGAGGGGTGGGGTAGACGGTAGACTGGAGGTTTTCAAGCAGAGTCTTTTGGGGATGCTCTTGCTCTGGATTTCCTGGGCTGCACAGGGGGCTGTACTGGATGGCCTTCAAGATCCCCTCCTGCTCTGTGATTCTTTGACAAGCTTCTCAAATAAGTTAATTTTCATCTTCCTGACAGTGAAGGGACACACAGCTGCTGCATGCCTGAGAGCTCATTTCGATAGCTTACAATCAACTGTTAGGCAGGTTGGTACTACTGATAAATGACTGAGAAGCCTTTAAGAAAGGTGCCCTGGCCAGTGGTCAGAGTCTCAAAGGGAATCCAAATTTGCTGCTCTGTTGAAGCTAAGCAAATGTGGACCATCTATGTCTGGAAGGTTTCTGCAGATCTCATGGATCCCAGAGAATGGCCTGAGGTCACATGATATAGTTACCTTGCAGGCCTAACCTAGGCCTGATTAGTGCCTAGATGGGTGATCACATGGGAACCACTTGTATGCTTCTGTAGAAGGTAATATTTAGGTAAATAATAGATAATAAATGGGAGATATTTTGAATATGAGAACAGATTAATTAATATACATTTTGGATTAAGGTGGAGCAAGAAATAAGAACAAGCCTGTTGACAGTAGGGTTACAAGAGTAGACAAATATTAGTTATGCTGACAATGAGAAAAGATACAAAAATAGAAGGAAAGGTGGACAGGTATATGTACAAATGGGACAAAGAATGGAAAGTGCAGTAATGGTGGTCCCTAAAATAGGTCCAGGGTTAGGGGTGACCTTCACCCCCCCACACACACACACACATACTCCATCACCCCTTCCCATCAACCTCCTTCCAATTTGGCCATTCCTGGCCAGAGTCTCAGATAAAGATGAAGTAATGAAAACTGTATCATAGGTTCCAAGTAGTCAGCAAATTGACAAAATGCTAACCAGGGAAAAAAATGTATTAAGCAAATTAGGGTATTCAGTTTTGGAGAGATAGCAGAAGGGGCAGAAGTGATAAATCCACATCTAGTCCCCAGATGGGTGAAACATTTGCACGGAAGAGGGAAAAAGATGAGAGTTGAAAGTTGGGAGTTACAATTGGGGGTGGCTGGATCATCTTGAGCAAAGGGGAAGAAGTCAGAAATCAGTGACAAAAATAGCTTCTCAAATTCTGGGCACTGCTTTTTAAGAAGGACTGATAAACTGAATCAAGTTCAGAGAAGAGCAGTAAAGATGGTGCGGAATTTGGAAACCCAAGCCCTATAAGGAGCAATTGAAGGAGCTGGGGGTGTTTACCCTGGAAAAGAGAAGACTCAAGGAGGATATAATAGCCGTGATCAAGGAAGGAACAGACTTTATTGCTGCTGAGGGCAGAAGTGGAACCAATGGATTGAAATTACAAGGAAGCAGATTAAGAGCCCTTTCTCATGATCAGTGAGAAGGGCTTGGTGGATGGAGGCAGGGAAGGCTACTCAAACTTACTTTCCACACAAATGACCCCCCATTGCTACCTGGACAGGCAGATTGCCCGTCCAGGTGATTGCCAGCGGCCCCTGGCAGCGAGGACGGTCGGGTACAGGATGTGTCCTCCTGGCCCTTGGAACTCCCATAATCCACCATGTGAGTGTGCGGTGCATTACGGGTATCTCAATAAGAAAGGGTGGGTTCACACGAGCAGGGAAACGGGGTTAAGTGAGCAAGCGCTCCCTTAACCTCATTTCAGGGGGTGGCTGCGCAGGCAAGAGCAGGCTTGGCTGCCTTTGCTCGCTCTTGGTTGCACATATGAACAGCCTCTAAGGCTAGACGTTAGGAAGAATTATGGTAGCTGGAAGAACTGTCTGACAATGGAACCATCTGCCTTGTGCAGTGGTAAGCTCTCCTTCACTGAAAGTCTTCAAACACAGCAGCTAGACGGCCATCTGTCAAAGACTCTGCAACAGTCTTCTGTGCTGAATAGGGGTGTTTTTTTCAAAATGGCCACGACGCATGAGCAAATGACCTCTGCAAGGCTGCAGGCCATGCCAAGCCTCTCAGAGGCCATGTACGCATGCACAGTGGCAGCCAAAATGGCCACCACTTGCCTTTACAGAGGCCCGAAAGGGTCGAAAATACTCAACTTACCCAGCTGCGACAATTTGAGAGGCCAGCAGGAGGGAGGGGGAACCTTTGTGGGACACCCCCCCCCCCACGGCCTACAGGAAGCCCTCCAAAGGGGCTACAGATATTTTAAATCTATTTTAATTTTTATAAAAAAACAAATTGTGGACCTGTCCGGTGGTTTTGGTTCCGGTCTGGATGGAATGGGGTGGGGTGGGGGTTCGGTTCGATCCTGAATCCCCAAACTTGCGGGCCGCCAGACCAGTTTGCACATCTCTGGCACAGAGCAGGGGGGCTGGACTAGAAGATCTCAAAGGTCCCTTTCAGCTCCAACATTTTATGATTCTATGGTTCTAAAAGCAGTGCCCTATCTTGAGACAGGAACATAGGAAGCTGCCATATACTGAGTCGGACCACTGATCTATCTAGCTCAGTCTTCTTCACAGACCGGCAGTGGCTTCTCTAAGGTTGTAGGCAGGAATCTCTCTCAGCCCTATCCTGGAGAAGCCAGGGAGGGAACTTGAAACCTTCTGCTCTTCCCAGAGCGACTCCATCCCCTGAAGGGAATATCTGACAGTGCTCACACTTCTAGTCTCCCATTCATATACAAGCATGGCTCACCCTGCTTAGCTAAGGGGACAAGTCATGCTTGCTACCACAAGATAAGAAAGTAGGTAAACCTATCCATTCACACCACAGTACCTGTTGCTAGTGTCTGTTGCTAGTGTCTCTCATGGTTCTTTTTAGATTGTGAGCCTTTTGGGGACAGGGGTCCATCTTATTTATGTATTATTTCTCTGTGTAAACCACTCTGGAAACTTTTGTTGAAAAGCTATAAATATTTGTGGTGGTTGTTGGTAAAAAGAGTCTAAAATGCAGGGATAAGTAATGGCAAGGCCTAGAAAACAGAAGAATTGAATTTTATTGGCACCAGTGATGTGGACATTGATTTTTCTGTTATTTTGAGAACTTCCTTTTTGCGGAGAAAATTTCTTGAGCCTTAAATTTAATCAACACTGATTACAGTCTTTTTGACACTTCTTTGCTAGCTGAAGCAAATTCATAATAAAGTCTTAATGCGGTTTACAGATTCTCTCCCTTAATATGGTGGGTTTTACGGAAAAGAACAGAGATTTAAAGAAGGCTGGGGAGTGGAGACTCCTCGCCTCCTGAAACCTGAATGGGACTAAATCTTTTTCCTTCACTACCTTGAGTTCCTTGATGGAAGAAAAGTAGGATATATGTGTAGTGCTTTGAGCTCTTTATATGTAGCAAAATAAATACTAAGGGCAAATCTGAACTAAGGGAAGCAATAGAGTGAGGTCACTGCACTCTATAGTCTTTATTTATGTATTTATTCTAGTACCAAAGAAAGTGGATGCGCAGGAGAACAGATACTGTGTGAAATTCATGGACGTGACCTTTGATTTGAAAAAGTGCTGAGGGCAAAGTCAGAGTTTGACTTTCACGGGAGATTATAATCTAGGTTGCACTCTTCAGAAGCTTTACTGAGGTGTGCACAGCAGCCCTACGGACTTCAGGAGAACTACCCTCAGGCAAGAGGTCCTGGAGGCTTGCTCTTCAGGATTCAAAGCAACAATACCACCACCACCACCGTCAAGAGATTCTGCTTTGCCTTTTTCTAAACATTAAATTTTTTAAAAACCCTACAGCATTTCAAGTGCAAGCTAGCTCCGGAAATGAACGACAACAAAAGAAGCTGATCGACTGGCAGTCGGAAATGGAAGGAATGCAGGTTGTGTGGTAGTAATAAAACATCTGGAAGAAGCTAGCATAGGAGTAGGAAAGAAAGGGGGGGCGTTAAAAACCGGAGAGGCTGCTTTGCACTGTGAGCTGCGGGGCGCCGGGCAGAAAAGAAAGGCGAAGTTTAAAAAAGGAAAGGAAAATGAAGTGTTATAAAAGACAGGCAGAGAAAGCCTCCTTTGTATATTAGCAGAGGGAAAAGGACCAGAAGGGATGGCCAGCTGATCGTCCAGATGTGCAGGTACATTCCAGCGGTTTTCGGGAGGAGGAGGGGCACTGATGGCGGGGCGGGGGGAGGAGGAGGAGGAGAGCGCGCGGCTGGGAGCTTGCCGGGTGCCGAGGCTCTGAGCCTGCCAGGGCTACTCTCACTCGCTCTCTTGCCTCATTTGTTTGCTGAGAGATCATCTTGCTGTCATTAAAGGCACCTCATCACCTCCTCCCTTTTGTGTCAACGGGGCGGAAAGCGAAGGAGGCAGCTCGAGCTTGTTCTTCGCGGGGCTGCTGATCACTTGCGGAGGAGCCGAGCCTGGGGCAGCCGCCCCACCTTCTCCTCCTCCTCGGACTAGTCGGAGGGCCGTCGGGGGCTGCTGCTCCAGCCGAGGAAACGTCGGCGATGAACCTGACAAGGCGATGCTCGCGGTGAGTGGTTTGTTTGGGCGCCGGAGTGGGAGGAGGAGGCGGAGGAGGAGGCGACCGCGGGGTACTTGCGCTCTTCCCTCCGCTTTGGGAGAAACAGCAGCTCTCCGAGGAGGGGGGGAGGCGAGGGCGGTGGCCCCACCCCGGCCCGAACAGAACCTGGAATCTCACTTGTGTATGGCGGGAATTTGCCTCGGGCGAGCCTAACACCTGGAGCTCCCTCCTACGCGGTCGGAAAAAGAACTCGCCCAGTGCAGGGCTCTGAGCGGCAGCCTCGGTCTCTGGTTCTTCCGGCTGCCAGGAAGGGCTCTGAATAAGGCCAGGGCACAAATGGCCAGCGTCTGTCAAAGCCGGTTGGTCGTTAACTTGGGTTAACGGAGGAGATCGCTAAACAAGTGTGCTGTGAAAAGCCATGACCAGTAACATTAAGCAGCCGCCCGCGATCATCATATGGTATATTACCAGTCACCGGTATATTGCTAATCCATCGCCAAGAAATGGCTATTTAAGATCCCCTAGTCCCTGGAAAGAAGGAATGGAGGGCGAGGGCGCTGACCGCTTGCTCTCCGCTATCCAGCAGCAACTCCAGTCTAAAGTGGGATTTCCTAGGGCATAAACTTAAAAACAAGTAAGCCACGTGGGTTTATATGGAGTCGACGCTCCATATATGAATGAAACGTATGATTAGAGTGCGCGCGATTTTAGTGAATCGGAGGAAAGGTTGCTTTCTTAAATTAAGCGTTGCTTGGAAATGAAGAGCCTAAAATCGGGGTGTCAGGCTGTGATCTTTAGGCCGTTTGTTCCGTAGCGGATCTGACTTACAGGAAGGGAGAGTACTCCGGCCCAAACGGAGTAACCGAAGCCCTAACATCCCATCCTGCGTAGTAAATTCCACGGATTTCAACCAGATTTCTCACTTCCGATTCGAGTAAAACGGGCTCGAGATCGCGGTTTTAATCTGGCGCGGCGGAAGGAGTGGTTGATTCGGTTGGCATCCCGATTCAGGGTCGCACCCCAAACCAGGAAGGGACCCAGATTGCCTGTTGGGCTTCCTGAGATAAGTTGTGTTTGTGATGTCCTTGTCAATTTCGTCTGTCAGCTCGGGCTTTGGCTACCAAGCGCAGGAGTCCCCCAGGCGTCTTACTGACACAATCGTAATTACCCTGTGAATTACGAATGAGAAAGAAAGAAAGAAAGAAAGAAAGAAAGACTTTAAGCAGCTGGCAGAGCTCTTGAGGCTTGGTGGCGGCTAATAAGAGGTTAACTGTGTTTCAGAGGGACGAGCGTGCCGGTTTCCTGAGATAAATGAGCAGGAAGCGAATTGCTTCCCTGCTCTGGCCAGGGGCTCCCAAATGCTTTTTGCACCTGCTACTCTGCATTTTTCCAGTTCCTCGCTGCACCCGTCCCCCCGGATCGCATCACTTCCTTCCACTCAGATTCGATAGAAACCCTTCTCCCTGGCCTCGAAAGAGGACCGTCTCAGAACTACGTCTAGATGTTTATTTTTGTCTCATTGTTGCCTATCAGGTCCTGAACTGCCAAACGCCCCGCCGTCTTCCGCGATGCAGGTTTGATCAACCCGGAGATCCGCTCAGCGTTCGAAGGGTTAAAGATGATGTAAGTAGCGAAGTATGTCGAGGCCGATTTATTAAGCGTATTTGTGCTGATACTTGCTCAGAAGGGCGGAGAAGCAAAACAATGGCGGGATCTAGGATAGGCGCATAAGCCCCGGGTTCGAGGACCCAGTTAGATTTGGGCCATCCAGATCTAACCCACCCCACCCCTTCAGTAAGTCGTGAGGATAGTCGTGTGCTGGCAAGGGCTTCTGCAAACGGAAATCGTCTCAACGAGGAGGACTGCTTTAAGACACCGCACGTGAAAAGAAAAGAAATCGCAGCTCGTTTCTGATCCATTAATGCTCTTTACGTCTTTTTGACACATGTCCCGCTAGGCGACTTTCTGTCTCTCACACACTTTCCCTAGTTCCCTCCTTGCATAATGCCTTCGCTTCTTCCGCGATAAGTTTGCTGTGCACTCAGTGAGAGTCTTAAGGTCACCATCTAACTGGGAAGACTCTACCACTAAGATGTTTTCAATTAAAATTAGTGGGTACACATTGCTTGGAAGTAACCCTGCATCCAATCGGACTTACTTCCAAATAAAACTGCAACCACACTTGGGGGTGTACGTTCCAATGAATGCTGTAGACCTTACTTCTGAGTAGATGTACATAGCAGTGCTAAAGGCTGCAAATCTAACCACCTTTTTCTTTCTTTCTTTCTTTTTCTTTCTTTTTTAAAGTAAATGTACTTGGAAGTAATGTACCAGTGAAACTAATGGAAGCTGCTCAAGTAAAAGGGGCTAGGTCAACCGTGCTCTTACCATTTGATTTCTGTTAAGTCAAGGACTATACCAGGCGGATGTCCGTGAGTGTTGCTGATTTTATATGAGAGGAGAGCTGGTCTTGTGGTAGCAAGCATGACTTGTCCCCTTAGCTAAGCAGAGTCCACATATGAATGGGAGACTAGATGTGTCAACACTGCAAGATATTCCCCTCAGGGGATGGAGCCGCTCTGGGAAGAGCATCTAGGTTCCAAGTTCCCTCTCTGGCATCTCCAAGAAAGGGCTGAGAGAGATTCCTGCCTGCAACCTTGGAGAAGCCACTGCCAGTCTGTGAAGACAATACTGAGCTAGATAGACCTCAAGTCTGAATCAGCATATGGCAGCTTCCTATGTTCCTATGTTCTTATACAAGGAATGTATTTAGTCTCTTGATCACCCTGAGGTTGAGTACTCTGGCTCATTGTGTGGCTCCCTGGGAAAGCTTTGTTTAGATTTGTCTTGATGTGGTGATTTCTTAAAAGCCTGGTGATTTCTCAAAACACAAACCTAACTCACATGGCTACTCAGAAGGAAGTCTCATTGCCTGGTATGGTAGCATTCAGGATCTCAATGGACTTTCCTTCCCCCTGACTTCTGTTTTGCAGAACAGCACTTGCTGCTTCTGCCATTGGAATACAAATGGGATGAGCTATGTACAGCATCTAAGCACTCCGATGGCAAGGAGAGTCAGAGCAGTACTACTAGTTTATCAGTTAGAGCTTTAGACTTAGGATCCTGCTTTAGTACAAAGGGATCAAACTAGATAATGGTCTGTGGCTTATTTCCAGTTTATGGTTTCATTTGATCTTTACACACCCACAAACCCACCAATCCATCTTAATATGCCAGCACGTTGCAAATAAAACTCCAAACCTTTGGCCACAGCAGATCAACGTACGAAAATTCATTGGCAGAAACTTGGTGGGGGAAGGGTGGGGTGTTGGCACTTAATTCAGGGGCACTATGTTGGAGTAAACACTTTTTTAAAGAGCAGTTTAACATTCTGCCACTGATTACATTTATATCATTGTAAAAGATACAAATGGAAGGCATCAAATTCAAGTTTTTCAGCCTTTACAGCTGAACAATAAAGCACCTCGAATGAAATGTAGCTTCTTTTAATGAAAGCTGTTAACATTTAATGACCTGGATGTTTACAGTAACTCAAGAACGCCCTCTACGGTGTGAGGGCTGACATGCAAGGCAATGAGTGTATAGGAAAGCTGGACTCCTCAAGATTTCCCCCCTATGAATCAGCTGCCAGTAGTGGCTTTCATTTGATGTCAGTTTATGCTAATGACTTAACTGCATGGGGAAATTTGCATATAATAAGGCTAATATTCTTCCAGTACTTGCATGGAGTGAATTCTAAAAGAAACAAACTTGCATGCAAGTTTGGATTAGCTGCTAAACTCATAAAAGGAGGAGTTAATGGAGGTGGTATTTCTGTCTCTCTCTTTATTATAAACTTTTAACTTTAAATCTAGTGGAAAAGATAAGAAAACTGGGAATGACACTTGGGCAGTGCTCTCTCCTTCCCACTCATTGCCATACTGAACAATGCACTAATTGCTGGAGGTGGCGTACAGTGTGAACTGAGCCATAGGGGAGAGACTAGCTCTTGAATCTGAGCACAATTTCCAGAGATAGAATCTTATATGATCTATGGCAGGGCTGCACAGCTTTGGCCCTTCAGCTGTTGCTGGACTACAACTCCCATCATCCCTAGCTATTGGTCCTAGTGGCTAGAAATGATGGGAGCTATAGTCCAGTAACTGCTGGAGGGCCAGAGTGTTACAGCCCTGGTTTATTATTATTATTAATAATAATAATTATTATTAACTACATTTATATCCCGCTCTTCCTCCAAGGAGCCCAGAGCGGTGTACCAGCGTGGTGCCAGCGTGGTGTAGTGGTTAGAGTGCTGGACTAGGACCAGTGAGACCCGAGTTCAAATCCCCATTCAGCCATGAAACTAGCTGGGTGACTCTGGGCCAGTCACTTCTCTCTCAGCCTAACCTACTTCACAGGGTTGTTGTGAAAGAGAAACTCAAGTATGTAGTACACCACTCTGGGCTCCTTGGAGGAAGAGCGGGATATAAATGTAATAATAATAATAATAATAATACTTCAGTTTCTCCTCACAAACACGTGGCTTGGAAGCAAGAGCTATATTGAGGCCAGAGAGACTTGTCTGATGCACAACAAATCTTTAGTATTTATCTCTGAAAAGTGAAGTGATTAAGGATTAAGTGATAAACAACAGAACCACCACACAAACAAAGCACTTGCATAACAAGCAAGTTGCGCTAGCCCAAGCAGATTGTATCATTGGGCTAAGACAAGGATTTGTACAATGCACAAGAGTTCCATTTAGAAGAAATGAGAAGCGCTGCAGTTGTACACTGTTGTGCAAGCAGGCTTGCAGAAGCACAACACTAGTCTGGAACACAAGCACCAAACTTAGCGCTCCAGCTTCGTGCTAGAGTAGTGTCCTTCCACAAGTGCTTAGTTATAAACATAGGCATTTGGGCCAAAGATCCACAGTGTACAACTGCAGCGCTTCTCATTTCTTCTAAATGGAACTCTTGTACATTGTACAAATCCTTGTCTTATTAGCCCAACTATACAATCTGTTTGGGCTAGCGCAACTTGCTTGTTATGCAAGTGCTTTGTGTGTGTGGTGGTTCTGTTGTTTATCACTTAATCCTTAATCACGTCACTTTTCAGAGATAAATACTAAAGATTTGTTGTGCATCAGACAAGTCTCTCTGGCCTCAATAGCTCTTGCTTCCAAGCCATGTGTTTAGTTAGGGTGAGGACACCAGTTTAGCAAGCTTGTTCATTGAACCCACTTACTTCTGAGTAAACAAGTTTAGGCTCTTTTAGAAGCTACTTTGTGGCCACTGTACAAACATCCTTTCTTCGGTCAGGTACAATCTTAAACACTTCCTCTGCTTTAATGTCATTTTAGGAGAGTAGAACTGTTTCAGTTTAGGTAATCCTGATGAACACTGGTTCTGTCTACTCAGCTGCCCTTTCTGCCTGTTGTGTGTTGACCCCCACTAAAAAGAAGGCAGCTGTTAACCAGCTAAGTCTTAAAAACCTATCCCAAAATTTCTTCATTATCAAAACTCTAAACTGCAATCCTAGGCCCATTTTCCCAGATGTAAATCCTGTTCAGCGCAGCGGGACTTGCAGTGCAATCCCATGCATGATTACTTGGAAGTAAGTCTTTCAAGATTCCCGCCCCCCCTTTCCCCCCTTTCTTTTTTGCCTTTTGCATAACGCCTCTCCCAAGAAACAGAAACAGACTCTCCAACTTGGGCAGAAGAGGGTTAATAAAAACTCTGCTGCTTGACCGCCCCAAGGAGATATGTGCGTGCCGAGCTGATGAAAGGGAAAGTGTATTCAAGTGTTCAAGCAATTCATGAAGATTAGATTCCACTTTACACTTACTGATAAGGAAATTGGACGCTGTTAAGAGTTCCCGCCTGAAGGTTGTGTGTATTCTCCACGCACGCACACTCGCCCCTTGTCCGCGGGCCTGTTGACTAACACTGCAGTTTTATTTGGGATTAAGTCCACCTAGAAATCGATGGCATTTATAAACTCAGCACATTTACTCGGGTGTAAAATAGCTACGAACAAGTGGCCAGTTTTCCTGCACTATTATGTGTGTCGGGGGGATAGAAGTGGTTGGTTTTTTACGGATTAAGTCGATTCTCCACAGAAAAACTAACAAAACCATTTTAAGGAGACTTGGAAGTGACTCATGTGAGGATTTCAAATATCCCAACAAAAGAACTACGCTTTCAGTTTTCCTTCAGAGTTCAGTGACTATCCATGTTTAGACTGATCAATCGCACTTATTTCTTAAGACTGCAGCATTAAAATCCTCCAGGACTTGCTTTCAGGGTCGCCTAATGGAAACACCATGTTTCCCCCGAGTCTAGTAAATAGTACTTCGTTATTAATCTAAGGACACAGATGTTGCAGGAAACTAGCTTAAGTCGAATCTGTGCTGGGGATGGGGGGGAGTAAAGTGCGCCCTTTGCCTCCCGGGCCGGCTCCTACGGGCCCTCTACATACTTCTTTCCACCAATCGCACCGCCTGCAACCTTGTTCTAGCATTCCGATTTGGAACGTAAGCTTTTGCCAGCGTTCCAACGAATTTATTGGCTGGGCTGTGGGGGAAATGAGATTGGCTGCTGCAAAGGAGAGAACAGAGTGGAATCACGTGACTTCGAAACGAGAGCTTGGATTATACCAAACCCAGCGTCGGCCGGATCTCTAGTATAGACTTGGCTGGAATTCGTGCGCTGGAGGGAGGAGAGACACACCTGGAGTATCGCAGTGTTGGGGAACAGAGCTCCAGTGGTGTGTGAGTGGGGATCATTGGAGTGCAAGAGTTCTTGAAGCATAAGAGTGCCAGGCAGTTCCCTTCTACTATGGGAGAGTTTTATTTCACTCCAAAAACGCAAGAAAAGTAGGCACGTGAAACTTCAATGCTTCCCCCGCCCCCGTTTGTTTGCTTGCTTGCTTGCTTTCTCGGCCCCCTCCCCCGCCACTCTGCCAATTTCCTTTCACACAATCAGCCCTTGCAAGCTGTAAACACCTCAGCAGCAAGGCTCCTTGGAACCTACTCCAGGAATTGGTTTAGGTGGAGGGAGGAGGTAAGTTCCGGCCTCCTATGAGGGTTGCCTTTGTTTTGTTGGACGGCCTGACTGAGCCAATGAGAGTCTACCGAGAGGAGTGTCGAGCTCCGAGAGAGGAGGAGAGGGCGGGCAGGGGGGGAGCGAGCAGTGTGCGCGGAGCCGAGATTGCTTCCAGAGAGAAGGAAGGGTGGCGGTCTGCTCTGCTGCAAGGTCTCTCCACGCCCGGAGGGAGGGAGGGGGAAAGTGCGATCGATCGTTCTTTGGATTGCTCGCTTCGTTCGCAGAGTCGGATTTTCGCTCACCCGCTTTGTGTCTGTGTTTCTTTTCCTCCTCCCTCCGCGATGCCGCCCTTGCTCGCCTCTGCGTCTGTTCGCGTGTGGCCTGGCGGGCGCTTTCCACTGTGGGCTTGATCGAAGGAGGAAGAAGAGGAAGCGCGGCGGCCCGATCGCCTGCTCATGCAGCAGCCCCGTCGCCGCCGCCGCCCCGCCGCTGGAGTCCCGAAGAGCTGCATGGACGGGCATGGGGAGAGCGGCCCCTTCCTGCGCCATCGCCTCCGCCGCCAGGGCTGAGCAGCAGCGGCGCCGCCTGCGCCCCCCGCCTCTGCCTACCCTCACCCTACTGTTCAGCCTCGGGCTGCTCCTACACACAGGTACCCGCTCCTGCTCCCTCAAGAGCCCCTTTCGGGAGGGAAGGACTGGGGGATCGCATTGAAAACGGGCTAGGGTGGGACGCGAGTGACGCCCCGACGGGCAGCGAAGTTGTCCAAACACGTTAGCTCGTGAGTTTTAAACTGGACTCGCGAATTTTAACGGGACTCGACCCAGGCTCCATTCCTGGGAGTCGAATATTTCGAAGTTGGCGTTAATCGTAAATAAACGATCGGGGTATGAGGGAAGGGAAGGGAACGGGAGAGACGTATCTGCAGCTGAAGCTTTCTGTGTAGCTCACCTGGAGACTAGAGGGGGCGAATCGCTTTGCTAAAGCTAAAGGCATGTTGTCTTCTTAGAGCCTACCCCCCTGCTGTCTCGTGCAAATTTCCGGTTTGTAATTCCGAAAAACCTTGACACACGAATGCTTTCTCTGCCCCCCCCCCCGGCTTAAAACAGTCTAGTAATGTGCTTCTCTCTAGCAACGCAGCGTGGAAGGGCGCGGAGTTGGCCACGCTCTAGGGAGGGGGCTGCGGTGCCTGGGTGAGTTTGATTGGCACAGCTCCCTCCCTTCCATGGTGTTTACTAAGTCAGCCCCGAGATCAGGTTTCTCTTCTCGCCGCCGCCGCCGCCTCCTCCTCCGCGGGGCAGGAAGAGAGCCTGGGCTCTTCTAATCTGCAGCTGGCGCTGAAGGATCTTGAGAGGGGAAGGGAAGGCAATCTCGGTGAAAAGTCGTTGCCTTCTCTTTACAAACGGAACTTTAATGTGAATCGGCTTGCACGGCTGGAATTCGTAGGTTTAGCCTTTTTCTCTGGTGCAACTTGATGAGGCTTGCCTCCATGTTTTGTTGCTGCATGATCCTGCTGCCTGTCAGCTGTGAGCAATTCATCATGTTTATGGTGTTTCTTTTGGCCTTTGTGTGTTGCTTAGAACTTAGAAGAACTGGGTCTTAAGGGAGTTACAGTCTGCTCCCTTTCGCTTCCCTGCGAAAGCTTGGCAAAGAAGTTACTATCCAGGCAAACTTTTGAAAAGAGGATGCGTTTCTAACATGTCTAATGGGGCCTTTCAAGAGGCTAAGAATAGGAATCGATTGGAGTCTGTTGATAAGAGGAAAGAAAAGGCAGTTCTCAAGATACCAAGCAAATCTTTCTAAATCAAAGGGGTGGAGGGGAGAGAACTGAGCTTTGTCTGGTGTAACTGAAATCCTGATGCGAAATACATTGTATGGAAGTAGGCTTGAGTTACAACTATTTTTGTAATGGGCTTCTGTGCATTTAACTCTTATTTCTGCATGGTAAGCAGAAATTCAGCAGGTAAAGCTTTTCCTGTCACTGTATCTGCATGCCATGGAAAGCTTCACCTGCTGCTTTTTTTAATTTAAAGAGCACCTGTATCCCAACGACCCACCCCTCTATGTATGTATGTATGTATGTATGGCAGTCAACAAAGAGAAGCTTTGCTGGAGAAGTTCTTGCCCCACTAAGGAGGAGTTAATTTTATTTTGCAGGCAGCATCTTAATAAGCATGAGTGCAAATATTTGAATTTGTTCAGTCTCTGATGGAGCACCCCCACTGGGGTAGTAGAGCCTCTGTATTTCCACACCGTTTGTCTTCTAATAATCTGATTTATGCAGGTTTGCTTGGGAGTTGGTCCCACTGAGTTTAGTGAGGTTTGCTCCTGAGTAAGTGCATAGGATTATCGCCTACATAGAGGAAGAATAAACTGGTGTATTGACTTCTGTCACTTCCCAAGTATGCAGGCACCCTCGAATGCATCTAGGTCACTTTGGAGCCTGGACCTAAAGGGCTTTGGAGGGCTGCCTGTGCAAATGTAATATAAATAAATAAATTTCACATCATCATGCTCGGCCAGGCATCCACACCACCTGGGACAGACTAAAGAGGATTTGGGGGCCCCCGGGAGCTTTGGAGGCCCTGGACATGGGCCCTGAAGTCCAGGAGTAAGAATGCCTCTGCAGGCACAATTTAGGATTGGGGTGCAAGATTGTTCTAGCTGTTTGTATGCTGCTTGCAATATGTAAGATAGGACCCAGTGGTGGTGGATTAGTTTGTTTCTCTTGTGCATAGGTCACCAGCCCACTAGCAGTAGAATGTGCGAGGCTGTGTGTTTCCTTTGCAGAAAGGGTGGTGTTGAGCTGGTCCTGAACAAAGAATGAATTCTCTTCCTGACTTCCCTTATTAAATATGCAGGAATCACTGCTTCAGAGTCAGAACTTCTGTTTACAAAGAAGCCCTACAGCAAGGTACTTCATTACAAGCCCTAGGAACCAAAAATGTGAAACTTTAATGTAGAAAAGAACTGGAAGCGATCTGCCAAGTAGTGCTGCTGTGCAGTGTAGACACAGGGGTCAGCATATAGAGTGGTTTTGATTTGGACTGATGGTCGAAAACAATACATCCAGCTCAATTCTTCATTGGAAAGATAAAAGGCAGCAATATTCCATTTCTTATACTTGCAAAGTTACAATCCAGTGACCTCAATACAATCTCTAAATGGAACAAGGACAGACTGTAGCCTGATAAGACTGGTCAAACTAGTTATTTGCAACAACATGGCTTACTTTCTTTTGTTAATATTGAATGCAGCTTGACAGTTTTTAAGAATGCTTGAATCATAGAGTCAAGCCATTGAATGTTTTTTTCTTTGCTTTTCTTTGCTTGGCTCCAGTCCAGTTAGATTTGTATGTGATTGAAGTTATTCTGATTAAAACCTGTAAAGGCTTGGTAGGTGATTCAACACATTTGAACAGTCTGATTCAGTTCTGGTCCATGCAGGAAAGTTTTAAATGTTCACATTATTGTGCCAATTTGCATATACAATGTGACATTACAGCCTGATCTTCATATTAGATTACTAGCTTCCCAGACAGAAAAGCATGCAACTTGTACGGAAAGTTGGAACATTGTGGGAGCAGGTGATGGGGAAAGATCACAGGAAGAATATGTTGATCATGGATCATTGCTGATGTAGATGTAGTATGAGTACATTTCTAAACTAAAAAAGTAACACATCTGTTCTCTTCCTCATTTGCATACAACCCACCTTGTACTACCAGATCTGTTTCCCCACCCTCCTCTTTGTATCTGCCTGCCTCAGTATTTGGATACTAACCACCACAGATGCAACCTGTCCCTAAGGGGGTCCACATCTTAAGGCATATTCTGGCCTTCAGGTTAGAAAGAGACACTGTCAAACTACAATACTTGAACAGTTACAAAGATTCTCTGAGCAGTATTGCTTGGCAGAGACTCGGTTTCTTTCTTCACTAGGTTGCCTATGTTCATAGGCTGCTCTATGGTAGATTGCAGCAGGCCTGTATCCTGTTTGCTGCTTCCCTGAGAACAGAAACTGGAGAGCCCACAGTGTATTCAGGGGGAGGGTTGTGGGGAGGAAAGCCTCTGCATGTACTCTCACTGCACTCTTAATCTGATGGAATACAGAAACATTACATTAAGCTGTCTACATGTGTGTCTGAGACTTATTGTTTAGCGTATGTAATTCTGAAAACTCTGAGAAATTATTTGAGGGATCTTTTATGTTTTGGTTTGTCAGTTTTTTTGATAAAAAATTAACTTTAAAAATTTCACTCTGGAAATCAATGAGCACAGCACACCATCATATTTTCTTAGTGAAACTGTTATTCCAAACTGTTAACCTGAGAGATTTATTCTGTTGTTGATGTTGAAGAAGGACTTTAAGATGTTTCAGATTCTGTTCCAGTTGTGGAAGTGGCAGATTCATATGAGTTTTAACTTCTGGTTTAGTCAGCCTTCTGGTTTGAATGGAGACTACTGGCAGGATGACTTAATAAGGGCATGCAATACCCAGCTGCAAGTGATGCGTGCATTTCACCCTAATGCACCACACCAAGGTTTAACTCCTATGCGCACTTTCCTGGAAGTAAGCAAGATTTGCTTCAGAGTAAGCGCAGACAGGATTGCGCTCTGAACCTTCTAAAGCAGGGGTTCTCTAACTTGGGCCCCCAGAGGTTGAACTAGAACTCCCAGTATCCCCTGCCACACCACAATGGCCAAAGGCCATTATGGTAGGGCTGATGGGAGTTGTAGTCCAAAATCTGGAGACCCAAGTTTGAGGACTCTTGTTCTGAAGGCATTTGGCATTGAAAATAAATCATGGTTATTGGTAGGGATGTGCCCGAATAGGCTTCGGCACTGGCGGGGGTACTACTTTAAGGGCGGGGGGGGGTGTACTCAACCCCCCCGCTGCGTTTCCCCCACCGGCGCTCTCCAAATTTCAAGCCCCTTGGGGCGGCAGCGTTCCTCCCTGCTGCCCCATTCCCCCCGTCGGCCGGAAGTGGCCAGAAGTCGCGAGCGCACGGGCACCCGTTGTGTATGCGTGCGCACGGTGGGCGGACGCGTACAACGGGAGCCCGTGCGCTCGCGACTTCCGGCCACTTCCGGCTGACAGTGGGAACGGGGCGGCAGGGAGGAACACTGCCGCCCCGAGGGACTTGAAATTTGGAGAGCGCCGGCGGGGGAAACGCAGCGGGGGGGGTGAGTACACCCTTCCCCGCCCTTAAGGTAGTACCCCCGCCGGTGCTGAAGCACCGAATCCTGCCCCAGCGCCGAAACGTTTCGGAGGCCTTTACAATGGCCTCCGAAAAGTTTCGGGCACAAGCCTAGTTATTGGATAACTCCTACTAACACCCAGTAAGTAAAGTTGTGCCATCGAGTTGGTGTCGGCTCCTGGAAACCACAGAGCCATATGACTTTCTTTAGGGGTTTACTATTGCCATCTCCCGCACAGTATGAGATGATGCCTTTCAGCATCTTTTTATATCACTGCTGCCTGATATAGGTGTTTCCCATAGTCTGGGAAACATAGTCTTTCCCATAGTCTGGGAAACATACCAGTGGGGATTTGAACTAGCAACCTTTTGCTCCCTAGGCAAGTTACTTCCCTGCTGTGCGTTTAGGAGGAGTTAAATAACTTGTACGTTCCCCCATCCTTTGTTACTAAGATCCTAAAAGTGGGAGTGATTTGCCAATTGGTCCCCCCCCCTTACAGATGGCTAGCCATATGTTTTTATTACACCCACATTACCTGCTTCCTCACTTGTGCAGCTTTTAAACTCCTGAATGTGTCTAGTGAGTAAAACATGAATATGGACCTTGGAAGAAAAGACAGAAGCTGGACTAAAATAGTCTGTATTTGCTTTTGTTTTGTATTGCTGGTTTGCTTAGCAGTGACTTTAAGTGTGCTAAGAGTTCTAAATTTTTAACGCTTCAGATACAATATGTCCTGCCGTAATTTGGATTAGGAAATCCAAGCTAAAGTTGAAGCACTTGATGCCAGTATTTAGGGACCTAGTGTTCTTACACTTCTAAGGTGAGGAACAACTCTATTCCTACAAGTGTAGTCAGTCTCTTGACAATTAGAGCCAAAGATTGCAGTTCTGTACCCTTATTTTACAATAGGTCCCACAATTAATTTAATGGAACTTCTGAGTAAAGCAGCTACAGTCTAAGTACACTTCCCTTAATGTGCTGTTGAAGTACTTTTAAGTAAATACGCATAGAATTAGGTTGTAAAGTATTCTCCCCCCCGCCTTTTCCCCCCTTGATATTTTTACAGGGCACATGGAAACTTGGCTTTAGCTATCAAGGCCAAGCAGAGACTGCTCTTGTATTTATATTTATTATTATTACATTTATATCCCGCTCTTCTTCCAAGGAGCCCAGAACAGTGTACTACATACTTAAGTTTCTCCTCACAACAACCCTGTGAAGTAGGTTAGGCTGAGGGAGAAGTGACTGGCTCATCATGGCTAAATGGGGATTTGAACCTGGGTCTCCCCGGTCCTAGTCCAGCGCACTAACCACTACACCACGCTAGCTTTTACGAAACACAAGGTAACCTATTGTAGGGTTTCCAGGTAGGTCCTTCTCCCTTCTCCTCCTCATCCCAGACCCGCTTAGCTTCAACAGTACTGTAGGGTCACGCATAGGCCTGGTCCAAACATTCCTTGTCCTCCTCTAGAGCAATCCCCTAGAAGTCAGAGACTTTTCTGAAACTAGTACTTTAATTTATGCTGCCAGCAGCTGGTTATTTCTTGGTTATGCCTGAAGTAACACAACAGATGAGCCTATCAATACAGAGTATGAAACAGATAAAACTGCTCTTCCTTTCTTCTCTCCTGAACAGTAAAAACAACAAAAATGGTATCACCTTTATTTGGATTTTATCCCTTTGAGCATGTTTGTTAAAACAGAGTTTAAAAACAACCACCATGGCATACTGGTGTCCATGTAAACCAGTTAGTTAAAAGGGGGAATGAATACAGTAGGGTGGAAGCATCCAGAGGCAAGAGGACTGGAGGAAAAAACTGCATTTAATATGATGTTGTCACTCCCCCCACCACCATTTTCTTTAAACACAGTTGCCTTCTTGGAAGTATATCCATGCTCCTCTTCATCTTGATATTTTGGTTACATTTGTTAATTTTCAAAATGTAAACATGACTGTTTTTTTTTTTAAATACAGTATGATTAAGAAGTTTTACCTGAATTGCATATGAAGTCCTCGGGCTGTCTGTCAAGTTACCTTAGGCCTAAACTAGAGCAGTTCAGTGCAACCACCTGCATTGTTAAACATGTGCTTGCCCCATTTGGCTATAAAGCTGTCTGTCTTCATTTAAAGCAGACAAGTGTGTAGTTTTTAGCCTACTTTCCAATAGGCTTATGAAATCACCTGGTTCTGTGTGTGTATGTGTGTCCCATCAACTTTGCAATGCCTGGACCAATATGAACCAAATTGGGTACAGCTGTAGGGACACCTCAATGGCACAGTTTGTGATGATGTCCTCCATCCTAGTTCAAGATGGTGGACACATGAATGTTTGAGGCACAAGTGGGCTAACTTGTGAACTGCCTAACTGACTTGAACCAAATTTGCTACAACTGTAGGGACACACAGGGATGCCTGTGATGATATCATCCACGCCGATCCAAGATGGAGGATGTGAATGTTTGAGGCTCAAGAAGTCTAACTTGTGGGCCATCTAACCGACTTGAACCAAATTTAGTCCAATTGTAGGGACAGTGAATGGAAAGTAGGTAGATTAGTTCTTACTAGAACAACTTGTTCTAGGGAAGACCAGGGGAAAAGGCTTAAAACAGCGAAGTAAAAGGGAGGCAGCTTTTACTTCCCTCCCCCCCCCGCCCATGTTCTTCTTGGTATTTAAAAGTAACCCCCCTGTTTGATAGGTGGTCATGGCAAGAATGCATTTAATGAACGTAGTTGCTCTGAATATCTGCTCTGACCCTTACAGTACCATGGTATTCCTTTGCTACCTGTACTGGACAGGTTGGGCTACCGCTCCGAAAATGCCAGCCTTGGTTAAAAGCACAAAACACACTGCACTACTTCTTGGAGACATTCCAGTGTGATGTGGCGAGAAATCGTGCCACTTAGCGTAAAATTTCTCTTTCTAAATATGTGCTCTTATACAAATGCAGAGTCATTTAATATGGCTAGTTTTTCAATAGGCAATATGTAATTAATACTGTTTTGAAAAGTAGGAGGCTTTGTGTGTGGAATGCTTCTTCAGAAGTTTATCCTGGCTGGAATGCTGGAGGGTATAAAAAGCCAAGTGTTTTAAGATATTTGAGATGGCACTCTTATGCTTGCTAGTGAGTGCATTAAAAAAGGATTTAATTATGTTGATGTATTCCACTTCTGCAACATACACAGCTATTTCATTCTTTACTATCAAAACTGAAACATATTTCTCAAATTGGCTTATTACATGTGCACTAGTCAGTAATGTGTTCTTGTAGGCTGCTACCACAGAGATCACTGGTTTTCCCAACATGTTGAGGGTGCTAAATGCACTGTGGATGGTGATTTCCCATGTAAGGAACTTAGATTTCTTTAATGCACTCTTAAAAATCCCTAGGCTCATCAAAGTACTTTTTTGAATTATTTTCTGTAGTTTAGATAAAGTGTGTTCCTGGGTATTTTTTGTGTTTGTGGTTCCATTGGTTTGTGGTTATGTTTTATGTTCCCTGCAGCCCTTTTTGATCTTAAAATTAGCATTGAAAATTTTTGCATTGGAATAGAAGGGTGCAGTTCAGCTAAAGCTGAGCTTTTAATTTTTTTCCACTGATTTCGCAGCACGGCGGTTCTTTCGTAGGCATAATAATGACAGGGAGAAAAAAATTAGTATCTTAATTTAAATGAGTTGGACTAGTACTTAATTTTGGCACTCAGGGCAATATCCAGACTAGTTAATCATGTCTAAGCACTGCTACAATCAATGAGACAAAGCTAGTCATGACTAACTGAACTCTTATTAATTTTAGTGAGACTTGGTCATGACTACCTTAGGATATAGTGGCCAACATGCATACAGTACTAACTATTGGGAATCAAGGGTTGCCAGATTTCAGACTTTAGCTATCAGGGAGGCAAGTTTACTTTTGGGATCTTGAGCTAGTCTGGCACACTTAATGGGTTCTTTGTGTCTAGGTATACTGGATTTTTAAATCTTAAAATCAGAGTACCAGTTGCAGGGGAGTAACAGCAGGAGAGAGGGCATGCCCTCAACTCCTGCCTGTGGCTTCTGGCCAGGGTGGATTTGATTTAAATCAAGCTGATTTAAATCACGATTTAAATCACTAGCATGGTGGATAAAAATCAATGATTTTTTTAAAAAAATAAAAAAATGGATTTTTTTATATTTAAATCGGATTTTTTTGATTTAAATCCGATTTTTTTTATTTTTTAAAAAAAATCATTGATTTTTATCCACCCTGCTAGTGATTTAAATCGTGATTTAAATCGTGATTTAAATCAGTTTGATTTAAATCAAATCCACCCTGCTTCTGGCGGCATCTGGTGGGCCACTGTGTGAAACAGGATGCTGGACTCGATTGGCCTTGGGCCTGATCCAACAGGGCTGTTCTTATGACTGTGACACCAACAATTATAAATAAGCAGTGCAAAGGTACAGTGGGTTGACCTGCCTACGCTGTTGCTAACTTGCTGGGCATTCTGAAATAAAACAGTTGCATAACAGGTTTTCAAGCATGCTCTGAAATTCTTCTGAGAGAGAGCGAGAGAGAGAACAAAATGGTGTGTGTGTTAATTCTTTCATGCTCCCCATTTTTCTGGGCCTTCACATCTCTAGTTCCACCCCTTTATCACTTGTGCCAGCCTTGAGTCCCCAGATGTTCCCAACATGTTTGGAACATTACAACATGTTCCCAACATGGAGTCCCCAGAAGATGTTGGACTACAACTCCCATCATCCCCAGCCACAATATCAAAGGCCACTGTGGCTGGGGAAGATGGGAGTCCAGTGACATCTGGGGACTCTAGGTGGAGACCTTACACTGCACTGTGCTCTTATACCCAGCCTATATATCAGATTTTGTTGGATTTTCAAGAGTTGGTGATCCTGTGACATGAGTCCTCCTAGAGTCTCTGGCTTTGTTTGCTATACCAGAGTGTGTAAAACCTGTATTAATATCCTGTCTGGTCATTTTCTACTTCTGCATTCTCTGTCCTCTGTGAAACATGAAAATGCACTTTGGTTCCTCCTTTGCTCTTTCTGTTGTTTTGGGGACAGTCAACTAAGTGTTTAACTGGCGAACAGGATTTATTGAAATGTCTCTTTAAAGACGCATGGAAACTATGAAAGTACATCCTCTCTCATAACTTGTTAAACCTAAAAGTCTAAATCTAACACTTTTTTAAAACACAAAACTGCACAAAAATTTAAAATAACTTGTGTTCAAACAAAACAAGAAAGTAGATCTCAAATCCCTGTGAATGGGGTTGCCAGGGTGTATGATTCTCAGTAAGCATTTTGAAAGAACAAATTCTTTCAAAAGGCTCTGTGTGTGTGTGTGGCGAGCGTGTGTGTGCGCGCGCACACACACACGTTCTTGCTGTCCCCTTTTCTTTGCTTGCTTGCTTCTACCCGTGTTGCTTGAGACTGGGGCCTCTTTCCTTTTTGACCCCTGAGTGCATTGGTATTTAAACATGGGTGCTATGCACTTGCCCCAGTGTCCTGAAATGAATGGATTTTCTTTAGAGTATGTGCTGTGTGTGTTGAAGAAAATGTGTGAGATTCTTTCATTTCTGTTAATGCCTGCATAAGATGTGTCAGTCTGCCAAACTTGGGGTTGAACTATGGCTTCTGAGATTCTTATACACTAACGGGGTAAATATGCATTATCAATGTGGAGGCTATCTTGTATTTAGCAGTGGGGAGAGTAACTGTGTATTTATTCCAGCATAGCCCTCCCAGTGGCTATTGCTGGTGTCTACCTTTGGGCCATGAGTAGAGAGGCCATTCAAATGAAGAGCCCCCACCCCCTTTCCATAAGGGGTGCTGGTATAAAGGGCATGGTAAAATGTTACCATAGGCACCACAGGTGGTGTTACCACAGGAAATGCCACCATAAAGAACAATTAAAGAGCATACAAGTCCTTCATGAAGAAGCTTCAGCAAAAATAGCTGGAATCTGGACAGTTTTTCAAGGACTAATTATATGACTTGCATCAAAAATAATCTCCATGAGCTTCAGATGAAGTCTGAAAAGTGTTTACCTCACTGCGTATAGGAGGATGGTCATTTAGTCCATATAGTGGACATTGCACCTGTACGATTTCCTCTTGAAAAATGCATGTTTACTGTGAATGGAACATCTTTTATGTGTAGTATTTTTGGATGGCTTGGGTCACACTCCTCATTATTTAGGTATATGAACCATTATTGATTATATGTATATTTAGAATAATACATTATTTATTATATTGATTATTCCTTTAGCTTTCATGTTTATACAGATAATTTTTGAGTCCACATGGTTTATTGGTTGTTTTTGGCTCTTCATTACATGTGTGGTTCCTGTTTTATCTGTGGTATAAAGGGCATGGCAGGAGGGCATTCAGACATCCACGTAGGATGTCATGGCAACCACGCTTTTGGTGTGTTCCCTTTTTATTCATGTGGGCTGCTAAGGTATTGTCTGAATGAGTCCAACATGTGTATTTCTAAATTGTGAGCCTTTTGGGACAAGGAATCATCTTTTTATTCCTTTTTGCATGTAAACCACTTTGAGAGCTGCTTGTTGTTGAAAAGTGGTATATAAATGTTAAGCCCTCTCAAAGTTTCTTCTTAGAGCCAACACTGGCAGTCAA
This sequence comes from Hemicordylus capensis, assembly GCF_027244095.1. Lineage (NCBI taxonomy): Eukaryota > Metazoa > Chordata > Lepidosauria > Squamata > Cordylidae > Hemicordylus > Hemicordylus capensis. The sequence continues at coordinate 65,770,274 of NC_069658.1, forward strand.
TGGATCCCTTCCCTTGCTTGTTCTTTGGCTGGAAGTTTATATTGTGAACCCCATTATCCGTGGGGTTCCATTCACCACAACCATGGATAATGGAACCGCGGATAATGGGGCATTAAGTCAATGGGAATGGTGGGGCTAGATTCTTCGAGGCTGGAAAAATGAGCAGAAATCAGTGAACCCCCCTCCCCCCCAGGAAAAAATGTGATTCAACCTGAACAGGGTCTAAAATTAACTGAGCAGACATTAAAAATGTGTGAGCACATGCGCACGCCTTAGAGGGAACAGTATACTCAACCACGGGTACATGGATGTTGCTTCCGTGAATAGTGAGGTTTGCCTGTATGGCTGCTTCTTTCCCTCTGTTACTATTTCATGCTTTGTGGGAGGCAGGTAGGTGTGTGTGTGTGTGTGTGCGTGCGCATGCGCACTAAAGACAAGCACAGCCAGCAAGAAATATCAGCCAACCTACCTGATTCCTTGCACATTGGTTTTGCCATAGGTACATCCTCAAAACATGTGAAGTAGTCCTAAAAACCTAAACTGCAATTGCAAATGTTGGGTTGGTTTCACTCTGGCTCTGTATGAAGACTCTCAGTTGAGTCTCCCTAGGAACTGTGTACAAGAGGATGTAGGAGCGGGGTGGGGAGAGCTGTTTTGCAGCCCCTGGCTGAGACAGCCTTCTTTCCAGAAGCCAGGCAATCATGACATAGTGTGAAACTATTCAAGTCTGAGTGTTTTTTTAATGTGAATTGAATTGTAAGTTTACCACTTGGGTTTCATGGTCTTGTCTGGCCCCCAGGCTACAAGGCGTAGCTGCAGTGTGTGGTTTCTGTAGTTAGCAAATATTAAGTGTAGCTTTAATTATGACACTGGGGAGGGTGGAGTGAAATCTCATCTTTCCCAAAGACAGCAAATACTCTGTTTGCCTTCCTGGTCAGAGTCAAAAGAAGTTCTGGGGAGCCTGCATTCCCTTCTCGCACAATAGTGTGTAACTGTGAGTTCTGTATGTCTTTTGTGTGTCTTAGGATCACTGTGTGATTTCTGAATCCTGTAAATCTTCACATTTTCTCATTTTTTTAAAAAAGTATGACACTTGGAATTACATAGAAGTTTAGCAGCAGCAGCGGGGTGTGTGTGTGTGTGTGTGTGTGTGTGTGAGAGAGAGAGAGAGAGAGAGAGAGAGAGAGAGAGAGATGCCTTAAGGCTCAAACTATAGCCATGAGCGGTGGAGCTTTATTGCTGTGTACAGCTCAATCTCCTATAAATACTTTGCCCCCTTCCAATTTCTTGCCATGCAGATGCCGTTTCCTCCCCCTCCCCCCACCTCTTACACTCTCATTTATCCTTTGCAAGCAAGGTTCCAGCTGTTTAAATTTGAATTGTCGAAGTTGAATAAAGCTGTTAATCTCTTGTCTGCCTCTGCCCCCCTCCCCACAATGCTTAATTCTGGAATCTATAGTTCCAAAATAATCTGCTCTTTATGTAGGGTTTTTGTGTGGGATACACACCCCTGCTTCTATAGTTTGGAGCTGCATGTTTCAACTGAAAGCAAATTCTGAGCTGCCTTAGAATTTCTGATTTGCCTTAAATGTTGATTTGTTCTCAGGATCTTAAAGACACTTTGGATTTCAACCAAAACATGCTTACTAGGAAGTAAGTCTTGTTGTTTAGAATTAGTCCTGGTCAAACACGCACATGATTGGGCTTCACATTGTAGTAGTGTCAGCCACCAGCCAAGTTGAATGGCTTGTTAACTATAGATGGAGGTTGTAATCCAAAGTATACATATTTGGGATTAAGTCCCGACTGAAATCAGTGGCACTCGTGAAAGCTATGGATTGGAGGTGGCTGCACATCTTGACCATACCATTGTGGATTAGGAACTTTCAGTGAAACTCCACCAGTGCATCTCTTGGAATCTGAGGGCCCCCTTAGGTTATTTTGAAGTGGTGGAGATTGTTCTCAGATTCCTCAGATATGCCAGTAATGTTTCTGTTGTTCCTGTACCTAGGTGATTGCCAGCTGCAAACACCATGTCGAATCCAGAAGTGCACCACGGACTTTGTATCACTAACTTCTCACCTAAACTCTGCCATTGATGGCTTTGATTTGGAATTCTGCAAAGCCCTGCGTGCTTATTCTGCCTGTACCTACCGCAATTCCAAAGTCTGTCGCGGAAACCTGGTCTACCATTCTGCTGTGCTGGGGATCAGTGATCTCATGAGCCAGAGAAATTGCTCCAAGGATGGTCCAACATCCTCTACAAACCCTGAAGTTACTCATGATCCCTGCAATTACAGTGGCCGCCAGGCAGCCAAAGAACATCGGGGAGGAGAGCAAACACAGCCTCCTCCTGCTTACCTCTTCTGTGGCTTATTTGGAGACCCACATCTACGGACCTTTAAGGATCACTTTCAGACGTGCAAAGTGGAAGGGGCCTGGCCTCTCATAGACAACAACTACTTGTCTGTTCAAGTGACAAACGTACCTGTGGTCTCAGGATCCAGTGCTACTGCGACAAATAAGGTATGTCTAGGCGTACACACGTGCTTGGCTCCTGCTTTCAAAAATGAGTGTTGCATTTTTTAAAATTTCTTGGTAATTGTGAAATGCATTCCACAGCAAATGAGAGGAGTGTGAGTCTTACTGTAAACATTAAGTCATGAACATGACTGACCAACCTTAGAGGGCATTTTGCGGCTGTTTTCAAACAATTTCACAGAAGATTTTGTTCCCCCAAGCAAACCTGCTGGCTCTATTTCTTCATTAAAGCATGGAAACTGTTACACTTATTGCTTAAATTTGTGTGTTTGAAAACTGTTCCTTGTGTATGAAGAAGGTAAGCATACAGATTCTGGCAAGCGGTTTCCCAGGGGCTGTCTACTGGCAAAATGTTGGGTGGGTGGAGGATGAGGAATAGCCAAGGGGATGTAGGGGCAGTAGTGAGCCCAAATGTCAACTGTTGGATAGCTAACTTTCATCTTGAGCCTCAGCCAAAGGAGGAAAGGGCTTCTAGGAAATCTTGCAAGAACTATATGGGGGAGGAAGAAGTGATCTGGGAGGTAGAGGTGCTTGTGGGAAACAAGGCCTTTGGGAAGCATTTGGGCAAGTTGGAGCACAGAAGTATGGCGCAAGGGACATGTTCTAAGATGGGCTGAGAGTGAGCTAATCTCTAGGTGCCAATGCAGCTACTGATCTACTGTGCTGAGACCAATGGAGAGTCTCTTGATTGGCAAGGACCCTTGGATGGACACTTGATAGCAGTGGCTATGATTTGGTGAGGAATGGATGGTGCATTTGAACCTACATGGAGAAATAAAGCTTTGGAAAGCAACTGGATGACTGCATTTGACAGATTTGTCTGGTGATATTTTTCTAGTTGAGGGGTAATGTTCATCTTGATCCAAAAGATGGCTTTGGTTCCTATAGAGCCAGTGTTGTGGTCCACCAGATGAAATGGACCTTGGAGGCCTGGGCTCAAATTCCCAATTAGTCTCCAAGTGGAATTAGCGAGCTTGTTGGGAGGACGACTTCATTAAGGAAATGCTGTTAACTGCTCCAAGCTTTGGGCTAAAGATAAGGAGAGGAATGAGAGAGGAGCCAGAGAGAAAATGCTTCTTCCATGTAACTAATTTTGAGAGTTTTGATGTTTGAAAGCGTACAACGGACATTTCAAACTGTAAGACGACTTTAAGAGAACAATAAGTTTAGCTTCTCTTTTCTTGCCCTGCCGCCTGAGCCCCCACTATTGTGGTTCCTCAGTGGGGGTTTTTAAAGCAAATACCTAAAGACTAAAATGCCAAAGACATACATTTGGACTGGATTTGTAGTACAGGTTGATTGCTTTACACTGCATAGTAAGTTCAAAATTTGAATTTTAAAATTGAACGTTTAAATTTTTTTTTTAATGGGCATCTCTTTTGATGCCTATGAAGAATCTGTAGCTTGTTTTAAGGACCTGGGTCTAAAGAAGTAGAATAACTCTTGCCAACTAACTGCATTAACAAAGGATAGCTTTGGTTTGGGGGCCTTGGATCATTGTTAAAGCGCAGGATTCAAGAGCAAGAATTACTTTAAACTTTAAACTGAGTGATAGTGGATCTTAGTTTTCTTAACTTGGGCCAACCCCTAGAAGTTCAAAACTTGGGACACTTCTGCATCGTCATCCATGTCAACAATTGTAACCTGGGCACTAAAACAAAATGCACACTTCCCATGGTTGGCTTCCAGCTTTCTAATTTCAGTCCTCGCTTTAAATTTCTACTGAATGCAGATGCTGAAGAAGATTGCATTAACAATAGGGAAAGTTAGAATCTCACATTTGTGCATTCTTGGCTGCTTAGTAAAAGTTTGCTAGATAGGTGGTGGTGGTGACGGTGTACTTTCTTTTGGCACTAGAACTCCAGGCTAATTCAATATTTTATAGGTACACTTTTGGCTATAAGGTTGAAAGTGTGTGCCCAGAAATGTATGTATTGTGTGCTGCAAAAGCATTTATTATCCAAGTGCACTTGCCGGGGAGGCAGGGTTGGTTTCGGCATCCTGAGGAGCGACAACTTGGGATTTGCAATTGCATAATGTTTGCAGTGGCACTTGGTCCATGCTAGTATACCTCTTGCTTTCTCAAACTACCTTCTGCACCCCATAAAGAACTCGGCTGTTCCCCAAGATTCTAGAGTGAGTGAGTGTGTCTTGTACTGCTTATAGTTGATGCAAAAGATAAATGTACTGTTTATGAGAAGAGCAACTTGGGCCTGCCAAAACTACTTTTTATGGTCCACTAGACATCTTGGACTTGTTGCCAGACAATAGTTGAAGAAAGGTATGCATGCTGGCATTTTGATTTGCAACTCTTACTTCTATCAAATGAATAGAAAGCTGTGAGTAAGCTCTTGGATACAGAAGTGAATGTCCTTGTGAACCCTAGGCGGTCATGGTCTATGTGGTTTTAAAGCTATGTTGCTTCCTTGCTGGAGCCCACAAGCCTAGGGAAGGTACTGTGTTCAACACCTATCCTTTTAATGGGGTTGGGGGGAACCTGTCATTGAGATACGATTGATCCAAACTCTCTTCTGTATCCACAAGGATGTTAAAATAGTCAAAGGAGACTAATGGGGTGTGTACTATGTGCAAGTATGAATTCATGATAGGATGTCTGAAAGAGGCTCTTTGGCACTGGTGATCATACTGCAAGGTTTACAGGCCTCGAGGTTTTATTTCCATTGTAATGGAAGCTATGGAGAGGGTGTATGTTTGAAAGCCTTAATGCATCACTTGAAGCTCCTTGATTTCTGTGCTAAATCCCCTTTTATATGTGAGCTGGGAAAGTTCACATCTATACACCCCATGTGGGGTAGTTTCCTTAACTTTTTCCATTTTTTTTTTACGGCTGAAGCTTCTGCCACTTTTAAGGGAGCTTTGAAGCTACCTTAATGGTAGCAAGTGTTTTATTTAAAAATCAACATGTTTATAGACCTAATGAACTTGTTGAGCAAACTCCGAGAGTGGGAACATCACTTTTGTGTTGGACTGAAATTTCAGAATGCAATAAGCAAACTGTCACATTCCAGGAATCTCTCGCTGTATGTACATCTGAGGAGAGAAAAAGAGAGTGGAATGCCTTTTTAGATCTGAATAAATATTGTGATGCTGCATTTTGGTTAACAAGAAATGGCTGGCAGAAGCAGACTGCCAGGAAGACCACTAGAGCTTCAGCTGTTGGTGCCCACAAAGGTGTGACATAAAACAACTTTTAAAAAGAGGATGGAAAGGAGGCCTGCTGCCACCACTAACAATACTCCACCCACTAGGGATGTGCAAACAGGTTCAACCCCAAACCTGTTGGAGATCAAACCAGTTTGGTTCGACCATTCGGGGTTGAACCAACCCCCCCCCCCGTTTGGTTTGACCTCGGACCGAACCCCCCCCAACAGTTGGGGGGGTTCATGATTTTTTTAAATTTAATTTTTTACCTTTATCTCCTTCAGGCGGCTTCCTCTAGGCCACAGGGAAGGGCGGGGAGTCTATGAAGGTTCCCCCTCCAGCCTCGGTCATCACCGCCACAACCTGTTCGACTGCTTTATTTAACTTGTTAGGGCCTCTGTATGCTGGCGCGGTGGCCATTTTGTTTGCTGCTGCACATGTGCAAATGGCCTCTGCTAGGCCTGGCATGGCCGAGGGCTATGACAACATGGCTGCTGCGCCAGCATACAGAGGCCTGAAGCATGATGACCAAGGCTGGCAGGGAGATGGGGAGCCTTTGTGGACACCCCCTGAGTCGGATCCGGACTCAGACTGGATTGGGCCAGCCAATTCCATGCATAACCCTAATACCCACAGAAAAATTGCTAGATTTTCATCCCATGCCTCCAAAATTGTGTGCTCTGTGGCTTCAGTGCAAATGTGGTGAATATTAAAGGGTCATGGTACCCTCCCCCCAATTTTAAAACAAGCTTTTTGTGGGCCTTCATTGACAGTTCAGGGAAAGGGAAATCTGAGAGTATGTCTTTTGCTGGTGAATTTTTGGCAAAAAATTTCCAGTTGTTTCCAGTGGGCTGGGAACAGGTCAGTCAAGGCCTGTGCCCAGTTACTTATATTCCCGGAGGAATGCTTCAAGCATAAGTAACTGCATTGTGCTGTAAATGATGATAGTGTCATTCTGTAGAAATCTGTTCCTTAACACCCTGCAGTGACATGGCATCAAGGACAAGCTCTGATGTAGCATGGAAGATTACCTGGGTTGGTCTTAAAAATGTACTTGTCTCATATTCATAGTAAAAGTGTGCAGAGGACAATTCTAGTCGTTTAAATACAAGGAACTAGTTCCTTCTGCAAGGTGGGAAATATCCTACATCAAGATCAACAATCCAGGTTTAAAAAATGGATCTTTCATAAGTTGGCCTTTCCTGGGGTTGATCTAGGTTGCTGGCTCTTATATTTCACATTGCCATACCATGCCATCTCTGACATATTATAACTGGCTGTCCTAATTTCCCTTCTGTTGGAAGAGATTCTTGACTACTGCCCATGTCCCAGAAATGCCAAGGTGCGCTTTTCTCCTTGTTGGCAGTATAATTGACCTGCGTACTCCCTCTCTCTCTAGGTGCAGGGTGTGTAATTGCTCTTTGTTATACTGATAGCAAGGATAACTACTTCACTGAAATAAAAGAGGTTCTTAATCATCAGATGTGGATATTCTACATGTCCTTGAAAATTGTTTTGTAAGTGTAAAGGATGAACAGGCTTCAGTATTAAGGGACTTATAGGAAGGATAATTTTGAGAAGTAAACCTCAGCAGTGAAAATGGTTGACCAACACATGCAATTAAAATGAACATAAGAACAGCCTTGCTGGATCAGGCCCATCTAGTCCAGCATCCTGTTTTGCACAGTGGCCCAACAGATGCGGTTGGAAGCCACAGGCAGGAGTTGAGGGCATGTCATCTCTCCTGCTGTTACTCCCCTGCAACTGGTACTCAGAGGCATCCTGCCATTGAGGCTGGAGGTGGCCTATAGCCCTCCGACTAGAAACCGTTGATAGACCTCTCCTCCATGAAGTTATCCAAACCCCTCTTAAAGCCAGCCAGGTTGTTGGCTGTCACCACATCTTGTGGCAGAGAATTCCACAAGTTGATTATGTGTTGTGTGAAAAATTACTTCCGTTCGTTGGTCCTAGATTTCCTGGCAGTCAATTTCATGGGATGACTTCTGGTTCTAGTGTTATGTGCGAGGGAGGAGAATTTCTCTCTATCCACTTTCTCCACACCATGCATGATTTTATAGACCTCTATCATGTCTCCCTGCTGTCATCTTTTTTCTAAACTAAAAAGCCCCAGGTTTTGTAGCCTTGACTCATAAGAAAGGTGTGCTAAGCCCCTGATCATCTTGCTTGCCCTCTTCTGCACCTTTTCCAGTTCAACAGTGTCCTTTTTTTAGATGTGGTGACCAGAATTGTACTCAGTACTCCAGGTGTGGCCGCTCCATAGTTTTGTATAAGGGCATTATATTAGCAGCTTTATTTTCAGTCCCCTTCCTAATGATCCCTAGCATGGAATTGGCCTTTTTCACAGGTGCCGCACATTGAGTTGACACTTTCAATGAGCTGTCCACCAAGATCCCTCTCCTGGTCAGTCACCGACAGCTCAGATCCCATAAGCAGGTACTTGAAGTTGGGGTTTTTCATCCCAATGTGCATCACTTTACACTTGCCAACATTGAACTGTATTTGCCACTTTGTCACCCACTCCCCCAGTTTGGAGGGATCTTTTTGGAGCTCCTCACAATCCATTTTGGATTTCACTACTCAAAAGAGTTTGGTATCATCTGCAAATTTGGCCACTTCGCTGCTTACCCCTACTTCTAGATCATTTATGAATAAATTAAAAAGCACCGGTCCCAGTACAGATCCCTGGGGGACCCCACTTCTTACTTCCCTTCATTTTGAAAACTCTCCATTTATACTCTGTTTCCTGTCTTTCAGTTGGTTAGCAATCCACACATGTACTTGTCCCCTTATCCCATGACTGCTAAGTTTCCTCAGGAGTCTTTGATGAGGAACTTTGTCAAAAGCTTTTTGGAAGTCCAGGTAGACTATGTCAACTGGATCACCTTGATCCACACAATTGTTGACACTCTCAAAGAAGTCCAAAAGGTTGGTGAGGCAAGATTTACCTTTGTGGAAGCCATGCTGGCTCACTCCCAGCAGGGCCTGTTCTTCTAGGTGCTTTACAATTTTATCCTTGAGGATGCTTTCCATCAATTTGCCTGGAACAGACGTTAGGCTAACCGGCCTGTAATTTCCCGGATCACCCCTGGATTCCTTTTTGAAAATGGTTGTTACATTTGCTACTTTCCAGTCCTCTGGTACAGAGCCCAATTTCAGGGATAAGTTATATATTTTAGCAAGGAGGTTGGCAATTTCACATGTGAGTTCTTTGAAGACTCTTGGATGGATGTTGTCCGGCCCTAGCGATTTGCTAGTTTTCCGTTTATGGAAATGGAAGCTATGTGGAAACTATGGGGTCAGGTAGGAAGATATCCTATATTAAAGTTATGACTTTCTGTATGTCGGGGGTGGGAAGATATCCTATATTAAAGTTATGACTTTCTGTATGTCACCTGGCCGGATGAGGTCAGGCCTTCACAGGAGAGGGGGATGTCTCTTATTGGCTCTGCTATTATCAGTTAGAAAAGGTGCTGCAGGTAAATGCAGGATTCCAGATTTATGTAGAAACTTCGCTATGTATTGCCCTCTTGCAGAATGAGGAAATGCAATGGAGACCAGCTGCACAAATAAGCTTATTACACAACCTCCACAGTTGTTCCTGACACATTTAACACTAACTCGTCCAGTACTCAGTTAACATAGTTTAAGCAGCCAGCTGATATGTTAGTCAGCAAAACCGCCCCAGGAAGGCTTGTATATTTTCTGGCCTGCCTACCTTTGGTGACTCTCTTTTGGCACATGGAGCCATATTGTGCAACCTTTCTGATTCTTAAGGGGACACTACCACTTCCTTTGTGTTGGCCTTTAAACACACACACACACACACACACACACACACACACACACACACACTGGTTGCTACACTTGTACAGTTATATCTGGCATTCTGCAGAGAATTGTTTTCTTTTTCTGTTCTACTGCAAGTTCTGTGCCTACTTTCACTGGGATGAAGGGGAAGGTTTTTCTCAAGGATTTTTTGTGACTTTGCTGTGAGCCTGGATGGTTTTTATTGACTCCGCCCCCCCCCCCATCTCTCAAGCTGTGTCTACAACAAGGTCAATGGATCACAGCATTGGTGTTGCTAGCACTGGGCACAAGGGGCGCCACTTGCCATAAGTAATTGTGGGACAGCGAACCTGTCTGCCTTCTGCTTCCCCATCACTGACCTTGTTTGGACCAAGCAGGAGACGGTGAAAGCAGTTGCTCCCTGCTACTACATCCTCCATTGCTGATGGCCGCCTTCCCATTTCCTTTTCTACACTCTGTCCCTTCCCTTTCCATTTGCACAAAAAGGGGAGGGAAAGGTAATTGTGCTGAGGGCTGGCTCACTCAGTGTGGGGGCCTTTTCCCTCAGGCCCAGCTGCAAGAGCTTCTGGGCTCGATGGAGGGGGTGGTGAGTAGCCATCATACCAGCTACTGGGTTCAGTGCAGGGGCAGTGGTGACTGCTCAGGAGAGAGAGGTGGGCAACTCCTCCACAGAAAGGACTGTTAACTCCCCCAAAACTGCCCCCCCCCAATTTGTTGGTTGGTTTGTTTATTCATTTGATTTCTATACTGGCCTTCAAAAATGGCTCAGGGTAGTTTACACAGATTAATAATCTAAAAAGAAACAGAAGGTGGACACCAGCAACAGTCTTTGGAAGTACTGTGCTGGGGGTGGATAGGGCCAGTTCCTCCCTCCCCTGCTAAATAAAGAGAATCGCCATGTTAAAAGGTGCCTTTTGGCCAAGTTAGCAAGGGTATAGGGAGGTTCTCCTAAACGCTAGGTTATCAGCCACCACATGCTCTGAGACAGGGCCAATTAAATTTGAGCAGGCTAGTTCCGGTTGCTAGGTTAGCTGTCAGTCAAGTTCCAGTTCCGGTCCTGTCTTGCTCTGACTGACTGCACTTGGAAAGAGCTCCTGCTCAGATCATGTTTTTTGGTCATCTATTCATCAAGCTTGTTAGCTTCTTTCTCCTTTCTCTACTCTTCTATTGGAAAGGGAGGAGTCTGTTTTTGTTACTTTAAAAAATGGATTTCAGAGGTCGTTTTGAGTTACTTGATTTGGCAAATGGATTTGTTCTCTTTAGTTAGATTTAGAACTGTTAACCTCCCCACAAACTGTTTTTTTAAAAATTGCATGGTGGTAAAGCCCCTGCACGCGTGTGTGTTAGAGATGCTAATACATAGGAAGCTGCCTTATACCGAGCCAGACCATTGGTCCATGTAGCTCAGGATTGTCTACCCAGGACAGCAGCTTCTCCAAGGTTGCAGGCAGGACTCTCTCTCAGCCCCCTATCTTGGAGATTCCAGGGAGGGAATTTGGAAGCTTCTGCGTGCAGGTGCACTTTCCAGAGTGGCCCCCTCCGCTGTGGGGAATATTTTGCAGTGCTCACATGTAGTCTCCCATTCAAATGCAAAACAGGTAGACCATGCTTAGCAAAGGAGGCCATTCATGCTTACTACCACAAGACCAGCTCTCCTCCCATACACAGTAACCCCCTTCCCAGTGTTCCCTCTAATATTTTTTTTCCCCATCTGAGAGCGGAGTTTTTTCCATCTGAGTGAGTTTTGTTCTGGGTGGCAGTATCAAGGCAGTGTGTGTGCACGTGCATTCAGAGTGTGGCCTTCCTGATTCAACCTAAGCGGACATTAAAAAACTTGAGTGTGTGCATAACTTAGAGGGAACACTGCCCCTCCCCCAAATGTCTCACAGTGGCAAAGCCACTGCAAGAAGTGATTTGCAAAGGGGAGGGTCATTTGCAGATATACAAGTATTGTGGGCCATGACCAAGCCCTAACAGGACCCTAGCAATGTCCCTGGTCAAAACACACCATCTATAACAGCCTGTACTGGTGATTAATGGCTTCAAAAACTGGAAAAGATTCCTTTCAGAGAGCATGAAAATGCTCTTTGAATTAGAGGGAGGATGTGGGCTTGTAGCAACATCCCTGGATCACAACCATGCAATCTACAATTTGCCCAATGCTAGCAGCAATTTGTTTTTGAGAACTGAATGTGCTCTTACAGTTACAGTGAGGGAAATAAGTATTTGATCCCCTGCTGATTTTGTCCGTTTGCCCTCTGACACAGAAATGACCAGGCTATAATTGGAATGGTAGGTTTATTGTAGCTGTGAGAGACAGAATAACAACAAACAAACCCTCAAAAGCCCAGTGCCCAAAAATCAGCGATGGATTTGCATTGTAGTGAGGGAAATAAGTATTCGATTCCCTATCAACCAGCAAGATTTCAGGCTCCCAGGTGTCTTTTCACTATATGCAGGTAACGAGGTGAGATGAGGAACACCCTCTGTAAGGGAGTGCTCCTAATCCCAGCTTGTTACAGTACCTGTATAAAAGACACCTGTCCATAGAAGCAAGCAATCACTCAGCTTCCAAACTCACCACCATGCCCAAGACCAAAGAGCTGTCGAAGGATGTCAGGGACAAGGTTGTAGACCTGCACAAGGCTGGACTGGGCTACAAGACTATTGCCAAGCAGCTTGGTGAGAAGGTGACTACAGTTGGCACGATAACTCGCAAATGGAAGAAACACAAAATAACTGTCAATCTCCCTCGGTCTGGGGCTCCATGCAAGATCTCACCTCGTGGAGTTGCAATGATCATGAGAACGGTGACAAAGCAGCCCAGAACTACACGGGGGGAACTTGTCAATGATCTCAGGGCAACTGGAACCATAGTCACCAAGAAAACAATTGGTAACACGCTACGCCGTGAAGGACTGAAATCTTGCAGTGCCCGCAAGGTCCCCCTGCTCAAGGCAGCACATGTACAGGCCCGTCTGCAGTTTGCCAATGCACATCTGAATGATCCAGAGGAGAACTGGATGAAAGTGTTGTGGTCAGATGAGACCAAAATCGAGCTTTTTGGCATCAACTCAACTTGCCGTGTGTGGAGGAGGAGGAATGCTGCCTATGAGCCCAAGAACACCATCCCCACCGTCAAACATGGAGGTGGACACATTATGCTTTGGGGGTGTTTTTCTGCTAAGGGGACAGGACACCTTCACCGCATCGAAGGGACGATGGACGGGACCATGTACCGTCAGATCTTGGGTGAGCACCTCCTTCCCTCAGCCAGGGCATTGAGAATGGGTCGTGGATGGGTATTCCAGTATGACAGTGACCCAAAACACACAGCCAAGGCAACAAAGGAGTGGCTCAAGAAGAAGCACATGAAGGTCCTGGAGTGGCCCAGCCAGTCTCCAGACCTTAATCCCATAGAAAATCTGTGGAGGGAGCTGAAGGTTCGGGTTGCCAAACATCAGCCTCGAAACCTTTCTGACTTGGAGAGGATCTGCAAAGAGGAGTGGGACAACATCCCTCCTGGGTTGTGTGCAAACCTGGTGGCCAACTACAAGAAACGTCTGACCTCTGTGATTGCCAACAAGGGTTTTGCCACCAAGTACTAAGACGTCTTTTGTGAAGGGATCGAATACTTATTTCCCTCACTACAATGCAAATCCATCGCTGACTTTTGGGCACTGGGCTTTTGAGGGTTTGTTTGTTGTTATTCTGTCTCTCACAGCTACAATAAACCTACCATTCCAATTATAGCCTGGTCATTTCTGTGTCAGAGGGCAAACGGACAAAATCAGCAGGGGATCAAATACTTATTTCCCTCACTGTAAGCTGTAGAAAGCAAGTTGCTTATCCTATGCAATATTTTTATATTTTGCAAACATCTCTTCTCGCGAATATGTTTCTGATGCATGTAGTACCTCTCTTCCCTCCCCCTTCTTTTTAATACTTCTTAGTCAATCCAGTGGTCATTCTGCTAGCATTCTAAGCAGGGTCATAAGACAGATTTGGTCCTGCACAATTTTTTTCTTTTTTAAAATCTTAATTGCTGCAAACTTGCCATAGCTCAGATGGTTCTAGTGCACCAGTTTACGGATGAACAGCTTTTGTTGGGATGAGTCAGATGATTGGAATGACCCCGGGCAAAGTGATTTGCTTTGAAATGGAAACTCCCAACTGGAATGTGTGTAATAATTAATGCGGTGGACCTTTGAAAAATGCACCAACTCATGGCTGTTCTTCAAGATGAGTGGCAGGAAGTGGTCTGTCTGTGCATGCTAGTACCTTGGGTGTCTGTGGATAGCAGGGTCCCAGCAAACGGGCTGTTCGTGCTCTTGGCTGTCTCAGCAACTTGGTTGGATGGGCTGTTGGCTTTAACAAGCATTGACCTGCATTGCCACTAAAGCTGGTCTTGATGAAAAGTCCCTCTTGCTGACTAGCCTTATCATGCATGCCAGGAAACAAACACACACAGACACTCTGTTTTCTCTTTCTTTGGATTGGAAATTTAGAGACTTTTCCAAAGCCCAAAGGCTGAGAAGGGGGCTCTTCCATCACCGATACTTAGGAACATAGGAAGCTTCCATGTACTGAGTCAGACCATTGGTCCATCTAGCTCAGTATTGTCTTCACAGACTGGCAGCGGCTTCTCCAAGGTTGCAGGCAGGAATCTCTCTCAGCCCTGTCTTGGAGAAGCCAGGGAGGGAACTTGGAACCTTCTGCTCTTCCCAGAGTGGCTCCATCCCCTGAGGGGAATATCTTACACTGCTCACACTTCTAGTCTCCCATTCATATGTAACCAGAGTGGACCTTGCTTAGCTAAGGGACAAATCATGCTCAGTGTTCCCTCTAACAAGGATCCCCAAATGTTGTTGACTACAACTCCCAGAATCCCCACCTGCAGTGGCTTTTGCCTAGGGATTCTGGGAGTTGTAGTCAACATCTGGGGATCCCTGTTGGGAGGACATCGCTCCTGTGCTCCTGTAGCACAAGTAAGCCAGGCTGGAGAATGGCTTAAAAGCACCAGCATGCAGCAGGAGTGTACTGTGTTCAGTCCCTCTCCTGTGGGGTCCTTTTTCGTCAACTGAGAACCCGCCTGCTTTGTGGAGAATGCTGGCATCCCGTTGTTCCACATTGCCAGCAGGGTCTGTCCACTAGTGTACTGTGCTTGTTCTTTTTGGCAAACACTGCAAGTTGGGGGCAGTTCAAAGTGCATCTCTGCAGGTGCAGAGCTTGCAAGGGCGCTCTTGGGGAAGCTGTACACAAATGCAACACCCCTGCTTCATATATACGCCTGAGCAGTCCCCATGCAAATAATAAAACGTCAACAGTTGGAACGTTTAATACGTTAATCTCTCAGCAAGAGGGTCCATTTTGAACTTCCTTTGTCCCAAAGGTTCAAATTGTGGCAGTGATCAGCTAGTCAGGTCACAGGTGGGGCTAATCTGAATGAAGTCTTGACTGAGCAAAGGTGTAAATCCTGAATTCCCTCTTGAGCATCCTGGCCTCCTCCATTATCCTGGCATGGATCAGCCACTTGTGTTGGCTGGATTCTTCAAAAATCAGCCTAAATAGCTTGCAAACAATCCTGCACCTCACTGTATATGTTTGAATAGAACTGGATGCAAGAAGTGATTGTCATTTTCTTAAAGGACACTGATGGAATATATACAGTTGGCTTCAGGGCCGCCAACATTGTCTTTATGGGGTTGGTTTCAGTTCCTTTAATGGAAACTGGAAGCAATAGAAAGGTTGTTCGGTTTCACAGTGTCATTTGAAATGCCAGTTTTGTAACTGCTTACACCTGTGCACAGTCATTGTGGTTTTTTTAATGGGATTGTGTTTCTCTTCACACTTGCCCACTTTTCCCTTTCCTGAGGACTTGAATAGCTCATCTTCTAGTACTATTAAGTCTAGATCATTGCCATTCTCTTCAGTAGCAGCAATAGTCCCTATCCTAAAGTGCAGTTGAACACACGTTAATAACAAGTGTCCCGTGACAGAAAGTGCAAAATGCAGAAATACTGTCTCTATACTTTCCGCTGATTCAAACTGCCAGTTCAGCACTCTGCGTGGCTACTGTGCATTTTGAAAAGATAGATAGATATGCCAGCTAGACAGACCTGTTTCTGGATTGCCTTCTATTTGCACATCAGTGATGTTTTACAGAAGGGAACTTGCAGTAGTAAAATATACTGTCTCTCTTTAGGACAAGATGTATTTATTTTTTATAGGACAATTTTTTTTATTGAACCAACAAACTACCAAAGCATACAGTACATTGCCAAAGCACAATAATATAAAAAGTGGTTGTTTGTACATAGGGCACAGTAGGAGAGAAGACCTGGCCGGGGTGCGGGGGGAGGTGGCAAACTACAGATATCATGTCATATCAGAGGTATCAACCACCTGAATGTAAAACAGTACCTTTATTCTACACCTTTAAGAGCTACATAAAGGTAAAGTGTGCTGTCGGTGTCAACTCCTGGTGACCACAGAGCCCTGTGGTTTTTCTTTGGTAGAATATGGGAGGGGTTTTCCATTGCCATCTCCCACGCAGTATGAGATGATGCCTTTCAGCATCTTCCTGTATCGCTGCTGCCTGATATTGGAAACCACTGTCTTAATCAGTGTTAAAAGTTATTTGCATGGGTGTTTGTGCCAAGAGGCCTAAAGCCGGTGAACTGGCTGCATCTCACCTGCTCTGTAAACCACTGACAAGAACTGTGAGATTCTCCTGAGCAGAACGGAGAGACCTGATCAGCCACAACATGCACATGGCTGTACAAATGTTCCGGGTCAGGGATTCCAAACCTTGGGTCCTCAGATGTTGTCGGGCTACAACTCACATCATCCCTTTTGGTCATAAGGGGATGATGGATGTTTGAGGCTCATGTGGATAAAAGAGAGCTGAGTTGGAAGATACTTGTCCTACCTCATAGCTTTGGTATCTCCTCTTCTGGGAGGGAGCACCAGTTCCCTGGCTAAGGCTCTGACGGTTTCTGATGCTAGCTCTGTACAAATCCTGAAGGTGGGACTGCATGGAGACCATGAAAAAGGACACTAACTGGCTTTGCGGAGACCATTGTCTGCTTCTAACACTTAAGATCCCTTAACACAGGTTAGAGTTAGTAGCTCATTAATGGCTTGAAATAACCAACTCCTAACCAGCTTGCAAGCTCTTCCTTGCCTGGTTGCCCAGACTCTTGCTTGACTTGGACAGCCAAGCAAGTGGCTGTTGTCAGGTTGGCTTTGACACACTTCCTGTCTACACTCACAGTGCAGGGTGTTGCCTGTTGTCTCCCCACCACCTACTTCTTAGGGCCCCCAGACTTAGGGAGGAGAGCTGGTCTTGCAGTAGCAAGCATGAATTATCCCCTTTGCTAAGCAGGGTCCAACCTGGTTTGCATCTGAATGGGAGACTGCATGTGTGAGCACTGTAAGATATTCCCGTTAGGGGATGGAGCGGTTCTGGGAAGAGCATCTGAGGTCCAAATTCCCTCCCTGGCATCTCCAGGATAGGGCTGAGAGATACTCCTGCCTGCAGTCTTGGAGAAGCCGCTGCCAGTCTGGGTAGACAATGCTCAGCCAGATGGACCAATGGTCTGACTCAGTATAAGACAGCTTCCTATGTTTCTCCTCCTTTTGAGGAGTTAGAATTCCTCCCCTTGGCAGCCCCACACCTATGGCACAGCACCTGCTCTTCAAAAAGTGCTGTTCTTGCAGGGAGGGGGGACCACTTGCCACAGGCATTGTCTCCTTCTGCCTTGATAAGTCTCTCAAAGCCCATTCGTGTCGGTGGTTTACAAAGCAGTTGGCATGTTGGGCTCTGGGCACACACCCTAGTTAGCCATATATCTTCATGTGGAGCTGTAGAGATGCCCTTGAGGTCCACTGGCCCTCCCCCCCATTACTGCTTTCCCCCACGAGTGTTCCTTACTCCTGTGACCAAGCATACCTCCACCACCAATCCCAGTGCTTGTTGGGCTTTCTTCAGATGATGTCTAAACACTCTGCCTGGTCTCCTGCGGTTCCAAGCCTCCTCTGAATGGAATGCATCTGGTTTTTCCTGTACTCTCCTGTTCTGCTTCCCTCGCAGAACTCTTGCCTTGTCCTGCCTCTCTAGATGCCATTGCTGGATCTGTTGCAATGTCACAATTGGACTCTGTGGTTAGAGATGCTGAAGCTTTTCTGGCTTGCCATTGGCTTAGCAGCTTTGATGTCACTGACAGCCTGGGCAGTTGGGATTTGTGAAACTGGAGTTATGAGGTCCATGAGCAGCACTGGCTAATGGGATGGAATTGAGTAAGATGCTGTGAGCAGAGCCAAAGTAGCTTGGAAGGCAGAGTTGGCGGGGAGAGGTGAAATCTTTAACAAAGGCATTGATGTTTTAAATGCACAGCAATATTCTCTATTAATAATAAATGGTGTGGTGTATGGCAAATGTGCCAGAGTAAGTTATTTCAGCGTATGGATTAGGTCAGAGAAACAAGTAAGCAATGCAGATGATGTTTGGAGGTTCAGAGACTTTAAAAAGCATTTCCATGAACATGCTCTTGAGGCGGCGGGGTGGGCAGTGGGAGCAGTGGGAAGGTTTATCTATTGAGTGCTTTTTGTTTCCAGAAACAGTTAAGGGGCAGTGATTGGCCCAGCATGACTACACAGACTTTCCTGAGAGGAGACCTACTTTGAAGTCTGAAATTCTACTAAGAACTGCATTTTCAGCCTCTCTATCTGTAACTGGGTGCCCCAGAGGGCAAAATGGTGGGTGCATGCATGCCTAGCTCCATCTAGGGTTGGGTTGGTTTGCACTTAGGTGTTGGCTAGCAAGAGCTGGAAAGTGGCATGTGGCCACTGGAGACTCGTGATGCTACTTCAAGATGAATGGATTAAGTCTTGGTTTTCATTGCAAACTGCAAAATAGCATGTTTGTAAATAAAGTGGTGTACTCCGGCAGCTAAGAGCTTTCCTACACCAAATGCAAGATCCTCCTAGACACTCATGTTCACAACCCGTTTGTGTGCTCTAGATCTCCAGGGTGCTTTCCAGATTAGACCCTGCAACAGGGTCATGGCGCAGTTGCAAAGCGTGCTTCCACACTTCTTGTGTTGTGTCACTGCAGTTCCTACACTGTCAGCAGGATACTGTTTGCATTTCAGATGCCTTGTTTCGGATTTAATCACTGCGACTTATTGCTATAACATATGTCCCATGTAAAAAGGTTGCTGTATTTTCCAGTGGTTAGTTTTCGTGAGACTGCTCCCCCTGCTGGTAGCTTTGCTTACGTTTTGAATGCGATCTGCCTGAACCGAAGCATTTTGCTGCTGTTGAACGGGTAAGCTGGAAAGCGTCCAGGAGCTCCAGCCAGGCTAGCCCAGAAATACTTGGGAGTCTGGTTTCAGGATTTTTTCTAACATTGGGGAATTGCATTGCAATGATAGTTTCTTCCCAGTTTAGCTTCTCTATGCTGGCACATCACTAGAAGTATTTAAGAAACAGAGGCTGCCCTGGGTGAGGTGAGATGACTGAAGCATTCCATCTTGCAGCCATTCTAATAGTTCCTCTTACCTATAAACCTCTCTCCCAGGAAAGGTAAACCACTCCATCAAGAAAGGGCCCTCTGGAAGCTAGTAATGGTGATTGACATCCTGACTAAGTTACTCATAAGTAGTCCTATTGAGATTATTGGGACAAATAATCATTGATTTCAGTGGGGCTACTCATGGGTAACTTAGGCTGTCTGCCAGTTTTAAAAACTTTTTCATCATTCCTGGCTTCTGAAACAGCCTCAGGTAATCTCTTGTTCAGCCGGTCATTTTAAATCCGTTTTGTGACTCACCTTTTTCAAGATAGGCAGTGTGCTCTTCCTTCAGGAGGGCCTACTGTTCTGTGTCCTCAATGTATGTGGCTGTCATTGTTCCCTGGAAAATGGACATCTTTTGGAGAAACATTCTGGGGACATTTGGATGAGGCTTACAACTTGTTCTCTGCCACCTGTTAATTTGTTTGTTTAAAAAACTTAGCCTAACTTTCTTTAGAAACTCAAAGTGTCATAAATATAGTTTAAAATAAAATATAGCAACAAGGGGCAAAAAAAAGACTGTAAACAGTCACAGTAAAATCATAACAAAAAGCTCAGAGCAGATAAGGAAAGGTGAGCCTTAATTGCCAGGTCTCTGAAAGGCAATGGAACATAAAGAGAGTAAAGTTGTGCCGTCGAGTCAGTGTCGATTCCTGGCGCCCACAGAGCCCTGTGGTTTTCTTTGGTAGAATACAGGAGGGGTTTACCATTGCCATCTCCTCCCGTGCTGTATGAGATAATGCCTTTCAGCATCTTCCTATATCGCTGCTGCCTGATATAGGTTCTTCCGATAGTCTAGGAAACATACCAGCAGGGATACGAACCGGCAACCTCTTGTTCCCTAGGCAAGTTACTTTCCTGCTGCACCAAGAGAGATGGAGCCAGTCAAATCTCCAGTGGGGGAGAGTTCCATAGGGACCACCTCTGAGAGATTCCGATCCCATGTAATGGCTGGGTGGACCTCCAGAGGTGGTGCCTGGAGACGTGCTTCTCTAAAAGCTCTCATGGGCTGGGTGGATTCATTTATGACCCTGTGGGTGTATTGATATGGGTAATAACAACATCCAGCCAGTACTAGTCTCTTAAATGTATTGCATGTAGTGTGATCTCCGCCTGCTTAAATGCACACAATTAGTAGCCGTTTAAAGCCTATACAAACTCAAAATGGAAACAGTTTTTAGAACTCGACGCCTTTTCTAGCCTGTGCTTACCTGCTGAAAGCTTGTTCAGATATATCTGTGGGGAAACTAGTCTTCTGAAGGCATTTGGCAGTCTGGTAGATCCCTGCATGGTAGTTCCACAGGTTATGTGCTTAAGCTGCATATAAATTAATAGTGGTGCTAATAACCGCTGCTTTGTATAAATGACACCTTGAAATTATTGACAGCTGAGGCTGGATGTACAAGAAGGCTTCATAGGAGCATCAGATCATTTGCAACTCCTGTTTAATATTTGGTACTAATTGGCTTCAATTATTACTGCTCATATGGCCAGCTGTTGGCGGGGGGAGTACCAGTATCCCCTTTAGGGATGATTTGTGTGTACTGTATATGTTTATGGATCTCTACAAAATGAAGAAGCAAGAACAGGTCTTTGACTAGCAAGACACTTGAAAGCTTTCACCTTCTAAAAGAACAAATCCTATATCTTGGGGTAAATTGGATGAATATCCTCTGTACAAAGCCATGGAATTCTGTAGCTGGTTGGAAAAACTGCACCTGGTGTAGGGTGGTGTTTGTTCACCTGGCCTTTATTCAAGATCTGCTTTTTTTTAAATTAATTAAGGCTTTCTCTTTCCTCCACTCTGGGCCTTTCCAGGTTGTGCGGAATTTATCCTGCTTGCCGTTTGCCAGCATTCAAGAGATTAAACAGGGCTTTGCCAAAGTTGGAATGCTCTCACAAACACACTAATACATTTCAGATCGTACTGCTTTGTTTCTAAATGAAGACAAGAGAGACTTTAAAATTGTCTTGCATAATGCATTCCCTGTGTGGGTGGTGCTTTTAAAACTGCCCCAGTTTGGTTATTAAGTCTTGGAACTTTATTGCACTTTAATGGGCATTGTGTAGCCTGAGGAGGAGCTGAGGGGAGTATCTGTGCTCATCACGGCAGACGAGGGAGCAAATGGTGCTTGGCATCTTTCATGCTAACTGGGTACATTCCTGCCACAGCCTGTTCCACTAGTCTGTGGTGTTATTTCCGTTAGCTACTTGGTTGGATCAATCAAACTCTCACAGTGCATTTACGAAGAAACTACAGTGGCTTGCATTTACATAAATCTGCCTTGATATTAGGAGTTGGTAGAACGGCAGGAATGTTCTCACGGCATCATCATAAGAACAGCCCTGCTGGATCAGGCACAAGGCCCATCTAAGTCCAGCATCCTGTTTCACACAGTGGCCCACCAGATGCCTCTGGGAAGCCCACAGGCAAGAGGTATGTGCATGCCCGCTCTCTTGCTGTTGCTACCCTGCAACTAGTATCGAGAAGCATCGTGCCTCTGAGGCTGGAGATGGCCCATAGCCAACAGACTAGTAGCCATTGATAGTCCACTATGAATTTGTCTAAGCCTCTTTTAAAGCCATCCAAGCTGGTAGCCATCACCACACCCCATGGCAAGGAATTCCATAGATTAATTATGCACTCTGTGGGAAAAGTACTTCCTCTGGTCATTTGGTCCTACCAGTCTTGTTGGTCAGTGGGTCCTACCACCATGTGAATCTAAAATTTAACGTTGAGTTAGACGAGCCGTTTCTTGCATGTTTGATACTTGCTAGATGAAGTCAGTGTGTGGGAGAGAAGTGGGTTTTAATCTCTTGTTCTCTGCCATGGATCCAGATCTGGATATCCTTCTGCCCTCAGTTATTTGCCTTGGAAGAGAAGCCTCCTTTGGCAGCAATGGGAGCCCCCCTTCCCAGGCAAATAGCAGGTGGGGGAGGATCAGGACAATGTGCCAAGCACATACTAAATGTCTCTAGTTTGACCCTTTGGCTTTACTTTCTCTCTCCATTTGTATATAATGACATCAGAATCAATGTTCCCTCTAAGGCATGCGCACACTCACAAATTGATGTCCACTCAGTTAATTTTAGCTCCCGCTTAGGTTGAATCAGGAAGGTCCCACTCTGAATGCATGTGCACACACATTGCCTTGATACTGCTGCCCAGAACTGAGATACTTCCACACTCAGATGAAAAAAATTACAGAACACACTGATCTGAATCCAAAAGAACACACCCAGCTGTTGTCCTCTGCAATAGTAGCTCCTAGGGTGCTAGACTAGGACCAGGTGAGCAGATGCATGGGTTCTGTGCAAGTTTGCATGCACCTATGAAAGAGGCCAAATCCCTGTATACCCAAAGATTATTGGGTAACCTTGGGCCAGTCAGCTCAACTTATCTCATTGTTGTGAAGATAAAATGGAAGGGGACACCACCTATGCTGCTCTCAGGGCAGAATAAAAATGTCATTAATAATAATGGAGCAATTCCAAGAGTAATAGAATCGGGCAAGTTACAATTTTTTGATGTCTTTAGTCATAAGCAAATTTTCAAGTTTGCATACCCACTGGCAAAAGAATGTCTTCAATAAGGCCATATTTTTAGAAAACTGTTAAATACTGTAAAGCCCTGAAATGTGCCAGATGCAGTGGTGATGGAATCAGAAACTGTCCAAAATGTTTTATTCCATTACAGGTGCAATTTGCATATTTCAGGCCCTATAATATTTAAGGGTTTTGTAAAAATAAGGCCTTATAGTAGGAGATATTCTCTTGCCAATGCGATTGTGTGCACTGCCTAGAGATGTGTATATCAGGTGGTATATTAAATAAATAAATATCGACTAGAAAGTTTGCTTATTCCTGCTATCATTGAACAAGTGGCAACATGCCTGATTCTGTTCACCTTGGAATTGCACGATGATCCCTTTCCTGCCTTTTCCTTAGACTGTTGGAGGCAACTATGCCTGCCAGTTTTGTTTGTTTTTAAATCTCCTCTGAAGCCACCATCCCCAGCTGCAACTTCTTGTTGTTGGGGCTGATGGGAGTTGTAGTTCAGCAATAGCTGGAGAATCTCAGGTTGGACACCCCTGTTATAAACACAATTTGTGACAGCATACAAGCTGCCTGTTCAAAGGGCAAATTGGGGCGGGGGGAACTCCCTTGTGAAAACTGGAGACAATATTTCTTGGAAATGTTTCCTCCACCGTGGACAGTGGCAGGTTTATTGCACTGACAGAGTGAAGATGGCAGTGGTGTGGGGGAAGGGGGCAGGAAGAAGGAATGTGTCTTATTAGGAGTAATTTGTATGGTTAATATCTTGCTTAGATGTGAGCAGACTTGCACAGAACTCCTATTTCAGCTGGGTTGTCAAATGATTTTCCCTTGCTGAGTGGCACTGGGGTGTTTCCAGTCTCATGCTGTTTTTTGTGTTTAGTGCTTCTAGATAAATTGGCTTCCTCTCCTGTAGGAAGCAGCTGTCTTTGGAGCTTCTCTCTCCCTCTCCCCTCCCTCCCCCAGTTAAAGAGAGAGAAGTTGGCTACACAACAAATTATGAGTGAAACAATCTCCAGAATATTCTCCCTCAGGGTTTTTGGACTGAATTGAGCCTAACGTGATTTATTCTGAAGAGAAATTGTGGTTTACTCCAATAATTTTTTTTAAAGAAAAGGGCTGTTCTCTTGCTCAAATCCAGACAATACACAAATAGGACCCCTCCCCTCCAATCCCAGCTGTGGCCCATGGCTATTCTGTGTTTAACAGATTGCTTGACTGCAGCTGGTCTAGAGTCAGCCACCGAAGTGATTAAACTGAAGGAACTGTTGGAAAATTCCAGTCAGACAACACCAGTGGGAACACATGAAGCTAAAATAATGAGGGGTGTGTTTGCCAGGGGCGGGGGGAGATGGTGGGGAATGGGGAGATAAATAGTTCTTTTAATAAAGGCCAGTGGCTGGACTGCTAGTGTCTTCTTCAGGTGTCCAATGTGAAGTCGCTTTTTAAATGTTCGTATTGATATTGGTATATTGATCAATACACTGATAAATCATATGTCTTGGGGCAGGGTCCTGCTCTTTTGGTAATCGGCATGTCTCTTACAGAGATTTGGAGGCGTTTACAAATGAATAGGAATCTAATTTAATTGTGCCAGCAAAATCAGAATTGTAAAATAACATTAGAGAGTCTTGTACAAAGCTGTAAAGCAAAACATGTATATACAGGTGTTTTTTGTTTTTTTTTTAAATCACAGTTCTGAAAAATGACCTTTTACATTTTAGAACAGAGTTTAACAAGATAAAAGTGTGCCGTCGATGTTGGCTCCTGGTGACCACAGAGCCCTGTGGTTGTCTTTGGTAGAGTTCAAGAGGGGTTTACCATTGCCACCTCCTGTGCAGTATGAGATGATGCCTTTCAGCATCTTCCTCTATTGCTGCTTTTAAAATTTTTTACATTTTATATCCCGCTCTTCCTCCAAGAAGCCCCAGAGCGGTGCACCACAAACTTAACTCCTCACAACAACCCTGTGAAGTAGGTTAGGCTGAGAGAGAAGTGACTGGCCCAGAGTCACCCAGCAAGTCTCATGGCTGAATGGAGATTTGAACTTGGGGCCTCTGGTCCTAGTCCAGCACTCTGACCACTACACCACGCTGGCTCTTTACATCTGATAAAATCAACTGCCGAACATGTTCCATAGGCACAGTCTTCTATGCAGTTGCGAAAAGCACATGATAAAGGGGGTGCTCCTTCTGGTTGTGTGAGATTCCCACATCTGTGTTGTTGTTTTTTTAAATTGGCATGGCTCTTGTGGTAGAAGACGTATGTGGATCAGTACCTGGCATCCTGCACAGCTGCCTGCAGGCGTTGTTAGCACCGCAGGTGGTGCTTTGTGCTTGCAGTTGCACAAGAGCACTGCATGGAATGTTGGCCAGTGGCTCTGCCATGTGCGAGGACCCTGACATCTGCCAGCTTCTGCAACCGTATAGAACAGATTGGTAAAGAATAAGTACCAGTTCCAGTGTTTGTTTCAGCTGCAACATGGCAATTCCGGTCTGCCAGTCATGGTCTGGACTCCTTCGTCTTCATGGCTGTAAGGGGAAAGTGCATGCACAGTGAAGGTCCTCGGGATTCTCTGACCAGTCCCTATCCCTCCCCATTGCGTCTGGGCATGTTATCAGTGCATTGGGCAACGCATTGCCTTTAATGCTTGTCCAAGCAAAAGGTACACTTTTCTAATCTAGTGTGGAGGTCCAAGTTATCCTGAACAAGAAATCGTAGGCAGGCTGTCTCGAGAGGAGGAGAAAGGGGGAAATGGGGTAGGTGTATTAAACAGTGCAGGGCAGTTGGCTTTATGAAGGCATATGTGGACTATGGAGTTGCTGAAGGCCGAAACGAAAAGTGTATATGCGCTTCCCCTGCTCCCACGTTTCTGGGTCTGTTTGACCCCACTGGGCAAGAGTTAGTGTAATCTCTAGTGTCTGTCATCTGAAGTTGTAACTATCATCACTTTTTAAAAGCAAAGACTGAAATATTGATGGTTCCCCTAACTTGTTTCAATTTTAAACGATCTCTGTAATAAAGAGCTGTTTTACACCCACTTTTTCAAGTTTGTACTCATACTGGTGTACAGGGGTGTAACTACAGTTGAACAAGGGTGTGTGTGTGTGGGCGGGGGGGGGGCAAATATCCCTAGGCCCATCACCTGGGTGAGAGTTTGCTCTTTGCTCTCTCGTATTCCTCTGAAGAAGGGGCCCGCTCCAGCTGTGCTATGCCCCTCGCTGCATGATTAGGAGGCATTTATTCCTTCTCCCAGTCTGCTCACAATAAGGTCATTTTGAGAGGCCCTCTTGTGTGCACTGTATCTATCAGAGATCCATTTGCAGCCACATGGCTGCAATTCTGATCCATTTTCAGCGGTGGCCCCTGCCCTGTGGAACTCCCTGCCGCAAGAGCTCTGACTGGTGGCTCCTTGGAAGTGTCTTTGGCAGGGACTCTATCTCCCCCTCCCCCACCCCCACAAGCCTTCTCACAATTCGTTTGAAATTGGTTTGGTTCTGCTGGTCACTTTTATTGTATGGTTTTCTGTATCATTTTCTTTCCTTTTTATTGTACTGTACTGTTCATCAGTTGCCAGAGCCTCTCATTAAAGGTGGAATAAAAAATGTTTTCAGATAAACATACACCTGTGGGGAAACCACATGGTATCTATGCAGTGATGATGTTTGCGCATTTGCTCACCATGCGATAAATTTGTGCTCTCCTAAGGTTCACCCAAACCTGCCTAAAAGCTATCTTGGCCACAAGGGGCATCTCTAAGAGGTGTCTGTGTTCTGAGGCCACTGTTGGAAAAGCATTTGTGTTCCTGTAGCGCATGAATGCACTCTCTTCATTTCATGTTATCTGAGGTGCAGTAAAACCCTTTTTATCACTCTGTAAATATTGTGCAATCATGCTGAGGTCTAAACACCCTCCCATCATTGCACAGTCAGTTAATTGGTAATTAAGCTACAACTGTAAAGAGTCGTTGGTCTTGCATTTCTACCTTCCATCGTAAGCTGCCCTTCCTTGGAGGAGGAAGTGACTTGCTACAGAAAGAGGCCAAGCTATGGGAATCTATTCTCAGAAATGTTGCACATTAATCATCCTGTGATTTTTCCACCTTCCCTCCCCACCCCACCCCGGTCCAGAATTCTAGAACAGGATTGCACTTCTTCAGACCCCTGCAGATGTTGGATTACACCAATTGTAATATCAGATTTTGGGCCGCCGGAGCTGGGATAATGGGAGTTTTAGTCCAAAAACAGCTGGAGGACTGAAGTTGTGCATTCCTGACCTAGGAGATGGTGGATACAGTGTTAAATAATCCAGAAATGAAACATAGTTACACTCTAGAAATGAACTTTGTGTGCAGGCTTTTAATTAGTTCTTGCTTTTGAGAGCTGTGTTCTATCCCTTGAGGGCAATATCTTACAGTGCTCACAGTTCTAGTCTCCCATTCATTTGCAACCAGGGCAAACCCTGCTTAGCTAGGGGGACAAGTCATGCTTGCTACCACAAGACCAGCTCTCCTCTTCTCAATAAACCCATAAGCATATGCCCAAGTGCTTTATATGGAGCACTGTTGTTCTGCTCTGACTTGATTCTTCTTGTTTTTCCCCTCGTTACAGATAACCATTATCTTTAAATCTTACCGAGACTGTACAGAACAGAAGGTGTATCAAGCGGTGACTGACGATTTACCAGCAGCTTTTGTAGATGGCACAACGAGCGGTGGTGATGGCGACACCAAGAGCTTGCGTATTGTGGAGAGAGTGAGTGGCAAATACGTGGAGATGCATGCCAGGTACATTGGGACCACTGTATTTGTCCGGCAGGTCGGACGCTACTTGACACTAGCCATACGCATGCCGGAAGAGCTTGCCATGGCTTATGAAGAGAGCCAAGACCTACAGCTCTGTGTGAATGGCTGCCCCTCAAGTGAACGCATTGACGACAGTGGGCATCTACCTTTGTCGGTGATGGGGCAGCTCCATCCTCATGGTGCTGCCAGTCCAACCCGGCCTGTGTACACACTGGAGAGTGCCACCATTAAATGCCACGAGAAGATGCTGGTGAAGGACATCTATTTTTACTCTTGTGTGTTTGACTTGCTTACCACTGGCGATGCCAATTTCACAGCCGCTGCCCATAGTGCCTTGCAGGATGTCGAGGCCTTGCATCCTAGGAAGGAGCGATGGCACATCTTCCCCAGTAGGGGGGGCGCCGGACAGCCGAGCACGTTGTCTCTCCGTCTTGGACTCGTGTGCTTGATGCTTGTTGTGTTTTTGTAGGGGATTTTTTTTTTTTTGGTCAAGAACAAAGGTTTTAAAATATATATTGTCATAATATATTGAGTAAAGAGTATATATGTATATACCATGTATATGAAGGGATGCTTTTTGTCCTGGGACACCCAGCAGATTGTACATATTGTGTTACCATTTTTCCATGTATGTTGGATGTAATATTCTTTATCTGATTGTAATAATTTTTTGCTTTGCAGTTGGTGAAATGTTTTATAATGTCCTTTCATCAGGACCTGATAGAAAGCACTTTATTTTTTTATATATTAAATATTTATGTGTATCTAGGTAATATGTAAAGCATTTATCCACATGTACATATATCATACCCAGTGCTCCCTCTAAGTATGGTCTAGCTTAATTTACATACTTACGATCTTCCGTGATCCCTTCCCTCTTTGTCATTTCTTTGGCCAGTTGAAGCAAAATGAGAAGCTGGCTGAAAAATACAGGTACTGGTCTGGGAAGAGCAGACTCTTCCTTGGCTCCTGACCCAGTAGCCTTTTATTTCATTGGAACTCAGAAGTTGCTTGCCAATGACCCTTGCAATTTGATCACTCGCAGCTGCATCTTGTTTGTTTCTGATGCAGGCAATTTTGCTTCCTCCTAAGGACCACTTCCTGTGTACCATAGTGTACATAGGAAGTGGTCCTTAGGTATCTGAACCTGAGCTAGGTTCCAGTGTACAAGTACAAAATACATACGTCTTGTATTGGTGATGAAGGGCACACAAGTGTAGAAAATTGTGTCGTCTTCCTTCCAAATGTGTATGAGTATGGCCTAAACCTCTCTCAAAACCTTGGGAGAGTTTTGGACTCCATCTCTTGATGATTATATAGATATAGATATAGATATTATATATGGATGTCTGCAAGTTGTTTGTATTAAATGTGTACCCTACAATAGTGGTAGACCCTACCTGGTTAATAATGTTTGATTTACCTACCCCACCCAAAAATGCGGAAATCTCCAGTTCATCTAAAAAGTGTTTTGCAAAATCTTTTCTCTAAAGTTTGGCAACAGGGAGTCAGACCATTATAAATTCTGAGTTCAGTGCCAGTTTATGGATCAGTAACCGGTTCAGACACATTTCATGCAGAATTATCATCATTATCTTTTGCTTGCAGTGCAACTCTCTGAAATGAATACAATAGCTTTTACTTGAGAAAATATTTTTATTTTAGAATTTTTTAAAGGTAGATGCATGAAACGGGAAAATGGCCAGTTTAAGATAAATGGTAGAACAGCAAGGACAGCTTGCAGCTGCCAAGGGGAACTCAAGGAGCTCCACACCAAGGCCTTGTTGCTGGAAAACAGCCTATGGGTGGGTAAGCCTCTACCTCAGCACCAGGAGGACAACCAGTCTAGACCCTGCCTGCCACTCCCTCCTGCTCCTCTGTTTCTCTTCTTGTTAGATGTCCAAGGTTCTCCATATATAGCTGAAGCAGAGAGGTGCCCTTACCACCCCGAAACAATCTCCTCGGTGCTTAATTAGTGAGTTGATTATTGCTCTGTGTTTATGGGTTCAGTTCAGCTTCCCAGCAAGCAAGAGGTTTTAGGTTCAAGTTGAAATTCCGATTCATTCTAGGAAAGACCTCCCTGATATTCAGCACTGGGTTCATCTCTCTGCTTGGAAGTTTCTAGGTTTTTGTCTAGAAAGAGAGATCAGCCGCCTGATCCTAAGGCTTGCTGTGCCAGCATATCTAAATGCTTGAAGAGTGGTTCTGGTGCAAGGAAGGCCTGGCTGAGAAAACAGGAGCAGATATTGAAAGGAGGCTGAGATTGCATGGTTGTCGTCAGGCCTAGGTCAGTTGTTTCGCTGGTTGTTTTAAGTGCAACACATTGCAGAGGGCAGTCCTGCTTATCTGTCAAAATGCCAGACTGTGTATTGTGGCACCTTTAAAAGGCTAACTGATTTATTGTGGTTTAAGCTTTCATCTGATGAAGTGGGCTCTGGTCCACATAAGCTTGTTGCGATAAATCTGCCACAAGACTTCCCTTGGATAAGTGTAGCAAAGGAGACCGTGTGACCTTTCCATAATGGAAGTGGTTTATTTGCAGTAGGGACCTAATGCTCCTCCCATATTTTTCTGGTTTTACTGCCTGGGACCTTCAGAGTATACGATAAGCATCCACACTCTTTTACCTACCTTTCTCTTTACCTACCTGCCCACCGCCGGCCAGAAAGTGCTCTGCCAGCTGAGCCATGTTTGGTCTCTTAATTGTATCTTGGGCAGGGGAGTGGGGGGAGTATTTTCACCTAGGGTATGCCACTGTGACATATCAGTGGAATCGGATGTCCTCAATGTCAGCCCAACAGGAGAGAGAGAGAGGAGAGGAGAGGAGAGCTGGTCTTGTGGTAGCAAGCATGACTTGTCCCCATAGCTAAGCAGGGTCTGCCCTGGTTGCATATGAATGGGAGACTTGATGTGTGAGCACTGCAAGATCTTCCCCTCAGAGGATGAAGCCGCTCTGGGAAGAGCAGAAGGTTTCAAGTTCCCTCCCTGGCTTCTCCAAGATAGGGCTGAGAGAGATTCCTGCCTGCAACCTTGGAGAAGCCGCTGCCAGTCTGTGAAGACAATACTGAGCTAGATAGACCAATGATCTGACTCAGTATATGGCAGTTTCCTATGTTCCCTATGTTCCCAAGCTGCTAGAAGAGTAGCAGAACTGTGTAGAATCCTGGCGCCAGATGCCTCTAATTCCAGATGAAGAGTGTTTCAGGATAGCAGAGTAGAGTAAAGGCATGGGAGCTTCCATAACACCTAGTGCATGCTAGCCAGGAAGAGAAGGCACTTCTTATTAACAACAAAGCTGCCTTATGTGTTGACTACTGATCTGTCTAACTCACTCGACTGGTCGAGTTACGCTAGCTCAGGGCTGTTCAGCTTCGGCCTTCCAGCTGTTTTTGGTTGGTAACTCCCACAATCCCCAGCCACAGCAGTCAAGAGCTAGGAATTATGGGGATTGTAGGCCAGCGTCTTCAAAAGGGCTGAAGTTGAGCAGCACGGCCCTAGCTGTGTATTACACGTGACCTCTGCTTATTCAGTGGAGTGTCAAACAGGCACCAACACCTGTATGGAATATACACACAACCCCCCACATGCTTTTCAGATCATTTACTACTGAAGAGTGGACACGGAGCTGGCAGGTGAAGCTTCCCAAATGTCAAATATTGAGTAAAGAGGAGTTATTCTGAATGGGGCTCTAGTCTAGTTAGGAAACCATGAGCTGTGAATTCACTAATGGCCTTGGAGAAGCTGCAGCTTCTCACTTGCCTGCCCTTAGCCTCCCACTCCATCTGAAATATCAGCATCATATTATTTAGCTTACAGGGCTGGTTAAGGAATACTGGAATAAAACCAAAGAGAGAGATTGTAATAAATAATGGCTCCCTTGGCTTAATATTGATCTGTTTAGTGCTGGCACTGGAGGAAGTACTTGTATCCTTTTTAATGCCCAAGTTGGACATTGTTGGGTCAGATTATTCTGGGGCTCAGAATAACGTGTGCTGAATTTGCTGCTTAGACCAGTTTCCTCATTGCATGCATGAATTAATTGATTCAATCTTGAACTGTTTTTTTTTTTTAAACGGTTTTAGTTTAATTGCAAGTAGAATTTGAAGGAAAATACCCCCCCTTCCCCTTTGATCTTCTATGGACAGAAATATGATGGTTTTAGAGTAGTTGCATTTTGCCCGTTTGTGTGCCAAGTGGAAAGGTAGTTGTGGAAGAAGTCTGGTAGACAAGCCTAGAGTTGTAGCTGCAATGTGAGCCCCCTCGTACACAGCTGCGTGCTAGCTAATTTCCTGTGTTCCCAAGCCCCATGAGTATATATGTACACTAATATCTAAATCATGAAGCCCAGAGATAAGTAATATTTCAGAAATGTTAGTACCTGGAGTGTATTTTTTAATTTTCTTGTTCCTGCGGTGGGATTTCTTGAGAAAATGTTATTTGCACATGTTGGCTCTTGGAAGTCCACCACAGCCAAGAGAGCTTTAGTTAATGCCAAACATATGGATATTTTGAAGCTAGTGAGTGGTCTCTGGGGAGAGCTTACGCTTAGAGGGAACACTGGTTTTCACAGACACACTCCAAATGGCTGTCTTTTTAGAAGGCTTCAAAACTTATTTTTATGCTTGAAAAGCCCACAGTGTGCCCAGTGTTTTGCAAAAACCCTTTAGATGTGGTTCATGGATATACTAATAAGTATACATTTGTGTAGGGGGAAAAAAAAGAAAGTGATTGTGCAGTGTATAAATACTTTAAATTATTATGATAGAAGAATAAAGTTACATACCATGCTGTGGAATGTTTGTAATGTGCTATTACTGACCCCTAGTGGTTGCTTGGATATGACAGTTGAAAGACTGGTAATGTGTTGTCCTCAAGCTGGATGAGTGGCTGGGCTTGAATGTTTACAATGCTGATTGCACTTGCCACCTTCTGCCTGTTTGCATGCTGAGCAGCAGCTACGAAGTGGTCCAGCTTTAATGGCTAGAATATGTGTGGGGAATGGCAGAGGAAAAAAACAAAGTTTGGGTGGGTTGACAGCAGTACAGGGAATATGGGGCACACTGGGGTGTGTTGCTTCAGTGTTACATTGACGCAATGCAAAGTGATCACACATACTAAAAATCCTGTGAACTGACCCTCACGTGTGCAGATCTAGAAGAGCTACACATTGTTTTAGTTTTCTAGCTTGTCCCATCCGGGGGTGGGGTTGGGGTTGTTCAATTTATGTTTGGCAAACAAAATACGCCTATCTCTGACTGGCCTTCAGCAATGCCACTTTCTGCAATTGCAGGCAGTAGCTTTTAGTGTGCTCAATAAAAGGCATACAGTAGGTCCAAAATTTCATTGTACGTTCTCATGGTGTCAGTTCTGTGAGGAAAGAAAGTATGTGTAGCACCAAGTTTTAGTCTTGGCTAAAGAACTGGCGGGGAAGTAACTTGCCTAGGGAGCAAGAGGTTGCTGGTTCGAATCCTCGCTGATATGTTTCCCACACTATGGGAAACATAGGGCAGCAGCGATATAGGAAGATGCTGAAAGGTGGCATCATCTCATTCTGCGTGGGAGAAGGCAATGGTAAACCCCTCCTGTATTCTACCAAAGACAACCACAGGGCTCTGTGGGCAACAGGAGTCGACAACGACTTGATAGCACACTTTACCTTTGAAGAGTAGTAAATGCAAGCAGTAAAGTCTATTATTTACACAAGGGTGACTAGGAAAAGGTTTTAAGTGTACTGACTTTGGATACTGCATTGTACTCGGCTATATATTTCACAGAAATGCTGTGGGGAAAACATGCATTTAAAGTCTCATTAAAACAAATTTAAGATGACGATGCAGGTAAGTCTTCAGTTATTGAGGATTCCTGTTTTTCACTTTCAGTCAGACCTTCTTCAAATTAGATATTTGAAACCAAGGTGGAAGAAAGAAAGAGAAAATAAAAACGGTTCTTTTATATTGTTTCTCTTCCCCCTTTCATTTGCTGGACAAGAGCTGCTACTCATTCGTATAAATGCTATAACTTGCCTTGGCTGGAAGTAGGAAACTGTTTCCTTGCTGGCATCCTTAGGAACTGCCTGCATTTATATTCTACTACAGCAGGGCTCTGTGGTCACCAGGAGTTGACACCGACTTGATGGTACACTTTACAGCATTTGGTAGGTTGGGCTGGAGTCCAATCATCCAGAGCTGATTTGAGTCCATTGGTTTGGGGAAGAGGAGAGGGCAGGAGCACATGGCTAAGGGATAAAGAACAAACTTGTAAAAAATGTATATTACTTGTAAAAATGTTCCCTTTCCCCCCTAAACTCTGTATCTCAGTGTATACATAGCATGGGCTGTGGCTGTTATTAAAGAGGGGGAAGCCAATTATAACTGTAAAATGGTGGTAATCTTTTTAACCAGTTCCCATCCCTGTGTGAATTATTATATAGATATACAGGGAGAATCAGACTTGCACAGTCAAAATCCTTTTCTCTCATGCATCCCCCAGGAGGATATGTGTTTGGCAGCCTGTCCGTAGATGCAGCTGCAATGGGTCAGGATTCCTGAGACTGTTGTGCTTTGAAAAGCTCTGTTGGAACTGTAATCATTTCTAGAAGGTTGCTGTGGCTGTATTTGTCAGTGGAATGAGTCACACTTCTCTTCAACATAATTTCAGGCACACACACACACACCACGTCTCTTCAGCTAATGGAGTCCGAATTCAGGGATTCTAAATGGGCACAGTACCACCTTAAGTGGTGCAGCAGGGAAATGCTTGATTAACAAGCAGAAGCTTGCCGGTTCGAATCCCCACTGGTATGTTTTCCAGACTATGGGATACCCCTAAATCAGGCAGCAGCGGTACAGGAAGGTGCTGAAAGGCATCATCTCATACTGTGTGTGAGGAGGCAATGGTAAACCCCTCCTGTATTTTACCAAAAAAACCCCAAAAACAACCATGGGGATCTGTGGGTGCCGGGAGTTGAAACTGACTCAACGGCACACTTTACCTTTAAATAGGCACAAGTCTCTGGTATTACTTCCTTTAGCAGGCATAAACAGAGGTGGAAGAAGGCAAGGAGTCCTGTGACTGCCTTTCCACTCTTGAGTTTACAGTCCTGATATGAAAATGCATTTGTTCTTGTGCCCATGCAGTGAATCCAAGGCCTATACAAACACTTTGTTTTCCTTGTATATATTTATATTTATATACTACCCTTCATCCTAACACTTCAGGGCAAGACAAGATAAACCAATTGAATAACAAGACTAAGAGAAAAAAACCATTCAATAAAAATGGAACAAATGTGGCTATAAATTCAAAAAGAGCAAGGGAAAGCTCATTGGCCAAAAGCTTGAATAAAAAGGGCAGTCTACGTACTCCCAGATCATTTGTTAATGAAGTAACATGGGCTCACAATTTTACGCTCTTCTTTTCAGCTGACAAATACATTGGCTCATGAGAGCCACTGGGGGCTGGGACAGCTGGAAGCGGGGGACTGGAGCAGCGATTGTTGGGGAGGCTGTCGAGCTTATATGAGTGGGAGGTGGAATAGCATGTAGGAATCTGGGGGGTTTCTTGGGGGAGGGGTTAAGCAGGAAAATTCTGGAAGGGAAGGTACATAGGAAGCTGCCATATACTGAGTCAGACCATTGATCCATCTAATTCAGTATTGTCTACACAGACTGGCAGCAGCTTCTCCAAGGTTGCAGGCAGGAATCTCTCTCAGCCCTATCTTGGAGAAGCCAGGGAGGGAACTTGGAACCTTCTGCTCTTCCCAGAGTGGCTCCATCCCCTGAGGGGAATATCTTACAGTGCTCCCACATCAAGTCTCCCATTCCTGTGCAAGCAGGGTGGACTCTGCTTAGCTAAGGGGACAAGTCATGCTTGCTACCACAAGACCAGCGCTCCTATCTTTATAATAGACTTGGAAGAGAAATGGGAAATGTCAAGACTGAAAGAGCTGCTAACTTTGACAGCTGAAGAGTGCCACAAGTTCCCTGTGGGCTCAGCAAAGGGTAAGTGTCTGCTTTCGACTCGGTAGGTCTCCTGCAACTGAACTCTGAATTCTTCTCTCTTCCTGCAGCTTGAGATACAATGATACCAAATGCCACAGGATCACTGTATGTGCATGCAAGAGTAGCTCCAAAAGGGGAGGCAAGGATCCCCTCAAACAAATAGTGTCCTCCCCGATTCTGTTTCTGAAATCAAAGATGTGGGACACAGCTTGCCCATTCATAAATCTGCCCCTTCTGGGCAATCTCAACCTCCTCTTCAGGTGCTGCCCCTGTATGTGGAGGTGGGGTGGATGTAAGGGAAGAATGGCAGCTCAGTCTCCAAAAAGCAGAGCAAAACCAGTCTGAGAATGCAGCAAAACAAGAGGTCTTGAGGACTGAAGAACTACAAGGATTTATTTAAGGAAGGCTACAAACAAATGGAAAAGAGAACCTGCAGCTTATTTTGGCTGCAGTTCATGGCTGAAGAAAGAGAATAAACAGCCATCTCTGGAGACACAAAATGGAGACTACAAATTCTATGAGAACAAAGAGGGGAGGAGTCCAGCACTTTTCATCCCTGACCCTAAAGCTGCCCCTGTGGTCACTATGAGACATTGCAGCTGAGAGCAGATGCTACTAGGGTCCCTGTTCCAACAGGGGAGGGGTGTGGTAATTGTAGCTCTGGAAGGCTGTGGTAGGTTAGTTTGTGGATAGAGAATTTGATTATCTAGAACAGGGGTGGCCAGTCTGGTGGTTGGACTAAAACTCCTCTCATCCTCAGCTGTGATTGGAGCTTGTAATCCAACACCAGCTGGAGAGCCTCAGATTGGTTACCCTGTTCTAGAGCCTTAACACTGGGGAAGTTTGGATCTTGTGAAGGGCCTGTCAGCTTGAAATCAGGATCTTCTAAGAGCATTACACTCTTAGATTCATATGCATTCACATCCGGACCTGCGGTTTCTGCCCCACTCTCATCTGAATTCAGATGTACTGGAGAGTGTCTTCTTTGCAGTCAGCAACTGCAGAGAGGCAGGGGAGCTGGCTGTGCTGGCTTCCTTCTTGACTGAAGGACAGCCTGCACAGCCAACCAGGGAGGGAGAGTGGGAGGGCCTTCCTCCCTCAACTCTAATCCAGATGAATACGGCCTGCTGCATTCAAATGGAATGTAGGCTCCCTGGACCCTCAGTTTGGAGCAGTGAAACTCACTACAAATGGAGGGTTCAAATTTGAGTCTCCTGAGTGCAACCTCAGGTCATGCTACAGAGGCAACCGGAGTTGCATGTGTTCGGATGTAACAGTAAGGAAACCACAGGTCCCTGCAACTCCAGTTGCCCATTACATGTTAATGGAGCCTGTATGTAAAGCTGAATGAACTATGATGATAGAGGAGAAACCCATGTAGAATATGATCCAAGCAGTGGTGTCGTGTCAAAGTCATTGTATGAAGATGCCTCTTTATTACACTCTTCTGATAGGGTCTTTGGTTTTAATGTCACACTGACCCTGTAAAGTTAAGCTGGAAGAGTGACTTGCTCAAGGCTACCCAGTGAAGCTCCTTGCTGAATCTGGCTTTGGACATCTAGCACTCTGTCTGCTACATGACACTGCTCTCGGATAAAAATGCTAGCATCCACGTTGTACAAAGTGGAGGGCAGACTTGGTGAGTTGCCTTTCCCCCCCTTTACCCAGCCATAAGCTGAAAGGTTTACAAGCAAGCTTTTGAGTAACACTAAACCCTTCATCAGCTCCCATCAGCTTCTTTATTATAAAGTGTCATTCTCTTTAACTATACAAGCACTACTGTGCCTGTTGTAATCAAGTAAAGGCCACTTTCGGCTTGATTATCTGCCCACAGTTCCTTATTCTTCTGTTCAGTGAAATAATTTGAATTTATTATTGATAGCATGATGGCACCCTAGAGTTATAATTCTAAACACACATGCTAGTTAAGAGCAATATTTGACATGGGGGCAATTGTATGTCTCTTATACACAGCCCCCAAACACACTCACCTTAGTTGTTTTTTTTAAAGACTCCACCGTTCCATCAAATAGGCAAATACATGTTTAGTAAATCCATAGATGCTCTGCATATTTAGATTAGTTCTAGTACCACTGTATTTAACAGAGCCTACAATACACCCACTTATAAGTAAATGCCTTCTAAATGTACAGCAATATCCATAATTGCAATGTCTGTTTCCCAGTTCAGGTCATTGGAGTATCTTCCTAACAGAAACCAAAGCAATTCAAAAGATCAGGAAAAATGGTAATACGTTCCACGATTAGTGTTATATACACACAAGAAATAAGAATATAAATCAATATTTTAATAATAAAGGTTAATAGTGCTTGATAAGAGTGCTTAAAACTTAAGAATGGTGGGGTGTTTTGTTTTGTTTTTTTTAAATCATATATTAAAAGTCCTCAGACATATGCTGGTTAGATAATTAGTTCTAGTACCATAAAGGTCCTCAGACATATGCTGTCTAAATAATTTAATCTTGCAGTTCCAGGTGAATTATCCTTATGAAGTCATACACATTTCGACCCTTTGGTCTTCTTCAGTGACTTTCCATGTATTGTTCTCACTAGGACAATCAGACTCTGTGAAGATCACTTCCCCTACTATGCCCCTATATGCATCACCTAGTAAAGCAGAATGGGGAACAAACTTACCCTTCCAATCCAAATGAATTTTCACAATCTTTTCAAAGTCTCTTCCTCACTCAGTTGCACATCTTTCTCTTGTTTCTTCCCATCAAAAGGCCACAGAACTGAATGAGAACCAGTTCACCTTTCATCATTTGTCGGTTCTACTTTTGATGATGATGAAGAAGAAGTTTGTTTGTTAGCTGCCCCATAACAAATTGTTCTTTGGGTGGTTCACAACACAATGTTAAATATCCAATAAAAATACATAACGCAACAAACCAATCATGACAAAACAAACAAAAACCAAAATACAATACAAAACATTTTTAAAAAATTAAAAAATGAATTTGAAGTAGTTTTAAAAGGCCTGAGTGAACAGAAAGAGGAGAGCTGGTCATCTGGTAGCAAGCATGACTTGTCCCCTTAGCTAAGCAGGGTCTTCCCTGGTTGCATATGAATGGGAGACTTGATGGGTGAGCACTGCAAGATATTCCCCTCAGGGGATGGAGCCACTCCAGGAAGAGCAGAAGGTTCCAGGTTCCCTCCCTGGCATCTCCAAGATAGGCCTGAGAGAGACTCCTGCTTGCAACCTTGGAGAAGCTGCTGCCAGTCTGCGAAGACAATACTGAGCTAGATAGACCAATGGTCTGACTCAATATATGGCAGCTTCCTATGTTCCTATGTCTTGACCTGGCATGAAGACCTTTTAGAGTCTTTTAGGTCTTTGAGACCTAATTTCCCTGCAAATTTTGCTTTTCGTAGTATAAAGATTAAGCAAGGCCACTATTTTGGACATATATTTGCAAAATATGCTCAGCAGGACTGACATTAAAGGGCAGATTCTTGGAGCAAACAGGTGTTGCTGTGTCATAGTGTGTCCTTGGGCACTGTCAACATATGGCCTACTGCCTCGCTTACACTATCGGTTCTTTAATGCCCACAGGTTTATCTAGAGTACAGAAAACCTGTTTCCCTTAAGTTGTGCCTAATGAAAGCTGCTACGATTAGCTGTACATAAGGCCTCTCCGGAGAGGTTGGATTTAACCCTGTTCTCTGCACCACTGGAGACTAATTTGGTTTGATGGACAAGGAAACTTGCCACTGGAGCTTTTCTTACAAAGCTGCCACTTCTAGATGAAGGGGGCAGTGCTGAATTGGTACATCTGAGACCACTTGTCACTGATGGGCAGGGATGGGCCAATTTTTCCATTGGAATATAAAAATACAAATCTAATTAAAAGCTTAAAAAACATACACAATAGGGCCATAAAATGCAAAGCAGCAGCCACAACAAGCAATACTAATATAAAAGCCAAGAGTCACTTGCTTTCTAAAAATGCTGATGGAGACTGAGGAACAGATGCTCACTGGGAGAGCATGCCAAAGTCTGGGGGCAATTACTGAGAAGGCTCTGTCCCATGTGCACCAGAGCCGAGCCTCCCTCATGGTCGGCCACCAAAGGCAGCCCCACGTAGAGTGCATTACAGTAATCCAGCATTGCAGTCACTCTCGAGGCCAGGATGCTCCTTCCCTCGGCCTCTATGATAGCACAGGCTGCTGGCAGTTTGTGCTGCCACATGACCAGGGGGTGGGGTAGGAGGGTGCACACATGTCCACCAATCTCACTTTTAGCTTGAGTAGAAAACCCAGACTATCTGGCGGGACGGCATCGAGATCAGTCCTGATCCTGGCACTCGATACAACCAGCCCTAACCGGCTAGGGCTGTGCAAGCCTGGGTAGGACTGGTCATGTGAACGCTCCCTTTGTAAGCTATCTTTTGGAGTGGAAAGGTCTTAAAATGAATTGAAGTCTAGCAACAAAGGGCTGGTTCACCAAAGTCAGTAGCCCTTTATTTATAGAAATACTTATATGCTGCTTTGCTCACTGTTTGAAGTGGGTTCCATCCAAATAAAAGCATCTTTGAAAACTCAAAAAGAGCAAAATGACAATTATTTTGGCAGAGTGCTCTCCAAAGCCTCGGTGTGACAACAGAGAAGGCCCATCCCTTAGTCGCCACAGGAGCTGGTGGCAACCGCAGAAAGACAGACCCCCTCAGATGATCTCACAAGGCAGCAGGACTCATAACAAAAAAAGGTGTCCTCTCAAATACCTGGGCCTAAGCTGTTTAGCCCCAGTTGCAACATTACTTCTGTTAGGATGTTCTTCAAGTTCTCCTCCGTCCATTC
The DNA here is from genome assembly GCF_027244095.1 of Hemicordylus capensis. Lineage (NCBI taxonomy): Eukaryota > Metazoa > Chordata > Lepidosauria > Squamata > Cordylidae > Hemicordylus > Hemicordylus capensis. The sequence continues at coordinate 65,810,561 of NC_069658.1, forward strand.
AGAGATCCCAAATGAACCTGTATAGCATGCAGAGCTCAGAGCTTTCTGCCTAGCTGCTATGTGAAAGGCTTAAACCCCCCGCAAGGCATTTACCTGCTTCTCTGGCAGAGAAAGGCAGACTTCTCATCCAGTTTCTTCGATAATATGGAAAACACAAAGTCAACATTATCTGGAATAGAACCATTTGCTCTTTATTTGAAAGGCAACAGAATGGAAACATGCTGCACTTCAAATAAATGATGCTGAGATGACTATCAGATAATCACGGTACAATCTGCCTGTGTAAGTGAATGGTTTTCTGAGTTGCCTGGGACATCACTGATATTGCACACATACTGAAAATTGTCTTCTCACTTTATTACAAAAGCAACTGCTAGTGCCGTGGCATCTCTTTCACACATCCCATCTTTGAGCAGAAGAGCTGTTGCACACATGCCTCTTCGAGGCTAGTGGTGTGCACGAACTGGTCCGGAGGCCATTGTGGAGACCTCCGAACTGGGTTTGAATGTGGCGGCATTCGAAAGTTTGACGCCGGGGAGGTGGCTCCTTAAGGGTGGGGGGAGGGTGCGGCAGCATGTGTGACATGTGTGCAATGTGCAATGTGCGTGTGGGCCGGGAGCATGTGCAGACTTTACTTCCGGTTGAGAACGAGCAAAGGGGCAGCAGGGAGGTATGCTGCTGCCCCATATACTTACCAAAAAATGGAGCGCCGGTGGGGGAAGAGCGGGGGGGGGAGTGCACCCCCCAACCTTAAAGAGCCTCCCACCTGGCGTCGAACCGCAGCTCCAGAGTTCCTTGCACACCACTATTTGAGGCATCCCCTGATGCTGAAAATTTCTTCACCATGGCAGAATTCAGTGGCCGCTCCGATTGCAAGCTCTCTTCCTTGCTGAAAACATATGCCAAATGCCTTTTTCCTCCCCGGATATACAAACCACTAGTGAGGAAATGGTTCAGTGGAGTCAGATACTAGGCTAGTGGCGCAGTGGGGAAATGCTTGACTAACAAGCAGAAGGTTGCCAGTTCAAATCCCCACTAGTACTATATTGGGCAGCAGCGATATAGGAAGATGCTGAAAGGCATCATCTCATGCTGTGTGGGAGGAGGCAATGGTAAACCCATTCTGTATTCTACCAAAGAAAATCACAGGGCTCTGTGGGCGCCAGCAGTCGAAATCAACTTGACGGCACACTTTACCTTTTACTTTAAAGTTTGTGATGGGATCTGTCCTTGCTAGCAAGTGCTGTATTGCAACTAACTTTCCCTGACAAAAGGAGGACTCATGAGATTGGGGCTAATCTTCTCACCCTTAACTCTAAAAGGCTGCTGCGGGGCAAAGAATCTTGCCTTGTGAAGTGCCCTTTTTTAAGGGAGCATAGGAAATTCCTTACACCAAGTTAGGCCTTAGTTCATCCAGCTCAGAATTGTCTACACTGACTAACAGTAAGAGTCTCTCCCTGCCCTACCTGGAGATGCCAGGGATTGAACCTGGGGCTTTCTGCATGCAAAGCAGATGCTCTTCCATTGAGCGACGGCCCCACCCCATCTTCCTGTGCTATGCATGTCCCAGCCCTGCTTTGTTATTACAGTCTCTGGAACCTCAAACTGCTTTTCACTGGGCAAGCAAAGAGGGCGTGCCCAAATTCATAGAGGCTGCAGGATCTTCTGTAATTTCTGGTGTAACTTTGTGATCATCACTTAGGCTTGGAGCCAAAGAACAGTGAGCAGAAGGAGAACAGGACTTGGAGCTGTTCTCTGAGCTCTTCTGCAAATGCTAGTGGAAGACTCCTTGCCCAGCCTAGCTGCAGCCTAGCGGGGATTACATTGTAGTTTGAAACATGATGTAAAAGGAAAATCTAGGCTGTAGCCTATAAATGCCAGTGGGCCATAAAGCAGCCTTTGAAAGTTCTGGTGCAAGATCTCATCCAGTTGTTACAAGACCTTTGGGGGGGTCACTTTTCATATGCCACACTTCTCCACTAAGACAGAAGCAAGCCTTCAGCGAGCAGCAGAGATTTCACACTAGTGCAGGGACTGCCATTGTGTATTTGGAGCTGGACTGGTCATTGACTGTAATAAAGTATACTACTACTAGACGAGTGGAGGGACACCTTTGGATCCAAGCTAGAGTGTGATGTCAACCAAAGTAGTGCAGTGAACACACATTCATAGCCTGGCTGTCGCAGTCACTGCTGTGATCAGCCCCGAGCATCGACAAATGATTTTTTTTAAAAAAACCCACGAAAAATTGGCCTCATGACCACTTTACTAACAGGAAAATAAAATAAATCTCTCTCTTTGACTGCACATCTTTGCACACAGTCAGTCCAACATTATTCCTAAGAATTGTGACCTCTGTTTATAAGTAGTTTCTTTTGTAATTCCTTGCTGGCAGAATCACGAGATGTCGTAAACCTGCAGATCCTGCCTTGTTGACAATATTGTGTATTAATGGGGAGGGGAGGGGAGGGGTGTATCAAAATGGGGTAACTGAAAGCCCAAATGGTACCAGCACATAGATGGAAGTGGGACACCTTCAATATCCAGAGTGGCAAACCATGCATCTTTGACAGTGTATCGTGGTCATGCTAAACTTCTTGTAAGAATGTTTTTGTTCTGATTCCTTAAATTTCTTACTGATCTTATTCCTTCACCCTTAAAAAAAACAAACCCTACAAAGCCCTTTAGTACATTTCCTTCTTACCTGTTCTCAAAGTACCTGTTTTATTGCTCCTGTTTGAAGACATCCAGGAATATTTGCCTTTGAATAGTGGTGTAATCTTTGTTGAGGCAGACAACACATTGGACAGTCTCATGAGTAACTGTACATTGTATTTGTGAATGCTTACCCAAAGCAAGCTTTGTTTTTGGACCCACTTCAGTCTTTGTACAATTTTAGAGGGGAAAGGGACCTTGGAGATCTTCTAGTCCAACCCCCTTCTCAGTGCAAGAAACTGCTCCAGCGTTCCGGATGGCTGACTGTCCAGTTTGTAAACCTCCAGTAACGGAGAGCCCACACCTGCATCAAAAAGACTGTTCCTCTGTCAAACAGCTCTGACAGTTAAGAATCTGCTTCCCTGTCATTTCAACCCATTAGTCTGAGTCCTGCCCTGAAGAAGATCAGAGAAAAAGAACCATTGGGCTTCCTGTGAAAAGTTCTTTCTACACAGGGTATAGACTCCCTCTTCATCTCTTTCCAGCCCACACCCTTGGTTTCCAAAGTGTCAAAAGCCACTCTTCAGCGTTGGATCAGAGCATGTATTGCCGAGGCAGAGGAGGCACTATCCTTTCTGGTTCCATGCACATTCCACACACAGTGCCTCCACATTGGCTGTCTTTTCTGAACATGCTCCGCTATCTGAGATCTCTAGGGCAGCTTCCTGGTCCCCCATTTTGCCTTTCATCAAACATTACAAAATAAACGCCTTCCATTCTGCACGGGCTACCTTGGGGCGCTCAGGTAGTTGCAGTGTAATCCGCTCTCTCCCATACATTTCCATTCCGATATGCCCCGTTATAAAGCATGACCTTGTGTGAGAAACAAAACCTTGAAAGCTTACCGTGTGAAAGGTGAGCCAGATGTTGCAGCAGTGGGTCACCTTATTTCATAGCCATCTAACAACCATTCTTACTTCTCTATAATATGCCACTATCTTGTAATATGACTGTGTAATAGGACTCTGTCCAGAGGCTGTGACCGTTTGGAACTGGGAAGGACATGCGCCCACTGCCTGCTGGATCACGAGGCTCAACTATCTGGCTGATCACCTGATTTCCCCCTTGAGACCAGCAATGGAGCAAGAAGATGACAACCTATTATAAAGCATAGCCTTCTACTCTGTGTGAGAAAATCAGCTCCTTCTTTGTGACAACCCTTCAGATATTTGAAGACTGCAATCATTTCTCTCCTTGGTCTTTTCTTCTCCAAGCTAAACATACCCAGATCCTTCAACTGTTCCAACACCATCCTCACTTTCTAGACCTCACAATCTTTGTTGCTCTCCTTTGAGCACTTTCCCGGCTTATCAATGCCCTTAAAATACAGGTCCCAGAACTGGACAAAGTATTTCAAATGAGGCTGGGCCAGCACAGAATAGAGTGGAATTACATGGTTCTCACTATGCATCTGTTAATGCCACCCAAGATTGCACCATTTCCCTTCACATCTGTATCATACTGCTGGCTTATGTTCAACTTGTGGTGCACCAAGACACCTAGTTCTCTTTCACATGTGCTGCTGTCATGCCAGGTCTCCCCCATCCTGTACTTGTGCAATTGATATTTCTTTCCAAATACAGGAATTTATATTTGTCTCTGCTAAGCTTAATCTTGATTGTGCTCCAATTTTCAAGCCTGTGTAGCTCAGACTGAATCTTGATTCCGTCTTCCAAGGTGTTAGCTATTCTCCCCAGCTTAGTGTTACCTACAAATTTTTAAGCATCCCCTCTACTTCTTCCTCCAAGTCATTTATAAAAACGAATAGCACAGTAAAGTAAAAAGTGTGCCATCAAGTCGATTTTGACTCTTAGCGATCGCAGAACCCCGTGGTTATCTTTGGTAGAATACAGGAGCCATCTCCTGTATTGCCATCTCCTGCGCAGTATGAAATGATGCCTTTCAGCACCTTCCTATATTGCTGTTGTCCGATATAGGTGTTTCCCTTGGTCTGGGAAACATACCACCGGGGATTCAAACCGGCAACCTTCTGCTTGTGAGCCAAGCATTTCCTTGCTGTGCCATTAGGTGGCACAGCACAGGGCCCAGGCCAAACAGTGATGTCCCTCTAATTGATATCTCCTTCCAGGATGAGGTAGAGTCATTAATGAATACTCATAATTGTTCAACCAGCAGTGAATCCACCTAAGAGTAGGATCATCTAGTCCACATTTTACTAACTTGTCAACAAGGCTGTTGTAGGACAGATGCTTTTCAAAACTAAGTACTTCATTGGGACAGAATTGTCTAATTTCACTCTCCTCCCTTGCATATCATCCACATCTGTGAACTTAATCATCTATATTATCATAAGGTAAAGTGTGCTGTCAAGTCGATCCTGTGTATACAGGAGGGATTTACCATTGCCTCCTCCCACACAGTATGAGATGAAGCTTTTCTGCATCTTCCTATATTGCTGCTGCCCGATATAGGTGTTTCCCATAGTCTGGAAAACATACCAGTAGGGATTTGAACCAGCAACCTCTTGCTCCCTAGGTAAGTTACTTCAACATACCAGCAGGGATTTGAACTGGCAACCTTCTGATTGTTAGTCATTTTCTTTCTGTGCCACTTAAGGTGACTGTACTCCCATTTTAATTTTGTAAGCTACCTTGAGGTCTTGGCAAGAGGGCAGCATGGGCATCTAAAAATAATTTTAAAAAATTACAACTGTGAAGTATAGCAGCTTGTCCATAATATTTAGTGAGTTGAGTAAGGATAGGAATAGAAACTTTTCCAAAGCCAATGATCAATCTCCTGGAACAGGGCTAATTCCAATATTAAAAAGCAAAAACATCTCCCTCCATTCAGCCTGGGTAATGTTGCCACAAGCTTCCACTTTTATGGCAGACCAATTAACCATTAACATTTCTGAACTGAAACCTTTTACTTGTTCCAGTCTATCAACAGCATGCATTAAATTATGATGGTCCATCCTGTATGCCTGTTTTTGAGGGAAAGTATTCTTTCAGCCTCAGAACAGACTTTTAATATACATGAAATATTTAATATACTGGCTGAAAAAAGTTATATTCATGGCAGTAGACTTGTAGATGAAATAGTTTACATGGATGGGAAACTGCATGTACAAGTGGGTGTTGTGCATACCATTGCCCAGGCTAATTGAATTGGTAGGGGCGGTTGTACCACCCCCACCCAAAATTCTGTTAATCAGCTGTTTGGCAGGATCTCCACTCATTGAAAAGGGCAACACTGCCCTGGCTACTCTAAATTTTCTTGGATCAGAGTCCTGCTTAGTTTCTTTAAACTAAAACCCAAGGCTGCAATCCTATGCACTTGCTTTGGGAGCAAGTCTCATCAGAAGCGGCATGACTTACTTCTGACTCAACCTGCCTAGGATTGCATTGCCTATGTTATAAAATCCAGATAGAAGATAATGTATTTTCATTCTGTTTCCTGTCAAGTTTAGATACAGTCACAGGATTTTTCATTGCAAGCTAAACTGTAGCAATTCAAGCAATGAAATGATCTGTGCTAAAATGACGTGTTATTTTGCTTTATAAACTCATTACTACAGCATGTTATTATTTGATTACTCTCTAGTCACCGCTTATTAGCAAAATTGTTGAGAGAGAGCATACTTTAAATTCGGATTTGCTATCGTCTTAAGTCTCATGGTGTATTTCCGAACTGGCTTTCACTACTGAAAAAAAATTTGCTCATCTATGCCCTTGGGGAATAGCAGACAGAGAGAGATACTATAGCTCTGTATCCTTAGTAAAGTTGTGCTGTCGAGTCGGTGTTTACTCCTGGCGACCAGAGTCATGTAGTTTTCTTTGGTAGAATCCAGTAGAATACAGGAGGGATTTACTATTGCTATCTCCCACCCAGTATGAGATTATGCCTTTCAGTATCTTCCTGTATCGCTACTGCCTGATATAAGTGTTTCCACAGCCTGGGGAACATACCAGCAGGGATTCGAACCAGCAACCTCTTGCTCCCTAGGTAAGTTACTTCCACATTGCACCACTAGGTGGCTTCTGTATCCCAAGTACCATCTACTAAATGCAAGACCAATTTCACTTAGCACTAAGAGCTACTGGGACAAAATAAAAAATGGCTGCATCCCCATTTCCTGGATAACAAAATCGAGCAATTACTTGGGTTTGTTTCCAGCACTAAGTGGAGCACACAGGCCCCTTGCAAAGCAGAGAGTAAAAGTACTTTAAAAGTACATTTAAAATATAATGGCAAAGCTGGAGACTTTTAGGTGCTGCACCAGGAAAAGGGTCAACAGAACCCAAAATGGGAAGGAATATTTATGACTGGAAGGCCTGCAACTCCCAAAAGTTCCCCAAAAATCTCTCTTCTGGATGTCTAAATTTGAAGTTCTCTTAAACACACAAAAGTTGTATGTAGCCATGTTGGTGCATGAGAAAAAACCCCAAACCCAAAGTAGCCCAATCAATCATGCTCTTCCTGTTAATTTCCCACCATCCTAATTTTGCTTAACATTCGTCTGAAGAACTGTTCTGGAGAAGACAAGAAGCTTGGCAACTATTCGGTGGTTTTTTAGGTGGTCCTGATAAAGATAACATTGTACTTTGCATATTTTCTAACAGACCAATGCAGCTAGCTACAGTGTTTATACATTATGTTTCTGATAATCTTGTAAAAATGTCTGGCTCCCTAAATAAATTGAAATTGTGATGACCAATGGCTTAACAAAATAAATCTGATCTTTTTAAAAGGACATTACTATGCATGTTGAAATTGTTACATTCATGCTCATTCAGTTAAACGTTTAAGCTATAAAAGAATTGCACTAAAAAAATTCAGCATGACCTCATCAATGTACGTTTTCACAGTAGAACTTCACAGCAACAAATCTAACCCATCATATATCTAGATATATCTTATAAGCAGCAATGGTAAAAAAAATGGTTCCTTTTCCTTATTTTTATGTTCTGAGCAATGATCCCATCAGATATTTTATTTTTGAAGTTTGTGGCTGACAGCCAGAGCTACGGAGCATGGATGCGCCAGGAAGATGCACCCACATCTGAAGAGCTTTCCTTACTGTTGGGTGCACAGTGTGTGTAGTGTGTGGGGAGGATTTCAACACTTTGCTTTGGAAGTGCCTTGTGTCACTCGAAGATGTGTCCCTGAGGGTTGCATAACCTTTATGTTATATTCTAAGGTGATACAGGGCACTTCAGGAATCAGAGCAAGCAGTCTAAATTTGCTCACCCCCCTGCCCCCCCCCACATATGGGCACAGCTGTGTCTTCCTGGCATGTCCATGCTCCATTACCCTGGACATCAGTCAATGCTATTTTTTTGTCCTTTGAGTAAGGTTAAGTTAGAAAGGGAAAGCCTGAGGGGGGAAAGCTCATTTAATTAATTTACAATAATTTACAGCCATTTTGTAAAAAGGCATTACAATTGATCAAACTGAAGAACGCCTGGCTATTTTACAATTATAGGTACAGAATTTAAATATTCAAGCTTGTAATGAAAAAGCGGCAAGGTGGTCGCAGTGTACAATGTAAACAAGTAGCTTTGGAAAGTGAACAAAGTCCTTGAGAGTCTTTGTTATTTAAAAAAAATTCCTCTTGATTCCTTCCTGAAATATGCTCACAGGTTAACATGTGAATGCTCATCTACAAACATAATTTAAATTGCATTCAGGTCAGGATAAAACCACTTTGATGAGGAGTTCAGATTAAGATCCAGTCTGAGTGGGGCAGTGTTGAGGTCCCTGTAAAAAGTAAACATCTTTCAATTCTTTTTAAAAAAAGTGCTACAACATTTGCAGCACAGTGCAGCATTAAAACTTTAAATACAAAAATATTTCTTCTGTTGGGATAATAGACCTAGCATACTGGAAAGTAGTAACAATACTGCTACTTAGAGCACATCCGGTCCATGTCTTTCAAGTCATGTAAGGCAATTGCTGTGTTAGTTTATTGTGTATGGCTAAAAAAAAGCAAGTCCAGGAAATGTTAGTCTTTGCTATGTTTTCCGGCTACTCCACATATGTTCAGGTGTACTTTTGTGATCTGTTGAATGTTCAAAAGGAGATCTGTGTCCTAAGGGAGATCTTGACTCATATGGAGATCTCTGATCTAGTGGTGACCGAGGCCCACTACTGGAAGCTCTGTGGTCCATTTGCCAGTCTGAGTGATATCGATAGTCCCTTGAAGATTTATGATGGCTGTAATCTGAACTGGATCGGTGGTCTAAATGTATCCGATGATCTGAGTGTGACCGGCTCTCTTTTAAACTTCCTTCCAGGCTCGACCTGTGATCTCTGTTCCTGTGGTCATCTAGCTTTCTATGTTTACCATCACTGTAGTATCTGAAAAGGAAGAACAGTAAATAATACTGGTGGAAGCAAAATAAAATAACTGTATGAAGAGTTAATCCTTAATTTTTTTTTGCATGGTTTCCTAAAAGAGAAACTATTTTGTTAGACATGTGGCATTCCTTGCCTTTTGATGTGTGTCAGAAAACAGTAAGATGAGATCAGCAGAATCAAAGATTATTGAAAGCTTATAAATCACAAGCATGATCTTATCAACCTTGTAACACTCTTTTTTTCCAAGAGTGCGGGGAGAGGAAAAAGCAGGGATAGGCCACACTGATTGAAGGGCACAGAGCACTTCAGGTGTGATTCTTGCAAAAAGGGCAACAGTGTTTCACAGAACTCAGCAAGCTCAGTGATACAGCTATGATAGTTGGTGCAAGGACAAAGTCTCTGCCCTTTTCTATTCAAAACTGTTATATCTATTTTGCATAGTGCTGTTAAATGTATTCAATATTTTGAATACATTTAACATCCCCCAAATCTCACCATACGTATGGGAAGCTGTGACTGCAAGAGACCATGATGTAGAGCTGCTGCTATTCTGTCTCCTGGAACAGCGTACCAGAGCAGAGGTTTCTTGCATTCACTTGCAATGAAGACCATCCATCCTTTTGCATAGAACTCTTACACACCTCACTCCTTTCTATTACAACATATTTCTCTAATGAGAGTGACTATACACCTCAGGTGCAGGGCTTGCACTGGGCTATGGACTATAGGCCAAATACAGTAATACCTAGGGATGTGTGAAACATTTCGGATACAAAACATTTTGTACCCAAAACAGCCTGTTTCGGGTGTTTGTAGACAAAACAAAACACCCATTTTCCAGATCCAAAAGTTTTGTATACAAAACAAAACGTCCCTGTTTCGGCTACAAAATGTTTTGTTGTTTCGGACCTCCATTTTGTGGTGATCTCTGAGTCAGTCTCCATTTTGTGTTTGACATCTCTTTGAATTTCCCACCCTTCCAGCATGATTGGTGACCTAAATCATGGGCTGACCTGCTGACAATTCCGTCCTTGTTCCCCATTGGCTCTTTTGCTTCTTCCCACTCTTTACTGACCGCACATTGGCCAGGGGAAGGGTTGCTAACCCATGGGGTGCTGGGTTCTCTTGTTTCTGTGGTGTTCTGAGTGTAGATTCTCTGGTAGCATATGAGAGTGGATTCTTGTTTTTCACTGAAAATCTCATATACCTGTACTACCAGAGAATCTACAATGAACACCTCAGAAACTCAAAACCCAGTACCCCAAGGGCTTGTGGGTATGGAGGTGGTTGGCACCCTATGTGCACTACACAACCCCTTGCTCTGGGAAACCCGAGTGCCCCCCAAGTGGAATTATGGGGCTGCTGAAACCTCCATTATTCCCTATGGGAGAAATCTTAAAAGACACGTAAACTTCAACAATTCACAAAAGATCAGCCCTTTGCCCAATGGAGAGGAGAACTGGTCTTGTGGTTGAGCATGACTTGTCTCCATAGCTAAGCAGGATCTGCCCTGGTTGCATATGAATGGGAGACTTGATGTGTGAGCACTGCAAGATATTCCCCTCAGGGGATGAAGCTGCTCTGGCAAGAGCAGATGGTTTCAAGTTCCCTCCCTGGCTTCTCCAAGATAGGGCTGAGAGAGATTCCTGCCTGCAACCTTGGAGAAGCCGCTGCCAGTCTGTGAAGACAATACTGAGCTAGATAGACCAATGGTCTGACTCAGTATATGGCAGTTTCCTATGTTCCTAATTCTTTTGAGATAATTCTGGAAGTTTCCTTGCTCCCTTTGGGCACTACCACCCACCACACTCCGCTCTGGGTCATCCCTTTCCCCTTGATTTGAAGTGATACATTTGCTGGAATCCCCATTATTCCCTATGGGAAAATTCTTAAAGCTGTGTAAACTTAAAAAATTCACAAAAAATCAGCCCTTTGCCTAATTCCTTTGAAATTTGGTTGGTAGCTTCCACCCATTGGACACTACCAGCACCACCCACTCTTTTTGCCCTGGTACCCTTTTAAAAAATCCAAATCGATTCGGATTCAGAAAATTTGGCTACAAAACAAAACAGGGCTGATTCGGATTCAGAAAATTTGGGTACAAAATAAAATGGGGGTGTTTCAATTCGGATAAAAATCGAAACAAGAAAATTCCAAAATGCACACCCCTAGTAATACCACTCTAATCTATTGCATCCAACTGAGTGACCTGCATTGGAATAAAAGCTAAAACCACAGTTCTAGAGCCAATACAATGCCTTCTCCACTGACAGTGTATCCATAGGTAAAGCTCTCATGTTTTTCCAGGATGGGGTAGGAAACAACAGCACAACAACCTCTTCCTAGAATATCTCCCTTATTGTGTTCAGCATTTTCTAAGTTTAAATGACATACCCATCTAATCCATGAGAAATACTGAACATACTGACATTTTGGAAAGAGCAGGTACCCCTGAAGTACTCGAAGTACTCTGAATGCTCACCTATTATCCTGTTTGTAGTGATCCCAGTCCCTGTGATCTTTTCCATTGCTGAAGGTGGAATAAGGCCTTTTCCGAGAATCACCTTTTTTGTAGGCATCTCCATGAAGTCTGTCTTTATGATGATCATGATACTGTGATAGGTGTCTGTCAGAGGAGTAACTGTCTCTGCTACTTTCATCATGGTTTGTGTTCTCTTTTAGCCGTTCCACATCTGCTTAAATAGAAGTGTAGTGATTTGTTAGATGAAGACGTTTAGGCAATATAAATTACTAGATGAAAATTTCTGAGACTGCAAATGGGCATATAGGACTACCAGATTTATCATACATAAGTATTGGTGATTTTTAGCAGAAGGGGCAGTAAAGTATTAAGACACAGATAAAGGAACAAGGGTAAACGGCTAACTTCAATAAGAAAAAGGTTACTGGGGGGGCGGTCAGGTTTTTTGAGCATTTATGGCAGCAAATTGGTTAAGGGCAAAAAAAAAAAAAAAAAAAAAATCCAACATGTGTTTTAGGAAGAAGACCATGAAAAAGATCTTGTCATGAGTAAGAGCTTTATGAGCACCATTACCAAAAACAAAAGAGGTATTTGAATGGGGGTGAGGAAACCAATAAATATTAACTCATAGCGCTGGTATAGCATTTTTTGAAAATATTTCTCATCTCCCAACCCCTATACAAATACTTTTCTTTCAGTTATGCCTCAAAACCCCTGCTCATAAGATCTTGTCACTTAAAGGAAATGATGTAATTAATTTAACACCACAAAAATATTTACACTTTCTGTAAATTCAAGCTTCATTGAGAATGGTCACAATGCTTATGTGAAAAGAGAACACACTAGGGATGTGCACAAATCGAGATGCAAAGCGTGATTCGTAACACATCCCCTACTGAATCGGCGGTGCTCCTCCCACCTGTCTTCGTGCGCTGCCTCATGTGAAGCCAGCAAGCACATGGCCTCTCCGTATGGAGGCCATGTGCGTGCCGGTGTCACATGGGGGCAGCTGGGGGAGAGTGCCACCAGCAAGTGAAGATAGGTGGGAGGGGTGCCGCCAATTCAGGAAGTGGCGATGGTGGAGCAGGTACACACCTGCTTTCCTCCATTTTAAAGGTGCAGGGGATGTGTTCTGATAGAAGGCAAGAAGAGTTCCAGCATTGGTCCTCGTAATAACGCGTCTTGTTATAATCATCGGGCGGTGTGTTACGAATCGCACTTCGAATCTCAATTCATACATATCCCTAAAACCCACTGATTCCTAATGTAACCATGACTGGTTGTAATCTCTCTCTATATATATATTTCTCCTGGGTGTGCCTCCGAATATGCGTCCCGGCTGCCCAGTTGAATGGCTGGGCGGTGTAGGCGCCTGATTGGCTGGCGCAGCGCACCTAGGAGAATTTGGCAAGTGGCAGGCCAGGCTGCGGGTGGCGACGGTGGCCGCAGGCCCAGCCCGGCTCCGGAGGCGAGGCAGCGAGACTTGGCCCAGTAGCCTGGGCAAGAAGGTGGGGGTGGGGGGAGAGGTAGCTGGCCTCAAAGAGGCCAGCCGCAGAGGCTAGCAAGCGGTGGCAACGGGCCCGGCAGGCCCGGCCACAAAGGCAGCACTTGGCCCGACGGCAGGCCAGGCCGCGGAGGCGGCTCATGGCTAGGCGGCGGCGGAACTGGCCGCCGAGGCCAGACGCCCGCGGGAGGCTGGGGTGGGAGGGACCCGGGCGGCAGGACTTCCGTGTTCGCTGCCCGGGGGGAGGAGCGGTGGTGGCCACCCAGTAAGTACTGTAAAATAAAATGCAGGGGGAGGAGAGAGGATAAGAGAGTGGGGGGAGGGCAAGAGAGAGCGGAGCGAGGGGGAGGGCAAGAAGGAGGGGGCAGGGGAGGGCAAGAGAGAGTGGGGCAGGAGGGTGAGAGAGAGGGGTGGGAGGGGGAGGGAGGGCAAGAGAGAGTGGGGAGGGAGGGGGCAAGAGAGTGGGGAAGAGGGGCAAGAGTGTGGGGCAGAAGGGAGGGAAGGGGATACAGCCGGCCCCAAAGAGAGCACAGATGCTCTGTGCGGGTTGGCTAGTTAGCTATAATTCAAGACAAGAACTACAAACCTGTATGTGTTCTTAATGCTTTGAGTAAATTACAAGGGAATCCTAAAAAGTGTTGCTCCAACCAATACATTATTTATTTGTACCACGTAGGGCACAAGTACATCACCACACAGCAGCTGACATCCTAATGAAGCACAAGTGTGAGGCAAGACTGCAGGGATGAGACTGGGGCCCGCATGCAAGTCTTCCAGTCCTTCTGTGTTTTGTGCTGTTACACAAGAGGGAGGAACCTCCCAGCTCTGCCTGTGCTTCAGAAGCAATATGTAAAAGACACATCACTGACCCTTAGCGATGTGCTTCCTCTTACAGAGCATGTCCAGAGTGGGAAATTTTGCCGGTTTCTGCAATAGTGCACCTGTAGAGGGACTGGGAGAGCTGCACATCATGTCCTCACAATCCCTCCTCATACATGCACTTCGTTAGTTGTCAGCCACTGGCACAGTATATCACCACAGACTTTGATTTGCTCACAAGTATGCAGATATTGATATTTATAAATGGAAAACAACAGACAAAATCTTATATGAAAATGATTTATCCATTCTTATTTCCTTAAACATTTGAACATGCACAATGTAATCTTCTTACCTGGATTTCTAACCAAATGTGCATTCACATTACTGCTGACGTTCTGGTCATTGTGCTGCTGCAAGAAATATGGGAAATGATTCAGTTTTAATTTGGTAATAGTAAAATGCTAAACAGACCCCTTTTCATGAAGGAGCAATAACATTCTCTAATGCCACTGGAAATATTTCTAACACAAATACAGGTGGATCTCATTATACATGGATTCCATATCCGCAGATTCGCGAATCCAGAGTCGGGAAAAAGACACCTGACCTCAGCATACGCGGGGAGGGTACACCCCCCACCAAACATGCCGACCTCATGTATCCGTGTGTCGGAGGTGGCTGGAAATGACCGTGGAGATCATTTCCAGCCACCATTTTCTTCGACCAAGCCTCAAAATGTCTCTCAGCTTTGTTTAAAAATGGGGGGCGGGGAACCAAACATGCTGATTGTGGGCCAATTTGGGGCCACAGCACGACTCAGGGGGAGCAGCAGAGCAAGGTAAGCAGCTCACCAACCGCCCCCCTAAAAAAAAATAATTTGGCCGATTATCGGCCGACCAGGAACCTAACCCCTGCGATCCCATAGGTTCTCTTAACTCACTATATGTAGTTTCCATATCCGCGGCTGCAGCCTGGAACGGAACCCCTGTGAATATTGAGGTCCACCTGTAAGTCACTTTGCTCAGAACTACAGTGTAATCTATTAATATGGATTAGGAGTCAAAACATTTTTGTCAAGCTTTACCTGAGTTTCTTGGCGTTTTTTGATTGCATGTTTATACAATTTGTGCAGTTTTCTTGCATCAAATTCTGTAAATTTGGAGACAAAAATCCACAAGTTTCTAGAATAGGAGAGAAAAGGAAAAGGATTTAATTATTAGTCTTATGAAATGCCATTAATAGATCATCGTTCTGATTCTTCACAACGTGAATTCAGTGGTTTAAATTATGGCTGAATTTATTATTTTGTGATTCATTGTACCACGTTAAAAACCAAAATATAATTTCATAAACTTCAAAGTATAACAACCATCCACACTAAAAATATTTTCTATTCCATTATTCCTTACAATCTTTACGGCTATACATTTCAATGAGCATTTTGACCAAACTGAGCAAATTTTCTTTGAAGGCTTTATTGATTTCAGAGAGTATAGCCTCCATCTAGTGGTTAATTTATAGACTGCATTATGATACAGCAGCTATGAGACCCTGAAAACTAAAAGTGGTTCACATAACCACTATTTTCTATCTCAAAATATCACTCAGTTCTTACCTTGGGATGGAGAACTGTATAAAACATATTTCTGTTGTCAACAAGCACAATATATGGTTTGCACTGCAGGTTTATTACCTTTTTAAAAAGAATTAAATAGCCCTATCCAATAGGCCTCTAAAAATAAGCAGATTTTGGGCATTAAAAAAAGCTGGGCAGGCAGCAAGTCCTCCTGTACTTGTACCATGCCCAGCAAAGCTGAAAGTGGGATTTTGCTGGGCTGTGGGTAAGGCAGTTACACACACGCTAAATATACACAGAAGTAACAATATTCACAAAAGTAACTGCAAGACGTGCCTTGTGGCCAAAAAACAAATCTATAACTCAATTCTGAATTTTCTCAATAAGTTTTATTAATTCCCAAGCAAATAATGTGAACAAGAAACAAGATACATAAAGCCATGCTACATATTACATGTGGCTCCTATGGGAAGCTGTGAACTTGAGGGGAGGCTGCTTAACCCTTTTCCTGTCAGCTGCTTGTGGGCCCAGAATCGGCCACCACCAAATGCAGGAAGTGGGGTGGGACAACAGTGGTGAGAAGATGAAGTGGCTGTCAGGGAAAGGGTTACATGACTCCAACGTCTCCGCTCAAGATTCCACCCCCACGATTCCGCTTGATAAAAAACACAAAGCCTATCAGGAAAAAGTATCACAGAACTAGCATTAATATATGGCTGCTGATAGAGGCACTGGATGAGATCGCCGCCGCCCCCCCACCCCCGCCGCCACCTCTGAGGTTACTTACTTTCTCCACTGTTTTATTTGCTCGGGATTTGCGTATTCTTTTAGGCACTCAGTTATATGATCTCCAATTTTGATAAGACACTGTCTAGTATGTTCCAGCTGTTCCCTTTCTGAAAGACCTTTCTCTGGTCTATCCAGTTGTTTAAGCGCTGCTTTGACAGGCCTCATTCTTTCTTTGCACTGTAAAATAATGAAACATATGGTAGAATTAATACAGCTACAAGTCCACCTTTTAGGACTATGCCCTCAGAAGATAGGTAGTAGATTTTAAAATAAACACCAGTTACAGTGACCAACCCCCGCCCAAAACAAAGCAGCATAGCAGACGAATCTGAAAGATTAATAAAACCAATTAATGAAAGGCTATTTTTAAAAAGGTTTTTAAGGGCATGCTTAAAAACAGAGAGAATGGGAGCTTGGAGAATTTAGGAGCGATGTGCATGGTGCTCATTAATGGGACTGGTATCCAACCAATCCCATTAATGACTGAATCACACATTTAATCATCGGGAGCTATGGGTAGCATCAAGGTATGCATGCTTACTTGGAAGTCCCACTAAGTTCAACAGAGTTTATTCCCAGGTAAATGCTCAGAACTGCAGCTTAAGTGTCTCAAGTTTCCTTAATTAAAATAGCAGTTAAATAATACTACAGGTGGCCATTGTTATTGGCACAGGTTCCGTTCCCGCCAATTTCCGTGGACAATGAAACCATTAATAACGAGACCCTGAGTCTATGGGGATTGCGGGGTTAGGTTCCTTGAACTTAAAAAAGAGACTAAAAAAAGCAGGGAGAGGGCAGAAATAAGGGTAGAACGGAGCATTGCTTCACTTACCGTGAAGGCTTCTTCTGGTTGCTGAGCTGCCAGGGACATCTCTATGGGTTATCCCTCTCAGGAGCTCCAAGGCAGGACAGGAATTAAATGGTTAAAAAGAAGACACGCCTACCCAAGCCTGAGGGGGATAACCCCGCCCCAGTTCTTTCGGGTCGAGATAGCATAAGAGAAACAAGTAGCAGAGATATAATTCAGATTTGAGTACAGAGAAAAACAGATACAGATGAACTCCGTACAAGTGCTAACTTAACTTTATCCATCTCCTCTCATCAATATTAGGTCAGAGTGCCAATAATTGCTGGGTGGGCCGAGATGTCCCTGGCCTCAGCAACCAGAAGAAGCCTTCACGGTAAGTGAACCAATGCTCCATTCTCAGTTGCTGAGCTGCCAGGGACATCTCTATGGGACATACCACAACTAGGCCACTCGGGCGGGGTGCTCTGGACTACTGTCGAGGAAGTACTTGCTGTAAAACCTGCCTACTGAAAGAGGCCCAGGCCGAGGCATTATCATCTATTTTGTAATGCCTCATAAAGGTAGATTTAGAGAGGCCCAATTAGCGGCTTTGCAAATTTCTTCCACAGATGGTTTGTAGAAAAAACCACTGAAGCCCTTGTTGAATGCGCAAGGATGCGGGTGGGTGGCTTGAGATGTTGAGCCTCACAAGCCGGCGATGCAGGCCTTTATCTATCTAGCAATTGTTGATGATGGTACAGCTGTTCCCATCGCCCGTGGATGAAAAGAGACAAACATGGCCTCCGATACCCTAAAGGAAACCGACCTCTTAATATAGACCTTGAGGCAACGCCTGACATCTAGTTTGTGCCACTGCCTTTCAGTATGGTGAGACAGTTTAGGACAGAACGAAGGGAAGAAAACATCCTGTGAAAGGTGAAATGGTGACGACACCTTAGGGCGCATGAATGGATCAGGAATGAGTCTTACTGTGTCTTTCAGGAAGATGCAGAACGCCTTGCTGATTGACAGAGCTCTTAGTTCGGACATGCGCCTGGAGGAAGTCACCGCCACCAAGAAAGCTAACTTGAATGATAGAACTCTTATCGGAATGGCATTAATAGGTTCAAACGGAGGAAACTGAAGGGCACGAAGGACGGTATGTAGATCCCACGTGGGAAATCTATGAGCCATTGGTGGCGCTATTAAGGATGCACCCCGTAGAAAACGACGCAAGTGAGGATACTGAGTGGTTAGGGCAGATTCACCAGATAGAGTAATTAAGGAAGCCGCTTGTCGTTTAAGAGTATTTGGACGTAGACCTTTTTCTAGCCCCTCCTGAAGAAATTGGAGTAGATGTGTAAAGTGGCTGTGCCCCAGGGAATGGAGTGGAGGCCCATCCAACGTAAAAAAGCCCTCCAGGTATACTGGTAGATTCTCTCCGTGGATGCGCGGTGGGACGCAAGCATGGTCTTGAGCACATTACCTGAGTATCTATGTAGACTTAACAGCTGCCGCTCAGTCTCCAGATGGATAGACGTAACCATTCCAGGTTTGGATGATAAATTGGGCCCTGTGAGAGCAGATCGTGATCTGTGGGTAATTCCCGGGGAAATTCCAGCGACAGGTGATGTAATTCTGGGAACCACAGCCTTCAGGGCCAAAATGGTGCAATGAGCAGTACTTCGGCCTTCAGCAAGTGCATTTTGCATAGGACTCTGGCCAGTAAGTGGGGGTCAGAGGAAATGCATACAGCAGCCCCTGCGGCCATGGGCTCAAGAGCGCATCCACTGCTGCTGCCCCCTAACTGGGAAATCTGCTCATGAATGCCAGCAGCTTTGCGTTGATTGGAGCCATGAACAAGTCCATGACTGGGTCCCCCATGCGGTCCCTGACCTGACTGAATACCCTCGGATGTAGCGATCATTCTCCTGGATCAATATCCGAGCAGCTGAGCCAATCCGCTATCACATTTAACTCTCCCTTGACATGATGTGCTATGATTGACTCCAAATGCCCTTCTGCCCAGGTCAGAAGAAGAACCGCTTCCTGTTGTAGGGAGCGAGACCGAGTCCCCCCTGTTTGTTGACATATGATTTTGCTGTTGTGTTGTCTGTTTTGACCAACACATGGGTTGTAGACAGTTGCGATTGAAAGGCAAGCAGCACCAGATGGATGGCACGTAATTCCCACCAGTTTATACTGTGCATTTTTTCCTGAGGGGACCACAGACCTTGCCTTGACTGATTGCAACAGAATGCCCCCCAGCCCGTCGCTGGCATTGGTCAACAGAAGAACTCTGGAGGGATCCAGGAATTGCTTGCCCCTCAGAAAGTTGTCAGACATCAGCCACCAATGAAGTGATGCTTGGACCTGGTTTGGAACTGAAAGCAACCGTTTCCTTTTTGCTGCAATGGCTTTCTGATAGGGTAACAAGAACCACTGCAGGGGACGCAGATGGAACTGCGCCCACTGGACTGAGTCTAGTGTGGCCACCATCAGGCCCAACAGTCTCGCCAAGACATTCAGTGGTGACTTGGGAGTGGATAGGACCGCCCTGACCTCTGACTGAAGGGCGAGAAGACGATCTGGAGACAGAGTGAGATTGTTTGCTCCCATGTCCAGAATTACTTCCAGATGACACAACCTGTAAGATGGTGTAAGCTGATGTTCCCCCCGGTTGACTAGAAACCCGTGAAGACAACAGGGTTCGTTGTACGTTCTTCTGAGCTTCTTGTAGAGAGCGCAACTGAAGAAGCAGGTCGTCGAAATATGCAAATATTCGCACCCCGTGTAAGCGCAGGTGTGCTACGAGTGGAACTAGCACCTTCGTAAAGACGCGGGGGGCAGAGGAGAGTCCGAACGGCAGAGCCGTGTACTGATAATGGTGACCCGCATATTTGAAGCATAGAAACCTCCTGCTGTCTGGATGTATTGGGATGTACAGGTATGCCTCTTTCAAATCTATGGATGATAGAAGGTCCATATGGTGCAGTGCTTCAGAGACTGATCTTAGGGTCTCCATGCAGAATTTCTCCCGTTGAACCCATTTGTTCAGGAACTTCAAATCTAACACTGCTCTTCTGGTTCTGTCCCTTTTGGGTACGGTGAACAATATAGAATAAATCCCTCCCCTCTCCTGCAAGGCAGGGACTGGTTCCACTGCACCGACGTCCGTCCAGAAGATGTTGTATGGCTTGGAGCATCTCTGAATGTCTGAGGAAGGCTCAAGACCTTGGGATTGGTAGAAACCTGTAGGAGGGAGGTGTGTGAAAATTCTATCTTGTAACCGTAGTGAATGATTTGCAGTACCCAGTTGTCCGTCGTGGAAGCTTCCCATGCCTGGATGAACCTGGACAAACGCCCTCTAAGCGTGGTATGCTCCCTGTCATTGTTGTGATTTGGACTTGGACTGCATGGAGGCTGGCTTGAAATTTGCGGAATCCTTGTAAGGTTAGCGTTGTCGGTTCCAGAACCCTCTCTGTCCCTTATTATCTCCCCTGCCCCGGAAGGAGTGAAACCCACGAAAGGGCTGAGCAGACAGTTGGTTGGTCTGATTGTACTGAAAAGGCCTCCTGTAGGGGGGCTTTCCAGTCTTTTTAGAAGAAGGAGGCATTGTTTTGCGTCTATCCTTTGACTCTACCAACACATCCTTTAAAGCTGACTCTCCAAAAAGTTTGGAGGAGTCATACGGCACTGTGGTTAAGTTAATCTTTGAGGTCGCATCCACTGGCCAATTTTTAAGCCACAAGTGGCATCGGCCCACTACTGCTGAAGCCGAGACACGAGTGGAGAACCTGATGGTATGCAACGTGGCATCCGCCATGAAGGCTTGTGCTTTTTGCAATTTCAGCAACTGTTGGCGCATCTTTATTGGGTCTGCAGGTAGATTACTAATCAAGTCATCTACCCAGAGCAACAAGGCCCTAGCCGTCATAGAGGCCGCCGCCGCTGCTTGTGTGACCAGGGCGGAATTATCATGAAGGCGGAATTATCATGAAGGCACAAGCTCGGCCTTCCTATCTCCAAGGTCCCTCAGAGAGGCCTCACCATCCTTTGGCACCAGAGATCCTGACACCAATCCTGAGAAATTGGGGCATATGTACTTGGAGTCTTTAACTTCTCTGATGCCCCCTGCTGGAAGGAATAAAATTTATTAGCAATGAACATAGGCCTGCGATTGGATGCAGGTTGCACCCATTTCTCCCTTATCACCTCAGTGAATAGATCAGGCATAGGTATCAAAACGTCCTTCGCCCTAGCCCTGGGAAACACCAAATCCCCCTTAGCTGTTGGTTCAGGGGTTGTGATGTCCTTTGACTTCAAGCCAATAGCCTTAATAATTTTTGTCATAAGCAGAGTAAAATCCTCTGCCACAAATAATCTTTGAGAGACCGGATTGGGGTCTGCGTCCTCTCCACCTGACCATTCGCCCTCCTCCCTATCACTGGGGGCCTCTGGGTCTGTGTCCTCAGGGTTAGGGACAATGTCCTCACGGCCACAGTCAGAGGCTTCTGAAGAGTGGGCCTCCCACCTTGCAGCCGCGGCTGAAACAAGCTGGGTATGTTTGGTTTTTGCCTTGGCTTTCTTAGGAGGTGGACTAGTAGAAGTGCTGGATGCAGAGCTGGGGCTAGATGATCTATGTCTCGTGCCCCCTTAGCCTTTTTAGTTTTCCTAGGGGGCCGTACCTGATAGACTGTGTCTATTATTGTGTTCTTAAACCAGGCCTGCCACTCAGGTGGTATGGGTGTGGGAAGTGTAATGGCTACAGCAGGTGTTGCTCCTGTTACTGATTTTTTATGGCTAGACTTTTCCCGCTCCTGAGCCACTTGGGATCCTAATGCCTTTGGGGATGATGTGGAATGTCCCTTCTGCCCCACCCCCACTCGCGACACATCCGCGGGCTTTTCAGAGGCCGACGGAGAAGAAGCCACAATTTTGTCCAACTCACTGCGTCGCGCTCAAAGTCCAATAAGCCTGATCTCCTCCGAAGTCGGGTGAGGGTTCAGGATTGGGCGCCTTGAAAACACCAACTCCCCTTCTGAAGCTTGGCAGGCTGAAGGAGCGCTGGAGTGCCGGGCAGCGGAGGATTGCATTTCACAGCCCGAAGGCAGGAGACGCGTAGCTGGCCCAGCGGTGTGCAAGGCTGAGAAGCGGCTGGTGCTGACGCTACAGCAGCAGGGGCTTCGGGCGACTGAGTGTCGGCCGAAAGCACTGCTGGTTGAGATGCAGAGGCACAAACGGGTGATCCTTGAGCGGCCGTTGCTGCCGCGCTCAAAGAGCCGATGGTGGGTGGCGGGCCTCAAAAGGGCCAGGAACACCCAGGCCCGAACCTCTTTTGTTGGCCCTGGGAACTAAAATTATGGCAGTACCCGTGACCACAGGCTCCATACAAGGAAGGAAAAAGGGGGGGAGGGGGAGAGAATAGCGACAGCTGAAAACCAGGTTTTTTGTTTTTTTTAAAAAATTAGAGGTCAAATCAGGGATCAGAATAATAACAGATAGGCAACTAATTAGGTGATGAAAGTGAAAAGATTTCTGCAAGAATGCAGAGCTAAAGAGAAATGCTGCCTGGAGCTGGAGCTGCCGAGGACAGAAAGAACTGGGGCGGGGTTATCCCTCTCAGGCTTGGGTAGGCATGTCTTCTTTTTAACCATTTAATTCCTGTCCTGCCTTGGAGCTCCTGAGAGGGATAACCCATAGAGATGTCCCTGGCAGCTCAGCAACCGAGAAAGGCATAGCACCTTGTTCTCCAGGAATGCTACCCAAATGCTCTTATTTTTCAAGTACATTTCTTATTTTAACATAAAAAGCCACAAAATGTCTCTGTGCTTCAAAATAGTGGCTGGAAATGACATTGGAAGTTATTTCTGGCCACAAGGAAACCATGGATAGGTGAAAATCGCCTATATTTCATGCCACGGATAAAAAAAACCTGTCTCTATAACTCATCCATGGATACATGAAACCGGAGATAATGAGGGTCTCCTGTATTATTTATATACTGTTCTCCAACAAAAAAGCACAATATTCAATGTTGCAACGTTTACATGCCTGAGAACATATATTTTAACATTTTCCCTATAACAAATGCATTACACACCAGCCACTGTTCAATCTTTTTCAGCATCTGGTTTTACCAAGGTGTTACCCTTAAGGAAGTGGGAATAACAGGCCAAAATCTCAACCCCAACCTCCAAAAAATGATCTGCTGGGAAATATCACTGCTGTAATCACCATTCTCTCCACCTTCTTTTTTTGCCCTGGTCTGGCTACTGACGGGGAGGGCAGGCATTACCCTTCCACGGGCCACATTTGGCTCAGGGTCTGCTAGGTGCTGGTCCTTATGCTTTTCTTGATAATGCAGACAGTGACTCAAATGCCTCATAATACCTCAAGTTAAATGGTACAACAAAATGACAAAGTACTCTTAAATCTTCAATATAACAAAGAAGGAGTCTTACTATACTGAATGTCTTCTGATCCAGCTCTTCAGATTCTTCAGATATAGGAACTGGTTCACTACTTGCTGTTATATGAACAGGGGTGTCTGCTGATGAGACTTTCTTGGTTTTGTCTTTGATGTCGGATTTTGATTCATTTGTCTATAGATTAAAAAGAGCCCATGGTTCTAAGATGACATGCTACAGATAGGAAAGTACATCATGCAAGCCAGCATTCTGCATAGGACATATCTAGATACTGAAAAAGTACAATGTAGAAAGAAGCAGAGAAGAATTCCTTCCCCTTTTGGAGCTTACAGCCTTAAGCTAAGTGAGCAGAAGTACTAAAAGGACAGCCAGCCCATTAGTGGGATGACAGACACCTAAAAAGGCTTAAATTTACAGCACAACCCTAAGCAAATTTATTCAGAATTAAGTCCTGTTGAGTTCAGTGAGATTTACTGCTGAGTAAGTGTGTTCAGGATTGCAGCATTCAAGACATTTTGATCCTTTACCTCTTTTTCTCTCTGTATGTATTCTTTTATTTTGCTTTCTTTCTTCTCTTTCATGTCTTTTTCTCTCAACTCTTTCTTGTCCTCCTTTTCTTTTTTCTCCCTTTTTATCTCCCTTTTGTTTTCCTTCATCTCTCTTTTTTCATCAGTCTCCTTTTTCATGCCAGTATCACCATCAGGGTTTTCTTCATTTTCTTTTTCTGCTTTTATCTTTTTATTTGGATGTTTTGCTGAAGACATTTCCTCCTGGAATATAAAAGCACAATGAAAAATCTAGAATCCAACATAAAATGAAGAAAGATTTAATATTTTAATTTAGAAACGATGAAATAAGTTAGCATTTAATCACTTTTTTAAAAAGCATCCTTTTGTTCTCTTGGCAGACTGCACTATAACAACTGTTTTTCCTTCACCTATATCTATAATATAATGCTGCTTGGGTCTCAATGACTGAAATGAAACTCCCAGACCAAACCACAAAATACAGAAACATTCTGGCTGCCTTCAGATATAATGTGTTGCGCCCCCTCCCACTCCGCATTTGGATGTACGAGACTGCAGAGAGGCAGGGGAGCTGGCTGTGCAGATTTCCTTCCTGACAGAATGGCAGCCTGCACAAACAATCAGATGGGAGCTCCTCCTTCAACTCTGGTTCCATGGGGCCGAAACTTCAGTGCCAGTGTTTGGATGTAATGCTGGTGCTGCAGAAATGGAGTTTGCAGCAGTGAACCTTCACTCTCACTGAAGGTTCAGAGTCCAGTTTGGGGAGGGAAACTGTGAGTCCCTTTCCACCACAAACTCAATTTCCCCACATCTGGATGTGCAGGTGAGGAAAATGAAGGTGAGGGACCTCTGGTTTCCTGTTACATCTGAACTTGGCCTCTGTTTTCACAGGCAAGATGTCTGTTTTCCAGACATCGCCCGAACTATTAAAAGAGAGAGAGAGAGAGAGAGAGAGAGAGAGAGAGAGAGAGAGAGAAGGGTGGGTGGGTGGGTGGGTGGGTGGGTGGGTGGGGAGGAAAACCTGGGAAATATTAAGTTGCTAGAAAACAAGGGAAAACCCCATTTGAAAAGCATAGATTAGGGTTAGGGTTAAGGTTGGGATTAGGTTTTTAGGTTTACAACATGAGGGTTAGTGTCAGGGTTGGGTTGATGTTAGGGCTGGACATAGGGTTCAGGCTGGGATTTTATCAAACTAGCAGTTTGCTCGGGTACTTTTACACACAGAAAATCCAGACTTTGTGGTGCAAAGTACACATGCTTGTAAACTGCAAGCCATTTCATGAGTATATTTATCTCTCTCTCAGTTAGGAAAAGATGGATAAGGGTCAGAGGAAGAAAAGGCAAGGAGACTGGATAATTCCTTCCCAATTTAAATTAAATCTCCTCTCTCAGTGTTATATTTATATATGTACATCATTCATATTAAACTTGTTTCATGATTTGTTGAAAAGTGTGTTCTGCAGAAAAAGCAGTAATTGTTGCATGAATAAGTAAACACTTTCTAATCTACAAGAAAGTTAAAGTAAAGTGTGCCGTTGAGTCGGTGTCAACTCCTGGCGACCACAGAGCCCTGTGGTTGTCTTTGGTAGAATACAAGAGGGGTTTACCATTGCCCTTTCCCATGCAGTATGATGCCTTTCAGCATCTTTGTCTATCTCTGCTGCCTGATATAGATTTTTCCCCCCAGTCTGGGAAACATACCAGTGGGGATTCGAACCAGCAACCTCTGGCTTGCTACTCAAGTCATTTCTCCGCTGCACCATCAGGTGGCTCCACAAGAAACTCACAAGAAACTGGTTAAATAAGTACACCTAAAGCCACTGCTGCCTAAAAACCTCTAATAGGAATCTAATAGGAATGAAATAAGTGGGTGGGAGTAAACTATAACACCAGGTCAATTTTATTTTGGCCATATTTCATACACAGTTGCTTCGGACTGGGG
The DNA here is from genome assembly GCF_027244095.1 of Hemicordylus capensis. Lineage (NCBI taxonomy): Eukaryota > Metazoa > Chordata > Lepidosauria > Squamata > Cordylidae > Hemicordylus > Hemicordylus capensis. The sequence continues at coordinate 65,836,457 of NC_069658.1, forward strand.
AGCTGCCTAAAAGTATGACAGGAACTCATCAGATGAAATCTCACCTCAACCTTAGGCTAAGCCTTATTTTCTCTGTCTCAGCTCCTGTCTACAATATGAAGATTATCTCATGACAAAACTACATAACACTTCAGTCCAAAAAATAAATTAAGAATACTTAATTTTTCCAATACAAATCTCAAGATATTCACCTTGCTATCCTCCTCTTCCTCTTCATCCGACTTATCTGAAGGAGGTGGCGATGAATCACTTTTTATCTCTTCTTTCACTTTTGCTGTTTTTAGTGTCTTGCTCTTTTTAGTTCTCATCTTCCTTCTCTTTGAGCCTCCCTAAACACCAGAAAGACTTTAGCATGTCACGTTATTTCCAGACTGTTTTATAACTACTACCAATTCCCCATGTTCAAGCAGTTTGCATTCTTCCAAACAAGACAAACATATTAGAAAACGGAATAGAAGTAGTTGAGGAAAAAAGAAAAAAAAAATACAAAAAATGCATATGAAATCTTGATTTGATATATTTACGTCAGTAGAGCTTTAAATTTAATTTCAAGATGGAGAAAACAATGCAGAAATATACTAGCTCTAGATAAGATTGAACAGTAACACAACAATTTTATCATCTTGCTGACAACGAAATGACTTACTGCCCCAGAAAGTCTTTGTGCTTCTTTCCTTGCAAGATCCTTATTGAGTAGTTTTATGAGGTAGTCTGCACGGGTCTGCAGCTGCTTGGCCTGGGGTTTCTTATCTGGATCATCTGGCAGAATCTAAAATGGCAATTTAAACACCTCTCTTACATACTGACTTTCATCAGCTTGATGGATAAAAACAGACTGGCTAAATAGGGAAAGCCTTTCTATGTTTGAATTTCTTCCACTCCAGCTTAATCCTACAAATAAGGTCAAGCATTATATTAAATAGTAGTTTGGCCTTCTGGGTGCTTAAAAAAAAGTTACATAGTAGCCAAGGTAGGTGTGTAGGTGTGTGTGTGTGTGAGAGAGTGTGTATCTCCGGACAGACAACACTACATGTGCGGTCGGTGGCTGACACATCATTCCTAACAATGGGTGGTCTGGCCTCTATCCCTTGCACTGAACCCACTGCAGGTGTTCCTGCAATGAGACAGGAATGCGTGACCTTCAGGGGCATATTTGTAAAGGAATTTTGCAGGGAGGGGAGAGAAATGAAAAGTGCTTCCCCCTCCCCAAGCACTGGGGTGTGCCACAAGCCTTCAGTGTAGCTATTCTCTTGGCTCCCTGCAAGGTCAGAGCTTCTGCCCCACCCGCTGCAGAGAATGTTGGCCACCCTTTTAATGAATAATGGGTCAGTAAGAAGACAAAGGCCTCTGTAGGAAAGAAAGAAAGCACCTCTATTATTTATTTTTAATATTTATACCCCACCCCTCCACTTCACTCTGCTCGGGGCAGCTGAGTGTTTGGCTATCCCCCAAACTAGCAGTTTTCCCCCTCCTAACATTATGTGCAACAGATGGAAAGTAGGATTTACCTTTTGTGTCAAGTTGAGATCAGGGTCCATTTTTATCATTTCCCAGCTACCATATCCATACTCATAAATGCCTATCAGAAGATTGGAGTCATCCTCCTTGCCCCAGTCTATATCAAAATGAGCAGCCTTAGTATGACAAGATATGGTGTATCTGAAGAAAAATCAGTGAGCATATTCAGTAGCTATATTACCACTGTTCATAGAAGTCACAGTAGAGCCAACATAAAACTTAACAAAAACAGAATGAAAATAGGATATTTAATTAAGTTTGCTCTCTTGCCCTGCCTCCAAGGTGACATACATGGGTCCCTGTTTGATTTTCATAAAAACACTGTGAGGTGGCCTAGGCTGACGGCGGCTGGCCAAAAGGTGATGACAGGGAGCTTCATGGCTGAGTGGGGATTTGAACCTGGTCTCCTTGCTCCTAGCCTGACACATTAGCCATGATACACCCACCACACTGACTCTCTTCCACTGTCTCCTTCTTCATATCTAGGTTAAAAGTGGCTAGAACAGGGGAAAGCTATGGCAAAAGCAAGCGAGTGGAACCATTTGAATTCCTTAGGCTTGGTACGGCTAGGGCTCCCCCAAAACAACATAAACCGAATAAATGAATGACAAACCTCTTCCTTTCCTCTGGATCTGAAGGAATGGATTTATGCAATGGCACTAGCTCTTCTTCATGTGAGATGACTAGTTTTGCATTCACCTGCACGCCTGATATTCGGAATGTTGGGCCTTTAACTTTTCCCAGTCTGCCCCCTTAAAACAAGAATACAAAACAGCTAAATACCAGATATAGTTGTTCCAAAATAACCCCAAATGTGAAGGAACATGATACACCACTAGCAGAAAGAGGCGATCAGCACAAACAAGTTCCAAGATGAACCAGCAATGCATCTGAGGCACACACGGTAATTAGCAGTGCTGAATTGAGTTCAACTCCCAGATAAAGTTACCTCACTGATAGAGCACATATCATGAGTGATAATGGGTAACATCCAGTTTAGGAAACTGTTTTGTGGCCTCTGCATTAAGTCCAGGCTGCTCTGTCCCCTACATGCTGCATGTGCCAGTGCTGGAATCGTGGAGCAACAATGTGCATTGTGCAATATCATCACAGAAGACAGTATGGCCTTCATACAGCTCTCCAGAAACATACAACAGGCACATCCAGACTGAGTCTCTTGGTGCAGTAGAGTCACTGAGGAAGGGCTCTACCCAGACTTAGTCTCTTTCAGATTAGTGCCAGTTCCAAGCAGTCAAACATTATATGAGCAGGGTAGTCATGGACATGGCTGGCAAAATTGGCTGCAAAATAGTGTGACAACAGTCATAAGAAGTAGCTCTGATAGGTCAGCCATATTAGTGATAGCCCAGTTTTATGTGCTGTGTTTGTCCACTGGGTGGCATACTTTGGGGCTGCTTATGCAGACATGTGAACTCTCTTATTTTTGATTACTGTTCTAATCCTTCCCATTTTTCTCAAGCAAGCTATACCTGCTCTTTCTTGTCCAGGTGAGTTGTCCTTTAAAGCCTTGATGCAGCCATTATGCACTAGCTCTCCAAGTCTTCTGAGGTCTGTCTCAGATTTATCCACTAGTTCAGCATCTCTAGCTATTGCATCTAACCTGTAACAAGAGTACAAATATTACAACTCTAGCTGTAATACATGACAGATTTTTGATTTTTTTCCAAAATGGAAACAGGTAGGGGCTCCTGACATGCCCCCAGAGTACCTCAAAGTGTGCTCACTTCATTAATCAGGATGTCCAACCACTGACTTCAACAGATTAGTCAAATCACATGAAGGGACTTAAATGACCATTTATGTTAGGCTCTAGGAGGGTGCAAAATTAATGCAAAGAAAATGTACAAGAATTGATTAATTTTAACAGCTAGGAACATGTTTGCGTTGGAAAAATCTATCCAAATGGTTTCAGTGAATGATCAGACACTAACATCTGTTCATACCTCTTTTTGATTCAGCACTATAAAAATAAGAAAAATATCAAGTGATCAAGGTTACAGTTATCAGGTAGGCTTACCTTTCAAGAGGACCGCCAAATTTCTTGTAACTCTTGATAAACCTAATAAAAATAATTGGATAAATTAAGTGCGAGATTTATTTGTCATACGTGTTTTAAGATATGGCATTAGAATATGTATAGCGTACACACAGAATAAACTAGATAGCGTTAAGAAGGAAATGTGTTGGGAAATTTCACTGAATGATCTATAAATGGATGTCACACACACGACTAAACGTATAAAGGAAATAAAGAATATTCAACACAAAGAGTGATGTATACAAATAAAACTAGACTCAGAATTTTTCTTTTCAAGAGAACAGAAATATAAAAAGCAGAAGTGTCTAGTCATACGTTCAATTGTAGATTTACAGTTTATAGTTATTTCTAAAATCAATGCTTTATGTTGTTAAAACAAGGCAAAGGAGATTCAGGGCAGATTATATTAAACAAGGAAAGCATCTGTGGATCTATGTTTACTACAGTAGTTTTTATTTATAGTCAAAAGATGAAACATCTCTTCATATACTATTAAATATCCTGGAGGAAAGGAGCGGGTGGAGTTGGATATTTGATGGACAGGGGCATAGCCAAGTCAGCAGGCACCTGTGTTCCATAAATGAACATTGCCCACCCCACCTGAATATTTTCAGGGTGCTTCCACACCTTCAATTTCTTAGCTGGCTCACACAGTGAGGAGTTCAATGAGAGAAGCCATGGAACAGCCCCCACCCCCATGAAAACTGGGAGCGCCTGTGTTCACTGGACACCTTTGAACAGCAGTAGCTACTCCCCTGATACTGAATTCACTATCTGTTGTGCAACTATGGATTGAATAAATAGCAATTTACTTCTTAATACACAAACCATATTATTTTGGCAATCCAAGCAGTAGCAGTCATCTGTTTTCAATCTAAAATGACTTTTAGAACCAGCTATTTTGGAAGGTGGGAGAGATAAATTATAAGAACTGCAATAAAAACCCAAAATTCAAATACTTTCCCCCACTTTATTCAAACAAATATGCACCTAACTTATTCCAGCAGTGCTTTTTATTTTCAGCTTAATATAAACCTGCATAAATTAAGTGTTCTTACAGTACCTTTATTAAAAGTTTTCACTTTATTATAACAAAAGCAAAAAGTCATCTGAAGATATATATTAACTGAAACAAATATTTTAAAGAAATAATTTTGAAGCACTGTCTAATAACAGAGGAACATTTCTATCTTTTAAAGCTTAAAAAGATTTCAGCAACAGTCCAGAGAATCATTGTTTGCTATTTTCCACTTGTAGATCTTTTCCTGTTTCTTACCGCCTGATCTCTGCATCACTAAATCCTTTAATGTTTTCCCGTGGAATAGTCCGTGGTCTTCCACGTTTTTTGGGTCGTTTTCTTTCTGAAACGGAGTCACTATCTGATCCAGAATATCTTCTGTTCCTGCAACGTCTCCCTTCATTTCCATTAAAGCTGATCTATGTTTTTCAAAAAGAAATGCAAAAGATGTGTGTCCAAATTTGATGTTAAGCCATTTTCAGCATTTCATACATAACTGGTTTTAGCACAAAAAACAATGGCAGAAGAAGTCTTCTCAAAATTCGAGTGTACCTGTTTTGCACAGTTTCTCATTCTTGGAAGCATATAAATTTCTTCCAATTCTTTTTGTCTTTCTTCTTCTTCTAATCTTCGCCTCTGGACCTCTGGAATTATTTCCTCCCAGTTTCTTGAGTTTTGTTCAGGATCCAGTTCAATGTCATCTTCATCCATGTTAGAAAAATTGGCCACCTGTTAAAATATATGTTTTTACTGAACTTTTGTTTATTCATGGCAGAAAGAGAGATGTATAATTATAAAAACCAAATAAACTCCCCTTTTTAATACAAATCCAACAAAAGAACAGAGGTAATTGGAACAGTTAATACCTTATTTATAAATGGAGTAAATGTGCAGAATATCTTTGAGTGTGTTAAGAAAGAAGCTTGAAGCCACAGGCAACCACTTAGATTTGCACATACCAGAGTTTTTCCTGAGACTTTCACTTTCAGTACTTCCTATCATGAACTCCCAAATTACTTTTTTAAATTCACAACTTTTTAATTATTGCACAAAATGGCCAAAAAGGGCGGTGGGGGGGGGGAAGGAGAAGACAACACAGCCTCTTTTTCAGTCGCAACAAAACCTCAAAATGCACTTAAAAGACTATAAATACTGGATGACATCCAGACTAAGTTATTCAAGAATTACTAAAGGAGTACTTATTTCAGTAGGATTACTCAGGAACAATTTTATCTGGATGCTAGAATCAGTATCTGCTCTCTACATTTCATCCGGCATGCATTCTTTCCTTGCTGAGAGAGTGAAACTCCCTACCTATGACCTAGTTAAAAACATCAGCACATTCTTGTGGGAGGTAGCAACAGCTTCAAGATGCCATCTGTAGCAAAAGTAGTAGCTGCAAACATGAGAATGAAATGGAAAACAGACTATTCATAAACTAGCCTAAAAATATACATTTGTAGCTTGGAATCAGGAAGAAGTCAAATCTGCAAAATTGAGATAAATTTGGTACCCATGACAAATGTTTTTGAACCCATCATCCTTGCAATGCATTGCTGGCAGATGTCTGGAATACGCCACCAATACAACAATCTCATTCCACCCTACATTGCAGTTAAAGAAAAAAAAATATTTACTGCACCAAAAGATGCAATGCAAGAACGGGCATTACACTAAACACAGCTGGACAAAGACACAGGTAATACAATCCTCGTGCCACAAGGAAGTCTAATCTGATAATTATCTATTTAATACATGTCATCTGTACACTTTTGACCAAACGTACTTTTTCTGCATGTCTGTGTTAGAAGCCATGGCCTAAAACTACTGAAAATTTGGCTAACATACAATTACTTATTTAGAACATTTATACCCCACTCCAAAACTTCCCACAAAATAAAAGGGCTAACAAGTAAGATTCTTCTGAAATCACACTCCTATTCCTGAAGGGAGCAGAAGAAATAGATATAAACGTTCTCAGTAGTTTGTGTTCATGATCTTTCATTTTCATAAAACACAAATATTGAAAAAGGTGACAGAAGCTTACATTTCACATCTTTTGGACACATTTTTAGCACAGTTTTTCAAAGGTTCCCGATATGAAATTATATTTGAATTTATCTTTAATTTTTTTTAAGGGTATGAAGAAAACATGTCAAAACCAAAATGAGCCACTATGTGACCTACTTCAACAAACTGTATCGGGAGAAAAGTTAGTTGGAGCTGGCAAGGAAAGGGACTTCTAAAACACACATTGTGCTATACTTCATATGCATTGCAGAATGGAAAGGTGTAGTACCTTAAACTGGGAAAGCAACTCATCTCCCACACTTAATGGGCCAGTTTCATTTTCCCGGGTCTCAGCCCTCTTCAAGATCTCATCTATGTCCATTTCCTGAAAAAAATATACGTACATGTATACATGTATTTTTACAGCTTCAGATATGAGAAGATAAATCAAGAAAATGCAGGAAAGTTAAGCTTTGTTCACCTGTGGCTCCTGTTCTTCACCTTCGGGTTCCTTAAAAAGTTCCTCAGCACCAAATTTCAAAATAGCTGACAGCTCTTCTTTGTTAAAAGGAGCAGAGCTGAAAATGAGGAGAAAAGTTTTCATTTTAGCTATTAACAGAACAATTACTGCATTAACCCCTGATTCAATGTAACCTTTCCAAAAACAGTTGTTGGTCTAAAGCAGGGGTTCTCAATGAAGAAAAATGAGTACATTTTTTCTAATGCATTTTATTTGCCACATTCATATACCAGTCCATATAAAAACTCAGGGCGATTTACATTCTAATCAACCAACCAAAACCTAAAAATCATATAAACAGATTAAAATTACCAAAAAAAGAAAAAAAGAAAAAAAAAACTTAAAATCATCATAAACTAAAGGCCTGATAAAATAGGTGTGTTTTCCAAACTCATTTATAAACAATCAGATGCCGGACTACAATTCCCACCATCCACTGCCTTCAGCCATTATGGCAGGGTACGATGGGAGCTATAGTCCAACATCATCTGGGGACACAAGGTTGACAAAGCCCTGGTCTAAAAGATTACAGTGCTTATTTCATTTAACCTTCTCTCAGTATCAAGACACAAGATACAGGGTGGCTCCCAGGTTTTCTCCTAGGTTTACCAAGTCTTATTATTACACAGTATTAGAGAAATTCTATGTGGCTCCCACACAGAATTTCTCTAATACTGTGTAATACTAAACTTGGCAAACCTAAGAGAAAAAAGTTGTGTGTGTCTGGGGGAGAAGAACTACATTTCTAATTAAGTGAGTAGCCAATTCTTTGTCTGTGGGCTTTTAGGGTCCCTGGACTGTTTTTGTGTCTTTATACTGAGGGAAAGAGTTAAATGATATAAGCACTATAATCTTTTAGACCAGGGGTTGTCAACCTTCTTCAATCACATTCTCAAATGTACAGCAGACTTTACAGATTTCAGATCTGCCAACCCACATGCCCTTTGTTCCTTGGCTCACTTTCCCTGAGCCTCCAACATTCTTTTGCTGGCCAACTACTGTCCTGCCTACAATACATAGCCCTTCCTATTGCCATACATTTTGCCCTCCTACAATTTTATCCTTGGCTGCTTCTTTCAACTACATGCTTCCATTACTCATCATTTCCTCAAGTCTCTGTATTTTTCAGCCATCTACTGTCTTCAAGCACTCTGACTCTCTTGGAAAATTCTTTCTAATTTTTGTAGATAAATAGATAGTACTAGCTGAACCCACACAGAGCATCTGTGCGGTAGTTCACTTCCTTTTTGGGTTTAGTTGGGAGAATTTGTTTGGCTGGTCCTCCCACAGCTCTCTCACTCGCTCTGTCTCCCCCATCGCGCGCCGCTCCCGCTCGCTCTGTCTCCCCCCCCGCGCGCCGCTCCCGCTCGCTCTGTCTCTCCCCCCCGCTCGCCGCTCCCGCTCGCTCTGTCTCTCCCCCCCCGCGCGCCTCTCCCGCTCGCTCTGTACACTCGCCCCACCTTCTGCCCTACTCCCCTCCCCCCAAACCTTCTGCCCCAGCTTGCTCCCTCCTCCGTTTCCACCTCTTTCTATATCTTTTTCTCTCTCTCATTCGTGCTCCCCCACCCCCCCGCCTCCGCTTTTTAGCCTGCTTGTGTTTTCCCTGCTGGCCGCTGCCGCATCCTCCTTCCTCCAGTCCCTGGTGTCGAGCCGCCAAGGGTTCAGCCAGCTCCTTCCTACAGCCCTCCCTCTAGAGAGCATCTTCCGAAGCGGCCAACTGTTTGTCTCTGCCCAGCAAGGCTCCCCCGCTTTCTCTCCCCTCAGCTTCCCCCCTCCCTTCTGCCCCAGTCCATTCAGTTCTCCTCTCCACTTACCCGCTTTCCTTCCTTTCCTCCCCTCCCCAAACGGCCACTTCCCTATGCGGCCAACCGCCGCCCAGCCAATCCGCTGGGTTGCCGGGACGCATCCCCACAGAGGCACGTCTACGAGAATTAATATAATAGATACCTAGATGGAGCAGAACCTGTGTGCAACACAGTCTTCCCTGTTGTGTCCATTCTCTGAATCACTAGATGATCTAAGACCATTTTCTTCTTGGCTCTTTCCAGGATATCTTCCTCTACTGATCCTTTAGTTACAAGACGATAAATATTAACCTATGTATAAGTAAACAAAGGATAAAATTAAAGAAGTTGCATAAGTAATGAAGATATGCAGTTTTATTCATAACTATATTAAAACTGGAAAAGGGGATGTTTTTCCTTCCATAAGGTAACTAGAATAGGGATGTGTACAATTTTGATATTTGTTTCGAGCTCGAAATGAATTGCAAAATTCTCAAATTGATTAATTGAAACAGCGGCCAAAACAATTGTTCTGATGAATCCAGCTCAAAATGATTCAAAAGATTCGGTCATAGGGAACAATGAGGAACTTGAAGCACCCCATTGTTCCCCATGGGTAGCTCCTAGGGACACCAAAGTGGGTTGGGTGGTAGGACATGATGGGTGCTACCTACCACCCAACCCCCAAAGAAAGGGGCAAGTGGGCATTTTTAAAACAATTTTTTAACCTTCCCCCCAAACCCCCATAAGATCGTGTGGGGAAAAGTCAGTTAAAAATTGCCTACTTGCCCATTTCTTTTGTGGGTTGGGTGGTAGGTAGCACCCATCATGTCCTACCACCCAACCCTAGGAGCTATACACGGGGAACTGGGTGTTTCAAGTTTCCCATTGTTCCCTATGATTGTGCATACATTTTGCAACCCTGCCTTGAAAAACACTGCAAGCAAACAATAAAAGGGAATCTGTCCCTCCCAACACTGAAAACACATTTCAAAGTCCAAAAATGGCCAAAAAAGAATCACTGACCCAGAATCTACTGCCAACCACACAATTATGACTCTTTACTTCAGCACTGCAACAGCTGCCACAGCACAGCAAAACCCTGAAGCAGCAACTATAGCCACAAGTTCAACTACAGCAATGTCTTCAGCCACATTTTGACTGAGTATACTTTGCAATGCAGATCAGACCAGAGAGCAGTGAATAATCTCTCTCCTCTCTCTCTCTCTCTCTCACACACACACACACACACACACACACACACACACACACACACACGTCAGAACATCCTGAGGGATCAGGTGTTCAGGTAGGCCCAGCTCAAGCCTACTATTTTCGCTCCAGTGGAAGAAAGCTGCTATCATGTGGCACCACTTCACAAGAGCAGCTGTGGCAGCAGCATATTGGCACCCAGGGCCTGTAGCGGGAATGTCTCACCTGGCTCCAGCCCCGAAGGGCCAAGTGCATCCCGCACAACCAGGTTCAGAGTGTGCGCCACACAACAGGCTGATACAAACTGAGCCTGCTCAGTTGCCCTAGTTATGTTCACAGCATTGGTTGGTGCCCATGAACCCTCAGTGAAGGTTTGGCTGCCCCCAGCAGCCATCCCTGTGGGCTATTTGGTCAGTTTCCAGCACCTGCACCTGCAGGACAGTCCATCTGTGCATTGCTGATGGCCCCTTACTCTCCTGCCCCCACCAGTGAGCCATGAGGGGACAGGAAAGCAGCATGCCTCTCACTGGTGGTGTGCACGCTGGTTGTCAGGCACTGCTGCACGCAGCAGCCCCAACATGGACTCCCTGCACACTTGGTACAGGGAAGGCCACAACCCGCCTGCTGAAGGTGTTGCGAGAGGGGATGGTGTGGTCGGGGCAAGCAGTGGGAGCAGCTGGTGGAAGTCAGCATTCTCCACCACCTGGAATGGCTGGTCATCCAAAGCGGTCATCCTTGGCAATCGCCCAGGTGATGAGATAGGGCTCTGTGCTATCAGACCACTTGCCCACCAACAGCATCCATTGTGCAAAACAACTTCCCCTGCTTGAGAGATGCATCTGCTGGGAGGAGTAGCCTTGCTGCTACTCGAGGTCACACCAGGCCTACTGATGCCAGCAGGAGCAGGGTGATGCCACTGCAGGTGCTGAAGCATGCCCAACATTGTAAGAGGCTTAGGGTCCTCACTCCTGCTGACCTGTGTCCCACAGTGGATGCAGACAGCATGGTTTGGGTCACCAGGACAGAGCTTGAAGTGGTCCCTACACAAGGCTATTGGTCCAGGACCATTTTGGTGGTACTGGGGAAGTTGGTTCATTCAGGGGGGAGCCACTACCACCCTCAGTCCAGGGCTGAGAAGGTCCAGGAAGCAGAAGTACTTCCTGCTCCTCAATCCAGGGGTTTGCACTGCCAATGGGGGTCGGGGAGGATGGAGAGAGTGATCTGGCTGGGCTAGCAGCTGAAGACACATCCTCCTCCGCTGGCACGGGAAGAAGAGCTTCCTCCCTGACAGGGTAGGACCTCCTCTCTACTTCTACTTCAGCCGCCACAGGTGGCTGTGCTACGGGACCAGGCTCCTGCAGAAAAGAGAGCCTGTACATAACCACATCAGTGGGGATGACCTGGGGAGTAGACCCCTCTCACTGTTACCCACCATGACCAGCAGAATCACCCCTCCCTCTGCCTGCCAATCTGCTTCTGGCTTTGCCTCACACCTTCCTGGACATCTTGGGGTTTTCAAAAATTTAAGCCCTAACTCTGATGGTGGGGGGAGAAGAAGCGCCTTTAAGGGGGTGTGGGGTCAGGGTGGTCTGCTTATGCACTATCTATAGCACTGTAGTGCACACACAGAAGGTAGAAAAAATAAAATCCCTCCAAATAAAGAAGCACACTTTCTTGGGGGGGGGACTTTTTGTGGAGGGGAGTGAGCAACAATGGGGTACATCAAAGGGAAGGGCTTTTACTGTGGCCTCTCCTGTCTCCTAACCCACCTCTCTTGTCCTACAGTCCTAATGCACCTAAAGCCTTTCCCCAAGCTAAGCCCTATTTAAACAACTCTAACCTGACCAAGGGGTGTGTGTGTGTTGTGGAGGGGAGAGGTGCTTTGGCTTACACTTCCAGTCTCTTCTGTTGGAGTCTGGCACTGGGACTGAACAGCTGTGGGGAGGGCAGGCGGGCACCACTGGCAGGCAGGCACCCACCCACCCAAAAAATGGAAAATAAAAATAAAAATGGTGAGGCGGGCAGAGGGAGAACCCCCCCCCCAATAAAAAGGGTTGGCTGCCCTGACAGCCATCCCTCCATTTATATTTAATCCATTAGAATGGGTTCTGCCCCTGCGTGGAAGCCTCTCCGTGTCGAGTTCCACAGCTCCTTTACAGCGCCTGCACCCTGCCCCACGTGACTATTTAAGGCGGGAGGAAGCGCAGGCACCTCGGTTCCTTGGAGACCGCTGAGGCAGTCGCGACATTTGATGTAGCAGGTAAGTTCTGCTGTAGAAATAGTACTACAGGGGAGGTTCGGGAGGGTCTAATGGATGTCAACGGATTACTACCAGATAGTTACAGGTGAGCAACCTGTTTATCTGGGGTGTGATCCGTTGAATCCAGTAGAATGGGTCCATAAAGGAGGAGGGAGCAGTAGAGTTATTGCAACACCCTTTTGAGAACATTTCTCCCAAAATTCGCCTCTGCTGCAGACTGTAAGTCAATAGCATAATGCCTCACAAAAGGCTGTTCGGAAGACCAAGTAGCGGCCTTACAAATGTCATGGAAACATATGCTAGATAGGTGTGCTGCCGAAGTCCCATAGGCCCTTGTTGAATGTGCTTTAATGGACCTAGGGGGATCAATGTTTTGTAACGTGTAGGCCATTAAGATGGTTTCCACTAGCCAATGAGAGCCTTTGACGGGACAAGGCCCGTCCCATTGACTTTCCCTTGTAAGAAATAAAGAGTTTCTTTGTTTTCCTTATTGGTTTGGTTTTTGAGAGGTAATATAACAGAGTCCTGCGGACATCCAAAGAGTGTAAGGCCTTTTCCAAAGCAGAAGTAGGGGACTTAAAGAAAGTTGGCAGCACAATGTCCTGGTTGATATGGAAATCCGACACAATCTTCGGCAAGAAGGTGATGTCAGGGCGTAAGAGCACTTTGTCTTGGTAAAAATGGGCATATGGCACAGCCATGTGGAGAGCTGTAAGTTCGCTCACTCTACGGGCCGTAGTAATAGCTACAAGAATGCAGTCTTTAGGGACGTTAACTTTATACTAGCCGACTTAAAAGGCTCGAAAGGAAGCTCTGTCAAAGCTGAAAGGATTAAGGATACGCTCCATGGTTCTATAGGTTGTCGAACGGGAGGATATAGATTAGAGAGACCCTTCAGGAAGCTTTTGCAGGAAGGGTGTGAAAAAACCATTTTGCCATCCCATCTCGGATGTTTAACAGACAGTGCAGCTAGGTGTACCTTGATAGAGACGTTAGAAAGGTTTGTGGTTTTAAGTGTAGTAAGGTAGAGAAGGATCTGACATATTGATGTTTTTAATGGACGGAAGCCATGTTTTGCAGCATAGGTGGTGAATCGCTTCCACTTGCCTGCATAATTCTTCGTAGTGGAGGGTTTTCGTTCATTTAGCAGTTATCTTTCTCAAAAGCCGATCCTCCACGCCGTGAGTTGTAGAGTTAGGACCCCTGGGTGAAGCACCAGGCTGTCTTCCTGCACCAACAGATCTGGATAGGTAGGAAGTCTCTTGTAGGTGTGAGAAGAGAGTTTGAGTAGATGTGGAAACCACGCTTGGTGTGACCAGAATGCACTTCACAGGTCCTTCCAGAATCCTCACCACTACCCTGCTCACCGAGGGCAACGGTGGGAACATGTAACTCAGGTACAGTGACCAGTCTATCTGGAACGCCTCTCCCATGGAGGAGGGATAGTGGCCCACTCTTGAGCAGTAGCGTTTGCACTTTGCATTCTGTGCTTTAGCAAATAAGTCTATTTCCGGAGACCCCCAGAGGTCGAATATCGGCCACAAGTAAAGGTCGTTCAGTTCCCATTTGTGACGGGTGTCTGTCCAGAAGGTGCGGCTCAGGTTGTCCGTCAGGACGTTGTCTGTCCCCTTGATATGTAGGGCTATGGGGGTGATGCTGTTCCTGATGCACCAATGCCAAATCTGAATGCTGAGCCTGCAAAGAGATCTGAACACCGTTCCCCACTCCCGACGGTTGATGTAGGCAATTGCAGTGGTGTTGTTCAATTGCAATTGCACTACCCGACCTCTGAGCATCGGGAGGAAAGCCTTCATGGCCTGGAAAACTGCTAGAAGTTCCAGGAAATTTATGTGAAGCAGCCCCTGGGCCTTTGTCCACAGACCTTGTGCCATTCTTGAACTGCAATGACCTCCCCAACCTCTGAGTGAAGAATCGGTCGTTAACCACACCGATGGGGGCTGTAATCGAAATGGGAACCCTCTTAGTACAATGGTACTCTGTGTCCACCAAGATAGGGACCTTAGAACTGACAAGAAGTATCAACAATTTGTTCCTGGTATCGTCCCTGTGCGAATGGAAGGAGGACAGGAACCAAAGTTGGAGCTTTCTCATCTTCAGTCGTGTGTAACGAACCGTCAAATTGCATGAGGCCATCAGACCCAGTAAGCATTGGATTTGTTGTGCTGGCTGTAGTGGGGAGGTTTGAAATTGATGATAAAGACTTGTAATAGTCAGATAGCGGTCCTCCAGCAAGAAGGCGCATCCTGCATCGGTGTCCAACACTGCTCCTATGTAAGATATGGTGGACACTGGGGTCAGATGAGATTTTTTCCAGTTTATCTGGATCCCCAGGTCCTTGAGAAGGTACAACATATACTTTATCTGCAAAAGTAACTCTCCTTTGTCTCGCGATGTCAGGAGCCAGTCATTGAGATACGGGTATATCTTCAGGCCTTTTGTTCTGAGATGGGCCACTACCACTGCCATGCATTTGGTGAATACGCGAGGGGCCATGCAGAGTCTGAAGAGCAGGACTTGGTTCTGGTAGACTGAGGTGCCTACAGTGAATCTCAGGTACTTCTGGTAGGAAGGGCGGATTCCTATGTGAAAATAGGCATCTTTTAGATCCAACGTCACAAACCAGCGCTCCTGAAACAGAGTGGCAGGATGTCTTGTAACATTGTCATCCGATACTTTTTCACTTGTACAAACTTGTTGAGACGTCTCACGTCCATTATTGGCTGGAGTTCGCCATCCTTCTTCGGGATTTGAAAGTAGTGGGAGTAGAACCCCTCCCGCCGATGGGCCCATCGCACCCGGGCTATTGTTTTCTTTTGTAGGAGTTCTTGTACTTCTTGCAGTAAGGCAGGAGTCGTCTTCGTGAAACGTAGGCCCCAAAATTGTGGTCGGGTCTTGAACTCTATCACATAGCCTGACATGATAATTTTCAAGACCCAATCTTCTCCATCGTTGCATCAGTCTCTTCGGAGAATAAGCCTTTGCCATCAAAAACAGACCTTCAATCTTATCCTTCATATCTTGTTGTAAAGAGGCTGAGCGTAACCAAGCGTGATGTCTTAAAGTAATTGCTGCTGTACTTGATCGAGATTCTGACTCAGCCAAGTGTTTAGCTGTTGACAGGTCAGATCTCCTGCCCTTTGCAGAGTCTTCCTGAACTGGGCTTTCAGTTGGTTGAGTGAGAGCGTGTCCAGGTCCTTTTCTAGGTTTTCCCAAAGGCAGTAACTATATTTAGCCATACATGCCGAATAATTGGCCACTTTGACCGTGAGGCAAGAAGCTGAATACAGTTTTCTGCCTAATACGTCTAATTTCCTGCCTTCTTTGTCCACGGGTATAGTATGTCATCTTCCAGAACGTGATGTGGTAGCACAGTCAATAACTGAAAAGTTGGGTATTGGGTGCTTAAAAAGGTATGTGTTGTCCTGCTCTTGTACTCGGTAGAGACCTTCTAGTCTTTTAGATGTCGGAGTGGAAGTATGAGGAACTGCCCATGCACATTGAGCAGCATTTGAAATAATTGGCAGGAGACGCAGGGTGACTGGTTGGGCCAATTGAGACCGGGCAATGAAATTATACACTGGGTCATCAATTGTTTTAACCTGTGAGGCTAAGTCCAGGCCTAGGGCTGCAGCCATGTTCTTGACATGGAGATGATAGGCTTTCAGCTCTTCTGTTGGGGAGACATGTGAAGGTGTAGCCACATCTGGCGAGGGATCTGCCTCCACGGTTTCTACGTCAGATTCAAAATCCGAAGACCCATGGTGACTGTCCTCTGTCTCATGCAGTGATGGAGAGTGTGGCGCTGGCGGTATGGGTGTTACCGGCTGATGCAGTGGGCTAGATGGGATGTATTCCTCCGTTTGCACCGCCTTGGAAGATAGCTGTAGCATGGAAGTTTGTGTGTGTGTTGTAGACAATGCCACTCGAGTCTGCGTCGCAATGGAAGAATGCTGTAATGCCACTCAAGTCTGCGTCGCAATGGAAGAATGTTGCTTCCGGTTTGGGGCAGAAGGTGCATCACCTGCCGAGAGGTTACGAATTGGTAACGCATTTACACGCCAAACCCTGCTTTCACCAAAGTCATAGTCTAAGCTGGGTGATGCTGTGCCAGGCAAAGCCCTTTCATTTGATGGATAAACCTCATGGCTAAATCCACAGGTGTGTCATGGTGTAGGTGTAGAAAGCTGGGCTGCAGTTAGTACTTGTGACGCGGGAACCACAAGTTTGGGAGGAGCTTCCTCTTCCAAGCATGGAAAACCTTTAAAGGTAGATGGCGTGGCAGTGTTGGATTCCAGCATGTTCAGAAGAGACTGAGCGGTGCCCGGAGCCAATGAAGCTCCCTCATTATCGGATAGATCCTCATGTTCAAGGGCAAATGTCATAGGAGCCCTAAAACGAGGGGTGACCGGTGTGTTCAGGGTCGATGCCTGCTCAATATCTTTCAATGACGAAGGGGATATCTTTCGATGATGATATCTTTCGATGACGAAGGGGACCTAATCGGCGTTGGTGCCAGCATCAAATCCCTTCCTGCCGGTATCGAGAATGTCGACATAGATGGTAAGGCGTCGGGTATTGCTGGTTCAGTCGACCGCATTGAAGTGGAAGGTTCTCTCGATGTCGTCCTGCTCGATATTGAAGTCAATGCCTTCGGTCTCCATTCTGTGTGGGTTGGTGTCGAAGGCTTTGCCATGGAGGGTGATTGTATTGATGCTGACTGTGTCGGTGTCGAAGGCTTCGACACAGATTTCTTCTTTGATGCTGGGCGCGTTGGTGTTGACGGCTTCGATCCAGAGGCTGTTTGTTTCGATGTCGGATGTGTCGGCGTCGAAGGTTTCGATTCAGAGACAAACAGTACATCCTGGGCCGAGCTGGGTGAGTGGGTAGAGCCCGATGTAGACAGCTTTCTAGCCCTTTTGGCGGGATCAGTCGCGGCAGCCATTTTATCCCCCTGCCTTTTCAAGGCGTGTGGGGTTTTTTCGGTGGGCTTTGGGGTTTTAGACTGGGTAGCATCCAGGTCCCTCGAGCCATGAGAAAGATGGGGTGACATAGAGGTTGAAGGAGCAGTCAAAACATCGTCATACAGCAAAGCCCTCAAGTGTAGTTCTCAATTTCTCTGTGTTTGCTTGGAGAAAGACTGACAATTTTTACACGATGTAGTGTTGTGCACCTCATCCAAACAGAACAAACAGAGACTATGGGCAATTTCGCTTTACAATTTCGCTTTACAAATTTCGCTTTACAATGAGAGGGCAATTTCGCTTTACAATTCTTGCAGCGTTTAAAGGTCTTTTTAGATTTTCGGGTATCCATTCCCCCCCCCCCGCCTTCAAGAGTTACGAAAACAAGCAGTGGTCAGAAAACAGTCCAATGTCAAAAAAGCCGAATATCAGTCAAGTCCGTCGACAGTTAAGAGGTAAGTCCAAAAGCGTTATCCAAGGGCAGTCCGTAGTCAGATATCCGTTGAAAACAGTAGAATCTGAATAAAATAGCTAAGGAACCCGAACGAGGAGCCATAGAAACCAGTGTACCGATCTCCACGGTGGTCGCAAAGGAACTGAGGTGCCTGCGCTTCCTCCCACCTTAAATAGCGACGTGGGACGGGGCGCAGGCGCCGTAAAGGAGCTGTGGAACTCGACACCGAGAGGCTTCCGTGCAGGCGCAGAACCCATTCTAATGGATTAAACGGTTCACGCCCCAGATCACTTTGTTTCTTGAATTTAGCAAGGTTTTAGCCTCCCTGCTGTCTCATTTTGATGAGTCAGTATCCGTGGTTCAGTTATCCATGGTTGTAGCAGAGAACAGAACTCCCACGGATACCGGGGTTAGGAACATACGAAGCTACTATATACCGAGTCAGATCATTGGTCTATCTAGCTCAGTATTGTCTACACAGACTGGCAATGGCTTCTCCAAGGTTGCAAGCAGCCCTATCTTGGAGAAGCCAGGGAGGGAACTTGAAACCTTCTGCTCTTCCCAGAGCGGCTCCATACCCTGAGGGGAATATCTTACAGTGCTCACACTTCTAGTCTCCCATGCATATGCAAGCAGGGCAGAACCTGCTTAGCTAAAGGGACAAGTAATGCTTGCTAACACAAGACCAGCTCTCCTCTCATGGGTTCACCTTATGGGAAGCGGAATGCCTATCTGCTGAATCCTGGAGCACATTCTGATTATCTTTCCTGCACCCAGAAGTGCTCACACAACCTGGAAATAGAGCCCTGAGGATCATGGAGGTTTCAGGGAGCTACTTTCAGGTCACAGGGAGCACCTCCAAGGGCAGTGGAGATCAGCAAAAATTACCCTCCCATGGGTGAGTACGTTCTGTTGGTAAACAACACAGCAGTTTGTTAGAAGTGCTGGTGGTTCCTTAGTCTGCATGAGAACCCACTGTCCAAAGGGAGATGGAAGCATTTGCGCTAACAGCCACAATGCTCTCTTGCTCCATTTCACTGATGGCACAAGAAGTTATATCAGACAGGAATAATGTTGACATCCCATTCTAATTTGCTCTGGCCTTGTTGTCAGTGTTCTCCATAGGAACATAGGACGCTGCCATATACTGAGTCAGACCATTGATCTATCTAGCTCAGTATTGTCTTCACAGACTGGCAGCAGCTTCTCCAAGGTTGCAGGCAGGAATCTCTCTCAGCCCTATCTTGGAGAAGCCAGGGAAGGAACTTGAAACCTTCTGCTCTTCCCAGAGCGGCTTCATTTCCTGAGGGGAATATTTTGCAGTGCTCACACACATCAAGTCTCCCATTCAGATGCAACCAGGGCAGACCCTGCTTAGCTATGGGGACAAGTCATGCTTGCTACCACAAGACCAGCTCTCCTCTCCTCTCCTCTCCCTTGCTGCACACCACATTCATATTGGAATAATGTGGAATAAGCACAGAGGAGGAGGACGTCCAGAATTCAGCAGCTAAGCATGTACCTCACCAAGTTTCCCAGATTATTGCTAAGTTATTTACCTGGTGCAGAACTACTCTTTTACTATGGAAGCAAATGCTGACAGATCCCTTTAGGAGAGGAGAGCTGGTCATGTGGTAGCAAGCATGACTTGTCCCCATAGCTAAGCAGGGTCCACCCTGGTTGCATATGAAAGGGAGACTAGAAGTGTGAGCACTGCAAGATATTCCCCTCAGGGGATGAAGCCGCTCTGGGAAGAGCAGATGGTTTCAAGTTCCCTCCCTGGCTTCTCCAAGATAGGGCTTAGAGAAACTCCTGCCTGTAACCTTGGAGAAGCCGCTGCCAGTCTGTGAAGACAATACTGAGCTAGATAGACCAATGGTCTGACTCAGTATATGGCAGTTTCCTACTGCTGTAAAAAGGCATTAGCATAGTCACTGTTACATTCTACCTTGCTACTTAATATGCTAGCACTGCATTTGTTTAGATCAAGCTCCTCCTTTTGGGAACAGGGTGCACTATGGATATCACAAGGGTCTTCAGAGAGAGAGAGAGAGAGAGAGAGAGAGAGAGAGAGAGAGAGAGAGAGAGAGAGAGAGAGAGAGAGAGAGACTGAGACTCCTTCAATTAGACTCCTTCAATATAATCTGAAGCCAAAAACCTCAGCATTAAAAGGCAAGTCAATTAATACAACCATAAAACCTGCATGGCTTTTCTTGCTGTAGTCACCCATGAACACCAAGAGCACAAATGGAAACTACAACAATAAAAGCTATAAGAAAAAGGATTGAAGCCTTTGTCCCAAACAGAACTGGATAGCTTAATAAACAAATTGTTCCTGCTCTGAGCTACACAAGTGCCGAGTTCAAAATCAAAACATAAATACCTGTTTCTTTTGTCCAATTCTATGAGCTCTAGCCTGTGCTTGCAAATCATTCTGAGGATTCCAGTCAGAATCAAATATAACTACTGTATCAGCTGATGCCAAGTTTATACCCAGACCTCCAGCTCTGGTAGACAGTAAAAAGCAGAAATCCTGAAATTAAAGAATAGATTACAATGAGAACACATGCACAGAACAAGAAAGTTAACCAATGTGTTTGTCATTGTAGATAAACTTTCTTAAAATTAGGTTAGAGATATTATAAACCCACTCTTAATAATGTATACCCACCCAAACATTTGTCTACAACAAAAGCGGAGGTAGCTTCAGGTGTAAATTTTTGTCTAAGTACTTCTGCTCTCTTCTGTAATGTGAAATGTTAGATTTTGTTACAGTTATTTATGAAAAAATAAACTCCTTCCATTCCTAGGAAGACAATACACTCCCTAAATGATCAATTGGGGTGTGGGTGGGGTGGTTTACCTCAGAACCTTCTGCATTAAAATGATCCAGTGCTTGCTTCCTCAGTTCTCCTTTTATTGAACCATCTAGTCTCTGGGGGTGGTGAGGAGAGAGAAAAAGACCTATTAAATCATTGACTCTGCAAATGTGTGAACTATCTGATGTCACTAAGTGAAATAAATGCATGCACAGTCACACAGTTTAATAAGTTCTTACCTGAAAAGGAAACTGGCGATATTTCAAATATTCAGCTAGGATGTCCAGCATCCGCACCATTTGAGAGAATATAAGCACTCTGCTGCCACGTTCCCGTAAGCGAATCAGTAGCTTGTCTAGAAGAATCAGCTTCCCACTACTTCGGATTAAATTCTTTAAAGAAAAAGCAAGGTATACCTCTTTTAAAATATAACTACTACATTGGTACAGGAAGAGTACATATGTAAAGATTAATGCATTTTTAAGGGAATTCTTAGCAGTACCAAAAAAAAATTGACCACAAATAATTGAATGTCTAGAGCTGATCAGCTTCCTTTAGGAAGGCAGAAAGAGACTCCTGTATGTCATATTTTTGCAATCAAAATAATTAGCCTGGTGCTAATAATTAGCCTGAGCCAGTTTTTAGATAGATAGATAGATAGATAGCAACTGCCCTTGTGAGCACAACATCTAGGCAATTGGAGGCCCCCTTTCAGCTCTATTATTATCTGGCATTCAAATGAAAGAAGGCAGCCCTTAGCTTCTCAGATGTTTTTTTCTTCAAGTTTTGTTGCTTTCTGGTGTGAGTGAGAATGGCTGTACATTGAACCATCGTGTTCTAATTAACTCTGAATACATTTTTAAAAAAAGAAAAACAGGATCCCAGCTTATGTGTTCCTAGCACAAAAGACTAAAAAGATTCACTGGTAGCATCTGCTGAAGGTTCAGAAACCAACCAAATCCCAAACAAGGTTTCCAGTGGTCAATCCTTTTGCACATCATCCTGCTTGTTCCTTCTCAAGAGTTCCTTGTGTATGTATATGGAGTTCCAATATGCAACAAGCATTTGATGGAATTTATTCTATAAAACCACGTCTGAAATACTGCACATAACACCATGTCAATTAGGCAAATTTCCACTGCTCATTTGAAGCAGAGCTTGGCATTGTTGGTTCAAAAATTTGCATTTGTATTTTATTGTTTGAGAAAAGAATACGATCAGTACCGAAGAAAAGTGCAATATGATGCTTTTAAGCTTGGTAGTCATTTGACATGGCCAGCATCCTGTGCAGCAAAATACTGGCGTTGGGACTGCCGGGGTCAGGACCCTCAGGACCTGCTGTACAATGTGGGGGGGCAGCCTGAACAGTGTTGCGCAACAGGGCAGTTGCACAGTGACTTAAAATAGCATCTGGGCACTTGTGCAGCCCTACACCTGATGGAAACTATGAAAGGGTTTCCAAAGAAAATAGCGCTGGGTGATTGCTCAGATGATGTCTTAAGTCATTGTGCAACTGCCCTCTTGGGCAGCACTGTGTGGGCTGCCTCCCATGTTGTGCAGCAGGTCACAATGTCGATGTTCCACTGTATGGAAAGTCAGCCACTTTAACTGCAACACATTCAAATATAAACCAACTGTGTGAATGCAGAACAGTTGTAAAAAGAGACATGAAAAATTTACCTGTAAGGCCTCCTGTCTATTATAGAATTCATTGTCATCTGGTGGCTTAATGAGGTAGCAATGATTACAACACTTCTTGAGCTCCATCATGATATTCAGAAAGCCTGAGGTACTGCCCTTTGAACCTTTACTTAGGGCTTTGTAATTCCTAGTTAAAATCCATCTACGATACAAAAACGACAGATTAAGAATTACTACTACAACAAATATTTATCTACTGCTTTTCAACAAAAGTTCCCAAAGTGGTTAACATCGAGAAATAAAAATATAAAATGGCTATATAAAAAAAATAAAATGGCTCCCTGTCCCCAAAGAGCTCACAATCTAAAAAAGCAACATAAGATACAATTACACAGTAGACAAGGAGAAATAAAAACAAACAGCAGGTAAGTGGGCACTGTATGAGAAAAATCATCTACACTTTACAAATGGCACCATATCCCTCACCATCAACCTATGAATTATTCAGTTGTTTTATAGTCAATAACTTACTTGTAATATTGCTTTTGTAATGCACTCATCTCCATTCTTAAAATTTGCTCAACCTTCGCAGGTAGAGATTTTTCTACATCTTTTTTAACTCTTCTTAGGAGAAATGGTTCAAGTTCTTTGTGAAGACTTGCATAGCCAAATTCCCTTCCTTTCCCATGTTCCTCTTCAAAATCTTCCCAAGAAGAAAACCTTCAATATAAAATACTCTATATTGTAATAGATTTTAAACATATCAGTGATTAAAAAGATCACTGTAATCTTACACATTAAATTCTGGAAGTAAAACATACATACCAGAAAAACTTACTCAGTCTAGGGGGGGAAAATAGCTTGTGAGTTTCACAAATATAGCAGCAAAATAAAACACTAAAAATGATGTCTGGGTTATGGCATTAAAAATATACTTCACTAAGTTCTAGGATACCTGGGTTTAAAGCATCTTGAGACAGTTAAAGTGTAATGAAGGACTTTATTATATTGTATTTTCCCTTTTCTCCTATCCACCCCTCCCTTTCTCAGGGCCTCATCTACATTTTAATTTCCTCTCACTGATTCTGCTCAAACTTCAGAAAGGTTTTGTCTCAAATCTGGGAACCTGACAATAGTCCCAATATACACAGGGCAAATAAACCAAAGAATTAATGTTTATGCTGATTTTGCTCTTTTATCACATGCAAGTAAAAGTGAGCAAAAAGGATTTTGCTGAGGGAGATAGTAGAAAGATCCAAGACAGAGATCCTACCAGTATGGAAGGCCTGCAAACAAGGGGTGATCTCACTAGTAAGGATGTGCACGGAACCAGTTTGGAGGCCCTTTTATGGACCTCTGAACTGGTTTGAAGGGGGAGGGGGTAGCTTTAAGGACTGGGGAGGGTGCTCTTAGCGCCCAGCCTGTTTCCCCCGTCAGTGCTGTGTGCAAAATCGGAGATGGGATGAGAGCTCTGTTGGGCAGGGCCCTGATTGTTTGCCTTGGCTCCACCCCTTCCAGGTGACTACTATTTAAGATCAAACTGAGCCAGGGGTGTGAGCCTCTAGGTGTGAGCAGAGGGCGAGAACACAAGGGCTCCCATCCTTGTGGCTCTTAGCTAAGTGGGGAATGGCCAGTGGACTGCAGTATCCAGAGGGCTGAAGAAGCACAGCGAGCTTGGTGCTGAACAGGAGCATTGATGGAAACAGCCATTGATGGCAACAGACCCCACGGCTGTTAGTTTTGGGTGACTTTAATGTCCGTGCTGAGGCTGCCTAGTCTGGTGTAGCTCGGGACTTCATGTGCTCCATGATGACCATGGGCTTGACTCAACTGATTTCTGGTCCCACACATGTGGGTCAATGGTGCTCCATGGATAGTCCAGGAGGCCTCTATACTTTTATCATGGACAGATCACTATCTGGTGAAGACTGAACTGAGGGTAGATCTATACCTCTGTGGGTGGGGGGTGGGGAACAGTTAGGATTGTCCTCCCCCAGAGGCTTATGGATCCTAATGGATTGCTGATGGCTCTGGGGGAGTTTCCTGCTGAGAGAGTGGATGATCCTGTTAATGACCTGGTCTCCCTTTGGTATGAGGAGATGGGTCAGGAGACTGACACGATCGTGCCTAGGAGGCTTCTCCCGAGCTGCTGAGCCCAAGCGACTCCCTGGTATACAGGTGAGTTGCAGACAATGAAGCAGGCTGGTAGACAGCTTGAGCGTTGTTGGCAGAAAACTCAGAATGAATGTGACCCAACACAGGCTAGAACCCATATTAGGGCCCACTCTATGGTGGTGATGGCAGTGAATAAATGCTACTTTTCCGCCACCATCGCGTCAACTCAATGTTGTCCAGTGGAGCTTTTTTGAGTGGTTCAGGACCTCCTAGGTGAGGACCCCAAAGACCATCAAACAGAACCTTCGGCAGCCTGCTGTGACCAATTTGCATTACTTATTGCAGAGAAACTCACCCATATCCATTCTGACTTGGATGCTAAGATTTTTGCAGCACTGGAACTGGATGTTGCCAGTGCACCGTCTGGTCTTGTTATATTGGATGGTTTTCAGACTGTGTTGCCTGAGGGGGTAGACAGGCTGCTTGGAAGGCTGAGGCCTACCATGTGCGTCCTCAACCCTTGCCTTTCATAGTTGGTGAAGGCTTCTAAGGAGGAACTGGATCCATGGGTGGCAGGGGTGGTGAATGTCTCTCGAGCAAGGGGTGGCCCCCATTTGCCTGAAGGAGGCAGTCATTAGGCCCCTCCTTAAACAGCTCTCATTGGACCCAGATGACCTAAATAACTTTCGACCTGGTGGCTCCACTCCTACCTGGAGAATCGTACTCAGAAGGTGGTGCTGGGGGATGCCTGTTCCACCCCTTGGCCTTTGGCCTATGGGGTGCCACAGGGATCTATTCTGTCCTCCATGCTGTTTAACATTTACATGAAACCTCTGAGAGAGGTCGTCTGTGGGTGTGGGCTGCGGTGCCATCAATATGCTGATGACACCCAGCTCTACTTATCTTTTAAGTCAGCAGACACCAGGGAGGCAGTGGGTGCTCTGAACCATGGCTTGGATAACTTAACTTAATCCACATAAGAAGGAAGTGCTCTGGATTGGTAAATCTGAATAATGAGGTAAATCTGGTCTTGGATGGGGTCACACTCCTTCTGAAAGACAAAGTCCACAGCTTGGGGGTGTTTCTGTATCCAACGGTGTCCTTGAAGGCATAGGTGGCAGTGGTGTGCAAAAGCTCCTTTTACCAACTACAGCTCATATACCAGCTGCGACCCTACTTGGAGAAGTCACACCTGACCTCAGCCACTCATGCTTTGGTAACATCCAGATTAGACTACTGCAATGCGCTCTACATGGGGCTGCCCTTGAAGACTGTTTGGAAGCTTCAGCTGGTCCAGAATGCTGCTGCAAGGATGCTCATGGGCGCAAGTCACTTTATGAGTATCATACCCATCCTGCGACAGCTTCATTGGTTACAGGTCCGCTTCTGGGCTAGATTCAAGGTGCTGGTCCTGACCTTAAAGTTCTACACGGCTTGAGGCCAGGGTAGCTGTTGGGCCACATTCGCCAATATGAGCCTGGCAGGCCCCTCCGTTCATTGTCTCAGGCCCTGCTCGTGGCCCCACCACTAACAGATATCCGTTTGGCGGGGACTAGAGACTGGGCCTTTTTGGTTGTGGCCCCCTAGGTTCTGAATGCCCTTCCTGGAGAGCTTCACCATGCTCCCTCCCTCAGTGTTTTTAAAAAATCAACTAAACACACATCTTTTTAAAAAGGCTTTCCCCCATCTTCCACCTTGGGGTTTTCTTTTAACGAAAGGCGGTATAGAAATGTAAAAAAATAAAATAAATATCTGGTAGATTCTTTAATTTTTAATTTTTGTAATTCTCAATTTTTAGCTTTTAAAATAACTTTTAATTTGAAACTTAACACTGATTGTGGTTTTTAACCTGACTTTTAACTTGTTTACTTAATTTGGTTAATTTTATTATATATTGTATCTATTTTATTGTTGTGAGCTGCCCTGAGCAGTAGTGTACTGGAGGGGCGGGGTATCAATATTTTAA
Organism: Hemicordylus capensis; assembly: GCF_027244095.1. NCBI lineage: Eukaryota > Metazoa > Chordata > Lepidosauria > Squamata > Cordylidae > Hemicordylus > Hemicordylus capensis. Next base: position 65,862,815 of record NC_069658.1, read on the forward strand.
ATAAAATAAATAAATAAATAAATACATTGTATATATCAGCAGTATCAAGATGTAATATCCCTTCCTCTTCAATCCCAATTCCCAGTGACCATCAGACACAAGAGGATAGGAAAACTATTTCCAAAAGAGTGATTCTTTCAAGCAGATGTCCAGATAGCAGCTAGCACTAGCAATTAATTGTATCTATTTTTTAAAAAAATGATAACACCAGACCAGCCAATTCAGTCTCTTGCTATGGCAATTACTGGCATTTTAAAAAGCAAAAGTTAAATGCACTGTCAGCAGTAGTAAAGATATTGCAGAGCAAGACAGTAGCTATAAGGTTGTAGTAGTCCTTACTCCATTGTTTGATCATGAAATAAGGCCACCAACACATGCAGTATAAAAAGTTGACCTACTTTTCTGGCATGATGAAGTGCAGCAAGGACCAGAGTTCTTTCAGGGAATTTTGAAGAGGTGTTCCAGTGATTAGGAGACGATGGTTGGACTTAAAGTCTATTAACGTCTTGTACAGGAGAGAATCGTCATTTTTTAATCGATGGGCTTCATCCACTCCTATAAATGCCCAGTTCAGACCACCAAGGAATGACTTTCCAAAAGAACATAAAAATTAATTACATCCTGCCTCATAGAAAAAGCATTTAGGATGGCAATGAAAACAAGCTATGTTGAAGAACATTTAACACTTTCCCTCTTTTTAAAAACTTTCTTCTACAAGAGAACAATTGAAAATAACTGACTTTTCCCAGTAGCAAGACTCACAAGTTATTCTCTCTCTCTCTCAAAAAGAAATGCTGATAGGTATATCTTGTTTCTTTAATACAACAACAACAAATATTTATATACTGTTTTTCAACAAAAGTTTCCAAAGCGGTTTAGAGAGAAATAATAAATAAATAAATTACTCTGACCATACTCTGATATTTGGAAGTGAATGGCAGTAAAATTACTTACCTTATCCTTCAGCAGAATTTCATAAGTTGTTAGTAGGATGTTAAATTTTAACCGTTTGGTCTGCAGATGCATCCATTCGTGCATTCTTATCTACAAATAAATTCCATGAGATATTTGGTTACATAATTTGTAACTATTTCCATCTAATGCTGTTAGCTTCTAAAGCGTAGTATGTGTACATGTTCATATAAAGACTGGTATATGCCAAGTGCCAATCAATGTGAAGGAAGCATAGGTAGAATGGGATCAGGACAGACATTCATCCCAAAATGAGTAGCTACCTGTAGTGCTGCACTGCATTTTTATTGTGCAGTTCAAAGGACTACACAACCAACAACACTTCTTTCACCAGCACAACTTGGCCTATTCCTTTGCAAATCACTGTAGCTGTTCTTGGTAGCTGCCTTACGAGTCAGAGGGCTTGACCTCTCTCAGTATAAATCACATACGGACACTGCATAGCCTACTCCATTCCCTTGCTCAAGCTGGCTCTCTTGACAACAACAGGAGGCTGCATTGGAAAGACATTGTAACTAGAGGCAGAAGAAAGGAAAGTGGCTTTTGAATATGCCTTCCTTTGCACATTTCACACAGGAAAACAGAGTTTTGCCTTTAACTTTCCAGCCTCATTGAAGACAATGAGGCCCTCTGGGAAAAGTGTTTTAATTTTTTTCATCTGTGTGCAGAATGAGTTTTGTTCTGGGCGGCAGTATCAAGGCAGTGTGCGCGCACATGCATTCAGAGTGGGGTCTTCCTGTCCCGATTCAACCTGAGTGGGATCTAAAAATAACTGAGCAGACATCAAAAACCGTGTGAGCATACACACACGCATGCCTTAGAGCAGGCATCCCCAAACTGCGGCCCTCCAGATGTTGCTGAACTACAACTTCCAGCATTCCCAGCCACAAAAAATAGTGTCTAGGGATGCTGGGAGTTGTAGTTCAGCAACATCTGGAGGGCCGCAGTTTGGGGCTGCCTGCCTTAGAGGGAACACTATCTGGGATGACAAGAGAAAACTATGCAAGTTGCCCCAAGCAACTTTGCAAGGGGAAAGAGAAAAGTAAAGAAAAGGGAGGAGGGAAATATCTATCTGTGTGTCTGTGTGTTTGCTGGAGGCCCTTTTGAAGAAATTCCAAAGGAGGTGGTTTGAGCCTGGTCATTTGTGCCTCGAGTGAAAATTCTGGATTGACCTGTTCTATGATCCATTTGTTTGTTTTCCTGGCTGTCCATGGTATCCTCAAGTGTCTTCTCCAGCACCAAAGTTCAAAAGCGTCAATGCTTTTTCTATCTTGCTTCTTCAAAGTCCTGCTTTCGCATCCACAGAGTGTCATGAGGAAAACCACTGTCCAAACAATTCTAATCTTTGTAGGTGTAGACATGCCACAGCATCTAAATATATTTTCTAAGGCCTTCATTGCAACTCTACCAAGTGCTAGCCTGTGGCGTATTTCTTGACTGCTGGATCCTTTACTGTTGACAGTCAATCCTAAAAGGCAGAAGCTATCCACCACTTATTTATTTAATACATTTCTATACCACCCAAAACGCAACTCACGATCACTTCAATGCCTTGATTGCCAATTATGAGGCTGGGTGCTGTACCCATTGTCATTAGTTAAGTCTTCTTTACATTTAGTTGCATTCCCATTTTTTCACTATGCTCGACTTTCATTACTAGAGCTAGCAGATCATCTGCATTCTCAGCTATCAGAGTGGTGTCATCAGCAAAGTGCAGGTTATTGATGTTTCTTCCTTCAACTTTAAAACCAAGCTCATCTTTTTCCAGTCCAGCTTCTCTTCGTATATGTTTAGCATATAAACTGAATAAAGAAGGAGAAAGTATACAGCCTTGTGTTACTCCTTTGCTGATCTGGAACCAGTCTGTTTCACCATGTTCACCAGAGAGGAGATCTGGTCTTGTGGTAGCAAGCATGACTTGTCCTCTTAGCTACGCAGGGTCCACCCTGGTTGCATATGAATGGGAGACTTGATGTGTGAGCACTGTAAGATATTCCCCTTAGGGGATGGAGCAGCTCTGGGAAGAGCAGAAGGTTTCAAGTTCCCTCTCTGACTTCTCCGAGATAGGGCTGAGAGAGATTCCTGCCTGCAACCTTGGAGAAGCCGCTGCCAGTCTGTGAAGACAATACTGAGCTAGATAGACCAATGGTCTGTCTCAATATATGGCAGCTTCCTATGTTCTGTCTGGACTGTGGCTACCTGTCCTGTGTATAGATTTCTCATGAGAACAATGAGGTGTTCTGGATATTCTACAACTTGACATGGTCGACGCAATCAGAAGGCTTTTCTGTAGTCAATAAAGCACATATTGGGATTCTTTGGTTCTCTCAATTATCCAGCATGCATCAGCAATAATGTCTCTTGTTCCTCGGCCTTTTCTGGAACCAGCTTAAACGTATGGCATTTCCCTTTCCACGTAGGGCTCTAATCTGCGTTGGATGATCATGAGCATTATTTTGCTAGCATGTGAAAATAAGGATATTGTGCGATGGTTTGAGCACTCTGTTAAGTCTCCTTTCTTTGGTATGTATGCAGACTGACCTCTTCCAATCTGTTGTCCACTGTGTTGTTCTCCAGATTTGCTAGCATAGTTTGGTTAGAGCCTTGACTGATTTTCTTCTGTTGCCTGCCATATTTCTGTAGCTATTCCATCAATTCCTATAGCCTTCCGACTTGGTAATGACCGGAGTGCTGATCTAATCTTTCTGAACTAGAAGTTCTTTCAAGTAGGCAATATCTTATCTTGGATGTTGATGTCCTTGATGTACAGATTTTCAGTAAACTCCTTCCATCTCTGAATCAGTTACTATCTGCCCTTTGGCATCCCTTAACATACCAATTCGAGGTTGGAACCTCCCTGAGAGTTCAGAGATCTTTTGAAAAACTTACCTTGTTTTCCCGTGCCTATTTCCATCCTCAAGGTCTTTTACAGATGCCATTGTAGTACTGCTCATTGTCTCTTCTAACAGCTTTCCGAAATTCCCTATTAAGTTCCTTCCTGAGGTTTTTATCTGTTTTCTGACTGAAAGTGTCCCATTCTAGTCCATTTTAATTCACTGATGCCCCAAATGTCAATCTGTAGTCGATTCATTTCATCTTTCACTGTGTCGAGCTTTCCCATATTCATGCTTCTTACATTCCACGTTCCCATTGTAATTCTGTCTTTGCAGCTTCGGATTTTCTTTTCCCGCATGGCAACATCAGTTGCTAGAAGTCCAAAAGGCTTTAGTCTAACTGCGTAATAAACACCATCAGTACTCTGAGAGATCCTTAGCTCTTCCTCAGTAGCAGGCTGAGTACCATCTGACCTGAGATCACCTGGCACTACATCGACAATCATTCCATTTTGTCTATCCATGTGGTTTTCTTGGTAAAATACAGGAGTGGTTTACCATTGCCTTCTCCCGCGCAGTATGAAATGATGCCTTTGTCGTTGTCACTGAAGTGATCATCTGCCTCCAGCACCTTCCTATATTGCTGCTGCCCAATACAGGTCCCTGCTTGCTTTAACTGGGCAGCTGGGATGACCTCCGTACTTTGGGTGACCCTACTGAGAGCATACCTCCTGGCATACTTCGCTCATCACTTACAGGAACACCTCCCCACCATGATGAGGCAGCATAGCAGGACTTGGGGTGGTGGTGGTGATGGTATTGTACTTAAAATTGTACTTTATACTAATATGGATATTGGGGAATCAACCCCTACTGCATGGTGTAGCATAGGAAACATATTAAATTATTGTGTTAAGTTATTGTGCTATTAACATATAGTGATTGCATTATTCTATTAGCATTTTGTAGTGTCTCTTTGACCCTACAAAATGCTAATATAATAATGCAATCACTATTGATGTCTATAGATGTTTAGTTCAGAATCTGTTCCTTTCATGTCTTGTGGGGAAGAAGCATTCAGACTGAACACACAATGTCTTTTCTAGATTCCCTCCAAGGGTTAATAGAGTTCAGTGGCAATGTGTTGTCACTGCTATAAGAGAACCTCTTTATAACTGATCAATAACAAAGTGTACAGCATTATGCTTATGAAAAATTATTATTTATTTCTCTTGTATTTGAGGGATAAGCACATTTGCAAAATAAAAAAGCTGTTTTAAAATAATATGCAACTGAAGGTAAACTGAGAAAATTAAATCCAAAGTACATAACCAAATTGTGTTTGTGGTAGTTTTAACAGAATAGATAAAGCCTGCAGTTTGGAAGTATCTACTTCCTAAACTAGGATAATATATTAAGCATTTCTAAACGAAAAAGTAGCATTTGAAATATAGATTTAGTATTTCAAGTCAGATTTAGATTTAGTATTTCTTTCTTATTCAACAAAAAATCAAATACTAGCTTCATTTACAGCCTTTCTGCATAAATGTCAATTTCCAAAACAAACTGGAACATAAAACAAATCCCTTTCAGTATTTAAATTAATTCAAAATAGCCTTAAAATACTAACATTGTATTTCTAAGCTACTAATTTGGGATTGATAGGAAATATTCCTTGACATTTTTGTCATTTCTTGACATTGATACTGAACACAAAGATTCACTTACCACATTTCTGCTTGTAATGTCTCCTAAATAAACTACAGCATTCATTTGGGGAGCCCATGTCTGGATTTCTCTTTGCCAAGATGTCAAAGTGGAAAGTGGCACTACCAGCAAGAAAGGTCCATACAACTGATGTTCATGAAACAAGTAATTCAAAAAGGAAATTGTTTGTATGGTTTTGCCCAATCCCATTTCATCTGCAAGAATGCAACTGTTCCCCCTGCAAAGTGGGATGAAATATACATGTTTAAATACCACTCTGGAGCACCATCTACACCAACATATTAGGTAATAGTTGGAAATAACACATATCTGAAGATTTGGGTTGGCTTACAATTTTAGCTTATTCACTTTACATCAGAATGGAAACAAAACAGGATACGGTAACTGTTTTCATTTTTGCAGCATCAATTAAAATTAACTGCCACACACAGAAAGTTGTTCATTGGTTAAATGACAGACGTATCTGGTTGCATTTTCTATAACTTTGTATGTGTATTTAACATATTAAAAAAGGACATTGTAGAACTGGAAAAGGTGCAGAAGAGGGCAACCAAGATGATCAGGGGCCTAAAGCACCTTTCTTATGAGGCAAGGCTACAACACCAAGGGCTATTTAGTTTAGAAAAAAGACAACTGTGGGGAGACATGATAGAGGTCTATAAAATCATGCATGGTGTGGAGAAAGTGGATCGAAAGAAATTCATCTCCCTCTCACATAACACTAGAACCAGGGGTCATCTCATGAAATCTATTGCCAGGAAATTTAGGACCAACAAACTGAAGTACTTTTTCACACAAAGCATAATCAACTTGTGGAATTCTCTGCCATAAGATGTGATGACAGCCAACAACCTGGATGGCTTTAAGAGGGGCTTGGATAACTTCATGGAGAAGAGGTCTATCAACAGCTACTAGTCGGAGGGCTATAGGCCACCTTCAGCCTCAAAGGCAGGATGCCTCTGAGTACCAGTTGCAGAGGAGTAACAGCAGGAGAGAGGGGATGCCCTCAACTTCATGGAGGAGAGGTCTATCAACGGCTACTAGTAAGAGGGCTATAGGCCTCCTCCAGCCTCAAAGGCAGGATGCCTCTGAGTACCAGTTGCAGAGGAGTAACAGCAGGAGAGAGGGCATGCCCTCAACTCCTGCCTGTAGGCTCCCAGTGGCATCTGGTGGGTCACTGTGTGAAACACGATGCTGGACTAGATGGGCATTGGGCCTGATCCAGCAGGATTGTTCTTATATTATTATGTACTTACTTGCACCAAGAGTGAGCCAACCAGTTCAGTCCGTTTAACTGATAATCTCTAAGCTCTAAACTTTCATGACCTCCAATATAAGATGGCTGTTTCTTTAGGGCAACAAACCTTGGCCTCTGTTTTAAAACCTGGGAAAGCAAGAAGAAATATTAGCTCTACTGCTAACCCTATTTTAAACTGCACATAGAAAATAAACTATGATTAAGTGGATAAAATACTGGCTGACATTCCAACTACTCATGAGTAGTCCAATTTAAATGACTATCTCATCCCATTAATTTCAGTGGGACTACTCATGAATACCTTAGTCTGGAAATCAGCCTATGAGTCTACTACAGTAAACAACCAAATTCCACCGATATCATAATGCCTCTAAAAACCATCTTCAAACCACCAGATGGTGTCTTAGGTACAGCCCACATACAGGATACCATTTCAACTGCTGTTTGTGAGAAGTAGGTGTATCATAAAACTAAAATAATGAAAAGTACACTTACCTTACAGTCCTTAAAAGGTGTGGTTTTAGACTGATTTCTGCTAAAATACTCATCAATGCGTGATTGGAATTTTTTTGCAATGAGAGCACCATCTTCCCAGCTGCACTCTGAATAAGGGAGACCTTGCCATTTGCAATAATAATCAGGATAACCTGCAGCGGACTTCTGATTAGAATGGGCTATGGAATACATTTTAAAAGTGAAGTTTATTTATTTATTATTATTTATTTAATTAATTTATATACCGCCCTTCCAAAATGGCTCAGGGCGGTTTACAATTAAAACAACTCATAAAACAATGAAAAGCTAAAACAAATTAAAAACAATAAAACAACTAACAATTTAAAAACATTTTAAAACAAAAATTAAACATTGTCCCCAGACCCCAGCTCAAGAAAACACGTAGACTTAGTATAGAAGAAAAGGGCCACAACTTTGTTAACTATTACACAAAGCATGGCAGACTGGAACACCAGGTGATTAATCACCCTTAGAGAACAGTGCGGGCCAATAGAAGCAGGTCAGAACTCTGAAATCCTACCCAGCGCCCTACTGGGCGACACACCCTGGCTCGGGAATGGGCAGGTACACTCCACCCAATTCCTTCAAAGCCGACCCCCGCTTCTGTAAGAGAGGATCTGGATACTTCTAGGCATTCGTCCACCCCGGACCGCACAGCCCAAAGGTTGGAGAAGTCCTGAAGCAGGGTTCATGGCAATCATTCTCCCCGTGCCACACAGGCTACAGAGGAGCGATTAACCAATCACCCCTTTTACATATCCAAGGGTGCTCACCGATGTTCTAACCCTCAAATTACCACCCCGCCCGCACTGTTCCTGCCATTGTGGCTGACCTAACTCTAACTATGCACCCAGGACACAGAACGGAGTAGGCGAAAAAACCCCCAACAGTGGCCAATGCGTTGGGAGCAAAAAATTCCTACTCGGCCCCTTCAGGCAGCCAGTCGCTAGACCCGCTCTGTACCGGGGGGGAAGGGAGGGGAGAGCTCCTTCTCCTGTGGTTGCCTGGTCCCAACTGAAAAGAGAATGAAGAATGAATGAAGAATGAATGAAGAATGGGGCGGGGATCGGCCAGTCCTGGCCGAAACCCCGCCCCTTGACCAAAAGGGTCAAACGGAACCCTTCCTGGTCTTCGTGCAGGACAGGCTTCGTGCAGGACAGGAGTTAATGTGTTACTTACTTATACAGCTATAGAATTTGAATGTGTATAAAAGGGTAAAAATCTCCTAAATACTAACAACATGTAAATTTAAGAGGGGAGAAATTATTTGGCACAACACAGACTAGTTTTGCAATAGCATAAATGATGTTGTAAAAGTAAAAGGCCATAGCATATAGTCATTGCAGAAAGAAATGCAGCCCTATTTCAGTCTAATTCTTACACTAGTACTACCTCTTGTCAACTCTGCATATATACAAATGTAGAATGCCTTGCACAACTTCTTGCATAAGCTAGTACCATATATGTTCAAATAAGGAATTCCATGCTCAGCATGCACTCTGATGGTTTCTTTTCTGCTAGCTATAGTGCATCTCAGTGGAGCACCACAGCCACACAAAATACTTTCAGGAGTGCCACTGCAGATGCTACCCATCTTCTTTTTACTTAAAAGCCTTAGGACGTATGTAACAAATCTCATGGTACGTGGCACATCTCACAAGAGTTCTGACAACACTCAATGAAAGAGGGAGAGGAGAGGAGGCATGGAGAAGGAGGCTGAGGAGCAGATGGAGGGGCAGCTGCTGCCAAGAAGGAGCAGGAGGGTCAAAGAAAGAGCAGTGGCATCGCTCACTCCCTCCCTCAGCTCCAACTGTCAGAGTCTTGACGCCTCACTGAGCCTCCTCGCGAGGAGGATGGCTGAGCTGGGACGTCCCATCTGGCCTGCACGGATGGCCCTCAGTACTCTCTCCCAGGCTCCCACTCAGGCTTGGTCATCCTCCTCGTGAGGAGACTCTGCAAGGCGTCAGAGTTCAGCAGTTGGAGCTGAGGGAGTGAACGGTGGTTGAGTGAGCTGAGAGAGTGGGGGAGCGGAGGAGAAGGTGCGGCTGCGAGTGGTGGTGGGGAGCAGAGGTGTGGCTGCGAGTGGGGTGGCTGAGGGGGGAGTGGAGGAAAGGGGGTGGCTGTGAGGGAGGGAGGAGAGGAAAGGGGGTGGCTGCAAGTGGGGGAGTGGGACACAGTATTGGTGGGGAGGAGAGGAGGTGGCTGTGAGTGGGGTGGCTGAATGGTGGGGAGCAGTGCGGTGGCTTCAAATGGGGTGGCTGCAAGTGGTGAAGGAGAGGGGTGGCTGAAAGTGGTGAAGGGGAGGAGAGGGGTTGGCTGCAAGTGAAGTGGCTGAAAGTGGTGGAGTGGAGATGGGGAGGGGGGTGGCTGCAAGTGGGGTGGATGACACTGAGCAATAAAGCAGGGGCTGTGGTGGGACTTTAAGGAGAGCAATAAAGTCCTAGAGCGCAGATGTTCTGCTCAGGGCCAGCTAGTTATTTGAATACTATTACTACTATGAATACAAATTACTTCTAAGTACATAATAATAAGCGTGCTATCCTGGTACATCATTATTGTTTCTAGTTTTTAAAAAACTGTCACCTACCAATTATTCTCTCTACTATTTGATACTGTTTATGCAAATCATCTGTGAGTTCTTGCTGGCAGTTGTAATATTCCACATCTTCTGGAGAAGCGTTTTTTAACCTGGAAAGATGTACAATATTTATTACATCATTGTAGGATTGTTATAGTTTGTCATTCTTAAAGCTTTCAACCAAAGCATTAGAGGAAGAAATTTATTTAGAAACATTTCTTTGTAAACACACAGAAGATTAACTTTACGGAAGTAAAAGGTTAATGGTTGGGATTCAAGAGCAGCATGCACAGTGGGGTTTTTCACACCCTGCTTTCCACTACATCTCCCTTCACTGCCTAAAAAGCCACTCCTTAAGGTCTGAGGACCCTCCAGAGATAGGAAAAATGGGCCTCTCAAAGTAGCAAAAGGGGATGTACCTGGAAGGGGAAATTGCCAATACATTTGGCAAATAATGCATCTCTTCTCACGATTTCCCAGGCCACTGGCTTATAGAAGCAGACACAGGAAATTTAACTGATGAATATATCAATCACTTCCCACTGAAGCACTGAGTACCTGTCGCTGACAACAAAGTATCCTGGATTATATCAATCAGTAATTCCATCCAGAATAGCAAAGCAATGCAGACTTGATAGACTAAAGAAAACAAATGGAACCCATGACAATATGTTACATCAGATCTGAAATCTCATGTATTATATTGGTGAGCAAGGAGCAGAATAGGGCATTGATGGGAAGCAGGAAGGTGAAATGTAGAGTTTGAAGGGTCTCATCAGAACAGTCTTCTTATTTGGTATAGTATATTTAAAGGCTGCACAACTTCAGCAATCCAGCTGTAGTCGGGCTACAACTCTGTTAACCCTAGTCACAGCTGCCAATAGTGAAGGATGATGGGAGTTGACAGCTGAAGATAGAAAACTGTGAAGTCCTAGACTATTTCGTCACTTTCACAATTATTTCTTTTTTGGCTTCTTTTTGTTAAGGTTTGTTTCTTTTTGTGTTTAGGATATCTTCTCTGTTTTTATGCTTGGCATTATCTCCTCCTTTTTTCCTTATATAGCCTGTGCCATGAAACTATTAACACCAACTATCACCCACTGCCAATAGTCTGTCTTGCTCTCTCCCTCACTCCCCTTTCCCACTTGCCTCTCTCACTCTCCTCTCCCCACACTTCTAGTGTTATCGGCTGTTCATTGACAGAGGAGGTGAACCTCTTTTCAGAACCTTTATTTTAGGCTGCAAACCATATGTGCTCCATGCTTTTGAGGGTGTGGTTTTTGGGTCTCAGGGAGGGGGAGGTTTGGGCTTCTTCCAAAAACTAACATTTTTGAGCACGCCTTGTGGTCCCTCTCAACACCCTCAAAGGCCCCCCACCATTAACGAAAACTTGCAGAGGTTCTGTGCCTATCCAAATGTTCCATTAACAGTCAGCCATATATTAATACATTACAAATACTTAATTCTCATGAAAAACTAAGGTATACACTTTCAGCCATTATAACCTTCCTCCTTTATCTAAATTACTTACTATGACTATTATTTATTTATTTATATACCACTTTCCAACAAAATGTCTGAGCTGCTTTGATCAGAAAAAAGAAGAAAAAGGGAAGAAAACCCTGTTCACAAAGGGCCCAGTAGGTCTAAAAAGAAACACAAAAGGTAGACACTAGCAACAAGCCACTGGAGGGATAGTGTGCTGAGGTACATACAATAGGATCAGTTGTTCTTCCCCTGCTTCAGGGGCATAGCAAGGTTGGAGTGGGCCCAGAGACAAGATTTTAAAATGGTCCCCCCTCACTGAAGCTCAGCTCATAAAGTAAAGAAATCTTAAATGAGGCTGAATAGTGGTAACAGAAAGTGTGTGTGTGTGTATAAACCTATGTGCCACAATAAAACATCATCCTAAATTATTTTTAAAAAGGATTTGTAAATTGTGGACAATGCAAGTCATTTAATGGTACTAGAGAAAGACATGATGTTCTGGTAGCTCCAGGTCTTAACCTGGTGGGTGCACAGCTGGGGGAGTCAGTCTTGTGACTTGCCTTTGGCGGCCCCCCAAAGCAGTGGGCCCCCAGACAACTGTCTCCCCTTGCCCTATTATAGTTACGCCCCTGCCCTGCTTAATATAAACAGAATCACCAATTTGAAAGGTGCCTCTTTGCCCAATTAGCATGTACAAACTCATTTTAATATTCAAAATTAAAATATTAAGCATCCTGAATGAGGGCTGAATAGCTTACTCATTCAATGAGTACTGAAGACACACTGAATCTGAACATCAACAGCACTCAAGGACTTTGAATTTTAAAAACAAGCTATTTATTTATTTATTTATTACATTTCTGTACCACCATCCAGTGGTTCTGGATGCTGCATTAAAACTGCCTTATCTAAACATACTACAAGTATGTTCTCACATGGATAAGATATATGCTATCGGAATACTACTGCAATATACATGCTTGTAATAGAATGTTTTATGCTAGGTGATGATACGACTACACTCACCATCGTTTTGTCTCCTGATCCTTTTTCTTATAATTGTCCAGTTTCTTCATTCCTCTAACATTCTGCTGTTTCAGAGTTTCTTCAGTTTCCCAAGTATTATGGATGTGGGACCAGCCTTTCCATTTTATCAAATACTGCATGTCACCAGGTTCTTTTGATTTATCAAATCCTGCATTTGGATCTCCATCAGCTTCAACTGCGTAGATGGTGGTAGTAGCACCAGTGGCTGAGAAGGAAAGCAAAATCATATCATCAGCTACAATACTGAATGAGCAGCATCCAGACTAATGCTGCCAGTGCATTAAACATTGCCAGTGCTCAGCTATTTTCCTTGATCCCACCCCCTCTCTGCTGACCCTGATATATGTGCCTGAGGATCCCCCAGGCCTCAGGGACATATTTTCAGAGTGCACTGGGGACAACAGAATAACTGAACAGGTGCAACGTTTTAAGAACACAAGAACAGCCCTGCTGGATCAGGCCCAAGGCCCATCTAGTCCAGCATCCTGTTTCACACAGTGGCCTACAAGATGCTGCTAGAAGCCTACGAGCAGGAGATGAGGGTGTGCCCTCTCTCCTGCTGTTACTCCCCTGCAACTGGTACTCAGAGGCATCCTGCCTTTGAGGCTGGAGGCGGACTATAGCCCTCCGACTAGTAGCCATTGATAGACCTCTCCTCCATGAAGATATCCAAACCCCTCTTAAAGCCATCCAGGTTGTTGGCTGTCACCACATCTTGTGACAGAGAATTCCACAAGTTGATTATGCGTTGTGTGAAAGTATTTCTGTTTGTTGGTTCTAGATTTTCCGGCAATCAATTTCATGGGATGACCCCTGGTTCTAGTGTTATGGGAGAGGAAGAAGAATTTCTCTTTATCCACTTTCTCCACACCATGCATGATTTTATAGACCTCTATCATGTCTCCCCACAGTAGTCTTTTTTCTAAACTAAAAAGCCCCATGTGTTGTAGCCTTGCCTCATAAGAAAGGTGCTCTAGGGCCCTGATCATCTTGGTTGCCCTCTTCTGCACCTTTCCCACTTCAACAATGTCCTTTTGTCGATGTGGTGGCCAGAGTTGTACGCAGTACTCCAATTGTGGTGGCACCATAGTTTTGTATAAGGGCATTATAATATTAGCTGTTTTGTTTTTAATCCCCTTCCTAATGATCCCTTACATGGAATTAGCCTTTTTCACAGCTGCCGCACATTGAGTCAACACTTTCAACGAGCTGTGCACCACCACCCCAAGATCCCTCTCCTTGTCAGTCACCGAAAGCTTTAATGCAAGTGCAGCATCAGTCTGGATACTATTCAAGGAACTGTACACATACCAAATTTTTTCAGAGAATATAACCATAAGTAAACACTTGATGAAGTACAGTACTGCTGGAGTGCTAGTAAATTCTGTGACATTTAAAATTTTACTGTAAACTACATTAATGCTGGGAAGATTTGACAAAACTAAAATATTCCATTAACCTACAGCATGTAAAAGAAGAGAGGAGGATGGCAGTGGTTAAACAGCATATACGTAATAAATCCTTTTATATTCTAGAATATATCAGCTTCAGGAAAGGCAATTTTACTTCCTCTTTCAAAACAGGTTATCTCACAGAAGAGAAGGAATTTGAAATTTTATTCATTATCTTGATTGTCACACCTGTGTGTTAGAGATACAATGTATACAGGTGGCCCTCATTATTCGCGGGGATTCCATTCTCGCCTATAGGCGCAAATACAGAAATCGCAAATAACGAAACCTTACCTGTATGGGAATCCAGGGGTTAGGTTTCTACACACACAAAAAGAGTAAAAAAAGCAGGGAGGAGGCAGAAATAAAAGAAATAAAGTACTGTACTCTGCTCTTCAGCAATGCCACCCACAACCCCCCAATTCCTCTGATTCTTCACCAAAAAACACAGGATTTTTGTTTTCCTTGAAGAAGAGAGCCACAAAATGACTCCGCACTGTAAAATTGCAGCCAGAAATGACATTGGAAGTCATTTACGGCAACTCAAAACCACAAATAGGTGAATTTTAGCCTATTTTCATACTGCAGATAAATAAACCATGTCTCTAAGACTAATCCATGGATATGTGAAACTGCAGGTAATGAGAACCATCTGTACTAGTCACTGTTTAGTTAAGCTATGAAAATTAAATAAGGTTTGTTGATGTTAGAGAGTTTGAAAAATCAAATTTTACAGAAATCAGGTTAGCTTTAAATTTATAAGACTACAAATCTTCTTTTATAAAAAATTCAAAATGCATGACTTCCTAGTTTGTACTAGAAACAGCAGCTTGTTAAACATGGCTGGTTTCGGTTTAAGGACAATACACATGAAAGCCCTAAAAAGACTTGGTACAATCTATGACAATTACCAACATTTTTAGAGCCTCTCTTCTACATTTATTTTACCATTATCACACATTTTAAGAGTCTTCCTATATTCCTGTGAAATTTAGATCAAGATTACCTCCTTTTCTTCCAATGCGGCTATCCATAAATTTTTCGATTGTTTCAAATTCATCTTCTTCAGGTTGAGGGACATCCTCTCCACAGACTTCCAGAAGATCATCTGAATCTGTCTTTGCTTCTTCAGCTTCCTTGTAACTAACATTTACTGTAGCCTGGCGGCGAGATCCTCTCTTATCATAATCATCATCGTCGTCGTCATCATCGGATGATTCAAGTTGTCTTTTTTTCGGCCCTGTACTCTTCTTCCCGCTTTTTTGTTTAATTCTTAAACATTAAACACACAAAACAGATTTTCAAATTACTCACCAGGCAATGCCCTGAAATATAAGTAGTGATTATGCTCAGAACTCTGTGGGTTGTCCGATTTTTGCGAACATTCAGCAGAAAATAAGTGAAGTGGAATACTATTAACCTGTAAAGCCTTGGACACTACATTATAGCCAGTTTATTACCCTAGTAGTTATCTACAACCCACTACTCTCCCAACACTGGCCACCAACACTTCAGTTTCCCAGAAGGAATTAAGCATAGTGAACTACAATTAAAAACTACTAATGCATTTTGAATACTGTAAATGGAAAATCTGCCCTACATGTGAATTCTCCTTCTACTTTGTCTCCAGACAGTCCAGACACTAAGTGATCTCTTCAATTACTAGAGGCAGGTTCTAGGAAAAAGGCTTGAGTTCCACTACTTCAATAGCCACCAAGCTCTCTACTGCCTCTTGTATGGGTTTTTGCTTTGCTGGCAGCATTGAGCATAAAAACTCTAGATATTTGTCACGGTGCCTCCCAGAACACCAAAAGTATCCAAGAGCAACCATTTCCTACAGCCCAGTGTAAGGTTATAAGTTTCTAGACTGAGAAAAACAGCTGAACGCATCACCAAGAGTATAACTTCTTGAGGCCTCTCTTCTTAAAAGAGCTCTGTCTGTGCTTGCCACAGAGAAGTTACCCCTGGCTTGCCTGGAGGCTTTAAAGGGCTTATCATACATGTGGACTTGTAGGTGCAAAGATTGTGAATAGCCAAGTCCTAGGTCTCTAGGACTTCAGAGGAACTAGACAGAGGCTCACAGAAAGGAGGTAGAATCTTGTGCCTTGATTTAACACTTGCCTCACTACTGTCTTCCATCTGTTCTCCAAACAAGCACTCTCAATACAACTTAACAGAGATGAGGACCAACTTGACAGATCCCCTCTCCCACTAGCATCTCAGACTTTCCTTCTGGCCATGGTCATAGGTGTTTCCTGCACATGTAGTGCAAGTAGCTAGAAGGCCACTGTCTACTTAGGATTATATATGAAAAAGGCAAGATAACACTAGCAATAATGTACAAAAGCAAGTACTTTTTTCACACAGCGTGTAATTAATCTATGGAATTCTCTGCCAAAGGATGTGGTGATTGCTAGCTTGGATGGCTTTAAAAGGGGCTTAGACATATTCATGGAGTACTAGTCTATCAGTGGCTACTAGTCTGGTGGCTATAGGCTACCTCCAGCCTCAGAAGCAAGATGCATCTAAATACCAGTTGAACGGGAACAACAGCAAGAGAGAGGGCATGCCTGTGGGCTTCTCAGAGGCATCTAGCAGGCTACTCTGTGAAATAGGATGCTGGATTCGATGGACCTTGGGCCTGATCCAGCAGGGCTGTTCTTACTGCACTACATTTGATAGATCTACACAGTACAAGACTGACTTTTCTATCCATCTGATTCCTCTGTTATATGTCTCTGTAGAGGGAAGGACAGACAAGAATCCTTGCCTAAGGAGAAAGCTGTCTCAGCAATCTTAACCACCAAAAAATCATTCCAGTCCATAGCAAAGAGAAAAATCTTTTTAAATACTTTGCTCAGATGGGGCATCTTGATGGCACAGTGGCCCTGAGAGTCAAACCCAACCTCCACCCCTCAGCTCTTGCACCTCCTGTGAATACAGCAACCTTCAATCCCATATGGCCCTCACATTAAGGGTCATCTCCACCCTAAGTAACAATGTGAGGTTTATTAATTAAGGCCTCTGGCACAGGAGAAGTGAAAGAAAAGATTAGAAGCACAGCCATGCCACAGACAAGGATGGTAGGGAAAGGGGAAAGGACCTAGAGCCTGAGTGCTGGGTGTGCCTATGGGAACTGACCTACGAAGCAAGACCACATGGTACTTTTTCTCCCTCTTGCAAGGTTCTGATTTTCTTCACTATCTTCACATAAGGTGAAGGGGAAAAGAGATAGCTTCAGAATCAACTCTAGCAAAACTTGGTACCAGTGTCCCCTCTAAGGTGTGCGCATGTGTGCATGCACACTCAAGTTTTTAAATGTCTGCTCAGTTAATTTTAGATCCTACTCAGATTGAATCAGAAAGGTCCGACTCTGAATATATGTGCACACATACACTGCCCTGATACTGCCACCCAGAACAAAACTCATTCCGCACACAGATGAAAAAAAATTAGAGAACACTGATTGGTACACAAAAATTATGAGTGAGGAAGGAACTCAATCCAACAAGGTTCGGTGATCTTGATGACTACTTCCTTCAGCCTGGTCAGCAAACAAAGGTAAAAGTTCACCTAAAACAAAGGAAACCTGGCAGCAGACCAAATATCTGAACAGAAAAGAAATGGGAAATGCCTCCTAGTCCAGTCCCCAGGTCAAGATTTTCTTCTAAAGAATCTGCCTCCTGCTGCATGGAGAGAGCATCATCCAGTGACAGGACCATTACAGGGTGACATACAGGAAGAGTGCTCATATTTTCATCAAAAACAAGACATATTTCAAACTTGTTCCATACCTTCGTGGGGGTTTCCTGCTCCTGACTTTGTTTTTTGGCTCATAGTCAGATTCACTTTCCCCACAAGTACTTTTATCTCTGTTTTCTTCCAAATCAGAGTCTGAAGCAGTTCCAGATCCAGATCCAGACCCAGACATTTGCCAGTCTTCACTACATAAATCCAAAGTACACGGTTATTAGTATCCAAATAAAATATACATTTTTGTGTATCTTAGATCAACAGAAAAAAAGTATAAACTTACTGAGAGAAACAATTTAAGACAATTCAATCATATGTTTATAAGGAGAGAGGAATCACTACACTAAAGCATTTTGGAACTAACAGTTTGGATTAGTAGTGAGAACAGCAGAACATTTAATGTAGAAGCAATTACAATAAAAGGATGCATGGTGTATTGTTTTAAATGCCCAAGGTCACTTACACCAATGAGTTTAATTGAAAAGAATAGTCAAAAATCAAACAGGAATTTATAACAGATTTCAGCTAGCATTTATATACAACTGTAAGCCCTCTTCAGATGTTAAAAATGGGGATTCTGTACACAGATACAGTGCCCCAAGAGCATGCTGCAAGGCCACTCAGAAGTATCAATCCCAAGCTCAATACAATTACAGTTTTTGCCTACAGAAAGCAATCCTGTAAGTGTGAAGAGGTTCTGTCTGTTATCAGAAGGCTGGCAAGGGTGAGGTTTCTGAATACATCAGTGCTGAAACAGGACTTGTGGGTGTGCTGCTGGGATACTATGCCCACAGGGGTGTGCACGGACCATGTGCTGTGGTTCGGTCCAAATTTGTACCAAACTGCCATTCTGTGAACAGGTTCATCGGACTGACCAGGAGGGCTGATCAAACTGATAAACCAGCTAAAATTCCCAACCAAACCGCTCGGTTTACAGTGGACCAGTTCAACTGAGAACCAGTCCATGCAAACCCCTAAAGCAGCGTCTTCCCTTCTTTAAAAATAAATAAATAAATAAAAAGTCTGAAGTGGGCTCTGGTTGAAAAAGTATGTATCTCCACAGCTCTTCACACACTGGAAGCATTATTAGAAAGAATTCCAGATTCATTAAAATTGATTACTACCTATTTCTAACATTAATATTTTCAATATTAACCCTTTTCACTCATTATTATAATCTGCTATCAATATTGCACTAGTTTCACACATCAACAAAATGAAACTGTTCATGAAATCATGTTTTAAAATGCCATTAAACCCCAGTGAAATGAGGAAACGCCTGATACCATAGCTGTGTCCTGTAAATTCCACTCAATTTAATGAAACTGTTGGGGCCCACAAATACACTAATCACACTTGCCAGGGTAAATCTTCCTCCCTCTCTGATGAGCCCAAGCCCTTCTTTTGAGCTTGCAGGTGAGGACAGGCATTATCCCCACAGCTGTGCTGTTCATTATAGGCATTTTGATCATTGCAGAAGTGAAGTGTAACTGCAGGGCTGCTCCCTGAGGTGCAGTACCTTTGAAATGAAGCACAGCATCACTGTGAACACAATCCCCTGTTCCCATCCCCTAGCTTCAAAGGAATGCTAGGGCTCACCCATGTTATGCTGCACTTTGGAGGTGCTCCCAGCCATCTCAGCAGTGCACTGTGACTGCAGGGATGATCCCTGCCATCCTTCCCAATTTCAAGCTCAGGAGGGGTGTTATGTATGTGGAATTATCTCCAACCTTGTTCTGTACTTTGTTGATGTTCATAGACAAGACCCAAGCTTTCCCCCGCCAATGGTTGAGATACTTGCATCCATACATTTTGGTTGGTTACCATGGCCAGTCAAAATCTGTGGACTACTGGAGATCCATAAAGGAAAAGGCCTCAGTGGATTGTGTTTATTTTTTAATTTGTATTTATAGTTCAATATCTGTACCACCTTTCATGAAATTCATCCCAAGGCAGTTCATAGTTTTTAAGTGGTTAGAAATAGGGATGTGCACGGAACTGGTTTGGAGGCCCTTTATGGGCCTCCGAACTGGTTCGAATGACCAGCGGGTCTGCCAGTTCAAAGATGGGTTGGTTGACTTTAAGGGCAGGGGGGGTTGCACTTACCCCTCCCTCTGCTTTCCCCTCTGCTGGAGCTATACTGCAAACCAGTCCGGCAGCGTACCTCCATGCTGCCTGGTCTGCTCCTCAGACCGGAAGTAAGCAGAAGTACCCCGCGTGCGCATGTTGGGCACCTGTGCACGAGCAAGCGCGCCGGGTACTTCTGCTTACTTCTGGTCCGAGGGGTGGACTGGGCAGCAGGGAGGGACGTTGCTGCCCCACTGGACCGGATTGCAATGGAGCGTCAGTGGGGAAAAAGCGGAGGAAAGGTTAAGTGCACTCTTTCCCACCCTTAAAGTCAATCCCCCCACACCTTTGAACTTCCCCCGCCTGGTTCCGTGCACATCCCTAGTTAGGAAGGGATATTTTTCAGCCAGTTACATTCCTAATGCTGTTCCAGTTGCCTGATCTTCTGTAATTAGAATATATGCTGTAATCTCATTTAAATTTTAATAAAATCTTAATTTAAAAAAATGCAAATCCTGAAAAGTTACTCTACAGATTGCTATGCAAATAGTAAGATAAACAAATATAAGAATACAGTATTATTCCTTGGATATGACAGTAATTTTTTCCTCTGTGAAATAACCATGATAAGAGAAGGTCTTAAGCAGGGCAAACAACATCTGAGATAAATTAAGAATCAAAATATTTAAAGGTTCATATCCTACTCTTTGTGTTTCTTCCGTTTGATTTCACTGGATGAGTCATCTGCAGAGTCTTCACTACTTGATGAGTCCTGCATAGAAAGCCAATACATAAAGCCATTTAGGATGTGGACAGATTATTCTGCTCTAAGCACTGCGGTTCCACTTCAGGATAATTTATCTGAAGGATGTTTGCAATACTAATGGGTCTGAAAAACAGGTCTGGTGTGATTTAGAATGCACTAATTCTACCGACTCCAGCTTTAGAACAAAAGTAGAACATTATAACGTACAGGCAAGCTACAATTTTTCTCAATGTGATCTTGAAAACAGATTGTCTCTATATCCTCTGACTCTCCTGTTTTCTATGAAGAGATTGAAATAGGGACAAAGACTGTATTAGACTGTAAGTGTAGTAGACCAGTGTTCTTCATTGTAAGGCCTGGGAGGCAGTGACGGCTCGGCTCCCATAAACTCAAACTGTGGTTCCCTGACTAAAGGAGGCCTTGCAAAGCTTCAGCCAAAACAGAATACTCTGTACTGTCTCCCTAGTACCATGCAGAGGCAGCCATTCCCACTGTGAAGTGCTGCACCTTTTCCAGAAACAATGGGCTCCTTTAAGGGAGCAGAGCCCTCTTGAGCCCCTGAACCATCCTGGAAGGCAATGCGAGGAATGCTGGGAGGTGTAGCCCTTCTCAACACTTTCCCCAAAGAGCTCTTAGGAGGAGGACCCTCTCAGCACTGAGAAAAGTGCAGTACTGTGCAGATGTCAGCACAATAGGAAATGGCTGAAGGCTTTGTGCTGAAGTGTTCCTTGCTTGAAAAATAGTGAAGATTACTGTATTAGATAATTTATTATAGAAGGAATGTGTAGGAACAAGATGTGTGAAGACAGAAGCACAAAACAGAAGAAAAGTGATATTGTGGAATAGGGCTAATGGGGAAGACTTCATGTGCGGTCAGATGGTGGTGGTGATGAGGTTGAAATCCTATCACAAGAAAGAACTGGCTTACTGATGGAATGAGATTCTAGAACTGTTGTCAGAAAGGGGGGAAAAACAGGTTGCTCAACTGTAACTATTGATCTGGAAGTGATCCATTGCAGTCAGAGTGTGTTCTGCGCAGGACCGTTTGGACAGAATTGACTAGGCTCCTCGAAGCGCTCAATGCACTTCGTTGATTTGGGCTGGCTAGTGTTTCTCTTCTCAGTTCCTGAAGGACTGACATTTGGATGCAATCATTGTATGGAAACAGACTACAGTACAACAAGGTGAGTCGCCTGAAGTATTCTTGTAAACATACGTTTTATCACTTTGCATACTGAAGCAAGGCTGGCGGGAGGGTCTTATGACTGCAAAGGAATTACTTCCAGATCAATAGTTACAGTTGAGCAAACTGTCTATCTGGATTGTGAATGTTGCACTCATAAGAGCGGATATATCTCCCTATAGACCAATTTTATATATAGATTGCACTAAATTGCTTATATCAGTTAGTTGTTGTATCAGTTTTATTAGTCTTATCAGCTGTCTTCCCTTATTTTTTAGCTATTCCACTTTTATCCTTTGGTATATCTGATAGCTTATTTTAAATATTTTATACTTCTTAGACATTTTTATATTCACTGATAGTTGTATGCGTTTACCTATGCTGGTCTTTGACCGTAATAAAGTTGATTGATTGATAAGAGTGGGTGACTAACAAGCTGTCAGTCTGGAGGCGGGTGTAGTATGCTAAGGTAAGACCCTTTTCAGCACACCCTTCCCGAAGGTGGCCTGAGTTGCAGAGCGAAGGTCCAATGCGTAATGCTTCACAAAGGTATGCTCAGAGGGCCAAGTTGCTGCTGTGCAGATGTCTCTGAGCTTGCCAGCCATATGGGCAGCAGAAGTAGTGTAAGTCCTGGTAGAGTGAGCCCATATGGTCCTTGGGGGCTCTACTTTCTGGTGCTTGTACGCTTAGAAAACAGATTCCACATTTCAGTGGGATAGTCTTTGTCTAGAAATTTGGCAACCTTTCACCTTGCCTTTGTAGCTGACTAAAAGGCGTTTTGTCTTCCTAGAGGTGGTCAACTGCAAGTAGAAGAGGAGTGCATGCCTTACATCCAAGGAATGCAGCGAACGCTCGAGCACTGTCATGGGATTCCTGAAGAAGGTAGGTAAGACAATATCACTGCTGATATGAAAGTTTGTAATTGTAAATTAGGCCTAAACTCAGGGTCTAGGTGAAGCACCACCTTGTCCTTGTAGAGGCACTATCTTGTCCTTGTAGAGAATGTGGAAATCATTTCGCTTGCTTGACCAAACCAAAGCCATTTTGCTAGCTTGATGCAACAGCTTTTAAAGCAGAAATGCTATGCAAGGAGAAAACAAGCAGGCAGGTAGGAAATGGCAAGCTTGGGGTTCAGCTTGAAATAGATTTGGGGAAAAGGTCCCTAGAAATTTGAAAATATTTTCGCAGACAATGATGGCAGCTAATACTTTGCATGACCCTGTCTAGAGCAATCTGATCATGCAGGACAAATATGGATTGTCACTGTAACTTCCTTGTTTTAATATACATGTGTAACCTACCAGCTAACTGATTGAAATGTTTGCGCAAACTAAGACAAATGACATAATTTCCTCTTTTGACAAGATAAGACTGTGTCCTGTATTTTGCACGGGGTCTTTGGAATCTGGTCAGATCTGTTACCTGCACGGGCTTGATCTGACCCATTTTCAGCTGAAACTGTCTTTGTATCAATAAAGCAATCTACTTAGATTTACAAACATAGTGTGAAGACCACGTTTTCTTCCACAGGGACATCAATGAAAAGGGCATTTAGTTCACTGACCAGCGACCCAACAGAGAGGCCATCTTCAGTGCCACATGTTTTGGAAGGGCCATTGCCTTGGGCTAAAAAGGAGGTTCCGTTCGAGCGGACAGAAAAAGGGACAGGTTCCACTGTTCAGTAGGTCACTGGATAGGAGGGTAGAAGTTGTTCAGACCTTTTAGGAATCTTTTGGAGTCTGGATGAGAGAAAACTGTCATTCTGTCTGATCTGGGATGACAAGCAGAATTAGCGGCCAACTTTGATGGAAATATTGGCCTGCTTCTGCTGCTTCAGGTTCATGAGGTATAGCAAGACTTGGCGAGAAGCAGCAGAATGAGGCAGAAAGCTGTGCCTCTGTGTATACAGCGTAAATCATTTCCATTTGCTGTTGTAGTTTACGTGAGTAGATTTCTTCCCGTTGAGGAGGATATCATTTCAAAGCCTATCTTCCAGGCAATCAGGTTTAGAGTTTTCAGGTCGGGATGATGGAGCCTCATGTACCAGGATATCCTCACGTTGAGGCAGACTTCTGTGGTGACCCTTCGACAGTCTGAGTGCCTGTTGAAACCATGGAGCAATCAATATGCAATCTGCAGACTCCTGCAGGATTTTCGCCAGAACTGTGTTCAAAAAAGGGTAAGGAGAAAAGATGTATTGCAACTTTCGACCCCAGTTGAATTGGAAGGCATCCCCCTCTGGAGTTACAGCCGATGCTGGCCCTCGAGCAATACGGGGGCACTTCTTGTTCATGGATGTTGCAAACAAGTCGATTTCTGGGGTCCCCCAGGTCCTGAACAGTGGCTGGAGGTATTGCTGATTGAGCTCCCATTCGTGTTCCTGTAGAAAAAGTTGTGATCTGCTGAGATGATCCGCTAAGGTGTTCTCCACACCTTTGATGCGGATCGCGGTCAGGATAATCTGCTGTGCTATGGCCTAGTTCCAAATTTGCAGGCTTAGCATGCAAAGGAAGAGGAAGACTGTCCTTCCCTGGTAGTGTAAATAGGTGATCGCTGTGTATTGTCCAGGCTGACTTGCTCTGACTTGCCCGTCAGAGACGGTTGGAAGGACTTGAGTGCCTGGAACACTGCCAGCAGTTCTAAAATGTTGATATGAATCTGGTGCTGGTTCAGAGACCACAGACCCTGTGCTCGAAGATCCCTGCAGTGGGCTCCCCAGCCTTGCAAGGAAGCATCCGTTGTGACTTAAGCATATGGTTGAGGCACTTGGAAGGGGACTCCTGACAGCAGGTTGACTTCCTTTGTCCACCATTGGCGTGAAACCAGGATTGGGTAAGGAATTGTCAGCAGTATTTGAGTGCTGTCCACATTCGGCTAGAAACCAACAGGTTGCTTACCTGCAACCTGGGTTCTTCTAGTAGTCATCTGTGCTCTTACATGAAAGGGCTTTGAGCCTGCGCAGAGACCACATCGGAGCTTCCAAGCCAGAGAACTGCATTTTGGTGGTAACTCCACCACCTTGGTATATAGGCGGCTACGTGGGCTTCCCTCTCCAGTCTTCTGAGTCTGCAATCTGAAAGAGACTAGCAGAAAAGACATCAGAAGAGGGGAGGATGGGTGGGCATGTAAGAGCACAGATTATCACTAGAAGAACCCAAGTTACAGGTAAGCAACCTGTTGTTCTTTGACATGGTCTCTGAGATTTACACGAATGGGCGCATAGCAAGCTGCACCCGTGCCATGCTCACCTGGAGGCAGGATCAGGCGAAGATGGATTGTAGCACTGCCCTGCCAAACGCCGTGTCTTTTCCGGCTTGGACATCCAGGGCGTAATGGTGTATGAAGGAGTGCTTTGACGCCCACGTAGCTGCCTGGCAGATGACATCTAGAGGAATAGATCTGTCAAAAGCAGTAGACGCCGCAACCGCCCTCATCAAATGTGCTTTAAGAGAGGGTGGAGGAGGCTTCTTGGCGATCTGGTATGCCAGGGAGAGGGCGCGGACCACCCATCTGGATATAGTCTGTGCAGAGGCCTGTTTGCCCTTGTTAGGGCCAGAGTGGAGCACAAAGAGAGAATTGGAGGTTCGAAAGGCAGAGGTACGGTCGACGTAGAAGGCGAGTGCCCTTCAGACGTCTACAGTGTGGAGGCACCGTTCGGCCGCAGTTGTCAGCTCAGCAAAGAATGCAGGTAAGGAGATAGGTTGGGAACGGTGGAACGATGTGACTACTTTCAGAAGAAAGGCAATGTTCGGCCGCAGGATGGCCTTTTCCTTGTGGAAGGTGAGATAAGGAGGGTCAACTCTAAGAGCCCTGAGTTCACTGACTCGTCTGGCCGAGGTGATAGCTGTGAGGAAGGCCACCTTACAGGAAAGGAGGTCGAGAGAAATTGTAGCCATGGGTTCGAAGGGAGCGTTAATCAGCGAAGAGAGGACCAAGGTCAGGTCCGAAGACGGGGCCATGACTGGAGGGTCCAGATAAAGGTAAGTGAGACCTTTAAAGAAGCGCTTGACAGTGGGAAGCTGGGACCACGAGGGTGTGGAAGTGGGAGAGTTAGCCACTATGGCTGCCAGATGGACCCGCAAGGACGGGATCTTAAGTCCAGCCTGCTTGAGGGATAGAAAGTAGGCACAAATATGTTCTACAGAAACAGAGTGCAGAGGAATTTCTCTGTCGTTTAGATAGGTTTGAAAACGGGTTGACTTGTGGGAGTAAGAGGAGACTGTGGAGGGTTTGCGCAAGGCCTGGACTATTCGTAGTAGGTCTGCAGGGACTATGTGCCAGGCTGTGAGGTGGAGACGTTGTAAGTCTGGATGGAGAAGTCAACCGTTCTGCATAGAGAGGAGGTGAGGGATGTTCGGGAAGTGGTGGTATTGATGGTTGGATAGGCGAAGCAGTTGGGGAAACCAGGGCTGCCTGGGCCACCACAAGGCAATGAGGATGCAGTGCGGGAGGTCCTGGGAGATCTTAGGAAGGACTCGAGGAAGTAAAGGGATTGGAGGAAAGGCGTAGATGAAGCAGTTCGTCCAAGGTAGGGCAAATGTGTCTCCCAGGGAATTGGGTCTGATCCCGGACCTGGAACAATACTGGTGGCACTGTGCATTCGCTTCTGACGCGAAGAAGTCTATTTCTGGGAGAAACCAACGGCGGAAGAGGGAGCGGCGCATGGGGGGATGTAGTTGCCATTCGTGATATGTTGTTTGAGTCCTGCTTAGCCTGTCCACCGTGACAGTGTCCTGTCCTTGTATGTGGACCGCCAAGGGCGTGATATCGTGGTGAATGCACCAAAGCCATAGGTCCATGGTCAGGAACAGGAGTGGGGTGGAAGAGGTGACACCCTGTCTGTTCAGGTAAGCTTTGGCGGTAGTATTGTCCGTCTGGACGAGGACATGAGAGCCTCGTATCAGGGGAAGGAAGGCTTTCAAGGCTCTGAATATTGCTAAGAGTTTGAGATAATTGATATGATGGGAGGCTTCTGTCGGTGTCCAGAAGCGGTGGATGTTGTGATTGCTGGCATGGGCACCCCAACCATCCAAGGATGCATCCGTGGTGAGTAGAAGGGCTGGACGGGGAGGGTGGAAGGGGGAGCTGACGGTGAGGTTGGTCATGTCTGTCCACCATAGAAGGGAGTGCAGAACCCGAGGCGGAAGGGTCAGTTTGATGGCGAGGGAGTCCTCATGGGGAGAGAACGAAGAGAGAAACCAGTGCTGGAGAGCCCTAGCTCATAGTCTGGCATGAGGGAGGACATGGGTGGTGAAGGCCATATGTCCTAGCAGGCACTGCACTGTGCGTGCTGATTGGGTAGGGTGGCAGAGTAGGTGGGCCAACAAGTCCAGGATGGCCTGGGTTCTGCGTTGGGGAAGGAAGATTTTGGATTGCACTGAGTCGAAGAGGATCCTCAGGAATTCTATGGTTTTGGAGGGTTTGAGCTTCGATTTGTCATAGTTCACCTGCAGGTCCAGATTGGAGAGGAGGAGGATGACCGTGTGGAGGTCTCTGAGGAGAGATTGTGGGCTGTGAGCCACCACGAGCCAATTGTCGAGTATGGAAAAATCTGAATATTTTGTTGTTGTAGGGCTGCCACCACCGGGGCCATGCATTTGGTGAACACCCGGGGCGCAGATGCCAGTCTGAAATGGAGTGTGCGGAATTGGTAAATGTTGTGTGCTATTTGAAAGCGGAGGAAACAATGATGCTGAGGTCTGATAGTGATGTGGTAATATGAATCTTTGAGATAGATGGAAACGAACCACTGGTTCTTTTGCAGAAAGGAGATGAGTGTAGGAATCGTGATCATACGGAACCTGCGATAGGTGATGTAAGAGTTGAGTTCCCAAAGATCCAGGATGGGGTGAAGGGAGCCATCCGGCTTGGGAACAGTGAGGTATCGGGAATGGAATCCCGGGGTTTGTGGATTGTGAACCAGTCCTATTGCAGATTTGGAGAGTAAAGAGTCGACCTCCTGAAGGAGAGCCGGGGTGGGTGGAGAGGATAACGGAGGATTGTATGCAGGAGTTGATGCAAACTCTATAGCATAACCCATCCTTACTATGGTCAAGGCCCAGGAGACCGTGGTGATATTTTACCAAGCAGCGATGAAAGGGGAGAGCCTGGTTCCCCAGTGGGGCAGAGGGTGCAAGTCATTGTCCCTTGGCTGGGGGTTGAGATCTTTTGGATCAGTGCTGCATTTTGGATCCGGTGAAGTTGGAGTGCTTTCTGTAAAGTTGACATCTGTTGGAGCGAAAGGGTTGATAGTATTGTTGTTTAGAGGAGTATGATTGGCGTTGCCATTTTTGTGGTTTATAGTGACGGTTTGTGGAGTGTTAAAGGCCCATGGAACGGGCTGCATTACGCAGTTTCTGTACTTTCTGAAGAGTATAATCCGTTTTCTCTCCGAATAGAGAGGAGCCATTGAAGGGTAGATCTTCCACTCTGGACCTGGCATCGGACGTGAGACCAGAAGATGTGAGCCAAGCATGGCGGCGGAGGGCGACTGAAGTTGCCATTACTTTAGCGGCCCCTTCTGTGGAATGGCAAATTGCATGCAGTTCTTGTTTAGAGACCTGCGTGGCCTCCCGAAGGAAAACCTTGGCTGGGGCCTGTTGTTCTTCCGGAAGGTGGTCCAGGAATGGAGCAACATGGTCCCAAAGAAAGGATTGATACTTGGCATAGTATGCCTGGTAATTTGTGATTCTAGTCAATAAAGAAGCAATTGAGTATAATCGTCTTCCAAACCCATCTAGTTTTTTCCCCTCCTTGTCAGGTGGGGTGGAAGAGGAATAGCCCCTGAATTTGGAAAGGGAAGATTCGACCACAATCGAATATGTAGAATGATGCTGTTTTAAGAAGGAATCATCTTGTTCTGTGGAGGCATGAACCTTGTAAAAGGAGTCCAGCCATCTAGATGTCTGTGGGAGAGAGGATGGTTTGATCCAACAGGTCTTGGTTACTTTAAGAATGGACAGGTTCAACAGTAACGATACCGATGGGCGCGCCTCCTCCTCGATTAATTGAAAAAGAGGGTCAGGTTCAGATTTGTCTCCCTGAGCCAGTTGGACTCCAAGGGAAGCTGCCATACGTGAGACAAAATCTGTATAAACACGGAAGTCCTCTGATGGGCAGCTGGGCCTCGGGTCCAGCAATAAAGAAGGGGGCGAAGAGCCCAGAGATATCCAATCGGATAGGGAGGATTCAGGGCCCTCTTCGTCCGAAGACAAATCTGACGAGTCAGTTGATACCGGAGGTTGAAGGGGTCGAATCCGGAGCCGAGGCATTGGCCTGGAGTCGGGGGCAATAGCAGCCGTGGCTGCCTGCACTGGCGGGTTTCTGGATGGAACTCGTGGAGGCAGAAGAGATGTGGTCCAGGGAGGGGGAGGAGGAGGCAAAGTTGTCGATCCCGAAGGTGGGTTCGGGAGCGAGCCGAGGTTGAGTAGGCTGGTATAGAAGAGTGAGGGGAGGCAGAACGTCAAAGGGGTGGCTCCGCAGCTGTGGAGGCCTGATGGCGTTGGCGAACCTCTTGATGAGCGTAGAAGTAGTCAGCTTCTTCCTCAATTTGTCTGGCATAGCGCTTGTCCAGAGCAGCTTCCAACTCTCGGTTGGTCCAGTGGCATGGTTGTTCGGGTGGGAGCTCCTCAGGCTGAGAGTCATGGTCAGACTCGTACATGGGATCGTGTGGGCTGGAGTCGTAAATGACCTCGGTATTTAGGGCAGTTTCAGTGTGTAGAGTTCGGGATCGACGTTCGGTATTGTGCGTTGACCTGTGCTTTTTTGCTGGAGGTTCAGAAGGGGTGCGACGGTCCTTCTTCCTCTTCTTTTTGGATGGCTGGATGGAACGTGGTTCAATCAACGCCGCCATCAAGATTGACACTGCCACCGAAATCTTCGGTATCGACGTCGAAGCCCGAGCCGTGGGATCAACGGGCACATTCACCTCAGGGGTAGTTGTCGAGACTCCCGGAGGGACCAAAATGGGCTGTAAGCCCTGGGCTGCAGGAGAGGTATTGGACGAAACCTACATGGTGGACAGTTTGTCCAAGCCCGTAGGTTGGAACGACTGTTCCCAAAGCCAAGAACGAAGACGAGAGTCTCAGTTCTTGTGCACCCGTTTGGTAAAGGCCGCGCAGTGTATGCAAGAGCCAACTTTATGGGACTCACCAAGGCAAAAAAGGCAGAGTTTGTGGCCGTCGTCGAAGGGATCTTGGATATGCAGCGATCACACTGATTAAATTTTGTAGTCTTTGCCATAGGCCGAAGAAGGTAAACGAAAAGAAGCAGAGGTGAAGGATCTGCAGGACGCCGGGCCCGAAGGCCACGACGAGGTGGAAAAACGAAACTAAAGAGTATTCGGGGGGGGGGGCGGGGTGAAATAAAAATGCTAAAGAAGGGAAGTACTGAACTAAAATGAGGAGAAAAGAGGGAAGGAGAATGCAGTACTTGCGAAGCGTCTAGCAAGGAAGAGCTCAACAATGTGTCTTCAATCGCGGACAAAGAAAGACTGGAGAGAGAAGCCTACGCAGCCGCCTATATACCAAGGGGGCGGGGTTACCATCAAAAAGCAGTTCTCTAGCTTGGAAGCTCCAGTGTGGTCTCTGCGCAGGCGCAAAGCCCATTCGTGTAAAGCACAGAGACCGCGTCGAAGAACTGACAAAAACCAGAGCTGAAAACTTTGAAGTTGTGGAACTGCATGATGCCATGAGGCCCAGCAGCTTCTGTTTCTTGTGAGCTTTCTGTCTTGGTTGCGTTATGAAGGTGGTTATCAGGGTCTTGATGCACAAGCAGCATCAACTTTGACCAACTGACCTGGACACCCAGGTCCTGAAGCAAGCTCAGTACTGTTGAGACCTGTGAAGATAACTGATCTTTTATTCTTCCTGACAGGAGTCAGTCATCGAGGAAAGAAAAAATTGCCAACCCCTGTCACTGGAGGTGTGCTATGATCACAGCCATGTAAATACATGGGGGCACTGTCACCAGACCAAACAGGAGAACATTGTACTGACAGATCTGGTGCCCCACCGTGTACCTGAGGTACTGCCTCTGATTGTGCTGGTTTTCAATGTGAAGTACACATCTCGGAAGTCCAACACTGCGAACCACTCCTCCCTGTGGAGGAGAGAGGCTCTGCAATGTCACCATGTGAAACTTGCGCATGTCCACGTGACAGTTCAGTCACCGTAAGTCCATGATTGGTCGTAGACCCCTGTGCCTTTCAGGACCTGGAAGCAGCGGGAGTTTAAGAAATCCACTACTGATCTGTCCACTGAACAGGTGATATCATCTCTTTGTCCAAGAGTGTCTGAACTTCTTCCATAGACAGTGGGAATGCAGGCGTGTACTTTATTCTGTTGAACGATGGCAGGGTTGTGAACTGTATCGCATAGCCCATCTAGACTATGCAAAGGACCTGGTGGTCTGATGTTATGTTGCACCATGTAAAGGCATGACTTGCCAGCTAGATGCCAGAGGCAGCTAAGATGGAAGGTTGTAAAGAAGTTGAAGGTGGTGACTCCTGGACGAGGGGATGCTGCAGACTGACTTCAATCAAAGATGTTGCTTTCCTGAGTTGGTAGTCTTTGGGCAGGCGCCTTATGAGGCTCTGGACTTCTGGTTAAAGGGCTTCCTATTGAAGCACTGATACCGCTTACAGAAGGTCAGTCTGCTTGTAGGAGTACTGTTTCCTATCGTACTGGCAGTATTTAGAGTTATGGGTCTGGGAAGGAGCCAAAAATGTTTTAGCTGTGAACTTCTGTTTTTTGATGAACTCCATGGTGGAGTCTGTGGTTTCACAGAAGAGACCCTTCCCATCGAAGGGTAAGTTCTCCACACAATCTTTCATATCTGGTTGAAGCGTGATGGAGTGAAGCCAAGCGAACCTCTGTAAAGAAACGGCAGTCGCCAAAGTCCGAGATTTGGTTTCCGCCAGGTGCTTGGCATTACTCAATTGCTGTTTAGTTAGGAGGGTGACTTTGGAATGGATGTCATTGAACTTGGCCAGAAATTCCTCCGGAACTCATCCCAGAGGAAGTGACCATATTTAGCAAAACAGGCAGTGTAATTCACAATCTTTACCACCAGGCAGGAGGTAGAATAGATCTTTCGACCCAGGACATCCAACATTCATCCCTCCATGTCCCCTGGCGTGGTATGTCTTCTGCCGGTTTTAGATTACAAGGGCAATCCACAACGACAGAGTTGGGATGTGGATGTTTCAACAGAAAGCCATTTCCCTCCTATTGAATTCTATACAAATTCTGCAAGCTCGTTTGGTGGGAGCAGAAAACTGGAGAGTTTCCCACGTTGACTTAGCAGTCTTGATCATAGGCAGCATAGGGAGGTGCACTGGTTGGGTGGTACCCACTGAGTTAAAGAACTTATAGACAGGATCATCCACATCTTCCGCCTGCTTCTTTATCCAAGCACAGATGCCATCTCAGAGATTTGTTGGTAATAGGAACGCATCTCCGCGTTAGGAGACATGTTGTCACTTGGCACTACCTTGAGTGGGGGGTTATCAGGGTGTTCAGAGGAACCTGTGCTAGTGGAAGATGAATCAGAATCATAGTCATCTGTTAAGATTACAGTACGTAGCCTAGAAGGAGCAGAACCTTTTTCTTCTTAGTGACCGTTTGAATAGTAGACTAAGTAGTGTCAAGGACCACTCTTACGATGACGAGGCTTAGGTATCTCCATAGTCTGTGTGGACACACAAGCAAGCTGAATTGGGTGCTTAGGAATCAAAGCATTGTCTATTCTCAGTGGCGTAACCTGGGTCAACATCGAGATCCCAGCAATGGTCAGCATAGGCAACGGAGTGATCTGGGTTGACACTGAGACTATGGTTGCGACTGGTTTCGGTAATTCGGGTGAAGGCGTCACTTGGTGGCTATAGGCACCATCAAAGCCAACATATGGCGATGGGTCTTCCAGAGTCTATACTTTTGGTGATCCAACAGAAGTCCAAGGGAGCGCAGCTGTGCCTGCGAAGCAAACCTCCTCCATGCACCAAGCCCTGTGTGGCAGCACAGTCCCTTGGGGCTTTCCATGGATGTGGGCTGGAGGTCTGCATTGACTGGAAAAGGCTGGAATGCTGACAGTGTGGAATTAGTGGAGAGATGGGTCCGAAAAGGTGAAGTTCCTGGAGTTTTCGGTATCAAGAACGCTCCTCCATCCTCCTCGGCATCAAGACCGTGGCTTAGGAACCCATAAAAGGTTAATGCCGATGGAGTGCTTTCAGTGGAATCCAGCATATTCAAGAAATGTTGGGGACATCACCAGGTCCCAAGCCGGCCTGCAAATCATCATCCTTGGTGTCGATGTGGGAAGAGACAGGGGAAGATGAAGGACGAAGAGTTTGCTGTGTACAAACAGTGGCTGGAGACGGAGATTGCATCGGCGTCATAGCGGGTGTTAGAGAGCGCTCACAGTGCCAAGCAGTTGACACCATGGCCGTTATCGATTCTGGTATCACCAGTGAAGTAATGTGTCAAGTCATGGACACAGAAGTCAAGCTCCACAACTTCTGGAGTTGTAGGATGAGTTAAAGAAGTCACCGGTGCCGACTGGAGAGTTGTTGCAGAACGTGTAGCCTGCGGAGCAGCGGGAATCTCCTAGCGCCCAGTCTTGGCACTCTTCTCCCGATGTTTCTTGGGAGGGGGAGTTACTTTAGCATCGGACCCCCGATGTTGAGACTTGTGCCACTTATGGTGGGTCAAGTCAGAGGGCGGCTCAAGCACCTTAAACATGCCTATAGCAGACGCCGAGGCAGTTTGTGTCAAGGTTTTAGACTGCACGGCAGCAGTTCCCGACATTGATTTAGACACCGTGCCTGATGTCAACCTCGATACTGTACCAGATGTCGAAGGCACAGGGGCGTCAACCGGAGTCCCTGGCATCAGCATGCGGTGGCACAGCATGTTGTCATAAAGGGCGGCCTGCAAACATTCTATTTTTCCTGGTTTGCAACGGGTCAGGATCCAGATCATTAGCAACAAGGAGGTAATGTTGCTCAACCTCTATTACAGTTTTTAGAAAGCAAGTGAAATCTTGGCTTTTTACCAGGGCTTTTATATGAGTGTTGTTTTTGTTACTGCTGCTCTGTATTTTGTGGTCTTATTGTGTGTGTGTGTGTGTGTGTGTGTGTGTGTGTGTGTACACACACACACACCATTTAATTAGATTTGTATTTTTATATTCCAATCTAATATTTTTATTATGTAACTGTTTTATAGTTTTACATTGTTTTAAATGTTTTGTAAACCACCTTAAGATTGTTTTAATGAAAGGTGGTATAAAGATCTAATAGTCCATTCATCCATAATGGCTACAATGTCCACACTAATTTAACACACTTATTATGCCAAACATAAGGGCTGACATCCTCACTAAATTACTCAATGGAAGTTCTACTGAAAGTAAGTACTCCTTTAGAGTACCTCTTATA
The DNA here is from genome assembly GCF_027244095.1 of Hemicordylus capensis. Classification (NCBI taxonomy): domain Eukaryota; kingdom Metazoa; phylum Chordata; class Lepidosauria; order Squamata; family Cordylidae; genus Hemicordylus; species Hemicordylus capensis. The sequence goes on from NC_069658.1 coordinate 65,896,892, forward strand.
TAGTTCTACTGAGTAATTTAGTCTGGATGTCTGCCAGACCTTGTGAGTTCTCAAGTGTGGCTCATGGCATACCACCACCATACTCCACACAACTAACTTCCTAGGCCGCTTCAGGCCTAGGAAGTGATGCAGTTAGTAGGCAAAAGGGCTGGCCTACATTTGGCTGCTACTGTATGCAGTAACATCAGCCTCTCCCCTATTACCATTTAAATTAGCAGCACAAGTGTCAAAGGAGAACAGAGAGTGTGTGATCTGCAATTTTTGCCAGCATTTGCAGCCAAAAGGAAAGGCAGGGGATGGCTGATAGGTAGGGAAAAAGATCCAGATGACTGTTCTGACATGCAAGAGGATTTTAGAGGTCAAGTGAAATATGGGGAAATTATCTACTACTACTACTACTACTACTACTACTACTACTACTGATATTTATATACTGCTCTTCAACACAATTCTCAGGAATTTACATAGAAAAATAAAAAATACATAAATAAGATGGATGCCAAGAAGCTACAAGTGGTTACTCAGGCCTGTGGAAAAAGATGTGACAACTTGGAGTAGTGTTGGTGTAGTACTAGTAGAAGAATAAATTTGGGCAAAAGAGATGTGGACAGATGGTAGGGGTATTTTTAAAAGCAAATGACTAGTCATAATACTGCCTCCCTCATTCACTAAAACTCACAGGTTATTTGGATGCACAATTATGGATGTGGCATTAGGAGTGTGCACGAACCAATTCCAGCAGTTCGGTTTGAGTCGAACTCAAACCAGCAAACTGGCCCGCAAGTTCGAGTTGAATCAGCCCCGGTTCGGTACGAGTGTCAAACCAGGCTGAACTGGTTTGGAACCAGTTTGGCAGCTCGAGGGAGCCCTGCCTAACTTTTATTTGTACACTGCCTAGATATTTACATATCAGGCAGCATTAAAAAAAGTATGATCAATAAATAAATAAATTTTAAAAACAAATTCCTAACAGGGCTGGGTGAGGAAAGCAGGGGCAGGGCTCCACCTCCCAAACCAGGCCCGGCGCTCCAGCATGCACGGAGGCTATTTGCATGACAATGCAAATTTGAAAAGTCTCACAAATAGCCTCTGCGCATGCACAGAGGTCACACAAATGGCCTCCAGGCATGCATGGAGGCCAGAACCGGGCCACGCTGGAGTGCTGGTCCCAGTTCGAGGAGGAGCAACTGTGCTGTCGCCTGAAAAAGACTACAGCTTCCCTCTCGCCTGCCCCATTAGGATTTTTTAAAATGTAGGCAGGGTTCCCTCTTTGCTTGGGAATCCTCACCGGATTCCCCTTTATAGGCATTCCCCCTCAAACCGCTCCATTAGAACCAGGGCTTGTTTGGTTCAAACTGACACCCTTTTTAGGGGGTCCGGATCAAGTCCAAACTGGGCAAGTTCTATTTGAACCAAGTTCAAACAGAACTGGTTCTGCACACTCCCAGGTGGAATCTGCTGGATGGGGAGTCTGGCTCTTTCAAGTTGTTTGAGTTTAATGTCCTTGAATTATGCAGACACACAGAAATGTAAATTATAATCTTGGGAATATTGACAGGTATGTTGTGCAGTCTTATAAAGAGACTGTACTGCTCCCAAGAAAGAGATCAGTTGGCATCTACTCAGCTGCACAAGTCATTGATATGGAGTATAATTTTTGTCTAAGGGGAATTTGAATCATTTTTTTTCCTTTTAATGTACTGGCCAGTAAAAACTTACATTTACATTTAAAAAATTAACTCTAATGAATTATTTACCTCTTCTGAGCCACTGTTTGAGGATGCTGCCTTTGACTGCTGCTGCTGCTTCCTAAGCATTGCAGATCTCTGTACAGCCAGAATGCTTGGGTTGGATTTCCAAAACTGAATTGGAATTCAAACAGAAAAATTATGTATTCACACAGGACACAAGCAATCTAAATTATCTAAATTTGCAGATTTCACAAGTAATCAGTAGCTCCAAATTGTAAGAAATATTATCCTAATCACGACTGAGGTTTTATGTAGTAAAACAAAAACAACACACAATCTTAACAGATATTTACCTTCTTACTATCTACGAAACACAATCCTAAATATGACTGTCTGGAACATTTGAACAAAAAGCTTAACCATTCTATGTCACCATGCATGCTATAGTATGGAGCCTACTGCCAGACTAGGATTTCAGGGCTTATTTCATACTAAAAACACACTTAATGGTGACTTTGCTGTAAGTTTTTTTAATGGGTAGATGCAGCAAAATATGATACACCAGATTTAAACCACTCCAACTGAAAGTCTTAACAATGAGCTTGCATGTATTTTAAAGCAAATAAAATTTGATGTCACAACGGGAACAGAATTATACCAGTTACTAGGTAAGTGCATGTAGCATTTCATGCACATCCGGGGTGGTGGTGAGCAGGCACTTTAAAAAGAGAGAGGCAGGTCTTACCTGCCCCTCCGCCACCCCAGCGTAGTGCTGTCCATAACAAACAGCCTCGCTGTCCATTCTTACAAGCGACACTGTGGAGGGGCTTGTTCCCAGCATCCCGCATCATCGTCACGTAAATGGCATCTGCGCACTTCTATCAGTTTGCAAGGTCTCTTATTAGGAAATGGTTTTAGAATTTAGACAATTTAAGCAGGTGCCCACTTAATACAATATCCACTTAAAATGGAGTGTATATATAGAAGAGCAACATAGATTATTTTACCTCAGCTCCAGCAACCTTTGGCAGTTTAGCTTGGACTTTCTTTTCCTTAGATGTGTCAGACTCTGATTCTGACTGACTGCCAGACTCTGAACCAGAGTCTGAGTCGCTGCTTCCCGACTGGCTGCTGCTTCCATCACTGCTGCTTCCCGAACTTGAACCAGATCCAGAACCTGATGCTGAACCAGAATCATCATCCGATTGGCTGCAATCACAAGTTAAAAGTAAATATTACCACACAGGCGAGAAAAAGACAATTAATTCAGATGTACACCCATCATCGAAAAGCCTCTTAATGTGAGGTTTGGGGTAATAAATTTTACTGGCTGGGTAAAATATCCAGCTGATTTTATACCTTTGCAGTACTGTAATGCAGCTGAGACACTTCCTCATTAATCATCTAAAGGAAGTTCATTTGATTTGAGAGCCTTGAACACGCTTTTTCAACACCTATTCTCAGAGCACAGATTAAGGTACATGGATGAAACGGGCCATTTCATACCAGAGCAATGAATATAAATGCTTCCCCATCCCTGAAGATTTTCAGCTCTAATTCATCAAGACCATACCACATACATTGGTTCTATGGACATGCAGCTACAAGCTTTTGCTTATATTTGCATATAAGTAGCCCCCTCCAACAAACACAAGTTTAAAATGTCTTTTAAAAATTCAGTTTGACAAGCCCAATTGTGCAAATACAAGCACCTGGCTATATGCAATGATCTCTAGATTGCAAACCAAATTTGTTCAAAAATCTGTAAAAAATAATAATAGTATAGCATCTCAAACACTCATTCTCTGCCTATGATAAATTGGTATAGCTTTCATGTTGGTAATATGAAGCATAAACACTCAGATATGATATAAAAGGTTCCTGCCTACATCTGAAGAGAGGAAAAAAGCACATGCTTTTCTTTTCAGTCTCTTCCGTCTTCATTCACCTATCTAAGAGAAGAGGAGGAGGAGGAGGAAGAAGAGGCGGTGGCAGCCTTAGACACACATCACAACCTAAGTGAGCATTTCTCAACTGGTGCGCCATACGGAACACTAGCCAGTGCGCTGCACTGACTTTTTGAGTAAACTACAAAAGCGCAGAATTTCAATTCCCCACTTTTGGGAGACAACCTGCCATGCGCTGCACCAAGAGGGAGTTACAATGTACAGCAAGAGGAGTGAGTTATCTCCAAAAGCAGGGAATTTTATCTCCCTGTCTTTGCAGATGAGTTGCCCTATAATGCACAAGGAAGGACCCATCCTCCTTGATGCTTAACAAATAAGTAAATAAGTAAAAATTGTGTGAAAAGAAAAGTGTGTGTGTGTGTGTGTTGGAGGGCAAGAAGGTGTAAATGTCTATACGGGGGCGGGCGGAGTGTGCCACAATCTTGTTTTCATTTTAAAAGTGTGCCTGAGGCAACAAACAGCTGGAAAATACTGGCATAAGCTGTCATTTTTAAAGACATGTCATAACACAAATGGCATACTGCAAGAGGTATTAACTCCTTTTTGAAAGGATTCATATGAAGAGGACCACAGAATTTATTAACAGTAGTATACGTATGGCTTTCCCATGATCTAATGTCACCCAATTGCCACTGAAGACTAGAAACTGCCAAGTGATAATGCAGGAAATCAGAGTCCTTAATTTGCATTGTATATATTCATCAGCATGGGTTCCGCCCTTTAAAAAAAAAAAAAAACAATTGGACCTTCTCAGTCCAATGGTGCCTGAATGCTCAATTACTGAGTCAGTACTTTTGCGTCAGAAGTCTAACCTAACTCTCCTTTGTTTTGTAAAGAGTTCTGCTATTTATGTTTTGTGTTAATCAAAACCCAGTAAATCAAGATAACAACTCTCTGAAGCTATTCTGATGATCACTGAAAACTGGGCTAGGGGAGCCCAGCTCAGTTTTCCCAGCCCAATTCTCAGGCGAGCCCGGTGGTTTCATGGCAGCTAGCCTGCCTGACAAACCCTCCTCTTAAACAAGGTTAATGGAGCAAGTGCTCCGTTAACCTTGTTTTTCTGCTCATGTATCAGCCACAGTTGCTTGCAGCCATGGCTGGCACACTCGGGGGGGGGGGAGCGAAGGGAGAGGGACCCCAGGAAGGCACCGCGTTCCTGGGGTTCGGGGGGCCGGGGCACCGTGTGGTGGGTCTCCCCCTTCCCCGATCCCCAGAGCTCCCAACGGAGCCGCAGCTGGGCTTGGGACCACCTGACTGGAGCAGCTGCCTGTTTGGGCAGCTGATTCAGCCGCCCAGCCATGAGCAACTGTTCACATGAACCCTCCTGGTGCTTCACACTAATCGTGTGAAGCGCCTCGTGGTGTGTGTGTGTGTGTGTGAGAGAGAGAGAGAGAGAGAGTGAGTGTGAGTGTGTCTGTCTTTGGAAAGAGCTCCTATTTCCTCTTGCTTACATTTTCCATGCCAGGAGCCTAATCTTAGGTCAAAGTGTGAAATAAACTCTAATTTGCATTTATTGAAAAAGCTACAGTTGCCTTAAGAGAAACCAGTCCATAAACTGCTTTTGCATGGAGTTCCTTTCAGCTTTATGCAGTGTGGGGAAAAATTGATTGTTTTAAACAAATAAAAATCAAGAATTGAATTTTATAAATTGAAATCAGATTTTTGAAAATTTTCACTGTAAATGTGTTCACTTTGAAAATATGCTGTTTTCAAAGGAAATTTGTATTTAACGCTGCCATATAATCTCTTAAATGGAATTCATGATCCTTTAATGAACTTTTGATCCTTTCATGAGAGGCTGCTTTTCTTTGTAAAGTAGGAGCTGTAAACTACCCAGAGACGTAAGTTTTGGGTGGTATAAAAATATGTTAAATAAATAAAACTGTGGGGAAAACATATTTGTCAATCATCATGCAGCACATGTACTGATATTATGAGTTGATACTGAGTGCCAGGGAACTGCAAGTCACCCATTGGTGTCATCCACTGATCCGTTTGGGTGGCCTTTTACTCCTATTTTATACCCAGTAAACTAGCTGATTTCTGCAATGGCCTCAGAGTTATTACTGTCCAACTCGATTCAAATTTTATTAATGGTCCATAGATCTTCAGAGTACTCAAACCAAGTTTATCATTATTATAATATGTATATAAAAGTTCTCAAAGCAACTTACATAGTAAGTTAAAATAGTAGACGATTCCTTTTCCCAAAAGGGCTCATAAGCTTTTACACATACACACACACACACCCCACCACCACCACCACCACCAGCAATAATCACTGGAATGTGGTGCTGAGGTTGAACTTTGAATAGGGATAATTGTTCTCCCTCTGCTAAGTATAAGAAAGCCATCACTTGAAAGATGCCTCCTTTACCAGTTAGCAGGGGTATGACTCTACCTACCATCACATGGAAAACACTGATCTGCCTAGTTGCTACTAACAGTCCTTGTTTCTGATTGAGATTATTTACGGTACTAGCTGAACCCATACAAAGCATCTGTGTTCTAGGACTTTGTTACACTGCTTGCCCCTCGCCACAGCCCCTGCTTTATTGCTCAGTGTCAGCCACCCACTCTTAACTTCCCCCTTCCCGCCACTGCTCGCTCGCTCACTTGCCCCCTACCCACTCCTCTTCCCTATCTGCATATGGAATCCCACTGCCCAATCACTACAGTGCTTCTGTTCTGTTACCTCCAGATGGTAAAGCATTGTGTGGGCGGGGCTTGCCATGTATGACCTTAGTGTATTATATATATATAGATTTACTTGAATCCAAGACTAGATTTTTGCCAAGTTCTTTGATGTCAGAAATCAGGGGGTCCTCTTCGCTTTTGGGTAAATATAGGTATAACCTGTATTTAACCTCTATTATTAAAGAGGATTGGATTAAATTCAGAGTCGTCTTGTATTTGGGTAAATACAGTAGCTTTTTTGGGAGGGTAAAACAGAGCAGGACAAACTTAGTGCACCATCTGAGATTCCAGGAAGGGCTGTTCACTTTTAAAGCAACATGCATTTATGGTTACACCTAGCAATCAATCAACCACCTTTATTCGGTCTTAGACCAGCATATTAACAATAAAATACATGAGATATAAGCAGGGAGTAGGAGATAAAAGATAGCACTACTGTATGAAACTATAAGAGTATGGAGTAGTAATAAGGTAGAAAAAGATTTATATTTAAAATATAAAATTTAAAATAGAGCTAAAATTGTCTATGAGAGAAAAGTCTACATCCTAGTAAACAGTGGACCAGCACGGTACTTAAGAGTACTTAAAAATAGGCAAGAGTGTTTAAAGTTACATTGGGGAAAAATTAAAAGTATGCAATTACAATAGCTTTACACGATAAAATAGGTTGTTGTTGTTGATGATGATGATGATGATAATAATAATAATAATAATAATAATAATAATAATAATATTTCAATTTCTATACCACCCTTCCAAAAATGGCTCAGTTATGTGAAAGATGAGGCTAACACTGGGTTTTGTAAGCTCAGCCCATGGTCCCTCTAGGCAGGAGCTTTAAAGGCCCTGCGGATTCTGCATGCTGCAACACAGAATTTATTTTAATTTATTTAAAATATTTATACCCCACCCCTCCAGTGCAATACTGCTTGGGGTGGCTTACAACAATAACATAGGCACAGATATAAGTAATATATATATATTTTTTTAAGTCAGATTAAAAACAATTATTAGGTTCAAATTAAAACTGAAAATTATAAAAAGCTAAAGAAGTTAAAGCTAACAACTTAGCAGTGTTGTACATAATGGTGGAATCTTCATCCGAGAGCAGCAGTAAGGTATAAAATTTACATAAGCAACCAGCCTAACCTAATTCACAGGGATGTTGTGAGGATAAAAATAATCATGCACACTGCTCTGAGCTCCTCAGAGATAGAGTGGGATATAAATGTAAACAAACAAACAAAATAAGATCGGCACAACTTTCTCTGTAAGGGGCAAAAGAGGAGAACACGCACTGTGGTTTTCAACCTCCCCTGTGTCACCACAACATAGTCTCTCTGCAGGTGGAATCTTCCTGAACCTGCCTTCTAGAACAGCTGACGGGAAGGCATAGCAGCTAGGGGTGTGCACGGAACTGCCTGGTCCAGTTCAAGTCCAGACTGGACCCCAACCTGACTGGGCCAGTTCGGTCTGGCACCCCCTCAAACTCCCCCAGTTGAGGGTCTGGGTCACACAGAGGTCAATTGCACAGGCGCAGTGGTCTCCAAAATGGCCACTGGGCCGGAGGAAAAAAGCCCGAATGGGCCAAAAAGCTGGCCGAACGGCCAGTGGTGGCATAAAGGAAGGCCGGCGGAGGGAGGGGGAACCTCCGTGGGACGGACGGACAGACGGACGGACGGACGGACACACACACACACACACGCACGCACACCCCGCCTCCAACAATTCCCCCAAAGGGAATCCACAAAAACCCACGAATCCCCCAAACAGTCAGAGGGTTTTCGGTCCGGTGTCAGACTGAACAGGGGATGGTTCAGTTTGACCCTGAACGGTCGAACCAAACAGGTTTGAGGTTGAAGCTATTTGCACATCCCTAATAGCAGCACACCAAAGTGAAGGCCTTCCTATGGCCTGGGACTTCCGCAATGACAGATACACAGCGGAAGATGGGAGGTATCTCACATTTTCCGATGTGGGGAAGTTTGGGACTCTGACTATGTCTGTTTGGCGCTCTATGTCAGTTATCCTTTGTTTTAGCATAGATTTGGCCTGGTCATATCACATAGCTAGTAAAGCGGGGAGGGAGAGTCCCAAGTATGACAGTTTGGTCCGGATAGCAAGAAGACAGGAGTTCTGTAAAGTCAGGGAGGCCAGTTCATAAGGGAGGAGGGCTAGTTTAACCCCATAGATAAGGGTGGCCAGCCATATTCTAGCCTCCACCTTCATAATTTCCTGTCTCTAGTCACAGGGTGGCATTTGACACACATTGTGGGACTGGAGGGCAGCTCTTAAACATTTGGATTGCACTAGTTCCAAGGTGGCAAAGCTATTAGGAGGACCCAATTGTGCACCATAGAGGAGCTGTGCCAGCAACATCGCTTCAAATAATTTAAGCGCTGCAGGGATGAAGTGGGCTCCTTTAGCCCAGAGAAATTTCAGGATGGCAGAGGAACTTTTCACGGCAAGGACAACATGTTTGCTGTGGGCCCTTCTGGAGCTGGGGGTGTGCAGAACCACCTCAAGTACCTAAAAGAGATGACTTGCTCAATCATATGGCCATCTATACTCCATGAACAAGTCTTGGGTCTTTTAGCAAACGCCATGATTTTGGGGTTGTTGTGGGGTTTTTTTAGCTGTTCATCCTTACAAAATTGAGCTAGAGCTGCCAAGGCTCTAACCCTAACCCTAACCCAACCAGCCTGGTTGCCCGCTCATTGACCGCTGAGCACGGTAGCGCATCAAGATGCTCACTGAGCAGACGCCTCTGGTCCTCGCAGGATATGTTATGAGCCAGGTCACTTGTGGCGTGTGTGAGGGGCCAGAGGCTTTGCCCAAGCACTAGCTCCCCATGCTTGGGGAGGGGGTTGCCAACCCCAGTCGAGGCCAACCAAGGTTATCCAACCAGGATCTGTCATGCACCAAGGCCACTTGTGGTGTGGGTGAGAGGCTGGGGGCTTCGCCCAAATGCCAGCTCCCCATGTTTGGGGAGGGGGCTGCCAACCCCAGATCGATGCCAACTGGGTTCTCCTCACAGCATCTGTTATGTGCCAAGTCACCTGTGGCGTGGGTGAGGGGCCAGAGGCTTCATCCAAACGACAGCTCCCCTTGTTTGGGGAGAGGGTCGCCAACCCCAGGTTGAGGTCATTCAGGTCCTCCCATATTGGTGTCATGCCCAAAGTCCACCTTGCTGGCAGAAATTCATGTCTGCATCACCCCAGCTGGGCAGCTCACCCGCGTCTCAGAGGCCAGGCCAACCAAGGTGGCCAGAAGCGGGGATAAATAGGAATCAACCTTTTATTGAGCCAAATAATTCTCCAGAATTTACTGGGGGATGCTGTCAGTGGCTGAGCCTGGGACCTTCTGCATGTTGCAGTCTTCCCACTGGCAGTAATCTACCTCTCCTTTAGAGGAAGGAAGAGAGTTGGCTAAGGCAAACCAGGGCAAACTCTGCTAGGCAAAGGGGAGATTCGCCTTTGCTCCCGGTATCAAGAGACAGCCTCCTCTCCCCAGCTATTTAGCTGAGGGTACTTCCTCCTCATTAAAGTGCTAGCCATGCTTAGAATTCATCTGGTAAATCCTATTGGTTGCCTCCTGAGAATTAGCATAGTAAGCTAAGCAACCAAGATACTTGCAGTACTTCCTCCTTTTTAATAGGAGGAGGATTGCTAGATGCTTAGCACTGAGTCACGGTCAAAGGTTAACCTGAGACCTAGAGGATTAGCATAGCCACAGGTGTTGAGGCAGGGATCAAGATAAGGGGTTCCTCCAGGGGCTGCTGCCTGTTGGAAAGGACAGGGAGAAAACCAGCCCTCTTTCCCCTGAGTGTAACTTGGGAAGTAGGGAAAAAAACCCTTCATTAAGTGGCTACTGCTGCAGCAGAATAGCACCAAGGACAATTTTAGGCTTGAGCCTGTGCAGGAGGGAGGTGAGGCTGCAGCTGCAGTAGCAGGCAGGAGGAGACCTCACCTCACAATGATGCTCAGAGTTCTAAGGAGCAATCGAGACTCTCAGTTTGAGGACTGAAAAAGGCAGTTAGGGTCCCTTGCCCCCCCCTTTCTTGGGGGAGGGGGTTCTTTTCTTTGAGGGCAGGGAAATTGCGGCAGCACTGTTTAAGGGCCTTCTTTTGACCGCCCCTGCCCCAATGCTTTCTGTGGGAACCTGCTAAGGTGTCCCCAGGTTGATAGCTGCCTATGCCCAGTTGTAGAAAGGGGAAAGGCTCACCGGTAGAAGGATGAATGCAGATTAGAATTTGGGCAGGAGCCCAGGTGCATGTCTGATCAGGAGCGAAGACAGGAAGGAACTGGGGAATCACACCTGAGCATGCTGGGAGAAGGGGGACGGACTTCAGCTACTTGAAAAACACCTGAGATTTCCTGTCTATCGGGAGCAAGGAGTGGAAGTTAACCCTGTGAGCCGTAACCTCCTACTTCGAGGGAGAAAAGAATACCAGGGTGAGGCCTGGATCCAAGTGCACTCTCAAGCTGCATACCTGCTCCTTCTGGGGGAGGGGAACCCCCGCCCCATATTTTTTAAACTTCTTGTGCACTGCCCAGAGACTTTGGATGGGGCATTTTAGAAATGTAATGAGTAAATACATAATAAATATAACGTGAAGTACATTTTGGGGGTAGAGGAAGAAAATGAATTCCAATCTGGAAATTAGTGATTCACTGGGAAATGCCATCTAGTATGAACCGTTCAACTGAGTGAGTTTGATCCAGCATAGTGTAGTGGTTAGGAGTGTTGGACTAGGACCAGGAAGACCCGAGTTTGAATCCTCATTCAACCGTGAAACTCACTGGGTGACCCTGGACCAGTCATGTATCTCTCAGCCTAATCTACCTTACAGGGTTGTTATGAGGATAAAAATAACCATGCACACTGCTCTGAGGAGGAAGAGCGGGATATAAATGTAAAATAAAATCACCCCCTTTTATTTATTATTTTTCATATTTTTATACCACCTGATATATATATATCTCTAGATGGTGTACAAATTTTAACATTAAAAATCACAGATTAAAATATATAAAACACAGTAAAACCAATATAAATCAAATTATTACAATTATTTCTAATTAAAAGCTTGTGAGAATAGGAGAGTCTTTCCTGAAAACAAACAGAGAAGGATACGCTCTAATTTCAATAAGGAGCATATTCTAAAGCCCTGGGGCAGCCACAGAGAAAGTCCGGTCCTGAGTCACCACCAGATGAGCTGGTGGCAACCGTAACCGGTCCTCTCCAGAAGATCATAAAAGGAAGCAGGGTTCATGACAAAAGAGATGCTCTCTTAAATAGCCTGGACCCAAGCAGTTAAGCGCTTTATAGGTATTAACCAGCACTTTGTGTTTCACCGGAAACATATTGGCAGCCAGTGCAGAACCAGTGTTTCAAAACCTGTGTTATATGGTCCCTTCGTATTGTCCCAGAGACCAATCTGGATGCCACATTCTGTACCAATTGTAGTTTCCAGGCTACATATGAAGGCAACCCCACATAGAGCGCATTACAGTAGTCAAGTCTGGATGTTACTAGCATATGTGCCAGTTTTAAGGTCATTCGGCTCTAGAAATGGACATAGCTGTCGTATCAGCCGAAGCTGGTAAAAAGTGCTCCTGGCCACTGCCTCAACCTGAGAAACCAGGGAGAGCTTTGGGTCCAGGAACTCTCCCAAGCTATGTACCTGATCTTTCAGGGGGAGTGTAACCTCATCCAGGACAGGCAGATTTTCACTTTTACACAGTGAAATGCATGTTTTAATAATTCCTGCCTCTGTGGAACAGTCTAGAAGAGGTAGCTATCTTCAGCCCCCTATATCAGACCCCTTAGAGCAGGGATGTCAAACTGTGGCCCTTCTGCAGATGTTGGCCTACAACTCCCATCATCCCTGGCTATTGGCCACTGTGGCTGGGGATTATGGGAGTTGTAGTCCAAAAACATCTGGAGGGCCACAGTTTGACATCCCTGCCTTAGTGGGATGGCTTATTACCACCTTAAGTGGCTCAGCAGGGAAATGCTTGATTAACAAGCAGAAGTGGTATATAGGTGATAAAAGATGAAATGATGAAATGAAAAAGATGAAATGAAATGAAAAGATGAAAAGGCTGCTGGTTCAAATACCCACTGATGTGTTTCTCAGACTATGGGAAACACCTATATTGGGCAGCAGTGATTGAGGAAGATGCTCAAAGGCATCATCTCATACTGCGTGGGAGGGGACAAATGGTAAACCACCACCCCCATCTACCAGACAACCACAAGGCTCTGTGGGCACCAGGAATCGAAATCGACTTGACGGCACATTTTACTTTTACTTTTGAGGGATGGCTTAGGAGAGCACACTGTGTTAGGCTTAAGGGCTAGTCTATGACTCCTCCGTCAAACCCTTTTATAATGGAGTCTTTCCAGTCTCTCAGTATCTAGGGCAAACACCAACTGGGATATAACATATGAAAAGAACATCTGTCCTGTTCTCCAGTTAAGTGGGAATGCTAGGTAAAAAGGGACTTTCCTAAACCTAAACTCCAGTAGTTGCACTCATCTATACCTCCCTGTTCTTGTAAAGGTGGCTCTGTTCTTTGTCGCTTCCCCTAGAGAGGTGGATGATGAGGGCACAGAGCTGGGCCTTCTTCACAATGTTATATTGCTTTTAGTTAGTTATTGAGGTCTTGTTTGACATTGCTTGTTCTGGGGTTCTCTTTTGCTTTCATATATTGTAAGTCAGCACAGGAAAATATTTCATGTTAATAGGAGCCCAAGGAAAAAAACCTAGAGGGCTGTGATTTTTCAAGCAATCTTATGAGGAGATGGTTTGGAACTGAAGAATTGACCCCTGGATAAAGTCTTGAAGTAGAGCTAACACCTGACTGAAGAACTCTTAGTCAACTAATTAATTGATTAAATTTGTATATATGTAAATGCAATAGTGCTGCAGCATACATTCTTTATTTCCCGTGTGTGTGAGTGAGAGAATCCTCTTGGAAGATGATGCATGAAAGAAGAGGGAATGCTTCTTCTAAGATAGCGCTTTCCATTGGCAGTTTTTAAAAAATTTGTATTAAAAATAATAAAGTTGGAAGAATAGCAGCAGTGGTGGATGCCAGAGCCCTCCAGCAGAGGGAGAAGGGAAAAGGGGCAGTGTCCATTTCCTGGCAAGGAAGGAGCAGACAGCCCAGCCTATCCTCCTTGAAATGCTGCTGCAGCAAGAATGGCTGCTCATTGCCCCCCTCTCAGCCAGCAAGCATGGGCTCTCCTCTTACTCCAAAGTTGTGGCAATCAATAAGTGCTGCTCACCACCAGCCACTCCACCACAGAGACCTCCTTGCCTACACAGAGCAGCAGCTGTCAATCTTGCAATCTGGCTGTTTTTTATACTACTGATCCATGCAAAATAGGAAGGGGCCCATTGCCCTACATGATGAAGCTGGAGGAGGATGCACCCAGGAGGACTCGGAGAAGAAAAGAGGAGGTAGGAAGAGTGATATAACAGCAGAGAGGAGGAGGGCCGTGGCCCAGTGGTGGGATGGCTATGCAACAATCATTGAACAGTTTTCCTTAGGCCCCACAATTACATTTATAGGTGCTATGGCATCCAAGATATGTCGAGCTCAGTGCTACATGATGAATGTGTACCAATGTAATATCAGGCAAATTGGTCATTTTCAAAATAAAGTTATGAATTCACCTAATTTTGATTTGCAGAGTGGAAGTTAAAATTATTTTTCCATCTCGGATTACAAGTGAAAGCAAACCTAAAATTATGATTAGTTTTGGTTTCACTTCTACCAAGCACACAGAGAAGTGCTTCCTCCTCATGGAGCTGGGGAAATTGGAAGCCTCTGTATAAAACTCCATTGTGTATTATACGTTTAAATTTTTACAATTCTTCCAAAAAAAAATTTCCACACATGATTTTGAGTATGTTTGAATATAAGAGCATTTAAGTCGCAATAACTGTTTTTTACGCCACTGTTTTTTCTAATCAAATATATCAGTTCAAACACTTATGGTTGACAATACTTTTGAGATATTTATACAGCACATACAATTAACATGGGGGCATGTTTTCTTTACCACATATGCAAGTCAAATAAACATGCCAAAGCCAATTTAGGGTGCTGGAAGGTTTTCCAGCTCATAATTCTTGAAAAAATTCACATCACTGCTCATGCAACTAGGAATGAAAGGACAAGGCTCTAACCACACAGGAAAGTAACCAGAAGAGCACCATGACTAAGTATGGCTGTTAGAAGTGTGTCACAAGTGTGTTCAATCTGCACATGCCAATATTAAACAGTATTGGCTACCCAATTGCTTCTTATTCAATAGCTAGCAGCAGCTTCTACCACACAGAGTATGCATTGCAAAGAAGGGTGGGTAGAACTCCTGGCCATGAATCCCAACATCCAGGTAAATGCTCTGTGGGTGAATATCAGGCACTGCACTCCAATCATTGCTATTTCTCACCAAGGTCTAATGATCCCTTTTGTCTTGCAGAATCACAGCCTGGGCACAAACAGCACAACAACTGCTGCACAGAAATCTGCCACAACTCCCAATAAAAGATGGGTTAGCATGGTTGCAGTTTCAATCAATCTTTATTGATAAGGTCACAGAGCAGCAAAAGCATGGTTCAAAGTACTACAATCTCTCCCTCCACAAGGAGGGAGGCTTTTCTAGTATTCTCATTCACAAATTCTCATTCACTCATTAACACCTACTGACAGTTAGGCTCAAGCATTATCTGCTGCATCTTCCTGCAACAGACAATGCACCATTAATTCATTGCTGTCTCTTTCTTGGCTCTCCACAGGCAGCCCTTCAACAGGTGCAAGGATAATTCCCATGCCCAGCAAAAAACCAACCACTGAAATGTGAGGTCTACAGCAAGTCCATCACCATCAACAACCAAGATGCGTCAGCTGTTTCTTGGTGGAGTTGCCAAGCTTCTTGTTCTTGTGGTCTCTAGTGCCCTCAAAAGATCCTTGACAGACAATTGTGTATCAGGTAAATGAATAAACAGCAAGGGAATGCAATGCTTGGGAAAGCTGCATCTGTTCTTTTGCTGCCTGTCGTGCAGCTTTCAAAAGTGCAGGAGGCCTGCTAGAAGAAGAAAGCTGGAAATCCTAGTCATCAGTCTTACTTTCAGAATTCACTTCTTCTCAAATACTGTTCAATAAAAGCTTTCACTTGTTAACTTGTTACAGCTGTTGTCTGTGTGTCAATGAGGATTAACAGATAGGAATTCCTTTCCCCCACTCCTTATTAATCTCTTCAAGCCGCTTTAGGATGATACTATGATGGAAGGAGGACCCAAGAGCTGCTCGCTTTGTCACTCACCAGACCGTAGGGTTTGCATCAACCCTATCAACTTAAGTTCTAGCAAGGGTAAGGGGCTTAGGCTCATCATTGCCTGTGGTTAATCTCTCTGGTTATTGCTGGCATGATATACCATACAGCTGGTCAGGGGGAGGAAGAGGAAAAGAAGATGGATAAAAAGGTCTGCTGGGGCCAGAAGCACCAGCATACGCAATCAAGTAAAAGAGCAGGGGAGAGGAGTGGCTGACTGGAATGACAGGGCTGGGTGCAAGAAAAGGAGTTGTGGCTCAGGTGGGAGCCAGGCAGTTTGTGCATTAACTGGTCCATGCCTCACTCCCTCAGATTGGCTCTAGCACTGCATTCTGTTTGGGGCCTCTTCCTAGCACTTCTTGCTCTGTGGCCACATCCATGGATCAAACCTAGGACCTCAGCTCTGATCCATAGCGCTGTTCTATTCAGCTATGCCTCTATTATGTAACCACCTGGTATATGAAGGGATGTTTGTGAAAACATTAGTTCACATTTCTCACCTGCTTCTGTGATTGTGAGCTGTGTTGCTGAGGAAATCCTGTGTAAAGTGTGGTTTCCAGTCTTACTTTCCCTGCTTGCTTTTTTTTTTTTTTTTTTTTGACAGGATTGTTGCTACTTTGGCATGGAAATTACGAAGTTGGCCTAATTCTGCATCTAACCCTGGGTTGGATTTCAGCCTCCCCTCTCCTGTTTCTCATCCCTGCACTTTAAGCTGATAAAGGGGTCTGCGATTGTGATTTTATGAATGCATCCATATAGAGTTATGCTTCTCAGGCTTAGGTAGACTGTCAATCATAAATCGAGTGTGTGGTGGCTTAAAATTGTGCGCAAGCTATAAGAAAAATAAACCCTTTTAAGAACCAGTTGTGACATTGTTATTACAGGTCAAGTATCCCTTATCGGGACACCCAAAATCCGGAATGCTCCAAAAACCAGACACCACATCGTAACAACAACAGCCTCAGCTCACTTTAAAAATTCAGTCAAACCGCCTCCCCCAGGGCCTGGGACGTCCCGCCGCCGCCGCCGCCGCCTCCCTCAGGGCCAGGACAGGCAATCCCGCCGCCACTTGCCTCCTCTGCTCACCTCTTCAACTGTCCACCTCCTTGCCGCCACTATTATTGCTCGCCACTGGAACTCTCACGCTCTCTCGCAAGAGTTCCACATGTACTGTAAATAGAAGACTCCAAAATCCAGAGTCTTTAAAAAATCCGGAACACAGCTGGTTCCAAGCAGTCCGGATAAGGGGTACTCGACCCATACAAAGGCTTAAATCACGTTTTAAAAATGATTTCAGACCCAATCTGTTTTTAGAAGTATTCCATGGCTCATGTGTTCCACAGTGTAATATGGTTCTGACCCATCCGTGTTACTGCAGGCCCCTAAGGAACTGCTAGCAATCTTGCACAAGAGTGCAAATGATTAAGGAAGTGTGCCTGCACTTGGAGCACACTTCTTAGATGGTTTCTAATCTAAGCAGCATTCCTGGGATGCAAGCATGCTACTTTAAGTATCTGCACTTTTGTGCAAAACCACCAGCCGATCCTTAGAAGCCTGCAGCAGCACAGGCAGCTCAGAACCACCTGTGCTAAACTGAAGAGCATGTGAGCCCATGTTACTATCTAGGGATAACTTTGAAATCTCATCCAGATAGTCTTGTCTTTCTAGTACTTTTGTTACAAGATAGTACAGACAGTGATTAGGAGAAATATTTTGATTTGGTCGGTATGGAATAGTATTCCTCTAGGAAACACCCCCTCCCCCGCCATTTTTAACTCATGTTGAAGAAACTGCAGATTCTTTAACCTTGACCTGAAAGAATTCAAGCTGTGACACACAACTTTCACTAGTGCTCAGTAAACTAGCGCTATTTAACCAAAGATTAGAATTGTTCAGGCAATGGATTTTCCCATTGCCCTAACGTTGACACTCTATGGATGCAAAAGCTAGACTCTGAAGAGCAAGACAGAAAAAGCTTTGATGCTTTTGAACTTTGATGCTGGAGACAGCTTTTGAAGATACCATGGACAGCCAGGAAAACAAACAAATGGATCATAGAACAGATCACTCCAGAATTTTCACTCAAGGCACAAATGACCAGGCTCAAACTATCACGTGGACACATTATGCGAAAACCCAGCTCCTCTGAGAAGTCCATAATGCTGGGAGAATTTGAAGGAAAGAGAAGAAGAGGACAACCAGCAGCAAGGTGGAAGAACTCGATTATGACAGCAATGAATGCACCACTGAGTTGAGACCAAGTTGAAAACAGATCATCCTGGAGCCAATCCATCTATGTGGTCGCTAAGAGTCAACAGCAATTTGGCAGCACTTAATCAATCAATCTAACCAATAACTGGTCTACGCATGACTACAGAATTCTAGAAATAGCAAATACAATAAAATGGACACTTGAAAGGGCAAATTCAGCCAACTAAATGAGTAGTTGTAATTATCCATAGACTTACTTACTGGAGAGGAGAGCTGGTCTTGTGGTAGCAAGCATGACTTGCCCCCTTAGCTAAGCAGGGTCAACCCTGGTTGCATATGAATGGGAGATGTGATGTGTGAGCACTGTAAGATATTCCCCTCAGGGGATGGAGCTGCTCTGGGAAGAGCAGAAGGTTTCAAGTTCCCTCCCTGGCTTCTCCAAGATAGGGCTGAGAGAGATTCCTGCCTGCAACCTTGGAGGAGCCACTGCCAGTCTGTGAAGACAATACTGAGCTAGATGGACCAATGGTCTGACTCAGTATATGGCAGTTTCCTATGTTCCTACTATATGAAGATTTGCAACCAAACACAAAATGCAACCCTACAATGAAGTTAACTTTATCCCACCTATACAAATGTGCTACAAAGGTATCTGAACCACCCAGTTAGTAGAATGGAAAAAAGGTATAATCATTATCATGGTCCATAAGGTATTTAGAGAATGTGAAAGGAGATTATTCATGTAAGCAGCATATATTCAAATGATTCCCAAATGATATAGTAGTAACTTTTGAACAGAACAGGCTCTCTTATCAGCTGATGCAGTTTTGATTTTTTTAATCCCATATCAGTAAAAAAAAATTTCATTTGAAATTGATATTCAATGGAATATTAGGTAGTGTTATCTAATAATTTCTACCCTCCTGTAGCTTGATGGATGTAATTCCCAACAAATCTTGCTTTTGATGCTATTCCTTAATATTAAGTCAAAATATTCCTAAGCTAGACTGGTGTTGTCTTAACCAATTTGGTCAGAATGCATATATTTCTCACACCATGTATGTAGCTTACACTAAATAAGTTTTTCAAGTCCCTTTTCCCTCCTGCCACTCCATTTCATTATGCAGCTCCCAGTTCTCTGTTCACCCAATAATCAGTTAATAAGAAGCAGTTACATAAGTATGAATGAGTTTTGAGTCTGTCCCAGGCAAAAAACCCCACATGTTCAGATCTGAGTTGCTGTGCTTCAAGGCTTAAGTGAAGACTGCTACAAGGGCTTTAAGCTTTGTTCTGGGAACAGGCATCAAATAAACATTGGCCAGATTCAGACGTATACTTTAACCGGAGTTACAATTCCTAACTCCTTCGTGCCGCAGACGAACAGCAAGCCTCTGTTAGCCTAATAAAATATTATGCCACAGTATTGCGGCAGCTTGTCTGCGATTCCCAAGACTAAGAATGTGTTTCCTGGGATAGAACTCTCCGTAGCTGCGAACCAGAAACCATCCTAGCTCTATCCAGAGTATCCATGCCTGACGCTCAAGTGAGGGAGGTGGATAAGGGGATGGATTGTCCTTTTGAATCAGCTATGCTTTTCCCGAGCAAATAACTTCTTTCCTCTCCACTCTGATGGTTCCTCTCATGAGCTGTCCAGGGATACCCCCATGGCCTGTCACACACATGCCTGACCACTGAGCCCTGGGTCAGGTAGCAGGATCTTTATGGATGGTGTGGGCAGTGGGCTGAGGAGCAGACCCTTCCAGACATTCAAAATTCCCAGGCCAGGGCCAGCGTTGAAGCATATGTAGATCTCAAGGCACAGTGATTCCCAAGAGTAGAAGGGAAGAGGTGCACATCTCCACATTAGCAGATGGGTTGGCAGGGCACAAGGTTTGACAGTGGCTTGGTGGCAATTGCTGAAACCTGGACAACACTTGCCCAAGTACCCCTGCAACTTTCCTACACGGAGCATACTCCGCCACTCTCGTGAGAGAGCAGTCCATGGGCAAATGGGCAATTCTGTCATGCTCCAAACCATTGCTGTTACAGTGGTGACACCCGTGGACTGCTCTGCTCCTCAGTAAGACTTAGGGAACAAACATCCCCCCCCCCCGGGAAGGGGCTGGGGCCCCCTTCCCCACCCTTTCTGTGGGAAAAGTAGAACATGGCTGCTCCAGCTTCCCTGCTTGGGTCTGCCTTTTGGCTTCCTCCTCCTGGCACCATAACGGGGTGCCCTGCTTGTGATTCCACTTGGGGGTATTTGTGCTTGTGGACAACCATGACTGCTTCCCCCTCCAAGCGGCTGAGTGGCTTGACAGGCTGCCCAGTCCAGGATGGGGCGTGTTGGCATCCCTGTAGCCTGGCAACTCCATAGCTGCATGGCTAACAAGAGGGGCATGGCCTTTATCTGAGCAGCTGCCAGCAAGAAGTGCCAAAAGCAGTTTGGAGCAGCCGCGTCCTTGGGAGGGTCTGCATGACCACCTCTATGACTGGTGTTAGAGATAGGCACTTAACTGCAGTTATAGCTGAGTCTGTCTTCAGGTGTAACAGTTCGGCGACAAAAGTGCGGTTGTCGGAGGTGAAGCTTAGAGAAAACCTCAGGTTACAATTGGAGTTTGGCGGGGCAAACTGAAGTTAACTTTAGACCCTTAACCATGGTTTTGTACGTTTGGGCATACTACAGTTACAAACTCTGGCAGCTTTAACTGCAGTCAATTTGTACTTTTGAACCAGGCCATTGTTGGTCACATTAGGCTGTTTGCTCAATTTTAGGACAACCACCACCTTGGTTTAAATTCCATTGACTATTAGAGCTTGTAGATTTCAAAGTAGCTAAGAATAATCAAAATAATATTTAAGTCTTCAAATATTAAAAGCAGGAGGCAACCTCTCCAGTTGTGTCTAAATCACTGTGTGTAATCTTGGTCTACTGTATTTGGAGGTTTTTGATCCTGTTTCTATGAAGACGGATTACAAGCCTGACAATGTTGTGCATATATATAATATGTATGTATATATAGCACAGCTTTTTCATATTACATAGTCTCAAGCAAGAGCCAAGCAACTAATGTTACCATTTCAAAGCAGCAAGGCATATGATGTAATCTATATTTCAAGGTCATATTGGAAACATATCTATATTCTTCTCTAAATAAGATTTGTTTTTGTAGCCCCCAAAAGAACCAGCAATTTTACATGCTATTCTATTATGCATAACCATTTTATGTGAGCAAAATAATGAAAGTGGTAACAGTGAAGGCACTGGTTCATTACTAGCATAGTAGTACATCTCAGACGTCTGAAATGCTTAAATATGTTGCCTGAACAAAATTAAGAGGAAATAACCAAGTTAAAATCTCAAATGCACAAAAGTATTACAGCTCAAATACACATTACATAAGATACTCTATTGTTTCAGTTAAAGATCTACACATCATATTAACTTATAATTAAGATCAGTGAAAAAGGAAAGATTGTGCTGTTGGTTTCGACTCCTGGTGACCACAGAACCATGTGGCTTTCCTAGCAGAATGATATTTGTTATATTTGCTATAAGATTTAAAATTTCCTGTAACAGCTCATTTTACATCTGTAAAATTCTCAGAAGTTGAATTTCTTTTACCTCCCACACAGTGACCTGTGACCAGATCGAAGTTACAAAGATTTGAAAACTGACCTTTGAAATCTAGCTTTATGGTTGTGTTTTACTGCCATAAATACTGCTATCATTCTTTTGCTTTTTGTTTTTCAAAGATATGGGGGAAACTCAACACTCTCCAGGCACATCTGAATAATCTGTTATAGGGCAAACTGGTTGAGCAGAAGATACTTTTTGCAACTACAGAAGTTGCTACTACTCATTTGGATAATAGTACTACAAGGTGAAAGACAGAGTGCCAACAGAAATCAACTATTGACTTGTAACTTATCAATGTAGTCAAAGGTGAGCCTCTAACACATAAGTGGAAGTGATAAATTAACTTGATTTATTCCAGAGGGGAGAGAATCTAGAAGTAGTTTTGGATTATTAAACAGGACCCATAAGCGCTATCCTAATCAACTACTTGAGCTGTCAACCCATTCACCTTCACCAGACAGCATGAAAATGCAAACGTTTTAAGGGGTAACTATGTACCCCACATTGGCCAGCCTTGGCAACCATGGCAGAGATGTACACAGAAGTACTTACTATTGAAAGAGCATCCGTTATGCTTTGCTCTCCTCCTCCACCTGAGTGGAGGAGAGATCAGATAGCATTGTTAGGTGTTATGGGGTAGTCATTGCTAGGTAAGATTGTTCAAAAGTTGCCATTATGGTGAACTTTGAACACATCCTGACCAATAGGTCACCTACAAAAGATATTGAGGGGTTACACAAGGAGCAGTCATTGTTTGGACCAAAATGCTGAACATTTCTGAAAATTTGTCATTATGGTGAACTTAGAATGCACCCTGACCCATAAGTCTACCAAACAAGCCAGCTTAGCATAGTGGTTAGAGTGCTGGACTAGGACTGGGAAGACCTGAGTTCAAATCCCCATTCAGCCATGAAACTCACTGGATGACTCTGGACCAGTCATGTATCTCTCAGCCTAACCTACCTCACAGGGTTGTTCTGAGGATAAGAGCGGGATATAAATGTAATAAATAATATTAAATAATAAATAACTCGGGGATATGACTGTACCCCAGCAGTTATTTGATCATGGAAGCAAAAACAGTTATGGCAATGACCTGCTCTTTGCAGATGTTGTTTACTGGGGTGTCACTGACAATGTCCTAAATGGACAAAATGTTAGAATTAAAAACCACCAATTAATTAATGCTGAGCTCCTAGAAGCACAGAAATACCCCATGATATCTGGTGAGGGTTAAAGTAGTAATAGTCAATTAGCTTTGCAAGTCTGCAGTTTATCAATTAAATTTGCATATGAGTAAACAATAGTATTGAAGCAAAATGCATCCTCTATTTCTTGATTATGCATGCCCTGTAGGTGTCATAAAAGCAGCTCTCTTCAATGTGTAAGGGGAATATAGTCCTTGCTATGTTTTGAGTACCTGTATTAACACAGTATTTTATCAAGAAGCTGTTTATTAAACACAAGTTTCTCCAATTAACCTATTAAATGTTGCAGTCCTACTTGTTCCATGTTTTCTCATGATTTCAATTAAGCCAAATACTGTATTAATATTCCCCTAAGTATACCTGGAATCATTCAAGTGGCAAAGACTTCATGAACCTTTGATAGATTCAAACCAGGGGTTTCCCAATTCATACACCTTCTATTCTCACCAAATAGGAACAACATCAGGGTTGCTAAAAATGGATTTAAAAAAATAAGATTTTTGATTTAATTTGGATTTTTAAATTTAAATCAGATCTTTTTTTATTTAAAGTAAGAGGTAAGGTGTGCCGTTGAGTCGCGTCTTAATTCATAAAGAACCTAGGTCAAAGATATCATCAAGAATATTAATCATAACTTCTAATTATATTACATGAACATGTTAACAGCCATATATGGGGGTGAACATACTTGAATTGAACATACTTGATCAATCCTATTCTGCAGGTGATGTAAATGTGGCCCGTATGCACAGTCAAGCCCTTGCCCCACCCCGCTCTCTCAAAGTCTAGAGACAAGGAAGGTCAATGAATGAATAGAGGATTTGGAGAATGGAGTAGATCTGAGCAAGAAGGTGTCTGGATATAAATGCATGGAATAGGGGAGGGGAATACAAAGTGAAACCGAAAGTGAACAGAACATATTCATGTCAGTTTTGAGGAAACTTTTTCCAAGTGTATTCTGTATTGTAGAAGGGAAACACCTATCATGGCAGCAAGCCGTAAGAGAGACCCCATTTGGGAATATTTTAATGAAGTTCCTGTACTTGTGGGTAAGACAGGCATGCAATATGCAAACAGTGCAACAATGAAATGCAAGGCCTGGTTGCCTGAACGAAACAGCATTATGAGAAGTGTGTACCTACCTTCTATAAATGAAACCTACATCTTTCTCTGAATATGTATTAAGGTTTTACTAGAAAACAAGAAAGTACTTTTATAGAAAATGATGATTAAACAGAATCAACCTGACCAGTAATTTAAATTGTGATTTAAATAATTAAAATTGAGTCCTTCTGTGAAGCAATTTAGATCAAGATTTAAATTAATTTGATTTAAAACTCTTATCCAAATCAACTCTGGATAACGTGTCTTTAAATGTGGCTGAATGAGAACCACACTCAGCTACTTTGTCTTGCCTTGGTCTCTGCTTCCCTCCTGCTTATCTACCCTCGCCTCTACAGGTCCTGCTCCAGCTTTCTCCATACTTCATTCCCTCAGTCTCCTTGCCTGTTATCTATTGCCTAGTTTGTCTGCCTCCTTCCCATCTTTCTTTCAGTCTTACTCAACTGTAGCTCATTCATAGTTTTTGCAATACACTTGCCACTGAAATGCAAATTGCTGTGAGAAGGATGGAATTGTTGTACTGATATAAGAAGCTCCATTCTCTGATATCAGAAGCTGATATCAGAAGCTCCCTTCTCAGCCTGCCTTAAAGTAACTTTCCCCTTCCCCCTATAAAATTGCTATGGGAAATGCCTATGGGCATTTGTGGAAGTCTTTGAGGAGGCTTCCTCAAAATTTCCCATACACAGCCTACTACATTCCTTTCCCTCTTCTTTCTGATCATACTTTTCCCACTCATATCAGCAAAGCAGGTTAGGAGAGAGTAGACAAGAAAACTTAAATCATTTACAGCCATACAGACCAGCACAATCTACAACCCTCTGTTGCCAGAAGGAGGTCTGCAAGAAGTCTTCAGTGTCCCTGTGCTGAAGGCTTCCTTGCACAGTGGACTGGACACAGAGGAGAAAGGATTTCTGCATCTCTCGTCTCCATCCAAAAGCCCTTTCCAGTTGTATAAATCTGCTTCCAAAGGCTGTACGACCCTC
Organism: Hemicordylus capensis; assembly: GCF_027244095.1. NCBI lineage: Eukaryota > Metazoa > Chordata > Lepidosauria > Squamata > Cordylidae > Hemicordylus > Hemicordylus capensis. The sequence goes on from NC_069658.1 coordinate 65,921,762, forward strand.
ATGAACATATTAATATACATGGAAAGGGCTTTTGGCAGGAGGGAAGAGACGCAAAAATCCTTCCCTCTCTGAACTACGCAAAGAAACTTTAAGCACAGGGATGCTGAAAGCTTCTTGCAGACCTCCTTCCAATGACAGAGAACTGCACATCCTGCAAGCCACAGAACATAGTATAGTTCTATACCGTCAAAAAACCAAGAACCCAGCAACAACCCTTAAGTACATGAAATAATTGCATATCCTCATCCCTCTTGCTGCCTTCCTTGTTCTCTTGTTTTCCTTGTCTCAATTTTGGAGTGTGAGCCTATAGGAACAGTGACCAGTTTTCCCATTACTTGTAAAAATGCCATGTACATAGATGGATTACATGTAAATAAATAGTTTGAGACGGCTTGACTTGGAATACTGCATCTTGTCTTCCATTAATCTACTACCAGCCATGACATATGAACATTAATCTTGATGTTTCTAACAAAGATTTGTTCTGAATTCCATTTCTGTGGCAAATATAGTAAGGTTTATGAATTCAACCAAGTATCCTAGAACAAACCATACTGGTTTTATCAGAATTTTAATACAGAAGGGGTTAATTTTGTTTTTGTTTTGGAGTGGTTTTTGTGTAGTGCCTTAAGTGCATTTGGTAGAAAACTGGTATAATTTTAAAATGTAAGAACTGGCCCTTTTATATGTCTCATGTGTCTGATCCAGACAGAAACAATTTTATTGTCCATTGCACAGTAATTCCAGGGCTTTCAGAGGAATCTACACTGAACAACTGATAATAACAATCCTCAAATATATACTGGGGAAGGATTCAAGATTAGTCCACTCCCGTGCCCCATTATTTGAGTCATTTACAGCCAGTAGAAGGACGACAGAGCTGGAAATGAGTGAGGAAGCCTGAGCAACTTCAACCTATCATCCACCAGGTTGCAGAAGACACAGCGGCAAACTTCACTCTAGGCTGTAGGTTGCTTCAAGCAGTAGTCAAGGGGTTTCCCCTGACCACAAACCAAACCATGACCAGCGTGACAGGTTGTCCATGCTTGATTAGCTAAGAATTATATCATTTATATGGCAACTGCTCCTGAATTTGCATGCTACAAGAGGAAGGGCCACATGCAGGAGATGAAAGCATGCCTCATCCTCTGTTGTTTTCCCCCTGCAACTGGTATTCAGAGCATCCTGCCTCTGCCTGGAGGCAACCTATAACCATTAAGATTAGTAGCCACTGACAGTCCAGTTCCTACATAAATTTATCTGAGCTGCTCTTAAAGTCAACCAAGTTAGTGGCCATCACCACATCTCGTGGCAGAGAATTCCATAGTTTAATTATGCACTGTGTGAAAAAGGACTTCCTTTTGTCAGTTCTAAATTTCCTGGCAATCAGTTTAATGGAATGACCCCTGGTTCTAGTGCTGAGAGAAAGGGAGGAAAAAGTCTCTTTCCACTGTCTCCAGACATGCATAATTTTACAAACTTTATCATGTTTTTCTAAATTAAAAAGCCTCAGATGTTGTAGCCTTGCCTCATAAGGAAGGTGCTTTAGAACCCTGATCATCTTGCTTGCACCTTTCCCAGTTCTATAGTATTTTGAGATATGGTTACCAGAACTGTACACAGTACTTCAAATGTGGCTACACCGTAGATTTGTATATAGGCATTACAATATTAGCAGTTTTATTTTTCAAACCCTTTCTAATGATCCCTAGCATTAAATTTGACATTTTCAAAGCTGCTGCACACCAATTTGACACTTTCAATGAACTGTCCACCACAACCCCAAGATCACTCTCCTGGTCAGTCACTGACAGCTCAAACCCTATTAGAGTATATTTCTCCTATGGAGATTACTAGCCATTTGACAAATAGCCCATCTGGACTGCAAATATACTGGCTGACATCCAGACTAACTTTGCACATGTCAATAAATAAATAAATTAGTGCATGCAACAGGGATCAGCAAAAAACTATCCTCCATTGTACACACAACATTTTTCAGCATGCACATTAGTCTGCATGTCAGTCACTATTGTTGCAAATATATATATTAGTTTTAATTACTCTCATCCATTACTATTTGAGGCACATCATAAAATGGATATACTATAATTGTGGCCCAGGTCCTTCCCTATATACTTATTAGGTGCCTAAAATGTTAATTTCAATAGAAGTTATTTTCAAACAAGCATGTTTGGTCCGATGCTTCAAAATAAACCATTTACGGAATGATTCTACACATGTTTAATCAGATATGGGTCCCACCACACTCAAGTCAATTTTGATTCCTAGCGCCCACAGAACCCTGTGGTTTTATTTTGGTAGAATACGGGAGGGATTTACCATTGCCTCCTCCTATGCAGTATGAGATGATGCCTTTCAGCATCTTCCTATATCGCTGCTGCCCAATATAAGTCTGGGAGACATACCAGCAGGGATTCAAACCAGCAACCTTCTGCTTCTTGACTAAGAAGCATTACCCTCCAACAGAATTGACTCCTTGTTAAATATGGTCTTGTTAAATATGGCTTATTTACTCCTTGTTAAACATGTGTAGAAGCATTTCCCTCCAACAGAATTTACTCCTTGTTAAACATGGCTTAGAGGTAGAGTCTTAATTTTTGTGACAATCAAACATTTTTTTAAAGAAAAATGTTAAATATCAAAGGCAAATCTTTAACTATAACTTCTTACCTAGATTCTCCACTACTGTTCCTTGCACTTTCTTCATCACTGTGCTCATTCATTGTAAATAGTCACCAAGATAAAAATATAAATAAGAGTCTTCCAGTTTGCAAGCTGGATATAAAAGTCTTCTTCCCTGCACTTCAGGATATTTCACATGTACGTTGCTCTACTGGGTTCAGTACTTAATGGTTTTGCCAGTTACCTAAAAAAGAAAAGACAAATAGTATCTGAAACCTTTACATCTCTCTGCAATCCTTGTAGATAAAAAATAAATTACCTAAAGATATGTGTTACAACATCAGATTCTCAAATATAATAATAAGCATTTACAGTATATTTGGATATTCAAAGTTGCATGTGCATTATCTCAGAGATCTTTAAAACAACCCTGTAAGGTGGATTTGCATGCTTATTTCAGAGGCAATCTAGCGGCAGACTTTCATTTGAAGCTTTCAGTAGCACCATGAAATGGATCAAATAAGAACATAAGAACAGCCCTGCTGGATCAGGCCCAAGACCTATCTAGTCCAGCATCTTGTTTCGCACAGTGGCCCACCAGATGCCCCTGAGAAGCCCACAGGCAAGAGCTGAGGGCATGCCCTCTCTCCAGCTGTTGCTCCCCCACAATTGGTATTTAGAGTTATTCTGCCTCTGAGGCTGGAGGTGGCCTATAGCCCTCAAACTAGCAGCCAGTGATAGACCTGTCCTCCATTAATTGATCTAAACCCCTCTTAATGCCATGCAGGTTGGTGACTGTCACTACATCTTGTGGCAGAAAATTCTGGAGGTTAATTATGAGTTGTGTGAAAAATTACTTCCTTTAGTCAGTTCTAATCTTCTTGGCAATCAGTATCATGGGGTGACCTCAGGTTCTAGAGTTATGCAAGAAGGAGAAAATTTTATCTCTATCAACTTTCCCCACAACATGCATGATTGTATAGACCTCTATCATATCTCCCCTCAGTCATCTTTTTTTCTAAAGTAAAAATCCTCAGGTGTTGTAGCTTTCCCTTGTAAGGAAGGTCCTCTAGGCCCAGATAATCTTGGTTGCCCTCTTCTGCACCTTTTCCAGTTCTACAATGACCTTCTTAAGGTATGGTGACCAGAACTGCATGCAGTACTCCAAATGTAGCCACACCATAGTCTTGTATAAGGGCATTATAATATTAGTCGCTTTATGTTCAATCCCCTTCCTAATTATTCCAAGCTTGTAATTGGCCTTTTTCACAGCTGCTGCACATTGAGTCGACATTTTCAATGAGCTGTCTACCACGATCCCAAGATCTTTCTCCTGGTCAGTCACTAACAGCTCAGATTCCATCAACGTATATGTGAAGTTGGGGTTTTTCGTCCCAACGTGCATCACTTTACACTTGCCAACATTGAACCGCATTTGCCATTTTGTCACCCACTCACCCAGTTTTGGAGCTCTTCACAATCGCTTTTGGATTTCACTAACCTATATAGTTTGGTGTCATCTGCAAATTTGGCCACCTCATTGCTTACTCCAACTACTAGATCATTTATGAATAAATTAAAAAGCACCAGTCCCAGTACAGATCCTTGGGGGACCCCACTTACTTCCCTCTATTTAGAGAACTCTCCATTTATACCTATCCTCTGTTTCCTGTCCTTCAACCAATTACCAATCCACACATGAACGTGTGTCCTTATCCCATGACCACTAAGTTTTCTCAAGAGTCTTCGAAGAGGCAGCAATGTTAGTGGCAAGGCCAAGGGAAAGACAGTATGGCTGCAGAGTGTGGGCTCTTTTTCTAGCAGCCCTCTAGTCAATGAAAATAAACCATTTCATATATTAGCCATTTTTACAAACTGCAATCACTATATGGTAGTATGCAGTACAAGGACATGGCATGCTTCTTGTACTGCATACTACCACATAGTGGTTGCAGTTTGTCAGCTTACTTGGGAACAAGCCCTATTGAAAACAGCCCACTTCCAAAATACACATAGCTCTCAACTGTAACAAAGTATAGTTTGATTTAGTTGGCTTCTACAATAGCCATGTTACACAGTGGAGGTGCTGGTCAGGATTTCTATAGTATATTCTCTTTTAAACATGTTACATTAAAGTTTAAAATACTGTTTGACAAGAAATGAGTCTCCTGCCTATCAAGAAAAGACCGCCTAACCTATTTGGGAACTATACAAGCGAACATCAGAATATCAAAGCACCAAAGATTACCCACATGTTTTCAGTCGGCTGAGTTATGTACGGGTATTTTTTTTTAGGGAACCCAGGCAAAAGGCGGGGCCACTGTTCAGAGCAGCAGGAAGGCACCGCACAGAGTCCCTGATAGCCAGCTTGTCAGCCAATGAGGAGCGGGCCTCGTGGATTTAGTGGGTGCCAAAACAAATGGGCTTTCTCCCCTCCCTCCGTCCCCCCCTTAGCGTGGCGGGTGTCTCTCAAAGCTCCTCACAGGGCGCCTTTTGCTTTATTAGCGTTCATTCTTTCGAGGCTGGCGGCAGCCCTCCTGCCTTTTCCTCGCCCGCTCGCGAAAGCCTCGTTGCGTCTCTCAAAACCGCCTCTCCTTGGCCTCCTGGTAAACAAAGGGAGATGATGGCGGGGGAAGCAAGAGGGGGAGAAAAGGGACGACTCAAGCCCAGGAAGCAGCATGGTCGGCTCGCCTCCCGAGCGCAGCGACTCTCTGCGGGAGGAAAGGAAGGAGGCCCAGGCCGGCAAGAGGGCGAGCGTGGGTAGGCAGGCAGGCAGGCAGGCGAGGGAGCGACTCGCCACCCTGAGACAGAAGACCCGGTGGCGGCGGAACAAAAGCTCCCCCCACGCTCGCCCCTTGTCCAGCTGCCCACCTGAGGGCTGCCGACTTCCCTCCAAGGGCGCAGCAGCCTGGAAGGCCCTCTCCTCCCCTCGGCTTCCAGCCCGCTCGGCCAGAGACTCCCTCCTCTTCCCTCTCTCCGCCCTTCCACTGCCCCACTGCGGCCTGCGCCAGGCAGGCGACGTGCATGGACCACGAGCCCCAGCCTGGCGGCGCCCACCACCACGACGGCGCCTCCGACCCCGCACAACCTGCCGGCGAGGGCAGCGCTGCCTCCCACCCCCGCTCGCTCCCCAACTCTTCCTCCCCCTCGTCGTCCCCCGACTCCGCCACCTTCCCTCCCCACACTCCTCTAGACCCCAGCCCCCGGTGGGCCGCCCGCTCCTACCTGAGCACGGCCAGGCCTGCCTGGCTGGGCCTCTCTCCCCGGCGGAGCGAGAGCGAGCCGCGGGGAGCGCTGCAGCCCGGCCTGGAAAGGGTTGGCGAGGAGGAAATGAAGCTGCCGCTCCGGGGCCTGTCTGGATCTCTTCGCTCTCCCTCCGCCGCTGCTGAGCCCTCCCTCTTGGCCTAGCCAAAGAAGGGAAGCGGGGGAGAAAGCGAGTCCCTCCGAAGGAGACAAGCGGGGGGAGAGAATGGGTTAATAATTAAAAAAAAAAAAAGAGCCCGAGGTAAGCGGGCGGGCGCGCGTCGCCGTTGCTTTAAGTCCTCCCGGCCGCCGCCGCCATCACGCCGCCGCAGACGCTCAGTGCAGCCTCCTCCTCCCCCCTCCCTTCGCCCGATGGAAACCCCGGGCGTGATGTCAGCCCTGGGACAGAGCGGGAAGGGGAGGGAGGAGTCAGCGGCGGAGCGATGCTGGCTGGCGAAGGGACGCGCGGCCGGCTCACAGGAGGAGAGGGCCACTCACCCAGCCACCGGGGAGGAGGCGGGCGCCGGAACTCGCCCTTGGGTGGCTAGGCGGCGGGGTTGGTGGGAGTCGTAGCCTTGGGGCTCGCTCTTGGGCGCGCGCATGTCTGTCTGGGTGCGGCAGGGCTTCCTCCTCCCTACGGACAGACACTTATATTAATTGATTGCCTTTTGGTGTGGTTCGCTGCCCGAAACCTCTCCTGTGTTCCCATGTCTATTTTCTCCCTTGGTTTTGGTTTCTCGCAGATCGGCTTTTAGTCTCCCTAAAGGGTTCTCTTGGATTCTGTGGGGCTGCCCGCAGAATGGAGGAGAAGGGCCGCATCTCAAGGAGAGAGTGAGTATGCTCCTCGTCGCTGTTGGAGGGTGGTTCTGTTCTTCAGGGGCTGCAATTCTGCAAACCCTTAACTGCGCGGAAATGGTGAAACGGCACTGAACTCGGCGGGCCTGCCTTCCGCCGAGTAAGCATGCCCAGATCTGGGCTCCGCTGCTGATACTGCTCCACGTGTAGCCACTGAATGCTAATGCTTACACCTGGCCACTCATATGTCTTTATGCTATTCATGTATAACTTCCAATTAGTTTCTCCTCGTCTTTATTTTATTAACGTATAACTTTCAATAAGTTCCCCATCTTCTATATATCTATATAGATAGATAGATATTCAGTAAGTTTCCCAAAGATGGGAAACTCATCGAAAGTTATACGTTAATAAAATTGGGATGATGGGAGAACTAAAGATGATGGGACGAACTATCCTGAGAGCGGCTACGCATGGGATTAGCTACGGGTATGTCTTCTCATATATATGTGTGTACACACACACACACATACATATATATAGACATACCCGTAGCTAATCCCATGCGTAGCTGCTCTCGCATTTGTTCAGAGAGCTTCCAGATAGCCATGTGTGAGGGAAGAAAATGGCAGCGCCAGCCGGCTGGGGAAAAAATGGTGACAGAGACTGGCCAGAGGAGAAAATGGCGACAGGTGGGTAGAAGGAGGCAGGTTGGCCACTGAGGGAGAATAAACTGGGACTGAAGGGAGGAGACTGGGAGAACTAGAGGTGCAGATGCACCAGGTTAGCTAGTTCTTTATTATTATGTGAGGACACTTTGGCAAAATGTAACTGGTTTACTCCCAGTTCCAGGCAGAGAATCAAAGCTATCTTTGTTGGTCCTCTTTTTCTTACTGGAAATCGATGCACACTGGTTTTTACTGCTGGAAATTTCTCTTCCATTCGTGTAGCTTATTTCTCAAGCAACTGAATAACTGGGGTAGAGATGTATGAAATGTTTTGCGCTTGAAACAGGCTGTTTCAAGTCTTCCGAGCAAGAAACAAAATGCCCTTCAAATGAAGGGCCTGTTTTGAGCTCAAAACAAAATGACCCCATTTTGAGTTTTCCATGTGCCATTTTGGAGGGCTCTCTTTCTGGAGATATCTGGTCTACTGATTGAGGTTGGTGGGTGGACCAGTTCTCTGCTCAGGACTAGCGTGTTGGCTCACCTTGGAGGGCAGTCTACCCACTGCGCGAGATGGGTTGACCAGGCCTCTGCCCCTGACTTAGTGGATCAATGACAATTGGTAGACCAGCTCTGCCTGGAAAAACAGTCCTCCAAAATAGCAATTGAAACATTTCAAGTTTGTTTCATTGGAACAGCCAGCTTGGCTGCTGTTTAAATGAAATGTTTTGAGCATTTTGCATTTTGTTTCAAGATTGAAACAAAACACAAAGTCCTTTTTGTGCATATCCCTAAATGGGTGTGACATAAGTTTACAAAAAATAGTTCAAGGAAATGATAATGTTGAGCTATTCTAAGCTTGGCTAAGAATTCTTGCTTTCTGGAGCTGTACTGGTAAAACAGTTCAGTGTATATCCCTACAAAATACTAGTGATAGTTATTTGTGTGTTTGAGGTTTTCAGGATTGGGACATCCTTCCTGTACCTATTTATCAATTTTTTATTTTTTTCTCTTGAGACAAGTAAAGTGCCCTCTAAATTTTTAAACAGGTTTCTTCCTCTTAAATCAAAATAGGGTCAGGAGGAAGAAACCCCAGTCAGCAAAAAAGTGATGCTTTTTTCAGCATCTTCTGTGTTTCATCCTATCAAAAGAATGTTTTTTGACCACTTTATTTCTAGATGTCAGCAAGATACATATGGTTCCTGAGCATATGTTACTGTATTGGAAGATGAGACAAATGCATAGTCCATCACCCAACAGATATCCATTACTCTCTAACACTGATTCTGCATGCTATTGTAAGCAGTGCAATTTTATGCATGTTTACATCAAATTTTGTTAATGGGGTTTAGTCCCATAAAGTTCATATAGGATTGTAACCTAAAAAGAGCTCTGATATCCAACACATCTTGTCCAAATTTGGACGTAAGCACTGGTCTGCTCTCTGTAGTCTGCAGGGTTGGGAGCACTGGCTGCTGCATTTCCTCCTTTGATTGATAGACAGCCGCAGCAGCTGATCAGGATGGAGAGAGGGAAGAGCTTCCTTCCCTCAACTCTGGTCCCAGGGAAGACTGCCTCCATCACTGAATTCAGACATAATGAATGTAGCTGCAAACCAGAGGCCTGATCAGCGAACCTTACTTCAAACTGAGTGTTCAAATTGGAGTTTGTTGAGTGAACCTTCGGGTTGAGTTAGGGTCCGAACTGCAGTTTCCCACATTTGGATGTTCAGGTTTGGGGACCTCTGGCTGCTCTGCCTCAGGTTCCCCATTATGTCCTAATCCGGCCCTAGTCTCAAGGGCAGTGCACTACCATCTTAATAGTTCTAACTGCCATAGTTTCTGCCAATGAAATCTGAGAATGTTTGTTTCTTGAAAATTCTGAATATTCTTTTCTACCCAGAGTTGGGGGGGTTTTTAAAGTAAGAACTCATGTTTGTTAAATCTGTTCCTATCTGTAGTATAGTTATGGCCATAATTATCTATAACCATAAGGCTTTATCTATGACCACTGACCACACAAACCACAACAGATGTACTGGTCTTTTAACGATACTCAGGTTCTCAGGGTGAGGGGAGGAATGACATTATCCCACATACTACTGTGGCAGCAATCTGCTTCTGTCTCTTAGGAAATAAGCTTTTGAGGTTAAGGTAACTAACCTGGAGAGAGAGATTGGTGAGACCTTCAAGGTTGTGGTTCAGGCATCTGACTCATGCTGACAGCTCATCACCTGTGACACAGAATTGGGATCTTGGAGTGGTTCTGAATAAGATGAAAACTTCCCCATTTGGTTGGAACAGATATTCTCTTGTACCAAGGATATACCTCTGACAGTGTGTATGTAAGAGAGGGTGTTGAATAATTGGGAATATACAGATGTGTTTGTGACAGGTATGATGACCACATAGTGACTTGCTTGTCTGGTATGAAGACTGGAAACATATTGCATACTGTGTAAATAGTACAGGGGAGAACTCAGCAGCAGTCATGGTACATATTAGCATCAGTGATGCAGAGAAGGTTAGTTGTGCAATCCTGGAAGAAAATCTTTTAGGTAAAGTGTTGGAGTTCAGGACCTCTAAGGTGGCATTCTTAGAAATGCAACCTTTTCCACATGCAAGCCTACCTACTGGTTGAGCTGGCGGTAATGTGTGGATAAGATGGTGATCACGGGAAGAAGGGTTCAGATTAGTTAGGCACTTGGGAACACTTTTGAATAGTTTTAAATCTGTACAAAAAGTATGGGCTCCGCTTAAACTACAATGGACCCAGACTACTGGCAGTTTGTATTAAAAAAAATAAAAATTGCAGAGTAACTTTTAAATTGACTTCTGGAAGAAAGCATCTCGTTCCGGGTAACTCTTCCCTAAGCATTGATGGAGTAAGTGTTCTGGGTCTTCTAAATGGGGATAAGGCAGAACTTGGCGATGAGTATTTATAAAGATATGACGAGAGTTGTGGGGTATTGATCATGAAGTGCTTGCCCTCACAGTTATTGCACTTCCATTTTCACATAAGCACTGCTGTAACGGTGAGCAGCAAGGTCAAAGAGGTGAGTGACTGTGCCATGGCAGGTCTTCCTACCCACTTTTGGCACTTTAACTGTGAATAGCACTTATTAATGTCTGAATTGGGCTTGGGAGTTGTAGTCTTTCCAGCACTAATAACCCACAGGAGAAGCACTAAAAAATACTCGTTACCAGCCCTCCATATGTCTGGCACACTATAATGATTCCATGCAAAGGGGCAGGGAAGAGAAAGAGACAGTGTTCCTTCTAAGGAGCATGCGCTCACAAGTTTTTTGATGTCCGCTCAGTTAATTTTAGATCCCGCTCAGGTTGAATCAGGAAGGCCCCTCTCTGCATGCATGTGCGCACACACTGCCTTGATACTGCTGCCCAGAACAAAACTCATTCTGCATTCAGATGAAAAAATTAGAGAGAACACTGGATAGAAATGCTTCTATTCTGCTCCGGCAGCTGGTGCCACAAGCAATGTTTCACTTACCATTTTGTCTGAACTCATTAAAAAGATCATTAACTCAATGCATTTTTTAAAAAGTCAACAATGAAGATTGTGAGGGGATGGCAATGCTGCCTGTCCCCCTCTGTTTCACCATTCATACTAATTGTAAGTCACGCATTTTGTGTGGGAATATTTGGAGGGTATGATAGGGTAAAGGATAATTGGGTTAGAGCAGGCGTGCACAACTCAAATGAGCTGGTGGGCCAAAACTGACCGTGACATGGCTCATGGGGGCCGAGGTCAATTTTTAGGGTGCTGATTATTAAAGTAGCACTTAATATCAATTAATTAAATTAAATTAAAGTGAAATTAAAATGAATTTTATCAAAATTTAACTTTTGAAGTTCTGGCAGACCAAGATTAAATTAAAATAAAATAAAATAAATTGAATTAAAATTCTAATAAAATAAATACAGTGCAATCTGTACAAATTACATAAAAATAAAATGCATTCTTCTTCCTTTCCACCTCTGCCAAAATGGGGCAGTCTTGGCTTGAGAGAGAAAATGGGGCAGTCTTGGTGTGAGTGAGAGAGAGAGAGAATGAATCGAGCAGTCTTGGAGGGAGAGAGAGAGAATGAATCGAGCAGTCTTGGTGAGAGAGAAAGAATGAATCGAGTAGTCTTGGAGAGAGGGAGAGAGAATGGAGCAGTCTTGGTGAGAGAGAGAGAGAATATGAATGAATGGAGCAGACTTAGTGAGAGAGAGAGAGAGTCCATTCCCCATTGTTCCGGAGGTCCCTGTCCTTCCGCCACTGACAGCTTTCCCTCCCCATCCCTCGGCAACGTTTTCTCTCCCCACCGGGCTCCCTCCATCCCTGCCATTTTCACCCGCCCCCTCTGCCAGGGCATGCCGCTGCTGCCGCTAGACTCCCTCATGGGGCCACTGTCCGCCGCCTCCTTCCTCATCACCGCCGCCATTTGTCTCGCTGCCGCCTCCCCACAAATTCCAGCTGCCGTGCGGCCGAGGAGATGGCTGTGGGGGTGCGTGTGTCTTTTCCTAACCTCCCCCAAGGCGGCGGCACACGGCGTCAGAATTCAGAGCGACTATTTGGCCCGGTGTCACTTTCCAACTGCGAGGCACACCTGCGCAGTTAAGAGACTTAACTGCGCAGGCGTGCCTCGCAGTTGGGAAGCGATGCTGGGCCAAATAGCAGGCCCGAGAGTCGCTCTGATTTCTGCCGCTTTGGGTCGCTGCCATGGGGGAGGGTAAGGAAGAACACTCGCACCCCCGTAGCCATCTCCTCAGCCGCGCAGCAGCCAGAAGGGGGGGGTGTTTTAAGCAGCAGGGGGAGCCCTGGGGGCCAGGGAAAAAGGCCTTGCGGGCTGCACGCTGTGTAGGCCTGGGTCAGAGTGAGAGACATGCTTTGCAATGGTACTTTGGTTTCTTTGGAACAGATAAAACAAAAAAATTCAGATTTTAATCTTATTTGGTTGTAATTATGTTCTTTTTTTCTTCTTCTCAACAAAATACCCAAGAAGCCAAAAGACAACTTTTGAAAGTTTGAAAATTTAATATTGGATATTTCTATACCAAATAAAGAGCTAATATCCAAATGTTCTGCTGGAGTATAAAATACCCCCATTGGAAGAATTAAAATTGGTTTGGGGAAATGATTTACAAACTGTCATTGATGAAGGGAATTAGAATAGTATTTGGCTTTCTCAAGCTATATTTCCATCCTCTGCTCAAATTAGGAGAAATTATCTTAAAATAATTTATAGATGGAATATGATGCCTGTGAAATTGGGCATATATTACTAAAATAGACTGTGCTCTGCTGGAACAACTGTAATGAGAAGGACACATATTTTCATCTTTGATGGATGTGCCCAAGGAAAAGATCTTTTTGGGGCTTGGTATTTACAGAAATGGATAAAATCATTACTCGGGAAATTAAAATAGATTCTCAGCTAGCATTGTTCGGAGTATTTACTGAAGATAACAAAGTAATAAAATCCAAAGAGTTGATAGTGGCCAGAATGGTGATAAATAAAAACTGGAAGCCTGGAATAGTAGACAAGATGAATAGTATAATAAGCTTTGGTTTGTAGCTATGACTGAGAAATTAACCCATTTGCTGCATCATGGTTTTAATAAAATGGTAAAGAATGGGACAATCAAAACCATATAAGTTTTTAGCCTACTTTCCAGCAGGCTTATGAGATCACCCGGCTTTCTTTCTCTCTCTCTCTCTCTTTGTGTGTGTCTGTGTCTGTGTCTGTGTCTGTGTCTGTGTGTGTCTGTGAGTCCCATCCCCACCACCACCAACTTCGAAATGCTTGGACCAATATGAACCAAATTGGGTACAGCTGTAGGGACCCATACAGTTGCAGTGAATGACACACAGGGACACCTCAGTGGCATAGTTTGTGATGATGTCATCCACACCAATTCAAGATGGCAGACGCTTAAGCTTCAGAGATGCAAGTGGGCTAACTTGTGAACCGCTTAACTGATTTGAACCACATTTGCTACAGCTGTAGGGACACCTCAGTGGCGTAGATTGTGACGATGTAATCCAACCCCATTCAAGATGGCAGACACAAACATTTGAGGTGCAAGTGCACTAACTTGTGGACAGTTCAACCAATTTGAACCAAATTTGGTACAGTAGTAGTGGGTGACACACAGACACACCTCAATGGTATAGTTTGTAATGATGTCATCTGCCCTGATCCAAGATGGTGGACACATGAGCATTTGAGGCATAAGAGATGTAACTTGTGGACCTTGATTTGAACCAAATTTAGTCCAGTTGTAGAGACAGTGAAAAAAAAGTAGGCTGATTAGTTATTACCAGAACAACATGTTTGCACTTTGGCAAGATATAATATATTTTATTAATCATAGAAATTATGGTACAGTCTTGCCTGCTTGTTGTATTCAGATTTAGAAAGGTCTTTGATTTTCATAAAATGATTAGATCAGGGATTCTCAAACTTGGGTCCTCAGGTGTTATTGGACTTCAACTCCCATAATCCCCAGCCTCAGTGGCCTTTGGTTGGGGATTATGGGAGTTGAAGTCCAATAACACCTGAGGACCCAAGTTTGAGAATCACTGGATTAGATTCTTCTAGGTCATCATACATATAGATGTATTGGTAACATCTATGTTAATAATTAAGATCTGATTTTTAGGAAGCTAAATTGTATGAGATATTACATAATAGTATGTACTATGTGATTTGTGATACAGGTGGACCATTGTATCTGTGAGTGTTCCATTGGGGGGTTCACTCCAACTTCCTTCTGAGTCGGAAAAGGGTCTAGCTGAGGCTTTTCTGTGCTTTTCCCCTCCTCTTTGCAGGCTGTTTGTTATCTTGAGCTCACTCTAATTGTGTGTTTAGGAACATAGGAAGCTGCCATACACTGAGTCAGACCATTGGTCCATCTAGCTCAGTATTGTTTTCTCAGACTGGCAGCGGCTTCTCCAAGGCTGCAGGCAGGAATCTCTCTCAGCCCTATCTTGAAGAAGCCAGGGTGGGAACTTGCAACCTAGATGCTCTTCTCAGAGCAGTTCCATCCCCTGAGGGGAATATCGTACAGTGCTCACACTTCTAGTCTCCCTTTCATATGCAACCAGGGCGGACCCTGCTTAGCTAAGGGGACAAATCATGCTTGCTACCACAAAACCAGCTCTCCTCTCCTTTTTATCATCTGTTTGATCATCTACACCTGGCCAAACCTCTCGATTGGGGGGGGTGGAGTGAAACACACACATATTGGGCTTTTGATCTGTTGGCCTTTACTAGAGTGGGCTGCAGCCAGAGGTGCAGCCTGCCTGTAGGCAGCTGCCAAAGCTGCCTTTGGTGCCCGCCTTTGGAGATACTGACTGTGAGGGGCCAGGACCCGAGAGATGGTTTAGATCTTCCTGTTCTGGATGGACCACATCACACCGGTTCTAAAAGAACTGTACTAGCTGCCAATATGATTCTGGGTGAAATACAAAATGCTGGTTGTTACACATAAAGTCCTTAACAGTTTGGTTCCAGGCTGAGAGAGCTCCTCCTTTGTCATAATCCCTGCCACCTGTTATGATCTTCTGGAGAGGTCAGGTTACAGTTGCCACCAGCTCGTTCAGTGGCGATCCAGGACCGGGCTTTCTCTCTGTGGCTGCCCAAGGGCTTTGGAATAAGCTTCCTGTTGAAATAAGAGCATCTCCTTCTCTGTTTTCAGGAAGAAGCTCAATACCCTCCTGTTCTCACAGGCTTTTAATTAGAATTAATTTTAATAATTTTAAAAACTTGTTTTAATAACTTTATTCTATTGTTTTTGTCATGTATTTTAATTTGTGACTTTTACATATTTTAAATTTTGTATACCACCCAGATATATATGTGTGTGTATCGCTAGCAGGTGGTATAAAAGTATGATAAATAAAAATAATAATAATACTGCGGATACTAAAACCGAGAATTCCTATGGGATCACAGGGTTTAGATTCCCGGAGGCCCAAAAATCTTCCCCTAAATACTGAAAAACTGGTTAAAAACTCAGCATGCTCTATCCTGTTTCATGGACCTCCAGCAGTCCACCAATGCCCCCACCCCCCCCGACTGAATTTTGCCACCATTTTTCGTGGAAAGGTTTCTAACTGAACGAGCCACAAAATGGCTCCCATGCTCAAATATGGCAGCTGGAAATGACCTCCAAGGTGTTTTCCGGCCACTCTGACCCACGGATACATGAATTCAAACCGCCCCATAGGGATGTGCATGCTGGCAGTCTGAGAATCTGTTCTGTTTTTTATAATCCATTAAAATAGAAAGTTAATTTTTAAGGTATTTTATAATGTAAAAAAGCAATATTCATGTCTGTTAAACCAAAAGACAAGTTAATTGACCACAGGCAATGATTTAACTCCCTTTATAACATAAAAATGTAATTCAACATTATCAGAGGTTTGCGGGGGGAGTTGCATATTGTGAAAACCAGCTGAACCCCAGCTGATCATGACATTTCCCTAGTTAAGGGTCTGAGGTTGTTTATGATGTGTACAAGTTTGTTTTAGTATAGTTTTCAATTTGTGGTTTTTTGTGTGTTTCAGATCCTCAGAGCCACTTAAATATTGTTGAGATTGTTGTTCATTGATTAACAATGGAAGGCACTTCCCACCCTCAAGTTTGTGGAGCGAAAGTAGCAAGATATGACAATAACTACTCGCTTTGTATCATCTGTCAGAGAAAGACATTGGTATCATCTGTCAGAAATGAGGCACTGGTGAAGAAGCCTGTTGCTATATCTGATGAAAAATTACTGAGCTTTATCAGGGAGCATGCTCAATATGGAGACAAAATTTTTCCTGAGATTAATAGGCACCTCAGTGATGTCACATGGCAAGATCTT
Organism: Hemicordylus capensis; assembly: GCF_027244095.1. Taxonomy (NCBI): domain Eukaryota; kingdom Metazoa; phylum Chordata; class Lepidosauria; order Squamata; family Cordylidae; genus Hemicordylus; species Hemicordylus capensis. Next base: position 65,937,987 of record NC_069658.1, read on the forward strand.
CAAGCAAAAGGATGTTTGTGGCATAGAAAATGTGATCAAGAGACTGTTCATACCAAAATGCTCAAACGTGCCAAAGTATGATGTGAAAAAAATAAAATAAAATACCGAGGAAGACCCAATACCGTCAAGCAGTACCTTATCTCAATCATCACCTTACAAAAGGGAATTGTATTTCTTTTGTGAGAATGGACTGGGTTACAAGAACCCTTTGCATTTAGTTGCTACAGAAAATGCTGGTCAGTCACTTAAAGATGCAGTTGAAAGAAGTGGGAATGAGAAACTTCTTGTCAAGCTTTGTACATCCATTGATCCTCAAGATGCAGATACTGTTGACTATTGACATTAAATACCACAAATGGTGCTGGGCAACACATATAACAAATGTCAGTCGTTCAGTACTCAACCCACAAAAACCAAGCAAGGTGAATGAGGCGGTAGCTGAAATTGAATTCCTTTGCCTGCTTGAGAATACATTGTTAGATGGAAATATAGTCACCATGGCTCATCTTAAAGAGGCATACATAGGAATCCTTATGGCAAATAATGTGGACAGTCATCCCAGCTGTAAAAAAACCCCAATTTTTACAGCATGATATACCAAGTGTAGAATTCCATAAACCATAATGAATGAATGAATCAGAATATTTTTCTATCGAAATTATAAGAGATGCTATAATTCAGTTAGCAGAAGATCGCAACACTGATGGAAATGATGACATGAAAATACTCTATGCTGCTGCTAAGATTTTACTAAAACTATTACCAAAGCAGAGAGATGGGTATTTTCTAGTTCACTTACAGAAGTTATAGATCGGAACGTTCCAAGTGAATTGTATAGCTTCTTCCGTTGGGTTCTAAAGGGACCAAACACAAGCCTCTCCATAGGGAAAAAAAGGCACTGCAGTCAACCATCATGCCATGAGTTAAGCTCAGACTATAGTGTCTTTGTTTGTTTCTGTCCAGACCTGGGTCCAAAATAAGAAACCACAGACTTTAAGGACCACCCATGAAATGCCAGCAACTTCAAGAAAAATCAAAACATTGAAGCAATAACTGCCACTCTCCACAGCTTTATAAAGTCATTTACTGAGTTTACTAAGAAAAGTGATAATCTCTTCAACGTGGTCACAAAGGCAGTCATGCCTGAGAAAGTCAAAGAAGATACCTGTAAGCAAAGTGAAATTGGTAGGAAACTACTTGCACGTGTTGTATCTTGAGCATATTAAACCAGAAAAAAATGAGGAAAAGTAAGCTGCAGGCTTTTAAGAACACTGGGGGAAAACAAAAAGTGATCCCTGGAGGTAGTACAACTGAGCTGAAAGAAGACAGAAACCTTTTTGCTCAAATGTTATTGGTGACAAAATCTAGATCAGAAATAAACCTTGAAGACTCTGTAGGGTACAAACTCTTGATTGTACCAAGGTCTGTGTTTGCTGCTGATGGTACAATGCTGAAATGCCCCCCCCCCACCCCAAAAGCAGTCTGATGGCTATTCTGGAAAAATTACCCACTGGGGAAGGCACATTGCCTGATGATGAGGATGCAGAGCCACTAGCCATGGGCAAAAGAAAAAAACAGAAGCCATTTATAGTGAGCCTAATCAGTCAGCTGGATTTGAGGTGGGACTTGTAGATGGGATGGCAGAACTCCAGTCACTCTGGGCAGTATAAAAAACCTGTGGTCAGCTTTCTGAACATTGTACAGACTATTTTCTATCAAAAAACATAAACTATGATGAACTTCATGTGGTCTTTGATTGCTATGACATTGGTATGTCACTCAAGACAGCAACATGTGAAAGAAGACAAGGGCAACAACCAATGATAGCTTACCACATCACGTGGCCTCTTTCACATGTGAAAACAAAGATGGAATTAACACATTACTTATTAAAGATGGTACTTGAAAAAGCACATACAAATGGTAAAAATGTGGTAGTGGCATGCAGTGGTCCCTCTAATGTTTTTCATCTCTGTGCGGAATGAATTTTGTTCTGGGCAGCAGTATCAAGGCAGTGTGCGTGCACGTGCATTCAGAATGGGGCCTTCCTGATTCAAACTCATCTAAAATGAACTGAGCAGACATCCAAAAACTTGTGAGCGTGCACATGTGTGCATGCCTTGGAACAGTAGTGGCATGGGGATGTGAATGCAGAGCTACACATAGAGATATGAGCCATCTTCAAAATAATCAGGAAGAAGCAGATACAAAGCTTTTGTTTCTTGCTACTGATGCAACAAACAAGGGGGCTTCCAGAATTAACATTCACTCACCAGACACTGATGTTTTTGTGCTAGTTCTTCAGTACCCAGAATTATGTACTGACACGAATTGTTTTACTGGAAAAGGAGAGTTGGACCGCACTATTCCTCTACTGCCCATATATGAAGCTCTTGGATCCACCAAGGTTTTTGCTTTGCCTGGCTTACATGCTATCAGTGGTGCAGACAATACTGGAGGTTTTGCAGGGAAAGGCAAACTAAGTTTCTGGAAAGCTTTCAAGAATGCTAATGATCGTATTATAAGTAAATCCTGGGGAAGGATTTACTCCCCAGTGATGGTACCTTTGCCTGCCTTTGAGGAATTTATACGTCAGGTTTACTTGCCTCATACACAGATCTCACAGGTTGATAGGTTAAGGTGGTGGATGTTCACCTAGAAACAAGCCCAATCTGAGAGCCTTCCACCTACAAGAGATGTATTACACCACGCAATACTATGAGCACACCATCAGGCAATCATTTGGAATAATAATGTGATCATGAAGCGTGTAATCCCATCACCTGAAAAATATGGTTGGAAAATGGAAGGGGATGCCTGGATACCAATAATGACTGATCAGCTCCCACTTCCAAAGGCTTTACTTCAATTGGTGAGGTGTGTATGCACTATCTCCAGATGCCAAGGAGGAAGATGCAGCTGTTGTAAAGCAAGGTTGATCTGCTGCAACATGTTCTTGTGCATCTCAAAATACACAGAACCAAGAGGATGCTTGTGACAACATGATGGAGAATGAAGATCCAGAGGAAGAGGAACTAGAGGAAGAAGATGATGAGGATCTCTAGGAAGAAGCAAATTAATACACAGAATGTCGTGTGCCAAAGTGCAAAAAAACTTAAAAAAATTAATTATGAACATTTTTCATATGCTGTAATATTACTTGAGTGAAGGTAGTTCATTTTTGCCACACACAAAAAACCACCCCCAAAAACACCTTATGCAAAACTTGTAGTAAAAGTCATTTATGCCAGATGTTTATTATTTATCTTTAATTATTCACTAACAAATTTCACAGATCAGCACAACAGTCAGAGCAGATTCTCAAGCTGCCAACATGGTTTTTCTTTTTTTTTGAGGTATTTTGAAGAGAACTGTGTAGGTGGTTTGCTTTCATCACAAAAATCCCATGGCATTGTGTATGCTCCCATATTATTATCTTTGGATTATGTCAGAGTTACAACACTATAATGTGTGCTGGGTGGGTTTATTCTTCCCTTTTTAATGAGGATTGCTTGATTAATCTCACCTGCCCCCAGTTTGCAAAAGGATGCCTCCCAAGCCTTGTGTTTTTTTAAAAAAACTTTTCCATGAATTCCTCTTTCCCCATTTTGAGCAGGGACATTTCCATTATATTTTAGGCAGAGCAGATGAATGGTTTGGGTTTAATGACTGGTAGATATTCCAGGGCTTACAAAGGTGGAATACAGTTTTTATACCTCAGCTTAACTGTACAGGAACCATCATGCCTATATAGTAATGGAATTTGCTGCTACAGGATGCAATGATAGCCATAGATTTAGATTATTTACTTCTTATATTTGTACACCACCCCAAGCATATGTCTATGGGCAGTTTACAAGAAGATAAAACAAATTAAAAAATCAAAGCATTAAAACAGTTTAGAAAACAATTCTAGTTAAAAAGCTTGGGTGTATATATGTGTCATCCAATCTGACTTTTAAAAACTGTCAGGGAGGCTCTTATTTCAGTAGGGAGTGTCTGGACAGCAACAGAGGAGAGCTGGTCTTGTGGTAGCAAACATGACTTGTCCCCCTAGCTAAGCAGGGTCCACCCTGGTTGCATTTGAATGGGAGACCACCTGTGAGCACTGTAAGATATTCCCCTTAGGGGATGGAACTGCTCTGGGAAGAGCAGAAGGTTTCAAGTTCCCTCTCTGGCTTCTCCAAGATAGGGCTGAGAGAGATTCCTGCCTTCAGCTTTGGAGAAGCCGCTGCCAGTCTGTGAAGACATTACTGAACTAAATAGACCAATGGTCTGAATCGGTATACGGTCTGTCCCTCAGTAGCCACCAGACAAACTGGTGGCAACTGCAGACAGATCTCTCTGGATGATCTCAATGGGTGACAGGGCTCATAGTGAAGGAGATTTTAAGGCTCTGCACACGATCTGTGTGGAGAGCCAAAATGGGGTCTTCAGGGAGAACGAGTTTGACTCATTCTCCCCACAGACGATCAGGCAGCACGCTCTGGGCAGCTGGATTGGCCGCCCAGACAATTACCAGCTCTGTCATGGAGCTGGGTGGGGTGGTGGGGCTTGGGGGCCTTCGGACCCCTGGAAATTCCATAAGGCCCTGTGTGAATGTGTGGTGCCTTGTGGGGAGCCCCCCCCCTTGTTAAGAGGCTACTCGTGAGCCACACCACGGCCACACAAATCTTTTAACCTGTTTTTCGGGTGTTCTCATGCCCAAAACCCGGGTTACCGTATTTTACGGACTATAAGACGCATTTTTTCACTTGAAAAATAGCCACCAAAATTCAGGTGCGTCTTTTACTCGCAAGCCTGCCCGAGGGGGGGGGGAGTATCCCCCAGCAAACAATGCTAAACGATGCTATTAACTCTGTGCAGCCTGGGGACTGCTGCTCCAGCTCACCCTCCGCCGCTAGGCCTGTGGACTCCCCGATCGTGCAATTACATCACCACCAGCAACACCATTGTTTTCAGCTTTCTGTTTTACTTTCTGCAAGCATATTCAGCTGAAGAAAGTGTAAAGAATTAAGAAAGCCGAAGTGGTAGCCGCTCCCTCCTCTGGTATGTGCATACTGATGAGAACCGGAGCGCTGGAAAACGAAAGAGGGTGGTGTTTTTTTTTAAAATAGAGTCAGAAGCAGGTTGAAGAGAAAACAAGGAGTGGAGTACCAACAATTGAAAGAGGACTTATCTGAGGCGAGGAGAACAAACTGAAGCAAGGCTGAAAGTCCTTTCCTGGAGCTAGCAGGAGTGAAGAAAGTGAAAAGAATTAAGAAAGCAGAGCTCCCTCATCTGGTATGTGCATACTGGTGAGGAGCGGAGAGCTGGGAAACGAAAGAGGTGTTGTTGTTTTTTAATAGAGTCAGAAGCAGGTTGAAGAGAAAACAAGGAGTGGAGTAGCAGCAATTGAAAGAGGACTTATCTGAGGCAAGAAGAAAGGCTGAGAGTCCTTTCCTGGCGCTACCGGTAGCAGGACTTTTCGGTACAGTTGATAACAGTTTAATATGTTAAAACCCTGAAAAACTGGATTAAAATTAAGGTGCGTCCTATAGTCTGTAGCGTCTTATAGTCCGTAAAATACGGTAAGCAGTGAGCTTCATAAGTGGACTTGCTACCAAGCCACTACAGGGAGCCACGCGGCTCCCGTTGCTGCACACGAGCAGCAGGAACTGGGCTGGGCTCCCTTAGCCCGGTTCCTGCTGCTCGTGAGAATAGCCTAGTTTAAGACAGTGAGGCTATTCTCACGAGCAGCAGGAACTGGGCTAAGGGAGCCCAGCCCAGTTCCTGCTGCTTGTGTGCAGCAACGGGAGCCGCATGGCTCCCTGTAGTGGCTTGGTAGCAAGCTGCTACCAACACCCTGGTCCTAAGCTGTTGAAGGTTATAACTAGCATCTTGTACTTTACCCAGAAACATGTTGATAGCCAGTGTACTTTTAATATAGGAGTAGTGTGGTCTCTTCAAGATGATGAATTTTCACATTCAGAAATAGCAAGCCACTGAGTATCAGTTGCTGGGGAGAAACAACTGGAGCAGGCTATTGCATTCAAACCAGTACTGTGTTTGACGGTTTCCTAGAAGATTCTGGGCAACCACTTTGGGAAAACTGGATGCTAGATTAGTTCGACCTTTGGGATCCAGCTGGGTTTTCCTTATGTGCATGTAGACTTTATAATAGTACAGTTTGTTTTTTGTAGGGATAAAGGTAGAAGGAATGAGTATGGGTTATGAGCTGCAAGAGTATTTCAGTACTGTTATGCGCAACGGCTGTTGCCTAAATACAAATCTTTGTTGCCAAAATAGCTGTAACTTGACTCTGCTATGGAACATTTAGTTATCACCCACAGTGTGCTAGGCACTGCAGAGAACCTAAAAATGGTGCAGTCCCTGCTGTACATATTTAGATGGAACATTAAATGGATAGAGGTTTGAGATTGAATAAAGGTAAGGATAAGGAACGTGAGAGGTGAGTGGCAATGGAGGTGTAGTAAAATGAGGCTAGGAGAGGTTCAGGAAATTACATATATAAAAGGTAAGCAATTCTAATATGCTTAGCCATTTAACATAAGAAATGGCATTGTCCTTTACTGCAATAAAGGTTTGTTTGAACATAACTGTCTAATTACATTATGGCTGCCCATTGTTTCAGAAGGAAAGTCCTCAAATATTGCTGAGATTTCCGTTTGATTATTGTGAATAGGTTATCACTATAATTTTGTTATACTTTAGCCATTGTGGCCAATAGCATGGGAGATACAACTCCCTGGTAACTATAACTCATGCCCTCATCAACTCTCAGTTGGACTATTGCAATGCGTTCTACCTGGGGTTGCCTTTGAAGACGACTAGGAAGCTTCAGCTGGCTCAAAATGTCACAGTCCAGCTGCTTATGGGCAGCAGAAAATATGATCATGTTTCACCTTTTGTTGAGGTTGCTACATTGGCTGCCAGTTTGCTTCCTGGTCCAATTCAAAGTGCTGGTTATCACCTATAAAGCCCTTCAGGACCGCCTCTCCCGTCCAACTTCGACCCACCCTGTGAGGTCATCTCAGGTGGGCCTTCTCAGAGTTCCAGGCCAGGGGAGGTACGTGGAGCCCGGACCTGTGGGATGGCCTTATCTGTTGCAGTACCCTCCTTACGGAACACCTTGCCTTCTGAGATTCATAATGCCCCCTTCTTTCTGTCCTTTAAGAAGCTTTTGAAAACTTATTTATTTTGCCAGGCTTTTAGTTGGGGGGGGGGGTTTCTTCTCCTTGTCTCCGTTGTTTTAATTTATGTAAACTGCCTTGAGTCTAAAGAAGTCAGGCAGTCAATAAATTTGCTAAATAAAAATAAATATCTGCAAGAGGGCTGAAGTTGAGCAGCCCTGGCCTAAGGCAATAGTCAGTATCTAGTTGTTATGCTGTAACTTGAAAAATAAACCTTATTTATCCTCTTGGGAAAGTACTTGTCTCTTGATTATATTTGCTGTTCTGGGGTACTCTGATGTGGTACTCTCCTGTCCAGTGGTGATATTATGTTGGCAAATTTGTTGATTGTTATATGAATGAATAGTCAGCTATTCACTCTGCTATCCAGACCTGATCTGAAAGTTTTGCACACTTGTTGTTGTTGCTAGTCATTCTGTGCTCACTCTACAGATAGCTGCCTCTTCCCCCCTTGGCTAGTAGAGCTGGTTGCAGAAAGGAAAGGATTGTCCTAGCATTTGAGTAATTCTTCCAGCTTCCAGGTCTAAACATTCTTATGGAAAACCTGAGTTTGTGTGCCAGCAAAGGACATACAGCTAGGTGTTAAAGGGACATGGCATGGTAGCAACATGCAGACCAAGATGAAGCTTTAAATTTAAGAAAAGTTGTATATGGGCTTTAGCAGACTCCCAGTCTCCAACTGGTTTTATAGGATTTAGGAAATCCAAGGTAACATATTGCATTCAAATTTGTGATGCTGCAGTACAAGACATTTATACAGATATGCTTCTTATTTGTAGCCTTTTGGGATGATAAACTATAATTATATTTGGCCATATGCACTGTTCTGCTTAATCTTGAGGTGTACATTTGTGTTTATTAGACAAAGTAAATAACTTGTATGATATCCTTCTGTGATATTTTATTCTGATTCTCTCATATTTTTGTGACCTAAAATAATACATATATAAAAATAATTGAGACCGTCATGTTCCCCAAAATGCTCTGCTTCATGGCTCCAGCTTTCCATACGCTATGTGATACAGTTCAGGTAAAGGGATTGTGGTCTCTGCCAACACAGGCCTACTGTAAAGTTGGAGGGGATCAGCCAATGGCAGTGAGAGGAGAGGCAGGAAGACTGTTAAGAAGCTGAGGAAGAAATTTTAAGGAAGAACAAAAGTACAACTTTTCCTGCTGATAGACTCTAAACAGCTGAAGTACTTAATTCAGTAACTGTAATCTTTTGTATCCAAAGAAAAGAGCTGCCAAATAACATCAAAGAAGTAATGGTACAGGTGATGTGGAGGGCAAGTTGGACTCATTATGATAATGTATTTAAAGATGGCATAAACTTTGATGTATTGTGATTCAAAACATATTCAGTAGAAACCCATTCTATGATGATTAAATCTCATAATTATGTCAAGTTATTTTGGTGAATAAAATATAAATTTATCAAAATTTCCAATTTTGTCAGATACTTAATCATTGCTATAAATGTCATCTAACTTCCAAAAAGTAGTGTTGTTTTGCTTTGATCTTTTTGGCTGGTATGTATGTGTGTGTGTTAATTGCATTTAGTATTCCAGAAATTATAAGCTCATAAATCAGACTGAATATAGTGATATTTATGAATTCCTAAGAAGTCTCATGATTTTGGAATCTGTTTATAAAAAACAGCATTCATTTTGTCGTGTTGTTTCTTTATAATCTTGAGTAGTTAAAGATTCTGGCTCCCCCTAATGGAGATATATGATGGATTCTTTAAGCATAGCTGAAGATAGCCGGAGATGTGAGAGGAAGACAATATGAAGTTAGTTCAGATGCACGCCCATGTTGCTGTGTAAAATGGTTGTATGTTAGAAGTCAGTTGCAGAACTGTATTTCACAGCTGTATGTAGAAGCTACACATGCTCCTATGCAGAACGAACAGCCTGCTTCTACAGGTCTAATGCCAAAGAACTAACTTTACAAAAGAAATTTTAAAAAATATCTGTCCAATATGTCATGTGACTTGCAGGGATCAAGTATGTGTCCCAAGTCCCCTCCAGATCCTTATGTCGAACTCCCTGAAGACTGCTAGTCCTATTCATCACCTGACCTGGCTCTTAGCTAGTTAATTCCCTTTTCTTTCAGTAAACTTGTGTAATGAGAATGTTAATGTAGTACAAACAGTGGCTGATGGAGGGAAAACTACTTGAGTACTGAGATAATTTTAAAGATGCCTAGGATACACAATTAGGCCTAGTCTGTGCATGCAGCAGGATGAGACAGAAGAGTTCTGAGGAGGGACAATGGACTTCCCCACTTCAGACTGTAGGAGGGAGAATGACATTTTTTCAATGTATGTTACATGAAAGACTTTGCAAATAGAAACTTGGCACAACAGGGAATGAGCTGGGCTAGAACTTCTTCCTCTGATGTGCAGCTTTTACATGCAGGAGTTCTTACATGGTGGAACATTCGAAACTTGTGCCGCTACCTGTAGTCTGAAATGGTAGAGGCCACTCTACCACTTCAGGATTCTTACCATCTCATTCAGATCTATGTGTAGATCAGGCCTTGGACAAATGCACTAACAGATACAGTAATTATCAACAGGTTCCAATTCATATGGGGAACTATTTGCATTATGGCAAACAGTTCCCCATATGCAAATCCAGCCCTCTAATGTTCAGAGGGAGGGGGTACACTGTTCCCTCCCCACCCACCTCCTTTGGTGTTGAACAGCTTGCCTTTCCTGAAATTGGTCCAATGGAAGAATGTATCTTTATCCCTTACCTGTTAAGTTCTTGGACCAACAACAATTATTCATCCTTTGAAAAGCACACATAAGCACACGCACACACACAACCACCCCAAAACTGCTTGCAGAAAAGTACAGAAAGATCTCTCAGGTGTCTGTTTAGTACGCTCTATGCCCCAATAAGCTCTGTTAGGCAACTCTTCTGATTCCCAAGAGTATTTGGGTTACCTCCCCACCTAATCATGCAGCCAACAATGGCAAAGATAACATCTCTTGACTCGGAAAACAGTGGGCCCCACAGTGCACACAGTTTGCCCTGTATTTTTAAAAAGGAATTCTAGAAAGTGTGCACAATGGAAGGGAAGTGTTTTGTAGTTCATAATTCTTAATGATTCTGCAAATTTTGCAGTTAAATGGGCAGTGATAATTCTTGCTTGTTAGCAAGTGTCCTGTACAAGAAGTCTGAAGCCGGAGCCCCCAGGCTTAGCTCACCCAGCAGTAAGTGAGCTCACCTGATGTATTTGCCATAAAGATGAGGGGTGTAGGTCTGATCCTTTCCTGTCTGTTTCTTTTCTGTTTCTGTGAATTGACACTTGAGACTCCAGGGATCCAGCATTTGCTGTGAGATCTTGAAGGAGTCAACAGGCATGTTGATAAAGGTGATCTGGTTGAGATAGTATACCTGGTCTTCAAGAAAACATTTGACAGATTTCCCCACCAAAGGCTCTTGAGTAAACTTAGCAGTCATGGGATAAGGGGACAGGTTTATGTGTGGACCAGTAACTGGCTGAAGGACAGGAAACAGAGGGTAGGAATAAATTGACATTTTCACAATGGAGGGAAGAAGTAGGGTCCCCCAGAAATCTGTACAGGGACTGGTGCCCTTTAACTTGTTCATAACTGATCTGTCATGCCCCCGTCCTCAGATAGCGCAGAGGAAGGGGAAGCTGGCAGTCTGCCAGCAGCTGCAGGAGAACCTGAAGGGCAGAGCCCAGCTGTCAGCCCACAGCAGATACCTAAGGCAGGTCCAGTCAAAGCTTCAGGACAACAGGGGCCATCAGAGGTAGCAGAGACAGGGAATGGAGAGCAGAACACTGAGGCATCTTTGCATCCTCACGAGAGGAGACTGATTAGATGCAGACAACAGGTGGAAGAACTCGGGAGAAGCAGACGGCTGCTTTACAAACCAAATAAATCCTGAATCTCTGTCAGCTGGCTGAAGGCGGAGAACAATTAAGTCCGGCTATAAATCAAGCCCGAAGGCAGCAGCTAAATGCTGGAAGCCCTGCTCATGTTGGCCTCTAGAGACCCAGGCTTTTGCCTGCTGCTACTCTGCTAACCTGACCGAGTCCTGGCAGCTGCCCTAGCTGGAACGCCTTGCAGTCCTTTTGCTCTGGAACCGTGCTATCTGGTGAGCGGACTGTGTTTGCGGGGGAGACTGTCTGAACCTGATACTTCCAGTAAAGTGTTCTCTTGTGTTTTCTTGCAGACTGGAAAGAACTTTAAGGAGCTGCCTGCGACCTTGACTTGGACACCGGATGGACAGGCTCTGACATGATCTATAAGGTGGGGTAAGCAGCGAAGTGGCCAGATTGCAGATGACACTAAACTATTTATTTAGGGTAGTGAAATCCTCAACAGATTGTGAGGAGCTCCAAACGAGCTCTCCAAACTGGAGGAGTAGGTGACAAAATGACAAATGTGGTTCAGTGTAAGCAAGTGTAAAGTGATGCATATTGGGGCAAAAAACCATAACTCCCCATATACGGTGACAGGATTTGAGCTATCAGTGACTGACCTGGAGAGAGATCTTGGGGTTGTTGTGGACAGCTCTTTGAAAGTGTCAATTTTGTGCATGGCAGCAGTTAAAAAGGCAAATTCCATGCTAGGGATCATTAGGAAAGGTATTGAAAATAAAAATGCTAATATTATAATGCCCTTATGCAAATCTATGGTGTGGCCTCATTTGGAGTACTGAGTACAGTTCTGGTCACCATATCTTGAGAAGGACATTGTAGAACTGGAAAAGGTACAGAAGAGGGCAACCAAGATGATCCAGGGGCCTAGAGCACCTTATGAGGCAAGTCTACAGCATTTGGGGCTCTTTACCTTGGAAAAGAGACAGCTAAGGGGAAACATGATGGAGGTATATAAAATTATGCATGGAGTAGAGAGAGTGGAGAGAGACAAAATTTTCACCCTCTTTCAGAACACCAGAACCAGGGGTCATTCCATGAAACTGAAGGATGGAAAATATAGGACCGACAAGAGGAAGTACTTTTTCACACAGTGCATAATTAATCTATGGAATTCTTTGCTATGAGATGTGGTGATAACCACTAATTTTGATGGGTTTAAAAGGGGTTTGGACAAATTCCTGGAGGACAAGTCTATCAATGGTTAGGGATGTGCACAAACTGGTTCAGCGCTCCTTTTCTGGAGCGCCGAACTGGTTCAAAATGCCAGCGTTTGAGTGAAGGGAGTGTGCCCTTACCTGCCCCGCCACCTCCCCCCACACTGCCCACTGACACTCTCCCCAAATGTGTTTGTGGGGGCTGCAGTGTACCTTCCTTCAGCCCTAGTCAGCATCATACCGGAAGTGGCCAATGTTTGTTCACATCCCTATCAATGGTTACTAGTCTGCTCATTGTAGACCACCTCCAGCCTCAGAGGCATGATGCCTCTCAATACCAGTTGTGAGGGAGCAACAGCAAGAGATAGGCATGCTCACCTCTTGCCTGTGGGCTTCCCAGAGGCATCTGGTGGGCCACTGCGTGAAACAGGATGGTGGGCTAGATAGGCCTTGAGCCTGATCCAGCAGGGCTGTTCTTATGTCTCTTCTACTAATAAATTGATTGTGGCATTCAGGTTGCTGTGAGTACCCTGCTAAGAGATTTAGCTAAAGCCCTTGTAGTGATAGCCAGGCTAGAGGGAGCACTAGGCCTCAATTAGAGTAACTGCTTGTACGGCGGGCCTCTACAAATAAGAAAGCCCAGGATAATCAAATCCCTGTGACCAATCCAGAGGGAGAGGGTGGGTTTACTGGACAATAGCCTATAGAGAAGTAGGGGATGGGTGTGTTATAGTTCAGTTCTTCCCCGGAGGCCTCTGAAGGAGGTCTGATCAGCAACTACTGCAGGATAAAGGGAGTCCAACAGCCTTGGGCTGGGAATCAACTGGGAGTTCCTTATCTTGAAGGATAGGGACCAGTTTAGCTGGATGCATCAGGGAATTTATTTTTGTTTAAGTGCTTGGATCTGACTGCATGGTTCTTGTAGTTCCTGGAGAAGGGTTTTACTTGATTGAAGCAGCGGTTGTTGACATCTCTATGGTTTTCCTTATCCAATTATTAATAAATCCCTGTTAAAGTGTTGCTCCTTGCTGTGGTTTGCCCCAGTCACACGCATCCAAAGGCCTAAGAATGCTCAAGCCTTTCTTGTAGGGAGCGTTGTTGGGTTTTGGGGTTTGTTTGTTTTTTGTTTTGCTTTATTCTCTCAGAATGTTCCCTTGGAAGGGCGAATCTGTTCATATTAAATAGTTGATGGTGGTAGCTTACCCGGGACTCCTCACAGCTAGAGGAGGGTGACTTTTTTTATCCCACTCCACTCTTGATACATGTACAGTCATTCATACAAAAACAGCCCTTTAGTCTTTTTACATCCCCAGGATGCTGAAATTGAGGTAAACATGCATTCCTAGGGTCCCCGCATCAGTATATGATCTATCGATGAATCCTTAGCATTTTCAGATGGGATATGGGCTAGCTCCAGTGTTCCTTCTAAGGCATGCACACGTGCATGTGCTCACACATTTTTTGATGTCCGCTCAGTGGATTTTAGATCCCGCTCAGGTTGAATCAGAAAGGCCCCACTCTGAATGCAAGTGCGCACACATTTCCTTGATACTGCTGCCCAGAATAAAACTCATTCCGTGCACAGATGAAAAAAATTAGAACACTGGCTAGCTCATTTCAATAAGCATTTTTATTTTTTATTTTTTGAGAAAGAGAGAGTTTTTGGTTCTGTTTCTTATCAAGAAGACTGTCATGGCATTCATCTAGTGAATTTGCATGAAGTAAAATAAAGACAGCCCTTCAACAAAATGAGTATAATTTGTCTCCCAAGTTAGAGTGGGAGGAGGCCACATTGCCAATCTCTCTCTCCTACTCAGATCTAAGAAAAATCTACCCATGTTCACAGCCTTCATAATTTTTAACTTAGCATTGGTATTCCCTTGGAGCACTCTAGCAAATGGTCCCTTCACTCTAAATATGTGTTTGCTGGAACAAATAAAGTTCTCAGTGATGATTCTGCCTTGTGTTGCTGGATCTCAAACTGGAGAGAGAACCTGCAGCATAAAAAGTGATGAGGAAGTTAGAGACGATGTTGTAATTGGACAACTTGCACTCATTTTGGCCTTTCAGCTTTGAGACAGAGAAAAGGTATGGACAAAGTTTGTTGCCAGGAAGGGAGCATGCCTCCATCTGGACCACATAGCAGAGTCGTGTAAACCTGTGCAGGTGCAAGCAAGCTGGAGAGGCAAAAGCACTCAATAGAAACCTTTAATTCTTAAGATGAAAATTTCCATATGGAGCAAGCAGGGGCCTTAGAAGAAAGACAAACCTTGACAGCCACACCCTAAAATGTTATCATTGCAAGCTCTGCATAAGTTGATTTGATCATTGAGGTCTGGAGAGGTCCATCTCCAGTTGCTGCTAGTTCAGCTGGTGGCCACACAGGGATTGGCCTTCTCAGCTGCTGTCTCGATATTGTAGAATGCGCTCCCTACTGAAAGATGACCCTCTCCATCTGACAATTTTTAAAAAACATTTGAAAACCCACCTCTTCACCCAAGCTTTTCCAGCTTTTTATTTTATTTTTAGGTTTTAATCTGTTTTTGTCTCTTAAATTGTTTAAATCATTTTAAGTGTTGTGTATATTTTAAACTTGTTTTATGTTATTGTTAACCGCCCAGAGACAAAAGTTTGGAGCGGTGTACAAATTTGATAAATAAATAAAATAAAGGTAAATAAATCATCTGGCTTACTAGTGTCCTTCTGTCAGGCTCTCCGTCTGAATCCCCCCCGTTCATGCATCTCTTCCTGTCTCCCTAATGGAAATTCCTAATTATTGTCTCTGTTCTTTGAACCTTCTTGCCTTTGCAGGCTACCACAAGGAGTCCCAGAAGGAGGGGGAACTCTTTAAATAGTCTTTGCTTTTAGACATTTGTGTGGCTTCCTACATGGGACCATGGTGACGTAGAATGCCCTGTACAGCTCTGAAGCTCATTTGGCTGAGTGCCCATGTGGGCAAACCCTCTTCCCTTCTTAAGCAGAATCACTGGACTACTTTCTTACTGTTTCTTACTGTATGTCTTGCTAAATAAAAACATATCTACCTTCACTGGACTGCTGAGTCTCAATGCTGAGCTAAAGTCATTATTGGTGATATGATTCTTTCTAGGGGCTTCTTGCAGAGAAACTCATAGGACTGCCCTAGACATCCTTCGAATTTAAACTGGAAGTCACTATCCTTAGGCTGTTCTTTGTGTGGGCTTGCTATGGGCTAACCTCTATATCTGATTGCCTGGCAATCCCCTGGACCCAAATTACTGAAACTTGGATGGAACTAGGGATGTGCACGAACCGGTCCAGAGGCCATCTTGGAGGCCTCCGGACCGGTCCGGCGGTCCGGCACCAAGGTGGGGTCTACCTTTAAGGGCGGGGGGGTAGAACTTCCCCCTCCCGCCGCTCTTCCCCCTCCGGCGCTGTAGTTTGAAATGAAGTTTTTGGGGCGGCAGCGTTCCTCGCTGCCGCCCCTGCCCCCGCCCCCGTCGTCGCCTGGAACTCTCCGTAATACCAACACGCATGCGTGTGTGGCGGCGCGCGCGCCTGTCGCTGCCGTGTGCGCGCCGCCATGCGCACATGCGTGTTGGTATTACGGAGAGTTCCAGGCGATGACGGGGGCAGGGGCGGCAGCGAGGAACGCTGCCGCCCCAAAAACTTCATTTCAAACTACAGCGCCGGAGGGGGAAGAGCGGCGGGAGGGGGAAGTTCTACCCCCCCCGCCCTTAAAGGTAGACACCCCCTCGGTGCTGGTCCGGACCATGCACATCCCTAGATGGAACCACTGAAGCTGGACTGTTCCCTGTGTTGGCTTGCTACAGGCTTTACCACTTGGAATCCCACTGTTCCCCCAGCTGGCTATTAGCATGAGAAGTGCTATAGGCCTTGGAATTTGGTGCCAAGCTGGTACCCTGCTGTCTCCTTGCCTGCTGTTCTGGCAGCATCTCTGTAGATGGAGCCCTTCAGATCTCCCTGATGAGATCCACCCCACTGGCTTCACTCACAAGATGGCAGACTAAGGGACAGATACAAAAGCTGCTCTTTTCTCTCGTGCACTCATTTCTACCCACACTCCATTGCCTAGCCCAAGGGTTCCCACCAGTGGTACTCCAGATGTTGCCGAATGGCAACTCCCATCAACATCAGCCACAATAAATTGTAGCCAGGGGTGATGGGTTTAGCAACAACTGAAGTATCACCAGTTGGGAACCCCTAGCCCTAGCCTAACCAACCGCTAGCTTATTCAGGTCTCTGCCTTCTCCTTTGCTTCTTCTTTCTGTCTCCCTCCCTGCCTTCTCTCCTGGTATTACCAAGTTTGCCAAATACCACATTTTCACACTGTGCCTCTGCTTTGTACAACAATACACTTTATTTCTGATTTTCAAAAGTCCTGCTTCTGTGTCCATTTGCTCCTCTAGGGTACCCCAACACATCTTGCCCATCTATACTGTGATTCTTTTGTTGCTCAGATTTGCAAATCTGGTTCTGAGTAATTACCCCATTCCCCCCCCCCCCCCAAATCCCAGTTGTGCATATATGTAGAATACACAGTTGTGAGCAAGCATGAAAGTAATGTTCCCATCACTCTTCCTGTTCGGTTCCTCCCTGAGCATTTATACCCTCTTCTTGCATTTGCTACTGCAAGTTTTGGTTTCCACAGCAGGTACATGCAGAGGTGCTCTTACCTCTGAACTTTGGAGCCAAAGTCCAGGGCCTCCACACACTCCTGCAGGCCCCCAAATCCTCATTAGTCTGTTCTGGGTGGTGTGGTTTGTGCCCGCAAGAACCTGTGTGTTAAATAACAATGCTTAGCTTGCAGCAGGGAGGCCTCCAAAGGCCTTTAGGTCCAGGCTCCAAAATTACCTAGGTGCACCTCTGGGTGCATGGAGAGACCAGAGAAGGACCACAATGAAACAGGAGTGCATAACTTTGGGTATCTGGGTCTTTTTTTTTTTGACTACAGCTCCCATCATCCCCAGCCACAGTGGCCAATAGTCAGGTATGATGGAAGTTGGAGGCTAATATCTGCAGGAGGGCAAAAGTTGTGCAGTACTGCATTGGAAGAAGACGTGACTTTCTCCTTTCTCACTGTCTTCCATTCTGCGCATTGAGTAACCAACTGAAGGGAGAGATGAGCTTGCGACTTCCAATAGCAGGGCTGTTCCATGGCTACTAAGAAGTGTGTTGTGCTTCCCATGCTACTTTTATCATTCCCAATGGGAGTAGCATCAGAAATATTATGATGCACTCAGTAGTCATGAAGCTTTGCTGTATGTAAGTGTAAGTGCTAAGTGCTATTGCTATTTGTATAATGTAAGTGCTAAGTGCTATTGCTATTTGCTGTCAGCAGGGGCACCATTAGGCATGGACCTGGGGGCCCAGGTCTCTGTGCCCACTCTCCTAGAGGGCCCAGTGCTGTTTCCCAAGGGAAAGAGGGCCACTTTATACAGGTGAAACTTGGAAAATTAGAATATCGTGCAAAAGTCCATTAATTTCAGTAATGCAAATTTTAAAAAGGTGAAACTGATATATGAGACAGACGCATTACATGCAAAGCGAGATAAGTCAAGCCTTAATTTGTTATAATTGTGATGATCATGGCGTACAGCTCATGAAAACCCCAAATCCACAATCCCAGAAAATTAGAATATTACATGGAACCAAGAAGACAAGGATTGAAGAATAGAACAATATCGGACCTCTGAAAAGTATACAGTGTACTGTGCTTGATTGGCCAGCAAACTCGCCTGACCTGACCCCATAGAGAATCTATGGGGCATTGCCAAGAGAAGGATGAGAGACATGAGACCAAACAATACAGAAGAGCTGAAGGCCGCTAATGAAGCATCCTGGTCTTCCATAACACCTCATCAGTGCCACAGGCTGATAGCATCCATGCCACGCCGCATTGAGGCAGTAATTGCTGCAAAAGGGGCCCAAACCAAGTACTGAATACATATGCATGCTTATACTTTTCAGAGGTCCGATATTGTTCTATTCTACAATCCTTGTCTTCTTGGTTCCATGTAATAATCTAATTTTCTGGGATTGTGGATTTGGGGTTTTCATGAGCTGTACGCCATGATCATCACAATTATAACAAATTAAGGCTTGACTTATCTCGCTTTGCATGTAATGCGTCTGTCTCATATATCAGTTTCACCTTTTAATTTGCATTACTGAAATTAATGGACTTTAGCATGATATTCTAATTTTCCGAGTTTCACCTGTATTTCCAGAATGGCTTGGCCTAGAATTCTGAAATGTAGGGCACAGATGTAGGACAGGTTATCAGGAATCTGTGTATTGATATTGAAGCAGACCAGTAAATCTGTCAATTTTAATGATTTTTTGATTTTTTAAAAAGCTAACATTTTAATGATTTTTTAAAAAAAAATTCAAAGACATTCCTATGTAGAAAAATCTGCCCATTTCCTTAATTTAAAAAAGGGTAAGCATCACCCCTTTTATATTTCCAGAATGGTTTCGCCTAGAGTATATTTGCGGGGAGGGATGCACTCTGGCCCATATCTGTGGGTTTGTGGCGAATGATCAAGAATATGTATGGTTCCTTTGGGGATTGTTTAGTGTTCCTGCCCCCTTCTAAATGTACTCTGGCCCAGTCCTGTGGGTTTGTGGTGAAGTGTGTGTGTGGAGAGGATGCTTATTTTGTGGGGGTGGGGGGCGGTCCGTAAGCTTCTTAGGTCCAGGATCCAAAATTACCTAGCTGCAGCTCTGGCCATCAGGCTGCAGAGTATCTTGGAAGTAGGGAGCTCGCCTCTCTCTTTGATTGGTGGGTCACTGCACAAGATGGCTCACCGCACATGCACAGAGGCCAGAACTGGGCTGCATTGGAGCACCAGGCCTGGTCCGGACAGGAGAAGCCATGCTGCCATAAGTACCGCACCATCAGACTACAGGTGCTCTCCCGTCTGCCCCATTAGGATTTTTTTTTTAGGTAGGCAGACTCCTCTTGCTTGTAAAGAGGAATCCTCACCAGATTCCCCTTTACTGGCATACCCCCCTCAAACTGTTGAATTGGTTTGGCCTGGTTTGACATTGAGACCAAACTGGGGGTCGGTTTGAGTTTGTCTCCAGCCAAACCACTGGAATCAGTTCATACACACCCTAGATACTGCCTTAATACTTTTCCAATTACATGTGTATCTTTGGGTTAGGTTGTGATCAAACTATCCCTAATTCTGGTTGAACATTTTATAACTGAATTCTTGTTAGAATCAATCAAACTTGTGAGTTCCCCTGCTTTAACATGTCTCATAATATCATACACCCACATGGAAGAAATGGCCAAACTGTCATCCTCTTAAAACCCTAACAACAAAGTATTAGCAATGACTTCCTCACATCCTAGTTCATTCTGAAGAGAATTGCTGACCTGAGGTGAATTGTGCTCATTTACCATTAATCCCCAGGAAGTTCGCCCTGTCTTGGTCATTAAGGTTTAATTGCTAGGTTAAGCTTAACTATATCAATATAATTGTATGTCACTTGTGCTTTTTAAGTGAGAGGTTAATGGTCTTGCTCCACTAATTTAAGGCACTTGTGGGATTTTGTTTTGCACATAAGATGGAGATTAGCTGGCTAGAGCTCTACTATGGAGGAACATTATTACAGTAATGAGTCTGCACGTGCCCCCATGCTGATATTACAACTCTCTTTCAGGGTGGCCTTAGGCAAAATACTAAAGTAGGGGTCACCTCCGATGAACAAGTGCAATAGAGTGAGTCACTTGCTCCTACTGATATGCTCTTTTCAGGCAGTGTAATTATATTTTTGCTGCCCTTTCCCCTCCCCAGCATTTTCTGTACTCTATAATATATATAAATTAACAATAACCAATGATGGATGTTAGTTGCAAGTATCTTATACAGCAAATGCCATTAATCATTTCATTCAGCTCCAGATTTCTTTTCAAGCAGCTGTGGTAGAAAAACATATCTTTCAGCGTTTTATGCCAGGCAGGATATCAGTGTGACTTTCCACTCAGACAGCTGGGATTTCAAGTCAAGTCAGTGATGGACAAACTAAATGGCTTTGGGCAAATTCTCTATCTCAGGCTTGTTTCTGGTGTGTAGAAAAAAAATGGTTGTTGTATTATGCAATTTATATTGTAACCCACCAAGGACTGTTGTGTTAATGATTGTGAGTTTGAGATTCCCATGCTCGTTAGAACCCTCATTCAGCGCCATTCAAAGTTAGGACTGGTTGGTAATGGGCAATCTGTCTGCCAATCAGCCCTTCTTGTGTGTTCTCCCTCCCCTTCCCAAGCAAGGAGAGCTAGCTGGTGGTTGCAGAGGTTTTAATGTGCCTGGATGCACGCTTCAGCACACCACCGACACTGGGGTGCATAGGAACTGTACATTCCAATGAATCCCAGTTTGATAATGAACACTGCAAGGCATTGGAAAAGACAAGTTACTTACCTGTAACTTAAGTGGTCTTCCTCTGTGCATTCACATGCATGGGAAATATGCCTGTGCACAGTCATGGTCAGATACTTCCAAAGCTATAGCTTAAAGAATTTTGGCAGTAGCTCCAGTTCTATAATCCCTGCTATAGCACCTCCCCTTCAGAATCTTCTTAGTCTTGAGTGACTGCCTGGCTTTGACCAGGTGGCTGTTCTGCAAATGGAATCAAGCAGAATTCCCCTGCAGAAAGTTGTCGAAGTGGAGATTCATCTCGTGGAATGGGCGCGAACCATAGAAAGTAAAGGTTTCTTAAGAATTTCACAAGGCAACCTAATAGCATCAACAATGCAGTGAGAAATTCGCTGGGAAGAAACCTGGAATCTTTTCATGACCCTGGCAAATGAAACAGAGAGCTGGGTGTTTGCAAAAAGAACTCCTTTGAACATAAAAGGACAAAGCCCTCTTGATGTCAAGGTATTGCCACACATTCTCAAAATCTGATGTTCATGGGGGTTGGGAGTGGGAGGGGGAAGGCAAGATTGTCTTGAGAGACAGAAACATCTGGAACTACTTTTGGCAAAAAGGAAATGTCAGGGAGAAGAAGATCAGCCCGAAAAATGAGGTACAGGTGGCCCTCGTTATTTATGGGGGTTCCATTCCTGCCAATTAGCATGAAAATCACTGAAAATCATTTCTGGCCACTCTGCAACTGTGAATAGGCAAATTTCTGCCTATTTTTGCACCATGGATAAAGAAACCAGGTCTCTAGATTACGCAAAACCATGGTTTCCAAAACTGTGGGTGAGTGACAAGGGCCAGCTGTATGCTTGATTGACCTGTATGGCTCTCAGCTCACTAATACCGAAGTGCTTGCAACCAGAAAAATTGTCTTAAGTGTAAGGAGATGTGGGAAACAGGTGGCCAAAGGCTCAAAAGGTTTATGCATTAAGCACATGATAACTAGTTGCAGGTCCTGTGGTGGGGCCCATTTAAGCGAAGGGGGGTGCAAATTTGCTAAACTTCAGATGTGAGAAGAGTGATGGAATCCAATTATGAGCTGCAATGTGTATTTTCAGAGAAGCTATACTGAGGCCAGAGTGGTGGAGAGATAGGAGATTGTATCAATAGAGGAGGTACTAGGCAATTGAGGCATGAACTCTGTAAAAGGGGAGAACCTCTTCCATTTGGCCTCATAGGAAATGTCTAGTGGATGGTTTTCGAGAAGCTATGAGGACTTCTTGTACCTCGGTGGAGATTACACTGCCCTTTCTATGCACCAGGCTGTGAGTTTGAGCATCGGTACATCTGGATGATATGTGGAGCCATGGTTGATCCTGAGCAGATCTGGGTAAGCATATAGGTGAAGGAATGTTCTCCTTGACAGGGCTAAAAGAGTTGAAAACCATGGTTGCCCAGGTCACCATGGCATTATCAGGATACAATTGGTCCTGTCTTGCCAGATGTTTTGAATGACCCAGTAAAGCAGTAGAAGGGGGGGGGCAGAATATAATGGAGGTACTTGGTCTGACTCCAGAGACAGAGAAAAACATCAGAGACAAAGCATTCAGAGCTGGGATTGTGACCAGCTCTGCTGCAGAAGCTGGGACATTGCGCATTCTGAGATGTCACGAACAAATCGATCAATGGTGTTCCCCCAATGGTGAAAACATCCTGTTGAAGGTGCCGCTCGAGGGAGCAGATATTGATAGCTCAGGGAATCTGCAAGGGTGTTTGAAGAACATGTGATGTGGATGTCTTTGGAGGTAATGTTTGGCTGAGCGATAGTCCCCAGCTATGTTTGCTTGGGAAAAGGTGGCAGGGAGGGCTGGTGGCAAACTCCATTGGGCTTAGCCTTTCTGAGAGTTTTCAGAGAATTATCAGGAAGAAGCTAAGCTCTATTCTTAGAAAAAGAACAGGGGAAATGAGCCAATTACAAGCTGAGCTGAGATCCAAGGTGAACTGGCTATGGAGCCAAGCTGGCTCCATAGCCAGTGGTGATTAAGTCTTTTGTATTGATTGATTGATCTGCCCAACTGTCCTGGAGGGATAGATCTGATGACTCCCAGATCTACTTCTCCATGTCAACTTCTTCAGGAGCTGGAATATCCTCCCTAAATGCCTGCCTGGAAGCAGTAATGGGCTGGATGAGGGAGAATAAACTGAAGCTGAATTCAGATAAGATGGAAGTATTTACTGTGCGGGGTCAGAACTCTAGAGATGACTTTTATCTACCTGTTCTAAATGGGGTCACACTTCCT
Organism: Hemicordylus capensis; assembly: GCF_027244095.1. NCBI lineage: Eukaryota > Metazoa > Chordata > Lepidosauria > Squamata > Cordylidae > Hemicordylus > Hemicordylus capensis. The sequence goes on from NC_069658.1 coordinate 65,960,936, forward strand.
CAAAAAGAACAGGTTCGCAGTCTGGGAGTACTTCTGGATTCACACCCTTCCCAGTTTCTCAGGTTGAGGCGGTGGCCAGGGGTGCTTTCTGTCAGCTCTGGCTGATATGCCAGCTGTGTTTGTTTCTCGAGATCAATGACCTCAAAACAGTGGTACATCTGTTGGTAACCTCCAGACTTGACTTCTGTAATGTGCTCTACGTGGGGCTGCCTTTGTACGTAGTCCGGAAACTTCAGATGGTTCAGAATGTGGCAGCCAGGCTGGTTTCTGGGTCATCTGGGAGAGACCACGTTACTCCTTTACTGACGGAGCTACACTGGCTGCCAGTAGGTTTCCGAACAAAATACAAAGCCCTAAATGGCTTAGGCCCTGGGTATTTAAGAGAGCGTCTTCTTCACTATGAGCCCCACTGCCCATTGAGGTCATCTGAGGAGTTCTGTCTCCAGTTACCGCCACCTCGTTTGGTGGCTACACAGAGACAGGTCTTCTCAGTCGCTGCCACGAGATTGTGGCATGCGTTCCCTGCTGAGATGCGATCCTCCCCATCTCTGGCAATTTTCAAAAAACACCTGAAAACCCATCTTTTTGCCCAAGCTTTCTCAGCTTCCTATATTTTTATGTTTTAATGTCTGGTTTATATTTAAATTTTTAGATTGTTTTAAGTGTTTGTATATGTGTTAAACTTGTTTTATGCTATTGTTAACTGCCCAAAGACGAAAGCTGGGGTAGGTGTACAGATTTGATAATAATAATAGTGCAGGCAGAAGTGTCTTTGGTTGCGATTGGCAGAAATGCTCCTTGGAAGAGTGAGTAGTGGGGAGAGGAAAAGACCAAAGGGAGGAGTTTGAGTGGAAAAATAAAATTGGAAGTCCTGAGGGTGAAGCAGCTCCTTATACCAAGGTTGACTCAGCCTTCCATCCTTCCGAGGTCGGTAAAATGAGTACCCAGAATGTTGGGGGCAATATGCTAAATCATTGTAAACCGCTTAGAGAGCTCCGGCTATAGAGCGGTATATAAATGTAAGTGCTATTGCTAAGTGCTATTATCTGTTTTATAGACTGGGGACAGATAAGGAATCTGAAATAAGAGGCACTAGCTTTTCTGTGGACTGGGGGATTTCCATGTTTTTAATTCTGAAGTCACACAAAAAATTCCCTACATAGGTGCACCCTTGCTTGGGAAAGGGTGGCAGAGAGGGCTGGGGGCAAACTCCTTTCTTTGGGCTTAGTCTTTCTGAGATTTTTCAAAGAATTATCAGGAAGAAGCTAATCTTCTTAGAGAAAGAACAGGGGAAATGAGCCAATTACCAGGTGAGGTGAGCTGAGAGACAGTACCCCCATAGATAGTGACATGCCCTGAATAGCCCTGCTGGATCAGGTCCAAAGCTTATCTAGTCGAGCATCTCATTTCCCACAGGGACCCACCAAATGCTTCTGGGAAGCCCACACGCAGGAGCAGCGGGCATACCCTTTCTTCTGCTGTGGCTCCCCTGCAATTGGCATTTAGAGTGGGTTTGTGCATTTCAATTCAGACACAAAATCTGCAATTTCAGAGGTTTTGTCTCTGAAACAAAACGGAAAAAATCAAAGCAAAGAATTTTGTTTTGGGGTCAAAATGCCCCTATTTCGGATCCAAAGGCTTTGTTTTTTGGAAAACATTTTGGAACCTCATTTTACGAGCGGGCGAAGTCTTTCTTAAAGTTTACTGTTCACCTTGATTCTGACGCCTGTTTGAATTTCCCGCCTTTCAAGCCTGCAGATTGGCTGGCAAGAGTAGGGGCCAATCTGCTTGCAATTGCCTCCAAATTCCTTTTAAGGAAGTTGAAGAGGTTAAATGCACCCTCATTGGCCAGGTGGAGGGCAAGAAACGGCGAGGGGGGGGGTTGTAGGGGTATTGCACCTGGGTATTATAATTTAAATGATGTTGCAGGTGCCATTTCCTTCTTTCTGCTGCCTCATGTGTGGGAGAAGAGAGAGCTCTATTGCCTGTGCCTGATCCATCAGCTTTTGCCTCCATCATCCACCACCTTTGACTCAACTTTCCAGGATTTCCTCCATTGCTTTGCCCTGCCTGCTTCAACTTCATTTTTTCACCGCCTTTTAAAAAAAGGCTCGGGAGAGAAGGTGATTATCTACTTACCAATATTTATATGTTTATTTTATGTATTTGTATCACTGTTTGTTTACTGCTGATCACTGATTTATTTGTTATATTACTGCTGCTGCCTGCCCGTGGTTTTAGCCAGCCACAGCTGCAGTGCAGCCCCAGAGTACTGGGCCAGCGCTAGCCAGAAGCACACACAACCCCCCATGTTCTTTATTGTTGGTTACAGTACTTATTGCTTATTGTTTTTTGTTTACTGCTTATTTAGTGCTAAAATTATTGTTTAATCTATATACCGCCTTTCATTAAAATAAAAACCGTCTCGGGCGGTTTTCCAAGGCTGTGTCTGAGGCTTCTGCCCCATCCCATCCTTAAGAGAAGAGCCTGGCCTGCCTCGTCTACATTTTTCATCCTTTGGGCTTGGGAGAGAAGGGGATTTATATTTACTCTTAATTTTTAAACATACAGCCTTTCTACCTTGCAAGGCCAGGTAAGGGCCAGCCGGCCAGCCAGGCGCCCCCCCTCCCCTCGACATCTTTGTTTATTGCTTTTTTTATTGCTGAAATTATCGTTTAATTTACATATCACCTTTCATTTAAATAAAAACGTTCTCAGGGCGGTTCTCCAAGGCTGTGTTTGTTTGAAGCTTCTGCTGCCCCATCCTGAGAAGAGAAGAGCCTGCCTCTTCTTCTGCATTTTCATCTTTTTGGAACATAAGGCTTGGAAGGTGATTATTTGCATATTATTATTTAATTTATTTATATCACTGTTTATTTATATTGGTCACACTGATTATTTATTATGTCACTGCTACTGCCTGCCCGTGCTGTTGCAGCCACCACAGCAGCGCAGCCCCAGAGCGCTGGGCCAGTCAGCCAGGCACCCCCCCCCCCCCGCGAAAAGTCTTTATTGTTTATTGCTTATTGCATATTGTTTGTTGTTTATTGCTTATTTATTATTATTTATCTTCCTGCTGCTGAGAGAATTATAATTCTCCCCCCCCCCCCCGCTTTATTTTCCAAAGTTTCTTCTGGCTTTCTGCCCCATCCTGAGAAGAGGAAGACTGAAGAAGGAAGACCACCAGAGCCGCAAAAGTGGACTGCAGCAGCAGACAGAGAGAGCCAGACCCGGCGTTTATGAATACACTGAGTGAGAGTAGTACCCGTCTGTAGTTTTTACACACACACGCAAACACGTCTCTGATCTAGTATTGTGTATTTTGGGTTTCTTTCCTGCTTGGTGGCAAGGGTCTCTATTATCTGGAATTTTGTGTTTGGGGGGTTTCTTTCCTGCTTGGCGGAAGAGTAATGGCAGGCAGGGGGAAGGTTAGGGGTTTTGTTTTTCCTGCTGGTCGAGGTAGGGTGCGGCAACGGAGGGCTATTCCTAAAGCCCCAACCCCTGCTTCAGCGCGCAGGCTTGACTTCTCTAAAGATGGCACTTTGCCAGGGCGGCCTGCGGCCGGGCAGAAGCTAGGGGGGAGGGCCTCGCCGGCCAGGGAGGAAGAAGAAGTTCAAGTGGCAGGTGTGGAGGTGGTGCAGGCTGTCAGTCCAGCCAAATCCACCTTGCAGCCCTCGGGGGGTACTGTGGGGGGTGGGAGCCCAGGGGTTGTGTCTGAGGAGTCCATGGAAGAGGAAGTGCCTGTGCTTCTCCCTGGGCCTTCCCAGGCCAGTGCTGGCAGCGTGCCCAGGAAGAAACCAGCAGAAGAAACGCCACCAGCTAGGCGACGTCGTGTCGCAAGAGCTTCCGGCAGTGTGGTCTGGGATCACTTTGAGCTTTGCGTTGGAGATCCCAGCTATGCTATTTGTACCCACTGCAAGGTGCATGTCAGCAGAGGCAGGGACCCTAAGCACTACAGCACGTCCGGTCTGCTGGTGCACCTGCAACGGCGACACATGGATGTGGTGGAGATCTCTGCAGACAGTGGCACTAGGCTGCCACGTGTAAGTAGTAGTAGCAGCACCACCAAGATGCAGCCAGTGGCTCCTGCTCAGAGGCGGGGGAAACTGACTGAGTGGTGGGTGCAGCATCCGGGCAAGCGTTCTGATCGTCTGAAGCCACATCTCATAACCCGGGCCATTGGGGAGATGATTGCTCTGGACGACCAGCCTTTTAATATTGTGTGCAATGTTGGCTTCCGCCGTCTGCTCCAGCTGCTCGCCCCAGAGTACAAGATCCCATCACGCACCACATTCAGTAGGAGAGTGGTGCCATCCCTTTACCGTGCTTGCAGGGAGGCTGTGTTGGGCAGGTTGCGCGCTGCTGGGCCCAGCACCAGTGTACATTTCACTGCGGATCTCTGGATGAGCCGAAGTGGGCTGCACACTGCCTTCATGTCCCTGACAGCTCACTGGTGGGGGCATGGGGGTGAGGTGGCCTCTGAATCTGCTGTAGCTGCACCCATGTCCTCCCATGCATGCAAGCCTTGTTGGGCAGTGTTGCATGTGGAGGCGATGGACGCAGACCACAAGTCAGAGGAGCTGGTGGCGGTCATGGACTGGCAGGTGGAGAGTTGGCTGTCTGGGGAGACAACCCTCAAGCGAGGCTTCATGGTCACCGACAATACAGCAAACATTACTAAGGCGGCCAAGCAGGTTTACAGTGTGCACATCGCTTGCACTGCACATACATTGAACCTGGTGGTGCAGGATGCGCTTGGGCTTAAGGAGGCGAAGCTCAAGCCCTCTGGGTTTCAGCAAAATCAGCTGAGTAAGATTGGGGTAGGTTCATCCACCACAGGCACTGATGCTTCCATAGCCGCTCTTGTGGACCGCTGCCGCAAGATTGCTGGCCACTTCCACCGGAGCAAAAAGGCAAGGCATCTGCTCAAGGCCAGGCAAACTGAGCTGGGCCTGCCTGAACACCTGATACCCCAGGATTTTCCTACCCGGTGGAACTCCACTTATCTCTTGCTCCAGCGCCTGCAGGAGCAAGGGCCAGCCCTCCACATCATGGTAAAGCATGGTAGTTTGGAAGTGTGTGACCTGTCCGATTCAGACTGGAAGCTCATTGCCGAGCTGGTCTTGGTACTCGAGCCGTTCCATTCCGCCACAAGCAGCTTGAGTACAGAGGCAGCCACATTGAGCCAGGCTTTGCCCGTGGCTTTCCTCCTCGAGAAGAACCTGGCCGAGCTCCAGTCTACTCTGACCACTGGGGAAGCAATTGCCCTGGCAGGTCGGTTGAGGGCTGGGGTAGTTGAGCGGCTTAGGAAACCCTTGGGCTCATCTGCATGGCATGTCTTGGCATGCATGTGCGACCCAAGGATGAAGACAAAAGTTGTGCCCCATTTGGAGCTTGAAAAGTGGAGGGGCATCCTTGTTGAGCATGTCCGGTGTGCAGAGGAGAAGAGGCTAGGGGCAGGCAAGGGTTGTGTTGAGGAGGACAACCAGGAGGAGGGGGCATGTGCGCAGCCTGGCAGTGCGCATTCCACCCCCTGCAGCAGTGCAACCACCACTTCTTCCAAGTCCAGCAGTGCAATTTCTCTGGTGGTGGCACCGGAGGAGTGGCCACCAGTGCCACCTCAGCGTTCCGCCAACTGTTGGTTCACAGAGGGCTTTGAAGATGCCTTGCCGGGGGAATCGGAGGAGCCTGCCCCTCAATGCAGCCGTGCTGAGGAAAGTGTTGCCCAGTACCTGAGTGAGCCGCGGGAAGACAAGGTGATGGAGCCGTTCCTCTTTTGGGCAACCCATCGCCAGGTATGGCCGGACTTGGCAACCGTTGCTGTGTGGCTCCTCTCCTGTCCACCTACCAGGGTCTCGAGCGAGAGGTTGTTCTCCATGGCCGGGGATGTGGTGTCTCCTCTCCGTTCACGTCTGGATGCTGAGTTGGTCGAGCAGCTGGTCTTCTTAAAGGCCAACCTCCCCCTGCTGGACTTCCCCGAGCTGGCCGTGGAGGGCGAGTGACTCGTGTCACCCCCCTATGCTGCGCCTCCCACACCATGGCAGCTCAGAAGTTGCATGCTGCTGATGTGAAAGACGTTAAGAATTGCTTGAAAAAGTAGCATTGATGTCAAGATGTGGTTGACGGATGCCAATGACCAATGGTTTTTTTTTTTTTTAAAGAAGGATGCTGCTTCCATGCCTGCTGTTGCCGATGCTGATGATGTGTGTTGTTGATGACCATGAGTTGCAATAAAAATAATGTTTGCTGTCTGAGACTTTGGTTCCCCCCCCCCCCCCCACACACACACAACCAAGAAGTAAGGACTTTGTGTACCAGGCCAGGCAGATCCTGAAACAAAGACTCTTGGACTTCGAAATCCAACAAGAACTTTTTCGAATCCCTGATTGTACTAAAAGGAGGCTGGGTTTGAGCAGTTCTAGTTGGGGTCCTGCTGCTTATTTGAATGCCTTGAGCTTTACATGCTATCAGAGGGCCTTTTTTAGAGCAGACTTGATATGTTACCTTCAGCGGTGCTCTCAGAGAGGTTTCTGGGGATTCCTAGAGAGGATAGATTATGCCCATGTGGTATGGGGGAAGTCGAATCCATCCAGCATGTTTTGTTGCGCTGTCCATTACATAGAAATTTAAGATGTTCCTTACTTACTCCTCTTCTGACACCCTTCCCAGGTTGCTCTGGAGATTTTTATGTTTCCTATCTTCTTGCGGATAGAACTTTAGATGTCACCTTTAAGGTGGCTAAATTCTGTTTGATTGCAGTACTGTTGCGGCAGCAAGCTTTTCCTTGATTAATTTTAAATTTTTATTGATCATTTGTTTGTGGATATTCATCTATATATTTACATATTTCACTTCCTTATTGTATTTTTCTATGCTATGAGATGTTTTGTTTATGTTATGTTATGCTGACCTTGGGTCGCAAATAAAGAACGTAATGTGACTTACTGGAGTGGCAGAACAGACAGACACACATGCAGCACCCAACTCGCCCGGCCCCCATCCCCAGCCATGGCCAGTGACTAGCTTGATGCAACTGGTGCCCAGTAATCCCACCTGTTTATGTGGGATTATGTAGTTTTGCATCCCTGCCATTCCCTTCTTCACCCGTGTCACATGTTCCGGAAGTATCAGTCCCTGACTGTCCATGATAAATGCTTTGGTGGGGGAAGGAGGGCAGCGTGATGCTGCTGCTGGTTAGTCTGATGCGCATATGATGCTTGCTTTGGAAACTGGGCTATTTACAAAACTATGCTGTTGTTGTTGTCAGTGTGTGTCTTCTGCCTGGTGATGTTCTTCTTTGGGGCAGAAAGGGTGCCTGAGGGGCAAAACAGTGGGTTGGGTGGCAGTGCCCCAAGGGGTGTAGCTGCCACAACTCAGACTCCAAAGGAATAGGGCAAAGGGCTGATTTCTTAGAAATTGTTGAAGTTTATGTGTCTTTAAGGTTTTTCCCCATAGGGAATAATGGAGGTTTCAGCAGACCCATAACGCCACCTGAGAGGCACTGGGGTGGCCGAGAGCGAGTGGTGGTGTAGTGCACATAGAGTGCCAACCACCCCCATGGGTTGCTTGGTTCTGTTGTTTCTGAGGTGTTCTGAGTGTAGATTTTGTGGTAGCATATGAGATTTTCAACAACAAACCATGAATCCACTCATATGCTACCAGAGAATCTACACTCAAAACATCTCAGAAACAACAGAACCCAGTACTGGGTTAGCAATCCATGGAGGTGGTTGGCACCCTATGCGCTCTACGCCACCACTCACTCTGGGCCACCCTGATGGAAACCTCCATCATTCCTTATAGGGGAACAACCTTAAAGATGTGTAAACTCCATTAAATCTTTAAAAATCAGCCCTCTGCCCAATTCCTTTGAAATAATTCTGGCAGCTTCCTTGCCCCCACTGGACACTACCACCCACCCTACTCTAGTATGGGCCACCCCCTTCCCCGCCAATGTGAAGCTATACTTTTGCTGAAACCTCCATTATTCCTTATGGGAAAAATCTTATACTTCAAAAATTCAAAAAAATCACCCCTTTGCCCAATTCCTCTGAAATTTGGGTGGTACCTTCCACCCAATGGGCACTACCACCCCCACCCACTAGTTTTGCCCCAGGGCCATTTTTTAAAATCCAAAACATTTCAAATTCGAATTTTGCAATTTTGAACAAAGAAGAAAATGGGTGTGTTTTGGATTGGTTGATTTTGAACAAAGAACAAAATGGGGGTGTTTTGGATTCGGATATAGTAGGCATGACAGAAACATGGTGGAATAGTGAGCACCAGTGGGACACTGTTATCCCTGGATATAAACTTTATAGAAAGGACAGGGAGGGGTGCCTTGGAGGTGGAGTAGCACTGTATGTTAAAGGCATAGAATCTAACAAGCTAGAAAACCTAGGTGGACTGGAGTCCTCCACAGAAACCCTGTGGGTGACAATACAAGGCCTGAAAGGAAATGTGCTACTGGGGATGTACTATGGCCCTTCTGATCAAAACACTGACAGTGACTGGGAATTGCAGGAGGAAATCAGGGAGGCATCAAGGAGAGGCAGGGCTATAATAATGGGTGATTTCAATTACCCACACACAGATGGGTAAATTCACAGTCAGGTCATGACAAAAAGGTGAGATTTCTAGATACGTTAAATGACTGTGTCCTAGAACAGTTGGTCTTGGAACCAAACAGAGAGAAGGCGACCTTGGACTTAATTCTGAGTGCCACCCAGGACCTGGTACACAATGTCAGTGTCATCGACCCTTTAGGGAACAGTGACCATAGTGTGATCAAATTCAGCATACATGCGGGGAGAGAATCACCAAGGACGTCTAACACAGACATTTTGAATTTCAGAAGAGGAAACTTCTCCAAAATGCGGAGTATGGTGAAAAGAAAGCTGAAAGGGAAAATCAGGAGAGTTACTTCACTCCAAAATGCATGGAGTTTACTCAAAACCACAATACTAGAAGCCCAGTTAGATTGTATACCCAAAAGGAGGAAAGGTACCGCTAAGTCCAGAAGGATGCCAACATGGATAACAGGTAAAGTCAAGGAGGCCATAAAAGGGAATAAGACTTCCTTCCGAAATTGGAAGGCCTGTCCAAATGAAGAGAACAGAAAGGAACACAAACTCTGGCAAAATAAATGCAAGGTGACAATAAGGGAGGCAAAAAGAGAGTTTGAGGAACATTTAGCCAAAAGTATCAAGGGGGATAACAAAAACGTCTTTAAATACATCAGCATCAGGAAACCTGACAGGGAGGCAGTTGGACCATTAGACAATGAAGGAGAGAAAGGGATTATTAAGGAGGATATGGAGGTTGCAGAGAAGCTGAATGAGTTCTTTGCGTCCACAGCAGAGGATACTGAGCATATACCTGTTTTTGAACCAGGCTTTTTAGGGATGGAGGCTAAAGAACTGAGTCAGAAGTGACAAGAGATGATGTTCTAAATTGTCTGGAAAAAACTGAAAACTAACAATTCACCAGGGCTAGATGGCATCCATCCAAGAGGCCTCAAAGAACTCAAATGTGAAATTGCTGACCTCCTTGCTAAAATATATAACTTATCGCTGCAATTGGGCTCTGTACCAGAGGACTGGAGAGTAGCAAATGTAACACCAATTTTCAAAAAGGGATCCAGGGGCGATCCGGGAAATTATAGGCCAGTTAGCTTAACGTCCATTCCAGGCAAATTGATGGAAAGCATCCTCAAGAATAAAATCGTAAAGCACATAGAAGAACAGTGAACCAGCATGGCTTCTGCAAAGGTAAATCTTGCCTCACCAACCTTTTGGACTTCTTTGAGGGTGTCAACAAGTGTGTGGATCAAGGTGATCCCGTTGACATAGTATACCTGGACTTCCAAAAAGCTTTTGACAAAGTTCCTCATCAAAGACTCCTGAGGAAACTTAGCGGTCATGGGATAAGGGGACAAGTACATGTGGATTGCTAACTGGTTGAAAGACAGGAAACAGGGTAGGTGTAAATGGAGAGTTTTCACAATGGAGGGAAGTAAGAAAAGGGGTCCCCCAGGGATATGTACTGGGTCCGGTCCTTTTTAATTTATTCATAAATGATCTAGAAGCAGGGGTAAGCAGCAAGGTGGCCAGATTTGCAGATGATACCAAACTCTTTCGGATAGTAAAATACAAAACGGATTGTGAGGAGCTCCAAAAAGATCACTCCAAACTGGGGGAGTGGGCGAAAAAATGGCAAATGCAGTTCAATCTTAGCAAGTGTAAAGTGATGCACATTGGAACGAAAACCCCCAACTTCAAGTATACGTTGATGGGATCTGAGCTGTTGGTGACTGACCAGGAGAGAGATCTTGGGGTCGTGATGGATAGCTTGTTGAAACTGTCAACTCAATGTGTTGCACCTGTGAAAAAGGCCAATTCCATGCTAGGGATCAATAGGAAGGGGATTGAAAGTAAAACAGCTAACATTATAATGCCCTTATACAAAACTATGGTGCGGCCACACTTGGAGTACTGTGTACAATTCTGGTCACCACATCTAAAAAAGCACATTGTAGAACTGGAAAAGGTGCAGAAGAGGGCAACCAAGATGATCACGGCCTAGAGCACCTTTCTTATGAGGCAAGGCTACAACACCTGAGGTTTTTTAGTTCAGAAAAAAGACGACTGTGGGGAGATATGATAGAGGTCTATAAAATCATGCATGGTGTGGAGAAAGTGGATAGAGAGAAATTCTTCTCCCTTTCCCATAACACTAGAATCAGGGGTCATCGCATGAAATTGATTCCCAGGAAATCTAGGACCAACAAACAGAAGTACTTTTCCACACAACGCATAATCAACTTGTGGAATTCTCTGCCACAAGATGTGGTGACAGCCAACAACCTGGATGGCTTTAAGAGGGGTTTGGATAACTTCATGGAGGAGAGGTCTATCAGCGGCTACTAGTCGGAGGGCTATAGGCTACCTCCAGCCTCAGGATGCCTCTGAGTACCAGTTGCAGGGAGTAACAGCAGGAGAGAGGACATGCCCTCAACTCCTGCCTGTGGCTCCCAGCGGCTTCTGGTGGGCCACTGTGCAAAACAGGATGCTGGACTAGATGGGCCTTGGGCCTGATCCAGCAGGGCTCTTCTTATGTTCTTGTGTTCTTATGGACCAAAATCAAAACAGGGAAATTAAAAACAAACACAACCCTAATTTAGAGGCATCTTGCCTCTTAGGCTGGAGGTGGCCTATAGCCACCCCCTATAATTATCACATTTAGTTATCCTATGAAATGTTGGATGCATCATGTTTGAAAAATTCTGTTATTTTATTCTATCCATTTTGTAGGATTATACTACTTCTGTCTGGAAACAAATAAGTATGATCCAGTTTGCTGCTTTTTCTTTTTCTTTTTAAATCTTTCCTTTTCCAGATTTGCCTGAGGCTGTTAAACAGTGTTAACAATATTATTAATGATTTACATAGTGAAGGCTTCCATTCAGTGAGAGAATGAGCCTCTGTGTACTGCAAATAACTATGTTGCAGGTGTGAGGTTTCGGGATCAAAATTCAAAAGTTATGGATTTTATAATAGCTACAATTAAGCAGTAATTGGGTAAATCTCCAAGTTGCTATTGACTCACTCTCACCGGGATAATTTCACATGATGAACAATCAAATGAAATAAAAGTAAATATAAATATCCAGACTGTAGCTTTTAACAGGTGCATTGGCTTGTGTATTACTAGTTCTAATACTTCTGAGCAGATGGTGTGTTGTCTATTGTTTGCTTAGGGTGTCTAGAGATCTCAAAGGGGACAGCTAGCCAAGACGGGGTGTGGCATCAAACCCAAACACTGCAAGCCTTTTGGGAAGAAAATAATGACTGAAGTAACTTGGCTGATATGATATGAAGTAACTTGGGAGCTATGCCATCTATGCCCTTGTCATGGTCAGATCACTTCCTTCTGTGGTTTAGAGTCTTATTGGCTACACCTCTCTGCAAGGGTGGGGACCTATAAAAATGGTCCACAACCAGAGACTGATGGACTCTGATCGATTCCTGAGGGCTCTGGGATTTTTCCAGCTGGTATGGCAGGCGCTGCTGCCGAAGCTCTAGTTGCTCTCTGGTACAGAGAGGTGGCTCCAGCAGTTGACACAATCATGCCCAAGTGACCTTTCCTGCAAAGCAGAGCCCGTGCAGCTCCTTGGAATACACCTGAGCTGAGGACGATGAAGCAAGCTGGGAGATGGCTGGAAAGTAAGTGGGATGAATCTAAGTGAACACAGATTAGAGCTTATTATCAAGCCTACTCTGTGGCAGTGATGGAACAAAAGAAACATTTTTTTAAAAAAAAAAAATCCATCATTGCATCCTCTCAGTGTCATTCAGCGGGGCTCTTCTGGGTGGTGCAGGACCTTTTGAAATCTGGCCCTGGGCAAGATGCATTAGAACCATTGGTAGCATGCTGTGATGCATTTGCACAGAACCTTGCGGGTACAGTCGCTCACATTTGCCATGAGTTGGACACAAGGGATGTTTACAAATCGTTTTTTTGTTATTCGATTTGAGGTTGAATCAAATCAGCCAGATTCGATTCAAACTCAATCTGCAAACTCGAATCTGATCAGGTTCAATTTGAGTTGGATTCGATTCATTTCAGATTTGGATCGACTTGGCCCTCTTCTAAAGTCCTAGCAGCATCACATTTGGGTGATGGGTAGGTCCCCATGTGTGCCATCTACCACCCAGATTTGAAGGCAGTGGGGCACTCGGTTGGTTTCTAATAGTTTTTTTAGTTTCTTTAGTTTTTACTGATTTTGTATATTTGTGCCTGAGGAAATAATGGGGATTCAGAGTTGCCCTATCCTTAACTCTTAACATGGATCTCCAGCTTTAATTTTGCTTTTTAAAGCTATGCTCTAGCCCTTGTAGAAGTGGAGATCTGGAGCAAAATGTGTGGTCACTATTTTTCAAGTGTTTTGAGTCTTTGGTGTATAATAAAGTTTCCTCATAATGAATCCCTATGAGGATTCATTGCACATCTTCATTTCTTCTCTTCATTTTGACTGTCATTGGACAGTGCAAATTGTCAACTGCCATGTGTCAACTACACCCCCCACCACCTGCAAAGCAGTGGAGTACTCAATGTGTTTTGGTGTCTAATAACCTTCCCTCATAGTGAATAACCTTTTGGTGTCTAATAACCTTTGGTGTCTAATAACCTTTCCTCATAATGAATCCCTATGAGGATTCATTATATGCCTTTATTTCTTCTGTTTATTTTGACAGTCATTGGACAGTGCCAGTTGTCAACAGCTGTGTCAACTACACCCCCACCCCTACCCACCCCCCACACATACACCGGGTTACTCAGTTTGTCAGCAATCTGGCCACCCGGTAGGGAAGTCTAGGATGATAGTTCACCAAAAGACCAAACTGGATTGCAGAAGCGAAACACGGCTCGGAAATATTTCTCTCTCTCTGGCTCAGGCTGAAAGCTGTCGACACCAGGGATGACATATGTTGCCTTCCAGCAGCTAACTGCAAGCTGTAGATGTGCTTTATAGTACAAGCTGATAACTCTCAGCTGGCAGGGATTCAAGGCTTATCAGCTCTCTGCAAAAGGCACTTACTTCTCCTGATGGTTTCCAGCTGTGCCCGCCATCTTGTGACGTGCCTCTGCTGTGGAGTCAGTGGGGGTTGTCTGCACAGCTCATCCTCCAGTTCGTACGTTGCTGTCTCTGCTGCCTCAGACTGCTGTGCCTGCTCTGAAACATCAGCCGGACCTGCCTCAGCCATCTCTTGGGAACCGACAGCCGGGTTCTGCCCCTCAGGCACTCCTGCATCAGCTGAAGGGCTGTCAGCTTCCCCTTCCTCCTCGCTATCTGAGAGCAAGGGCGTGACACAGTTGACCTTTTAGGGTTTTTTTTTTTGAAATGTTTAGATTCTTTGGTGTCTTCATTACACACCTTCATTTCTTCTGTTCATTTTCACCCCACTGCTTTGCAGGTAGGGGTGGGGAATGAGTGGCATCCCATGTGCCAACTATCCCCCAACCTGCAAGCCACTGGGGTACTCAGTTTATATTTTAGGAGTTTTTGAGGTGTTTAGACTCTTTGGTGTGTAATGAATCTTCATAGGGATTCATTATGAGGAAAGGTTATTAGACACCAAAGAGTCTTGAAAAAATTCCTAGAACATAAACTGAATAGTACCCCATTGCCTATCGGGTGGGGGGTGGCAGGTGTAGTTGGCACATGGCAGTTGACAGTTGGCACTTTCGAAAAGACAGTCAAAATGAATAGAAGAAATGAAGGTGTGTAATAAATCCTCATAGGGATTCATTGAGGAAAATGTTATTATACACCAAAGAACCCAAACACTTGAAAAATAGTAACCACACATTTTGCTCCATAACTCCACTTCTACAAAGGCTAGAGCTTAGCTCCCCCCGCCCCGCCCCCCCCCGAAAGCTGGGAATCTGGGGAAATTAATAGGAGTTACTCAAATCTCAAATCGATTCAAATCAAATCTGCTGTGATTCGATTTGAGCTCGAATTTGGCCAGGAGTGTCTGGGCAGATTTGTTTCAAGCTTGAAGCACCCAAATCGACCAAATCCAGGTCAAATTGATTTGGAATTTTTAGCTGGGTCCAGCAGGTTCTAAAAGCCTCATTGAGAGAGGGAGTGGTCCCAACATTATTGAATCAAGCTATTATTTGACCACTCCTAAAGAAACCCAGTCTGGAAAACCCAGTCTGGACCCAGAGAATGTAAACAACTATAGGTCTGTGGCCAATACTCCCTTCCTGGGCAAGGTGCTTGAGTATGTTGTGGCTGACCAGCTCCAGACACTCTTGGATGAAACAGACTATCTAGATCCATTTCATTCAGATTTCAGGCCCGGCTTTGGAACAGGAACTGCTTTGGTCGCCCTGTGGGATGACATATGCAGAGAGAGTGACATGTGGGAGTGCACCCCTGTTAATTCTCTTGGATCTCTCAGCAGCTTTCAGTACCATCCTTTTGGATAGGCTTGCTGAGTTGGGTGTGGGAGGCACTGTTTGGAGGTGGTTTCACTCTTACCTCGAGGCTCAATCCCAAAAGGTGGTCCTGGGGGCCTACTGCTCAACCCCTTGGCTGTTGTGTTGTGTGGTTCCACAAGGTCCCATTCTTTCCTCTATGGTGTTTAACATCTGCATGAAGCCACTGGGAGAGGTCATCAGGGAATTTGGCTTGAGGTGTCATCGATATGCAGATGACAGTTATATCTATCTTTTTCATCAGATGCAGGTGAAGCGGCAACTGTCCTGAATCGGTGCTTAGATGCAGTAATGGACTGGATGAGGGTGAATAAGTTCGATCCAGACAAGACTGAAGTACTGCTGGTTGGTGGTTCCTCTGCCCGGGTGAATGATGTTCATTCTGTTCTAGATGGGGTTGCACTCCCCCTGAAGGACCAGGTTCGCAGTCTGGGGATGTTCATTGATCCAGCAGTCAGTAGAGGCTCAAGTGGCCTCTGTGGCTCAGAGTGGCTTTTATCATCTTCGGCTGATACGCCAACTGCGACCTTACCTGGACAGAGATAGCTTGGTCACAATTACTCATGCTCTGGTAACCTCTCGAATAAACTACTTCAATGTCTTGAACCTGTGGCTGCCTTTGAAAACGGTCTGGAAACTGCAGCTGGTACAAAATAGGGCTGCAAGGTTATTAACTGGGACTGGACGTTTTGATCATATTATGCCAGTGCTTTGTCAGCTGTACTGGCTCCCAGTCCGTTTCTGGGTCCAATTCAAAGTGCTGGTTTTAAACCTTTAAAGCCCTAAATGGCTTGGGACTGGGTTACTTGAGAGAGCACCTTGCACCATATGTCCCTATCTGTACCTTAAGATCTTTGGAGACCTTCCTCCGGGTGCCCCTGCCAAACGAGGCAAGGCAGGTGGCTACCAGGGAGAGGACCTTTTCGGTGGTTGCACCCCATTTATGGAATAGCCTCCCTAGTGAGGTTTGCCTGGCTTCATCACTTTGTTCTTTTAGACACCAGCTAAAGACCTTTCTGTCCACTCAGGCCTTTTAGGTTTGGGTTTTTAAATCTGGCTTTTAACTAATTTTAAAATTAGTTTTTAATGCTGCTTTGTATTGTATTTTATTTTCACCTTTTAAAATCTGTTATGATTTAATGTTTTTATGATTTAGTGTTTGTGAGCCGCCAGGAAACAATTTGTTATGGGGCGGCTAACAAATAAAGTTGTTAATATTATTTCTTGTTTACACAGTCAGCCAGGTGTTATTGACTGGTTTGTTTTATCCAGACATCTGTTATTATTATTATTTCTTGTTTACACAGTCAGACAGGTGTTATTGACTGGTTTGTTTTATCCAGACATCGAGTCCTTCCCAAGGACCTGGGATGCCA
The DNA here is from genome assembly GCF_027244095.1 of Hemicordylus capensis. NCBI lineage: Eukaryota > Metazoa > Chordata > Lepidosauria > Squamata > Cordylidae > Hemicordylus > Hemicordylus capensis. Next base: position 65,977,321 of record NC_069658.1, read on the forward strand.
GAATTTTATTGTCAATGTTGTTGCTGTTGTTATAGATATCGTCGCAGAATATAGGCTGTTCCCAGTAAAGCTGCTTTTTGTTGTTGTTGTTGTTGTTGTTATTTAATGTCTTGTAGTGAACATCACAATATCTGAAGGGACAATTTGCATCTGCAGATATGTAGGAGACCCGTTTGTCCAGCACGTACTTTATTCATTCATTCATTTATTTATTTATTTGCATTTTATTGGGTGACTGTTATAAGCTATTCCCCTTAGGGGATTGCACTGTAGCTCGGTGGCACAGCATCTGCTTGCAGCCAGAATGTCCCAGGTTCACTTCCTGGCATTTCCAGAAGCCACTGCCAGTCAGTGTTGACAATACTGAGCTAGATGGACCAATGCTCTGACTCAGTACAAGTCAGCTTCCTATGTTCTTCTCACTCTTCATGGAAGAAAACTGGAAGGCTTCACAGATGTGGAGCTTGGAATTGTGCTCATTGTGTCGTGTGTCCCATCTGTGGACTTCAACTGCAGTGTGAGTCTAAAATCAAAAATGTCATTTCGTGTGTTTTGTGGGCTTCCTGGCAAGCATGAAGGAGCAACACTTCAAGCAGCTGACATTGTTCACACCTAGGTATATCTGACAAATGTTGCCAGTAAGTTCACTGCAGCCCTTTTTTATGCATACAAGGAACCCAGTGAGAATTAACAATTATCTGAAGGAGGGAGAGAAAGACAGGTGGGTGGTGGTTCAGACATAGTATCAAGCTATGGATCAAACCCTGGAGAAACACAAACCATAGTCTGCTAGATTGGGGAAACCTGTTGGAATTGCCTCAGACCAGGAGGGAGGCAGGAAGTCACCACATGCATAGGAACAAGGAAGAGTATGCAAGCCCAAGACTCACTCTAGGCTTGTGTACATAATGCCAAATCACCATGTATGATATCAAAGTATTGTACAATGCTTAGTTGTAGGAGTTAGCAAATATTTGAATTTCACTAAGGTCTTTAGTACGCAAAGGAGGAAGAAAGCTCACTTGCAGCTTGAGGGAGCAAAGCCGATTGCTTTGGATTTGCTCCCTTCCTCACTGTAGTCAGTCAAGTAAGAGTGATCATTGTAGCTATGGTGCATCTCACGTGCCAATAACTGGGGAGGATACTCTAGTCGTGTGTGGCTTAAGGCAGGGCTTCACCCCACCATATTTGTGAAGCACCGGTAGCTACTCTTTGTCATGACAGTTATAAAACAAATGTTTGCATGAATTTAGCTGCTCAGAATTACTAAACATCTGAGTCAAGTTAGCCAATCAAGACAAACTGTACTTTGACTCCCAGCAATTTACAATTCCCTGGAATAAAAATAAAATACCTTATATGGCTGATTATGAAAGTTTTATCAAGAATGGAAATCATCCCCCTCTCTGTCATTTGTTGCAAGAAGGGTCACCATCATGTATCATATAGATGAAGTTACTACTTGCCCTGTCTCCATGTAGTCTCAGCAGTGGTGCTCTTACCCCTGGACTTTGGGACCAAAGTCCAAGACCTCCACACCCACTGGGGCCCCCAAGTCATCTTTAGTCTGTCCTGGGTGGTGTGGTCACCACTGGCCCTCACTGAGGTCTTGCACTGGGTGGCCGAGTATGATTGTCACCTGTGCCAGGTGCTTTAGAGACAGAACGGGGAGTGGTGAAAGAAATATGTGGGATGGGAATATGTTGTGTGTTGAAATGTTTCTGCTAATGCATATTTGCATAAACATACCTATTTTATATTCTTACATTCTTGTGAGTTCGGTTGTTGTTTGTGCCCTCAAGAACCCACATGTTAAAAATACCATGTGTGTCATGGTGTATGTGTGTAGAAGGATGATTAACTTGCAGCAGGGGGTGTTCTCCAAATAGAGTTGCCATGCCCCCCCCCCCAATTCCAAGTTTCCACCTAGATTTTAAGCATCTCACCCAGATTGCTTAGCCCACCCAAATTCGCCCAGATTTCAGCTTTCAATTTAAAAAGAAAGAAAAGCTAAGCTCTAGCCCTTGTAGAAGCGGAGTTATGGAGCAAAACATGCAGTCACTATTCTGCTCAAAAAAATATTTTAAAGCCAATTCACATAAAATAATAAAAAATATTTTAAAGCCAATTCACATAATACAATTCACTCAGATTTGGAAAGCCAGAATATGGCATCCCTAGCTCCAAAGGCCTTTATGGCCAGGCTCCAAATTACCTAGGTGCACCTCTGAGTCTCAGACCTACTTGCCTACACTGAGACCCATTTTGCACATTGCAAGCTAACGATCCTGTGTTTACCTCCAAGGGTATATTCAACAGGAAGTTGCAACTATTTTCTGACAAGTGTGTCTGTTCTCATATTAGTACATTAGCCAGCTGGGGTGGTTGGTTACATCTGGGGAAATGAATGCCCATTGTAATTTTTACACTCCTGGAGATGGAAAATAGGTGATAGCATTGTAATACTTTCAGCTTTCAGTGTGTTATCATGCTGTTATTGTCCTGACCATCGTGAGCATGCAGCAGCCAAATCTGCAATGCTGTTTTAAAAGCTTTTAAAAGTTTTTAAAACACAAAAACTACTATAGAATGTTATCAGTGTAGTCAGAGGAATGGAAATGAGAATTGGTGGAGATGTCCTCCAGAGATTACTCCATGAAGAGAGTACAACAATTTGTTCATTCTACTCTGACCCCTGACCCTAACCCCACCCTAACCCTTTCCTCTGTGCAAAAATGACTGCAATTTTATCTGTAATTGTTTGGGGACTGAGATAAAGAAGGAGTGATAACACAGAGGCAGCTCTAAGTACAACAGTAAAGGTAAAGTGTGCCTTCAAGTCGATTTTGACTCCTGGTGCCCACAGAGCCCTGTGGTTTTCTTTGGTAGAATACAGGAGGGGTTTACCATTGCCTCCTCCTTCACAGTATGAGATTATGCCTTTCAGCATCTTCCTATATCGCTGCTTCCCGATATAGTACCAGTAGGGTACAAGAGTGCTATGCTCTATTTTCCATCTGGTGGGGAGGGGGTGGAAGTTGCCAAAAATCACAATGAGCATTCGTCTCCTGAAGTGGTACCAATGGCCAAAATTTGTGGGCCTGGCTCACGGACTATATCACTTAAGGAAATTAAGCCTAAGTAGTACCAGCAATTGAACTGACCATATATTCTTAACCTGTTTATGCTTGCCTCAATCTTCTTACATCTCTGTTGCTTCCCAATTCAAATATTAGAGTGTAAGCTCCTAGGACCAGTGACCTGGAGCTATTACTCTGCAAATTTCCATAGTGGTGGTGATGTTAATAATGATAATAATAAATGACACGTGACATTTTTCAAATACCTGTCGGTCACATTTACTCTCTACATTTCCCCCCCAGTACACACTTTTAAAAATCTTTGATTTGCATCAAAACATGTATTATGTGAAGAGGTCCTCTCTTTCTGGTTTGTCCTGATTATCCATCCTCTGTGGTGATTATAGAGACTCATTCTTGATAAGGCTGGTTCAAGATATTTTGCTGCCTCAAATAGCTGTAATATGTGATCTGAGAGGTATAAGCCAGAGCTCTCTGAAATACTGCAGAAGATGCATGCACACCATCATGTGTGATTGAGAATGATGCCCGGATACCCACTGGAATACTACAAGCAATTCTGCAGTGCACTTCTCAGATGTTGCTTTTATGGTTGGGCCAGACCTAACTAATGCTGTTTTATTCCTAAGCGATTTCCTTTTCTGTCCCACACTTTGTCGTCTTGATATGTTTTTCACATTTCTGTGTTCAATGAATGCAGGAGGGGAGGGGGATTATGCTCACCAATCCTTCCCCTGATGCCAGTTTGCCCACAGACTGAACTGCTTGGTGACTGCACAGTTAGCTTTCTTGAGAAAGGGGCCATACTACATACATCCTGTTGTATAAAGGTAAAGTGTGCCATCGAGTCAGTGTCGACTCCTGGTGACCACAGAGCCCCATGGTTGTCTTTGGTAGAATACAGGAGGGGTTTATCATTGCCTCCTCCCACACAGTATGAGATGATGCCTTTCAGCATCTTCCTATATCGCTGCTGCCCAATGTAGCTGTTTCCCATAGTCTGGGAAACATACCAGCAGGGATTTGAACCGGCAACCTCTGACTTGCGAGTCAAGTCATTTCCCCACTCGCCATTAGGTGGCTTTGTTTTCTCTATAACAACCCCAGCAGGGGCAGAGCTAGGGGAGCAGGACCCCGTGTTCACTCCTCTCCCCGGCAGCCCCTCAGAGTGAGGGAGATAATGAAGAAAAGAGGGAGGGAGGGAGCTGGGGGGCCCAGGTTCTTTGAACCCATCCACTCAATCATAGCTACCCCCCTGAACCCCTGAGCTGTAAATTGTATCAAGGTATTTAATAACTATATTAAATATTTATTTTATTTATATTTCTTATTAATAGATTAAATAATTTTAATGTATTATAATTTCATGTTTGTTTGTTTAGTTTAATATGTTTAAATATGTTTATTTAACACAGCACATTGGGTTCCAGAGTATGGTCAAAGGCAGCAGTTCTCAGCCATCCAATTTATTGTGGCTGGGGATGCTAGGAGTTGTAGTTCAGCAACATCTGGAGGAACCCTGGTTGGGAACCACTGGTCTAAGGGCACACAATACAACCATGTGGCTGAAGCTAAGCAGGTCTTGGTGTGGTCAGTGCCTGGATGGGAGACCCCTGTATGCCACTTTCGAGGATGGGGCCATAGTTCAGTGGCAGAGCATACAGTGTGTGGGCAAGTTGGCATCAGGGGGAAGGGTTGGTGGGCATAGTCCCACTCCCCTCCTGCATTCAGTGAACACAGAGTTGCAGTATACAGCATTTCCTGCAGTACTACTACTACCAAACACAGAGACAGAGAATGGAAATAGGAAACTCCCTAATACCGTATCAGACCATTGGTCCATATAGCTCAGTATTGTCTACTCTGACCAGCTGCAGTTTGGATGCAAAGTTTCCCAGGTTCAGCCGCTGGCATCTCCAGGTAGGACTAGGAAATACTTCCTTCTGAAAGCTTGGAGAAACTGCTGCCAGTCAGCGTCCATAATACAGAACTAGATAGACCAATGGCCTGATTTGGTATAAGGCAGCTTCTTATGTACCTGTCTCTGTCTCTGTCTCTGGTAGCAGTTGTCTGTTGCCACTTCCTGTCTCTGCTGCAAGGACTGCTGCGATCTGTGGTACTCAGGAAAGTCTGTGAGGAAACACTGTAAGCACTACACTGCACTCATGAACAGGATGGCCACTTTTTCAAGAAAGTTGAGCATGCAGCAGCAGGGAGCATGGCTAGTAAGCACATCTGAGGGCAGGGTCAACAGGCATGGTTCCTCTCCCCTTCCTGCATTCGGTGAATATGGAGAGAAATTACCACATACTCCCTCTTCTGTTCTACTTACTGCTTAAAGTTCCCTAGGAGTAGGCCCAGTGTGTTCAAAGATTGTTCAAAGGGACAGGAAGGCTGATTGTATGAATATGCCCTTATTATTTCTCATTCAGCAGTTATCTATTTATAGCACTGCTTGAAGTCCATTGGAATGGTGCTCTGAAATTCGCATGCTAAAAATAACCTTAATTATTTTCTTAACAGCTTTCTGTTTATGAGCAGCATATGATGGATGTGCTTCATATACTAACCAACAACTTACATAGAAGCATGAGTCTAGCCTACCATGAAGCTATAAATGAATAGACTTTCAACTAAGCTAAGCTGATGGTATGATACTGCTTACTTCAGTTACAAGTCATAAGAAACCCTGATTATATTATTGGTTTATGTAAAATACTTATACACTGTTCTTCATGAAATCTGGTTGGTTTCCAACATAACATGTAACTAAAACAAAAGTTAACTTTTTTAAAAAAAGCATTCATATTCTATAAAACAGAAGATCCTGCTATTGGACATGTTTAAAATTAAACTGCAAAAAGAAGAAGAAAGTGATTCACATGCCGCACAGTGAGCCACTGTGCTCACTGCTTCTGTGGCACTTCAAATCCCACTGGAATGGCTCATGAAAGTGCAGAGGCTCTATGCCTACTAAGGGAGGATTGCTGGTCTTGTAGTAGCAAGCATGAATGGTCCCCTTTGCTAAGCAGGATCTGCCCTGGTTGCATTTGAATGGGAGACTACATGTGAGCACTGTAAGAAATTCCCCTTAGGGATGGGGACACTCTGGGAAGAGCATGTCCTAAGTTCCCTCCCTGGCCTCTCTAAAGATAGGGCTGAGGAACACTCCTGCCGACAATGTAGACAATGCTGAGCTAGATGGACCAATGGTCTGACTCAGTATATGGCAGCTTCCTATGTTCCTAAGGAGTAAGTTCTCACATTATTCGTTATTCACAATGGGAGTAGAAAAGGGAGCGTGAGGACACACTCCATAGTAGGCACAGAGCCTCCTCGTCTTCAGAAGCTTCACCAGTGGGCTTTAAAGTTCTGTAGAAGCAGTGAGTCTGTCTGCCACTTAAGTCTCTAGGCAGTTTTCAGCATAAAACAAACCAAGAATAAAACAAACCAAGAGTTTAACAGTTAAAACATAAGGCCAGATTAAAATATCCATAAAAACACAAAAACTAACTAAAAAGCTTGGTGGAAAAAGAAGTGGCTTCAGTTGTTTCCTAAAAGCCAACAGGGATGGAGCAGCTCTAATATCAGCAGGAAGTGCATTCCACAGTCCTGGGGCAACTACAGTGAAGGGACGCCTTTGAGTCGCCACCATAAGAGCTGGTGACACCCTCAGATAAACCGCCCCTGAAGATCTTAATAGGAAGTGCTGTTCATATCAAAGAAGGCGTTCTCTCTCTCTTTCATAACAAAGAAGTTGTTCTCTTAAATACCGTGGGTCCAAGCTGTTAAGGGCTTTATAGGTAATAATCAGCACTTTATATTTTAACTAGAAACCTATTGATAGCCAGTATAGATCTTTTAGAATCAGAGTAATATGGTTTCTATACGATGTCCTGGAGACCAATTTGGCAGCAGCATTCTGCACCAATTGCAGCTTCCAGACTATGTACAAAGGCAGCCCCACATAGAATGCATTGCAGTAGTCAAGCCTGGAGGTTACCAGTATGTGCACCACTGTCTTAAGGTCACTCACTTCCAGGAAATGGCACAGTTGGTGAACCAGCTGAAGCTGATAGAAAGCACTCCTGGCCACTGTCTCCATCTGAGGTATCAGAGAGAGGTTTGGGCCCAGAAGTACTCTCAAACTGCAAACCTTTTCCATCTATCCCATTTCCTGAGCTGAGGCTTCCTACAGTGAGCAGTTGACATATAATACAGCTAGTATAATTATTTGATTAAAAGTGATTGTTGTAGTTCTATAGTCTACATGTATAACTGAATGAAGTATTGATGTTGATAAGAGGAATTGCTCCTACTTCAAGGATTGTTAGCAAACCTAATAGAATGATTTACTTCTGGTTAAACAAATGATAAAAGGAACTCTCTGTGTGTGTCTGAAAGAGTGCATGAGTAAGCAAAGGATATACCAGCCCCCCAAAACATAATAAATGTTGGGAGAGAAATGCAGATGACCCAAAAGCACCAGAGAAAACTGGATAAAATGCCAAACATAGCGGAAAAGGAGTTGCTCGGAAAACAAGGACTGTAGTCGATAAGGACGTATGCAAACACGGAACAGCAAACAGCTTCAAAGGCAGGCAACCCTTTTAAAGTCAGGCATCAACAGAGGTTTTCTCTGAGCAGCACAGAAGATCGTGGAGCCTCCAGCTTCTCCCAACTTTCCCCATTAAAAACTGATCACCTTTAAGTGGGGCTGGTAAGTATGCATGTGTGAGTGAATGAACTATAGTTTAGCTGATATTTAGGATGTAACAATAAACTGATGAACTAAATCCAGCTGGTGTCCGGGATCTGTTTTCTTTTTGGGACTTGTACTAGCCTATCCGAAGTAGTACTCCTAATTAAAGGTGATCCCCTTAATAATTTGTCATACAGTTCTGTCTTTTTTGGGTTCAGTCTCAGTTCAGTCTCATACAGCCCATTACTGCCTCAAGGCAGGCATTTAGGGAATTTATGCCATTGCCTGATGAACCTCTATGGAGAGGAGAGCTGGTCTTGTAACAAGCATGACTTGTCCCCATAGCTATGCAGGGTCTGCCCTGGTTGCATATGAATGGGAGACTTGATGTGTGAGCACTGCAAGATATTCCCCTCAGGGGATGAAGCTGCTCTGGGAAGAGCAGAAGGTTTCAAGTTCCCTCCCTGGCTTCTCCAAGATAGGGCTGAGAGAGATTCCTGCCTGCAACCTGACTCAGTATATGGCAGTTTCCTATGTTCCTAAGCTGACATGGAGAAATAGATTTGTGTGCATCAGCATACTAATAGCACCCTGCAACAAATCCCCTGATGTTCTTTCCCAGTGGTTTCATGTAGATGTTAAAAATCATTGGAGACAAAATGGAGCCCTGAGGGACACCATACAAAAGCTCTTGCTTCACAGTGCAGCAGTCTTTAAGTAACACCTCCTGAATTCTGCCTGAGGTATGAGCAGAACCACTGCAAAGCACTGCCCCCTACGCCCAGTCCCTGCAAGCAATCCAAAAGGATACCATGGTTGATGGTATCGAAAGCCGCCAAGAGACCCAAAAGGAGCAACAGAATCACACTCCCTCTGTCAATTCCCCTTTGGAGATCATCCATCAGACTGACCAAAGCAGGCTCCACCCCATAACGTGCCCGAAAGCTAGTTTGAAATGCCCCAGGTGGCACTATCAAGGAATCTAGTAGTTAGAGGAGAGAGAGAAAAATAAAGTTTAGCTCTACTTTTGTCTCAATAGAGTATCTAGATGCTCTAGCCTCTGCATTAATAACCAGAGATATAGGTGTTCCTGAGGAATAATTCTATATGGCCTGAAACACAAGGAGAGAGGTCTGTCAATCGAGTGATTTCCAAACATTGGAATAGGACTTGTTCAACCTACATAGCAATAAAGGATATATTTGGTCTAGGGTGGTCCTTAGTGAAGCCGAGGGAAGCCCCAGTGACGCTGTGGATACTGTGTGGGAAGCTGTGTGAGGAACACTGGAAAATGTAATGCTTGCCAGCCCTTTCCCATACAGACCTCTTTCCTTGTGTTAGAGCATCTAGTTACTCTGTTGGTGGCACAGCACAGTGCAATGGGTTGAGTTATTAAATCATGACATGGTGAATCAATCAGACACCAGCTTCACAATGTACTGAACTCTGCACACGTGACCCACCCTTTCAGCATACATTCTGGTTGTGTGTATTGGCTTCCAGACACATCCTGGAGCTGGAGAAAAGCACAGAAAGGGCTTAAGGGCCAGGACTGGAGGAAGGCTTGGTGGACAAAATCAGGGGATGGGTGGGTCTATCAGGAATCTCCACTGCACTGCATCTCAACCCATTGCACTGTGTTGTGCCAAAAGAAACCAAAAGGCTTCTGGAGACATTTTGAGCAGCAGCATGACAAGTGTGGCCTGTATTCTGAAGCTGTGTATGCACCCACCTCTCACAAAAGTGGAAACTTCAGGCAATTCACCCCTTTGCTTGAGAAAACCAGTCTCCTCATACTAAATTAAGGGTTGGAGGCATTCCCATTTATTGTACTTCCAGAATGTCTTGTTGCCTGCGTAATAAGCACAGGCTAGTTGTTAGCTATTTTCATGCATGATATTCAAGTAAGTCATGTGGTACAGCAACTGAGATTTTTCAGGGGGCCCATTTTTCCTTCTGAATCTTGAAGCAGCTGTTCTATTTCCTATATATGGTGATGGAGAAGAGGGCAGATGGAAGATGCTGGCTTAAGATAACACCACAAACTCGGCAACTATTGCTGGATATAAAAATTTATACAGTATTTCCTATACAGTCCAGGAGATAGAGGTTGCATTTCACATTAATTGCTACTGTCTCTTTTCTTTTTATCATGACACCTTCCAGCTTGTTTGTGCTTGTTCTGTTTAAACAGCATATTAAATTGATCAGCAAACCAGCTTTACTAATTGCCAAAAAAAGAGACCCAAACATGAATATATTCTTTCTCACATAACAAATAATCACCCATTCCATAGATTTCCCCCGCCCTCCTTTCCATGGCTTTGTTCCTTTGTTTTCAGTAATTACTTAGGCTTATTCTAGTGTAACTAATAGAGAATTAGATCCATTAGTTAACATTTGTTTGTGAGGCTGTATCTGTCAAGCAGGGAAACAAATTGAGGACTAAAGATTTACCTGTACACCCTGTTAAGCTGGGTAATTTGCTTTATTTCCTTCTGATGCTCCTCCTTCAGTTTATGGGATCAAAATATATGCTGTCATTTACAAAGGCGGGCAGGAATCAGATGAAGTCATGAAATACATGAATCACTTACAATTAATTTCAATGGCTGTCCTGGTGTGCAGCATACCACCCACAATGATGTGGGTGTCACAAATAATGCTGGCACTGTGGTGTGCAAGCACTCTTGCACAAATATGTAAATAATTTATACTAGCTGGGCTGGGCGTATAGCATCTGCACCTCCGCTGCCCGGCTGGCCCACTTCTCCCCCATTGCCTGGCCTGTTTCTCCCCCCACCCCCACCCATGGCTTCTGGCTGGTGGGCTGGCCAGCCTGCTTCTTCTCCCCCGCCCCACCACCTGCACTTTCTGATTGGTGGGCCGGCCGGAAAGCTGGCCCACCACCTCCTCCTGCCTGCCCGCCAATTCCCGCTGTCAAGGCCAGCCCACCACTGCCTGCTCCCAGCTGCCTGCTCCCGGCGGCCAGGTAGCCCCCTGCTGCTCCCAGCAGCAAGGCCAGCCTGCCACCGCCACCTGCTCCTGCCAGCCGGGCAGCCTGCTGCTGCCTGTTGCTCCCAGTGGCCAGGTCAGCCTGCTGCTTGCTGCTGCTCCACGTGGCAAGGTGGCCCGCCGCCGCTGTCCCCGGCGACTGGGCTTGCCCGCTGCCACCTGCTCCCGCTGGCTGGGCAGCCCGCCGCTGCCACTGTCCAGCACCCCTGTTTTCTTCTCTGTCCCCATTGCTAATTGGAAGCTGCTCACAAACTCTCACGAGAGCTGCCACACATGGGATTAACGATGGGTACACCTAGGAGGAGATGTGTGTGTGTGTAATATGCATGACCCTATGACTGCTGGCTGTGGCGTGCTAGTGCTCTTATGCAATTTTATGTATTTTGTGCAAAGTGCTCTTGCTCAACGGCCCGGTGTTATTTTAGATGCCCACAGCAGCACAGGCAGTGCATCAGAACAACCATTGGGACTTAACCATGACTAACTTAGTCTGGATCCTGACCAATAATAACAAAGTCTTGTCATATTCCCTGCTGCAATATGAGCCTCCCCATCTCTGACAATTTTTTTAAAAAAATCTTTAAAGAGACATCTATTCACCCAGGCTCTTAATTAAATACCATTTTAATAGTTTAAATATTGTTTTGAATTAAATTATTATTTTGAAATTTTAAATTGTTGTAATGTTTTAACTTTTTGCTGTCATTTATTTTAACCGTTTCAATTTTTCTGTTGTTGTTTATTTGTTTTAACTAATATTTATTTAAGAGATATTTAAGAGAGCGTCTTCTTCGCTATGAGCCCCACAGGCCATTGAGGTCACTTGAGGAGGTCCATCTCCAGTTGCCACCAACTTGTTTGGTGGCTACACATAGACGGGCCTTCTCGGCTGCTGCCCCGAGATTGTGGAATGTGCTCCCTGCCGAGATACAATCCTCCCCATCTCTGGCAATTTTCAGAAAACACCTGAAAACGCATCTCTTCAACCAGGCTTTCTCAGCTTTTTAAAACTTGTTTTTAAATTGTTCTGATTATTTCATTGTTGTTTTATGATGTTTTTAATTGTTAATCATTGTTTTATGCATTATAATTTTTGTTTTAATTATTAACTGATTTTAATGGTGTTTTAATGTAAACTGCCCTGAGCCTTTTGGAAGGGCATTATAAAAGTTTTAACAACAGCAACAACAACAATAATGTTTTAACTTTTCTGTTGTCATTTTTTGTTGTAAACCACCCAGAGACGTAAGTTTTGGGTGGTATAAGAATATGTTAAATAAATAAATAAATAAATAAATAAATAAATAAATAAATATTTGTTTTCAATTATTACTCTTCACTACAAAACAAAGAAATAAAAACTCCACTAAAAAAAGAATGCATACAACAAGAAATAAATAATAATAAACAGGTCAAAAACATCCCCTAACTCTACATTTCTCTGTGACTGCCCTATTTTAATGATTGCCTTATTCTGTATTTCTGCGATTTTAGAGTTTTCTCTGCGTTTTCCATTTACAGTGCTTTTAAATGAATGTTGTTGTAAGCTGCCATGAATTCATTTACGAAAAATGGTAGCTTTGGTATCATGTGTCCTTGTAGCAGAGTGGCTGATATACTGCCTCATGGATCCAAAAGTGGGTCTCACATACACCTTTTGACTCAAAGAACAGCCTGTGCTCATTCCTTGCAAACACAGGGCTGTTCTGTGCTGTACTGCTACAGCCATTGGGAATAATGGCAGTAGTGGTGCAGCAGTGATGCCAATTTCCTTAAGAGGCACGGAACAGGGCCCCCCCCCCCATTTGTAGGCAGGGCGAATTTGCAGGCAGTGATACATGAGCATGGGCTGTTCGGTGTCTTGGAAGCTGTGTGCACAGTCCGATCTTGGATCCATGGGTCCCTGAACAGTATGTCAGCTACCAACTTTAGAGAGTTTGACTAGTGAAGAAAATGATACACAGAGTACCTTAGGTCAATTCAAAACACTTTTAGGCCACAATATAATTGAATATGGACGCTCCATGTGGACTGAAACTGCAATGCAGGGAGGGGAGGTTTAGGGATGTGCACAAACCTCGGTTTGTGCAGCGGTTCAAATATGAACCGGTTTGTGGTTTGGCGAACTGGTTCATTCCAGTTCAACTGACCCACAAACTGGTTCAGCAATTCGAGTGTGGCATGGGGAGGGGAGGGGAGGCAAGCACCACCTTTACAAGTGGGTGCAGCAAGTCCTTAACTGCATGGCAGCTGCTCTATGCTTCTTCCTACTGCCATGGCGCTCCCCCCACAGTCCATGTGGGGCACCAGCATGCACATGGCCGTCACGCATGTGCGGAAGCCATGGAACACCATGCTGACCATGCAAATGGCTTCTGTGCATGCACAGCGGCCATGTGTGTGCCGGCATCCCCCCACCACTGTGCGCATGCTGCTGGAGGGAGCACCGCCACAGCAGGAAGCTCATGGAGTGGCAGTTATGTAGGTAAGCACCTACTGTACTCAGTTTTAAAGATGCCACTCATCGCCCCTTGGCACATCACTCAAACTGCTGAACCAACTTGTGGGTCGGCCAAACTGGAACGAACCGGTTTGCCAAACCATGAACCAGTTTGTATTCGAACCATGGTATGAACCAAGGTTCATGCACATCCCAAGGGTGGTTAGTCCTTCCCCCAAGTGCCATAGTTCACTCTTGGTCAAGTTCCCAAAGTTGCCATATGCCCCAGGTGAAAATAGCAGCTTCCCTTCTTGTGCGAACTGCAGCTCCAGGGGCCTGATCTGATAGGAATTGTGGTTCATGTGGAAAGCGATGAATACTCTTCTTCTGTGCCTGGCACAGTCTGGATAGCCTCCAGTCATTGTTTGAAAACATCTGGATAGCCCCCCAGTCATTGTTTGAAAACATTTTAAAAAGGAGGATAATTGATAACATTTAACGGCACATCGAATATGACTCGAAGGATGATATGACCAATCACATGACTGAACAGGGGCTTAGAGCCAAACTAGACATGACACCAAGAACTCTATAATCTCATCTCCTTATGTCTCATGTTCTTTGGCCTTTATTCATGGTTGCAGTCATAATGTTTGAAAATGATTGGCTTCACTGATTCTGACATTTAGTTCTTTGGGGTGGTTAAGTGACCATTACAGGTATTTGTCATTTTTGTCTTATAAATATTTCTTCTGAAAGTGAGATACGGCAAATTTACTCGGAAGTAATTAACACTAATTAACACACTCTCAAATAAGTTCAGAATCACAGACTTACTTTAGTATTGTCTCCTTCCTGACATGAGCACCATGCACCTACATGTTATGTATATTGAGAATTTGGTTAGAAAATGTGTGTCAGTTTACAGGGGAAACAGACCAAAATGCTTGGAATGTGATGACAAATGCATGTACGTGAACAATGTAAGACAGAATGGGGCCTTAATGTTTCTGAGCTTCTCAAGCACTTGTGTGGGCTGATTTGCTCACTTTTGCTATGTATGTAAAACTGCATTTCAAATAATAGGTCAAGTGTTACTGCCAGTCAAGTGTAGATTAAAATATCAAGAAACTTCAACTTAAAATGAGAGTAAGGCTCTTACAGTTTTTACTTATGCTCCAGAAAGCATGGGAAATGCATATTAAGGTGGCCACCTTAACTTCTGCACCATACAAGCAGTAAGATTTTGAACACTCTTGTATTTAAGAGAACACCTTCTTCTTCATCAACCCCACTGCCTAATAAGGTAATCTGGGAAGGTCTGGTTGTGGTTACCGCCGGCTCGGTTGGTGGCAACTCGAAACTGGGCCTTTTCGAGAGTTGTCCTAGGACTCTGGAATGCGCTTCCTAATGAAATTAGAGTTTCCCCTTCTCTGAATATTTTAAAGAAGGATCTAAAAACATACCTGTTTAACCAGGCTTTTAGTTTATAATTTTAAAGCTTTGGGTTTTAGAGCTTTTTAACTGTCTTTTAAAATTGCTTTAATCGTGTTAATGTTTTAACGCCCAGGGACATTTTTGTATGGGGCAGTATAGAAATGTACTTAAATAAATAAATAAATAAATATCTCCAGCTTTTCAAATTAGGCTCCATTCATTCAATTCACGTTTGCCTTCGTCTTTCAGATCGACATTACGCTGGGGAGCAATACATCCAGGCAGAAATCCAACAGGTGCAGCTTACCTAATCCTTTGCTACAGGTACACCTGATTAATTTCTGCCCAGTGCATTGTGATGTTATATGTAGTATTCCACAAAAGGGCTATTGTTCCCTATTGTACAATAGCACAGCATATTGTACTCAGTGCCGTGAGAAGAAAACCACAAAACCAAACCTTCCTTCCTTCAAAACCAATCAGCAAGGGGAAAGCAGCCCACCCAAATAGTGCCCTCAAAACACTCAAAATGTTTCTAGTCAAAATAGTGCCATTTTGTTTTAAGCTTGGAAAAGGCCCTTTATTTTAAGGGCATTTTATTTCGAGCTTGAAACACACAAAATAACCCTGTTCTAGCTCTAAACATTTTGTTGGGGACACACCTCCCCCCAACATACTAGACCCAGAGGTACCAACTCAGAAGTATGTGGAATTCAGGCCTGTGTCGGGTTCCAATTTTATTAAGACAGGAATTAATGCCTGGGCTCAGGGTGAATTGACACCCCAGATCTCAACTGGTCTGTGAGGGAAGAGGCGATCCAGCATTGTATTGTGAAATGGGTACTCAAGGAAGCACAAAAACCAGGCCCGAACAATCCAAATGCTAAAATGTGACTCACTATCAGATAATGTCTGTAGAAGAGGCCAGAGGCTGATCTCCCCTCTCCTGTTGCAAGAAGTCTATGTTAATCTTTGTCAATGATTGCTCTGCTACAGAAATTCAACATAGGTAAATGCACACAAAGAAAACACCTATAGACTTTAAGTCTTACTTTTCTAACACTTTAACACCTTTTGAGATCAGGCTAGCAAATCTGGGACAAGGGAAGATGCCCATTTGCAGCTCAGAGATGCAGATTTGCCTTGGGCAATGTCCCCTCCTCAAGAAAGCAGCTAACAGAAGATGAGATTGAGATCTCTCTGGGCTGGCTAATATCCTGACTAATTAAAAGACATTATCCAGAAGGTAACAGCATTGTCACCCTTTTGGGGACCCAGGAAAAGATGAGGAGATGTGAATAGACTCTATGAGAGATCAAAGGAAAATACAATTATAAAGAGTGAGGCTTACTGAACTAGCAGTCTTGTGCCTACACGCAATCTTCTGCCTACAAGCAAGACTTGCTCATGAGTAATCCAAGAGTTTGCTGCCCAAGCTGCGGGGCTAGAGGCAGGAACTCTGTCCATGGACAGGAACTGTCTGTGACTTCCACTGCGCACTGAGAAGTCAAGACTTCCCTAGCCATGGTGCTCTGACTCTCAGCTGTGCTCTGAGCAAACTGCATGCTTGATCTAAAAGATCCTGTCTCCAGCCAAAAGCTTCTCTCCTTCAGCTGAAAGCTCCACCGTTCTCAAGCCTCTGATCTGGGTAATATGCTGCCTCCACAAGCCTTGGATCCCTCCATCCTTTCCCTTCCTTCTCCTCCCCTCACCCCCTCTACTAATTTCTGATATACCCAACCCATGCCAGTCCTCAACCTTCCTTACCCCCCCCCCTTTCCCCCCTGTCTATATCTGAATTGTATTAGGCTCTAGGAAAATTTAATACACACACATATGTTAGTTAGGAACACTGGGTGAATATTGTTGCTGGTTAGGGTTGAAATATGTTTTGCATATCCATACTAAGCAGAGGTTAAGGGGGCAAGAGCACTCTACCAGCAACAGTACAGTAATTCTTACGGAAAAGGTGTCAGTTTAATGTGTGTGTGTGGGCGGGGGGGGGGATTGGCTGATGAAGGCCAGGGGGCTTCATTATATTAAACTGGTGTCATTTTCAGTTGTTTCAGGGACAAAAGTGAAGAGTGGGGAGAAGAAAACAACCCCTTCCTGTAGGTCCTGCAGAAGAAGATGGCTATGCAACTTATTCTGGATTTTGCCCTGAAGTGACTGAAAAAGGCCCTAGTTTAATTTATTGGGCCCAGAGGATTCATTACATAAATTTTGTGCTGTTTTCAGTCATTTTAGGTGCAAGTCTGCAGGGGGAGACATCCCCATGAGTCCTCCATGGCTATCCCCACTCCTCATATTTTGACTGAGCTATTCAAAGTGACTGAATACCTTCCATTGCAATGTAAAGGAGCCACTAACTTCTCAGCAGCCATTTTAAGAAACAGGAGTCACTCTCCTACAACACATACAAGTATCCCCACCCCGCACCTAGCTCTGCCCTCAAATCCTTGATATGTCAGAATCTATGAGCCGTGTCCTTAGTTCATTACTCTGTTTTGATGAGGCTTCAAAGGCGAATATCTCAAGACGTATTGAACAGGTTTTTGTTAAACCAAAAAAGACCACATTCCAGTACAGTATGCACCTGGACTGTGAACACATTTAAAGAGTGAAAGTGTAAGGGGAAGAAAGGTTTGTTATTTATGGCCAAATATAGGTTGCCTACAAGTGAAATCATCTTCTTCAGGGTCAATTTTCAAACAGTGGTATCTTGGTAATTCCCTGCATGACATTTGGACAGATGGTGGCGCTTGTCACCTAATTTCTCTGTACCCAGTTTCAACTTAAAGATCAGGTACTACTATGTCTGTATAATTCCAAATAATTTTGAATACCAAAGTGTTCTTAGTGTTAAAAAAAAAAATAGCCATGTTTGCAGGATCTGTCTTGAAAACCACTCAGAATTTTTTAAAATCTGTATGCTTGAAATGGACCATCAGCATTTTCTGGAATAGGTTTATGACTTGAATCCAGTTTGAGGTGGTGATTGAACAGCTATTTGGGAAATGCAGTAAGATGTCTGTTCTTCTGAAATGCTTGCCTCCCCCCACTCCCGCTTTTTCTCTCTCTTTAGCTTCCAATTGTAAGGAAATAAAAACTGGTGGTGTGAAGTAGAGCTTATTTCATTTCATTCTATTGGAAAGCATATTGTAATGATCATAACTGCAAGGGCACCATTTTCACAAACAGCACATTATGTAGTAAACCTGTTTCTGGACACTTCAGAATGTAAGTGAGGGTATGTCACTGAATGCTCCTCTGTGCAAAATAATTCTTTGTACATAGCAACTAGCATGTTAGGGGGGAGGTAAGGTTACAACATGCCTCCCTGAAATCTAGTTTTCTTTGTGCAGGGAAATACTTTGTACAAAGGAACAGTCACTTGTGTGAATCCCTACTTACACCCTGCAGTCCTGAAACTAGGCCTGAATGAAGGCCACATAGTTTTCATGTGGTGTGCGTACCTGCTAACTAGTTGGGTAGTAAAGACTAAGCATTGTGTATTTATTTAACTTATTTTATTTATTTATTGTAAACCATCCAGAGAAGTGAGTTTGGGGCGGTATATAAATATTATTTTTATTTAATTTATTTAAAATATTTCCATAACACCCAAAACTTGAGTCTCTGGGAGGTTTACAATTAAATACCTTAAATAAATATGTAATCTGTGAGAAACTGTACAGGCTTACAGATCTGTACGAGTACACACTGTATACAGAATGTGCAGGTATTGAACCAGTCACAGCTGGTGCAGATGGGGCTGTGATAGCGGCCCATTCACCACAGCTGCCTCCTGCTTGCGCTCTTCATGCCCTGCCCTGGCTGCCCTCTTTCCTGCCCCGCCCCACCCAGCTCGGCCACAGCATTGACCCAGTGCATGGGCTAGTAATTTTCCGGGTTCCGCAACACTGGGTTAACCCTTGGTTAACACTGCAGTAAGGTAGGGTGAGAGAGAGGGAGAGAGAGGCAGCTGGGGCAGAGCAAGAGAGTGTGAACAGGTGGCCAATGAGCCCCCCCCCCCACTGCCCCATCTACATTGAACATTATATGTGGATGTCATATAACCACAGGGTCAATCTGTTCAGTATGGGCCAGATCTGCTACGTGGCACTGTGTTTGCAGCCTCGAATGCTAGCTCCATTTTGTGTTGTTTGCATTTTGGTGCATACTGTACTGTCTGGTATCAATGGAATGTAATAAACAAACACAACATGTACTGCAGATCACTGTTATTGGATCCAACTTTCAGCATTTCTCTGAAGCAGTGCATGCTCGTGTGTGCAAGAAAGAGGGAGGGAGGATGGAAACAAGAGGGGTGTTGGATGAAGGAATATAGGATGGGAGTTGAATATATAATAAATCAGTAATGTACTTTGGTATGCATATGATGCTGTGATCTCACACACTGGAAAAAAGCAAAACATAAAGTGGTGTGATCACCTTTCCTTCTTATTCCTTTCCCACAAAGCAAATTTAATGTTCGACAGGATGCTTGTATTATAAATGCAAATCTGGCTGATCATCTGAGACCTATTTACATGCTATATTCAATGTACATATAACCCGTGTGTAGTGGCTGACGTCCTGCTAAATTTACTTGAGGAAGCCTCATCTATATATTTAATTCTCCTGAGTGAGCCTTGGAATGTGCGTCCCAGCGCCCAGCTGATTGACTGGGCAGTGGAGGCGCCTGATTGGCTGAGGCGCACCCAGGAGAATTGGTCGCTGCGGCGGGCCTGGCTGCGGTGGGCCCGGCCACGGAAGCAAAGCGGTGGTACTCGGCCCAGCAGCCTGGGCCTGGCACGGGCCAGCTGGAGACTGGGGCAGAAGGAGGAGGGGAAGAGGTAGCCGGCCCCCAAAAGCACACAGATGCTCTGTGCGGGGTCGGCTAGTTGAAATTAAAAGAACAAGCTATGCATGATTAGCTCGTCCTTTTAATTTCAATGGTACTTCAAGTAAATTTAGTCAAGATGTCAGAGTGTACACATACAAATCTGTACACACATACAGTCATTCACACATTATGTTCAGCATATATATAGCAATTGACTTCCTATCTGTATCCTGCATTTGAGAGAGCCTTGTCTCAGGTTTACTTTTTAAATGAGTGCATGTGCAGTCTTTTTCACAGGAAGTGTACATATGTACAGACACTTGTACACACAACATGATGTCTGATTAGGGTTATTGCTGAAGATAATACTAAATACAGATCTACAACGCCAAATCAGAGGAGTGGGAACTATGAGAGCATACCTGCCAACAGGTTCCTATTTTCAGGTGTTGACTGGTATGTGAGAGGAAAGCAAGCTACTCGAGATACATCAGTAGTATTTATGTTAGTTTAAAATGTTAATATCCTGCCATTTATATGCACACTCAAGGAGAATAATTAAAAGTAAAAGCAAACTTTAACTTGAAATAAGATTATGGAATATATAATCCATTGATTTATATCCATGAAGTCTAGAATTGGAGCATTTTATGAAATTAAAAGGGAATGTTGCATAGTGGGTTCAGGAAATATCTTTAAACTCAAAAGTTCTGGATCTTCTATCAGTAAATATCCATAATAAAATTTTCTCCTTCACATAGAATTTAAAGAGGAAACAAGAAAGTATGAAGGAATTACACCTTCAGTCCAACGATTTCTGGCCAAATGACAAATTTAAGGGTTAGAGTTTAGCTTTTAAGAAGCAGTTTATCAGGGGATTTAAATGGAGAAATTAATGAACATAAAAAAAGAATTCACTTTTCCTTCTTCCTCTGTTTCTTGACGAAATTAATTCTCTCCAACTGTCAGCAGATGTCCTCAGTTCCATACTTTATCACCATGCTCTCCTACCAAAGACATCCTTGTCCTCAAATTACATTATGCCTGGTTTCTGTGTAACACATTCAGTTCCCTCATCCAATTGTCTGTAATTAGCGGGAGTACCTTTAAATTCTGGCTTGTAGAGGTTACTTTCAGGTGTCACAAAGGCAAAATGGAATTAACAAGTTACCCATAATAATACCCATTGTACATCATGAGCAACATTGAGACAGGCCTGACTGACACAAAGGGCAAGGCAATAGGAAGTGAAAGCAGGGCAAGGCTGAAGTGGGAGGGAAAAGGGTATGCCATCTGGACTCAAATATTTTTGGTAGCCTTATATTTACCCTCCGTTACTTCATTAAGCTACCACTTGAGAATTTTATTAAGGTCAGGGCAGGACAGGAGACATTGAAAAAGATAGCTGATAGCACAGCACGGGTTTATGGGGGGATAGACATAGTTCATATGGAGAACTTTTAGGTATTTTAGAATAGCCAGTCATGATAAT
Organism: Hemicordylus capensis; assembly: GCF_027244095.1. Taxonomy (NCBI): domain Eukaryota; kingdom Metazoa; phylum Chordata; class Lepidosauria; order Squamata; family Cordylidae; genus Hemicordylus; species Hemicordylus capensis. The sequence continues at coordinate 65,998,357 of NC_069658.1, forward strand.
GTCGCTCTTTTCACCACACTTTCTGCCATTTTGTCCATCCTGTTTAGTTGGTTCATATTAGGAATAATTTTATATTAGTCAAATTGCTAGGGTTTCAATCTTTTCAATTTCTTCCTTTGTTTCTCTTTTTTCTTCTCCCTCATTTTCCAATTCTGTCTCTAACTTCTGCTATTTCTGAGCTTGACATTTTTTTCATGTGAAACACTGTGGCTTCAACCAAGGCATGATTTTACTGTTTTGGCATGAGACCTCTAAGTGTGTAGATGCAGTAGTTCTTGTTCTGGCATTCTGCTTCATAATCAGAAATAAAGAGTATGTTCCTTCCTGCGATAGGCAGGAACCTTTACCCCAGGACAGGCCTAGGGGTAAACAGTGTCCTGCTCTAGTCACAGAGTCCTCTCTCTGTGATCTAGTGGGAGCCAGGATGCACCAACTTTTCTGAGAACACATCCATAATATATGGATCAGTTATCCATAGACAGTGATCTGATTCCCTCCTTTCAGTTTCTTATATTCAAATGATCCAGGAAAAACTGCACTTAGCTTGAGAAAACAAAAAGACAAATAGAAGTTTCCCCTCTATTTTTTTCCATGGTAATAATGATGTTTTACAGTAATCAAGTTTTGGTAGAGTACCATTAGTTGGATGCATCTTCCGTAATACAACTCCTGGATACATATGAAATGGCTTTCTGTTTCAGGTGTATGTTTTATATTTGCATCATCATCATAAATAGAAAAACCACCTTGTTTTTGGACAGAAATGTCCACAGATGGCTCCAGTTTCTCTTTCTGTTTTTGAGATCCATGGATCACCCCCAATGTGTACATGCTATTTTTGCTTGGAGATGCGAGGCTCCCCTCCTCCCCATCTAGGAAAGAGTTTCCCGTTGGAAATGGAATTAGGGGTTTGTTGTCATGGCAACAATGATTTCAGTACTTCTGTTTCCTACAACATATATCTCTCTGGGTTGCTGCAATTCTAGAGCTTATCAGAGTCTTATCCACAGAGTGAGCTTGGTGGTGCTGACGTATAGAATAAACTTCAAAGCAGTTACCTAGGATATTTCTCAGTGGATCAGGATAGCAGTTACAGTACTCCAGTTGTATTTAACATCATGTCCAGTTGCTGAACAAAGTATCGTTAACCTATCAAGCCCATTTTTTAAAAACTGGGTTAAACAAAAGGAGGAGTGTTTTTAAAAGTGTCTTAAGTATAAGAAGAATGAAATATAAAAAGAAAAATGTCTTGTGTACATTAATAAAAGCAACCAATATTCTTCTAGCCTTATAGACTAATATATTTATTGTAGCAGAAGCTTTTGTGAACTACAGTCCACTTCACTGGATATACAAAGTATTATGCTTAGTTGGCAGGTGTGTGTGTATATATCAGCAAAAGTATACTTGTATTGCAATACTACAGCATGGAGTACATGGGCTACAAACTTGAAATAATGCTAGATTTTCAATTAAGCTCAGAATCTGAAAGAGCAGACAATGTATACTGAGAAACCAGGAGTGTTTGCCTGCCACCTATGACTATTTTCAATAGTGTCACTGGAGTACTCCATGTCATGGAGGAGAGCTGTTTTTGTGGTAGCAAGCATGACTTGTCCCCTTAGCTAATTAGTGTCCACCCTGTTTGCATATGAATGGGAGACTAGAAGTGTGAGCACTGTAAAATATTCCCCTCAGGGGATGGAGCCACTCTGGGAAGAGCAGAAGGTTTCAAGTTCCCTGCCTGGCTTCTCCAAGCTAGGGCTAAGAGAGATTCCTGCCTGCAACCTTGGAGAAGCCACTGCCAGTCTGTGAAGATGATACTGAGCTAGACAGAGCAATGGTCTGACTCACTATAAGGCAGCTTCCTATGTACTAATTGTTTTAGTGAAGGCCACACCATGGTTTGCATGGCAATAATGTCTACCACAGCTATACTAATATCCGTACAGTGACTCTGCAACTTTAATACATAATGTGTCGAAAGCAGACACATGGTCCCCACACAAGGAAATGTGATGGGTGGCCCTGATTGGCTGCAGCTCCCTATAGTCCATGAGCCAAAGAATGAGCCTGGGTAGACAAGGGCTTATTATGATTTTGGCACATTCTGGGTTGCTTTAGCTTGCCAATGAGTGATAGCCACATAACTCTTCACCTTCTCTGTGTTATCATTACATTTCAACCGTACCCCTGAATTTGCCAATAAACTAGAATTCCATCATTATGCCAAGGGAATAGAACTTTATATCAATCTCCTACAAAATCTTTATTAGATTCTATTTTATTAATCACGTCTGAGAAATGATGTCCACTCATGCTCAGTCACCATTTCTTGCCTGATGCTGCCCAAAGGCTGCTGGGAACAGGGACCTTCCTGTTCCTAAGCAAATACAGCCCGGCAAACAGAGGGCCCTGCTGCTTAATGCAAGCAGTGCCCCTTTGGCATGGCGAGGGACAGCAGAGGAGCAATAGTGGGGCAGGTAAGACCTACCTTCCTCCTTACAAAGTGCCCTCTCTCCCCTGCCCCTGGATGTGCACAAAATGCTTCATGCATATCCTTACTTGGCAACGTGTCCTCTAAAAGGATCCTGGGAAGATTTCACAACTGTCCCCTATGAGGCATTGCTAAACTTTTTACCTCAGTTAATGGTTAGAAAAGCCAGAGTCAAACTGCAGTTTCAGTGTGTTGGGGAAGATAGCAGCAGGGAGAGAGGGAGGGAGCAAGGTTCAGAGCAGAATCTAAATGATATTCCCTGCAAGGCAATAATTTTGAGTTCTTATCAATACAAGGTAGGGAATCATTGCATCCTAAACAATAGGTGTAGGGGAAATTATTATTATTTTGCCTCCAAAGACAAATGTGGCATGTAAAGTTATTGAAGGTGTTGAGGAAGAGAATTTTCATTAGGGATATGTGAATTGATTTGAGTACAAAACGGTTTGTACCCAAATTTACCTGTTTTGGGTGATTTGTAGACAAAACACATTGCCCCTGTGCTAGCTGGCCAGATTGGAGTCCAAAACAAATCGACTTGATTTCGGACCCGAAAAATTTGTAGATTCGGAGCTCCATTTTGTGGTGATCTCTCTTGCTGTCTCCATTTTGTGTCAGGACTTAAAAAAAAAACAAAAAACAAACCCACACTCCCAAGCTTCAGATTGGTGACTTACAGTGTGCAACAATTGGCTGGTGATTCACTGCTGGTTCCAGATTGGCTCAATTCCGTTCAAATCTTCTGTTGCCAGGTGTGACTGATCCAGCATTGGCTAGAGTAAGGGTCAAAGAAGGAGTGATTTTCAAATGTACTTAAGGAGGCAGGCAGCCACTATTCTGCCTTCCTGCCTCATGGGAGAAGAGAGGGAGGGAGGGAGTTTTCCTTGCCTGCCTGCCTGCTGCCTGGAGTGCATTCTCTGCTTTTTGTTCCTGCTTTCCTGATTAAGGAAAAGAGAAGAGAAGTTTTTTCACCCCTTTCCTGCTGCGGAGAGAATCACTGCCTGAGCCTGCTATCTGTGCGGATTGGTTCAGGTACAAAACAATTTATACCTGAATCTACCTGTTTTGTGTGATTTGTGGGCAAAACAAATTGCCCCTGTTCTAGCTGGCCAGATTCAGACCCAAAATAAATCAGGGGTGATTCGATTTAGGAACAAATTAAATTAAAAAAAGATTGATTCATGCACATCCCTAATTTTCATGTGAAGAAGACATAAATATAGGCTGGCTAAGCAAGTTACTGGCTTAGAAGTTAATGGCTTAGAACAGCATATGGGCTATCTTTGGGCTTTCAGTCAAAATCTCTCTCTAGTCTCTTAGTCACAACAGGAGGAGATCAGGATGCCCTGAAACCTGAAATTTCCTAGCAGTAGTTAGCCAATGGTAGTTCTAAAGTACCTGTGAAAGAATGGCTAAATACGTATTGGGAAATGGCTGAAATGGCAAAAATTACATATTATCTGGAGATGGTTTCTGCGGCACTGGAGCAACCCCACTGAAGAGTCCTTTTCAGATGGTCCCTTCACATGCAGACTGAATGCATGTGGTAGGGGTGGGAATATACTCACTGGCCCCATCCCCACCCCCATTCATCTACTGACCCTGTTCCTGATTTCCACACTTTCTGTGGAAGGGGTGAAAAAGGCTCTGCATGTGTACAGTGGTATGTGCAATCAGGAACCCTGATCATGCAGGGTTCCTGATCACATGGAAACAATGTGCACTCCTAGAATCGCTTTTCTTTTCTTCCACTGAATACACTGAGGTTGTAGGTGGAGCCAACAGGCCTAACTCCACTCTGTCCTCCACATGATCAGCATACATATGGAGGTGAGGGAATGTGTGGAGAAGACTGAGACAAAGAGGCGGTTCCCACGATCAGTGGGAGCCACCTGGGGAGGGTTAGCGGGGAGAGCTGGCTCAGCCCGCTCTCCCTGCACAAGAGCAGGCAGTCTGCTCCGGGCAGCCGAAGTGGCCGCCCACATGACTGCCAGCTCTGTTACAGAGCTGGTGGGGGCTGGGAGGATTGGGGGCCACACAGCCCCTGGAAGCTCCAGCATGCCCTGCTAGAGCACGCAGGGCATGCTGGAGACACCCCTGAGCCAGGAGGCTGCTTTTAAGCCTCCTGGTCAGGGGTTTACTTGTGAGTTGCCACGACACAGCAACACACAATTTTAAAAAACCGGGCTTGCAGCTGAGCCTGGTGGTTCTCACAATGGGAGAAAATTGGGCTAGTCTCTGTTAGCCCGATTTTCTCCCATTGTGTGAATAGCCTCAAAATCTCTCTTTGCTCTAGTGTCCTGCCTCTTCACCTGCTGCAATTTCTTGAATGTCCTCCATATATTAATAAAACACAGTTAAGTATTAATTATACTGTTTTGAAAGTGCTATTAAAGTAGATGAATAAATGACAACAATTAAGACTGTAAAAGTTTATTTGGGTGCTCAGCACTTTCTGACTGAAGGGAGTTTAGAATCCCTTCATGTCTCTTGATTACCTTTCACCACCTGTATCTCTTCTAATTGCAAGACCTATGTCATCTGTTTGATGAGGAAAGCTGCAATCTTTAACTTATTTTTAGAATTCAGTCTGTTAAGAGCCTCATCTTGTTATGTGATTCATCCTGAAGAAAGAACCAAAGCCAAAGAAAGAACCTACAGCTCCATAAAGTAGCCCAGACTAGGATCGATTTGGATGTGATGTCATGTTTCTTAGTGAATGAGGATGTTTTAAAGCAGGGGTAGGCAACTTTGGCTCTGTCTCCAGCTGTTGTTGATTGAACTACTACTCCCAGCATCCCCAGCCACAATAAATAGTGGCTGGGGATGATGGAAGTTGTTGTTCAACAATAGCTGGAGACCCAAGACTGCCTACCCCTGTTTTAAAGGCTAAAAAAATAATTTTTAAAAGGGTTGTAATATTTGTGTGCTACTTCAATGTTGCCTTGTTACTTCAACATAAAATCATGGCTGACATCCTGACTAACAAAGCACCCGTGCAATGGGAAACACACCAGTGTAGTACTAGTACTTCTGAAGATTTCTAGGCTAACTCTGAACGTGTGTGTGTGTGTGTGTGAGAGAGAGAGAGAGAGAGAGAGAGAGAATTCCAGTGACCTCCCTTCCCCATGTAAGGCTTCTGTTTCACCTGAAAATATGTGTCTGAGGGCTGTGTGACCCTCAGGAACTTATCTGAGAGGTCATCAAAATTTGCTGAACCAGCAGGAGAGTTAGTTGAACTCTTCAGAAGCACCGGTGCTTCTCCCACTGGATGTCAGCCAGTGCCTATCTGGCATTTCTTTAATTCTGTGTGAATACCAAGAGAGTGAGGCTGTGTTTGTGACTAGAGGATCCTTAGTTCCATTTGGTGTTGTTTGTGTTCCTGCAGCTTGTTGGGCATCCCTTATTGGTTGTCTGTTCTATCCCAGATTGGTTTCCAGGACATCCTGAACAGACCATATAACTCCAGTTTTAAAAGAACTACACTGGCTACCAATAGGTTTCTGGGCAAAATACAAAGTGCTGGTTATTACCTATAAAGCCCTTAATGGTTTGGGCCCAGGGTATTTAAGAGAATGCCTTCTTCATTGTGAAGCCTGCCACCTATTAAGATTTTCAGGGGAGGTTTGTCTGAGGGTGCCTCAGGCTCGTCTGCTGACGACTCAAAGGGGAGCTTTTTCTGTAGTTGCCCCAGAGCTGTGCAACACACTTCCTGCTGAGATTAGAGCTGCTCCATCCCTGTTGGCTTTTAGAAAATAGCTAAAGACACATTTCTTCAGCCAAGCTTTTTATCTATTTGGTAGTTTTTATAGGTATTTTAATTTGATCTTTTTATATGTTTTAACTGTTAAATTTTTTTGTGTTTGTTTTATTGCTGTAAACCGCCTAGAGACTTCGGTAGCATACAGATATGTTAAACTAACTAACTAGCTAGCTAACTAACTAACTAATAAATATCTAGTACCCATTTTCCTCCTAGGTTTGTACAGTTTGAGTTATGCCAACATAACTGGGATGCATCAGATTTACCTACACTCAGAGGAGGCATGTCCAGAACAGGAACTTGAGCACAAACTCAGGAGATGGTTTCTTGTGAGGTCATGTCATTCATACACTAACTCTAAAAGTAAACCTTTTTTTCAAGTGTAAGAGTGAAGTGTATCTCCAATTTAATTTATAAATGAAGCCTTCCTCAACTACCAGAAGCTTGGGGAACACTGCTTCAATGTTCATTGCTTCATCACAGCAGCAATTGTTTAGCAATAGAAAAGATCAGTAGTGACCTTCAACATAATATTGCAATGTTCCTAACAGGAGCTTTTCAGGGCTCCAATTAGCCAGCAGCACTGCTTAGAGCTTGCAAAGGAAGAAGAAAGATAATCTTTCTTCTTTCACACAGAGGAGACTAGAGACAGGGCCTTTTTGGTAGTGCCCCCTTGGCTTTGGAATGCCCTCCCTGAAGAGTTTTGCAGTGCTCCCTGCCTCAGTGTATTTTAAAAAACAACTTAAAACACAACTTTTAAAGGAGGCTTTTTAATGCTCCATTTTTGGTTACATTTGGTAGGTTCTTTAGCTTTTTATAATTTTCAGATTTTAGCTTTTTAAATAACTTTTAATTTGAAGCTATGAATGAGTGTGGTTTTAACCTGACTTTTAACTTGCTTGTTAATTTTATTACCTTTGTTGTGTCTTGTACCTATTTTATTGTTGTGAGCCGCCCCGAGCAGTAGCGCACTGGAGGGGTGGGGTATAAATATTTTAAAATAAAATAAAATAATAATAAATAATTATATCTGGAACCTTCCTATCATGTTATATTATGCTAAAAAGGCCAGATGCAGACCTTAGAGATTTACTGCTATATAGTGGGAAGATGTCAGGACCTCCTCTGGTATCAGTTCTGACTGCTAGAGGAATGGGACTCTTTGTCTAATGAACAGCTGTTCCCCAGAACCACCATGGAGAATCATCCTGCTCCCATATGGCCAGACAGCCCCAAGGCTAAGGGACCCGCTGTTGACTCCAGCAAGTTAATAGAAATAGGACCAGGGCCAGCTGCTCCTTGAGTTGTTGTCCTGTTCTTCAGCCTCAGTTCTCTGAGGCTGGAGAACAGGACAGCATCTCAAGCAGCAGGAGCTCTAGATAACCTGTTGCTTCCAGCAAAGACTGTGAGGACTGAGAAGGCTTAAGAAGGCCAGAAAAAGGCCACAGCCTGTCCTTCCTGAATGTGTTGCTGGAAATCCTCCTCACAAGTAGGCCTTTCTGGCTCTTACTCCTCCTCCAGTGGAGACCCATCTTCTGGCAACTGACAGTTTGCCAAACAGGCACTCCGCCTCACCTGCAGGGCTTCCCAATTGTGCTGTCACTTGTGGGCTGGAGGACTGGGCGAGGCCTCCCTCGAGGAGTGTGGTGCAGTTGATGGAGGCTGGGGAGCCCCAGCACCAGTGGGGGCTTTGAGTCTCTGTGTCTTCCTCCAGAGCAAAGCCAGGGTCCATGAGGGTTCTGGAAGGAGCTCTGTCTCTTTGCTCCTGCCTAAAGCCACAGCTCTGCTCAAGTGGGTCCCTTGCTACAACTCCTGGACTGGCCCAGCCTGATTCCTGGGTGCTTCCTGGGACCTCCTCCAGATATTCCCAGGACCTGGATGATCCCCTTGATCCAGTCAAAGCCTGGTGCTTGACAGATGGTCGGGAGGCTCCTTTTTTCTTTTCTTCCCTCCTGAAACTTCCCTGTATATTGCAAGGGGGCAAATTCATGATGTACATTACATGCCAGCCCTCTCCAGGTGGGGTTGCCAACCCAGTATTGGCCTGGAATTTCAAGGATCAGTATCATATTCCAAGTGACTAATAGTGACTATTGGAAGCAATCCTGGATATGTTAATGGCTTGACATTGTGAAAAATATTGGAAAAAATATTGAAAAAAGCAACATCATCTCAGTTAGTGTTAAGCTGGTGGCAACAGTAACTGGACCTCTCCAGATGATCTTAATAGGTGACAGAGTTCATGACAGAGAAGGTGCTCTCTTAAGTACCCAGGACCCAAGCCATTAATGGCTTTATAGGTGATAACAAGTACATTGTATGTATTTTGCCAGAAATGTATTGGCAGCCAGTACTGCACCACCATAAGCGAAAGGACAGGGAGGGGCGCCTTGGAGGAGGGGTAGCAATGTATGTTAAAGAAGGGATAGAATCTAACAAGTTAGAAAACCTAGGTGGACTGGAGTCCTCCACAGAAACCCTGTGGGTGACAATACAAGGACTGAAAGGAAATGTGCTACTGGAGGCGTGCTATCACCCTCTGGATCAAAATGCTGACAGTGACTGGGAGCTGCAAGAGGAAATCAGGAAAGCTTCAAGGAGAGGCAGGGCAGTAATAATGGGTGACTTCAATTACCCACACATAGACTGGGTAAATTCACAGTCAGGTCATGACAAAGAGGTCAAATTTCTAGATACATTGAATGACTGTGCCCTAGAACAGTTGGTCTTGGAACCAACCAGAAAGAAGGCGACCTTGGACTTAATTCTGAGTGGCACCCAGGACCTGGTCCGTGATGTCAGTATCATCGACCCTTTAGGGAACAATGACCATAGTGTGATCAAATTCAGCATGCACGTGAGGAGAGAATCACCAAAGAAGTCTAACACAGGCACTTTGAATTTCAGAAGAGGAAACTTCTCCAAAATGAGGAGTATGGTGAAAAGAAAGCTGAAAGGGAAAATCAGGAGAGTCACTTCACTCCAGAATGCATGGAGTTTACTCAAAACCACAATACTAGAAGCCCAGTTAGATTGTATACCCAAAAGGAGGAAAGGTACCACTAAGTCCAGGAGGATGCCAGCATGGATAACAGGTAAAGTCATGGAGGCCATAAAAGGGAAGAATACTTCTGTCCGAAATTGGAAGGCCTGCAACAAAGGGTGTTGCCAGCATTGGAGTCAGACAGATTAGCTGAGTCGTGTGAGTGCACACAACAGTCTGGTGAGGGGTGGGAGTCCCCATCTGACATACTGGCAGAAACCCAGAAGTTTGGAGAAGGCCAATTGGCCCCAGTCCAATCACAACAGGAAGTTGATGGATTGGTAGTGGTTCAATTGAACACCCCTGAAAGCAGTCATTTGAGAAGCACAAAAGTGCAGGTAAAACCTCTCAGAGACAGCACTAGCCAGATCACGCTTTGCACAAGAGAGCTGTGTCAGAGAAATGAAATCGCTAAATTGGCAGAAGAGGAAAACAAACCAGGAAGATCCATTCAAGAGATCTTTGGAGCAAATAACTGTAGTGTAAATAAAAGACCCATTGATCCAGGAGGGGTTGAGTAAAACACACTCCCCCTGCAGGACATTTGGGCATAAAATATGTTATGGACGGTCCATATCAACATATCAGAACCAGAGGTACCAACTCAGAAGTATGTGAAATATAGGCCTGTGTCTGATTTCATTTTATATTAAGAAATGAAATAATACCTGAACTCGAGGTGAACTGGCATACTAGATCTCAAACTGCTCTGTGAAGCAGGAGACAATCCAGCATTGTGTTGTGAAATGACTGCTCAAAGGAATACAAAAGCCAGGCCTGAATGCTGATTGCTATATCTAAATGCTAAAATTTGACTCATAATGTCTGTGGAGAGGCCAGAGGCGGCTCTCTCCTGTTGCAAGAAATCCATGCTAATTCTTGCCAAAGATTAACTCAATCGCTCTCTATAGAGATTCAACATAGGTAGATGCATACAGAGATCCGCCTGTAGACTTTAATTCTTACCTCACTGATGCTTCTGCCCTAGCCATGTTACTTTAAATATTCTCTTGTTATAATTACACACAAGATAGAGGTACACAAGGAATAATGTAATTGCTGTCTCACACAAATAGAACTAATTCTCTCACTAACTCCTGACTTTTAACACCTTTTGGGGTCAGACCGGCAAATCGGGGAAGATGCAATTTGTTGCTCTGAGATGCAGATTTGCTTTGGGCAATGTTCCCCGCTTCCTTCCTAAGCATACAGTTTACAGAAGATGAGATTGAGATCTCTCTGGACTGGCCAATATCCTGAATAATTAAAAAGACATTGTCCAGAAGGTAGCAGCAAGTTGTCACCTTTTGAGAACCCAGGAAAAGATGAGATTTGAATAGACTCTATGAGAGAGAGAGATCAAAGAAAAAAATTACACTATAAAGAAGCAGGCTACTGGACAGAGAGTTTAGCAATCTTGTGCCTACAGCAAGATTTGCTCACAGCAATGCCAGAGTTTGCTGCTAAGCCACGGGGCTAAAGGCAGGAACTCTGTCCATGGACAGGAGCTGTCTGTGACTTCTACTGTGCAGTGAGAAGTCAAGACTTATCCAGCCATGGTGCTCTGGCTCTCAGCCGTGATCTGAGCAACTGCAACAACTCCTGTCCCCAGCCAAGAAGCCTCGCTACCTCAGCTGAAAAGATCTCCACTCTCAAGTCTCTGATCCTGGTAAATATGCTGCCCCTACGAGCCTGGAATACCCTCATCCCTTCCCCTTCTCCTGCTCCCTTCCCCTCTCCCCCTACTAATTCCTGATCTCCCCCAAACCATGCCAGCCCTCAGCCTTCCCCCCCCCTTTTTTTCCATCTGTATCTGAATTGTATTAGGCTCTAGGAAGATTTAATATACACACACATATGGTAGTTAGGAACACTGGTTGTGGCTAGGATGTTCTGTTTAAAATACTGTTAGTAATATTGATAGAGTGTTCTGCTTTCTGCTAGATTATGTTGTTACTCTTTTATACTCAATAAAGCCCATTGAATCTTTGAGGATTGGTTTGATCTCCTTTCTTCTATGCGCCCAGATCCTACATGGTCACCATATAAAAGAACTTGGTCACTTAGTGACACTATGAGCCAGACCTAATTTTGTATGCTAGCTAATGAGCATATTTAGTATATAAATCAGGCCTGGACGGTAACACCATAAAAGGGAAGAATACTTCCTTCCGAAATTGGAAGGCCTGCACAAATGAGAAAAACAGAAAGGAATACAAACTCTGGCAAAAGAAATGGAAGGTGACAATAAGGGAGGCAAAAAGAGGGTTTGAGGAACATTTAGCTAAAAGCATCAAGGGGAATAACAAAAACGTCTTTAAATACATCACATGCAGGAAACCTGCCAGGTTGGACATTTGGATAATGAGGGAATGAAAGGGATTATTAAGGAGGATATGGAGGTTGCAGAGAAGCTTAATGAGTTCTTTGCATCTGTCTTTATGGCAGAGCATACTGAGCATATACCTGTTCCTGAAACAGGCTTTTTAGGTATGGAGGCTAACGAACTGAGTCAGATAGCAGTGATAAGAGATGATGTTCTAAACTGTCTGGAAAAACTGGAAACTAGCAAATCGCCAGGGCTGGATGGCATCCATCCTAGAGTCCTCAAAGAACTCAAATGTGAAATTGCTGGCCTCCTTGCTAAAATATATAACTTATCCCTGAAATCGGGCTCTGTATCAGAGGACTGGAAAGTAGGAAATGTAACACCGATTTTCAAAAAGGGATCCAGGGTGATCTGGGAAATTACAGGCCAGTTAACTTAAAGTCTGTTCCAGGCAAATTGATGGAAAGCATCCTCAAAGATAAAATTGTAAAGCACATAGAAGAACAGGCCCTGCTGGGAGAGAACCAGCATGACTTCTGCAAAGGTAAATCTTGCCTCATCAACCTTTTTGAGTTCTTTGACAGTGTCAGCAAGTGTGTGGATGAAGGTGATCCAGTTGACATAGTCTACCTGGACTTCCAAAAAGCTTTTGACAAAGTTCCTCATCAAAGACTCCTGAGGAAACTTCGCAGTTATGGGCTAAGGGGACAAGTACATGTGTGGATTGCTAACTGGTTGAAAGGCAGGAAACAGAGGGTAGGTATAAACAGAGAGTTTTCACAATGGGGGAAAATAAGAAGAGGGGTCCCCCCCAGGGATCTGTAGTGGGGCCGGTGCTTTTTAATTTATTCATAATTTATTCATACTTCTAAAACTAGAAGTAGGGGTAAGCAGCGAGGTGGCCAGATTTGCAGATGATACCAAACTCTTTTGGGTAGTGAAATCCAAAATGGATTGTGAGGAGCTCCAAAAGGATCTCTCCAAACTGGGGAAGCGGGTGACAAAATGGCAAATGCGTTTCAGTGTTGGCAAGTGTAAAGTGATGCATATTGGGATGATAAACCCCAGCTTCAAGTATACATTGATGGGATCTGAGCTGTCAGTGACCGATCAATAAAAGTGATCTTGGGGTTGTAGTGGACAGCTTGTTGAAAGTGCTGCAGCTGTGAAAAAGGCCAATCCCATGCTAGGGATCATTAGGAGGGGGATTGAAAATAAAATGGCTAATATTATAATGCCTTTATACAAAACTATGGTGCAGCCACACCTGGACTACTGTGTACAATTCTGGTCACCACATCTAAAAAAGGACATTGTAGAACTGGAAAAGGTACAGAAGAGGGCAACCAAGAGGATCAGGGGCCTAAATCTTGTGTTTCTTTTTAGATTGTGAGCCCTTTGGAGACAGGGATCCAACTTATTTATTTATTATTTCTCTGTGTAAACCGCCCTGAGCCATTTTTGGAAGGGCGGAATAGAAATCAAATAAATAAATAATAGAGCACCTTTCTTATGAGGAAAGACTACAACCCCTGGGGCTTTCTAGTTTAGAAAAAAGATGAATGCAGGGAGACATGATAGAGGTCTATAAAATCGTGCATGGAGTGGAGAAAGTGGATAGAGAGAAATTTTTCTCCCTTTCACATAACACTAGAATCAGGGGTCATCCCATGAAATTGATTGTTGTTGCTGTTTTTTTAATATGCTGGCCTTGGGCCGAAATAAACAAATAAACAGTATAAACAGATTGTTGGGAAATTTAGGACCAGCAAACAGAAGTATTTTTTCATACAACACACAATCAACTTGTGGAATTCTCTGCCACAAGATGTGGTGACAGCGAACAACTGTCACCTTTGAGAGGTGGCTTTGAGAGGGGCTTGGATAATGTTATGGAGGACAGGTCGGCTACTAGTCTGAGGGCTACAGGCCACCTCCAGCCTATATAAGGTAGGATGCCTCTGAGTTCCAGTTGCAGGGGAGTAACAGCAGGAGAGAGGACATGCCCTCAACTCCTGCTGTAGGCTTCCAGTGGCATCTGGTTGGCCACTGTTTGAAACAGGATGCTGGACTAGATGGGCCTTGGGCCTGATCCATCAGGGCTGTTCTTATGTTCCTAATACATAACCACTGGCTTACTTCTGGGCTGTTTGATCCTCAGCCCAGTCTGCATCCATATAACCTACTAATTTGGGTCCACAGGCAACTTCAATTTTAGATGGATTGTCCCTTTTAGGTACCTGCCTAGTCTTTTTACTGCAGTCCAGTCATCTTTGCTGTTTGTGCTTACTTTCCTACTCAAGATTCCCACAGATGCAGCTATATCTGGTCTTGTTATCATAGCTACATATACTAATTATCATAGCTACATTTTCCAATCACTGTCCTGTACTTATTTTTGTCCGGCAGAAGTTCACTCTCTTTCTATTTTAGGTAACCTGTTTTCATAGGTGTACTCATTTCTTTGGCCTCTGTAAGTACCACATACTCTAGTAAATCATTTATATTCTGTTTTTGGTTAAGTAAATAGCTTCCATCCTCTTCTCTCTCTATGTGTATCCCAAGTTAGTGTGAAACAGGCCCAATTTCTTTTACTTTCATCTCTGGAGAGACAAAATGGAGATGAACACTGGAAGAACAAAGAGGGGAGGAGCCCAACACTTTTATCCATGACCCTTATCCCCACCCCCAAATGGTCACTGAGACCTTGTAGCTGAGAGCAGATGCTGCCAGGGTTCTAATGCCAACAGGAACCATATTAATAAAGAAGTAAATGGATTCCCTGCAGTTCTGAGCTTGGATGGTTGAGAATCTATACAGATTGATATACAAACAGGAACTGCAAAGTCTTAAAGGTATACCAGACATTCAACAATTGAGTTTAAATAAAGTTAGCAGTATAACCTTGTGTTCCATTTAGATTGAAAAGGTGCCCCTGAAAAGGGCAAGGCCTTTTTAAAACATGCAATTATTTTGAAGATCACAACTTCCAAACATTGCAAATTGCAGGTGATGTGTAGAAGAGGCATGCCCTTTTCACACAGTAGACACATAACTCCTCTAAGATGATACATTATGCAGTGAAAAGATGCATCATTTATGGGTGACTCTGAACCAGTCACAACCCTCTCAGCCAAACCCACCTCACAGGTTTGTTCTGAGGATAAACATAACTGTACACCGCTCTAGGCTCCTTGGAGGCAGAGCAGGATATAAAATTTAATTAATTAATAAAAAATAAAAGGGAGTTGCTTTTTTCTTTCAGATGATCACTTTATTAATTTGTGCAGACTTAATGGATTAAGTTTTCTTTATGTTGGTGACAACCCTTGTTCTGCTTGCTTCTGAATAAGACATGACCATAACTGTTCTTTGTTTGTTGAGACAATGTCAAAGCTTGTAATTAGTTGCCTGTTCTAAGTTTAGAACACCTTTGCCTCATTAACTCTACTGTTAGTACTTCTTGCTCTTCCAACTGAGGATGAAGAACATTTCTCCCAGTAACTGGGGTGAGAGCATCTTGGCCCTGTTAGAAACTGAAGGAGATTTTATCTTCTGATGCTTCAGTTTTAATTGTTTTTGGAACAATTTTGCCCTTTAGTTTTTTCTTCCTTGATAATAAGTGGGGAAACAAGGAAAGAAAAGTGTTTTTAACAAGACTGTGAGGAGAAAAGAGTTGAGGCAGATATCTATTATGCTTTTCTATATTTCCAGATTGTTCTTTAGGATTTGAAAATCAGGAAACTTTCTCCTCCACCTTGCATGTTGTGAGAACAACCCAAAAAATCCAACTGGAACATTAGCAATTTGCACACATTACAGGTGTAAATGAATACATCACAAATTAAAAACAAGAAAATGCTCTGAAGTTATCTGAGGAGGGCAAATTGCAGTATTATTTGCAAGGACACTAAACTAGTCTAGAAAACATCTGATCTACAAAGTTGTAACGCAGCCCACTAGTCATGTATTGTGGTCTGTCAAGTGCTTGACAATCCTATTTCTTCAGACCTAATCTTATTTCTGCAGACCATGGCAGACGGTGGGCGGGTTCACACATAATGCCAGCAGATAGGTACAGAAGAACTTCTGGCTCTTGGTAGGTACACACTGCTTCCTGCTGCTGCTTCTCTGCTGTGCAAACCCAGAAATGTTGGGTAGAGAATGTCAGGTAACCTTACCTCTTTCCAACATTCTCTTCCCAACTTCATAAGTTGGTTAGAGATGTCAGGTAAATGTCAGGCAGAGGTAGGCATCAAACCTTCTCCACCCAACATTTCCAGGTTTGCATGACATGGAAGCAGCAGCTGTAGTGGGGACATACGGCCACCGGGAACTGGTGGCTCTTCTGTAATTATTTGCTGCTATTATGTGTTAACCCACTCAGTGAAAGAGGGGTTTTTCAAGGCCTTGAGGCAGAAAACATGGCTGGTGGACACGATTCACTTGTGGGTTACAAGTTGCATAATCCAACTGTAAACAAAGTGTGATTCAGCAGTGGAACAGTTCATTCTTGATCTAGAAGATTTGGGTTCAACTACAGACTCTCAGGGTAACCGCAGGGAATTCATTGGCTGGTATCCAAACCAATAAGGCACGCTTCCTCATTCTTGTGACTGTTCCTCCAGAGCACTCAAAGGTTGGGTTCCTCCACAGTGGCACTCCATTAGGCACATAACCGCTGCTACTGAAATATTTTCCTCCTCTGCTCATTTGTGGTCAGGGAGACTGGATCCCACACATTATTTTCAGTCTCAGTTTCTTATTGAAATGTTAATGGCCTACTTGAGGATAGATCTTATGAGACTTATGACTTTCAGCGCCCTCCTTTCTTTTTCCATTTCTGAACTGGGCCTTAGAGATTATTCACAAATTTTATTTTCTAGTCAGAGGATGTGTTATATTTATTTAACATACTTATCTCACCTTTCCAACTACATTCAAAACAGCTTATAGCCCCCATTAAAAACATAAGAATAATAACCCAAATAGGCTAAAAGAGATCAGGAGTAAGCAGTGTGATAAAATAAAAGCTCTGAGATCTGCTCTAACAGGTTAAAGGCTAGGTTTTCAGAAGGTGATGGATGCAGGAAACAACAAGGGTGAGTTGGATCATTTTCATGTGTTTGGATGCCTATGAAACGTAATGCATACTTCTCAGTTCTGGACAACAAAATGAGCACAGGCCTTCTTACTGAGAGACAATTGTAAAAAGAAAATCAAATGCGGTTTGACACTGACAGGGAGAAATGTTCAAGAAGAATGATATATGATGTGTAAATAATGCAACACACCTTGTTCCAATGGAAATTTGCATGCATATTGGCGCTCTGTGGTATTCCTCCCCACCCCCGTCCGCGTCCCCATGTTCTCAGGAGTAGCCAAAAATCAATTAACAACAGGACCTAGGCTTAGAAACCTTGCATAACAGCATCAAAATTCAGATTTGCATTGCAAACACTGAGGAGCTTCACACAAACAGTGTGATGCGCTGGGAGGAGGTTTGCGGGAAGAGCGGCTTTGACCCACTCTCCCCACAGACAATCACGTACCCATCACTGGGTGGACAGATCCCCCACCCAGATGAGTGGCAGCTGGAATCCCGTGTTCCAGTGTCTCGCTCGGCAGTTCCGGGGGCCAGGTGAAGGAAAGCACTTTTGCAAGGCATCCTGCCCCCCAGAGCCTCAGTAATGCACCACTTGAGTGCACGGTGCATTCCTGGGATCCGCCCCCACCCCTGAGTGTGTCTGCCATGGCTGCAAGTAGCCATGGCAGACACACGACTAACAAATGAGGTTAACGGAGTGCTTGCTCCCTTAAACTTTTTAAAGAGGGTGGCTATTAGGCGGGCTTGCCGCCGTGGAGCCACTGGGCTCACCCTCAAGCCTGTTGGTTCTCATGAGCTGCAGAAACCGGGCTGGGTTCCCTTAGCCCGGTAGGGGTGTCCACGGAACCGCAGAACTGTGGTCTGGCACTGGGGTGGGGGGTTCCTTTAAGAGTGGGGGGAGGGTTTACTTACCCCTCCTGCCGCTTTCCCCCTCCAGCGCCCGTAGTTTTGTTAGTATTGGGGCAGCAGGATACCTCCCTGCCACCCCTTCCCTCGTTTGGCTGGAAAAGGCTTCAATAAGCCTTTTGCACACGTCGCGGCCCAGCCCACCACCAGCACCGAGCAGCTGGAGAGACGCAGCTGCCTGTGCACGCCCAGGTCTGGCAGCACCAGCTGCCGTGAGCAGCGCTGGATCTCCGTCCGGCTGAGCGCAGCACGGGGCGGAAGCGGAGGAATTGCCTCGGGAGAAGCCGCCTCATCGGTGGGGCGCTCATGGAAGGGAAGCCCTGCCGCGTTTCCCATCGCCATCGCCTCAGCTGTGGCGGGGGAGAGAAAGTGTGCACGAGAGGCTGAGGAGTCCGGAGGGAGGGAGAAGAAGCTGCCACTGCCAAGGAGTCCTGGCCCCTTCCGCCTCCGGGAAAGCCCCGAGTGGAGGAGGGAAGCCCTCCCCTCCCCTGCGCAAGCACCGCCTGAGCTCCTCTGGCTCGGCCTCCTCCGTGCCGCCGCCATCATCATGGCTGCTTCCCCAGACAAGTACTCGGTGCTGCTGCCCACCTACAACAAGCACGAGAACCTGCCGCTCATTGTGTGGCTGCTGGTGCGCAGCTTCCAGCAAAGGTGACTGGCTGACTTGACTGACTGGTGGTGGGTGGTGGTGGGACAGACAGTTCTCACATCTCTGCACATCACGGAGACGTGAAGCGCGCATGCGATGTGCGCACGCGCAAAAGCCTTATTGAAGCCTTTTCCAGCCAAACAAGGGAGTGGCGGCAGGGAGGTATCCTGCTGCCCCAATACTAACAAAACTACGGGTGCCGGAGGGGGAAAGTGGTCGGAGGGGTAAGTAAACCCTCCTCCCACTCTTAAAGGAACCCCCCACCCCAAATCACCCGAACCGCCCATGTCCAGACCGGTCCGGAGGCCTGTAGAATGGCCTCCGGACTGGTCTGGGCACATCATTATAGCCCAGTTCCTGCTGGTCGTGAGAATAGCTTTGCTGTTTTTCAATAGCTTCTAACAACTACAGACTCCTAGGATGCCTTTTGAGACCATTAACAGTCATGTCATAAAGAGTGTTATGACCCTGTCTCCTGAATATAGCAATGTAAGAAATGTTAACAGTGGATATTGATTTGTTTAGTTTTGTATCCTGTCTACTAACCAACCTTTCTCA
Source organism: Hemicordylus capensis (assembly GCF_027244095.1). Classification (NCBI taxonomy): domain Eukaryota; kingdom Metazoa; phylum Chordata; class Lepidosauria; order Squamata; family Cordylidae; genus Hemicordylus; species Hemicordylus capensis. The sequence goes on from NC_069658.1 coordinate 66,017,209, forward strand.
AGGTGGCTATGTGGAGTTTAGATAACAGGCTTAGTTTGTCCCATGAATACCTTGTGACTACGAAGTGTAACGTTATGATATGTTGTGCTTAAGAAAGTAAAACAGATAATGCAAGACTAAATGGGGTTGTCTTTGTTTCTTCTACTGGTGGATTTCACAAATATTACTCTCATTCTACTATAACTCCTGGAAGTTACTCATCCATTTCACAATCTAATATTTCCTGAGTTGCCCACATCACTTTTAAAGAAGAATTTCAGGATTTTAGAAAATATTAGGTATGGATTATATTTACAGAAGATATTCCCAGTTCAGATGGGAAACTATTCTCACTATTTGAACAAGTCCCAGAGAGCCACAAGCTCACACACTTCCCCTCTCCTTCTCCTTGGTGCACCAGGGACTTCTACACACAGCAGGCTTTACACACAGGGACTTTTACACTCAACAGGTGAGTCCACTGTACTGGGAGGCTTTACTGTGAACTCAAAATGTCCCCCAAAACCAACACAAATAGTGGATTGTTTTTACCCTGGATATAAATTGAGTTACACTCTAATGCTCAGTGAAAAACCTGAATGGTGTGTGAATTGTTACGATAACTCACAGGGACTTTGGGGTAAATCTGGCTATGTGAATGCACCCCCTCCATTCCAGAGAAGATGTGAGTTTAAGGGCTTTAAAAGCCCTGTGTAAAAAACTTCTTGGAGACGATTGCTTCTGCTTTCAGTTTTAAATTAATCATGTCATCTAAACTCTGGGAACCAGAGTTAATTTTAATTAATTAAGGTTTCTTCATCATTTGGGTGAAGAACCTTCATTCCCTGAGTTTGGACAACAAATAAAGCTGTGGTTAGTTTAAAATCAAAAGCAGAAGTTTCATTCTCCTACTTAGGCCAAGCGGGGAGGGGAGAGGTGAATCAGGACTCATTCAAGTCGTGGGATATTGTGGGGAAGATGGCAAGACAGGTCTTAGAGTGAAACCATGGTTTCCTATTATGTCTCAAGTGAGCCAGTTTAGTAGTAACTCTATAAAGCTGGAATTCCATGCACATCTACTTGGGGCGGGGGGTGGGGAATTCATTGAACTCAGTGGGATTTACTTTTGAGCAAATGTGCACAGGATTGTGCTGCACATTCTTCAATAGACTACAGACAAAAGAAATGAAGAGCATCGGCCAATTCACTCAAATTTCACTTTAACATTGAGCTAACTGAAGGAGTGGAGGCCTGTGAACTCTGAGGTCACACAGAGTTCATTAGGTCATAGGCTATTCTATATTTTTGAATAGGGGAGAAATTTCTATTCATTGCATTGAGACAGGTTAAAATCTTTAAAAAATTATAAAACAAAAATCATGAGCCCCACCGGCTTGGGGCTGCTGGGGGGAATTATGGCACAGGATGCCTTGCCCCCAAACCCATTTTGGTGCCCAGCAACCCCCCAGAGGGGCAATTGGGGAATCCTCAATTCCCCATTTTTCCCTTTGGGGGGGAATTTAAAAAAAGAAAAGAAAAACCTTCCCAAAAAATCATTCAAAATTACAAGAGTGTCAGATTGCTTTGGGGTTCAGTTGGTGGTAGGCACCTCTGGGTGCTCTGAATGGGGAATAATGAGTCAGTTCAAGTCCCCATTATACCCTGTGTAGAACCTCTTAGAACTGGTAGAACTGAAATTTGAGTTGGGTTCGAATTTGACCAAACTGGGTGGGGGGTTGAGCAAAACCAAAACCGAACCTACCCACCCTGGTTCTAATTCAAACCACACAGACCAAGCTGGTTTTGTGCACACCCCTAGTTATTTTCTCCCAAAGAATCACATTTTCTTTCATTTTACAAGCAACAGAGACCTCACAGTATTCCAAAGGCAAGAAGCAAGCATGTGTAACAAGGTGTTACAGCCCAGTTTTTTCTAAAAACATTGAAGCTATTCACACGACCAGGAGAAATCAGGCGAAGGGAGCCTAGCCCGATTTCTCCTGTCGTCTGCTGCCACGGGAGCCGTGCTGCTCCGTACAGCAAACCACGTAAAGTACCCCTCTCCTTCAATGAAGTTAGTGGAGCTAGCGCTCCACTAACCCCATTTGGTTGCTCATGTGCTGCCACTGCGTGGCTCCACGCCATGACAACACACGAGGATAGCCCTGCCAGGAGGCAGCAAACAGCCTCCTGGGCTCAGGGGGTCTTTCCAGGATGCCCTGCATGCTCGCATGGGGCATCCTGGGACTCCTGGGGCCTGCGTGGCCCTTGATCCCTGCAGCCCTCGCTGGCTCCCTCATGGAGCCGTCAGCTGTGTGAGTGGCCGATCTGGCTGCCTGGCTATGAGCGGCTGCTCGGCTGCGGGGAGAACAGGCTAAGCCCACTCTCCCCGCAGAACCCTGTCAGGTGCGTCACACGTGTCATGTGAAGCGCCTCATTATCTCCCCATGTTGGGCTCACCTCCTTACCTCAGGTGGCCATTTGGCTACCCCACTATGACATGTGGGGAAAGAAGGGCTTTGCAAGCAGGTAATGCTAGGAAAGGCATTTTGTTGGTGAGTGCTGATTATTTTCCGCACCAGTTAATATCTCTGGATGCATTGCAGGCAGCTGCCTAATCGTTTTTCAAACTTCACCCCAACACCTCCCTCCCACCCATTAGCAACACATTAATTGATTTTTTTTAAGTGGATAAAAGCTTGGTTCTTCTCAACCCTTATGAAATGCAACTTGAATTTGTGAAAAGGGACACCCTGCCATTCCCTCCCACAGTCTTCATCCTCAGGGACAGTTACGGGAGAGAATACTGACAAATAACAAATAGACTAGACAAAAGGCTGAGATTGTTGCATGTGGTTAATCTTCAGGGTCTTAAAGCACAGAAGCAACCGGGAGTTATTCACACATGGCTTCATGCTGCGGGGTAAATGTTGAGCAAAGCCACTTCGAATTGCACTGGAGGCATCTGAGGGAAGCAGCCCCTCCCTTTCACTATCTGGTTTGCTTTTGATGCAGGTTCACATTGCATGCCTTTGTGTTTTCCTTCTAGCCAATGGGGAGAGAGCAAGCAAAGGAGAGCTCCTTGGTTAGGAACACAATGAGTCTACATCAGCGTTTTAAAAACCTGGAAATACATCAAGATAAGCTAGAATTTGGAAGACAAAGCCTGATTTGTGTATGGAGTGTTTACCAAAATCTCAGATGGACTTCAGGGTAAGTTTGGCTGGTGTGTGAATGCACACAATCTCTTCTGGAGGAGTTTCAGGGTAACAGCCCTGTCTGTAAAAGCTCCAGCAGAAATAAGGACTGTCATGGGAGGGAGAATGGGAGAAATGAGGGGGAACACCGGGGACGTAAAGAGAACAGCAGAAAGAGAAACTAAGAGAAAAAGAGTGAGGACAATGTTCAGGGGCGGGGGGGGGATAAGAATGCAGTTTGATAGGGGAGAGGAAAAACAGACAAGAGAAGGCAAGAAGTGTTAGAAGTGAAAGACTTTGCGCTGTCTCTTGTCTCAGTGACATAGGAGGACAGACTAGTGAGTCAGAGGGCTAGAGGGTCAAGACATTGGTCATCCCTTCTCTACTGCTCTGACACTATCCCTTTGGAATGTAGATTGCTACTCTCAGGGACACTTCCTTCCTCTCTCCCATCTCTTCCTGTTCCTTCTACCTTGCAACATGCAAGCTCCTCTCTCCCTGCACCATATGTGCAGAGAAGATGCAGAATCCATCTGCATCCAGCTACTGAGAGATTAGAGATCCTAACTCCTCACTTTCCTATCTAGAATGGAGTTCTTTAATAAATGCCATATATATTGATTTGAAACTATGAACTGGCTCCAAGTTACTTTACTCTCAGCATACACGCACGCCTAACCAAATTCCGCTGTGTTGTGCCTCTGTGCTCTCTGCTATAATGAAAAAGGGATTCGCTTACCAGAGAGAATTCCCAACAAGAAGGTCAGATTTTGAAGGAAAGATGGAATGAGAGGAAAAGAAAGGGGGAGGGGAGCCCAAAGAGAAGATCACTGTCAATGTAGCAATGGGATGCACAGGAGAAGGGCAAGGAGCAGTCTCTAGTTGCTGCTGATGTCACCAGCACTCAGCCACTTAATGCATGAGGGAGGTGAGAGCGAGATCTGAGAGGCAGCTGCTCGGCTCCAGGCGACCATGGTTCCTGCCTGCCGGTTGCTGCTGCCTCACACTCATTCCCCCTCGCCTGAGACTTGGCGCACCCTGAATGGCCAGGCAGAAGCAGCCATCTGCTCGGCAGCCTTCTCAACCAGCTCGACAGCACCATTGCCATGTGCACCAAGCCTGGCTGGATTGTTCTGCAGGCAGGGAGGCTGGCAGGCAACAGCACAGCCAGCCCTCACTGCCCTGCCATCATCTGGGAGTCTCACGAGTCACACCGGAGCTTGCAGGAGAGAGGCAATATGGTGGCAGGGGGAAAAGATGGCACTAGGGAAGGCGGTAAGGTGACAATTGAAGCAGACATTCCAGTGCAGGGCAAGACTGTGCGGCTGCTGGAATTGGCTGATCGGGTAGCTAAACTTTTGTGCGTGGGTGCGCATCTGCGCAGCTTAGAGGGAACACAACTGGGAAGCCAAATGTTGCATGTAGGGATCTGAGAGGCTTGCTGACTCTAACACGTAGGCAGATCCAGAAAGAAGAACTGGATGGTTTAAACACCTAAGTGAGGAAAACGAGAATGTGCAGAAAGGAGGAGAGCTGGTCTTGTGGTAGCAAGCATGACTTGTCCCCTTAGCTAAGCAGGGTCTGTCCTGGTTGCATATGAATGGGAGACTTGATGTGTGAGCACTGCAAGATATTCCCCACAGGGGATGGAGCTGCTCTGGGAAGAGCATCTAGGTTCCAAGTTCCCTCCCTGGCTTCTCCAAGATAGGGCTGAGAGAGATTCCTGCCTGCAACCTTGGAGAAGCTGCTGCCAGTCTGTGAAGACACTACTGAGCTAGATAGACCAATGGTCTGACTCAGTATATGGCAGTTTCCTATGTTCTTTGTTCCTAAAAACAAAAGATGTCATGGATGCCTAGTTTGAAGTGTCAGGAATGTTTCAGGGGGCCATATGGAGAGTCTATTTGGGGGTTTTCATTTCATTATTCCTTCCACATATGCAATCGTGTTTTGTACAGGTGGCCCTCGTTATCCACAGACCCGGCACCTGTGATTTAGAGTATCTGCGATAGGGCTGTGGAGACCCAACCCCGTTATTCATGGGTACAAATAAGGGTTAAAATTCACCTATACGACCTAGGTGGCCGTATATGACCTCCGAGGTCACTTCCGTCCACTCTTTTGCCAACAGAGCCATTTTGTGGCTCTTTCTTTTTTAAAAAAATCCCATGATTTTTCATGGGGAAATGGAGGAATTGGGGGTTGTGGGGGGCATTGCTGGACAGCTAGAGACCTGCATACCATGGCATGGTACGTTATTTCTGCCTTTTAATACCCCCCCCTTTTTTTTTGCCCTGCAGGAACCTAACTTCCCAATTGCAATTAACTTAAGATCTCATTTCCGTGGAAATTAGGGGAAACACAACCTCCACAGATGACAAAGGCCACCTGTATAATGATATTTAGCATTTTACAGACAACATTTAGTGGGATGTAGCTTGCCAACTCTGACTGAAGCTATTTCTGGACATCTTTCCCTCAATATTTTTCACAATATCTTTAAACAATATCAAGCCATTAACATCTGCAGGACAACTTTCAGTAATCACCTGGAGATTAATGTTACTTCCAAAGACTCCAGGTCAGTCCTGGAGAGTTGGTAATTATATGTACTATTTGATAGTAGATAGTCTGTGAAATTATTTCTTTTTTAAAAGATAATTTATTAGTTCATGTTTTGTAATAACAACAATTTAAGTAAACAGAAGAAAGTATTGCTCTTTACAATATCAAAAACTAAGATCTGGGATTTGGCAATAAATAATTACTTGTACAGAAGTTTAATTATTGCTTCCAGTTAAAGAGATTATTCAAATTTTGTGTTTTCTCTCTTACATGCAGATAGCCTGGTTTTGTACTAGGCACCTGCTGAAATTAATACAACCAAAAGTTGCAACAAACACATATAAACAACTTTGAATGAAGCAAAATGTTACTTTCAACATTAAAATTTGAAACCTGAATGGTGAAATTTAAAAAATGTTAAGGTTTGTTGTGCAATTCTCCCTTATCACCTGATCCTAGGGAGGCGGTGGATGTCCTGAATCGGAGGCTGGAGGCCATGATGGTTTGGATGTGGGCTAATAAACTGAAATTGAATCCAGACAAGATGGAGGTACTGTTGGTCAGTAGGAGAGCCAATCGAGATGAGGAGATTTTACCGGTTCTGGATGGGGTTGCACTCCCCTTGAAGGAGCAAGTATGCAGCTTGGGGGTATTAATGGACCCGGCTCTGCTTTTGGAAGCTCAGGTGGAGGAGGTGGCCAGGGGTGCCTTTGCATGGCTTCAGCTAGTGCACCAGCTCTGTCTCTTTCTCGAGAAGGTAGATCTGGCCACAGTTACCCATGCCTTAGTCACGTCAAGGCTGGATTACTGTAATGCGCTCTACGTGGGGCTGCCCTTGAAGAACACCCGGAAACTGCAGCTCGTGCAAAATGCGGCAGCTAGGGTCTTATCCGGAGCTGCCCGGTGGGAGCACATCACACCCATTTTGAAAGAGCTGCACTGGCTACCAGTTTGTTTCTGGGTCCAATTCAAGGTGCTGGTTTTGACCTTAAAAGCCCTAAACGGTTTGGGCCCGGGATACATGAGGGACTGCCTGCTTCCAAGGGTTGCTGCCCGCTTGACAAGATAATCTGAGGGGGCTTTGCTCTGGGTACCAACAATGAGTGAGGCTCAGTTGTCAGGCATGCAGGACAGGGCCTTCTCTGTTGCTGCCCCCAGACTCTGGAATGCTCTCCCAGTGGCTATTCGCTCCTTGGTCTCCATCACAGCTTTTAGAAAAAGTGTAAAATCTTGGCTTTTTGCCCAGGCATTTATTTGATTCTCTGCTGCTGCTCTTTATAGTTTTTTATTGCTTTGATGCTTTTGTTTTAAATTTTCTAATCAGATTTGTTTAATATTTTTTCCCCACTTAATATTTTAATTGTGTCTTTTTTACCATCCTGTGTTAATTTTTTTGTGTGTGTGTGCTGTAAACTGCCTTGGGATTGCTTTAATGAAAGGTGGTATATAAATTTAACAATAAATATAAATAAATAAATAAATAAAATAAAATTTCATTCCAGCTCTACTTTGACACTACCACTAATATATATGAATGCAATGGCTTTTAGAACTCTCATTTTAATTAAAAATCTTGCTTTTAATAAAGTAACTTTGCTGTTTTTCTATTAAAATAGTCCTGGAAACATCTGTGGTGAGCTCCTGCTCCTTTCATACAGAACACAGAATAATGAAAAGCCACATGTATTCAGTACACCAAGCTGAGGCATTCTAAAGGCAAGAAGTCTCTTCCATGAGCTTGTACAGTGAAATGATTATGAATTTGTGATTTAAAAAATGACCTCTTTCATATACATTTTGTTCAAGGAGGCTGCAAACAATGCAGAAGTAAGAAAAACCTTAAATGGCAAACAGCAGGTGAGGAGGATTTGGCATTACGTTTCATTTCTTTGCTTTTGTCAGTATTTAAAGTTTCCAAAATCCATTATTGACTCCATTATTGAAGGGATCTTTCTTTCTAAAAAGTTGTAATAGTTAAAATGTTTATCCTAATATCCATTTCTTCCAGGACAAGTATGCTGGTACATAATTAGCACAGAATAAAACTAATCTTTTTCATCTGCAAACATGCATTTTAAATCAGCTAAAGATTTTGCAAGGGCTCTATGTAGTCCTATCAAGTTGAGTTCTTGTCAACATCAGTTAAGGATACCTTTCTTTGTTTTGTGTAACTCATGGCCATCCTGCCCACAGTACTGATTTTAACTATTTTGAGTCAAGTACTGAGAGAAAAGCTGCTTTCGAAAACGATTCTTTCTGAGTGACTGAAGACTACTTTGCACTGATCAAAAAGCAAGACTTGATTAGTATTATGCCTGGAGTCTGGACCATGGCTATATTACTGATATTTCAATGGGCCAGTTTGGACATTATTTTTCCAACCCATGTGATTTGAGAGTGCACCGATTGTGATGCGTGTGACGGGTGGATCATCTGAACTCCTCCTCTATGTGCATTTCAAATGATCCCACCACACATTATAAAGGGACATGCTGGGAGGACACTGGTACATCTGCAAAAGAAACCATAAAGGCCACGCTCTTGGCACATCTCCCTTTAATTGCATAGACCCATTCTGGGGGGAAAGTATCAGCAGAACTGGTCCAGTGAAGTACAATAGACTTTGGCAAAAGTTATTTAGAAACATATTCTTACTTACACATACTCCAAACCTCAACGAAGAGGATGTCCACAAATGGCCTAAAGTTGTGCATCATTGTAATGTGTGTGCTAGCTCTGAGATACGCATTGTCTGGAGTACATTCAGGAAGCTTTGCCAAGTGTATGACACAGAGGGACACACTATATGATACTCAGAGACATATGCATTAGAACCCCAATTCCATATTTGGGGGAAAAATGTGGAGGGGGGCAAAGAAGGGGTTCTTAATATTTCCCCCACTTACACCTCTTTATTCTTTATTACACTTCTTTATTACACTTTATTACACTCTTTATTACACTTCTTTATTCTCCAGATTTCGTTCCCTCTAAATGAGGGTTTACAATGTATTGCCCATATCTTGAAACAAAACCTACTGGGGGAAAAGTAGTTTGGGGACCAATTTAGAGTGGAAAAGCTGTGGGCTGGGTGAAGATTTCAGTACTACCCCCTGCTACTCTTTGAGGTCATTCACACAATCAAAAACTGTTCTACCCAGGTTTGGGAGCTGTGTGTGCTCCCAATTTTTGGTTGTGTGGAAGCAAGGTAAGAGGAAAACCTGGGTAGAAGTGACTGTGTGGAATACGAGGGCAGTTCCGTGATCAGGAGAGTGGGGGCATTCCAACCTCCCAACTGCAGAAATGCCCACGGTAACTGATACAGTGTTTGCCTTTTCAGATGATTGCTGATGTATCTGTGAGCACTGCAAAGATGGGGGCAAGTGATGGGACTGGGGCGGGACTTCCTGCTTCATTTTAGATGCTGTACACAAGCACAGCATCTTTTGTTTAATGTCTAAATAGGGCTTAGATGTTAGAGGAAACTGCATGTTCATTGCACACTTGCTTGTCCCATTCACTTATTTTTATTTAATTATTTGCTCAATTTTTATACCACCCTTCCAGAAAGGCTCAGGACAGTTTACATAAAGCAGGAAATTGAGGGTGGTCTTACATTTTGTACCGAAAGGACCATGTCAGGGAGAATAGTAATTCTGCTTCCCCAATCTTGCTTTGCTGTACTTAGTAGCTTTAAGCCATTTTCTTCCTATACAGCCCACTTATGGTGGGGAAGTGGGAGTGGGGGGGTGGTCTACATTTTATACCAAGAGGAGTGTGTAGGGGAAGGGAGTGTAGTTAACCCTGTTCCCTCTCCTTCTTATCACTACTTTTAAGCAGTTTCCCCCCAGTCCAGCTCCAATACTGGAAGTGAACCACACTGGAAGAAAACTCTTAAAGCAACCAAGTGCAGCAAAGTAAGATTGTGGAAGAGGTACTCTCTTCTCTCACGTGATATTTTTGGTATTAGGTGTAGACCCTCCTCCATTCTTGCTCTATAGGTGAACAGGGCAAACACTATTTGTATATGGACAGGCCATTGCCCTGAACATCTAGCTTGGCCTCTAGAACAGAGTGGAAGAGGACAGATAAAATCTTGCTCAGGCTGCTATTAGGTTTCCAAGCAAAATACAAAGAGCTGATTTATCACCTGTTAAGATCTTAATGTCATGGGTCCAGGGTATTTAAGAGAGTGCCTCCTTTGTCATGAACCCAGTCACCTCTTAAAATAATATGGGGAGGTGTGACTATGGTTACCATGGCTTGTTTGGCAGCAGCATGGCACCGGGCCTTCTCTATAGGTGCCCCAGAGCTTTGGAATGTGCTCCTTGTCAAAATAAGGGTTTCTCCAGCTTTGGCAACCTTTAAAAAGAACCTCAAGATGCACCTGTTTTCTCAGGCTTTTAGTTAGAAATTATTTTAAACTGTGTTTAAATTGTTTTTACTCTGTAAAACAATTTTAATTGCTTTTATTCTGTGTTTATGGTTGTATTTTTAAATCATGTATACCACCTAGGGACACACATGTCAGGAGGTATATAAATATGATGAATAAATGAATAGTTTTCACAATATTAAATATGCAGCATGTGAAAATACTGACTTGATGCCAATTTTTCTCCAACTTCAACACTGAACTTCAATGTCATCTGAAAAATAAAACAAAGGAATATTTTTATTTGTTAGCAAAAAAATTTTTTAGCTAGCAACTTTTTAGAAATTGTGATTCTCCACACAGGTGGAGCTTTCAGTAGCAGTGAGCAAAGGAATATAATTCTGCAAGGTATCTCAAATCTGGATCAAGCTCAAAATCGGCATTAATTTCCTGGTAGCCTATTCCAAGATTCCCAGCCTGATTTCCACATCAAAGAGAGCACACTCTTTTAGTTAGGTTTTGAGTAGTCATCCAAACCAAGCTCTCAATTCTCCTGAGCTTTGCCCATCATTAATATTTACCCAAGTCATCAATATACATCTTTAAAAAAAACATTCATTCCTCTTCCAAAAAGAAAAAAAACTGGAGGCAACTATTAATTCTTTCTTACTTACTTTCAAACTGAAGAACATGCTTGGGGACATAACCATAGGCTGTCTCTGTTACGAGAGGAAAAACAGCAAAACCCCTGAATCATCCATGGTATCCTCTTTGATCTGAAACTTTCCTTACAGAGATTTCTTCAAGATAGTTTCTGAGGTTTTGTGTGGCTTGGGTAAAGAACCATAATGAAGACACTGTTCACTGTAGCCTCGCCTTGCTTTATAAAACCAAAAGTTTAGAAGAGAAGGCTATTCACATTAGGATGCCATCCCTTCCCATTTCATCAGTAATGGAAAAAGAGCTTCATGAGGATGACATAGGAACATAGGAAACTGCCATATACTGAGTCAGACCATTGGTCCATCTAGCTCAGTATTGTCTTCACAGACTGGCAGCGGCTTCTCCAAGGTTGCAGGCAGGAATCTCTCTCAGCCCTATCCTGGAGAAGCCAGAGAGGGAACTTGAAACCTTCTGCTCTTCCCAGAGCGGCTTCATCCCCTGAGGGGAATATCTTGCAGATATTCATCAAGTCTCCCATTCATATGCAACCAGGGCAGACCCTGCTTAGCTATGGGGACAAGTCATGCTTGCTACTACAAGACCAGCTCTCCTCCCACTATGTATTATGTATTAATAGGCTATGTATTACTATGACAATCATAGTAATACAAAGTACATAAGAACAGCCCTGCTGGATCAGGCCCAAGGCCCATCTAGTCCAGCGTCCTGTTTCACACCATGGTCTACCAGATGCAGTTGGAAGCCTACAGGCAGGAGTTGAGGGCATGCCATCTTTCCTGCTGTTACTCCCCTGCAACGGGTACTCAGAGGCATCCTGCCTTTGAGGCTAGAGGTGACCTGTAGCCCTTCAACTAGTAGCCGATGATAGACCTCTCCTCCATGAAGTTATCCAAACCTCTCCTAAAGTCATCCAGGTTGTTGGCTGTCACCACATCTTGTGGCAGAAAATCCCACAAGTTGATTATGCATTCTGTGAAAAAGTACTGCTGTTTGCTGGCCCTAAATTTCCTGGCAATCAATTTCATGGGATGACTCCTGGTTCTAGTGTTATGTGAGAGGGAGAAGAATTTCTCTCATTCCACTTTCTCCACACCATGCATGATTTTATAGACCTCTATTATGTCTCCCCGCAGTCATCTTTTTTCTAACCTAAATAGCCCCAGGTGTTGTAGCCTTGCCTCATAAGGAAGGTGTTCTAGGCCCCTGATCATATTGGTTGCCCTCTTCCGCACCTTTTCCAGTTCTACAATGTCCTTTTTAAGATATGGTGACCAGAATTGTATGCAGTACTCCTGGTGTGGCCGCACCATCGTTTTGTATAAGAGCAGTATAATATTAGCAGTTTTATTTTCAATCCCCTTCCTAATGATCTCTAGCATGAAATAGGCCTTTTCCACAGCTGCCACACATTGAGTTGAGCTGGAAGATGATATTCTTACCCTGCAGTAGTTGTTCAACATGAAAGTTGCAAGCAATGTTTTCTTCAGCTCGTTTCTCTTTTCTGTACAATGGAAATACTCATTTTATTCTGGAGAGAAAAAAGGTGCTTATGATGGAGAACGTTTGTTCAAATGTAAGCAGCTTGTTCAGTGCCACTTCCACGAGGAGAGTCAATTCCAATTCATATACAAAATAGTTATCTAACTAAAATGTCCCCTCCTATTGGGACTTTTAGTGCTTTCCCCAAAGAAGTAAGATGCATTGTAGAGCATTATCATTAGACGCCAAACTGCACATTCTCTTTAAGTGCTTCATTAGAGCTGATATGCTTTTTTTTTCTAAGTAGGAGCTGTGGTGGGGTCTGAGTTGTGTGTGGGGTCTTTAACCACCTGCCCCCACCACAATCCTGATCTGGATCACATTTACCCCACAGCTGCTATTTGCCCCAGGATGGAAGCTTTCAATTGTGCCAATGGGAGCTTTCCTCCCAGGACAAATAGCAGCCATTGGGGCCTCCAATCTATATTGGGATCGGCAGGGCATATATTTGAATCCTTCCCCCCAACATGTTGCAGTCCCCTTATGGACTACACCTCCTGAGTTCCAATTTGGAAAAAAGAACACATCAGTTTCAATGTCATGCTTAATTTAACATGCTGCTTGGGCCTAAGATATAAATACAGTAAGTGCTTCATGCAATGATACCTGAAGTGCTTCTCAATGTTCACCGGAGTTCCAGGCAGAGTAATAGAGGTTTGTATGTTGGAAAAGATCTTCCTCCTGTCCATGAGAGAGGATGGGGGAGCTCTTGTTCAACTTCCCTTCACACACTCTCATCTAGATTATTGGCTGCAGTTCTATCATATCTTATGCCAGACTCCTGCTGATTTCAGTAGGAGTCATGTGCATATCATTGGAAGCATGATTGCAGTGGATGGTAATGTTTGCTTAAGCATTAAATGGACTTTATTCATGATGATCAGCAGTGATAGTTAAATATCTCATCATGGCACTCAACCCCATCAATCAAGGCACTTGCTTTTGTAACTACTGCATAGAAATAAATTACTGTCTATTTTATGTTGTCCTAGTGGAGTGGCCCATAAAGATAAAATATTTTAAAGGAGTGCCATAAATTAGCTTTGCTGTCCTTGAATTAAACAAAAGAAGCATGAGAGAGAAAACGGTGCTCCATTCACTCCAAGTGTTAATACAAAGAAGGGATGTGACATTGCTGGTGTAAAATGCTGGAAGAACAAAGCTTGCCTTGTTGATGTTGAAATGAACATCTGTCAAATTGCTGGAACACTGGTCTAGTTTTATGAAAGCAGCTTTTACCAGGGTCCAAACAGGGGCAGGAAGGGAACGCTTTACCAGGGTCTGGAGGTCCAGAAGGCACCAGACAGGACTGCAAACCCACTACCACGAGAAAAAAAATTGGAGGTAAATTGTAGATCATGCTTGAAGGTGTTTATTCAAACTGGCTTCCCTGTATCAGTGTATTTATACGTGGTGTCCAGATCTTGTAAAATTTCCTAAAGCCTTATTCTATTCCAGATTATTCCCTTGACATATATTTGTTAATTAGCATAATCTGTTATTGTAAATGATATCCCATACAAGAGGGACTGTCTTGTTTAGTAAAAAACGTAACAAGGTGCTGGGGGGAGTAATAAGAACAGACCTTCTGGATCTGATCATAGGCCTAAGGCCTAAGCTAGTACAGCATCCTGTTTCATACAGTGAACCATCAGATGCCTCTGAGAAGCCAACAGGCAAGAAGTGAGGGCATGCCCTCTCACCTGCTGTTGCTCTCCTGCAACTGGTATTTTGAGGCATCTTGTCTTTTAGGCTGGATGTGGCCTATAGCTATCAGACTAGAAGCCATTGATAGACCTGCCCTCTGTGAATTTATCTAAACCCTTCTTAAAGCCATCCAGGCTGTTGGCTGTTAACAGGGGCGTATCTAGGGTGGGGCAGGCAGGGCATGTGCCCCGGACGCCACTTGAAGGGGGCGCCATTAAAAAAAAAAAATCAAAAATGGCCACCAAAAACAAAATGGCCACCGTGCATGTTCAAATGGCCTCTGTGAGTCCCTAGGCCATGCCAGACCTCACAGAGGCCACTTGAGCATGCGTGGAGGCCATTTTGTTTCCAGCCATTTTTTTTTTAAATTTTTTAATAGCCACCGCACATGCTCAAATGGTCCCTGTGAGGCCCTAGAGGCCAGAGGGGGTAGGGCAACCTTTGCAGACCCCCTCATGGCCTTTAGGAAGCCCCTCGAAGGGGCTACAGGTGAATTGTTTTTTAAAAAAACTAATATAATATAAGTCACTGTACACATATTCAGATTGGAACTATGTACAGAGAATCAGGGCTTGTGAATACTGAGCTGAAGCTTATGAGCTAGGATTGTATTCATTTGCTTTTACTTTGCTTCTTGTGATAAGTGAGTTAAATATGATGTTTTAATAATATGGCTATTAATGGTGAGTTTGTCTTTGAATCAGTGTGAAATCCTTAGTATTAAGGCCCACTGGGAGTTTCTTGCTCTCTTTCTCTCATTTTAACTGTCTGAAATACTAGAATATATTCCAAGCAGTGACGCAGTTTACTCTGTATATCCTTTAATTATTTTCAGAGTATCTGGGAAAAGTCAAATTCTCCATTTATTGATGCAATAGTGATGCTACAGTGCATAGTAGAGAATTAGATAGGCACTTCTGTTTAGTTTTCCAAGTATACCTCCACATAGTATTTGGGTATTTCATGAGCTCCAGCATACTGAAATTTGTAGTTTTCGAGCATTTTTTGGTCTGGCTATGTCCACTGCCATATAGTTTTTGAAATATTAAAAGATTAACAAGCTTGACTTGTATTTTTCAGCAGATATTATGGTAAAGTTATCTGAAAGGTGGGTGTCAGATGTTTGGACAGGGGGTGCAATTTCAGTGCTTGCCCTAGGTGCTATTGTCCCTAAATACGCCTCCGGCTGTTAATTATGTGCAGTGTGAAAAAGTACTTCCTTTTGTTGGTCCTAAATTTCCTAGCCTTTAGTTTCGTGGGATGACCCCTGGTTCTAGTGTTGTGAAAGAGGGAGAAAAATTTATTCTGTCCACTTTCTCTACTCCATGCATAATTTTATAAACCTCGATCATGTCTCCCCATAGTCATCTCTTTTCCAAACTAAAAAGCCCCAGATGCTATAGCTTTGCCTCACAAAGGTGCTCCAGTCTCCTGATCTTAGTTGCCCCCTTCTGTACCTTTTCCAGTTCTTCAATTTCCTTAAGATATGGTGACCAGAACTGCACTCAGTACTCCAAATGTGGCTTCACCATAGATTAATATAAGCACAATACAATATTAGCATTTTTATTTTCAGTCCCCTTCCTAATGACTCCTAGCACGGAATTGCTAATAGGCGAGGGGCCTGTTAGAATGGTCCGCCTGAAGAGGATATTGGATCCAGCAGGATTCCAAGAAGCCTTAGAGGGATTCATTGTTGGCTTTGCCAGTGATCCTGTTGATGCCCTGGTTGAGAATTGGAACAACTTGCTAACCAAGTTGTTATCTAAGAGATTGCATTCTTTTACATGATCCCCACCGAACCTTAAGATCATCTGAGGAGGTCCATCTCCAGTTGCCACCGGTTCGTCTGGTGGCAACGCAGAGGCGGGCCTTCTCTGTAGCTGCTCCTGGGCTATGGAATGCACTCCCGGCAGAAATTCGTAATTTGAGATCATTGCCGTCCTTCAGGAGAGCCCTTAAAACCTACCTATTTGGTCTGGCCTTCCAGGGTTTTAAATGATTAACTGTTTTAAATTGTTGCCCTGATTTTCAGGGTTTTTAGCTATTTTATTGGTTTTATTGTTTTAATAGTTTTTAATTGTTGATTTTTAAAATTGTTTTTATCATGCTGTGAACCACCCTGAGCCATTTTGGAAGGGCGGTATATAAATCTAATAAATAAATAATAATAAATAAACCAGGGCAGTAGACACGATTGCTCCCAAGCGACCCCTCCAACCCGCTTCAAAATTGGCTCCTTGGTATACAGAAGATCTATGAGGGCTGAAGTGGCAAGGTAGGTGACTGGAGCGCAAGTGGAGAAAGACTCGACTTGAATCCCACAGATTGCAACACAGAGCACATTTAAAGATCTATGCTCAGGTAATATGTGCGGTAAAGAAGTGGACCTTTTCTGCTTGCATTGCCTCTGCGAGTTCATGTCCAACGGAGTTGTTCAGGGTTGTGAGGGGACTAGTATCTGCCCCTGCTCCCTTGAACCAGAATTTGGAATCATCAGATACCTGCTGCAATGTGTTTAAAGCGTTTTTCGCAGATAAAATCTCCCAGATTCGGGCCGACCTAGATGGAGACTCCACTATGTATGTATGCATGCATTTAATTTATATACTGCCTAGTATAAAAATCTCTAGGCAGTGTACAGAGTTCAAACATAAAACATAACACATTTAAAATCCATAAGATAAAAATTAGATAAAAACATGTTAAAAACACATTAAAATTTAAAAATCGAATCTCAGTTGAAGGCCTGGGAAAATAAGTACATCTTCAGGATCCTCATAAAAGCAAATAGAGAAGGAGATGCTCTTATTTCAGCAGGGAGCACGTTCCAAAGCCCTGCAGCAGCCACAGAAAAGGCTCGGTCCCGAGCTGCCACCACAAAAGTTTGTGGCAACCGTAGTCGGACCTCTCCAGATGATCTTAATAGGTGACAGGGCTCACGACAGAGAAGGCACTCTCTTAAATACCCTGGACCTAAGCTGTTAAGGGCCTTATAGGTAATAACTAGCACTTTATATTTCATTCGGAAACCTATCGGCAGCCAGTGCAGTTCTTTTAGAATTGATGATATATGGTCCCTTCAGGTAAACCCAGAGACCAGTCTGGCTGCCGCATTCTGTACCAAATGTAGTTTCGGAACTACCTACAAAGGCACCCCCACCTAGAGTGCATTACAGTAGTCAAGCCTAGAGCTTACCAGCATATGTACCACTGTTTTAAGGTCACTTCTCTCCAAGAATGGACATATCTGGCGTATCAGCCGAAGCTTATAAAAAGCACTCCTGGCCACAGCCTCAACTTGAGAAACCAGGGAGAGTTTGGGATCCAGGAGCATTCCCAGACTACGGACCTGATCTCTTAGGGGAGTGTAACCCCATCCAGAACAGGCAGATCTATACCATCTCTCAGATCCCAACCCCCTAGAGATAATATTTCTGTCTTGTTTGGATTCAACTTCAGTCTGTTATCTCTCATCCAGCCCAATATTGCCTCCAGGCAGTCACTTAGGGGTGGTCATGCAATTTCCTGATGATGTTGGTATAGAGAAATTGATCTGAGTGTCATCAGCATATTGATAGCATCCCAGACCAAACTTCCTGATGATCTCTCCCAGTGGTTTCATGTAGATGTTAAAAAGCATTGGAGACAGTATGGAGCCTTGTGGAACCCCACACATCAGCTATCACTTTTCAGAGCAATAGTCTCCAAGCGACACCATCTGGAATCTGCCAGAGAGGTAGGAGCAGAACCACTGTAAAACAGTGCCACCCAAGCCCACCTCCTTCAAGCAACCCAGCAGGATACCATGGTCAATGGTATTGAAAGCCGCCAAGGGATCCAAAAGGATAAGCAGAGTCACACTCCCTCTGTCGATCGCCAATTGGGATCATCCATCAGGACGACCAAGGCAGTCTCAACCCCATAGCCCACCCGGAAACCAGTCTGGAAAGGATCTAAATAATCTGTGTCATCCAAAACTGCCTGGAACTTAGAAGCAACCACTTGCTCAATCACCTTGCCCAACCAAGGGAGATTAGAGACAGGCCTGTAATTAGCTAACTCTGAGGGATCCAAAGCAGGTTTCTTCAAAAATGGTTGGATAATAGCCTCCTTAAGACAAGGAGGCATCCTGCCCTCCACAATTAATTTGTAGGAGTGTGCACGGAACCGCCAAACTGCGGTCTGGCACTGGGGTGGGGGTGGCTTTAAGAGCGGGTGGAGGGTTTACTTACCCCTCCCGCCTCTTTCCTGTTCTGGCGCCGTATGTTTAGTAGTAATTGGGGCGGCCGGATACCTCCCTGCCGCCCCTTCCCCACTGCTGCTCTGCAAAACTCCCAGAAGTCCTTTGCACGCATGCACATCGTGTGCGCGCTTCACATCTCTATGACGTGCGCGCCCGCAAAGGACTTTTGGGAGTTTTGCAGAGCAGCAGCGGGGAAGGGGCGGCAGGGAGGTATCCGGCCGCCCCAATTACTACTAAACTTACGGCGCCAGAATGAGAAAGAGGCGGGAGGGATAAGTAAACCCTCCACCCGCTCTTAAAGCCCCCCAACCACCCGAACCGGACTGCCCAGGTCCGGACCATTCCGGACTGTTCCGGAGGCCTTTAGAATGGCCTCCGGACCAGTCCGGGCCCATCCCTATTAATTTGATGTCTGAACTAGAGGTGCCAAACAACTCCTTTTATGGGATTCGACTGGATCGGTTTCAGTTTGTGAATCCTGTTTGGAGTGGTGAGGCCTACCACTTGTTCTCTTGACCCTTGTCCATCATGCTTTGTTCTATCCAGCAGGGAGGCTGTTGTAGACAGGCTGGTGGAAATCATAAATGCTTCTCTGAGGGAAGACAGGATGCCTCTTTGTCTTAAGGAGACAATCATTAGACCTCTTCTAAAGAAGCCTGCATTAGATCCCTCAGAGTTGGGCCTGCTTCCAACCTCCATAGGCCTGTTTCCAACCTCCCATGGCTGGGCAAGGTAATTGAGAGGGTGGTGGCCTCTCAGCTCCAGGCAGTCTTGAAGGAAACTGATTATCTAGACCCATTTCAAACTGGTTTTTGGGTGGGCTATGGGGTGGAGACTGCATTGGTCGGCCTGATGGATGATCTCCAATTGGGAATTGACAGAGGAAGTGTGACTCCGTTGGTCCTTTTGGATCTCTTGGCAGCTTTCGATACTATCGACCATAGTATCCTTCTGGAACATCTGAGGGTGTTGGGGGTGGGAGGCACTGTGTTTTACAGTGGTTCCACTCCTACCTCTCAGGCAGATTCCAGATGGTGTCGATTGGAGATAGTTGCTCTTCGAAATCTGAGGTTAAGTATGGTGTCCCTGAAGGCTCCATACTCTCTCCAATGCTTTTTAACATCTACATGAAACCACTGGGAGAGATCATCAGGAGATTTGGAGCTGGGTGTTACCAGTATGCTGATGACACCCAGATCTACTTCACCATGTCAACTTCTTCAGGAGCTGGCATATCCTCCCTAAATGCCTGCCTGGAAGCAGTAATGGGCTGGATGAGGGAGAATAAACTGAAGCTGAATCCAGATAAGACGGAGGTACTTATTGTGCAGGGTCAGAACTCTAGAGACGATTTTGATCTGCCTGTTCTAGATGGGGGTCATACTTCCCCAAACGAACAGGTTCGCAGTCTGGGAGTACTTCTGGATTCACACTGCTCCCTGGTTTCTCAGGTTGAGGCGGTGGCCAGGGGTGCTCTCTATCAGCTCCGGCTGATACACCAGCTGTGCCCGTTTCTCGAGATCAATGACCTCAAAACAGTGGTACATCTGCTGGTAAGCTCCAGACTTGACTTTTGTAATGTTCTCTATGTGGGGCTGCCTTTGTACGTTGTCTGGAAACTTCAGTTGGTTCAGAATGCGGCAGCCAGGTTGGTCTCTGGGTCATCTTGGAGAGACCACCTTACTCCTTTACTGATGGAGCTACACTGGCTGCCAATAGGTTTCTGGACAAAATACAAAGCCCTAAACAGCCTAGGCCCTGGGTATTTAAGAGAGCGTCTTCTTCACTACGAGCCCCACTGCCCATTGAGGTCATCTGAGGAGTTCTGTCTCCAGTTACCACCAACTTGTTTGGTGGCTACACAGAGACGAGCCTTCTCGGTCACTGCCCCGAGATTGTGGAATGCGCTCCCTGTTGAGATACAATCCTCTTGGTAGTCCTCTTGTCTTTTTTGTGTGTTTTCTTTCTTTCTTTCCCCCCTTTTTTCTTTTTGTGTGTGCATGTGTGTATCTTATGCTGTGAAAAATTGAATAAAAATAAAATTTAATAAAAATTGAATAAAATTGAATAAATTTTTTTTAAAAAGAGATACAATCCTCCCTATCTCTGGCAATTTTTAAAAAGCACCTGAAAACCCATCTTTTCATCCAAGCTTTCTCTGCTTTTTAAAATTGTCTGTTTTAATTTTATGGTTGATTTTAAACTGTTGATTTGTTTTAACTTTTATATGTGTTTTAATTGTTTTATGTTAACCGCCCAGAGACAAAGGTTTGGGCGGTATATAAGTTTGATGAATGAATGAATGAATGAATGAATGAATGAATGAATAAAATAAAATAAAATTGGCCCTTTTCATAGCTGTCATGCATTGAGTTGACACTTCCAACGATCTGTCCACAACAACCCCAAGATCTCTCTCCTGGTCAGTTATTGACAGCTCAAATCCCCAGCAGTGTACATGTGACATTGGGGTTTTGTTTTGTTTTGGCCCCAATATGCATCACTTTACACTTGCTTACATTGAACCATATTTGCCATTTTGTTCCCCATTCACCCAGTTTGGAGAGATTCTTTTGGAGCTCCTCATAATCTCTTTTGGATTTTGCTGCCCTGAATAGTTTAATGTCATCTACAAAGCAACATTCTGCTAATCAAAATCTGCAAAGCAATATTCAGCCCAATAGATTTGGAGTTGGCCCATAAGTTAGGGCTAGTGACATTGAAACCCAAGTCAATACACAAACCAAATTTCCTCTTCTATTCCAAGAATTTGGCCTGTTGGCTGAAGTGAACAGGCCAAAGAGTTTACACTGAAGTCAGACACTAACCCCTTTCCAGTGAGCATTCAACAAGTCCCTGTTCCACTTCTGGGACAATTTAAGAGACATGTGGCTGGGATAATTAAGTCTGGAGTTATAGGGCCTGTTGATGAATCCATTGACTGGTATCATCCAACGGTGGCAGGGGCGTAGCAAGGTTGGAGTGGGCCCAGAGACAAGAGTTTAAAATGGGCCCCCCACCCCACTGAAGTTCAGCTCAAAAGTTCTGTAAATTGCTGAAGGGAATTCTTGAGGAGCCACCAAGTACAAAAAAGGTTTAAATAAAAGATAACTCATACTGAAAGGTCACCTGTAGAGACAGCAACTGCTTTCCATCAGTCTCTCTTTGGACTCATAATATTATTCATATGTCTAGTAAATAAATACCAGTCCAGTGCAGCATTTATAAGCGAAGTGAGGTATAATGTGTAGTGGTTATAGAGTGCTTAGAGAGCCAGTGTAGTGTAGTGGTTAGAGTGCTGGACTAGGACAGGAGAGACCTGAGTTCAAATCCCCATTCAGCCAAGAGACTTGCTGGGTGACTCTGGGCCAGTCACTTCGCTCTCAGCCTAACCTGCTTCACAGGGTTGTTGTGAGGAGAAACCTAAGTATGTAGTACACTGCTCTGGGCTCCTTGGAGGGATATTAAAAATGATTAAAAATCATCATCATCATCCCAAAATGCGGGCAGCATCACTTTTCAGGGGAGGTTTGTTTACACAGCCTGTTTTGCAAAGCAAGGAGAAAATGCTGGCTTTCCCAGTTCTCGTTTTCCAGGAAAACGACCGGCCACATTTGTTGTGTTGTCTTGTGGGGGGTGCGGTTGGCTGGCTGGCTGCTTGGTTTTTTGGCGGAGATTCCTTTGTGCGTGCACCCTCCCCCCCTCCCCAAGGCTTTCCCTTTCCCTGCCAGCCTGCTTGAGCAGAGCAGCCTTCTGCTGAGTGGCATGAAGTTTCCATCCAGTTCTAGAAGCGCGCCGCTGCCTCTCCTTGCCTGCCTGCCACAAAAGAGAGAAGCTAGTCCTTGCCTCGAGGTAGCAGCTTCGGGAAGAGTTCCCGGCTCCTCGAGCAGCTCTCCCTACTAGCAGCTGCCTGCCTCCTCACCCCTTGCAGCCCCGCTTCTCTTGCTCTGGCCACCCCCTTCTCCTACCAGCCCACTCTTCTCCTCCTGCTGGTCTCTCCCTTTCCCTGCCAGCTCCTCCATGACGCCCCTGGCGTGTGTGCCCTGCTCGTCTGCTCCTTGCCTTCCATGCACGCCATGCTCGCGCGCGTTGCTGCCCCTCTCCTCGGCTGCCAGCACTGCTGGCAGTGGAGTTCCTGCAGCCCATCTCCGCGCACTGGTTGCTCGCTGCGAGGGGAAGCCGAGAGAGGAAAGCCGCCCTGCCTCCGCCTCGCTCCCCCAGGCAAGAAGCCTCGGAAAAGGAGAATGCAGCCGACTCAAAGGCGTGTCTAGGTGTTGCTGCTGGAGGAGGCGAAGCAGGGGGAGCACTGAGGAGAGCTGTGGAGTTTCAACGGAGGAGGAGCCTACAAGGGGAAAGGGTGGAGAGGGAGGGAGGGACGGCAAGGAAATATGGCACGCACGCTCGCACGCATGGAGGAAAAGAAAAAAGAAAATAATTCAAACTGAAGGCGCTTCAATGCGGCAGGCGCTGGGTGGGGGGAGGCAAGTGACATGTCTCTGGAGGGTCCCCCAGAGGCCAGGGCCCCTAGACAGCTGCCTCCCCTTGCCTGATCATTGTTATGCCCCTGAACGGTGGTTGTAGGCAGTTGTGGCCCAGGCCCCTGTGGCACCTGAGGTGGGGGAACAATATGCCCCCTCTTCCTGCAGCATGCAAAGCATGGCCAAAGATTCCCACCCCTCTTGTGTACACACACACACACACACACACACACACACACACACCTCCTTCCACCCCTTCTTTACTTTTGCTCTCTTCCTCCTTCCATACCAGTGCCCAGCCTGACACATTCTTCCTTCCTCCCCTTTCTCAGTAACCAGCCACCCCATCACATCTGTCTTTCTATCTCTCTCTCTCTCTCCTATCCATCCATCCATCCATCCATCCATCCACCCACACACACACCATAGGCCAGCCCAGCCCACCTTCTCCATTCACCTGCCTCCCCAGCAGCAGTGTGAACTGGAGCAGGAGGAGGAAGTGTCTTGAGCCAGCAAGATGAGTACTGGCCTAGAGTATCTCCACAGAAATACTCTGGGGGACTCTAGCAGGGGTGGGCCTTCCATGAGGCGAGGAGGTGAGATGATGGCTGCTTAGAACAGCAGATTTGTAGAGTGCTGGCAAGATGGCAAAATAGCCACCACTACCTCACCTGTCTCCTCCCACAATGGGAGATCTTGCTGAATGGTGCCCCATTCCAGGTTGGCCCACTCCTACGCTAGGCATTTTCCTGACCCAGGTACACTTCCTTCTGCTCCCTTTGCCCAGAGAAGGGATGGAGGTGGCAGAGGAGGGCCAACTTGTCAGGGGACCATATTCAGAGATACTATTTAATCTGCGTTGGCTTCTAGTTCCTTTCCAAGCCCAATTCAAAGTTCTGGTTATAAACTTTAAAAGTCCTAAATGGTTTGGATCGAGGGAGTCTAACTTCTTGACATGATTATGCCCACTCCCTGGGTTATTCAGAGAATGCTGAAGAACCCTGCCCCATCACCATCTGAAGTTAGACTGGTAAGCAGGTGGGACAGTGCCTTTTTGATGGTGGCACCTAGGTCCTGGGACTCCCTTCCATGATTGGTCTGTCTGGTCCTTCCTCATTTTGCCTTTAGGCAGCTTGTAAAGACCACCCTATTTCTCTTTGTGTTTTTTTGATGATTTATTTCTTGTTGGAATATATTAAGTAGTCAGCTTCTGTTATGGTTTATATCTTAGTTTATGAATTGAGATGTTTTGATTTTAATTGTATCTTGTTTGTAATTATTGTGATCTTCTTTGAGGGCTGGAGAATGCCACAGGACTGCCATTATAAATCTTGCGAACTCGGTCTCCAGCTGCCACTGGTGTGTCTGGTGATGACTCAGGATAAGACTTTATCTGTAGCTGCTCCTGGGTTGTGGAATGCACTCCCAGCCCCTGCAGAAATGCATGGTTTAGAAACATTACTGGCCTTTAAAGAGAGCCTGTAAAACGTTTTTTTGTTTTTTTTTGGGGGGGGGGTGTTCTGGCCTTCCAGGGTTTTTAAATTGTTTAAATAGTTGTAACTGTTTTAAACTGTGTTTTAATTTTTTTAGATTGTTTATAGTTTTAAGTTTGATTTTTAAATGATTATATTTTGTTTTGGTTTTGTAAACCACCCAGAGCTGTTGGATGGGGTAGTATAGATGTAATAAGTAAGTAAGTAAATACAAAAACACTGCCTGACATCTTGACTATGCAGCATGTGTGCTTCTAAGAGCACTAATGCAGCAATAGTACATGTGCTCATTCCAATGCTTCTGAAGCATGAGCACTTTTGGACAAGAGCACGAATACTTTTGGAGCTCTCCTGTACTCCAGAAGAGTGGAAACATGTCATTGTGAGTCAGCAACATGTTTCTGCTTTAACAAAGTGCTTCCAGAGCAGGGGAGAGGTCTAAACGCATTTGCACTCTTGTGCAAAAGTGCCTGAAAATAGCAATCATTCTTCTTCTCTATACATGAGGATTACATCACGCAGTTATCTTGCATCTTGAACAATTGCTTTGGATCACTGGACCTCTACAAGCACTGTGAAAAACGTTCATTATTTGAGTTCTACAAGAACTGTAAAAGATGTTTACTATTTGGGACTTTTAAGGTTTCATTTTAAATTTTCTATATGAGAGTATTAATATGTAAAACAATTGTTACATGCTATTTCAGAATTTACTATGTTACATTTTATGGTAATTATTCTTTCTTTATTGAAGTATTAAATGAGTATTTCTTAATGTATTTGGTTTTCTGGTGTAGATTGGGTTTAGCCATTATTCTTAACAGAGTCTTTTCTCTCTATACCATTTGACAGTAGACAATGGGAACAGCTCAACTATTTGCATGTTCCTGTTTGTCAAAGGGATTCGACTTGTAGATTTGTCAAGCAATTTACTTGGAAAACTTGCTTCTTGCCCTAAGAAAGTGGCTGTTACAATATTAAAACCCAAGGCAAAACCCCACAATACTCTCTAATCCCAGTTTTTAACTTTTGTCAGATTTAATTTATCAAAGTAAAATTCTTACAAAGCACTTGACTTTTAGTATGGAATTATATGATTTTTCATCACAGCATTTTATTTCCTTTGCAGCCTTTACTATTTGTAGGCCACAATCACTGACCTCTCTGAATGGGGACAAATTCACCTTTTTATGATGTAGAAACTGATGACAGAGAACTCTGAAGTAGTTCTTGTACACATTCTGCCAGAGGAGGTGTGCCAAATATCAGTCCTTAAGTTGAAAGAAATCTTTTTTCAAGTCAGGCTACTTTTTATATGGTAATCAGCAAAGTTCCAATTCACTGAAAAATGTGAACTGTGCTTTTTAAAAAATGAATATTGATGATGGTTCTTCATTCTACTAATTTTACTTTCCCCTCACTAGGTGACCCCAACATAACATTTAAAATTCTTCATTAGATTGCTAAATGAGAACTTGTGAGTTGCTTTCAGCATAATATTACACATTCCTGGACTGGATTTTGCAAGGTATCCATATGCATTTATACACAGAAAGTGGGGATTAATCACACCATTTTTCTAGATATTTGCTAACAGCCACAGCTTTGTTGTCTTTCAAAGGATATCCATGGAGGTTAAGCCGATCAATCAGGGGTGGAGCAACCATTGTGTGAACAGGTTCAAAGAACCCAGGCCGCTGTGCTCAGGGGCTACGCCTCACACCCCAGCCATGCTCCCTGCTTCTAACGTCAACAACAACAAATATTTATGTACTGCTTTTCAACAAAAGTTTGCAAAGCGGTTTGCACAGAGAAATAATAAATGAATTTCCCCTTCAAACAAACTAACAGGAAGAGGGGAGTTTTGCAGGGGCTGTTTCTCTTTAAGGGGTAGGTCTTAGTCTCTCTATCTCTCTGTGTGTTACTTGTTAGGGTTACTTGTTAGGGTTAAGATATCAAAGGGCTAGGAGTTCTTAGGGTTACCTAAAGGCAGTGTTTACTCAGTGGTGGGGGTGGAGTCAGCTAGGGCTGGGAGAGGCCCACATTCCCTTCCTGTGACTCACATCCTGTGTGACAGTTGGAAGGCTACTTTACATATGAGGTGAAGGCCCGAGAGCATAGCGAACAGGGATAGCAAACAGGACATAGGAGTTTTGCAGGAGTATAGCGGGAAGTGTGCGGGGGAGCCTGAAACAAGCCCCTGCGATCACAAGGAGCCTGGTGGAGAAGAGAACGTAAGTTTATATCCCTCCCTCATATCCCTCATATTCTTGGGAAAGACTGTTTGGACAGTTAAATAGTTGACCATTACAGCTGAGACCTATCCTAATAAACTATCTAATAAATGGACAATAAGCTCCCTAAATACTGTAAACAGCCAACCAAAACAGTATGAAGATAGAAGGTCAGCAGGGGAAGGGGCACTTCCCAGTGTATTGCACAGAGTGCCACATGTACGACTATTTGCTCCATGGGCAGAAGTCATGGGTGTGTGCTCGGTGCAAGTTGCTCCTGGCTCTCAGGGAACAAATCCGTTCTCTTGAGACCAAGGTGGCGGATCTGGAGAAGCTCAGAGAGACAGAGAGGCATGTGGACGAGACCTTCAGGGATGTGATAGAGGCATCCCACTCCAGGGCTGGTAGCTCCTCTGCTGTCAGGGAGAATGAAGGTCTTGGGCAAGGAGGACATCGGTCTGAGGAAGAGTGAAATGCTCCTTTAGAAGGGACCCCTTCTGTGGATGATGAGCCCATATCCTCTCGCACAAGGGATACTCCTCTGGGGGGGGCCTCCTTGTAGTGGGTGATTCGATCATTAGAGGGATAGAGAGATGGGTTTGTGACCCGTGTGTTGACCGCACAGTGACTTGCCTGCCTGGTGCGAAGGTTGCGGACATTACGCAGCGTCTAGACAGGCTCCTAGGCAGTGCTGGGGAGGAGACAGCTGTCATGGTGCACGTCGGCACCAACGATGTGGGGAAATGCAGTCGGGAGGTCCTGGAAGCCAAATTTAGGCTGATAGGTAGCATTTTGAAGTCCAGGACCCCCAAGGTAGCATTCTCAGAAATGCTACCTGTTCCACGCGCAAGTACAGTGAGACAGGCAGAGCTGAGGGGCTTCAATGCGTGGATGAGACATTGGTGCTGGGAGGAGGGGTTTAGATTTGTTAGGCACTGGGACACATTTTGGGGCAAGCAAGGCCTGTACGAAAGGGACAGGCTGCACTTGAACCAAGATGGAACCAGACTGCTGGCGCTTAAAATCAAAAAGGTTGCAGAGCAGCTTTTAAAATGACACCTGGGGAACAGCCGATGGGAGCTGGGCAGTATTCCGATTGGCAAAAGCCATCCTTTAAAGTGTGAGGCTGCAAAGAATTCAAATATAACAGAAGGGGACAGAGCAGAACCGCATAAAGAGCAGACGGGAGCCTGTGCCAGCAGGTCAAAGAGTCAAAAGAATAGCATACATCAGGGGAGAGAATCAGTGTATAGGTGCTTGTATGCCAATGCCAGAAGCCTCTGAGCCAAGATGGGTGAGCTGGAGTGCTTGGTTGCTAACGCAGAAATAGACATAGTGGGCATAACAGAAACATGGTGGAACAGTGAGAACCAGTGGGACACTGTTATCCCTGGGTATAAACTCTATAGAAAGGACAGGGAGGGATGCCTTGGAGGAGCGGTAGCACTGTATGTTAAAGAAGGGATAGAATCTAACAAGCTAGAAAACCTAAGTGGACTGGAGTCCTCCACAGAAACCCTGTGGGTGACTATACAAAGCCGGAAAGGAAACGTGCTACTGGGGACGTGCTATCGCACTCCGGATCAAAATGCCAACAGTGACTGGGAGTTGCAAGAGGAAATCAGGGAGGCGTCAAGGAGAGGCAGGGCTGTAATTATGGGTGATTTCAACTACCCACACATAGACTAGGTAAATTCACATTCAAGTCAGGACAAAGAGGTCAAATTTCTAAATACGCTAAATGACTGTGCCCTAGAACAATTGGTCATGGAACCGACCAGAGAGAAGGCGACCTTGGACTTAATTCTGAGTGACACCCAGGACCTGGTGCGTGATGTCAGTGTCATCGACCCTTTAGGGAACAGTGACCACAGTGCCATAAATTTCAGCATACATGCGGGGAGAGAATCCCCAAGGATGTCTAACACAGACATTTTGAATTTCAGAAGAGAAAACTTCTCCAAAATGAGGAGTATGGTGAAAAAAAAAAAAACGGAGGGGGAAAATCAGGAGAGTCACTTTGCTCCGGAGTGCATGGAGTTTACTCAAAACCACAATACTAGAAGCCCAGTTAGATTGTATACCCAAAAGGAGGAAAGGTACCACTAAGTCCAGGAGGATGCCAGCATGGATAACGGGTACTGTCAAAGAAGCCATAAAAGGGAAGAAGACTTCCTTCCGAAATTGGAAGGCCTGTCCAAACGAAGAGAACAGAAAGGAACACAAACTCTGGCAAAAGAAATGCAAGGTGACAATAAGGGAGGCAAAAAGAGAGTTTGAGGAACATTTAGCCAAAAGTATCAAGGGGAATAACAAAAACTTCTTTAAGTACATCAGAAGCAGGAAACCTGCCAGGGAGGCAGTTGGACCATTAGACAATGAGGGAGTGAAAGGGATTATTAAGGAGGATATGGAGGTTGCAGAGAAGCTCAATGAGTTATTTGCATCTGTCTTCACGGCAGAGGATACTGAGCATATACCTGCTCCTGAAGCAGGTTTTTTAGGGATGGAGGCAAGAGAGCTGAGTCAGATAGAAGTGACAAGGGATGATGTTCAAAACTGTCTGGAAAAACTAAAGCCTAACAAATCACCAGGGCCGGATGGCGTCCATCCAAGAGTCCTCAAAGAACTCAAACGTGAAATTGCTGACCACCTTGCCAAAATATTTAACTTATCCCTGAAATCGGGCTCTGTACCAGAGGACTGGAGAGTAGCAAATGTAACACTGATTTTAAAAAAGGGATCCAGGGGCGATCTGGGAAATTACAGGCCAGTTAGCCTAACGTCCGTTCCAGGCAAATTGATGGAAAGCATCCTCAAGGATAAAATTGTAAAGCACCTAGAAGAACAGGCCCTGCTGGGAGTGAGCCAGCATGGCTTCTGCAAAGGTAAATCTTGCCTCACCAACCTTTTGGACTTCTTTGATAGTGTCAACGAGTGTGTGGATCAAGGTGATCCAGTTGACATAGTCTACCTGGACTTCCAAAAAGCTTTTGACAAAGTTCCTCATCAAAGACTCCTGAGGAAAATTAGCTGTCATGGGATAAAGGGACAAGTACATGTGTGGATTGCTAACTGGTTGAAAGACAGGAAACAGAGGGTAGGTATAAATGGAGAATTTTCACAATGGAGGGAAGTAAGAAGTGGGATCCCCCAGGGATATGTACTGGGTCTGGTCCTTTTTAATTTATTCATAAATGATCTAGAAGCAGGGGTAAGCAGCAAGGTGGCCAGATTTGCAGATGATACCAAACTCTTTCGGATAGTAAAATACAAAACGGATTGTGAGGAGCTCCAAAAGGATCACTCCAAACTGGGGGAGTGGGCGAAAAAGTGGCAAATGCAGTTCAATCTTAGCAAGTGTAAAGTGATGCACATTGGAACGAAACCCCCCAGCTTCAAGTATACGTTGATGGGATCTGAGCTGTTGGTGACTGACCAGGAGAGAGATCTTGGGGTCGTGATGGATAGCTCGTTGAAACTGTCAACTCAGTGTGTTGCACCTGTGGAAAAGGCCAATTCCATGCTAGGGATCAATAGGAAGGGGATTGAAAGTAAAACAGCTAACATTATAATGCCCTTATACAAAACTATGGTGCGGCCACACTTGGAGTACTGTGTACAATTCTGGTCACCACATCTAAAAAAGCACATTGTAGAACTGGAAAAGGTGCAGAAGAGGGCAACCAAGATGATCAGGGGCCTAGAGCACCTTTCTTATGAGGCAAGGCTACAACACCTGAGGTTTTTTAGTTCAGAAAAAAGACGACTGTGGGGAGATATGATAGAGGTCTATAAACGCCTTGGGGTTATCTTTTTAACGAAAGGCGGTATATAAATGCAAAAATAAATTAAAAAATAAAATAAAATCATGCATGGTGTGGAGAAAGTGGATAGAAAGAAATTCTTCTCCCTTTCCCATAACACTAGAACCAGGGGTCATCGCATGAAATTGATTGCCAGGAAATCTAGGACCAACAAACGGAAGTACTTTTCCACACAACGCATAATCCACTTGTGGAATTCTCTGCCACAAGATGTGATGACAGCCAACAACCTGGATGGCTTTAAGAGGGGTTTGGATGACTTCATGGAGGAGAGGTCTATCAATGGCTACTAGTCGGAGGGCTATAGGCTACCTCCAGCCTCAAAGGCAGGGTGCCTCTGAGTTCCAGTTGCAGGGGAGTAACAGCAGGAGAGAGGACACGCCCTCAACTCCTGCCTGTGGCTTCCAGCGGCATCTGGTGGGCCACTGTGAGAAACAGGATGCTGGACTAGATGGGCCTTGGGCCTGATCCAGCAGGGCTGTTCTTATGTTCTTACTAGTGTTTTTAAGCCCGTTATATAACGGGCGCTAGTGGATTCCATTCCCCCTCCCGTCGCTGCCAGTCTCCAGGCCACGGCCGGTCTCCCCGGCCGGCAAGGGCCCCAAAGTTTCCCCCGCCCCGGTGCTGATCCTGGCCCCATAATTTCCCCCCCGCCTGGCTCCGGCGGCGCCACCAGGCCTCGGCGGCGGCTCCGCCACCACCTCAGCCGGCTTCCCCCACCGCAGTTCCCCCCGCCGCTGCTTACCCCGCTTCGGCCCCAAAGTCTCCCTCCCGCTCAGCTTCAGCGGCGCCGCCAGGCCTCGGCGGTGGCTTCGCCGCCACCTCGGCTGGCTTCCCCCGCCGCCTCTTCCCCCCGCCGACTCTTCCCCCGCCACCTCTTCCCTGTCTTCGCGGCGGCCACTTCTGGCCCCGCCGTTTCCCCGCCACCTCTTTCCTGGCTTTGCTGCGGCCGCTTCTGGGCTCTTCCATCGCCGTTTCCCCCGCCGCCTCTTCCCTGGCTTCCCAACATGGCCGCCTGTTTGCTGCGGTCGTGCCTCCCTAGCCGTGTTCTGGGCATGCGCTTCGTACATGCCCAGAATAGGCCAGGGAGGCACGAACGCACGCCTTGGTGTCCTTCCACAGACGGACACCAAGGCTTTTATTAGAGAGGATGTTCTTAAGATGGATCCTTGTCCCCAAAGGGCTCACAATCTAAAAAGAAACATAAGATAGACACCAGCAACAATCACTGAAGGTATTGTGCCGGGGGTGGTTAGGGCCAATTACTCTCCCCCTGCTAAATAAATTGGGGCATAGCTGGTGAGGGGGTGCTGGTGGCAGGCTGATCTGGGGCCACCACTGGCCTCCCTACGCCACTGTGATCAATGGTGACAAGTCATGATGGACATGTGGAATCTCCACACTGAGAGGCTGTGTGCCACTGGATACCAGTTGCTAGACAGCAACAGCTGAACAGCAACAACTGAACAGCTATTTCCTTCAAGTCCTGATTGTGAACTTCCTGAAGGCATTTAGTTAGCCACTGTGAGACACAAGATGCTGGACTGGATGGACCTTTAGTCTGACCCAACAAGGCTCTTATAAAACCATTAGAACATCCCAACAAAAAACAAACAAACTAGGATCCTATTCACACATCCATCTAGAAATAATAATCCCAGCTGCTTTCTGGAACTTATAAACAAACAGGCTTGCTTCACACAATTGTTCAAAAAACAGATTTAATGAAGGCTACCAACATTAGTGTGATTGTGTGAACAAACACACAAGGCAGGAATCTCAGATTCATCTAGGGCAATAAACCACCTTGGCGTTGGTTCACGCAATCACACTAATGTCAGTAACCCACGTTATAGCTAGATTGAATTGATTGTGTGAACCAGGCCACTTATGTTTTTGTGAGAGACCAAAAGACCCCTGGTGAAAATAATGGCCTTCATTGTGGTGGTTGCCATCACTAAGCATGTTTCAGACCATTATTGAATTTTGTACATATTAGGCAGATCCTTGATTGTCCAATAAATAAATAAATAAAATTGAAAAGGTTTTCAGAGATTCCAAAATGTTTTAGCAATTAAGTATTTAACATATTTTGACAATAAGATGTTATACATACCTAGTGAACATTCATGTTTACTTTGCTATATTTATTTAACTATTTGTCAATGAAGAAGGAACCTTGGCAACATCTGCTGTATACGATGGATCAGCTGCAGATGTTTTACCTTCACATTCAGTACTGCAGAGAAAATTCATTTGCATAACAGATTAGCCATCTACTATACAGTAGCAGTCCAGCTGGTTTCCCCCTGAATTGTCCCCAACCATCTGGTTGGCATTCTCCCACATTCAGCATGCCAGCATATACCCCCAGAGCATCAAATCTCACAGTATAACTATGTTCTGGTATCTATAGGAAATTAAGTTTTCCTAATGGGCATTGTCAGTGGCCCATATATGCTAAAAGGCACTAGTGGCAGTAATTGATAGGGAGACGCAGAGACTCAAGTCACTTATACCCAATATGCTTTTGGAACTTTGATTCAACATACATCCTCATAATTATTTTTTCCATGCAAGTTTGAACTGGAATAGTATTGTCTTGTAGGTTTGCAAGGCCTTTTGGTCTCAATAAATAGTGCTTCCCCACTCCTGAATTACTCTTATTGTTGTGACTGTCATTGCTGTTATAATTCTTGTTATTATGTATATATCACTTTTCAAGAAAACTGAATTACTCACAAGTCTGGTGCCAAAGAGCCTGCTGAGACTTTAACAATTGATCCTCACCTCTCTCTCCAGACTGGAATATTATTTTGGATTGGCAGGGGTATTGTCCTTTTTATTATTCGGGGGGGGGGGCTTGCCTCACCTTTGCTTGCCACTTTTTAATGCCCTCTGGCTCCAGAGGGCACAGCTCTTGTTTAGATGCTGTGCCCAGCCACCTAAGTAACTTCCCTGATTAAAAAATCTTCATTTCAGAGGCCCTGGCTTTTCTTCCAGTCAGTCCTTCCATCTTAAAGTTGTGCTGTCGAGCCGATGTTGACTCCTGGCAACCACAGAGCCCTGTGGTTGTCTTTTTTAGAATACAGGAGGGGTTTGCCATTGCCATCGCCCTCACATTATGATATATGCGTTTCAGCATCTTCCTATATTACTGCTGCGTGATATAGGTGTTTCCCATAGTCTGGGAAACATTGTCTGGAAAACATACCAGCAGGGATTCGAACCGGCAACCTCTTGCTCCCTAGGCAAGTTACTTCCCCACTGCACCATTAGGTGGCTCATTTCATCTTAGGAGCTCCACAAAACCATCTCACCTTAAATGTGTGTATGCCTTCCAAAGCAGTGGAGAGCCAAGCTAGCTGTTCCAATGACTAGGTTTCACCTCTGCACCACAGGATGCTGCTGGATTTATGGCTTCAGTGCTGGGAGTAGCTCCCTAGTTGGGGTTATAGCAGGTCAGTAAACTCTGATCCTACAGCAAGGTTTGGGAGGGAATCAGCAGGGGATCCCTGCTAACTTGGCAGAGAGGCAAATTTAACATGGTGATTCTCTTTATTTAGTGTGTGTGGGGGGAATAATTGGACCTATCCACCCCCAGCAAAGTACGTCCCGTGACTGTTGCTGGTGTCTATCTTATGTTTCTTTTTAGATTGTGAACCCTTTGGGGAAAGGGATCCATCTTATTTATTTATTATTTCTCTGTGTAAACTACCCTGAGACATTTTTGGAAGGGGAGTATAGAAACTTCACAACAACAACAACCCCCAGTGAGGCACTACCTTGGCATGGTTGTGTGGTTTGTGTGTTCTGAGGAAGGTGAGAGCTATGCCAGAGGTCCAACCATACTGGACAGGTCTCACCAGAGGAGCCAGACAAAGAGTGCCTCTCTCATCAACAATATAGTGAGATGTAACTTTAATAAATCTATACCAGATCGGTCATCGCCCAGTTCAACAAGGACCACGCCAGGTGCTGGAGTCCCTGGACATCTGGTGGCAAGTGGGCTACAGGACTCAGGATCTTCAGTTGAGCAACCAGGGCTGGAGACTGCAAAGTTACTGGAAGAAATGTCACTTAACCGGGAAAATATACGAAAAATGCAAACAAGGAAATAATGATCTGCTATTACAACTCTAGTCCAACTAGAAGAGGTTATTTAAAAAGAATGTACCAAATTTGGAAAGAGAAGCATCTAGATACAAAAATAACAGAACAAAGGCTAGCAGACCAGAGAAGATTCATAATAAGAAATAAAGTATTCACAGGAGTTGAGCTGGAAGAACTGTAAAGAGCAACACAGGCTCAAGATATGGAAGAAGAATTACCACCAACTGAAGAAGTTGCTCAGGTGCAGGTGGAGGAGGTGTTGGAAATAGAGGATGCCACTGTTGCTGAACTGTTTCATAATCAAAACCAGGCAACCTCCCATTTGCCTTCACCTCAAAAACCCAAATGCCATTTAACAGAAAAGCAACAAGAACTAAAGCAAAAAATAACTGAGCACATGAACCAAACAACCACCAGGGTTCAACTTCCAGCTTTAAAAACAGTTGCCAAAAAACAACTTGCTCAGGCATTAAAAGATGTCAATGCTGCACTTGCAGAAATAACAACCAATAATTTTCAAGAAACAAACCAACTAATGTACAGTGCAGCAACAATAACAACACAAGAGCTCGGATATAAGATCAGTGGACCTATTAAAAAAAAAAGCAGTACATCACCTAAATAGAAGATTAGATTAGAAAATAAAATCTCCAGGCTTAGATCAGATGCTAGCAAATTTAAAGATATGAAAGACAAGAAGCTGAAGAATGAAAACACCAAACAGTATCTGATCCAAAAATACCACCTAGATTCAAGGAAAATTAGAAAAGTCCTGGAAATAATAAAGCAGCAAATAACAGCAATGTCAAAGAAGATTAGCAGATACGATGCCAGAATTACACAGCACAGGCAGAATCTCCAATTCCAGTCGAATCAGAGACGTTTCTACCAAAACATAGAAGGAGAAACTGCAAGAAACGTAGAAACACCAAATAAAGAAGAAACAGTGCAATTCTGGGGGAAGTTATGCGACCAGAGGCATAGCAAGGTTGGAGTGGGCCCAGAGACAAGATTTTAAAATGCCCCCCACCCCCGAAGTTCAGCTCATGAAGTAAAGAAATATTAAATGAGGCTGAATACTGGTAACAAAAAGCATAGTAAAATTTATTTTGTATGTACATATACATATAACCTATGTGCCACAACAGAACATCATCCTAAATTATTTTTAAAAAGGTTTTGTAAATTGTGGACGATGCAAGTCAATTAATAGTACTAGAGAATGACATGCTGTTCTGGTAGCTCCAGGTCTTAACACTCACATCAATTTCGGAGTACGAATACAACTGAAGGAAGCCTGGGCGGGTGTGCGGCTGGGGGAGTCAGTCATGGGACTTGCCTCTGGGGGGGCCCCCCAAGGCGGTGGGCCCCCAGACAACTGTCTCCCCTTGCCCTATTATAGTTACGCCCCTGTATGGGACAATCCAATAGATTATAATAAAAAAGCAGGCTGGATGAAAGAGGTCAAAAAATGTAACCAACAAATGCAAGATCTAATAATAACACCAGAATTAATAAGTGAAAGAGCAAAGAAAATTAAAAATTGGACTGCGCCAGGCGACGATGAACTGCATGGCTTTTGGCTTAAACACCTAACAAGCCTTCATAAACAACTATCAAAACAGTTCAATCACATTTTGCAAGGGGGTGATATTGAACAATGGCTAACAACTGGGAAAACTCGTCTCATAATGAAAGACCCAGCAAAAGGTGCAGTTCCAAGTTATTATAGACTGATCACCTGCCTTCCAACCATGTTCAAATTATTAACTGGAATAACAGCAGATGAAGTGATGCAACACTTGTTAACTAACAAACAGCTTCCAGTTGAACAGAAAGGAAATTGCCCAAACACCAGAGGCACAAAATACCAGCTGCTGATTGAAAAATTATTTTAGAAAATTGCAAGAGAAGAAAAACAAATCTAAGTGTTGCATGGATTGACTACAAGAAAGCCTTCAACACATTGCCTCACACATGGATACTAAAATGTTTAGAAACAACTGGTGTCAGCAAAAACATTCAGATATTTATTTTAAAAAAGCAATGAGTATGTGGAGTACACAGTTAACAATCAATGGCGAGACACTTGGACAGGTTAGCATTAGAAGAGGCATTTTCCAAGGGGACTCACTATCCCCTCTGTTGTTTGTAATCGCCATTATCCCACTTTCACAAATACTAAACAAAACAGGCCTCGGATACCAAACATCTAAAACATCAAGTAAAATCAACCATCTGCTGTACATGGACGATCTGAAGTTGTATGGAAAGTCCCAGTCAGAAACTGAATCACTGCTAAACACTGTCCGTATATTCAGTAGCGATATAGCAATGGAGTTTAGACTAGACAAGTGTGCTGCATTAATAATGAACATAGGAAAAATAAGAAAAACAGTAGGAATAGTACTGCCCAATGGAAGCAACATCAAGAACCTGGAAGAGAAAGAACATTACAAATACTTGGGCATTCTCCAGGCTGATAACATTGCACACACTGAAGTTAAAAGAAAAATGGGAAGTGAATACATCAGGAGAGTTAGAAAAATCCTCAAGTCCAAACTCAATGGCAGGAACACCATACAAGCCATAAACACCTGACTATACCTGTTATCAGATACACTGCAGGAATCATAGACTGGACCCAGGCAGAGCTAGAGACGCTAGATTGTAAGACCAGGAAAATCATTACCATCAATCATGTTCTGCACCCCCGCAGTGATGTTGATAGGCTATACCTCCCTCACAGCTCAGGTGGAAGAGGAATGCTGCAAGTCTATCAAACAGTAGAGGAGGAGAAAAGAGGCCTTGAAGAATATATCATGGACAGTGAAGAAGATGCACTTCAAATGGTCAATAACTATTCAACACCAATGAAACAAAGAAGGCCTACAAGAAATAAGTCAAGAACAGAGCAGAAAAATGGAATAATAAGCCCCTGCATGGTCAATATTTGCACAATATAAGTGGAAAATCAGACATCACCAAGACTTGGCAATGGCTTAAGAATGGCAACTTGAAGAAAGAAACAGAGGGTTTAATACTGGCTGCACAAGAACAGGCACTAAGAACAAATGCAATAAGAGCAAAAGTCAAAAAATCCACCACAAACAGCAAGTGCCGCCTTTGTAAAGAAGCAGATGAAACCGTGGACCACCTAATCAGCTGTTGTAAAAAGATCGCACAGACTGACTACAAACAAAGGCATGACAAGGTAGCAGGGATGATACACTGGAACATCTGCAAAAAATACAAGCTACCTGTAGCCAAAAATCGGTGGGACCATAAAATCGAAAATGTGGTAGAAAATGAAGATGCAAAAATATTATGGGACTTCTGACTACAAACAGACAAACATCTGCCACACAATACACCAGATATAACTGTAATCGAGAAGAAAGAAAAACAAGTTAAAATAATCGACATAGCAATACCAGGGGATAGCAGAATAGAAGAAAAAGAAATAGAAAAAATCACCAAATACAAAGATCTACAAATTGAAATTGAAAGGCTGTGGCAGAAAAAGACCCAAATAATCCCAGTGGTAATTGGCGCCCTGGGTGCAGTTCCAAAAGACCTTGAAGAGCACCTCAACACCATAGGGGCCACAGAAATCACCATCAGCCAATTACAAAAAGCAGCTTTACTAGGAACAGCCTATATTCTGCGACGATATCTATAACAACAACAACAGCATTGACAATAAAATTCAGCCATCCCAGGTCTTTGGGAAGGACTTGATGTCTGGATAAAACAAACCAGTCAATAACACCTGTCTGACTGTGTAAACAAGAAATAATAATAATAATAGCCCCCAGTGAGGCACTACCTTGGCGTGGTTGTGCAGCTTGCATGCTCTGAGGAGGGTGAGAGCTATGCCAGAGGTCCAACCATACTGGACCGGCCTCACCTGTTCAATCACATTTTGCAAGGAGGTGATATTGAACAATGGCTATTGAACCATTGAACATAGGGGCCATATTGAACATTGGGAAGGACTCGATGTCTGGATAAAACAAACCAGTCAATAACACCTGTCTGACTGTGTAAATAAATAAATAAATAAATAATAGCAGCCCATTATTGCACCCATTACTGTAGCCACTTTTCCTCCTCTGTCTGCCCTTTCTGGCTACTTTTCTAAGGTCAGAGCTGGCCACCATCACCCAATGCCAGGCCAGCCCCACAGTCTGGCCATGCTACTTGTAGCCTAGCTGATTGAAGCAGAGAAACACCCCCAGCACTTGCAGCTATAGACCCTCTGATAGCTTAGATTTGGCCCCTAGTGTGTGCCCAGGTACATTGGCATGTTCCATTCCTGTTCAGTTCCATGCCCATGAACCGAAGGACTGGAGGGCCAGGCATCATCTCTCTTTTCAGGAGGTTCTGGTCCTGTACCGATTGAAGGATGCATTGGGAAGCAGGACCAGAAAGAACGGGCTTAACTGTCTAGAGGGTCAATACAGACCTTTCTAGCCTGCAACCAGTGGCAGCCCTAGATCTCCGTGCACTTGAGTCAGAGTGTCAGATGGAAACAGTTTTAGGTGCTTCCCAGAGCAGCCCCATCATGCTATCAGGGCTGCCTTTCAAGCTCTGCAGGAACCTCTGCAGGTCCCCAACACCAATGTCATGCTGGCCATTGAATATTTATTTATATATTTTATTTATTTTATTTTATTTCCTTTCCCTCTGTTTCACCATGTGGCTGAATTTGATGGTACATACGTCTTGTAATTGGAAATAGTAACAGGAAAAGGGAATTTCATAATGTAATATAATACATCAGCATTATTCTAGCACAAATGTAAATACTACACATGTAGTGTTCTGTTACATTCCTAATAGCTGACATTTACAGTTACATTCCTAATAGCTGACATTTTACAGTTTTGTAAAAACGTATTCCATGATATATTTTGCAAGGAGACAGATCTCAAATAAAAGTTACAGCTTCTGCTCACAACCAAGTTGAAATGGTGGCTGTAATCTACCCAGTGTGCTTCTCCACAATCCTCATGGAATAGATCAGGATTGTGTAGTAATGGATGAGGGTGTTTCATATGATTAGATAGTCAGTGACCACACACAAGACTCTTGAATGGTGGCCATTTTAAACCAGGTTGCTGCCTATTGCACAGAGAGTTGTTTGTGTCACGTTATAGAGAAACCAACTTTCACCATATCAGCACATGTCCAGTTTGCAATGGGATGGTGATATTTAGCTGATTCAAAGTGGCCAACACAGATGGAGTTTGGTTGGCATTCCTGTGAAGCTGCCCTATATTATGTGCTAATTTTGCACTGCATTCTAGCTTCTGCTATCCCTCATTTTATGTGTCTAATAATACATGCTCAAATGCCCACCTTGCCAGCTGGCCTCAATATAGGAGCTTGTGGCAGCTAAAAGTAATAAAAATGAGTGAGCGCTGCCATGTTTTCATGATACAAATAATTTTTTAAAAACCCAACTGAGAGCATTGGTAAATTGTCCTATAAAACATAAAGAATTTCAGCGACTCTTTCTGCTTTGGAAAGAATTCCTGCTTTGGAAAGCAAGAGTCAGCTTATTCTTGAGTGACCTGCCACATCACAATCCAAAACACATGTATATGGAAATAAGATCCATTTAATTTACTAGATGGGCATCTTTCAGTGTCTTAGGAGCACAACAGAGTGGCCATGGGAATCAATAGGAAGCGCCTAGTGGAAGACATCACCATCAACAACAAAATCCATTTTGGGATCAGTAATGAATATGTTTGAGAAATTGCCTCCACATATTGAATCCTGCAGCACTGCAATGGTTCCCCAGCATACAAACTGTTCAGCGTATGAACACCATATGTATATGCAGAGGGAATGTATGACTGACTGAACCTTGCTCTTCGCTGTGCCTAATCTACTCCACACATTATGGGGTAGGCTTCTGTACTCCTTTGAAATCTGACCTCATGTCTGTTATTTGCAGACACCGAGAGGAGGAACAAATAATGTTTACGACTTGCAAACTTGGTGCATTGGAAAAAGAAAGGACCTTCTAAGTCATTAAATGGCAACCCCCTGCTCTCAGAAATGTGCCTCCCAAATTGCTTCAATAAATTGTCACATTGAGGCGGTGTGATATTTGATAATTATCCACTGGTGTCATAAGCCATAATGACAAAAGTGATAGCAGTCTGGAAGCCTTTTGTACTGAGCCAGCAATTTTAACCATCTGCTGCATAATTGCAGGTTGAGGGTTATGGACAATGGGCCTATAAGAGCATTAGTGCCGATGCCATTTTGAAGTGCAACAAAGATCCTATTGGCAAAAGGCCTAGCAAGAAAATGGGGTGGGCTGTTAATAGAATGGTAATAGAGACAAGGTATAGCAATTATACTATCATAATACAGCCCTAGATAATCCAAGTCCTCTTCACACTTGGCTCTCCTCCTGCTAGCAGGACTAATGGGAATAAGGGAACCATTAAGAAGAATATGTGGGGCATTTTTAACATGAATAATAGGATATCTTAGTGAAATTAAAGACAAGCCACTTTGCGCAAAGTAGTATCCAAAAGGACCTTCTTTCTAGCCATCTGCATGGGCAGCCTTAATCTAGATGTGCTTTGCTTGTTCATAAGGGCATGCAAGCTGGCTTGGTTTGAGCTGGACTCCACATTGAGCTGGCTCGGCTTGATGGGTTTGGGGTTGAACCAGATCGGCCTCGGTTTGAATCAAGCCAATTTTTTTGTTAAAAAAAATTATTTAACATATTTTAATACTTGAAACTCTACTAGTAAAAGGGAGGGGCAGGGGGGCTTTCCTAAAGGTAGAGCGCGTGGGAAGGGAGTAAGAAAGTACCTTACAAGTGCAGCCGCCAAAAGTGGAGAGGCGCAACGCGGGTGGTGGCGGCTTCCCCCCATGACTGCTTGTCTACCTCCGAGTAGCCTGGGCTGGTTCAGGGCTGGTTCAGGAGGCCATGCAAATGGCCAGGGCACATGCGTGGTGGCCTCCAAAATGGCTACCACCACTGGGGGGAAAGCCGAAATGGCCAGAAAATGGGCCAAAACAGCCCTTAGAGGACTGGGGAGGAGCCCGGTGGGTGAAAAGGAGACTGTGGAGACCCCCATGCGCCGAAGCCAGCACCCCCCATGGCTGCTGGACCTACTAGTGAGTGATTTTTAAAAAACAAATTAACATTAGAACCCTCGAGCTGGGCCTGAACCTCGAAGTCAAGCTGAATTGGGCCAGGTCCAGCTTGGGCCAGACCAGTTCAGTGATAAACCGGCTCCACCTTGAGCCGGCTTGCAGATCCCTACAGCACTCTCAAGGTCAAGGACAAACAGAGACATGTGGGGGCTGGGGGGAAAGCAAGGACAGCAGAGGGAGGGAACACCTGCAGAGAAACAGGACAGGAAGCAGAGAGAGGAAAAGAGAACTACCAGAGCTATAGTGAACAAAGTGGGCCCTTATATGTAAGGGGAAAATGAAAGCGGGGAAAGAGAACAGGCTGACATTTAGCAGTGAGAGTACTGGATGAGAGCACTGGACTAGAAGTCCCAG
The DNA here is from genome assembly GCF_027244095.1 of Hemicordylus capensis. Classification (NCBI taxonomy): domain Eukaryota; kingdom Metazoa; phylum Chordata; class Lepidosauria; order Squamata; family Cordylidae; genus Hemicordylus; species Hemicordylus capensis. Next base: position 66,059,191 of record NC_069658.1, read on the forward strand.
ACATGGAAACTGGAAGCTAAGGTTCTGTCTGGGGAGCCAATCAAAAGTCTTTTTGCAGAAGGAAGTCTTCCTCTAAGTCAGCTAAGCTGCCCTTAGCTTGAAATAGTGAACACACTGCTAAAGAGGATCCATTTATTGGAGTTCCAGCTCCAGATGGCATTGACCTTTTGCACCGGTAACCCTAATGACCACTAGGGGCATTGGGAGTAGAAATAGTCATGATCTCCTTCTCTTTCCTGTCTATCTCTGTCTAACCCTAACCCCTCTATTGATAAAATGTAGTAAGGAAATTCCTGGGAGTGACTTCCTCCTTCTCCTCCCCAGAATGCTTCCACCTCTCTCCCTGAGCACCATGCTTCTATAGGTCTCTCTGACCAACATGTAGCCAGAAGTTAGATATAGGTCTTTTCCTATCATCATGTACTTCTGAATAAAGTAGATTAGTTTAACCTTACGTGAATCTCCATGCCTATCATTTATCATCATCGGTTGCCCCTGAGACCCTGTTAACTTTCTGCTGTAATGAGAGTGAGTTAGCTCCTGAAATACTCTGCTATATCAGTAATAACCACCCAACATGATTAAGGTCAAACTCAGTCTGATACAAAAGGACAGACCACAAAAGGAGTGTTATAAGCCCCCTGGGGGAGAAGGTTCTTTAAAAAGGAAACCAAGAGTCACCCCTGTGTGAATTGACCTTTCTGTCCTTATCTGTGCATGAATAAAGTTAGCTTACTTGATAGAGTTGTCCTGTGTTCTGGTGTCCATGAGATAGAAGACTAGACAGAAGAGACAAAAACCAAGCACATAGCGCTAATCCCTCTCAGTGTAACATATATTTTTCCATTCTTTGAGACAACCTTGGCATTTTAAATAACCTTGTCTGCCATTAATAATTCAGCCAAAATACCAGGGGTCCCAGGAAAAGGGTTCATATCTTAAGAAAGTCTTTGAAGAGTTTTGTTAATCTCAAAACTGTTCCCTTACACAGGTAATGGAACAGTTCAAATAATACTTTTATATAGGCCCAATTCAGACATCACACCAAACCTTGGGTAAACATAGCTGAGGCAGGTGTTCCTGATTGTCTGAATGTATGAATTGGCAATTTCGTCACCCAACTGTGGCTCCATTTTTTTACTACAAACATGAATTCGAACCCGTGGTTTGCAGTGAGTTTTGCTGCTGAAACTGGAGGTTCTGAGGTAACAATGGGTCATCCAAATACTGCAGCCACTGTACTTGGGTTTCATGAGGAAGGCTGTAATTTCCTTTTCTGTGGCTGCTGAAATTCAGGTTTCCTCCCACCACCATAAAGAAGTCAGCTCGGAGCAGGTCAGAAATGTGTCCATTCTAGGGCAGCTGCGTCTCTCGCTGGCTGTCTCTCAGAGCAAATGCTCAGCTACTGCTGTCACCTCACTTCTCCTATTGCTGCTTGGCAACAGGGACTCTGCATCCCTAGAGTTCCTGCAGTTAAATGGACAGAACCAGAACAGAACAAGCCTGCTTTCCCCTGCTTGCTTTGGACCTGACATGTTCCTGAGCAAGAAAATGTTGGGAGGAAAAGACACTGAGGCTATTCACATGATGGGGCAAAATCGGGCTAGTGGGGGCTAGCCCGATTTTGCCCCATTGTGTGAACCACCAGGCTCGGCTGCGAGCCCAGTGGTTCCTAGGTGGGTAACCCGCCTAAGTACCCCTGCCCTTAAACCAGGTTTGCGGAGCGAGCGCTCCACAAACCTGGTTTTATTCATTGTGAGTAGCCGTGGCGCGGCTTTGCACCATGGTTACTCATGAGAAGACCCCTGGAGGGGAGGTGAAATGCCGCCTCCCGGCTCCAGGGCTCTCACCAGCATGCCCTGCGCTCTCGCGCAGGGCATGCTGGACCTTCCGGGGGCCAATCAGCCCCTGCCGGCTCTGTCATGGAGCCGGCAATCATGTGGGCAGCCAATCTGGGCACCCAGGGCTCCCTCCATGCTGAGTGGGGAGAGTGGGCTTAGCCCGCTCTCCCTGCTCACCCTGCTAAACCGGGTCTCACTGATCATGAGACCCAGCTCAGAGACTGCAGGAGAGAGTTCTCAAACATTATCATTTCAGTGTTTATGTTAAGGAGACATTGGACCGGGTCTCACGATCCGTGAAACCCGGTTGGGGGCTGTGAGCGGGAAGAGCGGGCTAAGCCCGCTCTCCCTGCTCACGAGTGGGGAGGGAGCCCTGGGCGGCCAGATCGGCCGCCCACATGATTGCCGGCTCTGAGATGGAGCCGGCGGGGGCTGGGGAGCTCTGGGGCCGTGTGGCTCCGGAAGCCCCAGTATGCCCTGTGCGAACGCGCAGGGCATACTGGGGAGACCCTTGAGCCGGGAGGCAGATTTTTGCCTCCCGGTCGGGGGTCTACTTGTGAGTAGCTGCAGCACGGAGCCGCACCGCAGCTACTCACGAGCAGATAGCCCGGTTTTGCGGAGCACTCGCTCCGCAAACCCGGTCTAAGGAGTGGGCTACAGGAGTGGGTTAGCCGCTCCAGAACCATCAGGCTCGGCTGCGAGACCGGTGGTTCAGACAATCAGCAAAAATCAGGCTAGCGGAGGCTAGCCCGATTTTTGCTGATCGTCAGAATAGCCCCATTAAATCCTACGCACAAAAATACATAAACAGATTTCCATACACACACAGTGGCTGCCCTTGATGCTAGCACAGAAGAGTCAGAGCAACAGAAGAGAAGTGCAGGCAATAAAATGAGTTTCCTGGAGATCTCACAGATTTTTCTCTATCAGTTTTCTTGCTTCTGTTTGTCCCTTTAACGGTTGTTTTCAGGGTTTTACTGTTTAACTGGCTTTAAGGCTTTAACTGTGATTTTTATTGTATTTTGACTTTTGTAGACCATCTTGGGATGTCTTATGAAAGGCAGTATAAAAATTGAACAATCATGCACGCATGCATGCATACATACCTGGGATCATTTGCCCCTCCCCCAACAGCAGGAAAGACTGCTGAGGGGTGATGGACAAGTGCTCCACTTTTAAAGTGCAAAAGACTCAGATGCTGCACCTGGGCACAGTGTGAGTTCTATTGAAGTGAATGCAGAACACTGCCACATTAACCCCGCCTGTGATCCCTTGTTCTTGTTCAGTTAAAGAAAGGCAGTCTTCCTTTATGTGTGTGATGTGTGTTCCTGTTAATGACACTGATAAATCCACGTTGTCTGGCATCTTGGGAGAGCCTAGAAACTCAGGGGTTCTGTGGTTGTGGTCCTGAGTTGCCATAGGAAAACCAAGGGTTCAGAGAGGTTTTAAGGGCAAAGCCCGTTTTGCTTCTGAGGAGGAGGGGGTTGGTTTGGGGGATTGTTAGTGCTACAAGTGATCTTGGGCTGCTTGGGCACCCTCTAATGCACCCCTTAGAGAGAGGTACCTTGCATGGAGGACCTCTATTTAGAATTTCTATCAAAATGAAAGCTTCCAAGGAAAGAAGAGGGAGAGGCAGGCCTGTAAGGAACCCTTTCACGGACTCACACCTGATCTGGGCTGGGCAGCTGTTCCTGAACCCATTCTGTTGAAGGAGTGGCATGTGTGGTCTGACGAGACACCCGTACATGAAGAGTCTAGCATGGTTGAATGTGACATGAATGTGACATCCACAAACCAATTTTTTTTACTCGTGTGTTGCCGTGGCACAGCTCCACGCCTTGGCAACTCACGAGTAGACCCCCGACCAGGAGGCTCAAAAGCAGCCTCCTCGCTCGGGGGTCTCTCCAGCATGCCCTGCGTGCTCGCACAGGGTATCCTGGAGCTTCTGGGGGCTGTGAGGCCCTCAAACTCCCCAGCCCCCGCCAGCTCTGTGACGGAGCCAGCAATTATGTGGGTGGCTGCGACTGTTGTTCGTCTGCGGGGAGAGTGGGCTAAGCCCGCTCTCCCTGCAAACCTCCTAGAGGCTCTTCTCACAAATCTTGAGAAGAGCCTCATAGTCTGCCCCTGTTTTTATGAGGTCACAGAATGATGCAGTACAATCTGTTGCTGCCAAGGAAACTTTCTCCTACATAAGATGACCTCACTTTTGAATTGGGCGTGCAAGCTTCTGGAATCATCCTCAAGATTCTCAGGCCAGCTGTACTTCACCTATGCTCTTGCAGCCCCATTACTCTGGAAAGGTGATTTAGCATGTGCTCCATTTCCTCCCCTTCTGGGGACTGAGGAACACTTTCCCTCCTTGTTCTTCCAACAATGAGTGTGTGTGTGTGTGTGTGTGTGTGTGAGAGAGAGAGAGAGAGAGAGAGAGAGAGAGAGTCTCCAACAGACAGGGACAGGACCCCTAGGTTAAGTCTACCTTTCACTAGTATAGGTGAGAAGGCGGGGTACCTTCCTCCCCAACTGGGGAAGACAGTTTATCTTTCCGAAGGGAGATTTAACCCTCCCCCCCAGAGGTACACACGGATCCTTGTGACAAACCTTTTTCTGGATGTTTAACTTGAGTTCTTCCTCTATTTCCATCAAGCAACCCCCACCCCCCCGCCCGCTCAACTATGGTGTATTGCATCCAGATTAATGCTCCTGACTGAAAGTGGCATTCACCAACCTTGCCAGGTGCTGCCTTTCTGGTCAGGTAAGAGGTCCCAGAAATACCTGCTACAATTACTGTGCATAAGATTTGCCAAAGACATTGGTAGCCACTATGCAACTATGTTGCAGCTTCTCTCACCCACTCACCCACTGCCCCTCATCCTCATTTCTTTGTGAGTCTTCTGTGTTTCTCCCCCAAAATCCCCTTCTGTGTTTCTCCCCAAAAATCCTCCATCTCGAAGAGCTGCTTGCCTTCCTGGGGTATCGCCAATCATGGCTGTGTAGTTTAGGAATTCCAGGAAAGTCACTGCTATAAGGAGTAGCAGGTTAATATCTATCTATCTATCTATCTCTCTATCTCTCTCTCTATCTATCTATCTATCACATTTCTATACCACCCAAAATGCAAGTTCTCTGGGTGGTTTACAAAACAATAACAAATAAACAATAAAAAGATTAACATACTTCAACAATTAAAATTTTAAAAGTTAAAACAATTAATACACAATTAAAATACAATTTAAACATATCTAATTAAAAGCCTGGGTGAACAAATGCATCTTGACTGCCCTTTTAAAAGTTGTAAGAGATGGAGAGGCTCTTATTTCAGCAGGAAGTGTGTTCCAAAGCCTTGGGGCAGCAATGGAGAAGGTCCTTCCTGAGTAGCCACCAGACGAGCTGGTGGCAACTGCAGACAGACCTCTCTAGATGTCTCAGTTGGCAGTGTCTTTCATAGCAAAGAAGATGTTCTCTTAAATACTCAGGGCCCAAGCTTTTTAGAGCTTTATAGGTTATAACCAAAACCTTGTGCTCTGCCTGGAAATGTATCGACAGCCTGTGTAGATCTTTTAAGATAGGAGATATATGGTCTCTCCAAGATGACCCAGAGACCAACCTGGCCGCCTCATTCTAGACTAACTGAAGTTTCCAGACTATGTACAAAGTCTGGCGGTGACCAGCAGATGTACTACTGTTCTGAGGTCATTTATCTCAAGAAATGAATGCAGCTAGCATATCAGCCGAAGCTGATAAAAGGCACCTCTGGCCACTGCCTCAACCTGGGACACCAGGGGGAGTTTTGTGTCCAGAAGCACTCCCAGATGGCGTACCTGTTCCTTCTGGGGAAATGTGACCCCATCCAGAACAGGCAGATCAAAATCATCTCCCGAGTTCCGACCCTGCACAATAAATACGTCCGTCTTATCTGGATTCAGTCTCAGTTTGTTACCTCTCATCCAGCCCACCACTGCCTCCAGGCAGGCATTTAGGGAAGTTATGCCTTCTCCTGATGATGTTGACATGGAGAAATAGATTTGGGTGTTATCAGATACTGATAACACCCTGCACCAAATCTCCTGATGATCTCTCCCAACATTTTCATGTAGATGTTAAACAACATCGGAGACAATATGGAGCCCGGAGGTCCAGTTTTTTAAGAACGGTCCCCGAGAGACACCATCTGGAATCTGCCTGGGAAGTAAGAATGGAACTACTGCAAAACAGTGCCTCCCACCCCAACCCCCTCAGGTGCTCCAGAAGGATACTATGGTCGATAGTATCAAAAGCTTCCGAGAGGTCCAAAAGGACCAACAGAGTCACACTCCCTCTGTCAATTCCCAATTGGAGATCATCCATCAGGCTGACCAAGGCAGTCTCCCTATTGCCCACCCGAAAGCCAGTATGAAATGGGTCTAAATAATCAGTTTCATCCAAGACTGCCTGGAGTCAGGTGGCCACCACCCTCTCAATTACCTTGCCCAGCCACGGAAGGTTGGAGACAGGCCTATAGTTGCTCAACTGTGAGGAATCCAGGGCAAGCTTCTTCAGAAGTGATCTTATAATTGCCTCCTTAAGACAAGGAGGCATCCTGCCCTCCCTCAGAGAAGCATTTATGATCTCTACCAAGCCTCCTATGACAACCTCCCTGCCAGATAGTATTAGCCACGTTGGGCAAGGGTCAAGAGAACAGGTGGTAGGCCGCATTGTTCCAAGCAGCTTGTCCACATCCTCACGAGTCACAAACTGAAACTGATCCAGCCTAACCACATAAGAGGAGTCGCTGGACACCTCCAATTCAGACACTGCAGTAATTGTGGGATCTAAATCCAAGTCAGCCTGAATACAAGAGATTTTATCCACAAAAAACCAATTAAACACATCACAGTGAGTAATAGATGGTTTCAAATTCTGATTCAAGGGAGGAGGGGTACTCACTAGCCCTCTCACAACCCTGGACAACTCCAGTGGACGTGAACTTGCAGACGCAATACAGGCTGAAAAGAATCGCTTATTTGCCGCCCGTATTTCCAGAGCATAGATCTTCAAATGTGCTTGATGTTGTAATCTGTTGGATTCTAGTCGAGTCTTCTTCCACTTGCGCTCCAGTCATCTACCTTGTCCCTTCAGCCCCCATAGTTCTTCCGTAAACCAAGGGGCCAATTTTGAAGCCAGTCAGAGAGGATGCTTAGGTGTGATTATGTCTACTGCCCTGGTGAGCTTGCTGTTCCAATTCTCCACCAGGGCATCAACAGGATAACCAGCAGAGCCAACACAAAATCCCTGCAAGGCTTCTTGGAACCCTATTGGATCCAATAACCTGCTCGGGCCCATTCTAATGTGTCTTTTCCCTGCCCAGGGCAGGTGACTGATGCTGAGAAGACATGATCACACACCTTCTCACATCTTGGCCAATAGTTGCGTGGTGACTGACATACTGATGCAATGCCCACAGTCTGGCAACACAGGTGGACTGGAGGGGTTATTCTGGCCAGCAGCCGAAGGTAACAAAACTGGAGTATCTCAATAATCAGTGGCATGATTCTTGGATTCAGAAATTAACCACAGTTTGTTTAACTGAGTTTTGGCACTATGTCTGAATGGGGTCATTGTTTTTGACATATCTATAGGGGGGAAATACGTTAAATTAGTAGTAGTGTGACATAGCTTAGCAAAAGGATGGTGCAATATCAAAACAATTTTAGGGAAAGAGAATGGCTCGGCAACAACACTGCAAGGCTGTTCTTAAGTGCAGGCAAAACCAGGCTAACAAAGCCAATCCCAGTCTTACCCATGTGGGAGAACCACTGAGATTGGGCCTAATCCTGATGGCACCTTGGCAGCAAACCCACCTAGCCAGCCACCCTCCTAAATGAGGTTAAGAGAGCAAGCGCTCAGTTTTTGTAATCATCTGGCAGTCCTGGCTGCTTGCATGGTGCATTATAGTGGTTCCAGGGGGTGGCGAAATGCCTCCTGGCACCCTGACCACACTGCCTGAGGAGGCAGCTGCATGCCTGGACGTGTGGTCTCTGTAACTAGACTCTCAACAAGGACTGTCTGCAGGGATGTAAGCTTTTTCCTTCCCACAGACCCTGTAGCCCTTTCTCACCATTTGGGAGAAAGCGCTCTGTGTTATCTTCTCCGCCTGTGATTTTCAGAAGATCAGTCCTGTGATACAGCTGTGTCTCATGACTGTCCAAATTCTGTTGATTGGGGCTTATTGATGAGACATGCTTGTCTTCATATGGCAGGTTTTCCGTGCTATATTTTTGAGGAAGCAAGCAAAAAGTATTGAATTCCTCTGTGCTTAACCAATCACTTTGAGGTTTAAGCCCTTTTTTTTAAAAAAAGCAAAAACACAATTCTGCAGGTCAGAGGAATAAATGATGTTGCCCATTATATCTTTCCTGCTTAGTATTATTGTTCATGGCTCAGACTAGGTAGTCACAAATCACAATATAGGGCATATTCTAAGTTAAATAATGGCATTCTAGACGTGGGAAATGATATAAGAATTTGCTGCTTTCTCTTGCTTATGCTTTTCAGGCACAATCCAGATTCTCAACCTAGGTTATCTGATCCAAATCCCAGACTTGTCCCCAGTGCTTCATAATATGTGGGGACAACACAGTTTTCTGTGAAAGAGTTTGCAGTTGATAACCGGAGCTTTTGCTTTTGCAAATAGAACATAAATATGCACAATGAATGGTCTGGTACAGCTTTTCCCAATTAAGTATGAAGTGTGTGGAGCAGGAGGGTGCCTGGTCAATGCATCACTGCCAGCAATCCTGGCTGAACTCTGTGAAAATTACCAGAATTGGCGTACACTTACATCACTCAGAATGAATTTGTCCTGAAGGTTTCCCAGGAGAATATCACCGGTGTGGTACTGCCTGAATACAGAGAAGATAAATCTGAGGCTTTCTACAGTATTAGCATACAGCAAGAAAAGACAAACTGAAATGGCTTTAGGGCTGCATCAGGCTGATACTTACTAGCATCCCCTTATTTAACTGGGTAAGCCTGAGCTTAGAATCTGTCTTGCCTTGCTAGAGCTTCAGAAATATAGGGCATTCAGCAATTTAAGCCACAGCTGAGAGCTCATGAAATGGGTTTACAAAGAGTCAACCATCACCTTTGACAGGATTACAGTGCAGGAGTTATTTGTGCTGTTTATAATGTTAAAAGATCAAATTCTAGCCAATGCTCGAAGCCGAAGGATAAATATCCATTTACACAGGAGAAGCCAACCTTGTCAACATTCAGCCACATGCAACTCACAGTTTAGTTGTCGCCACCGAAGAAAATTAATTTAGGAGAACTTGCAGCAGCAAACAGAGCTGCACATTTGGTGGTCTGTTGTGGCGAGACGATGAACCAATTCCTTCTTGATTGTATATTGTAAGTTACGCCTCACCTAGCAGCTTGAGTATAGTGATTTAACATTGACTGCCATGACTGGATCCCTACAGCTTCCATCTTAACTTGTTAGAAACCTGTAATAAATCTTGCTTCCTAGACAGTGAAGAAAAATAATTAATATGCTGATGTTGTTTGAAAAACATAGCATGGGGTGAATGGGCTGTTCTTTGGATAAAAGAGGGGGGAAATCTTGCCGATAATTGAATTGATATAGCCTAGAAAGCAAATAAAATCTAATTCTCTCACAGACAATAATAGGGTAGTGTAACCTTCGGTTTCCTCAGTGACGGTCACTGTAAATCCTCAGTTTGCATTTCATTTGCTTTCTCTTCTCAGGGTACGTGTGCACCTTGCTTTGCCTATGTCAAGCTGAGGCAGGCTGCCAAATAAGGCACAAAATGCTGGAGAGCTCCTACAGTATATAACAATGTGATAAGTTCACTGGTGAGCTTGGGTAAAGTTGTCAACTTTGGCTTACAACGTTATTATGAGGACAAAATGGGAGAAGAAGCTTGTATGCTGCCGAATCTCTTTGGGGGAAAGGCGGAATATATGTGTATAGAATAAACATAGGAACATAGGAAGCTGCCATATACTGAGTCAGACCATAGGTCCATCTAGCTCAGTATTGTCTACGCAGACTGACAGCAGCTTCTCCACGGTTGCAGGAAGGAATCTCTCTCAGCCCTATCTTGGAGAAGCCAGAGAGGGAAATTGGAACCTTCTCAGAGCGGCTCCATCCCCTGAGGGGAATATCTTACAGTGCTCACACATCAAGTCTCCCATTCATATGCAAGTAGGGTGGACCCTGCTTAGCTAAGGGGACAAATCATGCTTGATGCCACAAGACCAGCTCTCCTCATAATGATAATGAAACTTACTCCAGATAAGACGGAAGTGCTCTGGGTTGGTAGAACTGATCATCTGAGTAATGAGATAAGTCTGGTCTTGGACGAGGTCACGTTCCCTCTGAAAGACAAAGTCTGCAGCTTGGGGGTGCTTCTGGACCCAACATTGTCCTTGGAGGCACAGGTGGTGGCGGTGTGCAGGAGGGCCTTTTACCAACTACGGCTGGTACACCAGCTGCGACCCTACTTGGAGAAATCGGACCGGACCTTAGTCACTCCTGCATTGGTAACATCCAGATTGGACTACTGCAATGTACTCTATATGGGGCTGCCCTTGAAGACTGTTCGGAAGCTTCAGCTGGTTCAGAATGCTGCTTCAAGGATGCTCGTTGGTGCAAGTCATTTCATGAGTATCACACGCATCCTGCGGCAGCTTCATTGGTTACCAGTCTGCTTCTAGGCTAGATTCAAGGTGCTGGTCTTAATCTTTAAAGCTCTACATGGCTTGGAGCTGGGGTACCTGTCGGACCACATTTGGCCATATGAACCTGCCCATATGAACCCTCCATTCATCGTCTCAGGCCCTGCACATGGGCCCGCCACTGACAGAGATCTGTTTGGCGGGGACTAGTGACAGGGCCTTTTCGTTTTTGTCCCCTCGGCTTTGGAATGCCCTCCCTAAAGAGCTTTGCCATGCTCCCTCCCTCAGTGTTTTAAAACAACTAAAACCACACCTTTTTAAGGAGGCTTTTTAATGCTCCATGTTTGGTTATATCTAGTAGGTGCTTTAGTTTTTAATTTTTATAATTCTTAGTTTTTAGCTTTTACAATAACTTTTCATTTGAACTTAATACTGATTGTGGTTTTTAACCTGACTTTTTAACTTGTTTATTCAATTTGGTTAATTTTGTTACTTTTATTGTAAATTGTATCTATTTTATTGTGAGCCGTCCTGAGCAGTAGTGTACTGGAGGGGCAGGTATAAATATTTTAAATAAATAATAATTAATAAATGATAGTGATTGATGATAGGATCATAGGAAGCTGCCTCATACTGAGTCAGACCATTGGTCCATCTGTGTATTGTCTACACAGGCTGGCAGCAGCTTCTGCAAGGTTGCAAGCAGGAGTGTCTCTCAGGCATAACCCTGTTTTGGAGATGCCAGGGAGTGAGCTTGGAACCTTCTGCATGCAAGCACGCAGATACTCTTCCCAGAGTGGCCCCATCTCTTACAGTGCTCATAATGTCTCCCATAAAAATGCAAGCCATGGCGGACCCTGCATAGCAAAGTGGACAAGTCACACTTGCTACTACAAGACCAGCTCTCCTGATGATGATGATGATGATGATGATGATGACGATGATGATACTGATACTGAATGAATCAGTTACTGGGCAGATTCACATGACCCACTGCAAATCAGTTAAGCTGGTAATGTGATGATAGAATATTGGGATGCAAGAATACATGCTTCCAGGGTGTGAGATGTCTGAACCCATCCAAGTCCAGTTCTAACACTGCAATAGTAATTCTACCAACCTCGTCTACCAAACTTCAATTGTGCATTTGTAGTTGGGCAGGTGAAAATAAAAGGAAAGATTGTGCTATTCAGTCAGTGTTGACACCTGGCGACCACATAACCATGTGGTTTTCTTGGTAGAATACAGGAGTGGTTTACCATTGCATTCTCCTGTGCAGTATGAGAGGATGCCTTTCGGCACCTTCCTATATTGCTGCTGCCTGATATAAGAGTTTCCTATATTCTGGGAAACACACCAGCAGGGATTCTTTCTAACCAACAGCCTCCTGCTCTATAGGCAGGTTGCTTCTCTGCTGCACCATTAGGTGGCTTGGGCAGGTGAAGTCAGGAGGATTTCATTTTAAAAGCTGCTCTGAGAGCTTTTTGATTTTAAGCACCAGCAGTCTGGTTCCATCAAGGCTGCACTTGAAGCAAGATGGAACCAGACTGCTGGTGCTTAAAATCAAAAAGATCACAGAGCAACTTTTAAAATGATTTCTGGGGAATAGCCGACAGGATATGGGCAGTATCCAGTTTGGCAAATGTAACCCCTTAATGTGCGAGAGTGTAAAAGGTTCAGATAAAACAGAAGGGGACAGAGTAGAACCACATAAAGAGCAGATGGAAGCCTGTACCAGCTGGTCAAAGAGTCAAAAGAAAGCTAGCATACACCAGGTAAGAGATTCAACGTATAGGTGCTTATATGCCAATGCCAGAAGCCTCTGAGCCAAGATGGGTGAGCTGGAGTGCTTGATCGCTAACACAGAAATATATAGAGTGGGCATAACAGAAACATGGTGGAACAGTGAGAACTAGTGGGACACTGTTATCCCTGGATATAAACTCTATAGAAGGGACAGGGCAGGGCACCTTGGAGGTGGAGTAGCACTGTATGTTAAAGAAGGGATAGAATCTAACAAGCTAGAAAACCTAGGAGGACCGAAGTCCTCCACAGAAACCCCGTGGGTGACAATACAAGGCCAGAAAGGAAATGTGCTACTGGAGACGTGTTGTTGCCCTCCGGATTAAAACACTGATCAAAACACTGACTGGGAGTTGCAGGAGGAAATCAGGGAGGCATCAAGCAGAGGCAGGGCAGTATAAATGGGTGACTTCAATGACCCACACATAGATTGAGAAAATTCACAGTCAGGTAATGACAAAAAGGTCAAATTTCTAGATACGCTGAATGACAGTGCCCTAGAACAGTTGGTCATGGAACCAACCAGAAAGAAGGTGACCTTGGATTTAAACCTGAGTGGCACCCAGGACCTGGTTCGTGATGTCAGTGCCATCGACCCTTTAGGGAACGCTAACCATACTGTGATCAAATTCAGCATACATGTGGGTAGAGGATTGCCAAGGAAGTCTAACAGAGACCCTTTGAATTTCAGAAGAGAAAACTTCTCTAAAATGAGGAGTATGGTTAAAATAAATCTGGAGAGTAACTATGCTCCAGAATCCATGGAGTTTACTCAAAATCATAATACTAGAAGCCCAGTTAGAATGTATACCAAAAAGGAGGAAAGGTACCACCAAGTACAGTACCTCCAGTGACTGTTGTTGCTGATGTCTATCTTATGTTTCTTTTTAGATTGTGAGCCCTTTGGGGACAGGGATCCATTCTCTCTCTCTCTCTCTCTCTCTCTCTCTCTCTCTCTCTCCCCCTCCCGCTTTGGAAACCTTTGTGGGAAAGTGGTATATATATATAATGATGTTGTTGTTGATGATGATGATGAAAAAAGACGACTGCAGGGAGACATGTTAGAAGTCTATAAAATCATGCATGGTATGGAGAAAGTGGATAGAGAGAAATTTTTCTCCCTCTCACACAACACTAGAATGAGGGATCATCCAATGAAATTGATTGCCAAGAGATTTAGGACCAACAAATGGAAGTGCGTTTTCACACGATGAATAAACAACTTGTGGAATTCTCTGCCAAGAGATGTGGTGACAGTCAACAACCTGGATGGCTTTAAGAGGGGTTTCAATAACGTTATGGGGGAGAGATCGATCAATGGCTACTAGTCTGAGGGCTATAGGCCATCTCCAGCCTCAGAGGCAGGATGCCTCTGAATACCAGTTGCAGGGGAGTAACAGCAGGAGAGAAGGCATGCCCTCAACTCAAGAAAGCATACCCTGCAGGCTTCCAGTGGCATCTGGTGGGCCACTGTGTGAAACATGATGCTGGACTAGATGGGCCTTGGGCCTGATCCATCAGGGTTATTCTTATGTTCTTATGTGGAGCTTAGTAATGTGGCATGGGGTCCTGATTTGGGTGGTTCAGATGTCATGCCCACTGGGAGCACATGCGGTTATGTCCCCACATTTTGCCAACATGTTATCAGCTTTCTGACTTGCAGAGGGTAATGTGAACTCACCTACTGTCACTGAATGGATGCTGTAGGAGCTGTGTCAGAATGGGATCTAAGATAATCCAGAAAATTCAACATGGTCATGATGGGGTAGGTTAGGTGGGTGTAGGTCTACCATCAGTGACTCAACTGCTTTAAGAAAACTGAGGCATCTGCCCTAGAAATGGCTCTTGCCACCAGTGGCCCAAATCTTGCTTTCCCATCCTATGTTGTTCCCCCTTAATATATTAAAAAGCATTCAAACACCACTTTTAGCAGGTATGAGCAAAGTTCAGCCTTATTTTATACAAGAGAGCTGGTATGAAAGATGAGGTATATGAGAGAAGATGAGAGAATTCTGTGTGATGGCACCCCAATTTGATAAATTCCTCCCATTGCATTCTCTTTTATACTCAAGACTCCTCGCCCCATAGTTTGGACAATCAGCCACATAATTAGTACTTTAACTAATTAATTGATTCAGTTGGCACCATATGTTAATCTATTTCTCAATATTAAAATTAACAATGACACAAAACTTGCTGTCTTACTTGGCCAATTCACATTTAACCACAGTGGGATAAATGGGAACTGCTTCCCCATGTTTCACTCTCATGTAGCTCTAGGATTATGTGTAAGAAAGGACCATGTGGGTGGGGCCAATGACACAGTTCCTCCCTGTAAGAATATCACCCCTGAAATGGCCACCCTCTCTTGATACTCTTCTTTTCAAAAATGTAAATCCATCTTGCTTGTCTGCTGTATGTTATCTGGTCTGTACCAAAAAGGCACTTATATCTCACAGTGTTACCAGCATGTGCCAAGAAATATAGAGAACAACTTCTAAGGTTCAAGAAAACTATCACAGCTACTGATGTGAGACAGAGAGGTGAGTCTCACGATCTGGGAGAGGAACCGTAAGGAGGTTAGCGGGGAGAGCGGGCTTAGCCCGCTCTTCCCACAGATGATTGGAAGGCAGCCCTGGGCGGCATGATTGGCCACCCACATGACTGCCAGCTCCATCACAGAGCCGGCGGGGGCTGCGGGTATTGGGGAAAATTCCAGGATGCCCCGCATGAGTGTGCAAGCAGCCTCCCGGTTGGGGATCTACTTGTGTGTCATTGAACGCTGCGGCAACACAAGAGCAAAAAGATGAGGTTAACGGAGCACTTGCTCCATTAACCTCGGCTAAGGGAAAGGGTATTTAGCATGGCTAGCTGCCAGGAGCCACACGGCTCCCTTTGCAGCACATGACCACCCATAAGCAGGCTAGGCTCCCTTAGCCTGCTTTTGGGTGGTCGTGAGAATCGTCTCATTGTCTTAAAATGGAAAGGTTATTTTAAGCTAGAGTTAAGCGTATTTGAAATGAGTAACCGAATCCTTTCACAGTTGTCTGTGGCTAAAGTTTCCACCCATACAAGAGCTGATTCCTATCCATGGAATCCCTTCATTCTCACTAGTATCTTTAACATATGATGCCAAATGTTCTATCAGCCATCCAAAAGCTTATAGCCAAAAAGAAAAAAAAAGAGGGGGGAAAAGGATAACTTAAGCTATAGCTAAGCTGAGCTTATTTGAACAGCTCAACAAACTCATTTGACAATTGCCCTTGTTAAGGGTTCCACTCAAATATGACCATGCAAATTCTAAATAAATGCCTGTCTTAGTATTCTTGCCATATGAATCAGATGGTGCTGCTGACGCAAAATAAAATAGATTTTTCTTTTCTTTTCTTTTTTTTAAGAAAAACCCAATTTGAACTGGTTCTAAAAGGTTCTATATAGGGTAAAATGGGGACTTGAACAGTCCCATTATTCCCTATGCATCTAGGGGCACAAAATTGAGGTGGGTGGTAGGTACCCAGAGGTGCCAGCTACCACCCGAACCCCAAAGCAAATGGACATTCCTGTGATTTTTAATGATTTTTTTTTGAAGATTTCCCCAATTTTTTGCATTTCTTCCATAGGGAATAATGGGGATTTGATGCAGCCCCATTCCTCCCTTGGGGTGCACCTGGGCACCCCAAGGTGGGTTTGGGGGCACAGCAGATTGTGTCACAACTCCCCCCAGGCATCCCCAAGGGTTTATGGATTTTTTCAGGAATTCTTTCATTTCTGGCCTCTTTAAAACACTAACAGTCTATCAGAATGGATTATTTGTTTTCTGTGTGTGTGTGTGTGTGTGTGTGTGTGTGTGTGTGTGTGTGTATGAAAAGTTCTTCATAGGGATTCATTGAGAGAACTCATACAGCAACCAATAATCCAATTTGTGTCTGGACCTGCTGCTGTATGAGTTTTCTCAATGAATCCCTAATATGAAGAACATTTCATTCAGAGATAGAGATAGAGATAGAGATAGAGATAGAGACAGAGATAGAGACAGAGACAAAGATAGAGATAGAAATAGACAGAGATAGAGATAGTTAGTAGCATGCCCTGCTTCATGGAAGCCTTAACACAGCCTGTGTCAAAGCTAGTCACAGGCACACTAGGTTTAGTAGTGCTGCCCACGGAGTCAAGGAGATTCAGGTGATGTTGTTGCATGTGTCGCCACATGGAGTTCTCCCCTGCTGCTTAGCATTCTTGCCCCAACTGACCTGTGCCCTGCAGTGGACACAGCAAGCAGCAATTAGGACATCTCAAAATGCTGCCAAATATCATTGCTCTGGGTGGCCTCCAATGTCCTGGATGCCATCTTGGGCCTTTTGGGTGACAGTGGACCTAAGGGGGCTGCTGGTGGTTGCCTAACACCATCACACCCCCCACACACCCTGCACGGAAGTAGAATGGAAGCTTCATTGGAGGAGGGGGTGTTTCCATCTCTGCAACAGTCTCTTCCTCCTTGGAGCCAGACTGGGAGGACCCAGAACTGGATTCCGCCATGACCTGAGTATCATGGCGGGGGGGAGGCACTGAGTGGTGAGTGGAGTGTTGGAGGGGCTGCAAGAGAGAAGGAAAATCTGGCTGCCCTGCCAGCCAGCAAGCACCTGCCCTCCACCCCGCCATAGAAGCAGCTTTCTTGGCAGGAGCCCCCCCCCCCCCACTGCCAAGATCCACACGGGGTGGCAGCACCGGTGGTGCACCCGATGGACTAGCCACTGGTCCTGGAACTGGCTTGGTGGTGGCAGGCTCCTCCAGATAGGAGAGGTTTGGTGCCACTGCCTCATCTGGGGCAAAGAACTCACCAGTGGAGACCTGTGGGACCCCATGCTGTCTTCTCTGTCCCCTACCCCAGTCTCCTGCACCAGCGTGGGGACCCCTCCCACCTCCGCCTGTCACCCTGTTGTGAGCTCTGTTCATTATGAATGCTGCCACCTATTAAGATCTTCAGGGGAGGTTGGTCTGAAGGTGCCGCTGGCTCATCTGATTGTTATTATTATTTTACATTTTATATCCCATTATTATTATTTTACATTTTACATCCATCTGATGACAACTCAAAAGCTAGCTTTCTCTATAGTTGTCCCAGAGCTGCTCCATCCTGCTGAGATGCTCTTCCTGCTGAGATTAGAGCTGCTCCATCCTGTTAGCTTTTAGGAAACAATTAAAGCTTTTTGGTAGTTTTTATGGGTATTTAAATTTGATGTTTTCATTGTTAAAATGTCTTTGTTTTATTGCTATAAACTGCCTAGAGATTTTGTTAGTGGGTGATATACAACTAACTAACTAACTAACTATATAAATAAAAAACAAATACTTAAAGACATAAAAAACACTTTAAAACACATGAACTAAGTTAATAAAAATATAACACAGTCAATACTAAAAATACCCTACCCAACACTCACAAGAGTACATATTTTTCAATCAAGATCTATCCAAAATCAATCATATTATATCTTTTTAATGCTGACTACTGTTAATGGAATAATAATACACAAAATCAGTTGAGAGTATTTTCCCATCCCATGGATGCCTAAAACATGTTAGCTAATTCATTTAAACAGTCAGCCATGTTTTTAGCCATCTGAACGAGGAATCAAGCTGTTCTTCCAGTATGTTGCCAATAATTCTCTAGCTATCTACGAATTAATACCTGATGGTCTATATCCAGTGTTGCACTAGTGTAATGTTGGTCTATATCCAGTGTTGCACTAGTGTAAATATTAGTGTTGCACTAGTGTAATGCTGTTGCACTAGCACAAAGACATAGTGCAATGATGTTGTGCAAAGAAAAGAATGTCTGATCCAGATTTGTCGTTTGGCTAGAGGAAGATGCTGACACATTGCACAAAGTATTGCAGGACAGGTTTCACAATGCATTGTGCATACACAACACGACATTGCCAAACTTGCATGTGTCTCAGAGAAGGTCTTCCACTAGCAGTTGCTCAACATCAAAGAGCACCACAAGCTTCTCATGTGTGTGCAACTACTTTCATTGTGTTAGTGCAATATTAGTCTAGATGTCAGCCAATGTCTCCTTTCCCAATATCTCATAGAAAACACAGTGGAAGTACTGATGTTTTTAATGGGATTTCATACCAAATTTTGTGAATAAAGTACTTTCCCACTATATTTTCACCCTTCATCCATTCCACCATATATGTAAGAAGTTGGAATCCAAATTGATTTCAAGACAGATGAGCTCATGCATTGCAAGCACAACCACTGTATTGCAATTAAAAAGAAGTTTAGATTAGTCTCTGCAGCAGATTAGCAACCAAGTGATCCTCTTAAATTATTTGCAGAAAACACAACAAATACACAAATTAGGGGAAATAATTACAGTTCATAACCATTTCCTAATCCACATTTTGTCTATCATTCTGTTTAGTCTTTCTCTGGCTTGCCCTAGTCAGTTGAATCTCACATTAGTTTCCAGCTGACAAATCAAATGTTTGATTGTATTTGAAATTGCTAACACTAAAGTATGCAACCAGAATGCAGATATAGAACTGGTACTATTTTCTTCTTTGACAGTTTGTTGAAGCTGATGTTTACACTCATGTATTATTCTAATACATACACATTTCATAAGTAAGTGCTATTCAGTGTACTCTATTAGGAAATACCCCACATGCAAGAGGATAAGTCTTTGACTGATAAAGTGGCTTGCCACGGGGGGGGGGGGCATGAAACCGGTATGCCCAGTTTAGTTCGAGTTTTGGCACCCTGAACAAACCGCCTGGTTCGGCTCTAATTCATGTCGGTCCGGGGATTCTAACACAAAATAAATATTTTTTTTAAACTCACCACCTCTGGGGGCACTGCCACTGCCATGGGAGGGTCTCCAGCAGTACCCCCCTCACCTTGCCAGCCTCCCATCCCCCCAGTTTCCAATTGGCCCAGTTCGGCCTGTTTTAGTCTGTTTTGGGCCCATTCTGGGCTTCTTCATGCTGGTGGTGGCTATTTTGGAGGCCATCATGCATGCGCACTGGCCATCTGTGTGGCCAGGTCAAAACCAGACTAAAACAGTCTGGGTCAAAAATAGAATAAAATAGTCATCTACGTGGCTGAAAACAGACTAAAACAGCCCAAACCTGGCTGATTGGAGACTGGGGGGAGGCAGTGGGGGGAGGGGTAACTGCCGGAAACTTACTGCCAGCAGCCATGGCAACGTCCCCTAGAGGCAATTAGTATTAGAATCCCTGGACTGGGCGGGGGGAGGAGTGTTGGGTTGGGTTCAAGCCGAACAGGGTCTGGTTCAGCTTAAGTGGAGCAGAGGACTCCCCCTCAAGCCAGCCAAGTTTGATGTCAGACTGGCTCAAACTCAAGCTGGTTTGCACATCCCTACGTGCCACTTTTACTACAAATCCATATTTTCTTCTAAAGGAAAGGGCGCATAGACTGCATTCAGAACAGAACAGAACAGAACAGAACAGAACAGAACAGAACAGAACAGAACAGAACAGAACATACTTTATTTCGGGCATTCAGACATAACGGCCAACCACAGTTAAACCTGGCCAGGGTTCTAATTCTTAACTCCAAATCACGCCACACACATTCACCAAACTCATGAATTGAGCTGCCCACTTGAGGACCCAACTTTCTCTGTTAAAAATTAGAAAATATTCTCCACTACCTCCCCCCCCCCCGAATCCCCCTGGTTTTTCACACACCCCTGAAGAGATCCTCACAACCCATGTGCCATAGCCTGGCCACGTGCATGGCCGTGGAGTGGGTCCCTGGGACTGTACATTTACAAAAATTTAAAAATCCTGGATGTACTCCATCTGTGCACCGTATGCAGATAAGAGGGCGTGGGGAATTGCAGGAGGGGGCACTTTCCTCTTCTCTCCCAGCCCCGGGGCTGCAGGGTTGATAGCAGGGGCCATGGGTGGGGGCACACCTGTGCACAGGTGTGGATGGCTAGGCAGTGGGCCTGTTTCTTAGGCACCTTGGCCGCTGTCTCGGGGATAGGGAAAGCAGTATATGGGATACTCCTGCCCACTGCTTCCCAACACACCTCAACACAGGTCTTCTACTTGGAGCACCAATGGCCTGGCTCTTTCGTGAGCGGGCATAGTCTGCGTGGACTTTGGTCACCACCTTCATCACAGTGGAAAACTGGAGTGATTCTTATCCTGCTGTGCTTCCTCGTGAGGAAGCCAGGATTGTAACACACACATACACACACCCGGAAGAGGCTGAGCTCCATGTCCCCACCTATGTCTATGTCTATGTCTATCGATATAGCACAGATAATCCTTAAAGCTCCCCACCCTCTTCCCCTGTGCAGACTTGCGCACACCCAAAGTCCATCTAGATCCTCCCTTTGTTCTTGCCTGGGCACATGCGTGGAGGGGAGGGAGGATTAGACACTGGGATGGACCTTTCAATCCATTCAAAACTCCTGGGTACCAGTCCATCCTGGCACCATATGCAGATCTGCGGGTGTGAGGATTTAAAGGAGAGGGGAGAACAGTCTCCACGGTACCACTCTCCGTGGCTGCCATCCAGAAAACATCCATACTCTATTTAGAGCACCCATGGCCTGGCACTCCTGTGAGGGAGGGAGGGATGGAGGGAGAGAAGAAGGAGAAGGGGATGTTTTGCCATCTGGCATCATTTCGGATTTATCCAGGCAGTTCTCACCCCTCCCCTCTGATGGCCCTTCTCATGAGTTGTCTGGGGGTGTCCCCATGGCTTTTACTCTCATGCCTGGCCATGGAGCCCTGGGTTGGGTGGCTGTATCCTTGAAAAAGGATCTCAGTTGACCCAAGATTGATCCTGGTGACCAGCCTTGATCATGTGGGGGCATGAACCCCCAAAAGGGGAATGGGTTGGGGCCCCCTTCTCCAACCTTTCTGTGAAAAGAATAGAACTTGGCTGCTTGGGAATCCCTTCCGGGTGGCAGCCTTTCAAACCCTGCCAATAACACCCCCACCCAAACCATTTGCATGGACAGTGCAGACAACGGGCTGCTGCATGGATCTCATAACCCATTTCAAATTCCCAGGGCTGGGCTGGCATGCCAACATATGCAGATCTCCTGGTGTGGGTATCATTGGGGGAGGAGACCCCCAGTTTCCAGCTGCCCCAGGATGACAGCATCACCCTTGGGGGCGCAGGCAGAGGAGCACATCTCCATATTGGTGGGTGGGCTGGCAGGGTGCAGGGTTTGACAGCAGATTGGCTGCAGTCACTGAGACTGGGACAGCACTAACCCAAATGCCTGTCCCTGTGGCTTTCCTGCATAGAGCATCCTCCCTTGCTGCCCTTAGTCAGGCACTCTCATGAGAGAGGAGCCCATGAAATAATAGGCTACGTGCACAGCATAAAGAGGACCATTCCCATACTATACAAGTACCACCTCGTAAATTTGCAATTAGCATCCATGGAGGGTTCTTCTTATGAGTAACTTAGGGAGCAAATATCCACACCCAGAGTTTTCTGCGTCTGGGCCCCCTTTCCCCAACCTATCTGTAAAAAAAATAGAACGTTGCTGTTCTGCCTTTTACATTCAACCCATCCTACCCCCTCTACAAAATGTTCCCCTTCCAGGGCTATGATGGGGTGCCACACTTATGTTGCCACTTGGAATGTTTGTGCTTGTGAACATACATGACTGTCGCTTTGAATTTATATACCACCTTTCATTAAAAGCAATCCCAAGACTCTTCTCAGGGCGCAAAGCACTTAGTGCCCATCCCATCATCTCGTGCCCCCTCTCTACCTCTTGCCAAGTGCGGGGGGGGGGGAGCAAGGGACAGAGTGGGAATCGGGGATGCTCCCATGCGACTGTGCAGCTTAACAGGCTGACAAGTCCAGAATGGGGCAAGGCCAGGTCCCTGTAGCCTGGCAACTCTGTAGCTGCATAGCTGAGAGGAGGGGCAGGGCTGGTTTTCCAAGAGACTGCCAGTAAGAAGTGCTGAAATCATGGAGCAGCAATGTCCTTGGGCAGGTCTGCACCACTGCCTCTATGATTGTGGTATGACAATTGACATGAAACTGTGGATGGTTATAGCTGTGCTAGTAGTCAGACATAACACCTCGGTAGCAAAACCTTAGAGATAACCAAAGGTTACAATTGGAATCTGGCAAGGCAAACCAGAGGCAGCTTTCAGACTGTAACTGCGGTTTCGCACATTTGGGCATTACAGAGTTACAACCTCAGCACGATTTAACTGTGATTGGCCGTTACATCTGAATACGGCCAAGATTAGTGGCACTGTTACCTGCAGCTAAATCTTGGCAAAGATTTCTTGAGACATACGTGTATAGTTGACAGTAGATATAACCTATGTGATGACTAATAGATAGTTTTTAATGTTTTCTTGATATCAACTCTTTTTACTTAGAGTTTTCTTTTTATCTCTAGCTCTGGATATTATATAGTGTCCAGTTTTCTATTTATTATGGCGTATTGTCATACAAAATGAACTACTTCTATTTTCCTTGAAGAGTAATGATCGATTTGCCTGTAGCTCCTATGATAAGTGCTGATTTATGGCTATGAAGGCCTAAAGAAAAGAAGGCAAAGCAATGAGCAAATATGCAACAGAGGTTCCGTGTGTCACTCCTAAGTCATCCATCTGAATCTTGAATCTTCACACTGGCAGCTTTGGTTCATCGGCACATTAGTGCAGGCCAAACAATTTTTTTAACTGTAATTTAAAATGTGGTTTCAGCCTGGTCTTTTAACTTGTTTATTAATCTTTTATTTTACATTATATCTATTTTATTAATGTTGTGAGCCACCCTGAGCAGTAGTGTACTGGAGGCATGGGATATTAATATTTTAAGTAGGTAAATAAATTCATTGGTGTCGCCTGCTGTTCCTGATGAGGTGACTGTGGGGAAAAGTTTGAGATCCTACATATACTGGAGAGCCATGGCTCCAGTGTAGGGGTGTGCCGAACTGGTCCACAATCAAACTGATCTGCAGTAAACCGGGCCAGTTCAACCAGTTTAGGAAACATAGGAAGCTGCCATATATGGAGTCAGACCATTGGTCTATCTAGCTCAGTATTGTCTTTACAGACTGGCAGCGGCTTCGCCAAGGTTGCAGGCAGGAATCTCTCTCAGCCCTATCTTGGAGAAGCCAGGGAGCGAACTTGAAACCTTCTGCTCTTCCCAGAGCCACTTCATCCCCTGAGGGGAATATCTTGCAGTGCTCACACATCAAGTCTCCCATTCATATGCAACCAGGGCAGACCCTGCTTAGCTAGGGGGACAAGTCATGCTTGCTACCACAAGACCAGCTCTCCTCTCCCCTCTCTTCAGTTTGATCACAGACTGAACTGGGCCCAACAAAAGGGGTCTGTTTCGCAGTCAAACTGGACTGAAACGGGTTCATCCGTGGACCAGTTTGCTGGTTTGAGCGCCTGTAAAGGGGAATCCAGTGAGGAGTCCCCTTTGCTTCCAAAGGTAATAAAAGGCAGTGGGGAAGTGGTGTGAGAGAGGCACTTTTCAAAGTGCAAGAGAAAGTGCTTACCAGCAGGCCTGCACAGTGCTCCCACCACCATCCCAGTGGCATACAAATGGCCTCCATGCATGCATGGAAAATGTTTGCGTGTCACTGCCACTGGGACGGTGGTGGGAGCGCCGTGCAGGCCTGCTGGTAAGCACTTTCTCTTTTTAAAGGCACCTCTCTGTCACTGTCCCCCCATAGCCTTTTTAAAAACCTGCCCATCCTTGCATAGAGGCATTGTACACAATGTGGTAAGGAAGTTTCAAATGGTAACCCCCTTACCAAATCCACCGTCTTTCTCCCAAACTTTGTGTTTATGTCTTGGAGTCCTCATCCAGTACATCACTAAAGATACTAGGAAAAAAACCCTTACCTTTCCCCCTTTATAGTGCAGTGTAATGACTAAGATCATGTGCTAGGAAATACGTGGTTCAAATGTCAAGCCTTAGACAGGCTGCAGCTCAAAAGTCCAGTCCTGGTGCAGCAGGCATGGAACTGAGGACCCCAAGCTGAAGGCACAGTAGTAGCCAGGCTGGGGTTGGATACCAGACAAGATGGGCAATAACAGGGAGCCAGAGACGGGAGTTTATGTATTTTAATTAATTTATTTAATTTATATTCTGCCTGACTCCAAAGGTTCTAGGTGGTTCATAAAAATAAACACAATAAAACCAATTATTAAACAACAATTAAAACAAATAAAACATCCAGAGATAACAGCAATTTAAAAAGTTAAGCAGCAATTAAAAATTCTCATTGGCTTGAGGCAGAACCAGCTTACTGCATTTTGTCACTTGAGGCAATGAGCTGACCCGCCCCCCTCACCAGCCACACCCCTGGGTCAGAGCTGGTGCTGGTGTCACTGTGCACCAGCAATGGCCCTGCCCCTTCCTCCCTTGACGGTCCTGGCCCTCAGTTCCTTTCTGGGGGTGTGCTGCCTGCTTGGCTAGCCAGGCAGGATGTACTGAGCTTGCATGCAGTAGCGGCTGTTTCACCTGATGACGTGAATGAGGAACACTCACTCCTCACTCAGCAACATCAGCTTGCATGCTCTTCCTGATCCAGCCACAAACTTGTCCACTTTTTTCCTGAAATGAAGCAGAGAAAGCAGACAGTTTTGTTGCTTGGGAGCGGGAGAGTGCGAACGAGCATGTGAGTGAGCAAGCTGCTGGTGCTGGCACTGCAGCAGCGACTAGGAGAGCCAGTGAGCCAGTGGACAGGGTTAGCACCAAGTTTCAGGGAGCCATCAGGAATCTGCCCTCCGTGGGCCCCTTCCGACTTAGGTGGACTCCAAGAGAGTTGCTCTAACACCATCAGATGAAGACAAGAGGTCGCTAGCAGACTGGACTGAAGCTAGTTTGGGATTGGGATATGAACTGGCTCAACCTTGAGCCAGTTCAACATCAAACTGACCCAACTTGAGGGCTCAACATCAAACTGGCCTCGAGCCGGACCAGCCCTGGCTCGGCTTGAGGTTGAGCCGAACTCACCCACTCCCCGGGCTGGCTCAGGGGTTTGAACATAAAAAGATTTGTTTTTAATGACTAACCACCTCTGGGAGGTGCTACCATGGCTGTGGGGGGATCTCCAGTGGCTCCCCTCCTCTCACTGGCCTCTCCCCAGTCTCGAAACAGCCTAGTTTGGGCAGTTTCCATCCCGTTCTGGGCCTCTGTGTAGTGGCAGTGACCATTTTTTACCACGGTCACACAGGTGTCCATTGTGCATGCGCAGTGGCCTAAAAATGGCCACCACCACTACACAGAGTGGTGAGCCCAAACAGGCCAAAAATCACCTGAACCAGGCCATTTTGAGACTGGGGCGAGGCCAGCAGGGGGAGGGGGAACCATTGGCAATCCCCCTGCAGCAGCACCCCTCCAAGTGTTTATTATTATTTTTTTACATTTGAACCTCCAAACTGGCTCGAATTTGAGCTGAGTGGGGGTGGGAGTTGGGGTGTGCAAAACTAAACATGCCCAGTTCTGTATGAGTCCGGTTCGAATTTGAAGCAAAGCTGGCAAACCGGTTTTGTGCACACTTCTAGTTTGGGAGACGTTTCCCCCTTATAGTTTCCCCAATGTTTTCTTTACAATATGAAGCTATTAAACTCTCCAGTCACATGGAGATGGATGCTGATTCCTGTAGGCTCCAGGCCAGTTCAGGAGGGCTAACAGCCCTAGTGGGTCATGGGCAAAGAAATGGTCTCAGGATCAGCAGTAGGTCCTTCTGAAAGTCCTGGGCAATGCTGACCCCTAATGCTGGCCAGGCTGCTTGAAGCCCCAGTTTGAAACTCCCTCAGTCCCTTATACATTAGCCATGGAGAATGGCACCATCCTACCCAGCTCTCATATCCACCATTTTAACAAGGCAGGAGGAAAAGCCACCCTACCCAGCTTTTCTCTCACACATGGTCACTCTCTCCTCCTCCCTACTTGTTTGCTCATATACTATTGAACATTGGGAGCATGTTCCACAGCATTCCCAAAGCTGTGTTTTCCATCATGTGAACTGCCTTTGTCTTTCTCAAGCAATGACAGACTAATGTTAAAACACGAGTCTTCTATTTTGTTCATTGTTAAAATTAATTTGCCTAATTTCCACTATTTAAAGTAGCTTAGTATAATAATTCTTATAATACATGAGGTTACAGCCAAATTTTGATGAGACATTAACTGCATGGGTGAATTCCGTGCTTGGGATCTATATCGAGGGAAGTGATTTTTTTTTTAACCTTTTCCCCTGTGCTCTGACTGGAAATTGCTCCCCTGAAGCTGCTATTTGCAGCAACGGTTAATGGTGGTTGCAACCTGGTAAGAAGAACTGTTGTTGTCAGGTTAAAGTGTTGCCGGTATGAAGACTGCAAAAGATACTCCTTCGTTTAGCAGGTAAAAGAAAAAAATTACAAATAGAAAATGTTTCTAGCAACATTCCCCCAGTGGGAATAACTTTTTTTTTGCTTGGTTGGCCACACCAATAAAACCTGTCAAGGAAACTAGGGCAGGGTTGCAATGCCCTCATATGTATTCTAGTGTTAGCAAAGAAATACAACCTTTTTTGTTTCAACCTATGTATTTTAAAATATATATGTGTGAAGTAGACACTTAGGATGCTGGCAGCTTCCTTGAAATTAGACATTTGCTGATGTTTTATTTTCACAAGGTAGATTTCATAGTTCAAATTCAGCATTTTCTCATTTTATCTTATCCCTCATTTCTTGGTTTTGTGATATCTGTGGTCAGAAATCATTTATGACTGCAAACTTCTTAAAAGCAGATTTACTGTGCCCCTTTCAGAGAGATGGCTGCATGCTGCAAATGGTTGCTTTTGCAATGAACCCCAGCTTATATTACTTCATATAGACATAGGGGATAACTAGTTATGCATTCTCTATTTCCAACAGTGTTGGGATTAAAATAAAGTCTCGGGAGGGAGCTGCTTGAGTATGCAGAAACAACCAAGTCCTGTGGCACCTTAAAAACTAACAAATTTATGGTGGCATAAAATGTTAAGGTGTTTCAGGACTCAGGATGATAAACCTAAATAGTGCAAAGGACACTTTTCAATCCAGATTCTGTCCCTTGTGAATGTTTTATGTGTGACAGAATGTAGAAGGGATCCATTAAAAAAACCCAGAGGTGCATTCCAGGCAGGGCAAGCTTTACATTCTAATTGCACAAACAAGTGCAAAAAAAAAAAAAGGGGGGGGGGAGAAAAAAGTAAGGTGAATGGAAAGGAAATTGAAGAGCCATTTTTAAAATAAACCTAAACTTGGAAGATACGTTTGGAAATAATTGTGTAAAGCCTTGTCAACATCACATATATCTAGTCAAATATTTACCAGACACAGTTTGATGCAAGATAAAATGTATTTAGAGAAAGGAAACTCTTTCTAATGCTCTTTCTAATGCTCAGTCTAAGCTCTTAAATGCTGAGCATTTACGTGGGATTAAATCCAGGTTTACTGATGTACTTCTGGGTATCTCCTCCAGCATTGTTTATGCTTCCTTTAAATGCTCTTCTCAAAAGCAAGTGTAAGGAATTAGTAAATGACTACTCTATGGAATAAGTAAGCTCAAATAAATTGGAGAACTTCCTTCCTATTATTAGTACATTTCTTGTTATGGCAGGTGGGATGCTTGGGAAAGTGCACTTGCTTGTTTACTGTAGGGACCCTTGGAGTTGTACAACACATAGGGCACACATCTCCTATAGATCCCTGTTGTTGGAGACCAGGTTACCCACTGCTAGGGCACAAGGACATTTTGCCCCTACACAAAGTTGTCCCCAAATATAGCATTTTATTTTTCTTAATAGAAGGAAATGGATGTTGTTCACTTATACTGGAGTAAGTGAAGGGGTACTGTCATGGTGCCATGTTACCTGGTTGCTTGGGTGGCCCTGTGGAGTCTGGAGAAGAGTGTGGCATTCCTCCTGTGGGGCTTTTGTTCCCTTCAGCGGGTGGTAGGGATGAGAAGAGTCCAGGCTGGTCAGACCCCAGTGGGGTTGAGAGGACAAGGTAGGGAGAGCTGCAGGAAACAGCTCCAGGGAGACAGCTAGGTTGGGTGGGGCAGGAAACAGGAAGCAAGGTCAGGAAGGGGGCTGTGCTTGAAGGAGGCTTTAAGCCCTGTCCCCTCTGCACTGGGGCATTTAAATACAAGGCAGCTCATTATGACAGGCTGCTTCTGAGTATGGGAGCAAGGAGTTCTCCAGCAGAGGGAACTGGCTGAATGCAGCAAGCCAAAAGGAGGACTCAGGTGACAAACTAACCTCCTCCCCTGGCTGTTCCTGAGGCTGACCTTTGTGTGTGTGTGTGTGTGTGTGTGTGTGTGTTTATTCTGGGATTCAAGAAGTGCTAGGAGCCCATGTTGTCCCCTGGGAGTCTAATAGGTACACTTGAGGACACCATCACAATGAGAGTTAATTTGGCCCCCTAGTTTGGCTGGCTGAAGCCCTAAACAGAGGTTATACAAAAGGTGCTCTACATGAGCACACTGCCTAAAATGGGGATGAAAGCCCTAGCCCAGCTCCATCACTTATCTGTGTAAGCATCCCATTCACAGTTAGAATGGCATTCATCTGAAGAGGTGAACACCACATCCCTGATGGCGGATGCTTCCATGATCGGGAGGCTTGGGAACCCGAGTCTCACAGGCATGTAAGTGCCCACCATCATGGATGTGGTGTTCACTTCTTCAGACAAATATGTGGTGAGTGGGGTGCTGACAGGGATGACTACTTGTGTAAGATGCCTTTTGTATAATGTCTGAAGAGGACTTGAATCAATTCCTATTTGCATTGCCCCAAGCCCATCCTTTGAATATCCATGTCCTGAGTTATGTTCTTTGTTAGGAATCTAGAATATGAAGGAGCCTGGGGAAATTGGATTTGTGTGTATCAGTTTTCATTAATGCACCTGATTTACATCCCGATTATAGAACTAGTGGCTATTGCTCAGAAGATGCTCATTCTCCTCATATAATCCTTGTGCTCAATGTTGAGGTGTACATAAGCCCATATATTTCAAGCAACTGATTCATAACTGTGTTGAATTGAGGCCAGGGTGATAAAACCTCTTCTGTAGACTGTAACACTGCTCATAAAAGTCTAGCTGCTTGACATATGGCTTAGGGTGTAAGCCTAAATACACTTACAAGGCATTACATCCCACTGAACATTTTATGATGTCTTGCAGAGACCCGTGTTTCAGCATCCAAATCTCTTATTAACTTCTGCTTTGTCCCTTGGACCTGGTTTCAATACTGCAAACAAACTACTATCTAATTGCAAGGTATAATCTCCATGTTAAGAGAATGTTACTGAATACCAGTTTCTGGGGGGTTATGGGGAGAAGGACTCTTGCCTTATATCTTGCTTTGGGGCTTCCCTAAGCATCTGGTTGGCCACTGTGGGAAAGATGATGCTGGACCAATTAGGCCTTTGATCTGATCCCACAGGGTTCCTCTTATGTTCTCATGTAGCAAATCTGTGTTTGAAGAGAACCATTTTTTATTCTTGGTGAGGACTCACATAATTGAATGCTCTTCTCTGAACACAGGCAACTAGATATCAAGGAGAGGTGTTATAGCCTACCTTTCTTTCTGGCATGCCAATTTTCAATGTATAAGCATTACCTGGCTTCATAGGTGACACCATTTCATAGCTCTTTCAACTGGAAGAATGAATGAATGGATAGCTTCATTACGATCATTGATAAGTTATAATTTCAACTGGAAGAAACAGATTGATTCAAGTCAAGGCAGTATTTTATATTTATTATAGTAACCTGTCACATTGACAATTTCTTCAATATTCCTCCAAAACAACCTATGAAACTTCTTTCTATGAAAGAATTCTCCACCAAATGGATAATCAGTATAATTAAAGTCCAAAGCAAACTATTCACCACTATGTGTTCCTTTTGCTGCTAATGAGGTCCAAACTTGCAGATTGGACCAGAAAGTGAATTAGCAATAGCCCCACTCACTGAATTCTAGGCCTCAAGCCACTTCCCTCCCATGGAGTTTTTCCTGAGGCATTTGTCCCTTGGGGTGATAATATGGAAGCAGCTTAAACACTGTACATGCTCCATGATCTCCTTGTGCAGAGTGACTGGAGTTCTCCAAACTTAAAAAGAAAAGAAAAGACAATAGACTGATACCCAACTATCTTAAAGGGGTCGTACCATGGGTTACCCATGAGTTCTTTTCTTTCTTCTTTTTTGTATGTGGAGGGGCATTCAGTCTTGTGCACCCTTCTTCTCAGATCAAGAGAGAGGAATAGGTAATAGACAGCCCTCTTCTCTGAGCTAGAGAGAGGAACATCAAATGTACTAGGCAGGCAAATGGAATGTTCCATGTCTTATTAAAAAATCAGTTAAATTTTAATAAAGTCCAAGTTTGGAGCTGAAATGCAGAAACACAATTTCCCTCTATCTCATAGTCAAGATTAGCATCTTTTTTGTTTTAGAATCTAGAATCTAGAAGCAAACTCAAGCACTGCTTTTGTGTTCTCCAAATGATGTCTGTACTAATGCATTCGTTCTTTTTCTTTAGATTCCAGAGATTAGAATATATAAGCTGACCCAAGCAGTACTTTTATATTCTCCAGATGCGGTTGCTGTTTGTACTCACTCTCTCTCTCTCTCTCTCTCTCTCTCTCTCTCTCTCTCTCCAAGGAATCTATAGACAGTGTTAAAAACTATGTACATATTGAAATATCTAGCCACCATGTGTAACTGCTGGATACCAGAGTGCAAGATAATAACAGTCTTTTATTACACTACATGTATCAACCAGTACAACTAGTATTTTTTAAAAAACTGAAATTTGACATTGATTGTACAATGCTATATATAACAATAAAAATCATCCAAGCAACATTAACAAATCACACACAGTTATGTACTAAACTTCAAGTTCCAAATAATGTAGAACAAGCATTGATGGCTGACAAGATGAGGATAGCAGCACGGCCAGTTCTGAACCTTCCATGCTGCTGTAGGAACCTAAAAGAGTGCTCTTGAGCTCCTACTTAAAATTGTGTATTCACACTTCCATGACAATACTTCCATTATTTTCAATGATAGTGTGATCATACAATTTCAAGTATTAGCGCAGGAGTACTCTTCCACAACACCATGGGCATTGTTTTAGACTTCTGCAGTGGTTCAGAACCACCCATGTTCCTCTGCTTATCATGTCAGCCATGACATTTAGACTCCATATAACAGAAAGCTGGAAGCAATGAAACCGATCCATTTGCTACTATATGGATTTTCCTTACAAAACAAAAAATCACTGTAAGTTTCACTACAGCTGTTATGGCACAGAGAAGGGAGTGCTATCTTGTTGTTTGCCTGTTTCACTATCTCCAGTGCTGTCAACATCACCTTTTACAAGACTAGTAGGTGGCTTAAGTTCAAAGGCAGAGGATCTATGTGATGAAATGGACTGAAGTTTGGGGGTAAATTTTAATAGTTTGTTTTATATTGTTTTGTATTGTGTTTTATGTATTTTAACCTGTGATTTCAATATTGGCAACTGTACACCGCCTAGAGATTTTCATATCAGCAAGTATAATAATATGATAGATAGATAGATAGATAGATAGATAGATAGATAGATAGATAGATAGATATTCCTCAAATCGTGATCAGTATTTGAACTAAAGGAATTATAACTCATTTGCACAGTGGTTTCTCATTTCCCCAACTCTTTCTCTGACCAGACCCACAAACAGCCATACTGCTAGCCATTACAGATACACAGAAATTGATTGAAGTGACATGGTGACTATTTGGAACATGGCTGGACGTGTTGTTACCAATTTTTATCCCCTTGGATACATTTCTAAGACTATGGACTACATTCAGCATCTCTGTGATAACCCCTCTTGTGAAGTGCTTCCAGAATCCAAGGAAACAAGCTTTCTGTCACAGTACTGCAAGCCAAGAGTGCATTGTCAGCCCACCAAATGTCTATAGAGGAGAAAATCAGCTTTGGCTGATACGTCAGCTACGTCCATTTCTGGAGGTAAATGCCCTTAAAACAGTGATGCATTTGCTGGTAACCTCCTGGCTTGACTATTGTAATGCACTCTACATGGGGCTGCCTTTATATGTAGTCCAGAAACTACAATTGGTACAGAATGCAGTGGCAGCCAGACTGGACTCTGGGGAAATCCAAAGGGACCATATAACAGTGGTTTTAAAACAACGGCACTAGCTGCCGATATGTTTCTGCCAAAATACAAAGTGTTGGTTATTACCTATAAAACCCTCAATGCAGCAGTGCACAACTCAAATGTCCTTGCAGGGCCGGAACAACTGTCACTGGGCGTGCGGGGGCTGAGATCAATTTTGAAACTAAAAAAATCATTTTAAATAATTAATTAAGCAATATTTAAATAATAATTTAACAATTTAAAATATTTATTTATTTATTTATTTAAAATAATTTACATTGCTAGTAGCTGGGGGAGGGTGGTCCTGTGTTGGCTGCCCCACCCCAGCAACCCCCAACCCATTGCCCCACATTATGTCAGTGTACCTTACCAACAGGACTACTCCGCCCGCAAGTCAACTTTGTGGCGGAAGAGGTGGAGAGCCAGCACAGGGACATGGGCGCTGCCATCATGCACCACTAGTCATCTTCCTGCTGCCAATCAGCCTTGCTCCCAATCCCCTCTGCTGCTGTACGGGTTAGGAGCTGGCCCTGCCGAGTGGCTGGGGGAAATGGCGGCAAGTGCCAGTGGGGGAAAGGGCGGAGGTGGTGTGCTGCTGTGGAATCAAGGGTGGGTGCACATTCACCACCTCACCACCACTGCTCCTCCTGGCTCCTGAGCCCCTCCTCTGCCGTCAGGGCCAGGAGCTTCCAGGGGATGAGGGCACACATGCACCCTGTTGGAGACACTGGGTGCATCTGCTTCCCAGCAGGTTCCTGGCCCTGATAGTAGCAGATGGGCTTGGTAGCTAGGATGGGAATGGTGGCAGCAAGGACGCAGTGGCTCATCCACCCTTGATCCTACATCAGTGTACCACCTCACCACTACTGCCCTTTGCCCCACCACTACCTGACCCCTTCTCCTTGCCTGCTTGCCAAGGCCATCTCCCAACCCCAAGAGCAGCAGAGGGCCTTGGGAGCAAGGGTAAATGGTGGTGGGGAGACAGCTGAAGGCACGTGGTGACAGTGTCCATGCCCTCACCCCCACTAACACAGCCACACACTGCTTTGCCATTGTCCCTGCCACCCATTTGCCCACTTGCTCGCCAGGGTCAGCTGGCTCCTTTGCAAGCCAGCAAAAACATGCCAGTTGGTTGTATCCGACACGGGGGCCAGATGTTGTGCAGGCCTTCCTTAACAGCTTGGGCCCAGGGTATTTAAGAGAGCACCATCTCTGTCATGAAGCCTGTCACCTATTACGATCTTCTGGAGAAGTCCGGTTATGGTTGCCCCTGGATTATTTGGTGGCAACTCGGGACTGGGATTTCTCTGTGGCTGCCCCAGGACTTTGGAATATACTCCTTGTTGAAATAAGAGCATCTCCTTCTCTGTTTGCTTTGTTAATGAAACTGAACCAGGGGTGATTAGTCGGCACCCCCAATGTTCGGGCTTGTGAGGGGAATTAGCTGTTAAAGGGGTCAGTTCCACCAGTTTTAATTTGTGCAAATGTGTGGACTCAAGAAATCACTGGATTTGAGATAAGGATATAGTTTCAAAATTAAAAGGAAGAATTTATTTAGAATAAGGGGGGTGCGGGAAGAAAATGGTGTGATTAAGGCAATAAAAATACGTTACTAAGCAATTTAACTATAGCAAGGCGTTTCTAACTTTAAAGAGCAATAAAGTACGATTCTAAATAAACCAACTACAATGAGGCATTTCTAGCTTAAGGTCTAATTGTGTAAGTCTCCAGGGTGGGCAAGAAAAAGATGCTAAGAGAGAGGGAAGGGGGAATTTTGAAAAGAAGTTATAGATTGGGGCCCTGAGAACCGGACAACCACTATACTGCACTTGCCTCTAGACAGTGGGGCTTCAAGCTGCTGGAGACTCGCGTCCTTTGGGGACACTGAGGAGAGCAGGAGGGTTGCAAGGATTAGTATAAGGAGGGATGCCCATAAGAATGGCTTCTCTGTGTGTCTAGCTTCCTATAGGTGTGAGGCAAGCTGGGTGGATTGGCACAAGGGCTGATCCAGATCGTGATTTCAAGCTCTTCGTGGGTTGCAAGAGAGCACATGGAATGCTCAGTGGGGTCCCAAATATAGCATACAAAGGAAAGCAAAGGTTGCTGGTTGGAGTCCCAAGTGAGAGGCACAAGGGAGCACATTAGGTCATGGAACTGGGGATACCTATATCCCAAAACATGCCTCAGGGCACATTCCTGTTGTCATGCTTTGATGTCTAGAATTGTCCAGGTGGACTTGCACAGAATGCATTGTTACTGTTGGTTCTTTCTGGGTGTGACAATGTGGGGACCACCTTTGTGTGGAAGGCTGTTGTGATGAAAATCAAAGTATGCAGGTGTGTGAAAGAATATCCCTGCTGGGATGGCCTCTCAAATAATCTTGTCAATAGTTTCAATGGGTACACCTCTGAGCCTACATCACTGACTCATCTCTGTGGTGGGGAGAACATTATTTCTCCACTTTATCTTGTCCTTTCTTCCTGCTTGGCATAATCTGCTAGTTAATGGGTGTTATCTCCTGTGAAAGAAGAGGAGTGAGGTGGTTCACTCTAAGTACAGGGTGTCCTTGAAAGTTAACTCGATGTAGTTAACTCCCAAGTCTACTTAGGTGGGACTCCCATCTGTGGAGAGGGGGTGCATCTCATCCCCTTCCAATTGGCTTTGTTTGCAGCCAAATCCAGGGGTGACTAGCCCACCAGCAACTAAGTGACTTGTCCCCATGTGTATGTACATACTGGGAGCTCAGATTGTGGTGCAGCTCCTGAGCATATCCAAAGTGCAATCTTCAAGCCTGGAGATACAAGCCAACAGGGAGGCTCCTGGGAGCCAGGTAGAATAATCGTAGCTGATAACAGCTTTTAGGAAGACCCTCAAGACACATCTTTTTCTCAGGCTTTTAACTGGAATTAATTTTAAACTTTTTTATTTGTTTTTATTTTATGTGATTGATTTTACTGTATTTTATGACATTTTAACTGTTTTTTCTCTGTTTTATATTGTGTTTTTAAATTTTGTAGACCACCTAGAGATGTACATATCAGGTGGGATAGATGGATAGATAGATAGATAGATAGATAGATAGATAGATAGATAGATAGATAGATAGATAGATAGATTAAAAATAGCAGATACTAACTATAGCCTTGGAGTGTCTGGTGGACAACCTGCAATGCATGTGATAACATGGCATGTAACCAATAAGAGCATTAACATCTGATGTCAGCAAACAACTGAAGTGCCCCCCAAAGCATGGCTTGAGCTAACTAAGGGGATGTGGTAGGACTTCAGCTCAATGGCAGATCATCTGCTTCATGTGCAGAAAGTCCCAGATTCAAGTCCTGGCATCCGCAGGAAGGACTAGGAAAGACTCCTACCTGAAACCCAGAGAGCCACTGCCAGATCATGCAGATAATCCTAGCTGGATGGACCAATGGTCTGTCTTGGTGTAAGGCACCTTCCTATGATTTCAGAGAGTGCCTCACCATTCAGTATCAGCACGTGATGAGTAACCATCCATATGATGAGTAATGAAGGAGAGCTGGTCTTGTGGTAGCAAGCATGCATTGTTGCCTATGCTAAGCAGGGTCCATACTGGTTTGCATTTGAATGGGAGACTAGGGGATGGGACCACTCTGGGAAAAGCATCCACATGCCTGCATGCAGAAGGTTGCAAATTCCTTCCCTGGCATCTCCAAGTTAGGGCTGAGAGAGACTCCTGTCTGCAACCTTGGAGAAGCCGCTGCCAGTCTGTGAAGACAATACTGAGCTAGATGGATCAATGGTCTGACTCAGTATAAGGCAGCTTCCTATTTTCCTAACCATCAAAACATGTTAAGCCACTTGTATAACAACACCCTCTGTGGAGCCACTTGTATAACAACACCCTCATTGGTGGGGAGTGTCAGTTTGAGTGAGTGTACTCAATCCCAGCTTTATATCAGTTGTGGAAGTATTCTAAGAATTGTGATGCTCCTTTCAGTCAGTGAGGCCTCCGTGTCTTTATATATATGAAAGCAGAAGACTATCCCTACTTGGGTATTCTGATAATGATCCCATGTATGCACCGAGCAGGAGAGGTCTCACTGGACTTCACTGAACAGCCCTGTCAGTTTTGTTAGGGCGGTGGTGTCAAGTGCTTTTGGCGTTTTTGCTGTGATTGGATTGTTTCCAGCAGCTTTGTTTTGCAGCTTGCTGATTGCAGCCTGCACTCGTAACATCTCTATTGAACTGGCTTGAAGGTTACATGGCTCTGTGCAAGTCTCATCAAAATCTAGTAGTGGCATAGGGTTTCAGCTGTCACAGACTACTCTGTAAAGCTCCACACAGTCTTATTTTTATCTCACTTACAACAAGCGCTGGAAAACATGGCTTTTCAATTGGACCACTGCCTAATTTGAAAATTCCATCCTGACTTTTTGTCATTTTTAAAACGCCTCTGGGCAATGCTCGAGGCCAATGTCATTCAAGTGTCATCAGCTGCAGCTGGAAGGAAACCCACAAAGAGCAAACACTGTAATTTACTATGGAATGAACATGACCCAAAGAAAATATTCTGCATTCTAAATGAAAATGAAATATTGGGGGAAACAAGAATGGAAGATGAGGGGATGAGAGGGAGATTTAAAAATGTTGGGAAAGGTGGTGTTATGTATGGAAGGAAAGAGAAAGAAATGTTGATAGGATAGTGGAAGTTTGACTGAAAGGAGAATGCCAATCAATATAACTATAAAGGAAAATATGAACTATAGAATATAGTGTGTGATTATGTCCAACAAGGAGGATATGGAGAAAAGAAACAAAATTGCTACAATAAATTCTAGCAGTTGTAGCATGAACACACTGTGCTTGGAAAGTCTGAAAATGTAGGCAAGAGAAATTGCTCCAGTAAGTGCTAGGGAAGATTTTTTACTTATTTATCTCTTATAGATTTTGAAGAGTTTGTGCAAAAAAGTCACACTTCCCAATTACCTATAGAAACCAAATTTTGCATACACAATCTTATCATTTAAATTAGCTAAATGCACTACTTTTTACACTGGAATATTCTGAGTGAAAAGTTTAATTTATTTTTTAGCAGAAATGCTGAAGATATTGATCATATTTTAATTGTTATTGTTCTCAACAATCAGATCAATAATTCAAAAATAACATCATGCCCAAGAGAAGCAGAAGATCTTTTTCAGATTCAAATGTACTATGATTCAAACTTACTTTGTATGGTAATTACTCAAGAAAATAAAATGAATAATGTTGGAAGTTGAAATCCTACACATTTAAAACTGTTCTTTTACTTATTTTTTGCAAGCACATTATTGAAAAATTCTGTTACACACACACACACACACACACACACACACACACACACAACACACACATATAAACTTCCAGATACATGTGATCTACACAAAATGATTTAGCCTGGTCAATGACTGACCTCACCTCCTAGTAAATATTCTTTCATATCGAAAAAGGAAAAAAAGATTTAATTTGAGACAAAAAATGATAGCTTTACACACACATGGGGAACTGAGGCAGGAATGTGCCAGTGTTCAGTAGCAAAAAGTGTCACTAGTGACATCAGCTGACATCCAGAAAAATAAAGCACTGGTGCTATGTGAGATGCACCTGTGCTTTTGAGGAGTTCATGGCTAATGCTGTCCCTCCCCTTCCCCTGGAAGACCTCTATGCCACCTGAAAATATGTCCCTGAAGCCTGCACAACCATCAGGGACATATTTTTGGGTGGCACAGAGGCCTGCTATGGGAAGTGGAGGTTGTCTATCTCCCTCATGTGAATTCTGGTGGTGCCTTAACTGAACTTCTCAGCAGCACCGACATAGCACCAGAGCTTCATTAGCCAAGATGTTGGCCCTTATTATATGCATAAATAGCCAAGTGCCAAGATGTCTGTCCAAGGTTTTTAAACAAACATAGCATCTTCCCCTTGAAGACCCTACTGTGTTTTGCTTCTGGATATAGAAGTGTGCAGTGGAATGAATCCATCCACAGAACTATATAATTAAAATCAGAATTCAGGAATCATCAAAAACAAAACTCAGGCAAAATAAAATCCCGCTCAGCATTTCATGAAATATATTCTGGAGCAAGATCATTTTCAGCATTCTTCATAGCTATACAAGGAATTGCACAGATACAGCTGAGGGTGAAGCAAAGAAAGAACATACAGACAACAACAACAACAACAACGGATATTTATACACCACTTTTCAACAAAAGTTCCCAAGGTGGTTTACACAGAGAAATAAAAATAAATAAAGCTGGATCCCTGTCCCCAAAGGGCTCACAATCCAAATCTACAGGATTTGGCATAAGCATGGAGCCTTGTTATTTTTAACACTCTGATTATGCTTACTCTTTTCTAAAATAAATTTAAAGATACATTTCACTCCTATGTCTCTTAATCAGGGGTGCATGACACAAATGCCTTTGTGGGCCAGAATCAACCATGACTTGGTGTGCAGGGGCAAAGGTTAATTTTTAGGACATTAATTATTTCATTAAACATTAAAAATATTAATGAAAGTGAGAAGGCCAGGGTTGGAGTCAGGGGTAAAAATGAGGGGAAAGAGGGATGGTGTCAGTAGTGGGCTCCAGTCCAGGGGTGGGGGACATTTGGTCTCAAGTGGCCAAGGACAGACCAAGAACTATTCAATTACTCCTGCTGATGCTACAGGATATTCCTATCTGGAGCCAGCAAAATGTTCCCCAAGGACTGGATTCAGCCTCCAGGCCTTATGTTGTGCAGGCCTGCTCTACATGCTAACTTTTTAGAGTGTGAAAGGGCAATAATGACAGGATGTTAGAGAAGTCTGTGACAGAAAGGAAGCACCTTTGCTTGGATTTTGCAAACTCTCTTTATGCAAAACTGACTCCCCATCAACCCAGGTTGCCCTGAGAACATGTTGGATTTACCACAACCCATGAAATAGCAAATGTGCTGAAATCTCCATTAGGCAAATGTATACATGGATATAAAGGGGGCTGGGGAAAATCTGTAACCGAGAAGTCAAAAGCAAGAGGAAATGTGAAAGACCAATCATCTGATGAAGTGGACTGTAGTCCATGAAAATTAATTAATTAATTAATTACTACATTTTTATACCGCCTTTCTGCCTTGACAAAGGCACCCAAAGCGCTTTACAATATTAAAAGAAGCAAATAACAGAAGATTAATAAATTGTCATCTCAGGCTGTTGGTCATTTCAGGAGCTGAGGGCAAGAGCTCACTGTGGCCTGGGTGTATGCTTTCTTGCCTTCCTCTCAGGACACACTGGTCTTTCTGTACCCCTGGGAAGGTGGGGGGAGGAGCTGAAAAGCTTCAGGTATGAGAAATATGTTAGTCTTTAAGGTGCCACAAGACTCTTGGTACTTTCTACCTAGATTATTGTAAATGTGCGTATGTTGCTACTTCAAAAGCTATTCAGAAAAGATGTTGTGAGCAAGTGGAGAGAGGAGGATCTCATTATGCACCTAGGTCTCAATCCTTCTGGATCTGGCAAAGCTGAACTGCATTAAGATCTAACACTAGGCAACATGGAAAGAAAATGAGGAGATTAGAGCTGCAGCATGAAAATGTAGGTGAGAGAAAGAACAGGAATGAAAAGTTGAGTGGAAACTGTCATTGACTGGAAGTGAAGAAGCAGCAGAGTAGAGTGTCTAGATTTTTATTCAGTGCCTGCTGAGATTCAGCTTGCAGGAAAGGGAACCTTTAATAATTCAGATATGGATCAGTAGGAAAGGCATCCATCTAGAAGAGGAGATGCTGTCCCACAAAGTCTAGAGATGTTGTTCCCTCCAGTGGGGGAGATATCTTGCTACTTGAACTAGCAAATACCATGCTGTGTGGTGAGTGAAAGCATTTCTGCAGCTTATATTTCTACAAACGTGCTTGCAAATGTTGCTAACATGAAAGCACATATTGCTATGTGGTTTAATCAGAGGTGTATCTAGGGAAAACAGTGCCTAGGGCAAGCACTGAAATTGCACCCCCTGTCCAAACATCTGACACCCATCTTTCAGATAACTTTACCATAATATCAGCTCAAAAATACAAGTCAAGCTCGTTAATCTTTTAATATTTCATAAACTATTTAGCAGTGGACGTAGCCAGACCATAAAAATGCTGGAGAACTACAAATTTCGGTATGCTGGGGCTCATGAAATACCCAAATACTATATGGAGATGTACTTGGAAAACTAAACAGAAGTGTCTGTCTAATTCTCTACTATGCCTTATAGCATCACTATTGCATACATTTTAAAAATAAATGGAGAATTTGACTTTTCCCAGATACTCTGAAAATAATTAAAGGATATGCAGAGTAAACCGTGTCACTGCTTGGAATATATTCTAGTATTTCAGAAAGACAGTTAGAATGAGAGAAAGATAGCAAGAAACTCCCAGTGGGACTTAATACTAAGGATTTCACACTGATTCAAAGACAAACTCTCCATTAATAGCCATATTATTAAGACATCACATTTAACTCACTTATCACAAGAAGCAAAGTAAGAGCAAATGAATACAATCCTAGCTCATAAGTTTCAGCTCAGTATTCACAAGCCTTGATTCTCTGTACATAGTGCCAAACTGAATATGTGTACAGTGACTTATATTATATATATATATTAATTTTTTTACCTGTAGCCCCTTCAGGTGGCTTCCTAAAGGCTGTGGGGTGGTCTGCAAAGGTTTCCCCTCCCCCCTCTGGCCTCTAGGGCCTTGCAGGGACCATCTGAGCATGTGCGGTGGCCATTTTTAATTTTGTTTTTTAAAAAATGGCCGCTGAAAACAAAATGTCCACTGTGCATGCTCAAATGGCCTCTGCGAGGCCTGGCATGGCCTAGGGCCTCACAGAGGCCATTTGAGCATGCACAGTCACCATTTAGTTTTCAGCGGCCATTTATTAATTTTTTTAAATTTTTAAAAATGGTGCCCCCCTTCAAGTGGCACTCGGGGCATGTGCCCTGCCTGCCCTACCCTAGATACTCCCCTGGGTTTCATGTTGGCTGATATCTCTGCTAGTCAATATCAGTCATGTTAAACTGATATCTCTGAAAGGTGGGCAACAGTCCAGAAAATGCAGACTTCTCTTTGGCAAGTTTTCCTTTGCTGGAATCTAATGAACGAGCAGAGATCTGTGTACTTCTGAAAGTGCACTCTTCTGAATCTGAAGAGGAGGAACATTACTGGCAAGGAGAAATGCTGACCTGATGACCTGACATGTCTCTTGTGTCAGCATGCCCCACAAGGCAAACAAGAACAGATTTGTAGTAAATGTGTGAATGAACCAAATTCATTCTGTCAAGTTAAGTACTTTGAGTACTTTAAGGCCTGATGCACAGTAAGAGTGGTGAAATGTTAGCAGGTGGCAAAGAGAAGGCAGAATTGCTCCAAATTCTAAGAATATAAGAACATTCCGTTTTACCTCTGTCCTCTCCCAAAAGGAAACTCTGCAAATTTACAAAAAGCAACATGGTGAGGAGTCAGGATTGCAATTCAAGATTGAGAAGGAGCTGTTCAGGAAATGTCTAGCTACCTTAAATGAGTGTAAATCTTCAGGGCTGGATATATTGCCTCCTAGGGTACTAAAAGAACATGTTGACATACTCATTGAACCTCTGTAGATAAGCTTTGAGAAATCCTGGAGAACCAGTGAGGTGAGACAAGACCGGAAATGGGTAAATATTCTTATATTGTGCAAAAGGGCTCTGGGGAGATGGTAGAATCTAGGAAGGTACAGACTAGTCTGTCTGACATTGATATGAAGGCAAGGAATAGAACAGATCATAAAGCAGTATGACTCTTGCCACTCACTGGAGGAAGCCACTTTGGGCTAAGGTGAAGAGGTCCACAGAAAGGACAGGTGGGAAGGCGAGGCTTCAGGAGCTTCAGGGACCATTCTGCAATGAGCTGATACATGGCCCCACCTGGCTCTGGAAGAACCAGCAGGTAGGGCTTTGCTTCTGCTGCCCTTAAGAAGGAGCAGGAGGTAGAGGCCCATGGGAGAGGTAGCTGCTGGGATAATCTTGCAGAGGGAGACAGCCAAGCAAATGAGGACATTGGAAATGAGGGGTGGCTAATGGTCTTCTACTCATCCAGTTTATCAGCCTCTCTTGTGCTGAGCTGTGTGTGGCAAAGACAGAAACCCTGAAGCAGTGATTCCCCACAAAAGAAAAGGACCCTGTGTTGCATCATGAGACTGTCTGTGAAGCTTCTTCAGTGCAGTTCTCGGGGGCCAAGGAGATGGATGCTGGGATCATCTTTTAGAGAGGAATAACCTGATAGGGTGGGGGTGGTCAGTGGCCCTCTACTCACCCAGCCAACGGGCCTCTCAAGAAGGTTCCGGAGGGCAGGACAAGGTCTTAATAGGCTTAGGTTACAGAAGAGTAGATTTCAGTTGAATGTTAGGAGAAAGTGGTAAGAACGATTCAACAAGGAAATCAATGACTTAGCAGGGTGATGGACTCTCTCTTGCTAGAGGATTTCAGCTGGAGGCTGGATGGCCATTTGTCAGGGATGATGATCTTGCTTTGAGTTTGTTGCATTGAGCAGTGGATTGGACAGGTGCCCTGCAAGCCCACTATTTCTGCTATTCTATTGGAGACTGTTAAAAACAGTGCTAATGAAACATGCAGTGGTCCTATAGTAAACTCTCCGGTTACATGCAGAGATGCTGAGATATGCAAGCACAGGAGTTTCTGCATCTGATTTCATTAGCATGCATGAGCCACTACAAAAGTGGTTGGAGTGCTGGACTATTATTCTGAAGAGGCTGGTTCAAATCCCCACCTAGCCATGAAGCTCACAGTCATCATCCAACTTTGCAGGTCAACTTTATGAGGATAACACAGAGGTATGGAAGAGATCCACATATGCCACCCAGATGACTTTGGAGGAGGGATGGGATCAAAACGCAATAAATAAATTAAATGTTGCAAGTTCACTGCAAATTTACTCCTACTATCTGAGCAAAGAGTTACCTTTTAAAGTCATGATTCTCTTATATATAGCAGGGGGAGAGCAACTGGCTAGGGATGTTCAAAAAGTTTCATTTCTGAACCTGTTCAACATCAAACCAGTTTAGCTCAATGGTTTTATATCAGACCAACCCCCCTCCCTGGTTCGGTACAATATTGGACCAACCCCCCTGGCCTATTCAGAGGGTTCTAAGTTAAAATATTTTTTTAATTAACTCACCCCTTTTGGGGAGTCTTCGGCCCATTCTGGGCTTCACCCCTGTGTTGGTGGCCATTTTGGAGGCTGCCACGCATGACCAATGGACCTCTCCATGGTCGGGTTATGATGTAGGCTAGCAGGGAGGGCCTTTGGAGACCCCCCCAGTCTCATAAAAGCCTCCCCCCCAAGGCAGTGAGTTATTTTTTTAAAAAATGAACACCCCTCGCCAGACCGGATTGAACCAGAGGGGTTCGGGGGGGGGGCAAAATCAAACATGCCTGGTACAATTCGAATCTGGTCCAGATTCAAACCGAACTGGGCAACCCCTGCAACTGGCCCTATCAACCCCCAATACAGCATCCCTCCAGTGGCTATTGCTGATGTCTGACTTACGTTTCTTTTTTAGATTATGAGCCCTTCGGGGACAGGGGGCCATTTCATTTGTTTATATCTATGTAAACCACTTTGGGAGCTTTGGTGGGCCACTGTGGGCCACTGTGCACTGTGCAGCATCTGGTGGGCCACTGTGCGAAACAGGATGCTGGACTAGATGGGCCTTGGGCCTGATCCAGCAGGGCTGTTCTTATGTTCTTATGTTGAAGAGCGGTATATAAATATTCCTAGTAGTAATAGTAATAGTAGTAGTAGTAGTAGTAGTAGTAGTTCACTCTTATCCAATTAGGCTACTGAGGCTGGTGTAACTAAAAAAAAACACTGGTTGCCAATCAAGTTTCATAAGAACACAAGAAGAACCTTACTGGATCAGGCCCAATGTCTATCTAGTCCTAGATGCCTCTGGGAAGCCCACAGGCAAGAGATGAATGCATGCCCTCTCTCTGGTGTCACTCCCTTGAACTAGTATTCAGAGGCATCCTACCTCTGAATCTGGAGGCAGCATATATAGCCATCAGAGTAGGAGCCATTGATAGACCTGTCCTCCATGAATTTGCCTAAGCCCCTCTTAAGGCCATTGAAGCTGGTGGCCATCACCACATGTTCCAGTTACTGGCTAAGTGGTGCTGTTCTTTAACAATCTTTGGCTCAGATGTTGTGTGAGGCAACACCAGCGTTGGAAGAGTTGTACAGCAGAGCTGCTC
Organism: Hemicordylus capensis; assembly: GCF_027244095.1. Lineage (NCBI taxonomy): Eukaryota > Metazoa > Chordata > Lepidosauria > Squamata > Cordylidae > Hemicordylus > Hemicordylus capensis. Next base: position 66,103,998 of record NC_069658.1, read on the forward strand.
CACTGCGGTTTGAAGACAGAGTTGTGCAACAGGTCGCCCATTGGAAATAAAGGGTGTCTTCTTGTGCAACTGGATCTGTGCAACTTCATGCTGCTTGGAGCAGGCATAACTCTTCCGACATTGTTTACATGCATACAGCACTGCAGGGCGGTGCTCCTACCATCCGTGTTGCCTTGTGCAGTAGGTGAGCCAACATGTCTTGAAGCCCGAAGAGTCTAAATGTGATTTTGCATTCCTGCTGAATGACTGTACTGCTCATAAATCTCATTGATATACTCTACCTGTTTATACTGATGCATTTGTTGAACAAATGTAAAGGTTTCCTGATTCACTGGAATTGAATTTATCATCATGATTTCCCTCAGTTTTATATATGATTCAGGTTAAACCTTGAATGAGAACTCCTTAAAGCCACTTGCTGGGAGTGAATTGGATTGCAGAAGTGTCTGGGGTATTTAGAATGAATTCAACCCCCTGTTGAAACTCATATGGGACCTATGCAAGATCTGTGCTCACTACCACCTGCCAAAATGAATCAGCAAAATAAATAAATAGATGTCCTGTGCCAGAGCTGTCCTTTGTAGAAAGTTTTATACCTTTGATTGTCCTTTTGCAACTCTTTGATATGCAGATTGGGAGGAACAGCCTTGCTCATTCCCTGTAGAAGATAAATGTGTGTACCTCAACCAGGAATGTATGTGCATACGAATGAACATGAGAATGAATTATGAGCAGTGTTGGCTGCATTGTTCCAAGTATAAGGCTCCAAAAGAAAGGTAAACCAAGGAAACTTGACTCTGCTTTTGATATTATTCATGTGAAAGTGAAGGTGATCATAACAAGGCCACTTTGCATAGTAAGAGACAAGCAGGCAGTGTTCTGAAGCAGTTAGGGGTAGTCTGCTTGTCTCAGCTATAGGCAACCATCCCAGTATATAAGATTTAAATTACGATTCTCAAATCAATTACTGCAAACTAACTCAGTTGACATCCGTGATACCCTAGTGCAGTGAGTAATTCAGGGACTGTGGCTTGATTTTATCAAAAAAAAATTATTCGTTGTTAATTTCCTCCAAGGATAATTGTGAAGTTCACATGCCAATTAGAGATAGGCTAATTAAATTATTTTTTCTTGTACAAATGGATTTTCTCTGGGGCCATGACTTGACCTATCCACTTAACAAGCTTAAAACCTTTCCTGTTTTATTTATTTTAACTTTCAAACAGCCATCAACAATATATTGGCTTCAGATGGTACATTTAGTTTACAAGCATACAAGTGAAATAAGAGCAGCATTGCTCTCTTAAATAACCAGGAAAGAAATCGCTTTCTAAAAGTCCAAGTGAGCAGTCCAGGAAGTTATCATGTATTCTCTTTGGTGGATGGAAGCCTGAAGCCAAAGAGAAGGGGGTCACCAAGATAGCTCCTCAGTACCTTTTGCTGCAGGTGCAGGATAGACAGGTGAGCCCTGATTAATTCATTGTCATGTGACTGAAATAGTTATGCTACGAGTGCCACTGACCCAGCGTGATGTAGTGGTTTAGTGTTGGACTAAAAGCAGGGAGACCCGAGTTCAATCCCCACTTGGTTATGAAACACATCAGCTGATCCTAGGCAAATCACTCTCCACATAATCTACCTCACAGGGTTGTTGTGGTCTCCTGCAGGGACCAACTGTGGCCTGAGATAACTGTTGGGGCAGCCCTTTCCTCACCTTCCCAGAGGTTGCTTGAGATTTGAGCACCCTGAGGGAAATATTAGGAACTCTGGGCTCTACCCCAGACTCTGCTAGGGTTTGAGGATTATATCCTCTACACAAGCTCCTCAGTTATGGAAAAGAGGGCGTTTTCGTCTCCTCCTTTCCCAAGTCATCAGGGCTCAGGAACCAGACTCCTTTCCCAGGAGCATCTATCTTGCCCATCTTTCCTCCTTGGAACTGCCTTCTCCTAGTTTAAATAGCTGTGCATTGCTGGCAGTTTTGTGAGGGCCCAGACGGGCACAATATTTCATTGTGCTTTAATCCCTGCCCTGCCTCTGCAGAGACCTCACATTGGCATATCTGGAGTTCCTCACCACCATCTCTGGTAGTCCCTCTGCCTCTTGCTCCCATCCACCACCACTTCAAATGGGCAAGAGTAGGTTGCCTGCATCATCACTAGGGTCATTCCTGCCTCGTTGGCGATGCTGTCTCTGACAGAAAAGAAAAAGGAGTAAGAGGAGGAGCAGCCGGAGCCTGGTCAGAGAAATCCTTGTCGTTGGCTTCTGCAGAGACCACCAGTGGTCTCAAACAAAGCCACTCTGTTCCTTACCCATAGTAACATTTGTGTTGTGGTGTTTGTTTTAGTATTTAAATTATGGTGGGCTGCATTAGGTGACAAGAGATATGCAGAACATTTCATTCTACACTATGGATACAGAAACTTGACAACTCCCTTGAAACATAGTACTCCCAGTAGAACACCCATTTTGGACTTTTTAATAGACTTCATATGTTTATAGATCTCTCTACATATATTTGATGGGCTTTCCCCCCCTTAGAAAATATATATTGTGCATTTTTTGGTATATATTTGGTCTGGATGTATATAGGTTTTATTCAGAGTACTTTTAGACCATATATTACCTATTTTGCATGTAGTAAGAATACAGATTTGTGATTCCAGATAGTTTTAATTCTAAATATAAATGTATTAACAAATATTAACAAATACAGATAAAGGCATAGAACATATATCTTTATTTAGGGTGGCTCTTTGTTTATCAGCATCAGTACAATCCACTACGTATATGTAGATTTACCATATCAAAAAATAGTATATGAATTAGGCCATAGATACCAAAGAATCGCTGTGAAGTCTCAACAGAGCAGGAATACAGAATTTTATAGAGAGGAGAGGAAAGCTAGTCTTGTGGTAGCAAGCATGACTTGTCCCCATAGCTAAGCAGGGTCTGCCCTGGTTGCATATGAATGGGAGACTTGAGGTGTGAGCACTGCAAGATATCCCCCTCAGGGGATGAAGGTGCTCTGGGAAGAGCAGAAGGTTTCAAGTTCCCTCCCTGGCTTCTCCAAGATAGGGCTGAGAGAGATTCCTGCCTGCAACCTTGGAGAAGCCACTGCTAGTCTGTGAAGACAATACTGAGCTAGATAGACCAATAGTCTGACTCAGTATATGGCAGTTTCCTATGTTCCTATGGTCGCCCTCTTCCCCAAGGAAAAAATGCATTGATCTTTTAAAAAAACTCTGTACAAAGTATCAAGGAGTTAGTGAATCATAATTCTATGATTTTGTACTAAATATTGTAGATTCTTGCTCTCTGGCAATGTTATTCAGATTTTAATGAGTGCGCCTAATGATATTCTATTTTAAAAAAATCCTGTGGATAATCAATACTTTGTTTTCCATTGTATATAATCATTGTATATAATCCTTTTAAATTTGTCTTTATCATGAGGATGACCAACTAGAAAAATATTGCATATTGAAGTCTCCCATTCATTGAAGATGTTGGACTGAAAAACTCACTTATGCTTAAAATAGATATTGGCTTTTGACGTTTTCTGTAGATACAGAGTGCTGATGTACCTGACTCCAAGTTAGGCTTTCTAGTAATCTAGAAAGACATCTTTTGTATTCTAGATTGAGTGTGCATGCAGCACACTGGTTGGCTGAGCAGTTCACCAGAAAAAAAGTGTTTGCTGCTCAGAGCCAGCATGGTGTTGTGGTTAGAGTGTTGGACTTAGATTGGGGAGACCTGAGTTCAAATTCCCATTCAGCCATGAAACTCACTGAGATCATTCTCATGACCAGCCCTAACCAGGAAGGGCCGGTTGTGAGATCTGCCAGGATGGGGTAAAAAGTAGGCAGGAGGATACATGCATGGCTCTTACCTCACTGCTCAGTGGTGTGCACTGTCTGGGCTCTAAAAATGACTACTGGGAGCAGGGCCATAGAGCCCTGAGTGCAGCGTGGCCAGAGAGAGGAGAGCAGGCTGACTCTCCACTACTTGTGTGAGGCATTGTGGGATGCAGGAGCACTTATTCCTCCCTATCCCTCCTCAGAGACCATCACAGCACTGCTTGCATGGGCACATAAATGGAAGCAACAACAACCATGTAGGGGAAGGTGGGTAGGATCCTGCCTTTCCCCTCAGTCCAAGTCTCATTGGTTGTGTGAACAACCTTACTGGGTGACTGTGGTCCAGTCACTTATCTCCCAGTCTAATCTACTCCACAAGGTTGTTGTGAGGAGAAACATAACCATGCATGCTTTGGGTTCCTTGGAGGAAGAACAGAACATAGATATAAATAAATGTGTTAAGCACATTCCAGCAACGGTTACAAATTCACTGGTATGAATGTTGTAAATTCTGCTTTCCACTTCTCTTTGTTAACCACTAAACATGTGGTTAGTCTCAGCTGTGTCCTCCAACAAAAATGGAGATTCATAGTATACTGCAAACTTTAACTATAACTTCTTGAATAAGGGTGGGGTGGAGAGGAAGCCTGGCCAGTTTCCCCTACAGTTCCCTCAGGCAGCTGGCATGCCTACGGTGTGCAGAAGCAGCTCTCTTTCTAACTGGAACTCTTGTGGCAATTATGGTAGTGTCTCTATGTGACTGTGCATGTGTGACAGCCATATACATGCTGGCGTTGCGCAGGGGCAGCTGGGAGATGCCCCGCCGGCACACAATCATAGCTGGGGGGAGAGCGGTGCAATAACAGAAGTGATGGCAGGCGGCGGAGGAGGAGCAGGTATGGACCTGCTCTCCTCCATGTTAAAGTGGCTGTGTAAGCCCTCAGTTTTAAAGGGATTGTGCTGAGATTCAGACGCAGCACAATCGAGCACATCCCTAGAATAATCCAACCTTACATCTAGGGTTTAAATAACCATTCAATTTTTTTTTTTTGAAATATATGTATTTATGAGCAGATTTTTTAGGTTACTAAGGATGTGCAGTTGAGGAGGGGGCTTAGAAGACAGGGCATACATACCAAAACTATAGTATGTATATGGAAATTTTTTCCATTCAATTTATTTTATTTGGAATAAAATGGAATTAACAAATACATGAGAAACATGGCTATCAGTGGCTATCAGACTTGGACTTGAGCCAGCAAGTCTCTTCTTAGATGTCTTATTTATTATACTATATATCTTTTCTGCCAGTGTGCTCACTCATGCTGCTATACAGTTCATAATGCCAAAATAAAAGAGAGAAAAACCGAACAATGAAGCAGTAGAATTTTCTAAGGCCATTGGTGGTCTCTTCAGGAGTTGAGTTTATTATTTATTTATTCATTTATTTGTCACATTTGTCTACACCTAAATCAATCATCTCAAGGCAGTATACAAATGTAAAAAAAACAAACAGTTAAAACAACTAAAACAACTAAGAACACTTAAATAAAAGACCCATAGGCCCAATTAAAAAGATTAGTCTTTAATGGCCTTTAAGGCCATTGTTTAAGTCCAACAACAAGGTCAACCTCCATTTTCTCAGCATGGAGTACATTCCTGTGTCCATGGGTAGCTGTGGAGAAGGACTGGCCCTGAATCACTGCTAGACACATTGGCAGCAACAGGAGGTGGACTTCCCCAGATCACTCACCGTTGGGTCAGTGAGAGTTATATCGAAGAAGGTGCTTTCTTAGGCCAGGTCTTATCTTTTTTGGCCTGCCCTTCAGGAGAAATAGTTTTGAAGTGGGTGGCCAGGTAGAATCAAAAAGTTATCAGAGTGACAAGCACTGTTAAGTCAGTGGCACTATCCTCTAGGAGAAAGAAGAGAGAGTCTGAGTCTGACAGATAGGATTGGAGATCACTGAACTTTCCACCAAAGCAGATGCTATTTGTAAAATGGTCTTGCTTACAGTAAGTGCTTAGCAGGAAACATTCCATTAAAAAAATAAAATAGTTTCTTGGCTCCATTATTTCTTACAAAATGTAATTAATTGTGATGTGAGTGTTGTGCAGATTGAGTAACCAGTTTGTCCTTTTTCTTATTTATGATTACAACACAGATGGAAAGGGCAGTTCAGTATTTTTTCTACCATTTACTGACTTAGTTCGACTTAAGAATGGATTATGAGAGCTAAACAGATTACCCCAGTTAATCTAATTAATAATAAATTTTGTAAAATAGCCTAATTTGTAAAATAGCCCTTAGGGTCTCTCCTCCCAAGTATACATATTGCTCTGTTATCATCATCATCATCATCACTACCAGCACAATCACCACAATCTTTGTGGACTAGCCCATTGTTGATCCACATGTGCATTGTCTGTTATGGGTTGGTTAACGGGCCAAACTCATTCTCTGCAATGATGGCAATGATTCAGAGACCAGGTATGAGGAGTAGCACCAGGGCATAGCCATGGCATTTGACAACAGCCCCTGCAACATTATTTCACAATTATAGGGTGTGCACAAAACTGGCTGGCCTGGTTCGGTTTGAGTCTGAACAAGACCTGAACAGGACCAGGCCAATTCAGTTTTGTCCCCCATCGAAACGCACCCCCCCGGTACAGTTCAGGGGGGTTCACGAGTCATTACAATTTTTTTTAGTAATTACTCCCTCCTGGGGGCTTCTCCAAGGCTGCGGTGGTGGTGGTCCACGGAGGTTCCTCCTCCTGCCGCCGGTCTTCCTTGTGCCAAAAATCATTTGGTTTGGTCATTCTTCAGCCCTTTCCAGGTGTTTCCCCCTTGTAGTGGCCATTTTGGAGGCTGTTGTGCATGCTCAATGGGCCTCTGAATGGCCTGAGTCATGACCTGGCTGTGCAGGGGCCCATTGAGCATGTGCGGCGGCCTCCAAAATGGCCACTGCAATGGGGAAAGGCCTGGGAAGGGGCAAAGAACACCCAAACTGGGCAATTTTTGGCACAAGGAAGGCCGGCAGGGGGAAGGGAGACCACCATGAACCCCCCCATGGCCTCAATAATTACCCAGAGGGGGTAAGCACTATTTTTTTAAAAAAATTACTCACAAATCCCTTGAACAGCAGGAGGGAGGGTGTTGTTCCAGGGTCAGACTGAACAGGGGGTGGTTTAGTTTTACCCCAAACTGTCAAACCGAACCAGTTCTACGTCAAACCTGTTTGCACATCCCTATTATATATTCCAAGCCAGGAAGAGTCAAGTCAGAAGGTGTTCTTCCTTTGACCTCACCAAGTCAAGTAAGCATCTGCCTCTCAAGGGCTAAAGTAGACGTGATGGAGAGATCCCTGAATGGGTCTCCTAATGTCTTTTTCTTTTGTTAATAGCATCTGCAAGAAGAGGAGGGTGAGATTTGAATCAGTACATTGACACAAAGGGAGGAAGGGGAGTAATCCTTTACTCCCATGTTGCAGTCCTGATCCAAACGGGAAAACATAAAGGCACAGTACTACATTTACTACATAAAGGCCAGTGTACATTTCCCTCTGTGGCTGACAGCAGTGTTGCATTCTATCTAGTAATATTTTGTGTTTTGTTGTTTGGAATTTTGTTCCGGGGGGATCCTGTAGAGAGTGGGTGGTGGTCGTGGTGTGTGGAGTCAGAAAGAAAAGGGAGAGAAAGAAGAAGGAGAAAAATGGAGTTGTTTCTGGAATAAAGTCTTAGTTAAATCCACACAAGATTGTTTTGTGTTACGAGGGAAGAAGTTATAAACCATTTGGTGTTGAGATTTTGAACCAGCTATGTGTGTGAGCCTGCAAAGCTTGCGAATGTTCCTGCATCTTCATTTCATTGCATTACTGGGCCTACATTTCTGAAGTGCTTTCTGTTATTGCTGCTGCTGCTTGTTTCTCCAGCCCCTTGACTTGCATAACTCCTGAAGGTACTTTTCCCTTATCAGTCCTGGACTCTGTTGTTCACTGAATGCCCACTGCAGCATGGCTCAAATCCCACCACCATCTTCTTCTTCTTCTTCTTCTTTTTTTTTTTGTCCACCGGGGATAACTTGCTCTTCCCTGGAAACAATGCAGGTCCTATTTCTGCAATTACCTCCTCACTATGCAGACCTCAGATTTTACTCCAGAAAAGCAGAAGGTTCTATTACTTCACTGCCTGGGCCCTGAAGGCCAGATATTATAATTATATTATTTATTTACACAGTCAGACAGATGTTATTGACTGGTTTGTTTTATCCAGACATTGAGTCCTTCCCAAGGACCTGGGATAGCGGAATTTTATCATCAATACTGTTGGTTGTTATAGATAGCGTCATAAAATATAGGCTCTTACCAGTAAAGCTGCTTTTTGTAATTGGCTGATGGTGATTTCTGTGGCCCCTATGGTGTTGAGGGGCTCTTCAAGGTTTTTTGGAACTGCACCTAGGTTCCACTGGGATTAGTATAATAATTATAATAATTAGTATAATAATAATTAGTATAATAATTACCACTGGGATTATTTTGGTCTTTTTCTGCCACAGCCTTTCAATTTCAATTTGTAGATCTTTGTATTTTGTGATTTTTTTCTATTTCTTTGTCTTCTATTCTGCTATCCCCTGGTATTGCTATGTCGATTATTTTAACTTGTTTTTATTTCTTCTCGACTACAGTTATATCTGGTGTATTGTGTGGCAGATGTTTGTCTGTTTGTAATCGGAAATCCCATAATATTTTTACATCTTCATTTTCTTCAACTTTTTCAGTTTGATGGTCCCATCAATTTTTGGCTACAGGTACTGTAGCTTGTATTTTTTGCAGATGTTCCAGTGTATCATCCCTGCTACCTTGTCATGCCTTTATTTGTAGTCAGTCTGTGCAATCTTTTTACAACAGCTGATTAGGTGGTCCATGGTTTCATCTGCTTCTTTACAAAGGCGTCACTTGCTGTTTGTTGTTGATTTTTCGACTTTTGCTCTTATTGCATTTGTTCTTAGTGCCTGTTCTTGTGCAGCCAGTATTAAACCATCAGCTCCTTTCTTCAAGTTGCCATTCGTAAGCCATTGCCAGGTCTTGGTGATATCTGATTTTCCACTTATATTGTGCAAATATTGACCATGCAGTGGCTTATTTTTCCATTTTTCTGCTCGGTTCTTGACTTGTTCTTTATTGTAGGCCTGCTTTGTTTCATTGGTGTTGAATAGTTCCTCGTTCTTGACCATTTGAAGTGCATCTTCTTCACTGTCCTTGACATATTCTTCAAGGCCCTCTTTTCTCCTCCTCTACTATTTGAAGGACTTGCAGCATTCCTCTTCCACCTGAGCTGCGAGGGAGGTACAGCCTATCTACACCACTCCGGGAGTGCAGAGCATGATTGATGATCATTATTTTCCTGGTCTTACGATCTAGCGTCTCTAGCTCTGCCTGGGTCCAGTCTATTATTCTTGCACTGTATCTGATAACAGGTGTAGCCCAGGTGTTTATGGCTTGTATGGTGTTCCCACCATTGAGTTTGGATTTTAGGATTTTTCTAACTCTCCTGATGTAATCACTTCCCATTTTTCTTTTAAATTCAGTGTGTGCAATGTTATCAGCCTGGAGAATGCCCAGGTACTTGTAATATTCTTTCTCTTCCAGGTTCTTGATGTTGCTTCCATTGGGCAGTTCTATTCCTTCTGTTTTTCTTATTTTCCCTCTGTTCATTATTAATGCAGCACACTTGTCTAGTCTAAAGTCCATTGCTATATCGCTACTGCATATACGGAGAGTGTTTAGCAGTGATTAGATTTCTGATTGAGACATTCCATTCAACTTCAGATCGTCCATGTACAGAAGATGGTTGATTTGACTTGATGTTTTAGATGTTTGTTATCCGAGGCCTGTTTTGTTTAGTATTTGTGAAAGTGGGGTCATGGCAATTACAAACAACAAAGGGGATAGTGAGTCCCCTTGGAAAATGCCTCTTCTAATGCTAACCTGTCCAAGTGTCTCGCCATTGATTGTTAACTGTGTACTCCACATGCTCATTGCTTTTTTTTATAAATATCTGAATGTTTTTGCTGACACCAGTTGTTTCTAAACGTTTTAGTATCCATGTGTGAGGCAATGAGTCAAAGGCTTTCTTGTAGTCAATCCATGCAACACTTAGATTTGTTTTTCTTCTCTTGCAATTTTCTAAAATCATTTTGTCAATCAGCAGCTGGTATTTTGTGCCTCTGGTGTTTGGGCAATTTCCTTTCTGTTCAACTGGAAGCCATTTGTTAGTTAATAAGTGTTGCATCACTTCATCTGCTATTATTCCAGTTAATAATTTGAACATGGTTGAAAGGCAGTTTATCGGTTTATGAAGGCTTGTTAGGTGTTTAAGCCAAAAGCCATGCAGTTCATCATCGCCTGGAGCAGCCCAATTTTTAATTTTCTTTGCTCTTTCACTTATTAATTCTGGTGTTATTATTAGATCTTGCATTTGTTGGTTACATTTTTTTGACCTCTTTCACCCAGCCTGTTTTTTTTTATTATAGTCTATTGGATTGTTCCACAGTTTCCCCCAAAATTGCACTGTTTCTTTGGTATTTCTACGTTTCTTGCTGTTTCTCCTTCTATGCTTAGGTAGAAACGTCTCTGATTCGACTGGAATTGGAGATTCTGCCTGTGTTGTGTAATTCTGGCTTTGTATCTGCTAATCTTCTTTGACACTGCTGTTATTTGCTGCTTTATTATTTCCCGGACTTCTCTAATTTCCCTTGAATCTAGATGGTATTTTTGGATCAGATACTGGTTGGTGTTTTCATTCTTCAGCTTCTTGTCTTTCATATCTTTCGATTTACTAGCATCTGATCTAGGCCTGGAGATTTTATTTTCCAATCTATTCTTCCATTTAGGTGATGTACTACTTTCTTTTTTTACAGGTCCACTGATCTTATATCCGAGCTCTTGTGTTGTTATTGTTGCTGCACTGTACATTAGTTGGTTTGTTTCTTGCAAATTATTGGTTGTTATTTCTGCAAGTGCAGCATTGACATCTTTTAATGCCTGAGCAAGTTGTTTTTTGGCAACTGTTTTTAGAGCTGGAAGTTGAACCCTGGTGGTTGTTTGTTTCATGTGCTCTGTTATTTTTTGCTTTAGTTCTTGTTGCTTTTCTGTTATATGGCATTTGGGTTTTTGAGGTGAAGGCAAAGGGGAGGTTGCCTGGTTTTGATTTTGAAACAGTTCAGCAACAGTGGCATCCTCTATTTCCAACACCTCCTCCACCTGCGCCTGAGCCACTTCAGTTGCTGGTAATTCTTCTTCCATATCTTGAGCCTGTGTTGCTCTTTGCAGTTCTTCCAGCTCAGCTCCTATGAATACTTCATTTCTTATTATGAATCTTCTCTGGACTGCTAGCCTTTGTTCTGTTATTTCTGTATCTGGATGCTTCTCTTTCCAAATTTGGTACATTCTTTTAAAATAACCTCTTCTAGTTGGACTAGACTTGTAATAGCAGATCATTTTTTCCTTGTTGGCATTTTTCGTATATTTTTTTCAGTTAAGCGACGTTTCTTCCAGTAACCTTGCAGTCTCCAGCCCTGGTTGCTCAACTGAAGATCCTGAGTCCTGTTGCTCACTTGCCACCAGATGTCCAGGGACTCCAGCACCTGGCACGGTCCTTGTTGACCCGGGCGATGACCGATCCAGTATAGATTTATTAAAGTTACATCTCACCATATTGTTGATGGGAGTGGCACTCTTTGTCTGGCTCCTCTGGTGAGATCTGTCCAGTGTGGTTGGACCTCTGGCATAGCTCTTAAATTGCTCAGAGCACACAAGCCCCACAACCACGCCAAGGTAGTGCCTCACTGGGGTTATTATTATTGTTATTATTATTATTATTATTATTATTTATTTGATTTCTATACCGCCCTTCCAAAAATGGCTCAGGACGGTTTACACAGAGAAATAATAAATAAGTAAGATGGATCCCTGTCCCCAAAGGGCTCACAATCTAAAAAGAAACATCAGATAGACACCAGCAACAGTCACTGGAGGTCCTGTGCTGGGGGTGGATAGGGCCACTTACTTTCCCCCTGCTAAATAAAGAGAATCACCACGTTAAAAGGTGCCTCTTTGCCAAGTTAGCAAGGGCTGTGCTAAAACCACCCACATCACCCTGCCCAGTATGTAAACCAGTTTTCTGTTTATATTCATCCTTCAGCCACTTGATTGTTTGCTCTTTCCTGCCAATTTGGAAGGGATACCAACCCTTATAAAGCTTTCCTTCAAGTATTAGTTCATAATTTCAAGCCTACTTTGAATGATTGCTGAACATTACAAGTTCTATTCTAGATCCCAGCTGCCTGGTGAATCTATCTATGAAGATGTCACAGCATTGATTGCCTTAAGTGTAACCTGTGGGTTTGCCAGCTTTACTAATGAAATGATCAGGGATCAGATTGTTATGAAAACAAACTTCTCCAAACTGTTTGAAAAACTGCTACTAGAAGGGAAACTTGCATTATAGTGATGGCTAAGAGGGTAGAAAATACTCTTCACTGTGTCAAATCACTCTCTTAGTTACCCCCAAGCCATCTCCTGAAGTCCAAGCTGATCAGTCTAAATCCTTCCAAATCTATATGAAACCATATGGCACTGCTTCAGAAAGTGGCAGCATATTAAAGGAAGAGTTACTAATGCTACCTATGTGGAGACTCTGCCCACAAAGCCAGTTTTGCTCACTGTCCTGTACGGAAGGTCACTTACAACAGATGGAAGAAAAGGGGACAATTTCCTATGGTCTGCAGTCCACTCCATTACTGATTGACTATATGATAAGGATGAGGCAGATGAACGACTTCCTAACAGCCTTTTAAGTGTGACAGACTCAGAGCCTGCTTCTCCACATTGTCAAGTAAAACCTAATGGTCAGAAGATGGCTGATTCTGGTTCACTGTACACTATCATTTCCCTTCTACTTTACAAGCAACCTTAGCCCATCAGATTTGCACCTGCAGCCTTCAGACATCCATCCATGGGTATATGCATGTTCCCCTAGTGCCATAAATGGATACATCACTACTGTCATGGAACACAAAGGATGTACTGCAGAAGGGAAAGTGTACATGTCACAAAAAGGAGTCTCAATATTGGGCTGCAAACATCAGAAACAGGTATGGATAGCATTAGACTCAAATAGCATGGAACCTGTGATGGTGCATTCAAATGATGATATGATTGCTGATTTCTCAGATATTTTTGCTGATACTCCTGGCAGTACTGTACATTTCAAACATAAAATTTGGATGGAGGCAAATGCAATACCTATGCATCACAAAGCGAGCAATGTACCCATAGCATCGCGCCAACCACTTAGAGAGGAGCTCTTAAGACTACAGTATGCTGACATTACAGAACCTGTTGATTAATCAGAATGGGTCTCTCCCATTGTTTTTGTGAGGAAATCACATGTTACACTTCAAATGTTTATAGATTTAAGAGATATGAACTCCAATAGATAATGATATTGGATTTACCCAATATCAATAAAATGCTGCTTACTCTGAAAGAGGCCTCCATGTTTACAATTTTGGACGTGTCTTCAACCTATCATCAAATTCTTTTGCTCAAAGGTTTTGCAAATACACAGAGGGTCTTTTTCAATTCAAAAGATTGCCCTTTGGCTTAGCCTCTGCAGCTTTGGTATTTTAACAAACGATGCATGCAATTTTTGGGACTATGGATGGCCTCACTTACTTTCAGGATGACATTTTATGGTATGTTAAAATGATTGACGAGCATGATGCTAACCTGACAGAAGTCTGAAGAAAATTCCAACAACACGGATTTACTATCTCTGCAGAGAAATGTCAGTTTTGCACACACTTGGTGACAATGAAATCATCACATGACTGGGCAGGTGGGGCAGTGGGTGGGTGGGGGGAAGGCTTGTTGAACTCATCTTTCCCCTAGACAAGCACTTTACTGTTGCTAGGAGTGCGGACCACGTGGTGCAGCATGGAGCCCCAGAGGCTGGGATGTGTTGTCCCAGCCTCTGGATATCCCACAATACACTGAGCAACATGTGCAATGCATTGGGGGATTCCCTGAGGAGATGGGTGCTCTAGACACATGTCTCTGTGTTTGCTGGGGCTGAACATAGCCCCAATGAACACACAATCCTGGAGGCTCGCTTGTGCCCTTAACCCTGGCTAAGAGCCAGGTTTCAAAGCTGGGCTAAGCAGTGCTGCCCCACCAGAATTGGACCCGATCCCGGCAGATCTCACATGCAGCCTAAGCCAGGCTGTGTTTCCCTAGCTTGGGTTAGGCTGCATGTGAGAACCAACTCTATATCTCAGAGTGGTATACATTCCAAAACAGTCTTGGTGAAAGCTATCCAAGAAGCACCAGAGCCACACAACAAGAATGCACTTTGCTCATTTTTAGGACTCTGTGGGGCTACTCCCACGATTGGAAAAAATCGGGCTAGGAAAGCCTAGCCCGATTTTTCCTGATCGTCAGAACCACAGGGCTCGGCTGTTAGCCCGGTGGTTCTGGAGCGGGTAACCCGCTCGAGAACCCCTGCCCCCAAACCAGGTTTGCGGAGCGAGTGCTCCGCAAACCTAGTTTTTAAAATTGTGAGTAGCCGCGGTGCGGCTTCGCTCCATGGCTACTCATGAGTAGACCCCCAGAGGGGAGGCGAAAAGCTGCCTCCCAGCTCTGGGGGTCTCCCCAGTATGCCCTGCGCGCTCGCGCAGGGCATACTGGGGCTTCCAGGGCCCGTGTGGCCCCTGAGCTCCCCAGCCCCCGCCGGCTCCATCTCGGAGCCAGCAATCGTGTGGGCAGCCGATCTAGCCGTCCAGGGCTCTCTTCCCGCTTGTGAGTGGGGAGAGCGGGCTTAGCCCGCTCTTCTCACTCACTGCCCCAAACTGGGTCTCATGGATCGTGAGACCCAGTCCTATGAGTATTACTCTAAATTTTTTAGACAATTTGCTTCCAAAGTTGTTTTGTAGCATTTAACTGGGATGCATCCTGCAAGACTAGTTTTAAGTCTATCAAATTAGCCATTGCTGAAAACCCTGCTCTCACTTCTTTTGACAGCAACCAGGCACAATGTTGTAACCACTGATGCTTTTGAATATAGTTTGGGACCTGTCGTGACCCAGCAGAAAGGGTAAAGAGAAGTTACTGTTGCCTTTGCTTCCAGACTGCTTACCGCATCAGTGAATATGTATTCTGTCATTGGGAGGTGGGGGGGGGGAAGCTATAGCATGTTTCTGGGTGGTGAGGCACTTCAGGATTTACTTATAGGGCAGAAAATTCACTTTATGGTTTGGGTGGTAAACACTTAATCTGCTTTATTTACTACTTGGGGATCATGCCAAGAATATCCAAACAGACCACCAGACTTAAGGACTTTGATTTCCAGGTGGAATATCTGCCAGTTATTTGGAATACAACTGCAGATTGTTTACCTTGACTTCCACTTCTAGGCCAAAAGGAGATTCCAGAAGAAGAGGATGAAGAAGTAGTAACTGAGCAAATAGCTTCATCCACTCATGGAGTGATCACATCTTCTGAATGGAAAGTGGCCCTCAGTCCTGATCAAGTGTCATCGAACTTAAACCTTACATAACTAATGGAAGATCATTTAATATCAAGGTACTTGATCATCTACAACTATACATGCAGGTAGTGAGTGAGCTGTCCCTTCTCAATGAGCTGGTGCGAGGATTGATTGTTTGGTGAAGCCAACCTCCTTACAAGCAAAAGTGATCAAAATTGCCACAAAGGTCACCTGGGCATGAGTTTGACTAAAAGGTGAATCAGAGAAAAAATTTGGTGTAGACAAACACATTGAAAATGTTATCAAGCACTGTATGGTTTGTGCTGTGTCTGACAAATTACAGAAGATTTTTACCACTCCCTTGTCTCCAATAGGGAGGCTATTCCCAGGATGCAAAAATTGGGCTAGGGAAGCCTAGCCCGATTTCTCCCGATCATGAGTAGTAATGGGAGCCATGCGGTGGTGGCTCAACAGCAAGCCTGCTTATGGAGCCCACAGCTAAACCCGGGTTACGGGCACAAGAGCACCCCAAAAGCAGGTGCCTTGATTGTGTGTTGTTGCAATGCAGCTCTGCACCTCACCAACTCATGGGTAGCCTCCCAACCAGGAGGCTACAACAAGTCTCCTGGCATCGGGAGGATCCCCAGCCTTGTGGGACTTCTGGGGGTCACCCCAACTGGTTCTGTGACAGAGCCGGTAATTGCCTGGGCAGCCAATCTGGCCACCCAGGAGGGCTCCCTGATCATCTGCAGTGAGAGCGGGTCAAACCCCATTTAGGCTCTTCACACTACTCATGTGTAGAGCCTCAGATTATCCCAATGGTCCTTGGGAGAAACTTGCTCTGTATATAATAGGATCTGGATCAATCTTTTGATCACCTACCCACAAAACAAAGATTTATTATAGAGATGGTGGATTACTATTCCAGATGGCCAGAAATTTCATTTTCTGATACCATTACTACAAATAGGGTGATGCAGTTCATGGCTGCAGTTTTTGCGAGGGAAGGTCATCCTTAAAACTACTGACTGACCAGCTGAAGTAAGCTGCAAAATAGCTTAGCTCATTTGAAATGGAGCAATACTTACATAAGTAGAAGCTCTGCAGCAGAGGGAGAGACCACCTGCTTCCCAGACAGCCCCCAGGGTGAGAGACTGATGTTGGCTGTCTGTTGCTATTGCTGCTTCTATTGCTGCCATTGAATATCTGCTTGCAGGAGAGGGAGAGGGAGAGGGTGAGACCATCTGCCAGCCCCCTGCCTGACGTGTGGGACTGTGGCTTCTGGCAGTGGCTGCTTTGCAGGATCGGGGCCCAGGAGTGACTCAGCAGTCCATGCTTTTCCATCTGACTAGGGTGGTCATCTCTGTCCATATAAAGGGACACTGCTTGTGGCAGAGGGCCTGTCACTTTTGGGGTTGCCACCAAAGAGGCAACACCAAAGGGGGTTGCCCCTATGGGGGAGCCACTTCGGGGGACAGCGAGGGCGAGGGCCAGGCCTCCTGGCCCAGATATTTGTAGGGGAGGGGGGCATTTAATAGTGGGGCTTCTGTTTTAATTAGTCATGGGTGGGATTGTTTTAGAATGTGTCTGGGCTTACCTGGAGATGGGGAGACAGGGGGCATGTCCACGGACTGTGGGGTGGCAATTCCAGTGGTGGTGGGGAACAGAAGACGTGATGTTGATAGGTCAGCAGGCCATTACAGGGGAAGGGGATTTGGAAATCTAATAGCTGTTTCCCCTTCTGGCTGTCCTGCCAGCTCTTTGACCTTGGGGAGCAGTGCTGACCACCCTTGGAACTTCACCTTGCTCCTCTGTAATGCCAGGTCAGTCCAGAACAAATCAGAAACCATCCATTATTTGATTCTGGATGAAGGTGCCAACCTGGTATGTATTACAGAGACCTGGCTGGGGGAGGCTGGGGGCTCAGTCTGGTCCCAGCTTCTTCCTCCAGGGAACTGTGTTGAGGAGCGGGTGAGGGACCATCGGCGGGGAGGTGGAGTGGCTGTGATCTATAAGAATAACCTTTCCCTTACCAGGATCCCTGTTAAAGTGCCGGACCATATCGAATGTGTGTACTTAAGTTTGGGGACCAGGGATAGACTGGGACTTCTGTTGGTGTACCGATTGCCCTGCTGCTCAACAGAGTCCCGAACTGAGCTGACAGACTTGGTCTCGGACTTGGTGTTGGAGTCCCCCAGGCTTGTGGTGCAGGGAGACTTCACTGTTCATTTTGGGACCAATTTGTCCAGGGCAGCTCAGGAATTCATAGTGGTCATGACAACTATGGGCCTATTTCAAGTGGTCTCGGGACCAACGCACATTGCTGGTCACATGCTTGATTTGGTCTTTCACTCTGATCAGGGTGGTGTTCCATGGGTGGGGAATCCTGTGATTTCACCATTGTAATGGACGAACCACCATCTGGTTAAGGTTAGACTTACAATCACTTCCCACCTTCACGGGGCGAGGGACCTGTTAGAATGGTCCACCCGAGAAGGTTATTGGATCCAATAGGATTTCAAGAAGACTTGGAGGGATTTAGTGTTGGCTCTGCCGGTGATCCTGTTGATGCCCTGGTGGAGAATTGGAACTGCAAACTTACCAGGGCAGTAGACATGATTGCTCCCAAGTGTCCTCTCCAACCCGCTCCAAAACTGGCCCCTTGGTATATGGAAGAATTATGGGGGCTGAAGCAGTGAGGTATACAACTGGAGTGCAAGTGGAGAAAGATTCAGCTTGAATCTGACAGATTGCAACATAGAGCTCATTTGAAGACCTATGCTCAGGCGATACATGCGGCAAAGAAGCGATTCTTTTCTGCCAGTATTGCATCTGCAAGTTCATGTCCAGCGGAGTTGTTCAGGGTTGTGAGAGAGCTAGTATGTGCCCCCCCTCCCTTGAAACTGGAACAATCAATTACCCGCTGTGATGTGTTTAATACATTCTTTGTGGGGGGAAAATATCTCTTATTCAGGCCGACTTAGACTCCATCTGCACAATTACTTCAGTGTCTAATGTAGAGGTATCCAGTGACTCCCCTTATGTGATTAGGTTGGATCAGTTCCAGTTTGTGACTCCTGAGGATGTGGACAAGCTGATTGGAACAGTGCAGCCTACCACCTGTTCCCTTGACTCTTGCCCAACATCACTTATACTATCTGGCAGGGGGGTTGTTGTAGAAGGCCTGGTAGAGATTATAAATGCATATCTGAGGGAAGGTAGGATGCCTCCTTGTCTTAAGGAGGCAATTATTAGACCACTTCTGAAGCATCTTGGATCCCTCAGAGTTGAGCAACTACAGGCCTGTCTCCAACCTTCCACGGCTGGGCAAGGTAATTGAGAGGGCGGTGGCCTCCCAGTTCCAGACAGTCTTGGAGGAAACTGATTATCTTGTCCCATTTCAAACTGACTTCCGGGCTGGCTATGGGGTAGAGACTGCCTTGGTCGGCCTGATGTATGCTCTCTAATTGGAAATTGACACAGAGGAAGTGTGACTCTGTTGATCCTTTTAGATCTCTCAGCGGCTTTCAATACTATCAACCATAGTATCCTTCTGGAGCATCTGACAGGGTTGGGAGTGAGAGGCACTGCTTTGAAGTGGTTCCGCTCCTACCTCTCAGGGAAGTTCCAGATGGTGTCCCTTGGAGACTGCTTTTCTTCAAAATCTGAACTTTTGTATGGTGTGCCGCAGGGCTCCGTATTGTTTCCAATGTTGTTTAACATCGACATGAAACCGCTGGGAGAGTTCATCAGGAGATTTGGTGCAGGGTGCTATCAGTATGTTGATGACACCAAAATCTATTTCTCCATGTCAGCATCATCAGGAGAGGGCATAAATTCCCTAAATGCCTGCCTGGAATCGGTGATGGGCTGGATGAGGGATAATAAACCAGATAATCCAGATAAGTCGGAGGTACTCATTGTGCGGGGTCAAAACTTGAGAGACAATTTTGATCTGCCTGTTCTGGATGGGGTCACACTTTCCTGGAAGAAATAGGTATGAAGTCTAGGGGTGCTTCTGGATCCAAGCCTCTCCCTGGTGTCCTAGGTTGAGGCAGTGGCCAGAAGTGCCTTCTATCAGCTTCAGTTGATACACCAGCTGTGTCCATTTCTTGAGATGAATGATCTCAAAACAGTGGTTCATCTGCTGGTAACCTCCAGACTAGATTACTGCAATGCGCTCTACATGGGGCTGACCTTGTATGTAGTCCGGAAACTACAGTTGGTCCAGAATGTGGCAGTCAGGTTGGTCTCTGGGTCATCTCGGAGAGACCATATTACTCCAGTTCTGAAGGAGCTACACTGGCTGCCGATCTGTTTCCTGGCAAAATACAAGGTGTTGGCTATAACCTTTAAGGCCCTAAACAGCTTGAGCCCTGGGTATTTAAGAGAACATCTTCTTCATCATGAACCTCACTGCCCATTGATATCATCAGGAAAGGTCTGCCTGCATTTGCCACCGGCTCATCTGGTAGCTATTCAGGGGCGGGCCTTCTCTGCTGCCCCCCCCCGAGTCTTTGGAGTGCACTCCTTAGTGAAATAAGAGCCTCCCCATCTCTGACAGCTTCTGCATTCCCATCTTCTGCAAAGGTAAATCTTGCCTCACGAACCTTTTGGAGTTCTTTGAGAGTGTAAACAAGTATGTGGATCAAGGTGATCCAGTTGACATAGTATACTTGTACTTACAAAACGCTTTTGACAAAGTTGCTTATCAAAGACTCCTGAGAAAACGTAGCAGTAATGTAATAAGGGGACAAGTACATGTGTGGATTGCTAATGAAGGGCAGGACGTTGAACCTGTTTGCACATCCCTAGTGTGGATTGGTAACTGGTTGAAGGACAGGAAACAGAGGGTAGGTATAAATGGAGAGTTTTCACAATGGAGGGAAGTAAGAAGTGAGGTCCCCAAGGATCTGTACTGGGACCGGTGCGTTAAAATTTATTTATAAATGATCTATAAGTTGGAGGAGGCAGTTTGGTGGCCAAATTTGCAGATGACACCAAACTATTTAGGGCACTGAAATCCAAAAGAGCTTATGATGAGCAGCAAAAGGAGCTGTCCAAACTGGATGAGTGGCTGACAAAATGGCAAATGCAGTTCAGTGTTGGCAAGTGTAAAGTGATGCTCATTGGGACGAAAAACCCCAACTTCAAGTATACATTGATGGGATCTGAGCTGTTGGTGACTGACCATGAGAGAGAACATGGGGTCGCGGTGGACAGCTCATTGGAAGTGTTGACTCAATGTATGGCAGCTGTGAAAAAGGCCAATTCCATGCTAGGGATCATTAGGAAAGGGATTGAAAATAAAACTGCTAATATTATAATGCCCTTATACAAAACTATGGTGCAGCCACACCTCGAGAACTGTGTACAATTCTGGTCACCACATCTAAAAAAGGACATTGTAGAACTGGAAAAGGTGCAGAAGAGGGCAACCAAGATGATCAGGGGCCTAGAACACCTTCTTTAGGAGGCAAGGCTACAAAACCTGGGGCTATTTAGTTTAGAAAAATGATGACTGTGGGGAGACATGATAGAGGTCTATAAAATCATGCATGGTGTGGAGAAAGTGGACAGAGAGAAATTCTTCTGCCTCTCACATAACACTAGATCCGGGGGTCATCCCATGAAATTGATTGCCAGGAAATGTAGGACCAACAAACCAAACTACTTTTTCACTCAATGCATAATCAGCTTGTGCAATTCTCTGCTAGAAGATGTGGTGACAGTCAACAACCTGGATGGCTTTAAGAGGGGTTTGGATAACTTCGTGTAGGAGAGATCTATCAATGGCTACTAGTCAGAGGGCTATAGGCCACCTTCAGCCTCAAAGGCAGGATGCCTCTGAGTACCAGTTGCAGGGGAGTAATAGCAGGAGAGAGGGCACGCCAGCAGCATCTGGTAGGCCACTGTGTGAAACAGGATGCTGGACTAGATGGGCCTTGGACCTGATCCATCAGGGCTGTTCTCATGTTCTTATGTAACAACCCTGTAAAGAGGAAATCCATGAAACTCTGAGGCTTTCCACACAAGCAGTGTGAAGAGCCATAAGTGATTTTGCAGGGATAGTGGGCTTGGCCCGCTCTCCCTGCACACGAGCAGGCCACCTGCCCTGGGCGGCTGGCTTCGCCTGCCCACATAATTACCAGCTCCATCACAGAGCCGGTTGGGGCTGCAGGGATCAGGGGCCTCCCAGTCCCTGGAAGTCCCAAAATGACCTGCACGACTTCTAGGGGCATTCTGGGGAGTCCCCCAACACTGGGAGGGTTGTAGCCTCCCTGTCGGGAGTTCCCTTGGTAGTCGCTGTGCTGTCGAGCCGTTCTGTGGTGACACATGATTAGGTAAATGGGGTTAGCGGAGTGCATGTTTAGGAGGGAGCCACACAACTCCCGTTGCAGCACACGACCCACAGAAATCAGGTTGGACTCCCTTAGAAATGGAACAGTTCCACACTTTCAAGCACGCATACTATGAGAAAAGAGGGAAGGAAGTCTGGTCTTGAGAGAAGAACTGGAAAGGACTTTCATGTTGCCTCCAGTTTTGACCTCATAGATGATGCAGGTAAAAGTGATGGGCAATCCCCGGTACCAGAAGAAACATCACAGACAGCTCCTGTACCAGAGAACCCAAGGATTAGGAGAAGTGTGTGTGACAGGAGACCACCTAAAAGACTTTAAGACTTTGTCACCAAATTTTAAATCAATTCAATTCTGGTCCCCGCCTTTTTTGTATTTAGAAGACCTCTGATAATGTGAGGTCCTCCCTACGGTGTAATTTACTAATCTTGTGCCTAAATCCAGCACTCCTTTGGAGACCAGATTGAGCTTGTGATGCTCTCTTATAACATTTGTTTGCACTGATGCTCTCTTACAACAATGCCTGAGCAAGGCTGAGCAATTGGAAATCTACTGTATGGAGAATGGCGAATGCTTACCATTACCTCTGTTTGATAATGCCTATATTTCAAACCTTTCTTGTTCATTCACATCCCAGGAAATTCTGAATATATTTGCGTAATTGTGTATGCTCTAAATATACTGCCAGACAGAAGCACTAGAGTGGATAGGAAGAACATGTTTTTGAGAGCCAGTGGATGTGATATGATGAAGAGTGTCCAGAGCAAGGTTCTCATCTAAAGAATCAATAAAACATTCTGAAATGAACAGGGATGAATTATCACTGTACATACCCTACTGTTTTCTACATCTGTAACTGGCATTTCTTAAATTATCAATGGTTTCACAAATTACATGTAGTGAATTATTCAGAAAGAAAAGACAGCAAAGAAAAGACTCCTGAAACTTATTGTAAAATGTCTTCTTTAAAAATGTGTTTTGTTCATCCTTTGCAACAAGGGAGTAGGGAGAAAATAAAAATTGGAGAAAGCAACTGAGTTCCATTGGCTGACATGATGAGGAATATTACTCAAAGTAGTCCCACTGAAATTAAAAAGACAAGTTAACTCTAGTAACCACTGTCTCTAGGTAGGTGTGCTTTTTTTTGTTATGAAGAGTTACACAAAAGGTTTAACAAGCCAAGATGGCCATGAAGTAACAGCTTAGGCAGAGATATTTGTACTTGTATACTACTTTCTTTTTCCTTAATGGTGATCAGAATCTCATATAATTTGAATTTTAATGTTATTTTGACTTGAGGATCCTTTTAACCCTCATCGGCCATCATGGGATATAATTATTGGTTCTTAATCCTAACATTTTGTCCATTTAGGACATTGTCAGTGAGCAAAACCTGCAAAGAGCAGGTCATTGCCATAAATGGTTTTGCTTCCATGATCAAAAAAAGTCTGGGGTACAAGTATTCCCTGTTAGGGGAACTTGCAAAACATCCACTGTCTTAGTGAAATATATTGTTCGAGGACCTGGTTTGCCTCTGCAAGTTTTGTTTGGTTGATGGGTCAGGGTATATTCTAAGTTCACCATAATGGCAAATTTTTAATGGGAAAATTTCAGTCATGTCAGCCACTGTCTCTAGGTAGATTGTGGGTGTTTTGTTTTGTTTTGTTTTGTTATGAAACGTTATATGAAAAGAGCCAAACAAGCCCTCAGTATTTGACATTCTGGAATTCATTATTTGCACTGCATTTTATTGTATATTTCTCAGTGACTCTTGAGATCTAACTATGTTTTGGACAGTTTTGGATAAGGATAGGCAATGTCTGTGACCCATTGAGGCAGACCCATAAGGCAGTTGAGATTTCCTCATTGTTTATGGTAGTATTTCTCTAATACTGTTCTTTCTGAAGTAGCCAGGCATAGGAGATTGCATGTAATATTTATTTTTTAAAATTCCATACTTAACATTGACAGCCAAGATTCTTATTCAATTATTTACATCATATTTAAGTGCACATCTTATTACATCATATTTAAGTGCACATCTCATAGAAAGGAAGGACACCAAGGTACCCATAGTGCCATTATTACTTAAATGCATTTGGTGGTATCATTGTTATCCACTCCAGAAATTCAGCTCTTTTTTTGGTCAACCTGTCTGATTTTTATGATTTATGGAACCTATTGTCCACCTCTATATACAATGTTGTTATGATCTTACAGTAAAATAGCCCTAAGAAACTATTTTAGTGTAATAGTCCGGCTTGTAGAATATTGTTGCCCATGGGATATGCAGTTTGAAACTGAACAAATAAGATATATTCTCATGAATGCATACTGAGTACCCTAAGGTATCATATTATAGTGAGAAAATGAACTCAAGCATATACATTATTGAACAGTTCATGTCATCTTTACATAAGACACACTTTCTTGTTTCATATTTCATTCGTATATTTTATTGGGAGGCTACTAATCCCTTATACTAAATGTCCACTTTTATGGATTAGAACAATGACATTTATACAAGGCTTCATTATTGCCACAAAGACAACTCATAAATAAATTCTGTAATTTTCACGAGGATGAGCACTACATTTGAACACATTGTCTGTTAAAAAAATAATAAAATGACTTGAGGCTATGCTCTCTTAGTTCACATTCATTAGATGTGTCCTCCAGATCAAATTGTTTCTACGACTTTGACAAAATTCTGTTTGTACTTCCCACTTAGCAGATATAACAAATGAACCATAGCCTTAAACAAATTAAAAGTTAGTTGCTGAAAATATTTTACAAGCTATATGAACTGTGCACATCTCTGCAATGATATCATACTGATCTGCAGTATGCATGTTCAGTGTTAGTGTTGCATACACCTAATATACCATCCCCATCTGGACCCTTTTCAAACTGACTTTTGGGCAGGCTATGGGGTAGAGATTGCTTTGGTTGACCTGTTGGATGGTATCCAATTAGGAATTGACAGGGGGAGTGCAACTCTGTTGGTCCTCTTGGATCTCTCACGGCTTCTGATACCATTGACCATGGTATCCTTCTGGACTGCCTGAGGGGTTCGAGTGGGAGGCACTGTTTTGCAGTGGTTCTGCTTCTACCTCTCAGGTACATTACAGATAGTGTCTCTTGGACACTATTGCTCTTCAAAATGAGAACATTTCTATCTCCTCCAGGGTTCCATTTTGTCTCCAATGATTTTTAACACACACATTAAACCGCTGGGAGAAATCATCAGGAGATTTGGTGCAGGGAGTTATCAATATTCTGATGATACCCATATCTATTTCTCCATATCACCTTCATCAGAAAGTGGCTTAACCTTCCTAAATGCCTTTTGGAGTTGGTAATGGGCTGGATGAGGGAGAAGAAACTGAAGTTGAATCCAAACAAGATGGAGGTAGAAAGAACATAAGAACAACTCTGCTGGATCAGGCCCAAGGCCCTTCTAGTCCAGCATCCTGTTTCACACAGTGGCCCAACAGATACCACTGGAAGCCTACAGGAAGGAGCAGAGGGCATGCACTATTCTGGTCTAGTCATGTATCTCTCAGCCCAACCTACCTCACAAGGTTGTTGTGAGGATAAAAATAACCATGTACACCGCTCTGAGCTCCTTGGAGGAAGAGCAGGATATAAGTGTAAAAATAAATATAAATAAATAAAATAAAATTTGTGTGTCATCAGCATATTTATAACACCCTGCACCAAATCTTCTGTAAACTTTGCCAAGGAACCAATGAGAAACTACAAGTGCCACACCCAACATTTTAGAGAGCAATGCCAAATTGTTCATTTGGGAATATGTCTTGACAAGGCCTGTTTCACCAAAGCAGCTAAAGTGAATTTATAGTTGCAGACCATGAAAACATCTCAGAGATGCTCACTTAATGATACTCTATTGACTGCTGGGGAGACAAATTTGTTCTGCTTAAAGATAATAAGGAAATAGTCAAGGTTTGCATGAGTTCGATATCAAACATGTCTCTGCATTTTTAGTGCAATGTGTTTAAACAGTAAAGTGTTTGAACAGCTCTTATATTATGGCAACCTCTCAGTTTCAGTGTCATTTTTAAGCAGCTGAGGAATCACAAGAAGTTAAAAGAAATTCACCAAGCATTACACACACACACACATAATTATTATATTTATTTTCTTTAAAAGATTACTATCCTGCCTTCTAGACCAAGGTCCTGCAAGCCAGCCAACATTAATAAAACAACGTAATAAAATCACAAGCAATAAAACAAAACAGCCATATAAAACAGTAGCAGTAAAAGACAACAACTGAATGTAGAGTCACTTAAAAGCCTTGTGAAACAGTAACTCAGGGTTCCAAAACCCAAGGGTTTTTGGCGCTCTAGGCAATGTGTGACTTTAGCGCCCCCTAGCTGAGAAGTGTGGAGCCCCAGCTTTCACTTGACCTGTGCAGGCTGCTCATTTGCCAAGTTGAATGACCAGTCCACGTGGATGACCAGCAAAGGACTATCCTATACTGGTTTAGGGATACAGTGGGAGAGGAAAAAGAATTGAGACTCTCGGAGCCTGCTCAATGCCTGTCCCTCTTCTATTTCCTATGCCTCCCTCCTCTCACCATTGCTGGCTCTGCTATGATCCTCAGAGACAACCAAACTCTCTGTCTCCCTATGAGGCAGCTTTAACAGTGCTGTGAGGTGTTTCCTTCAGTGACCAACCAGGCCCGACTGCAGCCAATCTAACCATCACGTGCACCACTTACTTCCTATTTTGGGGTCAAGAAACTTGAGAAACAGGTTGGAGGCTCCTGCCTGAGCAATCATGGCAGTAACAGAGTGCAGCAAGGCACAGAGGGGGCAGGGATAGAGCATGCTGAGGGGGAAAGAGGAGAAAAGCAAGCCAAGACCCTGCCCACTCAGCCTTGGCACAGGGAACTGCAGCACCCCACAAGAACTGGTATCCTAGGCAACCACCTAGTTCTGCCTACTGGATGGGCCTGACCTGCAGCAAATTTGCAACATCTACAGGTGAAACTCGGAAAATTAGAATGTCGTGCAAAAGTCCATTAATTTCAGTAATGCAAATTAAAAGGTGAAACTGATATATGAGACAGACGCATTACATGCAAAGCGAGATAAGTCAAGCCTTAATTTGTTATAATTGTGATGATCATGGCGTACAGCTCATGAAAACCCCAAATCCACAATCCCAGAAAATTAGAATATTACATGGAACCAAGAAGACAAGGATTGAAGAATAGAACAATATCGGACCTCTGAAAAGTATAAGCATGCATATGTATTCAGTACTTAGATTGGTCCCCTTTTGCAGCAATTACTGCCTCAATGCGGCGTGGCATGGATGCTATCAGCCTGTGGCACTGATAAGGTGTTACGGAAGACCAGGATGCTTCATTAGCGGCCTTCAGCTCTTCTGCATTGTTTGGTCTCATGTCTCTCATCCTTCTCTTGGCAATGCCCCATAGATTCTCTATGGGGTCAGGTCAGGCGAGTTTGCTGGCCAATCAAGCACAGTACACTGTATACTTTTCAGAGGTCCGATATTGTTCTGTTCTACAATCCCTTCTGTTCTATGGCCGCACCATAGTTTTGTATAAGGGCATTATAATATTAGCCGTTTTATTTTCAATCCCCTTCCTAATGATTCCTAGCATGGAATTGGCCTTTTTCACAGGTGCCGCACATTGAATCGACACTTTCAACAAGCTGTCCACCATGACCCCAAGATCCCTCTCCTGGTCAGTCACCAACAGTTCAGATCCCATCAGTGTATACTTGAAGTTGGGGTTTTTTGTCCCAATGTGCATCACTTTACACTTGCCAACATTAAACCGCATTTGCCATTTTGTCGCCCACTCCCCCAGTTTGGAGAGATCCTTTTGGAGCGCTTCACAATCCATTTTGGATTTCACTACCCAAAAGACTTTGGTATCTTCTGCAAATTTGGCCACCTCGCTGCTTACTCCTACTTCTAGGTCATATATGAATAAATTAAAAAAGCACCAACCTCAGTACAGATCCCTGGAGGACCCCACTTCTTACTTCCCTCCATTGTGAAAACTCTCCATTTATACCTACCCTCTGTTTCCTGTCTTTCAACCAGTTAGCAATCCACACATGTACTTGTCCCCTTATCCCATGACTGCTAAGTTTCCTCAGGAGTCTTTGATGAGGAACTTTGTCAAAAGCTTTTTGGAAGTCCAGGTATACTATGTCAATGGGATCACCTTGATCCACACACTTGTTGACACTCTCAAAGAACTCCAAAAGGTTTGTGAGGCAAGAGTTACCTTTGCGGAAGCCATGCTGGTTTACTCCCAGCAGGGCATGTTCTTCTATGTGCTTTAAGATTTAATCCTTGAGGATGCTTTCCATCAATTTGCCCGGAACAGACGTTAAGCTAACTGGCCTGTAATTTCCCGGATCACCCCTGGATCCCTTTTTGAAAATTGGTGTTACATTGGCTACTCTCCAGTCCTCTGGTACAGAGCACAATTTCATGGATAAGATATATATTTTAGCAAGGAGACGGCAATTTCACATTTTAGTTCTTTGAAGACTCTTAAATGGTTGCCATCCAGCTGGAGATTTGTTAGTTTTCAGTTTTCCCAGACAGTTTAGAACATCATCTCTTGTCACTTCTATCTGACTCAGTTCTTTAGCCTCCATCCCTGAAAAGTCTGGTTTGGGAACAGGTATATGCTCAGTATCCTCTGCCGTGAAGACGGACGCAAAGAACTCACTTAGCTTCTCTGCAACCTCCATATCCTCCTTAATAATCCCTTTCACTCCCTCATTGTCTAATGGTCCAACCGCTTCCCTGGCAGGTTTCCTGCTTCTGATGTATTTAAAGAAGTTTTTGTTACTCCCCTTGATGCTTTTGCTAAATGTTCCTCAAACTCTCTTTTTGCCTCCTTTATGGTCACCTTGCATTTCTTTTGCCAGAGTTTGTGATCCTTTCTGTTCTCTTCATTTGGACAGGCCTTCCAATTTTGGAAGGAAGTCTTCTTCCCATTTATGGCTTCCTTGACGGTACCTGTTAGCCATTTTGGCATCCTCCTGGACTCAGTGGTACCTGTCCTCCTTTTGGGTATACAATCTAACTGAGCTTCTAGTATTGTGGTTTTGAGTAAATTCCATGCACTCTGGAGGAAAGTGACTCTCCTGAGTTTCCCCCTCAGCTTTCTTTTCACCATACTCCTCATTTTGGAGAAATTTCCTCTTCTGAAATTCAAAATGTCTGTGTTAGACTTCCTTGGTGATTCTCTCCCTGCATGTATGCTGAATTTAATGGCACTATGCTCAATGTTCCCTAAAGGGTCGATGACACTGACATTCCGCACCACGTCCTGGGTGCCACTCAGAATTAAGTCCAAGGTCACCTTCTCTCCGGTTGGTTCCAAGACCAACTGTTCTAGGGCACAGTCATTCTGTGTATCTAGAAATCTGACCTCTTTGTCATTACCTGACTGTGAATTTACCCAGTCTATGTGTGGGTAATTGAAGTCACCCATTATTACAGCCCTGCCTCTCCTTGACGCCTCCCTGATTTCCTGCTGCAACTCCCAGCCACTGTCGGCATTTTGATCCGGAGGGCAATAGCACGTCCCCAGTAGCACGTTCCCTTTCAGGAATTGTATTGTCACCCACAGGGTTTCTGTGGAGGACTCCAGTCCACCCAGGTTTTCTACCTTTTTAGATTCTATCCCTTCTTTAACATACAGTGCTACTCTACCTCCAAGGCGTCCCTCCCTGTCCTTTCTATAGAGTTTATATTCAGGGAGAACAGTGTCCCACTGGTTCTCACAGTTCCACCATGTTTCTGTTATGCCCTCTATATATATTTCTGTGTTAGCAACCAAGCACTCCAGCTCACCCATCTTGGCTCAGAGGCTTCTGGCATTGGCATATAAGCACCTATATGCTGAATCTCTTACCTGGTGTATGCTATCTTTCTTTTGACTCTTTGACGAGCTGACACCGGCTCCCATCTGCTCTTTATGCGCTTCTGCTCTGTCCCCTTTTGTTTTATCTGAATCCTTTGCACCCTCACACTTTAGAAGACGGCTTTTGCCAAACAGGATACTGCCCAGCTCCCATCGGCTGTTCCCCAGGTGTCATTTTAAAAGCTGCTCCACAACCTTTTTGATTTTAAGCACCAGCAGTCTGGTTCCATCTTGGTTCAAGGGCAGCCCATCCCTTTTGTACAGGCCTTGCTTGCCCCAAAATGTATCCCAACGCCTAACAAATCTAAACCCTCCTCCCGGCACCAACGTATCATCCACTCACTGAAACCCATCACCTCTGCCTGTCTCACTGTACCTGTTCATGGAATAGGTAGCATTTCTGAGAATGCTACCTTGAGGGTCCTGGACTTCAATACACTACCTATCAGCTTAAATTTGCCTTCCAGGACCTCCTGACTACATTTCCTCACATAGTTGGTGACAACGTGCACCACGACAGCTGTCTCCTCCCCAGCACTGCCTAAGAGCCTATCTAGACACTGCACAATGTCCGCAACCTTCGCACCAGGCAGGCAAGTCACCATGTGGTCAACATGCGGGTCACAAACCCATGTCTCTATCCCTCTAATGATTGAATCACCCACTACAAGGAGGCCCCCACCCCCCAGAGGAGTATCCCCTGTGCGAGAGGATATGGGCTCATCATCCATGGAAGGGGTCCCTTCTAAAGGAGTATTCCCCGCTTCCTCAGACTGATGACCTCCTTGCCCAAGACCTTCATTCTCCCTGACAGAAGAGGAACGACCAGCCCTGGAGTGGGATGCCTCTATCATGTCCCTGAAGGTCTCATCCACATGCCTCTCTGTCTCTCTGAGCTTCTCCAGATCTGCCACCTTGGTCTCAAGGGAACAAATTTGTTCCCTAAGAGCCAGGAGCGCCTTGTACCGAGCACACACCCATGACTTCTGACCATGGGGCAAATAGTCGTACATGTGGCACTCTGTGCAATACACTGGGAAGTGTATTCTTCTTCTTCACAGGGGAAGTGCCCCTTCCCCTGCTGACCTTCTATCTTCATACTGTTTTTGTTGGGTGTTTACAATATTTAGAGATCGTTTATTAGAAGTAGTTTATTATCTGTTTATTAGATAATTTATTAGAAGGATAGGTCTCAGCTGTAGTGGTCAGCTATTTAACTGTCCAAACAACCATTCCCAAGAATATTAGGGATATGAGGGAGGTATTTGTACTTACGTCCTCTTCTCCACCAGGCTCCTTGTGATCATAGGGGTTTGTTCCAGGCTCCCACACACACTTCCCACTAAACTCCTGCAAAACTCCTTCATCCTGATTGCTATCCCTGTTCGCTATTCTCTGTTCGCTATGTTCTCAGGCCTTCACCTCTTATGTAGAGAGTAGTCTTCCAACTGAGACACAGGATGTGAGTCAAAGGAATGTGGGGGCTCCCCCAGCCCTAGCTGACTCCACCCCCTCTAGGCAGGGACAAAGTAAAACACTGGAGTTTGCTAGCCCTGGCAACTTCTAGCCCTGGCAAATAACACACACACATACAAACACAGAGACTAAGACTTACCCCTTAAAGATAAACTAGCCCCTGAAAATCTCCCCTCTTCCTGTTAGTTGGTTTGAAAGGGAAATTGCTAGATGTTTAGAAAAGCTTGCTCCCTCCTCAGCTGTGTCTGCTCTTCACAGAGTAGTCTTTCAGCTGTAGTTGATGCCAGCTAGTAGTAGTTGTAGTTATAATAGATTGAAATGAAGTATTATTCCTCTTGGGGCTGCTTTCCCTGCAGTTTTCTTGATTGTAGCATATGTTCTTTGCTTTGATCTGGAGAAGAACTGATTCACAAACATCTTCAGGCATTTATGTCTTGAGATCCATGCCTAAGTACTCCATCATTTCTAAACCGACTGAACGCACTTGAAACATAAAATAGAAAGACCTCTCTCTCTCTCTCTCTCTCTCCCCCCACCCACTCAGATCCCATTGTGACTGATTAGAATTTTTGAATGACTGAACTCAGTACACTCTATATCTCCCTTGCTACCAAGAAGAGCTCAGTAAATGAAGGGATTTGTTTTGATTTTTCTCTAATTAAAGTAATAGTGGAGGTTATTTACCCTGAAGTCAGTCTCCTGTTACTCTTTTAACTGGCAAAAAAGGCTACTAACTCATTGCTGCTGCTTCAATGGCCTTCCCCTTGTGTCCCACACAAACAATCTTTTTCTGGGTTGTGTTTGATCAATGTGCAAAAGCTGTCTGTCTGACGCCTACAAGAATTTTTCTCCTTTCCCCTTTTTGTCACCAAAGGTGTCAGGCATTTGAAGAAGAAAAGGCTGGCTTTGCTGAAAGTGGAATAGAAGGAAGTAAATAAGGTGGGGGGAAACCAACCCAAAGGACTGCTTGTTTTTGTGCCCTGTGCCGTTGTGGTAATTACATGAGTCCACAGGAGACCCAGATGATAAAAGCAATCGTCTGCCAGAAGCATTAGGTCTTCTAGGCTAAGGGTAAAGAATGGCCTAAAGGGAGTACATAAAGTTTTTCAAAGGCAGTTGAATCTTTGGAATACTAAATAGTCAGTCCTGGACAAATTTATCTCAGAAGAGAGGAGTCAAGGTGGTGGGAAGCAGACAACAAAGAATTAGCCTGTGAAGCAAATCCCAAGCTTGATGTATGATTTCTCTCACATCATTTTCCTCACAGTTTTCATACCTGAGTGCTGACTGAAGTATAGAAGCTTTTCATGCTGCTTGTGCTAGCACAGTATGGGACCAAGACTTCACTTCACTACCCCATTTAGGCTTTCAGTTTGACACTCTCTCTGTTGTAGCCTTCAAAAGTCACAATAACAATTACAGATTTCTACGATAGATCTTGTTTTCTTTCTCTAAAGGAACAATTATTCCTCTTACAGAGAAGGTTCTAGTGCTATTCGGTAATGAACAGTTCTGTTTTCTAATGAACCCCCTCCATCTACTTCAGTTTTGGGCTGTTCACCAGGTTGCCACAGTTAAGACATTTACGTTTCCACAGTACATAGTACCGTGATTTAATGACACCACAAATACCGCATTCAATTGCATTAGAGGCCCTCAACAAAATGGATTAAATTTCCATTTTTAGCTGCAAGTGTATGTCTGAAATGTGACCAAGCAAATCAAACCCAACCCATTTATCAAGTCCACCCTCCATGTACCCATTCTATCTCCGAATGCATTTCAGTCTCAAACAGCTTTTATTTCCAAAGAGTGCTAACACTGGGACATACTTAAAGGAAAGTTGATTTATTTGACCCCTTGCAGTGAAAGGATCTTTAACAGCATTATCTGGTAGGAACACAAAGCAAACAGAGCTCTTGCTATTCCAGTTCAATCAGTGACAAGGAGCTGGGTCTCAAAATCAGTGAGACCCAGTTTAGCAGGGTGAGCGAGGAGGGAGCTCTGGGCGGCCAGATCGGCCACCCACACAATTGCCGGCTCTGTGACAGAGTCGGCGGGGGCTGGGGAGCTCAGGGGCCATGCGGCCCCCGAAAACTCCAGTATGCCCTGCGCGAGCATGCAGGGCATACTGGGGAGACCCCCAGAGCTGGTAGGTGGTTTTTTGCCTCCCCTCTGGGGGTCCTCTTGTGAGTAGCCACAGCTACTCATGATCGGAAAGCCCAGATTTGCGGAGCACTTGCTCCGCAAATCTGGGGTAAGGGAAGGGCTAAAAAAGCGGGTTAGCTGCTTGTAAGCCACCGGGCTTGCCTGCAAGCCCGGTGGTTTACACGATCAGCCAAAATCGGGCTAAGCTATCCTAGCCTGAGTTTTGCTGATCGTGAGAATAGCCCCAAGGAGTTCTTCTGATTGCATTAGTGTGTGGTCCATTTGGTTCGTCCCGACTTCCCTTATCTATCTATCTATCTATCTATCTATCTATCTATCTATCACATTTATAAACCGCCCCATACAGAGGATATGGATGGTGTACAACTAGTTTAAAAAACATAAAAACAAACATCATTTAAAACACACTACTTTAAAACAATATAGAACCATTTTAACACAATTTAAAACCAGTTAAAATACTTAAAATTAATTTAAGATCTTTGGAAGGCCAGGCCAAACAAGTAAGTCTTTAGGGCTCTCTTAAAGGCCAACAGCAAGCCTAAACTGCAGATATCTGCCGGGAGTGCATTCCATAGGCCAGGAGCAGCTACGGAGAAGGCCTGGTTTCGCATCTCCACCAGATGAACTGGTGGTAACTGGAGACAGACTTCTCCAGATGACCTCAACATGAAATGGGATCATACAGAAAGCACTCACTAAGGTAGCC
Organism: Hemicordylus capensis; assembly: GCF_027244095.1. Lineage (NCBI taxonomy): Eukaryota > Metazoa > Chordata > Lepidosauria > Squamata > Cordylidae > Hemicordylus > Hemicordylus capensis. The sequence continues at coordinate 66,138,066 of NC_069658.1, forward strand.
CAGACCCATTCAGGGCTTTAGAGGTAATAACCAGCACTTTGTATTTTGCCTGGAAACATTCCAGCAGCCAGTTAAACTTTTTAAAAACAGGCATAATATGGTATCTCCAGGTTGCCCCAGAGACCAGTCTGGCTGCCACATTTTGAACTAACTGAAGTTTCTGAACTACGTACAAAGGCAGCCTCATATAAAGCATATTGCAATAGGCGAACCTGGAGGTTACCAGCTGATGCACCACTGTTCTGAGATTGTTCTCTTCAAGGAATAGATACAGCTATTGAATCACCTGAACTTGATGGAAAGCGCTCCTGGCCATAGCCTCCACCTGAGATACCAGAGTGAGGCCTGGATCCAAGAGCATTCCCAAGCTGCATACCTGTTCCTTTTGGGAGAGTGTAACCCCATCCAGCACAGGAAGATCTAATTCATCCCTCAGATTCTGATCCCCCACAATGAGCACCTCTCTCTTGCTTGGATTCAACTTCAATTTGTCATCCCTCATCCAGCCCATTACTGCCTGTAGGCAGGCATTTAGGGACCGAGTGCCATTTCATGATGATGATGATGATGATGATGATGATGATGATGATGATGAGGAGGAGGAGGAGGAGGAGGAGGAATAGATTTGGATGTCACCAGCATACTGATTACACCCAGCACCAAATCTCCTGATGACCTCACCCAGCGATTTCATGTAGATGTTAAAAAGCATTGGTGACAGAATGGGGCCCTGAGGGACTCCATATAATAGCTCCCATTTTGAAGAGCAACCATCACCAAGCTACACCATCTGGAATCTGCCTGAGAGATAGGAGAGGAACCACTGCAAAGCAGTGCCTCCTATTCCCAACCCCCAGGTGATCCAGAAGGATACCATGATTGATGGTATTGAATGTCACTGAGAGATCCAAAAGAACCAGCTGAGTTACATTCCCTCTGTCAATTCCCTGATAAAGGTCATCCATCAGGTCGACCAAGGCAGATTCAACCCCATATCCTGCTCTAAAGCCAGTTTGAAATGGGTCTAGATAATCGGTTTCCTCCCAAACTGCCTGGAGTTGGTTAGCCATCACTCAATCAGCTTGCCCAACCATGGGAGATTGGAGACTGGCCTATAACTATCCATCACTGAGGGCTCTAGGGAAGGCTTCTTAAGAAGTGGTCTAATCATAGCCTCCTTCAAACAAGGAGGCATTCTACCCTCCCTCAGCGATGAGTTAATGATATTAACTAGGCCATCTCCAAAAATTCGGGCAAGGATCCAGAGAGCGAGTGCTAGGCTGCACCACCCCAAGTAGCTTGTTCACTTCCTCAGGCATCACACATTGAAACAGATCCAATCTAATACTACAAGTGGGATTGCTGGACACCCCCTTCATAGGCTTTGCATAAATAGTGGAATCCAAGTTGGCCTGAATACAGGAGATTTTGTCCACAGAGGACCCATTAAAAGCATGACAGCAGAACAAAGTATCCGGGTACTGGTTTGAAATGGAAGGAGCCTGAATCAAACTCCTCACAACCCGGGACAGCTCTGCTGAATGTGAACCTGCAGAAGCAATGCATGTAGATCAGAATATGGTTTTTTTTTTTTGGCCTCTGCATAAACCTTCAAATGGGGTCTATGCTGTGTGCCTTCAATTTCCAGCTGAGTTCTCCTCCACTTGTGCTCCAGTCACCTTCCTTGTTGCTTCAGACCCCATAACTTCCTTTGCCCCCAGATCTTTGTTTACCTATCTGAAAATTCCCTATTAAAATGCACACTCACTAGGTGCATTTCCTGTCATTCTCATCCAAGTAACTTCAAAGTACAAGCTTCCATCCCATGTGACAGTCTCACCTGGTCAAAATGTCTGCCTAAATCCAAAATGGGGTCCTGCTTTTATTTAGGTTTCAGTTGTCCCTAGTAGAGACTCTTCCAGTCTCACATTAAAGATCAACGGCCATCTGAATTCCACAACTTGTCTTATCACAGTACTTCATCGGCCAATTAATTGTACAGAAAGAGAACAGTTCTTAATAGTCAACTTCAAAAGTCCCCTTCAGTTACCAAAATGAAATGAAACCATAAAGGTATAGCCTGATCTCTGAGAATTGCTAATTGAAAATTGCCCCACTGAGTGTAATTAAAATGATTGCACAGTCTCTGTTTTAAGCTAGGATACAAAGGAACTGGCATCTTTAATTTAAAAAGAAATCCTCATCTGGTTGTGATAACTCAATTGCACAACTTGGGAGGCCATAATTTGTGAACATTTTTGTTAACAATCCTCAGCCGTCAAATCAACACAGTTATTAAATAGCTGTAATTAACAATATTAAATGAAACTGTGACTCCATGTTTAATTCTCATTAATTGCATGCATACAAGGCATTTCCACTAATAGCAAAATTACTCCTACACTTTGTATTAAATCCATAAATAAAGCCTTGCCTAAAGACTACCTTGTATGTGCCACTAGGAAACTTTGATAGAGCCTCCTGATTTCTTTTTAACTTTAAAATGTACACTGGGCCCCACAGATTTGATCAGAGTAGTGCTGCTGAGGTAGGGGGATACTTAACTCTTTCTTCCCTGTACTATTTTCCTGATTTAACTCATGTGTCTCAAGCTGCTGTTAGCACTTCGGGGGTGGGGTGGGGTGCTGAACTTGTATTGCCCCCTGCAAAGCTAATAGCGGCTTGCTTGGCGGGGGGTGGGGGACAAGGGAAAGAGTTAAACACCCCTTCCACCTGCACTGCTATTCCAATCAATTTAAGAGCCTTTTGAACCTGTTCTATTTCCCCCTAAAAGATCCAAACACAGGCAGGGCTGGCCTGTGCACAAGGTAATCTTTGGGAGATGCAGGTGTGGGCTCCTCCATCCCCAAGTGAATTGCCATGGTGGCTTCCAGTGGCAGCTGGGGCAGGGGGGCAGTGAGCAAGCAGCGTATACCTTTGAAAATCCATAAAATGTTCTGCCACTCCTGGACCACCACCCCCATGCTGCTACCCTGCTCTGTGCAGATTGTGCCACTGCCTCTTACGTGGCTGGTTTGCATGCATGGTGGCCATTTGAGGGGACAGCCAGGTAAAAAAAAACTTTGCTGGGCTGACTTCTCAAATAGCCCATACACATGCTCACTGGCCAGCTGAGTGGCATGTGGCAGGGCAATCTCCATGTGGAGCTGTGCAGTGGCATAGGGCAGCAGCAGTGGCAGATCTCACACATTTTCAAGATATTGTTAGGAGGGCCAGATTTATACGAATAGGAATACAACGAATATGATGGATATTTATATAGCGCTTTCCAACAAAAGTTGGAAACCAAAGCGGTTTACATAAATATAAACAAACAAACAAATAAAATGGCTCCCTCTCCCCAAAGGGCTCACAATCTAAAAAAGAAACATAAGATAGACACCAGCAACAACCACTGGAGGGATGCTGTGCTGGGGAAGAATAGGGCCAGTTGCTCCCCGCCAGTAAATAAATATAAGCCTCCATTCCTCCCTGCATCCCTAAAGAGGCACGCAGTCTGGACTTGCCTACCCATAGGAGGTTCTCAGGAATGCTGCTAAGAGCCTCATAGGGGGACTAACTAAATAGCAACAGCAGTTCTCCACACTACAAGAACCCAAACTGGGTACTTTGACACCCCAAAAGAGCTTCCCGTGTGGAGACTTTAGTGCTACTAAGACCCCAGGGCAAGGCAGACATGGTTCTCCCCTTCACTCACTCATGTTCTGCACTCTTGACCTCTGTGCTGACGCCAGTTTTGTATGGCTTTTGGATAATCCTAAATCCCAGAGTCCTAGCTCTGTTTCAGAAAATCCCACTTTAAAGTAATGGCTAACTGCCCAGAAATCCATTGCTCTCTGCTCGACATCACCCTCAGTAACGCTTAACCCAGATTAAGCCCCTCTGCAGCATGTAGCCCTCCTTACACAAAGCATCCTTTCATCCTATAAAACTGGCTAGCAAACTCCCCTCCAACTTGCACAGCCTCTGGGATTCATCTCAGAGATTGTGACCCTCTGTTCCTTCCATCTCTCTTCTCCCCTGCCGACAGTGGTCTGGGTGCTCCTTCCTTCATGTTAAGACAGGTAAATATAGGGGAATTCACCTCTCCCTCCACTCCTGGGATCTCCCCCTTTTCTCCTGGATTTCCCGCTTCTGGAGTGTCTCTGTGTTTGTGTGTGTCACTGTCAGGCCAGGGTAGAGGATTCCTGCTTTCAACTGACAGACTCCTAGCAGCCTCCTGTCATTGATATAAGCTGGCCCCACTGACCTTGCTCTTCCCCAGAGGCCAGGCTGCAGAGGCAGGGCTCATCCCTTCCTTTCCCTTTCCATCAGGGAATTAGCAACCACTCTCCCGTGAAGAGCAGGAAGCCATTTTCTTCCCCTCCCCTCCCTTTTTGTTCTAAGCAAACCGGATTAATCACTCGTTCCCATTTCCCTTTCCCATCTTTGCTTGCAATAGCCATTTAATGTATATTCATAGTCACATTGAGGTAGAGGATTGAGCCTGAACACGTGTCCATCTCTATGTATGAATTCATATGGGAATTCTCTCGTTATCTTTTGAGTCAAGCCTCTTACTTTGTACTCAATAAAGCCATTTATTTCATTTGGTTTTTAAGTCTGCAGTTGTTACTTCCTTGGGAAATTGCCTGTTTTATAACCACACTTTAAAGGTCCCGCAAGGGGAATAGAAGTTGCCCGAGTAGCAATATAATCTGCTTCCTCTCCACCCCCATGCCCCAGCCATCAAGTATGACTTTGGTGCCCCCTCCACATTCAGTTGTATATAATTTTAACCGTCTGTGTGTGTTTGTGTATTAGTCATACTTCACCAAGGGTGCCAAAAACCCATCACAGATCTCCTGTATCACATCTGCTCTTCTACTAGTTATGACAATTCCAGATTAAGTTATTATAACTCTTTCTTTTCCTAATAAGAGGCAAGTGAAAAGGAATGCAACCTGTAAAACATTAAAAAATAGATGCTCCAGTCCTGCAACACTTTTGCACACACTGAGTTCCAAGCAAGCAGAGTTTACCCAGTCTCATGGGTAACATGGAACTGCAAGGAAAGTTCCATGTAGGAATTTTGATTTCCTGAGCAAAGCTTTAATTGAAATTGAAGTGAATGGCACAGCTTGTGCTTGTACGTACATTAGAGTCCTGTGGAGTTTGGGACTCGGATGAGTTGATGCAACCCAAACATAGCTAGATGCTTATGAATTTCACTGAAATAAATTAAACTTAAGCTGACAGTAGCCTACTTAAGTCTGGTGGCTGACATCCTGATTAACAAAGCCCTGGTGCTTCCACCGCTGGCTTGGTGGTGGAGGCAAATTTTTAGGACTTCCCCTTCCCCAGGAAATACACTGAGCCACACAAAAATCTATCCCTGAGAGTCATGCAGCCCTCAGAGACCTATTTTTGGGTGACAGAGAGGGCTTCCAAAGGAAGGGGAGATCATCAAAATTCCTGCACAAGCACACTTGCACTGCTGTTCTGTTAGTAGGGAACAATTCAGAGGCACCAGTGTTCCATTACACCAGTACTTTGTAGAATCCAGAGGAAAGAGTTGTGATATGCAAGGACATAATAGAGGAGTGGAATCAGGGATATTTATTTATTTATCATATTTCTGTATCACCTGATATGTACATCTCTAGGCGGTGTACAAAATTTTAAATATTTAAAAGTCACAGATTAAAACACATGACAATAAAAACAATAGAATAAAACAGTTATTAAAAATTTAAAATTATTAAAAATTAATTCTAATTAAAAGCCTCAAGACAGGAGAGTCTTGAGGTTCTTCCTGAAAACAAACAGAGAAGGAGATGTGCTTATTTCAGCAGGGAGCATATTTCAAAGCCCTGGGGCAGCCACAGAGAAAGCCCGGTCTTGGGTCGCCACCAAACAAGCCGGTGGCAACTGTAACCGGACCTCACCAGATGATCTTAACAGGTGGCAGAGTTAAAGGAAGGTGCTCTCTTAAATAGACTGGACCTAAGCTGTTAAGGGCTTTATAGGTAAGAACCATTACATTGTATTTCACCCAGAAACATATTGGCAGCTAGTGCAATTCTATTAAAACTGGTGTTATGTGGTTCCTTCATGTTGTCCCAGAGACCAATCTGGCTGCCACATTCTGTACGAATTGTAGTTTCCGGACTATGTAATATTAACAGTTTAATGAGATAGATTTTATTTACAGAGGCAAGTGCCGTTTGCTTTCAGTGCTCTTACTTATGACTGTTTGTTAGCCCTGCCTCTACACCAGGACTGGAATAAAAGTAAGTCTAGCACCATTCAAAAGCTGGCCTGGATCAATGAATGAATTAACCAAAAACACCACAAAGATGACAGCCAGTGGGTCTAAAAGCTGCTTCATACCCTTTATTTTTCCTAAGAAGAGTTAATCTCAGTACTGAAATACCTATACAGTATAACTTGTGTTTATTTTGCTGTAAAGATATGGATAGGAAGATGACATAAGTATCAGTTTCTAACCAGCAAATTCACAAGAAAAGAATATTCATGTTGCCCTTCATAACTGATGCATTTCCAACTTTGATACTATTTCTGTGTAGGAAAAATATCAACTGCAAAGTGACCCTAAATGTCACTTCAAATTTGGCCCAGAACCTTCATTTCTAAGAATTATGTACACATATTTTGCTTGGTGGCTATGGAAAGTGACATTATAGCCACCAAGCATAATTTATATATTTAATTTTCTTACTGCCAACTGTGTAGGGAACTATGTGGGGATGCGTCTGGATGCCTGCTGGAACTCTTGCAAGGCCCTGCAAGAGTTCCTACCATTGCCTTGGGAGGGAACGGCAGTGAGGGAGGCAGGTGGGAGAGAGGAGGGAGAAGCAAAATTGAAGGGGAATCGGCAGAGTCGGGGGAAAGGAGGAAGAAAGGAGGAAACCGGACCCATTGCCTTGGGAGGGAAGGGCATCCAAGGCCGCGAGACACTAGGCAGCCGCCCTCAAGCCACCCGATGGGAAGTACAGCCACTTTGGGAGCGGCGCGGATGGGAGATAAATAATGGCGGCGGAGGTGAGAAAGCAGAGGAGAATGGGCCAGAAGGTAGGGGGCCGAGGAGGCTGGGGCAGGAGGGGGCAGGGGAGAGATGAGACTGGGGCAGAAGGGGTGGGGGGAGGGAAGAGACTGGGGCAGAAGGGGGCAGGGGAGAGATGAGATTGGGACAGAAAGGGACAAGGGAGAGATGAGACTGGGGCAGAAGGGGGCAGGGGAGAGGAGACTGGGGCAGAAGAGGGCAGGGGAAAGGAGACTGGGGCAGAAAGTGGAGGGAGTGTACTGCTGCACAGGTGCTCAGTGAGGGTTCAGCTAGTATGTACATAATTCAGTATGCCTTTAAGATTGCCAACTAACAATCCAGTACAAATATCTATATATGCTGATTGCACCTGTAGAGCCATTGTGGATGTGGACTCCCCTATGAACTTCAAGAAAATTAATCAGCCTGCTCTTTTGTTCTTTTGCTCCTGCCAGATCTATCTCTTTAAATGAATGGGAATGCTTTTGATGGCAGGGAATCTCTAGGTAAGCATCTGAGTTGAACTTCCATGCTGAAAAGAACCACTTGTTTAGGGCAATAGACTCTGGTTCAAGGAGAAGTTATCTGCGTAATTAATTGAAATTAGGAAGTGTGGACAGCTCGTTGAAAGTGTCAACTCAGTGTGCGGCAGCTGTGAAAAAGGCAAATTCCATGCTAGGGATCATTAGGAAGGGGATTGAAAATAAAAATGCTAATATTATAATGCTCTTATACAAATCTATGGTGTGGCCACATTTGGAGTACTGTGTGCAGTTCTGGTCATTGTGTGAGGGCAACGAAGATGATCAGGGGCCTGGAGCACCTTCCTTATGAAGCAAGGCTACAGTATCTCAGGCTCTTTGTAAAAGAGGTGACTAAAGGGAGATGATAGAGGTGTATAAACTTATGAATGGAGTGGAGAGAGTGGACAGAGAGAGATTTTTCTCCCTCTCTCACAACACTACAACCAGGGGGAATCCCATGAAACTGAAGGCTTGGAATTTTAAGACCAACAAAAGGAAGTACTTTCCCTACACAGTGTGTAATTAATCTATGGAATTATCTGCCACATGATGTGGTGATGGCCACTAGCATGGATGGCTTTAAAACGGGCTTAGACAAATTCATGGAGGACAGGTCTATCAATGGCTACAAGTCCGGTGGCTATAGGCCACCTCTAGCCTCAGAGGCAAGATGCCTCTACATACCAGTAGCAGGGGAGCATCAGCAAGAGAGAGAGAGCGTACCTTCATCTCTTGCCTGTGGGCTTCTCCAAAGCAGCTGGTGGGCCACTGTGTGAAACAGGATGCTGGACTGGATGGGCCTTGGGGCTGATCCACCAGCAGGTCTCTTCTTATATTCTTAAACCTGCTGAGAAATTTCATTTGTCTTTTAGAAGCTTGTTTGGCTTTCCTTGAAAATGTTCAATGTTTGTTTTGAAATTTCACTTTTTTGAAAATTTGGTGCGAACCCTAATTTAAATGAGTCAGATTGTTTTAGGTGTTTGACATGGAAGCCAAAGTTATGCTAAGCAACAGTGCCTAACAAGCTGTCCCCAAAACATCTCAGTTTTGTCATACCATGTTTGTGGGCATTTCGCCACCAAGTGACTCTCTGTAAGTGCCTGTAAAAATAGTTGATAGATGCCATGTCCCTTGACTCATTCCAACACATCTTGTAAACAGGAAATAAACAACCTTGCAGAATACACAGTAGAGTTCCATCTCCTGTCAGTTCTAATGACTGCACTTGTTTTATACATTGACTCTTTTCTTTGCAAGCAATGTTACAATCTAATGAGCCCTCCGAACAGTCAGTCTGGGCTATGCCTCTTGGACATAAGTCCCTGGCTACCCTCTCAGAACTGACTATAATAAGAAAGTTGACTAGGTATGAGTTTTTCTCCTTTCAGTTACAGTGCACCACAACACGACATGTCATTAATTTTTCAAGGATAACATATTTTGCAGCACTGGAAGTCTGGTGTCTTTGACTGCTGGGGAATAAGTAACATCTTACAGAAGCATAATAGCATCCATGGTCACATTCTTAATGCAATAGTTCTGCATTCTTTATTAGGCACTTCTCTGAGCTGGGCACAGAGAAGTGACAGGAAACAGCTTGGGTCTGCATGGAGCGTTGTGGATCCTCGTAGGGCATGGCCATGCTCACGCAGGGCTGAATGAGACCTGATGCTACTCATGGGTTTTAATCCCATGACTTGGATTGGCCACATCTCTTTCTTTACAAAAGGCAGGTGTTTGTGTCATGATCTAGCCCTGAGCTAGTAAAATGATGTGGGACGAGATAGATTTAACCCTTTCCTTCATGCTGTTTTTCTGCTTAACATCCCCACAAATATGCTTTTAACCACATTTTTTTAAAAAATGAAATTTGTTAAAATTAGGGCAAATAGCAGCTTCAGGGGAAAGTGGGATCATGGTACAAAACAAAGGGTTCAAGCCTTCTCCTTGCACTGAGGTTCTGATCTAGATCAAGGTCTACAGGATTCCTTTTTTGCAAAGAAAGAGGTCAGTTGAAAGCACGAGACTAAAGCATACAACTAATATAACATCTGGTCTGGCCCTCAGAGTAGATGTGGTGCAGAAGAGGAGTCCTGTCCACGGTGATTACAGGGAGGAGTTAGGGAAAAGTCACAGACCTAATTATAGTGCAACACAGCCTGGAAGGGAGTGCTCTCTTCATTTAGCAGTCTCATGCTTTCCTCCTCAGTTTCTTCTATTTGCCTTGGAACACAGGAAGACAGGAAACTGCCTTATACTGAGTCGGATCATTGGTCCATCTAAAGCAGTACAGGAAAACCTCACTATCTGCAGATTTGCTTTCTGCAGTAGTGGTGTGCGAGTTAGCTTGAATCGAGCGAGGCTTGTATTTGAGCTGGATTGACTTGAAGGCAGGGGCATAGCAAGGTTGGAGTGGGCCCAGAGACAAGATTTTAAAATGCTCCCCTCCCTTAAAGTCCAGCGCCTCCACACACCCCAGGCTCCCAAGGATTTAAGTCTGATACTTCAAAATACGTATGCTGCCTGGAAATACATTTCACTGAATGCACACACGCATGCTTCACAATATATAGTGATATACATTGAATACTATATATTTGTGCTACTTTGAATGCCTAGAACGCACTAGAAACACTAATTATTAAAATGGGCCCCTCGCTGCAGATTAGCAAAGGAGACTCTCAACCATGCAGTGTGAGCCTAAGTTTGTTTTCTCAGAATTCTGAACAAATTCAGTAAAGTTTGATTCCAGGAGATTTTTCACACAGGGCTTTTAAAGCCCTTTAACACACATCTCCTCTGGAATGGAGGTGCTGCATTCACATGTTGGCCAGATTTACCCTGAAGTCCCTGCAAGTTATTGGAGAGCAGTTCACAAAAGAAAAATAAAATAAAAGCACAACACATGCTTCACAGTTCTCACTCAGACCTTCTGGGTTGCAAAACAACTTGAACATAAGTGCATTTATGAATGAATGAATGAATGAATGAATGAAAATTAATTAATTAATTAATTAATTAATTAAAAATATTTACTTGTTCCAGAAGTTTTTGTAATTTTCTGCCATGAAACAAGCCACTTATAGGACTTTTTAGATAGGTTTTTTTAAAAGCCAGCAAATTTTCAAATCTGTTTTAAATTAAACTTTCAGAGAGTTCTCAGTCTCTCCCCCCTCCTGCCCCATATCAAACCCCTATGGCAAGCAGATCCCTATATATGGTGGGCGGGGCAGGTGGTAACCACAAAAAGGAATTCACATTCTGCCTGGCAAAGGCTGAGCTGTCTGGCCTGGGCAGAGGGTCTGCTGCAGAGAACTGTGGTGGCGACTCTAGCTGCCAGCCTCCTTCCTTCCTTCCTTCTTGGGGCCTGCCAGCCTACTCAAGTTTAGGCTTTAGCGAGGCCTACACGGAGGCCTCCCTGGAAGCCCCGCCTACCCGCCGATCAGCTGAGAGCCGGGGAGAAAAGGAGCTCCTAGCAGCTTGCCTGCTGCTTAGATTGCGGGCCAGGAGAACAAGCAGGAGAGAGCGCGAACAGGGCAAGTGGCTGAGGGGCCCTGGGGATGGGAAGGGGGCAATGTGAGGTGTCTCTGGGGGGGCCCTCCAGGCAGTGGGGCCCCCAGACAACTGTCTCCCCTTGCCTAATGGTAGTTCCGCCCATGCTTGAAGGGTTTCGGTCGAAATGAACCATGCCCAGTTCACTTCAAGCAGGCTTGAAACTTACTGGTAAAGGGGAATCTGGCAAGGATTCCCCTTTATCAGTAAAGCGGGGAGCAGGGGGCTTTACTAAAACTAGTTGGGGTGGGAGGAGTGTAAATTTATACCTTAAAAGCGTTGCCGCTGGTGTCTGAAGTAAAAGGGTGGCTGCAGTAGCAGTGGAGGTGGTGACGGTCCCCCCCCCCAGAACAGGCAGGGCCAGTTCGTGTCTGGTCTGGGCCCAGTTTTGGCTTCTGTGCATGCGAGGAGGTCAATAAAATGGCCTCCACACACATGCAGAGGCCTGAACCAGGTCTGAACTGGGCCCAAATTGGCCCTGCTTGCTCCAGCAGGGGTGGGAAGAACTGGGCTTTCTGGTCTTGTGCGCACTTCTAATCTGTTTTTGCGTATCTGCAGCTGGGTAATTGACATCCGACCTTGGCATATTGGCGGGGGGGATAAAAAGGGGTTAAATTCACCTATCTGTGGGTCAGGAGTGTCCAGAAATGACCTTGGAGGTCATTACTACTGCCATTTTAAGAAAAAGAGCCATTTTGTGGCTTGGTGTTAAAAAAAAAAAAACACCCCCCCAAAGCCCACAATTATTCGTGGAAAAAACACAGACTTTTTACTTTAGGGGGGTATTGCTGATCTGCTGGAGGCCCACAGAGCATGGTAGGGAACGTTACTTCGAATTTCTTCCCCGGTTTGGCCTGTTCTCTCAGAAATTTTGGGGTCTTCATGAACCTAACCCCTGCGATGCCATTGCCCTAATGATATTCATGAGTTCCTTATCTGCTGTAATTCCGGAGAACAGAACCCATGTGAATACCGAGGTCCTTCTGTATTGTCTATACTGACTGGCAGTGGCTCTCCAAAGTTTCAGGCAGGATTCTGAAACTTTCCAGCTCTACCTAAAGATGCCAGGTATTGAACCTGGGACCTTCTGCATGCAGAGTAGACGCACTACCACTGAGTTACAACCCCAATCCCCATCACTGGCTGAAAATGTTGGCTCAGATATATTGCAGAGGTTGACACAAGGAACATATAGTTTATGCTCAGCCTAGTTTATGCTCAGAAACTGCTTTCATTATAGAGGTGGTATGTTGTCTGCTGATTTAATCAACTTCAACTAGATTGAAAAGTAACCTCCTCCTATGATAGAGCCAAGAGTAACCTCCTAGAGCCAAGAGTAACCTCGTCCTCCTATGAGAGAGCCAAGAGTAACCTCCTCCTATGATATGCCATGAATCAGCAGTTGTAATATTTGCAACTGGAAATACTTCAAAGACTAAGGTACTGCCACTAATATATATCATATTAGAACTGCATGTAGTTAATATTCTGGAAGTCAGAACATTTAATCATGTCCCTTATTGAGCATTTTACTTGGCTGCTTTTATGGTTTTCAGGAGAAGCATATTGATTTTATAACACCACTTCATGTCTGATTAATGCACAAAGGGATTCCCCACCACCACAGTTCTGATTAGGAAAGGTAAATTACTCACCAGATTATATAAAATATTATGACAAGCCACAACGTTTATAATGTTGTGCTAAAGAATGTGGAGTAAACAGATTTAAATAACAGAATTCAAAGCATAACTGTTTCTTCATGTAAAACACCTGCATTCAAATATTTCTGCTAGTGATTATTTCAGCTGTATTTTTTATTTGGACCATCAACTCACATCTTTTTATAGACATACAAAACTAGCCCCCTGACCCCACCCCGCCCCGCAACCTCTCCAGTGGAAAGCAGCCATTCAAATAAGGCTTTTCAAAAATAATGTGATAATAGCAGGGTAGTGACTGCAGCTAGTGATCCAATGATTGCAGCATCCTCTTCCTGGTTGATTGGGAATTTAGTCAATAAAATCAGAAAATAGCTTGGACCTGAAATACACCTGATATCTATGGGAGTGGAACAGGATATGAATGCCTCCCCCTAACCTGCCTGAGTCTCCAAACCAGCTTACTCCACTGTTGTTGTATTGGCAGTGATGATGGAAGGCGGTGGGGTTAAGGAGGTCTGTCTCTTTCTCCTCTTTTCCCCACTTGCACTCCCCCTCCCTCTACCTTGGCTCCCTGCTGTGGAGGCTTCCCATGTACCAGGAATAAAGGGGGGAAGAGAGCCCTCCATTCAGGCTATTGCCATCACTGCAGTCAGAGCTGGTGAGTAGATCCTCTGGCTCAGATTAAAGTCCAAGAAGGGGAAGTACTATCAAGGGGAGGGCTCAGTTTGGAATGCTGCAATGCTTTACTAGCAATGGAATTTGTATTCTGCTTCAGGCCATTACATAGTGTGCTGACATCACTAATTGAAGAAAGCAATGACTTAAACTGTTTGTACGATCAGCATACTATGATTAATATCTGCAGTTGACCATAATTCACAGTCATTCCCTAGCATTCCTTTCAGCATTGTTTCATTCCCAAAAATGAAAGCTGGGTGGCCGCCACTTCCATCTTATCCATGGCCAGCGGGATACCTAACTCCCCAGTCAACTGAATAAAGTAGTGCAGCAAATGCCAGCAGATAGTAGAAGCCCCTGGCCCAGAAAAAACAAAGTCATCTAATTAATGTGCAGTGGATACGCAACCTGCCTTCCCCCTCAATGCCTATTCAAAAAAAGTGCTAAACACCTCAAAGGCCACACAGGAGATGGAGCAGCCCATAGGGAGCAAAATTTACCTCCAAAGGTGAAGCTCAGCAGATCAAAGTCTAATTGATGCATTGGCAGGAAGTGGAAGGCAGATTCGATGTCACACTTCACAAGCAGGGCCCCACGACCACAACCCCTTACCTTCCAAACAGCACCGAACATAGGTGCTTGTGTATCCCATCATTAACCGAAGACCCCTTGGGATAAGAAAGATGATGTACTAGGCGAAATTCACCTGGTGCCTTCTTGGGAACCACGCCCAAGGGAGACACTTGCAAGTTAGGGAAAGGGTGAGCATCAAAGGAGCCCAGGACTCTACCTGCTGCTACTTCCTTCCCAATCTTCCTAAGAACGACATCTTCCTTACCTAACTGTGATCGGAGATGACACACAATGAAAGCCACTCGCTGGGATAAAGAGGGAATCCTATAGCCCTCCTGAAAACCATCCCTCAAATAAACTGCTGCCTGATGGTTGGGATAAGCCTGAAGCACCCGACATAACATTTCCAGCCTAACTGGGCTGGGCCCCTTTTCCCGGAGACAGGGAAGAGGTGTTACATTTCTTGTGGTTAGGTGGGCAGTTCCTGGCCCCTGAATGCCACCCCTTTCCCCTGCTTTAGGAAAAGCTGGGGTGTTTTGCTCCGCAAAATGTGCACACATGGTGGAACCTGCATGGGGACCTGGTACAGCTCCTCCTGTTGTTAAATTCCCAGCATACCAGGTCGGGTTGAACCCACTGCTGGCTGGCATTAGTAGAGGTGGAGGAAGCCGGATTCTTAGATAACAGGTGTCTGCTGTCCGCTCTGTCATCCTCAACCAGATGAGAAGGAGACATAATGAGAAGCCACAACTCATTAAGAGAAGCATCCCATGGAAGGGCGGGGTCGAAAGCAGCCCTCATATGGAAATTTTCATCATATCTAGCCCAGGAGGTACCTACAAAATCCATCACAGCTCTATGAATAATATCTAGGTATTTGACCAGAGCTGGGCTACTAGCTGGCTGTGTCCTAAGGATGACACACATATAGATATTGAAGCCAGAGAGCCAATTATTCCAATGAATGGAGTAATGCAGGAAGTCCAAATCATTGTGGAGAAGCACAGCAGTGGAAGAGGCTGGGGAGCAGGAAGGAGTCAAGGCAGGGCCAGAGGATGAGGCAGGAGCCATGCAAAAGCTAGGCAAGCTTTTGTTTATATTTCTGCATATATATGCAATGTATTTCTAAGCATGGAATCAAAATGGGTTGATTGGTCAATCAGTCCCTAGAGGCTTTGTGACTCAGGATATTGATTCACCATGAAACTTGCTTCAGGGCTTCTCAAGCCTCAATGGCTGCGCAGCGTGGGGGGGTTGCATAGCCCTAGAAGTTGTCCTGAGCCCTGTGTGGATGATTATGAAAGGGATGAAGCGGGTTTTACCTGCTTCTGTCCTGAGTCAGGGTATGTCGCCCATTTAAGATACGGAGGAGAACAGTGATGTCTGAACCCAGTCTTTGTTAGGCCTGCACTGTTGCAGGGTTGAGTACGACCCCACACAGTCTGATATTTCAATCTGATTTAATAAAGTTGTGGCCCTTATACCCAAGTTATATGTGTCAGAGTCTTCCTTGGGGTTGGGGGCTGGGGACAAAGGAGTAATCTATGATTGTAAATTCTTTTTTTAATAGAGACTATGATATTTATGTACACCATGTAGTTGGCACTGTGCTAATGTGAACACTTCCATTATAAAGATATACAACTGCAAGCTGCAATCTACGTACTCCAAAGTGCTTGTGTGTACCTTAATAGAATTGCAGTGCAATAAATTAGTTGTACATTATGGCCAACTATGTTAATCATAACATAATACAAGAAGTTGATCTGACCCATTCTCTGTAAGGGTCATTGGGTCTAATGGGCAGGTCTAATGGCTTTTGACTTTGAAAATCTCAGTGCAGTCAAGTATAGCACATGGTCATTACCTAGTGCATTTTATATATTATTTTGTTCTGCCTTTTCAGTACATCAAAAGACTCCACTAATTGCTTTCCCCCCAGTAACTCCCGTGGACATAACAATGTATCGAAGCATAAAACGTACAAAACTCCTTTTTATGGTAATGAGATGTGAATATTAGAACGTTATGCTCACCTTGGCTATTACTCTTTCTCTTAGACTATTTATGTTCTCCTAATTATGTTATTCTGCTATCCCCAAATTTTCTTCTTTAATCGGGTAATTGCTTCTCATGGGGTCCTTTCTAATTAAATAACAAAAATGCACATCCAGTAGAATTTTCTGTCCCTTAGCATCAGGAAAAAAAGTCCAGTGCTGAATCTCAGGTGCACCCAGGATCTCATAGTAGAACAATGCATCCCTACTTTAGCTATCAGGAAGTACGAGGCAGGCAAATCTTATACAGGTGAAACTCGGAAAATTAGAATATTGTGCAAAAGTCCATTAATTTCAGTAATGCAAATTAAAAGGTGAAACTGATATATGAGACAGACATATTACATGCAAAGCGAGATAAGTCAAGCCTTAATTTGTTATAATTGTGATGATCATGGCGTACCGCTCATGAAAACCCCAAATCCACAATCCCAGAAAATTAGAATATTACATGGAACCAAGAAGACAAGGATTGAAGAATAGAACAATATCGGACCTCTGAAAAGTATACAGTGTACTGTGCTTGATTGGCCAGCAAACTCGCCTGACCTGACCCCATAGAGAATCTATGGGGCATTGCCAAGAGAAGGATGAGAGACATGAGACCAAACAATGCAGAACTGCTGAAGGCCGCTAATGAAGCATCCTGGTCTTCCATAATACCTCATCAGTGCCACAGGCTTATAGCATCCATGCCACGCCGCATTGAGGCAGTAATTGCTGCAAAAGGGGCCCAAACCAAGTACTGAATACATATGCATGCTTATACTTTTCAGAGGTCCAATATTGTTCTATTCTTCAATCCTTGTCTTCTTGGTTCCATGTAATATTCTAATGCATCTGTCTCATATATCAGTTTCACCTTTTAATTTGCATTACTGAAATTAATGGACTTTTGCACGATATTCTAATTTTCCGAGTTTCACCTGTATATGCTAGTGATTTCCTTTATAGGCTACTTAGCCCCTTTCCAAATTCTTACTAGGACATATGGAGATGTTCAAACCATCAGTTCACAAATGTGTAGGGTTGCATTTAGTTGTTAGTTACTTAATTTCAGCACTGCACTGTGCAGGTGCACTGTGCAGGTGCAGCTGTGCCTCACATACACATTAACTGCTGCACAATCGTGTTAGGTGGGAGGGGCAATATTTGACAATCTCACCTTCCCTCTGAAGTCTATTGTGATGCTTGGCAATACATGTCCCGTAGGGGCATTTTTTCGCAAGGCACAGTGGGCTTCAAAGGGAAGGAGAGATTAGAAAATCACCCTTTGCCCCGTGTATGGTGTTGCAGTTTAATGTGGATGTGAGGCACTGTTGCACTACCGTAGTGCTAGTTTGGATTTCAGTCAGCATCTCTATCCTGTTTTTCTTTAAAGAAACTCTTAAAGATAGCCAACGCTAAAGCAATATGACAAAGGGTATAAAGCTCCATAGAATTAAACTGAAACAGCAGTATGATTGAAACCATGATCAGTATAAAACCATCAGCAGTCAGATAAATGATTTTAAAAAGCAACACTTGAGAAAAAAATGATGTTGAGTGGCTTGGCACTGGAAGGCCTTGTCGATGAGCCTGCTTTGAATCCTACTTCGCGGATATAGAGGCTATTCACACGATTGTGCAAAACCAGGCTAAGGGAACCCAGCCCAGTTTTGCATGCTCATGTGAACCACCAGGATTGCACCCAATCCCAGTGGCTATATGGCGGCAAACCCACCTGTGAAGCCTCCCAGTTAAACCAGGTTACGGGAGGGAGTGCTCCCTTACCCTCATTTTTTTAATCATGTGTCAAGCAGCCATGGCTAGCACACTGGGTGGGGGGGGGATCCCAATAATGCACCGCACACTCACATGGTACATTATTGGGGCTCCGGGGGTGGGGCAATGCATGGCGGCGTATCCCGGCACCCCAACCCCAGGAGCTGCAGCAGGAGCCACTGCTCGTTTGGGCGGGTGATCCAAGGGGATCGCCCTTCAATGAGATTGTCTGCAGGGAAGGTAAGTTAAACCCTCCTTCCCCACAGACCTCCCCCAGTGCACTCCTCACAGATTGTAAGAAGAGCTCTATAGAGCTGTGGTTGTGTAACCTTGATATAGAGTTGTGTAACTCTGTGCACAGCTGTTTGTGAGCAAGGCCTGTTCAACTCAGTGGGACCTCTGCTTCTGAATAGAAATGCTTAAGTCCAGGCTGGAAAAGTTAAAATGATTTCAAACTGGACTTGTTTATTGCACTGCTACTCACACAAAGATTTTGGAATGAGGAGCGCTATGAATCTGGAAAAGAAACTAAAGAAAGTTGTGCCTGAAAAGCTACAGATCTTGATCATGAGCTTCTCATGCACAGAAGTTGCTTTGCACCTGCTGTTTTGCCCAAGGATTTCTACTGCAAAACAACTGGTTGACTCTCTCAAGAGCTAATTACTAGTTATAGTGAAGGGGACATTGAAATTGTTTGCACTCCAAGTGTAGCCTGCATGTAATGCAAGAACATCAGGCATGCACCCTAGGTACTAGAGGGGATATTGTCCCATACTACATTTCTTTTTTTCATAGATAAGAGAAAAAGATGATGGTTTATGTACAGAAACTTGGTCCTATGCTTGAGTCAGCCTTTCTGGATTTGAGCAGACATATTTACACTCAGGGCAATTATTGATCATGCATAACAAACAAACAAACAAACAAACAAACAAACAAACAAACAAACAAACAAACAAACATCATTTTACATTATTATGGTGGCTGACATGCTGCACAAGGCTCCATCATCCTAGGGATGGAGCCTAGGGAGCACTCTTGTGCAAAACTGTACAATTACCTAAGTGCAGTTACATGAACGAGAGAGACATTGGAACTAATGGGTGTCTCTATTACTCAAATGCTCTTGCAAAATTGTGTGGTGTTGTGCAAGAGTGTTTCTGTGCAACTGTGTAAACGCTTCATTCCTAGGCCAATAGATTCTTGTGCAGTATTTTAACCACTATCCCTTCTGGCATGCCTTCATTATATTCAGATTAAAAAAGAGCATCATGAAAAAATGTGAATAAAAGTATAGGTACATGTGAAATTTGGATTGGTTTTGGGTCTGAAGCAAATAAGAAGCACTTAAAAATGAAGTCAAGAAGAAAATAAAATAAAAATGCACTTGGCATATATTTCACCATACTTAAAGGGTATATGCTAATAGCTACCTCGATATTAAGTACTGTGAAGTGAGAAGTGGTGATTTTAGGGGGGGAAATTAAATCCACACATATGTGTATGCTTTAGGATTTGCTGGAAGGTCAGAAGGGGCAATTCCCTCAGACTTCAGCTAGCTGATTGAACTGCTGCACAGAATGGGATGAAGATCTTATTAGAATTATCAGGTCTTATTGCTTTTTGTCCTATGGAGATAGAAGTGTCCAGGAAATGGGGCACAAGGCATGAAGCACTGGGCTGCAGGAAGATAAGAGCTGAATAAAAATGTCATTAGACAACTGGGGAATTTGGAATTACAGAGAAGTCGGAAATTTCCTTGGAGTACAAAGGGGAAAGATGCACAAACATTAAGAAATTAATCGATATCTGTCTTGATATATTAATGGACACATTTCTCATTTTAAAACAATGAATTTAATTTATTAATAAATGAAAATAAATCAGTATAAAAATATGTATAAATAAATATCATTATGAAAAATATTATCTCCACCATACCAGAATGAAACTCTGGTCCCAGTCTATTCTGCAGCAGGGGTGCAGATTCCTGCTTAAGTATCTAAGGAGTTCCCTTTCATTTTACTGAACTCCCCTCCTCCAGTCCTAAGAACCCCTTTCTTCCCCCACAAGGGTCTGTCCTCCCTGCACCAAAGGTGTTGCTCCTTAAGCTTTGCCTCTGCCTGCAGCCCTTCTCTGTAGCACTTTTCCAACAGTTGCCTTGGGCAACTGGTGCTGCTACTAAAGAGGAGGAAATGTGACCTTGTAGTTTCTACTTCCTTCTTGGCATAGCTCTAGAGACCCTATCACTACTACCACATCTATCTATCTATCTATCTATCTATCTATCTATCCCACCTGATATATGCATCTCTAGGCAGTGTACAAAGTTAATTTCGCTTATGCTGAGCTCTTCTCCTTCTCCTTAAGTAGATTTTCTGTTTTGGATTTCATTGTGATTTAATTTGTTTATTTTTATTTCCCAAACCATTTTTTTTTAGAGCATGAGCTTCTTGGGGATAAGATTAATAACATTTAGGAAAAAATGCTAGAAGTTGCTCTAAGCCCATACGATAGAGAGGGGATATAAATCAAACTAACAAACTTAACAGCAGCTAGATAATGAACTGCTGATATATTTGGAATGAATAGATGATAATTTGCAACAAAGAGTGAAAATATTCTATGTCAGCATTCCTAGATTCTGAAACAAAATAATTTCAGTACAATTATAACATGGATTCCCAACCTGTGGAGCTCCTGATGTACATAGGAACATAGGAAGCTGCCATATACTGAATCAAACCATTGGTCCATATAGCTCAGTATTGTCTACACAGATTGGCAGCGGCTTCTCCAAGGCTGCAGGCAGGAATCTCTCTCAGCCCTATCTTGGAGATGCCAGGGAGGGAACTTTGAACCCAGATGCTCTTCCCAGAGCAGCTCCATCCCCTAAAGGGAATATCTTACAGTGCTAATCTTCCATTTATATGCAACCAGGGCAGACCCTGCTTAGCTAATGGCACAAGTCATGCTTGCTACCACAAGACCAGCTCTCCTCTCCTATTTGCTGAACTATCCATCATCCCCAGCTACCATTTATTGTGACTAGGAATTTTGGGAGTTGTAGTTCAGCAACATCTGGGGTACTACAGATTGCGATGCCCTGAATTATAACTAGGGCCTTGACAAATTTTCTACTATGAACATTTTCAGGGTGGTGGTTGTTCTTCTGAGGGGGCTGAGCAATCTCTGAAAATCCTTTAGTCCTGTTTCTGGTGTTTGTAGCCATTGTTTCACAAAGCTGCCAGTGCTTTAGTGCTGTTTTAATGCTTTTTGAAGCAATCCCATGCAAACAGGCTTCAACACCACACGTCAACCAGCTCTGGCTGCATAGGGCCAATTCAAATGATAGTGGCCCAGCATACATGAAAAAGGGGCTGTGCTGAGAGCATACTTGTTCGGATATCTTGCATGGATGTCCCAATGCCCTCCCAGCATGCCTGTTGATTGCATGTGGGGGCTGTTCATCCAAATGGCCCCTAAACATGTGCTACAAATACTTATTCAAACATGGGGGCCTAGTTTACAAAAATGGCACCCCAAACAAAAAGTAGCTAGTAAAATCATTGAAGCCAGGCTTGACTACCTCAACAATGTGGATTAACTTCTGGTTGTTGTTTTGGTTGTTGTTTAAATTATACCTCAGGGTGTATGTATTTCTTACCTTCTCAATCCATTTCTTTTTTCTTTTCTTTTCTTTTGATGAAGTAAGCAGCTGGCTGTGAAAGCTGATGCCATAATAAATGCATTAGTTCCTAAGGTACCACAGCACAAAAAAGGTACAAATAACTTCTTTCTGCTACAAATGAAGGGCCATTTCAGGCGTTCATTCTCTGACAGCAAAATTCTCTCACACGATTATACATTTCAGATTTCACAATCGCTTACCTAAAAGCGCCTTCGTGTCAAGAATGTTCTACATTAAAACATTGTTGCCTCCAAAGGCAGGTTAGGCTTCTTTATGATGTGGTTCTAACATGTTGTGTTTTTGATGTGATTTTGAAAGCCTGAGGATCCTTTCAAACAAACAGACTTTCCCCTGTGAAATCTAAGGTGGTGCAACCTTGTGAGTTACCTGTGCTATTTCATGCAATAAACGTTCATTAGCCACTCTTTTGGAATTATTGAGGTGTTTCCAAATGTATCCTTTGTGGTTCAAAGATATCAGCTGGTTTTGGAACATATTCTTAGACCATAGTATTCTTTAGTTTTGGAAACTCGGATTTGTAATTACACCCATGCCAAGATCTGGTGACAACAGTGGATTTTAAGAAGTATATATATGCATTATCCTGTTTTAGATATAAACCATTTTGAACCATGGGGGGAAAGTGAGATTTAAAATAGTACGAATAAAAGTAATAATGGCTAACATGATAAGGAAAATAACTCAAAGCACTGCCATTGAAATTAAAAGGACAAGTTAGGCAATCTGTTTGTCTTTGGTTGTGGGTTGTTTTTGTTTTGTTTTGTTTGGTGTTCTATGGTTTTTATTGTTTAACTGATTTTAAGTTTTTAAATGTGATTTTTATGGGATTTTATTTTATTTTAATTTTTGTAAACTGCCTTGGGATGCCTTATGAAAGCCGGTATAAAGATAGATAGATAGATAGATAAATAGATAGATAGATAGATAGATAGATTTCAATAGGCCTATGTTGAATAATTTTCCTCATCATGTAAGCTAATCATCATAACTTAACTTCTTAAAGTCTATAGAAACATATAGTTCCATTTTCCCATGGTCACAAACTCTACTTAAATAAACACTTCCTAATATTTCAGTCCATATTTCCTTCATTCCCATCTGTAAAATTGTGAGGCTATTCTCACGACCCACAGAAACTGGGCTAAGGGAGCCCAGCCCAGTTTCTATGGGTTGTGTGCTGTAATGGGAGCTATGCAGCTGCCAGCAGCAAGCCTGCATAATTGCCCCTCCCAAAACGAGATTAGCAGAGCGCGTGCTCTGCTAACTTTGTTTACCTAATCATGTGTTGCCACACCATGGCTCCACTCTGTGGTTACTCACAAGGAGACCCCTGATGGGGAGGCAACAACAAGCCTCTTGGTGTTGGGGGGGGCTCCCCAGAATGCCCCACACACTCGCACCAGGCATTCTGGGACTTACAGGGGCCAGGAGCCCCCTGATCCCTGCTGCACCAACTGGCTCTGTGATGGAGCTGGTGGTCGTGTGGATGGCCAATCTGTCTGACCAGGGCTAGATGCCTGATTGTCTGCAGAGGCGTAACTAGGGAAAACGGCACCCGGGGCAAGCACTGAGATTGCGCCCCCCCACCGCCCCCCCCAGCATACATCTGACTGACAAACATGTTTCAGAAAACTTTTATTTTAAACAACCCTGTGAAGTTGGCCTGTATCTCAAACAACATACAGTGGTCCCTCTACTTACGAAATTAATCCGTTCCGAATGCACATTTGTAAGTCGAAAAGTTTGTAAGTCAAAAAGCGGTTTCCCATAGGAATGCATTGGGAACGGATTAATGCGTTCCGGAGCCTAGAAAAAAGACCCAGACCCCCAGTAAGGCTTGCAAACTGCACAGGAACATTTCTTTTCAAGAATAAACAGGCAGTAAACAGGCAGGCAAGTCAAGGAAACCGCATGTAAAATTCGTAAGTCGAGGAAACCCCATCTAAAAATTTGTAAGTCGAAAAAACCGCATCTAAAACCGGATCTAAAACTGCCGTTTGTAACTCGAAAAATACTTATGTCGAGTAGTTCGTAAGTCGAGGGACCACTGTAATTATGATGCAATGATGATACATACTACACCAGTGTTTCTCAACAGCCGGTCCGCGGACCGGTGCCGGTCCGCGAAGAGTTGAGTGCCGGTCCGTGGCTCAGGGAATTAACCCCCTCCCCCACTGTGAACCTCCTCCGTGTTTTTTTAAAAAATGTTGTTGAAATTCCAGCCGCCACGTGGCCGAGGGAATGGCTATGAGGAGTGTGTGTGTGTGAGCCAGTAGTCCTTATATCCCGCCCCACCCGCCTCGGCAGCGGCTGATAACAGAGCGACGCTGTAGCTCGCCATCTGGCCCGATGGCACTTCTCAAATGCGAGGCGAGCTCGTGTAGTTAATAGTTAAAAACACAGAGGTTTGCAGTTGTCCTGGACAGCCAGAGCGGCTTTGCTTCTGCTCCTCCTTTGTGAGTGTGTATAAATGTATGAGCCTAAATCTGCTGCTATCTAATTGAGGTGTTGGGATTCCTCGCGTGAGAAGTTGATTTGTAGTTTGAACACGTGGCTCATTCAAAAAGCCGGAACATTCAAATGATTTTCTCTCCTCTTCCCTCCTTCCCCTCTGGATTTTTTTTTTTTTTTTTAATGGCGAGGTGGTGTGCCTACATTCATGCTGCCAAAGGGGCTTGGTGGCAAGACAAAAATAAAGTCATTTCCCCCAATCTCTCCTCCTTTTTCTTTTCTTTTCTTTTAAACCCACCATCCTACTTCCAAAAGCATGATGATTTCCTCTATCTCTCCAGATAATGCAGCGAGCGTTTAGTATTCTGATTTGATCACGGGCTCCCCCCCCTTTTTTTAACTCCAGTAAGAGAGCGGGGAAAGAGGAGTGGGTGTGGGAGGGACAGATACAAGCAGCGGCGGCTCCCCCCTCCCTTCTTGGTGTTTGTTTGTTTTGGCAAGACAAGGTGTGTGTGTGTGTGTTTTAAAGTTCAGTTGGGAGAATGTCCTCCAACTTCTCAACCTTAGCTACCCTTCCCCCGCCCCATTATCTTTCCGGGGGCTATTCTCTTCGGCTCATGTCCTGGTCGTTCCTGCCTCCGGTATGTTGCCCCTGAATGCTAACATGGACCGAGCTCTTTTTGCAAGAGGTGTTCAGCCCGGCTTGTAGAACTGGGCTGCACTTATTTAGTAGAGCTTCAGCTTCAGTAGCACTATGTGAGGCCTTTAGGGGGGTTGGCGCTCGGTTAGCCTGGGCGAAGACCTGCGTAGTTTGTGGTCCTCTCTTCTCTCTCCCCACTTGCAACTCACACACGCTGTCAGGTAACGTGCAAACTGGGATTCTTAAAAGCCTTTTCATCATTGAGGAGGAGCAGGGCCGCCATGAATTGGAAGAATATTTTTTTAAAAAACACGGAGGTTCACAGCATGCAGGGGGTGGGGGATAGAAGGACTACTGACTCACCCCCACACACCTGGCAGCCATCCCCAGACAACCCCTCAGTCACGCACCGGCTGGCATTGGAATTTTTAAAAATACATGGAGTTTCATGGCATGGGAAGGCAAGTGGCAAGCAGAGTGAGGTGCAGCGCGGTGGGGTGGTTCTTTCCATCAGTTTCATTTTAAACTTTCTCTCTCTCCCTCAAGCCAAACCTACCTATCATGTTTCCATCTCCTTCTTTTCTAGCTTTTTCTTTCTTTCTCTTCCTCTCTCTCTTCAAGCCTGCCTCATCCTCTTTTCCTTTTTCTATCCCTCTGTCTCTCTCTCTCTCTCTCTCAAGCGAAGCCTACCCCATTCTCTTTCTCAAGCCAAGCCAGAACTATTTCCCCCTCTTTCTTTCCCCGTCTTGCTTCTCTCTTTCCTTCTTATAAAAGCCTGTGTGGTGAAGGAGAAAAACAATCTTATCAAAAATTAAGAGAAAAACTTCTCTAATTTTTTTCCTTAGAAATGCTCCATGTTAAGTGTGATGATTTGGCAGAGGTAGAAAGGAAGAACAATGCATTTTATTGTTATGTTATGTATTTTGTACAGATTGTATTGTATTTATTTTATTAGAATTTTTAATTCAATTTATTTTATTTTAATTTAAATTAATCTTGGCCTGCCAGAGCTTCAAAATTTTTGATTAAATTCATTTCAATTAATTTCACTTTGATTTAATTAATTGAATGATATTAAGTTGAGTTGTGCACACCTGTAGTATACTTTAGTACTAATAGATAAACTTAAAACCCTTTTACTAACTGCTGGTCCAGGAAACTCTGCACAGATAATGTACCGGTCCCTGAAACTGCGCACTAAGAATTTACCGGTCCTTGACTCCGAAAAGGTTGAGAAACACTGTACTACACTATACTTAGGTTTTTCCTCACAACAACCCTGTGAAGTTGGTTTGTATGATACAAGCCAACTCCACAGGGTTGTTGTGAGGAAAAACCTATGTAGTATGTATCATCATTGCATCATGATTCTGATGTTTGGGATACAAGTTGTATCCCAAACATCAGAATTATGATGCAATGATGATGCTCCCGGTCTGATTCAGTATAAGGCAGCTTGCTATGTTCGCTCGCCAGTGCAACACTGCATGGTGCGCTGTGTGGTCTACTGGCCCTCAGGACAGCCTTTTGGGGGAATACAAGGAGCTGAAGCAGGAACGCCCTAGTGCAGACACAAGCCTTTGGATCCTAGCCCATGTTATGAACTGGCATGTTATAGGTACCAATATAAAAAGTAAATTCAAGCTTTATTCTGAAGCCTTTGCAGAGCAGGCCCAGGAAGGGGAAAAAGAAAGGAGGGGGTGGAAGTGGTGGTGGGGAGGAGTGGTGGCTGGGCCCGGCCCGGGCTGGCTGTGGTCAGGAAGTGGAGACTGGGGCAGAAGGTGGGGGCGAAGAGGTAACTGCCGGCCCCAGAGAGCACACAGATGCTCTGTGTGGGGTCGGCTAGTATAGAAGATTGCCTTGGGAAAGCTTACTTTTTCATTTTTAGCTGTCAGTCTGTTCTTCAGATGGAAAATGTTGGATTAGTAAAGTTGTTTGGCCATCATATGGTCACTGTTGCTTACTAAGCAGTTCAAAACTAATTTTTTAACAGAATACACTAGTTGGTGGGGGGGGTGTATGTGAAAGCTACTCACTATTAAAGGTCATCATGGCTAATAATGCAGTCCCCCAAACACTACCCTGTTTATTCACTCAAATTGTACTGATCAACCATTCTGGCCCATTGACCAGTGTTCTTCATTGTGTAGCCCATGCAGACCATACTGGCTGCCCCTGACTTGCCTCTCCACCCTCACCCCCTACCGATGGGGCATGTTCCCTCTCTGCACCTTCTGCAGCACCTTCTGTGAGTGGCAGCAGCCCACAAGAACAATGGTGGTGGGGAAGACAGGAAAGTGCCTGGTGAGCACCTTCAGCGCACCCCTCCCCCCTCACTGCTGGGTTGCACACTGCTGGAAGGGCCACTGGGCCAAGCACAGGCCTGCAGCAGATAGCGGGAGGCATGCGCCAGTGGACCCCACTACAAAGTGATCAAAGATCACTGCCATAGAGGATATGTGAGTGCACCATAAATGAGGATATAGATACATTTAATCCACACTCTGGACTTCTTCCATGCTGTATAATATTGTGGCTGTTATTGACCACAAAATTATCCTTTAATTTCCTAACGTAATTGGACTTGTTGCAAAAATATTTTGTTTCTCTTCAGCCACTTCTGCAATAAAATAAAGCAGTGATACACTGGAATTCATTTATCTGCATGTAAGTCAGTTGACTGGAATGCAAAGTAGTTACACTTACTTTCAATTAAATGAGCTTTGAGTATACTGCAAATCAATTGGCCTTCCAATCCTAAGTACACCAAAGGCATAGCAGCACGAGGGTTTGAATGCATTGAAAGAGGTTATCAAAACTCAAGCAATCACAGCAACTATGCTTATCTCAGTTCTTCTCTCAACTAGACCACGTGATCTCTGCTGACTGGGCAAAGACAGAACTTTTAAGGTAGTGGCTTTCTTATATTCAGCTGGGGGAGAGCAACTGTTCCTATTCAACATAACATAGTGTCCCTCTTAGTGGCTCTTGCTGGCATCTTCCGTGTATTTTCTTTTTGACTGTAAACCCCTTGGAAACACCTTGCCATTGCTTTTGCTATATGGACCACTTTGTGAGCTTCTTTGTTGTCGAAAAGCAGCATATAAATATTCTAAATAACAAAAAACAACGTGGCAAGGAATTATTTCCTTGTTCCAAGTGGCAAAGTCCACATACAGTGTTGCACAGCAATCAAAATGATCAGTACCCCTCTTTTCGACTACTGTTTTACAAAACCCTTAAGAGTTCAAGTATGCAAAATATTAATCAGAAGCGGGGGCACTGATAGTTTTCATTGTAACCACCAGAGCAAAGCAGCATGAGTGACTAATTTGTGTGTGAGAACATGCTCCTGCTTGGAAGTCGGTAGGTCTCAAGTTGCAAACGATTCCAGTTTGAGGTGTAAGGAAACCACACTGAACACATGGAACTTTTGTGCATTTCTCCTATTTGAGAAGTCGCACGAGTTCCTTCGACAATAGAGATGGGGGCTGGGAGGAATGCCTGCTTCTTCTTTCTTTCCCCCGGTAAGTCCTTTCCCTGCCTCTCCCAATACATTTTGCCCTGCGGCTTTGTTCCTGCTCTCCATGAAGGGAAGGTGCCACCAGCCGCTTTCTCAAGAGATGCAAATGACAAGGCAGTGCCTAGAGCCCAGAGAGCAGCAGCCCCCGACCAATCAGGGCCGACGGGGGACTTGGGTTGTCTTTGGTGAGAAGGGCAGGCGAGTGGCTCTCGGTTGTGTGACCTCGGGAGGAGCCGCTGCCTCTGCAGGTGGCGGTAACTTGGTGGGAGTGAGAAGCCAGCGTTATAGGGACAGTTGCTCTAGGGCTTGTGGTCCCAATGGGAGCTTTCCGGAGCAGCGGAACCACTTCTTCTCTGGGGAGGTTAAGCAAAACAATGCCTATAGGAAAAAAGGCAGCGTTTGAGCTGCTGCAACCTGCAGGTCTCCCCCACCGCCCTTCCATTCCTCCCCGCTGCGGGGAAAAGTTTGCGCCAAGCCGCCCTCCTCGTCTACCCAAGTGCGCATGAGGAGTAGACTGTTCTCCGCCCACTTCTCACCTCCTTTGCCGTTCCACGCTGCGTACCAGGTGAAGGAGAAGGCTGCGCTGAGGCACACAAATGTCAGTGCAGTGCCCAGCCGGAGTCTCATCTCTCAGCGCCCCAGCAAGGCTGCCCAGCTCCTCAGGTGCCCACCCCGGCGGCGCCTCAAAGCACTGAGCAGGCGGCTTGCTTGCCGCCTTCTTGGCTCTCTTTCCTTTTGTGGTGGCGTCGGGACAAGGGAGCCCAGCCGCTCCTCTCCACGCTCTTCCTTGACACACGGGGCTGGGCAACGCTTTTCCTCACACCCCGCAGGGAGGTCCACGTCCACCCGCCCGCCGAATCCTGTCCATGCCGGCCGGGTCGTGTCCTGCTGCTCTGTCCTGCCTGTGCCTGCACGCCTGCTGCAGGCAGCCCCACTAGGAAGCCGCCCCAGCAACAACGCTCCCTCTGAGTGTCGCTCTCCTCTCCTGCGACCGGTCCGCGCCACGTGCAGGCGAACCGAGCTCAGCTGGGAGGACGTCGGAGACACACGCACCGCACGCATGCACAGCGCGACTCAGCATGCCGGCCAAGTCATGCGTGCGTGCGTCTAGCAGTGAGTGAAGGAACATGAAAGGCGCCCGCCGCGGCGCCCGCCGCCAAGCCAGCAGCCAGGCCAGCAAAAAGCAATGGGGGGGGAACCGCTCATGGGGGAGGGGGCGCCGACGCGCTCTCTTGACTGCTGCTGCGGCTGGGCCGCAGAAATTTGTATTTAAATTTTTTTTAAAAAAAATGGGGGGGGATCGGCCGGCGGGGCCCGGGGGTCATGGCGGCGCCCCCCACGTGACCCACAGCGATGGCACCCGGGGCACGTGCCCCCCTGCCCCCCCTATCGTTACGCCTCTGATTGTCTGTGGGGAGAGTGGGTCAAGCCTGCTTTAGGAACATAGGAAACTGCCATATACTGAGTCAGACCATTGGTCTATCTAGCTCAGTATTGTCTTCACAGACTGGCAGCGGCTTCTCCAAGGTTGCAGGTGGGAATCTCTCTCAGCCCTATCTTGGAGAAGCCAGGGAAGGAACTTGAAACCTTCTGCTCTTCCCAGGGTGGCTCCATCCCCTCACAGAGGGGACATCATACAGCTTCCACACAGCTCATGTGGAGATCCTCTGTGTGGCTATTAGTTGTCTCAACTTGGGTGAATGAATTGTTGCCATTCAAATCTTCCCCATCCGGTTCTAGGGCTGGTGTTAAGCATTTTGCTACCTTCCTTGTTATCCTCAGCTTTCCCCATCCATTCAATAGCTGCTGTTAATTTACGCGCATATTATTCCTCATCCCAGTGGACTTCTCAGCAATTCCACTCTGCTGCCATGGACTTTTCTTGCTTGCTGCTGACCTGCCTTATCTCTCTACAGCACAAGGACCTTTCATTTCCCCTTTGCTTCCTGCTAGTCCTGAGCGTCATAAATTGTGCATCAAGATGACCATTGGTCCATCCCAACTTTCTGCAGCAGAAATCATGCGGCTCCCCATTTAACTCTTATATCAGCCTAATTTGTAGTCTCTCAACCCCGTGTCCTTTGTACCAATTGTATTGATTTGTCTGGACCAACACTGATATGTCTTTCTTATAAACAGAATGGAGTGATTTCACATATTTTCCTCAGTTCATAGGTAGTGAGTCAGCCTTCCCATTCATAATGTATGCATTAGGCATAACAAAACGTCCAAATCCCCACAAGGTCCAATTATATGAAAACTTGGCTAAACAACTATGCTAAATGTGGCCTTTGACATTAGTAAAATATTTCTGGAATGTATTGTTCAGAGGGAAAGATAAATGAGAAGCTTCAAAAGATTCTTATTAATTGTGAAATGCTAGAATGATCTTGTCTATTTGACTGCTACCAACCGGGAAACAAGTCTGCAGCTCCACAGAAACCCAAAGTCAGAACTGGTTAAAGTGAACATTATTATGTCAATTGACTGGTTTTAAAATAAAATGTTTATGCAAAGTTCCCAGATATAGAAAGAATCACATGGTAGAAATACATATAAAAGCAGAAAACAAGGAAATGTACAGAACATAAAATCAACAGCCTGGGAAGATTTAAAACAGTAATGTTCATTAGTTAAACATTTATTATTTAGATATGATAACTTATAGTTGTGTGTGTATTTAGAATTGTGCATGCAACCTCAGGAGAGGAAGCAGAAACAACACCCTGGATATGATAGACCATATCATTTGGGTGATGGATATGGAATATTGGCCAGACCTATATCCAGTTCTATCCATTGATATTGCAATGTATTGTGAATTGCACACCAACATATTACCCTCAGTGTTGGAAAACAGTCTTCTAGACAGAAGTGATGCATGGATATTATCTGCCAAGGTAATTAGGGTGCCCTGTGAACCACTAAAAGGTCAAGACATACTAACACTTTTCGTAGCCCATTGTAATTGCATGAGACTTCACTATGAATGCCCACAATTATTCCTAGTACTACAGAAGAGAAAAGGCCCTTTGGGGATGTTCCTATACAGAATGAAGCTATCTGTCTAGTTCTTCATTATGTACCACTTGAGGTCCACTTTAAGGACATCCAGTGATCCTGATGATATATGATATTATCCCCTAGATTTATGCCATCAGTGGGCAGGCGTGTTTTGAATCTCTTGTGGTGAAATGCACAGCAACCTGAGAAAGGTCTCATGATTTTCCTTGACAAGCTGTATTTGCATGACATTGCCAGCAGGATAAACTAGACTGCCTTGCTTGTTTTTGAAAGGTCAGTGAAAAACCCTCTGCAAGATTCCTCCTGCAATCAAAAGAAAGGCAAACTTTGCATCAGACTGAATGATCCCAGTGAGAACAACTATGTGGGCAGACTGTCCTCTCTCATAAGAAATTATAAGAGGAAAACTGCCACTGTACTGTCTGGATCAAGAGAAATGAAAAATCATTTGAAGTTAATCTTAGCATTTTGTTCTTTCATAGAAATTACTTGATATCTGTATTCTTTGATATTTCTTGACCTGTGGTTAGTTTCTCAAAAGAGATGTGTCTGGGCTCAAGCCGCCTTAGAAACCATGACTTCTCATAAGAAATCACAAAGCCATTATCCCTAATCCCAGATTAGTAGGGGTGATTTTTCAGTAATTAAGGGCAGGATCTCAAAAAGTGTTTAAGGGATTAACTTGCATATTAATGTACAGCTGATTCACAGACTGAGCCATAGCATTAAATGTAAGCTCCAGTACTGGGATTTGGTGAGAACTTGGCTCAACAAGCCTTGGCTTTTAAGCATTAATATGTCACTTTTTTCATGTTTGACCACCTAAATATGAATTTGTAAAGAATTTGCAAATTTCTTCAATAATGTGCATGTTAAGGAAGAAATAGCAATTGGGAAGAATGGTAGGCATCCGGACTAATGAAGCATCGGTGCTTCTGAAGAGTTCATCTAACTCAGCCCTACCATTCATGCAGTGGGGTGGGGAATTTTTTTTTTTTTTACAATGTCCCTTTCCTCCGGAAGTGCTCTGTGGCACCCCAAAGTATGTCCCTGAGGGTTGCACAGCCTCAGGGACATATTTTGGGCAGCACAGAGTGCTTCTGGGGGAAAGTGTAGTTGCTGAAATTTGCACTCCCAAGCAGTGGTGCCTCTGAGGCCCATTGTGCAGGCGCAGCAGCCTCTAAAATGGCCACCGTGCTGGGGGGAAAGGCCCGAACGGGCTGAAGAATTAGTCTGGAATTCTTCTAAAGAACTGGTGTAACACCAGTGCATCTCCCATGCCACCAGTGCTTTGTAAGTCTGAATGTCAGCCATTGACTGTTCTAGCTCAGTGAAAAAAAACCAACCACAATAAAAAGTACTTGAGGTTAAATTCTAAACACACTTACTTGGGCATAAGACCCTTTGAAACCCATTGATATCCTGACTAACATTGTGTGCATGTTTCTAACAACAGCTGCATGCAGTGCTCGTTCCCATGCTTGTATGGGGGCTCTTGTGCAATGGTGCAACTATTTTTGCAACTCTCCCTGTGCTCTGGAAGCACTCCGTTACCCTGGAAACACAGCCCTTGCCCATGACCATTAGGGGCGTGTTTGTACTGTAGCAGAGCGCTTCTGGAATGCAGGGAGAGCTCTGAAGATGTTTGTACGCTTGTGCAAGGGTGCCCATGCTTCGGAAATGCAGGGGCTAGCGCTGTACGATTTGACCCAGGAACCTCCTTGTTCATAGTATGCAACCTGATTCTAGGCATATTTATTTGGAAGTAAGCTCTGCTGTATTCAGTGAGGTGTAGTCCCTTAGAATTGTGCAGCTTACTCTAAATATAATTGATTGTAGCCCTGTTCTTTTAGCCACTATGCTAGTAGCTTTGATTAACGAAGAGGCTTGTTTTGTGTGATCGTTTTAAATATTTGTAGCTACGGAGCATTAATGATGCAAGAGTCTGTGGAACAATCCCAACTAGGAAATGCTGCTGTTTTGTTTTTCTGTGTTTTATCTGTCTAATCCTTGAAGGAAAGTTGCACTTCCCTATCATGCCTTTTTTATGATGAGATAAAATTTGGGGGTGACAGTGACCTTACTAAAATAAAAAGGGGTTGTACTCAATTTTTAGAGCTTGCGTTTAATAGATTTGTAGCATCTTTCTTCCCCTCCACCAAAAAAGGACACAAACAAATGAAACAGATAAACAAGAGATAGGAAAGCTAGCAGTGAGGTGAAAACTAGTAAGCTAAGAATATACCAGTCATTAGCCTTGTCAAAGAACTGGATCAAATGGAACTGAAGCAGTAAACTAAAGTAATCTAACTAGTGTAAGCTTCCAGTGCATTACATTTCCTCAGGGTATAGATGCTCCATAGATACAGATGCTGTCGGGGTAAAAAAAATCTTCTCTTTCCAGCAGCTTTTGAAAAATACTCCAGGGCTTCTGCTTTCTCCAAAGGTGTTGATGCAGGTGCTGATGGCTATGAGAAGGAGGTGCTGATGGCTATGCGAATGGTCCATCTAATACCTCAAATTAAAATGCCTCGAATTTGCTGCGAAGCAGATTCGCTCTTCGGATACCCCTAGGCATAGAGCCATGTGTGAAAAACCTCCTGGGGAACAAATCACACTCAAGCAGGCCTTAACACTGAAATGGATTTCTGTTCTCTTGGGATTGGTTTTTGGACATTGTGTTTGGCTCAGAGAAATACCAAGCGGAATAAAATCAGTCCTACTTGTGTTTAAGCATTTATCCCCACATGAATGTACTTTATTGATATCAGGAAAGGCTTTTCTCTACGCTTCGGCTAAGGGATGGACAACCAAAGTAGTCCTAATGGTAACTTAGATTATGATGTGTTAGCCATCAATCCCCATGGGGGTTTACAGTGCTGGCAGGCTAACACGACTGAGTGGTGAATTAGGAGAAAGAAAGACCTGAGAATCTGCAGCTGCATAAAGACCTGCTGTAATCTGTGAAGATAATTAACATTGGTGCCATGCCTACTCATGAGGAGACCCCCGGAGGGGAGGCGAAAAGCCACCTCCTGGATCCAGGGGTCTCGCCAACATGCCCTGTGTACTCACGCAGGGCATGCTGGATCTTCTGGGGGTTGATCAGGCACTGCTCCCTCCAGCCCCCCAGCTCCGTCATGGAGCCAGCAATTGTGTGGGCAGCCGATCCGGCTGCCCAGGGCTCCCTCCCTGATCGTCTGCGGGGAGAACGGGTTTAGCCCGCTCTCCCCACTCTGCTGCACAAACCGGGTCTCACTGATCCTGAGACCCAGCTCATTTTCTACCACATCCTAACATATACAATTGGGTGCTTGCAATAGGTCCTTCTCTATAGCCAACCTTCTCAGTGAATGCATGCAGTAAGGCAAATCCTTCCTCATCTTTGCTTGCCATCAGTGTAGGCTTGATGAGTATGGATGTCACACAAAACACTTCTGACAGAAGCAGAAATAATCAACGCTGAAGGAAAGGAATGGATTTTCCTCTTTCCCCACCTTGAATTTGCAAAGGTGTGTGTGTGTGTGTGTGTGTGTGTGTGTGTGTGTGTGTGTATACCTGTTGTGGGGGAATCCTCTGGAACCTTGCCCTCCTGTTTAATTCAGCCCCTTGCGATCATCCTTCCATCAAATTGACAGAGAATGGGGCATCTAACTGAACCAAAGAGGATTAGACAAGTTTCCTGCAATAGAGCTCATTGCATGATGGAGCAATTCCCTTTTTACAAGTCAACACAATGAGGATGCATGCTCAGATTAGCTTTTATTCATGATCATGAAGGCAGAGTACAAGTCAGAAGTCTGACAAGCACTGCTCATGCAGGGTACACAGTTGCCAGTTTATATAGGTTAAAAGCAAGTCAGTACATCCATCAACATATGTCATCTGTGGTAAAACATGTGTTTTCCTGTTGTACCAATTAGAGCTTTAGACATGAGTTCCTGTTTGGCCTTTCTGCTGACCCTACTCCTTATCAGCATCTCCTGGTGCCAGCTATTTTACTTTCTGCTGAGTGGGGGATTTGTCTCATGACCCTGGTTACATACATTGTCTCCTGTCAGGCTCTGGTATTTTTACCTCTTGGTTGATGGGCCTCACATCCTTGACTCAAACAATTTTGTTCTGGCCTACTGGCCTTACATTCTGTTTAGGAGCCTGAACCAACTTTTATACGCTTATTTGTGGGCCTGGATTAAACATTTCTTTATCATACCTGTTCCACAATAATTCTATGTTTGCTATCATTCCATTGCTTACATAAAATACATGCCCTATTCATTCTTCCATTGTGTTGTGTCACAAAAGCAAGTGTGGTGTAATGGTTAGAGTGTTAGACCAGGATCAGGGAGAACCAGGTTCAAATTCCCACACAGCCATGAAGCTTACTGAGTGTCCAATGCGGGCTAGTTGCCCACCCTCTGCCTAACCAACTTCACAGGCTATTTTAAGGATAATATGGGGTGGTGGAAAGAACCTTATATGCCATTCTGAGCTCCTAATCAACCAGCATCGGTTTGGGCAATGGGCATAAGCTCCAGGACTGTAGTTTATGCCTATTGCCCAAATCGATGCTGGTGCAAATTCACAGAATACCTGCAGCATAACCTCCAACATTTCATTGATGGAAATAGGAACATCAATTAATTTCTGTATGTAAACCGCTTTGGGAACTTTGGTTGAAAAGCGGTATATAAATACTCATCGTATTCGTATTTACAGTTCATAAACACTTATATGGGTGCGCCATTGTTTTCACAGGCATTCTTTTAGTTTAAAGTGTTTGTATCAAAATAATACAGACACCATTATTAATTACCAAAGATTTACATCTGCATTTAAACTCAGCAGTCCCTCACAGTGGTTCCCTGTGTATAATGAAATTTCAGAAGAGCAAAAAAGAGTAGAAGGGGTGGGTGGGGGGTAGCTTTGCATAAAGGTAAAATAAAAAAATGGTTAGATATATTTCATTTTATGAATATTCTGTAATGGTAATACTGAATGTTACATTGCAGGAAGTGCATTTACAAGGTGTTTAACATTTATGGAATTATTTTTGTTAAGGAATGAGATTTGATATTTTATTCCTTATACATATTACATTTACAACGCAAAATAGTTATGCTGCAACACATACTATAATTCCAACCACTTAGTTTTAATAACAGCCACTGACAACAGAATATACTTTCTATGATACAGGAATGAGCTTCGCTCTTTTGAAGAGCTTAATGCATTGGATCCAAACATGCTTGCAATCAAATCAAAGATCAAATTAAATTTTCAACACCATTCAAAATACTTATTCCAAAAAGCAATAAATCCTGCAGTAAAAGAAGCAGCAACAGGAAAGCAATAATTCACAAGGAGTAGCTGATGACAGAGACTGCTGGTGGGACATACAAGGATCAGTTTGTGACAACATTCAGTGATCATCAGCTGGGATCCAAAGAGTTACTATCTGTACCATAAGGCAGTAGCAGGTTGTCCTAATGAGTGAAGGGAGTGCCAAACAAGGCACAGAGGCCTCTAGTTTACAGCAGCTCCAACTGCACCTCTCTCTCCCACCCCGCTCCAGCATTAATGAAAGTTGTGTTGCCTGCTAGGCCTCTGCATGCTGGAAAATATTAGGTTGGTTCAGATCCAATCTAATATTATGAATATCATTATCAGACCTGGGGACCCTCAAACATATCATTATTAGTATTATCATCAGATTTCCGGTTGGAAATCTGGCAGAAATCAGAAAATCTCCCTCTTAAGGCAGCTGCGATGACTGTTCTCTGAGTACTCTCTCTTTCTCTCTGTTTGAATGTGCTCTTGCACACCCTGACTATTGCAAAAGACAAAAAAAAAATCGAAATCCTTTCGAAGTACCACAGTTGTGCATAGCACCTTCTCAAACACCCCCCCCCAGCTGTCTATGGGGAAAAGGTGCGGAGAAATCAGAGCATGGTATTGGCTGGACAGAGAGCTCTTAAAACTGGCACATAGGTAGTGGAGGATCGCAGGACTTGGTGTATTTAATTTCTAGTAAATCAGTCCAGCCCTTGATTTATAATGGATTTTTTAAAAATAGTGATTCTCAGATGTGAAATTATTTTTGCCGCAATTCTGTTAGTGTGATTTTGGCTTAATTTTTTAAAAAATAATAATTAAAAATCAATGGAATGAACAATTAACTTGAAATTTAATACATTCCTGCTATCCTCCACTACCTGTGTGCCGATTTTCAGAGATCGCTGCCCAGTCGTTACCATGTTCTGATTTTTTTTCCATGGACAGCTGGCTTTTTTGTTTGAGAAGCTGCCCTTGCACAGCTGTACTACTTGAAAAGGATTTCTGACTTCTTTTCTTCCCTTTGCAGGAGCAGGGGTGCACAAGACCGCTTTGCCAAACCAAAAATAGAGAGTAAAACACTCAGAAAAGTTATTGCAGCTGTGATGGGGTGTGGGTGGGGATTGCTAGAACAGTGAAAAGTGGGTGTGGACACCATGTTTTATTTCTGCCAGCATTTTCTATTCCAGTATTCCTACCGATAGTTTAATCAAAATTCCACGAGCAATTTCAATAATTCCGATCTGATATAGGCTTCCCTCTAGAGGATTGGAATTATTCCCGACAGGCCTGATATCACTATTGGATATATCTGACTACTGCTTGCAGACTGGCCATTTATCAGGTAGAGTTGTGTGCTGACAAATGAGCAGCCTATAGCAGTGTGGCTCTTCTTAACACTGGGGCAGGGTGGGGTGGGATGGGAGAGGGAGACACAACCAGAGTTGCCGGAAACTAGAGGCAGCCATACCTCATTTGACACCCCTTTTGCTTATTTGGACGAGCTGTTTCTGCCATAAGATTTGTCCAAATGACAAGAGTTCCTTTTCATGCCAGCATTGCACCTCCTTTTTCTGTGTTTACGTGAGAATATTAGCACGTCAGTGGGTAACAGCAAACGTAGTGACTGTCTAATTCTCTGTGGTTATGGGGAATTATATATGGTTTAAAAATCTAAATAATCATTGTTAATATTTAAATGGGCACAATCTTATTTCACTTACAATTGTAAAGACATGCTTATTTCTAATCATGGCTTGTTTTTGAGACAACACTGATTTATGTGCAAATAGCTTGCTTTTAAAGTTAACTATCAGCCCTTTGGTGTCAACATTTGTCTTATCTACAGTGTTACAGCTAGTTTATCCAAAGATTCAATGAGAAGAGTGAGGAATAATAATAACCTTCCAGTCTGAAAGGGTGATACGCTTGTATCTGAAGCAGTACCTATACTTATATTCTGGCTGTTTGGTGGTATGGAAGTCATGTCCCTTTAAAATGCAAACTAAATTGGTCTGTTAGGTGGTGAATTATTTATTTCTCTTTCCCCCACAAGCTGAATATCCTGCCACCTGCAGTGATCAGCTTGTTGCAAATACTGAATCAGCCCATCCAAGAAAGATGCACAGGGAGTCGTTTTTGAAATTTACATGCAAAACGGTCCATAAGTTCCTTTGCTCAGACAAAGAGATAGCCAGACAAACTAAGGCAGATAAAATAAAATAAAATAAAAGAGGAAAGGCAAGGGAAGTGTTCAGGGAAGTGTTTGGAAGATATTGTTTGGAATCAAACTAACAGACATTTCACGCTGACTATTGCATGGAATTGTGCTAACCCTTTTTCTATCTGAAATGTAGAGCTGGAGAACTTACTACAGATAATGGGTAGTAATGGGGATGGGGCTGTTGCTCAGTGGGTTGGATTCAGAGAATCTTTTGAATGGGGCTTCATCCTTCCTGTTGCAGCCCCTCAAGCTGTCCCCCACCCCACAACCACACAGGCAATCCTTGAAGTCTGGTAGGGTTCTCTGGAATAGTGCAGAAGTTGGTGTGGGAGGCTACAGTGTGGGAGGCTACAGCAGGAGGCAGTGGAAATGGTGTGGGGAATGCATAAGTGAAATTCATTCAGTACCTACAAGGGATCATCTGGATCCCAGCCAATATGTTCTGATGCTGTGCAGCAAGGCAGGCTTTTCCCAAGCTTGATTTATCATCAGACATTTTTTCTAACTCCTTTTCAGTCTGTCTTACTACTACACAGTTTAAGCATCATTCTAATGAGAGATCTAGAGGCCGGTCACATGACCAGCCTTACCCAGGCAGCACAGGGCTCGCCCAGGTAGGGCAGGTTGTGTGAAGTGCCAGGATTGCTCCCAGTCCCACTGCTCCTCCCCTGGGTAGGCATGCCAGGTTAAAATTGAGGTGGGAGGACAAGTGTGCGCCTCCTACCTCACTGCCTGGTCATGTGGGCTGTCACGCTGCCGGCATTTGCTTCCAGGCTGCTGGCAGCCATCTTGGCCACAGAGCCCAGAGGAAGGGACAGCCAAGCAACAGGGAGCTTTCTTAAAGGGGTGCCTGGCACTTTCTGATTGCATGTGGGAATGCAGGTGATGGAGCCTTGATCGGACTCTGGTCATGTGGGAGATGGCAGGTATTGAGAATTCCCTCTGGTAGGAGAAACCCCTTTTCATTATAGCAGGGTGCACAGAGGCACAACACAGCGGAATTTAGTTTGGCATGCATGTATGCTGAGCATAAAGTAACTTGGAGCCAGTTCATAGTTTCAAATCATTATAAGTGGTATTTATTAGAGAACTCCATTCTAGATAGGAAAGTGAGGAGTTAGGATCTCTAATCTATCTGTCTAGCTGGATGCAGATGGATTCTGCATCTCTGCACACATGGTGCAGGGAGAGGAGCTTGCATGTTGCAGGGTAGAAGGAACAGGAAGAGAAAAGGGAAGGAAGTGGCTGGAAGGAAGGAAGTGTCCCTGAGAGTAGCAATCTACATTCCAAAGGGATAGTGTCAGAGCAGTAGAGAAGGGATGACCAATGTCTTGACCCTCTAGCCCTCTGACTCACTAGTCTGTCCTCCACTGTCATTGAGACAAGAGACAGCGCATGGTCCTTTAGGGATGTGCATGGAACCATGGATGTGCATGGTCCGGCACTGGGGGGCATGTAGCTTTAAGGGGGGGTGGTAGTACTCCCCCCCCACCGCTCTTCCCCCTCCGGTGCTGGTGAGTTAAAAAATCTTCTTGGGGCGGCAGAGTTCCTCCCTGCCGCTCCTGCCCCCATCGTTGTCCTTCAAAGCCTGCAACAGAGTACAGCTAGTGGTGTGCATGCGCCCTGCGCGGTGCGCACGCTCGTCTCTGCCGCTGGCACGCGTGTGTGCCACGTGATGTATGCGGCGTGCGCTCTGCACAGGGCGCATGCACGCCGCTAGCTGTACTCTGTTGCAGGCTTTGAAGGACAACGACAGGGGCAGGGGCGGCAGGGAGGAACTCTGCCGCCCCAAGAAGATTTTTAAACTCACCAGCGCCGGAGGGGGAAGAGCGGTGTGGGGGGGTAAGTACTACCCCCCCTTAAAGCTACATGCCCCTGCCCTTCCGAACCTCTGGACTGCCGGACTTTCTAACCGGTCCGGAGGTCTTTTATATTGTGCCCAAACCGAACCATGCACACTACTATAGTCCTTCACTTCCAACAGCAGGTAGGCTCCAGCCAAGCTCCTCCTGCTGCCAATTTGGACGTGTGAATGAATTTATAATCTGCTGGTATTTCTTCCAAATACCAAGTATGGCAGCCAGTGAAAACATGGCCATCTCTGTGATACTATCTTCAATACTTCTGTAGAAAAATGATTCTTTCCTGAAGATATAAGATGGTGGTGATATTTTGATCTCACATTTAACAGATTAAAAATGTATAGATCAGGGTTTGTATTATACTGCTAGGTTGTGAAGACCCTAAACCACAGGATTATTGAGGGCTGTGCACACTGTGTACAGCTGCTAACAGTGGCTGACATCCAGACTGATCATTCACCGACATTGTGCAGCCGGGAGGGTGATATTTGGCAATCTCCCTTTCCCTCTGTAGTTTTCTGTGCCTTCTGAAACTATGTCCCTGAGGGTTAGGGGACCCTCTGGGAGATAGTTTGGAAGGCACAGGTACTCCTCCCTCCTCCAGCAATGGAAACTATAAGTGTAATAAATAAATAATAAATAAACTTGGCAAATGTCTGGATGTCAGCCAAGAAATTTATGAAAAATCCAACAATTGACATTACTAGATCTTCACATCCAGGTTAAGGAATTGGATTATAAAGAAAGGTAGCTTTCTTTGAAAGCTTTCTTGTGTTAGGTAGATCACAGGTTTTCAAAATTTATCTGTGAAATTATTTGGGAGTAATCATTTCAGTTAATGACTTGCATTTCATGTGATCTTACAGCCTGGGAAAGAAAACCAACAGGGTGCCTTACTATTAGCAAGCTGACAAACTTTCCAAATGATTATTTTTCTACTTTCCTAAGGGAATGCAATGCTCTGCTAAGCTAGCAGATATTCTGGAATGATCTCCCTGTCACCTACTAGGAAAACATTGCCACTCTGAGGACTCAATTGACCCACCCTATGGATTTTTAAACTCCTGTTAACTGGGCAAAAAACCCATCTTTTTTAAGATCACGGCCCTCTTATATTTAGTGGGGGAAATCAACTCAGCCCAGCATAGCATCCCTCCTAAGAAAATAGTTCCCGGTCCCAAAGCGCTCACAATCTAAAAAGAAACACAAGGTAGACACAAGAAGTAGCTACCTTGTGTTTCTTTTTAGACTGAACGCTTTGGGACCGGGAACTATTTTCTTGTATCTTTTTGTTATGTAAACCAGGGTTTCTTAACCTTGGGCCCCCAGATGTTGTTGGACTACAACTCCCATCATCCCCAGACAAGACCTTTGTGGCAGAGGATGATGGGAGTTGTAGTCCAACAACATCTGGAGGCCCAAGGTTAAGAAACCCTGATATAAACTACTTTTAGAACTTGGGGTGGGTGGGTTGAAAAGTAGAATAATAATAATGATGATGATGATGATGATGATGATGATGATGATGATGATGATACTAATTCGATTTCTATACCACCCTTCCAAAAATGGCTCAGGGCGGTTTACACAGAGAAATAACTAACTAAATAAATAAATAATAAAAAATAAGATGGAACCCTGTCCCCAAAGGGCTCACATTCTAAAAAGAAACATAAGATAGACCCCAGCTACAGTCACTGGAAGTACAGTGCTGGGGGTGGATAGGGCCAGTTACTCTCCCCTTGCTAAATAAAGAGAATCACCACGGTAAAAGGTGGCTCTTTGCTCAGCTTTGTATCATTCCAATTTTAGTATACAGGTGAAACTCGGAAAATTAGAATATCGTGCAAAAGTCCATTAATTTCAGTAATGCAAATTAAAAGGTGAAACTGGTATATGAGAGAGACGCATTACATGCAAAGAGAGATAAGTCAAGCCTTAATTTGTTATAATTGTGATGATCATGGCATACAGCTCATGAAAACCCCAAATCCACAATCTCAGAAAATTAGAATATTACATGGAACCAAGAAGACAAGGATTGAAGAATAGAACAATATCGGACCTCTGAAAAGTATACAGTGTACTGTGCTTGATTGGCCAGCAAACTCGCCTGACCTGACCCCATAGAGAATCTATGGGGCATTGCCAAGAGAAGGATGAGAGACATGAGACCAAACAATGCAGAATTGCTGAAGGCCGTTAGTGAAGCATCCTGGTCTTCCTTAATACCTCATCAGTGCCACAGGCTGATAGCATCCATGCCACGCCGCATTGAGGCAGTAATTGCTGCAAAAGGGGCCCAAACCAAGTACTGAATACATATGCATGCTTATACTTTTCAGAGTTCCGATATTGTTCTATTCTTCAATCCTTGTCTTCTTGGTTCCATGTAATATTCTAATTTTCTGAGATTGTGGATTTGGGGTTTTCATGAGCTGTACGCCATGCTCATCACAATTATAACAAATTAAGGCTTGACATATCTCGCTTTGCATGTAATGCGTCTGTCTCATATATCAGTTTCACCTTTTAATTTGCATTACTGAAATTAATGGACTTTTGCACGATATTCTAATTTTCCGAGTTTCACCTGTATGTGCTGCTGAAGCGAGTGTATATACATTCTTTTGATGTATATATTATTTTCCTCTGAAGGGAAGAATGAATTCAATAAATGCAGTGTTAAACTGCTTCTTTCATGTAGCATAACTATTTCCAATCCTATGATCTCTTTGAAAAAAACAAAGAAAGCCTATAGACTTTGGGGAAATGAGCCATTCATTCTATTGCCCAGCCCCTTGGGTTAATGTAATAGTGCATGGGACCTATCTCAATTCGACTGAGAATTACATAATAGTCTCATAATTAACTGTATTCAGTGTTTGTGAACTATTAACTGAAAAGGTCTTCCGAAGGAAGCAACAGAATGGTGCAACATTGTGGGGCATTAGGACTCTGAAGAGATTTTTGAAGCTATTCACATATCACAGTGCCTGATGTTTTTACCCACCATATTTCCCATTGATTTGAGGAGGAGAAGGATGTATGGAGATCACAGGGAAGAGGTTATTGACTGTTGTTCTAAGTTATGCTTTGGTGGTCTCTTACATCTGTTACATCTGTTACTTGGTGTTATCAGTTTTGATTTAAGGCAAGAGACAGTAGTAAAGTCGCCATATGGATTATACATTTCAGTGATGCAGTCAGTCAAGTCTGTTTGTGTGACCGTACAGCTGT
The DNA here is from genome assembly GCF_027244095.1 of Hemicordylus capensis. Classification (NCBI taxonomy): domain Eukaryota; kingdom Metazoa; phylum Chordata; class Lepidosauria; order Squamata; family Cordylidae; genus Hemicordylus; species Hemicordylus capensis. The sequence continues at coordinate 66,181,954 of NC_069658.1, forward strand.
CAGTTTCTAAAGATGAAGACAATATACGTCTTCCCCAAATAGACAGTGTATCCCTTTTCTAGAAAATATCCGCAAAACATATGAAAATCATACCAATGAATACAGTGGGGTTCTATCTGGAAATAATGTTTTGTACCTTTTTGTAGGGACAGAATTTATCTACACTGCAGTTGTCCTTGTTCACTTTTCTCTGTGATTTCCCATTTATTACAAGACCATAACCTTAAAGTTCATGAGAGTAAAAATATGATCATAGGATCATACTTTATCCTTCCACATAGGTGAACATATGAGGCTGCCTTATATGGAGTCATATCATTGCTGCATCTATCAGTATTGTATACACTCACCCCATTCGCACAGTAGGTGGAACTGAGGGTCCAATGGACCTGTGGTTCCACCCTCTCCCACTACCCCCATACTGACCTGTCCACATTTGGACAAAATGGACAGGAACCGGACTGCTTTCAGGGAGATTGCAGAGAAGAGGTGGAGCTGGCGGTGCGGGTTTCCTTCTGGCATGAGGACAGCCCCAACAGCCAATCACAGTCAGAGAGAGGGAGGAGGTTCCTCCCTCAACTCAGGCTACAGTGAATGCCTCCATTTTATCAGCATTCATATGTGCCACAGCTGGCTGCAAAGTGCAGGTAGGAGCAGTGAAACATACTACAGCCTACAGTTTCAATTTGGAGTTTAGGAAAGGAAACTTTGGGTCACTTTTCTGATGGTACCAGGGTTTCACTAATTTGGATGTACGAGTTTGTCAGCCTCAGGCTCCTTTAACTCAGGTTTCCCATTATATGCCAATGGGGCCACTGAATGGCTGCAGCTCCCCAGAACTTTGGAGCCTTTCCCATGTCTACTTGGAGACTGTAGTGGCAGGAGGGACAGAGGAGAGCCTAGCTGCTGAGGCAGGAGCCTTCCCGAGCCCATTGGGGTTGTTTTGATTATTGCAAAGCTGATGGTTCAACCAAACTGCAAATTTGTTCATATGTAGATAACCCTGATACTGAAAGATCAGTAAAGGATCACTGCAAGGCTCCTGTCTGCCTCAAAGCCTTATGTTATGGAAATCTATTACAATCCTGATCTGTAGCTTTTTGATTTTCTAATTTGGTTTCCTCTCTTCTTCTAATGATCTGTAGCTTTTTTGATGTGCTAATTCAGCTTTCTCTCTTCTTCTAATTAGCTGTAAACTTTCCTTTTCTCAACTTTAAGGCTGCTATTATTCCTTATATCTGTATTAAGCACTGAAAATGTCCCCCTTGACCTTTTCTACCATTTGTTAATTCCTTACAGACATCATACACAACTGTCATATATCCCCCTCCTCTTAGTCATCTTTTCCCCCAAGGCTGTTAAAATTCAGTTCTTTTAACCTCTTTATATAGGTCACATTTTATAAAATCATTTCTGTTCAAAATCTTTGTTTTTCTTTGGATTCCTTGTAGCTGAGCAGAATCTTGATTCCCAGAAACAGCAAGCCATATTCCAGCTGTGGTACAGATAATTCCCATATAGGTAAGAAATTATTTACATATATTGCTTTTCTTTGTTCATATGAGTGAATCCGGTATTTGCTAGCCCACAGAAGGTGCTGCTTTTTTTTTTTTAATCTTGCTTTCCACTCTTAGGTGCTATTTTCTAGGTATCTGACAGTGGCCACAAGCAGCATAGCCTCCAGTGGGCAGTTTCCCTATTGCCCACATTGTTGCGTGCATTTTTAAAAAACCATCATTGTTGTACTAGAAAGCTGTTGTCCAAATGCCTACAATTGTGCAATTGCAATTGCACAACACTACAGCCATTGGAAATAATGGCCGTAGTGTTGCACAGCTGCATTCACACCATTTTAGGCATTTGGGCAACAGCGCTCTAGCACACCTATGTAATAGTTAACAAAAGTACTCAGCAGTGTGAGCAGCGCAGAAACTGCCCTCGGGACACTACACTGTATGTGGACTACTGGCTGGCATATTGTGCAGGGTAACACAGGTGATTGTAGCACCACCTGTGCCCTGCATGTGTGTCAACACTGATGATGGTGTTGCGGAACAGGGCAGTTCCACTCCATCTTAAGGCCCATTGTTTCCTATGGGTGTTGAATCATGCAACTGTTTGCACAACTTTAAGCGGGAGCAAAGCTGCCCTATTCCACAACACTGTCGGCATTGTTTACATCCATGCAGGGTTGCAAGTCAACAACAAATATTTATATACTGCATTTCAGCAAAAGTTTCCAAAGGGTTTACATAGAGAAATAACAAATAAATAAATAAGATGGCTCCTTGTCCCCAAAGGGCTCACAATCTAAAAAGAAACATCAGATAGACACCAGCAAGAGTCACTGGAGGTCCTGTGCTGAGGCTGGATAGGGCCAGTTACTCTTCCCCTGCCAAATAAAGAGAATCACCATGTTAAAAAGGTGCCTCTTTGCCAAGTTAGCAAAGGTTGTGCTACAACCACCCACGTTGCCTTGCACAGTATGTAAACCAGTTTTCTGTTTATATTCATCCTTCAGCCACTTGAGTAGCCATAGCAGATTCATCAGTGTCTTCTATGTAAATGATGCGGTTGCCATACAAAGTTCATATATAAACAGTAAATCCAGGGGAGCTTTTAGTTTTTATTTCACAGAGCAAAACTCTGATACATAGTGCCTTCTATGATATATTCTCTATCTCTAAAATAGTCATCTAAGTTTAATGTGACCTATTTTAAACATAAATCTATCTATGTCGTTGCTATGAGTCGACATCGACTTGACAGCACTTAATCAATCAATCAATCAATCAATCTTAAACATTCCTTTAACCCTTAAATATTTGTTAACACAAAAAGCAGTTTCCGAATAGGCACTGGAATAATTTTTATTTCTTAGAATGCATTTTGTTGTTCTAGCTTTTGGAAATTAAAATATGTTCTTATGCTTTGCACTCTCTCTCTCTCTCTCTCTCTCTCTCTCTCTCTCTCTCTCTCTCTCTCTCTCTCTCTGTATATATATATATATATATATATATATATATATATATATATATATAAACTTGTTCCTTGTTCACAGAATGAACATTTTTATTCTATAATGACTCATCTCTTTTGGGAGAATAGCATGAATACATAGATGAGGTTTGACTCATGAATGACAATTTTAACAAGAGAAGAACCTACACCTGGAACCAGGTCCCAAGTGGGGAGCTAAATATAGCCCTGAGATTTTAGATTGTGGTCCATTCAGATAGATTTAGCTGCTTGCACTGTCACATCAACACTGAAACAAATGGGATGGATCAACATCACTTCCAGTGGTACAATGTACATGCAGTTTTTACATGCAGTGCATGTACATTTTATTGGCTTTAAATAGGAGCAGAGCTCTTCTGAATGCCTGGACTAATAAAGGAATACTTGCTAAGGAGTACAGATTCCAAGAAACCCGTAAGACATGATACCTATTCACATGTGATGTTAAAGCAAATTATATATGTATATATATATGGAGAGAGAGAGAGAGAGAGAAACACACATGGCTCTGTGTTCATGCACAGTTATTGACACATTATATTCAATGCATGTACAGTAGTACATTATCTCATTTGTGCGGCTCTGTGCCCAGGTTCACCTTTAAAAGGAACACATGCACAGTCATTCACCTCAAAACATGCATATGTATATAGACAGCTGTATGCACCTCCAAGATAATAGGCCTGCTCATACAACCATCAACATCAGGGGAGGAGATGGGTTACCCTATTTTGCATGATTGTGAGAACCCACACAAATCGCTCCACCTCAGGTTGCTGATAGCAGGGTAACCAAGCATTTGTGACCTGCTCTTAACCAAGGTAGGAGGGGAGGAGATCTCCCCTACCTTACTTTTCTGGTCATGTGAATACACTTACCTTATGTACACAGCCAACAGGATCCAACATGCATGGAAATGACATAGAACTGTGGCGACAGGGGCTGCCATCCATGGATGTGCTACTCTGACCATGGGGATGCCATCATGGGTGAGTCACATGACCACTCTGCAAGGCACAATCTGCTGCTGACATCATGAGGCAGATCTCAAATTGTGAGGTGTTCCAGTCTGTTGGCAGTAAAAAAAACATGCTGGCAAGGCCTTGGAAGACTTTCCATGTTGGCAGCTCTCAATTTCATCAATGGAGGACTCGCCTGGCTTAATCAGGTGTTTCCTGGGTTTGCTGACCCAAACAGAGGTTCTGATTGTCTGCTGCAACTGGGGTAGGAGCTCTCTGATCCTTCAACCCTTAACCCCACCTCCCCACCAATGCTTATGTGAACATCCATAATGTCTGAATAGGGCTCTGGACAAAGGGAGGGAAGAGGTATAATTAGAGCATTTTCATGCTCTGTCGGTGATCCTGTTGATGCCCTGGTTGAAAATTGGAACAACTTGCTCACCAGGGCAGTAGACACAATTGCTCCCAAGCATCCCCTCCGACCCACTTAAAATTTGGCCCCTTGGTATACAGAAGACCTATGGGGGCTGAAGTGGCAAGGTAGGCGACTGGAGCGCAAGTGGAGGAAGACTCGACTCGAATCTGACAGATTGTGACACATTGACTATAGTATCCTTTTAGAACATCTGAGGGGGTTGGGGGTGGGAGGCACTGTTTTAGTGGTTCCGCTCCTACTTCTTGGATAGATTCCAGATGGTGTCGATTGGAGATAGTTTCTCTTCGAAATCTGAGCTTAAGTATGGGGTCCCTGAAGGCTCCATACTTTCTCCAATGCTTTTTAACATCTACATGAAACCGCTGGGAGAGATCATCGGGATTTGGAGCTGGGTGTCACCAGTACGCTGATGACACCCAGATCTACTTCTCCATGTCAACTTCTTCAGGAGCTGGCATATCCTCCCTAAATGCCTGCCTGGAAGCAGTAATGGGCTGGACGAGGGAGAATAAACTGAAGCTGAATCCAGATAAGACGGAGGTACTTATTGTGCGGGATCAGAATTCTAGAAATGATTTTGATCTGCCTGTTCTAGATGGGGTCACATTTCCCCAAAAGGAACAGATTCGCAGTCTGGGAGTACTTCTGGATTCACACCTATCCCTGGTTTCTCAGGTTGAGGCGGTGGCCAGGAGTGCTTTCTGTCAGCTCTGGCTGATACGCCAGCTGTGCCCATTTCTTGAGATCAACGACCTCAAAACAGTGGTACATCTGTTGGTAACCTCCAGACTTGACTTTTGTAATGCGCTCTACGTGGGGCTGCCTTTGTATGTAGTCTGGAAACTTCAGTTGGTTCAGAATGCAGCTGCCAGGTTGGTCTCTGGGTCATCTTGAAGAGACCATGTTACTCCTTTACTGATGGAGTTACACTGGCTGCCAATAGGTTGCTAAATAAAGAGAATCATTATGTTAAAAGGTGCCTCTTTGCCAAGTTAGCAGTGTACGAATGTGCTCTAATTATACCTCTAATTATACCTTAGTCCATTCTCCCTGCAGACAAGCAGTCTCCAAGCCCTGGGTGGCTGGATCGGCCACCCACATGACTGCCAGCTCCATCACAGAGCTGGTGGGGGCTGTGGGGATTGGGGGCCACCCGGCCCCCGGACATTCCAGGATGCCCCATACAAGTGCACGGGGCATTCTGGAGAGATCCCCAAGGCTGGGAGGCTGGCTTCAGCCTCCTGGTCAGAAGTCTACTCATGTGTCTCTGTCCACTGCAGCAACACACAAGCAAAAAAATGAGATTAAAGGAGTGTTCGCTCCATTAACCTCATTTAAGGGGAGGGGGAATTAGGCGGGCTAGCCACCTTGGAACCACCTGGCTCATCCACGGGCCCGGTGGTTCCGACGATCAGTAGAAAACGGGCTAGGTTCCCCTAGCCCATTTTTTACTGTTCATGGGAATAGCTTCAAGAACAGCCCTGCTGGATCAGATCCATGGCCTATCTAATCTAGCATCCTGTTTCACACAGTGGCCCACTAGATGTTTCTGAAAAGCTCACAGTCAATAAGTGAGGGCATGCCCCCTCTTTTTTGCTGTTGCTCCCCTGCAACTGGCATTTGGAGGCATCTTTTAAGCTGGAGGTGGCCTATAGCCACCAGACTAGAAGCCATTGATAGACCTGTCCTCCATGAATTTCTCTAAGCCCCCTTTAAAGCCATCTAAGCTAGTGGCCATCACCAGCAGAGAATTCCATAGATTAATTATGCACTGTGTGTGAAAAAATACTTCCTTTTGTTAGTCCTACATCTCCCAACCTTCAGTTTCAAGGATGACCTCTGGTTCTAGTGTGAGAGAGGGCAAAAATTGTATGGGGTAGTCCATTCCCTCTACTCCATGCATAATTTTATACACTTCAATAATGTTTCCCCACAGTTGCCTCTTTTCCAAATTAAAGAGCCCTAGATGCTGTAGCCTTGCCTCATAAGGAAGGGGCTCCAGACCCCTGATCATCATGGTTCCTCTCATCTATCTGTCTATCTATCTATCTAATTTGTATACCACCCCCAACTTTCATCTCTGGGTGATTAACAATAGCATAAAACAAGTTTAAAAGATATACAAAAACTTAAAACAATTTAACAATTTAAAAATCAACCACAGATTAAAACCTAAGAATTTTAAAGAGCTGAAAAAGCTTGGATGAAGAAGTATTTAAAACGCTTTTTAAAAATTGTCAGAGATGGGGATGATCATATCTCAGTAGGGAGCACATTCCACAGTCTCAAGGCAGCAACAGAGAAGGACCGTCCCTGTGAGGCCACCAGCCATGCTGCTGGCAACTGGAGATGAACCTTTCCAGACAACCTCAATGGGCGGTGGAGTTCGTAGTGAAGAAGACGCTCTCTTAAATACCCAGGGCCTAAGCCGTTTAGGGCTTTATAAGTTATAACTAGCACTTTGTATTTTGCCCGGAAACCTATTGGCAGCCAGTGTAACTATCAGTAAAGGAGTGATGTGGTCTCTCCGATATGAGCCAGAGACCAACCTGGCCACTGCATTCTGTACCAACTGAAGTTTCCAGACAACGTACAAAGGCAGCCCCACATAGAGCACGTTGCAGAAGTTCAGTCTGGAGATTATCAACATATGTACCACTGTTTTGATGTCATTCATCTCAAGAAATGGACACAGCTGGTGTATCAGCCGAAGCTGATAGAAAGCCACTCTGGTCACCACTTCAACTTGAGATACCAGGGAGAGGTGTGGATCCAGAAGTTTTCTGCACCTTTTCCAGTTCCACAACATCCTTCTTAAGATACAGTGACCAGAACTGTACACAGTTCTCCAAATGTGGCTGCACCATAGATATACAGTATATAAAGGCATTACAATGTTCACATTCTTACTTTCAGTTCCCTTCCTAATGATCCCTAGCATGGAATGCCTTTTTCACAGCTTCCACACACTGAGTTGACACTTTCAACAAGCTGTCCACCACAACCCTAAGATCTCTTTCCAGGTCAGTCACTGACAGCTCAGACCCCATCAGCATATGTGTGAAGTTGGGGGGGGGGGTTGCCCCAATGTGCATCACTTTACACTTGCTGACATTGAACCACACTTGCCATTTTGTTGCCCACTCCCCCAGTTTGGAGAGTTCCTTTTGGAGTTCCTCACAATCCCTTTTGGATTTCACTATCCTAAATAGTTTAGTGTCACCTGCAAATTTGGCCACTTTGCTGCTTACTCCAATTTCTAGATCATTTATGAATAAGTTAAAGAGCACTGGCCCCAGTACAGATCCCTGGGGGACCCCACTACTTATTTCCTTCCATTGTGAAATTTTTCCATTTATTCCTACCCTCTGTTTCCTGTCCTTCAACCAGTTACCAATCCACACATGAACCTGTACTCTTGTCCCATAGCTGCTACGTTGACTCGAGAGCCTTTGGTGGCGAATTTTGTCAAAAGCTTTTTGGAAGTCCAAGTATACTATGTCAGCTGGATCACCTATATCCATATGCCTGTTGACACTCTCATAAGAACAGCCCTGCTGGATCAGGCCCAAGGCATATCTAGTCCACTATCTTGTTTCACACAGTGGCCCACCAGATGGCACAAATAGAGTTGCCATGCCCCCAGAATTCCAAGTATCACCCAGATTTTAAGCATCTCACCTGGATTGCTTAGCCGACCCAGTTTCACCCGGATTTCAGCTTTCATTTATTCCCCCTCCCCACCAAAAAAACCCCTAAGGACTAACCCTTGTAGAAGTGGAGTTATGGAGCAAAATGTGCAGTCACTATTCTGCTCAACCACTGGACTTGGATTAGGAGAGGAAGAGCACAGGAGGCTCGCTGGGTTTCACTTTCATAAGTACAGTAATCCCCTGAGCAAAGTTGCCTTGTTTGTTATCAGTAGTGGATCTCTATCGCACGGTTGAGAGGATCGCTTGCGTTTGATGTGAATCACTACCTGCCTACCAGGCTGTGTAATGTAATGTTTATGGACTTTCCTGGCTTTACATTCAATGCATGCCTACTTAAAAGTAAGCACTGTTTGTTTCAATCAGATTGTCTCTCAAATAAGTGTGTACAAAATTACAGCCTTAATTAAAAAGCTGTGCTTTTGTTGTTGTTCTATCACTGCTGTTAATATGTCAAGGAAAATGTTCAACAAAGATATCTTCCCCAACTATTGTTGGTAGATAGCCAGAGCAAATACAAGTCAACTGGAAAGCACAGTTGTGAATTTGCATGCACTAATTATTTGCAAACCAATTTACATAATATACAAAATAGGCACCTGTATTTGGAGGACCAGAATATGGCAATCTTAGCCACAAAGAACTCCAAAAAGTTAGTGAGGCAAGACTACCCTTTGCAGAAGCCATGCTGATTCTCCTTCAGCAAGGCCTTTTCTCCTATATGTTTAACAATTTTGTCCTTAAGTATGCTTTCCATCAATTTACCTGGCACAGAAGTTAAGCTAAACAGCCTGTAATTTCCCAAATCCCCTCTGGATCCCTTTTTGAATATCAGAGTTATGATAGCTACTTTCCAGTCCTCTGGTACAGAGCCTACTATAGGGACAAGTTACATATTTTTGCTAGGAACTAAGCAATTTCACATTTGGGTGGATGCCATCCGGCCCTGGCAATTTCTTAATTTGTAGTGTTTCAAGACAGTTCAATGCTTGTTGTCTACTAGATTGTTTCAAACAATAGTTTGTGAGTCATTTTTCACTTGTTTGAGGTAGAGAAGATGGTCTATCATATCTAACATTTATAATTGTGTTTGTCTGCACCAAGCATTTTATGGAAACAACAACAACAACAACAACTTTTGCAAGAATTACAAATTGCCAGCAAGCAAGAATTGGTGGAATCATCCAATTGAGAAGGTCACAGAAAATGAGGAGGCAAAAATTCTTTGGGATTTTAGAATACAAACTGATAGGCATTTAGCGCACAATAGGCCGGATCTGACAGTTATTGAGAAGAATCAGGTTCTGATAATAGATATTGCAATCCCAGGGGATAGATGAGTCGATGAAAAACAATTGGAGAAAATAACTAAATACAAGGACCTTAAGATTGAAATAGAACAGCTCTGGAAAAAGAAAACAACAGTGGTGCCAATAGTTGTTGGTGCCCTTGGTGCAGTACCAAAAGAACTTGAACACCATCTCGACACCTTGGGCATCAATAAAATTACAACACATCAGCTACAGAAGGCCACAATACTTTGGACAGCATGAATACTATGACGCTATCTTTAATTTTTTTTTGGTTATCCTAGACCCTTGGAAAGGGCCCAATAATTATAGTACCAAATCCAGTGACAGTAATAACATCTGGTAGACTGTGTATAAAAATAATAATAAATAATAATAACAACAACAACAACAACAACAACCCCCCAGTGAGGCACTACCTTGGCGTGGTTGTGGGGTTTGTGTGATTTGAGGAAGGTGAGAGCTATGCCAGAGGTCCAACCATACTGGACAGGTCTCACCAGAGGAGCCAGACAAAGAGTGCCTCTTCCATCAACAATATGGTGAGACGTAACTTTAATAAATCTATACCGGATCGGTCATCGCCCGGGTCAACAAGGACCGCGCCAGGTGCTATAGTCCCTGGACATCTGGTGGTAAGTGGGCTACAGGACTCAGGATTCTCAGTTGAGCAACCAGGGCTGGAGACTGCAGGGTTACTGGAAGAAACGTCGCTTAACCGAAAAAAAATACGGAAAATGCCAACAAGGAAATAATGATCTGCTATTACAAGTCTAGTCCAACTAGAAGAGATTATTTAAAAAGAATGTACCAGATTTGGAAAGAGAAGCATCCAGATACAGAAATAACAGAACAAAGGCTAGCAGACCAGAGAAGATACATAATAAGAAATAAAGTATTCACAGGAGTTGAGTTGGAAGAACTGCAAAGAGCAACACAGGCTCAAGATATGGAAGAAGAATTACCACCAATTGAAGAAGTTGCTCAGGCACAGGTGGAGGAGGTGTTGGAAATCGAGGATGCCACTGTTACTGAACTGTTTCAAAATCAAAACCAGGCAACCAACCCTTTGCCTTCACCTCAAAAACCCAAATGCCGTTTAACAGAAAAGCAACAAGAACTAAAGAAAAAAATAACTGAGCACATGAAACAAACAACCACCAGGGTTCGACTTCCAGCTCTAAAAACAGTTGCCAAAAAACAACTTGCTCAGGCATGAAAAGATGTCAATGCTGCACTTGCAGAAATAACAACCAATAATTTGCAAGAAACAAACCAACTAATGTACAGTGCAGCAACAATAACAACACAAGAGCTCGGATATAAGATCAGTGGACCTGTAAAAAAAGAAAGTAGTACATCACCTAAATGGAAGATTAGAAAATAAAATCTCCAGGCTTAGATCAGATGCTAGTAAATCAAAAGATATGAAAGCCAAGAAGCTGAAGAATGAAAACACCAAACAGTATCTGATCCAAAAATACCACCTAGATTCAAGGAAAATTAGGGAAGTCCTGGTAATAATAAAGCAGCAAATAACAGCAGTGTCAAAGAAGTTTAGAAGATACGAAGCCAGAATTACACAACACAGGCAGAATCTCCAATTCCAGTCGAATCAGAGACGTTTCTACCAAAGCATAGAAGGAGAAACTGCAAGAAACTTAGAAACACCAAATAAAGAAGACACAGTGCAATTCTGGGGGAAATTATGGTACAATCCAATAGACTATAATAAAAAAGCAGGCTGGGTGAAAGAGGTCAAAAAATGTAACCAACAAATGCAAGATCTAATAATAACACCAGAATTAATAAGCGAAAGAGCAAATAAAATTAAAAATTGGATTGTACCAGGTGACGATGAACTGCATGGCTTTTGGCTTAAACACCTAACAAGCCTTCATAAACAACTATCAAAACAGTTCAATCATATTTTGCAAGGAGGTGATATTGAACAATGGCTAACAACTGGGAAAACTCATCTCATCATGAAAGACCCAGCAAAAGGTGCAGTCCCAAGTAATTATAGACTAATCCCCTGCCTGCCGACCATGTTCAAATTATTAACTGGAATAATAGCAGATGAAGTAATGCAACACTTATTAACTAACAAACAGCTTCCAGTTGAACAGAAAGGAAATTGTCCGAACACCAGAGGCACAAATGACCAGCTGCTGATTGACAAAATGATTTTAGAAAATTGCAAGAGAAGAAAAACCAATCTAAGTGTTGCATGGATTGACTACAAGAAGGCCTTCAACTCATTGCATCACACATGGATACTAAAATGTTTAAGAACAACTGGTGTCAGCAAAAACATTCAGATATTTATTTAAAAAGCCATGAGCATGTGGAGTACACAGTTAACAATCAATGGAGAGACACTTGGACTGGTTAGCATTAGAAGAGGCATTTTCCAGGGGACTCACTATCCCCTCTGTTGTTTGTAATTGCCATGACTCAACATTCACAAATACTAAACAAAACAGGCCTCGGATACCAAAAATCTAAAACATCAAGTAAAATAAACCATCTGCTGTACATGGACGATCTGAAGTTGTATGGAAAGTCCCAGTCAGAAATCAAATCACTGCTAAACACTGTCCGTATATTCAGTAGCGTTATAGCAATGCAGTTTGGACTAGACAAGTGTGCTGCATTAATAATGAACAGAGGAAAAATAAGAAAAACAGAAGGAATAGAACTGCCTAATGGAAGCAACATCAAGAACCTGGAAGAGAAAGAACATTACAAATACTTGGGCATTCTCTAGGCTGATAACATTGCACATGCTGAAGTTAAAAGAAAAATGGGAAGTGAATACATCAGGAGAGTTAGAAAAATCCTCAAGTCCAAACTCAATGGCGGGAACACCATACAAGCCATAAACACCTGGGCAATACCTGTTATCGGATACACTGTAGGAATAATAGACTGGACCCAGGCAGAGCCAGAGATGCTAGATCATAAGACCAGGAAAATAACGACCATCAATCATGCTCTGCACCCCGCAGTGATGTAGATAGGCTCTACCTCCCTCGCAGCTCAGGTGGAAGAGGAATGCTGCAAGTCCATCAAACAGTAGAGGAGGAGAAAAGAGGCCTTGAAGAATATATCAAGGACAGTAAAGAAGATGCACTTAAAATGCTCAAGAACGAGAAACTATTAAAGACCAATGAAACAAAGCAGGCCTACAAGAAAGAACAAGTCAAGAACCGAGCAGAAAAATGGAGAAATAAGCCGCGGCATGGTCGATATTTGCACAATATAAGTGGAAAATCAGACATCACCAAGACCTGGCAATGGCTTAAGAATGGCAACTTGAAGAAAGAAACAGAGGGTTTAATGCTGGCTGCACAAGAACAGGCACTAAGAACAAATGCAATGAGAGCAAAAGTCGAAAAATCCACAACAAACAGCAAGTGCCGCCTTTATAAAGAAGCAGATGAAACAGTGGACCACCTAATCAGCTGTTGTAAACAGATTGCACAGACTGACTGCAAACAAAGGCATGACAGGGTAGCAGGGATGATACACTGGAACATCTGCAAAAAATACAAGCTGCCTGTAGCCAAAAATTGATGGGACCATAAAATAGAAAAAGTTGAAGAAAATGAAGATGTAAAAATATTATGGGACTTCTGACTACAAACAGACAAACATCTGCCACACTGTACATCAGATATAACTGTAATCGAGAAGAAATAAAAACAAGTTAAAATAATCGACATAGCAATACCAGGGGATAGCAGAATAGAAGACAAAGAAATAGAAAAAAACCCACCAAATACAAAGATCTACTAACTGAAATTGAAAGGCTGTGGCAGAAAAAGACCAAAATAATCCCAGTGGTAATTGGCACCCTAGGTGAAATTCCAAAACAACTTGAGGAGCACCTCAACACCATTGGGGCCACAGAAATCACCATCAGCCAAATACAAAAAGCAACTTTACTAGGAACAGTCTATATTCTGTGACGATATATATAACAACAGCAACAACATCGGCAATAAAATTCAGCCATTCCAGGTCCTTGGGAAGGACTCGATGTCTGGATAAAACAAAGCAATCAATAACACCTGTTTTACTGTGTAAACAACAACAACAAAAACAAAAACAAAAACTTTATTTGTTAGCCACCCTGAACAAATTGTTCTCTGGGTGGCTCACAACACAAAATTAAAACATTAAATAAAAACACAACACCTTAAATCATATCAGACCAAAAGCGGAAAAAATAAAACACAAAATAGAATACAGAGCAATTGTTGCAGAACACGGCAGTTCTATTCCATCTTAAAGTTGCATGACATGATGCCCATTGTTTTCTATATATGTGGAGCTGCATTTCTCCCCCTGCTCCCCCCAGGATGCTTGGATTAATCCCCCCCCCCAGAAAACACTTTATTTTCCACTATCATTCTGGCAGGCTCTTCGGATTTGATATATAGGGCCTATTTGGAAGGCTTTATTTTACTGTAAACTTTCCTGGAGGGGCTTTTCCAATGAGGCCATGATGATTGATGTCCACCTCACTCATGTGTCTAGCCTTAGAGAACACAGCAAGTTTTTTGGCCCATGGAATTCAGAGGTGAGATTCTGAATTCACCTTTGGGGTTTTCTTGTGTGTGCGCAGCATATTATGTCACAGTGAGAAGATTGTTTGTTCTGTCTCTTGTAACTATCAGAAAAGGAACAACCATGTCTCCGGATTTCATAAAAGTATCACTGAGCTGTTTCCTTGGGCTTGTTGCTATTTGCTTTATCACAACTGTTGTGACCAAAAAACCTGTCATTCATCACTAGAAAAATTCTATAGTGTTTTTCTCACCCACTAAAAGAAAATCATTTCCATCATGCTATGTATTGTAGATTCGTTCAGGTCTGATGTATAATCACTGGGTTTTCTCTTTACTTCCCCATGTCATCCTCTGGTTGTGCTGTTCTCCTGTTAATAGACAGCCATTTACAGTCATCAGTCTCTGGGCTATTTTTCTCTACCCCTCCATTGTTTTCTCAGCTGGCCTATCCTCTCCCTGAAGCCTTTCAGGTTGTTCAGTGGCAGCATTCATTCCTGTCCTGTATAGATTTTTTAACCTCTCTGCAGCAAGAATAACACATGCATAATGCAGCAGCTACCAACATTTTGTAGCTAATGTGTACAAAATATTAAGCAGTCAAAAAATGCTGACTCTCCTGTGCAGATAACCTCATTTAGCACAAAGATGAAAGTTGAAAGAAAATAAAAACCACAATATCTGCAAGAGTGCTTACTGTATCACTCCAGAACAAACAGGGGCCATTCATGTGACCTACTGGGTGGGCTGGGAAAAGGCTTTGCAAACCTTGTCTTCACCCCAGACAATTATTCTGTGGCTTTGTTATGAACGGTCTAGAACATATCAGAACCAGAGGTACCAACTCAGAAGTATGGTGAAAATATAGGCCTGTGTCTGATATCATTTTTATATTAAGAAGTGATACCTGAACTCAAGATGAACTAGGATGTTGCTCCCCCTGCTCTAGAGCAGGAGGTGATCCAGCATTGTGTTGTTAAAATGGATATGCAAGGAAACACAATGAAGCCAGGTCTGAATACTGAATGCTGTAATCCATATGCTAATACCACTGGCTACCAAGTGTCTGTGGAAGGAGCCAGGGGGCTGATTCCCCCCCCCCTTCCTAGTAGTGTTAAATCCTTGTCAGTGATTAACTGTATTGTTCTCCATGGAAGTTCAACATAGCCAAATGCATACAGAGATCCGTCTGTAGATTTTAATCATACCTCACGGATGCTACAAATGTATTGAATGTCTCACGCACATATACGAATATGTTACTTTAAATATAATTACACACTAGATGAGAGATATACAAGAAATAATGGAATGACTGTCTCACACCAAATAGGATGAATCCCCTTACTAACTGCTGACTTTTTAACGCCTTCTGGGGAGATGCCATTGTGGCTCTCAAGTGCAGATTTGCCTTGGGCAATGCTCCCCACCCCTCCCTTCCCGAGCACGCAGTTTACAGAAGATGAGATTCAGAGATCTCTCTGGACTGGGAATATCCTGAATAATTAAGACTTTGTTCAGAAGGTGGCAGCTAGTTGTCACCTTTTTGTACACCCAGGAAAAGAGGAGATTTTTAATAGATTCTATTCAAGGATCAAAGAGAAAGACACTATAAGAATGAGGCTTTTGAGACAGAGAGTTTAGCAATCTTTTGCCTACAGCAAAAAGCTGCTCACAGGATCCCAGGGTTTGCTGCTAAGCCACGGGGCAAAGCAGGAACTCTGTTCATGAACAGAAACTACAGCAATGCCTGAGTTTTGCTGCCCAAGCTGCCTGATCTGAGCACTGCAACAATTCCTGTCTCAGCCAAGCGCCTCACTGAAGTGATCCTCCACTTTCAAGCCTCTGATCCGGGGTAAATATGCTGCCTGGAATTCCCTCCTTCCCCTTTCACTGCTCCCTTCTCCTCCCCCCTTCTTTTCCTCTACTAATCTCCCCAAAACCATGCCAGCCCTCAGCCATCCTCCCCCCCGTCTTTTCTGCCTGTATCTGAAATGTATTAGCCTTTAGGAAGATTTAATGCACACACATATGTTAGCTAGGCACACGGGTGAATATTGGTACTGGTTAGGATGCTCTGTTTAAATACTGTTGCTAATATTGATAGAGGGTTCTGCTTTCTGCTTTGCTAGATTAGTCTTTTATACTCAATAAAGCCCATTGAATCCTTTTGAGTAGTTTGATCTCCTTTCTTCATTGCATCCAGATCATACGTGGTCACTAATATAAAAGAACTTGATCCAGACCTATTTTATATACTAGCTAATGAGCATATTTAGTATATAGATCAGGCCTGGTCTGTAACAGCTTGGTGGGAGCATGGAGTGTGCCCTCACATGATCAGCACTGCTCCATGCAGCACAGAACAGGGCGGAATACCCTGAGGCCGGGACTCATTGTCCTGGCCTCTGAGTATCCCACAATGCACCGTGCACCGAGTGCAGTCTGCCAGGTAGACTGAGTTTGTTACCTGGGTTTTTACTGGGGTAGAAGGGTGCAAACGCACTCTTCAACCCCAGTCCATGGTTGTGGGCACACTCCGGCTGCTTGTAGTCCAAGTATGCACAAAGCTGGGTGGCAAGAGTGCCCAGCAGCAGGGGTAATCCCCCAGTGTACCACACTCCTGGTATGGTGTATTGTGGGATTCTAGAGACTTCCTCCTCGGCTCCCAGCTCTGCCGCTCACTGTGGCTTGGCTTGTGTGTCGCAGCGAGTGGCAGAGCTGTAAGGGAAGGGGGATCGTGTGCAAGGAGGTGGGTAGGAGCCTGTCTCCTTGCCCACCCTCCCCAACGGGGCCATGTGCATGACCTCAGTGTTTTGAATTGAAGTTTTAACACTAAATTCCAAAATCCGGTACACCAGTTTCAGTTGTGCAAAGGCTGCCTTCTGTCAAAAGAGGAAGTTTGTATTTTTGAAAGACCTTAAAAACACACACACCCCTAGAAACCCATATACCAAAAAGAATTACAGCTAATATAATCGTGATAGGACAATACTATTTAGGGAATCTCATCTAGTCATAACATTACATGTACCATCTTATATATAGCCTAATCATAAATGGGTTTCATGAGAGAAGGTCCCATTGAGTTCCATGGGACTCTCAATTAACTATGTTTAGGATTACAGCCTCTGATTGCTATTTTATCCATGGGCAGTACAGTAGGAACATCCATATCCATTTATGTGCTGTTCCATGTGAAGTGCTAGCAGCCACTGCTTCCTATCTCCCTGCTGTTGCAATCGAAGGCTGATTGACAGAGACATAATGTCCAGTTACGAGAAGTAATTGTTTCACTTTATTCTGCACTGGCAAGATCTCACTCTGAATACTGTGCTCAGTTCTGGGCACCACATTTCAAGAAGGTCATTGATAAACTGGAATACTTTCAGAGGAGGGCAACAGTGATGGTGAAGAGGGACTTAGACAAATTCATAGAGGACAGGACAGGTCTATTAATGGCTACTAGTCCTGATGCCTATAGGTTGCCTTCAGGCTCAGAGGTAAGATGCCTCTGAATATTAGTCGCAGGGAAGCAACAGCTTTTGCCTGTGGGCTTCCAGAGGTATCTCAGTGGTGGGCCACTGAGGGAAACAGGACGCTGAACTAGATAAGGCTTTACGTGTATAAGACTTCAAATATTTAAAGACATACTTCCCCCATGGCAAACAATCAGACAGGATCTCTCAAGATCTATTGATATGTGACCAATGAGGCACTGCAGGCACTGAAGAATATTTTCCCTAGACTGAGAATCCGGATTACAGTAATAATCCATGAATGGAACACTCAACTGCAGTCCAGTCTAATGGACCATCTCATCTGCATGATTGTGTCCTTGCCAGCCCTGCCACCTCTGTCAGGCCTGCTGGCATGGAAAATAACAATCACCCAATCCAGTCAATTCTTGTGGTTGGTAAATGCATTGCACGGGATGAGACTTTTCATCCCATCACACCACTAGCATATTAATGGGCAGGGCTGGTTCTAGGTCTACAGGGGCCCTGTGCAGAGTGCCCTCATGGGCCTACTCCACACTGGCATGGGTTCCACTTGGTGTGGGGCTCCAGGCTGCAGTGAGTAGAGGAGAAGGAGTAAGGGCAGCAAACAGCGTAGGTGCTCTAAAGCAGTTGCCCAGCAATTTAGTCATCTCCTCATTTCACTGTGGAGATGGACTATGAGTGGGCAAGAGTGTCAGGCAGTGAAAGAATGAACTCTCCAGTTACCTGACACTTCCAGCAGCAGTGTGAAGAGAAAGAGAAAGCAGCAAAAAGTCTGGGGAACTGAAAAGTACACTCTCCATCTTCTTCCCTCTTCTGCCTTCTGCTCCAGATCATTTCACTACTCGTAGGAGTCAATGGCTGAGCTGGTGCCTCTGTCAAGGTAGGGATCTGGGTGTGAGCAAGAGGAGAATGCAGGCCTTGAAGAGCTCTGAGGGAAGCAGTGGTCAGGCAAGGGGTCAGGTGGACTTCAGATAGCTCAGAGCAGGAAAAGGTGAGCTGGACACAACAGAGAGTAGATCAGATGTTGTTCTAGCAATTGCCTGGAGGAGTGGATGCAGTCTTTTTATAGCTGCTGCCCCAGTAGAGTGATTTGGCCCCACCCCTTCCTTAGTGAAGCTAGTCCGATCTACGATCGTAATAAAGTTTATCTATCCTTAGCTAAGCTTCTTAGCGGCAAAGGGCCTTGCCCAGTTTTGTAGGTGCTAACTCTGGCAGTGCTAGGAAGACTTTATGTCAGCTTGCAGGCCTTGATGGATTCCTCCGAAGATTAAAGCAAGGCTGTACACTTGGGTCATGGAGGGGGATGCTGGATCTGGTTCCTTTAGTGCAGGACATTTTAGGAACATAGGAAGCTTCCTAATACCAAGTCAGACCATTGGTCCATCTAGCTTAGTATTGTCTAACTGACCAGAATATGTTCTCCAGAGTTTCAGATGAAGTCTTTCCTAGCCCTTCCTGGAGATGCCAGGGATTGAAGCTAGGACTTTCTGCATTCCCCACCCCAAGAGGGGAATATCTTACAGCAGACAGTGCTCACATGTAGTCACTCATCCAAATGCTAAACTCTGATTAGCAAAGGAGACAGTTAATGCTCGCTATATATGCTCGCTAAAGAGCCCCTGGTGGCGCAGTGGTAAAATTGCCGCCCTGTAACCAGAAGGTTACAAGTTCGATCCTGACCAGGGGCTCAAGGTTGACTCAGCCTTCCATCCTTCCGAGGTCAGTAAAATGAGTACCCAGAATGTTGGGGGCAATATGCTAAATCATTGTAAACCGCTTGGAGAGCTCCGGCTATAAAGCGGTATATAAATGTAAGTGCTATTGCTATTGCTATTGCTATTGCAAGACCAGCTCCATTTTGGTGGAGTAGGATCACTTGGGGTCTGGGTCAGTGTTCCCTGTAAGAGGGATTCCCAATTGTTGTTGAGTACAACTCTCAGCATTCCCAGCTGCAATGGCTTTTGGCTGGGGATTATGGGAGTTGTAGTCAACAACATCTGGGAATCCCTCTTACAGGGAACACTGTCATGAGATCTTCCCACCTGGTCTTATCACCTGAGTCATCTGTTTTGTCCTCCAATTGGGGGGGCTCTGGATCTGGGGTCATGAAACTACCGTAATAAGCTGCAACAGGGGGAGGAGACAGCACAATGGCAAAGGCATCAGGAGGTTAGATAGCATGATCTCCACTTACCCACTACTGCTGCTATCACCACATCCTTTCACTATTGCAGCAGAGGTGGCAGAGGAAGGAGGTGGCAGAGGAAGGAGGAAGTGGTAGTGCACGCAGCAAGATGATGAAGAGGATCGTAGCAGTAGCAAAAGCACATCACATGTAAGGAGAATATGCAGTTTTAATTCCCACAACTCTCCTTCCCTGATGCAGCACCAGTTCATAGAAATGCTACATCAGGTCAGGCACTGAGGAAATCCATACAGCCCATTCTCCAGCTGTTTAGCACCAGGAAAAATTTAAAGGATCCTGGGGGGAAGGAAAATGGGCCCCAGCATCAGCAACACTGGGCCTTCCGGGGCAGTGTCCCTGGGGTGCCATGTGCAGATGCTGAGCCTATGGATGCTGCCCACAGACAGCTTTCAAGGACTGGAAACCCATAATAGGGAATAGTCTCTTGCTGAAAACACAGTAAAGTTTAAATTCTGTGCAGGTAGAACTTTTAAAGGTTTCATTGTGATGCAAACATCCATTTAACTGTTGCTTGTAGCAGATGGAGGCCATCATCCACTTTAAAGGGACTTGTAGAACAATAAAATAGCCACAACTTAATCGTTTCGTGTTTTAGCAATCAAACCATGTGTGCTGAAGCTCCCAGTGAAATTAGATCCCCAGTAAATTAATTAAAAAGGCTCATAAAATCAGTATTTATTTCTCCAATTAACAATAAATGTCCTAGGCCATAATTTTGTAGAGTGATAGTAAGGATATACCCAGTGTGTAGTGAGTGTGTGTGTGAGAAATATATGTCCTATGCAATCATTACCAGGAAAAAGGGCTGGTAGTGTACACACACACTCACACACACTGTCATCAGCACTTTTGTTTCTTTGTTACAAGTTGTTATAGATAATTGTAGCTGAACACAGACACTTTTGGCTTTAGCTTGTCATTTATGAGTATAGAATTACACATTTTGAAGAGTAACTGAGGATTTAAATTAAGCGTGCAATTGCATTGCATATTTTAATCAGGAATTTTGAACATCAAACCCAGAGAATTAATTTTGTAACCTTATTCAAAACACATGCTGAATCTGAAGAGCAAATTTGTAGAAGAATTTACTGCTTAGACATTAAGGACAGCTAGCTCATGAAGCATTTAACATCCTGCTACTTATAGTGCATACATCTCTGCATCTCAAGAGGTGTGACATCCTTTGCTATGCTCTGCAGGTGTGCTCTTCACTAGTATTGCTTATCTGGGTGCCTGCTGGAGACCTATTAAATTCAGCTACAATTTGGCTAGATGATAACTTTTCTCTTCCTAATGGAGCTGTTGTTTACTCATAAATGGTGGTGTCAGACATCCCAAACAGAATATTCAAAATAAAGCTGTCTTCAGCCAAGTCTGCCTGTCACTTTGAGGAATGTCTCAATTTCACTTTACTGCTGAGTATATCAATGTGCCAGATCATTGTCATTCCCTTGGTGTGATCAGAATATCATAAATAAATGTGTGCAATTTAGATCTGGTAGGATTTAATTTACTTTAACAAAAGTGGTAAAAATACTGTCAGTCTAATTTAAACAGAAAAAAGGCAGCTGTGGAAGATTAGAAGGAGAAAAGGATCCAAACTGCAATTCTTCACACACCATATGTTAGCAAAAACTGAAATGGAATGAGGAAATGAGCCACAAATTCACCATGCATGCAGTACTTCTTTCAGCACCAAGCCTAACTGTAAAACTAAAACATGTTTGCTTTCATTCACTACTGATTTCACTGGTTTCTATCAGAGAGAAAAATTGTTTTCGATTTCTGTCCAATGCCACAGCCTAATTTACCTCTCCTTGCATTTCAAGATCTAGCCCCACAAGCCAGTATACAGGTGAAACTCGGAAAATTAGAATATCGTGCAAAAGTCCATTAATTTCAGTAATGCAAATTAAAAGGTGAAACTGATATATGAGACAGACGCATTACATGCAAAGCGAGATAAGTCAAGCCTTAATTTGTTATAATTGTGATGAGCATGGCGTACAGCTCATGAAAACCCCAAATCCACAATCTCAGAAAATTAGAATATTACATGGAACCAAGAAGACAAGGATTGAAGAATAGAACAATATCGGACCTCTGAAAAGTATAAGCATGCATATGTATTCAGTACTTGGTTTGGGCCCCTTTTGCAGCAATTACTGCCTCAATGCGGCATGGCATGGATGCTATCAGCCTGTGGCACTGATGAGGTATTATGGAAGACCAGGATGCTTCATTAGCGGCCTTCAGCAATTCTGCATTGTTTGGTCTCATGTCTCTCATCCTTCTCTTGGCAATGCCCCATAGATTCTCTATGGGGTCAGGTCAGGTGAGTTTGCTGGCCAATCAATCACAATACACTGTATACTTTTCAGAGGTCCGATATTGTTCTATTCTTCAATCCTTGTCTTCTTGGTTCCATGTAATCTTCTAATTTTCTGGGATTGTGGATTTGGGGTTTTCATGAGCTGTACGCCATGATCATCACAATTATGACAAATTAAGGCTTGACTCATCTCGCTTTGCATGTAATGTGTCTGTCTCATATATCAGTTTCACCTTTTAATTTGCATTACTGAAATTAATGGACTTTTGCACGATATTCTAATTTTCCGAGTTTCACCTGTAAGAGGTCCACAGGGCAAAACTTCATGGGCAGGCCCTTCAAATGGCTGACATGACTGCTCATTGGTCAGCTGAGCAGCAAGGTCAAGGTATGGGGTGGAGCTTGCAGCAGGCAAGGGTGGGGGATGCCAGGATGTTGGGCAGCAGTGACAGTTTCAGCTGCTTTTAAAGTCATACTCCCAGCCATTACTGCCCAGCAAGTACTGGCTACACCTACCTCCACCTAAGGACTAGGGATGTGCAAACTGGCTCGATTTCAAACTGGTTCAAATTCAAACCAGTTCGGTTCAAAGGTCTGAACTCGCACCATACAGGGCATTGTATTGGCAATGCCGGTCCGAGTTCGAACTGATTGAGTGTGGTTCGGTTCGAGCCTGTTTGAGCCGGTTCAAAGGTTCTAGTGGTCATTTTAGATCTTGTCCTCCATTTTGTGTGACTTGTTTTGCATTGGCTGAGCTCTTGCTTCCCTGATTGGTCAGATGAGTCTGGCTCTCTGGTAGGCTGTGCACTGTGCCAGTCTTGAGAACTGGCACCCTATTGGCCAGGGGGGGAGGGCAAAGGTGGGGTCTCCCAAAAGAAGGAGTTTCAAATCTTATTTAAAGCCAAACCTCTGGCCTAACCAGATCACTCTGGCTGTAGTTGCTGCTTGGCTTCCTCTGGCCCTGCTCCTGGTTCTGTTGGTGTGGTGAAGGTCTGCTTGTTTTTGTCCCCAATCCCCTGTTCCCTTCTGCCCGTTTCTCTGTGCCCCTGCTTTAAACCTTTTTTCCTCATTGTGTTTCTGTTCTGCTGTGTTTTTGCTGCTTTTATCCCCACCCCAGAGTGAGTGAGTGTCTGTGTCTCTCTCTCCCCCCCCCCCACTGGATAATTTTAAAATTCACCAATAATCAGAAGAGTGTCTGATTGCCTTGAAACTTTGTATCCACAAAGTAGGCACCCCGGTTGACTACCCCCACCCCACTTTTGTGCCCCTAGGTGCTCCACAATAGGGGATATGGGCTGGTTCGGGTCCCATTATACCCTATGAGAAAAATAATTAAAAACATTTCAAATATTCATAAAAAATCATAGGGGTGTCCAATTGCTTCGGGGTTTGTGTGGTTGTTGGCACCCATGGGTGCTCCACAATAGGGAATAATGGGCTGGTTCGAGTCCCATTATACCCTATGAGAAAAAATAAAAATATTTTTCAAAAATTCATTAAAAAATCATATGAGTGTCTGATTGCTTTGGGGTTTGGGTGGCAGGTACCCCTGGGTGCCAGCTACCATGCTACCAATTTTTGGATGTTCAAACCAGTTCAAACCGGTTTTAGATGGTTTGAATTCAAATCAAACCAGGGGGAGGTTCGAGCAAAACCAAAACCGAACCACCCCCTCCTGGTTCTAACCTGGTTCAAATTCGAACTGAACTGGGCAAACCAGTTTTGTGCACATCCCTACTACGCTGCTCTATACCTATAGTTCCTAACCCAGTGGTTCCAACCAGGATTCCTCCAGATGTTGCTGAACTACAATTCCCATCATCCCCAGCTACAATTTATTGCGGCTGGGGGTGCTGGGAGTTGTAGTTCAGAAACAATTAGAGGAAGCCTGCTTGGGAACCACTGATGTATTCTAAGCTATACACCAGGGCAGTTGGAACCTGCTCCCATTATTCTCAGTGGGACTAAGTCATGACTGCACTGACATATAGCTTAGTACAGGCATTCCTAATCTGTGGTACTCCAGATGTCACCAAACTACAACTCCCATCATTCCCAGCTACAATTTATTGTGGCTGTAGATGATGGGTGTTGTAGTTGAGCAACACCTGGAGTACCACAGGTCTGGAATCTCTGGCTTTGTAGGAATGGAGCAGCCGCTGCCTCCACGTGAAGCATGGCTGGCTGGTGCAGAAGGAGTGAGTGTGCGTCCCTGTTCGATGGGATGCTTGCTATGCAGACTGTAAACCAGACTTTTTAATTTTAGAATGTTAAAGCACACTTATCCATTTGAGCCTCTCTCCTTCCATCTGTCTCTTAATAGATGTAACAGGTGCACCAACTGCACCAGTTTTAATCAGTTTTAAACAACCTGTATGTTACTATCTTCTACAGCCTCTAAATTGCTGAGATTTCTGAACGCCATGATATGGATGACTAAAATAACATCTATCTTTCATGATCTGTGACATGACAGAAGTAGCGAGGGGGAGTCCTCAGCAGGGGCTAACCTCAGAACTCATGGGTGGCTGACCTTTGATTGCTCCTTCCTTTAAGGCAGTACTATGAGCACAGAATTACTCACACTCATGTGGAGCTAAGAGAACATCAAAAGAATTTATTTAAAAGAGCTGGATTTATAAAGATCCCGAAGCTCTACTTTTGTCTCCCCAAACCACTTTGTCACAGAATAATTTTGCCTATATGCTGTTTAACAATGATATGGGGTATGTTTGGATACCATGAAATTGGTCCAGTTTAGCAACTTCAGTGATAGACACAGTACTCGCCTGAAAAGGAAGGCTGGAAGTCATCTCCTCATTAATAATTTGGCAACAATTATTCAGTCAGTGGCAAGAAGAACTGACAACTGTGAGGCCACTCCCAAGAAACAGGCACATAAGGGGAAACAAGAAGGGAGGAATTGGGTAAGGCAGAGGTGACGAGGTCGTAGCAAAGAGAAGAGTGGTGTGTCACTCAGTAGGATGAATGAGAAGGACTGAATAATATAGGTGAGGTGGGAGACACTGGGCTGATGAAAAGTAAGTGGGAACTGGTGACTTTAGAGACACTGGCCACTGGCCAGGTTCACACATAATGCTGCACCTCAGGTTCACATGAGGTGCAACCCTTGGATATACATACCACAAAGGAGGAAAGAAAGAGAGGAGAATGACACAGCACCAAAAAGTCTACAGGAAAAAGGGGGGAATTCCAAAGCTGCTGGATAAATTTATGAATGGTTTGCTCAATATTGCCTGACACATTTCAAGCTATACTCTTCTTCAGAGGCAAATGTATTTCTCATATCTCTCTGGGGATTATATTCCACACCAACAGGAATATCTGGGCAAAAGGAATATTACTGTTGGTGCTGAATATAAAGCTATTAGAAATACATTTGCTGCCAAAGAAGAGCATAGTCTGAAAGACATCGGGCAATATTGACTAAACCATTCCTTAATCTGTCCAGCACCTTTGGGATTTTGCCTCCCTTTTTCCTTCGGAGACGCAAGCCACCCCTAATTCTGGTGTGTGTGAACTCACCAATATCAGCATATTCTACCCTACTTACTGCAGGGAACCTTGCATCTGTAACTGTTGCCTGCACCAAATAGGGCAGGAAAGGCCGAGATGGTGGGTTATCATAGTACGACCTTATCTTGGCATCGTGGAAGCTACACTGAAAGTAAGGATAGTATGCACTCCTGGGGTCATGGCACCTTGTGTGAACCTGAGGCGCAATGTTATGTGTGAACCAGTGGGCCAGTGGGAAAGCATAACGAGAATGGGTAACAAAGAAAAAGCAGAACCAAGGCACTGCATGAGAGGGAGGAATACTTTTGGTAAGATACCATGGTGTGTCTACACTGAGCAGTAGATTCAGCTGTAAATAATTATGCCAATGGTGAAATGACAAGAAGGATCCAAAAATGGCATCTGATAGTGTGTGTAGCGGGAAGTGAGGGCAAAGAATGATAACAAAAGTTGAGGCTTTTGTAAATGTTTCGAGGCTCTTCACACAATTATTT
This sequence comes from Hemicordylus capensis, assembly GCF_027244095.1. Taxonomy (NCBI): domain Eukaryota; kingdom Metazoa; phylum Chordata; class Lepidosauria; order Squamata; family Cordylidae; genus Hemicordylus; species Hemicordylus capensis. Next base: position 66,208,042 of record NC_069658.1, read on the forward strand.
TCAAGAGTGGTAAGGGGTTTTGCGGGGAGAGCGGGTGATTGCTTGCCCAGACGAGTGGTGGCTTCGCTCAGGTGCTCCTGCACCCGGCCGTGGCTCATTCAGCATCTTCGAGGGTCAGGCGAAGGGAAGTGCTGCCACATGATGCCCCCCCCCCCACAGAGCCCCAGTGATGCACCGCATGCATGTGCAGAGCCTTCCTGGGGCCCCCTCCCTGAGTGAGTCCACCATGGCTGCAAGCAGCTGCGGCAGACACACAACCCAAAAAAACTGGGTTAATGGAGCACTCACTCCATTAACCTTGTTTAAGAGGGAGGGCATTTAGGTGGGCTTGCCACCGGGAGCTGCACGGCTCCCATTGCTGCACAAGAGCAGCAGAAACGGGACTGGGCTCCCTTAGCCCAGTTTCTGCTGCTCGTGTGAATTGCCTCATTTTGGCTTTTTGTGGGAGGTTCTATTTATTATGAGGTTATTCCCACAACCCCTGGAAAGCAGGCTAAGGGAGCTTAGCCCATTTCCCAGGGATTGTAGGAACCACCGGGCTCACAGGTGAGCCTGTTGCTCCCAAGCCTGCTAGCCCGCCTAATCCCCCCTCCCTTTAAATGAGGTTGATGGAGCAAGTGCTCCATTAACCTCATTTGGTTGCTTGTGTGTTGTGGTGCATGGTGCATGGTGCCACATGAGTAGACCCCAACCGGGAGGCTGCAAGCAGCCTCCCTGGCTCAGGGTGTCTCTCCAGGATGCCCCACATGCTCATGTGGGAATCCTGGAACTTCCAGGGGCCATGCAGCCCCCGATCCCCGCAGCCCCCGCCAGCTCCATGACAGAGCCGGCAGTTGTGTGGGTGGCTGATCCGCCCGCCCAGGGCTGCCTTTTGATTGTCTGTGGGGAGAGCAGGCTAAGCAGACCCAGAGAGCAGACCCGGAAGAAGCTCTTCTCACCGATCATGAGAAGAGCTTCTTTATAGTTTGTTCTCGAGGGGGAACTGGCACTTTAAAAAAAAATCATACTGTAAGGCTATTCTCACATGCAGTGGAAACTGTGCTAAGGGAGCCCAGCCTGGTTTGCGCAGTACATGACAAGCGATGGGAGCCGCACAGCTCCTGGCAGCAGTGTGGCAGCAAAACCTCTTGGGTAGCCCGCTGCTTAACCTGGGTTTCGGGTGCAAGAGCAGATCAGTTGATCATGTGTCACCAGAGTGCAGCTCTGTGCCATGGTGACATATGAGTAGCCCTCAAACAGAGAGGCTACAACAAGCCTCCTGGGATTGGGAGGCTCCCCAGAATGCCCCATGCACTCACATGGGGCATCTTGGGATTTCCAGGGGCTAGGAGGCCCCCAGTCCCACCACCCGACCGGCTCCATTATGGAGCCAATAATCGTCTGGGTGGCCAATCCAGCCTCCCAGAGAGGCCTCTCTGCTCATCTGCGGGGAGAGTGGGTCAAACCGGCTCTCTGCATGAAGCCTTACTAACCTCTAACACACTGAGGCTATTCACACGCATGGTGGAAAGTGGGCTAAGAGAGCCCAGTCCAGTTTCCCCCATGTGTGTGAACTGGGAGCTGTGCGGCTCCCGGCAGCTAGCCCACCTAATTGCCCCCCATTAAATGAGATTAGTGGATCGAGCCCTCCACTATCCCTGTTTTTTTTAATCGTGAGGGTTTGGGAGCTGTGTGTGTTCCCACTGTTTGGTTGTGTGGAAGCAAGGGTAAGAGGAAAACCTGGACAGAAGTGATTGTGTGGAAGCAAAGTAGGAGGAAAACTTGGGTAGTTTTTCCTCCTCCTTTGCTTCCACACAATCATTTCTACCCAGGTTTTCCTCTTACCTTGCTTCCACACATTTGAAAATTTGGGAGAACACACAGTTACCAAACCCAGGTAGAACACAGGTTTTGATTGTGTGAATGACCTCTGTATACTGTATATTTTTCTGTAGCCATGCAGTCTGGCACCTGGCAGAATACTCTACCCCCAAATAAGCATGTTTCATAGCCCTACCAATGAAACAGAAAATGTGTCAGAGGACTGAGTTGTAGGCAGCTGTCAGAAGAGATTCAGGAATTATGCTAAGTTGTCAGTGCTGAGAGACACACCAGACATACCAGAGACAGGTAGATGGTTGGTGCTCATATAAAGTCTCAGCCCAGACAGGAAGACTTGTATAGCCTTCCCGTTCAGGAGGCCTTATGACTAGTGAGTGTGGACAGGGCCAGTCATAAACTGGAGAAGACTCCTCTGCCAGGGAAGCTGCTTCCAACTGCAGTTCTGATGGCTCAAGGAATGAAGCAGCTACAAACAGAGCTAAGGGGTTCTAATTCTGTCCCCAGCAGCTCCTCCTGACATTAAAGCCCAGAAGGTCATATCTGCAACTGTGTCCTATTGTTGGCTTGGGCAGTCTTGTAAGCCAGCCACACAAGTTACCAGCCTGAATAGGTTTGTATTCACTTGCTAAAAACTTCCACAGAGTTCTGGGCAAGTGGGTGGTGGGGATAGGGGGAGTCACTACTGTTGCAGCAGTAGGATTCCTCCCCCCACACACACCTTTTATGTATTTGACTTTTTAATGCTGTGCCTCCATGAGCAGCTTCAGCACTTGGTTACTCAAGATAATTCTTGGTTTCTCTCTTCAGTTCTTGGTTACAGCACTTGATTACTCAGTACTTTTACCTCTGTGAGAAATGGCAGCTTCAGCATGTTCCCAGGGGCCACCCTCTTCCCCTCTAAAATATCCCAGAAAATGATCCTGTCACATTGTACAGTTATTTTTGGCATATTCTAGAGAAAACCAAACCAAAAAATGGTGATTGACAGGAGTTGGCTGCCGGCAACATTATCAGCTCTTCAAACACTGCTAACGCTGCTGCTGTTCACAAAAATATGGAACAAAAAAAGTTAAAGCCCTGCTGACCACCATTCACCTGGACAAAAATTCCTGGAGTCACTTAGAAATAATTCTTGGCCGTCTATGGCTATAGTTATGATTATAGTTATGCTATGGGTTTGAATTCTAAATGAAGACTTGTTTTGCCACCACCTGACAGCAAACTAAATTGTAGACATCATATCCTTAGATCTAATAACAACTTTTCATATTTGCTGCAGCTAGATGTAAGATGCAGTTCAGCTGAATTATTTAGCTTGAATCGTAAAGTTGTGCATGGAAATTACAGTACAATTGACAAATCTGAAGCTTTGACTTCACAGAACCTGCTGTGTGTGCACACTGTACATAGACTTTAAGTATGTCTAATATAGTGTGTAAATAGGGCTTGGGAGGTCAGATTTAGGTTAAATCTAGTAGCTAAACCAGGACATAAAAGTAGAGCTCATGAGTTGAACAATTGTTTTGGAGACTACGTGAACACCTGTGAGGTTAGGATGTTATTGGTGTCTTCCCCACTAACTCCTCAGAGAAAATCCAAAATACAAAAGAGCTACTCCCTAGGAAGATGTGATAAATAGGCATGGGAGTGTAGACTGTATATGTCCTCCTTTACCAATATGACAAAACTGGCAAAAATACAAAAATAGAAAATTAGTACATTGTCCAAAAGAGTGAAGCATAAACCACATTATAATAAAGCTAAGGAGAAGTAACTTTTTATGGTAAAATATATCTAATTTGCTTTTTCATTTTGTTGTCCAAATCTTCAAGTGAAAACACCACAGCTACAAATCAAAGGAATTGTCACCTTAAAGCATCTTAGCATTCTGATGCTGCTACTACTCTGAAAGGGTGTTTTTTTGTGCTTTCTCCCAAGAATAAAATTATGTGGATATTCAACTACTGTCAACTCAAAAGCCATCTGGTGTAATATAAGTATGGAAACAGCTTCACTAGTAAGCATGACAGGTATGGTTCCCCTGGCATGAAATGAGGATAAAATTGACTGTATTTTAAAAACTTTTATTTACTTCCACCAAGTAAAGTATGATTGTTTATGTGCTTCTTGCTTAAGTGCATATTATGCTGTCATTATTATTTAACAAAATAAGACAAACCTGGTGAAAAAGATATCTCAAAATGCTGAAGTGAAATTTGGGCCAAATTTCCTGCAGAATATGTCATCATTTTCTTTTCTGACGGACAGATGATGCAGACCCCAGCTCAACCATTTAAGAAGGGGATGTGTTGGCATTTCCGGACAAGATGGAGATATGATCACTCACACTTCAGTGAGCTCCAGAGCCTCCTGTTTGATTTTCTTATCCTCAAGTGCCTAATCTTTTCATAACAGTGGAGAATTTCTCATTAAACAGGAAGTCTCATTATTTTTTTTTTTTTCTGTTGGGGGAGTCCTGCTGGTGGATTTTATAATGGCCTAAAAGGGAGGAGGAAAAAAGTTCAGCCTCCCTCTTCCCCACTTTCCTCTCCACCAGAAAAGTTTTCAAAGGAAGGAGACATTATGACATTCCTTAAAAGTAGATCTGCTGATTTAAAATCCCATTTAAAAAATATTACAGCTTCAATTGCTTCCTTTCAAGCCTCTATTGATACCATAAATGCCAGTTTGGGGGTGTTGCAGGGCAGAATCTCTCAATTAGAAGATAAAAGCTATTCCATGGATTCTGCTCTGGGCACATTACAGATGTTTCATAGGAGCCTGCAAGTCAGGGTGTGTACCCTGGAATTAGAGTTTTGTGTCAGAATTTGCATATTTTGGGGATTCCAGAACATCTGGGAAAGACTGACACTATTAATTTAATTAAAGAGTTCCTCCCCACAGTATTCACCTTGCTGGAGGAGTATGTGTTGGAAACTGAAAGAGCTTATCATATACTGTATCTATTCCTCCCTCTTGGGTCAGTGATAACTCCTCGTTCATTCATCATAAAGTTTTAAAAATCTACAATTAAAGAGGATATTTTGAGGCATGCTTGAGAAGGAAGGAGTTTATGTGGGAAAATTCTCAAATCATGTTCTTCCCGGATTTTCCCAAAGAGGTGGCTGACAGATGTCGCTCCTTCCATAATGCTCACATGATGGCTATGGGGGAAAGCAATATCATGTTCACTTCCCAGCAGTGTTTTGCATTTACCATGAGAATAAATCAAGATCCTTCCATGATTCATCAACTGCTGAAAAGTTCCTGTCTACATTGAGCCATGTCGGAGAATGAGTAATTTGTTTAGACTAACTTCTGCTATTTGCCAACATCTGCCAAGGCTTCTTATTTTATTTTCTCTTTTCTTCAAGACCTCTACACTGTATAAGAGATTCCCCATCTCTGACAATTTTTAAAGAGTCAATTGAGACACATTTGTTCACCCAGGCCTTTAATTTGATTAATTTACAGTTTTAATACTTTTAACTTGTTTTAAGTTTTACATTGTTTTTAAAGTTTAAATTTTGTTTTGATTGTGTTTTTATTGTGAACTGCCCAGAGACGTAAGTTTTGGGTGGTCTAGAAATGTGACAAACAAACAAGCAAACAAACAAGATTGCTTTTATGCGGGTGGGGTGGGGGGCTGGAATTTGCTGTGAGCCAAGAATACCACACTAGAACTGGAAATACAAATGGATTTTGTTTGATTATTTTTTTTGTTTTTTCACTTTCTTCTGGGTCTTACTATTAATTATATACCCATCAAGCTGTTTTCATTTATCTCTTCATTCTTAAACATGTTCATTTTTTCATATGAGCCAGTTCAAGTGGTCTGCTTTTGCTGTTTTGGCCTTTCACTGTAATCTTTTAAACAATTGAGCATGGTAGTTGCTATGGTTACATGGAATATCCATGGATTGCACCAGCCCCTGAAAACTCACAAGTTAGGAAAAATGGCTACTGAGGTTGCGTTTTTACAAAGATCCCATATTTTGCCAACTGAGAAATCTCTTTCACAATGGGCATGGGTGGGAAAATTCTGTGCAATTCTATAAGGGTGAGGGGTGTGGCCATTTTAATCCATAAATCCTCTTAATAAGTTCTACTCCTTAGAGACTGTTTCCCCCCCGAATTGTATGAGGCAAAGACATTGGGAAAGTCTTTGGGGGTTGGGGATCTAAGAAACTTTTGGCTTCCAGACTGAAGCAGATAAAACAGCACAACATAACTTCTATTCATGATACTCAAGATAATGTTTATTACCCTGAATTAATAAACCAGCAGTTTTTTGAGTGTTACTCTAGGCTGTATAGTAGTAGCACATTTAATATTGATGCAGAAGTAGATAGCTTCTTGCAACAGGTGCATCTTCCCTATTTAACACAAGATCAAATCAGTCTTTGATCAAATCAGTCTTCTACCTGCACCTCTTTCTCTACAGGAAATAATGAGGCTATTCTCACAATTGGCTAAAATAAGGCTAGGAGAGCCTAGCCTGATTTTAGCAGACCGTGAGGAACACCAGGCTCGCAGGCGAGCCCCGTTGCCTCACAGAGGGTTACCCGCTTAGGATGCCCTCCCCTTAGCCCAGGTTAGTGGAGCAAAAGCTCTGCTAACTGGGGTTTCTGGATTGTGTGTTGCTGCGGCACGGCTCTGTGCCATGGCAACTCATGTGGAGACCCCTGACTGGGAGGCTAAAATGCAGCCTCCCGGCTCGGGGGTCTCTCCAGCATGCTCTGCATGCTTGTGCAGAGCATGCTGGAACTCCCGGGGGCCACATGGCCCCCAAACTCCCAAACCCCCACCAGTTCCGTGACAGAGCCAGCAGTCGTGTGGGCAGCCAATCCAGCCACCCAGGGAGGGCTCCATGATAGTCTGCGGGGAGAGTGGGCTTAGCTTTCTGGAGGTGGGTTTCACCAATTGTGAGACCCACCTCACTGACTACAATTAAATCTTTGAAAACCGGCAGGGCCCCCGGGCTAGATGGATTCTCCATAGAGTTTTACAAGAAATATATTAATTTCCTGGCTCCGATCTTACTGGAAGTCTACAATGATGCTTTTAAAAATAAACACCTCCCTCCTTCTTTTAATGAAGGTTATATAACAGTTATTCTTAAGCCCAGTAAATAATCTGAATTATGCACTAGCTATAGACCTATCTCTTTGTTAAACATTGCTACTAAGATATTGTCAGCAGCATTGGCACTTAGGGTGCAGACTGTGCTTCCTACCATTATTCATCCTGTTCAGACCAGATTTATATCTGGCCACCAAGGATCATGCAACACCAGATTGTTGATTGATGTATTAGCTGTATCCTCAGAGAAGCAAGACCCGGCCGCTATAATTTCTTTAGATGTGGAGAAGGCATTTGATATGGTCCATCTGGGGTTCATGAAACATGTTTTGATCAAATTTGGATTTCCCCCAAGTTTTTTTAACTTGGGCTACTATACTATACTGGTCTCCCTACTCATGAGTTATCACCAATGGTTTATTATCCCCCTTAATTAGGCTAGAATGGGGCACACACCAGGGATATATTAGGACAATACAAAGTGTATTTCACTTGGTTGGACTGAGCACAAGTTGATTTTATACACAGATGATATATGTTTTATTGATAAAACAGAAACCTTTATTCCATGTCTATTGGACACCTCAGAGCGTGTTTCATAAGGGATGGTTCCAGACTGCTAGGTGTTGGAGGTGTAATTTGTCCAAGTGAACACTTATGCATATGGTTTGGTTCTGTCCAGTTATAGCACCATTTTGATTTGAAATTCATAAGGTAGTTAATATGACATTGCTGTTATCAGTGTCCGTTAAGGATGTTCATGTTTTGTTGAGGTATATCCCCAGCATATGGAATTTAGTACTACATCAAGAACTGTGGATTCTTTGTGCTTGGGGTACTCCAAAAGGATTATAATACATCACTGGAAGTACAAATTTACTCCTTAATTACAACTTTGGGTTACTGAGACGTGTTCTTTTTCAGCATTCAAACTGTTCCCTGCCCCCATCGGCAAGGTAAAGAAGAGGAATTCTTAGCAATTTGGTTGAACTTTAATGAATTTGTTTATGCTTTGAAATATAAGTCAAATATCTTTGAAGAAGGTTGTTTAACACACACCCCCCCCAGTTGCTGGTGTCCTATTATGTGAAGCTGTGTTAAGGGTTTTTTTGTTTTTCATTCTTTCTTTTCTTTTCAGTTATATTTACATATATCGTTATCATCCTTGATTATGTCTATATATTGTAAGCTTATTGCAATAAAGGAAAAAGGAAAATAGAAAAAGAAGGGGATGTGTTGAGTGTGGGGATGTGTTATCACCGTGTCTTCTGAGGACATCCCAATGCCCTTCCAGCATGTCCCTTTATAGCTATTGATCCAAATGGCACTACTACTACTACTACATCATCATCATCATCATACAACACGTGCTCCAAATACTAGGTATTTGGAACATGTGCAGAGGGGCAATTAAAATGAACAGCTGCTCCCCCCCAAACACACACACACACACACACACACACACAAGGATGTCTGCAGAGACCATTGTGATGGGTGTGCTCTTGGCACATTCTTATTTAATTGCATGAGCAGGCAACTCTATTGTCCAAACATAAATAACCATATTTGGATCATAATGTGATAAATAAGACACACAATCTACTTCAAATTGCAACTGCTACCATGCAGTTAAAAAACTGTGGAAAAATTATTTTAACCAAGGAAGACCTTTCTGATATTTTTTAATATTTGTACAGCATCCTGTAGTGTTTTCAAATGGATGTACATGGATTATCCAAATTTATTCTCACAACAGTCCTGCAAAGTAGCTTAGATTGAGGGACGTAGGGACATAGGAAGCTGCCATATACTGGTTCAGACCATTGGTCCATCTAGCTCAGTTTTGTCTATACAGACTGGCAGTGGATTCTCCAAGGCTGCAGGCAGTAGTCTCTCTCAGCCCTATCTGGAGATGTTAGGGAGAGAACTTGGAACTTTCTGCAGGCAAGCATGCAGATGCTCTTCCCAGAGTGGCCCCATCCCCTAAGGAGAAAAACTTATAGTGCTCACACATGTAGTCTCCCATTCAAATGAAACCAGGGCAAACCCTGCTTAGCAAAGGGGAAAATTCATGCTTGCTACCACAGGACCAGATCTCCTCCAAGAAGAAGAGGAGAGCTGGTCTCCAAGCCTTGTTCAGACTGTTCCTCTGTGTGTAGACTGAACACATGGAGGTGATAGAAAGATAATGCTTACTAGACCTGCCCTGACCTCTTTGTGCCTGTTGACTCCATCTAGACCTCCACATATTCAGTGCAGGGTCTCAGCTGTTTATGCATAGAAGCCTCTTTCAATTTTTCCGTGGGATACACAGCAGACGGTGTGTGTCTGTGGTGGGGTGAGGTCAGCGGGTACGAGGTACTTATGGAGGTACTTATTGTGCTGGGTCAGAACTCAGGAGATGATATTGATCTGCTGGTTCTTGATTGGTTCTGCTACCACCAGAAGGAACGGGTATACAGTCTGGGGGTGCTTCTGGACCCAAACCTCTCCCTGGTGTTGGGGCAGTGGCCAGAGGTGCTTTTTATCAGCTTTGGAAGATATGCCAGCTGCATCCATTTCTTGAGATGAATGACCTCAAAATGGTGGTACATGTGCTGGTAACCTCTAGGCTAGATTACTGCAATGTGCTCTATGTGGGGCTGCCTTTGTACGTAGTCTGAAAACTGCAGTTGGTCGAGAATGCAGTGGCCAGGTTGGTCTCTGGATCATCTAGGAGAGACCATATCACTCCTGTGTTGAAAGAGTTACACTGGCTGCCAATAAGTTTCCGGGCAAAATACAAGGTTCTGGTTATTACCTATAAAGCCCTAAAGAACTTACATTCTGGGTATTTAAGACAACGGGGCGATTCTGACGATCAGCAAAAACCGGGCTAGCTTCCGCTAGCCCAATTTTTGCTGATCGTCAGAACCACCGGGCTCGTAGCCGAGCCCGGTGGTTCTGGAGCGGCAATCCCGCTCTGGAACCCCTGCTAAAAAGCAGGTTTGCGGAGCGAGCACTCCAGCAAACCTGCTTTTTAGGCTCGTGAGTGGCCATGGTGCGGCTTCACGCCATGCCTATTCATGAGTAGACCTCTGGCCGGGAGGCGAAAAGCCGCCTCCTGGCTAGGGGGTCTCCCCAGTATGCCCTGAACGCTCACGCAGGGCATACTGGGGCTTGCAGGGGCCGCGTGGTCCCTGCTCCCCCACCCCCTGCCGGCTCTGTCACGGAGCTGGCCATTGTGTGGGCGGCTGATCTGGCCACCCAGGGCTCCCTGCCCGCTCGTGAGCGGGGAGAGCGGGCTTAGCCCGCTCTTCCTGCTCACTTCCCAAAACCAGGTCTCACAGATCGTGAGACCCGGTCTAACGTCTCCTTCACCATGAGCCCCACTGCCTGTTGAGATCATCTAGAGAGGTTCACCTGCAGTTGCTGCCAACTCGCTTGGTGGCTACTTGGGAACGGGCCTTCTCCATTGCTGCCCCTGGATGTTGGAGTGTTCTGCCTCTTGAAATAAGAGCCTCCCCAACTCTGGCAACTTTTAAAAAGTTGCTGAAGACACATCTATTCACCCAGGCTTTTAATTAGATTCACGGTTTAAGTTTTTAATACTGGTTTTAAATGATTTTAATGTTAATGTTTTAAATGTTTAAATGATTTTAATTGTTTAATTGATTTAGTTTTTATTTTAACTGTTAATTGATTTTAATTGTTTTTATTTGTTGCAAACCACCCTGAGCCATTTTTGGAGGGGCAGTATATAAATCAAATAAATAAATAAAATGATCCTCCCCTGCATGCATTCAGTCTATACATAGTAGAAAGATCTGAATGGCACTCAGTAATTTGCCCAAGGCCACCTGAAGAATGTCATGGTTGAGCAGGTATCTAGATTCCTGTGTGCCTGGCTGCAACTCATACTTTGAAAGCCACTCGTCTAAGCCACTACATGGCACTGGGTCATTTATCATATGCTTTTAAGCCTGATGTTTTTATTTCTAATTCATTTTATGTTTTGTTTTGCCTGCTCGTGGCATATTTGCCTAGTGGATTGCAATTTCAAGCAGGCTGCTTTCCGAGAGCAATGCCAAACAATCAATATAACAGCAATAAACCAGATATGTCTCAGTTCTAGAGAATTAATTCACACAGAGTACTAGGGAGTTTCTTAGTACATTACACAAAGTTTATGGAGTCACATTTAAGATTAATTTGTAAAGGAGTGGGAGGAGAAGCATCGAAGAGGAGAAATGGTTTGCTTTGTTTTATTTGAATACCTGGGATAGAGGGTGGGAAAGAGCCTGAAACTGTAGCTGCTCTGCCAAGGGAGCAGTTTATTGGATCAGATATATGATTCCAAGCACTATTATGAGATGACATCTTATCCTTTCTTTTCATGCTGTAAACCAGCCATTATTGTCTAGTTCCTGTGCAACTTAGCTGAACAGCCGTTACTGAGAGAAGCTCAAATTTAACAGGGCAAAACAGGCAAGTGAGGCCTTGAAGCTATTCCCACAATCAGTAGAAAGTGGGCTAAGGGAGCCTAGCCCGCTTTCTACTGATCATGGGAACCACCAGGCTCATGGGTGAGCCCGGTGGTTCCAAGGCGGCTAGCCCGCCTAATGCCCCCTCTTTGCTTGTGTGCTGCCATGGCATGTGGCAACACACAAGTGGACCCCTGCAGCCGGCCTCAGGGGTCTCTCCAGAATCTTGGAACTTCTGGGGGGTCCATGCAGCCCCCGATCCCTGCATCCCCAACGGCTCCATGACGGAGCCGGTAGTCGTGTGGGCAGCTGATCTGGCTGCCCAGGACTGCAGGCATGATCATTTGTGGGGAGAGCCTGGTAAGGCGCTTCACGTGATATGTGTGAAGTCCCTCCTTTTCTACGTAAAACACCACCTCATGTGGCATTTTTTTTTTATTGTACTATACTACTTTAGACTTCATCTTGGAGATTGCATGATGTAACACTTTCCTATATTTAAAACAAACCACCACCACTCTGTACACACTCAACCAGTGGGGCTGACCTCAAAGTGGGGATATTTTCATGAATATTTTTGGGCAGCGTTAAGTGCCCCTCTTTTCTGTGACTTTTGTAATGACTGTTGTAATTTAAAGATACTCCCTAACAGGGAACATTGGGATGGACATATAGAAATTAGAAATATATATAGAAATAGAAATATAGAGAGACAGTGCCTGAGACAGAGCAGCAGGGAAGGTGGAGCCAGTTCCAGTTATAAGCTGTTTGTACAAGCTGTACTCGGCTCAATATTATTCATTCTGTAGTAAAGAAGGATTCTTTCTTGTTGAAGTGCCTGTCTTTGAATAGAAGCCAAAATATTACAAATTAGTTGGGCAATTTTTATCAAAAATGTGTGTGGGAGAAGATAGTCTGCTTGGAGTGAGGGTAATGCTCCCTAAATTATCTTTGTTTGCCTTGACTGATATCAGCATGAAGCCAAGTCTGATTGCACAGCTGGCCCATCCATGAGGCTAACTAAGGCATTTACCTCAGGTGGTGGATCAGTGTGTGTGGCCTGCATCTGGCCCTGTCCACATGCACTAGGGGTGGCATGGTTCAGTTTGAATTTGAACTGAATTTAGCTCAAACTGAACGTCCAACAGCTGGGCCGAAAAATCATCTTGAACCAGTACAGTTCACAATCAAACTGCTTTAACCATGGTTTGCAATGGACCAGTCCACTTCGCAATCAAACCAGTCCATGCACACCCCTAACCTGAACCCCTCTTTATCCAGAAGCACTGTCAACCTCCTATTCTTCTTCTTGATACTGAAATTTTAAAAAGAAGGGAAAGGAGTGAAAAAGGAGAACATCTGAGAAATCAAAACAGAAGGACGTTTGGCAGATCCATAAAAACTATTAAAGAGTTCCGCAGCCACATACTGGAGGAGAGCTCTACTCTTCTCCCTGGCATCTAATTTGCTATGTGTAAGGTCATGTTCCTGTAGAGAACATTCAAATATGCAGTCCATGCCTGCAGTACAAAGTGATGGTTCTCATCAATCGTTTTCCTGCCCATTTAAAAACTGTATATGTAATATATGGTTTCAAAATGCATTTACCTAAGGTCTGAGAATACTTCTTGTAAATTTGACTACAAGATGGCAGATGATATTGAATGATCAGACATAAAAGACCTCTGGATTTGATGCTTCAGTTTAAAGCTATTAACACTTGCATATTCACGTGCTAAATGCTAAAATACTGTTTTGTGGCTTTAAAATCCATTTATTGAAAGTTTGCATTGAAGAGGAAAGGGCTTCTAGTTACAAATATTAAATTTATTAAATACTATCTTCCATTCTGGTTATAAAGGGTTGCCAGAAGCCCCTGTCTGCATTGGACTCTGTTTTATTTGTAGGATTGCAAAAGTCGAAAGTTCATTTCTGACATAATCTTTTGTAATTTAATCTATGTGGAATGTGGTAATGGAATATGAAGTCATTACTCAATGGTGCCAAATCTGAATCTCTGATTGAACAAGTTACTCAAGAGGGTAGGAGAACATTTTGGCTGCATTTGCATGTAATATGAAACTGGAGGTGAAGGGTCCTCTGGTTTAAAAATCTGTATGTCCAAATGCGGGCAACTGCAAGTTGCAGGAAGAGCATCTCAAACTCAAGGAGCTCTGGGAAATGTAGATATCAGGCAGTAGGGATGTGCACAAAGTTTCTTCGGCACTGGCAGGGGTAGTCCTTTAAGGGCGGGGGAGGGTGCACTCACCCCTCCCACCACATATCCCCTGCTGACGCTCTGTTACTTTTAAGCCCCTCTGGGCAGCAGCGTTCCTCCCTGCTGCCCCGTTTTCATCCTCGGCCGGAAGCAGCAAGCATGCGTGTGCCCATCGCATGTGCGCACATGCATGCATAGCGAGCAGGCACGTGCAATGGGCGCACGTGCACTTGCTTCTTCTGGCTGAGGATGAAAACGGGGAGGCAGGGAGGAACGCTGCTGCCCCGAGGGGCTTAAAAGTAACGGAGCTCCGGCAGGGGATATGCAGCAGGAGGGGTGAGTGCACCTTCCCCCACCCTTAAAGGACTACCCCCGCCGGTGCCGAAGCACTGAAACGGCCCCCGGAGCTGAAACATTTCGGAGGCCTTCATAATGGCTTCCGAAACGTTTCGGGCACAAGCCTATCAGGCAGTATAAAAATATAATAAACAAACAAACAAATGTAGTTCTCCAGGGCTTGTGAGTCCAATAAGACCTGCTAGATTTTTGGAAGAATGGCAAGGTAGGGTGGGAAGGAAGGAAGAAACATGGATCCCAGTTGAGCCCCTGCTAACTGGGCAAAGAGGCATCTTTTAAATGTGGTGATTCTCTTTATTTAGTAGGCAACCACTCCTCCTGTACTAGGTGTGCTCCCTTGCGCCCGGATGATTCCCCGTGCGCCCAGGCAGTGGGGAGGGTTGGGGGCCAGGATGTCATCCTGGCCCCCAGAAATACCATGATGCACCACATGAGGGCACAGTGCATCATGGAGATCCCCCTTCCCTCTCTGGGATCCCCAAAGTCTGGCAGCCACGGTTGCAAGCAGCCGCAGCTGCCAGACAATTAAACAAAATAGATTAAAGGGTGACTACTTAGGCAGGTTTGCCGCTGTGGTGCCGCTGGGATCGGCCCAATCCTGGCGGTTCACACACACATGCAAAAGTGGGCTGGGCTCCCTTAGCCCAATTTTGCATGCTTGTGTGAATAGCCTCATCGGATGGCAGGCATCAGAGGTGGGTAAAATTTGAATTTGAGCCTAGAACCAAATCTTAAAGGGTCTTGACTCTCCTTGTATTGGGCCGAAGCTTTTTGAACTAGAGGGCTTTCCATTTCAAGCTCCTCCAGGTTGATCTTCCCCTCATCACTAATTTTATAAGTCACTTTGGGACTCCAAGCTGGGGAAAGGGGGGGTGTCAAGTTTATAAATAAACTAGCTGGCCTGGGCGCAAAGCATCTACAGTACATCCTTACTTTAGGCCAGTCATTTTCTCCTGCTCGTCCGCCTGTCAGCCGACTCTGACCGGCCGGCTGCCTGCTCCTCGAGTCAGCCGGTGCTGCTCCACCAGCCAGCCACCTCCTCCCACTGGCTCAGGTCCTCTGGCTGGCCGCCTCCTCCTGCCGGCCCATTCTCTCCCACTCGCCTGCCTCCTCCTCGAGTCGGCTGGCATGGCTCCGCCAGCCGGCTTCCTCCTCTTGCCAGCCGCTTCTGCTGGCCAGCCAATTCTGTTTGCTGGCACGGCTCCGCCAGCCGCCTCCTCCTGCCGGCCGGAGGGCCTCCTCCTCCTGCTGCACATGTGGCTCCACTGCCCGCCCAAAGTTCTTAATGCCTGCGTCTGTCAGGAACTCTCACGAGGGTTCCACCACTCTCGCGAGAGGTCCGCCATGTATCCCCACGGACCAGCACATCTATGAAAAATATATATAGAGAGAGAAGATAAAGAGGACTATTTCCTCAGTAGTTGATTGGTAGTCCTGTATTTCTTGTGCCTCCGATCTAAAATATCAACTATTCAATGTAGGCAGAATGAATACTTTCATTCTTTATTCATGCAGAATTTAACTGCACATACATATATAAATAGGTAGCTTATTATGTAGAACACAGTTTCACTTAAACAGTTGCAAAGATGCCTTCAGTACATTCATTCTTATATGAATATAGAGAAATACAAAAGAATGGGGCTACATTACTGCCTATTTCTAGAAAAATCCCCAAATTCCACACCAGGATCTGTCATGTACTGATAAGAAATGTGTACGTTTCCCTGGCTTGACTGAATCGATACCACAGCAAGCTCACTGAAATTCTAGCTTCAGTCAAGCACACAGAATTGCTGCAGCAGTATATTGCTTTAAGTTGTATTTGGAAAAGAACTGTTTTTGGAACCACCAGAAAGTTCAGCATATCCTTTTCTAGAAATGCCATTTCGTTCAGTAGTGAAACTGAGGATCCCCGCCACCCGCTCTTGTTATATTTGTGGTGTAACAGCCACTCAGGGCTGGCACAAGGTTGTGTGGACCCTGGAGCAAAGCCCTGCACTGAACCCCTGATGGTAAGCTGGGCCCCCATGGTGCACATATTCTTCCTTGCTTTGGTTCCTGGGAAAACATGATGGATATTTCTCCATCAGTGCCACTGGCTGCAGCTAGAGTTGTGACATGTCAGTGTTACAAGATGCCTTGCCATAATGATGTACATCAGGGAGCAGGGTCTCTGGGAAATCTAAAATGGACCACCCTAGCTGTTGGCAGTGGCACTGAAGAGTTAACATCTTCTGCTGCCGCTGCTGCCCACCACTCCACAGTAAACCATTAGGCCCTGGCAAACATACCAGGCAGTGCTGGGCAGCAGTGATATTCTTTCAGCAACAGCACCATTTTAGATTTCTCAGATGCCATGACATCCTGATATACACCAAGGGGTGCGCATGCAAAATCTAAATTGGCACCACTGCTGGAGTAGCTACTGCTTCTGCTGCAGTGCTCACCATCATCAAATAAGTTTATTAGAGCCCAATGAGGGGGCTTACCAAGTAGTGGTAGAGGGCAGCAGTGGATGCTTCTTCTTCAATGGTGGTACCACTGTCATGCCAGAGATGTTGGGTTGGCTTCTCCTGCCCTCTTGAGGAAATCATTGGCATATGGGGAATGCAGGAGGAGGCCATGAGGAAGTGACTCTTCACCAAGAGAACCATGGGCTGCCACTGTTGCCAAGCAAAGGTGGGCACCAGACCTCCCAGAGTTTGCTGGGTGGGCACTCTTGATGGGCATGTGTCCTCAGGCTGGTGTGTAGTCTGATCACCCCCTAGAGCCACTTGACACCTCCTTCCCACATTTACGGATGTGCGAAATGTTTTGGATACAGAATGATTTGTACCTGAATCTACCTGTTCCAGGCAATTTGTGCACAAAACAAATCACTCCTCTGCAAGCCTGGCAAGATTCAGCTCCAAAACAAATCACCTGAATTTTGGAGCTGAATGTTTTGTTGTTTTGGACCTCCATTTTGTGGCGATCTCCGTGTAGTCTCTATTTTGTGTTTTGCCATCTGTTTGAATTTCCTGCCCTTCCAAGCTTCAGATCGGTGAACGAAAGCATGTACTGATCTGCTGATGATTCCCTTCTGGTTCCAGATTGGCTCTTTTGGCTCTTGCCATTGCAGACTGACCCCACGTTGGCCAGGGGAAGGGTCGAAGAAGGGGCATGGGTGGGAGGGAGTTCAAGGAGAGGTTTTCAATTAGATTTAAAGAGGCAGCAGCCACCATTCTGCCTTTCTGCCTCGTGGGAGGAGGGAGAGAGAGCTTTGCTTTGCCTTGCCTATTGCCTTCTGCCTTGCCAGCCTGAGCCCAGTCTGCCTTGCCACCCAGACTGCCTGCCACTGCTGTGTGCCAGCCTGGAATGCATTCTCTGCTGCTTTGCCTTTTTGTTCCTGCTGATTCAAGAAAATAAAGTTCTTTTTTCACCCTCTTTCTGCTGCTAAGAGAACCACTGCCTACCTGTGCCTGCTGTCTTTGCCAGGCAGCCACCAGCCCCAGAGCCCCCGTGGCCACTGGCCACCTGGCCAGCCACCACCACTCCCTGATTTTCCAGGCTTTTGCCCCAGATGCCCCACCCCCCCACAACTGGACACACAACGTGGGTGAAGCCCTAGACTGAATGAGTACCCATTACACACACACACACACACACAAACACACACACACACGTCTCTGGAATTGTGTATTCTTGGGGTTTCTTTTCCTGTTTGGAGGGAGGTTTTGGGTTGCAATCGAATTTAAAAATTTGTGTGTTGTTTGGTTTAGTAGTTGTTTCTGAATCCACTCTCATTTGCTACCAGGGAATCTACTCTCAGAACACCTCAGAAACAACAAAACCCAGTACCCCATGGGCTTGTGTGTATGGGTATGGTTGGCACCCTATGTGCACTACTTGCTCTGGGCCACCACTTGCTCTGGGCCACCTCGGTGTCCCCCAAGTGGAGTTATGGGGCTGCTGAAATCCCCATTATTCCCTGTGGGGGGAAAGCTTAAAGATGTGCATACTTCAAAAATTCTTTTAAAATCACCTCTTTGCCCAATTTCTTTGAAACTTGGGTGGTAGCCTCCACCCATTGGGCACTACCACCCACCCCACTCTTTTGGCCCCAGGACACTTTTCAAAATCCGAATCGATTTGGACTCAGATTCAGAAAATGCGGGCCCAAATCGAGTCTGGGGTGATTTGGGGGGTGGGGGGTCAGATTCAGATCCAAAACAAATCAGGGGTGTTTCAATTCAGGTACAAATCAAAACAAAAAATCAATTCATGCAAACCCCTACCCATATTGCTCAGCTGACATGAAAAGACTTGGGAAGAAGCTTGTACTGTGGCTGCTCCTGCTGTCAGCATTGGCCTATTTCCTGGGAGAGGCAGTGCCATCATTGTGGGCAAGGGAGGCTCCAGAGGGAGCGAGGGGAGGCAAGTGCCCCTCCCAGCCCCCTTTTATGTTTCAGAAATTTAATATGTGGGACATAGCTAGCCCCTATAAATGCAATATGCGCCTTCTGTGCCACCCATGCCTTGATTTTTCTTTCTAGTGCTACTTCCATAGAAAAAGACCTTTTCATGTTAACCAAGTAGTGTGTGGGGAGGAACCCTAACTGCTCTGCAGATACAGTAAGAAAGCAGCCAAAGAGGTGTCTTCTTAATACACTTTAGTGGGTGAGGCTGTCCTCATGTGCCGTGGAAACTGGGCTATGGGAGCCCAGGCCGGTTTCCACGGTGTGTGAGAACTTCTGGGAGCCATGCAGGTTTGGCAGAGGGAGCGGGCCCGTTCTCCCCACACACGAGCACTCCACCCTCCCTGGGCAGCTGGATCGGCTGCCCATACGGTTACCGGCTACATCTTGAAGCCGGTTGGGGCAGTGGGGATCGGGGGCTGCCTGGAGCCAGGCAATGGTGGTACATGATCACCCAAATGGGGTTAGTTAAGTGCTCGCTCCACTAACCTCATTTTACGGGAGAGGTATTCAGATGGGGCAAGCCCGGGGATTCTCACAACTTCTGGAAAGAGGGCTGGGCTCCCTTAGCCCGGTTTCCAGTGGTCGTGAGAATAGCCTCACAACCTTATTAAGCATCTTCCCCCATCCCCACATAGAAGGCTATCCCTCCTGTCCATTATGTTTGGACTCTTTATTAAGCTGTAACCCTTAGTGATGTGCGGTTCGGTCCGGATCCGGACCGGTTCGTCCCGAACCGGTCCGGATCCGGCGGTTCGATCCCGGACCGAATCGGGCCCTTCTGGGACCGATCCGGACCGAATCCGAGTCGGTTCGGCTCCGAACTGGCTCGGGTTTCCCGAACCGGTTCGGGAGTTCGATTGAGTCTCTGGAGTCAGTGGAGTGTCCCTTTAAAGTTTGAAGTGTGTCCTCCATTTTGTGGCTCATTCCTGAAACTTTTGCTCCTAGCATCCATTTTGTGATGCTATTTTCAGGCATTGTATTGGCTGCGCTATTGATCCTTTGATTGGCCAGAATGAGTCCTTTGGTCTGGTAGGCTGCTTGGCTGTTGCACTGTTGAGAGCTGGCACCCTGTTGGCCGTGGGGGGAGTGCAAAGGTGGGGGCTCCCAAAGGAGGGAATTTCAAACCTATATAAACCCAAGCCTCTTCTCTGGAAACTTCTCTTGGCTGCAGTTGTGGGATCATCTCTGAGACCTTGCTTGCTCTTTTGCTGCTGGTGTCTGCTGTGAGTCCCTGCTGACTGTGTGTCACATTAGTGTGTGTCTGTCTCTCTGCTCTCTCTGTGTGTTGTTGTGTGCCACCTTGTCCATCTGCCCTCTGTCTGTCTCTGTCCAAACCTCCTTAATACTTTCCCCTCAACTTTTTCCAACTTTTCCTGTTGTGTTTTCTGTTCTCTTCACCCTTTCTCTCTCAACCCTTCTCCCAAAGTTTTGGCTTTCCCTCCTCCCCCCCCCCCATCTTCTGCATTGCTTTCCTGTTTTTGTGCCTTGCCTGCCTTTTGTTCCACTTTTTGAGTTTCATTCAATTATTGCTTCTGTGTAAATTTATATATTTGCTGATTTTGGTTTTTAATTAATAACTTCTGCTATTGTTATTGCTGGCTGCCTGTCTGAGTTGTGTTTCTGAGGATTTAGTTTATATTATTGCTGCAATTTGATTCCTTGTGTTCTGATTTTGATTGTTAATTTGTTCCCCTCTGGCCCTGCTCCTAGCTTCCCCCCTCCCTCCCACCCAGATAAGATTGTTTCCCTCCTGTGCTGCTGCCTGTTGAGCCTTGCATTCTTTGGATTTCTTTGTGGAATTAGGTTCTGGTTTTGGTTTTGCTCCCTGTGTGTGTCCCACCCACTCCCCCAGTCCCTCCCCCTGGTAGTTGTTACCCCCCCCCCCCCGCCCTGAGACTTTCTGGCTGCCCTTTGGTTTCCTTTTTTTTACTTTGTGTATAGATTGTTCTGATTCAAATTTGATTGTTCCCCTGTGTGGTCCTGCTCCTAGCTTCCCCCCTCCCTCCCCTCCAGAAACCCACTCCCCCCACTGCCACCTCCTCCTCCTCCACTCCTGCCCTGCCTGCCCCCTCCCACCCAGATTGAGTGTTGTTCCCCATCCTCCCTGGTGCTGCTGCTGCTGCCTGTTGAGTCCTGTCTTAGTTACTTTGGTTTTTTGTGTGAAATCAATTAGCTTCTTTTGGTTCTGGTTTTGCTGTGTGTGTGTCCCATTCCTCCCTGCTGGTTGTTGTTGGTTCCTCTCCCCCCCCCCCCCGCCCCAGACTTTCTGCCCATTGTTCCCAGGTGGGTTTTTTTTTGGACTTTTTTTCATATTGTTTGGTTTGCTTTGATTGATTCATTGATTGTTCCCCTCTCTGTGTGGCCCTCTGCTCCCAGCTTCCCCCCTCCCTCCCCTCCAGAAACCCACTCCCCCCACTGCCACCTCCTCCTCCTCCACTCCTGCCCTGCCTGCCCCCTCCCACCCAGATTCATCCCCCTTGACGCATACTAATCCCCCCAAAACACACCCTGCCCTCTGGTCTCTCCCCCTCTTGCCCCCCGACTCCCCGCTACATACCCCAGACCCCCTGAAACACACTCCACCCCCCAAACACCCTCTGTTGGTCTCTCCCCCTCTTGCCCCCCGACTCCCTGCTACATACCCCAGACCCCCTGAAACACACTCCACCCCCCAAACACCCTCTGTTGGTCTCTCCCCCTCTTGCCCCCGACTCCCCGCTACATACCCCAGACCCCCTGAAACACACTCCACCCCCCAAACACCCTCTGTTGGTCTCTCCCCCTCTTGCCCCCCTGACTCCCCGCTGCATACCCCAGACCCCCTGAAACACACTCCACCCCCCAAACACCCTCTGTTGGTCTCTCCCCCTCTTGCCCCCCTGACTCCCCGCAACATACCCCAGACCCCCTGAAACACACTCCACCCCCCAAACACCCTCTGTTGGTCTCTCCCCCTCTTGCCCCCCTGACTCCCCGCTACATACCCCAGACCCCTGAAACACACTCCACCTCCCAAACACCCTCTGGTCTCTCCCCCTCTTGCCCCCCGACTCCCCGCTACATACCCCAGACCCCCTGAAACACACTCCACCTCCCAAACACCCTCTGGTCTCTCCCCCTCTTGCCCCCCGACTCCCCGCTACATACCCCAGACCCCCTGAAACACACTCCACCTCCCAAACACCCTCTGGTCTCCCCCCCTCTTGCCCCCCGACTCCCCGCTACATACCCCAGACCCCCTGAAACACACTCCACCCCCCCAAACACCCTCTGTTGGTCTCTCCCCCTCTTGGGACCGTCACCGCTGCTGCTGCTGTCCTCCTCCCACACCCGAATCCCCCTCCCTGCTGCTACATTACAGCTCCTCCTCTCTTCTTCCTCTCTCTCTCTCTCCTCATCCCTTCACTTCTTCTTCCTCCCACAGCTGCAGCCACACAGTATCCTACCTCCGACCTCACCTGGAGGTCCCCGCCATCGGTTATTTTTCTTTTGAAAGTTGTTTTATTTCATTTGTCTCTGCTTGGGGGTGAGTTGAGCAACAACACATAAATAGTGTGGTCTCCTCACTTCTGCCCCTCCATCATTGAACTACCCCGGTTGCCTGTGCCTCGTGCGGCCGCCCTGTTGTGTCCCAGCCCAGGGGGTTGGCTGTTGGCGGCGCATCCGTGACCAGCAGTGAGCGGCAGGAGAAGGACCGGAAGAAGAGGGGTTAGTGCGTGTGCAATTGTGCACCTTTTGTTGCCCCCTTTCTCTCCCTAGCTGGCGGTTTTAAATAGGGACACCCCTATCTTGAAATGCATTTGGGTGTGGGGAGGAGGGAGAGGAGATGTACCGTTGCAACTTGTGTCTTCATGCCCAATAAAGAAATTGCTGCTGCTGTGTGTTGCGTTGCATTGCATGCGTCTTGCAGGTGGTTTTTGAACAGGTGCCTTCTTCCAGAGTGTTTCCTTGCCTCTGGGGCAGTCTGAGTGGGGTCAGGGGATCGGATGCTGCCACTACATGCTGGGCCAATGCCATGCCAGAGTGCTTCCTTGCCTCTGGGGCAGTCTGAGTGGGGTCCTGGGTTCTGATGCTGCCACTACATGCTGGGCCAATACACACATATGATGATGATGTTCAATCCATGATGCTGCCATCAAGTGTTTGCTGCTGCTTGCTTGCCATGGCATTGGGCGGGCAGAGTCACAGAGTGGGTGGGTTCAACCTCTGTTTAGGTGTGACTGGGTTCTGGTTTTGGTTGTGTGCAATTTAGAGTCACTAAATAGGCTGCATTGAGTTTGATGCTCCCCCCACAGGAGCATTACTTGAGAACCACCCCCCAGAACCCACACTTTGTGTTCCAGTTCACTAAATAAGGCTTTCCTCCTTTGATCTGCAGGTTCCCAAGCGTTGACTGCGTCCCTCCCCCACCCCCGGTAGGTGCTGTGCCCTCCCCCCATCCACTCTCCCCCCCAAAAAACTTAAAAACTTGCCACCCACACCACAACTACTCCACCCAACTGCCCGTGCCACCCACACCAGGGGTCCACCCTTTAACCCCCTATTTTTTAAAAAAAACCCTCCCAGACCCATCTCCCCAATTGGCTTGGTTGACTCCCGAGTCCCAAATTCTAAAAGGACACCCTCCCCCTCACTTCAATTGGCTTCCCCCCCATCAAAAAGTCTTCCTTTCCCCCCCCCAATTGGCTTCCTTTTTTAAAAACAAACTCCCCCCCCCCCCGCCGTCTCCAAATCAGCTGCCTTTTTTTTGGCCCCTAAGCCCCTCCAAATTATTTTTTTGACCCTGTCTCTGGCCTTCCTCCTAAAGTCTCCCTCCTTCTGACCTAGCAGCATGTCTGAGCGCCGTGTGGCGGGCAGGGCTCGCTCAAGGCTGGCAGGCAGAGGTGGGAGAGGCCAGGTGCGGGGTGCGCCTGCGGCACGGGGAGGGAGAGGACGCGGGGAGCCTGAGGACACCCCAGTTCTCCCCATTGGAGAATTCTTTGCTCCGGCCCCATCTTTGGTGCGCAGGATTCAGTTCCCCACGCCTGCTGCCGCCAATCGCGGCAGAGGCAGAGGCACCGTTAGGGCTGTGGCGGGTCCCTCCTCGCCGGCGGCACCAGGTGCTGCTGAGCTACCGCCAGTTGTTGAGGTGGAGGAGACTGTGGAGTTGGAAGAGCAGGTAGAGGGCGGTGAGGACCGTGCGGCTGGCAGCGATGCAGCCAGGTTCTCCCTCCCTCTGGGGCCCCTTCCCCCTATCCTTTCGCCGCTCAGTGGGGCCCCCCCTCGTGAAGCCCGACACTCTGGTGGGGAGCGGTCTGGCGAGGTGGTGGAGGAGAGGCCTGCCTCTCCGATGCCAGTTGAGCCGGGCCCTTCCTCCGCTGTGGAGGGCGGAAGGGGCGGGTTGGGTGGCAGCAGTGGGCAGGCAGCGGCGGCCGCCCCCCCCCCCCTAGGACTGCAGCCACCCTGCGAGAAACGGCCTAGGACGGCGCCCAGGGCGCAGGAGGCCAAGGGCAGTGGTGCATGGGTGCATTTTGAGGTCCCTCAAGATGACCCATTCCACGCCCGCTGTGTCCACTGCAGGAAGCTTGTCAGCCATGGAAGGGACCCTGCGCACCTGGGTACGACGCCTATGTGGAGACACCTAGAGCGTCACCACCCAGGTCTCAGGGGACAGGCTGGCAGCGCTAGTGCGCCTTGTGCATCTGCCACTAGGGCGGGCAGCGGCAGTGTGCCAGCCAGCAGGCAGGCTACACTGCCCGTCCAGCGGTGGACGCAGTCCTCGGGCAGCCAGCGTATTGTTCGCGTGGACCATCATCACCTCACCCGCCTCATAGGGGAGATGATTTCCACCGATGACCAGCCGTTTCAGGTGGTCGAGAACAACGGCTTCCGCCGGATTCTCCAATACCTGGCTCCCGAATACGTCATCCCCTCAAGGACGACGTTCAGCCGGAACGTGGTCCCCTCCCTGTACCGCCAGTGCAGGGAGCTCGTGTCGGCCGAGCTGCGTGCAGCTCCGGCCGGGACAAGCGTGCATTTCACGACTGACCTCTGGACCAGTGTCAGTGGGATGCACGCTTCTTTCCTGGCCCTCACTGCCCACTGGTGGGGACCGGAGAGTGAGGGGACCTCCGCGGGCGATGCTTCCGGGTCCGGCGCGGCTCCCGCTGCACTACGGCACAGGTGGGCCGTCCTGCACGTGGAGACGATGGACACGAGGCACACCGCGGAGGAGGTGGCGGCCGTACTCGACCGCCAGATAGAGGAGTGGATTGGCGGGTGTCCACACCTCTCCCGCGGCTTCATTGTCACCGACAATGGAGCCAACGTTACCGCCGCTGTCGAGACAGTCATGGACTGTGTGAACATACGGTGTATGGCACACACGCTCCATCTGACCGTCAGGGACGCCCTTGGCCTTAAGGAGCTGAAGGCGTCCCAGGAGAAGGGGGCCCGCCCCATCCCAGCTGCTGTTGCTGCCACGGCCACGCTTGTGGATAAGTCCCGCAAGCTGGCCGCCCACTTCCACCGCAGCGAGAAGTCCAGGAGACTGCTTTGCCAGAAGCAGGATGACCTTGGCCTTCCTCGCCATCTCATCCCTACGGATGTGGAGACGCAGTGGAACTCCACCTTCCTCCTGTTCCAGCGCCTGTTGGAGCAGGAGAGAGCCCTTGTCGCCCTGGCGAGGGACGAGTCCTTGGATGTCTGCGACTTCTCGAACGCAGAGTGGAAGCAGATGTCCGAGGCGGTGTCGGCACTCGAGCCCTTCCAGCTTGCCACGAAGGGCTTGTGTGGCGACACCACTCCCTTGAGCCAGGCGCTGCCCACAGCTGTTGGTCTCGAGAAGCTGATGGGTGGACTCCATATCTCTCTGACCACGCCAGAGGGTCGTGCTCTGGCTGGGAGGCTGAGGTCTGGGGTTGACAAGCGGCTCGTTGATGTGCTGGGAGACAGGGAGGAGTATGTCCTCGCTTGTCTCTGTCACCCAGCCCTCAAGGGCAATGCCGTGAGTGCCGACGACTTGCCCAGGTGGAAGGGCATCCTGGTCGAGAAGGTTAGGGAGGAGGAGGCCGCTAGGGCCCGCAGAGACCAGGGTGTTGGTAGTGGTGCGGGGGCAGCCCTCGCGGCCCAACCCGCACCCAGCAGCAGCATGGGCGGCCAGCCGGCGTCAGCTTCCCCTTCCCCTCCCTCTTCCCAGTCCAGCAGCGCGGCATCCCAGGCGGCGCCATCGCAGCAGTCATTTGCTACCGACTCGAGATCCGCCCAGTGGTTTCAGCGGTTCTGCTATGGCGCCATGCCTGGTATGCGGGAGGCTCGACCTGCCAGGCCCCCCTCCAGTGCTGAGCAATGCGTTGCGCAGTACTTGGAGGAGCCTGTGGAGGGAGACGGCGTGGACTGCGCACAGTTCTGGGCGAGCCGCCGCCAAGTCTGGCCGGACCTGGCGGTGGTGGCTGTGCGCCTCCTCTCCTGCCCCCCAACCAGTGTCCAGAGCGAGCGGGTGTTTTCACGTGCCGGGGACGTGGTGACACCCTCTCGCTCCCGCTTGGACCCTGGTCTGGTGGAGCAGCTGGTCTTCCTTAAGGTGAACCTCCCCCTGTTGGGCTACCCCAAGCTGCAGTTTGAGATGGGCGAGTGATTACCGTGGGTTGCCCCATGGTTGGTCACCTGCCTGGCTCGACCTCTGTGCTTATCCCTACCCTCCCCCCTTCCACCTCTAGCTGAGCTGACGTGACAGATGCTGAGCCGTGCCAGCCAGTCGCAGCGTGTAGTGTGCCCACACAGAGATGCAGTTGTAGTAGTAGTTGTAGTGCTGCGACTGGCCAGATGTTTACAATGCCAACGCCCACCTAAAAAGAAACCCAATGCTGACCAGCACAGGCCCTTTATCTATCCACCTGTCAGCATTTGGGGACCTGGCGTGGGCACGGCACACCCCCCCAAAGTAGCACAGCCCACGGAGTACTAGACTTAGCGGCAGCGGCGGGTATACGTTCTAAAATGCAGTGTAGATATGTAAATACTGTATGTAAATAAACATGTAAATAATTTTTTCTTTAAAAACCCCATGTCAAAATCAAGCCTCAAAATTATGCAAAAGAAAGAAAAAAAGGTGACAGAGGGAGAACAAAATGATGAATGCCAAATGAATTGATTTTATTGAAAATGTTGCCAGAAATCATGTGTGGGGGGCTTGGTTTACATGGAGAAAATGACTGGGTGATTTTTTCAAATGAAACGAATGAATTATTATCATCTTATGTTCATCTTGATTGTGGTCACTGTTGATGTTGGCTGATGGCAAAAAACCCAAAACCATCAGAATAGCAATGAACTGGCTGCCAACACAACATATTGATTGATAACTGTGCAGGGGGGGAATTGGGTCTGTGTGTGTGTGTGTGTGGTGCAGGCTCAGTCTGTCTCTTCCTGTTGTGTGTCTGTCTGTCTGTCTGTGTGAATGGATGCCTAGCACTGTCTCTGTGTGTGGATGCTTTCTGTGTGTAGTGTGTGTCAGTCTACATGTTTTTTTTCCTCTCCCCAACTCCCTCCCCCCCATGCCTCCCTCCATCCTTCCCCTCTCATCCTCTCCCCTTCCTCTTCACCACCTTCCATCCTCCCTCCCTTCCAGCCCACCACCGCCTCACCTGCCCCCAACCCCGGTCTGGCAGATGATGAGAGTCTGGTCTCTCCCACCGAAGCACACACGTGAGCACGTGTGTGCACAAATATGTGGCTGACCAACTCTGAGCCGGACCCTCCCCCCTTCAATCCCCTCTACATCCCTCTCCCCCTCCCCTTTCCTCCCCCCTGCCTCCCTCCCTGCCTCCCTCCCCCCTCCTAGCTAGCAGCGCACACATACACACACAAAACACCTGTGGTGGCAATCACCACCAGCACACATGCACTCACACTGGTGCCACCACCTCTGCCTTGGGCCTCTGTGTCCTTGAGCAGATATGTGGTGGTGGACCAGAGAAGCATTTCTTTCCAGCAAGGCAAAAGGCATGCACTCACTGCACACACACACACACACACACACACACACACACACACACACACACGAAGAGGTGAAAAGACGAGAAGAGGCAACTTCTAGAACCAGCAGCAGCAGGTGAGTGTCGTGTAATTGTGTTGCTTCCCAAGGCCACTGCCCATGCTCAATGCTCAGTCTGCTGAAACTAAAGAACTAGCTACAATCATCCTTCCTCACACGCAGCTCAGCTGCACAGCACACTGACTAACTAGACACTACAGCTGGTGGTAGAAAAAACAGAAGTCTAGATTCTAGAAGATGTCCTGGTGGATTTTAAACTTTCAAATCTGTGCTAGGATTGCCTTGCCTCCTCCTCCTCCTCCTGCCTGTAATTGTGCCCTCTCCCCTTGCAGTTGCGCCGTCGTGATGGGTTGGTGATGTGCGTGCGCCGTCTACTTAGCTCTCTCCTCCTCATGTTGGCTGGGCTTGCCAGGCACTGGCTGGCAGCAGCTGTTGGCTGTGTGCTAGGCTCAGGCTGTGGCGCGCGTGACTGGACTGGGAATGTTATTGTAGCGGCAACACTGGTTGTGGTGGTAGCAGTAGTAGCTGTTGTTGTTGCTGGGCTGGTGGCTGCTGGCCTGTGCTGACTCTGCGCACTTGGTCTGGTCTGGTCTGGTCATTGGGATGCAGATGTAGGGTGTGTGTGCATCATCCATGCGGAGCATCAGAGCAGAGCAGAGCAGGTTGGCTGGCTTCTGTCTGTCGGGCCTAGTCAGTGGCAGGCACTGAGTGAGGCGGTGGTTTCTTTGGGCATCACGTCACCCATCATGCAGAGCGGCAGGTCTGCTGCTCTGCTGCTCCGCCTCCTGCTTCTTCTCTGTGTGTGCTGCTCTTGTGCTTAGTGTGCTGCTCCGCTGCTGCTGCTGTGCTGGCAGGCAGCACAGCAGTGGCCTTTTTGTTAGATCAGAGAGTGGGTGTTGTCTCTCTGAGTGTCCTCCTCTTACTTGCTTGGATAGGAGTGGTGGTAGTAGGTAGGCATTAAGATGGACTGACTAGGTGTTACGTGTTAGGGCGCCCAGAGAGAGGGGCCAAAAAGATGGGGTGGCAATTGTTGGGTTGCTCCTAGTATTATTGGTGAATTTCTGAAGAAAAATTTTTTTTCCATTGGCTAGAATGGGGGTTCGGGGCTGCCCCAGACCCGCCTCTGTGGGGTGGCAGCACCGCCAAAGTGGGTCCGGGGCCATGGCAAAAATGCCCTCAGTCCCTCCCAGCAATCCCCGTAGAGATAGGAGTGATGGTTCTGTTGTTTTTCTGAGGTGTTCTGAGTGAGTGTGGATTCTGTGATAGCAAATGAGAGTGGATTCATGGTGTCTCATTGGAAATCTCATAAGCTATCATAGAATCTACACTCAGAATACCTCAGAAAAACAACAGAACCATCACTCCTATCTCTACGGGGATTGCTGGGAGGGACTGAGGGCATTTTTGCCATGGCCCCGGACCCACTTTGGGGGTGCTGCCACCCCACAGAGGTGGGTCTGGGGCAGCCCCAAACCCCCATTCTAGCCAATGGAAAAAAAATTTTCTTCAGAAATTCACCAATAATACTAGGAGCCACCAATTGCCTTGGGATTTTTGGGGTGGAGGACACCCATGGGTGGCTACCACCCACCCCAGCTTTTTTGCCCCTAAGGGCTCCACATTGTGAGTTATGGGCAAAAATTTATTTTTTGAAAAAAAATTGTAAAAAATCAGAGGAAGGTCCAATCGACTTGAAATTTGGGTGGCAGGTAGAACACAATGTCCCCTTCAAAACCAGCCACTTTTTGTGATCCGAACCGGTTCGGTTCAGATCCAAACCGGTTCGGATCCGAACCGGACCGGGGGGGTGGTCTGGCAAAACCAAAACCGAACCACCCCGGTCCGGTCCGGACCCGGTTCGGACCCGAACCGAACCGGGAGAACCGGTTTTATGCACATCCCTAGTAACCCTTATAAAAATATCCCACCAAGCTTAAAATGCAGTTGGGGCGAACTTTGATGTGCTGTCTGGATTAGCCCATATTCACTGGTCTGACCCTGTAGCTCTGGACAAACATGCTGTACAGCTGACATTAAGTAATGTTGATGTGAAAAGACAGAAGGCCTGGTTGCTATTGATGTTTTATTTACAACTGTTTGTGGCTGTAACTCAAAATGAATAATAAGCACGAGTAAACGGGGGCAAACTTGAGCTGGAAAAATTGGATGGAGAGCGTCTGCAGTAATTGCGTGTAACCAATGTGTTTAAATGAGAAGCAGATTGCAAGGGAAGAAGTGCCTTCATTTTCTGCATAAGTGCAATTTGTGGAGAGGAAGGTCACCTTGGAGTCCTTGTGTGGCACTAAAGTTATTTCCCCCCCTCTGTACCTGATAACGAGAGGTTTGTCAAGTTGACATGACAAATGGAAGCGTGAAAAGCAGTGCAAAGTAGTAAAGAGCCTGTTCCTATAATTGATAAAATATGGAACAGTCAAAACTACAGGAAGGTAAATTTTGCGTTTGTTGCTGTTCTCCTCCCTAAGCTTCACACTATTACCGAGGTTAGAATGATCAAGCTGCTCCCCTCATCCAACATTTTAATTTGCTAGCAGTTTATTGCTGCCACAGTTTATTATGAAAATGTACTAGCTCGGCCGTGCTAAGGTTTCTGTTATGTTGGCAGCTTAATCCACAATTCAGTTAAACCAAAGTATGGATGTATATTTATAGCCTGCCTCATCTTGCTTGGCTTCGGCAATCGTTTAAAAGCATAGCAACATCATTGCACAGTATATAATTTCATCGCATTATAATATAACTAAAGGGTCCCATACCTTTGTGCCAATTTAACCCTGCCCAAACTGGAACTAGATTTCATAGCATGGCGGCATCCATAAACTGCCCTTGAGTCAGATCATTGGTCCATTTAGTTTTAGATTGTTTGCACTGACTGGCAGGAGCTGTCCAGGGTTTCAATCACGAGTCCTCTGAGCCCTATCTGGAGATACCAGGGATTGAATGTGGGATCTTCTGAGTGTCAGGCATGTGCCCAACCACTAAGTGATAACATTAAGCATATCCCACCCGGCATTTCTCCTGCACAAAACTGATGAAAAATCGGAGAGTTGTGAAATAGCTGTGCTTTTACCCAGATTAAAACAGGCCCTGAGATTCATTTTGCAATTCCTTAGTCATAAATACCGCCTGAAAGGGTACAAGATCTCAGTGAGGATTTACACTGTAAATCCTACTTCTAAGCATTAAGTCTTCAGATTCGATCATAACAGCGTTTAAAGCTATCCAGATCCCTCTCGGTATCACTGGACCCTAACAGAAATGAAAGCCAGGAGGGGAGAAGGAGGCAACTAATAACCTTGTTGTGGTGATGCTATCTGACAATACAGTAGTTTATGAAGTCTTTCAGTTCAGTCGTTTATGAAGATTCATCATTACCTTTAACAAAAACAATAAAGAATAGTAGAAATGACCAACAAAAACTTGACCTGTCAATTTGTTTAATCTGTTATTTGAAGCTATGAACCCCTTAGAGCAGGCCTGCTCAAGTTAGCCCCACCAGCTGTTTTTGGATTACAACTCCCATAATCCCCAACCACAGTGGCCAATAGCCAGGGATTATGGGAGTTGTAGGCCAGCATCTGGAGAGGAGAGCTTGTCTTGTGGTAGCAAGCATGACTTGTCCCCATAGCTAAGCAGGGTCTGCCCTGGTTGCATCTGAATGGGAGACATGTTGTGTGAGCACTGCAAGATATTCCCCTCAGGGGATGAAGCCACTCTGGGAAGAGCAGAAGGTTTCAAGTTCCTTCCCTGGCTTCTCCAAGATAGGGCTGAGAGAGATTCCTGCCTGCAACTTTGGAGAAGCCACTGCCAGTCTGTGAAGACAATACTGAGCTAGATAGACCAATGGTCTGACTCAGTATATGACAGTTTCCTATGTTCTTCCTATGTTCCTATCTGCAGGAGGGCCAAAGTTGAGCAGCCCTGCCTTAGAGATATTCTGTTGGTGCTAAATGACTTGGAATGGGGCAGAGAGAAGCAGCATCATTGTGGCAAGCTCATCTCCCAGTCTCTGTGTGCTCATTAGCATGCACACAGAGATCTCACATGTAGAGTTCATGCTCAGGACCCCCTGCACATATTCTAATGAACAGAGGAAGAGTCTTTCACTGTGATGCTGCTTTAAAGCTGCTCTTTTCCCTATGCACATTTATTTTGCCTCCATAGAACATCTGGAAAGGCTATAGATATGACTGGATGTGCCTTTGGCTATTTTATTTAACCAATGATCTCCGGATCCGTATAAATGGTCATTACTAAATAAAGCCTTTCTACTTTGTAGCTCTGATTTGTCACTACAGTTTACAACTTGCAATTTATATTCTCTCACCTGCAATGCCCCACATTTCCTGAACACCTTCCTTTCTTTCCAGTGTTTTTTGTTCATTTAATTCTGTATATGACTCCTCTCCAGTACTACAACACACATTTTCCCCAAATTATCAAGAGGGTTTTTTTAAAAAGTCATATCTAGTTATTTTCTCTGCAGCATGGCCATATCTCTTTAGCAAGACCCAGCACCCACCCATATCATGGAGCAGTGTATTATGCTGTGTTAGGGCTAGCAGTTGTACAGTGTGCTGCTGAAGTCATCTGGGAGCTTTGTCCTCTAGGCTCTCAGATGCAAGGCTGAGAAAAAGGAGAAAGTTACTTTTTCTAGATCTCCACATAGACACAAAGAAGGCTAGATGATGCAGTTGTCTTCTACCCTCTTACTTTGAAGTATGGTCAGTTATCACTCAGACTTCAACCTGGAGGAGACCCTATCAGAGGAGGAGGAAGAGCCCACCCCAGCCTGGATACTAAATCCCAACATCCTCCAGATCCCTCAGATGTAGAGCAGCCAGGGCCACCTGCTGCCTCAGAGGTGCCCTCCCGGTGAGGCTTCTACCCCATCCTTAGAATCTCCTTTATTACCTCTGGAGTGAAAATGATGCTGTGCCATGGCTGAGCTCCAGCTCTGAAAGTGGAGTGCTCACTTAGCTGCTCTGGGCTTCTCTCCTGATGGGCCTACTCAGGTGGATTGGCGGCCCCTACAAACATTGCAAACTCTAGTAATGAAAGCTTTGAATGAAATTCTAGTAATGAAAGCTCTGCAAGCTCTAGATCTACACGCTCTAGTAATGAAAGTCAAGGAGCACAGTAAAAAAATGGGACTATGACTAAATGTAAAGAAGACTAAACTGATGACAACAGGTACAGCAACCAGCCTCAGAATTGATAATGAAGACACTGAAGTGGTGGATAGCTTCTGCCTTTTAGGACCAACCATCAACTGTAAAGGATCCATCAGTCAGGAAATATGCCGCAGACTAGCAATTGGTAGGGTTGCAATGAAGGCCTTGGAAAGGATATTTTGATGCGGTGGTGTGTCTAAATACCTACAACAATTAGAATCATTCGGACCATGGTTTTCCCCATGACACGCTATGGATGCGAAAGCTGGACTTCCCCCCCCCCCCAATTACATTTATATACCGCTCTATAGCCGAAGCTCTCTAAGCGGTTTACAATGATTTAGCATATTGCCCCCAACATTCTGGGTACTCATTTTACCGACCTCGGAAGGATGGAAGGCTGAGTCAACCTTGAGCCCCTGGTCAGGATCGAACTTGTAACCTTCTGGTTACAGGGCGGCAGTTTTACCACTGCACCACCAGGGGCTCATGAAGAAGGATCACTTTGAAGAAGCAAGATAGAAAAAGCATTGACGCTTTTCAACTTTGGTGCTGGAGAAGACTTTTGAGGATGCTATGGACAGCCTGGAAAACAAACAAATGGATCATAGAACAAATCAATCAAGAATTTTCACTCAAGGCACAAATGTCCAAGCTCAAACTATCATACTTTGGACACATTATGCAAAGACCCTGCTCCCTTGAGAAGTCCATAATGCTGGGGAAAGTTGAAAGCAAGAGAAGAAGAGGATGACCAGCAGCAAGGTGGATGGACTCGATTATGACAGCAATGAATGCACCACTGAGAGACCTTAAAGGCCAAGTTGAAGACAGATTATCCTGGAGAGAATCTATCTATGTGGTTGACACTGACTTGACGGCACTTAATCAATCAATCACAAATACCTTCTCTAGTGCAGAATTGGCCTGCAGATACAATATTCTTTGCTGTTTGACACTGCCAAACAGCAAAGTTCTCTCTGTTTGACACCTTCAGTTGCCACCAGCTCGCTTTGTGAGCCAGATTTGTCCTGGGTATGGACAATTCTGCACTTGGGCTGTGCAAAGCTTCAAATTATATCTAAATCAAAGCAGGCTGGTCTGAACTAACAACCACTTCTATTTCGATCTGATCCATCAATTCAGAGAGTTTTAACATTTTTTAATAGAGAAGAAACTTAAACTTTAAAGTGTTCCTGCACATAAACCCTGATACCAAATCTTCAATTTGGCACTGCACATTCAGAAGGAGTTACCCATTCCTGCAGTTTTCACTTGGAACTGCACCTTTTGCTGGGTCTTTCATGATGAGATGAGTTTTCCCAGTCGTTAGCCATTGTTCAATGTCACCTCCTTGCAAAATGTGATTGAACTGTTTTGATAGTTGTTTATGAAGGCTTGTTAGATGTTTAAGCCAAAAGCCATGCAGTTCATCATCGCCTGGTGCAGTCCAATTTTTAATTTTATTTGCTTTTTCGCTTATTAATTCTGGTGTTATTATTAGATCTTGCATTTGTTGTTTACATTTTTTGACCTCTTTCACCCAGCCGGCTTTTTTATTATAGTCTATTGGATTGTCCCATATTTCCCCCCAGAATTGCACTGTTCCTTCTTTATTTGGTGTTTCTAAGTTTCTTGCAGTTTCTCCTTCTATGCCTTGGTAGAAACGTCTCTGATTCGACTGGAATTGGAGATTCTGCCTGTGCTGTGTGATTCTGGCTTCATATCTGCTAATCTTCTTTGACACTGCTGTTATTTGCTGCTTTATTATTTCCAGGAGTTCTCTAATTTTCCTTGAATCTAGATGGTATTTTTGGATCAGATATGTTTGGTGTTTTCATTCTTCAGCTTCTTGTCTTTCATATCTTTCAATTTACTGGCATCTGATCTAGGCCTGGAGATTTTATTTTCTAATCTAATCTTCCATTTAGGTAATGTACTACTTTCTTTTTTTACAGGTCCACTGATCTTATATCCGAGCTCTTGTGTTATAGTTGCTGCATTGTTCATTAGTTGGTTTGTTTCTTGCAAATTCTTGGTTGTTATTTCTGCAAGTGCAGCATTGACATCTTTTAATGCCTGAGCAAGTTGTTTTTTGGCAACTGTTTTTAAAGCTGGAAGTCGAACCCTGGTGGTTGTTT
Organism: Hemicordylus capensis; assembly: GCF_027244095.1. Lineage (NCBI taxonomy): Eukaryota > Metazoa > Chordata > Lepidosauria > Squamata > Cordylidae > Hemicordylus > Hemicordylus capensis. The sequence goes on from NC_069658.1 coordinate 66,242,813, forward strand.
AGTTCATGTGCTCAGTTATTTTTTGCTTTAGTTCTTGTTGCTTTTCTGTTAAACGGCATTTGGGTTTTTGAGGTGAAGGCAAAGTGAAGGTTGCCTGGTTTTGATTTTGAAGCAGTTCAGCAACAGTGGCATCCTCTATTTCCAACACCTCCTCCACCTGCACCTGAGCAACTTCTTCATTTGGTGATAATTCTTCTTCCATATCCTGAGCCTGTGTTGCTCATTGCAGTTCTTCCAGCTCAACTCCTGTGAAAACTTTATTTCTTATTATGAATCTTCTCTGGTCTGCTAGCCTTTGTTCTGTTATTTATTTATCTAGATGCTTCTCTTGCCAAATTTGGTACATTCTTTTAAAATAACCTCTTCTAGTTGGACTAGACTTGTAATAGCAGATCATTATTTCCTTGTTGGCATTTTTTGTATATTTTTTCCTGTTAAGCGACGTTTCTTCCAGTAACCCTGCAGTCTCCAGCCCTGGTTGCTCAACTGAAGATCCTGAGTCCTGTAGCCCACTTACCACCAGATGTCCAGGGACTCCAGCGCCTGGCGCAGTCCTTGTCAACCTGGGTGGCAACCGATGCGGTATAGATTTATTAAAGTTACGTCTCACCATATTGTTGATGGGAGTGGCACTCTTTGTCTGGCTCCTCTGGTGAGACCTGTCCAGTATGGTTGGACCTCTGGCATAGCTCTCACCTTCCTCAGAGCACGCAAGCCCCACAACCACGCCAAGGTAGTGCCTCATTGGGGGATGATGATGATGATGATGATGATGATGATATTTTATGGCTGAATGATGAGAAGAATAGGTTAAACAATGAAAGTGAATGAAAGTGAAGTGAAGTGATTAATGCCATTGAATGACTGAAGAGAAAAAGAAAGATCTTGCACACTTCTAGTATTAACTGTCTTAAATTTCTGAAGAATTATAAGTGGTTCCTGAGTTAGCCTCTTCTCGCTCCTCAGAGCACGCAAGCCCCACAACCACGCCAAGGTTGTGCCTCATTGGGGGATGATGATGATTATGATTATTATATTTTATGGCTGATTTTATTTATTTATTTTATTTATTTTTACATTTCTATACCGCCTTTCGTTAAAAGAAAACCCCAAGGCAGTTTACAAAAATTAAAACATACAATAAAAGCAGTAAAAACATCAAGCAATAAAAACATCAAGCTAAAAACATATAAACAAGCGTAAAAACATGACAACAGATAACAGATAAAAACACAGAGAAGCCGCAGTAAAAACGATCATGTAAAAGCCTGGGTAAAAAGCCAAGTCTTTAAAAGCTTTCTAAAAGCCGTGATGGAGTCTGAGGAACGAATGGCCACCGGGAGAGCATTCCAGAGTCTAGGGGCAGCAACAGAGAAGGCCCTGTCCCGAGTGCACGAAAGCCGGGCCTCCCTCATTGTCGGCACCCGGAGCAGGGCCCCCTCAGATGTCCTTGTCAAGCGGGCAGCAACCCTTGGGAGCAGGCGGTCCCTCAAATACCCCGGGCCCAAACCGTTAAGGGCTTTAAAGGTCAAAACCAGCACCTTGAATTGGACCCGGAAACGAACCGGCAGCCAGTGCAGCTCTTTCAAGATGGGGGTGATATGTTCCCAACGGGCAGCTCCAGATAACACCCTCGCTGCCGCGTTTTGCACTAGCTGCAGTTTCCGGATATTCTTCAAGGGCAGCCCCACGTAAAGCGCGTTACAGTAATCCAACCGCGACGTGACTAAGGCGTGGGTAACTGTGGCCAGATCTGCCTTCTCGAGAAAGGGACGCAGCTGGCGCACCAGCCGAAGCCGTGCAAAGGCACCCCTGGCCACCGCCTCCACCTGAGCTTCCAAAAGCAGAGCCGGGTCCAGTAGTACCCCCAAGCTGCGTACTTGCTCCTTCAAGGGGAGTGCAACCCCATCCAGAACCAGTAAAATCTCCTCATCCCGATTGGCTCTCCTACTGACCAACAGTACCTCGGTCTTATCCGGATTCAATTTCAGTTTGTTAGCCCACATCCACCCCATCACGGCCTCCAGCCCCCAATTCAGGGCATCCACCGCCTCCCTAGGATCAGATGACAAGGAGAGATAGAGCTGAGTGTCATCCGCATATTGCTGACAACTCAGTCCAAATCCCCGGATGACCTCTCCCAGCGGCTTCATGTAGATGTTAAACAGCATGGGGGACAAGACCGATCCCTGCGGGACCCCACAGGCCAACGGCCATGGGGCCGAACAGTAGTCCCCCAGCACCACCTTCTGGACCCTCCCCTCAAGAAAGGACCAGAACCACTGCAATGCAGTGCCTCCGATTCCCAAACTCGAGAGGCGGCCCAGAAGGATACCATGGTTGATGGTATCGAACGCCACCGAGAGGTCCAGCAGAACCAACAGGGACGCACTCCCCCTGTCTAGTTCCCGGCGTAGGTCATCCACTAGAGCGACCAAGGCAGTCTCAGTCCCATACCCAGGGCGGAAGCCAGATTGAAAAGGGTCCAGATAATCCATATCATCCAAGACCTCTGCAGCTGGGATGCCACTACACGCTCCATCACCTTGCCCAAGAAGGGAAGGTTAGACACAGGTCTATAATTGTCCAGGTTGGAGGGATCAAGGGAGGGCTTTTTTAATAGAGGTCTTACCACCGCCTCCTTAAGGCACGATGGCATCCTGCCCTCCCTGATGAGAAGAATAGGTTAAACAATGAAAGTGAATGAAAGTGAAGTGAAGTGATTAATGCCATTGAATGACTGAAGAGAAAAAGAAAGATCTTGCACACTTCTAGTATTAACTGTCTTAAATTTCTGAAGAATTATAAGTGGTTCCTGAGTTAGCCTCTTCTCGCTCCTCCAGTAAACCTATGACAGACCATTCCTTTATACTGCCAATCAACATATGTCTTCAGCAGCAGGAAGGAATTATCTATGCTTGAAATGGAAGATAATCTGTTTTAATGCTAAGAATTCATTCCCACAGCCATTAGTTTTTCTTTTTCCTCCAGGGCAATGCACAATATCAATTCAATAGCATGACATGGCACAGCCATATTATTTTGGAATGGCATTTTTATGTGATTGCTGCTAGCTGCTCTTCTTAATCGCTTCTGCAACTATCAACAAAATGCTTTTTGACATTCTACCCTAATTTTGCATGATACCAAATCAGATGTCATAGATGATAGAGGAGCCTCAGTGGAAGGTGTAATTTTTCTCACTTTACAGTGAATGAGATAGCTCCGTTTTGCAGAATACAGTCTGTATGCACCTAAATGGCTGTAACTGGAAAATCTGTTTAACATTTCATTTGTGGAAAATAGGCAATGGATGACTTCAAAATGCTCTTTTCAGTTTCTTTCCTGGTTTGAATTACTGTTGTAATTCAACAGTATTACTTAATATAGTAAAAGCCAAAACAGAAAAAAATACAAAACCTGTAGATGTGTAGATGTTGAAACAGGTGTAATTTCTTGTATCATTAAAAAAATTATAGAATAAGTAACTAGGGATGAAATAATATAGAGAACCACTCCCAGCACTGGTGGCCAGTTATTATACAGGTACTGCCTGTGTAATACTTTGGACACATTATATGAAAACTGTCATACTTTGGACACATTATGCGAAAACCCAGCTCCCTTGAGAAGTCCATAATGCTGGGGAAAGTTGAAGGAAAGAGAAGAAGAGGATGACCAGCAGCAAGGTGGATGGACTCAATTACAACAGTGATGAACGCACCACTGAGAGACTTTAAAGGCCAAGTTGAAGACAGATCATCCTGGAGAGAATCTATCTATGTGGTCGCTAAGAGTAGACACCAACTTGACGGTACTCAATCAATCAATCTCCTTTAATAGGGAATACATAACCCTTGATTTTTCCTATTTCCTCTGTTTTCTTCCTAGATAGTTCAGTATATTTGGATGAAACTCCTACAGCTCTCTGTATCAAACTTTTCACTGTCTGTACTTTCATGCCTTGCGGGTGTGCTGATCTGTTGTTCATTATTATTTTCTTTTTAGTAGGTTTCCTATGCCACCTTGTCTCAACTCCCCCTCACCCTTTTAATTTAATTTCCATATCTAGAAACAGCAACCACCCTTGAGCATTAGGCCATTCCATGGTCCATGTCACACTTCCCACTTCATTCAGGTCCCTGAATACCTGATCCATATTATCTTTAGATTCAGTTATAATTATTATGTCATCAGTGTACCTTGAGGTACGATTTTTAAAAATGAGGTGAAGAGAACACACACTTGCTTAACCTCATTTAAGCATGAGGCTTCACAGGCGGGTTGGCTGCCATGTAGCCACCAGGATTGGGTGCCATTCCAGTGGTTCACATGAGCGTGCAAAACCAGGCTGGGCTCCCTTAGCCCGGTTTTGCATGCTCATGTGAATAGCCTCAATGTCTTAACCACTCATGAGGGTTTCAAACACAGCCCTGAGATTTCAGCCACTGAAACTTATGGGATAAACTGAAAGTTAGATTTCTTTTCACAGTATCCTTAATTATATATACTTTTACTTTTACCTGTAATATGGGGCTTCTGAACTTGTATGAATCACTTGGAACTATTGCTCTGTAAGCATTGCTTGCAGCTCACCTCTGTTCTATGCTTTTAGACTGATCTGTGTGGTGATGGTTTGGTGTCTGCCTTTGGTCAGGGGGTTGGCTAGATGGCTTTTTGATGGACTCTAACTTTATGATTCTATGATGCAGCTTGTGAGTGTGTAGTGTGTTTGCATCCATTTATTTTCCAGTACTTGCTGGTGCTCTCTATCTTAAAAAAAGAAAAGAAAGGAAGAAATTCAATATCAAGAATTGATTATTTTTAGTGTAGAAACTTCAAGCTTAAGATAAAGGATTCCCCCCTGCCCTTGATATTGCTTTTATCGGTAAAGGGCATCTAACCAAAAATCAAAGGAAAAGGCCTTAGGGAAAACCTATTAAAGTAGGACAGAACATAAAGATAACTTTCAGAGACACAATACATTACAAATGATACGTGACATGACCCGGTAAGAGGGAATGGTTTTAAAATATAAGTGGCTTGCATCTATAAGGAAGTTGCCAAAAATTCATCAAATCCCCATTTGCTGGCAAAAAAAAAGAGCTTGAGGGAGGGGCAAGGGGAATGCCAGATGGCTCTCAAGAGCTGGGTGGCTCGGGTTCTTTGACCCCATCTGCCCAATTATAGTTCTACCCCAGCTTTGGTTATATTGAAGACTGGAACATTGTATTTAAAATAAAATACCTAAAAAACTTCCCAAGACATTTATAAACTAAGACATTAGTTGAAGATGGAAGTATTGTATTAAAACACACACTAGGGATGTGCACAAACTGGTTTGGTGGTTCTTTTCTGGACTGCCAAACCAGTTCTAAAGTCCAGCAGTTTGGCAGAGGTGTGTGTGTGTGTGGGGGGTTACCTTTAAGGAGCAGGGAGGGTGCTTTCCCCCTGGATTTCCCCCACCGGTGCTGTGTCGAAAATAGCTGGCATGGAGCAGCAGCATACCTCCTTGTGTCAAGCCAGAAGTGCCGGGCACTTCCAGCTTAATACTGACCAGGGCAGCAAGCTGGTACACTGCCACCCTGTGCCAGCAATTTTGGACACTGCGCCAGTGGGGGAAACATGGTGTTGGGGGGGGCACCCTCTCTGCTCCTTAAAGGTAACCCCCTGCCACCAAACCAGCCGTCTGCCAGTTCGAGCACATCCCTAACACCCCACCCCGCAAAAAATTACCTACCAATGCCCTTAGACCACAATGACAAAACCAGTGCCTTTAGCAGAGGCTTATAGGAATGTTCATGGAAGCGGTACCAATGAGAGACACAAATTCGACTAGGCAGGCTTCTTGTGAGCTGGGTCTAGGTTCAACAGATATGCTCAGAATGTCAGAAAGATCACAACGGGTTGCTGGGAGGTTGCAGACAGTTAGTGAGAGCAGGACAGCCAATTAGCCCTAGCTGTGCATAGTTGTTAGTCAGCACAGCAGGACAGAAGAGTGATTTCTGATAGATATCTCTTAAACCTTGTCATTGTGGAATTGTTTCAGAAGTGCTTAATTAGCCTGGCCCTCTGGTTCCTCTACAATATACTATTTTCTCTGAAAAGCATAATGATTAAAAATAGTAATGTGCACTTACAAATGTATTTGACTAATGCAGATTGCAGTGTTTTCTGGAGTTAGAAGTTATCTAGGGGTTGAAAAAGAATGATGGAGCACTAGCATCATGACATAGTTTCACCGGCAATTGAAGGATGTAGTATCATAGACCTGTGCTCTTCTCTAGCAAAAAAACAAGAAACAAAAAAACAGCTGCAGGCATCAGAAAAGTAGTCCCTGGAATGCAATTAAGCTCAATTGCCTTCTAATGTATTCTATACTCTTTACAACCATTACATTTGGAATGTAATGCATTACTTAAAGTAACAATTATCAAGTGATTTGAATTGTTTCCTTGCAAGATGTTACAATGAGAAGAATACTATTTACATATAAACTAACAAGAAATAGTGTTTTGAAATACAAAGGTAGATGAATGGATTTAATTTTATCTTTTCTGTGGAAACAATTATGTAAAATAAATGAGCATATACCTGATCTTTTAACAAGGCTTGTGACGTCAAGTTTCCTCTAAATGGGGATTATGAATGACAGTCAACACAATGTGGGTGACATCTAAAATCTTGATTTGTATCCAGGAGCTTGGGGATGTTTGTTCTAGTCTCAGACCTGAAGCATTTCCTATTTATATCAATACCATTTATTGCTATTTAACTGAATAATAACTCAAAACATTTGTTCATGTTACAGATAATGGGTGTGATAATGTTTTATGAGCTTACAAGGTTCCAAGTTGGCATCAGGACCCACCCAGACTCCAACCCAGAGGACACCCTCTTGGAAGAGGAGGATGCACACTACAGCTGAGATGCCTTGCCCCGATGCAAGCCCCCTGTATCTGACAGACCCTGAGCAGCTAGCAGTTAGAGCTTGTTGTCCTTCCTGAAGTTGCTCCTGGGAGAACTCCTGGAGCTCTGGGGACCCATTGCCTCCCCAGCAAGGTTCCTGTCTTGTCTCTAGAATCCCCCCACCACAATCCCTTCAGTCGCCCCCTGGGACCCAGGAGCAGAGGCAATGCCATGTCAGGGCCAAATGCCAACACTGCAAGTGAACTTCTTGCCTGCTTGCTAAGGGCCTCCTTCCTAATGGGGAAGGTCAGCTCAGACAATTCCTTTAGATATGAGCTGAGCTCCAGAAAAGGGTGGGACCTTTACTGGTTCAAGAGCTCTTTCTTTGTGGTAGGCCTGGGTACGGACAGCTGTGTCCACCATCTTCAGCTGTTGAACATGTTGAGCTGATACTTCTGATTGTAATCACTGAGACCTACATATAGCCATATTCTCCAGGAATGTATCTGTTCTTTTTCACAGGGCCGATTATCCTATTCATTTTGACAACATGCTTTGGGAATCCATTCAATAGCATTATTATTAAAGAAGCACTTTCTTTTACTCAAACCTGCTGCATAACAATTCCAGTGGAGACCAAAAGTTATATATGTAAATCAAAAGAGAGTATCTCTTCTCTCAAGCAGTCCATGGAATCTGAGGGGGCTCTGCTCTGGGTGCTGACAATGAGGGAGGCTAGGTTGTCGTGTACTCGGGACAGGGCCTTCTCTGTTGCTGCCCCTAGACTCTGGAATATTCTCCTGGTGGGTATCCGCTCCTCAGTCTCCATCACAGTTTTTAGAAAGCATGTTAAATTGTGGTTTTTTGCCCAGGTTTGATATATGATTGTCTTCGCTGCTGCTTCTTGTATTTTGCACTGTTTTTATGCTAGTGTTTTAATTTAATTTTTTAAAAATCAGATTTGTTTTTATATTTTTTAGCTCAATATTTTAATGTGTCTTTTTTATAATCTTGTTTTTAAATTATATTATGAGCTGCCTTGGGATTTTGTTAATGAAAGGCAGGGTATAAATTTAACTATAAATAAATAAATGTCAATACGAACTAAAGAGCTTCTTCCAAATAAATACGACATCTGATGTTTCATTATTCTCAGTATGGGAATCCAGTAAAGCCTTCATGAGAAGATTGATCATTTCAATGGCTTCGAGGCAGAAGAAAGTTCAGCAGCAACAGAAGAAGTCCTTACTGAACAAGGTGAATAGATTAGAAATGGCTCATAAAGTGAATCCCTCGATGGATATATGGCAAAGCATAAAGGAGCTCCATAAACAAATGGATCGCATAGAGACAAAAGAGACATACAAGAACATAACTTTTGCAGGACAAAAATATTTTGAGAAAGGTAATAAGCCTGACAAATTATTGGCGTACCAATTGAGAAAAGAGCAGGAGAAGAGAACCATCACTTCAATATGGAATGGGGAAGAATTTGTCTCAAATACAGATAAGATGATAGACCAATTTACAGAATACTATACCAGATTATACAGAAAGGAAAAGGATCTTGAGAAGGTTTCACATTTTTTAGAGGATTTACAAATATCAGAGTTCACTGATTGGCAGAAAGCGCTGCTGAATAAACTCCCACAATGATTGCAAAGATGGATAGTAATTACCCTGGAGATTGTTGGAAGTGTAAGAGCCATAAGGGGACATTTTATCATATCTGGTGGACGTGTAGCAAAGCACAACAATTCTGGAAAAAATTCACCACAAGATGCAAGAAATTTCAAACATAAATTTCCCTTATTTATTATGTATTTATTTATTCCAATTTCTATACCACCCTTCCAAAAATGGCTCAGGGTGGTTTACACAGATAAATAATAAACAAATAAAATGGATCCCTGTCCCCCAAGGGCTCACAGTCTAAAAAGAAACACCAGATAGACACCAGCAACAGTCACTGGAGGTACTGTGCTGGGGGTGGATAGGGCCAGTTACTCTCCCCCTGCTAAATAAAGAGAATCACCATATTAAAAGGTGCCTCTTTGCCAAGTTAGCAGGGGTTAACTAAGGGGAGTAAGGGTCCCCTTACTCTCCAGAGGTTTTTTTTGTTAAACTTGACTAAATCCTATATTCCTACTAAGTATTTGGAGCTGTCTTTGTATATGATTACTGCAGCCAGGATCTTATATGCTGCTTAATGGAGACAACAAATAATCCCCATGGTAGATGAGTGGTTATTAAAATTATGGGAATATGCCTCTATGGCTAAGGTTACTGCTTACTTACAGAATACGTCAGATGAAACATTTATTTCTCTTTAGAAGCCTTTCATAATTTACAACTTAGCATTGGGTCGACACCCTCATCCAAGATTTGGTTTTTCTTTCCAGAATACATGGCTAATTAAAGTGGTATTTCTGTGTTGTGTTTTGTATTGTTTGTTTGTTTTGACCATTCTTGGCAAGGGCAGTTTTGTGGGTGTGTGTTTTGTGGAAGGTGGAGAACAGAGGGCTGCTGAACCTCCCAACTGATGTATGTAATTATGAGATGTCTAAGAACTGCTAATTGTAAAGTTACTTTTATCTTTCTTTTTTCCTATCTCTCTTTTCTATTTCTCTTATCTTGTTGAAAAACAATAAAAAGATATATTTTTTTAAAAAACCCAAAAAGGGGGGGGGAGGCACATGTAAGCGGGCATCTCTGAAATTGTTGTAATGTTTTAATCTTCTTATCTGTTGTTTTTATTGTTTTGTTGTAAACCACCCAGAGACTTGCATTTTGGGCAGTATATAATGTGTTAAATAAAATATTTTTTTTTTTAAGTTCTCATAGGCTAGGCAGCTTCATGTACCAAGAGGCAGTCCTTCAAGTGCCTTGGCCCCCAACTGTTCATGGCTTTGAAGATCAGCACTACCACCTTGAATGGCACCCAGAAACAAACTGGTCGCCAGTACAGCTGAAACAGAATAGATGTCATGTGTTCTGAGAGTCTTGCATTTGTGAAGATGCTTATTGCTGCATTCTGGACCAGCTGAGGTTGCCAGGTGGCCTTCAGAAGCAGCGTTGAGGACAGCACATTACACAAGTCCAGCTGAGATGTAATGAAGGCATGGACAGCTGTGGCCAGGTCAGCTGAAAGCATCTAAAAAACCCTAGGCCAAGACAGATACGTAGACAGCAACGTGTAAAGTTGGGTGCAGCAGCAGTAGCAAGCTATGGAGCTGATTCTTCAATGGGTTGATAAACTTTTTTTCTTTTCATAAATTATTTCCAGGAGGTATTGGAGCCAGGAATTGTGAAAAGTGCCTGGAACAATGGTCTAAGGGACATAAAGTGCAGGAGGAGAGCGGATTTTACACCACTTTTCCACAGCCTCTATTGAAGTCAGTCTTCTGCTTTTTACATCAAAAGAACAGATACATGAATGATAGCCCTGACGTTGCTGGTGCAGCTGCAAGGCATGCTACAGGTAGTCGTGTACTGGCTTTCCTGTTACCACGTCTGTCAAAATTGTCCTGCCAAAAAGTAGAGTGTCTCTAGCAGGGAATATTGGGAATGTTGGCCAAACTGGACCTCGAGTGCACATCCCTGAGAATTCTGGCTGGCATCCTAACTTATGCTGCATGTGCATTCTTTGCCATGGAACATGGTGATGGCCACTAGCTTGGAAAGGGGCTTTGAGAAATTCATGAAGGACAGGTCTATAATAGCTACAGACTTACGTTCCTATGTTCCAAACACAAGTGTGCATGCAGCACTAGCCTTCACACTAGCTGCCACCACACAAGAGTGCAGGTATTCTTGAGTAGAGATGTGCAGAATGTTCCATGCTAGGAACGGGCTGTTTTGAGTGGTCCAAGCACAGAACAGAATGCCCTACCAATGAAGGGCCTCTTCCGAGCAGGGAGAAGAATGGCCCATTTTGAGTTGGAATGTTCCGAGAACCATTCTGGATTCCAAAATGGCTCTCTTCTGGCCTCTGTGCATGTGCAGCAGCCATTTGTGTGGTCAGCATGTTTGCAGGCCATAAGAGAGCCATTTTGGAATCCAAAATGGCACTCTGAATGTTCTTAGACGGAACGGGGTCATTCCATCGGAACAAGCGGCTTGACCGGTTGCTCCAATAGAATGTTCTAGAGATTTAGTGTTCCATTCCGAGCTCGGAACAGAACGCTAAAACCATTTCATGCACATCCCTACACTTGAGCAAGGGAGCAAGTATTTCAGAGTTGACCTCACATTCTAGAAATGCTATGTTCTAGCAAAAACACCTTCTTGCTCATCCCTCTGGGATGTTTCTCTGCTTTAACAGAGCACTTCCAATGCTCGGGGCAAGCACCAAAATCATTTTGCTTTTGTGCAAAAGTACTTGTGCTTCAAAAGTACAGGGACTAGCATGAGGGCTAGTGCTGTGTAAATGCTGGTGTTTGGAGTTCACACTCAGTGCTAGAATGCCAGCTTCTGTCTTTTGCTAGCTTAGCTCATCATAATTTACAATGTAAGGGAATGAGAGGAACTTCAACTATAGATTCATCTTCCAATCTAATAGCAAACTGTCATATTTAATTATATTATGCACAGTTCTCTTTTGATTTCTACAGCAGTTCTTATATTTTACTATGCCATTATGTCTGGTGGCATATCTACCTGCTTGGCTTTAATTACCAAATTAGCTGAATGTGAGAGAACTTGTTTTGCTGAAGTATACACAAGAAAATTGAATTCCTTAATAGAGTCACATCAGCCTTTTAGATTTGGACTCAGCATAATGTATGTGAAGCTGAATCAAGGAGATAAGAGTCCTTTTCCAGGTTGGGATGATGTTTGGAGTGCTAGTTCAAATAAAAATTATAGGTTATGTTGAGATTTTAGTTTGACCAGGTAGAAATCTCACGCACAAGCTATTCTTGTGACAGTTCACCCATGAATGTTATATATTGCAAGAGAACAGATGTTTTTCTGTGATAAAACATATCATAAGGATTCAGTTCATCTCCACTTGAAATTATTAAAGATATTCTGTATTTGATATCCTGGATCTTTTTGCTCAGACAAAATTATAGAGCAGAGTATCTTCTTATAGCAGTTTCTCACACAACTATGCAAAACAGAAATAGAAAATGTAGGATCATATAACTCCCGCTTGTAAATTCTATCTCTGTGCAACCATCGGCATAAGTCCACTCTGAGTTTCTTTTCTTTTCTTGCTGAACAAGAAGGGCTATGGTAATATTGGGACATGACTTTGGATGGCTTTAAAAGAAGAGTAGACAAAGTCATGGACAGGATAGGACTAACTAGGAAGTATGTTTGGAGCTGTGTATTAAATCAGAACAATAATTGGCTCCAGTTCAATACAGTCCCTATCTGCAACATTTTCCTGAGATCAGATGTGATACAAAATTGCTAATATTAGCACTACCCTATACTATATTTCCCATACCGTTTTGGGCTGTATTGAATTGTATCCAATGATTACATGGTTTTTTCCATGCTACTTTTTCATGTTGCTGATGTCACAAAACTTGCTAGTCATTGAATCTGGTGATGTGCCATATATGGAAAACATTGCGGGGGTGGGGGGGAGAGCAGTTATGTGACTGAAACACACCCACCCTCAAATCAATGCCTCTTTAGGCTTGCAGCAGCTCAGAGCATGATTCAATCGGTTCATATGCATCTTCACCATTGATTCAACTGCTGTTCCTCAAAAATGAAACACCTCCCCCCCCCTTGGACTTGGGTGCTTCTGTGCACAAATGCTGCTCCTCCAAAACCACACAGCTTCAGTGCCCTGCCTGCCTTCTCAGGCACCCTGACAACTTCTTGGGAGTTTGGGGGACAAAATCCTATCAGCCGGGGCTTGCCTCCAAGTAAAGCAAGGATCTAAGCAAAGCAGAGATGTGAAAAGAGAGGGAGGTTTGCTTGCTGCTCAGAAATCCTGGCATTTCTGCATAAAAAGGGACTGGTATCAGGCCCTCAGAAGGGCCCACCATCATCATCCCATTCTGACTCGCAGTAATATTTTTATAGATATGTTGATGGTTTCCCAGTTTATCCATGGGCTGATGCATTGACCCAATACTAGTATACTGAATAATTCAATCAGTGTTCCTAGAACTATTGGTTGCATTATTTGATAATCATTTGTGTTGTATCGTGATCAGTATGCGATCTGATCTGATAATGTTGTCCATGCATAGCCCTACTGAATACCAGTTGCTGGATGAGCAACAGTCGGAAAAAATATTGCTGGATACTGGACTAGATGGACTTGTCTGACCCAGTGGGGCTCTTCATATGGTCTTAAAGGGCCATTGCAGATAGACAGGATGAATTTTTAATAGGATGTACTGAAATATATGGGGAAAATTTAGTAGGCTGCAGTCTAGAAAACAGTTTGAGCAGAAACTTCACCATGCCTTAAATCCCTGAACTCTGAACTGTGTAGCCGAGTTGCAACCCTCTTTTATTGTACATGACCATTATTTGTCTTTATGACCAGGGAAGGCTCTCTTTCCTGGGTACTTTGCTCTGGATTTCTTCCAAAGCAAAGTAAATATGTGAGTGATCAGAACACATAGCCTAGAATTGGTCTTCAAATGAGGAAAGGGAATAACCTTCTATATCACCTTTTGACAGAATGGCCTTGGTTGGAGTTAACATATTTTCTTGCAAACAGAGTTACTTGCAGCATTAAAGGAAGGACAACAAAGCCTTGTTCAGTCACTACAGAAGAATGGGAACATATTGGCTAACTGCCTCTCCCACCACACACCAATGTACTCTGTGGTCACACCTCTGGACAAATATGGTATTTGTCCACAGAAGCAAATGCTATATGTCAGAAGATATTTCTCCATGATCTGGAACATAGGGCAGCCAGTGTTCTTTAAAAAGTCACAAGGAGAAACTCTCCCCAGGTATAGTAGACAAATGTGGTACTTGGAGTCAGCTGGGGAGCATGCCTATGGGGGGCATCAGCATGCTGGGGGTTGGTGGGTGGGTGGCAGAACACTTATTCTCTCTTAACCCAATGATGCCTATTGCTGGGGTCATCATCTACATGTTTAAGAATGTATTTAGAGGCCTGGAAGCTTCCAGACCTTGATCCTTGTGTGTTCATTGAATGCCTGCAGAAGACCCCTGCATGTGGGTCGCCTTATACTTCCTTATGTGTGCACTTGAGTATTCTTGGCACAAGCAAAGAATTTCTGGATTAGGGCATCACTTAAAAAACACACCATACTGCATTTAAAAAAACCTGATATTCATATGCCTTAATGCCAGCTTTCCAATGTTTCCTTATATGCTATTATTGTTTGATTTCAGTGTATAAAACAGAGTGGATAAAATATAAAAGGACTAGAGGAATATAAAAATGCCACTACAATATTGCTGTAAAGCACACACAAACAGTATGCTTGTATTAAGAACAGAGCATGGTTGCTAAGAAACAGGTAGGTTCTCTTTTAAAGAATTCTGCTAAAAATACATGCTCATTTATGTATTTATTTTATTTTATTCTAAAAGCTCCATAATGCACTATTAGGGAATGGCTCTGTTTACTAAGGTTCTTAGCTGAATGCCTTGAGTGGGATGTTCTTTGATCATTCATTTTAAAAGGTGGTCTTTGATCTCATAGCATTGCAGCTCCATAGACCTAACTGGATGAATCATTTCTCAGTACACTCCAGTTCGATAGAACAACCATCACAGTGCCCCTTCTTGATATACCATTAAGACGCTTCTATATCACAGAAGTGTATCTGGACCTCTCTTTTCCAGCATTTCTCATTGTTTTGTTCTCTTTGAGTGGGATGTGACATGAATGTGAATAAAACACTTTGGAATATATTTCCCCGCCCCCCTGCCCCCGCCAATAGGCATGGCCAGCTCTACGAGCTAGTGGTTTAAAGTTTTAATATCAGCCCACAAGGTAGAACCTATTACTGCAATCTTCTGCAAACCTACACCTTATTTCAAAATAAATGGTCTTGCACAACAGCCTCTTATAACATTTAAGTTCTGTTGTTGATGCCATAAAATATTTGCACAGGAACGTTTTTACTATTTCAGGGTTGCTTTCCATTTTGTTTTTTAACCTATTCAGCCTACCACAATTCAGATCAAATCAAACCGTGCATGTGGCCTTGCATCATCTTCACATCTATCATTTCAAAACATTGTGAAAAAATGAATAATCTTTCTGTAAAATGGTTATTGATCTGCTGTTTTTGTACTCAAATATAATAGGTGATCTTAATACTCTATTGAATCAGCTTGCTTAGGTACGGTTCATTCATTCATTTTTCCAACATACAGGTGAAACTTGGAAAATTAGAATATCGTGCAAAAGTCCATTAATTTCAGTAATGCAAATTAAAAGGTGGAACTGATATATGAGACAGACGCATTACATGCAAAGTGAGATAAGTCAAGCCTTAATTTGTTATAATTGTGATGATCATGGCGTACAGCTCATGAAAACCCCAAATCCACAATCCCAGAAAATTAGAATATTACATGGAACCAAGAAGACAAGGATTGTAAAATAGAACAATATCGGACCTCTGAAAAGTATAAGCATGCATATGTATTCAGTACTTGGTTTGGGCCCCTTTTGCAGCAATTACTGCC
Organism: Hemicordylus capensis; assembly: GCF_027244095.1. Lineage (NCBI taxonomy): Eukaryota > Metazoa > Chordata > Lepidosauria > Squamata > Cordylidae > Hemicordylus > Hemicordylus capensis. Next base: position 66,258,374 of record NC_069658.1, read on the forward strand.
TCAATGTGGTGTGGCATGGATGCTATCTGCCTGTGGCACTGATGAGGTATTATGGAAGACCAGGATGCTTCATTAGCGGCCTTCAGCAATTCTGCATTGTTTGGTCTCATGTCTCTCATCCTTCTCTTGGCAATGCCCCATAGATTCTCTATGGGGTCAGGTCAGGTGAGTTTGCTGGCCAGTCAAGCACAGTACACTGTATACTTTTCAGAGGTCCGATATTGTTCTATTCTTCAATCCTTGTCTTCTTGGTTCCATGTAATATTCTAATTTTCTGAGATTGTGGATTTGGGGTTTTCATGAGCTGTACGCCATGATCATCACAATTATAACAAATTAAGGCTTGACTTATCTCGCTTTGCATGTAATGCGTCCGTCTCATATATCAGTTTCACCTTTTAATTTGCATTACTGAAATTAATGGACTTTTGAACGATATTCTAATTTTCCGAGTTTCACCTGTAGGTTGTTCTGTTGTAGAGGAAGTACCTTTAGAATGGTGAGTAGAATGCTTATTCTCAGGAGCAAATTAGATGTACTGCAAGAAAGTCATGATGTCTGTTTATATTTCTGTATCACCCAATCCAAATGGCCCTAGGACAATGATCTTCACTACTTTTCAAGCAAGGGCCACTTTGGCAGAACACCTTCAACATGTGAGCCATTTGCCACTGTGCTGATCTCCACATAGTACTGTGCTTTTCTCTGTGCTGGGAGGGCTTTTTAAGAGAGGTGGGACCCTCTCTTAAGAGCTCTGTGGGGAAAGAGCTGAAAAGGGCTACAGTTCCCAGCACTCTGTGCACACCTTGCAAGATGACGTGGAGGCTCAAGTGGATTCTATTTTATTTGAAGGAGCCCCACTGGTGCTGGACAAAGCACAGCCCTGTGCAGAGGTAACAGTCACCTCCACATGGTGCCAGACAGCAGGACTTTGCCGGGTATTCAGCTTCAGTCAAAGCTTCACACAGGCCCAATAAACAATTAGCCAGGGAACTGCACTGAGGGTTGAAGGAGGCCACCACTGGCCTTCAAGTCTCACAATGAAGAACACTGCTCCAGGAGGTTTGTTTGCATCAACATAAAACAAACAGGGAAACCATCAATCAAAAATTCAAAAGTTCAAGCTGCTTAAAACCATGTAAAAGCCACCCAAGGCCAGCCTGGGGGGAAAACGTGGTTTCCCCCCCTGTAAAAGCTGTAAAAGATATTAGGCTTCAAATTTCTACAGAGAGTATGTTCCACAGTTCAGGAATGGCTATGAAGAAGGTCCAGCCTTGCAGCACCTAAAGATGAACCTCTCCTGATGATGTTAAAAAGCGATGGGGATCGTATTGAAAAAGGCACTCTCTTAGTAACTGAGTCCTACGCCATTTAGGGGTTTAAAGGCAATTACTTTGTACTTTTCCCAGAAACATATTGGCAGCATGTGCAATTGTTTTTAAACTGGCATAATATGGTCTTTCCAGGATACCCAAGACCAATCTGGCTGCTGAATTTTGAACTAACTCAAGTTTCTGGACCACATACAAAGGTAGCCCTATTTAGAGTGCATTGAAATTAGTCAAGCATGGAAGTTACCAACAAGTGCCCCATAGTTTTGTGATCCTCCTCCTCAAGGAATCAATGCAACTGTCATATCAACCAAAGCACTCCTGGCCAGTGGCCACAACCTCAATCTGAGAAACCAGAGTGATGCCTGGAGCACTCCCAGACTGCATACCTGTTCCTTTAGGGGAGTGCAACCCCATCCAGAACAGGAAGTTCTCTCAAGTCCTTTGAGTTATGACCCCTCAAAATGAGTACCTCCATTTTGTCTGGATTTATCTTGCTGCCTGTAGACAGAAATTTAGGTCAACTGTTCCATTACTTGATGATATTATCATGAAGAAATATATTTGGGTGTCATCAGCATATGTATGTATGTATGTATTTGATTTCTATACCTCCCTTCCAAAAATGGCTCAAGGCAGTTTACATTAAAACAAACTAAAATCAATTAACTATTAAAATCAAAAACTGTAAAAACAACATAAAACCATTATTAAAACAATTAAAACAGTTTGAAAAACCCTGGAAAACCAGTTTGAAGCTTTACAGTTTAAAAACTGTTTAAAAACCCTGGAAGGCCAGGCCAAACAGATCTTAAGGGCTCTTCTGAAGGCCAATAATGAACTCAGATTACAGATTTCTACCAGGAGTGCATTCCATAGCCCAGGAGAAGCTACAGAGTAGGCCCGCCTCTGAGTCACCACTAGATGACTGTGTTGAGAATATCCTGCTCCAAATATTCTGATAATCTCACCCAGCTGTGAGAAGAATTGGAGATAAAATGGAGCCCTGAGGTATACCATAGCTCCTGTTTTGCAGAGCAACTGTCTCTGAGCTACACCATCTGGCGTCTACCTGAAAAATAGGAATGGAACCACTGCAAAGCATTACCACCTATTCCCAAATCCCCCAGATAATCCAGAAGGATACCAATGTCCATAGTATTGAAAACCACAGAGAAATCTAAAAGAACCAACCGCCACACTCCCTCTATCGATTCCTTGATGTAGATCATCCAGCAGGTCAACCAAGGCTGTCTCAAACCCATAAGCCACCCAAACCAAGTCTGAAATGGGTCTAGATAATTTGTTTCCTCCAAGACCGCCTGCCTGTAGTTGATTAGCCACCACTGCCTCAATCACTTGCCCAGACAAGGGAGGTCAGTCTATACTTATCCATCAATGAGGCTTCTAGGCTTCTTAAGCAGAGGTCTAACAATTGCTGCCTTCAAACAAAGAGGCATCCTGTCCTCCCCCAGTGAAGCATTTATGGGAGCTAGGCCATCTCTGATAACCTCATACTAAATGAAATAAACAGGAAGAACATGAGTGGTGGTGGTGGTGGTGGGGAGAGGTACTTCTATTGAACATGTCTTTTTCCTCTCCTCTGCAACTCATAGTGGCTTTAGAGGGGTTACTTAAATCAACAACATGACAAGGGGAGTATGAAACCTGCCTCCCCTGCATCATGACCTTGATCCATCTACCCCAAACACTGCTTTCAGTTTTTTTTAAAAAAAGTGTTAAAAGATCAAGTCATGGCAGAGGGTGGTTTCCAATGTTACATATAGTTTTTCTATGAGTGATGTATCTGGTGACTATAGTATCATCAGCCTTTCTTCCTTTCTACACAAGCAAGATTGTGTGGGACTTAGCCACATATGGCCCTCAGTCTAACCATCTGCTGCCACCAAAATAAGATCTTTAGCTAGTGCGACTGGTTCTGCACCTAATCACTGGACCCTTTAAGGCTATTCTCACAAGCGTGCAAAGCTAGGCTAAGGGAGCCCAGCCCAGATTTGCACATTTGTGAGAACCACCGGACTCGAGGGTGAGCCCAGTAGTTCCATGGTGGCAAGCCCGCCTAAGTAGCCACCCTCTTAAACAAAGTTAAGGGACCGAGCGCTCCCTTACCCTCATTTTCTTGTTCGTGTGTCAGCCGCAGCTGCTTGCCATGAGGTGCATTATTGGGGCCCCGGGGGACTGCACTGCACTTCCCTGAGCCTGGCCCCCGGAGCAGCCAAGCAAGGCACAAAAGCCGCTGCTCGTCCCAGTGGGTGATCCGCCCACCCAGTGACAAGTAAGTGATTGTTTCCAGGGAGGGTCAGGAAAACCCTCTCTCTCCACAGACCCATCCGCAGCTCTTCACACAGATTGTGTGAAGAGCTTCATTGTCTTTAAAAAACAATATCAAAAATCAGTACTGTGGTAAACAAGACGGGCAGGTAGGTGTGAGGTGGGACTAAAATAATAGACAGAGACACCAGTAAAATAGTATAAAAACAAAAAGGTTTACTAGAATAAAAGGCTGCAAAATAAAAAAAAAAACACAACCCAATACAGGAACAAATGTTGAAAAGTTCAGTTGGCAAGAGTACAAAGTACAAAATATAAAACAACTAGCTTGCTAGTCTTCTCTCTCAAAGCCTAGCAGGATCCAGTAGGACCAGTAGTTCTTCCACTGCTACCTTCCCTAGCAGTTTCAGCCTGACCCTCCCCTCAGGGACGTAACAAGGTTGGAGTGGGCTCAGAGACAAGATTTTAAAATGCCCCCCCCCCCCCCCACTGAAGCTTAGCTCATGAAGTAAAGCCTGGGTGGGTGTGCGGCTGGGGAAGTCAGTCATGTGATTTGCCTCTGGGGCCCCCCCAAGGCAGTGGGCCCCCAGACAACTGTCTCCCCTTGCCCTATTATAGTTACGCCCCTGCCTCCCCTGCTGGTCTTCCAGCCTTCCAGCTTACACAACCCTCAGCAGAACATTTCTCCCACAGCTGCTCTCTTCTTGGCTGCCCAACTCTCCCTTTCATCCAGTTCCAAAGGGATACAATTAACCAATCAGGGAGTTTCTTCCCTCAGGCCGCCAGAACCTCTGTCTCTCCCTGGAGACAACCAATCACAACATTTTGTAACTTTCCCTCCAAAACTCTGCAGCAGACAACTTTTACCTCAGACTTGGCTGTCAGAGGTTGCTAGCTTTTAACCCCTGCAGAGCCTGGAGGGGACACAGAACAAATGAAAGAAAACAAACCACACAACATAATGGGAAGGAGGCATCCTTCACAGTTTGTCACACCCATGCTTTCTGGATTGTATTATACTCTCAGATCTGCTTGCTGTTCACAGGGTCCAGTTCAAACAGGGCAGATATTGTGATGAGCCACACAAAGCCAAAAGTACCAAATGAATGCTAATCAGACAGAGGAAGTTAACTGAAAAGCTACTTATGGAATCAAAGTCATTGGCTGACATCTAGAGAAGTGTAAATCAGTTCGAGTTGAATCAATTTGAGCTCGGATCAGGGTGATTCGAGTGATTCAAACTCAAATCAAATTGCCCACAAAATAAAGGGCCTAATTCGAGTTTGAGCTGAATCATGCTTTGGAAGAAACTCTTCTTCCCATGGCAGCAGAGAAGAAAGTGTCATTGGCTGCTAGACTAGCCAGATTGCTCTTTCCATCCTCCCAATCCCCTTTGGCAGTGTGACTCCTCCCCCCACCCTGCACCAGCTGAGACTAAGGAGGACGAACTCTTCCTCATATTCTTCACAATTTGTTGAACTCTTCAGAAGGACTGGTGCTTCTCCCATAGAACTGATGTTTAATTAGTCTGGATGTCAGTAGAGATGTGCACAAATCATATTTTGTGATTCGATTTGAGCTCAAATTGAAGAGCAAAATACTTGATTTGTTGAAACAGCAGCCATTGCCAGCTGTTTTGATGAATCAACTCGAATAGATTTGAGCAATTTGGCCATAGGGGAACTTGAATCACCCAATTGTTCCCCATGGGTAGGTCCTAGGGACACCAAAGTGGGTTGGGTGGTACAGTATGATGGGTGCTACCTACTAACTAACCCACAAAATAAGTGGGCAAGTGGGCAATTTTAAACATTTTTTTAACCTTTTCCAAAAGCCCCATAGGATCCTATGGGGTGTTTTTTTGGGGGGGGGGGAGGTTACTGTTTTAAAAAATCTCCCACTTGCCCATTCCTTGTCCATGCCATGCACATCTCTACTGACATCCAGACTAATGAAATACCAGTTCTATGGGAGAAGTACCGGTCCTTCTGAAGAGTTCAAAAAATTGAGCTCCACTGCTCATGCTCAAACTCCACCACCCTCTTGCTGCTGTCTCTTCCCCTCCTTTTATTGGGTGGGGGCAGGAGGGCTGCACATTTATCTTTTATATTTTTCTTTGCACCTTTTATCTTTGGGACCTTTATCTTTGCACCTTACAGAAGACCATATACAGCCTTGGCAAAAACTCCCAGAAGCAGCCATACTACTCAAGGACCTAGTTTAATGCAAAGAGGAAACTTCCATTTTAAACATAAGCCACAGAAGGCATGTGTGCGCTCCCTCTTGAGCAAAGATAAAGCAATGTCCCTGCCTCACCCATTAAAAGGGTGCAGGAGGAGACGGTGTGGGTGTCCCCCAGCCCCGACAGACACGTCTGAGGTCCAGCAGTTCTGACTGTCTGATGCTCCCTGCTCTCATTGCAGAATTACCTTCAAAAATGGCCAATAGAGGGCATGTTGGCTCCAATATGTGTGTCGGACCTGACATGTCACACAGCCCTAAGAAATAGTCTGTGTCATTGTTCTTCCAGTTGTGAGACTATATGGCATGTGCAGTTCCATGATTTTGGGGAGGGGGACTTGTTTTTGTTCACAAAATTTGAAGTGGAAGATGGGCACAGGGGAAGAGTGACTTCTTAACATTTACTCCTTATGCCAGTGTTCTGCCAGTTGCCTTTACCTAAAGGAAAGATTGTAATCCTGGAGACCACAGAGCCATGTGATTTTCTTGGTAGAATACAGGAGTGGTTTACCATTGCCTTCTCCCTGCCCTTACCTACTGGGGAATAAATTCAAGTATCTATCTTTTCCACAGTGAAGGTGATTTTTCCACAGTTGGGTTTTTTTCAGTGGAAACACAACATTGGGGGCACAGAGATGCAGGCCCCCCCCCACAAGAATCAGATGAGTTCCTCCCCTCATTTTATTGAATTCCCCCCACCAAATCTAATAACCCATATCTCCAATGCCAGAAACTTATTTTTCTTCCCCAAAAGTGTCTTTGCTCTCCTCCCACACAAAAACATTTAAGTGAGGAGTTGTTAGGGGGGTGCATGGAACTGGCTGACCCAGTTCAGTTCGAGTCCGAACCAGATCCGAACTGGACCAGGCCATTTGGTCTAGCACTCCCTCAACCCTCCCTCCCTGGTAAAATTTTTTTAAAAAATTTCGCTCCACAACTTATGCCCTCTGGGGGCTTCTCCAAGATGGTGGCAGGGTGTGTGTGTCCATGGAGATTCCCCCTCCCCCAGGCCTTCATTATTGCAGGCATTCCATGGTTTGGGCGGACTTTGGCCCTTTCTGGGCCTTTCCTCTGGTACAGCGGCCAATTTGGAGGCTACCACACATGTGCAAATGGCCCCTGCATGGCCTGGGACATGATGAAATCTTGGGGCAAAATCTTGGCCTTGGGATGAAATCTCATCTTGGCCTGAGATCTCATAAGCCTTGCCCAGGCTGTCGTGGACTATATAAGTACAAACTAGCCAGTGATGAGGGGACATTCACCAAGGAGGGCATGTGTTGGTTTGGGCCCTGGGATTCGGAATACTGAGCATTGTAAGAGATTTTTGACACCCCAAAATCCCTGCAACCAGGAATAATTGAGGACTCCAAAAATCCTCACACTAATAGACCGTGGGTTCTTTTTGATGGTCCTGGCTGTCAAGAATACCAAGACTCAAGAGGACATGAGGAGAAGTGAAGAGATTGTATTTAATCAAAACAGATTTATTTTCTTACCAATATTCAGATGAAACACAGCATACAGCATGCAGCAAAATTACTTCTCCCACACAAAGCAGTCACAAAACTAACAGCTTTGAGACACTGACAGGACAGCCAGACCCTTGCGGTCACAATATACTATACCCCAAGGGAGCCTCGACTTGTTCCTCTTTTTGCTAGATTCTAGGTGCCATCAAACTGATTGATCGGATCAACTTCCTCCTTTCCTCCACCTGTGTGCTGTGCCTGAGCCACCCTCCCTGAGGGAGAGACCCTCCTTGCTTGGATCCCAATAGGGGATTTTTGTACCATTCTACGATTCACCCACACATTGATTTCCATAATTCCTTGATGATAATTGGTCAAAAAGGGGTCTTGACCAGTTGGCCTATAATTCAATTTGCTGATATCCTTGGCATTTAATATCATTGGTCAAAGGTGGCCTGTGCGTAAGGGAACCAAAAGGTACAGAGTCTGGGCAGCACCAATTTTTCCAAGCGTGATGTTTGTGGTTAGCATACTCTTACTTTTTAGACTATGCTTTTCAGTGAAAAATGAGGAAGCTTGCCTGAGTTGACAGGCTGGGTCTCTAAGATTAGACGAGAGAGAAGGTGGGGGCTTTCTTGAACAGTGGGCAGAAAATTACTCACTTTGCACTCTGTATAAGCTCTGGAGGTGTGTGCTCAACTGTAAAAGGATATCTAATTTGAACGTAATGTGGGAGAACGGGACCACCGAGGTGGGAGTATGTATATGGAACTGTGAAGAGGATATCAAATTTTGAGCACAATGTGGAGGATCTGGGACTTTACCTATATGACAGCATTGCTCATGGGTTCGTGCTAAGATCAAGGCCTAAACTGTATCAAGCAAACAGACTCATGTCAAGCATTTATCTAATACAATATGGCCAACCTATCTATGCACTTATTCAATATAAAAATGATCCCAACTGGATCTTACATCATTAAGGAAGGGAGCTCTGAGGAAGTAACCAATCACTGCTTTTTGGCTACCAGGCACTCTGAGCCTCTCCGCTTCTTGGCCTGATGGGCCTTTCTGAGCCTCGGATGGCCTGGGCACATTTCAAGACCAGACTGTCAGCTGACTAAAGGGTATCAAAGATCCTAATGAGTAAAAGAACTTGGGATCACCTTGAAGCCATGTGCATGCACACACATCCGCACACACACATTTTAGTTTTATGTTTTACTAAAACCAAGCTGTGGAACTTTCCTCCATAGTAACTCCACTTTATACTTGAAAAAACAGTAGAGCTATTCTCATGATCAGTGAGAAGAACTCACGGGCTTTCTGTGGGGAAGGAGGGTTTAACTTACCTTCCCTGCAGATGATAGGCTTACAGTCCCTGGGTGGGCAGATCACCCACCTAGATGAGTGGTGACTTCCCCTGCGGCTCACCCTGCAGCTCCGGGGGCAGGGTGCCGGTATGCACTGCCGCGCATCACCCCTCCCCCAGGAGTCCAAATTATGCATAGCGCGAGTGCACAGTGCATTACTGGGATCCCTCCTCCCCTTAAGTATGCTAGCCGCAGCTGCAAGCAGCCATGGCTGACACACAATTAGGGGTGTGCAAATCGATTCAACGTCGAGCCTGTTCAACATCAAGGGTTTGCTGCCATGTAGCCACTGGTGGTTGGCATGAGTGTGCAAAACCGGGTTGGGCTCCCTTAGCCTGGTTTTGCATGCTCATGTGAAGAGCCTCAATGTTTGCATTAGTGTGGCTTCTCCCCTAGCCTTTCTCAATGGCTACTTTCTCAGTGACTGCATGCTACCTTCAGGTTCAGAGGAACTGTGCATCTCCGTACCAGTTGCGAGAAGCAACAGTAGCAGTGGTCTATTTCCCTACATGTCTCACATCTGGGCTTTTCAGAGCATCTGTTTGGCCACTGTGGGAAAGCAGATAGTGGACTAAGTGGAACTTTGGCTGATCCAACAGAGCCCCTCTTATGATCCCCAATCTTGTTTTAAGAGAGGTCTGCCCAACTTAAAGCTATCTGTTTATTTGGTCAGTAAGTTGATCCTGAGATGGGGACTGGCATTAACTTTGCTTTGTTGGCTCTCATGAATCATACAGTTAGGGAAATAGAAATACAGGTTCAGATAAACATGGGGAAGCAAGCTGATGCTTCTGTTGCACATCAGAGCAGCAGGATTTAATACACACTTCTGGGCTATCATGTCTGGCTCATCAAGTCTTTATTTAGAAAACAAGAAGGAGGACTCATATTTTTGTTCTACTTATCTAGGTTTTATTATTCTGTCTGCTCCCTGAGAATCTTTTCTGGGAAATTTTCCAAATCAAAGACCATCTGTGGGTCTTAGTACACTGTAAACAAGGAGGATGATCTCGAGAAGAGCTACAATAAGAAGACCAGTGGAGACTTATATAAACAAGCTTCTACAAGCTCACTTTGACTGCTTGTTAAGCTGCGACTGACAGAGTTCCTGACTCATGCAAAATTTCTAATTACTTCAACTGACTCAAGTTAATAGAAATGACTGCAGCTGTGTGGTTACACTTGGCCACCATTGCTAACACAAATGCATTTAAAATGTTGTCAGAGCTGAGTTATCATAGTTTGAACATCAATAAATCATAGTACAACTGCTTAGTCTAATTTCTGAATGTCTGAAAGCTTATCACACACCTTGTCTCTGTGTGTCCCCCCCGCTCTCTAAAAATGTTTGTGTTTACAGTCCAATACAAATAAAATTCACATCACGAGAGGATACTCTAGGAGAGTCCAAAAGCATAATTTTTGCCTTTTGGCCAATCTGCCATTTTACTTCAAGATGGCAGCTACTTAAAACATAAGCAACATCTCTTTGTAATTCTTGTGTTGATAGATACAAACCAAATTCATTGAATATGGGAGGAGATCATAGGGAAAGAAAAAACTGAACAAGGTTCATCATGCTGTATGCCACAAATATATATGGAGAATATGCTAAAAGTAAAATTGAAGGTATCAACATTGCTGTGCTGAAAATCCTATCATATAAAAAGAAGTTTAATGCTGTCTACCCACAGATCTTTTTGTTTTGTACAAAGGAAGAAATATTTGATTCACCAAGAAGGCTCTCATGAGCTGTTGTTTACTAAATCATGTCATTATGGAAGAATGAAGAGTTATTCACACGGTCTTTCTTTCACAATACGTTTAATTTCAGTTTCATCAGTTTAATTTTTCTCCATCTTGCATGACTCTAGAACCAAGGTCATTCCATGAAACTGATTGCCAAGAAATTTAGGACCAACAAAAGGAAGTACTTTTTCACACAACACATAACTTGTGGAATTATCTGCCACAAGATGTGGTGACAACCAGCAACCTGGATGGCTTTAAAGGGGTGGTTGGATAAATTCATGGTGTATCAACAGCGACTAGTTTGAGGTCTATCCACCACCTCCAGCCTCAGAGGCAAGATGCCTCTGAATACCAATTGCAGGGGTGTAACAGCAGGAGAGAGGACAGGCCCTCAGCTCTTGCATGTGGGCTTCCCAGAGGCATTGGATGGGCCATGTGTGAAACAGGATGCTGGACTAGATGGGCCTTGGGCCTGATCCAGCAGGGATGTTCTTATGTGATCAACTCAAGGCAAATAATGTTTCCCCTAGTAATCATTAATTATCACTAGCATGTTTCAATACATTCTCAATTTATATATTCCACACTAATTATCTTTTATTATTTGGGCTACTATATCACATTATGCATTCTGGCTGAATGTTTTTTTAATGTGGACACTAATGATTGCAGGAAATCACTGCAATTTTAGGCGATCATCTGGCCAAACTGCAACCCAGTGAAAATAGCCCCTAAATTCACTGGTTTCCTCCACAGATTCACCAAATTCATGGGGGTGGGGAAGCAAAGCTGTTTCTGGTGGCCATCCTCCAAAGCTGGTGCAGTCTTGCTGGCCATGCCTGCAATGTCACATGTTTGGCCTGTACACATATACAGCTGAATGTGCTAAAGGGATTTCAATACAATCTGGAACTCTGATCATGCAGGTTTCAGATAACGGGAAAGCCCCTAAGTGCAATCAGCTGGTGGGTGCAAGAAGCATGGGGGCAGCAGTGACCAGAACCTCACCAAAGATTGGTCAGTGGGGATCTGTGTGGCTGAGTTCCAACAAGGATAAACAGGCAAAAAAGACGTCAGTTGTAGTCAAAGGTGACGATAAAGGAGCTGTGCATTACATTCACTCTTGGACCCAGTCGCACACCTAGGGCAAAAATCAACCCAGACCTGAAGGGCTTTGGAGGCCTCTCCGCTGCAAGGATCCCTGCTGCGAGCCCCCCTGTGAAGAACCCCCTTAATGGATTTTTTAAAAACACTGCTGCTCCTGCCTCTCGGGGGGAGGCTCCAAATGTTCTAGGGGGGCCCTCCCCAGAGCCCCACCACTGCTGGTGGCATCGCAGGATGGGGCACAGCTTCAGTGAGGGCAGGGGGAGGAGAAAGTCCCTCCTTTGCATTAAAAAGAACCACCGATGTTTGGTGGCAACAGTATTGCAGTGAGGAGGGGAGCAAGGAGGGAAGAGTTCTCTTTACCTAAATATTTTCCTTGACCCAGGGAAGGTGGGATGAGGTATGATGGCTGTGGCTACAGGGATAGTGGAGGATGAGAAGGTGAGAGCTCCCCACTTTTACTGAGATGGGGGTGGCAAGCTCCTGCCAGATCCCCTCCCTCCTTCCAAGTGACTGCATGAGCCGCTCTGCTGTGCAGCCCGTTTCCTAACTTCCTCCATGTGGAGGAAGCAGAGAGGAGAGAGGCCTGTGCAGTCCCTTGGAAGGAGGGAGGGTAGCTGGAGGAAGCTCGCCACCCCCCAGCCTGGTAAAAGGGGGAACTTTCACCTCTTTGCCCTCCATCCTCCCTGCAGCCACCGCCGCCGCTGCCACCACCACCACTGCCTCACCCCATCCCACCTTCCCTGGGTCAAGGAAAATATTTAGATAAAGGGGATCTCTCCCTTCTTCACCCCACCCTTTCTGTACGTACAGCTGCCACTGCACAGTGGCAGTTTTTAACATAAAAGGGGGAACTTTCTCCTTGCCCCTCCATCCTCACTGCAGCCATGCCCCATCCTGCCAGTGGCAATGGCAGGACTCTGGAGGGGCCCTCCCCAAACATTTGGAGGGCCCCCAGAGGCCATGGACCAGATCTCCAAGGCCATGGGCCAGATCTCCAAGGTCCGTGGCTAAGACTGCCTCTGCTAGGACCCAACAGCTGACTGCAGAAACTTCTGTGAATAGGAGCAGAACAGGGTTTACCTGTGGAGGGAGGAGGCCAGCTGAGCAGAGAACCACTTTGTATGAAATGTGAGTGTGTGTGAGTGTGTACTGATGTTCAGGGGCGAGGCCAGAATGTTCTGAACAGTAAGCTTCCAGGACTGCACAATTTCAGTCCTTCATCTGATTTTGGACTACAACTCCCATAATCCTCGGCCACAGTGGCCAATAATCAGGGATTATGGGTGCTGTAATCCAACATCTCCAGGAGGGTCAAAGTTGTGCAGCCCTGTACTACTCTATTAACATTCATGAATTGACGGTATAGTTCAGTACATTTGAATGTACTGAGAGATCCCATTTCAAATGGGAATGCGATCCCATTTGAATGTAATTTTAAATTCAAATGGACCCATTTACAACCTGTGCCCTCACCGTTTGAAGTAAAGCAGGTTTACTTTCATCTAACCCAATTGTATGCATATTTATATAGAATTGCTGTCGAATTCAGTGGTGCTTGATTTTACTGCTTGATTGATTAAGAGTCATCAAGTCGGTGTCTACTCTTAGTGACCACATAGATAGATTCTCTCCAGGATGATCTGTCTTCAACTTGGCCTTTAAGGTCTCTCAGTGGTGCATTCATTGCTGTCATAATCGAGTCTATCCACCTTGCTGCAAGTTGTCCTCTTCTCTTTTCTTCAACTTTTCCCATCATTATGGATTTCTCAACGGAGCTGGGTTTTAGCATAATGTGTCCGAAGTATGATCGTTTTGAGCCTGGTCATTTGTGCCTCAAGTGAAAATTCTGGATTGATTTGTTCTGTGATCCATTTGTTGTATCCCTGACTGTCCTTGGTATCCTCAAAAGTCCTCTCCAGCACCAAAGTTCAAAAGTGTCAATACTTTTTCTGTCTTGCTTCTTCAGAGTCCAGCTTTTGCATCCATAGAGTGTCATGGGCAGAGGCGTATCTAGGGAAAATAGCACCTAGGGCAAGCACTGAAATTGCGCCCCCTGTCCAAACATCTGACACCCATCTTTCAGATAACTTTACCATTATATCAGCTCAAAACTACATGTCAATCTCATTAATCTTATAATATTTCAAAAACTATTTAGCAGTGGACGTAGCCAGATTTTTAAAAATGCTGGAAAACTACAAATTTCAGTATGCTGGGGCTCATGAAATACCCAAATACTATGTGGAGGTGTACTTGGAAAACTAAACAGAAGCACCTGTCTAATTCTCTACTATGCATTGTAGCATTGCTATTACATAAGTTTAAAAAATAAATGCAGAAATTGACTTTTCCCAGCTACTCTGAAAATAATTAAAGTATATGCAGAGTAAACTGTGTCACTGCTTGGAATATATTCTAGTATTTCAGAAAGACAGTTAAAATGAGAAAAGAGAGCAAGAAACTCCCCGTGGGCCTTAATACTAAGGATTTCACACTGATTCAAAGATAAACTCTCCAGTAATAGCCATATTAAGACATCACATTTAACTCACTTATCACAAGAAGCAAAGTAAGAGCAAATGAATACAATCCTAGCTCATAAGCTTCAGCTCAGTATTCAAAAGCCCTGATTCTCTGTACATAGCGCCAAACTGAATATGTGTACAGTGACACACACACACACACACACACACACACACATATATATATATATATATATATATATATATATATATATATATATATATTTACCTGTAGCCCATTCGGGGGGCTTCCTAAAGGTCGTGGGGAGGGGTCTGCAAAGGTTCCCCCTGCCGGTCTTGTAATTCACCGCCGCTGTGTGATGATATCCCTATAAAGTGTTATTTTTCATAACCCAAAGCAGTAACCCTGGTTGTGTTAACAAAAATGTACCAGTGAAAAGTAGGTAGCTTTTTTTCTTGGGGGATTCAAGTGCTGGGGAAATTTTCAGTCCCTTGGACAGAAAAATTATTTTACACATAATAATTTTCCTTGAAGAACATCTGACTTATCTTGAAGAGAACATTTTTGAAAGGAACTTTGTAAACAATTTCTTAATAGATGATCTCCAAACTTATGTTCTCAATCCAATGAAAATTCATTTTTGTAGGAGCAAGTAACAGCAGGCACAAATTGTGTCATTTTTCTGTATTCAACCCATTATTTCCAACACTGTTATTTGTACTAGTTCTGTGATTTTTTTTAGAAAACCTCTCTGTCATGTACTTTGAAAAGTCACAATTTCTGTCATTTTGATTTGATAGCCACTGCCTTTCCCACCTCCTTTGGACCTAATAGAGCAACTAAAAAAAACCCAGAAGGGTTGGGCCATCACAGGCTGGTCCTAAAAATGTTTACTCATAAGTAAGTCCTGTTCAATAAAAGGGATTAACTTTCTTGTAAGGATGGCAAATTTAAGTCAAAGTTTATTGTTCATAACCATTGGTTAATTACAAGGCTTACACATTTCCATTTAGGATTACAATGTCAACTGACCATCAGCTCTACATTTTAGAAATCCTGGTATGTTAAGGTTGTGTGTCAGGACTGCACACTTTAAAGAAGGCACTCTGCATCTCATGCACTGTTTTCCTTTCCCACCTGCACCATAACATGTGATGGAAAGGAAATTCAGGGAATTCTGGCACTACCACAATGATGCTATCATTATATTCCAGAATCTTCCTATCCTTGGAGTCAGGTGATACCCAAAAACCAATGTGATGCCATTGTAGTCTGCAGAAAAGTTTCTTATGCTGCCAGTCTACCTTAATCAAGTCCTATTCATATGCCTTGTCCAGTTCATGATCAATTGGTGTACAGTGTCGTCCCATTATTTCTGAGACTGTGCTATTTCTGTGATTTAGAAAGCCTCATTGTCATGCTCTTTGAAAAGTCACAGTTTCTGTCATTTTGAGTTGCTAGCCACTGTATGCACATACAGTTATCACATGCTATGTTCAACACATGTACAGTATAGCAGTACACTTTGTATGTATACCCTGCATCTGACAGAGCCAGTGCCAGGATCACTGCTAAAATGACAGCATTCACATGTATATATGTACAGACAATGTAATATCTGAACAGGCTTTAATCTGGGCAACTTGTAGAGTGAGGTCATCAGGTTGCCCTGCCTGTTCTCTCCATCTTCATTTTTCGCTCATTATTTTTCTATCGGAACACTAATTTTAAAAAACCCTGCCTCTTTCCCCAAATAATCAGCTGTGGAAGCAAGGCTAGCAGTAGAAACAAGGGCCATTGTATCCTCCATTAATTATCTATGTAAAATGTTTCAAGTTCCTAATGCTATGGCATTGCTCTCATTTATTAGGAAGGGAGTACCATTGAACTAAGTGAGGTTTACTTCTGAATAAACATGCACAGAGTTGTGCTGAATCTGTATCTTTGGCACTTTCAGAATCTTGCTCCTTGCTTCAAAACATTTTTATTTCAGTTGTGTTTATTAACCCTCATCCGGATTTTGGGGTGGGTTTCTACCCCCTGCTGAGTAAAGGTGCATAAACAAGCAAACCACTGGACTCCCAGCTATGCTCTTGTTGTCAAACTCTTACCTGAACTCTGGTACACAATATATCCACAAGTATGCCCCCTCACCAGTTATGCTATTTATGTTAATGAAAATATGACACTAGGTAGAAAACTAACCCCCAAATGAATGGGCTTTCTATGGTGGGGTGGTTTCTTTCCCATTCCCATGTTTTGGGGGAAAACCCACCCCAGAAATGAGTGGAATTCCTATGGTGGGGTGGTTACTTCCCACCCTATTCCCATCATAAATTAATTGGTGGGGGACCACCCCAGAAATGAATGGGCTTTCTATACTGGGGTAGTATCTATCTCATGCACATGTTAAGTCCTTTGGGATGGGGAAAGACATTCTGTTTCTCTTTGGAAACCTCAGTTTTGTTTCCCTTGATGATGATAGTGAAGATGATAGTGTTTCCCTTGATGATGATAGTGAGACTGTGATGCCTCAAACTGGTTATTTATAACCAGTCTGTGGCATCACATAGTTCTATGCTCTTGAGTTAGGGCAAATGAAACCAATTTCTCCCACAATGTCAGTCCTAGCATTTGTAACAGGTAAACCATTTGGAAGCATCTGACTGTACAGAAGCAGGGATTTTAGCCAGCAGAACAAAGGCAAAAGGATCCCAACAGCAGCTACCAGTAACAACAGCTTTGGTAAGCCTGGCATCATTGGATCAACCATCCACAGTACCTCTCTGGTCTTTTCCCATTTCTCCTAGTGGGATACAGCCCAGAAGGGGGGTGGTGGATGGGGGTTGGAGTTTGGTTCCATGTGCAGAGATCAAGAAGATGTAGAGGTGGAATGTGCGGCACTGAACAGTCTGCTGAACCTTATTCACCTGCCAGTGAGGGAACTGAGATAATGGGTTACATGAGAAGCAGAAATGACAAATGTTGGTCTACAACCAGTCTATTTCTTGCCCACTGCACAGTGGTGAGGTGGGGTTGGGGTCCTCAGGTGAGAGGCCAGACCAAGAGAAGTTTAGTCCAGCAGGAGAAAACTCCCTCCCCTGCTGTCTGAGACCGAGGGAGTGGGCATCATGAACCCTGAGGAAGGAATCCAAATACTCCCTGAAGTCCTGGAGAGCCATTGCCAGGCAGAGCAGACAATGCTGCTCTAGATGGACCAACAGTCTGACTCAGTAGGTAACAGCTTCCTATGTTCTGATGGAAGCACCTTGACCTAACAGAACTGGAAGCATATCTTAACCTACTAGTCTTGGCTGATGTGTTTCATTTATATTTATTTATTTATTTATTTATTTATTTATTTATTTATTTATTTGTCATTAAAAAGTCAATATTTATTTATTTACCACCTTTTATTAAAACAATAGTATAAATAAATAGATATTTACTGTATTTATCTACCGCCTTTCATTAAAACAATCTCAAGGCAGTTTACAAAACATTTAAAACAATCTAAAACAATTACACCATAAAAATGTTAAATTGGAATATAAAAATACAAATTTAATTACAACTTTTAAAAACCATGCACAATAGGACCACAAATCACAAAGTGCTTCATGGACTGTGGGCCGTACATTTTGGGCCCTCCTGTTTCCATGCTATGATGCAGCTGAGATGATCTGAGGACATCACAAGTAATTTGAGGTTCAGTGACAAAGCCACATGACAGGAGAGAAGAACGATTGCCAAGCTAGCAACCATTAGAAGAATCTGAACCTTATTTGTACAGGAGTTGCAGCACAGCTACATTCCTAGAGCTGCAGCACAGCAGTTGATGAGCAACTGTTAGGTCTCCAAGGTGCCTTCCCTTCTGGCAACACATTCCATGCAAACTAAAGAAGTACAGTTTGAAATTATGGTGGTGCTGTGATGCAAAAACATCCTCGCCACTAAGAAGAGATGTTGGGAAGCAAACTAGAAGACTGCAACAAAGACAGGTAGGCCTGCAAGTTTTACAGCAATGTTTACAGCCATGGAACAACTCTTGGGGCTGCTTCAGGTGAATCACCCCTCTACATGCACTTCAAAACCTTGTTGAAGTGTGTATACAGGGGTGATTCAGATGAGCATACCTCTCACACGATTAAAGGATATGCCAAGAGCGCATTGGAGCATGCACCAGTGACATCAGGGCAGGTGCATTCTTGCCACAGACCTAATGTTTTTGCGTGTGCAGTGCAATGTTCATCTGAACCTTCCATAAGATAATTAAGAAACATAAGAAACTGCCATATACTGGGTCAGACCATTGGTCTATCTAGCTCAGTATTGTCTTCACAGACTGGCAGCGGCTTCTCCAAGGTTGCAGGCAGAAATCTCTCTCAGCCCTATCTTGGAGAAGCCAGGGAGGGAACTTGAAACCTTCTGCTCTTCCTAGAGTGGCTTCATCCCCTGAGGGTAATATCTTGCAGTGCTCACACTTCTAGTCTCCCATTCATAAGCAGCCAGGGCAGACCCTGCTTAGCTATGGGGACAAGTCATGCTTGCTACCACAAGACCAGCTCTCCTCTCCAAAATTGTGGTGCAGGATAATGTTTTCTCCATTGTATAGCTGGCAGAAGCATTCCTGAGCAAGGGGTTCAGCTGTGTAGGCACTATGAGATACAACAAGCTAGATATATCCCCAGAGATGCAGCCACATTCACAAAAGAGAGCACTGCCACTGGCTTTGATGGACAGAAGATGTTGGTACTGTGTATACCAGGGAAGTTGGTGCACAGGATAGTTATTTGACCAAGCAAATAACATGTTGATTGTGGGTGATTGGCCTGTAGAATGCACTTGACAAGCTCCCAGATTGCCTTTAGGTCAGTCAGAGTGTATCCTTTCAGCTGAAATGCTGATAATTGAGATGCTGAAGTATGGATCCTCATTAGTGGGCAGTTTGAAATGTTCATTTTTCTTTGCTACTGACTCACATTCTCAGTGAGTCATGCATGGCACAGGATGCCATGTTTGGGATGTGGGGGTCACCTCTGTACCCCCTAGAGTGAAATGTTACATTATTATGGATTCTGTGGCCTGAAAAAGTTGGGGGGGATCCAGTCTAACCAATGGGAATACTTGGGAGTAGGAAATCTTACTCATGTGTAAAAAAGCATGACTCCAGATGAAGGTTAATAAGCTTTCTCTCTTGGCTGGAATGGAATCTGTATGCCATGAATACCATTTCCATAGCTAACGCCCAGATGGCAGCTTTAAAAAAAATTCATACACCCTAAATTGATCACTCCAACCACTGACAGGGCAATCCATTGCGATTTCTGATAATGGGAAACTCATGAATGGAAAGAGATGAGTTTCTTATTAATAGTGATGGTGAGTAGCAAAATATTGGAGTCCACTCTAGCCTTGTTGGCACTTAATGCTGTATATATTTAAAGACTGAAGCTGCAAAGTGCGGGCACCTCCTCTTTGTACCTCATTGACTGCTAAAGCTTGCAAAGCTGGGCTTGTTTGCTTGTCTCTGTAACAGCAGTCCATGGAAGGAAGATTTGTATCTTTGCTCCATCCACATCTCTGCAAAATATTCTGAAACTCTTGGAATAAAAATTTCTCTACAGCAGAACAAGCTGGGGTTCTGATATATTTATGAGAGAACTTCCATTTAAAGAACCTTTGCAAATACTAAATCTAGTTACAGTGCATATGGAACAGTATATGGAATATACAGTGCATACAGAACACATCTGAGTCTTAGGGTGTGGTTTAGTTGTAAGATTTTCTATATCAGGATGTGTGTCGCATAGCCTTCCCACAAAACTCCTCCACAGGAGAACATAAAAAGGGCCTTGCAGGATCAGGCCCAAGTCCTATCTAGTCCAGCACCTGCAGAGGCCCACCAGATGCCTTGGAAAGCCACACAACCAGGAAATCAAGGCATGCTATCTCTCCTTCCATTGCTCCCCTGCAACTAGTATTCGGAGACATCCTGCCTCTGAGCATGGAGGTAACCTAAAGCATTTCGTGCAGATCTGAGGTGGCGGGCAGCAGGCACTTTAAACAGAGGGAGGCAGGTCCTCTGCTCCTCTGTCACTCCTCCTCTGGCCTCTGCTGCCCCAGTGTGGTGCTATCCATAACAAACAGCCCCAATGTCTGTCCTTACAAGCAATGCCATGTGGGGGATTCCTGTTTGGGAACAGGAAATTCCCTGTTCCCAGCATCCCGGAGGCGTCATTGTCACATAAATGGCATCTGTGCAGAGAGCTAGCATGGTGTAGTGCTTAGAGTGCTGGACTAGGACCAGATAGGCCTGAGTTCAAATCCCCTGTTCAGCCATGATACTTGCTGGGTGACTCTGGGCCAGTCACTTCTCTCTCAGCCTAACTTCACGGGGTTCATGGGGTTGTTGTGTGGAGAAACTTAACTATGTACAGGTACACTGCTCTGGGCCCCTTGGAGGAAGACTGGAATATAAATGTTACCAAAAAAGAGAAAAAAGAATGCTTAGCATAGCATCCACACATGCACAGATGCCATTAATGTTACGATGCAATCTGTGGGATGCTGGGTACAGGGAACTTCCTGTTCACAAACAGGAAGCCCCTGCACAGCAACACTTGTAAGAATGGGCAGCGGGGCTGTTTGTTATGGACAGCACCACACTGGGGCAGTGGGGGATGGCAGAGAAGTGATGGAGGGGCAAGTAAGACCTGCCTCCCTCCATTTAAAGCACCTGATCCCCCCCCGCTGAAACATTTTGGAGGGGGGAACTCGAATCGTTTCAGCGTCTTGAATTAGAAGCACCAAAACACTTCATGCACATAGCTAGTAGCCACTGATAGACTAGTCCTCCATAATTTTTCTCTTTGATAAAAGCCATCCAAGCTGATGGCCATCACCACATCCAGTGGCAGAGAATTCCATTGATTAATTCTGTGTAGTGTGAAAAATTACTTCCTTTTGTTGGTCCTAAATTTGCTGCCAATCGGTTTGATGGGATGACCCCTGGTTTGTGGTGATGGGAGGGGGAACTGTATGTAGATATTTGATTATAAAGAATACATATTTTTGCCAATTCACAAAATTATCCGAATTTAACAGTATTGTATTCAGATTCAATGTGCTCTGGTGATATTAGATATTGGATTGGATTCAGGATCTGAATCCAAATTCTGACATAAATTCACATTTCCCCCCACAGTGGTCAATGCAGAAAAGGAAAAAAAATCACCCCAAATCATTGGGTGGCAGGAGGTCAGGGCCCCTGTAGTGAATTTGAAGATAATTGATCAATTATCTTCCACCCCCATGTGGGGGGAAAAGGACATTCTTTTGATTTTATATTAATATTTTTCTTCCCTATTGCAGGAACAGACAGCACTTTTTAAAGGAGTTAAAAGGACTTCACACACCTTTTAATCCCTTAATGACTAGAAGGGAAAGTGAGGAATTCTTTCTAACCACAAAAACAGAAACATTAAAAGTACTTTCACTTTTACTGACTCTGTGCTTCTGCAATGGGGAAGACAAAAATTAATATAAAATCAAAAGTATGTCCTTGTTCCTCCACATAGGGGTGGAATGATATTCCTCTGGACGGCTTCAGATCCAGGTCCAGAACTTTTTGTAAAGTTCTGGCTTGACAGTTTCAGTCCCTTTTTTTCTATTTTTAGTTCCGCCCCCACAAAAATCAGAGGAATTACCCATAGCTTTAAGAAAAATAACAGAGAGACCTGCTGATGTGGTGGAGGGGCATGCTGTTAACCCTTTTCATGACAGCAAAGAGTAAATTCCTCCACATGCTGGTTGTAGGATGGTCCAAGGAGGGTCTTCAGTTTCAGAAGTTTTTGTAAAGTTCTGGATTCAAACTAGCCTGATTTTAACATTTTTAGCCATTTTAAAAGAAAATTTCCAATCATTCTATACAATCAGGGGATTAACCCATAGCTTTGAAAAAAATTACATAGCATTCTGCCAATGTGGAATTCATGAGTGCCAGATTTCATAACTGTATGCACATCAATTCCAGAAATAAACAAATTGTTCTAGTAAGAACTAATCAGCCTACTTTCCTGTCACTGTCTCTATAACTTGACTATATTTGGTTCAAACTGAGGTCCACAAGTTAGATCTTTTGCACCTAAAATGTTCATGTGTCTTCCATCTTCGATCAGGGTGGATTACATCATTATAAACTACACCATTGAGGTATCTCTGTGTGTCACCCACTACAACTGTACCAAATTTGGTTCAAATTGTTTAGACAGTCCTCAAGTTAGTGCACTTGTGCCTTAAACATTCACACATCCACCATCTTGGACTGGGGTGGATGACATCATCATAAACTACGCCATCGGGGCATCCCAATGTGTCCATATAGATGTAGCAATTTTGGTTTAAATCAGTTAGACTGTCCACAAGTTAGTGCACTTGCGCCTCAAATATTTGTGTCTGCCATCTTGAATGGGGTTGGATGACATTGTCACAATTTACGCCATTGAGGTGTCCTTATGTGTCTGTAGCAAATTTGGTTCAAATCATTTAAGTGGTTCACAATTTAGCCCATTTGCTCCTCTGAAGCTTAAGCGTCCACCATCTTGAATCGGTGTGGATGACATCATCACAAACTATGACAATGAGGTGTCCCTGTGTGTCACTCACTGCAACTGTACCCAATTTGGTTCAAATGGTGTAGAGAGTCCAGAAATTATTAGCCCGCTTGTGCCTCAGATGTTAGCCCGCTTGTGCCTCAGATGTCCAAATTAGCCCGCTTGTGCCTCAGATGTCCAAATGGCCACCTTTTGGAATTGGAGTTGATGACATCATCACACACCATGCCATTAGGGCATCCCTATGTGTCCACACAGCTGTAGCAAATTTGGTTTAAATCAGTTTAGCACTTCACAAATTAGCCTGCTTGTACCTCAGAAGTTCACATGGCCACCATCTTGAATTGGAGTGGATGACATCATCATCTAACCACACTATTTGAGCATCCCTATGGTCCCTACAGTTGTTGCAGATTTGGTTTAAATTGGTTAGGCGATTCACAAGTTAACCCATTTGCGCCCCCAAAGTTTACATCATCCATCTTGGATTGGGGTGGATGACATCATCACAAACTACGCTGTTGAGGTGTCCCTATGTGTCCTTACAACTGTACACAATTTGGTTCATATTGGTCCAGGGTTGCGAAGTTGATGTGTGGGGGACACACACGATGGGCACATGGACCCACACAGAATGCCTGGTCATCTCATAAGCCTACTGGAAAATAGGTTAATAAAAAGGGGGCAAAGGGGCATGCTGTTACCCTGTTT
Source organism: Hemicordylus capensis (assembly GCF_027244095.1). Classification (NCBI taxonomy): domain Eukaryota; kingdom Metazoa; phylum Chordata; class Lepidosauria; order Squamata; family Cordylidae; genus Hemicordylus; species Hemicordylus capensis. The sequence goes on from NC_069658.1 coordinate 66,281,752, forward strand.
CATGAAGGCAAAGGACAGATTTCTCCACATGAGGGTGGAATGATGGCCCAAGGAGGATCTTCAATTTTAGAGGGTCTTTGTAATGTTATGGCTTAAAATGAGCCAGATTTTACTATTTTAGCCATTTCTTTTTTAAAAAATTCTAAAATTCATAAAAAGTCTTCAGATTGACCAATTATCTTAAAATTTACTGCTGGGAGTCCTAGCTTCCTTCCCCACATGTGTGCTAAGTTTCAAGGCTCTAGGACCAACCGGTAATTTTCAGTGTTTTTTTTTAATTTCCCCATTCACCTCTATGGGGAAAAATCCAATTCCATTTTGATAATTCCAAAATTCTGAAGTATTTACAAAATTAATTTTGATATTTTAGAATTAATTCTGATTTTACCAATCCATCCCTCCGTCCCCCCCATCCAGATTTTACCAATTTTTACCTATTTGGGGCAATTTTGGATAAATCCAAATTTTTTAATCCAAATTTGCACAGGCCTAATATCCAAAAGAATATACTTGAAATACAGTGTTTCCTTTCATAATTTTTGATTTAGGTTCCCTAAAATCCTTTAATGCCAAAAGAAGACTGAAAAGCTCAAGGCTGTTTTTCCATCTCTCCTGAGAAATAATTATTCTAAATGGTATGTAGCTTTAAACAAATGACCTATGGGAAAAATAGAATTTATTAAGGGGAAGAAAATGACAGCTTAAGCCAATGACTATGACAGCACAGGCAAATGAAAAGCCTTCTTGCTTCGTGTCTGTGCTAATTTCCCATCATAGCATACGGTACGTTGGCATTCATTCATCAGGCTTTCACTTACCTCAGGCTGAGGAGAGGAAACATACACAGCAGTAGACATTTGACAAGTTAAATGGCCAGAGAAGTGCATCTGAATATGAAGCAGGAAAAGAAAAATATTCCCCAACTCTTATCATTTTAAAAGACTAATGGAGCAAAAGCAGCCATCCAGCATCGATTTTTATTCCACAGTGTCTCTCTTGACTGCTAGAGAAATGGATACTCTAAAGGCAATTTGAGATCTATTTTCATAACTTTGATTTACATGGGTATTAAATGTATTTTTCTCTCACAGAGCATGAACTATTTCCATGTAATTACCATTTTTTCTGAAAATTTAGGATTAAAAAACCCCTGTGGCAATCTCACATAAATATGTTTCTAGTCCAGTTAAAATGTTCATATTATCATATATTTTAGGGACAACTAATGGAGCTGTTAACAAATTCTCAGACTCTGTGGAGAAGAATAAAGAAGTAAGTGAAAAGAGGAAGACAGAGGGAAGGATGTTGGTGGCTTAAGCACATTTGATCTGAAATCCAACATAATTCTGTAAAGAAATTTTTGTTCAGCTTTCTCCTCTTTTTCTTGTCAGTAATAGAATGGTGATTCTATAGTATTTGCAGTGAATGAAGTTAAGACTAAGTTAACTTCATTCAGATATGAACCCAATGAGCATATACATAACTGAAGTAAAAAGAATGCTATGTTAACACAATTGGCTTTGTTCCTCTACATGTTTCTTTCCTCCCAGACAACTGCAGCATTGCATCTTAATTGAGATTTGTCCTTTTTCAATTATTTCTCCAAAGGGTTTTGGTTAACTTTCATTTTTTTCCCAACTGAAGTATCATCAAGTGAACTGAAACAAATGCTGAAGCAGACGTTTTCAGAAACAGTGATCTGGGCACAGTGGAAGTTGAAGGGCAGAAGTCTAGTGTTACCAGTGCCACTCAACATCCTTTGAAATAGACAGGGATTGTTGAACGGGGTCTCAATTAATTTATCTGCTGTTTTTAATTAGTGATGAAAGCAGATTTCTAGAAAGCCAGAAAGGATTGCCCACAAAAGTGATTCACTGTGGCAAGAGTGAACAAGAGGCCATGTGCCCACTTAGTTTGCATGATGCTAAGATTTCAATAGAAGTTGTACAACTTCTCCAGTGTACATAATTCAGCAGGCTTCAGTGTAACGAGCGACCTTAGTCCTTTGAAAGGGCTATAAATCTTGACTTCATTCTGTTTTCATTCCAGCCTTAAACGGTGCCAATTTTGAGCAGTGGAGGCAATTTGTGTGCCTTATACATTTTAATACTGCAATACCAAAATAGAACAGTGCCTTATTTCTTTCATTGCACACAATAATTTACATTGCAGGCACTTTCTAACTAGTTCCTATATAAGCACCCAAGGGCAAGATATCTTAGCAGGCCATAGCTATTGTAATGAAAGCAACATTTGGTCATAACTGTAGGATATATGCGCAGAGTTGAGCCTTATAACTGGGAGAAAATACTCCTGTTTGTTGGTGGTGTGTGAATTAGATTAAAGTCCAGCTCAGAGGTCTAAGACTCTTAAGGCCCAGTTCTTCTTTAGGTAATTAATTAATTCAAGTCTTTGGCCTAGCCTCTTGGTGTATAATACTGCTCCTTTTAGAGCCAATAGCAACACTTTGTTGGTTTAATGGAGTGGGATTGTAGCCTTGGATTTATAGTAACCATATTCATAAAATTCAACATGTTTGTTCGACACATGTTTGATTGATTAAAACACTTTTGATTAATTCAAGTAATAACAATGTTTAGGTGAAAGACCTATCCTGAGTGCTCCTATGGGAGTGCTTCTCACAGCACTGTGCATGCAGCACTAGCCACCATGCTCGTCATAGGGACATAGGAAGCTGCCTTATATCGAGTAAGACCATTGGTCTATCTAGCTGTTTGGCAAAGACTCTCCAAGATTATAGGCAGGAGTCTTTCCCAGTCCTACCTCTTCCAATTAGCTATGACCCTATATCTTACAGCACTCACATGTAGTCTTCCATCCAAATGCAAGCCAAGATGAACCTTGCTTATCAAAACGGACAATTCATGCTCACTGCCACAAGACCAGCTCTCCTCCTCAATGCTTCTGAGGCATGAGCATTCTTGTGCAATAGCATGGCTATTTTTAGTGCTCTCCCTTCACTCCAGAAATTTTATGTTACAGCAGAATCATGTCCCTGACCTTTGGAAGTATGGGGACCCACAGAGGGTGCTGCATATATGTGCTAGCACATGTGCTGTTGTTAGAAAACACACACACGCACGCACACATGCAGAAAATGCCAGCCAAAGTCTAAAGAACACACATTGGACCAGCCATGATAATATAATATTGACAAATGCACCTAAAATATTACAGGGTGCTTTGTATGAGTTAAAATGATGACCCAACTAGATGTGATAATGTCAGAACTGCCTGTAGAATTTCTCTTAAGTGCCATAGTGGGGCAGAGAGGACACAAGAAAAAGTACAACATGGGTGGGTGGAAGGGGGCAGCTGAACCCCTCTGTGATCCTGCAAAGAACCTTTAGATGTTCTTCTCCCATTGGGACTCCATGACCAGAAGTAGCCTCCACTAGGAAGATTCCATTTTCCCCGTCACCCCATTGATGCTGTACCTTTAGTATCCCAGCTCCACTCTGCAACTTATTTGACAAAGAACAACTTGCTTAAGGATCAAAGAACATGTTATGCAAAATGAGCAGTTTGGCTCAGTGTGATTTTTTTAAAAAGTTAATAGGAGCTATAGGGAGTAGGGGGGGACTGATGGGAATTGTGGAATGTGCAGAAGAGATATTTAAATCTTTCCTTCTATACTGTGGTGTGATCCTGATCCAACAATTAACAAGTAAAACAACGAGAAAATATTTGACTATACTTATGGGATAGTTCAGGCCTCAAGCTATGATTTAAAAACATTAAACCACATTAGTTTCATGCTGTGGCTACCTTCCAAAATAATAAGAGCTCTTTTAGTATTAAAAAAAGAGAGTTGTTTTTTGAATTCCACGTAGCAGCTATTTATTTGTACAACAGTCCTGAATGCCGACTAATTTTTTATGGCAACTCACTATAAATACCTCACACCGCTAAACAGACAAGGCTGTGAAAATCGAGAACAGACAGATAATGATTAATAAATCACATAGATCATTGCTACTGTGGGTAATTCATCTGTTAACAAGAACAGTTCTACTAAGAAATATTGTCCTCTGTCTCACTTTCCTGAAACAAACAGTGTTCCCTATTTCTTATACTGCTGCTTTACTGCTGTGTTGAAGAAACCTTTGAACAGTGCTTTGAATTATTTGGCAATTAATCATAAAATCTGACTCCTTCTAATCACAGAATCACAGAACAATAGGTTTGGAAGTTACCAGAAGGTCATCTACTTCAACCTTTTCAGATTTCGGACTCACAATTAAATCAGCATGGACCCACTTCTACCAGTGGCTGCCCATCCAGGCAGGGGTGGGGGTCCACCGCTGGTGCAGCTCATTCCCACTTTTCTCCCTCTCCTAATTCCACCACCAAATTAACACAAGGTGTTCAGGCTAGTCATTTGCCCAGTTCCTCCAAAAAACAAACCACTGTTACCAAGTACTTAATGAGGCTCTACACACGGACTAGGTGCTGTGGTGAGAGTGGGCTTAGCCCACTCTCCCTGAATATGAGCAGGGATTGGCCGCCCACACGATTACTGGCGTGGATTGTGGGCTGCCCAGCCCCCGGAAGTCCCAGGATGTCCGCGCAACTGTGTGGGGCATTCTGGGGAGACCCCCAAGGCCAGGAGGCTTGCTGCAGCTTCCTGGCCGGGGGTCTCCTTGTGAGTCGCCATGGCGTGGAGCTGCACCATGGCGACTCATGATCAGAAGAACAGGGTTTAGTGGAGCACTCGTTTAAGTGAAAGGGATATTTTGGGAGGTTTGCTGCTGGGATCCACGCAGCTCCCGTTGCAGCACATGACTTCCCGGAAGGAGGCTAGGCTCCCTTAGACCGCTTTTGGGAGGTCGTGATAATAGCCTCAATGCCTTCCACTTTCTTCTTTTAAATCAAGAAAATGGTGGTAGTTCAACCCTGTCCCCTCATTTAGGTGGGGTGCAATGTAGTTTAGGTTATGACCCACTAGTCAAAGACCAATTTAATGATAAATTGCCATTTGTCTATTTTCTGTCTAAAGATTATGTGAACTGAAGCTCTGGGCCCATATCTTCAGAATCTGAGAATGACACGGAACGGGAACAAATTGGTCATGTCAGTAGTTCCTCATCTCTGCCCATCGTTCCCTGCTGTCACATGACTCATCCTTGGTGGTGGTGCTCAGCTCTAGCTGGGAGCCTGGTAGGGTGAGGGGGGAGAGGGGGGAGGCTTGGGAAGAAGGGATGGAATTGGTTATGATTTTTCCTCTCTTCCTCCCTCTTCTGCTGTCACTTGGCTGAACCAGAACTCATGGTCATACTGCTCTCCTCGGGAGCCTAGGGACTGACATGATGCGCCACTGACCATTGCCATAATGGTCCACTCCAGGGCTGCTGCAGACTTCAAAGCAAGCTCCAATGTTCTTCAGAAGCAATGGATGTGAAAGCAGTGTTTCTGCGGGTTTCCCCATTGTTGCAAATGGTAAAACCTGTGGAACCGCTGCTTCTGGAACCACTGCTGAACCGCAATTCATTTGAAGTCACAGCATCTCCAGGGCAGACCATTATGGTGATAGTAGGCTGTCCATCATGTCAGCTATTCAGCAAAAAATGAGCCATCCTGCTCCTAGCACATGAGTGCAGCCAGAAGGAAAGGTTGAGGAGCTACCCCTTTTTTGTCGGTGGATGGGTGGGAGGTATGTTTTGGGAATTGAAGGTATGGTTATTAGGGTTGGTGGGGAGGAGTTCAGTAAAATGGAGGACTTTTCAAATGCTTGAGATGGAACGGCACCTCCGTACTAGCACATGGCCTGGATAAGTCGAGTGACAGGAGGGCAGGTCAGAGGGCAAAAGATTGCCTAAAGCAATCTGTTCCTTCCCCCAGCCATGCCTGTCTATCCTCCAGAGCCAACTGCAGATTAAGAACAAGCCTGTTGTTTCAGACCAGGGGTCAGTTACCCAACATTCTGTTTGTTACCGTAGCTAGCCATATGCCTCTGGAAAATTTATAATGTGCCTTCTCCTCAAATATGGGGCAAAATGCTGTATTGGACCACACTTTCTTGTGTAATGAAGGATCTACCATATATCAAGCAAACTAGAGTGCAGATAGGAAATCCTTGTGTAGAGGCAATTTCAACAGCTTGCAGCCCGCAAAATCAGGTAAGTCAACTAGGTTTGGAAACTGGTCATAGCCATGTGACTGCTTATACCTCTTCAAAGCCACACAGTCTACGGTCTAAATGGAGGAATTAATCAAGTCACCACCCCCTGAGACCCAAAGCTCTGAATGGGTAAGGCTAGTGACTCCTCAAAGGGATTTGATTTCCTTAAGGGCCACAAAGCCCTGAGAGGGTGTTCCATGGAAATCCTCTTCAATATAATAATGACACCAATACAGGTGTGCTCACACTCGCCTCCAGTGTGACCAAAGTGACTCTTATTAAAACAACTACCACCCCTAATAATCAATAATGCCCCAAATGGGAACAATGGGAAGCAGGTGAACAATTTTCCCCAAAACATCAACCATTGGCAGAACAACAACAACAACAAAATCCTGCTTGGTCCTCAAACATGATGATCTAATTCCAGACTATGATCTGGGTGGCAGGTTGGGTGCTCAGCTCAAATGCTAAGAGGCCCAAACAGGGATGGGGCCAGTTTATAATGCAGCTGCCTTAGAGCCCTCTGATTGGGCCTGTTATTCCAGTGATTTCAGAGATTACACAGAGAATGCTGCCAACCTACATCAAGGCTTGATGCAACCCCATCTCCTCAACATCATTCTGAGTGCCGTAAAGCAGGGGCGTAACTACAATTAGGCAGGGGGAGGCCGTTGTCTCGGGGGCCCCCGCCTGGGGGGGGCCCTCAGAGGCTCTCCCCCACCCAGTGCCTACCCAATCTTCCTTGTGAAGTCATTTAAAAAAAATTTTCTCCTCCTTGTTCTGGCGCCACCACTATTTCCTTCTTGTTTTTCTCCATGAGTCCACCCTTTGCATTGTGGGGGCTCCTCCTCCTTCCCCAAATCCCCATCCATTGGCCGGCTGTGGTGGTCACGTGAAGAGAGTCACATGATTATCAGCTGCCTGCCTAGAGAACAGCACCGGCTGAGCAAGCAAGCGGACTCCTGCTGCTGCAAACAAACCGCTCGGAAGAGAACTCTCAGAGACAAACAGTCGGAGTCAGAATTTCTGAAGCACACTTCCCAGTGACTGTTGCCAGTTTTGTCTGTGCGTGTGTGAGTTAGTCTCTGGGCCCTTTGGGGACCATCTTCTCCTATATTTTAGCTATACAACCTCTTAAACTGTGTGGAAAGATTCGCGTGGAAACTGGTCGGAAACAGTGGTGATCTGTGTGGGGTTTCGCTATAACTGGGTTGTGTCCGAGTGCTTTTGGACAAGGTCTGGGGGGCGGGTGTCACCTGTATTCACCTCGTCTTTTTCTTGATTAAATCTGGGACACTGAGCCATTCCTCGTAGATTGGAGCCACTCTGGCTTTCAAAGGGCACCGATCCAAATCAATCCAAATGATCAGCACCCTTTGGCTTCTGATAACCGATGCAGCGATTGGTTGGAAAGCCCCCTCCACAAACATCTAAAGAAGGCCGTAGAGACCAAAGGCTGCTTCAAGCAGAAAGACAAATTGTGTGTGCGTGTGTGTGTGTGTGAGAGAGGTGCGTTGTGTGCGTGTGTGTGAGAGAGGTGCTGCATAGGGACTGAGAGTGCGCAGTCCCACTGATAATTGTTGATTACTGACTTCAGACAAGGAGTCTATACCAGGACACCAATCCTTGTAACACCCATCGTGACACCCCCTCCTCTCAGTTCAAGAGGGAAGCCTTCCCTTTGCTCCTCCTCTCTGTAGGTGTCTTAAGGAAGCCCCAGTAGAAAAGGAGGTATAAGCTGCCTTGAGAATCTTTTGTTCTCAAACAAAACAAAGTGGTGGGCTCCTTCTCTAAAGGTTTTCAAACAGAGACTGGGCAGCCGTCTGTCAGGGAGGCTGTAGTGGTTTTTTGCACTGAGCAGGGGCTTTGGGCTTTGGCTGGGAGAACTCCAGGGTCCTTTCTAAGTCTAAAATTATATGAGTCTGTGAAATAATTTTCATAATAATCTAATACTGTCAATGGAATAAATGAGGAGAAATGCAGATAAGGAGTGGAATTCAGGTTTTCTATTATTATTTCTTATTTATTCCTTACATTTGTATACTGCCCCATACAAACAAGTCCCTGGGCAATTCACAATTTAAAAAGCATTAAAACATTTACACAATTAAAACAATTTAAAATAGAAATAAAAACTCTAAAACCCAAAGTTTTAGTTTAAAATGATAAACTAAAAGCCTGGCTAACCAGGTATGTGATGGCGGGGGGGGGGGGGGGCTATTTAAGAATCTTGTCTCAGGGCCCACTCCAACCTAGTTATGCCCCTGCCATAAAGGAGTGGCATAATTATGATTAGTTATATTTCTATCTAGGAGTTCAGAGCCACATATAAAGTTCTTTCCCACCTGGATCTTATCCACACAAAACCGCCATGGGATAAATTAGTCTGAAAGATAGAAGCTCTTTGGAGAATCTGACACATCCCTTTATTACATGGAGAATAAAAGGAATCTCTTTATTGCAAATGTGGGAATAAAAGGAATCACACTTTATTTGCAATATTGAGGGCTGCTTCTTTCCCATGGCACCCCTACTAGTAATTCTGGAACTTTCTTATAGGGAATTGAATGGTTTTGCCACATAAGAACCCCTAAAATGTATTGCAAGGGGCCCAAGACTTTGCCCCTCAATGTTTTTACCACCACCACCACCACCACAAATCTTTTTCAGGCTGCAGCTTGAAAGACAACAAAATGCAACAAAAGACTTAGTTCAGGAAATTAGAATAAGGCCAAAAAAGGCAACATGGGATACTCTTAGAACACTCCGTCTCACTGCCATCCACAGAAAATGATTACCAGTTATTTTTAAGTTCAGTATCATTAGTAAGTAATGATGGTAGAAGTGGCATGTGTTTGAGTGATTGTTCTCTCAAAACAGCCTTGTAATTATTCAAGGTTAGAAAATAGAAAAGCTCAACTGAAACAGAAAATAGAAAATAGAAAAGCTCAACTGAAACAGATCAAAGATCCAGCTATTGACTGCATTGGTGTCCAGTCATATTTGGTTGTGGAAAGCCAACAGTTCTACTTGCTCCCGTGCCCCTGTGCCACCCCCCCCGCCCCAATTCAGTGACCTTCACCTCTAAGATGAAAGTTCTATTTAGCTGTCATGGCTAATAGTCACTGATATACAGTATCTATCTTCCATGAATGCGTCTAATCCCCTTTTAAAGGCATCTAAGAGCCAAAGGTCCATATCTCATCTTGTGGCAGAACATTCCATAACTTGATCATGCATAGCATGAAAGAGTACTTCCTGTTGGGCCAACTCAAATGATACCTCACCAGCCCTCACATTTAGAAAGGGAACATGCTGAAAGCACATCCACTGGGATTTTTGCAAGGTGGAAATTCAGTCTATTCCTAAATAATAAAGAGATGTCCTGGGAGGGCATCAAGAGCAACGTCAGCATGTTGGGCTTCTGCACAGCACGTTGTAACAGACAAGCTCTCAAAATTTTATTTATTTATTTATTTATTTATTTATTTATTTATTTATTTATTTATTTATTTATTTATTTATTTGATTTCTATACCACCCTTCCAAAAATGGCTCAGGGTGCCCTTCCAAATATGTCCCCCTTCTAATCACATGGGCCATTAGAAAGACAAACCAGTCCTTTGCCTTCCTTACACAAATGCCAATCATTTTCATTATATGACCCTTGATTTTGGGAGAGGATTTCAACAGGATTTCTAGTAGCTCACTTTTCGAGTCTGAGAATATATTGGTGAAAAAGACATAGGCTTTGTTAGGATTTTAATTATTCCCTTTATATGCAGATCATATTTACTTTACTTTTTAAAAAGAGTATCTCTGTGTGTATGTTTTAAAACACTTTAAAAGGTATATGACAAGCTATAACAATTAGGTTGCCAACTGTCTCATTACATTGCTCTGAAAATATTTATTTTGCAGCTGAAATTAGAAATGGGTTTCCCTGCTGCATGCTCAGTGTTCTTTGTAATTGCAGTTTTAAAAAAAATCCTCACAGTGAAAGGAAAAAACCCTTTTTGAGTGCAAAAACTGATGCATGATAATTACAGGTTGCATTTGTGACTTTGTCTCCTTGTCATAGTTTTTGGCCATCTCTTTGCTAATTGCATCCTTAATTTATCAGCCCACTAGAAGCAGACCAGAGTAGAGTAGCAAGCTAATTGTGGAAGAGAAAGAACATGAAGATTGACAGAAAAATCTTCTAACCTGTCACCTTATTTATTACATTTCCTGGAAAGCAATGGGATGTGACAAATGTGATCAAGCTGGAGGTAAATGTCTTCTAAGGGCTGTGACACTAACATCCTTCTCTTGCATCACCATGAAACCTGAAAGTATCAGTGCATTTGTTAATAATTTAAGTATGTAATTATCAACTTTTTGATGAGACAAGTCTACAATAATATAAAGAATGTATTTGTAAATAATATAATTGTTTAATAGACAGAAATGCCAAATGGCAAGCAGATATTTGCACAACATTTAAAATATACACTAAGCTACATTGCAGCTTAATATTTATAATAATCATCTTCCTGAGAAATTAGTTTTCCACACACAGGGAGATTTTTATATGGGTCAGTTTAAAAGAAAAGATTCCTCCTCCCCTCATGCTTTCTTGGGAAGACATGACCCTTGGAATGTTTGAATTTGGTCTTAAAGATACAAACAGGATAAATGGGTTCCAGGACTGTGCACGGGCCAAATTATGGGTCCAATCCCAATCCTAATAGCAATCCAGACCATTCTTGCACACAATGCAGGGGATGTCTGGATCGCATTAAGGCTCAGTGCATAAGGATGAGGTGGAGATGTTACATTTTAATAAAGATCAGGCTTCTGCAAAGCAGTGTTTCAGATCACCTCTTTCCCTTTACTGGTATCACCCTAGAATATACCATAAAGAAAGCAACATCATGATATTGCATCCTTTTCCTGGCACATTACCGAGAAGAAAAAAATGGCCATGTCCTATAGTTACTGGGTACAACCATTTCACCCCACCTTGCCCCAGCAATGCACCAGGAAAAGCATGCAACATCATCAAGTTGCTTCCTTTCCTCGTGCGTTTTCCCTCCCACACTCTGATAATATTTGATGCAATAACATTACTACTTGGTATTGTGTCATTTTAAAAACTGATATTGGAGACATTTTTCATCAGAATCATAGGGCTCGCATCACCTATGACCTGATTATTGTAATGATTATTGTACAGTCTTAATGGGGCCTTTTGCCCTAGCATTTTGCAAGGAAGGGAAGTTTTGCATCTGGGCAATGAGAAACATGTGGATTAGGACAGAATGGTGTCTAACAAAGGTGAGTAGAATGGACTACATTGCAATTTCTCTCTAGCAGATGTATGCCAGCACTATAAATTCTTGCTGTCAGCTGGTGGGTAAGGAAATTGCTTATAATGCAGTCAGAAGCTTCCCTAGTTCGAAAGCTGATGCCACCCACTCTACCTATCTTTTAAGTCAGCAGGCACCAGGGAGGCAGTGGAAGCTCTGAACCAGAGCTTGGGAGCTGTTCAGGACTGGATGGGAGCAAACAAGCTGAAACTTAATCCAGATAAAATAGAAGTTCTCCGGGTTGGTAAAACTGATCATCCAAGTAATGAGGTAAATCTGGTCTTGGATGGGGTCACACTCCTTCTGAAAGACAATGTCCTCAGCTTGGGGATGCTTATGGACCCAATGCTATCCTTAGAGGCACAGGTGGTGGCAGTGTACAGAAGTGCCTTTTATGAGCTACAGCTGATATTCCAGCTGTGACCCTACTTGGAGAAGTTGGACCTGACCTGCTTTGGTAACATGCAGATTGGACTTCTGCAATGCACTCTATGTGGGTTCTGCCCTTGAAGATGGTTTGGAAGCTTCAGCTGGTCCAGAATGCTGCTGCACGGATGCTCGTGGGCGCAAGTCACTTCATGGCACTTGTGGGCTCAAGACACACCCATCCTGCAGCAGCTTCATTGGTTACAGATCTACTTCCAGGCTAGATTCAAGGTGCTGGTCTTGACCTTTAAAGCTCTACATGGCTTGGGGTCAGGGTACCTGTTGGACCGCATTCACCCATATGATCCTGCCAGGGCTCTCCACTCATCATTTCAGGTTCTGCTTAAGGTCCCGCCATTAATAGAGATCTGGTTGGCTGGGACTAGAGACAGGGCCTTTTCAGTTGTAGCCCCTCAGCTTTGGAACATCCACCCCGAAGAGCTTCACCATGCTCCTTCCCTCAGTGTTTTTTAAAAAACAACTAAAAACATATTTTTACAGAGGCTTTTAAATGTTCCATCTTTGGTTAAATCTGGTAAGTTTTATAGTTTTTAGTTTTTATAATTCTCAATGTTTATCTTTTAAAATGGCTTTTAATTTGAAACTTAATAGCCTGTACCTTTAACTTGTTTAATTAATTTGGTTGATTTATTAGTTTTATTTTACATTGTATCTATTTTATTGTTGTGAGAGCCACTCCGAGCAGTAGTGTACAGGAGGGGCGGGGTATAAATATTTTAAATAAATGAATGAATGAATTAATAACTAAATAACTAACTTAAATAAATAAATAAATAAATAAACCCATATGTGTATGGGGTGAGGTTAATGCCTTGCAAACTCTTAATGCCTTGAAAAAATATGTACCTGAGGGCTGCATGACATAGCTATGTCCCCTTCAGGGACATAGTTTTGGAAGGCACAAAACATTTCTGAAGGCAGAAATGCTCCCCCACATGATGTACTGTGAAAGTGGGGAAGCCTCCAAGTGCATTCTTGCTGCCTTTGGATGTTAGCCAACAACAACAGCAACCCCTTTCACTAATAGGAGAGCAGACAGTGGTGGAGGACCTGTTTTACATGTAGAAAGTTCCATGGTTGATGGCTTCTCCAGGTAAGACTGGGAAAAGACTGAAACCATGGAGATCTGCAGACAGTGCTGGGCTAGATGGACCACTGATGTGACACATCATAAGGCAGCTTCCTATTTTTATATTTTATAATAAATATTTTATATTTTATAAATTAATTTTCAAATAGATGTAAACCATATATGCTTGGAGTTCCCAGATGGTCTTCTATCCAAGAACTGACCAGTCAAAGTTCTGATAAGCTGTTTCATAAGAGCAAAAGAAGAGCCTTGCTGGATCATACTCAAGGTCTATCTAGTCCTGCAGCCTGTTTCCCAAAACGGCCTGCCAGATGTTTCTGGGAAGCCCACAAGCAGGAGATGTAGGCATGTCCCCTTTCCTGCATCTGGTATTCAGAGGCATCCTACCTTAGAATCTGGAGCTAACCTAAAACCATCAAGACTAGTAACCATTGATAGATTTGTCCTCCATGAAGTTCCCAAATATAAAGCCATCCAAGCTGAAGCAGAGTATAATGTGCTATCAAACTATACGCAGTAACCGACTGAATAACCTACACATATAAGATGTGGAACCTACACATCTGCTGAGATCACAAGCATCATTAGATATATGCTTTTAAAATGTGTCATGTGAAGGAATTCTAATTCAGCAAAGTGTGCATGAATTTATTTATAGATACTCTGCTAGATGTGGGTGGATTTTTTAAAAAAAATTCCAGTTATATATTCTTTATGGGCTCATTGACATAGCAGAGAAATTGTGCTTGATGCCACCAAGAATGCTTCTCTACATTCCTTCATGGCCAGTTTCAAGATAACATGTTACTGTATTCTAATAATCACTGGACCTTGAAGCCTCTGATGCTGGCCCCTGCTCAGGTCTTGACTTCAGCTATCTTGAATGGAAGGGGCATGCATCTAAAAAAAGCAACTGCTATACTGCATTAGGACAGAATGGTGTCTAACAAAGGTGAGTGGAATGAACTATATTGTATTGCAATTTCTCACTAGCATCAAACACATGCCACCACTATAAATTCTTGCTAGCAGCAGGTGGGTGAGGAAATTGCTTCTTATGCAATGCTAGCAATAAAGGTACACAATTTCCCCCTTTAGTGTTTCACTGCAGTTTTCAAACAAAACAAGCATGGCTTTCACAGCATGTCACTTGCTAACAAGAGCAGGGTATATACTAGTTCTGTTCTATCTCCCCATGCTGACATTGCTATGCCAAAGCAATAACACTCTGGACATCACATTTATGAATGATCCTATCAATATTTATTTACTTTAACAGTAAGAAATTGTCTTTACAAAGTAATTGTGTCTACTAAGATATGCAGTCCTTTTCTCCACATCACTAACATCAGAAATATATTGAATGATACTAACTGGTGCAAGACCAAGTAGCAATTTTTTATCCAAAGTAGAATGAACCTTGACCTTTATTCATGGATTTAAGCACACACATTTAGTAACTATCCATGGTCACAGAACAAAACGTATTAGCAAATGCTCCATAAATTACACTTTTTTTGAAATGACAAATACAATGATAACATCAAACTACAGTACATGCATTGTTTATCACAGTTTTTTTTTAAATGGATTTGCACTTTATTATTAATATTTTAATGCATTAGAAAGTCAGTGTTTAGCCCATTAAAACATTGTTAGGTGAATTGATTTGTCTGCAACATTTTTATTTTTCTCTTGTCATATTTGATTCCCCCCTCCCCCCCCAAAATATACATATTGAAATCATACATTATCAAATGCAGTTCAGATCTAACAGAGCATCCCTGTTAGACAAGGAGACTCAAAGGTGTACATTTTAAAAAATTATTATTATTATTATTATTATTATTATTATTATTATTATTATTATTGTCATTGTTGTTGTTGTTGTTATATTTATTTATTACTTTTATAAACCACCCCATCCAGAGGCTCTTCAAGTTCCTGCAATGGCTTCCCCATTCATTTCAGTAGAGGGAGCAGCTCTACCAAAAGGAATGTTGAGTTAAATACATGTCCAATGATTCACCCACAAATTTGAACTAAATTCTGCTTCAAGAAGAATTCAGCAGCACCACTTGGTTTGGTGTATCTGGGGAAGTTGTTGTTGTTGTTGTTGTTGTTTTAAACCAGATTTCAACAACATAAACCAGCATGGAAATGAACTGATCCTTTAAAACATGCCTGTTTAAAACTCTGTGCACAGAAAGCAAACACAATATATTCAGGAAAGTCAAAGGTCTTATGAATCAGTTTTCCAGCAAAATCATACACTATTTGGCTATCATTCAGATAAGAGTGTTACAGAAACATACAATCTATGCTAAAGTGCATCTCAGAGCACAGATCTAACTATGGGAGCACTACCAGCTACTGTTTCAGATGTGTACTAAAACGGAAGTCATAACATGATGACCAGGTCAATTTATTCTGCTGTCCCTTCACTGGAGTGAACAAGAATCTTCCAGAATCAGTGATTTCAGAATTTGGCCACTGAAAAGAAAATGTTGTTGCAGAGTGATTTCTTGATTTATAAGGAATTAAACAAGAGGCTTAGCTTTAGTTGCAGAAACATCTTAATTATTTATTATTTATTATTACTACTTTTCAAGACAACAGTCACTTCTGTAAGAGTGGGAGAGCAAAACCAACTGAACTGATAAAACAACCAATCAACAGAACTGAAGACTGACTCAACCCTAAGGACCCAACACATACAGACAGAAGTAAGTATGCCTTAGGCAAGAACAGAGACAATGCTTAGTTACACAGTACAATTCCAGCAAATATTTGGGTTGGTATGATGCTCAGCCCTCTGTTGCTGGAAGGAGGGCTGCAGGTGCACAAGAAGGTTTTAGCATCCCTGTGCTGAAGACCTCTTTGAACTAAACAAGTGCAGAGGGGGAGGGGGGCAATTTTTGCATTTCTCCCCATCCACCAAAAACCCTTTACACCATTATAAACATGTTCCTACTAGTAAAATTGCTTGCTGTTTGGAAGCATTCCTCCTGTATGACAAAGTCTGGACTTTCTGTGACTAAAGGTACCCAAGAAAACTGCCAAAGGTTGATCAGATTCCTTTATTATGGTCATGAACCAGATAAACAATCATCATATAGTTTACAGCAAACATAAATAAATAAAATCAAAGTACCCGGTGCAACCCGCCATCCTTACCTCTGGGGACAGATACGCTGGGCTCTCCATGGAGACAGGGGTGACTGGCGGCCAGGGAGAGCGAGTGAAGGACATGCCAATGTGCAGGAATCAAGCCCCCATGGCCCTGGGCAGGCCGAAGCACCCGGGAACCCCAGCTGCAGAGCCATCAAGGCTGCAGGGTGAAAGGTTGCTGGGGAGGCACACTCAGATGATGTCAGTGGTGCACCTCCCAAAGGGAGGAGACGGAGACGGAGGAGGGAGGTCCAGGGAACAACCAGATGACAGCTCTAGGGGATAAGGGCTTAAGGGAATAAAGGAGGGCATTGGCCCGATTCGGGGTGGGGGGGAGGTGTGTGGCCTGGGAAGAGTCATATAAGGGGCTAACTGGGGATAAGAGGCTGTCTTTGGGGAGTGTCTGAAGCCTCCAGACACAGGCAGACCTGAGGACTGACCAGCCTGGAAAGGAGGAGGACCAAGGTGATGCTCAACCCCCTCCCCTTTCCTTACTCTGAGGCCGAAATTGCTGAGCCCTTCCAGGCCAGTCCATGGGTTGAAGGGGGAGTTTGGCCAGACACAAGGGAAGCATCTCTCGATGTATTTTTACAAGCTAGTTAACAAAATTTAGCCACATTTAAGGAAATTGATTCATTGTAATCTGACAGTAGATGCTGCAGATAAAACATATCAGAATGGCCAGGATAATTTACTAAAAATGGAGAAATAAAACTCTTTCAGATATCTTTGTAAAATAAGCAACAGAGCAGAACATGCAGCAGTTGTTTCAATGGCATCTGTACCACAGGGGCATAGCCGAGGTCTATATGGTATGTTCTTAAATTTCCCATCTAGTACTGTGGTAGGGAGTGCATTAAAGCAAGCAAGGGTCAATGCTCTCCTAAATTTCAAGGACGTTAAAATGTTTAAATAGCTTGCAGGTCTCAAGGAAACAAATTGGTTGGACAGAAATATGTGTTTTGGAAGACTGGCTAGATCTAATTACCCGTCAACATCTAGTGTTAACTGCTTAAGTGTTCTTTTGGCCTGATCAGGGTCCATCTTAATAAGTTATACAAAGTCATAAGAGTATAATTTCTGCTCTAAAGACCTTTTCCACTTGAATCTAAGTTATCAGCTAAGATCAAGGAGCCAAGGTTTGTTCAAACCCTAACCCTAAATCTAACTCATGCTTTTCCAATAGGAGAATTTTCCCACTTGTCCTGTTTGCTAAGCAGGGTCTGCCCTGGTTTGCATTTGAATGGGTGACTACACATGTGAGCATTGTAAGATATTCCCCTTGGGGATGGGGCTTATCTCTAGGAAGAGCACATGCATGCTTGCATGCAGAAGGTTCCAAGTTCCATCCCTGGCATCTCCAAGATAGAGCTGAGAGAAACCCCTGCCTGCAACTTTGGAGAAGCCACTGCCAGTCTGTGTAGACAACACTGAGCTAGATGGACCAATGGTCTGACTCAGCATAAGGCAGTTCCTATATTCCAATATTCTCTGGGATTTTTTAATTTTTTGATAGTCTGAGTGAGGTCTGTAACTACCTGTGAAAATGGCATGTTTCTATCTTTCGTGTTGTGGTTTGGTCTGGGAATTTCATGTCAGTGAGTGAGTGAGTGAGTGAGTGAGTGAGTGAGGCATGTATTTTGAGACAGGGGACAGACATGGAAATTGCTACCCCTCTCCATGCCTGCTTCTCTGTGCAAAGAAGAAGGGGTGTAGCAAGGCTGAATTGGGGCTTGGGAAAAGAAGTAAAGATGTGCCTCTGAGCTCCCTACCT
Source organism: Hemicordylus capensis (assembly GCF_027244095.1). NCBI lineage: Eukaryota > Metazoa > Chordata > Lepidosauria > Squamata > Cordylidae > Hemicordylus > Hemicordylus capensis. The sequence goes on from NC_069658.1 coordinate 66,299,730, forward strand.
TCTTCTTCCCCCACCCCAGGGCTGAATTAAGGGCAACTGATGCCCTAAGCACAGCCCAACAATGGTGCCCCCCCTCGGCCCCCTCCATTTCTTAACTGACAAGACATTAAGACTCCAGCAAATTATTTACTTATACGTTAATATTTATTTAAATTTTTAAAAGTTTTCTTCTAGAATTTTTAAGGTAAAGCAGTTCCACTGCCTATAATTTCTTATAAATAGCCGCAACCGAAGGAATGATTGAGAAAAATATTTCATCTTCAAGGTCAGACATCATAACATATGGCCATCTTTTACGTGAAGTTTTATCAATATTTTGTACTGCTTTTTACAGTAATCTTTTGCAAATCAATGACTTTTTACTTTTACTATATTGTTTAGTAGTTTCTCAAAACTTTAGTCACTCACTGAGCCAAAGAAAACTTTTTTTAACAATGCAGAGTAAAGTCGAACACAGCAGATAAAAACAATTACAAAAAATCGACTAAAGTTGAGTGTGGCAGTGAAATGCAAGGTGGCAAAAGAAATGCAAGGTGACAATAAGGGAGGCGAAAAGAGAGTATGAAGAACATTTAGCTAAAAGTATCAAGGGGAGTAATAAAAACTGATTTAAATACATCTGAAGCAGGAAACCTGTCAGGGAGGCTGTTCGACCATTAGACAATGAGGGAGTGAAAGGGATTATTAAGGAAGATATGGAGGTTGCAGAGAAGCTCAATGAGTTCTTTGTGTCCATCTTCATGGCAGAGGATCCTGAGCATATACTTGTTCCTGAACCAGACTTTTCATGGATGGAGGCCAAAGAACTGAGTCAGATAGAAGTGACAAGAGATGATGTACTAAACTGTCTGGAAAAAGTGAAAACTAACTAATCGCCAGGGCCAGATGGCATCCATCCAAGAGTCTTCAAAGAATTCAAATGTGAAATTGCTGACCTCTTTGCCAAAATGAAAAAAAGCCAAAATGTATAACTTATCCCTGCAATCAGGCTCTGTACCGGAGGACTGGAAGGTAGAAAATGTAACACCGATTTTTAAAAAGCGATCCAGGGGTGATCCCGGAAATTATAGGCCGGTTAGCTTAACGTCCATTCCAGGCAAATTGATGGAAAGCATACTCAAGGAAAAATGGTAAAGCACATAGAATAACAGGCCCTGCTGCGGGAGAACCAGCATGGCATCTGCAAAGGTAAATCTTGCCTCACAAACCTGTTGGAGTTCTTTCAGAGTGTCAACAAGTGTCATCAAGGTGATCCAGTTGACAAAGTATACCTGGACTTCCAAAAAGCTTTGGACAAAGTTCTTCATCAAAGTCTCCTGAAGAAACTTAGCAGTCATGGGATAAGGGGACAAGTACATGTGTGGATTGCTAACCAACTGAAAGACAGGAAACAGAGGGTAGGTATAAATGGAGAGTTTTCACAAAGGAGGGAAGTAAGAAGTGGGATCCCCCAGGGATCTGTACTGGGACCGGTGCTTTTTAATTCATTCATAAATGATCTAGAAGTAGGAGTAAGCAGCGAGGTGGTCAAATTTGTGGATGATACCAAACTCTTTTGGGTTGTGAAATTGAGAATGGATTGTGAGGAGCTCCAAAAGGATCTCTCCAAACTGGGTGAGTGGGCGACAAAATGGCAAATGTGGTTCAATGTTGGCAAGTGTAAAGCCATGCGCATTGCGACAAAAAACCCAACTTCAAGTATACCTTGATGGGATCTGGGCTGTTGGTGACTGACCAGGAGAGAGATCTTGGGGTTGTAGTGGACTGCTTGTTGAAAGTGTCGACTCAATGTGCGGCAGCTGTGAAAAAGGCCAACTCCATGCTAGGGATCATTAGGAAGGGAATTGAAAATAAAATGGCTAATATTATAATGCCCTTATACAAAATGATGATGTGGCCACACCTGGAGTACTGTGTACAATTTTGGTCACCACATCTAAAAAAGGACATTGTAGAACTGGAAAAGGTGCAGAAGAGGGCAACCAAGATGATCAGGGGCCTAGAGCACCTTTCTTATGAGGCAAGGCTACAACACCTGGGGTTATTTAGTTTAGAAAAAAGACGACTGCTGGGAGACATGATAGAGGTCTATAAAATCATGCATGGAGTGGACAAAGTGGATGGAGAGATATTCTTCTCCCTCTCACAGAACACTAGAACCAGGGCTCATCCCATGAAATTGATTGCCAAGAAATCTAGGACCAACTAATGGAAGTACTTTTTCACACAACACATAATCAACTTGTGGAATTCTCTGCCACAAGATGTGGTGACAGCTAGGGATGTGCGAAACGTTTCGGGTACAGAATGATCTGTGCCCGAAACGACCAATTTCGGGTGATTCGGAGCCGAACCGAATCACCCCCGAGTTCCGATAAATTTCGGACCCGAAACAAATCACCCCTGTTTCGGGTCCGAATTTTTCGGGTGTTTCGGGTCTCCATTTTGTGCCCCAGAAAAGTGCCAGCCTTGTCTTCTTCTTCCCCCTCCATTTTCAGTTTGACGTCTCTTTGAATTTCCCACCTTTTTGCCTCCATTGATTTCAATGCAGAAATTGCTTTACTTTCACTTTAATTGAAAAGGTCCTGGGGCCAAAAGAGTGGAGTGGGGTGGTAGTGCCCAATGGGTGGAGGCTACCACCCCAATTACAGAGTGATTGGGCAGAGGGCTGATATTTGGTGATTTTTTGAGAGTTTTAGTGTCTATGGGACAGATTGGGGGCAGAAAGTGGGATCTGGGGCAGAAGAGTGGGGTGGGGTGGTAGTACCCAATGGGTGGAGGCTACCACCCGAATTCCAGGGGGATTGGGCAGAGGGCTGATTTTTGGTGAATTTCTGAAGTTTAAGCGTTTTTAAGGTTTCCCCTCTTTAGGTATAATCGCTTCACGTTGGGGGGAAAGGGGTGGCCTAGAGTGGGGTGGGGTTGGTGGTGGTGTGGGGTAGGGGCAAGGAAGCTACCTGAATTTTTTCAAAGGATTTAGGCAGAGGGCTGATTTTTGGTGATTTCATTTGTTGGAGTTTTGTTGCTTCTGAGGTGTTCTGAGTGTGGATTCTGTGATAGCAAATGAGATTTTCAATGACACACCATGAGTCCACTCTCATCTGCTATCATAGAATCTAAACCTTAAAGACTTGTGAACTTCAACAATTCACCAAAAATCAGCCCTCTGCCCAAATCCTTAGAAAAAATTCAGGTAGCTTCCTTGCCCCTATCTGGCACTACCACCAACCCCACACCGCTCTAGGCCACCCCTTTCCCCCCGACATGAAGCGATACACCCTCCATTCTACCTAATGGGGGGAAACCTTAAAAACGCGTAAACTTCAGAAATTCACCAAAAATCAGCCCTCTGACCAATCACTCTGCAATTGGGGTGGTAGCCTCCACCCATTAGGCACTACCACCCCACCCCACTCTTCTGGCCCAGATCCCACTTTATGCCCCCAATCTGCCCCAAAGAAATTAAAATTTCAAAAATCCCCCAAAAATCAGCCCTTTGCCCAATCCCCCTGAAATTTGGGTGGTCACCTCCACCCATTGGGCACTACCACCCCACCCCACTCTTTTGGCCCCAGGACCTATTTTTTCTAATCTGAATCGATTCAGATTCGGATTAATTCGGCTCCGAACCGAATCGGGGGTGATTCGGGTGGGCAAAATTTGGGCACCGAACCGAAACACCGAAAATCTGAATTGCACACCCCTAGTGACAGCCAACAACCTGAATGGCTTTAAGAGGGGTTTGGATAACTTCATGGAGGGGAGGTCTATCCATGGCTACTAGTCAGAGGGCTATAGGCCACCTCCAGTCTCAAAGGCAGGATGCCTCTGAGTACCAGTTCCAGGGGAGTCAGAAGAAGGAGGGCATGCCTTCAACGCCTGCCTGTAGGCTCCCAGCAGCATCTGGTGGGCCACCGTGTGAAACAGGATGCTGGACTAGATGGGCTTTGGGCCTGATCCAGCAAGGCTGTTCTAATGTTCTTATGTTCAGTGAAAGAGTTAAGGACATGATAGCAAGGGGAAAACTCTGTAGTGCCACCCTTCCCTTGATGCCCTAAGCATGTGCTTGTTTTGCCTTATGGTTAATCCAGGGCTGCCCTTCCCCCCACCATCTTTGCTGCAGAAGAGCTATATGGTTATGATGAAAAACAAAAAGTTCTCAGCATGCCCTTTTTCTTGCTATCCAAATATACATATATACATGCCACTGAGGTGAGGGGAGCAAAAAGCAGGCTATTTCTCAGCCAGTGCCCCTGCCCCCATGGGCCCAGGGACATTTGTCCCTCTCCTTGTTCAATTACAGCCCCACCCCTGTAAAGAAGCCTTCAGCACAGGAACGCTGAAGGCTTTCTGCACAGCTGCATTTCTCCACAGCTCTCCATCCAGAGGTTGAGGCCCGAGCATTATGCCAGGCATTGATGTTTAGTCAGGATATCCGCCATTGTTATATGGCGTGAGATCCAAAAACTGACTTAGATACACTCACATGCTTGGAAATGCTAATTGTTTTCGGTTTTTTACATTTTCCCATTAAATGTCAGACCTTCATGCCATATCACATACTGCATGAAACTTCTCGTACTTCCAGTAGAGAACTGTTGTGTAGCATAGAGGGCTGGTTATCCAAACTCCCAAATTCCTGTGGACAAAAAGAAGTTCTGGTTGTGCAGTAGTACTGACAGATGGCCATCTGTCAGTGTCTACAGTGCGTGACAAAATAACGCAAGCAAAAAGACAAACCCTTGCCCTCAAAAGCCCTTGCCCTCCATTGATCATTAGTTTGTGGCCTGGGGAGTCCAATGTAGGAATTGCTCAAACAAATTTGAACAACCTGATAGAGCTCCTCTACTAAACAGCATTGGATGGAGACACACAATGTATGTTAGGCAAGAAGGCATGATTTATTATATATTGTCACAGCATCACACTCATACACCCGAGGGAGCAATTATAGGAATGGCTGCTTGTGACATTAATTACCATACATAGTATTTAAAATGTATTATATGGTGTACGAAGCTTAAATGAGAAACTATGTATTTGTCAGGAATTTGAATATCTTAGTTGGCCTCAGGTCGCTGAGTGTTTTTTCCCTATTACATTTTGATTAGCTATCATAACCTTGAGTAATCAAAACTTCAGTTTCAGCTATAAGAGCAGACAAAAGCATTTTTCTCCATTTGTGTGAGATATTTTTGCCTCCCCCATTTTGTTCTTTTCCTCTTTATATTCATCTCCACCTCAGCAGTTCATTCTTTCAATTGCTAATACACAGTAAATGTTCAATAATTTAAGCTCAAATAGATTTGATGGGAAATGGGTAGAAGTTATAGCAACTCTCTCTCCTATTACAATTTGAAATACTTCCATTTTGCTTAAATATACGTTCTGGTACAGGGCATTTTTTCAGGGGATGGGGACTGAAAAATGTCTCCAAATGACAACATCCATTTCTGCTTTTCATTTACATTAGTGAAACTCGACTACCTGGCAGAGTTTACATTTGAATGTTTATTTTCCTTCCCCTATAGGAAATACATTGAAATCTGGAGACTTTAGTCCTTTTCACATGGATTTAAACTCTGCATAATGAATGCATGAAGCTGAAGAGAAATTGCTGTCACTACGCACCCTCCATGGCTACGTGTGCAGATAACTGCTTGGAGGTTGTGACAGCAGGTAAAATGCCACTTCTCATTGATGAATTTTACACAGTTTTAGACCAGGTGAAAAGGGCTACTATTCTCATCTGTACAATTTCTTGGAACATTCTAGACAACAATTGCGACTGATGTGTCCATAACATTGGCTCTTTTAACAGTGCAACCTCTTGCATTCACCACTCAGAAATAAGTCCAAATCCACAGCATTATGAAGCCATAATGCTGCACCTTGGGGTTGCTGCAGACTCCTATGGTAGCCCTAACACATAATACGCAATAGCACAAGCAGCGCTCTTCCAGTTTTCTCTACTCGCAGAAATGAGGACAACTGCAGTACTGCTTGCACTACTGCCTGTTCTTAATGGTACCGGGGTTCCCTGATACAGACAATGTCTGCATCAGCCCAAGGGCATAGAGCAGGGATGGGGAACCTTGGCACTCCAGCTGATTTTGGACTACAACTCCCATAATCCCCAGCCACAGAGGCCAATAGCTAGGGATTATGGGAATTGTAGGCCAACATCTGCAGGAGTGCCAAGGTCCCCCATCCCTGGCATAGAGTTACAGCTCCATAATGCTGTGAATCATATCAGTCAGTGAGTTCAATGAGACATATTCCCAATCCTTCTTCAGACATCATCTCCAGCAGCAGTGCTCACCGCCAAAGGTGGGAGGAAGTCCTGCCTTGTTGCTGTTGCTCACCCTCTCCAGCCAGTTGCTCACAGTTTTGGCCCCATTTCTGTGAAGGGGGAAGTGCTGTAACCGTGATGGCTGGCACTTCCATGAGTGGCAACCTTGGACCAATTGAGGTAGTGCTGGCCATCTTCTTCCTTCAGGCAAGCTGAAATAGGGACACAGTTAGAAAGGACAGCTGGATACACTAATCTTTTGATTTATTATCCTTTGTTCATATGTTGGCTTTTTGGGGGGAGAAAATGTTTAGAAAACAATGTCTATGAATGTAAACAGGATTAAAGTTTTATTTTTCTTTCTAATGCAACTGTATTCCATATAATCCATCTGAATTTAAAATATTTAACATTTACTCTTTATTAGCACTGGCAACTGGCAAGTACTCAGGGAGCTCCTCCAACAGAATAATATAAGTTCAGCCCTTATGGATCAGGCCCAAGGCTTATCTAATCCAGTATCCTGTTTCAAACAGTGGTCCACCAGATGTCTCTGAGAAGGCCACAGGCAAGAGGTGAGGGCATGCCCTCTCTCCTGCTGTTGCTCCCCTACAACGGATATTAGAAGGAGGGCGCAGGCAAAGCTGTGTCCTCCAGGGTTGTATTAACCATTGGGCACAGTAGGCACAATGCCTAGGGCCTACGAATCTCCCAAGGGCCTACGGAAAGGTTTTAGGCCCTTCAAAATCTCAGATGACTAAAAAAAAGAGAGAAAACTGCTAAATCACATTTAATAATCTAGGCCTGTGGATGCCCATTCTGATACATTAGACATAGACATATTATGTGACATATTAGGAGACGTATACATTGTACATAATGTAAATATTTATCTATAGATCTGTCTTGGAGCCTACAATTATGAGAGTGCCTAGGGCCTACAAAGATTTTAATCCAGCCCAGGAAGTTTGTCACACCCGGCTTTTTGTTTGCATCTACTCCAGAATGAACGTGTGCATTCACATATTGGCCAAATGTACCCCAAAGTCCCTGTGAGCTATCAGGGAGCACTTCACACACAATTCGGGTTTTTCACTGTGTGTTAGAGTGTAGCCCGATTTATATCCAGGGTAAAAAATATCCACTTTTTGTGTTGGGTTTTTTGGGCAACTTTGAACTTGCAATAAAGCCTTGCAGAAAGCCCACGGCAAAGCCTGCTGTTTGGGAATGCTCCTGGTGTCCTCAGGTTGAGGTGGGGGTGCTGGCTCAAGTCCCCCTGGTTGTCCTGATGTGGTGGATCTCAGTGGCAAGGGCTCATGTAAATCTGGCTCCTAGATTTTTTCCAGCCTGTCTCCTCCTCTAAACTCTGTCTCATCCCCCAGGTTGTGAGTGGGATCCTAGCTCTGCGGTCATGATGATGTATTTGAATACGCAAAAGGTGATGATTGTGTACGTGTTTAGGCACATGTATTCATCTTAACAGAAACTCAGAGTCTAGTAATGATTAAGTGATGTCTTAATTAGGAAACCGATTACTATGATTCATGCTGATATGGCATAGCTCGTTTAATCATTATTGTGTGGCCAATGTTTGTGTAAACTGTGTAAACTGTATACTAAAAGGTATAAAAACTCACGGAAATTGTAACTCAGCGTCCCAGCTTGGTGAGAACCAATTGGCACCCTCTGTCTGCAGCAGAGCAAAATAAAGCCTTGGAAATGTTTCTCCTGTGTCTGGTTACTCTTTTACTAAGAGCCCTGACAAGAACCCAGAGAAATGCATTTAGGCACATCAATGACACCTATGCACATACAGTTCCCCTTTCAGACATGATGCCAAATGCACATATGGAGTTGCACTAGGGTCATCAGGGCCATGATCATTGCCTAGTGCTGTTGCCTCTCAGAAGATTCAGCTCATCCACACTTTACCCCTAGTCACCAATATGAATTGTAAATCAATATGAATTGTGAATAATCAAGACAAGAGGTTCAATCCACAGCCAATATTTGTTGGGCATGTTAGATTTTTTACCCTCTCCAACAAACATTGGTTGTGGATTGGATTGTGCACTGAATGTCTTTAGGCAAGCTAGCTCCATTTGATTACCAGTGCATGGTGATTACCGGCACTAACACAGATTGGGGATAAACCGTTCCTCAGAATTCATCCTTGAATGGGAGGTTCTCCTGAGGGATAAATGATGCTTTAGTGGAGGTAATTCTGTCAACAGCAACCAAGGTTTCTAAGTACTCATTAAATAGAAATCTCTGCTGAATTGCTCACAACTTCATTTTGTATACAACACATTTTCATTTGGATCCTCAAATTAATTGCATACTGAATCTGAGCTTTTTGCATTAGATTGCACTGAAACAGGACAAACTGAATTTTGCAGATTTTGTTCTTGTCAACCAAGGAGAATTTTCACACCTCATTAATAAATATAAATGAGAGGTAAAATGAAGCCTTTAGAATGCAGTAGCAATACTTCGGGCTTTTTGATCACTCATTATACATGGGGCCTTTTATGAGACCACAGTAGCTTTACTCTCTTATCACACAGAATAACTCAAAATTGCTCAAAGCTGCTGCAAATGATACAGAGATTATCTCAAGCATAGCGACTCTACTCATCTTATGTTATTCAAACCTAATCCAATTTCCCTTTCTATCCTCAAAACCCCTTTTTATGAACATCATAATTTTCTTATGAGGAGAAACTGAACTGCTAAGGATTTACAGTGTGATGGAAGGTTGAGTTTAGAACAAAGGTACATTTTTCATGTTATTAATATAGTGTATGTAGAGGTTCAAAGTCAGTTTTGTAGACATCAGTGGACAGGGTTGACAGCACTTTTTAGGGAACAGGGGCACTTGCTGCTTATGATTTTCTCACCTTGGTGTATCACATTCAGGAACAGCAAATCAAAAAAGTAAGGATGGAGTTCCCAGCTTGCAGGGATCCAAGGGACAGTGAAGGATCCACAGCAACAATAGAACAAGAGGCCAAGGAGGGGCATGAGTGAGCAAGCTGCAGCTGCCCATCTGCGTATCTGACCAGGGTTCACTGAGAGGCACAGATGGAAATGTGGTGGTCAAGTGGAGGGATAACAAACTGAGACTGAATCCAGATAAGATGGAGGCACTCATTATGTGGGGTCAAAACTCAAGAGACAATTTTGATCTGCATGTTCTGGATGGGGTCACATTTCCCCAGAACAGTGATTCTCAAACTTGGGTCCTCAGGTGTTATTGGACTTCAACTCCCATAATCCCCAACCAAGGCCACTGAGGCTGGGGATTATGGGAGTTGAAGTCCAATAACACCTGAGGACCCAAGTTTGAGAATCCCTGCCCCAGAAGGAACAGGTATGAAGTCTAGGGGTGCTTCTAGATCCAAGCCTCTCCCTGGTGTCCCAGGTTGAGGCAGTGGCCAGAAGGGCCTTCTGTCAGCTTCAGCTGATACACCAGCTGTGTCTGTTTCTTGAGATGAATAACCTCAAAACAGTGGTACATCTGCTGGTAAGCTCCAGACTGGATTACTGCAATGCGTTCTATGTGGGGCTGCCCTTGTGTGTCATCCAGAAACTACAGTTGGTCCAGAATGCGGCAGCCAGGTTTGTCTCTGGGTCATCTCAGAGAGACCATATTACTCCTGTATTGAAGGAGCTACACTGGCTGCCAATATGTTTCTGGCAAAATATAAGGTGTTGGTTATAACCTATAAAGCCCTAAACAGCTTGGGCCCTGGGTATTTACAGTAAGAGAACGTCTTCTTCTTCATGAACCCCTCCGCCTACTGAGATCATCAGGAGAGGTCCGTCTGCAGTTGCCACCGACAAATCTGGTGGCTGCTCAGGGACGGGCCTTCTCTGCTGCTGCCCCAAGGCTTTGGAATGTGCTCCCTAGTGAAATAAGAACCTCCCCATCTCTGACAGCTTTTTAAAAGTCTTTAAAGATGCACTTGTTCACAAAGGCTTTTAATTAATATTGTTTTAATGGTTTTAATGCTGTTTTAAAATATTGTTTTAAATTTTCAAATAGTTGTAATGTTTTAAACTTTTTGTTTTAACTAATGTTTTACTTTTTCTGTTTTTATTTTGTTGTGAACTGCCCAGAAACGTACATTTTGGGTGGTATAAAAATAGGTTAAATAAACAAACATACAAATAAATAAAAGTCAATAGGGTATGCTCAGCTGATATGGCTGGTGTGGAGGGAGGGCAGGAAGCTCATTGAAGCTTCACAGTGAGGTAGGTGAAAAGGCCAGACAGCTCAAATGCATGAGGATCTCTTGGGAGGTTTGTCCATTTAAAAAAATCTTCTGTCAAAGATACCAACATCTCTGAGGGCTGCTATAGCACTGAGCTACATCAATGTTTTGTAAATTATGATCTGTGTGAACTGTGAGGTCAAAAGATCCACTATTTGGTGGATCATTACTAAAGTATCAGACAAAATTCCTGAAGATTTCAGATTTAATTATTAGGAAATTTCTACCCTTTTGATTTTGATCAAATTGTGATCCTTTGAAAACTGGTGTAAGATAGTGGCTAAGAACCTGCACTGTGAATCATCTTGAAACTTGCCTTTGCTATTAACTCATGAGCTAGCTGTGGCCAGCCACTCCCACCCCACCCCCGGTCATTATGAGAAAGCAGATCTGGCTACAGTTACCCATGCCATTGCCATGTCACAGCTGGATTACTGTAACATGCTCTACGTTGGGCTGCCCTTGAAGAATATCCGGAAATTGCAGCTAGCGCAAAATGTAGCAGTTAGGGTTTTATCTGGAGCTGCCTGTTGGGATCACATCACACCCATTTTGAAAGAGCTGCATTGGCTACCAGTTTGTTTCCAGGTCCAATTCAAGGTGCTGGTTTTGACCTTTAAAGCCTTTAATGGTTTGGCCCAGGATACCTGAGGGACCGCCTGCTCCAAGGGTTGCTGCCCGCTTGACGAGGCCATCTGAGGGGGCTCTGCTCTAGGTGCTGACAATGAGGTAGGCTCGGCTGTCGTGCATGCGGGACAAGGCCCTCTCTGTTGCTGCCCCTAGATTCTGGAATGCTCTCCCAGTGGCTATTGGCTTCTTGGTCTCCATCACAGTTTTTAGAAAGCATGTTAAATCTTGGCTTTTTACCCAGTCTTTTATATGATTGTCTCTACTGCTGCTTCTTCGTATTTTGTACAGTTTTTATGCTTGTATTTTACATCTTTTTAGTCAGATTTGTTTTAAATTTTAGCTTAATATTTTAATTGTGTCATTTTTAAAGTCTTTTTTTATTTTTTTGTGTAAACTGCCTTGGGATTGTTTTAATGAAAGGTGGTATACACATTTAACAATAAATAAAATTTTAAAAAAATGGAGATAATGCTCCTATTTACTTTAATGGGTTGTTATAAGGATTACATCAAACCAATACATACAAAATGCTTTGTAATACACTCAAGAAGTACTATACGAAAGCAAATACAGTGTACAGATATTTAGTGTTTCAATGTCATCTTAACTGTTGCCATTAATTGCCTGCCTGCTTCTTTGTTTACGGATTTCTTCCAACCTAACCCTGTAAAGGCTTACTCTGTCTAAAACTCTGCACATTTGAATGGGTGCTTTTCCCATATATGGTTCCCTTTGGCAGACTAGCTTTTGGTGTCTGATGGCTCATCAACACATTTCCCCCTTAATGAGGGTAGAATCACAGAACTATTGCATTTTAGATTTGGAAGTCTTCTAGTCCAACTCCTTCAGTGTAGGAATCTGTCACAGGATTTCTACATATGGCTGCCCAGCCTCTCTGTGAAAACCTGTCGATATGTCCGAGCATCAGACCCCATTTCACTACCAAGGACAGCACTTCCTAAACCCACTTACCCTTGCAGCAATATGTAAATGCTCAGGCTTTGCTGAGTCTCCAAGGTGTGGATATTTTATTACAAAGTTAAGCCCGCCAAGAATGCCTCAGCATCTTCTTTGAACATCTTGCTGTCTGAGCAACTTGCTGTCTGAATGCACTCAGGTGGTTTAGAACTACCTGTCGAGGATATGTAAAATACTGCTACAAGGCTGAGGGTGTGGTAGACAGGCCCAGCACCCACGTGGGGAGGGGGACTTGCTGGCGAGACAGAAGAATAATATGGGGAATTACTGGTCTATCATTTTAGGGTTCTGGGATTGGATGCTAATGAGTGGGTGGTGAAAAACCCTAGAGCCTGGCAGGAGATCTTGCCTCAAGCCCTGTTGCACCTGGGGCAGGGGTTTGTGTCTCTTGACTAAGCTTACCCACTCCACCTCTTCAAAAACCATATGACCCAACTGTAGAGGCTGACGCACCAGGAAATGAAAGAGAAGAACCTGGGATAGAATTACAGCAAGCCATAGCTAGGAGCTGCAAGAAGGCAGCACTAGGTCGTCAAGGAGAGTGAAGACATTCCTTATAAAAAAGAGAAGTGAGCACACAAAATAAGAAAGTTCTGGAGGTGTAGGGTGACATTAAGAGCTATACAAGACTGCATCCTAATAAAATCATTAATGTTGCATTAATGCCACGGGATGTGATGATGGCTACTCGCTTGGGTGGCTATAAAAGGGGTTTAGATACATTCATGGATGACAAGTCTATCAATGGATACTGTCTGAAGGCTATAGTTCACCTACAGCTCAGAGGCAAGATGCCTCTAAATACCAGTTGCAGGGGAACAATAGCAAGAGAGGGTGCATGCCTTCATCTCTTGTGTGGGCTTCCCAGAAGCATCTGGTGGGCCATTGTGTGAAACAGGATGCAGGACTAGAAGGGCCCTGGGCCTGATCCAACTGGGCTGTTCTTATTGTGTTATATTTGCTCGGGATTGGGCAGTCTGCATCACTTATGAAACATCAAAAATACATTCTTAAAAATTAAAAGGAGACGCTAGGCTGGCTACTTTGCTTTATGCTTCTTTCTTTCTAAAGTTATTTTCACATGTTTGTTAAAAACTTCTTTAACAAAACTTTTACTAAAATAATTCTGTGCATATTACTCTGGAGGCCTTAGCTACAGCATGCAAATCCCTAAAGACAAGTACATTTTCCAGGCAGTTGACAATTCAAAAATGTAAACAATGAGTTTCTCAATAAAAGGTGAAAGAATTTTTATTACTCATTGACTAGATAGTCTGAGCTGCCCCAAAATAATTATTTCTTCCATTGAGAAATAAAATGAAATTGCGCTTGGCTGACAAGAGATGTCAGATGTAATCAGGGAAGAGCAAGCTATTATTTAGGCCTCCACTGTCCCCCCACCTCCCCTATATTTTATTAGATAATATTCAAGGAAACAGTTTGACAATACTAGACAGCAACAGTTGGCATAGTCTGCCAGAAGAGTTTTTATTAAAGTCTGCTTTATGAAACCCAAGGTACACAGTTGGATTCAAGACCTGCTCCTTGTAGAGAAGGCCATGTTTGTTCTGGAATAATCTCAGGAGTTCAACATTGACTTTAGATTTGCCTGACATGGACCTGATTTTGTAACAGGTACATTTTCTAATAGCATGGCTAACACAGCACAGAATGACCAGCAGTTAGTATTATAAAGGTTGAGGAGTCATTTGTATTTTGCAGAATAATTCAGGCAGGGGCGTAACAAGGCTGCAGTGGGCCCAGAGACAAGATTTTAAAATGGGCCCCTCGCTGATACACACACACACACTTCACAATATATAGTGCACTCACACTCACATCCCCATTATGAATATGGTGGATATTTATATAGTTATATTTATAACTATATCATTATAAATATAAACATAACTATATTTATATAGTTATATAGTTAATTATATAGAAGAATAGGTCATTAATTCACATGGGGTTATGAAATCTCATGGCTCTTCTCTGTCCCTTACAGATACATTTATACACATGCTACATGGAAGATGCTGAAAGGCATCATACTGCGCAGGAGATGTCAATGGTAAACCCCTCCTGTATTCTACCTAAGAACCACAGGGCTCTGTAATCACCAGGAGTCGACATCGACTCAATGGCACACTCTACCTTTACATGTCCAGAACTGAGAGAGAGTACTTAATACTCAGGAGATACTCTAGGACTGTGTAATTTCTATAGGGCTTCTATAGAGTAATTTAGAAACCAGTGAGAACAATGGCTTTCATGCATGCATAGGACCACAGTATAACTGAAATCTGCGAAATTTACTTTTGAGTAAACAAATAAATCCAAGTTGTATGGATCCATATGTGTATATAATTAGGCTGCTATCTAGTGAAATGCTGTGTAAGAATATGCCAAGATCGTGGCTGACAGACCAAGCAAGTAAGCAAGCAAGATCCCTTCCCTTGAATCTCTTTTCTTGGTGAGTTTTTCAAAGGTGGTGGTGGGGAACCCCTCTGGCACAGCCAACCTATTTCAACTGCATGAATCACATCCTATTTCTCACTCTTCCAAAAGTGGTGCTGTAGTTCTATTTAGTGAGTGGAAAAGACTTTCAGACACAGACTTTCAACACTGCCCCCCTCCCCTCCCCTTCCCTTCCCTTCTGGCTGCTGCACACTCACCATCCAGCCAAGGCTGCATTCGGAGGGAGGGGAGGGGGACTGTCCTCATGGAAGGCTTCTTGCCAGCTTCTCTAGAAAACTCCACTCCCTCGCTTTAACTCTCTGCTTGCTTCGTCCCTCCACCCTCGCCATGGGGAAGAGCGCTCCCGGCTCAGAGTTGCTTCTGCAGACGAGGACTTTGCTGCATGCATGCCGCCTTTGCTCCGAACTTGGGGTTGGCTTTTCCACGGCACCGTTTCTCTCCCCAGCGGCAACACATGCAGAGCTGAGTTTCCCAGGCCTGTAGCCAGCTGCAAAATGAGAGGTGTGTGTGTTTGGAGGGAGGGGGAATTGTAACCCAGCGATCTCTTCTTGCTCCTTCTGGACTTTTCAAATGCGTGTGAAGGGTGCCGACACGTGCACCCGCCAGCCAGCCAATGAGAGCCTTTCTGTGAGCCCTAACCAATGCCAGAGAAGGCTGGCTGGAGATGGGGAAGGAGGAGCCTACAAGGAGGGAGGCAGGGAGGGAGGGAGGGAGTGTCGAGAGACAGAGAGAGAGATACTAGCCTGGTCGAAGGAAGAAATACGAAGGAAGGATCATAATGAAGGAAGCTCTGCGGGTGTTGGGGAGTCACGTGACTTGCCTCTGGGTGGGCCTCGAGGCGTGGGGGCCCCCAGGCAGCTGCCTCCCCTTGCCTAATAGTAGTTACGCCCCTGAATTCAGGCTCACCATCACATGACCTGCGCATAGGTCACATATCACTATCGCATTATATGGAGTGAGTATGGTAGTGGCTCAGTCAAGGGCCAGCTTTGGATGGCAAGATGTAGGGATGTGCAAATTTGTTCGGGTACAAATCAATTTGTACCCGAATCTAGCTGATTCGGGAGATTTGGAGACAAAACAAATCACCCCTGTGGTCCATTGGCTAGATTCAGACCCAAATCAAATCACACCTGATTCGATTTGAATCGATTCAAGATTCAGATCCCTCCTATTAATTTCCCCAGATTCCCAGCTTTATGGGAATCTGGCTAAGCTAAGCTCTAGCCTTTGGAGGTGGAGTTATGGAGCAAAATGTGTGGTCACTATTTTTCAGGTGTTTGGATTCTTTAGTGTATAATAACTTTCCCTCAATGAATCCCTATGAGGATTCATTACACACTCTCATTTCTTCTATTCATTCACTGTCTTTTGGACAGTGGAACATAGGAACATAGGAAGCTGCCATATACTAATTCAGACCTTTGGTCTATCTAGCTCAGTATTGTCTTTACTGACTGGCAGCGGCTTCTCCAAGGTTGCAGGCAGGAATCTCTCTCAGCCCTATCTTGGAGATGCCAGGTAAGGAACGTGGAACCTTCTGACGCTCTTCCCAGAGCGGCTCCATATCCTGAGGGGAATATCTTACAGTGCTCACAACTCTAGTCTTCCATTCATTTGTAACCAGGTTAACTAAGTTTTTGTCCCCTGCTTAGCTAAGGGGACAAGTCATGCTTGCTACCACAAGAAGAGCTCTCCTCCCATGACAGTGCCAACTGTCAACTGCCATGTGCCAACTACACCCCTCCCCCCACCTGCAAAGCAGTGGGGTACTACTGAGTTTATGTTCTAGGAATTTTTTCAAGAGTTTAGGTTCTTTGGTGTCTAATAACGTTTCCTCATAATGAATTCCTATGTGGATTCATTACACACCAAAGAGTCTAAACACCTCAAAAAATCCTAAAATATAAACTGAGTACCCAGCAGCTTGTGGGTTGCAGGGTAGTTGGAACTTGTGATGCCATTAATTCCCCACCCCCACCTGCAAAGCAATGGGGTCAAAATGAACAGAAGAAATGAAGGTGTGTAATGAAGACACAAAAGAATCTAAACACTTCAAAAATACCTTAAAAATAAACTGAGTATCCCAGTGTGTGTGGTGGAGGGAGTGTAGTTGACACGTGGCAGTTGACAGCTCGCACTGTCCAGTGATAATCAAAAGGAACAGAAGAAATGAAGGTGTATAATGAATCCTCATGGGGAATCATTATGAGGAAAAGTTATTAGACACCAAAGAATCTAAACATTTCAATATTCCTAAAAAATAAAATGAGTACCCCACTGCCTTGCAGGTGGGGGGGTGGGGTGTAGTTAGCACATGGCAATTGACAGCTGGCACTGTCCAGTGATAGTCAAAATGAACAGAAGAAGTGAAGGTGTGCAATGAATCCTCATAGGGATTCATTAGGAGGAAAAGTTATTATACACCAAAGAATCTGAACACTTTAAAAATAATGACCGCATATTTTGCTCCATAACTCCACTTCTACAAGGGCTAGAGCTTAGCTTTTTCTAAAAAAATGAAAGCTAGAGATCCATGTTAGGGTTAGGATATGGCAACATTGAATCCCCATTATTTCCTATGGTGGAAATATTCAAAATCAGTAAAACTAAAATAATTCATTAAAAATCAACCAAGTGTCCCACTGCCTTGAAATTTGGGTGGTAGGTATCACCCTTGGAGATATGTAGGACCTTTCTAAGAAGTCCAAATCAATCTGAATCTGAATTGAATCAAAGCAAATAAAAATCAAATCTGGGGTGATTGGGGGGGTAGATGTGGACACAAAACAAATCAGGGTTGATTTGTTTTGGGCACAAATCAAATCAAAAAAATCAATTTGTGCACATCCCTAGGGGCCAACATTAACACAACTTATATTGCAAGAAGTTAAAGCTTTGCCCATGAAAGGAGCCAGTGTGGAGTTGGTCTATGTCTGGAGAGAGTTCACTCAGCCTTGTGTTTCACTAGGTGACCTTCACCTAGTCATCATAATCCCTAAGTTTAACATGCCTCACACAGTTGTGGTGAAGGGAGTTAGAAGGGGAGAACCATTTGGCACCATATATGCTGTCCAGAGTCCCTTAGAGGA
Source organism: Hemicordylus capensis (assembly GCF_027244095.1). Lineage (NCBI taxonomy): Eukaryota > Metazoa > Chordata > Lepidosauria > Squamata > Cordylidae > Hemicordylus > Hemicordylus capensis. Next base: position 66,317,480 of record NC_069658.1, read on the forward strand.
ATGCCGAGATAAAAATATAACTAAGGCTCTTTATTAAGTAGGCTTTACACTATGACTGAGAATGGATCACACTTAGCTAGGAAGAATATACAGCTAAGTAAGATATAAATCTATTGAAGAATATCTCTGCTAAATGTTGATCCAGATAATATGACATCAGCAGATTTTGGTCTGTGCAAAGAGTTATGTACCAATTCCGATTTCTGCATGCATTTGGGGGCACACTGAGAGAAGCATTGTACATCTGGGTCACTCCATTCCGTTCAGTGTAAAGACCCATTCCGTATGTGGTGGACCCTGTACTGGAAATCTCAACATCTCCAGGAAAAGCACATTAAGCTTCCTTCCCAACCCCTGTGATGCTAGGAATTAAACTTGGGACCCACAAAACACATGGTTAACTACTGAGTTATGGCCCTTTGCCATAGCACTTGCATCAACACGCTGATACCCATAGTTACTGACAGGGGCAGATTGACCTGTCAGTATAGTAGCTAAGAGTGCGTGAGCTGTGAGCCAGTGGACTGCAGGGTCAAATCTCACCTCCATTCTGAGCTCACGAGGCAGTCTTAGGCAAGCTACAATGCCTCAGCTCCTCCATCTGCAAAGGTATTAATAACATAGAGCAGCTTTACAGGGTTGTGTCAGGAACATACATCAATGTATATGGAATGCTCACAAAGCATGACCTAAAAGCTGAGCAGTTTTAATATAGATGTTCACATACTACTAAAAATATTTCAGTGAAACTTATCTAAATGCCAGCACCAGTTAAAGAATGCCAACTTCACCCATCATTTATAATCCACAATGGCATTTCTTTCAATCAGCTGTCCTGATGTTTTGGTCAATCAGCAGCACCCCTGGAGTAGAAGGGGAGATATTCAAGCATAGGAAGCCCTAAATTATATTCACAGTAACAAGAAATCAGTAAAGACAAAATCCTGTGCTAATGTAGTTTGACACAAATCCTATGAAGTCAGTACGGTTGCATTAATGTGCACCAGGAGGGTCTAGGCTTCAATCTGAATTGAAATAATACTGCTATTTAGAAAAATAGTCCTGTAGATACATCAATATAAAATGGTAGCAGTTAACATACATTTTGCAAATTGCTCAACATGGTGCAATTGTGGAATTTTTTTTACTGTAAAGTGTGATTCACACAGTCCCTTTGGGGGTAAGCTTATATTCAGTATATGTCAACTTTTTTTCTGTCTAGAGCAAGCAGGTATGTTTGTCTGTTGATTAAAATCACCTCCACACTACATCTTCCTCCTAATTCGGGTTCAAAACAATGAACAGATAATCAATACATGCATTTGCCCAGCTTTGGCTTGTGCTCCAGCTGTGCCCTTTCCTAGAGAAGACAGCTTTTGGCATGCCTTACTCACATCATGTTTAGACTACTGCAACACAATCTATATGTCCCAAAAAAACTTTCCAGAAACGTCAATTGGTGTAAAATAAAGCTGCCAGGACATTATCTAGGATTCACTGAGGTCATTCACACATCTAAAAATTGTGTTCTACCTGGGTTTGGGAGCTGTGTGTGCTCCCAATTTTTGATTGTGTGGAAGCAAGGCAGGAGGAAAAGCTACCCAAGTTTCCTTCTACCTTGCTCCCACACAATCACTTCTACCTAGGGGTGTGCAATTCGGGATTTCGGGTGATTCGGCTCGGACACGAACCGAATCACCCCTGTTCTGTTTTGTGCCCGAATCTGGGTCACCCGAATCACCCTTGATTCGGTTCGGATTCGGATTTAATCTGAATCCAAATCTGAATCGATTCGGGGGGTAAAAAGGGGCCCAGGGGCAAAATTTTGGGGTGGGGTGGTAGTGCCCAATGGGAAGAGTATACCACCCCAATTTCAGGAGGATTGGGCAAAATCCTGATTTTTGGTGAATTTTTAAAGTTTTAGTGACTTTGGGGCAGTTCGAGGGCATAGCATGGGATCTGGGCAAAAAGAGTGGGGTGGGGTGGTAGTGCCTAATGGGTGCAGGCTACCACCCCAATTTCAGGGGGATTGGGCAAAGGGCTGATTTTTGGTAAATTTCTGAAAATTTCATGTCTTTGGGGCAGATTGGGGCATATTGGGGCAGAAAGTGGGGCCTCGGGCAGAATAGTGGGGTGAGGTAGTAGTGCCTAATGGGTGGAGGCTACCACCCCAATTTCAGGGGGTTTGGACAAAGGGCTGATTTTTTGAGAATTTTTGAAGTTTTAGTGACCTTGGGGCAGTTTGGGGGCAGAAAGTGGATCTGCCCCAAAATAGTGGGGTGGGGTGGTAGTGCCTAATGGGTGGAGGCTACCACCCCAATTTCAGGGGGATTGGGCAGAGGGCTGATTTTTTGAGAATTTTTGAAGTTTTGGTGACTTTGGGGCAGTTTGGGGGCAGAAAGTGGATCTGCCCCAAAAGAGTGGGGTGGAGTGGTAGTGCCTAATGGGTGGAGGCTACCACACCAATTTCAGGGGGATTGGGCAGAGGGCTGATTTTTTGAGAATTTTTGAAGTTTGGGTGTCTTTGGGGCAGATTGGGGGCAGAAAGTGGATCTGCCCCAAAGGAGTGGGGTGGGCTGGTAGATAGTGCCTAATGGGTGGAGGCTACCACCCATCCCCAATTTAAGAGTGATTGGGCAGAGGGGTGAATTTTGATGAATTTATTTGTATGAGGTTTGTCTTCATAAGGTGAAGTGTGCTAAATTGATTACTTCCTCATATTATTCATAGTAAAGGAAAGTGTGAAAAAGTGAAAGTGGGGTCATGAGAGTTGTTTAATTGAAAAAAATCTCATTTGCTATGATAGAATGAGAATTCACACCTCAGAAAAAAATTACCCAGCTGAGCCAGAGGTGACAGCAGCAGCATTGCTCTGACCACATGGACAGGGAGTGAGGGAGGCCTCTGCTTCCTCTCTCCAGTTACTGCCTGGGGCCAGAACATTGCATGGACTCCTGTGTCCCTTTAGAAATGCAGTTTTCCCAAGGGCTTTCAGTGGACTTTGAGAAAACTACATTTCCTAAGAGACCCTGAGCCTGTGCTATATTCCAGCACCAGACCTTAGCTGGAGAGAGGGAGAAACCTCCCTCTTTTTCTCTCCCACATCCACAGTGCCACTGCAGCACTGGCTTTGCCTACATCTGAGCAGCCAGGAGAAGATTTTGAGGCTGGATGGGTGGTAGGGATGGAGTTTGAGAGCTTGCATAGGAGAAGGTGAGGAGAATATTCAAATTTGGTTACTTCAGGAAGGAGCCAAGCCATTTCCCGACCTTTATTTTGGGTGGGTGGGAGGAATTGTTTGGCTTATTTATTTTATTTTATTTATTACATTTATAGACCACCCCATCCAAAAGCTTTGGGCAGTGCACAAGTTTAAAAAGACATAAAACAAACATCATCTAAAACAAATGAAGAGATAGATAGATAGATAGATAGATAGATAGATAGATAGATAGATAGATAGATAGTTTAAAAACAAATCAAAACCATTTAAAACAAATTAAAATGCCCCCAAACAATTTATAGAACCATGGAAGGCCAGGCCAAACAAACCAGTTTTCAGGGCTCTCTTAAGGGCCAACATCGAGCCTAAACTGCGGATATATGTCAGGAGTGCATTCCATAGGCCAGTAGCAGTTACAGAAAAGGCCCAATTCCAAGTCACCACTATAGATGTGCAAGAAACTGGCTGGCCCGGACCAGACTTGAACCGGACTAGGCCAGTTCGGCCCAGCACCCCCTCGAACCCCCCGGTTCAGTTCGGTCCAAGCGGGGGTTCACGGACCTTTAAATAATAATAATAATAATAATAATAATAATAATAATAATAATAATAATAATAATAATAATATTTTTACCTTATCCCCTTCAGGGGAGTTGTTGGAGGCAGCGGGGTGTGTGTGTGTCAATGGAGGTTCCCCCTCCCCCCACAGGCCTCCCCTACAGCTTCCCCCTCCAGCGCGGTGGCCATTTTGGAGGCCGTCATGTCTGCAATTGGCCTCTGCGTGACCCAGGCCACGCAGAGGCCAATTGCACAGGCATGGCTGGCCGAACAGGCTGGTTTGGGCTTTAAGTGAGGCCAGCGGGGGGAGGGGGAACCTCTGCGGATCCCCCGCCACCTCCAACTCCTCGGAAGCGGGTAAGGTTTAAAATTTTTTTTAAAAAAGGCCTGTGAACCCCCAAACAGTCGGGGGGGGGGGTCGATCTGGGGTCCTTGAACCATCGAACCTGTTTGCACATCCTTAGTCAGCACTAGACGTACCGGTCATAACTTGAGACAGACCTCGCCAGATGACCTCAATGTGCAATGGGGATCATACAGAAGAAGGCACTCTCTAAGGTAGCCTGGACCCAAGCCATTCACGCCTTTAAAGGTAATAACCAGCACTTTGTATTTTGTCCGGAAACATATCGGCAGCCAGTGCAACTGTTTTAAAACAGGCATAATGTGGTCTCTCTGAGTTACTGGCTACCACATTTTGTATTGGATCAGAAATATTTATTTCTGATCCAATACAGAATGAGCTTGGAAGACATCACCTATCACTAATATTTAAGTACATGACATAAATAACAAGTATTGAAGTACAAGGTTTGTGTGTATTATTACTATCTGAAGTGGGAAATTTCCCTTAAGAGTATTCTATGGATATTGGATTTTTCTTCTGTTAAGCTGTCACTCAAGCATGTTGTTTAAGTCATTGATCTAACATAACAGCTCTTCGACAGCAAGAGTCATAATCCTATTGATCCAGCTTCAAACTGATGGTATAATAACGATATGTTTGAGTGACTGTTTTGCTCAATGGCACTGTGGTGAATCAGTGTAAAATGTGATTCTCCATATCAAGCTGCAAGTATGATCCATTGTTCAAATGCCAATATACTTATCAGTAAGGGTACGATTCACATGACCACTTTTCTCCAAGTGACTGGTGATTTGTGCAATTATCTTGTGGAATTGAGTCTTGTGAAAGAGGCAGACATATTGACTTCTGTGCCACTATGAAATGACGAGTCGATTTTTTGACGTCTGCCATTTGCCTGATGGCCTGGGAGTGAAACATGTTTGAGGATTACACCAGACAGTGTGTCTCTTGTCACAAGCTATTTGCTAAAATCCTTGCGTTCTGGGAATACTGGAAATGTATGAATTGACTAAGAATGTTTAGCTAGGATAGTCTCTTTGCTACATTTTTACTATAGTAACTATTAGGAACTGCAGATGATCAGTTGCAGCTAATTAATATCTTGAAAACAACTCTAGGAGTCACAGGAAGTCATCTCCTATATGTAGTCCTGTGATTAGTCAACACGGTAGGGTTTACAGTTTTCTGTATTATAGATTGCAGCTATTGTATGGTTGTTTGTCTGCAATGCGATGGTAACGGCCCTCTTTCTTGGGGGAGCACAGTACTGTGACTGGTATTCATTGACAGGCCTGATGCTATCCTCAGATATGGGGTTTACCTTCACTACAAAAACTCATTTCCTCTTTTGATTGAATTCATAGGATGAAATCTGACAAGCCAAAGGTGGATAGACAGACAGACAGACAGACAGATAGAAATATAGCTAGATAGATAAACTTATAACTTATCCCCTCCAGGGAACTTGCTCTAGATGGTGGTAGTGGGGTCTGCGGGGGTCCTTCCTCCCCCCGCCAGCCTCCTTGCCTCCCAAACCAGCCCAGTCAGTCATCCGGGCCTTCCCCCTCTGGTGCGGCAATCATTTTGTATGCCGCTGCGCCTGCACAATTGGCCTCTGCATGGCCTGGCATGATCCTGGCATGATCCAGGCCATGCAGAGGCCGATTGTGCAAGTGCAGCAGTCTCCAAAATGGCCACCACGCTGGAGCATGGCCAAGGAGCCAGCCAAATGGGCTGGTTTGGGAGGAAAGGAGGCCGGTGGGGAACAGGCCCCCACGGACCCCTCTACCACCTAGAGCAAGTCACCCGGAGGGGGTAAGTTAAATTTTTTAAAAAGTGCAACTTCCCCTGGACCAGAACAAACCGGGCAGGGGTCAAAGGGGGTGCCGGACCAAACTGGCCCGGTCCGGTTTTTGACTGGTTCAGACTCAAACCCAACCAGGCCATAGGGTTGCCAACATTGTGTTGACTGAAATCGGGGTGCAGGGGGCGGAGCCACCTAGGTGCGTGGTTTGTCACTGTCACCACCATATGGAAGGAGAAGCTGTCAGGAGGTGGTGGCAGTGCTGCTGGAGGAAAGTGAAACTGCTCCTGACCAGTGGGGGCTCCTCTCCGAGGGACTGCACAGGGAGGAGGAATCAGGATTGCAGGAGTCACAGTGTATGTATCGGGGTGTGTGTGTGCGTGTGCGTGCATGTGCATGTGTGTGCGCGGGTGGGGGTGATGCTTCCTTAGAAAACTCTGTGCCTTCCAGAATAGAAAAGCTGCCACCTCTGTTGCCAGGAATGGTTTATCAAAGCTGCCGACTCATGACTTTCCAACAGAAAGTTATGAAACCCAGAACTTATTTTCTAGCCCACAGCCCTCCTTGCCTGTATACCCAGTATCCAGGGGCTGTCTGTGCTCTTTTATTCCTCCCCCTCCTTCTCTGCACTGCAGCTGCCTTCACCTTCCTATAACACCCCCTCCCCCCTTAACTCTGCAGGGTGCTGTGATCTGTCCCTTCTTCAGCCACCCATGAAGGGGGTCACGGAGAGCAGCTAACTTGTTACCTTCCTTTATCTCCACATCCTTTGCCAAACTGCTAACACCTCACCCTTTCCCCTAACCTGTAGGACCTCTCTGATGTTCAAGATTGCAGGAAAGGAAGATCTTGGTGGGGGTTGAGCAAAATCCACACACCCCGCAACTTCCTATTGCAGACACACAGTGCCCCGCACCTGGGGGAAGGAGGGAGCTTGGAGCTGGAGCTGGAGGCGGTGCTGCTGCTGGCCATGCGCTGCACCTGGGGGAAGGTGGGAGGGAGGGAGGGGAGGGGAGGGAGATGAATAGAGGGGAGATAAGGGGGTGGGAAGAAGGGCAAAGTGCGGGGCTGTGCCTGCTGTCTCAGCCCCAGGAGTGTCTCTCGCATGGCTTTGCATCTCTGCAGCAACAGCTGCTGCTGACTATGGGTGGGGAGGGAGTTTTCATTTACCATGATCCCTTGGCCACTGCATCTCAGCTGAGCCTCTGTTGTGCCACTTGCTGCTTAGCCTGGCCATCTTCTGAGGGGGGCCGTGTGAGACCTCTTGAGCAGAGAGGAGGAACTTCAGAGCGCCAGAGGGGACGTCAGTGCTGCCCGCCACCAAAATGTGGAGGAAATGCAGTTCTGCATGTGACAAACATTTACTCCCTAAAATGCAGGGCATCCCGCATAGATCGGGACAGTTGGGAAGCCTATTGGGCCAGCCGGATCCGTGCACACCCCTATCTTTGTACACTTCATGCATGTGATTAAACAGATTGTTGCTTTGTGAAACATACTAACTGAATACAGCTTAGGATTCATTTGAAGGTTTATTCCCTGGTAAAGGTAAAATTTTCTGCCAGCATTGTGTAATATTTGCAGCTACAAACATTGTTTCCCCCAATATTTTATTAGGTAGTATTCAAGGAAATAGTTTGACAAGATTTTATTTTATAAAATAATGCCACAAATGGTGAAAAAACAATGTAGCTTTACTTAACACTATACAACTCTTGCGAGAGTAAGTGATCTCAAAATGTCTGCTGCCTTAAGTTTCAATTCTCTGATACTGCTCTTCAAAACTGCTTCCCTCCATAAACCCATTCACAGAACACATTGGTTCCTACTGTAATAACATCTCTTCTTAAAGAAAAAGAAAGGAAAAGAACACTCTTTGTATCTAAAAGGTTTCTTACTCTCTGTTAGGGATGTGCATAATGATTTGGGCACAAAATGATTTGTACCCAAATCTGGCTGATTCGGATAATTTGTAGACAAAACAAATCACCCCTGTTGCAGTTGCCCAGATTCGGGTACAAAACAAATCACCCCAGATTCAGACCCCCAAAATTTGGAGATTTGGACCTCCATTTAGTGGCCAAAGTGGGTTAAAGAATTCAAAAATTCATTAAAAATCACCCCTTTGCCCAATTTCTTTGAAATGTGGGTGGTAGCTTTCACTCATTGGGCACTACCACCCACCCCACTTTTTTCCCCCCTGAATCAATTCATCTAGAACTATCTGTTATGCGGACAGTTCACAATTGGTATCAAGGCACAGATGGAAGCTGCCATCTGAGGCAGGTATCTGAGCAGGGGTGGCGCTTCAATGAGACAAGGTGAAGTGGTCTCATGGCAGGTTATTGGCATACCTGCAGGGTGGAAGGGTGGTCTTGTGGTAGCAAACATGCATTGTCCCCTTTGCTAAGCAGGGTGTACCCTGGTTTGCATTTGAATGGGAGACTACATGTGTGAGCACTATAAGATATTCCCCTCAGGGGATGGAGCCGCTCTGGGAAGAGCAGAAGGTTCCAAGTTCCCTCCCTGGCTTCTCCAAGATAAGGCTGAGAGGATGCCTGCCTGCAACTTTGGAGAAGCCTCTGCCAGTCTGTGCAGACAATACTGAGCTAGATGGACCTATGGTCTGCCTCAGTAGAAGGCACCTTCCTATGTTCCTATGCTCTCCACCAGTTCTCCCTCTAAGGCATTCACACATTTTAAAGTGTTCACTCGCTCAGTTGATTTTAGATACCACTCCAGTTGAATTAGGAAGGCCCCACTCTGAATGCATGTGCAGGCACATTACCTTGATACTGTTGCCCAGAACAAAACACATTCCACACACACATGAAAAAAAATGAGAGAGAACACTGGTTTCCACTGCTGTCATTGGAACAACCCTTTGGGACCTGCCTTTGAAAGCTTTGCAGGGGGTGCCTCTCCTCACACTCCTTGTGAAGTTTGCAAGAAGCAAGTAGGGATGTGTTTTTCGTTTTGGATACAAAACAAAGAGCCCCTAGTGGCGCAGTGGTAAAACTGCTGCCCTGTAACCAGAAGGTTACAAGTTCGATCCTGACCAGGGGCTCAAGGGTTGACTCAGCCTTCCATCCTTCCGAGGTCAGTAAAATGAGTACCCAGAATGAGTAAAATGAGTACCCAGAATGGCAATACGCTAAATCATTGTAAACCGCTTAGAGAGCTCCAGCTATAAAGCGGTATATAAATGTAAGTGCTATTGCTAAAACGTTTTGTGCACAAAACAGGCCATTTCAGCTGTTTTGTAGCCAAAACAAAACACCCAATGCTCAAAACAGAAAATTTCGTAGCTAAAACAAATTGTCCCTGTTTCTGATACAAAACCTTTTGTTGTTTCGGCTGTTTTGGAACTCCATTTTGCAATTGCAAAAAGTCCTTCTCCTTCAGTCTCCATTTTGAGTTCTGACATCTGTTTGAATTTCCAGCCCTTCCAGCCTGCAGACTGGCCAGCGAAAGCATGGGCTGATCTGTTGGCAATTGCCTCCTTATTCCTTTTAAGCAAATTTAAGGGTAAATTTTACCCTCATTGGCTAGTGAGGCAGTGTGCATTTACCCTCATTAGCCAGCGGGGCAGTGTGCATTTCATTGTTGTTGTTTCACACTGTTGTGTGTAGATCAGTTGCCTTTTAGGTGGGGAGGATGTGGATGTGCATGACCTTTGGAAATCTGCCCGATTTTTTCCAATGCTCTGCTGTTGTTGATGTGTGATGTTGATGTTATTTGTGGTGGATTCTGGGCAGAAAGGGGGCTTTGGGGGCAGAAGAGTGGTTCAGGTGGTAGTGCCCCAATGGGTGCCTGCTGCCACCCAGATTCCAAAGGAATTGGGAAAAGGGCTGATTTTTAAAGAATTTCTGAAGTTGACATGTTTTGGGGGCAAATTCGGGGCAGAAAGGGGGCCTGAGGGGTAAAACAGTGGATTGGGTTGCAGTGCCCCAAGGGGTGCCTGCCACAACTCAGATTCCAAAGGAATGAGGCAAAGGGCTGATTTCTTAGGAATTGTTGAAGTTTACGCTTCTTTAAGGTTTTCCCCCCTAGGGAATAATGGAGGTTTCAGCAGACCCATAACTCCACCTTGGGGGCACTGGTGTGGCCGGGAGCGAGTGGTGGTGTAGTGCACATAGGGTGCCAATCACCCCCATGGGTTGCTGAGTTCCGTTGTTTCTGAGGTGTTCTGAGTGTAGATTCTCTGGTAGTATATGAGATTTTCAATGACAAACCATGAATCCACTCTCATATGCTACCAGAGAATCTGAATCTACACTCAAAACATCTCAGAAACAACAGAACCCAGTGCCCCATGGGTTAGCAACCCATGGGGGTGGTTAGCACCCTATGTGCTCTACATCACCACTCACTCTGGGCCACCCTAGTGCCCCCCAAGTGCAGTTATGGGGCAGGAATTATGGAGGTCCATCATTGTCTATTAGGAAGAACTTTACAGACGTGCAAACTCCATTGCATCTTTAAAAATCAGCCCTCTGCCCAATTCCTTTGAAATAATTCTGGCAGCTTCCTTGCTCCCACTGGGCACTACCACCCACCCTACTCTGCTTTGGGCCACCCTTTTTTCCCCCAACATGAAGCTATACTTTTGCTGAAACCTCCATTCTTCCCTATGGGAAAAATCCTATACTTCAAAAATTTAGCAAAAATCAGCCCTTTGCTCAATTCCTCTGAAATTTGGGTGGTAGTTTCCATCCATTAGGCATTACCACCCCCCACCCACTAGTTTTTCCCCGGGGGCATTTTTTAAAATCCAAAATGTTTTGGATTCAAATTTTGCATTTTCGAACAAAGAACAAAATTGATGTGTTTCGGATTGGCTGATTTCGAACAAAGAACAAAATGGGGGTGTTTCGGATTCGGGCCAAAAACAAAACAGAAACAAAACCACAATGCACAACCCTAGAAGCAAGAGGAGAGCAAAGGAAGCTCCTGGCAACCTTTCCTCCTTTCCACCTGCCATGCAACTTTCAAAGCCTGCAAGAGTCAGTTTTGAAAGAGGGCTGGCGCCCACCATGGACATAGGGCAAGGCAATTTTTGGCGTCTTGCCTCAGGCACTGCAATTCCTTGGTCTGCTCCTGTATCTACAGTATGGATAGGTGAAGGTGAGGGACATGATTCCCCCCATACTAGTTAAGAAAGGTATGAAGACACGCAATAAAGTTGTGGTCCAAAATGGACCACAACTTTATTGCATGAAAGCAGCCAATTAAGAACAAAACAGCCACAGGATTGCCTCTCCATATCCATTATAGTGTGGGACTAACAATAATTGAGCCCCCAGGTAGAAATAGGAACATAGGAAAGAATAGGAACATAGAAATAGGAACATATACCAGAGTCAGACACTTGTTCCATCTAGCTCAGTATTGTCTACACAGGCTGGCAGCGGCTTCTCACTATTAAGTGTTCCTAGACTTCCTCAGAGCTACACTGCACCTTCCAGTTGTGAATAGGGAAACCTAATTAACTATACAGAACAGTGGCTGAAATTTGGACTAATCAAAGTGAGTCAGACTTGATAAGGAATAATACAGTGGGAGCAGAGCTTTAGGTTCTTTCCCTGAACTCTCAAGAGAAAGAGAGACCATGATCAGAATTTTTAATATCTCATGGAATATGGAATATATAAAATACTGCTCCCCAGACTGCACAGTGAGACACTGATCCAAGCAGCAGGCTCACCGGCTGCTTCCAAAGCACTGCCAAGGGCAGAGCTGTAATAGGGCGCACAGGTCCCAAGACCCATGCTGCCCTGCCTCTAAGGCCACCCCTCTCATTTCTGGGGCTGTCTTGTTCACTTCTCCTCCTCCTTGCGGCACAATGCACTGCTCACCTCATTACCATGGTTACCCTGCAGCGCCCCCCCCCCCACACCATGGTGGTGGTGACATCAGCAGCACGCTCCCTGACCCAGCAGCCCTCAGGGAGGCTCCCCTGCCTTGCCATGCTGAGCATGCACAGAGGCCAGCTGACTGGTGGGGGCAGGGGAGTCTGCTTGTGGGCTGCTGGGTCAGGGAGTCCACTGCTATGGGGGGGGGACAGCCCAGGGTGGGGGGGTGTCTATGACAACATGGGCCGCCTATGCCCTCCCTACTGAACACTGTAAAGCCTGCTCTGCTGCTTCCAACTGTGGGCCTGCTGCATGCCTAAGGACATAAATGCAGTGGTGACCGTACTCCCCTCATTAGGAATATTGTTGCTACTGCATGCACCCACTCCTTAGTGAACACACAGCAGCCCTGCCATCCAAAGCAGTGTGGGTGGATTTTACAATGCCTCAGATTTTACAATGCCTCGGAGTGTGCCTGTTGCTTGGATCAGTGACTTGCTGTGCAGTATGGATCTATTTAATCCATATATAGCCGCCCAGCAAATGTGTTGATTTTCTTTGTTTATTCAGCGTAATTTTCATTCTAAAATATGGAAAACACCAAGCTGTTACTTCCAGAATGATTAAAGCATTATTCAGATCTTATAAACCATTTGGTCTACAGAGCCTCCTCTCTCCTTAGGACTGGAATACTTATCTTGAATAGCTGTGCCATTAGTTTATTAGACTGAGTGATAGGTAAATAATTTATTAATCTGTGGCATCGTGTGTCCTCCTCCTCAAAGTTGTTTTTAATTGTAAAAGAAGAGTGAGCAAATTGCATGGCTTAAATTTAAAGATCAATGGAAAATCAAATTTCTGTTGCAGATTACATGATGGAGCATAGCATTAGTTGACTTTCAGACTATTTTTTCTCTGGCAAAAATCTAAATTGAAACAGACTATGCTAACTACAAAAATGCTAAATCTTATGAGAAATCTAAGTCACTACTTTAACTGATGATTGTGTATATTTGTCTGTTGGATTGGCATTTGGAAATATGAAGTTTGTCTTCCTAAGAATGAATGATAAGATGTCGGTGATCTTTGAAATGTGACAGTCTTCATGTTTCAGAGCACAACTATTTTTAGACATATTGCAGTGAAGTGCTGCTGAAATGCAAAGTGTGCTGAAATAAATTGTAATTATGCAGTAAAGATGGATTGTGTCTTCTTTATGAAGACTTCAAAAAGCACTATTGATGGATGGATTTATTCACCTCATAATTGTGGTAGAACACTTCCCAAATTTTGGGGTTTGAATAATGACTTGGTTTCTTGCACAGAAAGGCACATTTCAGTCTGAAATAGCTAACTGATGAATTGGTTACATAGACCAATGAGAAAAAAAATTGCTTCCTTAAAAATATGCCCCGATTAACTGGGCAGGGTTTTTGAAAAAAACATTTTTAAAAGAGCCCCTGGTGGCGCAGTGGTAAAACTGCCGCCCTGTAACCAGAAGGTTACAAGTTCGGTCCTGACCAGGGGCTCAAGGTTGACTCAGCCTTCCATCCTTCTGAGGTCGGTAAAATGAGTACCCAGAATGTTGGGGGGCAATATGCTAAATCATTGTAAACCGCTTAGAGAGCTTCCAGCTATAGAGCGGTATATAAATGTAAGTGCTATTGCTATTGCTAAAAGTATAAGTACTCATAGGAAGTACAGGTGACAGGTATGATCTTTGGAGACATGTACTCTTCTTTCCTGCATGGGAAATATTTTCTTCTGAGATGATGCCTGCTATGACATAGGTGTACATCATTTAAAAACAAAGGATGTTTTTTTATTTAGAAATATTGTTTCACTCATATGCAAATTTAATCAATTGATCTATTAAACCCCAGATAATTAATCAACTGAGATTTCTTTAATCAAGTGACAGATCTAATCCTGTTATCTATGAAGCATAGAATTAATTATGAAGATAGACTGTTGGAGTGACCAATAAAACCAGAACTGTGTTGTGATAGGAATGTTGTCTTTGGAATTGCAAAAGCCAGAGTCAAAACCTCATTTATACAAAAAGCCTACTGGATGACTTTGAGCAAGATACTGAGGTCATTCACACAATCGAAAACTGTGTTCTACCCAGGCTTGGGAGCTGTGTGTACTCCCAATTTTTGATTGTGTGGAAGCAAGGATAGAGGAAAACCTGGGTAGCTTTTTCTCCTACCTTGCTTCCACACAATCACTTCTACCCAGGTTTTCCTCTAACCTTGCTTCCACACAATCAAAAATTGGAAGTACACACAGCTCCCAAACCTGGGTAGAACACAGTTTTCGATTGTGTGAATGACCTTGATATCTTTCAAACGGATTTGCCTCACCACTTTGTTTTAAAGGCAAAGTAAAGTGAGAGCTCCATGAAATATTAGTGTATTTAATTCCTTGAAGGAAGGGCAACATTTAAAATGTGGCAAATACAAATTAAGAACAAAACCTACAAGATGATGATAAATGCATCAATGTAACCAGAGGCTCTATGATCCCTGGACCTTGGGGCCCTAGTCTGTGGCCTCCAAGGTCTGGGGAGGCCTCCAAATGTCCGGGGGGTGGGGTTTCCTAGCACCACCCTGCGACTGCCTGTGATGAACCTACGTGGTTGTTGTTTTTTAAAATCAAAGCCTCTGTGTGACCGAGAGGTGGTTGCGGCGGGAGTGGGGAGGGGTTGGCCAAGCAGTCGACCTCCTCCCCCGGTGGTGGTAACAGCGCCAGCAGTGGGGAGAGCAACCGCTGGGTACATCCTCTTGGCCCAGTGGCTGTAGTGAACTGCAAGGCGCAACTGTGCAGTTCAGAGGAAGATCATCATAAGTCTGAGACATCACAGGCTTGCGACAATCTTCCTCTGAACTGCACAGGTGTGCCTCGCAGTTCACTGCAGCCACTGGGCCAAGAGGATGTGCCCAGTGGTTGCTCCCCCTGCTGCTGGTGCCGCTGCCTTGGGGGGGAAGGGAGGAGGTCGACTGCTCGGCCAACCCCACTGGCAACCACCTCTCGGCCACGCGGTGGCTTTGATTTAAAAACAACAAACCAAGTAGGTTCGCCACTGGAGGCCCCCAAAAGTAGGTTGGGGGGGCCTCAGCGAAGGGCTGGTCTGGGCACCAAAATCACCTAGGTGCGCCCCTGAATGTAACACCATCTTTCAGTGGTGCTTTAAAAAAAAAAAGCTGTATGGGGGGAGAATCCAGATTGGGACTATGGTGCATATGTTACCATACTCACTCGCTTTGCCATTTTGGGGATACTTCAGTGTGATCCCTAAACTCAAGCCTCAGCCGTTTTCTTTCTCTATATTTGCTTGCAAGAGAAATGCTGGCTGATTTCCAGGTAAAGGTCATTCTGACAAAGGGCTTTCCTAAAGGCAATACTCAGGTTCACTTGCAAACAACCAGTAGGGAGCCCAAGGAGATGCCCTCGCTGATTGCATTATGGCACAGGCAGATGAAATACAGAACAGACCCACCTGAATGTTAAGGAGCAAAAGAAAAATAAATGCCTGCTTTCTTCCCTCTGTAGTTTGATAAAAGTTCCCAAGAGCCAAGCTCTGCTCAACCTTTCCTCCCTATCATTATCAGAATTGAGCAAGTCCGTGCCAGATAGTATGCTGTTCCCACCTCCCTCCACTTTTACCTAGGTGATTGCTCTGTGATCTATCTTGTTTTTTGAATATTCTTTGTCACAGAGCATAAAGGAAAACACACCCCAGACATAACCTAATCTTAACTAAGTAGCTGAACCCGCTAGGGATGTACAAACAGGTTTTAATTGAACCAGTTCGGTTTGAAGGTTCAAACTAGAACCAAACAGGGTATTGAATTGGCAATGCTGGTCCGAGTTCAAACCAAAAAGAGCCTGATTCTTTTTGAACTGGTTTGAGCCTCCAAAACAGGGTTGGGTGGTAGGCACCCATGGGTGCAAACTACCACCCAACCCCCAAAGCAATCACACATTCCTATGATATTTAATGATTTTTTGAATGTATTATTATTATTTTTCTCTTTGGGTATAATGGGGACTCAAACCAGCCCAATATTCGCTATGTAGAGTACCTGGGGCACAAAACCAGGGTGGGTGGTAGGCACCCAAGGGTGCCTACCATCCACTGAATGCCAAAGCAATCGGACACTCCTGTGATTATTATTATTTTCTGAAGATTTTTTTTTTTCAATTTTTGCTTTTCTCCCATAGGGAATAATGGAGATTTGAGGATGCCCCATTCCTCCCCCCTTTTGGGTGGGTACCAGGGCACCCAAAAGTCAGTCTGGGGGCATGTCAGGTATGGCCTCAATTCCCCCCAGGCAGCCCCAAGTTTGTAGCATTTATTGTTGTTTAAAAAATATTTTTAAAAATAAGTTTTCCCCTTCATTGCAATGCATAGGAGTCTCTCCCCATCCATATAAGCAGAACAGTGAGAGTGACCCCTATTGCTGTGAACTCTGAACTCAGAGTTCACAGCAATTAAGGTAACACACAGTTTGAAGTCCAGTTTGAAAGTTCTAGAGGCCATTTTAGGTCCTATCCTCCATTTTATGTCGCTTGTTTGCTTGATTTTCCTTTGCTGAGCTCATGCTTTCCTGATTGGCCAGATGGGTCTAGCTCTCTGGTAGGCTCTGGAGTGGTGCCAGACCTTGAGAACTGGCACCCTATTGGCCAGGGGGAGGGCAAAGGTGGGGGCTCCCAAAGGAGGAAGTTTCAAATCCTATTTAAAGCCAAGCCTCTGGCCTAGCAAAATCACTGTGGTTGCAGTCTTCCTTGGCTTCCTTCTGGCCTTTTGCTGCTGGTGGTGAGAGTCTGCTTGGCAGACCTGGCTGTATTTTTGCAAAACGCATGCCCGAAGAGAAGAACGGGGGTGGGGGGAGAGATTTGTGTGTGTTACTTTAAGTTCTTCTCCTTTAACATGGTGTGTTTTGGGCTTGCCCCTCTTTCTTTGCAGTTTGCGTGATGCTGGGTTGGCTTTACTGCCTTGCACTGCTGTCTTGATAGGTCTCTTGTTGGTTTGTGTGGCTGTTACGTAGCCTGTGCTGTTTGGTTTGGTTCCCTTGGCTTTGCAGTTCCCTTGGCTTTGCAGTTGTGCAGGCACAGCAGCAGCAGGTCAGTTTCTGTGGTGGTTTTTTGGTTCTTAGCTGGGTGTCTTTTTAGTTGTGTCACTGTTAGGGGTGTGTATGGAACCGGCTGGCCTGATTTGGTTCGAGTCTGGACTGGACTTGAACCTGACTGGACTGGACTTGAACCTGACTGCCCAAGTTCGGCCTGGCCCCCATTGAACACCCCATTGAACACCCCCTTGGTATATATATATATATATATATATATATATATATATATATATATATATATATATGTAGAGAGAGAGAGAGAGAGAGAGAGAGAGAGGCTAGAGGTGTGTGTATGTGTATGTATATGTGTGTGTGTGTGTGTGTGTGTATATATATATATATATATATATATATATATATATATATATATATCCTCTCTAATAAAACGCTTGGTGTCCATCCGTGGACGGACACCAAGCGTGTGTCCGTGCCTCCCTGCCCTGTTCTGCACCTGCGCGAAGCGCAGGCCCAGAACAGGGCAAGGGAAACAAGCTCGCCGGCACCCGGCAGCCATCTTGGGCGGCCAGAAGCGGCCGCCCCGAAGAACCCGGAGAGGAGGCGGCGGGAAAGTGAACGAGGCGGTGGCGGAGCCGCCGCCTCGGCCAAAATAGATGGAGGCCGGGGGCGGAGCGGAGGCCATGTAACCTTAAAAAAAAATTTACTCCCGCAGCCGACGCCGCCGACCGCCCACCCTCCCTCCCAGCTGCCGAGTCCCCCTTACCCTGGCCGACTGCTGTCGGCCGTACACAGCCCTTAATTTAAGAGGCAGAGAGGAGCTTGCAAGCAGAGCTCCTCTCTGTGCAAAGCCTCTTGCCGAACTGCCGCTTTGGGCGCTTGCGGCCCTTGCGCCCAAAGCGGCAGTTCGGCAAGAGGCTTTGCACAGAGAGGAGCTCTGCTTGCGAGCTCTTCTCTGCCTCTTAAATTGAGGGCTGTCTATGGCCGACAGCAGTCGGCCAGGGTAAGGGGGACTCGGCAGCTGGGAGGGAGGGTGGGCGGTCGGCGGCGTCGGCCGCGGGAGTAAATTTTTTTTTTAAAGTTACATGGCCTCCGCTCCGCCCCCGGTCTCCGTCTCCCCGGCCTGGTGGGGGCAAATGCCTGGGCCGATTTGGCCCTTAAAGGTAGGGGGGGGGGAACGGCGGAGGGAGGGGGAATGGCGGCGGGGGGCCAGGAGCGCCGTTACTAGCGCCCGTTATTCAACGGGCCAAAATTCACTTGTATATAAATAAAAATATACCTCTAGCCCCTTCGGGGGAACTTCCTGTAGGCCGTGTGTGTGTGTGTGTGTGTGTGTGTGAAGGTTCCCCCTCCCCCCACCAGCCTCCTTAATCACCGTCGCAGCCCAGGAAAATGGTTCATTTTGGCCCATTCGGGCCTCCATAAGTGTGCGAGGTGGCCATTTTGGCTGCCACTGCAGATGCGTAAATGACCTCTGTGAGGCCTGGCATGAACCAAAATGGCCACCACACATGTACAAATGACCTCTGTGAGGCCCTGCATCATGCCAGGTCATTGGTGCCCACCACCCACGAAACTCCCAAGCAATGGGCACTCCTGTGATTTTATGTGATTTTTAAAAAATTGCTCCCCCCCCCCCGTTTCTCCCATAAGGAACAATGGGGGTTTGAGGTGGCCCATCTCCCCACTTTGGGGGGTGCCTAGGCACCTCAAAGTTGGTATGGTGGCACAGCAGGTTGTGCCAGAACTCCCCCTGCCAGGCAGCCCTTCTGAAGAGCTTTTCATAATAATTATTTACACACCAGAGAATCCACTCTGAGATAGACAGTTAAGAGAGGCCAGAACGAAAAGATTCCTGAAAAAACCGCTGTAAACCCCACTGACTTGGGGCTGCCTGGGGGGAGTTTTGGACAACACTCCAAGACCCAATTTAGGGTGCCCAGGCACCCCCCCAAAGGGGGGGTGGGGCATCCTCAAATCCCCAATATTCCCTATGGAAAAAGTACAAAAACTGAACAAATCTTCAAAAATCCATTAATAATCACAGGAGTGTTAGATTGCTTTGGGGTTTGGTGGGTGGTAGGCACCCCTGGGTACCCACCACCTACCCTGGTTTTGTGCCCCAGGTGCTCCACATAGGGAATAATGGGCCAGTTGGAATTCATATTATATCCTATGTAGAACCTTTTAGAACCGGTTTAAATTCAAACTGAACTGGGAGGGGGGGTCGAGCAACTCCAAACCTGGTTCAAATTTGAACCAAACAGGCCAAGCAGGTTTTGTGCACATCCCTAGAACCCGCACAGATCATTTGTGAGCTAAAACCTTGCTGCTCTCCTTGCCCCTGCCACAGTCTCTGCTTTATTGCTCAATGTCAGCTGCTCACTCGCCCACCCGCCCCCTCCCCACCCCTCAGGCCACTGACAGGCTCAGGCCCATCCCTTGTTCTACCTTCTTTCTCTCTTCTCCTCTTTTCTCTTTCTCTCTCCTACACTCACTCTTCTCCTCTGTCTTTCTTCTTCTCCCTTCTCCCCTCCCCCCCTCCTGAGTTAACAGATATTGTTCATCTTGTTTCCTCATCTAATTCACACAGTGGCAGCCTCCTTTTTCTGAAGGGGCTCTTTCCTCCCTCCCAACCCCTCTCTTTGCAGAACCCTACCCACTATCCTTTCATGTATATGAGAGAGAGAGAGATTCCTCTCCTCTACAATCAAGAGCATCTTCTGACCAGTAACAATTGCATTCCAACTGACCTTAACCATCACAGGCTCCTCCTCCCTATCTGCATATGGAATCTCCACTGCCCAATCACCACAGTGCTTCTGCTCGCAAAATCTCGAGAGAGCTGCCATGCATGGGATTAGCCATGGGTATGCCTTAGAGAATTTTATAGATAGATCTATACTCATGCCTTATCAAGAGCAGTAATTCTTGAAGTCATCAGGAAAACTCCTGGAGGGGACCATCTGCTGGGGTCTCCACTTGCCTCAGGACATGCGTTTGCCTATAAAAAACCCCTTCAGACATGGGATCACACTTTTGCTGTTGTCATTGCATATGCCACACTTGCTGCCCAAATGCTCATGTCCACCTTGCCATCGCATGCTGCCTGGGTATGTCCATGAGCTCGTGCTATGCTTGAGCTCCCTGGAGAGAAGGATTCCCACCAATAGAATCCAGTAAAACCTGTAAAATCTATTAGCCTCATTTCTAAAGCCAGCATGATATATAAGATTGTACAAAGTCTTTACAGAAGTTAAGATGGGAACCTTAACTTGGAATTTCCATGCTTTTTAGAGCATGAGTGAAAATGTAAGCCCATCTTAACTCTAATCTTAAACCAGAGGGTTTTTAAAATTACAGAATATATATATTTAAATGCATACTTGCAAAGTATTATAGCACTAGCTGCTTAGATTGGCAATGTGTGAAAATACTTGAAATGATTCACATTTAAATTTGTATTTTTGAGTGATGGAAGAAGAAATCCAGGGAGTTTTAGCAAGGGAGCTGGATGGAAATCAAGGAAATCTTGCGGAGATTGGCTAGAATGGAGATCCATCCATCGGGGTGGAGTTATAATTGAGCATGTGGATTCCAAGAACCCATGGACTCCTGCCTCTGGGGCCACCCTGAGGCTCCCTCTGGCTGCCTCACCCCTCTCCCCTGGTAGCCATGCCCGGGGCTGCTGCATGTGTGCATGGTGGGGAGACTGAGAGAGCACCAGCACATCCTGAAGGAAGCAGCAGGGCACTGAAGGCTCCTGCAGCACCATGGGGTTCCCCTTCCACCCCCGCATGCTGCCCATCCCCAGTGGCATACCATGTGGAGCACACCGCCACTGTGGTGGCAAAGGTGCTGCTGCCACTTGGTGGGGGATAATCACTGCCAACGTCATTGAGGAAGGAGTAGCTGCTGCCAATGGGAGGTAATGAGTGTGCCACTGCAGCTGCTGCCATAGGGGAAAGGCCACTGCCAGTAAGGACACGGGCCACCCATGCCCTCCCTGTGCCTCTGCCGCCTACCCTTATTTAACCCTATATTTAAATGTGCATAATAATAATTTGATTTCTATACCGCCCTTCCAAAAATGGCTCAGGGCGGTTTACACAGAGAAATAATAAACAAATAAGATGGAACCCTGTCCCCAAAGGGCTCACATTCTAAAAATAAACACAAGATAGACACCAGCAACAGTCACTAGAGGTAATGTGCTGGGGGTGGATAGGGCCAGTTACACTCCTCCTGCTAAATAAAGAGAATCACCACGGTAAAAGGTGCCTCTTTGCCCAGTTAGCAGGGGTAACCTATATTTAAACATATTTCCTTCTGTTGTTCAGCATTTTTGCATATCCTAATTCAAGTATGATATGAGGCTTGGGAGGCTACAGCGGCATGAACTTCACAAAGACGGGAAAACCAGAAACATTGTATTTACCTGAATCCAAGGCTATCCCCCGCCCCCCCTTTATTCAATGTTAGAAACTGGGGGATCATCTTAAATTCAGGGTCCTCATCCTTTTGGATAAATAGTATAACCTATATTTAACTCATATTTTTTAAGGGGGACATCTTAAATTCAGAGTCATCTTAGATTCAGGGAAATACAATAGACAGTTAAAGATCTTCAAACTATACTATCAGGATTCATATACATTATTTCACTGCTGTAGGTTTTCCTGGGATCAAATGCCTTAAGGACAGGACAAGCTGTTGTGCCATTACTTATCACACCAAATGTTAACATTTAAAATCCCAGGTAAATAGTACTAAACATGACCAGAAATTAGGTCTAGAAATCCACAATGAAGAACATCCATTAGCAAAGTAACTCATATCAGGGAAGATAAAATGTCTCCTTGTAAAAGGCAGCCACCTCCCAATCTATTTAGTAGTTGCTTGAAAGATTAGTTGGAACATATTTCTCTTTTGCCTTCATTTGAATAATCTCCAGTAAGATGTCTGAATTTTAGGTAATGCAGATTAAAACTGGCAACCATGGTCAATTTGTTAATGCCTGAATGGACTATTTTGGGGGTTGTGTTTTTATGCGAACAGTAGATCCTAAAGACATGTCAGCCTGTCAGGCCCTCCAAGAGATGTGGTCTGTAAGCTGTCTGGATTCCAAACCAGATTTAGCAACATACTGTAGCTACCCTGATAGGAAGAAGTCAGCAGTCACAGTTCTTTAGCTGAATGACATGCCCTGACAACACTTCCATTTCATAAGACTGGATGCTCTAAGCCTAGAGAGCCAATCCTAATTTCCATACATCCATAAAGCCTAGGATTGCCAAGTGATTCTATTCAAGCAGAATGGTTGGTTTGAAAGTGGGTCATCAGATTGTCAGTAAGGAGAGGGGACCGGGGAGCAATAAAGAGAAACAGGCTGCCATATACCAAGTCAGACCACTGGTCCAGTTGGCTCTGTATTGTCTACACATATGGCAGTGGCTTCTAAGTTTACGGGCAGGAATCTCTCTCAATCATATTTTGAAGATGCAGATGCTTTTCCCAAAGCAGCCCTATCCCCTAAGGAGCATATCTTACAGTGCTCAAATGTAGTCTCCCTTTCAAATACAAACCAGGGTGGACCCTGCTTAGCAAAGTGGGTAATATTTTCCACACAGACTAATCTACTGGTAAGATACAGTCGAGCCACAAGTTTATTAAAAAAATCCCATCATATACAAAGGAGAAAAAGAGCAAATAGGTCTGACAAATTAGGTAGGTAAAAGCTCTATCTAGCACTTTATCTTCTTCAGCATTCTATCTCTTGGACAATGTCTATTGTGTGGAACAAAGAATCGTGTGTTTCAGAAAACAAAAGAATAAGTAACTGCTAGTTGTTTCTCCCAGGTGGCTATGCTTAGAAACAAACACTATTTTATCTGTTACAAGACTCTTGTGGGTTTTAAATTATCCAAATAAACACTCTTAAATAGATAGGCCTTGGGCCTGATCCAGCAGGGCCATTCTTATATTCATAAGTATAGTTATCTGTACAGATGTCCAGAATATAACAATCTGTGCCATTTAACTTATTTATCTTTATTAAAATGCAAGTGATTAAAGGGATTGGCCGCATTCACACACAGCATGAAACCAGAGGTGAAGGGACCTCCAGTTACAAAATCTGTATGTCCGAATGTGGGCAACTGCAGTCACAACATAAAATGGAGCCATTGCCTCCCTCCTCAGACAGTGATTTGTACCTTTGGTTTGTTGTAAGGTCCACTATCTGGACCTCTGGTTCTGCGGTGCCAGCGTTATGAGCAAATGCTAGCAATGCAGGCTGGTTGCTTTGCAACCAGAGTTGCTCACTCTGACTACTATTGGCTGCCAGGGCTACCATCCAGTAAAGAAGGAAGCCAGGCAACCAGATCCCCCTCCTCTCTGCAGTCAACAAGATTGTAGAGAAGGAGCTCTCCCAAATGTCCAAATTTGGACAGGAGAGTGTGTGTGCGTGCATGTGTGTGTAACTGCAGGTCCATTGAACCCGCAGTTCCACGTTACATGCAAATGCAGCCTTTAAATCAGAATGCTTTGGAACATATATGCTTAAGTATGAAAAATGCAGTGAGAGCAGGAATGTATATCTGTCAGAGCAGCAATGAAAGTGGAAGGAAAACAACCTCCCAGGTCCCACATGGCAACACCACCACTTTTTTCCCTAGTGTTGTGAGGAAAACCACCCTCCTCCCCCACTCCACAAAGCACTGCTGTTGACCCCACCACTCTCCTGCCTCTGAGACTGGTAAGTAAAAGATGGGTGGGGCGGGGGACAGGGAGGCTGGCAGGGAAAGGATAGAGTAACTTCTTTCACACACCTGGATTGACTCAGCCAGCAGACCGTTCTTCCTAATGCATTGGTGAAGAACTTTGTGGCTTTCCATACTAATCTAGAGGCAAGCACTGTTTACTTTTCTTTGTAAAGGGAACATTACATATCTGAACTCTGAATTTTGTTGTTTTCCTCTTTCTTCCACCATGCCTTCTTTTATATCTTGTCTATTAGATTGTTTCTGGCAGGACCAAACTGCTCTGTTGTTTGTACAGCACACAAGAGCAATTTAAGAATGTAATAAAAATAAAGTATATATTGTACAAATTGTGTGACATATTTTACATGCTTATTTGTGTGAATCCCAGAAGAATATTGTTTTATGACTTTTTAAAACCCTTCCATTTATTGAAGGTAATAGAACATCTACTAAACAGCACAAATTTACAAAGGTCACAGGAAGTAAGATCTCATATCTTTTTTTGGAGGGAAGAGAAGCAAAAACACACACACAAAAACGAGGGGAGGGAAGCAAAAAAAAAAATCCCAACATATTTTAAAGCAAAGAAAACAAGTAGTAACAGTTAATCTAATTAACACTATTCCAATAATTAATAATCAAAACCCACATTTAAACAAATGTATCTATTGAGTCATATTAGACATTTTATAATAATATAACTTAATCCAGAAGACAACTTTCCAAATCTGATGAAGTCACTTCATTTTACTTGGTCTGGTTGCCTCCCCCTCCCCACTCCCAGCCCATACTTGAGCATTACAAAGTCTGGCTACAGTTATGAGGTGAGTAACAAGTTCTAAGTTATCCTTCAACACATATTTTCTTATGTATCCAAAAAGAATTATTTTAGGGTCATATAAGTCATGCCCTGCTAGATTTAGAACATAAGAACAGCCCTGCTTGATCAGGCTCAAAACCTATCCTGTCCAGCATACTCTTTCACACAGTGGCCCACCAGATGCCTCCGAAAAGCCCACAGGCAGGGGGTGAAGGCTTGCCCCCTCTCCTGACATTGCTCCCCTGCAAATGTAGTTTAGCAGCATCATGGCTCTGTGGCTGGAGGTGGCCATTGATAGACCTGTCCTCCATGACTTTATCTATACCCATTTTAAAGCCATCCATGCTAGTGGCCATCACCACATCCTGTGACAGAGAATTCCATATGTTATTAAATATTTACAAGGTCCAGTTTTTGAGATTCTTTCTAAAATATCTGTAGTTGTACAGGACCAAGGAACTCAGCAGCACCAGTTGCTCCACATCTCCATTAACAGTAATCAGGTGGATGGTAGACATTTTTAATGCTTATCCAGAGTCATGATTTTTTACACACAAGTAGGACTTCCTACTCTCAAGTAGTCCCACTAGATACACTGGATGCCCCCCTACTTTTTCAGGCCACAGAACATTTCACTCCAGGGCAGTGATTCCCACATCCCAAGAATGGCACCCTATGTGACTGCACGGCTCACTGAAAATGGGAATTATCATCTAAGAAAAATGAACATTTCAAACTGCACACTCCATACTTCAGCGGCTCAGTTCTCCACATTTCAACTGGAAGGACACTCTGTGACTGACCTAAAAACAATAATCATAGGTCTGGGAGCTGATCAAGTGCCTTCTTGATCAAGAGATACTCTGCCAGTTGTACATGGGGACAGGGAATCTCCCCCCCACACACACAATTCTCTGAGGATAGGTTCAGACAAAAACAGCCATTCACACATGATAATATCAGGGCCACAGCAAGAAGGCATCTGCCCTGATACCACTGGTGGATGTGCACTTGAGCTTTTGGCAGTTCCTTTAATTGATTTAATGAATGGGATGCTAATTTGAATTGCCTCTCTGCATGTGCTCCAACAGAGTTTTGGAGAGCAACTAGAGGGGTGATTCACCTGAAGTGGTCTCAAGTGTTGTTCCATGGCTGTGCACATTGCTGCACAACGTGCCGGCCTACTTGTTTTTGTTGCAATCTTCCTCCAGCTTGCATCCCAAGGTAAACATCTCCTGTCAGTGGGTAGGATGTTTTTGAATCACAGCACCACCATATTTTTAAACTGTACTTCTTTGACATGCTTTGCATGTGTTTCCAGAAGGGACAGCACTTCCAAAACCTAACAGATGCTCATCAGCTGGTCAGACTCAGGAATGGAGCTGTGCTGCAGCTCCCACACAAATAAGGTCCAGGTTGCCAGTCTGGCAATCAGTATTGTAGCTTTGTCATCAAACCTTATATTACTTGTGATGCCCTCAAATCATCACAGCTGCATTGAGGCACAGAAATAGGAGGACCCCAAATGTACTGCCCACAGTCCCTTTGGCACTTCATGATTGGCATGAAACACACCTGCGAGGACTAGCAGGTTAAGATAAGCTTTCAGTTCTGTTAGGTCAAGGTGCTTCTATCAGAACATAGGAAGCTTCTGCCTACTGAGTCAGACCATTGGTCCTTCTAGAGCAGCATTGTCTACTCTGCCTGGCAGTGGCTCTCCAGGACTTCAGGCAGTATTTGGATTCCTCCCTCAGGGATCATGCCTGCCTGCTTCTGCTTCCCCTGTGGGGCTGCAAACTCAGATTAACATCTGTGGGAAGTGTGGGCAGGATTGGGACCAGCCCCTGAGTGACTCAGCTGTTCCTCGGGTCACCTGCTCAGTGTTGGGCTTTATAGGAAGGCTCCTTGTGGCGGCAGGGTCACTACTGAAGGGGGTCGTCCCTTTGTTGGAGCCAATTTGGGGGAGAATGAGGGTGAGAGCTAGAGGGCTTCTGTTTATTCAGTTTTAAGCTGTTTTGGACTTGGGTTGAAGTTGCTGGAATGTGTTTGGGTTTTTCTGGAGATGCGGGGACAGGGGGTGCCTTCGTTGAGTATGGGGCACCTATCCTGGTTGTGGTGGGGAATAGAAGTAATGTTGGCAGGTCAGCAGGGCGTTCCAGGGGAAGAGTAGTCAGAAATTTAATAGCTGTCTCCCCTTCTGGCTGTCCTGCCAGCTCTTTGACCTTGGGAAGCACTCCCAACAACCCACATAGCCTTACCTTGCTCCTCTGCGATGCCAGGTCGGTCCAAAATAAACCTGAACTCATCCATGATTTCATCATGGAATCACAGCACCACCATATTTTTAAACTGATTTCATCATGGATGAAGGGGCCAACCTGGTATGTCTTACTGAGACTTGGTTGGGGGAGGCTACTGGTCCAGTTTGGTCCCAGCTTCTCCCTCTAGGATATTCTGTAGAGGAGCAGGTGAGGGGCTCGTGGGCGGGGAGGTGGAGTGGCTGTGATCTATAAGCATAACATCTCCCTTACCAGGGTCCCTGTTAGGGTATCAGACCATATTGAATGTGTGTAGTTTGGGGACCTGGGATAGATTGGGACTTCTGTTGGTGTACCGATCGCCGCGCTGCCCAGCAAAATCCCTTACTGAGCTCATGGACTTGGTCACGGAATTCGCGTTGGAGTCTCCAAGACTCTTGGTGCTGGGGGACTTAAATGTTCATTTCAGGACCAATCTGTCCGGGGTAGCTCAGGAGTTCATAGCGGCCATGACAACTATGGGCCTATCCCAAGTGGCCTCTGGACCGACACATATTGCAGGTCACACGCTTGATTTGGTCTTACTCTGATCAGGGTGGTGTTCTGTGGGTGGGGACCCCTGTGATTTCCCCATTGTCATGGATGGACCACCATCTGGTTAAGGTTGGACTTACAAGCACTTCTCACCTCTTCAGGGGCGAGGGGCCTATTAGAATGGTCTGCCCGAAAAGGTTATTGGATCCAGTAAGATTCCAAGAAGCCTTGGAGGGATTCAATGTTGACTTTGGTGGTGATCCTGTTGATGCCCTGGTTGAGAATTGGAACAACTTGCCCACTAGTGCAGTAGACACGATTGCTCCCAAGCGTCCCCTCCGACCCGCTTCAAAATTGGTATACAGATCTGTGGGGGCTGGAGCAGCACGGTAGGCGACTGTAGAGCAAGTGGAGAAAGACTCTACTCAAATCCGACAGATTGCAACATAAGGCACATATAAAGATCTATGCTCAGGCAATATGTGCGGCAAAGAGGTGGTTCTTTTCTGCCCGTATTGCCTCTGTGAGTTCACATCCAGTAGAGTTGTTCAGGGTTGTGAGAGGACTAGTATCTGCTCCCCCTCCCTTGAACCAGAATTTGGAATCATCAGTTACCCGCTGCGATGTGTTTAAAGAGTTTCTCACACATAAAATATCTCAGATTTGGGCTGACCTAGATGGAGACGCCACAATTAATGTGATGTCTGAACTGGAGGTGCCCAACAACTCCTCTTATGTGATTTGTCTGGATCGGTTTCAGTTTGTGACACCTGAGGATGTGGACAAGCTGCTTGGAGCGATGAGGCCTACCACTTCTTCTCTTGACTCTTGTCCAACATGGCTTGTTCTATCTAGCAGGGAGGCTGTTGTAGACAGCCTGGTGGAAATCACAAATGCTTCTCTGAGGGAGGGCAGGATGCCTTCTTGTCTTAAGGAGGCAATCATTAGACCTCTTCTAAAGAAAGCCTGCATTAGATCCCTCAGAGTTGAGCAATTATAGGTCTGTTTCCAACCTCCCATGGCTGGGCAAGTTAATTGAGAGGGTTGTGGCCTCTCAGCTCCAGGTGGTCTTGAAGGAAACTGATTATCTAGACCCATTTCAAACTGGCTTTCGGGTGGGCTATGGGGTGGAGACTGCCTTGGTCGGCCTGATGGATGATCTCCAATTTGGAATTGACAGAGGAAGTGTGACTCTGTTGGTCCTTCTGGATCTCTTGGTGGCTTTCGATACTATCGACCATAGTATCCTTCTGGAACGTCTGAGGGTGTTGGGGGTGGAAGGCACTGTTTTACAGTGGTTCCGCTCCTACCTCTCAGAGATATTCCAGATGGTGTCAATTGAAGATTGTTGCTCTTCAAAATCTGAGCTTAAGTATGGTGTCCTTCAAGGCTCTGTACTTTCTCCAATGCTTTTTAGCATCTACATGAAACCGCTGGGAGAGATCAGGGGATTTGGAGCTGGGTGTTACTAATATGCTGATGACACCCAGATCTACATCTCCATGTCAACTTCTTAAGAAGCTGGCATAGCCTCCCTAAATGCCTGCCTGGAAGCAGTAATGGGCTGGATGAGGGAGAATAAACTGAAGCTGTATCCAGATAAGACAGAGGTACTTATTGTGTGGGGTCAGAACTCTAGAGACAATTTTGATCTGCCTGTTCTAGATGGGGTCACATTTCCCCAAAAGGAACAGGTTCACAGTCTGGAAGTACTTCTGGATTCACACCCCTCCCTGTTTCTCAGGTTGAGGCGCTGGCCAGGGGTCCTTTCTATCAGCTTTGGCTGATATGCCAGCTGTGCCCGTTGCTTGAGATCAATGATCTTAAAACAGTGGTACATCTGTTGGTAACCTCCAGACTTGACTGCCCACCCTCAGTGTCAGATAATGCCCACCCTCAGTCTCAGATAGCAGAAGAAGGAGTTCCTGCTATCTGGGAACTGCTATCCACACCCTGGATGTAGCACTAGGAGAAATAGGGAAAGACTAGAGATATAATGTAGATTGATGCCAGGCTTACTGAAGCTGACACTGTTGTGATAGCTGGTGTTGGATCCTTTCGGCTTTGTTCTGCTGGCTAAAATCCTTGCTTCTACAAGGTCAGATGCTTCCAAATGATATACTTGTTACAAACACTAGGTCTGACACTGTGGGAGGGATTGGTTTCATCTGTCCTAACTCGAGAGCACAGAACTATGTGGTGCCTCAGACTGGTTTTGAGACACTATCATCATCAAGGGAAACAAAACTGAAGTTTCCAAAGAGAAATAGGGTATTCTCCCCCATCCCAAAGACCTTAACATGGGCATGGTATAGATACCATTCTACCATAGAAAGTCCATTAATTTCTAGGGTGTTTTTTCTCCAAATTGACTTGACATGGGATAGAAACCAGCCAACCATAGAAAGCCCATTCATGTTGGGGTGGGTTTCTATCCTACACCATATTTTTATTAATAACATCAATATCATAATTGTTAAGGGGCCATACTTTTGGATATGTCTTTCCCTCTCTCCTCTGCCTCTTTCTCTCCCTTTCACGCTTTCTGCTACTGTACCCAAATCATTGGATAAATTGTGCATACTTGAGTCGTGTTACATGAGACCAGTCACAAAATCCCAGTTGTGCATACTCAAAACCCCAGTTGGGGAAACTGCAGTTGGTGAGGGATGATATAAAGGAGATTCTTTATCCATGACAGTCCTTCCCGGTGTTGTGCACATTCCTGGCGGGGGGGGGAAGAGTGATTTTCACAGGTCTCTGTGCCTTCCAAAAATATGTTCCTATGGATAATTCAACCCCCTGAGGCAGATTTTGGGAAGGTACAGAGCAGTTCTGGAATCAGGGAAGGTCAGTAGAAATTGCTCTGCCCCATTGTACATGCTCTGCATGGGGCAGCCTCTAGTTGTGAGGGCACAGCCTCCAGCTGCATGCTTGCTTCCTTAAGATGCCAGCCACTGTCTTCAGATATCTGCGGACTGTCACACTGAAGAAGGAACAGAGTTATTCTCTGCTGCTTTGGAGGACAGGATTAGAACCAGTGGGTTGAAATTACAAGGAAGAAGGTTCAGGTTAGACATTAAGAGGAATTCCCTAACTGTAAGAGCTGATCTACAGTGGAACAGTCAGCCTTATACAGTGGCGGAAAATTGATGGCCATTTGTCAGGGATGCTATAGCAGATTTCTGCATTGAGAAGCGGGTTGGACAAGAAGATCTCTTGAAGAAGAAAACCCCTTCCAAATTCCAAGTCTAAATTTTTTGATTCTACTTTGTATTCTCTTTGTTTAACATTTAAGACATATTCTAGTTAAAAAAACAACCATGGAGAATAAAAAAATGAAATACCTTTGATTAAAATCTTTGGTCACATAACTCTAAATGCATGATACTAAGCTACAGAATTTGTATAAGACATGAACAAGCCAGGAACTAGTCATTTATTGCAGCTGATGACCTCTGACATTTAATTTTTTCATGGGACAGTCAATGTTAAGGAGCTCGATTGTGTTTTTGACTGCTTCCACAATATAATTTAGGCATGACTAGAGCCCAGGGACTCAAGCAGGAGTGGCCTAATTAAATTATATATTACTGTGCATGCATGAGAGAGATTGCTGCCTTCCTAGAGAGGTAAAGTTGTCAGGAGAAGCTCACTGACCCAGCATGAAATGTATGTCACGAGCTCATGAGACTGCAAAGACTGACAGTTCCATTAACATCCAGGGCCGATATTGACTTTTTACTTTATCAATATTTTAATTTTTAATACGAATTGTGTAATCCATGGCAAGAGCCACGGAAGAAAAAGCCTTGGCAAGATGGCTTCATAGGGAAAAATGTAGTAAGTGAGTTAACCTTACATTTTGTATAGCAGCTAAGATGAATTAAAGGAAACAATATGCTCTCCATCCTGCACCTGATCGTGTGTTCATATGTTCAAACCATTTCAGTAAAATTTAACAAAACAAATGCAAAATTTCAGCCTTAATTACTTTTTCAAAAATGGAACACTTCTCACTGCTTTACTCTCCCTTCTTTCCTGATTCCTTTAAAAAAAAATCAGATGTCATCAAACATACTGTCCTTGATCCAGTATGTTCCCATCTGCATTTCAAAGAACATGAAATAAACTTTCCCATTCAAACAATGTGTTGTAAATATGGATCATATTAGACAATTCACCTCTGGATAGGCATTGCTTTGCAGATACACCTCTGGACCTGATCTTCATGCACAGTCCTAGATCCAGCAGGGGAATCCATTCCCATGCACTCCTGTGCTGGATTGTGACCACAGTATATGAGGCTGTGCAGGAAAACATTGGGCTGCTCAACATTATTACAAGAAAAATTCTTTGTGACCTGGGAGGGATGGCTAATTTAATTTTATTGATTTAAGTGAAAGTGACTTTAAACCAAGGGAGACTAATATGAATAGTAAGCCTAACTGCAGATGCCTCAGTATATTATGTAGATAATAACAGCTCCCCTGTGGATAATACAGGACTTACTGAGAGCACAGAAAATTATGCTTGCTCTTGCTATAATGAAAATGAACCAGTATTGCATCTTATCCCTCAATCCACAGATTGAATTGGAAATGTCCTGTACTTTGTTTTTGCTAATTCCAGCCTAATAATCACATATGAATGAACTTCTTTGCACATTAATTTATTCTGACAAAATGAAAGTGCTCTAAGTCCATCTAAAAGCAATGTGTGGAAGCAGTGGGCAAAACAAGAAGACAGCCAGATGAATAAAAGTCCATCTTCAGGGCTTGAGCTGAAACAGAGTACAGAATCTGAGCAGCCAAGCAGAAATACAGTATGTGGGGTTTTCCCCATGGGAAGTCCCCAACTTACAAGGGTTGTGTTCCAAAAGTTCATTTGTAAGTTGGATGCTCACAACTCGGAATGCATATAATTCCCAAGAGTGGCAACTTGTTTGTATGTGCGGGTTGGCATTTGTAAGTTGGGAATTTCCTTAGTGTAATACTTTATGGAGCTTTGCTTGTATGTAGGGATGTTTGTAATATGGATGTTTGTAACTCAGGGATTGCTTGTATTCGCACCTCTCAAGAACATCTTCCAAATGTGGATTGAGTTTAGCAAAGGAAACTTATTTAACTAAAGCTGCAGTCTTGTTTTTCGATCTACCACACCATTGGTGTACCTGACACCTTGAAAAGGGGTTACTTGCATGTCTGCTCCAGAAGAGCCAGCCGAGCTTGACATATAAAACGGATAGTGGAGAAATAA
Organism: Hemicordylus capensis; assembly: GCF_027244095.1. Lineage (NCBI taxonomy): Eukaryota > Metazoa > Chordata > Lepidosauria > Squamata > Cordylidae > Hemicordylus > Hemicordylus capensis. The sequence goes on from NC_069658.1 coordinate 66,350,012, forward strand.
CATTGTGGGATGGAGGGACAAGGGTAGAGAAGGAAGAAGGTGAGCATATGCTGTTACATGTTTCTTCCTCTTCTTCCTATTATTAAAAATATTCACAGAACAGTTTTAAAAGCACCAGTCTAAACCTGATTTAAAAGAAATAATCTGGAAATGTCTGCCTAAATACGATCACCTTCTTATTTATTTATTTCTCCATATAAACCACTTTGGAACCTTTTGTTAAAATGCAGTATATAAATATTTGTTGTTGTTGTTTGGCCGCTCAAAGAAGGCAGTGATGGAACCAGGTGTACCCCTCAGAAGACCATAGAAAGTCCTGAATGCTACAGCTGAAAAAGGTTCTCTCATGAGTAGTCACTGGTTATATCTTAGCTGGAGGTGGGCGGGTCCCAAAGGAGCCCTTCCAAAGTAGATTAAGAATCTCAGGCAAACAAGTACAGGACATGGGGTTCCTGAGGTAATCTGAATCTAGACAATTTATTATTATTTATTTATTCGATTTTTATACCGCCCTTCCAAAGTGGCTCAGGGAGGTTTACAAATATAACAAAACTATTAAAACCAATAACAGTTAAAAATATATATAAACAATATAAAACACCAATTAACAATTAAAATATCATAAAAAACAATTAAAAAACCCTGAAAACCAGTGCTTTAATTAAGGGCTTTAACTGCCAAAGCCAGCTCCTTGAATGGAGCCCAGAAGCAAGCTAGTGAGGGATTGGTGTAATATGGACTGAATAGCAACTCCTGTCAGGATCCTCTCTGTAACATTTTAGCTCTGTTGAAGCTTCAGGGCTACATTTAAAGTCCCTGGACATCTGGTGGCAAGTGGGCAACAGGACTCAGAATCTTCAGGTGAGCAACCAGGGCTGGAGACGGCAAAGTTACTGGAAGAAACGTTGCTTAACTGGAAAAAATATATGAAAAACGCCAACAAGGAAATCATGATCTGCTATTACAAGTCTAGTCCAACTAGAAGAGGTTATTTAAAAAGAATGTACCAAATTTGGAAAGAGAAGCATCCAGATACAGAAATAACAGAACAAAGGCTAGCAGACCAGAGAAGATTCATAATAAGAAATAAAGTATTCACAGAAGTTGAGCTGGAAGAACTGCAAAGAGCAACACAGGCTCAAGATATGGAAGAAGAATTACCACCAACTGAAGAAGTTGCTCAGGCACAGGTGGAGGAGGTGTTGGAAATAGAGGGTGCCACTGTTGCTGAAACTGCCCCTTTGCCTTCACCTCAAAAACCTGAATGCCGTTTAACAGAAAAGCAACAAGAATTAAAGCAAAAAATAACTGAGCACATGAAACAAACAACCACCAGGGTTCGACTTCCAGCTCTAAAAACAGTTGCCAAAAAACAACTTGCTCAGGCATGAAAAGATGTCAATACTGCACTTGCAGAAATAACAACCAATAATTTTCAAGAAACAAAACAACTAATGTACAGTGCAGCAACAATAACAACACAAGAGCTCAGATATAAGATCAGTGGACCTGTAAAAAAAAAAAAAAAAAGTAGTACATCACCTAAATGGAAGATTAGATTAGAAAATAAAATCTCCAGGCTTAGATCAGATGCTAGTAAATTGAAAGAAATGAAAGACAAGAAGCTGAAGAATGAACACACCAAACAGTATCTGATCCAAAAATACCACCTAGATTCAAGGAAAATTAGGGAGGTCCTGGAAACAATAAAGCAGCAAATAACAGCAGTGTCAAAGAAGATTAGCAGATACAAAGCCAGAATTACACAACACAGGCAGAATCTCCAATTCCAGTCGAATCAGAGACGTTTCTACCGAAGCATAGAAGGAGAAACTGCAAGAAACATAGAAACACCAAATAAAGAAACAACAGTGCAATTCTGGGGGTAACTATGGGACAATCCAATAGATTATAATAAAAAAGCAGGCTGGGTGAAAGAGGTCAAAAAATGTAACCAACAAATGCAAGATCTAATAGTAACACCAGAGTAAGTGAAAGAGCAAAGAAAATTAAAAATTGGACTGCACCAGGCGACGATGAACTTCATGGCTTTTGGCTTAAACACCTAACAAGCCTCCATAAACAACTATCAAAACAGTTCAATCACATTTTGCAAGGAGGTGACATTGAACAATGGCTAACAACTGGGAAAACTCATCTCATCATGAAAGACCCAGCAAAAGGTGCAGTTCCAAGTTATTATAGACCTATCACCTGCCTGCCAACCATGTTCAAATTATTAACTGGAATAATAGCAGATGAAGTCATGCAACACTTATTAACTAACAAAGAGCTTCCAGTTGAACAGAAAGGAAATTTTCCAAACACCAGAGGCACAAAATACCAGCTGGTGATTGACAAAATGATTTTAGAAAATTGCAAGAGAAGAAAAACAAATCTAAGTGTTGCATGGATTGACTACAAGAAAGCCTTCGACTCATTGCCTCACACATGGATACTAAACTGTTTAGAAACAACTGGTGTCAGCAAAAACATTCAGATATTTATTTAAGAAGCAATGAGCATGTGGAGTACACAGTTAACAATCAATGGCGAGACACTTGGACTGGTTAGCATTGGAAGAGGTATTTTCCAAGGGGACTCACTATCCCCTCTGTTGTTTGTAATTGCCATGACTCCACTTTCACAAATACTAAACAGAACAGGCCTCAGATACCAAACATCTAAAACATTAAGTAAAATAAACCACCTGCTGTACATGGACGATCTGAAGTTGTATGGAAAGTCCCAGTCAGAAATCGAATCACTGCTAAACACTGTCCGTATATTCAGTAGCGATATAGCAATGGAGTTTGGACTAGACAAGTGTGCTGCATTAATAATGAACAGAGGATAAATAACAAAAACAGAAGGAATAGAACTGCCCAATGGAAGCAAGATCAAGAACCTGGAAGAGAAAGAACATTACAAATATTTAGGCATTCTCCAGGCTGATAGCATTGCACACACTGAAGTTAAAAGAAAAATGGGAAGTGAATACATCAGGAGAGTTAAAAAATCCTCAAGTCCAAACTCAATGGCGGGAACACCATACACGCCATAAACACCTGGGCTATACCTGTTATCAGATACACTGCAGGAATCATAGACTGGACCCAGGCAGAGCTAGAGACGCTAGATCGTAAGACCAGGAAAATCATGACCATCAATCATGCTCTGCACCCCCGCAGTGATGTCGATAGGCTATACCTCCCTCGCAGCTCAGGTAGAAGAGGAATGCTGCAAGTCCATCAAACAGTAGAGGAGAAGAAAAGAGGCCTTACAGAATATATCAAGGACAGTGAAGAAGATGCACTTAAAATGCTCAAGAACGAGAAACTATTAAAGACCAATGAAACAAAGCAGGCCTACAAGAAAGAACAAGTCAAGAACCGAGCAGAAAAATGGAAAAATAAGCCACTGCATGATCAATATTTGCACAATATAAGTGGAAAATCAGACATCTCTAAGACCTGGCAATGGCTTAAGAATGGCAACTTGAAGAAAGAAACAGAGGGTCTAATATTGGCTGCACAAGAACAGGCACTAAGAACAAATGCAATGAGAGCAAAAGTTGAAAAATCGACAACAAAGAGCAAGTGCCACCTTTGTATAGAAGCAGATGAAACAGCAGACCACCTAATCAGCTGCTGTAAAAAGATTGCAGAGACTGACTACAAACAAAGGCATGACAAGGTAGCAGGGATGATAACACTGGAACATCTGCAAAAAATACAAGCTCCCTGTAGCCAAACATTGGTGGGACCATACAATTGAAAAAGTTGAAGAAAATGAAGATGCAAAAATATTATGTAGCCGAGAAGAAAGAAAAACAAGTTAAAATGATCGACATAGCAATACCCGGGGATAGCAGAATAGAAGAAAAAGAAATAGAAAAAATCACAAAATACAAAGATCTACAAATTGAAATCAAAAGGCTTTGGCAGAAAAAGACCAAAATAATCCCAGTGGTAACTGGCGCCCTAGGTGCCATTCCAAAACAACTTGAAGAGCACCTCAACACCATAGGGGCCACAGAAATTGCCATCAGCCAATTACAAAAAGCAGCTTTACTGGGAACAGCCTATATTCTGCAACGATATCTATAACAACAGCAACAACAGTGACTATAATATTCAGCCACCCCAGGTCCTTGGGAAGGACTTGATGTCTGGATAAAACAAACCAGTCAATAACACCTATCCTGTGTAAACAATATTAATAAATAATAATAAACATAAACAAAAACTCAGATCATTTTTCAGTCTTTACAACTGATGTGTCTGATGAACATACTGTCAGTTCAGTTTACAGTTTTTTTTAAATTGTTTAGCCCAGGGGTTCTCAAACTTGGGCCCCCAAGTGTGCTTGGATTTCATCTCCCATAATCCCCAGCCACAATGGCCTTTTATGGCTGAGGTTTATGGGAGCTGACATCCAACATCTGGGGAGCCAAATTTGAGAAACCCTGGTTTGGCCAATAGCTATTACAGACTATCAGAGGAATAATTTTAAAACAGAATCAAACAATACTATATTTACCTGAATTCAAGAGTCGTTTTCCCCCCACCCCAAGTTTTTTGATATTAGAAATCAGGAGGTCATCTTAAATTTAGAGTCCCGTTGCTTTCGAGTAAATACTAGAATCTTTCGAGTAGATTCTAAAGCATCAGAGCTGCCTGCTTCCCAAGTGAACAACCATAACATGCCGTCAAGCTTTCATAGATTGCCCCTCGGTTCACAGCATTTCAGTTCCCAGAATTCCTTACTTTGGCAGAAAGTCTAAACCTGGTTTAAATTGGCAGTGTAGACATAGCCTTCCACAATCAATCAAGACGCTGCCTACTTCCCAGCATGAACATGTAAGAGGTTAATGTCCCCATCTCTTCTCTCATGAACAACAAGCTCCGTGAGTCTTCCTTGACCTTTGCTTTGTTGAGAGGTGTGCTTCATCCCTCCAGCTTTATATTGCCAGTCCCAAAAGTTGCACTTCGATGAGCTGACCTTGTCCACTGCACTCCCCAAGCAGATCTGACAAGATTATACATAATATATAATTTATGTCTGCTGCTAGCAGAAATGCCCTGTAGCCATCAGCATTGCTCCACTGTTATGACATGCTAATATAAACGACAATATTTATCTTAAGAAGTCTGTTGACAGCATTTTCCCCTTCAAACTGCTGAGCAGCTTCGTCCACAGGCGGAATTCATTACATGTTGATGGTTGCTAGCCATGCAGTTCAAGCCATTACTTACAGACTATAAGAGGAAGGCAGCTTGGTAAATGTAAACGACTGCTTTCTGATTAGTTAGGTACAAGAGAATAATTACTATAGAAAAACTAGTCATACACAATGAGGAAAAAACTCTTTATGAAGAGTAGGAGCAAGCAAAACTCACGATGGCATGGTATGAAAGATTAAAATTAAAATAATGGCCTTTGTATTTGTTATGGCTCTATTAAGCATTTCCCCCTCCAACTTCTAATTACTGTGGATGAAAAGTCATGTATAAATGATAAGAGGCATTGGCAATATCAGCAAGGAAGAGCTACAGCATTACACCTTAACTGCTTAGCTCCTGCTGTCCACTCTCCTTCATTAATCTCTTCCCTCTCTCCTCCATCCCAGGGACATAGCCCCCAGTGGTGGCCCCAGTGTCCCCTAATGGTGGGGGACAAATATGTCTGAGCCCCAAGAGAGTACAGGGATGGGCCCACCGTCTGGATAACAGCTCACTCCTTGCTCCTCACTGTTGATTTTGTATGAATATACAGTGTGAGGTGGCTGAAGTAGGCTAGGCCTGTGCAGGTTGAAAATTATCATATCCCATCTGATCCATTGGAACCAATAGAAAAAATTATCAGGAGAGCTTATATGACTTGGTCAAAACTATCAGGTCAATCAGATCGGATCGGAAATCCAGCAATTTTCTCTTATCAGGATTTAAACAGGATTCCTTTAGTATAAAAACTCCAATAGAAAAGAAAGCGGCCCCTCAGAGGAGAGTGGGACAGACATTTATTTTTTAAATGGTTTGCACACCACTTCTCAGCAGCGAGTTGGGGCTGGCTCTTTCATTTTTAAATGGTCTGCTTCTCCTTTTCAGACAAGAAGATGGAACAGGCCATTTAAAAATCCCCTCTACCTTAGCAGATGGGTGATTTAACAGCTTACTTTCTGGAAATTGCGGGGTGGCAAGAGGGGGCAGCCCCCCAAGGGGCACCCACAGGAATGGGTGGCAAGCACCCACCACCCCAATTTCCAGAAAGCAAGCTATCAGGTCACCCCTCTGCTGTGCTGACACAGGAGCTTTCAAGTCAGCAGAGGAGTGATGTTGGCAGCTTACTCCCACCACCATCTGATCTCCAGAAGGCAAACTATCAAAATTGCCCCTCTGCTGACTTGAAATCTGGGTCAGCAGAGGAGCAATTTTGACAATTTGCTTTCCAAAAATTGGGATGGGTGGGAGGGGCACCCCCATGAGGGGCACCCAAAATAATAGTGGGTGCCTCGTGGGGGGTCACCCCCTCTCTCCACTATCCTGATTTCCAGAGGTAAGTTGTCAGAATAACTCATCTTGGGAGCTACGTCTCAGATTTCAAATGGTGTCACTTGGAGACTATTGCTCTGCAAAATGAGAGCTTGCATATGGTGTCCCTCAGGGCTCCATGCTATCTCCAATGCTTTTTAACATCTATATGAAACCACTGAGAGAGAGAGAGCATCAAAGGATTTGGTGCAGGTAAGACAGCTCATTGTAGGGAGTCAGGAGATGGAATTGCTCTGCTGGTTCTAGATAAGGTTGCACTTTTAAACCTTTTAAAAAACCTCATGGAAGATCTTGTTCACAATCTCCAGCTGCTGTAGCTTGATCTACGTTTGACTTCTGATTGTATTCAGGTTGTGTTCTTGTTTGCCTGCTCTCACTCCTGTAGAAAACAGATATATAGTGGCCCTCCGCTCATCATCTCAGGCCCTGCTCATGACCCCATCACTAACAGAGATCCAGTTGGCAGGGACAAGAGACAGGGCCTTTTTGGTTGTGGCCGCTTAGCTTTGGAACACCCTCCCTGAAGAGCTTTGACATGCTCCTTCCCTCAGTGTTTTTAGAAAACAACTAAAAACACATCTTTTTAAAGAACCTACCATCTTTGGTACGTTCTTTAGTTTCTAGTTTGTATAATTCTCCATATTTAGCTTTTAAAATATCTTCTAATTTGGAACAATTCTGATTGTGGTTTTAGCCTGACCTTTAACTGGTTTACTTGATTTGATTAATTTTATTAGTTCTATTTTACATTGTATCTATTTTATCATTGTGAGCCACCCCAAGCAGTAGTGTACTAGAGGCACACTACTTTTAATATTTATTAAAAAATTTTTAAATAAATAAATAATTGCTTTCTAATGAAATTAGAAAATTTTCTCACTCTTTTTATTATGGGCAACTTACTTCCACATTCATCTCTTGTGCTCCTTGTTCATCATTTTCTCTCCAGGCCTAATCATTTTTCTCTCTTCCAAGGCTAGAAATAGCTGGGATAATTTTCAAGGCTAGTCTGATATGAATCAGGGGAAAGTCACCCATCACTAATTTAAACAGAGAAGAGATATAAGCACTCTTTGTGCAACATGACAGCTGTCCAGTTTCCCTGTTGTTTGGGCCAGATGTGCCAGAAGCTACTAGCTGCAGCAGCACATCTGTTCTCTGCTGTTGGCACAACATACCTAGCATTTGATTGTAGTCTGGGTTGTGGACACTGAAGGGTGGGTAAGCTGATGATCTTGTAGATGGTCTTGTGTCTCTTTAAGTGCATGGCTAGCAGTGGACTAAAAATGGTATGAAAGAATGAATAAATAAGCAAAAAGAGCGAATGCTCCAGACTGGTACTGTGCTTGTGTTAACGTGAGAAATTACATGTCTCTAAGTGAGTTTGCACTACTTTGCAGTGTTGCAGATCCACTAATGGGAACCCTTTTTCAGGACATATATGACTAGAACCAGGGGTCATCCCTTGAAACTGATTGCCTGGAAATTTAAGACATAGGAACAAAGGAACATAGGAAGCCGCCATATCCTGAGTCAGACCATTGGTCTATCTAGCTCAGTATTGTCTTCACAGACTAGCAGCAGCTTCTCCAAAGTTGCAGGCAGGAATCTCTCTAAGCCCTATTTTGGAGAAGCCAGGGAGGGAACTTAGAACCTTCTGCTCTTCCCAGAGTGGCTCCATCCCCTGAGGGGAATATCTTGCAGAGCTCACACATCAAGTCTCCCATTCATGTGCAACCAGGGAGGACCCTGCTTAGCTAAGGGGACAATTCATGCTTGCTACCACAAGACCAGCTCTCCTCTCCATCAAATGTCCATCAAAAGGAAATGCTTTTTCACACAGCACATAATTAATCATGTGATTTTTCTGCCACAGGATGTGGCCAAGGATCCACCAGCTTGGATGACTGCAATAAAAGCTGTTAGACAAATTAATGGAGGACAGGTCCATCAATAGCTACCAGTCTTGATGACTATAGGCTATCTCCAGGCTTGGAGGCAGGATGCCTCTGAATACCAATTGCAGTGGAGCAGGGCTGAACTACTCAAATGCCCCAGTGGGCCGGAATGAACCATGACTTGGTGTATGGGGGCAGAGGTCAATTTTCAGCACATCAATTATTGGATTAAAATTAATTATTAAGAATATTAAAGCAAGGAGCAGAGGGTTGGAGTAAGGCAGGAAGGTGAGGGGAAAGAGGGAGGAAGGATGGTGTCAGTAGGTGTGGGACCAGCAAGGCAGGTGGGGGGCACGTGGTCTCAAGCAGCCAATTGTGGTGAGCCACTGCTGCTTGCCAAAAGCTCGTCATGGTCATGCTGGTTACCACAAGACCAGCTGTCATCGCAAAACATTCCTTCTTGTGGGCCAACACAGTCATCCTCGTGGGCCAGATCTGGCCCCCGGGCCTTATGTTGTGCAGGCCTGAGTGGAGCAATAGCAAAGGCATGCCTTCACCTTTTGCCTGTGGGCTTCCCAGAGGCATCTGGTGGGCCACTGTGGGAAACAGGAAGCTGGACTAGATAGGCCTTGGGCCTGATTCAGCAGAGCTGTCCAGAATACCAGGTTTGGCTTGAACTGAAAAGTACTTGAGTGGAACTGGGTCCAGTTTGGTTTTGTGCATGCTCGAGCTGCCCAGTAAAGAGAGGTGTAGGGAGCTTTGCTTAAATGAGTTGGGATGGGAGGGGAGTGAATTTTTTACCTTTTAAAAGAGGCACTGCCAGCTTCAGTTTCAGTGGCAGCTGCAGGGGTGGGCAGTGGCTGTGTCTCCTCCCCACCCGCATTGGAGCAGGCAGGGCTGGTTCGGGGCTGATTTGGGCCTCTGCACATGCATGGAGGCCATTTTAGTGGCCTCTGTGGATGTGTAGAGGCCATTTTAGTGGCCTCCATGCATAAGCAGAGGACTGAACCAGCCCCAAACTGGCCCTGTCTGCTCCAGCGGGGGTGGGGTGGAGCTGCTGCCACCACAGCCCACCCCTGCCCACTCCGTAGCTGCTACCGAAGCCGGCAGCAGTGGCAGTTTTAAAGAAATAAATTCACTCCCCTTCCGTTCCAACTTTGCAACATTTTAGCAAAACTGCCTACTCCCCCCTTTACTGGTAAGAATTTAGGACCAACAAAAGGAAATGTTTTTTTTAAAAAACTGGTAAATCAGAATCCTTACTAGATTCTCCTTTTACCTGTAATTTCTGAGCTGGCTCAAACCAAACCAGGCCCAGTTCAGTTCAACCCGAACCCTTTGAATTGAGCCAGCTTGCACACATACTAGTGAAACAGCTTACACCAGTGTTACCCTAGTCTCGATTCTGCTCAGTATTTCTATGATTACATCTTACACTCTGTGGTTATTGGCAAGTAGAAGCTGTCAATCAAGAACAGCTCAATCTGGACACCTCCATGGTGCCCTAAGACCTCCTTGGTGTCCTAAGGGAGGGGCATTAGAATGGAGGGAACAGGAGGTTATAAATAGAGTTGTCCGTTAACTAATACATCAGATAGGGACAGATAGGGTTTCTGGATAGAGTCTCTGGTTAGAGTCTCTAGGGAGGGACTGAGGGTTGGAAATTGGTAGGTTAAGTGGGTACGTTTTACACCCCAGGCTAGACCTCTGTCAATCAGGTGTGACTAACAGATATAATTGCTGGAAGTGTGTAGTAATGCATGGATTATACAACCAGGAGAGGTTGTCTTCCAGGGAAGGGTTGAAAGTCACAGAAAGCTTGTTATTTCTTATTCAGTCATCTCAGGAACATGAAAGTAAAGCCATTGTTTATGGACTGAAACAATCTTAAATAAGAATCTGAGTATTTATTATAAACTTCAATACAACAGCTGGTGTATGGACTTGCCAGGATTAAGGTTGATACCTTGTTTCATCAACCTCTAAGCGTGTGATTGTACTTTGTAGAGTTTTAGGAAACCACAGATGCTTATTATACAAGAATAACATTTTGGTTGGTTTTGGTGGGTTTAGAACTATAAATTGTTTCAATTGAGTCTGCTTACTTCTCGTCAAGTTACCCTTAGACACGATAGTAAAGGCTTTGTTTGAAACCCAAATCAAGTTAGAAGCTGGTGGTGGCAGTGTAAGAAACAAGCTGGTCTGTGACTGTATCAATAAAGATTGATTAATTGATTGACTGATTGAGTGTAAGAAACACAAGGGTTTAAAATAAAAGGGTCACAAACAGATTATTTATCTTACCATCTATATTTTTTAAAACACTAATCTTCCTGACCAAACCTCGGGTCCTGACACCCTCAGTTTATTTGTTTAACCTTAGTCATAACAAAGATGCTTAATGCAAAAATTAGGTTGTTAAAACATTTTAAAAATCATGGGACTTTTCAGAAACACAAAGCACATCTTACCCTGCTGGCACATCAAATCTTCTCCCATTAAAATATTTTTTTTAAAGTCACTTTTCCCATTAAAATACTTTTCACAGAAAAGATCTAAAAATAAGAACTTCACTGCATGTCATATCTGGAACCATTGACTCATGAGAGCAGATCATGTTCCTATCTCATGGGTTGTGAAGGAGATGAATCTAAATTGTAAAATATGAAGCAGTTCTCAGAATATGGATGTGATTCTACTTCAGGTTTCTCTGTATCACTACTTATTTTTGTTGCATTTTTGGTTTAGTCCATTTCCATCCCCACCAGCTGTTCATATCGTAGCTGCCATTGCTGCTCATCTGTCCTAACAAAATTAGATGGTAGATCAAATCATGCTGGTGTCGTTATGTAAAATGCAGCAAGACGGATTTCTATTGTATTTTTAAAATGCATTTAGTGCTAGATGTGAGGCCAGCAGTCAAATGGGATTTCTGTCAATTCACATTTGGAGCACCGTATAAAGTAGAAATTCATTTGATAGTCACAGTTGCAAGAAAACTGGAGTTGTTCGTAATGGAAAATGCAAAGAGTGATGTCTGGTACCACAATAAACAGTGCAACATTGTTATGAACTTCAGTACAGCTGAATCTCCAGCCCTGATCACAATTGCTTAATTGGGAGATTCTTCCTTGCCTCCCCCCCACCCCCCGCCCGCTCCCAGGAGGGAATATATATTATATGAGAGATCCTCAACCCTTCCCCTAGCTCCCAATTTCTTAAAATTGCTCAAGTCCCTGTGGACTGCTTAATGAACTTCTTTTTCTACAAATCATTAAGGGACTTAACTCATTAAAAAAAACCAATTGCAGGGCAAATTACAAGCTTTCTGCAGACCCTTAGTGGTCTGTCAATCACAGCCTGTGTTATATAAATATGATGAAAAATCATATTAATTACATATTAATTACAATGATGATATCAAGCCTTAACTACATTAATACAGAATGTTTTGCTACTTTTTTGGCATAACTCCCAACAATAACATGTGAGATGGAAGAGACTCAGTTATTAAGTGCCGTGAAGTTATTAAGTGTACTTATTAAGTGTCTGGGTTATTCCCTTCCTGTACCATATGTCCTCCTCCTACAGAAGTTGTGGAGCATCTCTTATGATTTCTCTACTTTGGCTTTCCATTGACTACCAAGTAATAAGCAATGCAATAGATATGCATGGCAGCTTGGTGCTGAGCAGTGGCATAGTGCTGCTGCGGTGGGCAGGGAGGCAATCCCAGTACTTCCCTCCCACTCCCATGTCTCAGCAGGGATGCAAAGCCCTTGGCTTTTATTATCATTCTTCCTGTCTTAGGAACTTAGGGAGCTGCCTTATGCTGAGTCGGACCATTCGTCGATTTAGCTCTGTATTGTCTACACTAACTGGCAGCATGGTTCCAGGCAGGAACCAGCCATACCTGGAGCTGTTCCAGCGACTGAATCTGGGACTGGCAGCATGAAGTCCTACAGTGGACTAGTGTCAGAACATCCTAAAATGAATGACTGGGAATGCCCACTGAAATGCACTGGTGCCTTCCAAATGGCCATGGAGTGCATTGAATTTCTGAATGGCCAATGGCTATTTGGAAATCCCATGCATTCCTATGGCCATTCAGAAATTCATTTGGAAAGAACCAGAGCATTTCAGTGGGCATTACCAGTCATTCATTTGAGTACATTCCCTAGAGTCTACATGATCTTGACTTCTTATAACAGACTCCCACTGCCCCCACCCCAAGTATTGCATCTATCTAAGTTAGGCGTGTGGCTGTCATGGTGCATGTGGCTATGGAGAGTGCCTGTACTTCTGAATTGATACTACATCACTGGTGCTTAGTGCAAATCTCAAAGAAAAGTCCTTCTCAATCATTCACTGAGGGGAATATCTTAGAGTGCTCACATGTGGTCTCATGCAACTTATTTAAATAAGCTATGTAAACTGTCACTTATTTAAATACATGTTTAGTTTTAGCCCTTAAACAATTATCTCCTGATCTCCTCTGTGAGTTCTGTTCTCACCATGCGGGGTTTCTCTGCCAAATAAAGAGTGCACAGTGTTTTATTGGGATCCCCCCTCCCCACCGAGTCTGCCACATGATTGGAAAAATGTGTGGACACGATTGGACACATGATTGGAAAGATGGGGTTAGGAGAACGAGGGGATGCTCCATGAGTGGTTTTGCTGCCGTGGTGCTGCTGCTGTGCAGTTTACATGTGCATGCAAAATCAGGCTGGGCTCTCTTAGCCCAGTTTTACATCTGTGTGTGAATAGTCTCTGTGTTGAGACTTCATGTCTCAGACATGCTGGTGTTTATGGCAACTCTAACATTCGCCCAGTTAAGCAGCAGCCTACTGTGCTGAGTCTCTCTCATTTAAAATAACTCTGAAGTACAACATATTGATAGAAATGCATGTCATTAGCTATTTTAAAACTTTTGTGCTTGAAGTATTGGCCATCTATATTTTGCCTCCAGATTTATATTTCCATATCTGATCTTTCAAAGTAATTGATTTCAGATCATCTCTTTTGAATAATTATGGTTTCTTAAAAGATGCACGAATGAATTGTTCTGAAATGAATTCAGGATTGAGGTTGTGAATGCAAAGCACCTAAAAGGAAACCTTGTGCTTGTTTTATTTAACCCTAGGCCAATTAGTTCTTGTTCAAGATCTGCACATTGAATCCCTCCAAAAACCTGTTGTAGCTTCAGCAGGAACCTTCACTAAATCTGTCTTTTGGGTGTCTGCCAAAGCACAGACATGACTCACTGAGTGCCAGTCAAAATAATGCTCCGTTTGACAGTGTAAATGTAATCATATATTCTTGGATAATGAAACTAACAAGCTTCTCTTCTCAGTGATATTCAAGTCCAAGAAATTCTTCTGTTATGTTTATCCAGTTGTATTTCTGATAGTTCCCTGAAGCGGAAAAGGTAGAACACAAATCTCAAAATTCAAGACCAGGATCTTAATGAACTGTCACAGGTTACATTAATTACACATATCCATCTTACATGTTTCTGTGATTGTCGTATTGTGAAATAACAGGGAAATGATCCTGAGAAATGATCTAATAAGTACCAGATACACAAATATACACAGAAAAGCTCTGTCTTTCTTTTTCTCCCATTACTTGTGATGGTGTCTCATGTACAGCGCAGTGCACCACCCATGAAAGAGTTAGGGATGTGTGAACCGGCTCGACCTCGAGCCATTTAACCATCAAGCTGGCCCAGTGGGGCATGTATGGGGCCCTGTGTGAGTCCAAACTGCATTCTTCTAAGCTCGCAGAGACTCCACCACTATTAATATTTGAATCATCATTGCTGCTATGGACCGCACTTGATTTTTTGGTGGGTTTCTGATCTTAAGTTGGCAAAAGGGCTGGAGCAGAGCCATTTTAACTCAAGAGAAGCGATTTTATGTTGTTTATGCACAGCCCTGTTTATTGCTGAGAACTGCACCTGTTGTAGTGCTCTCTGTGCCTGGCCTTGGCCTCCCTCCTCTCAGTCAGAGCAAGGCCGAGCTTGGAGCATGAGAATGAGATCAGCAGCTTTGGGCTTGTTCTGAACTGGGTGGGGGGAAGTGAGAGTGGAACTGGGGCCTGAGGATTCTCAAGATAGATGGGAGAGACCTGGAGTGGATGTCAGTGGGATGAGAAGTCAACCTGGAAAGCTGGTTAACAAGCCCTCAGCAGTGGGGGTTGTTGGGGGTAGAGAGCATTTTATTCTGAGGCTTGCCTTTTGTCTTTGTTCTAGTTGCTGCTTGCTACTGTATTGTTGAAACTGGAGGCCTCTACTCAAGTGTGTGCCTTGACCTTATGTCAATGACTGTGTTCTGCTTCCGTTACGTTTTGTTATCAGCAATAAAAGAGACATTAGAGGAGACATCTTTTCTTCATTCGTTGGAACAATGCTTGGCCTAGCAATCGCCTAGGACTATAGGGTTCCTTTGGTTGGGTGAAAGGCCCAGCAGCTGGTATAAAGTACACGTTCTCAGCCAGCACACTTCTCTCTCCATCCCGTGATGTTATACAGTGAGGATATATACATGGGAATAATGGGAGGCTTGTCGCTGCAGTGATGACACCATCATTAGCTGCAACGGAGCCTCTGCGAGCTCAGGAGAAACAAGAATGTGGTTTGGACTCATATGGAGCTAGTGTATATGCTCCACTCTTCCATGGGTGGCACGCTGAGCTGTATGTGAGCCGATATATAGAGGTCAGTCTGTTATGACAGCCCTGAGATTTGCACAGGAAGCTGGTCCATGTAATATGTGGAAAGAGCCTCCATTAAGATTTTTTCTTTTAATTGCTTTTGTACTACATATTTTATACTTCGTATATGATTTTGAGTGTCTGGAAAGGCTATTTGTGAATGTACATATAGCTGAAAGATTCATCAACACCATCACTTCATCACTGTACAAGATGATGGTTGGCATTTTTAACAATCATACATTTTGTGAGCAACTTAATTTTATATCCTTAAATATTGTTTTACCCATGAAAACAATAAGCCTTTCTAATACATACTGGACTATAGATTAGAAGCACCTAATTGCCAATCTGGCTCTTTGTCACTAGTGATCAACCTGCCTTATAGGGAATGCCTTATGAGCAAAAAGTTACTTCAAGAAATACAGAATACTGACCAGTCTCTGAAGAAAGGCAGGATGATAAGACACAACATATATTTGATCGATGGATCTGTCACTTGAATTACATAAAATATATATTACCAAGACAAATATATGAGCGGATGTAGAATCTTTTAGTAGCTACTGTTTTGTTCCAGACATTGGAAATCATAATTTACTAGTTTAACCCACGCAGAGCATCTGCACGCTAGTACTTGATTGGTCTCTTCAGCCACCGTCACAGCACCCCTCACCTGAGAGATTTCTCCACCCTCACCTGAGCCACACTCCTGCTCCTGCTCCTCCTCCTCCATTCTGTTGCTTGCACCCCCCTCACCCCCTTGGTCACTCCTCCATCCCTTTACTCCATCTCCCTCACCCCTCCTGATCACAGCTGCAGCATTGTGGCACCTATTGAGCCCCTGGTGGCGCAGTGGTAAAACTGGCGCCCTGTAACCAGAAGGTTACAAGTTCGATCCTGACCGGGGCTCAAGGTTGACTCAGCCTTCCATCCTTCCGAGGTCGGTAAAATGAGTACCCAGAATGTTGGGGGGCAATATGCTAAATCATTGTAAACCGCTTAGAGAGCTTCCAGCTATAGAGCGGTATATAAATGTAAGTGCTATTGCTATTGCTATTTGCCAAGCTGTAGTCCTCTATCTCCAGAGTCTTCCCCACCCTCATTGGAGCCCCGCTCCTGCTCCTCCCCACAGCAGCAACAGCAGCAGCAGCTGACTGGGCCCTTCCTTGCTATCGCCACCGCCATGGCCACTCGTTCCCCTCAGGCCACTGACAGGCCGGGGCCTGTCCCTTGCCTGCCTCCCTCAGCCAATGGCCTCGGTAGCCCCAAACAGCAACAGTGGTTGACTTGGCCCTTCCTTGCTGCCGCTGCTGCCCTGGTCACTCATTCCCCTCAGGCCAATGACAGGCTCAAGCCCATCCCTCAGGGGCGTAACAAGGCTGGAGTGGGCCCAGAGACAAAATTTTAAAATGGGCCGCTCGCTGATGCACACACACACTTCACAATATATAGTCATGTGGCTTGCGTCATGTGACTTGCCTCTGGGGGGGCCCTAGAGGCATGGGGGCCCCCACGCAGCCACCTCCCCTTGCCTAATGGTAGTTATGCCCCTGGGGGGAGGGGAGGGGGTGGCTGCAAGTGGGATGGCGGGGAGTGGGGGAGTGGAGGGGAGGGGCGGCCATGAGTGGCATGGCTGAGTGTGGTGGAGGGAAGAGGGTGGCTGCAAAAGGAGTGGCTGAGAGCAGGGGAGTGGAGAGGAGGGGTTGGCACTGAGTGGGATGGCTGAAAATGATGGAGGGGAGAGGAGGGGGTGGCTGGGAGGGGGGAGGGGTGGTTGCTAGTGGGGTGGCATACACTGAGCAATAAAGCAGGGGCTGTGGTGGGACTTTAAGGAGAGCAATAAAGTCCTAGTGCACAGATGTTCTGCACAGGGCCAGTAAGTTGCATTCTTATAGCTGAAAGGGGTTTTGGAAACAAGCGTGTGATGCTAGCTAGCAACCAAGGTTTTCCCCCTCTAACAAAACAACAAGGGTAAACCCGTTTGAAAGCAGTTCCAAGGATTCCAAATGGCTGTCTGGATGCCTTCCTAGAGCATTCCACCATCAGGACCTCTGGGCTGAGCAAAGGAATTGATGGGTATGGGTGTCAATGTGGGGTAGGGCATATTTCACTTCCTCTTTCTGATTCTAGGGCTGCCTCCCTTGTGCAAACCACCTAGAGATTTGCATATGGGATGGTATAGAACTATGCCAGATAAATAAATACATTTAGACAATGGGTGTATCAGAGTTCAATGTGGAGTAGGGCATAAAGCCATATCTCACTTCCCCTTCCTGATTCAAGGGCCTCCTCCCTTGTGCAAACCACTAGAGATATGCATATGGAACGGTACAGAAATATGCCAGATAAATATATACATACATACATAAATACATTTAGACAACATGTGTACAAGCATAACATCTTACAATGGCTTGGGGGTGACCTACGTGTGTGTCTGTGTGTAAGACCTCTCGCTTTCTCCTTCCAGACTCGACCCACAAGGAGCTACCCTTCTGCTTTTTCTCCCTATCCATTACCTGGGCATCCCCACCGAAGCTTCTCTGGTGTCCACTCCCAACGTTTCTGCCGGGCACACACTTCCACATGCTCATTGCTTTGGGAAATCCTAGGCCACCACCAACCCACCCGTGTTGTGCACAGTCTTGCAAATGCCCACTTATGAATGTAGACCACCCCTCTGGCTTCACTCCCGAGATGCGTCTGCTCGGGCCCCTCTGGCTGTTGTCTCTAGTTTTGCACTCTGGGCACCCGCTTGCTAATAGCCTGACTGTGCCTCGCTTCAGGGCTCACAGGCTGAGACTGCGTGCTTGGGAGTGGGGGAGACAGCAGCTCCCCAGTGGGCACATTGGGGCATCAGGCAGCAAGAATCTCTCCCCCGCCCCGCCAACACTCCGGAGCCCCCTTCCTGGGCACTTCCTAGCCCCACCGCCACCCTCCTCGCATTGCCCTCCCTGCAAAAGCCCACATGCCCTTTGCATACACCAGGTCTCCCCGCCGAGGCTGCTGCTGTTGCTGCCACTGGCAAAATGGAACAGCCAAACCTCTCCTCTCCGGTGGGGGCATGGGTCCTCCCAGCATCCAATACAATGCCTTCCGGGCCGCTCTAGGACTGCCCTCTTGCTCCTTTTAACCCTCCGCTTGCCTTGTCCCTGCAAACGTTAGAGCTCAGCGCAGACTTTGAGGCTTGTGCAGCAGAGCAAGTGCCAGAGCGCGGGTAGAGCTCGCACCGCTGTGCTCCTCCTCATGGGAATTTCGCCAGCCACAACTAGGAAAAGGGTGGAGGGCGGACGGAGGCAGCAAGCAGGAAATACGGCGCTCCCGAGCCGGAACAAAGGCAGATATTTTTTTAATGTAATACACTCATTCAAGGAAGCTGGGGCCAGCGCTGGGTGGGGGAGGCATGTGACATGTCTCTCGGGTGCCCCCTAAGCTGGGAGGCCCCGAGACAACTGCCTCCCCCTGCCCGATCATAGTTACGCGCCTGCCATCCCTCACCCTTCCTTTTTTCTCTCTTCCCCTCCCCTCTTTTTTCCTCTTTCTTTCTGCATATGGAATCTCCACTGCTCAATCACTATGGTGCTTCTGCTCTCACCAGCATCTCCTCCCTATCTGCATAATCCCCACCGCCCAATCACCACAGTGCTTCTGCTTGAGAACTCTTGCGAGAGCTGCCATACACGGGATTAGCCACGGGTACACCTTAGAGAATTATATATATAGATATGCTCTTTACACAATAGAGAAGTGATGTGGGAGATGTTTTCCTGGCTATTCATCCTGCGGTTCTGCTATAACTTTTAAAGACTCATCACCATGTCATCAGTCATACCGTGCAGCTCCTTAGTACCCAGGTTTAGGGGTATACATTTAAATAAACATGTTTCATTATTTAGTCAGTTTTTATTAATGAAGTTTGATATGTTTCAGTACTCCATTTTAATTGTTTTCATTTCATTACACATTCATAGATGCAGGGGTTTTGGTTTTTTGGGGTTTTTTTTTGGTTTTTTTCCCCATTATTCATATTCATGTTTTGAGCTTTTCTCTTCCTTCCTTCATGCTTTCTTGCTTGCTTATGAACCACAGCAGGCCATAAAGGTCCTTTGCACAGCCTCCTGCTGGCAGCTGCCATTTTAGAGTTTGTTCCACTAAATGAGGGTGGGGCAGGGCAAGGGGAAGAGGAGTAATGTTCAGGAGGAACATATCCACACTGCAGATCTCCTCATAGAATTTTTCTGGATCTAGACCATAAAATTTAAATGTTCAAACATTTTAAAACAATGGCCTCATTCACATGTAATGTGTAACAGCAGTTAAACAGGGCAGGGGTTGGAACTTCATTACATCCATATGCATGCAACCACAGTTTCATGGCAAAAGCGACTTGAGGTTTGCCTTGCCAAACTCCAATTTGAACCTTCAGTTTATAGTGAGTTTTGCCACTGTAACCTGAGGTTTTTCAGCAGCAGCATAACATCTGAATAGAGATAGGACATAACTGCTGTTTCATTCACTTTCTGGAACCATAATCATAGAGAGGGCCATGCAGAGTCACCCAGGATAGCTCTTGCTCCATGTCTGCAATGCTCCTCACTGGCCACCTCTCAGAGCACTCGCCCCACTCCCCTGTCTCTGATCCCACAAAGCAGTTGCCCTGCAACAGGGATGCCACCACATCCCATCCCAAGCTTGTCAGCCTTCCCACCTCCTGCCTATTGGGGTAATGTTTGCTGATTCATGAGAAGGGCCAGGCAGCAGGATCAACATTGCCCCAGTGAAAGGAGTGATTCCTCATATGTGATGAGGATTGATGCTGCTTCTGAGTGGACCACTCACCCATGAGAGTGCAAGGCCATGGGGAAACCCCTTCACAACTCATGAGAATAACCATCTGTGGAGATAAGGTTATCAGCAGAATTGTTAATAATGTGTGATGAGATCCCTTCTCCCACAGACCACTCTCTCATGAGAGAGTCAGGCCATGGGGGCTGGATGGCAGGTGCTGGCCAGCCAGGTTGCTCTATACAACCAAGCCATGGGAATGGGTTACCTGGCAACAGCTCTCCCTGTCTTGGCAACTGCCATGAAGAAACTGTCAAAGCATACCCTCTGTTATCCCATCTTCCTATTCAAACATTTCCATCTTTGTGTTTGTCCAGAATGGCGACTCTGGGGTCACTGGAAATCAGGGCTCCCCTCTCCCATGGCAAAAGAGCTACATACGATGCAACACCGGTCTGAACCTGGGAACCTGGGAAATTTGAATGAGAGTAAAGATGTTTCTCCTGTCTGCCCTGGTGTTTCCCTAGTCTGCCCACCCGGCTACGCCAAGACACATGGAGCATCAAAATCTCCTTGGGGTGCGTAAAAGGCTTCCCTGGAGAGGGATAATTATCCAGAGAGAACGTTAGCCCCACACAAGCAGGGTCACCTTTTTTGAGTCACCTCAACTCATGAGTGCACAGTCTGATGGAAGACTGAAGGTTGGGGAGCCTAAGGTCCTCCCTAGTAGGCTGGCCTTCTTATGAGAGTGTTAGTCCCCTGGTGGCAAGTTACCACAGGGGGAGGAGTTTGGTTTGGTCTCCATACACTGCTTTGCCAGCATGAGCCCTCACAAGAGCATTCTTGGTCACAGTGGGCAAGACCCTATGATGCTTTGCCATCCCTCATATACATATTGTAAGTTTTGGGCAGTATAAAAATATCTTAAGTAACTAACTAACTAATTAATTAATTAATATCCACTCCTAGGAAATCGTCGTATTCCCTTCCCTTTCCTGAGTAACAGGAAAAAAGTGCCCCCCAAGATCCCCCCTCACCAGAACTTGTGCTTGCATAAGACAATTTTGTTTTGGTGCTCTTACTAGGGCAGCTGTACAATAGCTGTCAGAAGAAGGGCTTGAATGGCATGGCATTTAAAGAGATTTAAATGCCCTTTCCCTGCCTAGGGTGGGTGGACCATTCTGAAAAGTCATGATTGTGCTGGGCATGCCCCCTTGAAGATCGTGAGCAGGGTCACACGGGTATCCATTGCACATGTACAGCAGCCTCCAAAATGGCCACTGAAACTACACAGAGGCCCGTAATGGGCCGAAAACCACCCGAACTGGCTGTTATGATACTGGGGGAGTCTGACAGGGGTAGGGGAAACCTCTGGAGACCTCCACCACCACAGCTGCCACTTCATTCCTGGAGGCGGTGGTTTTGTTTTTTAAAAAATTGTTTTTAACCCCCAAACTGGCTCGAACATGAACCGAACCAGGGAGTGTTCAGGATTGTTCAGGGGTGCACAAAGTTGATTATGCCCGGTCCGGTTCAAGTCCCGTTCAGACTCAAACCAAACTGGGCAAACCCCTACCTGTCCCTACTAGCAATAGGGATCAGTGTTCCTTCCCTGTTGACTACAACTCCCAGAATCCTCAGCTGCAATAGCGTTTGCTTGGGAATTATGGGAGTTGTAGTCAACAACATCTGGGAATCCCTGTTAGAGGGAACAGTGATGGGATGCATTCTCAGCTGCTGTGTAAGTCTCAAGCATGCATCCCCTTTCCATGGGCAGTGTGCTGTGATGGATGTAAGACATTATATGTTTGAATAATTGAAGTAACATTGCAATTGCACAATGCTTCATAGGAATGGAGCAGCCCACCTCTCTAGCAGCACTGATATGCTTTGCAGAGTCTCAGCCATGTGGGCACTGCTCTTGACCATCAATGTTTCTCTTGACCATCTATGTTTCTCTGTGCAGTTTGTGAGCGATATACTTAGAGTCCAGCTATAATAATATTTCACCTTACTTCAAAATCACAAAAGTTTGAGGAAGTAAAATGGCATCTTGAATAACAGAAATACTACCCAGAGAAAATATTTTTACATCCTTTTTTTAAAAAAGAAACCTTTTCTCACATATCTAAACTATTACTTTCAAGTGGTAAACACGATCTACTCTAAAAAGCCAAAGTTTCTGGAAGCATTCAAAATAATACAAGTTGGGTATTCATTTATTCTGATTTGCAATTCTGAGCTGTGAAAATATTCAACTTTAAAAGCATTTCATAGAGTTTTTAAATCCACAACCACATGTATGCTTGTAAAAATGTATTTTTAAAAGAAAACAAGCAAAAAGAGAAGCAGAGGAATTACATTAATGGCCAAGTCTCAAACATTACAGTTATTTTGTTTTAATGTACAGCCAACAAGGAGATAGCAACTAATAGGGTGTGTGCATGCACACCTATTCTATTAAGCAGCCATCGTTTGCTTCCACAATAACTTCCTAAGGAAAGTATTTTATTTCTGTACTGTTGGCACTTCTAACACACTGGGAAGTAAAATAAGTTGGCAGTGCAGTCAGTAGAAGTGCTTTGCTGCTGAAGACAGTGTTAGAGTAAACTGCTGCTATTTGAGAGTGTAAATTGCAAATACCCACTAACATTATGGAAGCATGAAGAGGAAGGATGAATTTGTATATCCAACTGCAGCTGTTCAAATAAAAAGGCAACCTTTTCAGTCACTGTTGGTAATGCACTGTATATTGAACCTTTAACGGAAATGTGGTAAAGTAGTCCCAGGCACAAAAACCAAGAGCCCTGCACCAAGAAAGAGAATTTGAGCAAATAGTGTATGGCTCTTAAGTGGTGGGGGTGGGCAGGTCAACTTCAGCTCATAGGAAACAAGGGGAAGATTGCTGCATTGTGCGTAATATTTATAGAGAAGCTTGTCTCCATTTTGGAGCAGCCTGTGACTCTTTTCAGTGTATGCTCTGCTCCAGCTCCACCATCCTCAGCTATCCAAGGATATTCTAAATCCGCAACTCCATTATTCTCTCTTGCTGCCTGTTTTGTTTAGAACTGCCTCCAAGAATAACCACATAATGCCTCTTCTCATTTCCTTCAGCCCCCTCCTAAAAACTCACCAGCATGGGGGCAGCTCCACTGTTAAACGTGGAGCGAGCAGCAGGGGCTTGGAAGCAGCATATGCATTTCTTCCTTGGACCTACAGTTCTGTGCATGGTATGTGGGCTACAGTTGTGAAGGAAATACTTCACCCATGTATATTTGTACCCTCAGAATGTCTCTGGTTTCACCATGTTTTACCTTTCTAGCATCTGGAAGGCACATTTTTAATTTTTTAATTCAAGATATTTATTTGCAATTTTCCCTCAAAGTTGCTTACGTAAAGATATGACGATGATGCATATATCTGTCCTCAGAACTTGAGTGATTATTTTAGACCAGGGATTCTCAACATTGGGTCCCCAGATATTATTGGACTTCAGCTCCCATAATCCCCAGCCAAAGGCCACTGGGCCTGGGGATTATGAGACCCAACATTGAGAATCCCTGTTTTAGACTGTACACTTAGGTCTACGTTTTGTAGGGATGTGCAAAAAATTTCGGGCACAGAACGATCTGTGCCCGAAATGAACAATTTTGGGTGATTCCGGGCTGAACTGAATCACCCCCAATGTCCCCCGATATTTTTCGGGCACGAGCTGAATCACCCGAATTTCAGACCTGAAAAATTCGGGTGATTCGGTTCATGGTTGATTTTTGGCAATTTTTTAAAGTTTTAGTGACTTTGGGGCAGTTTGGGGGCATAGCATGGGATCTGGGAAAAAGGAGTGGGGTGGGGTGGTAGTGCCTAGTGGGTGCAGGCTACCACCCCAATTTCAGGGGGATTGGGCAAAGGGCTGATTTTTGGTAAATTTCTGAAATTTTCATGTTTTGGGGGCAGATTGGGGCATATTGGGGCAGAAAGTGGGGCCTGGGGCAGAATAGTGAGGTGGGGTGGTAGTGCCTAATGGGTGGAGGCTACCAGCCCAATTTCAGGGGGTTTGGACAACGGGGTGATTTTTTGAGAATTTTTGAAGTTTTAGTGACTTTGGGGCAGTTTGGGGGCAGAAAGTGGATCTGCCCCAAAATAGTGGGGTGGGGTGGTAGTGCCTAATGGGTGGAGGCTACCACCCCAATTTCAGGGGGATTGGGCAGAGGGCTGATTTTTTGAGAATTTTTGAAGTTTGGGTGTCTTTGGGGCAGATTGGGGGCAGAAAGTGGATCTGCCCCAAAGGAGTGGGGTGGGCTGGTAGATAGTGCCTAATGGGTGGAGGCTACCACCCATCCCCAATTTAAGAGTGATTGGGCAGAGGGGTGAATTTTGGTGAATTTATTTTTATGAGGTTTGTCTTCATAAGGTGAAGTGTGCTATTGATTACTTCCTCATATTATACATAGTAAAGGAAAGTGTGAAAAAGTGAAAGTGGGGTCATGAGAGTTGTTTAATGGGAAAAAAATCTCATTTGCTATGATACAATGAGAATTCACACCTCAGAAAAAACTTCCCCCCTGAAATTGGGGTGGTAGCCTGCACCCATTAGGCACTACCACCCCACCCCACTCCTTTTGCCCAGATCCCATGCTATGCCCCCGAACTGCCCCAAAGTCACTAAAACTTTAAAAATTCACCAAA
The DNA here is from genome assembly GCF_027244095.1 of Hemicordylus capensis. NCBI lineage: Eukaryota > Metazoa > Chordata > Lepidosauria > Squamata > Cordylidae > Hemicordylus > Hemicordylus capensis. The sequence continues at coordinate 66,374,649 of NC_069658.1, forward strand.
AATCAGGACTTTGCCCAATCCCCCTGAAATTGGGGTGGTAGACTCTACCCATTGGGCACTACCACCCCACCCCAAAATTTTGCCCCTGGGCCCCTTTTTACCCCCCCGAATCGATTCAGATTCGGATTCGGATTAAATCCAAATCCGAACCGAATCAAGTGTGATTCGGGTGACCCAGATTCGGGCACAAAGAACAGGGGTGATTCGGTTCGGGTCTGAGCCGAATCACCCGAAAACCCGAATTGCACACCCCTAACGTTTTGCCCTTTATTACACACTGGCTCCCATACTGTTTGTTCATATTGTTGCTGATCCAAGAAAGAGGTGCACTCACTGCTTCCAAGCCACCCTATATCCCATCCACTCTGTGAAGGCGGGACCGCTCTGTGGCTACTAAGCAGTGGATCATTGTGCATGCAATGCTGCTCCTATTGGGAATGACAAGAGTAGCATCGCAAGTATGATGACACACTGCTTAGTTGCTATGGAGCAGCCCTGCCTCCGCAGACAGCCCAGATGGGATACAGAGTGGCTCATAAGCATCAAGCATGCCTCTCACTTGGATCAGTGGCTTGCCGTGCAGTATGTGGGCCACTGAAATGCTAACACTAACAGATTCTCTCCAGATAACGGGACTGTATTTATCCTTCTGTTTTGCAAAGAGTTTATTTTCTCCTTGAGAACATTCCCCAAATGTTTTCAAATTTTCAGTTGCAAGGATAGTTCAGAAATATGTTTTTATGGGAAACATCCAATAATATCAAATTATGAAGCCAATTTTTTTAAGCAGAATACTGTTAAACAGAGATATACATATTAGTGACAGGGGTGTAACAAGGTTGGAGTGGGCCCAGAGACAAGATTTTAAAATGGGCCCCACCTCACTGAAGCTCAGCTCATGAAGTAAAGAAATCTTAAATGAGGCTAAATAGTGGTAACAATAGATAGATAGATATAAAAATATAACCTATATGCCACAATAGAACATCCTCCTAAATTATTTTTTAAAAGGTTTTGTAAATTGTGGATGATGCAAGTCATGTAATGATACTAGACAAAGACATGCTGTTCTGGTAGCTCCAGGTCTTAAGACTCACATCGATTTCGGAGGATGAATACAACTGAAGGAAGCCCGGGCGGGTGCGCAGCTAGGGGAGTCAGTCATGTGACTTGCCTCTGGGCCCCCGGACAACTGTCTCCCCTTGCCCTGTTATAGTTATGCCCCTGATTAGTGAAGATTTACCAGATTAGTTTTCCTTGGCTTCGACTTGCTTCAGTATCATACTGAAGCAAGTTCTGCATTGTAATCCTGCTGTCCCTCCTCAGGCTACTCTACAGTTATTTTGGAGCTCCTAAAATGGGACATTAGCAACACTTTATTATGTAGCCTAAATCAAAAGAACCTCAGAAGGGAGTTATTATAGATGTTGTGTGTGGTGATATGCACAAATTGCTTTTTAAAGGCCCAGATTGCTAGAATTCTACCAAAATACATACTGCCTGCAGTATGTAGTCTACTGTAATTAAAGAGGACTTCTCAGAATTACAGCAGACTGGCAAAAGTTTGTGGTGATCTAAGTGTATGAAGCCCTAAGGAGCTCAGAAGCATGGATTCACATCCTGTCAAATACATAATCCTTTTAGGCCAAAAAATTCTTTCATCATATCAAAGGGATTTAGTAGATTCTTTTTTATGGCCTCTTTTTAAGTGGTGTGTCCTCCAGCCTTTCACACTATTTTGACTGTTAATACTTAAAATTTATTTAGTGACAATAGTGTGCTAAACCGCATGCTAATAATAAATCACATAAGACCAGCTCACAAACCAGAATAGTTTCCCATGTTAAATATATAGAGTGACCATGGGGTATACTTCACTGCATGAAGGAAGGAAACCTGGAACTCACAATATCTCTGGTTACAGTTCCCAGATAGCCCCCACCTTTTTTGGTCTACAAGGGGACTGGGCAAGATAAGATTCCACAAAACCTATCCCCACTGATTTTTTTTTTTTAAACTGCTACTGGACCACATGACGAGCAGTGTTGTGTCTCTGCAACACTCTGCCTCAGGGCTGCTGCAGGCTCCTAAGCAGCCCCAATGCTGCTCTCGATGAATGGTTGTGCAAGCAATGGTACCACACTTTTCTTCATTGTCATGAATGCGAAAAATTGTGCAGTGCTGCTTGCGCAACTGCTCATTTTGAACAGCATCAGGGCTGTTTATTAGCCCACAATAGCCCTGGGGTGAAGCATTACAGAAATGTAATGCTGCAACTCATGTGGGCCACTTACTAATAGGGATGTGTGGAACGTTTTGGGTACAGAACAATCTGTACCCGAATTAGGCTGTTTCAGGCGATTTGTACACAAAACAAATCACCCTATTGCTAGTTCCAAAAGTGTTGTATATACAGAACAAATTGCCTGAATTTCGGCACTGAAAGATTTATTCTTTCAGACCTCCATTTTGTGGCAATCTCATTGTAGTCTCCATTTTGTGTTTGACATCTATTTGAATTTTCCACCTTCAGATCAGGGAACGGAAGCATGGGCTGATCTGCTGACAATTGTCTCCTTGTTCCTAATTGGCTGTTTGGGGTCTTGCCACTCCTGACTGACCCCACATTGGCCAGGGGAAGGGTTGAAGAAGGGGCAAGTGTGGGAGGGAGTTCAAGGAGGGATTTTTCATTCAATCAGACTCAAAGAAGCAGCAGCCACCACCATTCTGCCTTGTTCTGCCTCCAGGAGAAGAGAGAGAGAGAGCTTTGCATTGCCTTGCTTGCCACCATGCCATGCCATTGCCTATTGCCTTCTGCCTTGCCAGCCTGAACCCAGCCTGCCCACCCAGCCTGCCTGCCCTTGCTGACTACTGCATGCCAGCCTGGGAATGGATTATCTCTGCCGCATTGCTTTTTCATTTTTTTGTTCCTGAGAAGAATTCTTTTTTCACCGCCTCGAGACTGAGAATCACTGCTTGTCTGTGCCAGCAGCCAGCAGCCCCAGCCCTTGTAGCCACTACCCACCTACCCCATCCCCCCCGATTTTCCAGGCTTTTGCCCCAGCCCCCCCAAATCTGAAGACAGGAGAAGGAGAAGGAGAAGTCAAGAAGAAGATTGAAGAAGAAAGAGTAGACTCAGAGACCAGACCACAGAAGTGAACAACTGGACACACAACATGGGTCAAGTCCTAAACTGAGTGAATGTACCCCATTTACACACACACACACACACACACACACACACACACACACACACACCTCTTTGGAATTCTGTATTCTTGGGTTTTTTCCCTGTTTGGAGGGAGGTTTTGGGTTGCAATTGAATTTAAAAAGTTGTGTGCTATTTGGAAGTTTAAACAGGGGTTCGGTGTGGGAGGGATCGCCGTTAGCTAGTACTAGTAGGTGGTTAGAAGGGTAGCATAGCCTCATAGTTTTAAAAACAATTCTGTCTTTTTTCCCATTCCAAAGATTTTGGAGGGGCATTTTTTTAAAAAACAGAACCCTGTCCTCCAGCCCTCTGTGGCCATGATAATATATCAGTATTAATATTCTCTGCCCAGCAGCCTACAGGCTTTGAGTGGGCAGGAAGGCACCGACTCTCGCCTCCTCCCTCTGCCCATTTACCCCCACCCCCAACTGCAGCATTCTGTGGCCATGGCAAAAATTAACCCTAAACCCACTAACCCTTATGCAGAGCCCTTATGCCCCTCTACATAATCTCAAGTCTAGCTCTATATATATATATATATATATATATATATATATATATATATATATATATATATATATAGAGTGCAATTTAAATGCCTTGGATGGTTTGTTGTTGTGCCTGTATTTTGGGAAGCCCATGGACAGGGGCATATCTAGGGGTAGGGCAGCCAGGGCACATGCCCCGGGCGCCACTTGAAGGGGGGCGCCATTTTGTAAAATTGATTTTTTTAAAAAAAAATGGCTACCAAAAACAAAATGGCCACCGTGCATGCTCAAATGGCCTCTGTGAGGCTCTAGGTCATGCCAGGCTTTGCAGAGGCCATTTGAGCATGCGCGGTGGCCATTTTGTTTTCAGTGGCCTTTTTTAAAAAAAAAAAAGATTATTTTTAAAAACAGCCACTGCACATGCTCAAATGTTTGCAAAAAAAAAACAAAAAAAAAAACCAGCCTTTAGGAAGCCCCCCAAAGGGGTTACGGGTAAAAATAATAATAATAATAATAATATAATATAAGACACTGAACACATATTCAGATTGGCATTATGTACAGAGAATCAGGGCTTGTGAATACTGAGCTGACGCTTATGAGCTAGGATTGTAGTTCATTTGCTCTTACTTTGCTTCTTGTGATAAGTGAGTTAAATGTGATGTCTTGCTAATATGGCTATTAATGGTGAGTTTGTCTTTGAATCAGTGTGAAATCCTTAATATTAAGGCCCACTGGGAGTTTCTTGCTCTCTTTCTCTCATTTTAACTGTCTTTCTGAAAGACTAGAATATATTCCAAGCAGTGACACAGTTTACTCTGCATATCCTTTAATTATTTACAGAGTATCTGGGAAAAGTCAAATTCTCCATTGATTTTTAAAACTTATGTAATAGTGATGCTACAATGCATAGTAGAGAATTAGACAGGCACTTCTGTTTAGTTTTCCAAGTACACCTCCACATAGTATTTGGGTATTTCATGAGCCCCCACATAGTGAAATTTGTAGTTTTCCAGCATTTTTTGGTCTGGCTACGTCCACTGCTAAATAGTTTTTGAAATATTAAAAGATTAACGAGCTTGACTTGTATTTTTCAGCTGATATTATGGTAAAGTTATCTGAAAGATAGGTGTCAGATGCTTGGACAGGGGGCGCAATTTCAGTGTTTGCCCTAGGCGCTATTTTCCCTAGATACGCCTCTGCCCATGGATGGGCACAGGACAGGTTCTCTCTCTCTCTCTCTCTCTTTCTCTAGACTTCTTTGCAATGAAGATTGGGTCATATTGTGACTTCTAGCATCATTATCATTTTTATTCAAACTAGATTGCTTGCATCTACAATAGGTTGTGCTGGTGCCACAGGTTCTGATCATTTGCAGAAATATCAAAAAATGCGCCAAAAATTGTGTGCCATTGTTGTCGTCATCACTCTTCTACTTGTGTAGGTGGGCCAAACCTTGCTGTTCCACTGGCAGAATGTTGTTTTGCACGCTTCCTTACTTAACCCACTTTTATGGCTGGGTGCCACAGATGTAGCTGTGTCTGTCTGTTGCTTGTGGATGAAAAATGCTTGGGGGAGGGAGGGCAGGGCACATTTGATGCTGTCGTTGGCCCTAGTCTGCTGTCCTAGTCTGCTGAATCTGTGATATTTCACTTGCTTGCTTGTTGCTGGCTACTGCTGTTGTTACCCTGCACTGGGAGGAAGCGCGTGGGGTAGTGCATTTCATTGTTGTTGTTTCACACTGTTGAGTGTAGATCAATTGCATTTCAGGGGGATGGTGGGACACAATGGATGTGGTGAGTGTGTAACACAGTGGATGTGCGTGATCTTTGCAAACCTTGTTCTTTGCACAGCTCTGCTGTTGTTGATGTGTGCTGCACCCAGCCTATGGGAAAATGGGGACAGACAGGGCCCATTTCTTCCTGTGGGTGCCTCCTAGGAGTGCCACAGTGGTTCAGGCTACCACCCAGATTCCGAAGGAGTTGGGCAAAGGGATGATTTTCTAATCAACCATGGGGGTGGTTGGCACCCTTGCTCTGGGCCACCCCAGCACCCCCCAAGTGCAGTTATGGGGCTGCTGAAACCTCCATTCTTCCCTATGGAGAAGAACCTTAAAGCCGCTTGTGCGGTGCTGGGGTGGCCCAGAGTGAGTGGTGGTGTAGTGCACAGAGGGTGACAACCACCCCCCATGGGTTGCTAACCCATGGAGTACTGGCTTTTGTTGTTTCTGAGGTGTTCTGAGTGTAGATTCTTTGGTAGCATATAAGATTTTCAATGACAAACCATGAGTCCACTCTCATTTGCTAACCTTAAAGACACGTAAACTTCAAAAATCACTTAAAAATCAGCCCTTTGCCCAATTCCTTTCAAATAATTCTGGTAGTTTCCTTGCCCCCCTTGGGCACTACCACCCACCACACTCTGCTCTAGGCCACCCCTTTGCCCCCGATGTGAAGCTATACATTTTCTGACACCTCCATGCTTCTTTATGGAGAAAAACCTTAAAGATGTGTAAACTTCATTTAAAAAATCATCCCGTTGCCCAATTCCTTTCAAATAATTCTGATAGCTTCCTTGCCCACCTTGGGAACTACCACCCACCACACTCTGCTCTAGGACAGCCCTTTCACCTTCACCCCCGAGGTGAAGCTATGCATTTGCTGCAACCCTCATTATTCCCTATGAGGAATTCAAAAATAATTTAAAAATTCACCAATAATTGGAGAAGTGTCCGATTGCCTTGAAGTTTTGTGGGTGGTAGGCACCCCTAGGTGCCTACCACCCACCCCAATTTTGTGCCCCTAGGTGCTTCACAATAGGGGATAATGGGTTGGTTCGGGTCCCATTATACCCTATGAGAAAAATATTTAATAATATTTCAAATATTCAAAAAAATTGTAGGGGTGTCTGATTGCTTCAGGGGTATGGGTGATTGTTGGCACCCATGGGTGTTCCACAATAGGGAATAATGGACTGGTTTGAGTCCCTAAATCTTTGCCGCCTCCACCGCCATGGAGTAGTCCCTAAAATGGGCTCTAGCCTGTGTTCAGTCAGATTCGTCATGACTCTTCCTCCATCGTTCCAGCCATCACCCAAATTGTTTCATCGTCCTATGCTCCGAGGAAAACCAAGGATCAGAATGGGCTCCACCAAGCCGGAGAGGACATTTAGGAGCAACTGTGTCAACAACCCAGGCTTTCTCTCCATTTCAGAGATTCACCAGGGCCTTGACAGGGTCACCAACTCTGGACACTGGAAACTCTCTGAGGGCTGTCTGGAAACCAAGTGGATCCATAAGCCTCCGGGGGCGGACCATTCTAATCAGTCCACCACTCCTGCAGAGGGCAGATGGAGCAGTCAAACTAAACCCCACCAGATGATGATCTGTCCATGACAAGTGAGTTATCTCAAACTTTCCCACCTCCAGATCATGTATTCCCTGGTCAGCAAAAACCAGATCCAGAGTGTGTCCTGCCATGTGGGTAGGGCCCGATACCAGCTGAGACAGGCCCATGGTTGCCATGGAGGCCATGAAATCCTGAGCTGCACCTATTGGGGGGGCTCAGTGTGGACATTGAAATCCCCCAAGACAATACGTTTGGGGGAGCCCAAGGTCACATCCGAGACCACCCCTGCCAGCTCAGATAGGGAGATTGAAGTGCAGTGGGGTGGTCGGTACACCAACAGAATCCCCAGCCTATCTCAGAAGCTCACCCTCAAGGACAAACACTTGAAATTCTGAGATTGCCTGACCAGGCACCTGGAAATGAGAAAGATCTCTTGACAGATGACTGCAACACCCCATTCCCAACCCTCCAGGCAGGGCTGCTGCATGATCAGGAAAACTGGAGGATAGAGCTGAGAGAGACCAACCCCACCCAGCTCATCCAACCAGGTCTCCATCATGCATACCAGGTCAGCATGCTCATCCACAATCAAATCGTGGATGAGAGATGTTTTAGCATTAACCGACCTGGCACTCAGCAACTGCACCCTAATCCTAGAGTGAGTGTTCTCAGAGCTCCCTGGGGCCACAGGGTTGGGAGAAGAGCTGGAAAAAGGAACAGGCCTCAATTGCCTGGACCGTTTCCCCCTGTAACAGCCTGCCCACTCCCACTGCAATACCTCCCTTTGCCCACTACCTGTGATATTGCTGCCCACACACCATCCCCACTTTTCTTCTCTCCCAGACACATCTCCTAAGCTCGATCAACCACAGCTCCTCTGTTTGATAAAAATCAGGTCCTGGACTCATGCCGTCAAACTCTCGTGCTGGCTTCTTGAGGGAAAAACAAAAGGAAGGTCTTCAGAGGCCCCAGGCAGCTCACCCCATGGCTGAGAGTCCTTGTTCTCTCACCCTTCAGCTCACGCCCTTGGCGCAGCCTGCTCTTTGTAGCAGGAGCAGCAGCAGCCCCACAGATGACACACCTGGAGCAAGGTGGGGCAGAGGCAAACACCAGAGTCAGTGCCCCGCCAAGCTGTTTTCTCTTCCTTCCTGTTCTCTTCCTTCCTTCATGTTATTGTTAACCACCCAGAGACAAAAGTTTGGGGTGGTGTACAAATCTGATAGATAAATAAATTCAAATCTCATTTGACTATGTGCTATCATCATGAAGCCAAATCAGAGGGAGGGTTGGAATCATTGCCCTTACTCTAATTTGGCTTCATGACAATGCAACATTTCTTGTGAGAATTGGCTGCGTGATGTTGGAGACCAAATGAGACTGATGGCAAGGCTCACTACCATTTTCCCTAGACCTGCAGTTTATTTTGTGAATGCCCAGCTGTTAGTTGTACCATTGGGTGGTATTTTTTTTCTTTGTTACTTTCAGCTGTTAGCTGTGGCCAGGAGTGCTTTTACCTGACTTTCACTGGTGCATACCTGGACAGTGTATGCCATACCTGGACAGTGTGGATCAGTGGCACATACCTTAGTTACATCCAGATTAGACAACTTCAGTGCTCTTCACATGGGGCTGGTTCTGAAGAGTCTGGAAACAGCAGCTGGTACAGAATGAAACCATGCACCAGAGTGCTGGTAGGGTGAACTAGTTGATTTATATGGCACATATTCTGCATCAAATGCACTGGCTGCCACTCTTTTTCTGGATTCAGGGCCTGAGATCAGGCTTGGAAGCCCAGCTTCTGGGAGTAATCCAGTTTGCAGGCCCTAGGGACAGAGCCTTTTTGATGGAACATGGGAAACTGCTTCCTCCCTAGAGAGATCAATCTGGCTCCCCCTTTCTCTGCTTTTGATCAGAAACAGAAAACCTTTTTATTCCATTTATTCAATGTATAAATCTATAAAATAAATTTATCTGCTAAATTATGTGTCTGTTATCAGCTACATTATGGGCTAAATTATATCAGCCACTGCAGGGTTGTTGTGCTGGGGTTGGATAGGGCCAGTTGCTTGCCCCTGCTAAATATAAGAGAACCACCACTTTACAAGGTGCCTCTTTGCCAAGTTAGCAGGGACGATCTGCTGTTTTATTAGTGTTAACAACGTTTATTTATTTTTGGATTGTTTTATTGTGTTGTATGAATTATGCATATATAGATAAATTATATGCTTGCATTACTTGTAAGCTGCCTTAGGGTAACTTCAGTCAGAAAAGGCAGGCTATACATTTGTTCAATAAGTTAATAATATATCTCAGAGATAAAGCAAAAGGCAAAAGTGCTGTTTACTGACAATGGGGAAAGTGTTCACTGCCCCCAATAAGCATAGCCGAAACTACACTGCTGCTCACAGGGCCCTCACAATATGGCCGAAATGCCTCCCAGCTTTGCAGCCCACAGACAGGTTAACAGAGTTGAGTGGGGCATTTCAGTTCACACTAGTTACAGCCACAGCTTCCTGACAGGAAGTCACATGAGCACAGTGGCTCATTTTTTATCCTTTGCAATACTATTTTGAATCACTGCCAGGAAGTAGCCACTAGAACAGGAGTTGGCTGCTCAAGGTCAATTGTTATTTCCTTTATTGGGCCAGATCTCCAGCATGACCATGATCAGCCAGTCAAGTTAGGTGGGACTTCAAATAAACAAATGGAAAACTGAGAACTTTCCTTATAACCAAGGTCTATAACCTTGTTGCCAAGCTCTTGAGTATCTATGTGTATTTTAGCATCTATCTTCAGAAACATCTATATTGAATAAGAAGATGTATTTTCCAATTCAGAAGCTTTCTACTTTACTTATAGTGGGCGCCTTCCTTAAATAAAAAGCGGCATTAAGTTATCCCTTATCCCCTGGGAGCACCCTTCCAGACTCACAGGCATAACAGCTAAAGGGGGGGATTTTTTCAGGATCATTTAAGCACAGATGTGTGATAGCAAAAAATCCACCTTGATCCAGGAAGAATCTTAGGAGGGTCAAACTGGGTGGGTCAAATGGATTAAATCTGAAGAACTGCGACTTTATTTCAGGTGGGAGGGTGGAGCAGTAACTACCACTGATTTTGTTTTAAGCAATACATGTTCCTGTTCTAAAAACAAGACCTAATTCTTCAAATGGAAGTTGTCTTATAAGCATTTGGGGTGTGTGTGAAATAACAAAAGGGCAAATCAGTGACCCAGGTGAGATGGCCCCACCCTGGTGGCTAGGTTTCTGGGCCACTCAAGACATTTGGCATGGAAATATGTTCCAATTGCTGAACCTATCCTCTGAAATACTGTGACTGACATACTGTGCAACATTCTACGTGCCTTTTAATAGAAATGCACACAGTTGCACAAAAATGCTCTTGCACAGAATGAAATAATTGTATAATATAAGATAATATACTATATCTCTCATTTAATGTCCAGGTCCAGGCCTGAAATCAGGTCCAGGCCTGATTTATATACTAAATATGCTCATTAGCTAGCATACAAAATTAGGCCTGGCTCATAGTGTCACCAAGTGACCAAGTTCTTTTATATAGTGACCATGTAGGATCTGGGCGCAAGGAAGAAAGGAGATCAAACCAATCCTAAATGATTCAATGGGCTTTATTGAGTTTAAAAGAATAACAATATCAATCTAGCTGAGCAGAAAGCAGAACATTCTATCAATATTACTAACAGTATTTCAGCAGAACATCCTAGCCAGCACCAATATTCAACCAGTGTTCCTAACTAACATATGTGTGTGTATTAAATCTTCCTAAAGCCTAAAAGAATTCTGATATAGATGGAAAAGGGGGGGGGGGTAAGGAAAGCTGAGGGCTGTCATGGTTTGGGGAGATCAGGAATTAGTAGAGGGATGAAGGGAAGGGGGGAGGAAGGGGAAAGGATGAAGGGATCCAAGGCTTGTAGAAGCAGCATATTACCAGGATCAGAGGCTGGAGAGCAGTGGATCTTTTAGCTGAAGGAGCGAGGCTTCTGGCTGGAGACAGGAGCTTTTGGATCACGCATGCAGTGTGCTCAGAGCATGGCTGAGAGTCAGAGCACCATGGCTGGGGAAGTCTTGACTTCCCACTGCGCAGTGGAAGTCACAGACAGTTCCTGTCCATGGACAGAGTTCCTGCTTGTTGCCCCGCGGCTTAGCAGCAAACTCTGGGATTGCTCATGAGCAGATCTTGCATGTGGGCACAAGATTGCTAGCTCTCTGTCCAGTAGCCTCATTCTTTATAGTTGTATTTTCCTTTGATCTCTCATAGAGTCTATTCAAATCTCCTCATCTTTTCCTGGGTCCTCAAAAAGGTGACAACTTGCTGTTACCTTCTGGATAATGTCTTTTAATTATTCAGGATATTGGCCAGTCCAGAGAGATCTGAATCTCAGCTTCTGTAAACTGTGAGCTTAGAAGGGGGGGCATTGCCCAAAGCAAATCTGCATCTCTGAGCTGCAAATGGGCATCTCCCAGATTTGCCAGCCAGATCCCCAAAAGGTGTTAAAGTGTTAGTAAAGTAAGAATTAAAGTCTATAGGTATTTTCCTTGTGTGCATTTACCTATGTTGAATCTCTATAGAGAGCAATTGAGTCAATCATTGACAAGAATTAACATGGACTTCTTGCAATAGGAGAGGGGAGATCAGCCTCTGGCCTCTTCCACTGACATTATTTGATAGTGAGTCACATTTTAGCATTTGGATTGTTCAGGCCTGGCTTTTGTGCTTCCTTGAGTACCCATTTCACAATACAATGCTGGATCGCCTCTTCCCTCACAGACCAGTTGAGATCTGGGGTGTCAATTCACCCTGAGTCCAGGCATTAATTCATTTCTTAATATAAAATGAAATCAGACACAGGCCTCAGTTCCACATACTTCTGAGTTGGTACCTCTGGGTCTAACAAATGTAGCTGGGACAGAAAAGACTAGAAGATCCAAGATTTTTTAGAAATTTCCTTTTTGTTTAGTATTAGAGAATAATACATAACAAAACATATTTTAATAAACATACACATTATAAGACTCAGTTAACCCACTTAATGAAAGTTTTCGAATAGATTTCCTTTCTTATTATTATTTATACAGGTCTCAAATCAGATGTAGGACAAAATTAGAGCAAGGGAACTTATACTCTCTCTCATATAGAATATAGAATCTAATTATTAATACTTAACAACATTTTTTGAGCTTGTGGTGCCCAAACCATAGAGCATTGGGGATGTTTCGCTCTGCGTTCGAATTACTTGTATTATTTCTATTTTATATGTCATAGTTGGGTTGGTTCTCTCCTCTTTAGACTACCTGATGGTAGAATGATCAATCATGCTGGGGCAGACTTCTTCTTTTTTAGTTTTCCCTTGAGGGGTTCAAGATTCTTTATTGATAGCTACTGATGCCTTATGCCTAGTTAAGGACTTTCTAGATTCAACTAATGCTATTGAATTTTTCTTATGTTTTGGTTTTGATGGATAAGACCTTGTATGTAAACTTGTTTGGTTTTGTTGGATTCTCAGAGATGTAACCTTTCTGTTTCTACATATAATACTAATAGAAGCATAAAATCTTGGGGGGGGGGAGAGAGAATGAAATAATTGCTCAAACACAGTTGTAAAATGGACGACCATTGGGAATAATGGCAAGCACTCTCTTGCACAACTGCACATATCTTCCATTAAAAGGCACATGGAATGTTGTGTAGTATGTCAGCCACTGTTACTAATTTACATCCATTTATGTCAATAGCAACAGCAGTAAGGAAAAAGATTTCACAATTCCTAGATAGCTTATTGTATTGTCCTTTGTACACTTTTAGTATCATTCTTCAATGGCTTTGGGGTTCATTTAAGACCAGAGTTCCCAACCTTGGGTCCCAGATTATGTCAGACAACAATTCCCATCATTCCCAGCCACAATGCCAAAGGCCATTGTCTGGCATGTGGCTACCTTGGAGCATGGGGGGGTGGCTATCATCCTGAACACTTCCAGGGGCCATCAGGGGCTCACCCCCACCACTTTCCCAGGCTCCTCCAGGACCTGCCAAAGGCTCTCACCCTGCTGCTCATTCTCTTCAGGGGCCACCGGACTCATCCATCTGCTCTCCACCCTGCCCGTGGCCACTAGCGGGGAAAGTGGCTGCACCACCTCTCTGCTTCTCCCAGCTGAGGCTTTGTTCAAATGCTAGCTGAGTGCTTCCTTCTTTGCCTCATCCAGAATAGAGAAAGAATGCACCCAAACAGTGCCTGAATGGAGTAGCCAAATTGGAACAGCAGAAGGGCAGTGTGGCATTTTGCCATCTTGCCTATAGTGGGCCATACCCCTACATATGATGTCATCATAAAGGCATGACCAACACATACTGATGTGCGCAAACAAGACAAGCAATGGGTGGGGGGAAGGGAGTCGCCAGCAAAAGCTTATCCCTCAGCCGCCTGTGAACTCCCTACTTGACCATTGTGACTGGGAATGATGGGAATTGTAGTCCAATAACATCTGGGTGCCTAAGGTTGGGAACTCCTGTTTTAGACAACTGAATTTGTTTTACAAACATTATGCAATGAAACAAATATGTATATATCCAAACCTCTTTATATTATATGATATAAAATGTCATAACTTCGGAGCAGTCAGGCTGTGTGTTACTTTTAAAAAAAATGCTATCAAACGACACCTTTTACATAAAGTGACAGTTTCCTCTTCTCAAGCTGTACTGGAAGACAACCAAAATTAGTATAAAACAGCTTTGTCACATTGAAATAAAGTATGATTTCCTCATATTCATGAAGTTGACAAGGAGACACTGAGGAGCAAAGAGCAATGCAGATAAGAGTGACAACAATAAATATGCTTTCTAGCTGCCAGAAAACTAGTTTAAAACTGAAAATACAGGAATAAAATAATGCAGCCTTGTTGAGAAAACATTCAGCCTTGTTAAAATACTGTAACAGCCTTGTTGGAATCCAACCACGCTAACCACTATACCACACTGGCTCATGGTATAATTGCATGAAAAGAAGGTAGGAAAGAGTTTTCATATGTATACATGTAATCCTACATTATTAAATTGACAATTACAAAACAATGTTCAGATTACAAATTGCAAAAGTACATCACACTAATTTTCTTGCATTCTATTCATACATTTAATTTTGAGGTGGAAAAGCTTCTGTGGATTGATTTTACCACCAATTGAGAATCATTTGATTGACACCCCCCCCCCCCGCCAACTGGTGATTCGATATTAAATCTATGTATTATTTTCATATTTGTCTCTGGTCAGGCTCTTTTGAATGCTTTCCCATGAAGGCTCTATTAGCTAATATATAAAACTCCCCATGTACAATTGAGATGACAAATAGTCACTGTATGTGGAATTAACCACTTTGAAATTTAATAAGTGAAGAGCTGAGATCAGAATTCCATGGTTTTGTGACCAGAGGAAGATTATGAGGACTGGCCTGCTAGTGAAGTAGGGTGAAGCAGCTGCCCCCAATAGTGATCCTGATAGCAGCAGTGGTAGGGAGTGCCCTGCACTCATCTTCACTGGCCGCTCACCTCACCACTCCATTAGTAACAGCCCTTACTCTAACCAGATCTTCCTTCTCCTCCCACTGGCCCCTCTGTGGATTATCAGGGTGGGGAGCAGTGCTCCCTTTTCCTTCTCCTCCCACTGGCCCCTCTGTGGATTATCAGGGTGGGGAGCAGTGCTCCCTCTTCTTTCTCCTCCCAATGGCCTCTCTGTGGATTATCAGGGTGGGGAGCAGTGTTCCCTCTAATAGGGATTCCTAGAAATTGTTGACTACAACTCCAAGAATCCCCAAGCAAAAGCCATTATAGCTGGGGATTCTGGGAGTTGTAGTCAACAACATTTGGGAATCCCTGTTAAAGGACTACTCTCCACTGGTGGTGAGCTGGTGGGAAGAGATTGGTGCATGATGTGCTCTGTGTGCTGCAGCTGAGAATGTCAGAGTGGGAGGTAGGAGGCTGGCATGTGGCACACTCCGCACTGTGAAGGTAGGGGGTAGCAGCTCATCAGATTACCCGAGTTTCCTGGGGTTTAGACCCAACCTGCACATTATGGCTGCAAACAAGTAACCCCTTTTGGTTGAAACTACTTTTAAACTTGCTCTATGCCAGATTTCCATGGTATTTTATTTTTGATGAGAAGAAAGCTGTATTGAAAGGTGTGAGAAGCTTCTCCTCAAGCTCCTGTACTTCCCACACTTTTGCAAATGTCTCCACATCTGTTTGCAGCCATTGCTGCCCTGATCTGCTGCTATCTTAGTGCCATTTTCTGTATTTTCTGAACATTTCCTACACATTTTAGCCCCAACCCCTGCTGTGAGTGGATTTGTTGATCCACTCACAGCATGCTGCTGATACATATTAAGAGTCTCTCTTTTTAAAGCCTTCTTGCTGTGCACGAAAGGACATAAATGCCTGGCTTTAGAAACAATTGCTGAATTAAAAGACTAATACATATGTAGTTTTAAAAGGCTAATACATATGGTAGACTCTTAAAAATCTTATTGCTCTTTGAGAATGTACATAAATGCCAAGACTAAATAGTACAATTTTGTTTACATGTGCAGTATATACCTTTAAGTGCACTCTGGAAAAAAATTCTAGAGATGAGAGGCACTTTCAGAGGAACATAAAAATGTTTGCATAACTTTGCTGTCTGGTCCGACTTAGCACATTTTAAAATGATATTAACATAATTTGAGTTCTCTGCTGATAAACTCAGCCAAACACTTTATTATGTAATAAATGAACAGGGTTGTGTCTGTGTGTGGAGTGGGGGCAAAGAAGGACTTGGCAAAGAGGCACCTTTCAATGTGGTGATTCTCTTTATTTAGCAGGAGGAGAGTAACTGGCACTATCCACCCCCAGCACATTACCTCCAGTGACTGTTGCTGGTGTCTATCTTGTGTTTCTTTTTAGATTGCGAGCCCTTTGGGGACAGGGGTCCATCTTATTTGTTTATTTATATCTCTGTGTAAACTGTCCTGAGTCATTTTTGGAAGGGCAGTATAGAAATCCAATCCAATCCAATCCAATCCAATCCAGTCCAATCCAATCCAATCAATCAATCAATCAATCAAAAAGCTAGAATCCTATGGGGTTTGGGGGGAAACATTAAAATTTGTTGAAAATCACCTGCTTGCCCATTTCTTTCTTGGGTCAGGTGATAGGTAGGAATCATCATGCTCTACCACCCAACCTACTGTGGTGTCCCTAAGAGCTACCCATGGGGAATAAAAGGGTGTTTCAATTTTCCCATTGTTGCCTATTAGGAATGTGCAAACAGGTTCGCCCCCGAACCTGTTCAAGGTCAAACTGGTTCAGTTCAACTGTTCAGGGTCAAACCAACCCCCCTCCATTTGGCCTGACCTCGGACCAACCCCCCCCCAACAGTTCGGGGGGGGTTAGCGAACGTTTAAAGTTCTTTTAAAAAAAACCTTTGCAGCCATCCGGGGGTTTCTGGAGGCAGCACAGGGATCCGCGGGGGTCCCCCTTCCCCGCCAGCCATCTATATGACTCCCAAAAGCCAGTTCAGATGGCTCTGCACCCGTTCGAGTGATCTTCGGGTGGTTTTCAGCCTTCTCCAGGTGGGCCACACAGAGGCCTATTACACAGTCACCCAACCCACAACATGGCTACCACCCTGCTGGGAGAAGGCCAAAACCAGCCAAAGACCACCCAAACGGGTGCAGAGCCAGTTCATGGGGGGCATATAGAAGGCCGGTGGGGGAGGGGTGACCCCCACAGATCTCCCCGCCACCTCCAGGAAACCTGAAGAGGGCAGCAAAGTTTAAAAAAATTAAACACCTTTAAACATTCGCAGACCCCCTCGAACTGAACCAAACTTGAGGGGGTTTGCCAGGGTGCCGGACTGAACTGGCCCGGTAGGGTTCGGGTGCAGTTTGCACTCGAACCAAACCAGGCCAGCTGGTTCTGTGCACATCCCTATTCCCTATAGCACTAGAAACATTTTGAGTTCATTTTGTCAAAACAGCTGGTTGGACCAATGTTTTAACGAAATGCTTCGGTCATCTGCATTTCATTTCGAGCTTGAAAGATAATGCAAAATCCACTTTGTTCACATCTCTAGGTTAAGTTAATGGATTGTTATATTCCAAGAACCTCTTCAGTTCATTAAAGTAGCTCAATTTGCACAAGGGGGAAGGGCAATTTTTATTGACCCCCCCTTCACTCTACAACCTCTTACACCCCTGAAAACCTTGTTACGGTCCAGGCCTGATTTATAGACTAAATATGCTCATTAGCTAGCATATAAAATTAGGCCTGTCTCATAGTGTCACCAAGTGACCAAGTTCTTTTATATAGTGACCATGTAGGACCTAGGTGCAAGGAAGAAAGGAGATCAAGCCAATCCTAAATGATTCAATGGGCTTTATTGAGTATAAAAGAACAACAACATCAATCTAGCTGAGCAGAAAGCAGAACATTCTATAACAGTATTTCAACCCTAGCCAGCACCAATTTTCACCCAGTGATCCTAACTAACATATGTGTGTGTATTAAATCTTCCTAGAGCCTAAAAGAATTCAGGTATAGATGGAAAAGGGGAGGGGGGATAAGGAAAGCTGAGGGCTGTCATGGTTTGGGGAGATCAGGAATTAGTAGAGGGAATGGGGGGGAAAGGAGAAGAAGGGGAAGGGATGAAGGGATCCAAGGCTTGTAGGGGCAGCATATTACCAGGATCAGAGGCTTTGAGGGCGGCAGATCTTTCAGCTGAAGGAGCGAGGCTTTTGGCTGGAGACAGGAGCTTTTGGATCAAGCATGCAGTTTGCTCAGAGCACGGCTGAGAGTCAGAGCACCATGTCTGGGGAAGTCTTGACTTCTCACTGTGCAGTGGAAGTCACAGACAGTTCCTGTCCATGGACAGAGTTCCTGCTTGTTGCCCCGCGGCTTAGCAGCAAACTCTGGGATTGCTCATGATCAGATCTTGCATGTAGGCACGACTGCTAATCTTCCATGTCCAGAGACTTCTTCTTATAGTGGTTCCATCCTTTGATGTCCATTTGAGTCTTCCGGATCACAAAAGGTGTCTATTCCTGCTATCCTCTGAATATTTTCTTTTAATTACCAAAATTAGCTCAGGATATTTGGTCAGTCCAGAGAGATCTTAATCCCATCTTGTGTTAGCTGATATCTTGAGGAGGGGACATTGCCCAAAGCAAATCTGCATCTCTAAGTTGCGAAAGGGGCCCCTTCTCTTGTCCCAGATTTTGCTAGCCTGGTCCCAAAAGGTGTTAAAATCAGGAGTTAGTGAGAGAATGAATTCTATTTGTGTGAGACAGCAATTACATTATTTCTTGTGTACCTCTATCTAGTGTGTAATTATAACAAGAGAATATTTAAAGTAACATAAAAAGGGGTACATGTGTGAGATGAGTTAATCAATACTGAGGCAGAAGCATCCTGTCAGTGAGGTCAGGGGATTACTGGACAGCCGGTTAATTTCAGCAGTGTGAGACTGGTAATTAAGCCTGACACATTGTGTTTCTTGTGAGTTCCACAAACACTGATAACCAATGCTAGATTACCCCTACCTCTACAAATCATTTACCGGGCAGTCATGAGATCTGGGCATCATGTTCACCTCATGTTCAGGCATTTAATTGAACTCTTAATATAGAATGAAATCAGACACAGGCCTGAATCCCATATGCTTCTGGGTTGGTACCTCTGAGTCTAATATGTTGTGGTGCCCATAACAACCTGCCCCCGAGGGTCTCTGAATCCTCAGAAACAGGTTTTTCCCTCCATGAATGAAAGCCATTCTTATGATAAAACTAATGAATCAAACATAGTCAATAACTGCTTTGATTGCTTTAACAAGTTGGCAATCAGGTGATGAAACACAATGATTTTACAAACGGCTGGTGAGGATTACAATACCAAAGCTTGTAGTCTTCCACTAGTGGTCTTCTACTATTATCTGGACTTGATGGTTAGCACATGTAAGGATGACTTGGTGGCTTTGGCCATTTCTCAGGTATTGAGGTGATTCTCACGACCACGGGAAAGTGGGCTCAGGGATCTAAGCCCACTTTCCCACCATCGTGTGCTGCTCCCGGCAGCAGACCTCAGTAAGTAACCCCCCTTTAAACGAGGTTCGCTGAGTGAGTGCTCTGCTAAACCCCTCTAGTTGACTGTGTGCCGCTGTGGCATGACTCCTTGCTGTGGCAACCCACAAGTAGACCCCCAACCAGGAGTCTACAACAAGCCTCCTGGCCTCGGGGGTCTCCCCGGGATGCCCTGCACATTCACCCAGCAGCCCTCAATCCCCGCCGCCCCTACTGGCTGTGTGACAGAGCCAGTAATCATGTAGGCGGCCGATCCAGCTGCCCAGGGACGGCTCCCTGCTCGTGTGTGGGGTGAGCAGGCTGAGCCCGCTCTCCCCACTCACCACCTTGAGGTGCTTCACTTTGTTCATGTAAAGTGCCTCAAAGTAAGATACAGTATTTTGAAATGGGTAGAAATAATAGCTGTTCAAATAATTTTTTTTAAAGACCTGCCTTATGCTGAGAGTAAGATCAGTGATCTATCTAGCTTAATACTGTTTATTCTGACTGCCTAGAACATTCCAAGGCCTTAGACAGAAGCATTTAAGCCCCACTCCTTGAAATCCACAAATGGGGATTGAACTTGGGACGTTTTGCATGTAAAGCATGTTCTGTACTACCGAGCTTCAGTCCCTCCTATATTCTGGGAGTGCCATAGAAATTCACAGGGGCGTAATGTATTTTATGTCCTCGTCTAAACAAGGGTTCACCCACTCTTCGCCATCCTCTGGAATGGGCATGAAAAATTGGTCCAAACAGCATAAAGACAGTTTGGCTGAATAATGCCCTCAGCTGGCATATATCCTCTCATACCTTGATAAATTCTTGGATATAATTATTTAGTCATTGCCCCATGCTTTGGGTCACCTCCCAGTAGAGTATTACCTTCTGTACCCCACAGACAGAGCCACCCAAGTGCCCAAGTTGAAGCCAGCACCGTTCCTGGCGGTGCTTTGGCGGCAAACCTACCAAGGAGGCCAGGCTCTTAAATGGGGTTAAGAAAGTGAGTGCTCCTTTAGCCTCATTTTTTCGATCATCTGCCAGCTCCTGCCCGTCGCCAGGAGGATACCCAGAATGCAACACACACTCATGCGGTGCTTCATGGGATTTCTGGAGGCCAGGGCGATGCATCCTGGCCCCTGGCCCTCCACACTGCCTGAGAAGGCAGCTGAATGTCTGGGTCTATGATCTCCACACCCACACCCAGAAAACTGATCTTCTGGAGGGGGGGTAAGCTTTTCAAGCTTTCCTCCCTGTGCACCCTCAATCCCTTCAGTATCTCTTTGACCAGCCTCTTCTTGTTCTAGCTCTAGCTTCCTAGACCATGATCCTTGCCTGCTGGAATGCTCCCCTGCCTTAATGGTTAAAGAGAAAGAGAGGCTTGCAGCTCCACTCTTGGCAGAATCAAATGAATCAGATACGGGCTTGATCAGAATTTATGTAACCAGGATAAAAAAAAATTTAAAGTGGTAAAGTGGCACGTAGCATTGCTTCATTATCCTGGAGTATGCTTGCTTTTTGTTTTTATATTTCTCCTCTCAGAAGTGTTTGAAATTGTGGCTGTGAGCAAGGCAGGAAGAATATTAATAAAAATGCATACAGTGCTGCTGTAATATTTGCAAATTGATAATGAATGTGCGTAGAGCAGGGTTTTATCAGCAAGTATCTTAATTTGTTTATTTAGGCAACTGGGCAGGCAGCAGCAAGTCTTATGCAAGCTTATTTTACTCTAAATGTAATTAAAAATGAATGATCTAATGGCTCTAAAGGCAGGCATTTTCCACTACATTCTTTGAGAGCCTGCAGAAATGTCAGTTGGTTCATTCTGAGAAGCTGCTATAGTTGTAGTCAGAATTATGTATGTGGTGATAGCTTCCTCAGGCTGACCCAATCTTCCTGTATTTATATCCCTTCTATTTCTGACTCTGATTCTGTCCCAGTGAAACACAGCAGCTGCCAGCAAAAATAATAATCATAATTGTTAGGCGCTGTGTTGCTGTATTTGTCTTTCATTATTCACAAGCAAGAACATTTCATAGACAAGCTTTTGCCAACAATATCTTAGCATAAGGCACCTGAGTAAGGCTGAAATTTCTGCAGAGAATTTTCAGCTCAGATTTGAAGAATGTGAGGCAGGGGAAGCCCCCTTGTAATGTTCCAGGGTGAGTTAAGTTACCAGCTGCTAAGGGGTAGCTGATATACTGTATTTCCTCTTCCAAAACTGCCTGGAGCAACACTGTGTGCTGACATGTCATTTGATGAGGGCTTCTGGAGAGAGAAAAATGGCATCTGCCAATGGGACTGCCAGTTTTTCCCCAGAAGCCCCTATCAGAGTGACATTATGTCACCATATACAGAGGCGTATCTAGGGAAAATAGCACCTAGGGCAAGCACGGAAATTGCGTCCCTGTCCAAACATCTGACACCCACCTTTCAGATAACTTTACCATAATATCAGCTGAAAAATACAAGTCAAGCTAGTTAATCTTTTAATATTTCAAAAACTATTTAGCAGTGGACGTAGCCAGACCAAAAAATGCTTGAAAACTACAAATTTCACTATGTGGGGGCTCATGAAATACCCAAATACTATGTGGAGGTGTACTTGGAAAACTAAACTGAAGTGCCTGTCTAATTCTCTACTATGCATTGTAGCATCACTATTACATAAGTTTTAACAATAAATGGAGAATTTGACTTTTCCCAGCTACTCTGAAAATAATTAAAGTATATGCAGAGTAAACTGTGTCACTGCTTAGAATATATTCTAGTATTTCAGAAAGACAGTTAAAATGAGAGAAAGAGAGCAAGAAACTCCCAGTGGGCCTTAATACTAAGGATTTCACACTGATTCAAAGACAAACTCACCATTAATATTATTGACATCACATTTACCTAACTTATCATAAGAAGCAAAGTAAGAGCAAATGAATACAATCCGAGCTCATAAACTTCAGCTCAGTATTCACAAGCCCTGATTCTCTGTACATAGTGCCAATCTGAATATGTGTACAGTGACTTATATTATATTAATTTTTTAATTTTTTTAACCTGTAGCCCCTTTGGGGAGCTTCCTAAAGGCCATGGGGGGGTGTCTGCAAAGGTTCCCCTCCCCCGCTGGCCTCTAGGGCCTCACAGGGACCATTTGAGCATGTGCAGTGGCCATTTTTTAAAATATTTTTTTTCCAAAAAAATGGCAGCTGGAAACAAAATGACCAGGCATGGCCTAGGGCCTCACAGAGGCCATTTGAGCATATGCTGTGGCCATTTTGTTTTTGTTGGCCTTAAAAAAAATTAATTTTAAGAAATGGCGCCCCCTTCAAGTGGCACCCAGGACATGTGCCCTGCCTGCCCCACCCTAGATATGCCCCTGACCATATACAATTGCCCCAGGGGGTTTTGAGAAGAAAATTGTGACTGGCTGCAATTGTTTGAATTTCACTACCCACACACCAAAAATGCCTGAAAAGCCTTCTACTTTTTAGGCTGCAAATGGGCCTGTAAAATTAGGGAGGAGGATTTTTCACCATCCCTAATTTAAAAAGTTTTAACCAGGACCCTGGCACCACAGAGTGAAGACACAGACAAGCCCTCTTGAGACATTATAAATCATGAGCAGTGAACTTCTGCTCATTCTGGAAATTGGAAATCCCGCCAACTGCTCACTCATGTCTGACCATTGTTGCTTCCTCAGTACCCAGACTAACTTCCTACCATTGTGACTAAAATACTACTCTAGTTAACAGTAGTCAAAGAGGAAGAACCCATTCCAAAGTCACAGCATGGAGTAAGGAAAAAACTCATCTGTTCAGTGGCCAGTCTGGGTAGATGGAAGAAAAGTCCTTCTTGGCATCTAAAGAAACATTTCTTATCTGTCCTCCTGAGGTCTAATGACCTGAGAGTGTCACATAGCTGCTTCATGGCCTAGTGCAGCATGCTGCCTCCCTCCCATACCGGTCCCCCATACCGCTTCCTGCTGGTGGCATTACATGAACACATATATACATTGGCCTGGTTCATATGTAACAAGGAACCACAGGTCCAATGGACATGTGGTTCCATGCCCCCTCCCCTTGCTCTCCCATCAATGTATGGACACTGGGGAGAGCATCTCTCTGCAGCCAGAGAGACTTCAAAGAGGTGGGGGAGCTGGCTGTGTGGGCTTCCTTTTTCTTTGAAGGACAGCCTGCACAGCCAATTGGGCTGGAATGAGAGAGGAGCTTCCTCTCTCAACTCCAGCTCCAGCTCCATCTCCATGGGACCCAAACTGCAGTGCCAGGTTTGTAAACAATGCTGGCACCACAGAAATGGAATTCAGAGTGCAGTTTGGTGATGGAAACTGTGGTCACTTTCCTCTGCAAACTCCATTTCCCTGGGCTCAGACTCAGACTCCATTTCCCTGGGCTCAGGTTTGGAAACCGGATGTGTGTCTTGGCAACCTATTCACACTTTTGATATTAAAAGGAAGAGGCAATGTTTTAAAGCTGAGCTTTCCCAACTTTATTCATTTCTTTATAATCTACTCATACATTTTCTTCACAAATCTGCTTAATCTCTAAGTGGAGTACAGGAGGTTAAGTAGAGGGAGTGCAAGCACATTCGCATGACATATTGGTAATACATTCAGTTTATTTTATTTGCTGTTTTATTGATTAAATGTGTAGACTGCTTTTTCTACAATGGGTACAGTTATCAACCCTGTATCCCAAAATATGGCTTTCGACCATATGGTGATTTCTGAAAGAAAGAGTGGAGTACACATATGGTGGAGGCTCACTTATCTCAGGCTGTGATGAGGTGGTGGTACAAGAAGAGGAGATTTGTAAGTTGTGTGTATATAATGTGCATGTGCTCAAGTGCGTAAAGCTACACCTGATCTTCTGCAAGAACTAAACTAATAAACATTTCTGGGGTGGTGATGATGGTGAGATTTGGTTAAGTTTCAAGTGAATCAGGATATGATTTTTTGAAGTTAAGAAGTACTGGCTGATTCAGACAAATGAATGTTATGGGAGAAGCACTGTTGCTATGAGAGAAGCACTGTTGTCACAAGAGTGCTTCTGAAGAGTTCCAGACTAATGCTGCACTGGTGTTTGTGTGGGGAAGGAATTTTGATAACTTCTCCTCTCCCTGGAAGCACTCTGTGCCACTCAAAAATATATCCCCGAGGATTGCATGGCCCTCAAGTACTTATTTTTGGGTGGCACAGAGCACTTGTGTTCATTAATGACAAGTGTGCCATGATCCTTATGCAACACTGCAGTTCTCAGCACATTCAGAAGAAGGCACTCCCAAATACACACTGAAAACATGAGAAGGGTTCTAGCCTAGCTTAATCCCTGCTTATGTACATAGAGGTCTTTTTCCAACAGGGAAGAGGTCTGTACCTACCAGCATTCTCAAGTGGTATAGTGCCAGGAGGGAAGGACTCCATAACTATTCTACATATGAAGATCAGCTCACATTGCCTGTGGACACTAGAAGCTCTCTGGTAGCTTGTCAAGGCAGTGATAAAGAAGGGGAACAGCATTACAAATTATTCAGTCAATTAAATAATGGTGTCATTTTCAAATTTAAAAACCTAGTTATCCATATTTTCCATACCATGTCTACAACTAGGCAGGTTTGAATCAGGTAATGAATGGGATGTTAGGCTGGTTCTGCAACAATCTAAAAGGGCTATCCAACATCCACTTACTCCATCACCTGAGAGTTCACTTGTTCTGTACTAGACAAGACAGAGCTATTTTCATAATGTGAGAAAATATGCTTGTTCTGTGTATAATGGAAAAACAGATATCTAGGAAAGACTAGATATGTGGGTGAATGACCCCAACTCATGAAATGGAGGACAACAGAAAAAAATTGAGAAATGTCAACTGAAAGAGCAAGGAAGCAAGACTGAATTCCCATATTAAATTGGTGCTGTGTTTATCCAGGTACATGTCATCCCCACTATGTTTATATGACAGCATGAAAAAAAAGGAGACAGATTTCAGGACTAAGATGAAGCGAGAGCAGACAATGGAATAACTGAAATTTCTGGAAAGGCCCAATTCTACACAGCAGCAAATCATTTCTTCCTTCTTCTTTATTTCCATCTCAGAGACTAGAGAGTTATTTAAGTGATATTTATCCTACTTTTCCAAAGTATGAAACCAGCAGAAGGTGGCTAACAATAAGAAAATGTTAGAAGCATAGCAAAAGAGAGATCAGCCTCTAGACAAAGTAAAACCTGTGTCATGCCAGTAGAAATAAGCTTAATGTAGATCATATAACATGAACATATGATGCTGTTTTATTCTGAGTCAGACCATTGGTCCATTTTGCTTGGCATTGTCTGCTCTCTCCCGAATGTCAGACAAGAGTCTTTCCCAGCCCTACCTGAAGATGCCAAGAACAGAAATTAGGATTTGTTTGCAGGCAAAACATGTTGCTGTACTTCTGAGCTACAGACCCATTCCTCTTCTTAACTCCTCCACTTTTCCCCACAGAGGGCTTTTCCTCTTGCAGCAGGTGACAAGTGGCAGGCAGAGGCTAACCAGTCAAATTTGGCATGTGGAATTCAAAGTCACTTGCTCACCTGCATTTGTAGAAATACCCACTAAATTCTTCTATAATGTTTTCATTGTGAGAGTCACAGAGGCAAAATATGCAAATAGCCATATGGTGTTGGTGTTAGGAGAATGACTGTTGTGCTGAAATTAAATATTCAGTAAACAGACTGTGGAAAAACTGAGAATTACAAAAATTGCCTAAACCAGCCAGATTGGAAGATTAGGCACCTGCCTGTATCTTCCAGTAAAATGGAGAGGAGTGGATTCATAAGGCATTTACTAATGCTGTCTGGATGGTGTGGAAGAGACTCTTAAGTTCTTTCTTGGGGCTGACTTCCAGGGAATGAGGTTAAGGAATAATTACTGTCTAGTAATATAAAGGGATGACAGTATAAAGTTTATTAAGCTTTTGTTGTGACAGAGAGACGCCATTCATATGACCTACTGGGCAGGTGGGTGCGGGGAAGGCTTCCCAAACTTTGCCTTTCCATCCGACAATCATTATTTACCTGGTGGGAGCACACTCCACACTCCCACATGATCAGACTCTGCAGCACAGAGCAGGGTGGATCATTCTGAGACCAGGACTCGTCCCAGCCTCTGGGAATCCCACAATGCACTGCATGACATGCACAATGCATTGGGAGATTCTCCTAAGAGATGGGCACTCTAGGTGCCTCTCTCTTTGTGTGGCCAGGTTGGAAGCAGCCCGGCTCGCACACAAGCTGCAAGCCTGGGCTAAGGGAGCACTCGCTCCATTAACCTCAAGTAACAGCTGGACTAAAAAGCTGGAGTAGGCAGCCCTGGCCCTCTGGGCTTGGGCCCAATCCCAGCAGTTCTCACACCCAGCCTAACTCAGGCTGGGTGTCCCTAGCCCGGGTTAGGCTGTGTGTGAGACCAGCTTCAGAGAGTTATATTCTAGAGCAGTGATTCTCAGAGTTGGGTCCTCAGGTGTTATTGGACTTCAACTCCCATAATCCCCAACCAAAGGCCACTGAGGCTGGGGATTATGGGAGCTGAAGTCCAATAACACCTGAGGACCCAAGTTTGAGAATCCCTGTTCTAGAGCCTTGCCCCATCTGTGTGAGAACTGGACTAAAAATATTGTTAGTCTCCTGTCACAAGATAAGCAAACACCTCTAGATATATAACACTTCATGTTTCACTAAAGAATATGTTTAAAATGGGACAAATATTGCAGCATCATTAACTTGAGGTTGTATGGTACCTGAAAAACATGAGGTAAGCAATGGTAACCACGTGCAATCAGTATTTGACCATGCATATAAGATTTTCTTGAGGTCTTCTTTTATTTGAATGAATTCCTTAAATTATGAATATGGTAAATATTTTATATAGTGGTTTACATAGATATTAAGTGAATGAATGAATGAATGAATGAAATGGCTCCCTGTCCCCAAAGGACTCACACTCTAAAAAAGAAACATATGATAGACACCAGCAACAGCCACTGGAGGAATGCTGTGCTGGAGATGGATAGGGCCAGTTGCCCGCCTGCCCGCCCCCCCACCCCCGCTCAATGAAGGCAACCACCACTTTTAAAAGGTGTCTCTCTGCTCAGTTTCCAGAGAAAAGGGATCTTGTCTTTTGTGTTGCTTTCTGTTGGACATGCATCTGTGCATCATTAGGTTGTACAACCAGCAATCAAATGTGTTCGCTGATTTTACTTCTACCGTCTTGGGATGATCTTGTTCTACCTTATGTTATTTCTCTTTTTATGGGAAATGATAGAAAGGTTGTTTGAAGGCCAGGAGTGAGACTGATAGAACAAATTCTTTCATGCTATGGTTATTTGTAGAATAATTTGAAAATAACAATACAGGGACATTTTATGGAGTCCCTTGTGGGGGACAATAAGTCACAACCGCAGATGTTCTCAATGGATATATAGAGATCGTTTCACCACAGATTTGATTAGACATCAGCATCATCTGATAGTTTTTGCTGCTTGCAGGATGACAACCAGCTTACCAAGTAGTCAGATGCACACTAATAGTACCGTTAATCATCATCTATAAACACCCATAGGTTGAATGAGCACCTCTGTGTTACTCCCAGTGCAGACATTTTTAAGAGGTAGAGTCACTGCCTTTTTAAGTGGGGGCAGGGAATCAAGGGGAACAATCGCTCAAGGCCCCACACATGGGGCGGGGGGCATCCAAAATATGGTTCAGTATTTGAAATGATCAGATCTATTCTTTTCATTCAAGGCAGTAAAAGTAATCTGTTAAAAAAATAACTCCAGGATCAAGAGATATCTCAGTAGTTGGGGCTATTACCTTGACAGTGGCTGACATACTACACAGTGCTATGCAAATGCTGGAATGTAATGTTTGTGCCATTGCACAAGAGCACTGACATTTTGCATGCAAGTGCAAAAACGGTGAAAATGGAGCTTCATAACATGACAGGGTGGACATTCTATATAATGGCTGCACTGTCATGTCGCGCAACTCTGCACAATTTTTGCACTCACACAACAGTATAAATGTTATCTTCTACTCTGCGCATAATGTTGTGCAGCATGTCAGCCAGAGAGAAGAAAACGGCGGGCGGGGGGAGTACTCCAGTGAACATTCTGCCTCTAGACCTCTCAGAGTCTTAAAAAGACCCTAGGCACAGTATACATATATAGGACAAATCAGGATAAAATCAGGGTCCCTGCCCTCTCACTGTGTCTAACTGCCATATGCTCCAAGGCCCCATCTACATATGGGTATGTGCAAGTGTAGACTCCAGCCACACAATCTGTAGCCTGCAAAATACTGAAAGTGTAGCTTATACATACTGAACCCTATGTGTGTCAGAGTCTTTGTCCATAAGAACCCTATTCAGACTGGACCCTGGAATGCATAAAGATAAAACATGGTGAGAGTCTAGAACCAGCACATGATCCTGAACCCCTACTATGCATACACTGCACCCACTACGAATGTCCAAGGCTTTTCTATTTATGTCCAGGGCTTTTCCATTTAAAATATACTTTCCCACACATACAGTGCAAAGCCTGAAAGACAAGCGGCAGAGGGAGGAGAGCTGGTCTTGTGGTAGCAAGCACGCATTGTCCCCTTAACTAAGCAGGATCCACCCTGGTTTGCATTTGAATGGGAGACTACATGTGAACACTGTAAGGGGGTGCGGCCTCTCTGGGAAGAGCATCTGCATGCTTGCATGTAGAAGGTTCCAAGTTCCCTCCCTGACTTCTCCAAGACAGAGCTGAAAGAGACTCCTGCCTGCAACCTTGAGAAGCCACTGCCAGTCTGTGTAGGCAATACTGAGCTAGATAGCCCAATGGTCTGACTCAGTATACAGCAGCTTCCTATGTTCCTATGTAACCTCGATATAAAAGTCTGCATCCTATGCTCCACCTAGCTCATGGTGGAAGGAAGAAAAAGAAACAGAGAGAACAAAGTAGAATAGAGTATCCTAAGAATATCAGTCAGCTGATATATCAGCTGAAAGAGACTCCTGCCTGCAACCTTGAGAAGCCACTGCCAGCAGGGCCGGATTAAGCTAGTGCGGAGCCTGTAGCATATGTTATAAAGGGGCCCTAATTTTTTTTAAAAAATGCACATAAATATTAAAACGTAAATTATTTACTTGCATAGTAAAGTAATTCAATTTTTTTCATTTGCTATATTTTGGAGTATGAGAGACTAAGCCACAAACTCACACTTACTACAACATCAGTGAACATTTATATACCGTTTTTCAATCAAAATTCTCAAAGTGGTTTACATAGAAAAATAAAGAGTGGATAGATGCTTCTCTGTCTCCAAAGGGCTCACACTCTAAAAAGAAAAATGTGGTAGGCACCAGCAACAGCCACTGGACAGATGCTGCGCTGGGCCTTCTCTTAAAATGCACATTTAGCAGAAAAGGGATATTTGATCTAATATGGACCAAATAAAACAGGTAAAGTTTTAACTTTAATTCCCAGTTGGAAGCCGGGCATGCGGGGCCCTCAAAAACGCAGGGCCCGTAGCAAATGCTACATTTGCTACTACATTAATCCGCCTCTGACTGCCAGTCTGTGTAGGCAATACTGAGCTAGAATGAACCAATGGTCTAACTCAGTATAAGGCAGCTTCCTATGTACCTATATTAAGAAACATTTCTCATCTCTCCTCCTGAGGTCTTATGACCTGAGAGTCATTAAAGTCCCCTCTCCCCTGCTAAGTGAGCAAAGAGGCGCCATTTAAAAGTGGTGATTCTCTTTATTTAGCAGGGGGAGAGCTACTGGCCCTATCTATCCCCAACACAGCATCTCCCCAGTGGCTCTTGCTGGTGTCTATCTTATGTTTCTTTTTTAGATTGGGAGCCATTTGGGGACTGGGAGCCGTTATGTTTGTGTATATTTCTCTATGTTATCTTTCTCTATTTCTCTCTAACCACTTTGAGAACGTTTGTTGAAAATAAATATTTGTAGTGGTGGCAGTGGTGGTAGTGGTAGAGGAAGGGCCTGCAACAGGACAGCTTTCTATAACTGGAGCACGCCTAGTAGGCACTTTGATGCAGACAAACCAGCCTCTTCTTGGAACAAAGAGGCATTTCCTCTTGGAAATCTATTTCCACCCCTGCATGTGTGCCATCTATCAACACAGCTTCCCTCTTCATGCCAGCTTAAAATGTGAGAGGCTATCAACACCTTCACCAGTTCAGTTTACTCTTCTGCACATTTTCTCTTTTTCTCTCTCTCTCTGATGTCTCAGCTCACTGAGTGGCCAAGTGCTCCAGGCTATAAGTCTGTATAGCTTAACTTCTAAAGTGCAAAACCAAATGTGTGTGTGGTAGGGGGGAAATACGATACCATGAAATCCCATTGCAGTAAATGCATGGCCAATTTGTAATCGGCGGTTGTTACATTGGGTCTTCTCACTGATATTATGGTAGGTTTATTCATAATTTAAATGTGAATGTATGGATCATTTTGCTTTTGGTGCTCTTAGCACTCTTCTCTCCTATTGTTGTGAATCTGATGTTCATGTCAGTGATTGCTGGTAAAGTGGAAAAATAAACATGCAAAGTGTGTAGCACTCCAGGGCCCACTTATCCTTGTCGGTGAAAGCCAAATCAGACAAGCAAAGGAAACCTCAGGAAAGAAATGAAAGGCATTAAACAAAATGCTCTGATCATGTACATGCTTGTTTCATTTTGGAGAAAAGCAATCTTTGCTTGCAAAATGAGGGAGGGACACCTTTGTAATGCTAGAATATTCAATTAGGAATCTGTCACATGCCATTGCCAGTGCCATTTGAAACTGCTCTGTTATGGCTCTCACCATTGCTACCTTTCCTGCAGGAGCGGCCCATCCCATTGAGCTGGCGGCAGGGATGGGTGAGATAAACAAGACACAGTATCCTCCAGTTCCCAGCAGCTCCATTGCTCCTCACTCTCTCATTCTGCCACTCCCATTAATGAGAGTTGCACTGCTGGCAGGCTGGTCATTCATCAGGTAGAGCTGTGCAGGCTGGTCAATGATTAGCCAGCCCATACAGGGGCATATCTAGCATAGGGCAGGCAGGGCACATGCCCCGGGTGCAACTTGAAGGGGGGGGAATCATTTTTTAAAATTAAAAATTTTTAAAAATGGCCACCGAAAACAAAATGGCCACCACACATGCTCAAATGGCCTCTGTGAGGCCCTAGGCCATGCTAGGCCTTGCAGAGGCCATTTGAGCATGAATGGTGGCCATTTTGTTTTCAGTGGCCATTTTTTTAAAAAAAATATTTTTAAAAATGGCCACTGCACATGCTCAAATGGTCCCTGCAAGGCCCTAGAGGCCAGCGGGGGGAGGGGGAACCTTTGCAAGACCCCCCAATGGCCTTTAGGAAGCCCCCCAAAGGGGCTACAGGTAACAATTTTTTTAAAAAAATTAATATAATATAAGTCGCTGTACACATATTTAGTTTGGCACTATGTACAGAGAATCAGGGATTGTGAATACTGAGATGAAGCTTATGAGCTAGGATTGTATTCACTTGCTCTTACTAATATGGCTAATATTTGCTCTTAATAATATGGCTATTAATGGTGAGTTTGTCTTTGAATCAGTGTGAAATCCTTAGTATTAAGGCCCACTGGGAGTTTCTTGCTCTCTTTCTCTCATTTTAACCATCTTTCTGAAATACTAGAATATATTCCTAGCAGTGACACAGTTTACTCTGCATATACTTTAATTATTTTCAGAGTATCTGGGAAAAGTCAAATTCTCCATTTATTGTTAAAACTTATATAATAGTGATGCTACAATGCATAGTAGAGAATTAGACAGGCACTTCAGTTTAGTTTTCCAAGTACACCTCCACATAGTATTTGGGTACTTCATGAGCCCCAGCATACTGAAATTTGTAGTTTTCAAGCATTTTTTGGTCTGGCTACGTCCGCTGCTAAATAGTTTTTGAAATATTAAAAGATTAACGAGCTTGACTTTTATTTTTCAGCTGATATTATGGTAAAGTTATCTGAAAGATGGGTGTCAGATGTTTGGACAGGGGGCGCAATTTCAGTGCTTACCCTAGGCGCTATAGATATGCCTCTGCGCCCATACATTCTACCTGATGAATGTCCAGCCTGCAAGCAGCGCAGCTTTTGTTGACTTCTGGGTGGGGTTTAATGAGAGAGAGAGGTGCAACTGAGGGGGCTGCATCTTGTTCAGCAGGATGGGCCACTCATGTCTGGTCTGCCCTTCCAGGGGTGCTTGTGGCAAGGTCGGAGTGGGCCCTGGGACAAAAAATGAAGAAGGGTCCTCTGCCCCTGCCCACACCTTTGGAGAAGCAGAGGGGGAGAGTGAAGAGCAAGCTGTCACTCAGCTGGCAGGCCCCCTCTCCCTTAGGAGCCCAGAGATATTCCTTCATTTTTTCAAGCATAGTAGTATACCGCCCAGAACTCACATTTCTTTATAATAAAACAGTTTAAAAACAAAGCTAAAACATTAAAACAATTGAAAACAGTGTCCTCACCTTGTTGAGCTGCGCCCCAGTGTTCCCTCCCTGTGTAATGCTGAAACTGGCGAGAACCTCTGACAGGTTAAATGCTGCTTCCAGGCAGAGGCCCAAAGGCAGTCAATGTTGAGAATTCTCTCTGGTAAGAGATACCCTTCTATTTCAGCAGAGTCTGCCTAGGCTTGTGTGTATGCTGAGAGCAAAAGAAACTTGGAGCCAGTTCATAGTTTCAAATAAGTATGAGGAGTCTTTATTGGAGAACTCAATTCTAGATAGGAAAGTGGAGAGACAGTATCTCTAATCTAGATAGCTAGCTGGATGCAGACAGATGCTGTCTGCATCTCTGTGCACATATGGTGCAGAGAGAGGCAAGCATGTGTGATAGGGAGAAGGAAGAAAGGAAGAGAAGTAAGGAATGGAGGCAGGAAATAAGTAAGACACTGAGAGTAGCAATCTACATATCAAAAGGATAATGTCTTGACCCCTCTAGCCCTCGGAGTCACTAGTCTGTCCCCCTCTGTCATTGAGGCATGAGACAGCACAAAGTCCTTCACTTCCAACAGTCAACAGGTGGCTGTTGGGGTGGAGTTCTTGCTCTATGTTCAAAAGCAGCAAAGGGATTGGGCTAACATGTGTCTTGAAATAGCCAGCCCAAGTTGTTATGAATTATGATTAATATTAGAGGACTAATATTAATGTCTTGATAGACCATTGCTTGTTTATGAATATGTGTAGGAATAATATACTCTCTTCCTTATCTCTCTCTGTTTTTTAAAAGCAGAAGAAAGAAGTCAAGAACTTTAGAAAATGAAATTTGGCAAATTAAGCTCAGTGGCAGACATGTTGCCTGTGGTGGCTGGTGGTGGCAGGGGATGTGGTGGCAGGGGATGTGGAGTGGAAGGCAGACTATACTTTAACTCCCGGTAAAAGCTCCTACCACTGTGCAGCCAATGAGCCACACGCCCTGTCCCTGCTGCCCAGATGGCCACCACACAAGTGCATCAGCTGGCTGAGCATTGGGGGCAGAGCATGTGTCTCACTGGCTGCATGGGATGTCAGGTGAGGGCTTCTACCAGGAGTCAAAGGTATGACTCTGCCTCCCACTCTGCCTTCCTCTCTGTCTCCCCATCCCAGCCTCCACTGCATGTTGCACAGTGAAACATGGGCAGTTCTGAACCTCCTGCACCACTGCAAGAGCCTGAAAAAATGCCAGCAGTCTTGAGCAAGAGTGTTCTTGTACAAATCCCTGAACTGGTACAATCACACTTCTGCATTGCTACTGGCATTATTTCCAATGTAAGTAGCCATGCAAAAATGCACTTGTGCAAGTTGAAGTATTTGCACATGAAGGCTCTTGCATAAGGCTACCAGCATTTTTTTAAAAGACGCCCACAGCAGTGCCCACCTTTCATTGTGCAGCTTGTCTGCCAATGATTTGGCAAAACAAAGAGAATAGCATCATTCGAAAATGTAGCTCTATATAGCCTGGGAACTTTTTCATTGCATATCTTCTTCAGATGTTTGAACATGGATATACTTTTCTCATCCTGGGTGTTTGGTACTAATGCAAATGGAATCAATTTAAATAAAAAGAATGCAGCTGCAGGGATCTCCGCAAACTAGATCAAACCAGCATGTATTTTAGGGAGACTGATACCTTTCCCCCTAAGGTAATCTAACTACATAAACACCCACAGCTCAATCCTATGCATGTTTAATTGGAAGTAAAACCCACTAATTCTGCTGGGCTTAATCCCAGGTGATGTGCATAAAACTGAAGCCTTAAAAACAATAAGCATAGCTTGTTGTTGCAGCCGTCTCAAGTAGCAAGCAGATGCTATTTATTCATGTTCAATAGCCAGCTGTGAGGTAGTTTGAGATGCTATCCCAGGATTCATTATTTGGAAAGACAATAATGAGGCAGAATCATTGAAGGCTTCTAAAACTTTCCCCGTTTGTTGACAAACAAGGATTTGGCCCTGCTGTGTTTCATTAATCTCCTGGAAATCCTTACCAGGGGACTATTGCTCTGCTTTTATTCCAGAAGAAGGTTATTGATTAAAAGTAACCATTTGTCATCTAGTAGAGTTCTCAGACAGCCAGTCAGGCAGAAGAGCATGGTAAATGGAATTGTTGTCATATTAAAAAGTGCTGTTTTTGAAAAGATATCAATGTGGTTCCCCCTTCATGTTTGCTTCCCATTAAACTGAACAAGATGTCCCAATCACCCAGAGAGATACAGAAGGAATATGGATGGAAGAATGTTAGGTTAATGAAATGTGTTAAAGGTTTGCAACTGACTGTCCTGGTCAAATTTGGCTTCCTAAGAGATGGTACAGTGGTCCCTCGACTTACGAAGATAATCCTATCCGAACGCACGTTCGTAGGTTGGAATTTTCGTAAGTCGAAAAGTGCATCCACGGAGGTCCGGAAACACTCGTAAGTCGAGGAAACCGCATCTAAAAATTCGTAGGTCAAGGAAGCCGCATCTAAACCGGCAACGACTTCCGGTATTTTTTGTCATTCGGATGTCGAAATCTTCGGATGTCGAGTGCTTCGTAAGTCGAGGGACCACTGTATTCACACCATTTGGGTTATTACATTTCTCCCTGTTCCTTTTCTTCTGAAAAGAGGTTTGTGTGTTGGCGGGGGGGGGGGGGGGGAGCCTGTGCTGTATAGTGAATGTCTTTTTCACTTTAGGTGGCTTCTTATGTGTACTCCCCAAGTGAAATACCACTATGTTTTCCATTCATACATTGTGAGGGGCATGTCCCCACGTATCAGAGCTCTCTTAACATATGTTGATACATTGGTAGTAGGGCTGTATCTTCTACTAGCGGTAGGGATGTGCAAAATGGTTCCAATAGCACCGGCTTGCACTCGAACTGGCTTGGTTTGAGTGGTTCAGCCTCAAACCGAATCAGACCCAGTTCGTTCCGAGGTCAGTCCGAACCTCTTGGCCCAGTTCGGGCCCTGTTCAAGGACAGGGAGCTGTTTAATTTTCAGTAAAAAAATAGATGACTTACTGCCAGGCGAGGGCAGCACTTTCCTTTGGGGGATGCTGCGGCAGCCATGGGGGGGTCCTCCAACATCTCCCCTCCCCCCGATATCCCATAGGGCATTTTGGCCTGTTTGGCGAGCATTTCGGCCCTTTGAGTGTGCGTGGTGGCCATTTTGGAGGCCGCTGCACATGCATCTTGGCCATTTGCAAGGTTGGATCATGATATGGCCATGCAAATGACCCATGTGCATGTGTGGCAGCCTTCAAAATGGCCACTGCACACACACAAAGGGCCAAAACTGCCCCCAAATGGGCCAAAATGACCTGTGGGAGACCAGGGGGAGGCCAGAGGCAGGGAGATGCTGGACCCCACCCCCACAGCCACAGCAGCAGCCCCTGAAGGCCACTGCTGCCCTCGCTGGGCAGTAAGTTATTTATTTTTTACTGAAAATTAAACACCCCCTGCCCTTGAACTGGGCCCAAACCAATTCTAATTCAAACGAAACCAGTCTCTGTTTAAGGGGTGCCCAAATCAAACATGCCCGGTCCAGTTCGAATCCAATTCAGACTGAACTGGGCTAAACGGTTTTGTTCACATCTCTAACTAGTGGGTCTGGCCTACTCTGAGCCTCTTCAGCCTGAAGCAAATCACAATCTGGGCAGGGTTGGGAGTGGTGGAGGCAAAATGCAGTCAAAATGGAGCAAACTGGATTGACACCTTCAGCTAACTGAGCAAAGAGGCACCTTTTAAAGGGGTGATTCTCTTATATTTAGCTAAGATGAAGTAACTGTTCCTGTCCAATCCCAGCGTCCAATCCCAGCACAGCATCCTTCCAATGCCTGTGGCTGGTGTTTCTTTTTAGATTATGAGCCCTTTTGGGTAGGGAGACATCTTATCTATCTAAGTATCTGTCTGTGTATCTATGTAATCAATTTTGAGAACCTTTGTCAAAAAGCAGTGTTTAAATATTTGCCGTAGTAGTAGTCCCTCAAAGCTTCATTTCCACCCCAGCACCTTCCTGCACTTAAAACAGCTTACCAGAACCAGCAGGGGCTCGGAGAAAAGTCTAACATGCCTCTTTGGTCCCCACTCTGAGGGAGCACGTGACTGCTTTCTGCAGCTTAAAATGACCTCCCCTTCCCCTTTATTCATGGAGTCCTGGGAATGGTGGGGGTGTTTTCTAAGGCTTCAGCCATTGGTGCAACCTTAATTGGGCCTGTCCCTGAGCAGGGATTGATCCCAGAACACTTTCCCCCATCTAAATGCTCCTAAAGGAAACTCTGTGAGTCTGTGTGTATGCGCATGCATGAGTGTACATGCATATGCTTCTGTTGCCTTATTGCAGAGGGCCTTGAATGTTGGGTAAGAAAAGTGAACTCTCCATTTGGCTATATTCCTAATTATGCTTACCTGCACTCTCAGCAATAAGTCTCATGAAAATGAATGAGACAAGTTTCCAATTTGTTTTTAGGGTACAGTAGTAACTGGGAAAGCATTGCAAATAATGGATTCCTGCAAAAGAAATATGTGTATATTTGTAAGTATAATGAAGTGAATTTTAGCTTATTGTGGTCTTGCATGGAAGCTGTTAAAAGAGGTATAATGGATAGACAGTGTGTACAGCAATGTTTTAAATTATAATGCCTGAAAAAAATACTCCGTGGAGGAATTTAGCTATTAGCCAGAACCAAAAATATTTCATGGAATACTCTTTTTGTTGATGCCTGGCAGAAAAGCTTGCTGCATTTTCCTTTTGCAGCTCAGGAGTAGCAAACAAATGACTGTAGTGCACCAAAGAGTAGGGTGATTCCCCCCCACCCCCACTTCTTTTCCACCCCTATTGAAGCTCAGTTTCTGCTGTCTAGAATTAAGTTAAGATGTTTTGCTAATGCATGGGGCTTACTCAGAATCATTGTAGATGGATTGAAATGGAGCCATAATGGGTTTTGAAGTTAATGCTTGCTGTGGGAAAATTGTTTTATCTCAGTTGGCTGACCTAGGTTATAGATACAGCCAGCACTTCAACATTTTACTTCCACGGCTGCTTCCCAAGTACAAAGATTAAACTGACTGAGGAGCCTTTCGGAAGATTCTTTCAGGCTGTCATTTTGTAAAGTCAGCTCTAAAGTTTAGTGGTTCGCTTTTGTTGCCATCACAAGCAGAAGCGTTTTCAGCTCAGAAGACCTTTTAGCCGACTGCGAGTTTAGCAGAAGGCCATTTGAATCCTGCTGATAAGCTAAATAAGGGTGCCTGCATTGTGAAAACAGAACTCCAGCTATTGCACAGATCTTGTGGCAAGAGATGCTCACATCAAGCAAATGTTTCCTCTGTATTCAATACCCTACAAGCCATTAGCCATAACAAAAGATAAATCAGTTCAGTGTTGTTCCCTACTGGAAGCAGAAATTCCCTACCAGAAGCCCAGAAATTCCCTATTTGCCTTTGAAATTCCCTGCAGGAATTAAAAAATTATATATGCAACTGACAGGAAAGTGATCAGTTATTTCTAAGTCATATATAAAGTTGTGCTGTCGAGTTGGTTTTAACTCCTGGTGACCACAGAGTTGTGATTGTCTTTGGTAGAATACAGGAGGGGTTTACTATTGCGATCTCCTGTGCAGTATGAAACGATGCCTTTCTTTTCCTATATTGCTGCTGCCTGATATAGGTATATAGTCTGGGAAACATACCAGCGGAGATTAGAACCAGCAACCTCGTTCTCCCTAGGCAAGTCACTTCCCCACTGTGCCATTAGGGATATATATCCCATAGCAAAACACACTAACAGAATTATTCCCCGCTGCACCATTAGGGAGATATAGATATAGATATAGATATAGATATAGATATAGATATAGATATAGATAGATATCTCCCATAGCAAAAAACCACCATAAGAATTATATATACTAGATTTCAAAATAATTACATGTATATATTTAAGAAGTAGTATCTGTGTGCACTTTAGGAAAACACAACAATACTGCACATTCCTGGACATAACAGTTGTAAAGTTTTTTTTTAAATTATATCAGTATTTAAATCTGATCTTACCAAGAAATTTTAGCTTACTGTACTTTTGCATGTTATGCTGATAAATACCCTCATGTGAGGTAGTTGCTTATTACATGCACATATTCCAGTACAATTCTTTCTAGCTATTCCCTTCCTAAAGAGGCTATTGATTCTTTTCGTTATATGTACTATGTAGTCTATTCATCCAAATGCAACATGAACCAGATACATACATGGAAATACAATCATAAAATGCTTACTTGTGCCTCATGAATTTCGAACTGAAAGTGAAAGTACTTAACCCAGACCAGGAAAATAAACTTTATCTAAAATTCCCTGCATCGCCTGAATTTCTCCCTGTATTTTCCCTGTATTTCACCACTTTTTAGGTAGGATTCCCTTCCCCCTGATTTTTGAAGCTTGAATTCCATGCATTTGGGGGAAATCCCTGCATGGAACATCCCTGAATCAGTTGTAATGGCAGAAAGCCTTTCTGTTGTTGGCTTTTTGGGAGTGGTTTGTGTGGTGTTTTTAGTTAATCCATTCCTTGATCCAGACCAGCTTTTGAAGGGGGCTTTAGTTACTTGTATTCCAGTCTTGGAGTAGAAGTGGGGCTAACAACCAGCCAGCAGCAAGAGTACTGAAAAGTCATCTGCACATGCCTCTCTGTACATAATATCTATTTCATTAAACTACTGATAGTCCTGATTCCACTCCACTGCCTTGTCATTTCATACCACAACTCTTTCCCTTGGTTTCTACAGTTTGCATTCTGCTTTTAAAAGGGAAAACAAACAATTGCCTTATGTGGGGAACAATGGGCTTGGTAGTTGTTCTATCTTAGGTAGAGAACCATAGGCTATCTAGTTTTGTGGCTGCTAGCTGAGAAAGACTGGGAGTCAGTGGTGTAGTTACTACTGAAGCAGGCAGATGAGACTCGTACCTTAGGGCAGTGGGTGGCACCCCCCCATCCAAATCAGCCCCCACCAATTTTTACTTATTTCGTGTTTGTGATCCCCATCTGCCCTTCCCTGCAGCTTACCTAGCCAAGCTGCAATGTTTACACAGAGTGAATGATGGTAGTAGTCTCCATTGAACAAGCTGAGCACCTGTCAAACACAATTTACATATTAATGAGGCAGCAGCCAATGGGAAGGCTTGGCTTTGTTTTGAAAAGGTGGACTGGGCTTAAAACAACCTAGAAAGATATTCTGAAGACATCATGCTGATGCCTCTACTATTATATGCAGATGCTGCTGCTATTATGGCTAGATTGCCAGTTGGCCTCAGAAGAGCCTTGAGATGTCTGGTTCTCTATTGTAGAACTAACCAGCTCTCCATTAACTATCAGAAATCAAAGGTTATGGTATTTGTGAGAAGATCCAAACTCTTACGATGGTCTATAGATAATCATCAGCTTGAGCAGGTTTATACATATAAATATCTGGGAGTGGTTTTGCATGCCAAAGGGACCAGGAAGGCTCATATAGAATACGTTACACTGATGGCTCAGAGAAGTTCTCTGTTTTTTATACTGGAGGAGGGGAGATAATACCGGCAGCTCTCAAGCTGTTTGTGGCCAAAGCTAGGAGTCAGTTACTGTATGGTGCACAGTTGGGCCCCTATCCTTCTTATAACCCCCTAGAAGCTGTGCAAAAAAATTTCTTAGGGCAATACTAAGAGCACCAAGATGTGCTCCTTCTGTGATGTTGAGATTTGATCTGGGTGTTCTGAGTATTGAGGCAAGAGCCTGGATGTTGATCCTAGCATTTTGGCTTAGGATAAGCTTCTTTCCTCAAGGATATATTTCGGCGATTTTGGCTGATAGTTTTCAATCTTCTTGGGTGCGGGCAATCCATGCTAAAATTCTTTCATTGGGATTTTCCATGGTTTATCTGGTTTTGTTGAGCCATAATCAAGCTCTACAGACTCTGAAGCAGAGAATCCTGGATACTGAAAATCAACACGAGCTTTCTGTGATCCCAGAATGTTCAAGAAGGAGGCTGGGTTTATGCACTGCTGTCAGGGGTCCCACTACTTATCTGCATACCCTAGAGAACCCGCGCTATCTGAGGGCTTTCTTTAGAGCAAGGTATGACCTGCTCCCATCGGCTGTGCTGGCGGGAAGAATAAAGAGTATACCTAGGGAAGATAGAGGGGCTATTCTCATGATCAGCCAAAATCGGGCTAGAAGTGTGATTAAGAGCAAGCGAGCCCTATAAAGGGCTAGGCAGTTAATGAAATGATGCTTGGAATGGCTTGCAGCCTTGCAGTTCTAAAGGCTCCTTAGGTCATTGCTTCTGCTCCATTCATGTCCTGTTCCTCTTCTAACATTTTAATGAGAGAGTCAGCATTGTGTAGTGGTTAGAGTGTTGGACCAGGACTAGGAAGACCTGAATTCATATCCTCATTAAGCCATGAAAGCACTGGGTGAATCTAGGCCAGTCACTCAGTACAACTTGTGTATTGCTAGTGTTGTCCTTGAATATAGTGTACTGAGGGGGTGTTTTTTTTTTTAAAATATATTGTGCAAAGGGTAAACAGCAGTCCATCTCTCCCTAATGCCGCCCCAACTCCTATAGGCATTTTTCTTTTTCTTTTTTTAATAAGAATTTTTATTAAGAAGTAAACCAAAGGAGACAGAAACAAATCACCATAAAGACAATATAAAACCAATCATTTTTCATAATGAAAACCCTCATTTTTTAAATTAATTACATCAGTAAAGAAAAGATGTTTAGAACAAGATAAAGCAAATGAAATCCAGACTCTTAAAGTTGTAAAATTTGGCCTTCTTGTAAGTTACATATAGAGAACACTATTAGTGAAATCCAGAAAATGGGAACAAAGTTTGACTATAACAGATATAATATAATAATTTATAAAGGGTTCCCAAACAGACATGAATGATTCAGTAGATATACCATGTACATAAGCCGAGACTTTCAAAATTGAAGCATAGTCCCACATTTTCAAAAACCAATCATTTAAGGAAGGCATTATGCCTATAGACCTTTCTCAGTGGCCTGGCAGTATGATGTCCATTGCTATGCCAGCAAAGAGCCAAGTTCCAAGATGACAGCAAATTGTCCCCTTGAGATTGCTGTGCATGTAACAAAGGTCTATACAGTAGATTTCTTCAAATGTTATGTGAGGGCTGCTTTCAGTGGATGTGGCAGTTCTGTGTTCACACCATTATTGTACTATAAAATGCAATACACAGATTTTCAACCAATTATCTAAGTTGACTTTGTTGGGTATGCTGCTCATGATTGTATGGACACACAAAGACTGTCTGATGCTTTGATAAAGCTTATTTTCTGATACTCAAGTGAGACTGACTGTTCTGCTGTTCCCTGGCTCACACTTAGCCCTCTTGAATTGTTTTTAATGTGCCCTTTCATTTATCCCTTGAGTAATGTGTCAACCATGCTTAATGTCATGTCTTGACTTTGACTCTGCTTTGTTTGTGGTTTGTGTAAGAGAGAGTGACCCCTCTAATATTTTCATCTGTGTGAGGAATGCATTTAGTTCTGGGCAGCAGTATAGAGGCAGTGTGTGTGCAAGTAGTAGTGTGCATGGTTGGTTCAGGCACACTGTTAAAGCCCTCTGGACCGGTTCGGAAGTCCGGCGGTCCGGAGGTTTGGATGGGCGGAGGACTGTTACTTTAAGCGGGGGGTGGTAGTACTCCCCCCTGCTGCTCTTCCCCCTCTGGTGCTGGTCCTTTTAAAAATCTTCTTGGGGCGGCAGAGAAGGGGGTGGGGAGCGAATGGCTCTATGTTTGTTGTTAAGGGAGGAGAGCTGGACTTGTGGTAGCTAGCATACATAGTCCCCTTTCCAAGCCAGGATCCTCCTTGCTTTGCATTTGGATGGCAAGATTGTTAGGAGGAGAGATAAAATAAGCAAAGCAAGCATATTTAACATTTCATGCTTTTATTACGTGGTAGTGCTGAGCAAGGATAAATTGGCTCCACCCCTTTGCTGCTCATGCTGGTTCCACCCCTGTGCCACCAACTACCCCTGTGCCACCAATGCTGGCTCCACATACCACCTGGCCTGCCTGGTGGCCACCCAGTTGCAGGAGTCACCAACTACCACTGGAACCAGGGGGAACAAATGCCTGGCCTGCAGGTCTCCAGGGAGTTATTTGCACATGGCTTCATGCTGCAAGGTAAATGTTGAATGAAGCCACTTCGAATTACACTGGCAGCACTCCCCTCTGCTCTCAGTTTTTGTTTTTGCAAGTTCACATGGCATACCTCCGTGTTTTCCTTCTTGCCAATGTGGGGCTGGGAGAGATTACTAAAGAGCTATATCTGCATTTCTAAAGAGAGTATTACTCTTATCATGCTAATGACTCTACATCAGTGCCTCTCCCTATTTGCTCTGGCGTTTTCAGAAAAAAGTAGCTTAAAACCAACATTTTTTAAACCCAGAAATACCTCAAGATAAGCTAAAATTCACAAGTCAAAGCTTGATTTGTGTGTGGAGTGAGTCCAAGGATCTTGAAGGGACTTTGGGGTAAGTTTGGCTGGTGTATGAACACACACACATTCTTCTGAAGGAGATTTGGGGTAGAAGCCTTGTCTGTAAAGCCTCCAGGTGGGACACCGGATGGCCCCTCTTCCCAGCACTTGTTGCTTGCCACTCACCCAGCACTGGCTGCATTGCTGAATCAGTGCAGTGGTCCTATCCCAGTGAAACAGGCAGCCCCTTTAAGGCAGGCTTGTTCTTGAGCTGGCGTGATGACATCATCAGACCATGGTCGCCTCAGAGTAAGCACGGCTGGCAAAGGCATGCTGGTGGTGGTGATGGTTGGCCAGCTGGCTGACAGGCAGGCAGTGGGAATGGCAACTGTAGCCATGAAGGCAGAGAGTGGCGGCGGCAGCGGGTGGGTGTGTCACAAAGGCAGGCACTGTCTCAGTCTTGCTCCAGGGCCACATTCAACCTCACTACATCCCTGCTGAGTGTTTTGCAGTGTGGTAGCTAAGGGTGTGCAGTGGCCACCCAGAACAAGTTCGCCTTAGGTAAGTCACTATCCCATTCATCTGCAAGATGAGAATAATAATCCTGACTTATTGTACAGTGTTGAAATAAAGATTACTGGACTAAAGTCACAAAAGTGCTTCCAACACCTGAAATGTGTATTATTAATTATTATTATTTCTTGTTTACACAGTCAGACAGGTGTTATTGACTGGTTTGTTTTCTCCAGACATCGAGTCCTTCCCAAGGACCTGGGATGGCTGAATTTTATTGTCAGTTGTTATAGATATCGTCGCAGAATATAGGCTGTTCCCAGTAAAGCTGCTTTTTGTAATTGGGGATTATAATCTATAGAAGGCATTAAAGGGGAAGGAATGAAGGGATGAACAAATAAAAGGTTTGTTCAGGTTATAAAGTTAGTCATGACTAAGCACCATAGATATCAAAGGGATGTTAGCTGTGACTAACTTAAGACCCATTCATTTCAATGGCACTTTGAAATTCCAACTCTCTTGGGATACCACTCATTCGCCAAATTTGGACATACTAGGAAACCGGAGGTCCCTTCACCTCTGGTTTCCCAAGCTGCTTGTCCAGATTTGTGAAACCAGAGTTAATGGTGAGAAAGGACCTGCAGTTTCCCTTCCCAAGTAGGGTTCCTACTCTGAACCCTCTGTCAGAGTGGAGTTTTGCTGCCCTTACCTCCAGTTCTGCAGT
The DNA here is from genome assembly GCF_027244095.1 of Hemicordylus capensis. Lineage (NCBI taxonomy): Eukaryota > Metazoa > Chordata > Lepidosauria > Squamata > Cordylidae > Hemicordylus > Hemicordylus capensis. The sequence continues at coordinate 66,419,058 of NC_069658.1, forward strand.
GCCAGCGTTACATCTGAATGCTGGCACTGCATTTTCGGCTCCATGGAACCAGAGTTGAGGGAGGAAGCTCCTCCGTTACTCTGGCCTGACGGGCTGTCCTTCTGTCATGAAGGAAGCGCACACAGCCAGCTCCCTTGGCTCTCTGCAGTCTCACTGACTGTAGAGAGGCATCTCTTCTGAATGTCCAAAAGCAGATAGGAGAGTGATGGGAGGGATGGCATGGTTCTGCGTTATGTCTGAAGGGAACCATTATGTTCACTGGCAGTCATCCAGTGCAGCATCAGGAAGGAGAATCAGGAGCTTGTCAAGCAGCAGAGCAAGTATGCAGAGTGGGGAGAAATTTTCATTGCTCTCCCCTCCTTTCATAAGTGGTCTTTGAAGGTCATGCAGCCTTCAATAAGCATACATATACCTACAGATGCAGCAGTCTTTTCCATTATCTATAAATATGCACTGCTGTAGTGCTAGCCTTTAAAATATATATATATAAGAAAGCAAGTTCTACTTATGAAACTTCAATTTGGTAAAAGGACATGAGTGTAATATGGCAGATTTGAATCTCCTTACCAGCAAACCACTGAAATATTCCCCAAGGAATCTCAGTTCTGGAAACTGGACTGAATGAGCCAATAACAATGAAACTTTGGCAAACTTTATGGGTTACTATTTACTTTGATCATTAGTCCAAATGCTAAAGATGTACGAAAGCAAAGGAGCATTTGGAGCATTCTGAAGGAGTATTTGGTGATTAGCAAAGATAATTATCTTGTATTGGCTAATGGGAATCCAAGTTAAATCCAAATTAAAAACAAAAGGAAGGGAGAAGGCATGCCCAGCTGAGCTTTTGTTCAGTCTGTATTGAGAATGAAAAAGCTTACAGGCGAGAGAGAGAGAGAGAGAGAGAGAGAGAGAGAGAGAGAGAGAGAGAGAACACCCCCCCCCGCAAAGGAGGGGGAAAGTCATTAAGACAGGACTAGATATTTCTCTCAGTTGCAGCCCCCTCCCCACAAATGACTAAAGGAAGAGAACAAGCATTTTGAAATTGTAATACTTATTTGTAAGATCATTTAGCTTTTAAGAATTTTTTTAATACAGCTGGCAGAGGAGCTTTTATTAAGCAGATGTTCACAATGTTTTACAGCCTGATCCATTTTTTTAAAATGAATTGAAGAGAAATATCAATGCATACTTATTCAAAATTAAGTTCCTCTGTGTTGAATGGAACTTACTCCCAGGTAAATGTACACAGGATTACAATCTTAGGAACAGTGATGTAGTTGCAAATTCAGTAGTGCAGGCGGTCTCCGTGACAGCCACCAAGGCCATGGCCACCCCAACAGCCAGAGAAGCCGAGAAGTACCAGCACTCCATCCTTGCGCATCCCCCTTCCACTACACCCCTGCTTAGGAAAATACCATAAGGCATCTCAGGGCTGGTTCACACGAAACTTTTCCAGTCCTCACAATTAAAGGGGGTGGGCACCAAAAGTATGCCTGTCCATGCTTTTCATGGATGTCCTGATGCTCTCCTGGCATGTTCCTTTATTGTGTGTGGGGGTGGAGCAGTTCATCCAGATTGCCACTCTACACTCAACAAAAACTAGCTTAAATTCATTTTTAGATATGTGTGTGGAGTGGCAATTCAGATGAATCTCTCCCATGAAATAAAGAAACACATCAGGATCTTAGTGAAAAACATCCAGATGGGTGTGCTTCAAGCACAGCCTCCTTTTAATAACATGAACCAAAAAAGTATTGTCCACACACATAGTCCAAAGTCTATGGTCAGGAACCGCTGGAGGATATGAAGCGTTATAACGAGAATACAACAGCAATCTCCCCCTTCCCTTTTAAACAAAGAAATTTACCCAAATTTTTAATAGATTGGAGCCATGGAAAACCTGTGGTGTAAAGGATATAGTTCAAAATAAATCTTTTAAACTGTTATAACAGAGCCATTCTTCACCAGAATTTCTTGACCTTGGGTCAGATTATACTGCTTACCAGGTAATTTTCCTTCCCAACGTTCACACTGTATATCAAAATTATACATGATGAATACATGATTAATACAGTTTTCATGCATTATAAGGATAAAATGCTGGAAAGTCAATTGCTTTGACTATGATATAACATGCCTGTGGCTCTATGATACATCACTTTATTATTGAGGCAGAGATTATTAATAAACAGACAGAAATAACATGAAGGAACCTTAGATGCAGAAGATTCTAGCTTAAGCAATGTGCTGTAACCTGCATAACCTTGGTAGAAAGAGTCTTTCCAATTTTTAAAAAGGTTGCTCCCTGCAACAGAGGGCAGTTGTGTCCTTTGCTAAGATCGTATTCCCTCCATCATGGGTTTTATTCTTTAGATGCACAATCTGTTAAGAAGCATTTAATTGCAATGAGTTGTCACATATTCCCTTCCACTTGTGCCATTCAGTACCCAGGTGTCAAAAAGCTATCCAGCACAGCTCCAGTGTGAGATCGGTAATCACAGTGGTACAAATATGAGGTCTAGTGTGGTGCAACTGCATTCAATAGAAATCTGAATTTTCTTTAGGTTTTAACAAGGCCCCAAACAAATTCCAATTATGTTTCCTATTATTTTGAATGAAAGAAAAATAATTACACCATCGAGGCAACCTCCTGATTTGCCGGTGTGTGCATTGTTTCAAAACTCCAAAGAACTGTGATTATCACAACAAATAATTTTTCTTCAGTCCATTGCAAATAAAAATGCCATTTGAAAAACTATTTATTCCAAAAAAACACAATCCATTACTTCTTGGCAAATTTGAAAGGTCATCTTTTAACACTGGTTGTTTCTCAGAAAACAATCTTACACTATTTGATGGTTTTCCTGCTGTGCACCTGCTAGAGAGAACATTTAGCTCTGCTCAGCCACAAGTGAAACTGCTTCACTTCTGATGGACACTTCTTGGCAAGTATTTTTCAACTGGTTTGACCTTATTCCTTTAGAAACCAGGCATTCTCCAGGGCAGGCAACGGCTAGTAAATCAACTGTAGTGTTAATCAATAAAAGTAATCAACCCCTGAGACCATGCCTGTCTATTACAATACGTTAGCAAGCAGCGATTGTGTTAGTCACTAAAATACCACTGAAAGAGCATACAAAAAGATACTTTGCTTTTCTACCCCATTTTCACTCACCAAGAAATTATTTTTAAACTTGGAATCCTATCTCTAACATCAATCAGGCCTTATGGCACCCTAGTTCATAATGTAATCAAGGAGCATGCAAAAATAGCATGTTGGAGGAGATGTGCAAGCCCCTCATCCAGTACTCAGATTATGAAGGAAGAGGCCCTCTTACCTTCCCAATTTTATACTAACTATGTCACCCACACCTTTCAGCAGACAGTAGCTTAAGGGAACCATCACCAAAAAACTGAAGGGGCTAGGCACTCCCGCTCCACTCTCTAATTCAGGCTGCACAACTTTGGCCTACTGCAGATATTGAACTACAACTCCAATCATCTCTCACTATTGGCCATTGTGGCTGGGGATTATAGAAGTTGTAATCCAAAAACAGCTGGAGGACTGGAAGCCCTGCCTAATTTGATCACTCCACCATGTAGTGTCTGGGGTGAACCATATTGCCAGCCATGAACAGCAATAATGCAAACTAGTTGGGCCGGGTGCAGAGCATCTGCGCCTCCACTGGCCCAGCCAGCCGGCCCGCCACCTTCTCCTGCCTGCCCACCTGTTCTCGGCGGCCAGGATGCCCCGCCGCCACCTGCTGCTCCTGGTGGCCAGGCCAGTCGCTGCCATCTGCTCATGCCAGCCGGCCACCCAGTGGTGGGAGCTGCCCACTTCTTCCTCCCCGCCTGTTCGCAGTTTCTGGCTAGCAGGCCAGCCAGAAAACTGGCACACCACCTCCTCCTGCCTGCCCGCCAGCCAATTCCCGGCCTGGCCCGCCACTGCTTGCTCCCGTTGGCCGGCTGCCCACTGGGGTTGCCATCCCTATTTTCTCCCGTCCCTGTCGCTAATGGGCAGCTGCTTGCAAATTCTCACGAGAGCTGCTACGCATGGGATTAGCGACGGGTATGTCTAGGAGAAATAAATATATAGAAGCTTGGTTCATGTACTTCTTTTCCTCAAAATGGGGTATTCACATGGAGAGTTTGTTTTTAACTGCTAACAGATGTTGGAGATCAAATGATCTTAAAAAATGATACAATTAACACATGAAAGCTGGATCAAGAGTGCAGCAACAATCCACCATGATGTCCGCATATTGATTAGTTCTTGTACATGGAGTCTCCCTGCACAGAAACTGTATATGCACAAACTCTGTATGCTGGATCTGCACCTTGCAAAACAAACAAACAAACAAAAAGCCTCCAGACTTCAGTGGCGTGGGAAAAAGTAAATCCTCTTTAGAAGCACCCATCGCCCAGACCAAATATATAAAAAATGTTTGGACCAGGAAGACAGAGATGCTTGCAGAAGAGGGCCTGATGAAGTCGTCCTCCTCCCTCTCTGACAATAACAACATCTTGGTCTCAGTGATGGGTAAAAAAGAAGCCGGTTCCCATGAGCCCGCCCCTTTTGCTCTACTTCTGCCATACAAAATATATAAATTTACATACATCCTTGTGACTTTGAAATCTGAATGTTTTGAGAAATGTTTGCAGATAATAGACTCAACTGCAGTGAAAAGAAGTAAAAGGGATAATAAAGGATGCAAGAAGATCCATACACATCATGACACAAAGACATTTGTGAAAAGATTAAGAAAACCATATGAAATCCAGCTACACTATGTGCAACACTAATAGATAGGTTGGTCTGAGTATAAGGAAAATGCATGTATGATATAACTAGTAGATTTGCTCTCTTACCTGTAACTGATTTATGATGTTTTTATAGTAGGATATTTGATATTTGTTTTCCTTCACTACAATCCCTTTGCATAAAGTTCTACAGCCATGCAGTGAAATATTGTTGCAAGCCTTTCGCTTGTAAAATCTCTGCCTCCATATTTTTTTTCACAAATCTACTGAGCATTGTTTTACAATACACAATGCTTTAATTCTGAATTTTTATATGAGCTGTTAATTTAAAAATACTTTTCTAAACATAAACTGTATAAAACATACAAATCATGGAAAGACAGGGAGTGAGGGAGCTTTCCCACGTACGGATATACAGTGTTGATACAGCAAGTATGATAGATGGTGGTCAAACTGCAATGGACAGGAGCTGTGATGGAGCTGAAAATTCAGAAATGCAGGCACTCTCCAGGACAGCCCCCAGAGCCATGCCCACCCCAACAGCCAGAGAAGCCAAGAAGTACCGGCGTTCCGTCCCTTCGTGTCCCCCCTCCACTACACCCCTGCACAGGAGAGATACTTGGAACACATTTTTTTTTCCCAAATGAAATGGTCAAACATACAGCAAACAACATAATTTGGGTAATCAGCTTATGCCAATGGTTGCACTGTGAATATGTTTTGTTTGTATAGTTAGGTAGTTCATATATATGATTTTATTTTATCTCTAAATATCTTACATGGGTTTTCCCCATCTTGCTATAGAAAATAGGACACACAAAGCCTGATTTGTCAGATATTATGCCAGGTTTCTCTGTGGTATTAATGATCTGCTCAAGTATTTATTCTGAGCAGTAAGACAGAAATTCACTCTTCTGCTTGGAGTTCTGCCCCTATGCCCTTTCCCACTCTCTGGCTGACAGTTCTGTCATCAGATCTTTTCAATTACAATACTGCTTTGCACCTCCCCAGACTGATCTCCCATTTTATTTGATCCAGTGCACCATCTAGAATTCTGCTTACTCTCTTTATCCTTGTTGCTGTTTTGATTTGTAAACTGACCTACCATTGACTACAGATTCAGAATTTAATGACTGAATACCTTATTTATGTATTCCAGACGACACTTCTTAATGGTCAGGCTCCTGCCCTAAATTTCACTTGTTTGTTTATCATATTTGTATACCGCCTGATATGTATAGCTTTAGGCGGTGTACATAATCCATATTATGAAATACTAGCTGACCCCGCACAGAGCATCTGTGCAGTTGTGCACTGAGCCTGTGGCATCCCCCCGCAGCTCGCTTGCTCTCCCCCCCACAGCTCGGTCGCTCGCTCCCCCCACAGCTCCCCCCCTCACAGCGCTCTCACTTGCTCTCCCCCACAGCGCTCTCGCTCGCTTTCCCCCCGCAGCGCTCTCGCTCGCTCTCCCCCCCGCAGCGTTCTCCCCCCCGCAGCTCTCCCCTTTAGATGGGCCAGGGCCAGGCCATCCTGCCACCACCTCCCAGCTGGTAGGGCTTCGCCCACCATCCACCCACCTCTTCTGGCTGGAGGGGCTTTGCCTGCCAGTCCTCCACCTTTGCATCCTGACCACCACCATTATTTCTCTCTGCTTCAATGATAGAACTCTTGCATGCTCTAGAGCATCTGTGCATTAGTACTTGATTGCTCCCCTCACCTCAGAGATCTCCCCACCCTCACCTGAGCTGCACTCCTGTGCCTCCTCCATCCCATTGCTTCCATCCCCCCTCACCATTCTTGGTCATGGCTGCAGCATTGCTGCTGCCTATTGGCCAAGCTGCAGCCCTCTATCCCCAGAGACCTCCCCACGCTCACCTGAACCCCACTCCTGCTCCTCCCTCCAGGAGAAACAGCAGTGGTTGACCAGGCTGTTCCTCGCTGCTGCCACCACCATGGCCGCTTGTTCTCCTCAGGCTGCTGACAGGCCCGGGCCTGTCCCTTGCCTGCCTGCCTCCCTCTGACAATGGCCTCAGTAGCCCCAAACAGCAGCAGTGGTTGACTGGGCCCTTCCTTGCTGCTAGTCCTAGTGCTGCCATGGCCACTTATTCCCCTCAGGCTGCTGACAGGCTCAGGCCCGTCTCCTGCCCTTCCTTCTGTCATTTCCCCCCCTCCCTTCTTTTTCTCTTTCTCTCTCCTCCACTCGCTCTTCCCCACTCTTTCTTCTCCCTCCCTTCATGTTTTTTCTCTCCCTCCCTGAGTCAACAGATTTTGTTCATTGTGTTTTCCCATCTAATTCACATAACGGCAGCCTCCTTCTCCTGAAGGGGCGCCTTCCTCCCTCACAACCCATCTTTCTGCAGACCCCTGCCTGCTATCCTTTTTTATATATAGATTCCTCTCCTCTACAATCAAGAACATCTTCCAACCAGTAACAGTTGCATTCCAACTGACCTTAAACATCACAGGCTCCTCCTCCTTATCTGCATATAGAATCTCCACTTCCCAATCACCATGGTCCTTCTGCTCTCACAGGCTCCTCCCTATCTGCATATGGAATCCCCACTGCCCAATCAGGTGCTTCTGCTTGCAAACTCTGTCAGCCAATCGCCTCCTTTCTACCACGTCACCACATCTTGGAGAATTAATAATTTCGATTAAAATTTGCAGTTCATGGAGGGTATGCATATTCCCAACAGTCATGTATCTATATTGTTTGCAAACACTTTTGCTGCATCAGAAAAGGCTTGTTACTTCCTAACTGCACTGTGCCCCAGGCTGCATAAGCTCTTACAATATTCATATCTATGTTTATGCTTTTCCAGGACCTTTCTTGTATTCAATAAATTAGCTGTGCACTCCAGACACACAAGTTCCCAGTTATCATGAGATCATATTAATTCCCTTACTCATGTCTCTCTCTTCTGTCTCCATGCTCTAAGAATAATGTAGGAGGCAATCCATAAAAGGTAATTGGCAGCAGCAGCAGAAAAAGATCAAGACTAAGACTGAAATTGAGATTAAATTTAACTGGGTCTAAAGGTAAAGTGTGCCGTCAAGTCAGTGTCAGCTCCTGGTAACCACAGAGCCATGTGGTTTTCTTTGGTAAAATACAGGAGGGGTTTACCATTGCCATCTCTCACACAGTGTGAGATGATGCTTTTCACCATCTTCTACACTAGTATAAATAATGCCTTCTAGAAGTCATTATTTATACTAGAAGTCTAGATGTTGAGGAAGAACCTAACCAGTTGTGGTTCAGAGATGAGTAGCAGGACATGGGGTTCATACCTTGAGTCAGTTTTAGGGGTTTAGATGATCTTCAAAGTCACAAAGATTAAGTGGATGTTGATATCCAGAGAAACAATGCATTGGCACAACAATACAGGAGATCAGGTGGAGCTGAAGGAAAGTCAGGAAGACCAAAACAAATGTGTCCAGTCTTGACTTACTGGCTATAGATCGATGACTAAGACTGATACAGATATCTTAGACAAACAAAAGGTGGATTAGAGAGTCATTCAGAACATGGGAGATTCTGAAAAAGAGAAAGTAGAAGCTTCTAAGATTTTATATGCTTTTCATGGTTGCCAGCCCATTGAAAATTCTGGTCTCTAGTTCTTGATTACATCAGATGATTACGCCTTAAGTGCACATTGTGGTTCTCTCATCTTTACTGAAGATATATATTTTTTATGGGATCGACTTTTTGAGGTGATATAAATTACTTAGTCTGACCAGATAGATACTGTAGATAGATAGATAAGTTCCCTTCGCAATCAATGTAACAATTGGAAAACATCAACCAAGGTTGGTGAAATATGCTCCCAACAGGCTGCCCCATGTGGCAGATGAGTTGCTGCATTTTGCACTAGATGCAATGTCTGAACACTATTCAAGCTCCACGAAAAGCACATTACAGTCATCTAACCCAGAGATGACTAGAGCATGGATAACTGTGGCTAGGTCAAACTTCTCCAGGAGGGGGATGGTTTCCTCTGAACATGGGTAATTGTTACATATTCCAAAAGCAAACCTTTTAGTCTATAAATAGAATGAGAGTGCCTCAAATTTTAATGGGGGGTGGGGGGCGGGATCCCTCTGTATTAGTAACCCCTGTTAACTGAACAAAGAGGGACCTTTTTAAACTGGTGGTTCTCTTTATTAGCAGGGGGAGAGCAACTGGCCCTCTACATCCCCAGCACAGCATCCCTCCAGTGGCTGTTTCTGGTGTCTATCTTATGTTTCTTTTTTAGACTGTGAGCCCTTTGGGGTAAGGGAGCTGGATTATTTGTTTATTTATATCTATGTAAACCACTTTGGGAACTTTTTTTTTGATAAGCAGTATATAAACATACATCAGAGTCATATTCACGTTTTTGGGAAACAGTGTATTAGAAAATCAGAAAATGCAGAATTCATGTGGCTTATTTATTTATTTGCATGTTTATTTATTTTGTACATTGATATCCCTCTCTTCCTCTGAGGAGCTCAGAGCGGTGTACATGGTTATTTTTATCCTCACAACTACCCTGTGAGGTAGGTTAGGCTGAGAGATACATGACTGGCCCAGAGTCACCCAGTGAGTTTCATTGTTGAATGGGGATTCAAACTTGGGTCTTCCCGGTCCTAGTCCAACACTCTAACCACTATGCTATAGTTAAATGCAGGACACATTTTTGTTTTAGATGTTTATATGTTTATATTTATATAAATATATTATCCAAATATATTATATATTTAATAAAATATTTATTTCTTAATTTTAAAAATTAAGAGGGATAAAATCAGTTTCTGTATATTCGATTAATTTGACCAACAAGCCTCAGGAATTTCTCAAGAGAAATGTAAGAATCAGCCTAAAGCTCTAGAACAGGGTTCTGAAAATGGGCTTAACACCTTCATATGTAAGGGCATATATTCAATTTAAAGCTATAGCTTATCTCCTCCATATTATAATCCAAAGCACTTCCCCACAAACATTAGCCCAGGAATTGCAGCTGGAGAAAGTCTTTAAATAATTCAGGTCCAAGTCTGAGTTTGTGAACCAGGACTTACTCATGTAATTTTCATGGGTTTTTTTTTTTAATTTGTTTGATCAGAAGAAATGGGAATCAGTGGATAGCTTTAGGAAAACCCATGGAGAATTTAGCAGTCCATCTGTTCTGTAGAAATCTGGTTATGCAGCATACAGTGAGGTAAGCTTTTCCCTCTGCCTGAGCAAATTACTCCATGACTCTGCCTTAACAAATTGCAGTGTGGGATTTTAATATTGCAACACCTCAGTGCACGGTTAAATCTCCTAGAATTTCTATCAGCACAGGAGAAAGCTTTTGACCTATTTCAATCAATGATGTTTGTGTGAACGCCAGCTCCTTGAGACCCCAACTTCTTGGTTAAACATCTTCTGTCACAGACCTCATGCATGATCATCATTATGTGTGTTGATTTTCATTCACTTCCAGTGGGGTAGCCATGTTAGTCTGTTTTGGATAAAACAGTGGGCCTTGCAACACCATAAAGTTTCATACATTTATTGCCGCCCCGAAGGTTTTTACTGGGAAGGAGCGCCGGTGGGGGGAACGCGGTGGGAGGGGTGAGTATACCCTCCCCCGCCCTTAAAGTGCCCCACTGGCGTCAAACCGCACATCTGCGGTTCCGTGCACATCCCTAGCTGCTGCTGAGAGCTCCTCGGTGCAGTCCCTCACTCACTGGTGAGTGGTTTGGGTTCAAAGTTGTTGAGCCAGTCCCTCAGTCAGCATGCCTGCCCAAGTGTGGTTGCTTCTAGCAGCAGCAGCCACTCAGCATTTGGGAGAGCTCTCACCACCATCCCATGCTGCCACCACCGCTCAACAGCAGCTTTCAAAGTTAATTTTTTTAAAAAAGTTTAAAAAGAGGGACAACGTGCATCCTGAACTGGACAGGCATTTCCCCTTGAAATAATGCATAATGCAGGACTGTTGGCAATGCTAATTGTCTACCCAGACTGGCAACGGCTTCTCCAAGGTTGCAGGCAGGAATCTCTCTCAGCTTTTTCTTGGAGATGCCAGGGAGGGAACTTGGAACCTTCTGCTCTTCCCAGAGCGGCTCCATCCCCTAAGGGGAATATCTTAAAGTGCTCACACATCAAGTCTCCTGGTTTAGCTTGATCTATCTATCTATCTATCTATCTATCTATCTATCTATCTATCTATCTATCTATCTAACATATTTCTATCTATCTATCTAACATATTTCTATACCATCCAAAACTTGTGTCTCTGTAATGTGACATAAAACTTTTATCGCAATTCAAAATGTAACAAATAGAATCAAATACCTTGATAAGACCTCATTCTGCAGTTTCACACAGGGGTCTTCACTTCAGGCCCCTGTTGCAGTGCTTGGATAAAACACAAGGCTGTCCAGGCACCATCAATGCCTCCCATGTCATTTGGCCAGTGTGAAGTGGGTGATTCAACCCATGGGAGAAATCTGGAAGGAACTTCAGTCCCCAGGCATCCCCATGCTTTCCCTCAGCCTCCGTGTTCTCATTTCCAGCTTCTACTGCCTGATTCCCCACAGACCCTCCCAGCATTCTGTCCACCCACCCAGTCTCCCTTGTGCCATTGCTGGGTCAGGAATTAAAGAACCCCACCCCCACCACAAACTATTGTACTACCCTGAGTAATTGCCCTACAATCCATTGCCTCTTTGTGGTATATGTGTGGAGGTGGGGCGGGGGGCCCTATTGGGCCTTTGGATATTTCCAATAGCACAGACTTAGTAACTAGTGTATTCCCCAGTCACATTGACAAGTGAGTGCGGGTATGGGGATTTTAAGTTAAATTACTGGTGTTCAACTGGAGGCACCATTGTTGTGAAAGGGGAATTCCATAGAGTATAGCCCCTCAGGGTTTTGTGGCCTGGGGGTGTGTCTGGGAATGGAACTTATTGGAGGATTTTTTCGGCTCACCTAATCAGAGTTTTGGGACTCAGGGAGTGATGACTCAGGCAGTCCTCCCTTGACACAGTCAACTGTGTGGCTTTGAAGAAGTCTGAGCCGTCAAAGAACTGCTTGAATTTGTTTTGCCCTGCAGTGGACAAGGCAGTCATTACATCTGAGGCTGCCTCCCCTGGGAGGTGGCAGTAACCTGCAGTCTAGTTATGTTATGCCATTGCAGATTCTGTAGACAGTTAATAAAGTGCGACCTGCGTTCAAACCACTACATGTGTCTTACTGGGTTTTGTGTGCTAATGATGTTTGAAATAGGTTTAAAGGTAGAGTGTGTCGTTGAGTCAGTGTCAACTCCTGGCGACCACAGAGCCCTGAGGTTGTCTTTGAGGGGGTTTACCATTGCCCATAGTCTGGGAATTTACCATTTCCCATAGTCTGGGAAACATACCAGCAGGAATTTGAACCGGCAACCTCTGGCTTGCTAGTTCCCCGCTGTGCCTTTAGGTGGCTTTTGAAATATGTTTATCTCATTACAGATCTCTTAAATCAGAGGCAAGTTGCAGCCTTTTGCTAATTCTATAACTGTATCCTGTCTTCTTCATTCCAGGTTGTGTGGGCTACTGAACTATGTCAAGAAACTCATATTCTGTGTTGCACTTCAAACCCTTTCCTCCACCCCAACAATTTCAAAGTTTTAAAGATACAAACTCTGAAGCAGAGTCACAAAGATCTCACAAACACTAAATAGCCAGTGACACTGTACAGGGTACTTGGAACAAACTCTGTAAGCCAGAGACCTATATTCCTGGAATGGCCACAATAAATGGAGCATGATAACGTATCCATCTGAAGTTTAAACAAGTCTTGATTTGCATAATACATTGCAGAAGCTGTTCAGAAGCCAGAGCCTTCATCCATGTGGAAATATTATTCCCATAATGTTCTCAAAGTAAATGTCTGGGTGGGTTGCAATCATTTGCCTTGTAATTGCCAGTCATGTTTGATAAGTTAGGACTGCCGGGGGACAACTACAAGGCTTTCCAGCAATTTGGAGGAGAAATGTATTTCATTCTTACAATGTAGCATGGATTTTTTTTTCCAGTGATAGTCCATTTTGTGCCCTTCCCACCTGCCCGCAAATCATAGGACACTTTCCTGACATTTACACCTATTAGTAAAACTCAAAGATCCCCTACTAGATAATGAATAATCAATTTTGATACTAGAAGTTTTATGTAAGTCACCAGTGCATAGAATAATCATGATGTGGAATTTTATTCATTCGAGCTGAAAGAATGGTAATGGTAAGAGAGAGAAAGAGAATGATCTAAATGCTAAACCTCATAGCTGTAATTGGAATAGGTTCAACTGTTTTTTCTAAGAAATTTTCACTGGAAATCAGTCCTCATCCCTCTCTGAGGAAAATGGGGTGCAGAGATGGTGTGGGTTATTTTACGTGTTTGTCTGTAGGCCTATCATGTGTGCTTACCTGGGGGTTATTTTTATTGTGATGATGGTTAGACTGCTTTCCCACCTCATAATGAAGTCTTCAGAGTGGCTTATAATAAAATAGTAACAACAACAACAAAAATTAAAATAATAAAAAGACTAGGATTCCCTCCTAACCAGCAGGGGTTTACACCATGGAAATCCTAACCATGCTGTAGTGCATTCACAAGAAAGCTTTGTCGCATAACAAGAAGTGAATGAATGAATGATTGTAATAATCATATAAATATCCATCATAGGATAGGCATAAACAGACAAAAGTCTGTTTCCATGAGTCATATCTGAGTTAGTTTGTATATAGTAAAGAGCTTTTCTAAGTGTATATCCGCTTTGAGCAGACAAGTGCATTTTAGTGTGATGAAAGTGTTTGTTTTGGTTTTCAGTATTTATTTGTTTGTTCGTTTGTTTACATTTATGTAGCACCCCATTCAAATGGCTCTGGGCAGTGCACAGCAGCAAAAATAAAACTGGTGAATCAGTCCTTTAAAACAATCATTACAAAACAATTTAAAAACAGTATAAAACCATTAACAAGTAATACAGTTTTAAATAGAGTTGTGCATTTTGTTTTTGTTTTGTTTTTGGCCCAAATCTGAAACACCTCCATTTTGTTCTTTGTTTGAAATCAGCCAATCTGAAAACCCCCAATTTTGTTCTTTGTTCAAAATGGCAAAATCCTAATCCGAAACATTTTTGGATTTAAAAAAACTGTTCTGGGGCAAAACTAGTGGGTGGGGATAATAGTGCCCAATGGGTGGAAGCTACCACCCAAATTTCAGAGGAACTGGACAAAGGGCTGGTTTTTGGAGAATTTTTGAAGTTTAAGATTTTTCCCATAGGGAAGAATGGAGGTTTCAGCAAAAGTATAGCTTCACGTGAGGGAAAGGGGTGGCCCAGACCAGATTTGGATGGGTGGTAGTGCCCAGTGGGGGCAAGGAAGCTGCCAGAATTATTTCAAAGGAATTGGGCAGAGGGCTGATTTTTAAAGATTTAATGGAGTCTACGCGTCTTTAAGGTTATTACCCATAGGGAATTATGGAGGTTTCAGCAGCTCCATAACTGAACTTGGGGGGCACTGGGGTGGCCTAGAGTGAGTGATGGTGTAGAGCACATAGGGTGCCAACCACCCCCATGGGTTGCTAACCCATGGGGTACTGGATTCTGTTGTTTCTGAGATGTTTTGAGTGTAGATTCTCTGGTAGCATATGAGAGAGGATTCATGGTTTGTCGTTGAAAATCTCATATGCTACCGGGGTAGCCTTGAAAAAGCCTTGAAAATCTGGGGGGGGAAGGGCCAGGTAGCCACTGGCCACAGGGGCTGGAGCAGGTGGCACTGGTGGCTGGCACAGACAGACACATCAGGCACAGGCAGGCAGCTATTCTCTCAAGGGGGTGAAAAAAATCTTCTGGAGCAAAAAGCAATGCAATAGATAAATCCATTCCTAGGCTGGCATGCAGTAGCTATGGCAGGCTGGGCTCAGGCTGGCAACAAGGAAGGCATAGGCAATGGCATGGCATCTCTCAAGGAGGTGAAAAAAATTCTTCTGGAACAAACAAGCAATGCAGCAGATAAATCCATTCCCAGGCTGGCATGCAGTAGCCATAGCAGGCTGGCAGGCTGGGCTCAGGCTGGCAACAAGGCAGGCAGGCATAGGCAATGGCATGGCATCATCACGGCAACTTGAGGCATACCATGCAATGCAAACTAGTTCGTTCGCTCTCTTTCTCTCTCTCTCTCTCTCTGATGAGGCAGAATGGCAAATGAGTAACTAACTTGTTGAGTGAATTGAAAACCCCTCCTTGAACTCCCCCACCCTTGCCAATTCTTCGACCCTTCCCCTGGCCAATATGGGGTCAGTAAAGAGTGGCAAGAGGCAAAAGAGCCAATGAGGAACAAGGAGGGAATCAGCAGGTTAGCCCATGCTTTAGGTCACCGATCGGAAGGCTGGAAGGCTGGGAAATTCAAAGAGATGTCAAACACAAAATGGATACTGACTCAGAGATCGCCACAAAATGGAGGTCCAAAACAACAAACCATTTTATAGCCAAAACAGGGACACAATACTTTCAGATTTGGAAAATGGGCATTTTGTTTTGTCTACAAAACACCCGAAACAGCCTGTTTTGAGTACAAAACATTTTGTACCTGAAATGTTTTGCACATCCCTCGTTTTAAAACCCTGGAAGGCCAGGCCAAACAGAGGGCTCTCCTGAAGGCTAACAATGAACTCAAGCTATGGATTTCTGCTGGGAATGCATTCAACAGCCCAAGAGCAGCTAGAGAGAAGCCCAGCCTCTGAGTCACCACCAGACTGGAGGTAACTGGAGACGGACCTCCTCAGATGACCTTAACATGCAGTGAGGATTATGCATGCAGAAAAAGGTGCTCTCTAAGGTAACCCAGACCTAAGCTGTTCAGGGCTTTAAAGTTAATAACCAGCACTTTGTATCTTGCCTGGAAACATAGCAGCAGCGAATGCAACTCTTTTAAAACAGGCATAATATATTCTCTCCAGGTTACCCCAGAGACCAGCCTGGCTGCCGCATTCTGAACTAACTGAAGTTTCCGAACTACATACGAAGGCTGTCCCAAGTAGAGCGCATTGCAATAGTCAAGCCTATCTCTTTCAGAGACAGGAATGTGTGTCCAGACTACTTTCACTACATTTTAGAATGCAAGTATAGTTGTTATCAGCCATTACTAAGGGCCAAATGAATGTTAATGCTAGGGGATATCTACCTATCAATACATGCTCATAAGAATGTGTGTAAAGAGCTCTCATGCACACAGCTGTAAGTACAGGACTCTGTAACATCTGTGAGTCAGGGGTCAAGCCTGCTACTATGATACTGCTATTAGCTATGCATGGCCTTTAGCTAATAAAAGTTGGAAAGGAGAATTTGGCTGACATCCAGACTAATGCTGTGCCAACGTGCTAGTGTTTTCCATCATGCAGGGGGGGCACTTTTTAGCAATCTTCCCTTCCCCTCTGTAGTCACTTGTGCCTCATGAAATTATGTCTCTGATGGTCCTGCAGCTCTTAGAGACATAATTTCAGGAGGCACAGGTGACTTGAGGGTCATGAAATTATGAAATTATGTCTCTGATGGCCCTGCAGCTCTCAGGGACATAATTTCAGGAGGCACAGGTGACTTCAGAGGGAAAGAAAGAGTGTCAAAAATTGTCCCTCCCCTGTTGTGAAAACTCTGGCACATTGGTGCAACATTAGCCTGGAGGTCAACCTTTGCCTTCACCTTTAGGCACTTTACTACCATTTAGATGTCACTACCATGTTCTGTATAGGAAATATATTTAAAGAATCTGAAATGATTCATTTAAACCAGTGGCTTACTACATTTTATAGCTTACCTTTGATCAATTTTTAATTAATGCTCATTACATGACCTAATGCAGTGCTTTCCAATTTACAATATACCAACATTTTGAGAAACAATATGAGGCAGTATGCTTTATAAAGAGTGCTTAGAAGAGAAGCTAAATAGCAGTTTGGTGGTTGTGTCATAGAATTTCTCTAATTGTGGCTGCAGAGTATACAGTTTAATTTTGTATCAAGTAATAGAGTATTTTAAAATCTTAAAATGGCACTACAATTAGGACTATACCTTTTTTTTAAAGGCTTCATTATGGAAAGCATAGCATGTATGCTATTTACCACAAGGTATATTCAAAAAGAGTTCCTTTTTAGAAGGAGCTTCCCCCCCCCCCAAGATTAAATATACATGGTATCATTGAGTAGTATGAAAAGCAAATGGGCTGGAAGAAGGCTTTAATATGCTTGAATTCAAATACTTCTATTAATTTATGAAGCTCATTTGACAAGAAATACAGGGGAAACTACATTAAATCAAAACTGTGCAATCACTGAATGAGGGAAATGCTAATGGATGGAGAAATCAGGCTCATTTCTAAAGTAAAGATTCTTTTCCCCCACTTGATGAAGCTATGTTAGTTGAATGGTCATTCACATGACATCTGCTTTTGCAACCATAACTGGAAAACTGAGATGGTGAAAGCAACCCTCTGAGTACTCTACCTGTCCTGTCCTATGGGTTGATGAGGTCTGGAAGGGAACAAGGTGAGGTGAGGCCAAGCAAGTTGGGTTGTAGAACCACAGATAGCTACATGGGACAAACTGCTCTTAAATATATCTGAGATCAAGGTACTAGGGATGTGCACGAACCTGTTTGGAGGCCCATTTACAGGCCTCCAAACAGGTTTGAACACTGGCCGGTTCGAACATCCAGCAGGGGTTAGGACTTCAAGGGTGGAGGGAGGTGCACTTACACCCTCCCCCCGCTTCCCCCCCACACACACCAGAGCTGAAGTTTAGTAAACTACAATTTGCCTCCCTGCTGCCCCTTCTTCAGCCAGAAGTGGCCAGAAGTAGCGGGCGTGCCTGCACACGTCACAATTGTGCATGTGCTTTTCTGACGTGCGCAAGCAGCATGCACACACATGCCGCATGCGCATGTGTGTCCAGTGCTTCTGGCCACTTCTGGCCAAAGGAGGAGAAGAGGCAGTAAGGAGGTATGCTGCCGCCCCGAGGCATTTTATTTAACTCTAGCGCCGGCAGGGGAAAAGTGGAAGGAGAGGTAAGTGCACCCTCCCCCACCCTTAAAGTCCTACCCCCCACCGAATGCCCAATTCCTCTGAAATTTGGGTGGTAGCTTCCACCCATTGGGTACTCTCACTCCCACCCACTAGTTTTGCCCCGGGGCCATTTTTTAAAATCCAAAAAGTTTTGGATTCGGATTTTGTAATTTCAAACAAAGAACAAAATTGGGGTGTTTCAGATTGGCTGATTTTGAATAAAGAACAAAATGGGGGTGTTTCAGATTGGGGCCAAAAACAAAACAGAAAAACAAACAAACGCACAACCCTAATTTTTATAGCAAAATAGCATCATTTTTGAAATAAAAGAAATACAAGAAAACAATCCAAGGAAACCAACAGGAATCCAAGGAAACCTTTACCCAAACAAGAAACAGAATATGGCTAATAAGAGGCAATTATGGAACAATTTATCACTAATCTCTAGCCACGCTGAGCATGAAACAATCAAACAGTCAGAACCTGGAAACAGTAAGCATTTTAATTAACATTGGAAGGACATTTGCTGAGTGGGACATATTTGTGAGTAAACATCATAGAAGGATCTTGATCATGGGAAGGGCATAGCTGGATAATATGGCACTATACTCAGGGGCCTTTTGGAAAGAGCATGAAATTACGGGGTGACAAGGTAAAAGGTAAAGCTGTGCCCTCAAATCGGTGCCAACTTCTGGTGACCACAGAGCCATGTGGTTTTCTTTGGTAGAATACAGGAGGGGTTTGCCATTGCCATCTCCTGCGCAGTATGACATTATGCTTGTCAGCATCTACCTATATCGCTGCTGCTCGATTTAGGTGTTTCCCATAGTCTGGGAAACAGACTAAAAACAAACATACCAGCAGGGATTCGAACCAGCAACCTCTTGCTCCTTAGGCAAGTTACTTCCCCGATTTGCCATCATGTGACTACGGGTTGACAAAGCTGAGGTTAATTCTTTAAACCGGGAATCGTCCCATAGACAATCTTCCAACCAGGGTCGGGAAACCTCCAGTTTAAGGGCAGAGGAGCACCTCTCTCTTCCTGGTCCACCGAGGTCACATCCCTGCAGGCTCCATAGCGCTCGCATTGCCAGACTGTGGGCAAGGCATCAGCACATCAGCAGGTTGACAGCCATTGACCAAGGGGGCATGCCTAGCACAATCGTGCCTTTTCAGCATAAACCGCCCTCACTTGGCAGGAAAGGGAATTTAAACCCTTTTAAATGGAATTTAAACCCTTCTCTTCACACCACTTGCATCACCACCCATGCAAGAGCCTGGCAGCCAAACAGTCTTGCACGGGCACAATTACTAGTAGTGAGGGAACTACTTTTCTGTTACTTTGGGAAGGGATCGTGATGATTTCTTAGGAGGGAAAAGGCAAAGGAACCTTGGGTCCGGCCCACTGGGACAGATGATTCTGTTGTGATGGCAGGCGGATTCAAAGCAGTCCAGGAACCCCCAACACACTCCTGTCCCTGTGTTGGCTTGCCGGCCAGGGATTAGCCCTCTCATAAGAGAGCCAGTCCACTGGAGACCACCAGAGGCTCCCTGACCTTTGCGTTTCCATTGGACTGCACCCTCATGCTTTAGGCCATCTAACTATAGGAGGCCCTGCTGATGTGGGACCCTGTTATATATGTTTAAAAATAGAAATCTTATTCCTTGCCTTCCCCTCCACACTCAACCCCTACAGACTCCCAAGGACTCTG
Source organism: Hemicordylus capensis (assembly GCF_027244095.1). Taxonomy (NCBI): domain Eukaryota; kingdom Metazoa; phylum Chordata; class Lepidosauria; order Squamata; family Cordylidae; genus Hemicordylus; species Hemicordylus capensis. The sequence goes on from NC_069658.1 coordinate 66,438,586, forward strand.
GGCCAATGACTCCATCCAGCCATTTCCCTTTGGGCTCTGTCTGGCAAGACCAAGGTATGTATTCAAAATTCCTGGCCTGGAATCAGTTGTGGCAAATGCAGATCATCCACTGTGGGAACTGTGGGTGAGTGAAGCCCCTATTTTCAGCTATCCCTGGCAAGCCAGGTGATTGTAATGGGCAAAAATTAACATGCATATGTGCCTAGGAACAACCAGACTGCCAGAGTGAGTGCTTTCACTCCTGCTGTCCAGCAGGCACCGCGAACTGGAAAGGTGTTGGTGTGGTACCAACATCTTGGTGTGGTACCTTTCTGGGGGGCTTGCATGGATCTAGCAATGGGGCTGGGTGGTGAAAACCCTTGGGCCCACATGTGTGTCTCTATGGTCCCTACACATATGTACAAAAAATAGAGCAGGGCCACTCTAGAATTCCAAAGGCTACCTTTCAACCCAGACACCAGGTATCACTCCCCTCGCATGTCTGATCTTTGTTGATAAACAAGTGGGTTGCATGGTTTATGGTGCCACCAGTGCTCTATGTACTTGTGCAAATACTTTTTCATCACTTGGTTTGTGGAGATCTCTCCACAAAGTGCTGGACTTGTCATCCCATCCCTTTTTTCTGCTGATTGCCAAAGCGGGGAACATGAGGCACAGTGGAAAGTGGGTATCCCTCAATGTGGCTTATCCCCTTGACATGCTTTGACATTTGGAATGTGGCAATGCAGCATCCCTGTTGCTGGTCAATGGCTGGAGGATTGCAGAGACAGAGTGGGTAGAATAAGTGCTCAGAGAGGTGGCCAGCAAGAATTGCAGCAGGCATAGAGCTGACACATTTTTGAGCTGGCCTGAGCTGCCCTCTCTATGGTTTTGGCAGCAGCCACAGCACAGAACCACGGTTACAGTGGTGGCAGAATTTGGACGACATGATGCCACCTTCAAACCTCAGGTTAGAGCAGGGAAACTCACTACAAACCAAAGGTCTAGCTTGTGGTTTCAGCTCGAAAACCTTGGGTTGCTTTTGTAACAAAGTTGTGGTTTCTCACATTCAGACCATGAAATGGAACCTCTGGCTCATTTGCCTCCAGTATGGGGTTATGTGTGAAGGCAGCCTGAGTATTGTATGAAACTTCCATTTTAATTCCACTTCCAGCTAACTGCAGAAAAACAATTCTTCTTCAGGGCTACATGGATCTAGTTTTGTTTTGTTTTTCCCACTACTAAAAATGTTATATTAAAAAAAGATTATCTTACAGATTTTCTCCCAAAGTTACACCCTTTTAGAGTCTCAATCTCAATCCCAGTCCCTTGTCTAAGGGTCACTTCACAGGACTGCCAGAGTTATAAAGGCTGCTTTTTTAAAGAGTGTGACAGATTCCTGCTAATGGAAAGCAGGTTGTGGGAGTCATTCTGCCAGGGCTCTGCAGGCATCAGTCCCGGAGCTTGTGAAATAGTAATAAAGATGAGTGTGCTTTGGAATATGCGCAGAATGTAGCTTACTCACCACTAGATTACCACAGCATGCTTAAAGAACTTCTAGGTGGAAGAGAGAGCTTCCAGGTGTCCTTGAATCCTAACACCTCTCATATTTGAAATTAACCACTCTCTGAGCCTAGGAAAAAAACAGAATATTTTTCTTCTTTTTGGAACAAATAGGCTTAAGTAATCTGGAGGAAAAAGAACACACTCATTGGGAAGGAAATAGTTTTCAAATATGCAAAAATCAAAGTGCTCTTACATTTTTCTCTCATTACTTCTGCCTGAAGTTTAAGCTTAGCAGGCATAAAAACTGACAAAATCTTGTACCATCTTGGAATGATAAAACCACAAGAGGAACTAGCTGACAGTCTTCTGTGATTTTCTAACGGAAGGCAATGTCTTTTCAGTGTGCGTGTGTGTGTGTGTGGTCATCCACAAAAAAACTCAAAAGTAACAAGTTTGACAGGATAGTGAAGCAACTTTTCAGAATCTCTTGAGGCAGAACGTATGTGTCAATCTTCAGATCTACATTTCAGAAAGAAGCAGAGTGGTATTGTCAAGGAGTCAAACCATTAAAGAGCTGGGCTTCGTTCAGGTCCCTCGATGTTTTTTATCTCTCTGTTCCATTCAGGTCCACAGGGCTCTGTGGTCACCAGGAGTCAAAATCAACTTGACGGCACACTTTACCTTATTCTGTATTATAGAGTTGATCCAAAATGCTCCACCCATTTCCCTATCAAATTCTGAAGTAGAGAAAATGGGGGGCCAGTTTCTGCCATTTGAGGGAGGGGAGTGGCTGAGATATTCAAAATTGATCAGTCCTCTGGCAGCCACAACTTGTTTCCAGAAGTTCAATAGGAATGACACTACAGGCTAGTTCAGATGAACTTCAAAGTGGCAGCCAAGAAAGAATGTGGTGCTATGGATTCCCAGCTCAGAGTACCTGGCCCCACATAATAATGTGGAGCCAGTACATTTTAAGGCAGCAAAAATGTGGGTGGCATTTGGCATTTTCAGGGGGCAGTCATGAAAAATTCTTAATGTATTGGGGGAGGCAGCTTTTCTGTTCTGTGTGAGACAGCTAGTAGGTGGCAGCTGAAAATTTCTTTTAAAAAAACTATTTTATGCAGTAGTCTTGTGTTCTTAAAAAATGTTTTTTGTGCCTTCACGGGAAGGAGCAGAAGCAGCCGTGGAAGAACTTACCTGCTTACCTGTAACTTTGTTTCTTCTAGTGGTTATCTGTGCTCTTACACGAATGGGTTTTGCACCTGCGCAGAGATCGATGTCGGAGCTTTCCAAGCTAGGATCTAGAGTTTTGGCAGTAACCCTGCCCTTGTCCTATATATGCGGCTACCAGGGCTTCCCTCCTCAGTCTTCTGAGTCTGCAAGCTGAAAAAGACTAGCAGAAAACACTAAAAGAGGGGAGGAAGGGAGGGCGTGTAAGAGCACAGATGACCAGAAGAACCAAAGTTACAGGGTAAGCAACCTGTTGTTCTTCGACGTGGTCTCTGTGCTCAACATGAATGGGCTCATAGCAAGCTGCACCCAGTGCTCTACTTACCTGGAGGTGGGTCAGGAAAAGATAGATTGCAGTACCGCCCTGCCAAATGCAGTGTCTCTCTTGGTGTGCACGTCCAGGGCATAATGCTGAATAAACAAGTGCCTCAAAGCCCAAGTAGCCGCTTGACAGATGACCTCTGGTGGGCCCCTCTCCCTCAGAGGTCTGGGAACATTTGTCACCCTTGTTCAGTTATAGCTACACACCTTTCCAGAAGTCCTCACACAGCGCAAAGGACTATTGCAAGAAGCATAGCTGTAGTACGGCCAGAAAGACATCTGTAAATCCTTGAAGTCAGTGGCATAGGGAGACTCTCAGCAGCAAAGTTGTTTGGGGGGCTTCCCATGCACCCCAGTGCTGAAGCCACACCCTTACTTTCCAGCCCTGCCCTGCCGTGCTTCCTCCTCTATTTACCTGTGGCGGCAGTTGGCAGGTGAGCTTCTTGGCGCACTGGCTTCTCCCCAGGCAGCACGCAGGCTTCCCCACTCCCTGGCCGGCATGCCAGCTTCTCTTGTGCCTATACGCAGGCCTCCCCACTGAGTAGGGGGAGCGGCATGTAATGTGATGCTCTCCCTACGCAGTGGGGCACACAGGTGCAAGAGAAGCTGGTGTGCCAGCCAGTGAATGGGGAGGCCCGCACGTCAGCAAGGGAGGGGGGAAAGCCCACCTGCCCCCTGCCACCACCAAGGGTAAATGGAAATGGTGGTGGGTAGCACGGCAGTGTGGGGTTGCACGGGATGGGGGGGACCTTGTGGCCCCCCCGACCCTCTGGGCCCAGGAACATTTGCACCCCCTCGTCCAATGGATGGTACACCCATGCTTGAATAATCTATGACAGATGATTCTTTGGATTCTTCGGAAATTCTTTGGATCTTGACCCTGATATATGTTAGTAACTCATTTGAGTGAACTAAGAAGCCACACACAGTATATCCTACTAGATATGCTTCGTACTTGCCTTTTTCAGGATGCACACTGGTGCACACTATCCTGTGTAATGTCACAGCTATGCATACTTCAGAGACTGGGTTGTCCATTTGTAAAGGTTAATGCTACTTTCTATCTTCTATATTGCCTCAAAAGAGCCCTTCTTTCTCAGCTTCCTTTCTCGCTTTTTCATTAGATAAAGCCACCAGGGGAGCCCTGTGTGTGAAGAGATTTGTGTCCTTTATGCAACTCCTTCCATTTTGACATTTTGTTTTGAATTTCTAACAGGGTCTTGCAGTAACTCAGTTTGATCATCTGCTGAAATCAACACTCTCACAAAGCACGGCTCCTATTAACTCAGTGGAAAGCTTAATGATTTTGACGCTTGCTAAAAGAAAGTCAGATTTCCTATTTATCTACCAAAATAACTCAACAAAAGGTCATCTTGAATTTACAACAGCAGATGGGTTGCAGTAGCTATATATTGTTAAGGTGATAAAATGCAGTCTTTAAAACTATTTTACAGTCTGTTAAGAAGGGCATTCAGAAAGTTAATTGTAGCAAAAACACTAATTGCAGCTTGATAAAAGACCATGTGGAATGACAACCACATTCAATGAAGTACCTAAGCACACGTTGAACTCTGTGCCGGTGAATGGCTCCTTTTAATTCTCATCCCTATAATGCATTTTAATTGTACTTGGAAGATATAAAAACATAGTAAAATGGAAATAAATGTTAGAAAACCTAACTAAGAAATGTACTGGCAGTAACCCTTGGGAGGACTACATGGCCTGTGCTTTTCCTCTTTGGTGTGCTGCTCTGCTTCAACTTCCCATGCTCCACTGCAGGGGCGTAACTATAATAGGGCAAGGGGAGACAGTTGTCTGGGGGCCCACTGCCTTGGGGGGGATGGACCCCAGAGGCAAGTCACGTGACTGACTCCCCCAGCCGCTCACCCGCCTGGGCTTCCTTCAGTTGTATTCATCCTCCAAAATTGATGCGAGTGTTAAGACCTGGAGCTACCAGAACAGCATGTCTTTCTTTAGTACCATTAAATGACTTGCATCGTCCACAATTTACAAAACTGCTTTTTGTTACCACTATTCAGCCTCATTTAAGATTTCTTTAATTCATGAGCTGAGCTTCGGTGGGGGGTGGTGTGGCATTTTTAAACCTTGTCTCTGGGCCCACTCCAACCTTGCTACGCCCCTGCTCCACTGTCAGGGGGGATCTGGGAAATTATAGGCCAGTTAGCTTGACTTATGTGCTGTGCAAATTAAGGGAAAACATACTTAAAGACAAATGCTAGTGTTATCATGCCTTTATACAAACCTATGGTGTGGCCACATTTGGAATATTAGTTCAGTTCTGGTCACCCTATCTTAAGAAGGACATTGTAGAACTGGAAAATGTGCAGAAAAAGTTTAGAGGAGGGCAACCAAGATGATCAGGGTCCTGGAGCAACTTCCTTATGAGGCGAGGCTACAACATTTGAGGCTCCTTAGTTTGGAAAAGAGGCAACTAAAGAGAGACATGATCAAGGTGTATAAAATTATGCATGGAGTAGAGAGTAGGCAGAGATAATTTTTTCTCCCTCTCTCACAACACTAGAACCAGGGGTCATTCCACGAAACCGAAGGTCAGGAACCTTGGGACCAAGAAAAGCCACAGCACATATGAAATTCTCTGCCACGGGATGTGGTGATGGCCTCTAGCTTGAATGGCTTTAAAGGGGGCTTAGTCAAAGTCATGGAGGACAGGCCTATCAATGGCTACTATGGGCCATCTCCAGCCTCAGAGGCAAGATGCCGCTAAATACCAGTTGCAGGGGAGCAACAGCAGGAGAGAGAGCAAGCCCTCACCACTTGCCTGTGGCTTCTCTGAAGCATCTGGTGGGCCACTGTGTGAAACAGGATGCTGGACTAGATGGGCCTTGAGCCTAATTCAGCAGGGCTGTTCTTATGTCATCATGGCTACCCATATTGCCCAACCAGTAGGTAAAAGGTGTGGGGGGGGAGTTGGGGGGGGTGAGAGTGAATCCTTTTTCAAACTTCAGGGGGGAAAGATCTTCCCAATTTTAGGAGGAAGAAATTATGTTGGCTGATATCCTAAATAAAATTGTGCTTGCACAGGAGATTGCCTTAGTTCAAGCCTGCTGCAGTAGCTATTTGTGCTGGTGCTTGTGTTACAGATGAGTGTTGCACTAGTGCAAGGATATTTGGGTTCATAGCTCAGGGGTAGGGCATCTGCTTTATATGCAGAAGGTTTCAGGTTCAAACCCTGGCATCTCCAGGTAGGGCTGGGAAAAGATTCCTGCCTTGTTGTGTGCATACCTCATCTGTTTTGAAGCAAACCTTTGTGCAAGACTGCAATAGTGCAATTTTGAAAATCCATTTTTTGGTACAGCTACATGATTTCCTTGCATTAGCACAACTTTGCTCACTGCATAAGCACACTGTTACTCAGGATATCCATTGTTATCTCTAAATTAATTCAACGTGAGTGGGGGAGAATCCACCCATCCTTAGACAAAGTTGGTTTTTGAGAGAGCTGTTACAAGTATTTAAAATAAAGAAAAGAAGTATGCAAGTGTATAACCCATTTAATTTAGATGGACATTTTCTTCATTGGGTACTCACTAATAGTTACCCTAAGGAATACTGTAGTCTGTCTGATCAATAAAAATAGATTAAAAATCATTACAATGCAGTTTGGGATAACACGATTTAAAATAAAGTCGCAATGGAAAGATAAGTCTATGGCTGTTAGGACTCACAATATACTCTGCTAGGTTGATAGAATGTATTCTGCTCAGATAACTATGGTAGAATATTATCTTTAGAATAGTAGTTTTGTATTCACTAGATAATGACTAATTCATTTCTATAAGGGTTTTTCATAAGAACAAGCTTGCTGTCCTGCTATTTCAGCCTGCCTTTCTGCACCATTGGTGATGACATGGATGACCAGGATGTTAAGAAGGGTGTCATGGCAGGGGGTGAAGCAGGAGGTGCCTCAGGATCAGGCCTTTTTGCTGTGTCATCCAGTAGGGGTGTGAAGAACTGGTTGAGCCCAACCGGGCCTGATTCGAATTGATCCAGATTGGCCCGGTTCCACAGATTTGGGATGCTTGTAAAGGGGAAACTGGTAAGCATTCCCCTTTACAAGGATCAGGGATCCCAAGAAAGCGAAATAGCGTTGAAAAGGGCAGGTGGGGACGAATGGGAGGTCACCCTACCCATGGTGACAGTGGCACCCCTGGGCTGTGACCCAGTACAGGCTGGCTGTGACCCAGGCTGGCTGTGACTCCATCCATGTGCAGAGGACTGAACTGGGCCACAGCCGGACCACACTGATGGGAGGGAGTGCTGGCAGGCCCTGGAGAGTTGCCACTGGCCCACTGCCACCAAGGAGCAGCTGCTGCAGGTAAAGTGACCTCCTGTCCTCTCCTGCACCTGCCTTTTCCAACCACATTTTACTTGCTAGGGATCCCCGATGCATGTAAAGGGGAATCCTTAATGGATTCCCCTTTACAAGCATCCCAAACTGGGCTGAACCGGTTCAACCATGAACCGAACCACTAGCCGTTTCTAATGAACCGGTTCGCAGACCGGAAGTCCAGTTCAAATTCAGTTTGAATTTGAACCAAACTGCCTGGAGTGGCAGCTGGACTTCAGAATGACCTCCTCAGGCCAATATACCTAGTGCCAAGTCTTAGAAGTTTTAGACAACCTGCAGAAACCATTTTATCTGCCTATGCCTTTAAACTGAGGGCATGTCTTTTTCTTTTTTCTTTTGATGTGTGTGTGTTTTAGATCTGCCTCCTTCCTTTAATGTTTGTTTTAGCTTGATTCTGCATTACATTCTGCTTTCTTAATTGCTGCTTTTCTGAGGTTTTAACTGCTGTTTCCCTGCTTTAATTATTGGTGCATTTTGTTTTAATTGGTTTAATGTTAGATTTGTTAGCTGCCTTGAAATTTTTGATAAAGTTAGGTCTAAATATACTTTCTTAATTAATTAATTTTAAAAAATGCCTTTCATGGAGAAATTCAGGCAAATTAGCTGCTAATGATTTAGTGACTGGCATAGTAGTGGGAGGAGTTGCATGAGAGGAAACCTAGCCTAAAAAGAGACAGGATCGGATGGACTGGAAAAGGAGAGGTAAAATGCAAAACACAGTAAAGCTCTGCAGAAGTTACAAGAAGTCATGGTTAGGGTGGCATTTGTTTGAAGAGGCAACTGCCATAACTGTGATAGCAGGAATTCCTGTGGTCAGCGGGTTGGGGACCCAAAGCCTGCTGATCACAGAAACACCTGTCATCATGGTGCTTGACAGTATTTGCCTGTCCAAATGCCACCCTAACCATGAAGAGGGCAAGCCGGTGAGTGATGCGCTGAGTGAGATTTCTAGAATGCTTTTAGATGGCTGTACTCATGTACAGTTTTTTGAATCAGGGTCGACTCGTACACTAGTCAGACCTAGGTGCAGGGGCATAGCAACCATTAAGCCTTACGGGGGCAATTGCCCACAGGACCCAAGGGTCTGGGGCAGCCCCTAAGGCTTCTCCTCACCCTCAGCCAAGGTGCCCCTTGCCCCCTCCATCACACAGCGGGCAAGCAAAGCGCTCACAAAGGATGCATCTCTCTTCTTCAGCCACCATTTCATGCAGGCTAGGGAGGAATGGACTCCCCTTGCTGCCGGCATTGTCCCTTCCCCTGCATCTGACACCAGATTTAAGCAGGTGGGGGAAGAGCTGAGAATGGGGCTGTGACAGCCCCATCAGAATTTCATTTCCCCTGCTTGTGGTTGGTGGAATCACTGAAAGTGAGCTCAAAGGAGCTCCCTTTGAGCTATTCCACCAACCGCTGACATGCGAAATGAAATTCTGTCAGGACTGTCACAGCCCCATTCTCAGCACTTCCCCACCCCCTTGCATCTGACTTCAGATGCAGGGGGCATGGCTTGGGGTGCGCATGCACAAAGCACATGTGAAGAAGCATCGGGGGGAGCCCGGGGGAGCTGCTGGTCAGACTTCGTCCCTTGAAACCCAACGAGCTCCCTACCCCGGTTCTTGGGGGCTCATAAACAGTGCAACAACATAACACTGACAATTATTCTCTCTCTCCCTCTTGTATTGCACCCCTAAGAATGTAAGTGGTGTAAGAATGTAAGCCCCAATATTGCAACCTGCTCCCCAAAGGGCCTGCACATTGTGCACTCCAAAATATACAATCTAATTTGCTCTTTACCCCTGCCCCCCCCTAAACTACAAGTCTCATAAGCTGCACACTGGATTTCCAAATTAATAGCAGCATTTTTTCATCTCTGACGCTTTGGCTCCATAATAGACTGGGAACTCTTTCCCGCTGTAAGGTTAAGTGTGCTGTCAAGTCGATTTCGACTCCTGGCGCTCACAGAGCCCTGTGGTTTTCTTTGGTAGAATATGGGGGGGGGGTTACCATTGCCTCCTCCTGTGCAGTATGAGATGATGCCTTTCAGCATCTTCCTATATCGCTGCTGCCCGATATAGTACCAGAGGGGATTCGAACCTGCAACCATCTGCTTGTTAGTCAAGCATTTCCCCGCTGCGCCACTTAAGGTAGCCTCATACTAACACGGGCTTGTCATTCACTAGTCATCCTGCTGCAGGCTGGTCATTTGACCTTGTGAATTAGCAGCCTGCCCAGCACAAGTTAAAGCCAGGACTCTGCACTTCTGAATGGGATGGGGTGGCATGCCAAAATCGAACTTTGCCTATGGCATGAAAAACCTTAGGGCTGACCCTGGTCTGAATAGACCTAGAGATTATAAATAATTGGAAAAAAAGTGTAAAGTGGTTTTCAAACTGGATTCTGGTTGCCTGAGATGATATGATGCAGTTCTGTAGTGATTCTAGTTTTGATACTTTTTTCATCAGTACCTTTTTAGGTGAAAAATGTCCCAGTATGGCATATATCACATCAGAATCAATCATTGTTCTGATTTGATGCACAGCCTTAATATTCAGCACTCATATAGTACACTTTCTACCTGTACCCTGCCTATAAGGGGGCCTCTACCCAAAATTATTTTTAAAATGATACATCTACAGTCATTCACATGAAAATATTTACATGTATATACAGCTGTACTCACGTACAATGTAATGTCTGAATAGGGCTTCTGTCTCTCTCAAATCCCAGAATAAGAATGCTCTCTTGGAGTCATCCGATCAACTTGGGTGGCTACATGTTCAGATCAAACAGAAAAAAATCCTCCATGCTATATAATTAATTTATAGATTTAATTGCCACAAAATGAGGCAATGGTCACCAATTCACATGGATTAAAAAAAAGAAGGATCAGACAATTTCATGGACAGTTTCATTAGTATTAACCATTAAAACGGTATCCCTGGGTTCACAATCCCTTGGGCCCCCAGACAGAGTGCTGATCTACAGAGACCTTTGATCTGATTCAGAGAAACAATTCATCATATTATGTGATAAGGGAAGCAGCCACAATTCCCCTTTATTCCAGTGAGGGAAATCTGGCTTAAAGCAATCTACTTTCTTCTGTGAGACCAGTGAGGGAACCAACCATTTGAGCAGAATTCAGCCAATCATCCTGGCAGATCCTGGGTGTAGCTCATGTGCTGTACCCAATGTCTTAATGACGCATGCAACATCTGAGGGAATTTGGCCAGGACAAACAAGTGGGTGGAGTTTGTGAGACATTGCTCTTTTGGCATTTGAGAGGCAACCCTTCCCTACCTTCACCCTGGAACATAGTGAGGGTTCGAAGTGTTAACCCATTTAGGGGGTCAGGTAGGAATTGTTTTTGTTGTCATCAAATTGGCTGATAAAGGGAGTCTTGTTTGTTTGTTTGTTTGCCTACTGTGCTCTGTAGTTAGGCTCCTTTCATGGTAAAGTGCAGGAATTGAGAATTTAGGATACTAATTAGTGAGTAAATGGGTTTGAGGAAAAGTTCGGTAAGTCTTTTGAAGCTTCATGGTGCAGGGAGTGCTGGCTGGGATTTTTCTCTAGCCTGCGGGGTCATCACCAGGTTACATGGCTTGGCATGTGGGGTGATGCCTCCTGCTGATGTCTTGACCTCTTTAGTTGGCTAAGAGCAGTAATCGGCTATAGGGTCTGTGGTGTTTTTGGTTAATCAATACCTTGATCCTGGCCAGCTTTTGATTGGGGCTTTAGTTACTTGTATTATAGTTACTGGAGTAAAGATGGGTCTAACAAACAGCCAGCAAGAAGAGCTCTGAAAAGCAGTCTACACTTGCCTCTCTGAACATAATGAAGCTATTCCCACGAGCAGCAAAAATCGAGCTAGAAGAGCCTAGCCCGATTTTTGCTGCTCGTGTAATCCACCGGGTTCGCAGTGAGCCTGATGGCTTACAAACGGCTAACCCGCTTAGGTAGCCCGCCTCTTAAACCAGGTTTGTGGAGTGAGCGCACCGCAAACCCGGTTTTAAAAATAGTGAGTAGCTGTGGTGTGGCTCCGCACCGTGGCTACTCAAGAGTAGACCCCCAACTGGGAGTCTGAAAGGGGGGTCTCTCCAGCATGCCCTGCACGCTCACGCAGGGCATGCTGGAGCTTCCAGGGGCTGCATGGCCCCCAAACTCCCCAGCCCCAGCCGGCTCCATGACGGAGCCAGCAGTCATGTGGGCAGCCACTGCAGCCACCCAGAGCAGACTGTCTGCTCATCTGCAGGGAGAGCAGGCTAAGCCTGCTCTCCCCACAAACCCCCTAAAGGCTCTTCACACTAATCATGTGAAGAGTAGAATTCCTGATTCTACTCCACTGTTTTGTCCTTGCATACCACAACTCTTTCCTTTGGATTTTACAGGGTTATTATGCTGGTGTGCATCACCCACCATGAAGTAGGTAGGAATTTGCACCTTGGGTATCAAGTAATTGATTCCCACGCCATAGAGAAGTGGAGAGCCAATTTATTTAGTGAAGCAGATTGTGTTAATAACTGAATTCTAACTGCTGACCTGCTCCCAGAATGGGCTCCAGTAACATCAGTCAAGATCTCTAATTTGGTAAAGACCTGAAACTGCAAAAGGCTCCAGGTTATGATCGCATTCTCCCAGAATTAGTGGCCCAGGCTTTTATGTTGGTCTATTGACAGGCATAAGCATGAGCAGGTCAGTTGCTATAAGTACTTAGGCATTGTATTTTATTCCACTGTTAGTTGTCAGCCCCACCAAGATTATGTCATCCCAAATGCTGAAAGCTCATCATCGGCAATATTATGGAGCACAGCTCGGCCTTTATCCTAACATCCAAGCCTTAGAAACTGTGCAATCTAAATTTCTTAGAAAGCTGTTTCAGGTACCACGGGGCATTCCTAATGCAGCTTTGAGAGTGGAGGGAGGTTTGTTAAATGTTGAGTCTAAAATCTGGCTTTTAATATTCAAATTTTGGTTTATAATAATCTTTAATCCTACTAGATTGCTACTACTTATGCTAGCAGAAAAGTTCACCTCTAACTGGGAAATGGAAGTTAAAAGGAAATTGTTCTCTTATGGGTATAAATGTAAAGTATGCCATTGAGTCAATGTTGACTCCTGACGCCCACAGAGCATACAGGAGGGGTTTACTATTGCCATCTCCTCCTGCGCAATATGAGATGATGCCTTTCAGCATCTTCCTACATCGCTGCTGCCTGATATAGATGTTTTCCATAGTCTGGGAAACATACCAGTGGGGATTTGAACCACCAACCTCATGCTTCCTAGCCAAGCATTTCCCTGCTGCACCATTAGGTGGTGCCCCCCTCCCCCAGTTATTGCTGACAATGAATCATGATCAAGCCAGCCTGGCACTCACCCAAAGAATGTGTGATGTAGTGTGGCAATCTGGTAGAAGTTCTATATCAATGAAATTAATGGTGGGTAACCAACTTTTGAATATGAAACCTGCTAATTATTTAGATAAGCTTACAATAGCAAAGTTCCATAAAGCTTTTACAATAGCACGCTTTGACATTCTACATTCTGCTGTGTTTGAGGGTAGGATCAAAAAAATCCCTTATGCAGGACAGTTTTGTCCTTGCAAGGAAGGAGCTATCGAGACGTTATCCCATGTGCTACTATACTGTAGTTTCTACAGGGACACTAGCTATGAATTAATAGTGTTCCTTCTAGCAAATTACCTTGGCTGCCCAGATGAATTCAATGTTAGTTATCTTTTATCTGACAGCGATGACAAAATCACTTATGCAGTTGCTACGTTTTGCCTTGCTGCCATTAGAAATCATAGTAAGAGAGTACCTGTATACTTAGATTTCATGAAGTTTATGAATATCTGGATTAGTTATTGTTACTGTTTGGACTGTATACGTGTGTGTGTGTGTGTGTGTGTGTGTGTGTGTGTGTGTGTGTGTGTGTGTGTGTGTCTATATTAAAAAAACTGGTCAGAGACCGCAAATGAACTGAACTGAACTGAAATGATAACTGGATCAAGTTGTGGCCATTTCCTCCAGTTCAGCCTTGTGTCTGCATTGGTGTGGCTGCAAAAGACACTAGAACCCAAACCCTGAATATCTGCTTGGTTAAATGCAAGGAGGAGAGAAACAATACTGAACAGATGTTCTTTTACAGATTTTGTTTTGATGTGCTGTTTCTTAATGTGTTGTCAGGTCAAAGAACAGAGAGTGCATTTTCCAGTCAAAGTGTTTTCCTTATGGTTACAAGGGAGTTAAAAGACAGGAGTACTGACACTAACAGTGCTTCAAAGGAGAACGTAATTGTTCTACTGAAATAAACAGTATAGCTAATGCTAAAACTGTAAGGTCTTAACTGAAACCTAGCTAAGCAGCATCATGCCCCAAATCAATATTCTTAATGGAATTAACCTTTATAGAATGAAAAGCAGCAAAGTAAAAGAAGAATGAAATTGTTCAGCTCATCATAGATCATAGTCTGTTAAGAGCAATAATAGGTCTTCTCTGTGATGGGAATTTTGAACATTTCTGTTTGTTCTCAGTCATAACAGTAAGATGTTGACACCACTCTTTCTACCAGCACCTAACATGGTAGCAAGCAAAAGCAGGGCTGCTTGCTTCTGGCCTCCGGACATATTGAGGTGCTTCACACGATTAGTGTAAAGCACCAGGAGGGTTTGTGCAGGGAGAGTGGGCTTAGCCCACTCTCCTCACACATGAGCAGTTGCTTGTTGATGGGCGGCTGGATTGGCCACCCAGACGAGTGGCTGCTCCGGTTGGGCGTGCTCACGCCCGGCCGCAGTTCCGTCGGGAGCTCTGGAGATTGGGGGAAGGGGAGCACTGGCACTTGAGCCCCAGGAAGTGAGTGTGTAGTGCCTTGAGTGTGCCAGCCTCGGCTACAAGCAGCCGCAGCTGACACCTAAGCAGAAAAACAGGGTTAAAACGGAGCACTCACTCTGTTAACCTCGTTTAAGAAGAGGGGTTGTCAGGCGGGCTAGCCACCAAGGAACCACCAGGCTCACCTGCGAGCCTGGTGGTTCTGATGATCACCCCCCAGCCCGGTTTTCAGTGATCGTCAGAATAGTTTCATTATCTGGCCATCACAGAGATTATAGGGCCTGATGTGCCCAGGCAGCAGCATTATAAGTCTGCCCCATTTCCTGTGTAGTCCTCTTTGATCTCACTTTGCACCTAGCTGCCCCCCAGTTAAAGCATGGGATTAAGTGGTCCCCTCTTGGGCCAAGTTGGGATTTTTGTTCCCACTGATTGCTTTTAGAGGGAAATGTTTCACCTGCTCCACACTGTTTTTCCTTGTATGGGCCTGCCTTGATTAGTTTAAATTTGCTCATATTGGCAAGTCACTGTGTGCATGAGGGAGTTCCCTTTAGTCTTATACTGGTGTGTACCATAATAGTGAAAGGGATTTCCATGGAACATCCACTCAGGGACTGGGGCCCAGAAGTATCTAGGATGGAACTCATTTGAGGAACTACAGTACTTGCCTCACCCCCTCAGAGCTGTGCAGCTCAGACAGTGGTGATCAGGTAGTTTCTCCCTCTGCTTAGTAAACTGTGTGGCCTTAAAGAGGTATGAGCAGTTGCATGACTGCTACCTGTCTTAGAGTCCTGTTGGCTTGTTCAGTATTGGGGAGGACGTAATCACCGATTATGGCCTTTACCCAAGGCTTTACTAAATACACTGCAGTTTCTTTGCTACATTGCAGATCTTTTATTTAATAATGAGGTCATTCACACGACCAGGTCTAACAAGGCAAGCGCTGTCCTACTCAGGAAGACCTAGCTATGAGAACTGCCAGCATCGGGACCGATCCCAGTGATCCTTGGCTGGGCAGCCTGGGTTTTTAACCCAGACTAAAAGTGAGGTAGGAGGGCACATGTGCACCCTCCTACCCCACCACTAGGTTGTGTGGGAGCATAGTCAATCAATCAATCAATCAGTCAATCATTCAATTTATTACAGCCATAGGCCACAAAGAGAACATACAAAGATTAAAACAAGATTAAAAACACAATATGCCAACAGTAATATAATACATAATAAACAGGACAAAAACAATAGTTCCTATAAATTAGACCTTAAACAAGATCTTAGTCTAATAGCAATATAAAAGAATTTCGCCACCACCTTAGTAACCTCATTATTTTGATCCTCAAGACAGAAATTCAAATAAAATGAGTCAGCTCTTCTGGAAATTGCTCTAACAGAGGGAATATGAGTTCTTTCCTAGTATCATAGTAAAGTGAGCAGTATAACAGCACATGCGAAACCGTTTCAGGGAGGCCTGCACCAAAAGGGCATAGGTCAAAATCTGACAATCCCTTATCAAATCTTTTTTTCCAAAAGGGCTGAAGGCAACACATTCATACGGGCTGTAGTGTGTGGGAGCATAGGCTGCTGGCAGCCATTGCTACCATAGAGGCCAGGAGAAGGAGTGGCCTGGTCTCAGGGATTTCCCTAATGCTCTCATGGTGCATCCTGGGATTCCTAGAAGCCATGCTTCGTTCCCCCTCCCTCCAGATCACTGTTCCATTCACCACAATGGTGATCACCTGGGTTACCAGGACCTGGAGGTCATGTGGGGTATGGTAGGAATGACCCTGCCTTCCCCTGCCCTCCCCAGCCCCCTCCCCTGAAGCGATCATGTGAATGACCTTATTCTGTAGCCTAAATTTAAACCAACACAAGTGTCTTTCCTCTTATTTGGGGTCTGTTTACAACTGAGTGGATACACTTAATGTCTGATCATGTATCAATGAGCAGCACACAGGCTGCTAGAGCAAATATTACCTCCCTGTTCAAAATGTCTCCCAAACATGGGTTTCCAGAAATATGAAGCTAGTTATTCTTTCTGAGTCAGATTGGTGGGACTTGGCAGAAATGAGGAGAGAAGCATGAATTATGCATGCAGGTACTTTGCTGTCCTAAGTAAACAGAGGATTTTCAGTCTCTAATGTCTCCAGGCTCATTTGAAATTTTGATTTTGACTCAAAATTTTAAAAAGAGAGCAAGCTTAATTAAAAACTCATTTCCTATTGCCTATTTACACTTCCTTTTTGTTTCTACCCTTCTTGGTTATATATCTTTTGAGAATTTTTCTCTTTGTGATAGAGTAAATATTTGTGTGTTGAGAAAATAGAATACCAAGAGAATGATGGGTAATGAACTAGAAATTATTCTATAAATACAAATTACTTTTGATCATTAATTCCCTCTCATTTCTGGACAAATACTTGCACCACGCATGACTATAGGATGGGAAATACCTTGCATTTTAGAAGTACTGTAGATATAAACAATAACAAATAAAAAGAGGGAGCTGTCAGACTGTGGCAGAATTTGACAGTTTCGTGACATCTGTATCCCCTCCTGCCCATAAAAGTTTCCCTATTTTCTTCAGATAGCAAAGGAAGATTGTAGTATCAGGCTCATGGTTATGAGCTGCCTTTGGGAAACCCGCATTTGTCATATATCATAATAGATTACAGAAGCCCAAACTAGGCATTGAGGTCATTCACACAATCAAAAGCTGTGTTCTACCCGGATTTGGGAACTGTGTGTGTTCCCAGTTTTCAGTTGTGTGGAAGCAAGATAGGAGAAAAATCTAGGTAGAAGTGATTATGTGGAAGCAAGGTAGGAGGAAAAGTGACCCAGGTTTTCCTCCTACCTTGCTTCCACACAATCACTTCTACCAGGTTTTCCTCTTACCTTGCCCCCCTCCACACAACTGAAAATTGGAAGCACTCACAGCTCCCAAACCCAGGTAGAACACAGTTTTTGAGTCTGTGAATGACCTCATTATATTAAACCCATCATTAGCACTGACAGACTTGGAGGCTATTCACACCAGCGTGCAAAACTGGGCTATGGGAGCCCAGCCCAATTTTGCACGGACTGTGCTGTCATGAGCAAGGGAAGGGACAATTTTTTTTGCCATTCTCCCCTTTCCTCTGAAGCCACTGTGCACCATGAAAACATATACCTGAGGGTCATTGCAATGCAATCCTTGGGAACATATTTTTATAATAATTGGTGGGCTTCAATAACCCTTTCCCCCACTCATATGACAGCACAGCGGTAGTCTGGAACTCAACACTGCTGCACCTGTGCAATGCTGATGTGTATGGTGTGTATGGGGCAAAAATTATAGGGCTCCGGATACTGTTGTTTATATCCTTGTAGTCTCCTGGTGGCTGCTGTACTGTACTGCATGTGGGGTTTGGGGTGATTTGAAAGCTGCAGCTGATGCAGAAGCAATTATTCAGCTCCTGGCAAGAATGGAGCAGAGGGCTCAGATTTCTAGCACATATTCTAGCACAACTGGTATAATTGGCAATGGAGCCCAATTCATTTCCACATTTGATGTCCACTGGGCATAGGAGCTCATGTATTTACAGTGACCTGTGCATACTAGATGATGATGATGGTGATGATGGTGATTATTATTATTATTTTTACATTTTATATCCCGCTCTTCCTCCAAGGAGCCCAGAGCGGTGTACTACATACTTAGGTTTCTCCTCACAACAACCCTGTGACATAGGTTAGGCTGAGAGAGAAGTGGCTGCCCAGAGTCACCCAGCTAGTTTCATGGCTGAATGGGGATTTGAACTCAGGTCTCCCTGGTCCTCGTCCAGCACTCTAGCCACTACACCATACTGGCTCCACTTCTGGGTATTTTGTCCAAGCTTTCCTGGCTGACACTGCCTTACACCCAGATAAGGCAGGCAGTGCAGAAGCTTTTTCACACCCCATGTCTGTTCCTGGGAGGGATGAGCGAAGTACGCCAGTAGGTATACTCCCAGTAAGGTCACCCAAGGCATGAAGTTCATCCCAGCTGCCCAACTAAAGCAAGCAGGCACCTATATTGGGCAGCAGTGATATAGGAAGGTGCTAGAGGCGAACGGTCACTATAGTGACAGTGACAAAGGCATCATTTCATACTGTGTGGGAGAATGCAATGATAAACCACTCCTGTATTTTACCAGGAAAACCACATGGATAGACAAGAATCTATGTGCTTGCTAAGAGTCTACGCCAACTTGGCGGAACTCAATCAACCAATCAATGTCTGGGCAGCAATTATTTGTACATTCTTCCCTTTTCCTAATTCAATCCACAGCTTCATATCCACGTACTGGGCAGCAAAAGCGCTGCCTAACACTAGGACATCAGTATCAATGGTCCTTATGAGGATTTGTGAACATCCCTGCTCCACCCTCTTCTACTGTTGTCAGCACAGTTCCAATATCAGGTGTGGTGTTCCTCGCATGCATACTGAGGAAGTTAAACTCCTCCCCCCCCCAAAAAAATCTTTGGCACAGGTGTTTTCGATGTGACAGAGGTCTGAGTGCCCATTCCCTGATTCTGGCAAGCTAACGCTTTCAATGAATCAAGACAGTAGGCAAATAATCTCCATCCTGGTACTATGCGTAAACATTATCTTCAGATAGAGAATGAACCCTTTCTCCGCATAATCCGCAAAGGTTTTCATGGCTTCAGTTGCAGATAATGTTGACCATGACAGCTCTATGCAACAGCAGTATGTCCAGTGTTTCAGCCTCATCACAATCCTGCAGTTGCTGTTCCACACAGCCTATGATGCCACCATTCTTGGGCATTCAATGGTGACCATACTTGGAGAGTGATGGAGGCCATGCATGGTTCTCATGTCTGAAAAAGGAATCAAGGCTGCCACTTCATGCCTCACGCCTGATGTACAAATGAGCAGACAAGCTGCAGTTATTACATACGGAATGTAAGACACTCAGCAGTGGGAGTTTAATTTTTTTTTTTTTGAGTGGCTGTCAAATGAGTTCAGTTTGATGTTCTACTCACTTGCCCACATACTGACAAAACTCACATGCGCCCATGTCCTCAATCTCAATCTCTTAGGGATGTGCACGAATAGTTTGTGCACTCCCTAGGGTGACGCAGGGGCTGCCTGTAAATGAGCACTCCTTACCTGTTTGTCCCCTATCTGCCACTTCCCTGTATACCTGTTTGCCCCCTACCCACCAATTCCTCCCACAGGTGCTCAATTTTGAAAGAGATGCACAGGGCTGCAGCATTCCTTCCTGCAGCCCTGATTGGCAGCAGCATGTGCGCCAGCCATTTGCGTGGTATATTCACCATGCAAATGGCAGGCTTGTGCCGGCCATGTGTGTGCCAACACCGATCAGGGCTGCAGGAAGGAACACTGCAGCCCTGCACATCTCTTTCAAGGCACCCCTCACCGCCTGTCAAGCCGGCTTGAACGCCGGCATCCGAAAGGGAGTGCTGAACCTGTTTGGGGACATCCCTATCAGGTTTACATTTGCATGGCTGCCATTTTGTTTTTTGTGAACATATTTCAGACCTCCCCATCTGTAAACACTTAGGACATCAACAGCATTGCAAATTTCATGCTTTTATCATAAAAAGCACAATAGTTACTGAAATCTGCTCTGCTATGAGGACATCTGAGAACTATGAGGACTATTCTGAGAACCCTCTTTTTTGGTAAAAAGCTGTGCATGTGCTCACAATTATGGAACAGCTCATTCACAAAAGCCCACCAGGCTTCATCTCTGTACAGCTTCCACTGCCAAGTTTAAGGACTTCTTAGTCTTCCAAAATTTTGGTTGTTAATGGCCATCCTATTCATCTTGTTGGTCTAGCTACGTGTAGTGGTTTTCTGCATTGCTTTTTGGCCTGTTGCATTGGTTATAGGGTCTTTTAAGGTATTTTTATTCTTTGGGGTTTATTGAGCTTTCGGGAAAAGCCATTAATACACTTTATACATACATCCATTTTAAAAATCTATATCCAGGGGTGTCTGCTAAACATTTGACTGGTAGTGTCCCCCACCTCTTGGGAAGGTGAAGGGACTGATTTATGGCATTCTATTCTCTTTGCATCAGGTGACCGGCACTGTTTAAGGCGGCAGCACCAACTATCTGTCATGAACGAGTGTGCAATCCCATCCCACCCCATTTTCAAATTTCACTTGTTTTCTAGAAACTCACCTTGAACATTCTCAGATGTTTCATCTTGGGAAAACATTTGCTTCAAATTTCATGTTTGCAGAATCTTGGTGCCAACCCTGTCTGTCAGTGGGGCTGCTTGCGATGCTCACACACAGCAGCACGTGTGTGACTGGGGATGGGGCTGCAGCACAGCAGTAGAGCCTCTGCTTTCCGTGTAGAAAGTCCCAGGTTCAATCCCTGGCATTTCCAGATACGGATGGAAAGGACTCCTGCCTGAAACTCTGGAGAGCCTCTGCCGGTCAGTGCCCAAAGTTTAAAATTGACTCACAAAGGAAACTTTTAAAAGGAACATTTTTTGACACATTTAGGTCATTCACACAATCAAAAACTGTGTTCCACCCATGTTTGGGAACTGTGTGTGCTCTTAGTTTTTGATTGTGTGGAAGCAAGGTAAGAGGAAAACCCGAGTAGAAGTGATTGTGTGGAAGCAAGGTAGGAGGAAAAGCTACCCAGGTTTTCCCCCTACCTTGCTTCCACACAATCACTTCTACCCAGATTTTCCTCCTACTTTGTTTCCATACAACCAAAAATTTGGAGCACACACAGCTCCCAAACTCGGGTAGAACACAGTTTTTGATTGGGTGAATGACCTAAATGTGGAAAAAAAATGTTCCTTTTAAAAGTTTCCTTTGTGAGTCAATTTTAAACTTTGGGCACTTATTTGATAGTTTAGTTTGTAAAAGATTCTGTCTGTGTCTAGAATATCAGAAACTGGATTTTATTTTCCCTATTTATAGTACAGTTGATGCCCCCCAATTGCAAAGTACATTGCCTTGCACTGTAAAATAGAATCTTGCACAGTTGAGTTCTAATCTAAAATAGGCTTCTTCTTCGTTTCATTTACCATGGATCACAGGGATGAAAAAAGCTTATAGACATGGAAGATGAAAGAGAGGAGTAGGAATAATAACTAGAAATAAAGAAAGCAAAGAAATATGTATAAGCCAGTTGCCACTGAGCCAAACAGAATGAAGCAAGTTAACAGAAACCTATATAAAGCTGCAGGCTTCAGAGCTGAACTGAAGGCTCACAACAGCTTCTGCTGCTTTTTTTTTAAAAAAGTAACAGGGATGATAAAATATAGAAAATGCAACTTTAAATACAAGCCTGCAGCCCCAAGATCTTGGGCTTTCAGTGCAGTATGCAGTTGCCAGGCTTCCAAAAGGGTACTTGTGATGTTACAAATTAAAACTTCTTGTGAAGTCCTCATGTTCAATCTCTGTGTTTTAAGAAACACTCTATTAAATCCCCCATTTGTTTACTAGAGCTGGAAATAATGACGGTTGTGATATGTGTGCCCTGTCTTGGTTACATAGGAACATAGGAAGCGTCCATATACTGAGTCAGACCATTGGTCTATCTAGCTCAGTATTGTCTTCACAGGCTGGCAGCGGCTTCTCCAAGGTTGCAGGCAGGAATCTCTCTCAGCACGTAAACACTACAAACACCGCACTTCACAGTACTTGTTGCAACCCGATCACCCTATCGCTCTCTTTAAGGAGAAAAAAGTCCCTTTCCATTTATGGGAAACAAGGTGGCGTTTATACCACTAAGTACTACCACTTAATGCGGCTAAACCTTGGCTCCCAGAGGACCAGCAAGAGTGTCCTAAAATCACCTGCAAACAGAAAGCTAGCAAGCTAGGCAAAACATTCAGGGAAACCCACTCACATTTCTTAAAAGAGTGTGTGGTAGCCAAAAGAGTGTCGCAGGGAGTAAGCAAGCTGTTAGAGTGGCCTGATTTGGAAAAACAGACTTGGGAAGAACTAACCTCAGGTTTGAGCGATAGAACCTCCTTTCGAGGTCCCAGAAAGAAACCTTCAAGGAAACGGGACGGAACGGATTCCCTCATACTAGGGAATTGGAATGTTCTCCTTCTTGCAATCAGGTTAGTAAACCTGTATGTCATTTATGCAATGTTCCTGCATAGGAATAGGGAGGGAAGACGCAACCAAGAGGTTTACGCAGATGAGACAGTAAATCTCTTCTGGAAAAGTTTGTATGGTTATGTGCAAAAAGACAAGAGTATCTCTTCTAAACAGCAATGGGACAAATTGTGGAAATGGACGTTGGACATAACCCCCCCCCCCCCCGATTACCTGATGTGCCTTGTAATCCCCCATCCCTGAGTTACAGTACTACCTGCATATACTTCATAACCATGTGGGTTTCCAAATCCTTGTGTGTAAATCTTTGTAGATATATGATGTACAAACAACCACTTTGTATATAATTGTGCTTTGGCAACGTACTGTATGCTTTGGTAGTTTATTGGTTCAATAACAAAAAGCCTTGTCCTAAAAAAAAACCCTTGCCCTATCTTGGAGAAGCCAGGGAGGGAACTTGAAACCTTCTGCTCTTCCCAGAGCGGCTCCATCCCCTGAGGGGAATATCTTACAGTGCTCACACTTCTAGTCTCCCATTCATATGAAAACAGGGCTGACCCTGCTAAGCTAAGGGGACAAGTCATGCTTGCTACCACAAGACCAGCTCTCCTGGTTACTGTGAATGGGTCAATCCTTACGGTTTTGCACAAGTTGCTGCCTGAATGTGAGTCAAAGATTTCACAAATGAACTGTAATGCTTCCTACATGGCTGTGGATTTCCCCCAGTGATGTAGTTGCAAATTCAAAAGTGCAGGCATTCTCCATGACACCCCCCATGGCCATGGCCACACCAACAGCTATCCCTGAGCCTCCTCCTCCACTACACCTGATTTTTCCTGAGTAGGAAACTCATCTCTGTGGAGGCATCTCTGACCAATAGGGATATGAGAATCAATTCGGGTACAAAATGACTTGTATCCAACTCTACCTGTTTTCAGCTATTTTTAGACAAAACCAATCACCCCTGTGCTAACTGGCCAGATTCGGGTCCAAAACAAATCACCCAGATTTCGGACCTGAAAAAAGTGTAGATTCAGATCTCCATTTTGTGGCGATCTCCTTTGCTGTCTCCATTTTGTGTCAGGAAATGTTTTTGGAAATCCCGCCCTCCCAAGCTTCAGATTGGTTACTTGCAGTGCCCCCTGGTTCCAGATTGGCACATTTCCATTGAGAGAGAGAGGAGCTTTGCTTTGCCTTGCCTTGCCTTGCCTGCCTGCTTCCTGGAGTGCATTCTCTGCTTTTTGTTGCTGCTTTCCTGATTGAGGGTGGTGGTGGGAAGATTTCCCCCCCACCCCCTTTCTGCTGTTGAGAGAATCACTGCCTGCGCCTACAGCCTCTGCAAATCGATTTGGGTACAAAATGATTTGTACCCAAATCTAATTGTTATGGGAGAACTATGGACAAAACAAATCATTCCTGTGCTATTTGGCCAGATTCAGAACCAAAATAAATCGGAGATGATTCAATTTGGGTACAAATCGAATGGAAAAAATCAATTTGTGCATATCTCTCCTGCCAGTGTCCCACAGGAGGGGTGTGTGTGTGTGTGTGTGTGTGTGTGTGTGTGTGTGTGTGTGTGAAAAGCAGCAGTTTTCAGTTGGAATGGGCAAAGAATTTCTAATTCACCCCCTGCAACTTCTAACTACTCAAGGAATTAATGTAAATGTAATAAATAATAATTAGTTAGCCCAAACTGGCTAACTAATTTGCATCCTATTTGCAGCCTTTGAGGGGCTGCCTATTGCCTAAGCTATTGTCGGGGGGGGGGGCTTTTGCTTGTAGTAGGAAAGCTTGTTGCTTCCACTTATGCCCTGCTTGTATATTAGTTTGCAAATAAAGCAAATATCATGACAGCCCTGCATGTTTCCAGTGCTCTCTCATCCAAAGGAAATTAACACACTAGCGCTTACCCTGCAACTTCTAATTACTCAAGGAATTAAAGACCATATAACAATATTCATTAAATGCATACTAGCAGGACAATTTAGTTCACACCAATATGTAAACTGAACATTGTGGCTTGCATACTCTGCAGATAGCCATCCGTGTAACAGAGAGGTGTAGGCTCAATGTGCAAGCCACAGTAAGGCATGGATGCAGCAGCCCCGCCTTTGGAAGCAGCCTTACAATGCCTGCCAAGTTGTGTGCATGCCTCTCTCTTACATGGACAGATCTTTGCAGGGGATGCAAGCCCATAGAAGCAAGTCTTCTGGCTAAATTATGACAACTTTGGGTTGCCAACTTTCCAGGATTGGTTTGGAGCCTCCAGAAATTGGCATCCATCTCCAGGAGACTGTTGCAGGCAATTCTGGAGATACTAGTAGCTTGATACTGTGAAAAATACTGGAGGAAACATTGGGGAAAATCTCCAGAAGAGCATCAGAGCAGGCAAACCTATACTGAATGTGTAATATTATGTCTGGTTTCCAGCACAGCATGAACTTTGACGTGGAACAGTGAGAAGGCTGGGTAAAGAAACTCTTTTTATAATTCAGTGATAAATTACCTGGGCCCTGACATGAAAAATGCTAGGCCTAGGCCTTAACCTACTGTCATTCCTAATGCATTTTTTCAAACTATGTAAGCAATATGCAAATAGGGTTTTCTAGTTACATTATTCAGAGTCACTAAGCCCCATTTGGACATAGCATGAAACCTCGGGTAGACGGAGCTGTGGTTAATCTGTGAAGCTGGGAATCATGCTGCAGATGATTGTTCAACTGCAGCTTCGCAACCTGTGACTTCTGGGCAGAAGAATCTCTTCCCCTTCCTAGTCTGTCTAGGCTGCCTCCCAGCAAGCTCTGTTCTACTCAAGTCACCAGACTGTGGGGAAGGCATCAGCACGCTACTAAAACTGCAACCACTGGCTACAATGTTAGACGGGGCGTGGCCAGTGCAATTGGCTTTTTCAACATTCCCCTAGAATGCGGTGTTCCTCTGCGGGATCCAAATTCAATGAGGGAGACATTGAAAAGGGCTGTTGCATGCACGCATTGGCACTTCTAGACGTGAACACTGCATTGCACCTGGTGATACCACCCCTACCTGTTGGGGATTTGCATTTTCCATGCGAGCACCCATTCATCCATGGAAAGGGTTTCTTGGAAGGCGAAGGAGATAGAGGGCATATTGTGTGCCCTCTCCACATTGGATAACTCCACATTGGGGTTATCCAATTCATGGCTGTTTTTCCTTGGCAGAAACACATCCCACTGCTCCAGTTGTGGATACCTCCTACAGATTGAGCCAGGTTATTCAATTAGAAACCTTAGAAACAGATTGCCACTTCCACCATTTGTGGGTTGCACTGGCAAGTTGCTGCCTGTACAGCAGCGTTCCCTCTGGAGTGTGGGGATGTGCATCGGCACATCAGACTGTTCCCCTTGACCATGGTTCAATAGCATATTCAAACCTTTGTGCATTAGCACATGGGCACATTTTTTAAGTATCTCAACCCTGAAACCCACAGCACATAACACGAGCATCATGGAACATGGGTGGGAAGCCGCACGCATAAAATAAACCTGCATGGAGGACCTCATGACTGAAGGATGGGGGAACCAAGGGCGATAGAGATGTGTGTGCTGGAGAATGTGTTCTATTGTTTGTGCGACCAGGGTTCTGCATGTTTGTGAGCAAAGCACCACAGTGATGAATCGTGGGGGAGCTCTCCCCCTATCTCCATCCTGTGTTCTACGATCCTTTTCTTGCCATGGAGCACAGAAGGGGTCCAAAACCCACAGGGAAAAGTGCGCTTTCTCCAATGCATTTCTGTCCCTTTAAATGTATGGGCTCCAGGGAAACAGCATCCCTGTTAACAAGCAGCAGAAGGAGGAGAAAGGAGACAGCAGAGGGTGGGGCAGTAGATTTGAGAGGTGGCCAGTGAGAAATGCAGCCAACCTAGAACTGATACATTTGTGGGTTGCTCTTAGCCAGCTTGATGATAGCAGGAGGAGCTTGCGCACAAAGCCCAGGTTATAGCTGTGGCAGATTTCAGATGACACAGTGCTGCACTCCAACCTCAGGTTTCAGCAGTGAAACTCACTACACACTGAGGGTTCAAATTCAGGTTTGGGAGCAAAAACGAATCTGCGGTTGGGTGATGAAACCACGGTTTCATACTTTTGAACAATCACAAACTCAAACCTCTGGCATGTTTACCTCTGGTTTGGCATTATGTCCAAGTGGGGCCTAAATGTGTCTAAGAAGGCATATAGGAACATAGGAAGCTGCCATATACTTGGGACCGGGTCTCACAATTCGTGAGACCCGGTTTGGGGCTGTGAGCGGGAAGAGCGGGCTAAGCCCGCTCTCCCTGCTCACGAGTGGGAAGGGAGCCCTGGGCGGCTGGATCGGCTTCCCACACGATTGCCGGATCCGAGATAGAGCTGATGGGGGCTGGGGAGCTCGGGGGCAGCGCGGCCCCCGGAAGCCCCATTATGCCCTGTGCGAGCGTGCAGGATGTACTGGGGAGACCCCCAAGCTGGGGGGCGGCTTTTGGAAGGCGGCTTTTGGAAAAATCGAACCACGCTGTGGCTACTCATGAGCAGATAGCCCAGGTTTGTGGAGCGCTTGCTCCACAAACCCGGGCTAAGGGGCGGGTTACAGGAGCGGGTTAGCCGCTCCAGAACCACCGAGCTTGATTGCGAGCCCAGTGGTTCTGACGATCAGCAAAAATCGGGCTAGTGGAGGCTAGCCCGATTTTTCCTGATCGTCCGAATAGCCCCTTGGTCTATCTAGCTCAGTATTGTCTTCACAGACTGGCAGCAGCTTTTCCAAGGTTGCAGGCAGGAATCTTTCTCAGTCCTATCTTGGAGAAGCCAGGGAAGGAACTTGGAACCTTCTGCTCTTCCCAGAGTGGCTCCATCCCCTGAGGGGAATATCTTACAGTGCTCACACATCAAGTCTCCCATTCATATGCACCCAGGGCAGACCCTGCTTAGCTAAT
The DNA here is from genome assembly GCF_027244095.1 of Hemicordylus capensis. Taxonomy (NCBI): domain Eukaryota; kingdom Metazoa; phylum Chordata; class Lepidosauria; order Squamata; family Cordylidae; genus Hemicordylus; species Hemicordylus capensis. The sequence goes on from NC_069658.1 coordinate 66,465,879, forward strand.
GGGACAAGTCATGCTTGCTGCCACAAGACCAAGTACAATAGCACTTTAAAATTGGTAGCTATGTACCATTTTTTTGCAAAAGTACTTTGTATTTGTATTTCCTTCCCATTTCCTTTCTAAAAAGACCCTTTGCACATTTGTATCTCACCTTTTCTCCAAGGGTAGCATATATGGGTTGGCACATATTTTTCTTATATCCATCCTGTGGGACATATTAAGCTACATGATAATGCATTGCCTGAATGAGCTTTAGGACTGAGCAGGGATTTGAACCTATGCTTTTCTGGTACTAGTTAAACCTTCCAGCAACAATATTTCTACAAATTTGAGCATTGGATTACCCAGTACACGAGGTTAGATTGCTATGGCTTCCCAACCCCACACCAATCCTCTTCTGAGGATTGTTGCAGATGTTTATTGACATTCCCGTGTAAGTTGTAGAAGATGTCTGATAGAGTGGACTCCGTAGCTCCCATGTTTTCAGAAAACTCAATAACTGCCAAAAATAATTTGTTCACAAAGTGCTCGCCATGTAGACCATCACGTGAGGGACTCTTTTTCAGACCATGTAGTTTATGGAGAATTATAGTTTAATTCATAATAGTTAGTAGGGGGAAATCTGGAATTCATATGAAAAAAAGTAGACATTCTCTTATGTTGCCTAATCTCTGTTACTGTCCTGGATCATTGGGACTGTTCCATAAGGTACTGCAATGGCTTATAGTGTTTTGTGTTGGGCTCCCTCTGCACTTACTTACTTACTTATTTACTTTATTTATTTATTTATTTATTTATTTATTTAATACATTTCTAGACCGCCCAAAACACAAGTTCTCTGGGCGGTTTACAAAACAATAAAAACAGCTGATAAAAAAATAAAACATTTCAATAATTAAAATTAAAAAGTTAAAACTATTAAAACACAATCAAAACAGTATCTAATTAAAAGCCTTGCTGAACCAATGCATCTTGACTGCCCTTTTAAAAGCTGTAAGACATGGGGAGGCTCTAATTTCAGCAGGAGGTGCGTTCCAAAGCCTCAGGGCAGCAATGGAGAAGGCCCGTCCCTGAGTAGCTACCAGATGAGCCAGTGGCTACTGCAGATAAACTTCTCCAGATGATCGCAATGATCTCTTTGTACTTAACATACAAGGAGGATGTTCTCACAGCCAGCCAGCCTAACCCTACCTGGGCTGCCCAAGGCCAGGTTAGGCTGGTTATGAGAAGAGACAAGATCCTAACCCCTAAGGGTCTAACCCCCTTAATGAACCCGGCTTTTAGTCAAGGTCAATGGTGCTCTCATACCCTTAATCTGACTACTAGGTATCATGTGACTACCAAGGAGTCACAGAGATGGGTGCATAGACCACCCACCGAAGGGGGGAATCCCCAATGCAGCATGCGTGGTGTGCATTGCATTGAGGGATGCCCGGAAGGCCAGAACAACAGGTTCCGGCTCTGGATCCCTCTGCTCTGTGCTTCACGGAGCTGCACAGAGCAGGTCTGCCCATGTGGGAGGTGTGCCAAAGAGGACCTGCTTGGCCATCTGTGGGTAAGGTAAGATAAAAGCAGCCTTTCCCCCACACCCTCCCCGCCTGCCCGGGGCAATCGTGAATTGCCCCTTAGAGTATCTACTTGTGCTCATTTTGAGCCCAAACATTAGTGTCATTGGGGTCTACAACTCAGTGGTAGGGCATTTTCTTTGGGTGCAGAACCAAAGGTATTGCGTTCTGTTAAATGCAGGTATGAAGTAGCAGGGCTGGGCAAATTCTCAGCTTGAGATCTTGTAGAGTTGATACCAGCTCGAACTGTGGTTGGGGAGCTGTTGCCAGTCCTAGTAGACACTGCTGAGCTAGATGTACCTATGATGTCTATTTAAGTATGATGCATCTTCTTATGTTCAGCTGTTTTACTTACACACATACCTAGTTTGGTGTTTCCCTTGTTATCCTTCCTTGAATTTCCCCTCAGTAGCTTGGTAGTGTACTAACCCCTTTGATCTCACTGTCACTGGACCAATTTGACCTCTTTCTTTCTGTCTGTCTGTTGCTCTGTTCATCTGTTTTTCTTTCATAGCAAGAAATCAGGCATTTTCCCATTCACATGCACTGCTTGAACAAAATCCCTGCTAAGACATTTACTACATACATTCTGAGTGAATCATCTACAAACACAAAGCGACTGCAACGTTTAAACCATAAGCCAAAATAATTTCTTCACTGTAGGTAGATTAATATAGACATTCATACAGAACAATTTAATTTAGACTCATTTAATAATTTGATAAGGATTTTTGACATTGGAAGGAAGTCAATAACAGTTTTTTTTTATGCTGACAGCATTACTAGAAAGCAGCATTTAACTGATTAAATGTTTTCTATAACCGGCCATCTATTCATGAAACCTGGCAAGATTTACTTCTTCAGACAATGATCCTCAGTATTGATTTTGAAGTCTGCTTGAGTTGAAGGAAATTGACATTTATGTCACTAGTCAAGAAAGAATGAAATCTGAGGGAGTTTATGAGCAAACCCTCCAAAGCAACAGTATCAAACCAATACAAACTTACAAAGCTCTTTAACTTCATGCCAAAAATGGAAGATGAGGGAGTAATGGAGACCTTGTTTGTTCCTAACCACTAACATAAAAAGAAGGGGGGAAACACTGGTAAAGTTAAAAAAATAAATTCAGTAGACATAAAAATACAATAAAAGTCCATCTCAGGGAATAATTGGTTGCAAATTATATATTGAGCTATGGTATAAAACTCAGTTAAAGGCACCAAATCGCTGTATTAAAAAAATCAATACATCTATAATCAATCTCATATGAATTGCTAGATCTCTGTGCATCATGAGTCAATTCAGTCTGTATATTGTGATGAATTTCTAAAGCTCTGGGTTAAAAATAAAATACTTTATTTTTTAACAGATACATCTCTTGGGAAAATGTTAGGTGAAGCATTTATCCTTCAGAATTGCACCCACTTATTTGTCCTGCAAGATTCTTCTCATTCAAGCTCCCATATTGAATAAGTATCTGAATGGCCCCATTCTCAAGTAATGGCAAACCACAGGTAGACGAACCTTAGGTTAATTTTTGTAACCGTGAATTGCATCACAGTCGTTCATCAACCGTAGCCCAGCAACCTCCTGTTTCAGGGTATGGGAACCACTCCCTCTTCCTGATCCACTGAGGCCACATTCCAAAAAGCTCCATAGCATTCTCGTCGCCAGACTATGGACAAGGCATCAGAACATCTGCAGGGTGGCAGCTATTGGCCATGATCTTCAAGGGGGCATGCCAAGCACGATCATGCCTTTTTGGAATGGATCACTCACCCTCAGCAGGGAGAAGGCATTTAAATCCCTTTAAAGGGCATTGGAGCCTTTCTCCTGACAGCTATTGCACCATCGCTGTCATAAGAGCCCCACACCTAAGCAGTCTTCCACAAGCACAATTGTGGGCAATGCGGGGATGGGGGGGAGGAGCACTATTTTTCTGTTACTTTGGGAAGGGATCGTAATGACTTCCTAGGAGGGAATATGTGTATGAGGGCAGGCAAAGGATCCTGGTCCACTGTGGGAGTCTGGTCTTTTGATGGCAGACCCCAGGAAAGCAGTCCAGGAACACCCAAGCACACTCCTGCCCTCGTTTCAGCTTGCTGCCCATGGATTAGCCCTCTCATGTGGGGGTCAGTTCACTAGGGAGGACCTGAGGCTCGTTAAGCTTTGATCCTCCATTGGATTGTGCTCTCATTATATGGGCCCTCCAAATAAAGGGGGCTTCATTTGTGTGGGGCCTCCAATCTCTAGTTAATAATATAACTTGTACACCAGGTCCCTCTCCTCTCCAGGCAAACTTTTCATACTCTTAAGCAGTAGTGGCTACTGCATGCCCGGGTAGTCATGGGAGGGCAGACTAGGGAAACGCCAGGCCTGGGGAATGATCTTTACTCTCATTCAAATTTCCTGGGTTTGGACCAGCATTGCAGCATATGACGGTTGCTACCACAGTGAATCACAGGAGAGGGGAGCCCCAATTATCAGCAATCCCAGGAAAGTAGGATGGTCATGCCAGGCAAAAACAAACATGGATATGAAAACATCAGGGAAAGCAGAAACACGATTGACAAGCCTAGGTACCAGGGGCCCTACTCTTCACTAACCTGGGTTAAGAGTAAGGGTTAGAAGCAGGGTTACCCAGATTAGGACTACCAGGGCTTGGGTCAGTTGCCCTGGTTCACATGTGCATGAAATCCTGGGTTAGAGGCAGATATCCCAGGTTTAGCTGGTCATGTGAAGAGGCTTAGTATGTAGATGTGTATTTCCAGTCTTTTGCAGTAGACAAACCCATGCAGCACATTTCTATGCGTGTCTACTCAGAAGTGAATCCCAATGAGTACAAGTTATTCTCAAGTAAGTGTGCACAGGACTTCAGCCTTAATCTACAATCAAAAATAAACAGCAACAAAGAACAAAACCAGCCAAAATTAAAACAATTACAATTGCAAATTCCCCTTAATAATATTCCCCTAAGTATGTAGGTAGTTATGTTGAACAAACAATTACCATTTCAAAAGCAGCACCAGTTTCTGGAACTCATCTGTTCTTTGTGCTGACTCAGATGTAGAAGTTACTTTAATTGCTAACACAATTCCCTGTATTGTAGTGATGTCCCTGGAAATGCGAGTGCACATACTATTAGCTATATTAATTACTACTGCATTCATTTAACAGAGTGAAGAAAAATATAAATCTTGGGGATGACAAACCATGGATCTCATAAATAAATGAAGTTACAATAAAAGGAAACATCTGTCAAAAGATAAATGATTTTTGAAAGCACAAAACAAAGGGAAGATATCACCTTTGTGCTCTCATGTTCTTTGTCATTCCTAAAGTCTGTGTGGACTTAGGGCTTGTTTGGACCATGCCCATCATGATGCCTTTCATGGACACCCTCCTGGCACGTCCTTTTATTACAGGGGGAGCTGTTTATCCGAATGGCATTCTGTACAAACGCCAAATATTAGTTTAAATCCCATATGAGTGCAGCAACTAAAACCTAAAAATCATATAAAACCGATTAAAATTACCATACATAACTTTAAAACTTCATAAACTAAAAGCCTGATAAGCAGGTGTGTTTTCAAAAGTTGTTTAAAAATAATCAGAGATGGGAAGATTCTGATTTCCTTTGGGAGCGTGTTCCAGAGCCCCAGGGCAACCCTAGAGAAGGTCCGGTTTTGGGTCACCACCAAACAAGCTAGTGGTAACCACAACTGGATCACCTCCAATGATCTTAATAGGTGCTAGGGTTAATGAGGAATGCACTCTCTTAAATACCCTGGGTCCAAGCCATTCAGGGATTTATAGGCAATACTCAGCACTTTGTATTTTGCCAGGAAACTAATTGGCAGCCAGCAAAGTTCTTTTAAAATAGGAGTAATATGGTCTCTATGTTTAGCCCCGGAGGCCAGCCTGGCTACCACATTCTACACCAGTTGCAGTTTCCGAACTATGTATAGAGGCAGCCCAATGCATTGCAGTAGTCAAGTCTGGATGTTACCAGCATATGCACCACTGTTTAAAGGTTGTTTATCTCGATAAATCGATGTAGCTAGTGTATCAGCTGAAGCTGATAAAAAAAATTCCTGGCCACTATCAGGGAGAGGTTTCTCAGTCCAGAAGTAATCCCAAGCTACGTACCTGATCTTTCATGGAGAGTATAACCCCATCTAGAAGAACAGGAAGATCTAAACCATTTCCTTAGTTCCGGCCTCCCACAATGAGTACCTCTGTCTTGTTTAGATTCAACTTCAATTTGTTCTCCCTCATCCAGCTCATTACTGATTCCAGGCAAGCATTTAAAGAACTTAAGCCATATCCTGACTGAGATTGATATATGTTCCTAATGCTACTCTGGCACTGCATGTTTTGTATAGAAGGGGTTAAATTTTCTGATGCAAGCACTTCCAGTTAAAAGGATTTGAATTACAGGGCTTGAGAAGAGCTTGCCCCAAGCAAACCTGGAGTGCCACTGGCAATATAGGGCTTTATGGACCATTAGATCACTAAAGTGACATTTTTGATCTAAAGGTCAGTGTGTTGCTCTAGTATCAGCTGTTTGAGGTTTGCCCATGCCCTAGTTCTCAATGAGGTGTTTAAACCTATTTCTCAGCCTACCACTACAGATGGGGATGGCGTGGAGGCTCACATGACTGACTGTCTCTCCACACAGAAAATCCCTCCATATAGAAAACTAGCATGCCAGGGGCCAGGATTTAGCCTTCTCCTGACAGGCTAGTTTTCTGTATATAGGATTGTTGCTTGGTGGGAAGGGTATGCAGTCAGGGGAGCCCCCATTTGCAGAATGAAGTGGTACAGCCTAGTCACAGGGGTTATTCTCACGATGGGGGAAAACTAGGCTAAAGAAGCCCAACCTGGTTTTTCACCATCGTGAGAACCAGTGGGCTCGCAGGTGAGCCCGGTGGTTCTCTGGTGCCTAGCCCAGGTTAGCAGAGTGAGCGCTCCACTAACCCGGGTTTTTGGATCGTGTGCTGCCATGGCGTGGCTCCGTGCCATGGCGACACATGTGGAGACCCCCACCGGGAGGCTGCAAGCAGCCTCCCAGTTTTGGAGGTCTCTCCAGGATGCCCTGCTCACTCTCAGGGGCATCCTGGAACTTCCGGGGGCCATGCGGCCCCCAGTCCCCACCAGCAGTTGTGTGGGTGGCCGATCTGGCTGCCCAGCTACGAGCGTCTGCTCATCTGCAGGGAGAGCGGGCTAAGCCTGCTCTTCCTGCAGTACCCCCTCAGGCACTTCACCCTGATCCTATGAAGCGCCTCACAGGTTCATCACCTCACTGAGATTTAGGCTTATTTCTCAATCTCAACTCCTTATCTGGCTTTCTTTGTTATGTTAAACCTCCTATCTGTCTTCCTTTGTTCATAGTCATAAAGGCAATTCTCACAATCACCATTGGTGGGCTGGGAGGGCACCGGGGGGGGGCAGGGGGAAGGCTCTCTTAACCTACCTTCCCTCAGACCACCAAACTGTCCATCTTTGGTGCACCTCCCACACGACCACATGGGCAGCCCTGATCTGTGCAGCTCCATGAGGCACAGAGCAGGGCGGAGAGATCTGGGCTGGAACTTGTTGTTCTGGCCTTCAGATATCCCAAAATGTGACACAAGCATTGCATTGGGGATTCTCTATGTGCTCTGCGGATGCTCTATGTGCCTGCCTCTGTGTCTCCTTGGGCCGAACTCAGCCCAAGGAGACGCACAATGCATGGTAGCTGGGGTAAGGGGGCAAGCACACCCTTAGGCTCAGCTAACAGCCGGGTTTCTTAAGAGGGTTAGGTGGGCGGGGAGCGGAGGTTCTTGCTGCTTCTCATGACCAGCCTAACCCTGGATGGCCTGCTTCAGGATGGGTTAGGCTGGTTGTTAGAACAGCCTCATAACATCAGCTCCCACGGAGATGGGCACTAGCACAAGAGAACTGTTGCGGTAGCTCCTTTCCACTTTTTCAGGGATTACTTAAGACCTACACATCCTGAAGGGAAGGAAGAAGAGAGCCCAGACCAGGAGAGCTCATATAATCATTCCTGAAGGGACCAGCACTGACCTGAGACAACACTTTTTGTATCTTATGTAGTTTTTGTTGTTTATTTAATAATTTAAAATTGAACACCAAGGCAGAAAATTACTTACATAAATGTAGTAAACAAATAATATTTTCCTGAGACTTCAGGTTTGGTTCATTCTTCTCCATCCTGTAAAGTGTGCTGTCGAGTAGATTTTGACTCCTGGTGCCCACAGAGCCTAGTGGTTTTCTTTGTTAGACTACAGGAGGGGTTTGCCATTGCCTCCTCCTGCACAGTATGAGATGATGCCTTTCAGCATTTTCCTATATTGCTGCTGCCCAATATAGTACCAGTGGAGATTTGAAACGGCAACCTTCTGCTTGTTAGTCAAGCATTTCCCCACCGCACCATTTAAGGTAGAAGCACCCAATTTTTCCTTTCACTGAGTAGCAAGATCAGTATTCTTCACTGAGCAGTTTGTGGGCTGCTGGTGATCTGCGGGCACCCTGCAGTCTCTTCTGCTCCCCTCCCTGCTGATTGGGTGGACATCCTCCCCCGTGCCTGCTGCTCTGTCTTGAATGGTGGCAGCCAGCAGGAGTGGCAGCAGCAGATAAGTTTGGAAGATGCCTGTCAGCACCTACAGCGCATGCCCTCCCCACTTGCTGCTGTGGGGGCCTCTGGGCACAGCACAGGCCTGTGGCAGAAGGTGGGGGCAGTGTGGTGGGGGAAGCATGCACCAACAGTGTCATGGGGACACGGACCAGCAGCCCCTGCCAAATAATCAGTGAACACCGCTGAGCTAGACCCTTTTCCGTAATACTAAGAAGAGCACACTTGGTCATACTGAGGATTGCAACTAGTGCTTATGACATTATCCTAAGAGAACAGGTCAAGGAAATGCAAATTACACAAATCTTCATTTCTCCCCTTCGCTAATCCCTTAGAGCTTGTGAAAGTAGAAAAGTTTCAGACACATTCCATCTGCTTTGACTAATTTCCTATGTCTCAAACTCCCTGTAGTTACTCAGTGAAGAGTTAGTTTTGCAACTCATTATATCAGGTGAATTGAGCAGAAAAGTGCTTATGCAGGTTTGTCAATAACAGCTTTGGGCAGCACAACCGACCCTGCTATTATTCACATTACTATGGCTTAAAGGGAGAAAGAAGCATAAGTTTCAAATACAAACTTGTCTGAGTCTTATTCAACAAGCTAAACCAATGTCAGAAAATTGATTACAGTATAGGCAGCGTTTTGCCCTGAAGCTGATGTCTTGCTTTCAGTAGACCTAGCAAATAGAATATCAAGCAAACAGGAGCCCATTATCTGGAATAGTTCCCAAGACAGTTGGAGGCATTTTGGAACAGGGGCTTGAGCACCACATTATCGTCTGACATTCCAGACTGTGTGAACTACTATTACAGGAGTTTAATTATGGAGAAGCAGCTTGCTTTAATTATCATAGCCAGCAGTGACTAGGCCCAGGCTAAAATAATGAGGGGGAAATAGAAGAGGAAATATTAATTGAAAAGGGTTGCTTAGTGACATTTTCATGCTTTGTGACATATGGCATCATGGGGAGAATCTTGTAAAATGGGCAATAGAGGCTAAAAGGTAAAATGTTATTATGCAAATGATGGTATATCGAGTCACAGGGCAATCTAAGGCAGGGCAAACATATGGCGGCAGAAAATGTGGATCGTTTCCCTCCTTCAGAATGTACATTGAGACAAAAAAAGCCATCTATGAATGTAATTACTAAGACTGTGCAGAATGTAAGGATTAACTTCTGTTGCTCTTAAATGAAGCCATATTTGAAGTTAAAAGATAAGACTTTGGGTAGACTGTATTTTGGGTTGGTAACCCTGTTTCTCTCAAAAGGAAGAACTTACAGGAGAAATGTGCTTACGCTACATTCCACTGAGCTACGTTCCACGATAGCTCAGTGGAAGAGCATCTGAAGAAGGTCCTAGGTATTCAATCCCTGTGTCTCTAGGTAGGGCTGGGAAATACCTATCTGAAACTCTGAAGAGCTGCTGCCAGGCAGTGTAGGCTGTAGTGAGCTAGATGCACCAATGGTCTGACTCAGTATAAGGCAGCTTCCTATGCAACCTACATTAGCAATAGGGTATGTTTGATGCCTAACTTTATATCAAATAAATATGGAGCGATTTAATGCAATACAGGCAAACAGATAACTATCACTAAGACTTTTTGTTTTCCCTCTAGCTGATTTTCGTTATGACAAAGGAGCTTTTACAGTAGAGGATTGAAGGCAGCAGGAAGCTAGCATCAAAGGCTAAGGCCTATTTTGTATGATAATACAAAACAATGGAATTGGATTGCATACATTGAAGAGAAATATCATTTTGTTGTATTGTTAGGGATCACACTGCTCCTGGCTTCCCCACAGCACTATGACCTGACTCATCTGATCAGACAGGAGCACAGTGGAACCAGAAGGTCTTGTGCTGCAGACTCCTGTGTGCTAGTCACCCCATTCCTCCTGATCCAGATGGCCAACTTCAAAAGCCTCCATCTCAGCAGTGAAAGGAGGCCAAGATGGAGGGAGTGGAGGCAAGCAGCAGCAACCCAAATCCTCCTGTTCCTGTCCATTAGAGGTCAGAGACACAATGTGACTCCTAGTGGGATGGGGCAAGCCCAGAGTGTAACATCTTGTTCCATGACAAATAAACCAGGAAGGACTCCATCCCCCAGATCCAGAGCTCTTGAAACATCACAGGAACTCCTTCCAGCCACGTCCCAGCTCTGAGATTCATTGGGTAAAAGATAAATAGGACTGACAGATGTCTTTGAGGGCCAGTTTATGATGGTCCGGGGTGAAAAATGGCTCCCTGAAGAGAAGAGGTTTCAGCATAGAGCCTCTGTCACCACCAACACCATCACCCTGAGACCATCTATCACATATATGTGTAACTAAGGGCAGTTACCATAGGATTTTTCCTGCATTGTTTCATAAGATCGCTATACACATAATTTTCCTACTTCCATGCAGATGTGCACACACATATGCATCACACACACACATGCAATGAATGCATTCCTGCCTTTGTTGCAGCATGTGCTACCAATTGCTATCATGTGGAAAGGCAACAGGATGGATATCTCAGATAAAGAGGCTCTCGTGAGATACTTGTAATCAGCAGCTGACATCCTAACTAAATTGCTCGATGGAAGTCCTGTTGAAATAAATAGGACAAGTTGGTCATGACTATCTTGTTCTATTAATTTCAATGAGACCACCATCAGGCAGCACCCATGGCACCCTGCCACCCAACCTGCTTTTCTGCCCCCAGTCCATTAAGATCAAATTTACCCTGATTCGAAGGCAGCAGATTCACGATTTGAATCAAATCAGGCTGATTCAATTCAAACTCAAATCAAATCACAAAAACTGTTTCGTACATTAGCTGCTAATTCCTTTCTTCCTATTTTACCGTATCACTATGCTTAGGGAGCCTACTGCTGCACTCACTCCATGGCTCTTTCTTTCTGTTTTATGTTTTTGTAGCCTTAGCACTGAACCCAGATGTAAACCTCATTACTGTCATATTAAGGTCATAGAAGGCTAGCACATTTTAGACAAAAAGATTTGTCTGGCTAATAAGGGATGACTTATTGCTACCACATTTTAATTTTATGCAACATGGGTTTTTTTAGAGGACTGAAAAACTCAGAAAAGAAACTGATCAGCAAGATATCATCCTGGGAAATTGTTCAGATGTATATTTATTACTTAGACTTCTAACGACAAGTACAGATGACAGGAACCTCTTCAATGCAAGAGGGTTTGGGGAGCCATGACACTAATGTAAGCTCCAATTTTGCTGTCAAATGTGATTTGCTTGACATCTGGCAGCTGTGCCTGGCATATTCAGAATCTCTATGCTTCAATACATCATGAGAGATGCTGGAAAAGGGTAAGTGGATTAAAGATGCATGTAGCCCTGTTGAGACTGGTGTGAATTGTAGAACTGCAGACAATTACAGAAGGTATTCCACAAAATAATGGGTGGTCGGATTCGGAAGCTGAAACACCAAGAATGGTGCCGGGTGACTATTTTGGAGTGAGAAGGAGCAGTGGCTGGTTTCCCTTGAGTTTCCCCCCATAGCTGAACCTTTAGAAAGGTTGAACCTTAGGTTCAAGGTTTCTGAACCTTAGGCTTAGAAACGTCTAGAAAATAGCTCATAAGCATGCCCCACTTAAACAAAAAACTTTCCACCTCTCCTTTTCACCTTGTCATGGTTTGTCAATCTAGAACAGACCTCCCACACCCCACCAAAGTGTGCCACACATAACACACCCCAACACATATTTTAATGCTTGTAGTGCATGGCCCCATTATTACATATAAAGAATGTTTGAACATGGGTAAAGAGTAATATTAATGCTTTGACAACATTCCTTCAATCTTATGCATTTTCTGCACCAAGTGAATCAAAGTATAGTTGCTCCCTGCGTTGCCTTTTGGGCATAGTCTGGGAAGTATGATTTTTTGTATTTAGATAGAGCCAAAATGGCTGTGTCTCATCCATCTTAGAGCAGGAGGTTCTACTAACTCTTTTTACTGAATCATTTGCATATTTTTCTACAAAGTGATGCTATCAACACTCCTAATTACTTGGTTCAAAATATGAAGCTGGTAATTCTCAGATACAATTTCTGTTTAGGAACTTAACACCATTCTTCTCAAAAGTTCTACAGCTGTAAAATTCAGTTTTGCACATGTACAAATAGTGCATTTTACTTGTAACTGATGATCCATTACAAAATTGAGCTCAACAAAATTTGACTATTATTGGCACTGAATGGGCTGCCAGATGGGGAAGGGGCTTTCCCCTTATTTCTGACCATTGCATGATCAGCATGGCTGTTCTGAAAATGAAGACTTGTTTTTCACAGAACAGAGCAAATACGTTTGCTCTTAGCACACACACTTGCTTACCACAGCAACTGCTGGTCCTGCTCAGATGGCTGGATCCTGTAAGAACCATAATTCCTTAACTTACAAATCAGTCATGTCTACAAGGACTATGGCTTGAGTGTTTGCTTGCTTGCTTGTCCAGGGAATAGCACTGTAGGGTTTCAACATCTCAGTAACACAGAAAAATAAACAAGAACTGTGCCTGGAAAGTGGATTTTAGAAGCCTGACATCTGAAGCCTGACATCTGCGGTACCAAACTGGTGTTTCAGAGGTTAGGGGATGAAATTGAAACTTGAAAGAAGATAAAGCAAAGGGCACAGAACATCTTTCATTACCCTTATAAATACTGGCACACTTTTTGACACTGTTCTTCTTCGATGGAGTGTCAGATATTTTCATCACCACCACTACTCAGATTGAATGTCAACATCTGTCTAGAAGCCAAATGTCGCAATGCAAACTACTTTTCTGAAGAGCATGTGGCAGGTTGATCTCCTAATAGCATTAACAAATATAAACAGACATAAACTGTTTTTGCTGTGGCTGATATTGATAGAAAATGGCAAGAATGAAGCAGAATGACAGAATCCACAGTCCACTGACTCCACAATGTTCCTATTCAAGCAAATGCTTCAAAGGAAGTGAGTTGCAGGGATCTTGGCCTATTTTTAATGATACATCTACACTGCATTCAGGGTTTTTGGTGCCCTAGGTGAAGTTTGAGTTTGGTGCCCCCACCCCACAGCCAAGAAGAGCAGAGCCCTGGATTTTATTTGAGCCATGCAGGCTTCTTATTCACCAGGTTGAATAACCATGTCTGGTCATGACCATGGACCGGGTCTCATGATCTTTTTGCCTCCCCTCCAGGGGTCTACTCGTGAGTAGGCATTGTGCAAAGCCGCAATTCTCACGATTCTGGCTACTCACGATTTTGGAAACCAGGTTTGCAGAGCACTTGCTGGGGCAGGGGTTTTGGGGCAGGGGTTCTTGTGCGTGTTACCTGCTCTAGAATCACTGGGCTCGCAGCCAAGCCCGGTGGTTCTGACGACCTGCAAAAATCTCTCCTGGCCCGATTTTTGCAGATCCTCAGAATAGCCCCCCTGTCTGTTCAATGACTAGATAATGCTGGTTTAGGGATACAGAGGGTGAGGGGAAAGAGTTGAGGAGCTTGGAGCCCACCTAGTGCCTGCCCTTCCTCTATTGCCACCACCTCCCTCTCCTCAGCAGTGTAGGCCCTGTAATCCTCAGGGCCAACTGAACACTCTGTTCACCCTGAGAGGCAGCTTTTAAGGACACTGAGAGTAGTAGCTTCACTCTGTGGCCAACCAAGCCTGACCTCAGCCAAGCCAGCCATTATGTGCATCACTTAGATTAGATGTAGCTCCCTGTTGGATGTCTGAGGCAACCTTTTTCAGCTCTGGGAGGCTTCTTTTTTGAGATTTTGCCAGAGCAGATGCTGAAGAGATAGGAGATTCTAGAAGCTTGAGGGAAGGAGGACCTGAAGGGACAGAACTGAAGAGAAAGGGAAGAGGGCCAAGGTAACTTGTACAGAGAACCATCCAGGAACAGCAGCCTTGTGCCCTTACATAGTGCCTAACCAGCAGTGGTGGCAGGAGCGGCAGCAGTGAGAAAGATTTAAGCTGAAACTGTGTCCCAAACTGTGGCTTGGTTCATAGGTAATGGAAAACCAGAAGTCCCCACATATTCGCTTTCCAAACCTGAACGTATGAACCAGGGGAAATGGAGTTTGTGGGGAGAAAGCGACCCATGATTTCCCTTGCCAAATTCCTCTCTAAACCTTTTGTCAGAGTGGAGTTTTGCCTCCACAAACTCCATTTCTGTGGCACCAGCATTATGTACAAATGCTGGCACCACAGAGTTGGAGTTGAGGGAGGAAGCTTCTCCCTCATTCTGGCCCAATCGACTGTGTGAGCTGTCCTGCGAAGAAGGAAGCCCACACAGCCAGCTCCCTCACCTCTCCGCAGTCTTGTTGACTGCAGAGAAACTGCTCTCCCCAGTCTCTGAATGAGGATGGGAGAGTGGAGGAAGTGGGGGCATTGGACCCGCAGTTCCACGTTACATATGACCCAGGCCTGTGACTGTATAACTGAAGTTAGGTTTGAATGGTTGTGTTCTTCATTGACCTGTGAACAATTAATTTGTGGGGCTACATCCTCTCCTAGTATCGACAAAGTCTCACCTCATAATTGTAATGTTGTTTTGAATTGTTCCCCTTGCTTCCTCTTGTTGGTTTTCCAGGACTGCAGAAGAAAAATGGTGGGGGAATAGAAGTCTTTCAACAACCCTTTTCAAATAGAACCGGCACTCGGCAGCGTCTACTCCCTTGCCTCTGGAGTGAAGATTAAGGAGGAGCCTGTCCAGTAAGTACAGGGGTTGGGCAGTGGACTTGAAAGGCCAGAGCTTCAAAAGCCAGAGGCCCATTCAGCCCTGAAGTGATTCAGTACAATCTGGCTTAAATTTGGGCCTGGCTGGATTGAAAGCTGATGGTGCTTCATATCAAATCAGGTCCAAGTGTGTCAAATAGTCTTATTCACTCTGAACTTTTAATGCCAACTGCTATCCCCTTTTTTCTTCCACATTAAGCATAGTTTAACTACAGCATCCAGTTAACGTGCTTCCATTTATCTTCCATCAAACAGTTTTTATTACAGCCGTTGGCCAGCCAAGAGATAAAAATCAGAATAACAAATATAACTAATATACACAAATAGTAACTGCTAATAACACACAGTAAAACAGTATACAAGCATCCAGGATAGATTACTTTAAAAACAGTAAAACAGCTCCTAAAATGGAGACCTTACTCTCAAAGCAATATAAAAAAATTTGGCCACCACTTTTTTTTTTTACATTTTATATCCTGCTCTTCCTCTAAGGAGCCCAGAGCGGTGTACTACATACTTAGGTTTCTCTTCACAACTACCCTGTGAAGTAGGAGAGGCTGAGAGAGAAGTGACTGGCCCAGAGTCACCCAGCAAGTCTCATGGCTGAATGGGGATTTGAACTCGGGGCTCCCCAGTCCCAGTCCAGCACTCTAACCACTACACCACGCTGGCTCTCACTTTTGTGATCTCGCAGCTTGTATCCGCAAGGCAATATTGTGTATAAAAAAGCTCACACCTTCCAGGAAATCTAACTAACAGGGGGGAAATAAGTTCTTCTCTAACACCTCGATACAAAGAACAATATAACAGAACATGGGTAACAGTTTCCAGGAGGCCAGAGCCACAGGGGCAGAAAACCGTAGCTGAAGAATCCTTAGAGAACCTCCTTTCCAAAAGAGAGGAGGGCAGCACATAAACGCAACCAGAAACTTGGAAAAGTGAAGCGTTGTTAGATAATTTGCACCTCTACCTCCCATAGAGGGGGAAATCCCAAAATGTAGGGGAGAGCAGGTCCTGTTAGCCAAAGACATAAGTTCCTGACGTTCAATGTCATGCAACTGTAGAAATAGTATTTCCTTCACCTTATTATTCTCCAGAGTAAGTAGTTCAGAAGGAGAAAGTCCCAACTGCATTATTTTGTTGTTTACAGAAGATAGCCAGGGGTTTGGATAAGAGTCCAACCATAAATAATGGAAGAAAGAAAATTCCCGAATCTCTAAACAGAGTTTAATCCATCTAGCAAAAGTAAATTCCCAAGCTTTACAGGCTATGGAGAAAGACCCAGATTCCAGGCAAAGAACAGAATATGACACACACCTAGGCACTGCAAAGATTGCTCTTAGGAATATAGACTGTACTCTCTCCAATTCAAATTTTATCTCCTGTATCCATAGTGAGACTCCACAAGGTAATTGAGCCACAATCTTAGCCCGAACTACCTGAAGTGCCATAGGTATATACTGGCCTCCTTTAGAATAGTAGAAGCGCAAAAAGGCACTAAGAGTTTTAGGGGTTGTATGGATGGAGGACAGCCTGTGAGTATTCCAGTTAAGATTATATTGGGGGGAAATGCCTAAATATTTATATTTGTAAACCTGCTCAATACGGTTCTGATTTACTACTGTACCTATTTATATAATTTTCTGGATTTAGAAAAAACCAGGACCTTTGATTTTTTATAATTAATAACTAACTTGTTATCGTTGCAATAGCAGGCAAAAGCATACAGCAATCTTTGCAAACCTAGTCTAGTCTGAGATAATACAGCTATGTCATTTGCGTATAACAACACCGGCACTCGTTTATCAGACAGCTTCGGTGCATGTGAATCCACCTTTTCCAGACCTTGGGCCAAATCATTAATAAAAAGATTAAACAATGTAGGGGCCAAGACACAACCCTGTCTGACGCCATGAGTAGAAGGAATTAAATCAGTTAGAGCCCCATTAGTGGCATACCTAACCCATAACGAAGATATGGAATAAAGCTGCATCATCAGAAATAACAGTCTCTTATAGTAGTTTTTTCAAGTTTGGATCATAATAAGTGTCTGGAAATGCATTTATCCTCCAAATCTTGGTTTAATGTAGTACCAGTTTTTATCAGTTGTCTTTAAAAGACTAATATTGATTTGCTTCTAAAGTTCTTAAATTATGTGTCTGCTACTTTTCTTTCCTCCTATTTCAGTTGCTTTCCCAAGGTCTGGGTCACCTCCGTAATTTCACTCTGAAGCCCTCACAGAGGCCTGTGTTTCCAGTTGAGGTGCAACAAAGAAAGACAATTGATTAAAGCTTTATACTCTGATGCCATACACCAGAGGGCCAGGCTATGTCAGTAAGAAAAGCCCAAGTATGATTGACATAAGCAACCAGTCATTACCCTGGCAATGAGAGTCATAAAGTGAAGAACAAAGGCATTGTGTTCTACACTTGGGGAGGCTGAGATTAGTTTTTTACTTATACTCTTTATATTATAGCTTCAGTAGAATAGGTATCAGAGCAGCCAGTGGAAGAAATATCAGTCTATAATTGAGAGAAAAAAAGAGTAAAGCGTCCTGATAGGTATATATGAAAGTAATTTCTTTTTGAAGTGGTCTGTGAAAGGGAGTTTCACTCCTGGGTCCATGCTCTGAGAATTCTGACTTATTTCTGCCTTCGCAGTTCTTAAGGCAGTCCTAGAAAAAGTGAAATCTTTTGCTGTGCGCTCATATGTTATGATGTCTATATGTATATAAACATTTATAGGTTTATAATAGCTGTAGTGGTTATTCTATAGTACAGAGGGTACCTGTACTATAAATGTTAACCCCTTACATTATAACCAGAAGGGCTCACTTCCTGTAGGTCTGCAGCAATCTAGTCCAGGGACTGTGAGATTTTTCACATGTTGCAGGAAATACCCAAAGAGGCAACATAAGTCATTCATTTTCTCTTTGGCCAATTTACCTAGCGAGTAAAAGAGCCCTGGTGCCATTGAGAACTCTCTCCCACCCCCGCCCAGGCTCAGACTGGCCCACAGGGCAACAGGGCATATTCCTGGTGCGCCCCACCCGCGGGGCGCCCCTGCGCCCTGCCGCACCCGGCAGCAGTGAATACTCCCACCCTTAAGTACCCATTCTGCTCAAAACCAGGCGCCCTCCCCACATACATTCCACTGCCCTCTCAGTGTCCCCAGTCCAGCCCTGCCCTCGCCCCAGGGGCAATAGTGGCATAGAAGGGGCTGATCTGGATTAGATCCATGGTTGGGGCTCCATCCAATATGAGGGCCACTCCAGGTGCTATTTAATGAATTAAACACGAGCACACTGATCCCAATTACGTGTTTAAAGGGAATCTGCATTTAGGAGCAAACGAGCCAAATATTGGAAGGCATTTAAACCCTGCAAGTTCTTTTTGTATGTTATGCCAGACACTTGAGAAGATGGTGTGCAACTCACTTCTGCTTCCCTGGCTTTAGACGGTGCAAATAATCCGCTTTGGGTAGAACAGCAGGTACACAACAGACCCACCTGGATTGCTGAGTTTTCTCGATTTTATTCACATAATCCCGCCCCACCACCACCACTTCCATTCTTCTTAAGGCAATAACACAGTGCTCTTAAGGACTGGATATGTCTTGCTGAAGATGCCTGTCAAAAGGCTTAGCCTTTTTCTTATGAATTATTCCCTGGCAACCCTTTAAAAAATACATTCCATTTTCAGAAAATAGTAGCATTTTGAAACTTTTCAGAAACATGGGAGTAGCTCAGTGAGGCTGTTCTCACGAGCAGCCAAGCCCAGGCTTAAGCAGAAGGCACCAACGTCCTTAACACCCGGCTCCTGGGATCATGTGTCATGCTTGCAGCCTGTGATGATACAGAGACGGGCACCTAGAGTGCCATCCCCTGGGGGAATTCCCCCAGTGCACTGCACTCAGCGCGCTGTGCACTGAGGGATTCACAGAGGCTGGGACATCAAGTCTTGGCTTCTGCAGGGGCAGGCTGAGCCCTGCCTTCTCACCTGCTTGCCCGAGCTCAGTTGTGTGAATAGCTCCAAGTGTGTCAGAAAATTAGCTTGAATTCCTGCCATTTATTAATAAGTCCCTTCAAATAGAAATAGTTGCAAATACACTACTAGGAAAGAAAATTTTATTTATTTATTTATTTATTTATTTATTCATTCATTCATTCATTCATTCATTCATTCATTCATTCATTCATTCCTGTGCAGGAAATGGTGTTTTGAATACTTCCCTCAGCACAAAATTAAGTGGCATTAATTATTAGTATAAATTAATCAATTTCTCTCAGACTTACTAAAAGTTGCTGTATAGGGACTCTTTCTATCACTGTGGTTGTTCAGCTTCCAGGAACAAGCAGGCTACGCCACTCACTCTTCATCCTTTCCACCTTCCTTTGTACACAGAGATTAGAATCATGGTTAATGGCAAACCATAGAGGCTGTTCTCACATGCAGCCTAACCCAGGCTATGGATGCCCATCCTCAGTTAGGCTCTGCATGAGAACTACTGGGATCAGGCCCAATCCCAGCAGGTCAGTGCTGCCTATCCCATCTTTTTAGTCCGACTGCTAGCCAAGGTTAAGGGAGCAAGCACTCCCTTAACCCAGACTACTTGCTCATGTGTGAGCCAGGCTGCTTCCAGCCTGGCCAGACACAGAGACAGGCACCTAGAGCTCTCAGCTCATAGGAGAATTCCCCAATGCAGATTCCCCCAATGAAGATTAATCTTCACTGCTCCCAGCAGTGATAGTCATGTGGGTGCATGGCTTGTATATCTTCAGGGACTGCAAGTGGTCATCTGATAGGGATGTGCAAACTGGCTCAACCTGAAGCCGGTTCAACATTGAACTGGCCCAGCTCAAGTTCAAGCTGAACCCCTTGGGCCAGCTTGGGGCCAGTTTGGGGGCTCTAGAGTTAACTTTTTTAAAGCTTACCCCCGGATTCAACAGTGGCCTCAGGGGGTGCTGCCATGGCTGTGGGAGGGTTTCCGACAGTTCCCTCTCTCCCCAATGGCCTCCCCTGGTCTTCAAAGGGCTATTTTTCCCTGCTTTCAGGCTGTTCCGGCCCAGTTTCAGGCCTTCAGCCCTTTCTGAGGTGGCGGAGGCCAGGGTGCATGTGTGGTGGCCTCCTTAATGGCTGCTGCCACCTCAGAAAGGGCTAAAACAGCACAAAAATGGCTCCAAACAGACCTCTGGAAAACGGGAGGCTGGTGGAGGCAGTAGGAACCGCTGGAGACCTCCCGTGAATGCGGCAGCACCCACCTGAGGACAGTGGTAAGAACCAATTCTAGAACCCCTGAACTGGCTCAAATTTGAGCTAAAGCAGGCCCCTCATTCAGGCTCGCAAAATTGAACATGCCCAGTCTGGTTCAAGTCAGATTCTGATTCAAACCAAACTGGGCGAGCCGGTTTTGGGCATACCCCTATCATCTGGGGGAAGGTAGGTTGAACCCTGCCTCCCCCCCCACACACACACTACCTGTCCAGCCACACATGTGCAATCATATGAACAGCCCCATAGCCCCCACCCCCCAAATGCAGCAAACCATGCTTTGGGCAAACCAGGATTGTAAACTATGGTTTGAAATTGGTCTGCAATCCTGATTTGCAGGCAAATTGTCTGTGCATGAGAAAAGGGAAGGGGAGCATTCAAATCCAATGTTTGTGTCTGTTTGTCCTTCTAATGCTAAATCATGGTTTAGTGTTGCATCTAAATAGTGTTATACATCAATCATTTTGATGAATAGTATTACAGCTGAATGGTGTTACATCTTAACCATGTTTAAGGATAGCGTTAAATCTGAGAGCTTACCCATGTTTAAGAATAAACATAGTTTAGTGTTACATCTGAATAATGTTACAGCTTAACCTGCTGGCATAAACTATTTCTCAGTTGCCACCCTCCAGCCTATCTTTTATTATACTAGGAGGATGGACATCCCTGAATCTAGATTCTTAAAACAGGCTACTCTGAAAGTCCAGCCAGTAGCGCATTTAGGCATGGACCATGGGGCAGGGGTCCATGGCCTCATGCTTCCTGGGGGGCTTCCAAATGCTCGGGGGGGGGCTCCCCAGAGTCCTGATGTCCCACCGCTACTTCCCCTTCACTACTAGTGAAGTGTCCGGACCGGTCCAGACATGGGCGGTTCGGATTTGGGTGGTTCGGGGTGGGGGGGTCCCCTTAAGGGCGGGGAGGGTTTACTTACCCCTCCCACCGCTTTCCCCCCTCCGGCGCCCATATTTCTTTGAGTAATTGGGGTGGCAGGATACTTCCCTGCCGCCCCTTCTCTGGTGCTTTGGAAATTCTTTTAGTAATGGGGCGGCAGGATACCTCCCTGCCGCCCCTTCCCCCGCTTGGCGTGCAGTATCATGCAAAAGGCTTTAAGAAGCCTTTTGTGCGTGCGTGCGTGCGCACGCACGTATTTCCTTGAGTAAACGGAGTGGCCGGATATTTCCCTGCAGCCCCTTCTCCCGCTTTGCTGCACGGTACTGCATGCCAAGCAGGGGAAGGGGCGGAAAGGAGGTATCCTGCCACCCCGTTACTAAAAGAATTTCCAAAGTGCCGGAGAATGGGCGGCAGGGAGGTATCCTGCCGCCCCAATTACTTAAAGAAATATGGGCGCTGGAGGGGGGAAAGCGGCGGGAGGGGTAAGCAAACCCTCCCCGCCCTTAAGGGGAGGTAAGCAAACCCTCCCCACCCCAGTACCGGACAGCAGCTCCACGGTTCCGTGCACACCCCTATTCACCACCCCTACTTTATTTATTTCTTTATGCTGGCGCTGCTGCTGCCCAGCCCCAGCCACTATATCCCCTTTGCCGCTGCTGCTCGCCTGTTCCATGATGTCATGGGATGCAACACTCCATAGCTCCTACTGCACACATGTGCAGAGGAGGCCGGTCTGCAGGCCAAGGAGGCCCACCTGCGCCCACCACTGCTTCTGGGAGGTGAGTGGAGTGCAGCAGGTGAGTGGCGGTGGCGAAGGGGATATAGCAGTGGGAGGCAGGCAGCAGTGGCACTGGCAGGTATAAATAAATAAATAAATAAATAAATAAATGGTGGCTCCTAGCAGGGAGTGGGGCTCCAAAGCCCTTCAGCCTAAGATTTGGGCACCAAAAAATACCCAGGTGTGCCCCTGTCTGGAACAACTTTGTACCTTGGAAAGGTGCGTGAATTCTAGCTTCACTAGACTGATCAGAATATAAGGGACTCTAGCTACATGTAGGACTCATAGATGCCCATAACCTGATCTCAGCCTGACAAGTCTATCAGTATAATGTCAGCCTTGTAAAACCCCTTTAGAGCAACTTTAGTAAGCACAACATTGATTTGATAGGAAGTGATGACATTTCTGGTACTTCATGGTTGTGAGTCAACCTGGAAGTAGATAGAGAGGCCAGAAACCCAGGGGCAGGAAGTAACATGTGGGACTGTCAGGAGATGGTCTTAAGATCAGCCACAAGCCAAGGGAGAGGGAAAACTGAAGATGTGGCAAGGAGTGGCAGTCTGGAGAACTGGGATGGAGGAAGAGGCCATTGCAGAGGTTCCAAAAGCCAATGGCTGCAGTAGGGCTTGCTCCAGTAAGGGAACAAGGCAATTGCTTTCAGTCAGGGGAAAGGACACTGGATGATCATCATATGAGGAATCAGGAAGAAGGAACAACATTGCATAGAATTTGGGATTATAATTTACCTGTTAGTCTGATATTAAAGCTATTGTGTGCTGTGCTCTGGTACACTGGAGTATATGAGGAGAGGAGGATACCACCCCCAATAACAGGCCCTTTTCAGGAAAATATGTAACTAAGAAATCTTGGTTGTTTCTTGTATAAAATATGGGTGAAACTTCCTCCGTTCACTGCAGAAAACAAATCTATACAAGCCACAAATAAAAATCAGCAAGAGAGTGAGAAAAAAAAGGAGTGCAGTAGATGAGAAGAGGAAAAATTCACAATGGGTCCTAGTTTTTCTTCATTTAATAACTCACATGACTGTACCAGATCAGGCTTCTGTCCTCCAAGACTCTAGCCAATTCAAAGGTCTTCTATCCCCCAAGACCCTAGCCAATTCAAATCATGAATGACATGATTCAGAGCTGTAAAACCAGAGCTGGAAACCCATATAAATTCAATTCAAGGTGGGAAAGGCTGGTAGATGGAATATATACACGTACTTCCTGTGTGTGAATAGCCACTTCCTTAGATTTGACCAAATGAAATGAAACATGCATACACATTAGTTAGGACTGACTTTGCTCTCTAGGCTGTCTCCAAAAATGGAGTTTTGGGCTTTCAGAATGAAAGCCAGTACTGTCAACTTTTCTGTATTAAATCCCTCGTTTGATATGAGAGAAATATAGGCCAAGCTACTTACAGGTGGATATAGTGTTAATAATTATAGTTCAGTTCTATAGTTGTATCAGTGTATGTTACAGTATATCTAGCAGCTTTGAGATGGGCTAGGTGATCTAGTTAGAATGATATTTTCTGTCTTTCTAAAGCTAAATAATTATTATTCAAAGATAATGATGTACAAAATGACAAGATGTTAGATGACTCCTCCTGTAATTCCTTCTCTAAAAACACACATAAAACATTCATTTGGGGAAGAATTGCTTGTCAAGAGTGTTTTATTATACACTGAATGAAGTTATTGCAAGAATGTTTTTCTGTATTAAATCACTAATTTGAATTGAGAGATCTTTACAGATCTATCAAGAAATGAAATGTTGATGTGATATGAACGTTATAGAGGATTGATGCTACTTATGTATAACTTTGATTTATGCCCTTCATTAATATAACATTAGATGAAATAAACCAATTAGATCAACAATTGCACAATTAAAGAATGAAAGAAATCCTTATATGTTTAGATTACCTATTCATGGTCTCCTCACCCATTCTGATTCAGTCACGAATGCAAGTTCAGAAGAGCATATAAAACTCTCGTTCATAAAGTGTGCCCCATATATTTTAGTGGGGCAAACAGGTGTATATAAAGCAGTGTTCAGGTGCTCAGCTCAACTCAGATCTGTTTCTTCCATTGAAATAAATTGTGAAACTGCTGCAAGTGTGAGAGCTCCTGAAACCAGAACAGATATGAAGATTTTTTCTCTCTCTCTGCCATTGTTTTCCTGGATAACATCACTGGGCATCCAGTTGCTGTATCACCTACATTTGCCTTAGGGAAATGGTCACCTTCGAATGCAGAATTCCATATGTTACATAGGAAGCTGTCTTTTACCATTAGTATAAGCTTAGTGTCATCTACACTAGCTGCAAGTGGTTCTTCAAGGTTTCAGGCAGGATTTTTTTCTAGCCCCACCTGGAGATAACAGGGATTGAATCTGGGTCCCTCTGCATTCAGAGCAGATGCACTGAGCCTGGATCTTTCCACAATAAAATACTCTCTCTCTCTCTCTCTCTCTCTCTCTCTCTCTCTCTCTCTCTCTCTCTCTCACACACACACACACACACACACACACACACACACACACACAAATACACATATATACATACACACATGGCTGTTTCTCATGACCAACAGCTGCATAGGCGGAGTGTCTAGCCAGGCTCCAAGCCTTATGCACACTCCCAACAAAAGGTTGTGCATCAGCAAAAATCAAGATAGAAGGAGGAGAAAGTTATTATGTGTTACATACGATCTGAGTAGGACAGCAGTGACCAACCCAAATCATGTACCCAGCACTGTATTAAGGACAGAAGGAAAGCATGTCCCACCCTGTCCTACCCTGATTGCAGATAGCACTTGATCACTTCCTCCTCCTCTTCCTGCCTCAACTTTTGCTGACACATGATCATTTCTTGGGTAGTGCTCACAGGACTTGGACCCTGGCTGCTAGTCATGAGAATCAGCCTACTATTATCTTCAAGAATGGGTCTGTGGGGTGTTAGAGTATTAAGTCTATGGATCTAGAAGTTCTCTCTTTCTTCTAATATTCTTGGATTAATGGTTTCTTTGTAGGAAATATTTCCATGTCAGAAAGGCTGTGGACATCAGAATTAAAATGTTTCGCAGCAAGCTATAGGATGTGATTGTTGATGTGCAGTTTCTCCAGTGTGTACAAAGGTATTTGTTGTTTTTCCAATGTACTAAAGTCATGGCATTTGCATTTATACTATATGGTATGCTGTTAGACTTGCAAGTAACGTTTTGTATGATAAAGACGTTTTTCTTTTGTATGTGCTAGTCTGCTAAGAATTCCACCATGCTGTTAGAACTGCGCAGTAGTTGAAGAGCGAAGTTGCTAGCCCTCAGCGAGGCCTTAGTAAGACACACAGAAATGTGTTCATTTAGATCATAACTGTGTGATACTGAGGAAGGTGGAAACCAAAATGTCTGATTAAAAATGTTTGGAATCGATCTCGGTTTTGTCATTCAATTATTATACATATATATGCCAAATTGAGCCAAAGTTAGGTGTCTTTATATTTTGCTGAGCACAGACAAGAATGAATGAAAACTGAAAATGTTTACTTTGGACAGATTATGCCCATAGTTATTTTAAAATGTTAGGCCTAGTCCACCAGAAAGCCCTCCCGCAAACGCCCCACTGAAGTGAAGGAGAGTAGGGGAAGATCAAAGACTTGTGTCTTTGTTGTGTTCATCTTGGTTTACAGAAGATATACTGGGCAGTAAAAAAGGCAGGTGCCAGAATCTAAGTGCAGGCTTGTGAAAGTCGATCTCCACAAAGCACATGGGAGCCTTTTAACTTCCCCTTATGTACAGGATTTTGACTGGACACGTATAGTACCAATAAACTACAACAGGGGTAGGCAAACTTTGGAACTCCAGCTGTTGTTGAACTACAACTCCCATCTAGAGATGTGCATGAACCACACAATGCTGACCACACAACACCGTGCTGACCACACATATGGCCTCCATGCATGCACAGAGGCCATGTGTGTGCCAGCGCTGCACACAAGTTGCTGGGGGAAGTGCTGCTACAGCAGAAAGCTGCATAGAGCAGCAGGCACACAGGTAAGGATCTGCACTACTCATTTTAAAAGCTGCAGCTCCCCGCTCCAGGTCCTGCCCTCAAACCAACGAACCATCCTTGTGTCGGCTGCACTGGAACAAACTGGTTCACTGATGCATGAACCAGTTTGTATTCGAACCAGTGCAGGAACTGTGGTTTGTGCACAACCTACTCCCAGCAACCCAAGCCACAGTTTATGTTGTGGGTAGGTAGTGCCTACCCATGCACGACAACAAGCTTGGTCTTTATCGGGAAAGGGAGGCTTATATCCATAAATCAATCCAGCCATCTTGCTCCTCACACATAGGCCACACATATCCCAAGCATAAGAAACCTGTGCTGGATGAATGATCAGAGCCATGAACAATTCTCCAGTGATAGCTAGTGGCTGTGTGTCATGTAGTATGTTCAAGATATGCTTGCCACAACCAAGGACAAATGGGAGGGCTCTCTTGTGTACTATGGGGTGGTACATAGCTTTGCATGCAAGTAGAGAAAGACTGCTCAGTTTTCATCTTTTCTTCTAAAAAACCCTCCTTGTTCTGAAGATTTGAGGGAGAGGGAAAGTCCAGAAAGTATCACTTAAATAAGATGCAAAAGGAGTTTATTTGGGAGTGCCATACTTTTGGGACTTTGGATCTTATTTTACATCATCCCTGCCGTTCTTCAAGACAGGCAAATTCATAAGAATATTTCCTCAAGAATGAAGTCTTAGAGTTGAAGTTAAGAATCCACAGATATATTTGTATCTCTGCAAGTTGTTTGTTTGTTTGTTTGATTAAGTGCCATCAAGTCGGTGTCAATTCTTAGTGACCACATAGATAGATTCTCTCCAGGATGATCTGTCTTCAACCTGGCCTTTAAGGTCTCAGTGGTGCATTCACTGCTGTCGTAATCAAGTCCATCTGACTTGATTCTTCTACTACTTCTTCTACTACTACTTCTACTTCTACTTCCTTCAACTTTTCCCACCATTATGGACTTCTCAAGGAAGCTGGGTCTTCTCATAATGTGTCCAAAGTATGATCATTTGAGCCTGGTCATTTGTGCCTCAAGTGAAAATTCTGGATTGATTCATTCTATTATCCATTTGTTTGTTTTCCTGGCTATCTTGTGGTAGCAAGCATGACTTGTCCCCTTAGCTAAGCAGGGTCCACCATGGTTGAATATGAATTGGAGACTAGAAGTGTGAGCACTGTAAGATATTCCCCTCAGGGGATGGAGCTGCTCTGGGAAGAGCAGAAGGTTTCAAGTTCCCTCCCTGGCTTCTCCAAGATAGGTATAGACACATCACATCACCTAAATATCCTTTCCAAGGCCTTCATTGTAACCCTACCAAGGGCTACCAAGTGCAAGATGTTTACTTATTGACAAATACTACATAAGAATGGCCCTGCTGGATCAGACCCAAGACCCATCTAGTCCAGCATCCCATTTCATACAACGGCCTACCAGATGCTTCTGGAAGCCCACTGCAGGAGCTGAGGGTGAAGCAAAGAACAGGTGAAGCAAAAGGCATTGAACCAGCAGTAGGTGACTCACTAGGTAATAATGAAGATTAAATTCCTTGGTTAAAAACTGCTCCTAGTAATCAGCCTTCTTGTTTATAAGGTAATCACAATGAAAATATGAAGTAAAATTATTAATTAGAATAAATAGTCTCTAATCATCTACTGCTATTCAAATTTAATCAGGCTGTACTGGAAACTAGTCCTATTAAACAAGTTCCAAATTGTATTTATTAGGCTGATGTCACTGTGTTTTCTTATATATCCATCATAAATAAAAAGGATAACGTAATCAAGGCCACCTGTTTTCATTAAGGACATTCAGATCCCCTTGATTTTATAAAATGTACTCCATTGTGTGTCATTGATAGGGTTGTGAGAAGCTTTGGGGCCCATTTGGATTCAGCTTGATTTGGCCAAGTTCAGTCTGATTCCAGCTGTCCTCCAGTTCAATTCAAACAGGGTCCAAATCAATGCAAATCAGGCAACTTTAGGTTGCCTTTGTCCCCTTCTGCCTCTTGCCACTCCCCAGCCCCTTAAGATATTATCAGTCTGGGAAGGGGGCAGGCTCTCAGTATCAAGGAAGAATTGGCTCTCATGTGGTTTCCTGTTTTTAAAAGGCTCTCTCAGTGCCCCCCCCTTTATTTTTCCTGGAGCCCTGGGAATAGTACAGGTGCTCCTGGGAATAATAATATAAAAATAAACTTTGTTAGCCACCCTGTAACAAATTGCTTTCTCGGCAACATATAATAAAAACACAACACATTAAATCATAACAGACAAAAATGGTGAACAAAATACAATACAAAGCAGCATTAAAAACTTAAAAAACTCAAGTGGCATTAAAAACTCAAAATATCAGATAAAATCTGAAAAGCCGAATTCAAAAACCTGAATTTAAAAGGCCTGGGTAAACAAAAAAGTCTTTACCTGGCATCTAAAAGAACAAAGTGATGAAGCCAAGTGGACCTCACTGGGGAGGCTATTCCATTGTAGTCTGGAATTGTAGTCTTTGTTCAGGCTGTGGTCCAGATTCTAGATTATTTGAGAAATATAGACTAAGAACACTCATTTTAAACCTGTGGAATATGTAGCAAGTATTCCCTCTCTGAAGCACATTTTGTCTTACAATCTGAGGTGAACCATTATGTGTCATGTGACCTCTATTAGTTTCTTTTATGTTATTGATCAAATAAACAAAAGTGTAGCAAATGTCCCACCACACATTGGATCAGTTTAGATGATACTTTGCCTGACTGGTTCACAATTTATGAGGAAGATATACATGAGTAGAACATGAGTAAGGATGTGTCTCTCTGCCCCACCCCCAAACCTAGTGCACTGTTCTTTAATAGATACAAACTGAGATGGGGTGGTGGTCATCTGAACTATCCTTCCACATGTGTTCTAAATACAGTACCAGAATTAGAATTCAAGTATTTCATCCTACCTCCAATACAATTAAGGAACACATGCTGTGTGTGGGAGCAGGAGATAGGCACACACATTTTTTTCATGTGGGGTGAAGCACTTGGGTGAAGAATTGTCTGAATTGGCCCATTGTGTCTTTATTTGTGAAACTTAAAATTATTATTGTTGTTGTTAATAACATTTATATCCCACTCTTCCTCCAAGGAGTCCAGAGTACATGGTTAGGTTTCTCCTCACAACAACCCTGTGAGGTAGGTTAGGCTGTGAGAGAAGTGACTGGCCCAGAGTCACCATGGCTGAAGGGGAATTTGAACTCGGGTCTCCCTGGTCTTAGTCCAGCACTCTAACTACTACACCACACTTCTGTCTTTGAGCATATCTTGAGCTATATAACACATGACTGATCATTTTCAATACAAGCAAGAAGTATTTGTAATGTGAAAGACCATTCTGACCAATGTAGATTTTAATCTAGTTAAAGCAAGGACCTCGAAAAATTTCACGCGTGATAATGCCCTAATAAATGTCTCTAGATACCTCAATGCTCACTTCAGTGCACAAAGCTCCTGCATGGTTACAATGCCCCTATTCATATCAACTTGGGGGAGGCAACTTGGCAACTTTACATCAAAGCTCCTGGGTGGTTTTCAGACAGCAGGCTTTACTGCAAGTTTACTGCGCGTACGAGTTGTCCCCCCAAACCAACACAAAAAGTGCATTTTTTAAAACTCTGGATATAAATCAGGCTACACTCTAACATGCAATGAAAAATCCAAATTGTGTGTGAAGTGCTCCCCAATAGCTCGCAGGGACTTTGTGGAAAATCTGGCCAATGTGTGAAAGCACACCTCCATTCTGGAGGAGATGTGAGCTAAAAGCCCTGTGTACAAAACGCCCTGGTTTTCTGGAACAGGATGATAATGTTAAATCAGCCTTTATTAAATATCTTCTTTTTAAATACCAAAAATATCTGCTGAGCATGATGCACCCCAAATTAATTCCCATTTGATTGCATGGGAGAGAGTTACACACAATCTACCATCAGCTGGGAATCAATGGGACTTAAAATTGCAAGAATGAATTCTGCTCGTGGGTATTTCCAACCCCCCCCCCATGAAAGCACACAGCCTACACATCAGATTGCTTGTTATTCATTTTATTTTTTTCCACTTTATGTGAATTTTTCCCCCTCTAACAACATTTGGCCTTTTAACTACTAAATTGTCAGGGAGTGCCAGTTTCCTAATTAAATTTAAGCACGTTTTAAAGTGCAGCTTGATTAGTTCAATTAAGCAGGATTATAAATTACCCATGATATTTTGTTCTGCAAATTTCATAAAGGGAAACATTCTTCAGTTATTATTGGTATGCATTCCACAAGTCATTAGCTCTTTATTTAGGAATACAAATTTGCTCCTCTTGATTAAACCAGCATTTCCATGCATTCTAGGATGTTTCATTTCCATTATATTTTATAAGAATTGGAAAACATTTCTTTAATATTTTATATTACCTCTTTCCAGAGCTGCAGGTTTCTGCAATCCTACAGCAGTGCTGAATTACTGGGCCAGTTCGGATGGTACTTTGTTCACCACTCTGACTGCATATGATAAGGATATCTACACATCATGAACATACAGGTCCTTCTACCACCCAGCATGCCAAGGTGCCTTTTTTTAATTGCATGGGTGATTTAAATTAGTATTTGTAGTGTGCGCAAAAGGTTCAGACTAGCCTCCCACCCACCACCCACATGATTAACTAACTACCCAGCATACTGGGTAGGACATGCCACTAAAGGTATGCACACATCCTTGTCACATGTGGTCAGGCTGGTGGAGGGCGTATTGTCCGAACAGGGCCTCTAAGACTTATAATATAACATAATAAAAACCAGAGTTGTGTCTAGGTTAGCTTCTGGGCCCATTTTACTTGATCATAGCTTGTCAACTCTCTCTCTTGCCATTTTTGGAAGGGTGGTATAGAAATTGAATTAATAATAACAATAACAGTAAAGGAAATTGCTTTGATTGAGAAAGGGAGATCTATACGCAGGAGCAGGCTTCTGTGTTTGCACCCCCTTGCTGGGACAACATCTGAGGTGCATGAAGATCCTCCTGCTGGATGCTGGCATGCTACAAACCGACCTATTTATCAAGTACCCAGTGGTGAAATAGAATCCACATATATACAAACCCAACAGATTGAGACAGAAATAGGGATCGGGTGCAATTTAAATCAGCAAGTCATCTGATCAGCAAGGGATCAGATGCATTTCCAATCAGTGCATAGTCTGGGTGTGCCTGGAGACAAAGTTATTGGATTGCCCTCACTCTGAACAGAAGGAACACATGCCAGTTACCAAAGGAACCTGGCAATTTCATCACCCACCAATGTTGTGCGACAAGCAGTAGCGGCCAGTGAGCCCTGCTGCGGGCGGCGGTAAGGGCAGCAGAATATAAATGTTAAAAGCTGCGAACTTGCTCACTACCGGCACCCAGCATCCTATGCAGTGTTTTCTCTAATTCTTTTCATCTCTGTGCGGAATGAGTTTGTTTCTGAGCAGAAGTATCAAGGCAGTGTGTGCGCATGTGCATTCAGAATTGGGCCTTCCTGCTTCAACTTGAGCGGGAACTAAAATTAACTTTAAAAACTTGTGAGTGCACACATGTGTGCACGCCTTAGAGGGAATACTGATCCTATGCTGGAGCTTAGGAACATAGGAAGCTGCCATATGCCGATTCAGACCATTGGTCTATCTAGCTCTGTATTGCCTTCACAGACTGGCAGCGGCTTCTCCAAGGTTGCAGGCAGGAATCTCTCTCAGCCCTATCTTGGAGATGCCAGGGAGGGAACTTGAAATCTTTTGTTCTTCCTAGAGCAGCTTCATCCCCTGAAGGGAATATCTTGCCATGCTCACACATCAAGTCTCCCATTCATATGCAACCAGGACAGACCCTGCTTAGTTAAGGGGACAAGTCATGCTTGCTACCACAAGACCAGCTCTCCTCTCCCAGCAATGGCCAAACCAGCATACTGCAGGGAGGGTTCCCTACCCCTACCACTCAGCAGGCCTCTGTATATGTGTGGTGGTCATTTAAGGAGTATGGCAAACTTGCTGGGTCTCCCACCACCAGGCTACAAAGGAGGTTGGGTGCTGGTTGTGGGTATGTTTGCTGCTTTTAAGAGTTATATTCTGCCACCCTCAACACCACTCCTGGGGCAGGACTCACCAGCCGCTGCTGATGAGGCAACAGCCACTGGGAGAGATGCTATGCAGAGATGAATACAGAGAGTTAATATTCCCTTGCCAAACGCAAGAAAGCAGCCACTTTAAAAAGTGCATCTCTGCCCAGTTAGGGGTATGACTGTAATGATGGCTTTTCCCTGGAGTTTTGGTGCAGTTGGCACGGCATATGTGGCCCTGCTTAGGAGGGAAATGTGGAGCAGCCAAATATTCACGTGTGCTGAATTTTGTACTTTCTGTTCTCTATTGGCATATTATTCCTGCCATGTACTTTGTAGATCATGATGCTGTTTCTTCAACTGTCTACAAGTTGATAAGTAAATCCTTAACGCCTGCTGGGGAAGTACATAACTCTCTGCAGAAGTATTTCATCAGCATGCACTGTCAGTGGAAATAGCTTTTGTTGTAATCTTGCATAATGCACTCCAACAGCATTGCTACAGATAATTGTTTCATTTACACCCTTCAAGGAAAAAAAATGTACAAAACATTATGACTAATGTTGATTGATGGGAATTCTCTGCTAGTCTCTCATAAAATCACGCTTATAAAATCCTGTGATACTGATATAAATGATAGAAACAGGTGTAACTGAAATGGGAGAACACTGATAATCATATTACATTTTTTTTATTATATCCAAGATGATGCTTTTGAAGGCAGTCATTAAAAAATTCCCATCTGTTCACACCATTTGTCAAGCAGGCTCTGAAAAGTGTCTGAGAGCAAAATCAAAAGTGAGGTGTGCAAGGGAATTGATTGGAAATCTTGCTGTTGCTGATGCCATTTTCAACCTGCTAGTTTTACGTTTTTCATTTAGTAAGATGCAAGGCCAGTCTGAAATTGGTGAGATATCTCATTAGGCAGTTATACCACAGTGAGCCAGTCTTCAAGAAGAAGGAAGGAAATTAAATGTCGGGTTATATTTGTCCAGTTCCTTCCTCTTTCCTATAAATCCAAGTTTAAATGAGGAAATCTTTTCTTGTATTAATCAGAAAGCAACTGCCCATTTGCATTATTGACAATGGCTGACATGCTGATTAATGAAGCATCGGTACAACACTATTGTGGTAGGGGTGTGCACAAAACCGGCTTGCTCGGACTGAACTCGAACTGGACCAGGCATGTTTGGTTATGTGCACTCCTGAACACACACCCACCCACACACACACCCCGCAAGTTTGGCTTGAGTTTAAGCCAGTCCAGGGTTTGAAAAGTTTTTTTAATACATTTTTTTAAATAACTCACCACCAGGCCTGGGGTGATTTTGCCACCTCTGGGGGTGGGGGTCCTGCTGCCATGGCCATTGGAAGGGATCTCTGAAGTTTTCCCCCTCCCCTCGCCAGCCTCCCCTTGGTCTTTTGGGCCTGTCCAGCACGCCCTCAGACTCTCTGTAGCCATTTTGAAGGCCGCTGCGTATGCACATGGGCTATTTGCATGGCCGAATATTTAACTTTTCGAACCCCAGACCGTCTCTGAGCTGGCCTGGGGGGTTCATCTCGAGGTTGAGCCAAACCGGGCTCGGCCCAGTTCGAGGGCAAACGCTTTAGCCAGTGCGGCTTGATGGAGAACTTCCTTCTGCAGCTGCTTTCACCATCCAAAAATATGTCCCTGAGGCTCATGTTAATGTCCAGTCTGGATTATCTGAGTGAATTATACTTAGGGCAGCCTAGGAAAAGTGTTTGGAAACGTCAGTAATTGCACAATGAGGCTGCCAGGTTATTAACTGGTACTAGTAGTTGGGAACAAATTGCTCCTGTGCTTACAGTTCTTCATTGGCTCTGGTTTGTTTTTGGGCACAATTCTAACTGATAGTTCAAAGCTGTAAAGTTCTAACAGCCCAGGAGCTAGTGATCTAAAGGAGAATCTTCTCCAATATTAATCCCATCCACTGAGATCCACTGAGGCCCTTCCCTGGGTATCCTGACCATTCAGAGGTTAGTTGAGTGGCTACCAGTGGTGTTCCCTCTAACAGGGATTCCCAAATGTTGTTGACTACAACTCCCATAATCCCCAAGCAAAGGCTATTGCAGCTGGGGATGCTGGGAGGTGTAGTCAACAACATCTTGGAATCCCTGTTAGGGTGAACACTGGCTACTAGAGAAAGAGCTTTGTCCGTAGTGGCACCTCAGCTATGGAACTGTATCCTAGACATTCTCCTCTGATATTATTGTTGCTACTTTTTAGGTGCCAGGTTTAGTCCATGCTTTTGGCTTGAGTTTTAATGGCTTTGTAAGATCTTTCACTGGACTGCTTTTCCTTTCCTTTTTACTTTTCGATTGTGGGTCCTTTGGGGACAGGGAACCATCTTATTTTTTATTTCGTTATATTCTGTGTATACCACTTTGAGAACTTTTGCTGAAAAGTGGTATATAAATATTTATAGTAATAAATATTCAAAGTGCTTGACTACTGCAATGCGCTCTACGTGGGGCTGCCTTTGTACGGTGTCCGGAAACTTCAGTTAGTTCAGAATGCAGCAGCCAGATTGGTCTCTGGGGCAACCCGGAGAGACCATATTATGCCTGTTTTGAAACAGCTACACTGGCTGCTGATATGTTTCCAGGCAAAATACAAAGTGCTGGTTATTACCTTTAAAGCCCTGAATGGCTTAGGTCCGAGTTATCTAAGAGAGCGCCTTCTTTTACATGATCCCCACCGCACGTTAAGGTCATCTGAGGAGGTCCGTCTCCAGTTGC
Source organism: Hemicordylus capensis (assembly GCF_027244095.1). Lineage (NCBI taxonomy): Eukaryota > Metazoa > Chordata > Lepidosauria > Squamata > Cordylidae > Hemicordylus > Hemicordylus capensis. Next base: position 66,500,704 of record NC_069658.1, read on the forward strand.
CACCAGTTCGTCTGGTGGTGACACAGAGGCGGGCCTTCTCTGTAGCTGCTCCTGGGCTATGGAATGCACTCCTGGCAGAAATTCGTAATCTGAGATCATTGCTGTACTTCAAGAGAGCCCTTAAAATGTACTTATTTGGCCTGGCCTTCCAGAGTTTTAAATGATTAATTGTTTTAAACTGTTTTAAATTGTTGCCTTGATTTTCAGGGCTTTTAGCTGTTTTATTGGTTTTATTGTGTTTTAATAGTTTGATTTTAATTGTTAATTTGTTTTTAATTGTTTTTATAATGTTGTGAACTGCCCTGAGCTGTATCAGAAGGGCGGTATATAAATTTAATAAATAAATAAATATATAAATGATAAAGTAATTAATTAAAAATAAGATAAATGGGACCTTTTAAAGGCAATGTGAGATATGTTTAAAAATGCCAGCAATCAAATATCAACATGCACAAATATTCTCATCCATCACATCTTGGGGACGGGGGGAATATCCAGTCATTGGTGTGTAATTCCCCTGCTAACTGAGCAAAAAGACACCTTTTTAAAGTGGCAGTTTTCTTTATTGAACAGGGAGAGAGCAACTGGCCCTATCCAACCCCAGCACAGCATCCCTCCAATGGCTGTTGCTGGTGTCTATCTTACGTTTCTTTTTAGATTGTGAGCCCTTTGGGGACATGGAGCCATCTTTATTTATTGTTACTTCTCTATGTAAATTGCTATGGGGTCATTTGTTGAAAAGCGGTATATAAATATTCATCATCATAGTAGTATATATATTTACCAAGAGAAAAACATTTCTGAACATTGCTGAAGTATTTATTCTATTTCATTATTATTTATTATTTTTATACCACCCAAAACCTACGTCTCTGGGAAGTTTACAACTGCCCAGAGACAGTTATTTGGAGATTATTTCCCTCTCAGTTATTTCCAAAAGGTCTTGCAGTGACTTTTGGTGTTATGTGTAAAACTTGGCTTAGAAAAACTGCAGAACATAGTGGGCACTGGGCAGGTGTTACTGAGTTATGATCAACCACAGAGTAAATGCTTAACTTATTCCAGCTTTCCCCCAAAAGAAAATATTAGCATATGTTACAGTTAGAGTACAGAGATATCAAACAGCCCTTTGATTCACTTAGCAGGAGCTGCCTTCTGCTGATTTGAAAGGCATTTTGAATCCCCATTATGCAATCCAATATTATAAATAATTATACCATTGGTCACTGTTGATTACACAGATGTCTGAAAGGCTGGGATACCTACCCTCCCACTATTCAGTGACAAAAATAGGGGCATGCCTGCGAATGTGTAGGGTGCAAGGCCAAGCAGCGTGGGAGGTGTGATGTACTATTCTGAATACAAGCATGCAACAAATGGAAAACAGGCAATCATGTACATACAGAGCACGTTATTCCAGACCACCAAATCAAACTATCGTTTATTTAGACCATAAAGAGCAGAATACAACAAAAACCACTTGCTTAAAACATCAAACCAGGATTAAATTTAGCAAAAGCATAATCTTAATCTAAAATGTAAAACACACATAAACTCTCATAAAGTTACACATATTTGCAAAATTAACACAGGTTTAATTTTTTTTTAAAAAAAAAAAGAGGTTTTCCTCAGCCTCTCTTAATATTGCTGATCTTGTTCTTATGGCTACAGGCCAGATTACCAAAGCAGATGAGCCAGGCTTATGCACTCCAACATATTGCAAATAAAAATAGGGATATATTTTTAACAACTAATTCTCATACCAAGGATACTGCCCAAGCACCTCACTCACTATTAGACATTGAGGCGCTTCACATGACCCGTGTGAAGCGCCAGACGGGGTTTGGTGGGGAAAGCGGGCTTAGCCCACTCTCCCCGCAGACGATCAAACCTTGAGCCCTGGGCGGCCGAATTGGCTGCCCACATGACTACCAGTTCTGTCACGGAGCTGGTAGAGGCTGTGGGGATCAGGGGCCTCCCAGCCCCTGGAAGTTCCAGGATGCCCCACATGAGTGCACAGGGCATTCTGGAGAGACCCCTGAGGCAGGAGACTGGCTGCAGCCTCCCAGTCAGGGGGTCTACTCGTGTGTCGCTGTGTGTTGCTCTGTTAACTTCATTTAAGAGGAGGGGGAATTAGACAGGCTAGCCGCCTTGGGACCACCGCCTTGGGACCGCCGGGCTCACCCGCGAGCCTGGTGGTTCCCACGATCACTAGAAAGCAGGCTAAGCTCCCTTTGCCCACTTTCTAGTGATTGTGGGAATAGCTTCATTGTTGAACTTTGGATTCTACCCACAATAAGATTATGCACTGCATAATCTCTTAGAGTTGTGCACTCATTTAGTCAGAAGCCCAGCAGAGGAGCTGGTCAGAAGCCCAGCAGAGGAGCGGGAGAAGTCCATCTGCTTCCCACCCAATACTGCCTGGGGTGTGAGACCAGGTGGGTCTTGGGGGCTCCTTCTGCTGCTGCCTGCCTACTCCTGCTTCCCCTGTGGGGCTGCTGCCTGTAGGTAACATCTGTGGGGAGTGAGTGCAGGACTAGGACCAGCCCCTGAGTGACTCAGCTGTTCCTCAGGTCATCTGCTCAGTCTTGGGCTTTATAGGAGGCTGCTTGTGGCGGCGGGCCCGCCACTGTCGGGGTCACCCCTTTTGGGAGATCCACTTCGGGGGAGGGGGGGCTAGAGGGCTTCTGTTTAATTAGTTTTAGCTGTTTGGGAATTGGGTTGAAGTTGCTGCAATGTGTTTGGGTTCATCTGGAGATGGGGAAACAGGGGGCACCTTCATTGACTATGGGACAGCTATTCCGGTGGTGGTGGGTAATAGAAGAAGAAACATTGGCAGGTCAGCAGGTTGCTCCAGGGGAAGGGTAGTCAGAAATTTATTAGCTGTCTCCCCTTCCGGCTGTCCTACCAGCTCTTTGACCTCGGGAAGCGCTGCCAACAACCCACATAGCCTTACCTTGCTCCTCTGCAATGCCAGGTCTGTACAAAATAAACCTGAGCCCATCCATGATTTGATCGTGGATGAAGGGGCCAACGTGGTATGTATTGCTGAGACTTGGTTGGGGGAGGTTAGTGGTCCAGTCTGGTCCCAGCTTCTCCCTCCAGGATATTCTGTAGAGGAGCAGGTGAGGGGACGTGGGCGGGGATGTGGAGTGGCTGTTGTCTATAAGGATAACATCTCCCTCACCAGGGTCCCTCTAAGGTATCAGACCATATTGAATGCGTGTACTTAAGTTTGGGAAACAGGGATAGATTGGGACTTCTGTTGGTGTACTGATTGCCCTGCTGCCCAACGGAATCCCTTACTGAGCTCGCGGACTTCGTCACGGAACTTGCATTGGAGTCTCCCAGAATTTTGGTGCTGGGGGACTTCAGTGTTCGTTTTGGGACCAATTTGTCTGAAGCAGTTCAGGAGTTCATAGTGGCCATGACAACTATGGGCCTATCCCAAGTGGTCTCTGGGCCGACACATATTGCAGGTCACACGCTTGATTTGGTTTTCTACTCTGATCAGAGTGGTGTTCCATGGGTGGGGACTCCTTTGATCTCCCCGTTGTCATGGACGGACCACCATCTGGTTAAGGTGGGACTTACAGTCACTTCCCACCTCTGCAGGGGCGAGGGGCCCATTAGAATGGTCCGCCCGAAGAAGTTATTGGATCCAGTAAGATTCCAAGAAGCCTTGGAGAGATTCAATGTTGGCTTTGCTGGTGATCCTGTTGATGCCCTGGTTGAGAACTGGAACTTCTCGGCTGGTGTAGGAGGTCACCCAAGCTTGGGATTACATCCCCCCCACATGCTCCAAAAGGCAGGAAGTAGTCATACTTGAAGATCCTTAACCCAGTGCATGTGGGCGGATCTCCTCAGTTCTACTTCCTGCCTTTGCTCCAGAAGGCTCGCATTACAGCTCGCTGGCTTTGGCCTAGTTAACTAGGCCTCTTCTTTTCTTCTGCTTATATTCCTATTGTTTTTTACTATTTCCAATCTATTCTTCACCTGGTATTCTACTACTATTAGTTCTCTCTAGTTACTAAAGAAAAAAGAATAATAATAATAATAATTTTAAATTTTTTAAAAAAATTCATATCTGTTCTTCTACTGTCCTTTCTGTTATTCGTTACCTCTCCTCACCTCTTGCCGACCTTTTGGCCGATGTCCGCTAAAAAGACCTTCGGACTCCTGGCTATTAGGGAGAGATCCACCCATCAGCGCCTGTTCCCGCCAAAAACTCGGGACTGCGCAAATCCTGTAAGGAAAATGGCAGATGTATCAGATGACCTTGCTGGCGCCTGTAGGCCACAGCGGTCCTCTCTGTTGCCAGATACCGGTGAGGAGACTGGGCGCAATTCATGCCACCAGCAATCCACCGAAGCAGGACGCAGGTGGCGGCACCAGAATCGGAGGCTTCCCTACAAGGAGGCCCCGTTGGTGGCCAGATACCGGTGAGGAGACTGGGCGCAATCCATGCCACCAGCAATCCACTGAAGCAGGACGCAGGTGGCGGCACCAGAATTGGAGGCTTCCTGACAAGGAGGCCCCGTTGGTGGCCAGATACCAGTGAGGAGACTGGGCGCAATTCATGCCACCAGCAATCCACCGTAGCAGGACACAAGTGGCGGCACCAGAATCGGAGGCTTCCCTACAAGGAGGCCCCGTTGGTGAGAGAGTTTTCGCCTGGCAGCGCAAGCAAGGTAAGCCTGTGATGTTTGGCCTCGCCCCCCCCCCCAACTCCTTTCCCTAGCAGTTGGGCGTGCAGGAGGAGGACTGCCTCAGTGAGTATTGGGGCCACGCTGAAAGGAACGTCAGCAGGAGTGGCCGCCCCAGAGCCTGTCAGAATCAGACGGGGAAGACGTGCAGGATGATGAGGCAGGCGGTGCTGAGCCCGTGGATGGGGCGTCGGAGCACCCAGAAGGCCATGAACAGCTCCCCCCGGTAAGATCGGGACTTGCTCGGGGGGGAGGAGGTGAGTGCAGATGCCCCCTATGTGGCCCCTCCCTCAGGGCCTACTCCTACAGGGAATGTGGGGGTTCCCCCTGATGCTGCCACTGCAAAGGGCTGGATTCAGGAGGCCGTTCAGGTCTCACTGGCAGCGGCGCTTAAAGCACGGAAGCCTGCAAGGCATTGCAAGGCAGGCTGTGATCCATGTGTTGCCCTCAGACTCTCAGGAGGAGATGGTGCCCGCTAAGCAGCCCAGGGTGGCTATACGCCAGGACTCTGTGCCCTTGCATAGAGGGAGGTCTTCAGATGAGTCTGGAGAGGACTCCCCAGATCTATTGTGACCCAGGGTCAGTGGGTCAGAGACATTGCTGGGCAACCCAGACAAGGGGCCCTCCTCCTCGGAAGAGGGGGAGATGATTGAGGACTCTGCTGCAAACTTACACAGTCAGAGGCTCTCTCTTATGGTGGATTTTCAGCCGCTAATTAAGCAGGCTATTGCTGCGCTTGATCTGTAGCCAGTTACAGAGGAACAGATCTCTCCTGTGTCCAAGGGCTCCTTGGTGCTGCCTAAGGCTAAGGTACCGCAGATTAAATCAGTGATACCTGAGGGCTTTACTAAGACCATCAAGGAGGAATGGGCAGCTATTGCAACTCCCAAAGCGTATGTTGACATTGGCTAGCAAATTGTACAACTTTGAGGAGGAGACTCTGGACTTGCTGAAGGTGCCACTTACGGTTGCTCACTTCGAGGCCCTACTTAGTAGCACAGTGGTACCCAAGGATGGGGACTCCTCTTCTAAGGAGCCAGAAAACAGAAAAGCAGAATCTGCACTGCGCAGGGCCCACGAGGCTTGAGCAGTGGCCATCAGAGCTGACACCACTGTGTCCTTGGTGTCTAGAGCATCAGTCTTGTGGATTGGCGAGTTACCCAATGACCCTCCCACTAATCAATCTAAGATGTGGCGTAAGCTACTTCGTCTGCAGAGGGCGGCTGCCTTTTCAGCGGATGCTACTCTGGACAGTGTTCAGTTCTCGGCACGTGCGGTCAGTGCAGGTGTCCTGGCAAGACGCAACATATGGCTAAAATTTTGGAAGTTGATAATACGTCTAGGGCTAAATTAGCTGCTGTTCCCTATGCTGGGGGGAAAGCTAATTGGGAATGAGGCCCTGAAAGAGGTCCTCATTGAAACTAAGGATAACCGCAGGGCTCTGCCATCAGCTCCTAGGAAGAAGGACAAGAGTTTTAATCATAGACCGATGCAAACCTTCAGGGCGTTTAGACCTCAATTTGTCAGAGGGAGCCTTTTAGGCCTTTTCGATCGCAGTGGAACAGATCCAGAGGCCAAGGCAGGCAAGGGTTCACTCAGCAGAACCATCAGTCTCTCGGAAACCAGCAGCGGGGCCCCCAAGCAGCAGTCCTGACTCCCACTCAGGCAAAGTGGGGGTCTGCCATTTGGACTGTTTTGGAAAGAATCCATCGACAGGTGGGTTCTTTCCATTAGCCTACACGGGTACGAAGTGGAGCTGGCCAGCCCCCCAGGAAACAGATTCCTCCTTACCCCTAGATCTGGGAAGCCGGAAAAGCACAAGGGGTTGTCCATGGCCATTCAGTATCTGGTGGCTATAGGGGCCATAGAGGAGGTCCCATCTCTTCAGAGAGGCAAGGGCATCTATTCTATGATTTTACGGTGCCAAAAAAGGACGGATCGGCCAGGGCAGTTCTCAACCTACGCCCAGTCAACCGTTTTGTGATAAAAAGGAGGTTCAGGATGGAAACCCTTTGTACCATCTCAGAGGCATTGCAGATGAGGGACTACATGACTTCAATAGATCTCCAGGAGGCCTATTTACACATCCCCATTCATCCACGCAGTCGACATATACTCCACTTCTGCTACATGGGGAGGCATTATCAGTACAGAGCCCTTCCTTTTGGTCTCTCATCAGCCACCCGAGTTTTTATGAAGGTTCTAGTCTGCTAGTGGCCACTTTATGCACTGAGGGGGTCCACCTGTATTGTTACCTCGACAACTTGCTCAAGAAGGGGCAGTTCAGTCGGCTCTGTCCAGAACAATGTCTGTGTTACGTGCGCATGGGTTTCTGATAAATGTGGGCAAGAGTCACCTGATGCCCACACAGAGCCTTTGTCATTTGGGCATGGTAATGGACACCTCAGTAGGCAAACTGTTTCTGCCACAGGATCGGATGGAGGTCTTAACGTCACTGGCTCGTGTGATTGCTTCGAGACTGTGGGCCAGCCTTCTCAATCTAGCAAGTTTGTTGGGTCTCATGGTGGCGGCTATGGACTCGGTGCCTTGGGCGAGGTTTTCATCTACGCCAGTTACAGTGGGGTTTCCTCCTTTACCAGCACAGGATTGCCCTCAAACGTGACAAGAACATTCCTCTCTAGGTGTCTCTTTGCGAGTCGATTCGTTGGACAGCCCGGGGAACCTAGACAAGGGCAAGCTGTTCATAGAACCTGAGAGAGTGATGGTCACGACGGACACCAGTCTATCGGGCTGGGGGGCTCACTGTTGGAACAGTTCTGCCCAGGGGCTTTGGTCGGTGGAAGAGTTGCTCCATAGCATAAACTGGCTCGAGCTGTGGGCTGTCTTTCTGGCCCTAAGAGCCTTCACGCCCTTGGTGAAGGGAAGGAATATCTTAATGTGTACAGAACAACTTAATATCCATTCTGGACCATCATGTAAACAGAATTTCCAATGTTTGGGCAGATTGGCTAAGACGGCAGGAGATCCAGCCGGCAGAATGGGGCCTGCACCCTCAAGTATTTAGGTGGCTGACAGAGCAGGGATCCTTCATTTATCCCTAAGGTAAAGTCTCAGTTTAATCGTGAGGCGGTCATTTAATTACCTTCTTTTTGTCTGGATGCTCGTCACCCTGCAGAGAAGGAGTGCAACCGGACGCAGGCTTTTCGTAAGTCAGATGCTCTTTTTGTGGCCTTTAAGGCTTCTAAGATGGGATGCAAGGTCTCTTCAGCCATTATTGCTCGATGGGTTCATTCATGCATTACGATGTTGTATGAAGCCCAGAAACTTTCGGTGCCTGGTCAGATTACGGCGCACTCAACTACATCGGCAGCCACTTCCACTGTGTTATCTTCACCGGTGTCCCATGAAGAGATTTGCAAGGCGGCTACTTGGTCGTTGCCTTTTACATTTTCAAGGCATTACAAGTTGGATGAACATGAAGCTGCCAGAGCAGCATTTGGTCGGAGGGTCCTGCAACAGGTCCTTCCGGGTCAGTAGCTCCAGCTTGGGTATTTTCCCTCCTGTGGTTGGTGCTGTGGTATGTCCCAAGCTTGGGTGACCTCCTACACCAGCCGAGAAAGGTACATTGGTACTCACCGTGAAGGTGTCTTCTGGCTGGTGTAGAAGAGGTCACCCAAGGCCCGCCCGGGTTGTGTTAGGCTGGAGCTGATGATCTGGTTGTAGGGGGACAGTTTTTCTGTCTTTCTCTGCATTATTGTTTGTATATTGTTGTATATTCTCTGTTGTGTTCTGTGGTTTTCATTCCGTAGCTTGAGCTGTTTTAAGCACTGAGGAGATCCGCCCACATGCACTGGGTTAAGGATCTTCAAGTATGACTACTTCCTGCCTTTTGGAGCATGTGGGGGGGATGTAATCCCAAGCTTGGGTGACCTCTTCTACACCAGCCAGAAGACACCTTCACGGTGAGTACCAATGTACCTAACTCGCTCACTAGGGCAGTAGACACGATTGCCCCCAAGCATCCCCTCCGACCCTCTTCAAAACTGGCCCCTTGGTATACGGAAGATCTGCGGGGGCTGAAGCAGCAAGGTAGGTGACTGGAGCGCAAGTAGAGAAAGACTCAACTCGAATCTGACAGACTATGACATAGAGCACATTTAAAGATCTATGCTCAGGCAACACATGAAGTGTTTCTTTTCTGCCCGTATTGCCTCTGCGAGTTCACGCCCAGAGGAGTTGTTCAGGGTTGTGAGGGGACTGGTATCCACCCCCACTCCCTTGAACCAGAATTTGGAGTCATCAGTTACCCGCTGTGATGTGTTTAAAGAGTTTTTCATAGAAAAAATCTCTCGGATTCGAGCCGATCTAGATGGTGACTCCACAGTTAATTTGATGCCTGAACTGGAGGTGTCCAGCAACTCCTCTTATGCGATTCGACTGGATCGGTTTCAGTTTGTGACTCCTGAGGATGTGGACAAGCTGCTTGGGGTGGTGAGGCCTACCATTTGTTCTCTTGACCCTTGCCCAACATAGCTTGTTCTATCTAGCAGGGAGGCTGTTGTAGACAGCCTGGTAGAAATCATAAATGCTTCTCTGAGGGAGGGCAGGATGCCTCCTTGTCTTAAGGAGGGGATCATTAGACCTCTTCTAAAGAAGCCTGCATTAGATCCCTCGCAGTTGAGCAATTATAGGCCAGTTTTCAACCTCCCATGGCTGGGAAAGGTAATTGAGAGGGTGGTGGCCTCTCAGCTCCAGGTGGTCTTGGAGGAAACTGATTATCTAGACCCATTTAAAACTGGTTTTCGGGTGGGCTATGGGGTGGAGACTGCATTGGTCGGCCTGATGGATGATCTCTAATTGGGAATTGACAGAGGAAGTGTCACTCCGTTGGTCCTTTTGGATCTCTCGGCAGCTTTCGATACTATTGACCATAGTATCCTTCTGGAACGTCTGAGAATGTTGGGGGTGGGAGGCACTGTTTTACAGTGGTTCTGCTCCTACCTCTCGGACAGATTCCAGATGGTGTCGATTGAAGACTGTTGCTCTTTGAGATCTGAGCTTAAGTATGGCGTCCCTCAAGGCTCCGTACTTTCTCCAATGCTTTTTAACATCTACATGAAACCACTGGGAGAGATCAACAGGGGATTTGGAGCTGGGTGTTACCAGTATGCTGATGACACCCAGATCTACTTCTCCATGACAACTTCTTCAGTAGCTGGAATATCCTCTCTCAATGCCTGCCTGGAAGCAGTAATGGGCTGGATGAGGGAGAATAAACTGAAGCGGAATCCAGATAAGACGAAGGTACTTATTGTGCGGGTTCAGAACTCCAGAGATGATTTGGATCTGCCTGTTCTAGATGGGGTCACACTTCCCCAAAAGGAACAGGTTCGCAGTCTGGGAGTACTTCTGGATTCACACCTCTTCCTGGTTTCTCAGGTTGAGGTGGTGGCCAAGGGTGCTTTCTATCAGCTTCGGATGATACGCCAGCTGTGAGGTCGAGATCAGTCACTCGAGATCAGTGACCTCAAAACTGTGGTACATCTGTTGGTAACCTCCAGACTGGACTTTTCAAATGCGCTCTACGTGGGGCTGCCTTTGTATGTAGTCTTGAAACTTCAGTTGGTTCAGAATGCGGCAGCCAGGTTGGTCTCTGGGTCATCTTGGAGAGACCATGTTACTCCTTTACTGATGGAGTTACACTGACTGCCAATAGGTTTCCGGACGAAATACAAAGTGCTAGTTATAACTTACAAAGCCCTAAACGGCTTAGGCCCTGGGTATCTAAGAGATCGTGTTCTTCATTACAAGCCCCACCACCCATTAAGGTCATCTGAGGAGATCCGTCTCCAGTTACTGCCGACTCGTTTGGTGCCTACACAGAGACAGGCCTTCTCGGTCGCTGCCCCAAGATTGTGGAATGCGTTCCCTACTGAGATACGATCCTCCCCATCTCTGACAATTTTCAAAAAAATTGATTTTGAAAAAATTGATTCCTGAAAACTCATCTCTTCACCCAAGCTTACTCAGCATCCTAAATTTTGGGGGGTTTGAAATCTGGTTTATTTTAAAATTTAAAACCTGATTTTGGGGTTTTTAATTACTGTAATGGTTTAATTGTTGTTTTAAAATGTTTTTAAATTGTTCGTTGTTAAATTGTTTTTAATTTGTTTTAGCTCTTTACTATTTTAGTGGTTTGTTTTAACTGTAAACCTCCCTGAGCCATTTTGGAAGGGCGGTATATAAATCAAATAAATAAATCAAATAAATAAATAAAATTTATGTGCAGGTACACCGGAGATCCTATACATCCTTGCACCCACTTGTAGATTTAATATCTAGAGATTCTGGTGGTTGGGGAGTTGAATCCAAAAGAATGACAACTCTAGAAATTATTGTGGGGTGGGGGAATTGAATGAGCCATCCCCAGGAAGAAAATTAAGGACAAAATCAAGGCAATGCATTATTAAGGACTTGTTCCAGAAAATAAGTTTTGCAGAATGTGAGCTCTCTGCGTGGCTTTCGGAACAAACACCATTGCAAGGTTTAAGGCAACTTTACTTGCGAGACAAATGCTTAGAAGTCAGTACAGAACTTGCTGGCTCACACACAGAGGAACAGGAATCAACAGGAACAGGAAGGAGAGTAGAAACTCGCAGCTAGCCCAACCCATACAGAGGAAACTATAGTGTCCATTCTGGTCTTACAGTAGATCACATACAAACAACACAGCAAGTCAGGCTGCAGCTGTTACTGTTGCCAACAATAAGGAACATCACCGTAGAACAGTTGGAGCCTACAGGGCTTGAGTATATGGAGACCATCCACCCTTTGCCTCCTAGAGTGGACAGTAGTCCCAGTAGGATCTCATCTGGCTGCTTCTGGCTTCTTTTGTACAACAGTGGCATTATGCCACTATACTCCACACTGAATGGAAGAACGGGCTTGCTGCTTCCTTCTTTATTGATCACCTGGGAGTTACCAGCTGTCTTGTAATCCCCAGATGAGACTTCTCATTAGATGGAAGCCCTTTTTCATGGGAGTCCCCAGGGCCTTGCCTTTTTGCCATCTCTTATGTGCAAACCAAACTGTATGGGTGTCCATGAACCAAAACTCACAGCTCAGATCAATTCTGAATCAAATTTGAACCAAACCACATGCTGCTGAACCAGTTTGGTCAAACTGACCAGCCACTCCAGTCTGATTGGCTGAACTGGTTGGGCGATGTGGATTCTCCTTTACAAGTACAGGGGTGGGGGACCCTGGCAATGGTAAGTGACTGCTGGGCAGGGGCAGTGAGAGAGGTAGAAAGCTCCTTAACCAGTCAGTGTGGCTGCTGGCACTGCTACTCATCACCGCTCACACTCCCTGGCTTGCCCGGCATGCGCCATGGCAGAGCAGTTCCAGCCTCCATGGATGCATGGAAGCTATTTGCATGGTGTCTATGCATGCATGTCCACCAGAACCACTCTGCTGCTGCACGGGCAGAAGGGAGGGCAGCAGCAGGCATGCCACGGAGGGTAAGCAGCAGCAAGTGGAAGTTCCGGCAACCACAGCAACTTGGGAAAGAGCTTTCTACCTTTCTCACCGCCCCGCCTTGCCACCTATTTGTTGCTGAACTGGTTCATCCAAACCAGGCCCGGTTCGGCTCAATCACGGACCAAACAGTCCCTGGTTCGGTTTGCTATCGAACCTCCAAACTGGCCAGGTTTGAGGTGAACCAGTTCGACAATGAACTGTTCGTGCACATGGCTGAAAGCTGAAGTTTTGGATAACTTCATGGAGGAGAGGTCTATCAATGGCTGCTAGTCGGAGGGCTGTGGGCCACCTCCAGCCTCAAAGGCAGGATGCCTGAGTACCAGTTTCAAGGGAGTAACAGCAGGAGAGAGGGCATGCCCTCAACTCCTGCCTGTGGCTTCCAGTGGAATCTGGTGAGCCACTGTGCGAAACAGGATGCTGGACTAGATGGGCCTTGGGCCTGATCCAGCAGGGCTGTTCTTAAGTTCTTCATACATTGTGGTTGGTAGCCGATATTTCCCTGCCAGAAATTCTAAAAAGGTAAATAAATTCTATATAGGTCAGAAGGGCATTCCTTTCCTGCTTAGCTCTGCCCTTCCTGCCCTCTCCAGCCAAATGAGCTGCTGTACCTGGCAGCCTAGCAGTGGACCTCTGGGTCTTAGTGACATTATTTTTAGTATTCCCCTCACTGCCGGGGCTCTTCCTGCTGCACAGAAAGAGGGAGCTGGTTACCCTGGTTCACAACCTATTTCTTCTCTGGGTTTGTTGTGAAGTTCATGCCCAACTATCCCAGAGAATGTGAAAGTATCTTTACTGCCAAATATTGATTGCAAAGAAAGGAATATAGCCAAGATAAATCATTGTTTATCTCACGGGTTCCCAACCTGTGGTACTCCAGATGTTGATCAACTGCAACTCCTATCATCCCCAGCCACAGTAAAACAGGGTGATGGGAGTTGTAATTCAGGAACATCTGGAGTACCACAGGTTGGGAACCCCTGGCTTACCTGATTTTAACACAAGTCTTGGCCATTGTGATTAATAAGGTTTAGTTCTGCTAGAAAGTTATACCAAAAAGAACAAAAAGACATCTACTGCCTTAAAGACTTCCAACACACTCCAACCAAAGTTAAGCACTTTTAAACACCAGCTATTACAATGAGAGAGAATTAAACACATCCTGAACATTCCAATTGAAATCACTGGGGCTTAAATTCCTTAGCAACCTAATCCTATGCAGAATTAGGTACACCTAAATCCAGTCATTTCAATAACCTTAACTCTGCATAGGATCAGGCTGTTAATTGGTTGACACATGATTAATTTAGCATAAATGAGCTTTTGCAGGCAACAGCCTATTTAATCAAGTACATCAAGTGAACTCTGAAAGTAGTGCTGCACAGATATGTAATGTGCAAAAACAGTTTACAAAGAGCAATAGCACACAGGCTTACCTGCAGTATAGTGAAGTCCCCAATTTGCTGGGGGAATAGAAGAAATCGGGGTGTGGGGATACTGATGCAGAAAAGCAAATCCATATGAAGACTGAAGTTTTATTCAGACACCAGTTGTTCTGCCTGAATATGTGCACAAAGGAGTGGGGGGCAGCACGCTGGCTACTTGGATATTAGGAGCCAAATATTTGTACAGGCCTACAACAGTCTCATCCAGATGGAATGAACTGAGCATGTGTGGTCCTTCTCTTTTATTTTTTCTGAACATTCATTCCCTTGCTCCTTTGTCATTGTGAGGGGAGTTTCTGTGACTCAAGAAATCAGGTTCTTGGCCACGTGGGCAAGAATGTGTCTGATTTTAATATTGGAGCCTACACTGTCGGTTCCCCTCTGCTCTCTTACCCACTCCCTCCATGTCTGCGGCACATGCTGGAATCAAAAGCAAAGCAGAGACTTTGCACTGGCAATTCCACACACCCCTCCGATCTCTCCCCATCTTCTGTCCATGACTGTGCAAGGGCAGGTGGTGAAATTGATGTTGAGGCAATGAAGTAAACCCAGTCAGACCCAAATGCTGATGTGGATTGCTGCACCCTTGGGTCTGGTTCAATGAGTTCTGCTAATTACACTTTACTGTTTGTTTGTTTGTTTGTTTGTTTATCTATCCATCAAATTTATACACTGCCCCAAACTTTCATTTCTGGGCGGTTAACAATAGCATAAAACCAGTTAAAAACATATACAAAAAAACTTTAAAACAATTTAACAATTTAAAACAGTCCATAAACCATCTGAACCAGGCCAGACTGAAACCAGGGGGAGGCCGGTGGGGGAGGAAGAACTGCTGGAGGAACCACCCTTCAGCCACAGCAGCACCCCCCAAAGGCAGCGAGTTCTTCATATATATATATATATCTTGAGGCTATGGAGTGTAGGGATGTGAGAACTGGCTCGAGCCAGTTCAACATCGAACTTGGCCGGCTCAAGGACTCGCCCCCCAGCTCACCCTTGAGCTGAACCTTGAGCCGAACCCTCAACCCAAACCCTTTTTAATATATAAATTTAGAACTATACACACACACACACATATATATATACACACACACATATATATAGTTAGAGGATTCGGCTCGAGGTTCAGCTCGAGGGTGAGCTAGGAGGCAAGCCCTTGAGCCGGCCAAGTTCGATGTTGAAATGGCTCGAGTAAGTTCGCACATCCCTACACTCCATAACCTCAATATTTCTTTTTCTTGATTACTATGTAAAAAATGGAAACTCTGTAAAGGTAACAGAGGGACAAATGAATATCAGAAACAGAATATTTGGGGTTTGTTGTTGTTGTTGTTGTACGAGTTAGAAGTTTTGAAATAAAATTAATGATCTGTGGTCTTTATTCATGATATCACTTAGTCAACATTTTTTTCTCAGTCATTTCAAGAATTCACCCATACAAGTATTCCCCACCCCCAGGAAGATTACTTGGACAACTCATATGCATGTTTGTTGGAGGCGGGGTGTTAACATTTACACTTGGTTACAGAAGGGACAGGCAATATTTCATGTCTCCTAGAAAAAAAATCACAACAGCTTTACAAAGTAACAAAAGTTCAATGCTTTGAAAGGGCAGGCTGGAAGCAATGGGCTACTCCAGGAGAGCATTAGTGCTTTCTATAGCAGCCTTTCTGTACAACACCTCTCCTATTAAAGAACAAAGCGTGTGGACTGTAGGCAATCTCCTGTCACAATTTAGCCCTTATTGGATGAACTACTTTAAGTTCCAACTTGGCAAACAAGAATAATTGCAAATCAAATGGTTTTACAGCTGCCAATATATCTGCGTTTCCAGAGTTTATGTTGGTGTCAAGCTTAATCAGTAACCTCCAGCATATCGCTGAAAGAGGAATTGTCCCCTGAATGCATCCTACGAATGGTTGGTGCTAATAATAGGATGACTCCTGTAAGGGTATTTGTCTGTGACATGCATTGTCATGATGGTCTGGATAGAATGAGAGATCATGCTACAAAGGAGACTGACGCTTTTAGACCAAACTTTCATTGTAAGGCATGATTACCACAAGTGGTCCCCTTTGAAGATTTTAAATGGTTGTGGGATCATTGCTGTATGCTTCTCCTGACATCACTGAACAATTGTTCCAAGTTCAGAAGCTTGATGTTTAAAGTTAGGTATGGCATCTCCTTCTATGCACTTTCCCCCCCTCAGAGGGGTCAAACACTGCCCTCTGAAGCACATGTACCTGGAAGCAAATCCTATTCTACAGCTGCCTGGAAATAAAACCCTATTCAGACACTGAGGTCCTTCACACAACCAAATGGGGGAAGCTTGCAGGAAGTCAGTGGAATTAGGAGGAGGAAGTCTACCTGCATCCCAAAATGCACTGTGTTGGCGGCAGAGAGGCAACCCTCACCAATGCAGCAGGGCTCCTCTCTCTGGTTATGCTGTACTGTGGGCTCTATGGCCACTACTCCCAGTGGCTGTTCTGAGAGTTAGTACGAGCAAAAGGTGGTGAATACGAGCCAAAGGTGAAGTAAAACAGACTCCTTTCCATTCCTACCTCACCTTTTGCCTGGGTAATGTGGATCTGGCTACCTGAGTCTGCAGCAGCTGGATCAAGGGGACTCCCAGTGGACCAGATGACATGGGCTGTTTGGGTAAACTCCCTCCTATCCAAGCAACTTGTGTTGTGTGAACAAGCCAATTATGTTGCATGTGCATATAGGTAGATGCAGCTGGGTTTGTGTGTGTGTGTGTGTGAATGACTTGTACATGCATTAATTTTAAACATGAACCTGGGTACAGTCCTCCTCAAATGCAGAGTACAGATGGGAAGTGTCCTACTGTGCATGCATAAAACAATGTGTGAATTATCTGTATGTGTGTACACTGTACACATACTGTGCATGTGTTGAACAAAATATGTGAACAGGGCTTAAGCTTAATCTCAGTACTTAACATGATGCGCAGCATTACATTTCTGTGACACCTTGCCCCAGGGTGCTGTGGATTTCTAAGGCAGCCCCAATGCTCTTCTGAAACAAGCTGGAGAAGCAGCATTTCTATTTGTAACAATGAAAAAAAACATGTGGAAATGCTGCTTTCCCAGCCGCTGCTTCCTAATTTTCGGTTGTGAGAAGCAAGGTAGGAGGAAAACCTGGAGAGCTTTTCCTCCTACCTTGGTTCCACACAACCACTTCTACCCAGGTTTTCTTCTTACCTTGCTTCCACACAACTGGAAACTGAGAACAGACACAGCTCCCAAACCCGGGTAGAACACAGTGAGGCTCTCCACACAAGCAGTGTGGAGAGCTGAGGAGGGTCTGGCAGGAAGAGTGGGCTTGTGGACTCCGCACGCAAGCACTCCAGATCAGCCGCCCACATGTTTACGGGCTCCATCACGCCTGGCCCCTGGAAGTGCCCAGAAGTCCCCCGGCCCCAGGAAGTTGCCTGCCCACCCACCCCCCCAAGTCCCAGGATGCCCTGCATGAGTGTGTGGGACATTCTGGGGGAACCCCCAACAGTGGGAGGCTTGTTGCCTCCTGGTTGGGGGTTTCCTCATGAGTTGCTGTGGCGCAGAGCCGCACCGCAGCAACTCACGATCAGGAAAACAGAGTTAGTGAAGCGCTTGCTCCGCTAACCTCATTTTAGAGGAGGAGGAATTAAGCAGGCTAGCCACCCGGCCCATTCCCACAACTGCTAGAAAGCGGGCTGGGCTCTCTTAGCCCTCTTCCCAGTGGCTGTGAGAATAGCCTCAGTCTTTGATTGTGTGAATGGCCTCAATGGTTCCCTTAGGAATCTGCAGAAGCCCTGGGGCACCACATTATGAGGCTATTCCCACGAGCAGCAAAAATCAGGCTAGGAGAGCTTGCCTGATTTTTGTGTGAGAAGAGCCTCTATAGTTCCTTTTCAGAAATAATACATTTAAAAGAAATGATTTAAGGTTTCTTTGCAGAAGGAATGCAGCACATTTTTTTAAAAGGTATTTAGCACTATGTCCCCATATTCAGCAAGATTATTGTTAACACTGTATTTGTGCATTCCAGCTGGATCTGATGAGAATGATTTTCAGATTTTAAGTGATACCTTTTGCTTTTAAATATGTTCAATTCTTTTTCAGCATTGCTCATGAGAGCACACTAAAGATACAAACACTTTAAACTCTCATTATGATAACTTTCTAACAAGCCAGAATAACAGACTGTTTAGCATAAACCAAAGGAGGCAATTTTACACAATCCTTAGAAAATGAATGAAGCTTTTCTTGTAAACCTCTTGGTAATTATATCAATCAAATGCAGTGTTCTTCAGACTTCAGCGTTAAAGTAAGCTAATTATGAGCAACCCCAAACTCTCTTATAGTCATATCTAATCATTGCTATTTCTATGCCATAAGACAACACTTAAGTTGCTTACAAATTCACTTATGCACCAAAAAGCACGGAAATTGTAAGTTAAATCTACTGCCTTAACTACCACACCATCTAAACAGTAAACACATTGCACAGATTCATACACTGAGGTAATTCACACAATTAAAAATTGTGTTCTACACAGGTTTGAGAGCTGTGTGCACTCCCAATTTTGCAAGCAAGGTAGGAGGAAAACCTGGGTAGAAGTGATTGTGTGGAAGCAAGATAGGAGCAAAACCTGGGTAGCTTTTCATCCTACCTTGCTTCCACACAATCACTCCTACCCAGGTTTTCTTCTTACCTTGCTTCCACACAATTTAAAATTTGGAGTACACACAACTCCCAAACCTGGGTAGAACACAGTTTTTGATTGTGTGAATGACCTCACTGCTTGCTGACAACTTAACTTCCTTGCACTCATACTTTTCCTTGCTCTTTCAGTCCTGAACTTCTTCTTCTGCAGCTTTTGGATGAGACTCAAGCTGAGGTTCATAATATCATGTCAGTCTTTAATAAGACATACGCTTTTAAATTATGCACCTTTAATTATAAGAACCAACCATTTCCAAGGCCCATTTTAGGTTGTAGAGTGTAATCTGGTGCATCATATGCCAGAAATTAAACAGGGAAGTAAAGCATTAGCAGAACTCTGATTTCCTCTCCATTGCTTGTGTAAATTCTAACAATTTAATTACCATATTTTCACACATATACTGTTCAGGTATGCATTGTTTCCTTCTAGCAAAAGGGACCACAGGGATCTATGTGGGTACAAGGTATATAGGTTTTTTGGGTTTTATTTTTACATAAACCTTGCTGCTACAGCCATGATAGTCATTCCTCACACCATCAGTTACATTCAATACATTACATTCAAGATGGGGGGAGTTAAAGCATCAAAAGCAAAGTGAAGGGAGAAATGTGTGGAGAGCCTTCCAACGTTTCCTAGGATTCCCCAATACATCTCCTGGCCTGGGGGATGGCAGTGAGTTCCATTGGGAGGGCAGATATGGCAGCTCCTTAGCATATATCCCATGGATTTTACACAGGTGCAGGATACTTTATCTATCTATCTATCTAAATTGTAGACCGCCCCAAACCACCATCTCTGAGCAGTTTACAACATAAAACAAATTAAGACAAAAATAAAAACCTTAGAATGATTTAAAACCACAATCAAGTTAAAAAGCTTGTGTGTGTGTGTGTGTGCCTCTGTGTGTGTGTGTGTGTGTGTGTGTGTGTGTGTGTGTGTGTGTGTGTGTGTGTGTGTGTGGAGAGAGAGAGAGAGAGAGAGAGAGAATTTTTAAAAGTTGTCAGAGATGGGGAGGCTCTTATTTCAGCAGGAAGTGCATTCCAGAGTCTCAGGACAGCAATAGAGAAGGCCTGTTCCTGTGTAGCCACCAGATGAGCTGGTGACAACTCTAGATGAACCTCTCCTGATGATCTCAATAGGTGATGGGGCTCATGGCAAAGAAGATGTTCTCTTAAATACCCAGGGCCTAAGCTGTTTAAGGCTTTATAGGTTATAACCAGCACCCTGTATTTTGCCCAGAAACCTACTGGCAGCCAGTGTAGTTCTTTTAGTTTGGAGTAATATGGTCTCTCCGAGATGACTCAGAGACAGGGTTGCCACATTCTGTACCAATTGCAGTTCCAGACTATATACAAAGGCAGCCCCACATAGAGCACGTTGCAGTAGTCAAGTCTGGAGGTTACCAGCGTATGTACTACTGTTCTGAGGTTGTTCATCTTAAGTCACGGTCTCAGCTGGCATATGCCAAAGTTAATAGAAAACACCTCTGGCCACCACCTCAACCTGAGACACCAGGGAAAGGTTTGGATTCAGAAGCACTCCCAGAGTGTGTAATTGTTCCTTCTGGATAAGTGTGACTCCATCCAGAACTCGCAGATAAAAATTGTTTCCCAAGTTCCAGCCCTGCAAAATAAGTACCTTCATTTTATTTGGATTAAGTCTCAGTTTGATATCCCTCATCCAACCCATTACTGTCTCCAGGCAGGCTTTATGAAGGTGATGATGTTGACATGGAGATATAGATTTGCAGTTGGATATGCAAGTGTCCCTCACCCCCATAGAAGTGATTATTTTCGGCGGGGGGAATACCTGCATGCAGGGTATATGTATGAAAATACAATAATTGGTATTAAAGAAAACCTATTTGTTGCAAAGTCCAATTGTCTGCACGTCTACTCAGAATTATGGGACTTTCCCTTTCTTTTCTCTGATTCATGTCTGCTCATGGCAACATAGACTAGGGGTGTTGTGTGCACGGTCTGATGTTTGCGATCTGATCTGAATTGGGACTGGTCTGCAAGTCCACAAACCAGTTTGGTGTGTTTGGTGGTTCAGCTCAAACCAGTTTGGTTGTTCAAGGGCCAGTGAAGGCAGTGTCAGGGGGGCGGCAAGAGGCACTTTAAAAAGTTAGTTAGCAGGTCCTTACCATGGTGCTGCCATTCCAGGTAGCTTACAGGTGGTGCCAGTGCTACCCCCAGGTGATAAGCACCTGCTAATTAACGTTTAAAGGTGTATTTTACTGTCCGCCCAGCGCCGCCCTCACCAGCCCTCAAACTGCCAAAATGGTTCAAGCTGAGCTGCCACACCTGTTCACGGACCAGTCTGAATTCAGACTGGACCATGAACTTTGGTCCATGCACACCCCTAATGTAGACCAGTGCCTCTCTCATTGCTTGTGCCCATCTCTGTCCATCAACCTCCTCTTCTTCCCGAAATACAGCCTGTCATTAATAATGTCTCTTCCCAAATGAAAGCATATAGGGAAAGCAGTGGGGAGGGGATGGTTATATGGCCACTGCCCTCAAGTGCCCTGAACTCCAGTGTCTTGTAGTCATATGACCTGCTTTTTAAAAAAGCTAATAAGTAATGGGCTGTGATAATTTATTCTGCCTCCATTCTGGGTGATATCATACATTTTTTATAACCTTTACAAGGATTCTTCTGGTTCATAAATAATATTGGCTACCTTTAAAAAAGAATAATATAACATAGGGCTTAGGTCTCACAGGAAATTAAAAGCTCTCACCTATCATAGGACAATCTCTTGCACAGATAGGGGACAAGATTTTATTAAGGAATATTATTGTTATTATGTTCATTACTTAGGTCTGGCTGTCCCTTCAATGTACTTTAAAACATCGCCTTACATTCTGCTCAGCCAGCTGTGCACCCGAGTTGTGTGTTACTCACCACTCCGTCGCCACTCCTAGCAAAGGCAAGGGAGGCTCCCTGCCAATAAGGTTCTGCACCATCACTGTTGCATCCAAATGGAATAATTCCCAATTAGGGTAGTGTTAGAGGTTGTTGATTTTTACCCACAATAGGTAAAACAGCAGAGCACTAAGGAATGAGCACACACTCCAGTTACAGAGTAGGTAGCAGAGGATGGTTTAGTTGTTGCAGCTATTTAGAGAAAACACATGGAGATTCTTGTATGACTAAACACTACATATTTATCGGTTACATACACTCAGACAGGAAAGACCTATCTCTAATCTAAAGGACTACATAATGGATAGGTAAGGAGAGAGAGAGAGATGTTTCCATCTGCTCTCTAGGAGGAAAGGAAGGATTGTGACTCAGCACAGGAAGTGCTGCAGAGTCAGTTCAGGGGTCATAGAGTAAGGACAGATAGGGAGACCCTGACTGACTGTCTCTACCCCCAATGCCCCTAGTGGTCATTAGGACAGTTGGTGCAAAAGGTCGATGCACTGGAAGTTCATCTCCAACAGGTAGTGCACAACAGAGCGTTGCTGGCACGGAGTCTTGTGCACCTTTACTAGGAATGGTGAGTGACACACAACCAGCAAGCCTGTATCCCACTTGGGTGCACAGCTGGCTGCATGTTATGTAAGCCCCTGAGCCCATGAGAAGGGCTCCAGAGAGGGCTGCGGGGAAGGCGGGTTAAACCTACCTCCCCGGAGATGATAAAGGTGCCATGGATGAGCATCTCCCTATGTGCCCAGATGATTTCCTGTGTGCCGAGACAGCGGGAGGGTTGGGGGCCAGGATGTGTCATCCCACCACCAGAAATACCATGATGCACTGTGTGAGTGTGCAGTGCATCATGTGGATCCCCCTCCCCTCCCCGGGCTCTTCACAGTCTGGCAGCTACAACTGCAAGCAGCTGTAGCTGCCAGATGATTTTTAAAAAAATGAGGTTAAAGCAGGGGCGTAGCTATAATTGAGCGAAAGGGTTCAAAGAACACGGGGCCCCAGCTCCTGAGGGCCCTCCAGTTCCACCCCTCCCTATTTTCTTCATTATCTCCCTCACTCTGGGGGGCCGCCATAAAGAGGGATGAACACGGGCCCCCTCTCCCCTAGCTATGCCCCTGGGTTAAGGGAATGTTCGCTCCCTTAACTTCATTTTCAAGGGTGGCTATTTAGGCAGGTTTGCTCCCATGTTGCCATTGGCCTGATCCCAGCATTTCACACATGCATGTAAAACTGGGCTGGGCTCCCTTAGCCCTTTTTTGCACACACATGTTTATAGCCTGACTGACTCTTTTCTATATTTCATATCATAAATGTTATGTTGTAAAAGCTGTCATCTCTACCCAATGGCAGAAAAACATATTATAAAATAAATTACTTAAAATAGTGTGGGATTTGTCAGGTAACTATAGAAGAGTTTAAGGGAGAATTCATCATTTGATGCTAAATCCCTTTAACTCTTTCATAGATCTTACAGAGGCAGTCTCATGTTGACAGAGATGCAATCAGAGAAATTCACTGGGTTAGTTCAGATGATACTTCATCCACCAGTCCAAGACATGTGTGTGCCCTAAGTGTGCTTACCCTTCCTCACTCCTGATGAGCCAGGGTGGTTCCTTCTAATCCCAACAAACATTGTAATTTGAAAAAGGGCCGTCCCTAGGGGTGTGTGGGGCTGGGGGGTGAATCAGCCTCCTTAACACTTCATATAATTACAAAATCATACAGATTGATGACATACAGTGTAAATAGTGTGAGTGAGGTTTTTGGACATGTCTAAGCAGATTGGATATATTGTGCATTTCTAAAGAAATTAAAAAAAACACAACACATGCTTCACAGTTCTCACTCAGGCCTTCTGGGTTGCAAATCAACTTGAACACAGTGCATTTATAAATAAATATATGTTGTTAGTTCCAGTTTTTGTAATTTTCTGCCATGAAACTAGCCACTCATAGGACTCTTTGATGGTTTTTTACATTAAGAAAATATTAAAAACCAATAATTTGTCCAATCCACTTCAATTTAAATATACCTATCCCTCCCACCCTGCCCTACATCTCTGCTCAATACTAAAGCCCCATGCTATAAGTCATTCCAGATTATCTAAAGGCTGGGGCAGAAAGGGGGGTGGGGTTTTTTTTTTTGGGGGGGGGGCTTCTGTTCCAGACATTTTTGTAACTTTCTGCCATGGAACAAGCCACTTATAGGACTTTTTTGATGGATTTTTAAAAGTAAAAATATATTTAAAACCAACAATTTGTCCAATCCACTTCAATTGAAATATACATATTCCTTTATTTTATTTATTTATTTAACATATTTGTATACCACCCAAAACACAAGTCTCTGGGCGTTTTGCAATATTTCCACCTTGCCCTACATCTCTGCTCAATACCAAAGCCCTGGAGAGGAGAGCTGGTCTTGTGGGAGCAAGCATGACATGTCCCCTTAGCTAAGCAGGGTCTGCCCTGGTTGCATATGAATGGGAGACTTGATGTGTGAGCACTGCAAGATATTCCCCTCAGGGGATGGAGCCACTCTGGGAAGAGCAGAAGGTTTCAAGTTCCCTCCCTGGCATCTCCAAGATAGGGGTGAGAGAGATTCCTTCCTGCAACCTTGGAGAAGCTTCTGCCTGTCTGTGAAGACAATACTAAGCTAGACAGACCAATGGTCTGACTCAGTATATGGCAGCTTCCTATGTTCCCATGTTCCCTATGGCAAATATTCAATGGGTGGAGAATGACCACAAAAAGGAAATTGCATCATATCTCCATTACTAAGCAGGGAAAGGCTGGGCTGGGCAGAGGGTCTGCAGAGAGCTGTAGTCGGCAAGGGCAGCCCGTGCTGGATACACTGGCTGCCTGCCTGCCTTCTCCCTTTCTTCCTGAGCTTCAGGCTTCAGCGAGGCCTGCATGGAGGCCTCTCTGGAAGCCCCAACCACCTGACAAACAGCTGAGAGGCAGAGAGAGAAGGAGCTCTCGCAGCTTGCTTGGGAGCCTTTCAAGCCTGTGCTGCACACACACACACTATTGGCTCTGTCTGGGCTGGGCTGTGGGGAAAGATAAGTGACTGGGACTGGGGGAGAGAGAGGAGGGCAGACTGCACTGCAGTGTGCACAAAGTGGGGCCTGTGCCAGCACGGGGCTCGGGGCAATTGTCCCAGTCGCCCTGCCCTAAGGAGGGCTCTGATTTGAACTGCTCTTCTAGACAAGATATAAATATTGGTAGTTAAATGGATATTTGTAGCACATGTAGAGCAGTGTTTCAGACAAACTACATCCCCACATGATTAGAGAAAGGCACTCAGTGCACCAGGAGGGGAGAAGGTTCATGTCCTTATTGCATACACTAAGGCTGGCAGACAAAGGGGCTATTCTCACGATCAGCAAAAATCGGGCTAGCGGAGGTGGGTTTGCGGAGGGGCGCTCCGCAAACCTGGGCTATCTGATTGTGAGTAGCCACGGCGCAGCTCTGCGCCGCACTGTGGCTACTCGCGAGTAGAACCCAGGAGCAGAGGTGAAAAGCCACCTCCCGGCTCCGGGGGTCTCCCCAGTATGCCCTGCGCACTCGTGCAGGGCATATTGGGATTCTGGGGGCCGTGCAGCCCCTGAGCTTTCCAACCCCTCCCGGCTCCGTCACGGAGCCGGCTTAGCCCGCTCTCCCCGCACACTCGGAAAAACCAGGTCTCACTGATCGTGAGACCCGGTCCAAAGTATAATTTGAAGCAGCCCACTGTTAATTTTTAAGAGGAAAAATTATGTGGTCTATGTGTCTTTGACTTTTAACTGTGCTTTTGAAGACTTCTTGAACAGAGCTATCAACAAATGTTGTAATCCCAAGGCTCCGAAGACAAAGCCTGGCAAGCCATAATGTTCACTTCCAATATGAGGCAAGCAATATACATAAACTAGCTCAAGCCGGAGCAGGGCTCAAAGCCGCTCCCTTTCACCCAGTCATCCTTTTGCTTCCAACCTCCCTCCCTTCAATGAGTCGACAACTGCCAACCCACCTACTTGCCCAGCAGAGAGCTGCTCAGTGCATTCCAGGAAACAAAATGGAGGCATCTGCTACAAGAAAAGTGGCTCTTCAAAACACTGTTACTGATGCCCATAGAGGCAGTGCCTTTTTGAAAGTGTAAGCAAGAAATACACCAACTTAAAGTCAGTCCCTCTGGCCCTTTATAGATTCCTCCCACAATTGTACAGAATGAACCTATCCCCCACACCCAAATAGTTCTGGTGGTTAAAATGGGAGGAGAGATTCAGGCCAGTTAGTATATACCTATCTAGTATATTTCTATTTCGAGATTCTGCAAAGCTATATTTAAGCAGATATCATCAATAAGAATTGGGTCTTACAGCAGACATGATTGTCAATAAGAATTTGCCATAAAAACATACTTAATAGTATTTTAAAAGATTCCTGTACATTACTGATAAAATTAATTCTCTTTTCTGAATAATGCAGAAGAACTGCACTAACAGCTTAAAAGAGAAAGTATAGAATAAGGAGGTATTCATTAGTTTGGGACTAATGGGAAAATGTGATGAATTGGATCCCTTTTGTTCAATTCGGCATTCATGACAAGCCAAACACAACAGGAACAAATGAATCTCGAATGACCAGCAGTCCATTCAGGACTCATTCATTTCTTTCCATTTTTCACTGTTTCTGCTAGCCTGTAGCAGCTAGGAGCAAGAGAGGAGAAAACTGACAATATAAACTCTCCAGTCTTAAACTCAGCCCTGTTTATGTTCAATTCACATACAATCTGTGTGCAGTGTATACACATACAGGTCCGTTTGCACGTACTTCTTCATACATTATATTACATATGCTGTAGTACACTTTCTGGCTGACCTAACGCTATGCAGTGTGTACTGTAAATGTTTTTGTGTCAATGACTGTGATTGATTGATTGACTGATTGATTGAGTGCTGTCAAGTCAGTGTTGACTCTTAGTGACCACATAGATACTCTCCAGGATGACCTGTCTTCAACTTGGCCTTTTAGGTCTCTCAGTGGTGCAATCATTGCTGTCATAATCGAGTCCATCCATATTGGTCGTCCTCTTCTTCTCTTTCCTTCAACTTTTCCCAGCATTATGGACTTCTCAAGGAAGCTGGGTCTTCTCATAATGTGTCCAAAGTATGATAGTTTGAGCCTGGTCATTGGTGCCTCAAGTGAAAACTCTAGATTGGTTTGTTCTGTTTGTTTTCCTGGCTGTCCATTGTATTCTCAAAAGTCTTCTCCAGCACCAAAGTTCAAAAGCATCAGTTATTTTTCTGTCCTGCTTCTTCAAAGTCCAGCTTTCACATCCATAGAGTGTCACGGGGAAAACCATTGTTCAAACGATTCTAATCTTTGTAAGTATAGACATGTCATGGCATCTAAATACCCTTTCCAGGGCCTTCACTGCAGCCCTACCAAATGCTAGTCTGCGGCATATTTCTTGACTACTGGATCCTTTACTGTTGATGGTTGATCCTAAAAGGCAGAAGTAATCCACCACTTCAATGTCTTTGTTATCAATTCTGAGGCTGGTTGTTATACTTGCTGTCATTTGTTTAGTATTCTTTACATTTAATTGTAGTCCCATTTTTTTCACTAAACTCCTTGACTTTCACTACTAGTTCATTTAAAAACTGCAACATGCGTTCATTTAAAAACTGAACCTGGACACAAGCCCCTTAAAAGTCAGAGTACAGAAAGAGGGTGACATATTGAGCAACCTTTTGCCAGCAGTGGCGTGTAACATTTGAACAGAATTCTGAGTGCAGAAAGAAGTGAAGAAAATATAATATATTGCTTATTTTATACAATGACAAATCATTCTAACTAATAAATTGAGTAGGTTTTTTAAAAAATTAAGAACACCCTGGCATCTTACTATTGACATTTTACTCTATTTAATAAAATCTCCCATAGCATGAGTCAAATTAAAATCTCTAGAGCACAAAACAGCTATTAATTGTGATACAGAGGGACTCTGAGCTGCCTTTCACATGGCTAATAAACAAATAATACTCACTGCTGGCTTTTGAGAAATAAAGCACTAACTTCAAAGGAGAGTTGAAAAATCTCTGTTCATACAGTTTCCATTGCTTTTCCTCTTCAGAGGTCCACTGTGATAAGGAACACAACTGAGAAGCATAATATACTGTAAGGGCCAAATCCATGATGCTAAGCACATCTTCCATCTTCTTTTAAAAAATTAAAATAGAAACCACAGGGTGGCCATGTCAGATCAGAAGCATGTTGTGTCGGGAGGGGGCATTTAACCTTTTCCTGCCATGCCATGTTTTTTATTAAAATCACCCCCTCCGCGAAGCTATTAGCCCTGAGAGTGAAGCTCTCACTGGCACCAGAGGAAATTGACCTACTGGGGCCAATAGCAGCTTGTGGGGATGGGGGACTGCAGCTTGGACAGAAAAGTAAAATACCCCCCACTCCATTCACCATGGTCCCAATCCTGATCTCCCCTCATCTGCTATTTTAATTAAAAAAAAAGCAAAACCAAAGACAGAAGCACGAATGATGCCATATGAGGTTTGACACTATGTGAGAGAAGGGCTAAGACTTGTTCTCTCTTTTTCAGAAAACATATCTTGCAATTCTTTGTTCTTTCTTAGAACCACCTCCTCCCCCTGTCGCCCCCCCTTTCCAGTTGGTTGCCTATATTTCAAAAGATAAACACTGAAACGTAAATTCTAGGAATGGAAGCACACTAATTTTAATCAAAGAAATTCTTCTCATGCATAATAAACTCAATGAAAGGCAGCTTTCCAGATCATCATCTAATATCTTTTTCTAAAGGGATGTAATTATGCTTAAATAGATATGCTATGCTGCTTGTCACAGTTTTGACGCCTACATATCTCACTTCCATCTTTTGGGGAGAGATTTTGAAATGATGGAAATTTCCATCAATAAATAATAAATATCTTTTTGAATAGCAAACTTTGAAATATTCCTCTTCTATATGACCTGGTCCAGACATAACAGCTAACTGCAGTTAAACCTGGATAAGGTTGTAACTCCGTTACACCCAAACAAGTGAAACCATGGTTATGGGCCAAAAGCTACCTTCAGTTTGTCTCTGCAAACTCCTGTTTTTATCTTCAGCTATCCCTAAGTTTCACTGTCGAGACCTGGGCTTTGGTCGTCAAAGCGTTACATGTAACTCCTGTCTTGCCATAACTACGGTATCATGCCTATTCCAAACCATAATCATAGAGGTGGTGCCAAACGCTATGGCTTTTGCTGGCTGCTTCTCGGAAATTCAGGCCTCCCCCCACATCCTTCCCTCTCTTCCCTGTTCTGCCTGGCAACAGCAACATGGGCCATAAAATTTAAAGAGACACAAACCTCTTACTAATTCCTGCTGCAAGGTGTTGTAAAGTATTTTGTTTCCCAGTAAAATAAAAACATTCCTTCTGTTTCTTTCAGTTTGAAATGTGGAGTTCCCCCTCTCTCACATGGGCAGCCATGGGGAGGGAGGCGGGGCCCGGGAGTGCATGCAACCACCTGGGCTTTCTTTTCCTGGCCTGGACTGCTCTGCTATTTGCTCGTTCTCTTGCTGCTGCTGCTGCTGCTGCTGCTGCTGCTGCTGCACAACTTGGAGGGTGGGAGGCCATACTGTGTGTATTTCCTGGACTTCATGCATTGTTGGGGCTGTCACCCCTCTTCTCCCCATGCCCAGACTGAGCTCTGAGGGAAGGGTTGAGTGAGCATGCATGGAGGCACAGAGGCACTGAAAAAAGTAGTAAGCGAAAATGAAAGGAAGAGAGAGAAAAGTTTACTGCCTTGCAGAGAATCAGGAGGGGGTTAGTGTGAAGCGTCGTTAGGGTTTGTGCAGGGAGCCATCTCTGGGTGGCTGGATTGGCCGCCCACACGAATGCTAGCTCCATCATGGAGCTGGCAGGGGTGGCAGGGATTGGGGGCCGGCTGGCCCCTGGAAGTCCCAGGATGCCCTGCGAGGAAAGACCCCCAAGGCCGGGAGGCTTGTTGGAGCATCCCAGTGGGGGTCTCCTCAAGAATAATCACAGCATGAAGCTGCACCACAATGAGGTCTTTCACACAATCAAAAACTGTGTTCTACCTGGGTTTGGGAACTGTGTGTACTCCCAATTTTTGATTGTGTGGAAGCAAGGTTAGAGGAAAACCTGGGTAGAAGTGATTGTGTGGAAGCAAGGTAGGAGGAAAAGCTACCCAGGTTTTCCTCTAACCTTGCTTCCACACAATCACTTCTACCCAGGTTTTCCTCTAACCTTGCTTCCACACAATCAAAAATTGGGAGTACACATAGTTCCCAAACCTGGGTAGAACACAGTTTTCGATTGTGTGAATGACTTCAGAGTTAAATAGGTAGAGTGGGTGGGGTGAAGGAAAGGACTGTGGTGAACAGCTATATCAGTGTGTGCTCTGTTGCTCTGCTGTTATCTCCTTAAAAACAAAACAAAACAGCCAGATGAATATGAGGAAAAGAGAAGAAAAGTTAACTGTTTTGCAGAGAATTGGGAGGGGACCTTGCATGTTGTGATCTGCCTCCTGTTAACCCTCCCTCCCTCTCCTCCTCTCTTCACTTCATGGAGGCAGCAAAGCAGCAGCCCTGGACTCATGTGTGATTTAGTTCCTCAGTCCCCTAGGGATGGCCCTGCTGGAGGATTTGCCCCTCTGCTGCCAAGTATTCACCCCACAATCCACTGCTTTCCATAAAATCTATTAGGATAACATAGCTAGGAGTAGAGTGAGGAAAGTTAAGCTGTCATCTGTCCAAGGAAGCTCGCAGAGTGCAAAGGGCATGCCACCTTCGAGATTGTGGCCGATTGTGGCTGCTTTGCTGATGTGGTGACACTTTGCCCACAGCTGGGCTGTGGAGCTTGCTTGGATGTGCCTCAGCAGGGAGAGGTTCCCCTCTTCCGCAACTGGAGTTTGATGAATGTGTGCCATGCAATTTGGAGTTAAGAACTGAAACTGAGGATTTTAACTACAGTTAGCCATTACATCTGAACCAGGCCAATATCTATTAAACACACCTCTAGCAGAGGAAAGCACTAGATACCAACAGGCAGAAAATATTTTTCAGATATAGCCACGATCAACACAACTATGAGGCCATTCACACAATCAAAACCTGTCTTCTACCCTGGTTTGGGAGCTGTGTGTGCTCCCAATTTTCAATTGTGTGGAAGCAAGGTAAGAGAAAAACCTGGGTGGAAGTGATTGTGTGGAAGCAAGGTAAGAGAAAAAGCTTCCCAGGTTTCCCTCCTATCATGCTTCCACACAATCACTTCTACTAGCAGCCCCCCTGCCAGGCCCCCTGCGTCTGACGTCAGATGCAGGGGGTATGGATGGAACTCCAGGTGTGGCCCCTGTTTGATGGTGGCCTGGGTTCTTTGAACCCATCTGCTCAATGGTGGTTCTGCCCCTGAGACTGCTGGCACTGCTGCTCGCCAAATCCTGGCACAGCCGATAGCCAGGCACGCACCATAATGCCTCCTTTACAAAGTCGTCTGTGCAGCAGTGGCAGCATAGTTCTGGCCTCCACAGGTGTGCAGTTCTGGCCTCTATGGATGCACAGATGCCATGTAAAGTGCCTCCATACATTTGCGGAGACCAAAAGCACACTGCTGCCACATGCACGTCACAGCACATTCTTGGCTATGGGTTGCACCAGGGAGGGGGGAGCAGTAGCCACACCAGCCAGGTAAGAGACACTAACTACCTTTCTTGCCCCCACTATTGGTGTCCTCGTTACCAGTATAGCCATGCTCAAACTGCCAAAGCAGTTCAGTCAAATGGACTTTGACCAAACTGGTTCGGAAACACATTTTGGTTCATGTACACCCCTACTCCCAAACCTAGGTAGAACAGAGTTTTTGATTGTGTGAATGACCTCCCTATCTTTTCATGCAAGTTCATTATTTCAAGAAAAGAAAGAAGATAGCTTTAGCAGCTGAAGCCAACACCTGATACAGTAAGGTTGTCTAATTGTACCATATTTGCCTTTTAAAACCCCTGTGTTTCACTTATCCCCCAAAGTCCATATTTTCCCCAAATATGATTAATACTTTCATTAGAGAAAGGGGTGAATTTCTTTTCTTTCTTATATGTAGAGCAACCTCAAGACTTTGTTCCTCAATACATTATAAACTGTCTATCTTGATTGTTCTGGCATCATTAGATGCTGTCGGGAAACAAAAGGACTGGAACATAGGATCTTTTTTTTTAGACAGTGCTGAATTATATTGGACAAGGGACACTATGCAATTAGCCAATGTTAGCAGCAGTAGTTAAGAACCATTAAAGAAGAAGAATGGGAGCTTGTTTAATGGTCGTTGCTCTTTGAGCTTTAACTAAATTGATTGTACATGATAGCTTAAAACTCTTGCATCTTGGGACAGCAGCCAGATTGAAAGCAAAGCACATCTAACATGTGCTTGTCTTACAAGCTTGTAGCGCTTTTGTACCATTCTATTATTGTACATATTCTTTACAACAATGCACAGTATGGTACAAAAGTAGACCGTCTGCACTTTTACAGTGTGTTTTTACAGTAAGCCCCACTGAGTTTGATAATTCTGTGGTCTGGCCAAAATGGCTGATGCTATGCAGGAGCTGACATCAGTGTAGTAAGATGATACTCTATGCTTTCCCAGCTGCAAAGTGAAAAAGACAATAATAGTATTAGAAGAACTGTAGGTAGCCATGCTTGCCCTTCAGGGGAAAAAAAATCCAAATGCTAAAGTCTGGCAATATCTTTTTATTATTATCAACTAAAACATTACTAAGTCAGCAAATTAATTGCATACCTATGCACTACAACAATTCAGTTGGAGATGTGCAAGAAATCTAAGGGGCTAACCAAAGGTGCACCTAGGTAATTTTGGAGCTTGGACCTAAAGGCCTTTGGAGCCCCCTTCCCAACCACTACAAGTTAAGCATCATCCCCCTAAACACACACACCATGACACACACAGTATTTTTAACATGTGGGTTCTTGAGGGCACAAACAGCAATTGAACTCACACAAATGTAAGAATATAAAGTAGGTATAATTATGCAAATATGCATTAGCAGAAACATTTCAATATGTAACTCAGCATATTCCCATCCCACATATTTCCCTCTCTACTCCCCGCACTGTCTCTAAAGCAGAGGTCACACTTGGCCGCCAGTGCAGTGGGGGCCACAGTTACAATCAGCCACCCGGTACAGTGGGGGCGAGTGGCGTAGCATGGTGAGCACATGGACTAAAGAGGATTTGGGGGCCCCCAGTGGGTGTGGAGGCCCTGGACCCTCAATGCAGTTATTGGAGAGGTTGGGTTTCTCTCCTGGCCCAATCCAGCTCCTGTGCTTTCTCACAAAGATGTTTCAAGCGGCTCCTTTTGTTCTTCTTTCTGCATTTCTTGCAAGTAGGATGAAGAGCTGCCTTGTACTGTGTTTCCAGACTGAAATATAGAGTTGCCCACACAGTTCACTACAACAGCTGCTGCACAGTAGGATTGGGCTGCCTGATAAGTCTTTGGGTGGAACATCTTTGCTGGCAGAACTGTGCATATTTAAATACATGTACTTCAATTTCTTTTTTCAAATGACATTCCCATATGAGTAGTATGTTTATTGATAGAATTGAAGATAATGAAAATGAAGTGCTGCTATCTTAACAACTATTGATTCAACTTCTGCCAGTTGTTTTATCACCCTGAAAATTATCTTGCTGTATTTATGCCAGATACCTGCACAATCAGTATCTGATTATTTCCTCCCAGTAAAGAAACCACTGTGGAACACAACAGTCACATTAATTTGATTGATCTGCCATGAGGGGAATGAATGAACTTTGCAGGAACCCATCAGCAAGTCTCACAAGATGCATAGTTTTTAACAGAATTCATTGTGGGTCAGTTGCAGTTTAACAAAATATAGGTGTAAGCTTGCTATTGAGAATGCACACAGAGATGTCCTTGCTAATTATGCCCTTATAAAACAATCATTATATTTATTTATTGTGGGGGGGGGAGAGATCTGTCTCAGCTATGCAAAAACAACAACAAAAAAACACCACCCTAAAAAATCCCTTTGCCTTCATCCCTTTGATGATGTTTTATAATACTTTGATCTAAAATCATCATCTACTTTTTCATGTTATTGTCCCAAGATTGGAATGTTGTACTCAAATATACAAAGCAATTAATGTTAGATTTGGCACTGAATTTCACCTAAAGCAAAATTCAAGGCAAAGTTGGATGATCTTGCTTTGGGCATAACATCTGAAGAAATTCAGAAGAGCTTAAAAGAGTCCCGACAAGCCTAGAAAAATTCCTCAAAATGTTTTGTACATCCTGACGTTGTCACTGAATTCCATTTCAAGCAAAATATGAGGTTCATGCTTGGGCACAACATCAGAGGTGGCTGAAACACTGAAGTGAGCTTATGGTATCATGATCCACATCAGCTCCTCAGGCTTGTGCCTAGGTAAGAGTGGCAACTGAGCAGAAGCAGCAAAGGGGCAGTGCATCCATGGTGCACCAATGGGAGAGCCTTTTGGACCCACAGCCAATTCCACTCCATTATACTCAACAGCCAGAAATAATTTGTGGGGACTGCAGCCTAGAATTAATAACATTCTACATACAAAGAACCAGCGTGGTGTAATGGTTAGAGTGCTGGACTAGGACCGGGGAGCCCCAAGTTCAAATCCCCATTCAGCCATGATACTAGCTGGGTGACTCTGGGCCAGTCACTTCTCTCTCAGCCTAACCTACTTCACAGGGTTGTTGTGAGAAGAAACCTAAGTATGTAGTACACCACTCTGGGCTCCTTGGAGGAAGAGTGGGATATAAAATGTAAAATTAATAATAATAATAATAATAATAATAATAATAATATTTTTGGCAACTGATAACATCTTTCTATCCATCCACCAACACACTGTAGACAATCTCCCTGTGAACAGAATATCTGTGCCGGGACCGGCTCTCCAGTCATCCTATCAATAGTTTCAGTGGGTGCACCTCTAGGTCTACCTCACTGACTTTGTATATGCTGGCCTTGGGCCGAAATAAACAAACTAACTAACACTGACTTTGTGAGGTAATGAAGCAAGTAATGTTCTCCCTATCCTTTGTGATGGGGACAACATTGCTTCACTGCCTTAACTGCTTTTCTTCAAGCTTGGCATCCTGCTTAGCATCTTGTTATCTCCTGTGAAAGGAGGGAGGGGAGTGAAGTGGTTTACTCTAAGCTTAGAGTGGCCTTGGATGCCAGTTAACACACTATAGTTAACTCTCGAGTCTACTTAACTGTGGTCCCCAGTATAGGAAGGGGGCATGCATCGGGATCCCTGTTCCAATTTGCTTTGTTTTTCTTAGGGTGACTAGCCCACCGCCAACTAAGTGACCTGTCCCCATGTGTACTATAAACTGATAGCTCGCACTGTGGTGCAGCTCCTGAGCACATCCAAAGTGCAGAGGCATATCTAGGGAAAATAGTAGGGATGTGCAAAAAATTTCGGGCACAGAACGATCTGTGCCCGAAACGAACAATTTCGGGTGATTCGGGTCCGAACCGAATCACCCCCGATGTCCCCTGATATTTTTTGGGCACGAGCCGAATCACCCGAATTTCGCGCACGAAAAATTCGGGTGATTCGGTTCACGGTTGATTTTTGGCGATTTTTTAAAGTTTTAGTGACTTTGGGGCAGTTCGGGGGCATAGCATGGGATCTGGGCAAAAGTAGTGGGGTGGGGTGGTAGTGTCTAATGGGTGCAGGCTACCACCCCAACTTCAGGGGGATTGGGCAAAGGGCTCATTTTTGGTAAATTTCTGAAAATTTCATGTCTTTGGGGCAGATTGGGGCAGATTGGGGCAGAAAGTGGGGGCTGGGGCAGAATAGTGGTGTTCAAAAAACTCCTGAGGTGTGAATTCTCATTCTATCATAGCAAATGAGATTTTTTTCAATTAAACAACTCTCATGACCCCACTTTCACTTTTTCACACTTTCCTTTACTATGAATAATATGAGGAAGTAATCAATTTAGCACACTTCACCTTATGAAGACAAACCTCATACAAATAAATTCACCATAATTCACCCCTCTGCCCAATCACTCTTAAATTGGGGATGGGTGGTAGCCTCCACCCATTAGGCACTATCTACCAGCCCACCCCACTCCTTTGGGGCAGATCCACTTTCTGCCCCCAATCTGCCCCAAAGACACCCAAACTTCAAAAATTCTCAAAAGATCAGCCCTTTGTCCAAACCCCCTGAAATTGGGGTGGTAGCCTCCACCCATTAGGCACTACCACCCCACCCCACTATTCTGCCCCATCCCCCACTTTCTGCCCCAATATGCCCCAATCTGCCCCAAAGACATGAAATTTTCAGAAATTTACCAAAAATCAGCCCTTTGCCCAATCCCCCTGAAATTGGGGTGGTAGACTCTACCCATTGGGCACTACCACCCCACCCCAAAATTTTGCCCCTGGGCCCCTTTTTACCCCCCCAAATCGATTCGGATTCGGATTTGGATTAAATCCGAATCCGAACCGAATCAAGGGTGATTCGGGTGACCCAGATTTGGGCACAAAACAGAATAGGGGTGATTCGGTTTGGGTCCAAGCCGAATCACCCGAAATCCCAAATTGCACACCCCTAGAAAATAGCACGTAGGGCAAGCACTGAAATTGCACCTCCTGTCCAAACATCTGACACCCATCTTTCAGATAATGTTACCATAAT
Source organism: Hemicordylus capensis (assembly GCF_027244095.1). Classification (NCBI taxonomy): domain Eukaryota; kingdom Metazoa; phylum Chordata; class Lepidosauria; order Squamata; family Cordylidae; genus Hemicordylus; species Hemicordylus capensis. Next base: position 66,536,763 of record NC_069658.1, read on the forward strand.
ATCAGCTCAAAAATACAAGTCAAGCTCGTTAATCTTTTAATATTTCAAAAACTATTTAGCAGTGGACGTAGCCCATCCAAAAAATGCTGGAAAATGACAAATTTCAGTATGCTGGGGCTCATGAAATACCCAAATACTATGTGGAGGTGTACTTGGAAAACTAAACAGAAGTGCCTGTCTAATTCTCTACTATGCATTGTAGCATCACTATTACACAAGTTTTAAAAATAAATCGAAAATTTGGCTTTTCCCAGATACTCTGAAAATAATTAAAGGATATGCAGAGTAAACTGTGTCACTGCTAGGAATATATTCTAGTATTTCAGAAAGACAGTTAAAATGAGAGAAAGAGAGCAAGAAACTCCCAGTGGCCTTAATACTAAGGATTTCACACTGATTCAAAGACAAACTCGCCATTAATAGCCATATTATTAAGACATCACATTTAACTCACTTATCACAAGAAGCAAAGTAAGAGCAAATGAATACAATCCTAGCTCATAATCTTCAGCTCAGTATTCACAAACCCTGATTCATAGTGGTACATAGTGCCAAACTGAATATGTGTACAGTGACTTATATTATATTAAATTTTAAAAAATTACCCATAGCCCCTTTGGTGGGCTTCGTAAGGGCTGCGGGGGGGAGGGGATGTCTGCAAAGGTTTCCCTTTCCCCTGCCTGCCTCTTAATTCACTGCCGCAGCCCGTCCCAGGCTGATTTTTGGGCCTGTAAAGATCAGCATGGTGGCCATTTTGGAGGCTGCCAAGCATGCTCAAATGGCCTCTGCAAGGCCTGGAAAGGCCTGGGGCCTCACAGGGACCATTTGAGCATGTGCGGTGGCCATTTTTATATATATATATTTTTAAAAAATAAATGGCCGCCAAAAACAAAATGGCCACAGTGCATGATCAAAAGGCCTCTGCAAGGCCTGGCATGGCCTAGGGCCTCACAGAGGCCATTTGAGCATGAGTAGTGGCCATTTTGTTTTTTTGTGGCCATTTTATTTTTCATTTTAAAAAATGATGCCCCCTTCAAGTGGCGCCCGGGGCATGTGCCCTGCCTGCCCCACCATAGATATGCCCCTGCCAAAGTGCAATCTCCAAGTCTGGAGATGCAGCTGCAAACAAGGAGGCTCCTGGGAACTGGCTAGAATAAGCATGGCTGATAACACATCCTATTGTGCACGCAGATCCCAAACAGGAAGGAGGTCTAGGCACAGAAGCCTGCTTCACTGCTGGACAGAAACACTGGCTGAAATACTGTGAAAAGTTCCATGCATGCTGTCAAGTATTGTGCACACAGTTGTTCAAGCGTGCTCTTGCACAAACACAAAGATTGCAGAGAGTTGTGTGACATTATGGCCACTGGAAATCATGGCTGTACTATCACACAACTGTCCTTGTGCAATGTTTGCATTTGTGCAAAGTGTGAACTTGCACAACTGCGTGCATGTTATAACACATGGAACTTTGCAAAGTCTTTGAACCACTTACACTTCAACTGATTTTTGTGAGATTGACTCCAGTAGGAGTAGACTCATGTAAACTCGGTCTCATTTAAGTATGCCTTTGTCAGTAATCAAAGGCTGGATTTTTAGTACATTGTGCCAGAATAATGTGGGACACTGAAGATTAAGGCAGTGTTTTTTCAGTTTAGTTGCACACTGTTTGTGGATGTCTAATGGATGATTTCTCACCTTTTGATGAAATATCAACAGCTGTACCAGGCCACTGCTTATGCTGAAACTTCTAGCACATTCTGGGAATAGAAGACTTTTCACAATCATCAGAGTGCTTCTGTACTCAAGATCTAGGATTAGGTTTTCTGTTCTGTTGTTATTAGGAACTCAACTTATATTTGATTTCCACTGAATAGCATAGAATACAAATAATCACCTGGAGTTAAAACAATCACACAGTTTTCTAAAGACAATGATTTGCAGTCTTATTAGCAGCATAATAATTTTATTTTATAAACGTAATGCTTTAATCCTAGCATGTTCTATATGAACTAATTCCCAGACTGTAATGAATGCAGTCAAATCATTTGTATTTACAGCACAAATTAAAAACCTTATTTTTTTGTTCTATAAGAACTGTTTGAAATTTCTTTCACACTCAATTGAATGAACAATTGAGCAATTTCCTTTGGTAATAGGCTTAATTAATCAGAGAAAGTATGGCTGCCAATGTGACAGCTTGAATAGGTTTTGGAGAGGGTAGTTTATTCTGTTGGGAGCATTGGAGACTAATGCAATTTGCCTGGGTTTTCATCAATGAGTGTCATACACATGAATCTTATTTCCAAGAACTATGCTATTTAAAGCATCTCCTCACTGAGGTCTTCAGCTTTTAATCACAAGAAGGATAGGGAATGGAGCATTTCAATCAGATTAGAAAGTTTTCCAAATGAAAACAAAACATTATATTTTATGTTTGATTTATACTTACTGAAAGAATAAATAGCCTCCAATATGATCATATACATCAACTCTAGCAGAAGCTTGACTTCCACAATGGATTCAATATTTATTTTTGACATTTCATTTGCTTCATTATCTCACTGAAGTGTTCTGCTCACTTAAATTCTTAAGTCCTAGGTGTTCTTCAGAAAGAAAGCTTTATGCCTTAAGGTTAAGCACAATTAAGCACATTGATAACACAATATTGTAATTGCTCTTTGCTCTTATCTGTTATATACTGCAAGTTCCTGAGCATAAGATATTTGCAGATGTTATAGAGCTATTTTCCTGTTCTCCAATAGGCCTTGGATGTTTGCTGGCTAACTTTAAAGAATATTGCCAAGAAAAGAAATTGTCAATTAATTATGAAAAAACTTTCAAGGAGGCCAATGAAAAACACCAGCAGATGATTAGTTTGAATACAATAAAGCAGATCTCAACTTATTGTTATCAAGAATATTATTTGCTGACTCATGTTCCTGGTAAACCACAGTAAAACTGCTAAGCTTAAAGCTATATAAACAATGTAAATTCTCTTTTAGCCACAGGGAGAAGACAAGTTGTTCCTATACTGAACCTGATTAAATATAAAGTCCAAACACCAACATACTGTATGACTCAGAGATATGGGGCCTTCCAGCTCTAGGAGATTTAGACTGCATACTCAGGAGAATATTGACCATGCTGGGAACTCCTAGGTGTACTCCATTGTACCTATGTCTGGGAAAAGGGTCTCGGCTACAAAGGTTTACCAGCAATTATTTAACTAATGGTTAAAACTTATGAGCATGCCAGAATATTGACTGGTAAAAATGTGTTATCTGGAGCAAATTAAATTAAGCTCCCAGACAGTTAAATCCTGGTATCAAAATCTAGCATGTTTACTACAAATTTGACTATTCTTAGTGTTACTTTCTTCAAAGTAACTTCAAATCTTACAAAAAGGAGCTTAAGCTCAGAATCTATTTTACATATACAGATTTTTCTTCCTTGGGAGCACAAATCTTGCACCCTGGTAATTTCCTTAAATTTAAACCAGACCTAGGGAGCTATTATTTCTTTATAACTGACAAATATAATTTGAGAAGGGACTCACTTTTGCAAGATTTCCACTGATATCATTTGCAGTTTCAGAGAATAGATTACTTGAGACACCATATAATGCTCTTTTTTTTTTTTTTTTTTTTTACTGTGGGACTGGGCATGGGCAAACCAAGAATCTTCTCCATCTATTTGACTGCCCACTCATGCAGGTATAAGAAGAAAATATCTCATTATCCTAAGGATATGTTTTATGGTCAGTTCTTCAAAGTTTTGACTAGTAAGACAATCTGTAGTTCATAGTGTAATGATATTTTGCTTCTTGAAAGTGGGCTCTATTTTTCATCAGTAATACACAAAAATTGCTTTTTGATATATTCACATTTGTACAATTAGGGTTCTTATAGTCCTTTCTGCAGGCTCACAATCTAAAATTGACTGGCATAACTACTAACTGGCACAATAAGGGAAGCAAAAGAGAAGTCAGAAAAGCATGCGTGCACATGTGGGATGAAACCTAAAAGAACTGGGCATGAAAATTGCCTGGTTAATCTTACTTTAAATTGCCCATGAAAGAATACATTTTTAAAAGTTATTTTTTAAAAAAACACCTCTGCTCCCCATTTCCTTATTCTTTCTTCAGTAAAGGAATCATACTATATGGTGTATAGCTTAGCTCATCAAGTGTGACTCACAAACAGAACAATTAACAACTATTAATAATATTATAAACACAGTGAAAGTAATAATTTGACTCAGTAGGACACTTAGACAAATTCATACTTAGAATAGGGATGTGCATTTGGCTTGGCAGTTGCTGGAGGGGTGGGACTTGGATCCTCTAATAAGGAGGAACACATGTGCCTACCTGCTCCTCCGCCTCCCCACTGCTCATCTGGGATAGATGCTGGAGTGCAAAAGACCACACGGGGCTGCTTCCTTGTTTCCAGCAGCCTGCACACGGTCCTTTCCATGCCAGCGCCAGTCCCAGATGAGTGGTGGGGTGGCAGAAGGGCAGGTAAGCACCTGTGTTCCTCTTTTTAAAAGGAAATAAGCCCCACCTCACCGGACCAACTTCGGTGCACCCACCCGAACTGGTTCAGTGCTTATATCCTGAGGTGCCGGACCGGTTCAGGCACATCCCTAACTTAGAAGCTCCACTGGATCATTGAATGGCCAATGCACATGGAAGTGGCTTTACATTGCTCTTTGTAGTAGGGTTAGTCATTTGCATGCAGCAGCTGCTAATGTAGAGTGTGTGTGTGTGTGTGTGTGTGTCTCAATGCTATTACAAACCCTTTTAAAAACAAGCAAACAAACAAACAGCCATTCATGTTGGCATTGAACAAAATCACATGGACGTGGCAAACCCCACATACAAACAGTTCACCTTGTGGTGATATTCACTACTTAAAGGCATTGAAAGCAGACTTCTTGTGTGCACTGGATTTAAAAAAAACATGTCAGTGAAAGAGTGTATTCTGCCTGCATGCCATTAATCTGGCTGTACAGTACTGATTTTAGCAGCCACATCCAACATTCAATAGGAGTTATTCCCAAGTAAATTCATTCAACTCCAGCATGGTTTAAATGTCGAGTATAAACTCTAACTCAAACAAGATCACATCAGTCATATTGAATATTTGAAACCAGGAGGGCATTACAAATTTTCAGAGTTCCCAACACTTCCATTTCCCTTCAACATCTAAGAAAGCAAACATTTTCTAATAAGAATATGGATATGAAATTGCTCTTTGCTAGGGGGGCACTGAATGTTCACTCAAATCAAACATTTCAGTATGAAATGCCAAAATGGCCTTGCAGAGAGCAAAAATGTTATCTGACACACACACACACACACACACACACACACACACAGTCGGGCTGTTTTGCACCTGTTGCACACTATGTGTGCAGGCCCTCTTAGCTGAGGAGTGAGTGCCATTCCCCCCTTTTAAACAGTGTCATCTTCTTCATGCTGGTTACATGGTCCAACCAGTTAGGGCTTATGTAGCCACTATGATGTTGTCATAGTTCCTAGGGTTGTGCATTTTGTTTTTTCCACTGTTTTGTTTTTGGCCTGAATCCCAAACACCCCCATTTTGTTCTTTGTTCGAAATCAGCCAATCCAAAACACCCCAATTTTGTTCTTTGTTTGAAATTGCAAAATCCGAATCTGAAATGTTTTAGATTTTAAAAAATGTCCCCAGGGCAAAACTAGTGGGTGGGGGTGGTAGTGCCCAATGGGTGGAAACTATCACCCAAATTTCAGAGGAACTGGGCAAAGGGCGGTTTTTGGTGAATTTTTGAAGTATAGGATTTTTCCCATAGGGAAGAATGGAGGTTTCAGCAAAAGTATAGCTTCATGTTGGGAGGGAAGGGGTGGCCCAGAGCAGAGTAGGGTGGGTGGTAGTGCCCAGTGGGGGCAAGGAAGCTGCCAGAATTATTTCAAAGGAATTGGGCAGAGGGCTGATTTTTAAAGATGTAATGGAGTTTGCACGTCCATAAAGTTCTTCCCCATAGGGAATGATCGACCTCCATAATTCCTGCCCCATACCTGCACTTGGGGGGCACCAGGGTGGCCCAGAGCAAGTGGTGGTGTAGAGCACATAGGGTGCCAATCACCCCCATGGGTTGCTAACCCATGGGGCACTGGGTTCTGTTGTTTCTGAGATGAGTGTAGATTCAGATTCTCTGGTAGCATATGAGAGTGGATTCATGGTTTGTCACTGAAAATCTCATATGCTACCAGAGAATCTATACTCAGAACACCTCAGAAACAACAGAACCTAGCACCCCATGGGTCAGCAAACCATGGGGGTGGTTGGCACCCTGTGTGCACTACACCACCACTCGCTCCCGGCTACCCCAGTGCCCCCAAGGTGGAGTTATGCGTCTTCTGAAACCTCTTCTATTCCCTGGGGGGGGGGGGCTGACCTTAAAGAAGCCTGTACTTCCAACAATTCCTAAGAAATCAGCCCTTTGCCCTATTCCTTTGGAACAGGGCAAGTAGCAGACACCCCTTCGGGCACTGCCACCCAACCCACTGTTTTGCCCCTCAGGCCCCCTTTCTGCCCCGAATCTGCCCCAAAGACATGTAAACTTCAGAAATTATTTTAAAAATCAGCCCTTTTCCCAATTCCTTTGGAATCTGGGTGGCAGCAGGCACCCATTGGGGCACTACCACCTGAACCACTCTTCTGCCCCCAAAGCCCCCTTTCTGCCCAGAATCCACCACAAATAACATCAACATCACACATTAACAACAGCAGAGCATTGGAAAAAATCATTCAGATTTCCAAAGGTCATGCACATCCACATCCCTTCCGCCGGAAATGCAATTGATCTATACACAACAGTGTGAAACAACAACAATGAAATGCACATTGCCCCACTGGGCAATGAGGGTAAATGCACACTGCCCCACTAGCCAATGAGGGTGAAATTTAACCTTAAATTTGCTTAAAAGGAATAAGGAGGCAATTGCCAGCAGATCAGCCCATGCTTTCTCTGGCCAATCTGCAGGCTGGAAGGACCGGAAATTCAAACAGATGTCAAAACTCAAAATGGAGACTGAAGGAGAAAGACTTTTTGCGATTGCAAAATGGAATTCCAAAACAGCCGAAACAACAAAACATTTTGTATCCGAAACTGGAAATTCAAACAGATGTCAAAACTCAAAATGGAGACTGAAGGAGAAAGACTTTTTGCGATTGCAAAATGGAATTCCAAAACAGCCGAAACAACAAAACATTTTGTATCTAAAACAGGGACATTTTGTTTTGGCTACAAAATTTTCTGTTTCGAGCATTGGGTGTTTTGTTTTGGCTACAAAACAGCTGAAACGGCCTGTTTTGTGCACAAAACGTTTTGTATCCGAAACAAAAAGCACATCCCTAATAGTTCCATCAACCAGACAACATCACACTTAGGACAAATCATACTTAGGACAATGTACTGCTGTTATTCTGTGTGGTAGTTGGGGAGCGATGAAGTGCTTCAACTCTCAGCCCCCAACTGCCAAAATGGGGTGTATTTGCATGGGGTTGAAATGTTTGCAAAATGTGTTGCCCCATTTCAGGTCATTTCTAACCTTTGTACCCCTTTGAGTACCAGTATAAGGGAAAACTAGAAATACTGGTGATTAAATTACTGTTGCTCTTGAAACTCAAATATGTTTGCAAGTCTTATTTTTCTGCTGAAATTGGGTAATTGCGGAATACTGTTTCTTTAAAAGGCAAGCCCAGGATAAGACCAGGCATGTGGAGGAGCTGGGTAGGGTTGGATTGGGAACAGTTTCATTGTTGCACCAGAGATTTATGTGAGTGGTTGAACCTGGATGATCTCCTCAGGGGTCTGAACAGTCTTGAGCCCATGTGTTATTTATCCAATCTAAATTCTTCTGTCTTGGACTTTTCCCAGTGAGCTGTAAACAGTTGGAGGAGATGAGAAATAGGAGGTCCTTAATGAAATCCTCAGGCCTCACCTCCTGACCCTCCACATTTAAACAAGCCATGCCTCTGGTAGCTTTTTTAAAGCAGTAGCTAGCTATGCGAGGGGAGGAGGCACAAAAGATGGCCCTTAAAACCTGTTTGGCCTGGCCTTCCAGGGATTTAATTAGTTTTAATTGTTTTAATGCTCTAACCTGGTTTTCAGGGTTGTAATTGTTTTGTTTTTTAAGATGTTTTAATTGTTAATTGGTGTTTAAAGTTATATTTCTGTTTTAATTGTTATTGTTTTTAATAGTTTCTGTTTTAATTGTAAATTGCCCTGAGCCCTTTCGGAAGGGTGGTATACAAATCAAATCAAATCAATCAATCAAATAAATAAATAAATATAAGGGGTCCTGGGGCACCCTCTGTGCCTCTGTAATTTGAGGACTCATTGTAAGCAATAAATAATTGAATTATTAGATGCAGTCTGGTATGTGCTGCTGTTTTCACATATCCAATAGTGCATACTCTTCTGCATGGAATAATGTCTGAATAATCAAATGGTTATCCTGGTAACAGTAGCAGTGGTCACATGCCCATAGTAGCAATGAAGGGGTACCCAACTTTAAAGCAGTGATTCCTATACTCTGTGATGGGGCATATGCCATACAGAGGATTGCATCTGGCTTCAAAATGTAAGCTGGGATAGGGCTGCTTGTGTGAAGCTCCGGGATCAAGGCCGATCCCTGTGCTGCCCTGCTGGGTAGCCCAAGGTTTTGCCTCGGGCTATGACCTAGGTAGAAGGGTGCGAGTGCGCCATTCTACTCAGGGACCCGCTTGTGTGTGTACGGGCTGCAGGTAGCCCAATCACACACAGAGCTGGGTGGCAAGAGAACCTGACTGAGGGGGAATCCCTCCATGCACCATGCTCTGGGAGCGGTGCATTGAATTCCTCCTCCTGCTCCCTGCTCTGCCACTTGCTGCAGTGCAGCTCAGGTGCCACGCGAGTGACAGAGCCTTCAAATTAATGTTGGTCCCACCAGCCCTCCCCCGCCAGCATTTCTGGTCGTGTGAATGATCTTTGTGTTGTTTATCTTCATACTTTATTACCATTAGGGGTATTCATCTCCTCTCTCTGCACCTGCAGCACAGCCAGTCTCCTTGCTCCCTGCTAGGTCAGAGCTCTCGCTTGACCTTGGAAGACTGTGGAGAATGCTGGCCATTGTCCAGACTGGAAACATTTAATTAGCAGCCGTACTGCCATTACAAGCCACACATTTATTGCTTCATTTTTAATTCATTTAAAACTATACCTCAACATTGGTATCTGAGGCATAAAGAAAACTTATGAAGCTACCTTATATTGAGTCAGACCATCAGTATATTTAGCTCAGTACTCTCCACTCTGACTGGCACCAGAGGTGCACCTAGGTAATTTTGGTGCCTGGACCGAAAGGCTTTTGGAGCTGCCACCCCCCTCCACCTCCGGCAAGTTAGGCATTATCCCCCTACACACACACACACACACACACACACACACACACACACAGCCACTGAGAGTAGGTTTGGGCCCCAGTGGAAAAAAATTTCAGGCCCCTGCCATGAGGCTCCCCCTGCCACTGCTGTGAGGCCCACCCGCTGCCACCACCACAAGGCCAAACCGCCAACCTTTACAATAATTCTAGCCTTAATGTGTGTGGCCGGTGGGTGGGTGCATGTGAGCTGAGCACCCCCCTGTGGTGGCAGCCGCTGAGCATGACTGTCTGGCCCATTGGCCCTTGAGAACTATGAGGTGCTCCAGGGTGCCTGCACAGTTTGTATAGAGCATCAACACTCTATTCTAACTGTGCAGATGCACTGGAGCGTGTTGCAGTTCTCAAGAGCCGCTGGGCCAGAGGGTCAGGCTCAGCGGCCACTCCCGCTCTGCCAGCTGCCGCCACAGGGGGTTGCTCGGCTAACCCGCCCCCACCTGTGCACATGGTGACTAGAATTATTTTAAAGATCAGCGGTTCGGCCTCTCAGTGGCGGGGCATGCGCAGGGTGGGCTGGCAGCAGGAGGCAACATATGTAACATAGTCAGGCCCCAGGCCCCCTTCCGGACCACTGGGCCCTGGTAATTTGTACCGGCTCCCCTTCCCTCCCGTCAGCCCTGCACACACACCTTGACCCATGCAGTATTTTTAACAAATGGGTTTTTGAGGGCAAAAACAGCATCTGAAGTGAACTCACAAAAATGTAAGAATCAAAAACAGGTATATTTAAGCAAATATACATTAGCAGGAACATTTCAACACACAACTTAACATATTTCCATCCCACTTGTTTCTTTCCCCACTCTGTCTCTAAAGCACCCAGCACAAGTCAGCTGCATGGTGTAGCACACCACCCAGGGCAGACTAAAGAGGATTTGGGGGGCCCCAGGGGATGTGGAGGCCTTGGAGTTCGGCCCCAAAGTCCAGGGGTAAGAGCACCTCTGGCAACAGGAGCATCCCAGTTTTTCAGACAGGAGTCTTTTCCAGCCCTGCCTGAAAACGCCAAAGATTGAACCTGGGGCCTTCTGTAATGCAAAGCATGTGTTCTGTTATTGATTATTGTGTTTGTTTTGAATATGACTGTTGAGGTTGTAAAGTCCCATTGAGCTCAGTATGCATGCAGGTCCCATTGAAATCAGTAGGGCTTGCTTCCAAGTAAATGTACATAAGCTGGAACTGCACAATTCATAAAGGTTTCCCCATGCCAAATATGGTCATATTTTCATGAAAGAGTTCTGAAGCAATTCCCATTCTTCCCCCTCCTCCTTCATTTTCCAGTTCATAACTTCTGATACAAATGTACATAGCTTTTCTGTTAGGATATCTATTTTATTGAAAACACACTTCTTGTTCCTCAAACTGGACTGAACAAAATACATTTGATTTGTTAAAAATGAGGTAATCCCCTCATCACTTTTCCTTCCCTTGCCCCCCCCCCATAAACCGAGGGACCCATAAGATTAGGTAAGGAAAAGACACTGGCACAGGTTTTTTTCAAAGCCATTGTGCACAGATTTAGCAACAACCCTGAAAGACAAGATCTTGCCTGGCATGACAAGATATGGAAACCCGTTTCTAATTAATGTGGTTGTGGCCCACAGTTCTACAGATGATGCTAAGGACTGAAGTAGAAGTCATTGTGCTTTTCTAATCCTTGACTGATTGCTGCTGCTCTTATCCACATGTTGTTTTTACCTGATAGCAGTGAAATGCACTAGCACAGCTCTGTTTTATAATTGCAAGAACGATTATGAAGCTATGCATTCCTGGAATAATAATAATACATCTAAAGCAGGTTCAAAGTTTCATCTCCGTTACCGAGAAAAGTGTTAGACTTGATCCATTGAAGTAGCTCTCTTGCATACAAAAATAGATACCCTTAATCTGAAAGGGATTTCAACACATTATTATGGAACTGTGTGCTGTTCTGGGAAGTTAACTCATTCTGTTCCTCCACTGAAGCATTTTGTTCTTTCATTAATCTATAAGGCCAAACTAGATGTGATAGTGTAGCCACGTGTATTGTGTTAATATGTCCATGTGGTCCGTGTGGTTCCTTGTGCTTTCTTTCCTACCACTAAGGCTAAGTCTCAGAGAAAGGGGTAATTGGAGGCGGGTGCTTGTTAGGCACAGCAGAGGCATTTCCAGACTATCTTTAACTAGAAATGTTGCTCCCAAGTATGGTCAGAATTGTCCTTTTGTGCCAGGGAGCATGGGAGTTGTTTCTGCCTCAAGAACTGAAGTGGAGTTTCTGGCTAATGAACTGAAGTGGAGGATGAATTCCATGCTCCCAAGCAGGAAATGATGCTCATGAGCAAGATTTTCAGTGAAAGACAGGCTGGGAAAATCTGCTGCTTTCTCTGGAGAGCTCTCTCTGCTGCTTCTGATTCTGTCTCTCCTGTAATGATAAGGCCAAACAAACCGTGGTTTGTTCAACTGGTAATAAGCCATGTGCCTGTGTTTTCCCTACTACTCCTTCCCTGGTTTGTGGAGAATATTCAAACCACAGTTTCTTGGCTGTAGCTTAACAAACCAGGATGTGTTTTAATTTAGTTGGGTGTGTGAAGATAGGAGAAGGGAGGGAGAGGGGTGCATGCATGGGCACATGGCTCATTCTGGTGTTGGGAATTTCCCCTAATTAAATGAGACTTTCCACTTCTTCAGTCTTTATATTAGCCTTAAGCTACATTAGGAAACTGCAAGGTATGTAAAGCTGCAGTGTTTGAGAATACAGCATTATGTGAGTTTTTGGTCACTAGGATATTGTATTGATAATATTAAAGATAAGAACATGAGAGCAGAGTTTCTGCAAAAATACTTCTTTACTTTTATAGATTCTAGTACAGCATACATAGAACATAAAACAGATAAAGCACAAGACAGCAAAACAGAATTGATTACTAAGATATGAAAAATAATTCCAAGGAGCATACTTTTAATTCAATTCCACTGCAGCCATACTTACAAAATGAAGAGTCAAGTGAAGTGCTAAAAGCAGTCACTCTTAATTTACCCCCGTTTATCATAAAATTTCTCATAACTATACAGAAATCATAACTTAGAGAACTATGTCAGTAATCTAGTCCGGTTAATAAACAAACAACCCTCATTTAGAGCCTTCTACTGTTCCTCCTTTTATTCTATTGTTACTACTCCTTGGATATATAATTATATATATTTCATGTAGATATAATGTAATTCATGGATACATAATTATATATATTTCATGTAGATATAAATTCCTTCACCAATCCTTATAACTGAGGAATAGAAAACAACCAGATTCTCAATATCCATGATCCAACAAACTATGGTTTGTGGCACCAGAATCATTGTATCTGAATCAGGCCAATGTTCTTCTGGTAACAGCATACAACTGCAATGGAAATCCTAAAGTATGTGGGCTGAACCAAAGTCTATACACAACTACCTTCTATTTGGATCCAGAATTCAAACCTGTTTTGTTGATGCCTTGATGTCATATGTGTCAAACTGATAACAGGTGGCAAACTAAAAACCTAAATATGAGAGGAATCACTTGCATACTGTATCCCAGGCTTATATGCTCTTAACTCTGCTAGACAGTGACCACTGGCTGACTACCTGACTAACAAAGCACCAATGCAATGGAAGAAGCAGTGTTGCACCAGGGTTTCTGAATGTTTCCAGATTAACATTGCACTGACAAGCCCTCTGTGTCAGCCACTGCATTTGACATAGGTCCATACCTGGCCCTATGATAGCAAAGGTTTGAAGGTGCTGTGAGAGAGTGGTTTGATCATGTCAAAATAGTGAGGGAGGCCCAATGCCATCCTGAAGGGGAGACCATAGTGGAATTGTGAGGGTTGTTGTGAGGATAAACATATCCATGTACACAGCTCTGAGCTCTCAAATTTCCAATCCAGTGAATATCCTTCAGGTACATAACTAAATATGAAGCAAAGGTATATTTGACCATATTGGCAGCTGGCAATCACAAGCACTGATCAAAATGTTTAGAGGGTGCATATTTTTCTGCCTTTTAATTAGTATTCTAGCAGTTGCACTGGCATGTACTATTTTATCTAATTATTCCTGCCATTTCATCTATCACATTCTTACCTTTCATCGAGGGGCAGTGAATATATATTGTCTCCTTGGTAGCAAAGTACAAAGCAGGCTCTCTAGAGGAGACGGCTGATGAAATGTCTTCATATGAAAAAAAAAGAAGTCATCCACACTGCTGGATTTTTAAAAAGCCCTGTAAATAAAGAGCATAATATTTTCATTCCGTTTTCATGGACACAGCACTCTTACCAGCTGTTTTCTAGTCTTTGAGAAATTGGCTCTTTGGCTCTCCTAAACCAAAAACAAACAAACCCTGCACAAGAATACATTTGCAGGGACAGAATGGTTTCCTGGGTCTTCTCCTATGTGTGCAAATGGCTGTGGTGGATCAACAAATGGCACATCAAGCACCCACTCTTGCATATGCAATGCCCCTGCTCCAAATGCAAGCTATAAACAGACAGCTCTGACAGCACTGATCACTTGCTGAGGAAAAAGAGGTAAAGGGCCTTATGTACTAGGAGGCGCCAGGGACAGCCCAAGCATCCACACCACCTGTGGCAAGCAGCCGCCACCATACCTGGGGCATTCTCTGCTGCCCACGATTGTCTCCTTACCGCTCCTGCCATGCCACCTGTTGCCATTTCCTAGACAACTAGTGCTGTGGTGTGTGGGCGGCTGGCTGTTGTTGGTTTGGGGTTTGTTTGCTTGCTTGCTTGGACAAAATGTTCAGGGTTGTTTATAGCTGAAAAATGCAACAAACAAACAGTTTGCAAATAAGCTTTGCATATAAGCTGTTTACATATAAGCTTTGAGAATCTCCATCCGTCTCCACATTGTGGAGGGGTGATACTGATCACCTCCAAAACTACCAAAAGATACTTGCTTTTCAATGTACCCCTTCTCATGATCTGTGGACTGTTCTGTTCACCTGAGGAACATGCCAAAAAAGAAAGAAGATTTTTTTTGGTACCACTGGATCAGCACACTGCCACCGTTTTAAGAAATAAGAGAAAGACGATTTGGGCTGAGCAGCAAGACCTTTCCTCCCGGGGATTCTTGCTGCCCTAGCCTTATAAGTAGTGGGGGCGGGCGGGCAGGGGGACGAGGACAGAACAAGTTCCGTAAGACCATTTAAACTTGGAACAGGAACAGCTGTGTTTTTTAACCCGTACTAAAGCACTAAAGGTTTGAATTGCTTCCCTTGATGTATAAGGTTGTTTTATCCTTCTGAACACCAAGCAGACTTGAACAGTGCTACAGCAGAAAAATGGTGGTACTTGGCAGGAGACCTCAGGAGGAAGTTTGTGCGCATCTCATCTTCCATCCTCCCCTTCTTTTTCCCTGTTCGGGGTGGTCAGGCTAGCTTGAGGCTCTGCTAAAGGCTCCCCACCCCGCCGGTTGCTTGTCCTTCTAATTTGCTCTAACACTGAGCAGCTGGCCAACACTGCCCATTGCTATGTGAGAAACAGCTGACTGCGCTTTTCCCAACTCTTAAAAGAAGGCCCTTAAAAGAAGGAAGCCTCTGCTGGTGGTGCAGATTCTGGCACAGATTGCTGGCAGGTGGCTGCCGCCAAAGGGGGTCAGCCCTGGGTGGTGGTCTGTGGGGCGGGGCCAAGGCATTGTTTTGGACTCCTGGAAGGGAGCCTCTTGCTAATTACACTGTTGCTGCCCTATAATTACTGATCCTGGTACCGGTATGTGTCTTGGGTCATCCAGAGATGGGGAGGCAGGTGGCGTATTGGGGGCAGCTATTCCAGTGGTGGTGGTGAATTGATTTAGTGCTGGAAGATCAGTAGGTCATAATGGGAAGGGAATTTAGAAATTTAATTGTGGTTCTCCCCTCAAATAGGCCTACCACCTCTTTGACCTTGGAGAGCAGTGCCTACAACCTAGGGTACCTCACATTATTACTTTGCAATGCTAGGTTGGTCCAAAATAAGTCTGAGATCATCCATGACGATCATAGATGAAGGAGCCAACCTGGTGTGCATTACAGAGACCTGGTCAGGAGAGGCTAGTGGTCTGGTTTGGTCTCAACTCCTCCCAGTGGGTTATTCCGTAGTGGAGCAGGTGAGAGGAAGGGGGCAGGGAGGTGGTGTGGCTGTAGTCTGTAAGAATATCATTTCCCTTACAGGGTCCTGTCAGGGAATTGCCCTATACAGAGTGTGTAAAAGTCTAGGGACCAAGGATAGATTGGGACTTCTGTTGATGTATCGATCACCTTGCTGTCCAACAGAGTCCCTAACTGAGCTGACAGACCTGGGTATGGAATTGGCATTTGAGTGGCCCAAGTTGTTGTTGGTGGGGGGGGACTTCAATATCCATTTTGGGACCTGGTTGTTGGGAGCAGCTGGGGAGTTCATAGTGGCCATGATGACTATGGCCCTATCCCAAGTGGTTTCTGGACTGATGCATGATGTGAGTCACATGCTCAATGTAGTTTTTTGCTCTGGTCAGGGTGGTGTTCCATGCATGGGGACTCCTGTCATTACCCCACTGTCGTGGACGGATTACCCTCTGGTTAAGGTAAGACTTGCAGCCACAACCCACCTCTGCAGGGGTGAAGGATCTATTAAGTTGGTCAGCCCAAGAAGGTTATTGGATTCAATAGGATTTCAATAAGCCTTGGAAGGGTTTCAAGCTGGCTGTGTTAGTGATTCTGTCAATCGTGGTACAAATGTGGAATGGTTAACTTACTAGAGTGATAGATACAATAACTCTTAAGGGTCCTCACTGAGCAGCTTTAAACTCAGCCCCATGGTACTCAGAAGCACTCCGGGAGCTGAAGTGGCAAGGTAGACAACTAGAGAGCAAGTGGAGAAAGACTCAGCACGAATCTTACAAATTGCAACACAGAGCACATTTGAAGATCTATGTCTGGCAGTGTGGGTGGTGAAGAAGCGGTTCTTTTCTGCCTGCATTGCTTCTGCAAATTCACATCCAGCTGAGTTGTCTAAGGTTGTAAGGGGGCTAGTTCATGCCCCCTCCACCTTGAATTTGAACTTGGAACCATCTGTCATTAGCTGTGATATTTTTAACAACTTTTTTTCAGATAAAAGATCTTGTATTCATGATGAACTAGACTCCACAGTTATTGTAGAGTCTACTGTAGAGGTGTCCAGCAACCTCTCTTGTAGGATTGAATTGGATCACTTTCAGTTTGTTACTCTTGAAGATGTGGACAAACTGCTTTGGACTGTATGTCCCACCACCTACTCTCTTGATCCTTGCCCAACTTGGTTCATTTCATCCAGCAGTCACATTATTCGAGAGGGTCTGGTAAGTATTATAAATTCTTCTCTGAGGGAGGGCAGGATGCCTCCTTGTCTTAAGGAGGCTATTATTAGACCTTATCTGAAAAAAACAGCATTGGATCCCTCGGAGTTGACTAAATTACAGACCTGTTTCTAATCTTCATTGGCTGGGCAAGGTGATTGAGCGAATGGTGCTTCTCAGCTCCAGGCAGTTTTGGATGACACTAAATATCTAGACCCATTTCAAACTAGCTTTCGGGTTGGCTATGGGGTTGAGACTGCCTTGGTCAGTCTGATGGCAGATCTCCAATCAGCTGTTGACAGAGGGAGTGTGACTGTGCTGATCCTTTCAGATCTCTTGGTGGCTTTCGATACCATTGACCATGGTATCCTGCTGGGTCACTTGAAGGAGGTGGGATTGGATGGCACTATTTTACAGTAGTTCCATTCCTACCTCTCTGGCAGATTCCAGATGGTGTCGCTTGGAGATTGTTGTTCTGCAAAGCAAGAGCTAACGTGTGGAGTTCCACAATGCTCCATAAGGTCTCCAATGCTTTTTAACGTCTACATGAAACTGCTGGGAGAGATCATCAGGAGATTTGGTGCAGGGTGTTATCAATATGCTGATTACACCCAGATCTACTCCTCCATACCAACTTCATCAGGAAATGGCAGGACCCCCCTAAATGCCTGCCTGGAGGCAATAATGGGCTGGATGACGGATAACAAGCTGAAGCTGAATCCAAATAAGACTGAGGTACTGTCTGTAGGGGGTTGGGATCTGAGAGATGGTTTAGATCTGTCTGTTCTGGATGGGGTTACACTCCCCCTAAAAGATCAGGTCCATAGTCTGGGAGCTCCTGGATCCTAAATTCTCCCTGGTTTCTCAGGTTGAGGCAGTAGCCAGAAGTGTTTTTTATCAGCTTTGGCTGATATGCCAGGTATGTCCATTTCTGGAGATAACCTTAAAACAGTGGTACATATGCTGGTAACCTCTAGGCTTGACAATTGTAATGCACTTTACATGGGGCTGCCTTTGTATTTCAGAAACTACAATTGGTACAGAATGTGGCAAGCCAGATTAGTCTCTGGGTCCAAAGGGACCATATAACACCGATGCTGAAAGAACTACACTGGCTGCCACTGTTTCCAAATGAAATACAAAATGCTGGTTATTACCTATAAAGTCTTCAATAGCTTGGGTCCAGGGTCTGTTGTGAACTCTTTCGCCTATTAAGATCATGTGGAGAGGTCCAGTTATGGCTGCCGCCAACTCGTTTGGTGGCGAATCAGGACCAGGCCTTCTCTGTGGCTGCCCTGGGGCTTTGGAATGCACTCCCTGCTGAAATCAGAGCATCTCTTTCTCTGTTTGCTTTTAGGAGGACCCTGAAGACATACCTTTTTTCCCCCCAGGCTGTTAATTGAAATCTAAATTTTATGTATTTGTATTTATTCATATTTTATCTGTTTTATGAATTTTTAACTGTTTTATGGGTTTTTTTAATTTGTACACTGCCTGGAGATTTCTATATCAGGTGGTATAGAAATACATTCAATCAATCAATAACAGAGGATAGGGAATGTTGTTCGTCAACTGTGTCAACTACTTCAGCATTGCCTTCTTTCTATATTTGTTTCAGACCAAAAAAGTTTAGATATTTGAAATGAAGAGAAGCAAAAATGTCGACAGAACCATTACCTCATAAATATTGTAACTGGGTGATTTTCAACAGTTTTCTGAATGCCTGAGGCATTTGATTTGGAAAGCTAATAATGCATTTCAAGCAAGTTATACTATGTTTCATAATTATATTATTTAATTATGAATGAAACCTGTAGGTTTAATTGTGCTTCAACATTACTACACATATAATGGGAAGAGGGAGGCTCCACTAGACTACTCTTGGAGCATGGGCTAGAGGAGGAGGAGGTGACCATGATGGCTAAGGCACGCATTGTCATTGAGACTAGCAGATCAGGTAGCAGCTACTGCTGCATCTGAAGTTGTGGAAGAACTGTATGACTCACCTGTCCAAGATGCTCTCCCTCCTCCTCCTCCTCCTGCTGCTTCCATTCCTCCTCCTCCAGGCTCAGCTGCTGCACAGTGATAGAAAGAGGGAGAGAGTATGGCCAAGTCAGGGGCGTATCTAGGGAAAATAGCGCCTAGGGCAAGCACTGAAATTGTGCCCCCCTGACCAAACATCTGACACCCATCTTTCAGATAACTTTACCATAATATCAGCAGAAAAAATACAAGTCAAGCTCATTAATCTTTTAATATTTCAAAAACTATTTAGCAGTGGACATAGCCAGACCAAAAAATGCTGGAAAATGACAAATTTCAGTATGCTGTGGCTCATGAAATACCCATATACTATGTGAAGGTGTACATGGAAAACTAAACAGAAGTGTCTGTCTAATCTCTACTCTGCATTGTAGCATCACTATGACATAAGTTTTTTTAAAAAATGGAGGATTTGACTTTTCCCAGATACTCTGAAAATAATTAAAGGATATGCAGAGTAAACTGTGTCATTGCTTGGAATATTTTCTAGTATTTCAGAAAGACAGTTAAAATGAGAGAAAGAGAGCAAGAAACTCCCAGTGGGCCTTAATACTAAGGATTTCACACTGATTCAAAGACAAACTCACCATTAATAGCCATATTATTAAGACATCACATTTAACTCACTTATCACAAGAAGCAAAGTAATAGCAAATGAATACAATCCTAGCTCATAATCTTCAGCTCAGTATTCACAAGCCCTGATTCTCTGTACATTGTGCCCAAATGAATATGTATACAGTGAAATATTAATTTTTTAAGTTTTTTTTAACCTGTAGCCCCTTTGGGGGACTTCCTAAAGGCTGTGGGTGGTGGGGGGGGGTCTGCAAAGTTCATCCTCCCCCCACTGGCCTCTTAATTCACCGCCGCAGCCTGTCCTGGGCTGATTTTGATGCATCTTTGCACCTGCTAAGATTGGCATGGTGGCCATTTTGGAGGCCACCACACATGCTCAAATGGCCTCTGCGAGGCCTGGCAAGGCCTAGGGCCTCGCAGGGACCATTTGTGCATGTGCAGTGGCCATTTTTAAAAATAGTTTTTTTTTTAAATGGCTGCCAAAAACAAAATGGCTACAAAGCATGGTCAAATGGCCTCTGCGAGGCCTGGCATGGCCTAGGGCCTCACAGAGGCCATTTGAGCATGTGTGGTGGCCATTTTGTTTTTGGCGGCCATTTAAAAAAACATTTTAAAAATGGCAGCCCCCTTAAAGTGGTACCCAGGGCATGTGCCCTGCCTGCCCTACCATAGATACACCCCTGGGCCACGTCCAAACAACACACATGCTTGCCCTTCTTCTTTCCCTCATCTAATCATTGCCAAGGAGGATATGGAAGTGGGCTACCCAGTTGTCTCCCTTCCATGGAAAAGTGAGAAAGAGCCAGGAAGGTACTGAGAAAGGAGCTGGTGGCAAAGGTGAGCAACTTCCGATTCTCCATCATCAACTTACCTGCTGTGTGTCTACCTATCTTGACTGAGAAACCACCAGCTTTGACAGCAGCGAGGGGGTGGGGTGGAATGGGTATCCAGCCTTGGTTCAGGAACCAAACTCCACATGTGGACAATACTGAGCTAGATAGACCAATGGTCTGACTCTGTATAAGGCAGCTTCCTATGTTCCCATTTATAACACTGTCTCCTGTGGGAAAACAGGTTCAGAGCTAAAATGTATAAGACGTTGACTTAAACCACAGTTTTCAGGAAGCAGTCATGTCATAAGTTTGAGACATGCTATGCGCGCACACACACATACACATACATACACCACTGCATTATAATAAGCTACATAAATGTTTGCTTACTCAGTTGGCAGAGCCTATAACTTCATATCATCATGTGCAATGTAATACAGTACATACCCCACTGAAGTGAATGGCACATCTGCTATTGATTATTATAGCCATGGAATATGTTTCTCTATGGAAACATTTTTTCGCTATGTTAAACCCCTTGCCAATGTTCAGTCATTGTACAATGAACATACATGGAGCAAATGGCATTGCAGATGATTCCCTGTCTCAAAAGGGCTCACAATCTAAAAGGAAACACAAGGGGGACACCGACAACAGCCACTGAAGAGAAACGATGCTGGCTTTCCTGGAAATTGATATCCTCCTGCTTAATATAAGAGAGTTTCCACTTTAAAAGGTGCCTCCTTGCCCAGTTAGCAGGCATAAGAAATCACTCTGTTTGCAGGGGCAAGCAATTACACTGCCCATCATGTAGGGCCATATCAAGCAATATCATATGCAGACAAAACCCTTTATGGATCAAAGTGCTACTTGAAACATGGATCAAAGTGCTACTTGAAACATGCTTTGACAGTAATTTCCTTTGGAACAGCTTGCCTTACACTGAAGTCAATGGCAAACTAGGATTGATTTCCTTGGTGCTGCATTGTACCCCTTATCAATAAGAAGCTGTGTACATATGCACAATACATCTCTCAGGGAGGCAGTTAGCACTTCACTCATGTTGATATAATTCCATCTCCTTTAATGGGATTTAACCAGTGTAAGTATTTGTTGAATTGACTCTACTGGGGTGCAGCCAGTGTTTAGGCTTATTTGTGGATCTGAGGCTATATTGTCTATCAGTGTTTGCTGTAGCTCCTGTTATAGCAGATGAGATAGAAATCAGTGGCTTACCATGCGGTGACATTTATTTATATTATCTGACAAGTAAAATGGCAGAAACTGTCTGAGGCACACTGATGCCGAAAGGCTAAACAAGAAAATATAAGCCACAAATCAACATGCTTGTCACTGGTGCCCTGATAACCGCTTAAACCGGGCAAGTGCTTCATTCATACTTGCTATGAATGTGTTTGGCTTAATGGCGTCTTCGAACAGGAAAGCATATTTGAACTTTACCAAAGCAGAAGTGGTTACAGTCTGACTCACTTCACTGATGAAGTTAATTAAGTCTGAATGTATTTTCAATACATTGTGACTGCTGCAATAACAAGGCACTTTCAACACTGTCCGACATTTAGGGAATGTTTGAGCAGAGCTAACACCAAATAAAGGAAAGGAACCTAGTCATCTTAGGTGACAGCAATATTATCTGGCCTTGTACAAGAAGCACATGATGAGTTGCTATGCGAGGTATGAAAACAGGAGAGACAGTGGGTCTTATATTTTCAATGTGTGTTGAACATAATGAGGCTGTTTTCACACACACCTGAACACAGGACTCCAGGATCGTGTGCTCCCTGGGGCTGCGTTCAGCCCCAGCAGACACCCATCTCCTGCGGGAATCCCACAATGCACCACAGAAGTCGCACAGTGCATTGTGTGAGCTCTGCACTGCACCATGCAGTGCGGATCATCTGGAGGGCTCCAGATGATTTCAGCGCTCCCAGCAACATTTCAGCACTCATCTTGGGGGAAGGTGAATTGGACCAGCCTGCCCTACTGCTCACCCGTTCATGTGAATGGCCCCAACATGTGAGTATGGTTGCATAGCATAGTGTTTAGAGTGTTGGACTAGGACTGGGAAGACCCGAGTTTGAATCCCCATTCAAGCATGGAATTCACTGGGTGACTCTGGGCCAGTCATGTATCTCTCAGCCTAACCTACCTCACAGAGTTGTTGTGAGGATAAAAATAAACATGTATTCCTCTCTGAGCTCCTTGGAGGAAGAGCAGGCTATACATGTAAAAAAAAAAAAAATTCTGTTTGAAAACAAGACTTCATGTCTTCTAGAGCTTTTATTATCACTGTACCTCTTCTCTGGGTTGAAGTTTTATCATCATTGTAGCTCTCTTCATTAGCTGAAGTTTTGTCAGCAGGTTCATAGAAGACACACAGTGACAGACCTTCCTTTCTTTTTGCTTCCCCTGCTGCCCACCCTGTCATGTGAATGGCCCCAACGTGTGAGTATGGTTGCATAGTGTAGTGGTTAGAGTGTTGGACTAGGACCGGGAAGACCTGAGTTCAAATCCCCATTCAACCATGAATCTCACTGGCTGACTCTGGGCCAGTCATGTATCTCCCAGCCTAACCTACCTCACAGGGTTGTTGTGAGGATAAAAATAACTATGTACACTGCTCTGAACTCCTTGAAGGAAGAATGGGCTATATATGTAAGAAATACAATTAATAAACTAATAATAAAATTATAACTGGAATTCTGATCAGTTCTGGAATGATGTAAAAGTGAGCAGTAACTTATAAACTCTTTTAGCAGACAAATATCAAGAGTCCAAGCCAACACAGTCTAAAGTGTGTTTTAAGCACTTTGAAATGAATGTGCTCAGTTATGCCTACTTAACTCTGTGTTAGATTGTAGCTGCAGTCTTACCAGTTCGAAACATTCCAGCAAGCTTTTCTCTAAAAACAAAGCTAAGCTCGCATAATGCTCTGTGCTCTAGAGTTCTTGATACATGGTTATACTAAGTTTTCATATATCACAAAACTATTTTTTCCCAAGGCTTATTTAATATTTTACCATTTTGGCTTATAGCCTTGGGCCAAAGGAGAGAGTGCTGAAACACATAAAAATTTAATGTGTACATACATAAACTACAAACTCGTTGCATTATAAAATTTTTGGAACTTCCAACATGTTCTAGTGTGAGCACATTGGCTGGGATTCAAAGTGCAAGGCATGATATTCCACTTGTCCATAGGATGTGTAGCTTCCTGCTGCAGCCCCTCCCACCATCTCCAGAAAGTCCCCTCAGGTCGGTGAAAACTGCCCCATAAGAGATGCAAGAAGCTGAAATTGAAAGGAACTAACTCTCTCTCTTTCTGTGTATGTATTTTCCAACACAAATAGAGGGTTCAATGGCAGCCAGTGTTGAAACCTCCTCCTCATTTCTTTAAGTGATCTAAAAATATAGTCAAAAGTACCAATCCATTAACAAACTGCCCTGCTTCCCAGCACTGCAGACAGCTTTTGAAAGGTTTAAGTAGCAATGTGTGATTCAAAACAGGGTATATTGTCATTTGTGGAAACTTTAAAACTGATGGGTAGATGTCCCACCAAATGAGCATTTTAGTTATGTCTAAATTCCTGTTTAAGAAGTCTGTTTATGTCTTTTTTAAAATGCAGCATCATCATTAATAGCTGCAAAGTCAAATGCTATTAGTCTCTGTCCTGTGCAAGGAACATCATCCCCTTATCTAACTTGTAATAATAATAATAATAATAATAATAAATTAATAATACCCCCAGTGAGGCACTACCTTGGCGTGGTTGTGGGGCTTGTGTGCTCTGAGGAAGGTGAGAGCTATGCCAGAGGTCCAACCATACTGGACAGGTCTCACCAGAGGAGCCAGACAGAGAGTGCCTCTCCCATCAACAATATGCAGCTCAGATGGAAGAGGAATGCTGCAAGTCCATCAAACAGTAGAGAAGGAGAAAAGAGGCCTTGAAGAATATATCAAAGACAGTGAAGAAGATGCACTTCAAATGGTCAATAATGCGAAACTATTTAACACCAATGAAAGAAAGCAGGCCTACAAGAAAGAACAAGTCAAGAACCGAGCAGAACAATGGAAAAATAAGCCCCTGCATGGTCAATATTTGCACAATATAACTGGAAAATCAGACATCACCAAGACCTGGCAATGGCTTAAGAATGGTTACTTGAAGAAAGAAACAGAGGGTTTAATACTGGCTGCGCAAGAACAGGCACTAAGAACAAATGCAATACCAGCAAAAGTCGAAAAATCCACAACAAACAGCAAGTGCCGCCTTTGTAAAGAAGCAGATGAAACCATGCACCACCTAATCAGCTGTTGTAAAAAGATCGCACAGACTGACTACAAACAAAGGCATGACAAGGTAGCAGGGATGATACACTGGAACATCTGCAAAAAATACAAGCTACCTGTAGCCAAAAATTGGTGGGACCATCAAATTGAAAAAGTTGAAGAAAATGAAGATATAAAAATATTATGGGACTTCCGACTACAAACAGACAAACACCTGCCACACAATACACCAGATATAACTGTAGTCGAGAAGAAAGAAAAACAAGTCAAAATAATCGACATAGCAATACCAGGGGATAGCAGAATAGAAGAAAAAGAAATAGAAAAAATCACCAAATACAAAGATCTACAAATTGAAATTGAAAGGCTGTGGCAGAAAAAGAGCAAAATAATCCCAGTGGTAATTGGCGCCCTGGGTGCAGTTCCAAAAGACCTTGAAGAGCACCTCAACACCATAGGGGCCACAGAAATCACCATCAGCCAATTACAAAAAGCAGCTTTACTGGGAACAGCCTATGTTCTGCGACAATATCAATAAATTTCTGGCATCCCAGGTCCTTGGGAAGGACTCGATGTCTGGATAAAACAAACCAGTCAATAACACCTGTCTGACTGTGTAAAATAATAATAATAATAAACAGTTTTGTTTCAACATTCCAGGGTTTAGATGGCTATAAAAGGTTTATAGGATATAGTAAGAAGTCAGCTGTTGAGTAATTTTTGGTTGATGATGCAGCACCACTTCGTGGACAAAAGGTCCTTTCCTGTCCAAGCATTGGTCAAAGTGCCATGGAAATGTCACCAGTGTATTTCTGGATCAAATCCTATGCAATGCTGTTCCAAAACAATGTCTCAAAAGATCACCCTGCAAGTGTTCTGAAATATAGAAAGGAAAAAAATGGATACTTCATGCTTAAATTTAATTCTAGAATTTGAAATATCATTTTAACGACTTTCTCACAGGAAACAAGTTCTGCTTATGAAAAAAATGAAAAGCATGCTTGATTCAACCCTGCTTTAATTTTTTAAGGAAACCTTAAGCATTCTGCTGTAATCCTTAGCATGACTGATTCCTACCACTGGTGAGTCTTATTGAAAGCATTGCAGCACACACATCTACTGCTTGTTCCATTTGGATTTTATTTAAATTATTTTCCTTCCAACTTTATTCTTGCACTAATTGATGCAGATAATGTCAATGTTAGGCCAGAGACACTGACATTTTTCTTCCCTATAATCTTTCATTTCTTCTAAAACCTAACTTTACCTTATTCTCAGGAAAGAAGTAACTTCCATGTGTTAATGAGGATCACATCAGCTCAGTGCTATGCAGAGAGCTCTACTTCTGGATGTCTGCAATCTGTCTTCTTTCCCATTTGAATATCTTCAGTCTCAGCCACTCTTTTTAAAAAATATATTAGATCAAAGGCACATCCTGAGATGAAGATATTAAGAATATTTATACAGTATACCACTTTTCAGGAAGAAAAAAACACAAATGTTCTCAACATAGTTTACATAGAAAGGAGGACTAACATGGTTCCCTGTTCCAAAAGGGCTCACAATCTAAAAAATCACACACACACACACCAACCACCACCACCGCAAAGACACTGTGCTGGAGTTGGATAAGGACAGTTGCTCTCCCCCCAACTAAAGAGTCACCACTTTGAAAGATGCCTCTTTCCCCAGTTAGCAAGGTGAGATCTATGAGCACCCCCAGCCTGTTTACTTGATGCTTTAGGGCAAGTGCAATCCCATCCAGAACAGGCTGAACCAAGGGTGTTGCTATAATTGAGTGGGTGGGTTCAAAGAACCCAGGCCCTCCAGCTCCTGAGGGGCCCCCCAGCTCCAGCCCTCCCTATTTTCTTCATCATCTCCCTCACTCTAAGGGGCCGACGGGGAGAGGAGTGACCCCTTCTCCCCTAGCTACACCCCTGCATAGAAGCTCTACGTCATGAGCCCTACATCATCATGTCACTAGCTTATGAAGTCCTCATGTCAGCCTGTAATGACTGATGCTTCAAGGCTGGACTGCCCAGATAGATCAGCTACTAATCCACAGCATCTCTATCTTGTCAGGTATAAGGTTTAGTTTATTGTCCCGCATCCAGGCCATTACTGATCCTAGGCATGGATTTAGCACTAGGGTTGTGCGTTTGTGTTTTTTTCTGTTTTGTTTTTGGCCTGAATCCGAAACACCTCCATTTTGTTCTTTGTTCGAAATCAGCCAATCCAAAACACCCCAATTTTGTTCTTTGTTTGAAATTGCAAAATCCAAATCCGAAATGTTTTAGATTTTAAAAAATGTCCCCAGGGCAAAACTAGTGGGTGGGGGTGGTAGTGCCCAATGGGTGGAAGCTACCACCCACATTTCAGAGGAACTGGACAAAGGGCTGATTTTTGGTGGATTTTTGAAGTTTAAGATTTTTCCCATAGGGAATAATGGAGGTTTCAGCAAAAGTATAGCTTCACGTTGGGGGGAAAGGGCTGGCCCAGAGCAGAGTTGGGCAGGTGGTAGTGCCCAGTGGCAGTAGGGAAGCTGCCAGAATTATTTCAAGGGAATTGGGCAGAGGGCTGATTTGTAAAGATTTAATGGAGTTTACGCATCTTTAAAGTTCTTCCCCATAGGGAATTATGGAGGTTTCAGCAGCCCCATAACTGCACTTGGGTGGCACCAGCGTGGCCCAGAGCGAGTGGTAGTGTTGAGCATAGAGGGTGCCAACCACCCCCATGGGTTGCTAACCCATGGGGTACTGGGTTCTGTTGTTTCTGAGATGTTTTGAGTGTAGATTCTCTGGTAGCATATGGGAATGGATTCATGGTTTGTTGCTGAAAATCTCATATGCTACCAGAGAATCTACACTCAGCACACCTCAGAAACAACAGAACCCAGCACTCCATGGGTTAACAACCCACGGCGGTGATTGGTACCCTATGTGTACTACAACACCACTCACTCCTGGACACCCCAGTGCCCCCCCAGGTGGAGTTATGGGTCTGCTGAAACCTCCATTATTCCCTATGTGGAAAAACCTTAAAGATGCGTAAACTCCAACAATTCCTAAGAAATCAGCCCTTTGCCCTATTCCTTTGGAATCTGGGTTGTGGCAGGCACCCCTTGGGGCAACCCAACCCAACCCACTGTTTTGCCCCTCAGACCCCCTTTCTGCCCCAAATCTGCCCCAAAGACATGTAAGCTTCAGAAATTATTTTAAAAATCAGCCTTTTCCCCAATTCCTTTGGAATCTGGGTGGCAGCAGGCACTCATTGTGGTGCTACCACCTGACCCACTCTTCTGCCCCCAAAGCCCCCTTTCTGCCCTGAATCCACCCCAAATAACATCAACATCACACATCAACAATAGCAGAGCTTTGCAAAGAACCAGGCAGATTTCCAAAGGTCATGCACATCCATATCCCACCCCCCAGAAATGCAACTGATCTACACACAACAGTGTGAAACAACAACAGTGAAATGCACACTGCCCCATGCAGTGTGCACACTGTCCCATTGGCCAATGAGGATAAATGCACACTGCCCCACTGGCCAATGAGGATTAATTTTACTCTTAAATTTCCTTAAAAAGAATAAGGAGCCAAGTGCCAGATCATCCAATGCTTTCGCTGGCCAATCTGCAGGCTGGAAGGGCTGGAAATTCAAACAGATGTCAAAACTCTAAATGGAGACTGAAGGAGAAAGACTTTTCGCAATTTCAAAATGGAGTTCCGAAACAGCCGAAACAACAAAACATTTTGTATCCGAAACAGGGATGTTTTGTTTTGGCTACAAAATGTTCTGTTTTGAGCACTGGGTGTTTTGTTTCAGTTACAAAACAGCCGAAATGGCCTGTTTGGGGCACAAAACGTTTTGTATCCGAAACGAAACGCACATCCCTATTTAGCACTTCCACTAGCCCTGTGCAAGTATGATACAAACTGGGGAAACTGTTCTCACACACAGCATGCCTGAGCATGTGCTTGAAAGTCCTCCCCCTGTAAAACAAAAAACAAAACCTGCCCCCTGCTGTCTTCATTTACAGCATTAATGAGCTGCGACACACACTGTACTCATGTAGACATCCCCACTGTGATGTGGGATACTGGGGTTTCTGTTCACAGAAAGAATTCCTTCAGGAGTACAGTGTCTGTCTATGCAGAGAGATGCAGTAAACATGGGCAGAGGTGGGCAAAGGGTTTTTGCATGTGTCATAGCGGTGGCAGGACTTTCAAGGATATCCTGGAGGATGGTGTACACAAGTACAGGGGCTTCCATGATGCCCAGCATCATGGCTCCATAACACTGCACCCTGGGCTGCTGTGGACTTCAAAACAAGCCCCAACACTGTTCTGAAGTAGTGGATGAGGAAGCAGCATTTCTGCAGGTTTAGGAATACAGGAAGCTGCCATATACTGAGTCAGACCATTGGTCTATCTAACTCAGTATTGTCTTCACAGACTGGCAATGGCTTCTCCAAGGTTGCAGGCAGGAGTCTCTCTCAGCCCTACCTTGGAGAAGCCAGGGAAGGAAACATCTGGGAACCTAGATGTTCTTCCCAGAACAGCTCCATCCCCTAAGGGGAATCTCTTACAGTGCTCACACTTCTAGTCTCCCATTCATATGCAACCAGGGCAGACCCTGCTTAGCTAAGATGACAAGTCATGCTTGCTACCACAAGACCAGCTCTCCTCTCCTGTTAAATAAAAGTTTATTCCAACAATGGGGAGACCTGCCCAACAATGGGGAGACCTGCAGAAATGTTGCTGATGTACTTGCGGCTTCAGAACAGCACCTGGGAAGTCTGCAGTAGCCCCAGGGTGTAGCGTTAGACCCACAATGCTGTGCATCATGGAAGCCATTGTCCCCAACTTGCATAACGCCTGGACAAGGCTACTGCCTCACCTGAATCAGATGTAAAAGAGATATAGAAATCATGACTAATAGTCACTTTGTCTAATCTCCACTTAAAGTCCACTAAGCTAATAGAGGCAGCAAACCCCATAACATAATTATACACTATACATTGTGTGAAAAAAATACTTTACTTTTCATGTCCCAACTCCACTAGCAATCAGTTTAATTGAGTGACCTCTTGGCTTCGGTATTATGAAAGAGAGAAAAACACTTCTCTTTGTCTATCTCATCCATCAAGTTATATTTCATGTTCTCTGTCATATATATTTTTCGAAACAAAAACGTTTCAAATGCTTTAGCCCTTCCTTGTATGAAAGGTTCTCTGAACTCCTGATTATTGGGTAATGCTAAATGCATGCTGGTTAGTTGTCATGTAAGATTGTTTCCTAACTTGTAGATCTGCTGGAGAACATGTCAGTGATAGTTGTATAATAGCAGATATTGAAGCTGTAATGTGGCCTACAGAGCTTGACAAAAATAACTGCATTTATTTCCTGCTGACTCATACAGTAGTCACAAAGTAGTCAGCCCTCGTTCTCTGGTCCTTGTGAGCTATATATATTTTCCGAAGAGCCACCAAGGGAAACCCAGCCTGGGTTAGGCTGTGCATGAAAACCATTGGGATTGGGTCCGATCCCAGCAGGACAGTGCTGCCTAGCCCAGCTTTTTAACCCGTCTTTTAGCTGGGGTTAAGGGAGTGAGCATGCCCTTAACCCAGGCTCTGGGATTGTGTGTCTCCTTGGGCTGCATGCAGCCCAAGAAGACACAGAGACGGGGACCTTTCTTCTGGGGGAATTCCCAATGCACCAGGCTTGGTGCGCAGTGCATTGTGGGATTCCCTGAAGTTGGAACTTGTCATCCAGCTTCAGGGTCATCTCAGAGAGACCATGTTACTCCTTTACTGATGGAGTTACACTGGCTGCCAATAGGTTCCCAGACAAAATACAAAGTGCTAGTCATAACTTACAAAGCCCTAAACGGCTTAGGTCCTGGGTGTCTAAGAGAGCATCTTCTTCATTATGAGCCCCACCACCCATTGAGGTCACCTGAGGAGGTCCGTCTCCAGTTACTGCCAACTCATTTGGTGGCTACACAGAGACAGGCCTTCTCGGTTGCTGCCCTGTGATTGTGGAATGCGCTCCCTGCTGAGATACGATCCTCCCCATCTCTGGCAATTTTCAAGAAAACTCCTGAAAACCCATCTTTTCACCCAAGCTTTCTCAGCTTCCTAAATATTGAGGATTTTAATATCTGGTTTATTTTTAAATTAAAAACCCGATTTGGGGATTTTAATCACTCTAATTGTTTAATTGTTGTTTTAAAATGCTTTTAAATTATTAATTGTTATATTATTTTTAATTTGTTTTAGCTCTTTACTGTTTTAGTGGTTTGTTTTAATTGTAAACTGCCCTGAGCCATTTTGGAAGGGTGGTATACAAATCAAATCAATCAATCAATCAATCAATCAATCCCGGTCCTCTGGAGCTTGATTATCTGAGAGCGCAGTCTGCACTCCCAGGGCACTTTTTCTGATCGTTTGGGGAGAAGGTCGGGTTTGTTCAGCCATCCTCCCTCCCACCTGCCTGCCCAGTAGGTCATGTGACTAGCCCCTCTAGGACTTATCTGAGGAACAGCTTATTGTAGAATGAGTGATACTATAGCTTTGGTTTTGTTAATTACTTTGTGCCCCCATGACTACCTCCAGGGACAGCTGGTGAATTTTGGAGTTTTGGGGACTACCATTTTAAAATCATCCTTTTTCTTTTCCCATAACCACTGCTGATCATCCTATGCATTGACAAATAAAACCTTGCCAGGTTGAGGCTTGGCTTGATCATATGTGTGAGTTAGTGTAGCATAGTAACTAAGTAGCTACAAGCCAGGAAGTCTGAAGTTTTGTTTAGGTGAAGATGCCGAAAAGGAAACTCTCTTTTTAGAGAGCTGTTGGGGAAAAGTCTGAACTTTCCCCAAGAATTTTCTGAAAATGCAGGAAAGACTGAGCTCATTCCAAACTAAGACAGGTAGGTATGGCCTCTAGCAAAAGGCAGTAGGTTTGGACCATTCCCAGTCTCAGCAATAACAACTTCTATTAATATTTTGTAAAATATCTTACCATGTTTATTTCCATTGCCAGGTGGGCTAAAGTATGATGCAGAAATAAGAACCATGGACACATTATGCATTCAGCCAGCCATTTATATCATACTCCAATTATGGCATCTGCCATGTTAAAATTTTCAAATTGCTTTAGGAATCCTTCTGAAAGTGTTGATTAAGGATATTGTGTGGAAGTTATTCAGAGTTCAACTGATTGCTGATTAACATGTTAACTATGCCATTTACTTTATACAGGGTTCAACTTTGGTGAGGATGATTCTGTCAAGAGAAGATCCCTGCCTAGGGTAGCAAGCCTTAAGATTGTGGCTATCGATAAGGAGTTTTGCGTATGTATTCTACCAGTTCTGCAGTTCTTCATATGAATAAAAAAGAGAGATGTATTATGTTTTATTACAGTAAAATATAGAGCTTCTAAGGGGAAAATGCAGGGTGTATATAATATGATATATTGCTTCACCTAGGTTGGATTGTTCTGTGCATTTAAATTATTAATAATGAAAAGTTACATATGACAAACCACACAAAAATGGCACTCTGCAGAGGAAAGAGAATGGCATTATGGATCAAAGTCAGAGTACTGTATCGTTGGGTGGGGGGAGTGTTCCATTATTTTCTCAGACTACAATCACTTCTGTGAGCTGTGAAATCCCAGAAGAGGGAGATCACATGTGCTGCAGTGCCACAGCAAGAAGGAAAGATGACAAACCCAATGATGGATGACTAGAGGAGAGGAAGCCAAGGAAGTCGTGAAGCTCTTTGGAAATGAGAGCTTCTCTCAAACACATTTTGCAAGCACATACACAGGCGCTCTATCTCATACACATAAACAATCTTTTAATGCTTAAATGTGTGGTGGACTTCTACGCCTTATTAAAAGCCACCAGCTTTTAAAATTGCCAATCATAGTGCCTATAACTACTATAATTTGTATATTCCCTGTTATCAGGAAATAACTGATATATATCCCCTGTTAACAGGGGATATCCCCTGTTATCCTCTGCTAACTGGGCAAAGAGGCACCTTTTACCGTGGTGATTCTCTTTCTTTAGCAGGGGGAGAGTAACTGGCCCTATCCACTCCCAGCACAGTGACTGTTGCTGGTATCTATCTTGAGTTTTTAGAATGTGAGCCCTTTGGGGACAGGGAGCCATCTTATTTATTTATTATTTCTCTGTGTAAACTGCCCTGAGCCATTTTTGGAAGGGCGGTATAGAAATTTATTATTATTATTATTATTATTATTATTATTATTATTATTATTTAATTATTAGTACTACCTCCATATAAAGGATTTTGATTTACTATAGGCCTAGTTGACCTCTGAATGTCATCTAGACAATCCTGATGAGGAAGGTCCTTATATACACAAAATAATGAACAAATCCTAACAATATAGTCCATATGATACAAGAGTGAATATTATTATTTCCAGGCTGCAACTTGGAATAATTCTAAGGATAGGATGTATAAAGAGCTGTCTAATTTTAACACGGGCCAAGGGCCCATCCTGCCAAATGTGACACTGACAGATAGCATCTCCTATGAGAGAAAATTTGTTATAACTGGACATACAGTTATGAAATTGGGCACACATGAAGTCAACATTGGCAGGAGACTTACTTTTTTCAAGGTTATAGGTAACTTCTTTGGGGGTTTTTTCGGGGTGTGTGTGTGTGGAATTACAAATAGAAAAAAGGGCTAGAAGTGGCTTATTTCAAGCCAGAACTTTACAAAGTTCTGGATTATAAGCCTTCCTTAGGACCATCATTCCACCCCCATGTGGAGGGAAAAGGACATTCCTGTGATTTTATATTAATTTTTTCTTCCCCATTGCAGAAGCACATGGTCAGTAAAAGTGAAAGTACTTTGGATGTTTCTGTCTTTTTGGTTAGAAAGAATTTATCACTTTCCCTTCCGGCCATTAAGAGATTAAAGGGTGTGAAGTCCTTTTAATCCCTTTTAAAAGGCCTGCCTGTTCTTGCACTGGGGAAGACAAACATTAATATAAAATCAAAGGAATGTCCTCCCCTGTCCCACATGCAGGTGGAATGATGGTTCTAGGAATTTTAAAAATTCTCACAAAATCAGATGAGCTCCTAGTGGGCAGTCAGCCAGCACTGATAGAGTTAACTCAGGAAAAAGGCAGTTGACCTTGATCAAGAGACTGGAGACCCTAGGTCATGACCCAATCAGTTAACCAGGTGGGCAGGATTAGAGGGTTCCAGAGAGGGGCTTTTGGGAAGAAGAAGGGTGTGCCCAGGTGAGAGAGGAGCAATGGAGTCTTGCCAGATTCTCGCAGGGTGAGTTCTGCAAATCTCTGAGGGTCAGAGATTTCAGGGATTGGTCTTGCCTAGGTCCTGATGAAGTCCAAGGGAAGAAAGTAAAGGCTTATGGCTTCAGAAGGTTAGACTTAGGAGAAAGTGTCACTTGCATTAGAAGTTATTTTCTTGTGTGTGTGTTGCTTTGTATCTCCAAGTATCTGCTTTTGCAATTACCTATCTTCAGCTTCAGTCTAGTAATGAACAAGTCAAGCACTGAGAACATCTGGGCATTTTGAATACTCTTGTAACCACTAAGCTAATATTATTTGCAACAGCCATGCATGAAATCCTGAACTGCCTGCACACCTCTCTCTCTCTCTCTCTCTCTCTCTCTCTCTCTCTACACTGTATATATATATATTTGCCTATCAGCCAGCTACAGCCCCACTTAAGTATATATATAAGTGGAACCATGTTTTTATATTTTCCTGTTAGCAAAGTAAAGCAAGGTTGGAACTGGAAGTTTTATCACTCCCTTCCAGTTAGGGAAAATCACTAAGGAGCAATTGGTGGCAGCAATACAATCAACCAGAGATTCTTCTTTTATTTTTAATTAATTTTAAACCCAGTCAGGTTGCCTGGTAGTAGGAAGGGGTGACTCAGCGATAATTCCTTCCATGTGAGTTGGCTGGCTGGGTCAGTTCTTTACACTCATATCCTTGAAAAAATAATAATAGAGTCCTGCCAATGTGGACTTTGTGTATGCTTGATTTCATAACTGTATGTCCATCCACTCAGGAGATATAAAAAGGGGAGCAAAAGGGGCATGCTGTTACTGCTTTTCATGAAGGCAAAGAGTAGATTCCTCTGCATGGAGTGGCATGATGGTACAAGGAGGTGCTTCAGATCCAGAACATTTTATAAAGTTCTGGCTTGTTTCAAGTTTAATTTCACAATTTTTAACCATTTTTAATCTCCCCCCCCAAAAAAAAAAACAAGAACAGATGTTACAAGGTCAGAATAGGACTTTATCTATTTTTACTGATTTTAAACAATTTCAGATAAAATCTGAATTTTCAAATCCAAATTTGCACAGGCCTACTGTGCACAGTCCAGGAATTGGAAACATGGTGCCATGTACTATTTCTTCACATTTGAGCCAGCTAATTCTGACAAATACATATACAATGTGAAGTTGAATTCTTGGCAGAGATCCAAAGTCTATGGTTCACTGATATTTTCAATAAGAAGTACAAAAAGAAAAAAAGAGAAAAGCTTCTTCAGAACATTCACAAGTACACATCATTATATGCAAACTTGCAAACAGGCTTTTAATTATTTTTTTAGTGTCATCTTCTGCAATTTTGTCAGAGTAAGAGTATCTCTTGGGAAAAGATGCTTACTGGACTGGATATAGCTTTACATTCAGTAGTTTAAATCACCTGAGAATTTGGAAACCAAGAAAAAATTCCCTACTGAGCAAAAAAGTAGGACTCTTTAATGCACTCTACCAGCTCATTAAATCAAAATCTAAAGATCTTTGTCTTTGGTCTAATATGCTGAATCATGAAAGGATTGTCATTTTGACTTCTTTATACAATAGGAGCTACTAATTAAGCAGTCTGCATGATATAGGGGACTCATTCACTTTGCTAGAATGCCTAATTGCTAAGTACAATAAAAGAAAGTTATTACCAAGACTTGAAGCACGACTGCCAGTGGTGATGCTGTTCCTGATGATAAGAGGAGGGTGCAGTTGAATCTGTATGATGTCTGATTATTGACAACCAGAATGGTGGTAATCAAGGCTCAGGAAAAATTGCCAAGGATAAGGGATGTCAAGATCAAATAAGATCACTAGCTGACATGAGATGGAGGGCTACATCAACAGAATTGGCCCTGCAGCACCGCAAAAAGGTTGATGCTGAGGAAGAACCCATGGCCATTGAGATGATGGACCTGGAGCTCACAACCAACCCTCTGTCTCATCTGGAACCCATGACTGATCAATTTCTTGCTCCAGAACAAAAGACCTGCCTGCCACTTCCAGTCCTGGAGGAGTGCTGCCCCCCACCCCCGTCCCAGATCCAGTCCTGGGTGCAAGACCACCAGCATCTCTGCCAGACCCTTGGGATTGCTGCTGTAGAGCCGGGCCGAGCTACAGAAGTGAATCACCTGACAGCTCAAAGATGGCTCTTGGAAAGGTTTCCTCAAGAGGAAGGGTCACCCTGTGAGGCAGACCTTGTTCAGCTGTGGGACCTTGTTCAGCTGTGGGAGATGATACTGAGTAGAGACAGGAGATGGGTGGAGAACTGGTTGCCAACAAGGATGGGAAGGAAAGAGAACCCTGTTGGGCAGGACCCTGACTGCCTCTGCTCCATTCCCTCCAGGTGGCTGCTATAAAAGAACAGAACTGTGCCAGGGCCTTGGAGAAGGGAAGATAACTCTGTGGTGTGGGCCTTGACTGCCTCCTCCAAGTGTCTGCTATAAAATAACAGCACTGCACCAGGGGTGTGAGCCCAGTGGCTTTTGTCCTTTTGGTTTTCAGCAGTGAGGTGAGCAGACTGGGGCCTTCAGAAGTGGTGGGGTTGGTTGGGCTGGGGAGATGCGTCTTGGAGAGCAGGAGAGTAGGGATGGTGATTCCATGGGTAGCATGCAGAGGGAGATCTGTTGGTGGGAGTTGGGCAAGCTGTTACAGGGGAAAACAGTCCAAGCAATTGAGGCCTATTCCTTTTTCTGGTTCTATTCCCAACCCTGCAGCCCCAGGGAGCTCTGGAAACATTTCCTCTAGGATTAGGGTTCTGCTGTTGATTGCCAGGTCAGTAAATACTAAAACATATCTCATCCCTGATTTGATTGTGGATGAGCATGCTGACCTGGTATGTGTGATGGAAACCTGATTGGATGAGCTGGGTGAGGTTGGTCTTTCTCAGCTTTGTTCTCCAGGTTTTCTAATTCTGCAACAGCCTAGCCTTGAGGTCCAGGGAAGTGGTGGTGTGGTCATCTATCATGAGACCATTTCCCTTTCCAGGTGCCCAGTTAGGCTATCTCAGAACTTCAAGTGTTTGTCCTTGAGGGTGGGCCTCTGAGATAGGCTGGGGATTATGTTAGTGTACCAACCACTCCACTGCACTTCAGTCTCCCTACCTGACCTGGTAGGGGTTGTCTCGGAGGTGGAACATAGGAAGCTGCCATATAATGAGTCAGACCATTGGTCCATCTAGGCCAGTATTGTCTGCACACACTGGCGGTGGCTTCTCCAAGGTTGCTGGCAGGAATCTCTCAGCCCTATCTTGGGGGTGCCAGGGAGGGAACTTGGAACAGACTTCAATGTCCATGCTGAACTGCTGCCCCCTTTGTAGAACTAGCTTAGGATTTCATGGTCTCCATGGCAACTGTGAGCCTAACTCAGTTGATATTGGGGCCCTACCCATGTGTCATGACATACTCTGGATCATGTTTTTGCTGACAGGGAATAAATTATCTGGAGAGGTGGTGGGGGGAAGGTGGGGGTGCTTTTTCCTTTCCTGCCTCCATTGCATCTGCTCTGTGCAGATGTTCCATGTAGCAAAGTTATTGCTACACACACACACATAAATGGGGATGAACCATCGCCAGCCCATTCTGATCAGTTTGCAAGTCACTTTGCAAGTGGTGCTGTGGGACTACTGCTCAACTCCTTGGCCATTGGCCGATGGGGTCCTGCAGAGTTCAGTTTTGTCCCCCATGCTGTTTAACATGTAAATGAAACTGCTTGGAGAGGTCATCCCGGGACTTGGACTGAGTTGTCAGCAATATGCAGATGACACTCAGCTCTTTCTCTCCTTATCACCTGTGCAGCTTGGGAGTATTGCTGGACCCAGCTCTGCTTTTGGAAGCTTAAGTGGAGGTGGTGGCCAGGGGTGCTTTTGCACAGCTTTGGCTAGTGTGCCATCTGTGTCCCTTTCTTGAGAAGGCAGATCTGGCCACAGTTACCCATGCTTTAGTCACGTCATGGCTAGATTATTGTAATGTGCTCTACATGGGGCTGCCCTTGAAGAATATTCAGAAACTGCAGCTAGTGCAAAATGCAGCAGCTAGGATTTTATCCAGAGCCACGCTCTGGGATCATATTATATCATTTTTGAAAGAGCTACACTGGCTGCCAATTTGTTTCCAGGTCCAGTGCTGGTTTTGACCTTTAAAGCCATTAACCGTTTGGGACTGCCTGCTCCCAAGGGTTTTTGCGTGCTTGACGAGGTCATCAGAGCCAGAGGGTGCTCTGCTTCGTTTGCCGACAATGAGGGAGGCTCAGCTGTCATACACGTGGGACAGGGCCTTCTTAGTAATTGCCCCCAGACTTTGGAATGCTCTCCCAGTGGTCATCCACTCCTCAGTCTCCATCAGTTTTTAGAAAGCAAGTGAAATCTTGGCTTTTTACCCAGGCTTTAATATCAGTGTTCTTGTTGCTGCTCCTCTGTATTTTATGGCCATTTTATGTGTGTTTAAAAACTTTTAATTAGACTTGTATTTTTATATTCCAATTTAATATTTTCATTCTGTAACTTTTATAGTCTTATATTGTGTTAAATGTTTTATAAACTGCCTTGGGATTGTTCTAAAGAAAGGTGATATATAAATTTAACAAACTAACTCCTGGTTCCTACTTAGCCTTCTACTGCTAGTGCAATAGTCCTCTTTGGCTGTGCTATTGAGCTTCGTTGAAGCCTGGTCCTTGCTTAGTGAAACTTGGACAACTGGGTGGATTGAAGGGCAGAATGGGAAGAGGTAGAAAAACCAGTTTAAGATAGGAGGAAAAAAATTGGTGGGGGGATTAAATGTGAATAAGTGGATAAAGGTGGAAATGTAGGTGCAGTGAAACTGAAAGATGAGTGAGAGAGGTGAAGAATAAGGCATATGGGATGTGGTAAGAACTTAGCACCTAGACTGACCAGACACACAGGTCACCAGGTCTTAGGCTTCCCCACTGGTATTTATTTTCAAATCATCTTATTTCTAAATTTATTTTGAAATGGATTTTGGACTGGCTTCCTCTGAGAGGTTAGAACACTGTAGGTACACACATAGAGAGACAGTGCAAGTTGTGGCTTTTGGTCCTCCCTAAACTCAGTCTGGATGAGCGCCCCCTCCCACCCATCCCTGGCAATAGTGTAGGCTCTTTCTGGTCATCCCGTTGTGAGAGGCAGGTAGAAATTTTTTGGCCTGATTCAGAGTTCTTTTTTGCCTTCCTCACACTATATGCCTTAGTTAGTTTTGGGGTTTCCTTTGTCACGACAGCAGGTACAGTGTGTTTTCTTGGATACTTTGTTTCTGCTGAGCACTTTTTGGGCACGCATTTGGTACAAGAAGAGATCATGGCTGGACCCTAGATGCTTTATGGCTCAGGGAGTACTGGTTGTGGCTTAGTTCAACCTGCCAAAGGAAGCAACACCCTCTAATGCTTTACGGTTTGGGGGTGGACCTGACTACGGCAGGTACTTGTGCATTAGGTGTCTATGTTGAGCAGCAGACAGCCGTAGGCCTGAGGCTACCTGGAGTGGAAATATATCACTATAGGTTATTCTGGCTGGTTTGTGTGTAAGTGGCGAGTTCCTCGAACCACACTGTTGGGGATGAAGCACCAACCCTCTCCATTCTGTTATTCAATTAATAGAATTGTGGCTCTATTTGAATTCATATCTTTGTTTCATCTCTTTATTGTCTGGGTGCAATTAATACAATTGGATTTTTTTTTTGTTCATCAAAAGTATTTATTTATTTATCATATTTTTATACCGCCTGATACATAAATCACTAGGTGGTACACAAATCCCAACATTAAAATCACAGGTTAAAATACATAAAACACGATAAAAGCAATATAAAACAAATTATTCAAAACAAATATAAAACAAAGAATTCTAACTAAAAGTTTGCGAGAACAGGAAAGTCTTGAGGGTCTTCTTGAAAACAAAGCGAAGGAGATGCTTTTATTTCTTATTTCATATTCCAAAGCATATTTCATATTCCTGTGGGGCAGCCACAGAGAAAGCTCAGTCCCGGGTCACCACCAGACAAGCTGATGGCAACAGGAACCAAACCTCTCCAGAAGATCGTAAAAGGCGGGAGGGTTAATGACAAAGGAGGTGCTCTCTTAAATAACCTGGTCCCAAGCCATTAAGGGCTTTATAGGTAATAACCAGCACTTCGTATTTCACCTGGAAACATATCGACAGCCAGTGCAGTTCTTTCAAAACTGGTATTATATGGTCCCTTTGTGTTGTCCCAGAGATGATTTACAGTACCATGTTCAAAACATATCTACCTATTTATCCTCAAAAACACTTAGATAGCAAAGGGACTTTGGAACATTTGTTTTCAGAACAAGCAGCCCAGAATAGCATTACAAACAGCTAGAGGTGTGCCAAAAACAAGAAGGGCTAGGTATACCAGATTTGCAGCAGCATCACGATGCTGCCCTTATGCCAATTGGACAGAAACATAGCACTTACTTGGAGTATATATTGGATGAGTTGGCAAAGAGAAGAGGTCCTGTCCCATCTCTGTAAACACTAATTCTTCCAATCCACCTTGAAGGTTTTTGACTTATGGTGCAGTAAATCACACATTTCACCAAACCTTTTTAGGAGAGGAATATTTTCGTTCAGCCAAGTCAGTTAGAGAACTCAATCTCTGGAGAAATGCTGGCAGTACTACCTTCTCAGACATAATGAGCAAGGGTCAATGGTTCACTAAAGAAGAACTAAAAAAAAAATACTCATGAGGATTTAATATTGCCGTGGTTATGGTATTGCCATACTTTAGCAATCCTGTGCTTTAGTACTGCTAAATCATAGTATTATGATACTATAGTTTAGTATTGCTGTATCGTATGATTCCGTAATACTGTGGCTTAGTATTGCTAATCCCATGATTTAGTATTGCCAAGACATTTCCACTCTCCCAATGCAGTTTTGATCGCTACTGATAGTTAATGGGGTTTGAGAAGCTAATTCTTAGCACTCTGGTTTTGCAGCGTGTGTATAGGGCGATATGGATAATCACCCTTTACATGCGTGTAAAGGATATGCCGAGAATGTCTTTTACTCACTGGTGGGGGCTGCGTTCTTCTCAATCAGCCCCTTGCCATTTATCTTATTTTGGATTAAGACAATAATTGCCTTATTGTAAACATAAGCATTGATTGCTATAAAGCAGTATAACAAGCAATGTTGGAAAGCTTGGTATATATGAACCAGGATTATATATACATTGCTGGTAGAGCTGTCCTTAAATGTTTCACCTGGATTAGGATAATAATACTAAACATTAGAAAACTGAACGATAAAAATAAGCTTTGCTTAATGTTGGAATAACCCAACATGTTCTCTCCTCTTAATAGTTCTAGAGCAGGCCTGCACAACATATGGACCGCGGGCCGCATGTGGCCCACGAGGCCTTTTTTCTTGGCCCCCAGGGCTACACTTCCCCTTCCTCCCCCTGCTGCAAACCTCCTTTAAACCAGCCCCCCCCCCAATTCCAGCCGATGTATGGCAGAGAAAATGGCTGTGGGTGTGTGTCCTTCTACTCCCTCCCCTTCCCTCTTCTCCCCGGCAGCAGCAGCTGAAAATAGCAGAGCGACGCTGGAGCCTGGTGTTTTGCCCCACTCGCAGGCGCAGTTGGGGAAGCGATGCGAGGCGCGCATGCCTGCAGTTAAGAGACTTAACTGCGCAGGCACGCCTTGCATTTGGGAAGTGACGCGGGGCCAAAGACCAGGCTCCAGTGTTGCTCTGCTCTGCTGCTGCATGCCGCTGCTGCCGAGGGTTGGGGGAGAAGAACACACATGCACCCCGTAGCCATCCCCTCAGCGGCTTGAATCGGCGGCGAGAAAAATGGTGCCAGGGATGAGGTGGGAGGAGGACATGGGAGCGGTGGCTGGCGGCTGTACCCTACGAGGGAGCCTGGTGGTGGCAGGCCCTGGCAGAGGGGGCGAGCACAAATGGTAGGCAGGGAGGGAGCCCAGCGGGGAAGAGAAAGTGTTGCCAGGACGGGAGGAGGACAAGGACCTCCGGAATGACGGTGAACAGACTCTCTCTCTCTCTCTCTCTCTCCCCAAGACTGCTCCATTCTCTCTCTCCCCCCCCCCCAAGACTGCTCCCTTCTCTCTCTCTCTCTATCCCCCCAAGACTGCCCCATTTTGGGAGAGGTGGAAAGGAAGAACAATGCATTTTATTATGTATTTTGTACAGATTGCGTTGTATGTATTTTATTAGAATTTTAATTCAATTTATTTTATTTTAATTAAAATTAATTCTTGCCCGGCCAGAACTTCAAAAGTTAAATTTTAATTAAATTCATTTTAATTAATTTCAGTTTAATTTGATTTAATTAATTGATTGATATTAGGTGTTAATTTAATAAAAATTGGTGTTAATTTAGGTGTTAATTTAATTTAAATTAGGTGTTAATTTAATAAAAAATTTACCCTAAAAATTGACTTTGGCCCCCATGAGCCATGTCATGGTCAGTTTCGGTCCACCGGGTCATTTGAGTTGTGCAGGCCTGTTCTAGAGTATATGTAAGCAACTATTCAATGAATCAAATGGCTGTTCAAAGTTGTAGCTTAAATCTGCTCAGCAAAGAAGTCAAGCAAGCAAAATACTACAGTTTAACAATCCAAGTATA
This sequence comes from Hemicordylus capensis, assembly GCF_027244095.1. NCBI lineage: Eukaryota > Metazoa > Chordata > Lepidosauria > Squamata > Cordylidae > Hemicordylus > Hemicordylus capensis. The sequence goes on from NC_069658.1 coordinate 66,579,279, forward strand.
TTGCCTACATTCCCCATCTTTAACAAATTCCACAGATTTTTTTTTAAGAATGTATTATATAATATAGTCATACCCTGCCACTCCAGTACACAACTGCTCAGGATGGCTCACAACATTAATAAAATTGATAAATAGATAGTAAAAGATTAATAAAATTAAACAAGTTAAAATTACAAATTTTAAAAGTGTCCGAATAAGTTAAGAAAAAGCTAAAAACTGAGAACTAAAAAAACCCTATCAGTTATAAGCAGCAGATAAAATTTCTAAATGCCTCCTTAAAAAGATGTGAATTTAACTGTTTTTTTAAATAAACATTGAGGGTGGGAGCATGGCAAAGCTCTTCAGGGAGGGTGTTCCAAAGCTGAGGGGCCACAACTGAAAGTTTCTGCCTCTAGTCCCTGCCAACCATAGCTCTATTAGTGGTGAAGCCATTAACAGGACCTAAGATGCTGCGCGGAGGGCCCTGGCAGGTTCATATGGGCAAATGTGGTCCAACAGGTGCCCCAGTCCCAAGCCCTTTAAAGCTTTAGTCAAGACTAGCACCTTGAATCTAGCCTGGAAGCAGACCAGTAACCAATGCCACAGGATGCGTGTGACACTCATGAAGTGACTTGCAGCCACGAGCATCCTTGTAGCAGCATTCTCGACCAGCTAAATCTTCTGAATCATCTTCAAGGGCAGTACCACAGAGAGTGCATTGCAGTAGTCTAATCTGGATGTTACTAAAGCATGGGTGACTGAGGTCAGGTCTGCTCCAAGTAGGGTTGCTGCTGGCATACCAGCCATAGCTGGTAAAAAGCACTTCTGTGTTTCCAAGGACAGCATTGAGTCCAGAAACATCCCCAAGCTGTGGACTTTCTCTTTCAGAGGGAGTGTGACCCCATCCAACAGCAGATCTACCTCACTACTCGGATGATCAATTTTACGAACCCGGATCACTTCCATCTTATCTGGAATAAGTTTCAGCTTGTTTGCCCCCATCCACTTGGTAAGCCTCCAAATCCTGGTTCAGAGCATCCACTGCCTCCTTGGTGTCTGCCAACTTAAAAGATAGGTAGAACTAGGTGACATCAGCATATTGATGGCATTACAGACCACTCCCATGGATGACCTCTCCCAGAGGTTTCATGTAGATGTTAAACAGCATAGGGGGCCGAATAGATCCCTGTGGCACCCCATAAGGCAAAGGAGTGGAGCAGGCATCCCCCAGCATTATCTTCTGAGTATGACTCTCCAGGAAGGAGTGGAGCCACCATATATTTATTAGGGGTGTGCAATTCGGGATTTCGGTGATTCGGTTCGGGACCCGAACCGAATCACCCCTGTTCTGTTCTGTGCCCGAATATGGGCTACCCAAATCACCCCTGATTCGGTTCGGATTTGGATTAAATCCGAATCTGAATCAATTTGGGGCAAAAAAGCGGGTCCCAGGGGCAAAATAGTGGGGTGGGGTGGTAGTGCCCAATGGGTGGAGGCTACCACCCAAATTTCAGGGGGATTGGTCAAAGGGCTGATTTTTGGTGAATTTCTGAAGTTTACGCGTCTTTAAGGTTTTCCCCCATGAAGGGTGTATTGCTTCACATCGGGAGAAAAGGGGTGTCCTAGAGCAGGGTTGGGTTGGTGGTAGTGCCGGGTAGGGGCAAGGAAGCTACCTGAATTTTTATAATGGAGCTTTCAGCAGCCCCATAAGTGCACTTGGGGGGTGCTGGGGTGGCCCAGAGAGAGTGGTGGGGTAGTGCACATAGGGTGCCAACCACCCCCATGGGTTTCTAACCCATGGGGTACAGGGTTCTGTTGTTTCAGAGGTTTTCTGAGTGTGGGTTCTATGATAGCAAATTAGAGTGGATTCATGGTGTCTCATTGAAAATCTCATTTGCTATCATAGAATCCACACTCAGAAAACCTCAGAAACAACAGAACCCTGTACCCCATGGGTTAGAAACCCATGGGGGTGGTTGGCACCCTATGTGCACTACACCACCACTCGCTCTGGGCCACCCCAGCACCCCCTAAGTGCACTTATGGGGCTGCTGAAAGCTCCATTATAACTTATGAGGAAAAACCTTAAAGACGCGAAAACTTCAACAATTGACCAAAAATCCGCCCTATACCCAAATCCTTTGAAAAAATTCAGGTAGCTTCCTTGCCCCAACCCGGCACTACCACCAACCCCACCCCACTCTAGGACACCCCTTTCCCCCCGACGTGAAGCGATACACCCTTCACGGGGAAAACCTTAAAGACACGTAAATTTCAGAAATTCACCAAAAATCAGCCCTTTGCCCAATCCCTCTGCAATTGGGGTGGTAACCTCCACCCATTAGGCACTACCACCCCACCCCACTATTTTGCCCCTGGCACCCGAAATTCGAGCAGACGTCACATCCAACCTTTTTGCATTGACGTCAAAGGGATGCAAAAAGGCGGGAAATTCAAATGGACGTTATATCACAAAATGGAGTGGGGGAAAGAAGGCAAAAAAATGGAGGTCCAAATCACCCGAATTTTCAGGCCCAAAATTCAGGTGATTCCGCTCGTGCCTGAAATTTCTCGGATCTTTATGTGGGTGATTCGGTTCGGCCCCGAATCACCCGAAATTCGTTGTTTCGGGCACAGATTGTTCTGTGCCCGAAACATTCTGTACATCCCTAATATTTATTATTATTGATTATTATTATTATTATTTATTATATTCATGTACTGCCTGACTCCAAAGCTCTAGGCAGTTCACAACAATAAACATACCCATAGATTCTGTAAATTCTGGAGGATGAGAAATTAAACAGCATTTGACATTCTTCACCAAATAGCCACAGAGTGCCTAGCACTATGGCATCACCTCATGTCTTTTCCATTTGTGACTCCATTACCATCTATTTCACCAGTGCTCATTGCCCTCCACTATTCCAGTGCATAATTATCATTAATAACACACACAGCCCCATCCATATACATGATGCTTTACAAGGAATGAGAATCCAAGGGTAGGTCTCTACTCTAAGGCACTTACAGATAGAGATTGATTCAATAGAGGAGAATGGAGAGGGGGTAAACAGGGTAAATTGCTCACTAAGAGTCCTGTTCTTGTAAAATTGCTTCCAGAATTCCATAATACCACGTGTTACCAGGCCACTATTATGTCAACAAATGTGTACAAAATATACCAGCTGCAGAATTTGAAAATTACTGTATTTAAATGTTTATTGCAGAGTTCACAATTGTGCTGCTGCTGCTCCTGCCAACCTAGTGATGATCAGGCACAACAATACCAGTTTTCCAAGCTCCATCTCTAGCCAAATGAAGCAGACAACATGGCTAAAGCTGATTTTATTCTGATTTTACACACTTCCTCCAACAAATTGGTCCTTTCTTGGATTTCTTTCTGGTCTGAACTATGATTATCCCCTCTTCCTAGCAGTGCCGCTTCCGGTGAGTCCAGTTGCATCTCTTTCTCCAGATTTCTTCTACCCACTTTTCTTCACCACCTGTGTGTGTGCACTGGGTTCACTGCACCCCCCCTCTCTTCTCCTCATCTTCATAGCTTTGGATGACAGGATATAACCATGCCTCCAAGTCCCAACACAGAGAGATGACCCAGAAGAGTACCATGGTTGATGGTATCAACGGTCACTGAAAAGTCCAGAAGAATCAACATAGTCACACACTTTCTGCATATCTCCTGGTGTAGGTCATCAACCAAGCCAGTTTCTGTCCCGTATCCAGGTTGGAAGCCAGACCGGAAAGCATCTAAGTAATCAGATTCATTTAGGGCTGCCTGGAGCTGAGACACCACCACATTTTCCAATACCTTGCCCAAGAAGGGCAGGTTAGAAACTGGTTGAAAGTTATTTAAATCATATGGATTCAATAAGGACTTTTAAAGGAAGCACCTAATGACTGCCCCCTTCAGCTGAGAGGGCTTCAGAGAGGCGTTCACTACTCCCGCCACCTGCTAATGGAACTGCTCCCAGGGGATTGCTAGATACTCCTGGCTACCTTTTTGGGCTTGTGTGGGGGAACTAGCAAGCGTGAAAGGAGCAGTCCACCTCAGAATCAATTTGTGTAAAGCTTCAGTTGTGGAAAGAACAGAACAGAGAGATTAATGTTAAAAAATAGAATCAGGTTTATTATGGGGTTTGGGGGTACAGGAAGAGAAATAATGATTAATAGACAACAATATTTAACAACACTAACAAAACCAACAGGTCTATGAGGTTAATTTATGGCTCACAAAGAGGCAATTTTGCCTGAGTTCTGAATTAGGTTCACTCAAGGCTGACCAGGGAGAAGAGGTCTTTGGAGTGAACAGTGATTGGATTTTAGAAGAAGCTAGAGGAAAGGAGTGAGAGGTTTGAGAGCAGGTGTTAGCCACTATCTCGAGCCATCTGGTGGAGTGTTTGGACCTTTGTGGCTCGGATGATACTGAGGGACCTTTCCAGGAAGGAAGGCAGGAGCAGGAATCCAGGGATCAGGCAAGGGAAAAATCCAAGAGGGTTCTGATCTTGAAGGACCAGGATCTCATAGCCAAGAGGGTTGTACAGAATGGGTTAGATAAAAGGGCTGGTCTGGAGGCAAAAAGCAAAGCAGGAGCGAGAGCCAAGGCAAGGCAAGATGGAAGTGCCACTGCCAAGATGTAGTGAAAGGGAGATGGTGCATCCAAGGAAGAAACACCTGGTGAATCCAGGGTAGACACACTGATTGATTATGTCTTAACTACTAATCGCAAAAATCTTGCCTGGGGGCATTATGCTGACCGAACCTTGAAAAAGTGGACAATAGGGACAAAGCCCAGAATGCATCATTGTCCTATTCAAATTTGCTGAGTATACTTCCTTTCAGTACAAAGAGTGAATAGGTCTGAGAAACCTGTGTAGGGCGAAACGTAATGGTCACATCAGGGCTTATCTTGTGTCTTTTTATAATCCCTTGAGAGGTAATAAGAATGTTAACAAGCTCACTTTCCGTGTCCAGAGCCAGCCATTAACATTCTTGTTAGCAAAGGAGATGACCTGTTACCTCTTATTGCTCCTTCCTGAGAAGGTGATGACTTGATCCATTGTGCCTACACAGGGAGAATACTTGACTAATTCTTGAAAAGAATTGCGCTTGATTAAATCATATCTTCTCTGGCATTCCCTACCTGAAAGAGGGATATCACAGTCCCATGGGATCTGAACAGCAAAATGTGGAAACCCCCAGTTGGTTGCCCCAAACCAGGTAAAGGAGTGCTCTGGAGAGCCCCCAAACAGGCTCTCTTGGTAACACACCCATGGGTCCTGTCCCTCCCTCATAGCCTTCACCAACCATGAAGGGCAAGGGTCGGGCATGCATGTGCTAGGCCTCAGCCTTCCAAGCAGTCTGTTCACTTCCTCAGGCACCACAGTCTGAAAACCATCCACTATAACAAGACCAGACTGTGTACTGGTAACATCCACTTCTGGTGCTGCAAAAACCTTAGCTACCAAGTCAGAACAGATATGAGCAATTTTATCTGCAAAATGTAATGCATATTGATCATAGTGGGCTGCCAAGGGTTCTCTTTTATGGTGTTTGGGGCCCTCACATAGGAGGCCCTGAACCACTCAAAAAGGCTCCACTGGATGACGCTGAGCAGACACGATGGTGGTGGAAAGGTAATATTTTTTTGCCGCCATCATCACCATAGTATAGGCCCTAATAGCCTGTTTTCTGTCACATTCATTCTGATTTTTACTCCGACGCTCAAACCATCTACCAGCCTGCTTCATTGTCTGCAACTCACCAGGGAGTCACTTGGACTCAGCAGGTCAGGAGAAGATGCCTAAGCATGACTGTGTCAATTGCCCAACCCATCTCCTCATACCAGAGTGAGACCAGGGTATCAACAGGATTGTCCACTCTCTCTGCAGGAAAATCTCCCAGAGCTGTCAGGAATTAATTAGGATCCATAAGCTTCTGAGGGCTGACCATCCTAACTGGTATCCCACCTCTTCAGGGGTGCATTGAGTAGTCCCTAGTCCAATCTGCAGATAGTGATCCTTCCATAGCAATTGTATTAAGGCCTCCTAGAATATGCATGGAGCACCACTGTCCACTGTTGACCCAAAGACCAAAGTCAATCATATGGCCTCCCACATGTATGGGACCTGAAATCAGTTAAGACAAGCCTATGGTCATCATGGAGGTCATGAAGTCCCAAGCTGCACCAGACAAGGTGGCCTAAGCATGGACATTAAAGTCCCAAGATTAACAGTCTTGAGGTCCTCAACGCCACATCTGAGACCATTTAGAGCAGCTTGGGCAGGGAGACTGTTAGATCATGGTGTGCACAAAGCCGGGTTCCAGTCTGGACTCAAAATGGACTGGGCATGTTTTGCTTTGTGCACCCCAAACCACCACCCCATTTTGGTTTGGGCTTGGGGGTTCACAATTAAAAATAATTAAAGAAAAATAACTCACCACTGCTGCTCTGGGGGGCTTCTCTGGCATGGAGGGCAGGCCTGGAATGGGCTGAAGACCACCTGAATCAGGCGATTTGGACAGTAACAGAGGCCAGTACGGGAGGGGGAACCTCCAGATATCCCGCTACCTCAGAAAAGCCCCCTGGAGCAGCAGCAGCAGCAAGTTATTTTTTCTTCTTTCTTTTTTTTTACTTAGAACCCCCTGAAAAGGGCAGGGGGTTCAGCTTGATAGCGAACCAAACCAGGGGTGGGTGGGGTTTGGTCCAATACTGAGCATCAAACTGAACAGGTTTGATGTCAAACAGGTTCTGAATCGAGCCTGTTTGCACATCCCTACTGTTAGATGGCAGGATGGGTGGTTTACTAACAGAATCCCAACTTTGTCTTGTAATCCCAGCACTGCATGCAGGCACTCAAACTGGTCAGAATGGTGAGGGGATGGTCTCCCCATGTACCAGGGCAACCTCCCCCCCCCCCACCCTGCCTTGGCTGATGCTGCATCCAGAAACCTTGTGGGAGTGATTTACATCTCCCTCCTCATCTAACCAGGTAATGAATGCCAGGTCAGTGTGCTCATCCAGAATAACCTCCTAGATGGCTGTGGTCTTTGCATTTATGGACCTGACATTTAATAGCAGCAGCTTTAGGCAAGGTGGGCTGCTGAGAGAGTTACTGGGGTCTCCTTGGATGGGAGAAGGATCGGAGTGTGTGATGATATAGCCGTTGATATAGCCAGTGTCCCTTCCCCTCACAGTACCAGGAGTTCTAGTATTCCAGCGGCAGGGTTAATGAGCTAATCTGGTAGGCTTTGTGTAGCTGCTAAATCTCAAGCAGGTAGGAGAGTGCTGTTCTCATCAGTGCTCTTGCTCTTCAGTCCTCCAGGTCTTTGCACCACAAGACCAGCTTTCCTCCCTTTTAGACAATTAATTTTCCGTGCAGATGAGTTTTGTGGGTGGGCAGGCCTTGCGGGAGCACTTTGTTGGCACATGGATGGGACGCAGGTGGGCCAGTGGGCGCTCTGTCACCCTCCACCCACTTCCCACAGCCTCCACCCCACCAACCAGTTTTAAGGACAAGAGTTCATGAGTGGAGCTGCTAGCTTGTCACCATCTTGGCCACACTTCCCTGTTCTTATGTTCTGAACTGGTCTGCTTCTGATTGTATATCATGATTGTAGCCCCATTCAGAGGTTTTCTTCCCCAAACCACTCACAGTTACGGTTTCAAAAGTGGGTAGGAAGTCCTACCCCAGAGCTGTCACTCATCCCCCTCTCCAGCTTTTCACAGTTACAGTGGTGGTCATCTGCAGAGGAACTTACTGGAACCATGAGGAAAGGAGCTGCCATGATAAGCAGCCTGAATTTCCAAGAACTGCTGATCACAAAAGCTCCCATAATTACAGTGGGTCCCTCCGCACACGACAATCACTGTAACTGTGAATGCCCTGGGGCAGGACTTCCAACCTGCTTTTGGAGCTGTAACCATGAGTGGTTTGGCAAGGAGTGGGACTTGTATGAATATTTAAACCTTTGCGTAGTGGAATGCTTTTTGTAATGATCTCTGCTGCTCCAGGAAACTCTCTGTGCCACCCAAAAATATGTCCTTGAGGGTTGCATAGCCTTTATGGACATATTTTCAGGTGGCATAGAAGGTTTTCTAGAGAAGGGAAGGTTGTCAAAAAGTGCCCCTTCCCCAGTGCACTGGTGCAGAAGGATATGTATATATGGGACCTTCTGGAGGTGTTAGGCTGCTCCTCTCTGGGCACCAGTGGCTCCTTGCTCTGAATGGCAGCCATTGTTTACATGTCTGGTTTTTAAATTTTTGTCCTCACATTCTAATTTGAGACACCATTTTGTTGTATTAAAGAGACAAAAGCCTTTCAAAACAAAATGAACAAAGAGAAAGCATGAGTATTTTCATTTTTATCTGCCAGTGTAAGCATATCTAGAGATCTATATTTTTCCTCTAGTTTACACATTTTAACAAAATGATACTTTTGGCATAGTTTTTCTGCAGTCTCATATGCTGGAGGGAATTTATGCTGTGCCTGATGCCATAATTTGACTTTACAACTTCTCAGTACCTCTATGGTGCTGCTTTCTCCTGGGGCTTTTGTTAGTGCTGGAACTTCCTTTCCTTGGAGACAGACTGTCTTTTAGCCTTTGAAAAGTACTTTTGCACTATAGGGCATCCATTTGGTTTTTTTTTTTTTTTTTGCTGGCAACACACCATTAAGTGCTTTATAGCTGCCTCCTCTGCCCTATGTATATTTACCACATGCTGCAGGGTTACATCAGTCTCTCTCAGTTATTGAGCTCTTGACTTTGTCTCACCGTATATGGTCTTGTGATTCGTCCAGGTCCCAAAATTCACAGGTTTCTGCTCACAGCTTTAAATCAGTCACAGCTAGATGTAGGCTTTCTGCTCCCCTCTAGTAAGTAGTAAGTAGTAAGTAGTTCTAGTAAGTAGTAAGTAGTTCTAGTAAGGAATTGATACATTTCGTTTGCAACATTTCTTCTGAGTACACAATATGCTTCAAACCCATTAACCAAAACTTTCTTTGTCTGCATTGTCATCAGACTGGCAAGTATTAAATAGGTCTCTTGCTTCTTCACCTCCACATAAAGCGCTGACTGAAGTCCCTCATCTTTCTTATCTGGTCCGTTTGCAATCCAGTACAACTCATATCTTTGTTTCCACCATCTCTGGTTCTCTGCAGCATTTCCTTCAAACACCAGCTTTCCTTGAGGCTTTAGCTGGTCCACTTTTTTGCTTCATTGTTTTACTTTCAGTATTTCTCCTGACACCATGTAATATTTGCTGCTGCAAACTTTGTAAAATGATGCCATGGGAGACAGAAGTATTGAACAAAACACTTTACCTTTCTTATTACAACTGAACTCAAAATAGCTGCTGCCCTAGATTTCGGTTCTCTGCTGGTGTTCTCCAGAATTACTTTCCTACATGTACATACTCCTAGAACACTTCAGTTCATTTTTATCTTAATAGGGACATTGACTGTTAATCGACCAGGGGAGCAATTGTTTAGAATTACATTCGAATTTAGGATTATTTTTTAGAATTATTTAGAAGCCAGTAACCACGGCTTGTAAATAATTGATTGCAGAGCAAACACAAACTATTCAGAGTTGGTTTTCCTCAGTCTTGCTGGTCTCCTTCGGGGGCACTGTTAGGCCTAGACCTGGGGGTGCAGGTCCATGTGCCCTCTGTCTTAGAGGGTGCCATGATTTTCCCCAAGGGAAAATATGGTCCCTTTTTATGTTCCTGGAATGGCTTGGCCTAGAGTTCTGAAATTTGGTACAGTTGTAGGACAGGTTATCAGGACTCAGTGTTTTGTTTTCTAAGTGGATCTGTGAATCCAATGATATTTAATGATTTTTTTTATTTTTAAAAACTGTCTACTCCCACATAAATCTGTCCAGGTACTGAGGTCTTTAGCAGAGGCTTTTCTGCAAGTCCTCTTGTTTATGAGGTAGGTGATGAGTCATAACATGGCCTTCTCTGTAATGGCACGCAGTCTTTGGAGCACTTTCCCCAGGGAGACTCACCTAGTGCCAATGGTGCTTTCTTTTTGGCATCTGGTGAAGACATTTTTGTCCACTTGGGCCATCTTGTATTGTATGTGTTGTGTTGCAATTGTACAATATTCTGTACACATACTCTGATTTTTGTTTTTGTATTACTATGTTTTGTTGATGCTGCTTTTCACCATGTTTATGGACAGTGGCTGACATCCAGAGCAACGTACTGCAGCCAAAAGCTTCTGGAGTGGCATTACAAGTCTGGACAGGGATTTTAGTTCCACAGTGAGCCCTCTTGGGACAGGGGATCATCTTATTCCTTTTCCTATGTCATTCCTTTTGCATCCTCCAAGGACACATTTTTGGAAAGCAAAAATCCTTTTAAAGCTTGGGGAGATCGGCAAAAAATGCTCCCCCTTCCCATGTGTGCATGCTCCACTACTCAGTAAATCTTTGGCTTACCAGTGAGAAGAGCTGGTTTTGTGGTAGCAAGCATGACTTGTCCCCCTAGCTAAGCAGGGTCTGCCCTGGTTGAATTTTAATGGGAGACTACATATGAGCACTGCAAGATATTCCCTAGGGGATGGAGCCACTCCGGGAAGAGCATCTAGGTTCCAAGTTCCCTCCTTGTCATCTCCAAGATAGGGCTGTGAGAGCTTTCTGCCTGCAACCTTGGAGAAGCCACTGCCAGTCTGTGTAGACAATACTGAGCTAGATGGACCTATGGTCTGACTCAGTATATGGCAGCTTCCTATGTTCCTATAAAAATAAAAATAAAATAAAATAAAATCAAGAACACTTGCAAATGGCCTGAAACAAAATTAGGTGATTTTGCAAAGTTAGGTGACTAAAACATTTCTGTGCCTTGTCTCTTCCCACCATTAATAAGACAAAAATAAGATGGCTTTAAATTTAGAAATACAGCGGGAAATAATCCCCTTGTCATTTATGAGGATTCCATTCTCACCTATAACTAAGAGTATGGAAACCATGGATAGGGTCTCACGATCAGTGAGACACGGTTTTGTCTGGTGAGTGGGAAGAGTGGGCTAAGCCCACTCTCCCCGTTCACGAGCGGGCAGGGAGCCCTGGGCGGCCGGATTGGCCGCCCACATGACGGCCAGCTCCGAAATGGAGCCAATGGGGGGAGTGGGGGCCGTGTGGCCCCCGCAAGCCCCAGTATGCCCTGCACGAGCACGCAGGGCACACTGGGGAGACCCCCGAGCCGGAAGGCTGCTTTTAAGCCTCCTAGCCAGGGGGTCTACTTGTGAGTAGGCGCGGTGCGAAGGCGCGGCACGGCTACTCATGATCGCAAAAAGTGGGTTTGCAGGAGCGCTCGCTCCGCAAACCTGCTCTTTGCCAGGGGTTCTCCAGTGGGTTAGCCACTCCAGAACCACCGGGCTTGGCTGCGAGCCCGGTGGTTCTGACGACCAACAAAAACCGGGCTAGCCTCTGCTAGCCTGATTTTTGCTGGCCGTAAGAATAGCCCCCATGAATAGAAGAACTTTACTCCTATTGCAATCTAGGGGTTAGATTCCTAACCAAAAAAAGCCAAAGAACAGGGGAGAAATAAGAGTAGAACAGTACCTTGCTCTCCAGGGTTCCAGAAATGCCTCCCCAAACCCCCAAATTGGCCCAATGTTTGGTGAATATTAGCCAAAAATGTTTTATTTAAGACAGAGAACCTCAAAATGGCTCTGTGTTGTAAAATGGCAGCCAGAAGTGACAGCAGAAGCCATTTCTGGGTCGTTTCCAGCCACTCAGCAACTGTGAATAGGCAAATTCTAGTCTGTTTTTGTATCACGGATAAAGAAACCAGGTCTCTAAGACCCATCCGTAGATACATGAAACCACAGATAGTGAGGGTCTCCTTCACCTCGTTTTCTTTTTGTTTTGATTACCAATAAATCTGTTCTGATTTCCTAAGAATAAAACTATTTTTATTACTTGCATTAATATTTCTATAGAAGTAAACTCTCTGCATCTTTGCTTAAACTCTCTGGTGTGCTATATCCTACTGAAAAGCAGATATTGTTCTATTATATAAGAAACAGAGACGCCCCCTACAAACACTGGGATGTGACAGCCCTTTGTGAGCATTTTTGTGATGTCTTAAAACATTAACAAGGGAACTGACTGTGGGTGCAAAAAGCCCTCTATTTGACTCTGCGTCTCCCACAGTCTACCTAAGACATTCATTGAGAGTCTCATTTTCCTAGCATGCAATATAGTAAAGCATCTTACAAGGCATAGACTCCAGCAAAATACACTTTGGGGAAATGGTTGTTGGACTAGTAAGGCAACACATTCTGTTATTTATTTTGAAAATCTGTTGGCTTCCATCTTGAGTATGATTTTGTATGTTTCCCTTAGTCTTCCAGCTGGCAAACCACACATCAATAGAGCGCTTTCATCCAACAAAAAGCAGGGGGTGGGTGGGGGGGAATCAGACACTCATACAGTGAAACAACAAAGTAAGACAAACTGGGTAAGCAAGAAAACATTGCAAAACAAACACTAATTCTGGCAAAATAGGAACAAACTACCCCCACGCAGGAAGATTTCTCACTAAGGTAGTTATGCATCAAGTACAAAAATGCTTTGGAATACATTCTGCTAATTTTCTTTTTAAAATTCAATAAAACCTGAACAAATAAGATTTTAAAATCATCTACCATTTTTATTTAATTACAACCATCCATATTGTACAGTCAAGTGAGGTTCTTGAGATGGCATTGACGTTAGGAGAGCTTCTAACGCTCTTGAAATACATCTCCTATTTAATTTTCACACCAATTAGCACAAGCTTTAAAACCTCCAAGTGAAACAAATGAAAACTCATCCTGAGGTTTTTTGTTTTGTTTTTTAAATAGCAAAGTATAATGATGCCAGCAGTATGCACCCAGCTTGGAGAAGGAGCCAGGGCTAAATGCCAAAGCGCTCACTAACAGTTCAAGACAGGCTGCTAACACACTGAGAGTGTTTCCAACGTGGTTTCTTTTCCAATGAATTTAAAACATGAGACAGCTGCACACCAAGCAGACAGAAGCTCACTTTTTATTGATGCAGATGCTGTTCGCTGCTTCACAACACTAAAAGGGAGTTGTATGGTAACCCAGAAGAACAACTGGAAGCTGTGTGCCACTCTTAGCTCCCCACCCCACCTCATATCAGGTTAGGATCTGCTTTTTGCAACATTTTGAAAGTCAAATGTCACTTGCAAAGACTACAAAGGAAAGATGTTGGGGCTGATCTGTATTTTGAGACTTTTTTTCTTCTTCCCAGTTTCTCTGCTCAGGGACCCATGATGTCTTGCAGGGGCCAAAATATTGCATTTGAAGATTTTCTGCCCCAACCCTGTTGATGCAACATTGTATGTGTCCACCTTGAGTTTTCTGCTACACATACTTTGAAAGATCCCCAAATAAGTAGGGCAATACACAATACCTCTTTCTGTTGATAAGACTGAACAATTTTGTAATCCACTGAATCTCCCCAAGGAAATTTTTACTGAACCGTAAATCAACCTACTCATCATCTTTCTCTGCTCCCTTGTTCTGGCAGTCTCTGATGTTTTGAAGCATCTGTTTATTGCAGTATTGCCTGCTTTCAACAGAAGCACACTGTCAGAAAAGAACGTACCAGTTACTGAGCAATCAAATTCCAATGTATGCATTCTCTTCAAAGCAATATTTTATTTGCCCTATACCACATTTTGCCCTTAACGCACGTGCTACTTAATTTCTCTACCACTCCAGGGGAGCACACATTTTTGCAGGGCGCAGAAAGGAGAATGGTTGCTTGCTTGTTAATTAATGATCCCTCACATTACATAGTTTGGGGCCATATTCTGTAACAGCTACACAGAGATTGGGTACATAGTGATAAGCCATCTGTTTGCTCTGCGACAACTTCCCTTCACCTTTGCCGTTGGCTATATACCACAGTATCTAATCATCACTTTCTTCTTGGTGAGAGATATTGACTCATTTCTTTACTGCTCTTTGCTAAGTGCAAAGTTTCATCTTTTCCCCCATATGTTTTACTTATGTAATTTTTATAAGGCTCCTAAGTTGACTATTTCAATAAAATCAGCCACCGTCAGAAAGGGGGAAAGAAACCCAACTAACAGCCAAATATACCTTAGGGAAAAGAGCAGAAAATAGGCTGCACCAAGTCCCAGAGCGTCGGCTAAAATTAGAAATGTTCCATGCCAGAAAATGGAAAACAGTTAAAAGGGCTACTTGCAGGAAACATTCTATTTGGCCATGTTCACTTCTTTCAGAGAATTCTGTAGATTTTCACACTGAAGCCTCCAATATAAAAGACATATTCCAGCATGCTGCACAACAGGAAGAGAATAAGAGCATGGTTGTGAACATATTTCAGTAGGGTGGACAGCCTCAGGCATGGGTAGATTGACTCCTGGCTGTTCACCAGTTGATGATGGCAGCTTTGCAGTGCCTGTTTGCTCTAATGCATCACAGATCAAACTTCACATCATCAACAGCTTTTTAATGGATATTCACATATTCAGCTCTGAGTCATCAACTGAAGTGTGTCTGTGTAAACTAGCCCTATGGGAAATTCTGTAGCTCCTAACTCCCTAAGTGCATAAAGCTTCCACTTCTTTTCTTCTCTGCATGTACAAGCATACAGATTACAGGGAGTTCAATCATCTCAAACCTGTTTCTGCATCTGAAAGTTTGTGCATACTCAAAAGAGGGGGAAAGTGGCCTCATAATGGGGTTAGGGGGTGATGTGCAGCAGAAATGCTCCCTCTGTTTTAGATGCTCGTTGTTTATCCTTTGCAGCAACTTCTTCCTCAGTGAAAAATTAAATGCATGTCATTCAGAATTATCTTTCTTTCTAACAAATGTTGACCCAATAACTGTTTGGAAAGACACCTGACACCATTTGATCATATGACTGCCAAAATGATGCTACTGGTTTACTCAGAAGATCCAAAGATGGGACAGCAGAGCAAACAGAAGTGCCCAATGTTCCCTGCGGCTGGAGGGTTGCAGAGGCAGGTTTGGCTAGTTTTGGACCAGTGGCTAGGAGAACTGAGGAGGGGGATGCTGATGGCCAAGGGAGCAGGAATCTTGTAGCAGGGGGAGCCCCTATGTGCTTAGTGTGGGTTGCAAGGCCTTATATGAGGTTGAAGCTATGGGGTCGATGAGAAAGGAAGAAAGAGGAGACTAATGGCCAAGCACCCCCAGTTTTGTGGCTGGAGGTGGAACCCCCAAAGGCTGGAGGCTCAAGAATAGGTTGTAACCCTATACCCAGCCCCCACTTGCATCTGAGGCCCCAAGAGGGATGCTGGAAGAAGTACTGTGCTCAGCCAACAAAGTTTTGTATGCCTTAATTTCAGTCCTGGTCAGTTGCAATTACTAACTTCCCTATTCATTAACTCCCCCTTCTCATTAGATTCAGATAAACCCATGCAAACATTAAATGAGGGTTTGGAATCTGTACTAAACTGGGAGAGGGCCAATAAATGCAATGCAATCTATATAAGATGGAGCCTCTGCTGGTAAACAATTAATCTGACCAGGAAGATGGAGTTCAGCTGAGTCGGCACAGGGTCACACTGCCCCTGAATGATCAGGTTCATAACTTGAAAGTGCTGTTGGATCCAGTACTGTTACTGGAGGTTCAAGGGACGTACAGCGTGCAGTGCCTTTTATCAGTTTATGCTGGCATGCCAGCTATGACTCCTCCTAGATGGAGATAGTCTGTTCACTGATATCCATGTTATTTGTGGGCTGCCTTTAAAGACTTCTTGGAAACTTCAGTTTGCTGTGACTAATTTTCTAATTGTACCTAGTTATTGAGAATGTTATCTCACCAGTTCTTTAATGGCCTCATTGTCTGCGGTCCATTACCAGGAACATTTGAAAGTGCTTCTGCATACTTAGAAAGCTCTAAAGTGGGACATGGATGCTCAAATGCCTTCTCCTTGAATAGGACCCTGCTTGGATACTGTATGACTGGGCTCCTCTACTATCTGAAATGGGTTGGGTGGTAACTAGGGAGAGAATATCCTTGATTATACATCACAGTTATGGAAAGTCCTCCCCGGGAAGGCTCACCTGGCACCGACTCTGATTCCATGACAGGCAA
Source organism: Hemicordylus capensis (assembly GCF_027244095.1). NCBI lineage: Eukaryota > Metazoa > Chordata > Lepidosauria > Squamata > Cordylidae > Hemicordylus > Hemicordylus capensis. Next base: position 66,595,386 of record NC_069658.1, read on the forward strand.
AGACATCTTTATTTGCCTGGCCTTTGCAGCAATTAGAATTAGCTAGTTTTATCATTTGTTTCTTCACCTCTACTAAAATATTTTTTAAAAAACTGCTCTCTTATTTTTTATTCAGTGTCTCTTTTAATCCTTATATATTTTATTTTATTGTTTTATGCATACCCCCCTGATAGGATTATTGAAGAGCAGCATAGAAATCCTTTGGAAAAAATAAAATAAATGCCAAGCTCCATCCTCTGTGCATGAAGGGGTGTGAAAGCATGACTTCCCTCCCAACATAACCCTGCTAACTGGGCAAAGAGGCACCTTTTACCGTGGTGATTCTCTTTATTTAGCAGGGGGAGAGTAACTGGCTCTATTCACCCCCAGCACAGTACTTCCAGTGACTGTTGATGGTGTGTGTCTTATGTTTCTTTTTAGAATGTGAGCCCTTTGGGGACAGGGAGCCATCTTATTTGTTTGTTATTTCTCTTTGTGAACCGCCCTGAGCCATTTTTGGAAGGGCGGTATAGAAATTGAATAATAATAATAATAATAATAATAATAATAATAATAATAATAATAATTACTACTACTACTACTACTACTACTACTAGCATGCTTGGTCTGACCTCACTGGGGACTGATGTACACATAAAATTGGATGCATGGAAGATTGCAGTCAATTTCCAGATATATTGACCAAATTCAGACATAACAGGAAACTTGAGATTCCTTTCTCCTCCAGTTTCCTCACCTGCACATCCGAATTTGGGAAAGTGTAGTTTGCAGCAGAAAGGGAACTACCGTTTCACTAGCTGAACTCCGATCGAAACCTTTGGTTCAGAGTGTTTTGCTGTTGCAAACTCCATTTCTGCAGTGCCAGCATTACATCCAATTGCTGGCACTGCAGTTTTGGCCCCACAGAACTGGAGTTGAGAGAGGAGGCTCCTCCCTCATTCCGGCCTGATTCGCTGTGTGGGCTGTCCTTCTGTCAAGAAGGAAGCCCGCACAACCAGCTCCCCCTCCTCTCTGCAGACTCACTGACTGCAGAGGGGCAGCTCTCCCAAATATCTGAATGCAGATGGGAGAGCAGGGGGAGGGGGCACGGAACCATGGATCCATTGGACCCACGGGTCCGCATTATGCCTGAAGGTGGCCACTGAAGATATTTGTAATGTGATCTGGGTCCACATAAATGAATTTTGCAGGTGTATGCAAAATTATGTAGATGTCCAGTGGCTCTCAGGCTGGGCAGCCATACTATGTGGGCAGGAAGGAAAGTTGTGTCCCCATCATACACAGGGGAACAATCTGAAAAGCCCTATTCCTATGTTATGTTCAGTCCATGTACAAACTGTGTACAGTGGATACATGTACAGAGCTGTCTGCATGTATAGTTAGTTGCATGTTATGTTCATTCCACATACAGTAGTGCACTTCCTATGTACCTTGCATTTGAGGGGGCTGCACCCAATTTTCACTTTTAAAATGAAAACATTTTGCACAAAAACATGCACATGTGTTCATGTGTACAGACACTTGTAAAAACATACAACATAATGCCTGAATAAAGCTGGAATAATCCTCTAACCTAATATTTGCTGCTGACTTCATGTGGGCTGTAATCACTCTGTTGAACAAAACAGGAATTCCGTGTACCAAACATTGAATTAAAATGTTTGCATTGTAGTAGTTACTCATTAACATATAATTTCTTACACCTACAAATACTCCATCTCCCACAGTGATATTTGTTTGTTGTGTGAAAAGCAAATTAGAATATAACATCTTAAGAAACATCCAGCTTCATGTCTAGTCTAATATTTTGATACTAAATGGAAATCTCAAAAATCCAAGTTAAATGAATTAGGAAAGTGAGAAATCTATTATACATACTGCATTACTTCATCAGTTCACCAAAGCTAAATGTTAATGAAATTCTTCCTTACAAATTACATCCACCGGACAAACACTGATAAGACCTAGCTGTCAAGTGTAAAATGTGATTGAATTGCTTGTTTTACATTTGATAACCCACAATGAAAGCTATAGGTCATGGGGAAAAGTTATATTTAAGAGGTTTCTGTTGTTTAATTAACATGACATTTTCCCCAAAGGCAAGATCAGCCTGGCCAGCATTTGGTTCTGCAATTAATTCCCAGTTGATAATTTTAAAACGTAATTGTTAAAGAGGTGAGTATGAACAAACACTAACTTCCAGTTTATCCCCATATGTCACACCATCTTCATAATCATAATATTTAGGGATTCATAATCTTTTCAGGGACTGGAGACAAACCTTTAAAGTACTACAACTTGTAAGATGTTGGAGGTCTGGTTGCAGTAGCCACCAGCTCGCTTGGTGGTGACCCAAAACTGGGCCTTCTCTAGGGTTGCCCCATGGCTCTGGAACATACTTCCAAATGAAATCAGAATCTCTCCATCTCTGGTTGTTTTAAAACAACTTTTGAAAACACACCTGTTTGATCAGGCTTTTAGTTTATGGTAGTTTTAATCTGTTTATATGATTTTTAGGTTTTGGTTGTTGTTGAGGCTCCTTATATACACAAGTGCACACACACACACTCTCTCTCCTATTGCTGCTGCATCTGAGCCAGTGCTGGAACTCAGATTATTTCCTCGCAGTGCTTTAAAGAGGAAATGGAGCTACTGGCCCACATATCAGCTGCCTCAAGTCTGGTGGCTTATGAAACTGTTCAATAAATTCTCAGTATTCCTGGTAGCACTGATCCTTTCTTCTGTGTCACATTTTCTTCTACTATTGAATAGTCAATATTTAGTGTAATTATGGAATGCTCTTCTTGAATTTTCTTCCCATATGCACAGTTTCCACTAAAAAGCAGTTTGTGTGATCGTCTGGGAGGAAAGGGGAATTATCAGCTTCCAGTTTTAATCAAAATACAACACAATTAGCATGATTTGAGCCAGAGTAATATTCACTAATTCAAAGGCATGAATTGTGTTTTTTTTTTTAAGCAAAATGTAAAGGTGTCCTTTTCAAAGTAGTTTTGCCTCCTTAAGCATAATGCATTGAGGATCAGATTTCTTCAGAAAAATCCTTTGGCCAGCGTTCAAAAATGCATGTAATTAGCTTCAGTGTAATTATCCAAATACCAGATTGTGCATGAATTGCTATGAGGTCTCAGACTTCTGTTTCTTCAAGTACAGCTGCACTAATCAAGCGAGCCTCAAATGGCTCTCTGTTTTCTATTGCCTCTCAGCCGCTTTTTGCATCAATTGTGATAATTCCTGAATACAACCTTATACAGACCTAAACTTGCTTCCTTGCCCCCACCCCCGCTTTTACAGAGTGTTGTAAGATAATTTTGCTCTCAGCGTGCAGGAGGATAGAATTAGCTTTATTAAGAGAAAAAGAAGAATTCACTTTATTAGAAGAACAGGTAGTTAAGTGATGAAGACTAAGTGGATGACCTACTAATCTGATTCTCAAGTTGTTAGACAACTTACCTCTCTCTTCTCACTTCTCCATAAATAAACACACCAGAATAACTTCTACAGATGCCACAACTTGGCAATGTAAGGCATTGGGGTGGAAGTCGGTCTGATTCTGCCGTCTCATCCTTACCATTCCCTCCTGCACTATCACTGTGATGATGGAGTCAGTGCTGTAGCTGATGCAAGCCCTGCTCTACAATGATGTTGCCATTAGGGTGCAAACTTTATCTCAAAACAGCCGAGTAGAGCCAGATATGCCCTGGCTTGGCAGGAACCCCATACAAGACTGCATTGCAATGACCTTCTGTACACAAACATCTGTGTCACTTTCCTTTGGGATCACTGTCAGTACCTAGACAGTGATCCCAAAAGAAATCATTTGTCAATGCCAATTTCCTTTGGGATGACTGGACTATACCCTTGCAGGGGGAATGTGCTGGTTTTCCTCTCCCTACAGTCAAGTCAAGTATCAGGAGGCAACACACAGCACAATGGGAGGGTTTTGAGGTAAAACGGTTTCCTTTCCCTGACAACATTAGGTTACTAGGCTAACCAGCATCGCACAGTATGTCAGCCTCTGGCATCTTCAGTTAGGGCTGGGAAAGACTCCTGTTTGAAGCACGGAAGAGCTGCTGCTTGTCAGTTAGACAGTACTGACCTAAATAGACCAATGGTTTAACTCAATGGTAGGGATGGTCACCTTAAGTGGCGCAGCAGGGAAATGCTTGACTAACAAGAAGAAGGTTGCAGGTTTGACTCCCCACTGGTACTATATCAGGCAGCAGCGATATAGGAAGATGCTGAAAGGCATCATCTCACACTGCGCGGGCGGAGGCAATGGTAAACCCCTTCTGTATTCTACCAAAGAAAACCACAGGGCTCTGTGGGCGTCAGGAGTCGAAATCGACTTGATGGAACATTTTACCTTAGGGATGGTTTTAAGTAAAATACAAATGAGGAAGCCTATGTTAACATAAGTACTGGGGTGTGAAATGAAGAAGCCTATGTTAAAGTACGTAAGTCCTGAGATGCAGGCTTGTCTTGTCGATTTGCTTCTTCAGGTTGCTGAATTTGTATTATCTTTATAACCTTGCCCAGAGTAACATCTTCAGGTGTTAGTACTTATCCAAGGTACTGAAGCAAATGTGGTGATATATGACAAATAAGGATCTGACAAAAAAAAAAAAATCATCTAGCGGGGAGAAGGGAGGAAGGCAAAACAGATTTTTCGACCAATTCTTACTTGAAAACACATCTGATTTACATCTACAATTATGTAATCTACAATTATGTAGATTTACATCTACAATTATGTGTTATGTGAAGAAGCCTGCTCCTGTGAACTGATATTCTTAGTTGAATAAGGATGCCTGACTCTTTGCAGCCAGATTGAGGGCAGCAACTACAGTAGGGATGTACACGGAACCAGCCGGGCCCTGCCTGGTTCAGTCCCAATTCCAGTCAAACCTGACCAGTTCGGGTTCAAAGACCAGACCAGTTTGATCCAGTTTGTGGACTGGTTCGGGGGGCTACTCATAAAGGGGAATTGGGTGAGGATTCCCCTTTATGAGTAAAGAGACAGGGGGCCTTCCTAGACCTAGAGGGTGGGGAGGGGAGTCAAGGCTACTTACTTTAATCATAGGCAGCAGTAGCAGGAGTGGTGGTGGTGACTCCCCCCTCACCCTGCCAGCCGCCTCCAGAGTAGCCCTGGCTGGCTGCAGCCAAATTCCGGCCTCCACATGTGTGTGGAGGCTCGAACTGGGGTTGAGAAGGCCTGAACTGGGCCATAGGCAGCCCGGGCTACTCTGAAGGAGGCCATGGGGAAAGCTGCTGCTCCCAATGCCGCTGACACCACCAATGATTAAAGTAAGTAGCCTTGACTCCCCTCCCACACCCTTTATGTCTAGGAAGCCCACCTTGCCCCTTTACTCATAAAGGGGAATCCTCACTGGATTTGCTTTCAGAAAACGCTTCCAGAAAAAGCAGAGGGTTTTGCCAATCTCTTGTGTTGAAGAGTCTGGGTGCACACATTATTAGAGGCTAGTTCTTCTGCCTTCTGTGGTCCTTCAGACCATGTAGGGAGATTCCTTCACCCTCTCCCTTTAGGCTTCAGGATGAAAGGAAAGAAACTTGCTTTCCTTCAGCCTAGCTCCCAAGCCTGACCAGCCAAGAACTTGAGTTTGCATGTTGCTCACTCCTGTCAGGCTTTAATGGCAGCTGTCAGACAGGTTTTGGGGAGCTTACTCCAGGGGTCCCTCATGTATTTAAGAACCACACCGCCCACTGAGATCATCTGGAGAGGTTCATCTGCAGTTGCCACCAGCTCATCTGGTGGCTACTTGGGGACGGGCCTTCTCCATTGCTGCCCCGAGGCTTTGGAACATACTATCTGCTGAAATAAAGAGCCTCACTATCTCTTACAACTTTTAAAAAGGCCGTCAAGATGCATTTGTTCACCCATGCTTTTAATTAGATATTGTTTTAATTGTGTTTTTAATAGTTTTAACATTTTAAATTTTAATTTTTGAAATGTTTCGATCTTTTTATCTGTTGATTTTATTATTTTGTTTTAAACCGCCTAGAGACTTGCATTTTGGGCAGTATACAAATGTGTTAAATACATACATACATAAATGAATGAAAGAATCTGTTCCAGTACATCAACACGTGAGACTCCCACTGTACTAATATATGAAACAGTCTAGTGATTAGATGGTGGCCCTCACACACAGACACATGCCCCAACTGGAAGCATTTATTCAGCAAGCAACAAGTGGTCACTGAAGATACTAACCTGAAAACCAAGCCCTAATGCCAGCTCTGTTTGCATACATACTCAAGCAACACTTTTATTTATTTATTTATTTATTTATTTATTTATTTATTTATTTATTTATTTATTTATTTATTTATTTATTGTTAAATTTATATGCTGCCTTTCATTAAAACAATCCCAAGGCAGCTTACAGCAAAATTTCAAAACAAGATGGTAAAAAAAGACACAATTAAAATATTAAGTGAAAAATATTAAACAAATCTGATTAAAAATTTAAAACAAAAGCATAAAAGCAATACAGAGTACAAAGAGCAGCAGCAGAGAATCAGATAAATGCCTGGGCAAAAAACCAAGATTTTACACTCTTTCTAAAAGCTGTGATGGAGAACGAGGAGCAAATAGCCACCGGGAGAGCATTCCAGAGTATGGGGGCAGCAACAGAGTAGGCCCTGTCCCGCGTGCACGACAACCGAGCCTCCCTCATTGTCAGCACCTGGAGCAGAGCCCCCTCAGATGACCTCGTCAAGTGGGCAGTAACCCTTGGGAGCAGGTGGTCCCTCAGGTATCCCGGGCCCAAACCGTTAAGGGCTTTAAAGGTCAAAACCAGCACCTTGAATTGGACCCGGAAACAAACTGGTAGCCAGTGCAGCTCTTTCAAAATGGGTGTGATGTGTTCCCACTGGGTATTATTAACATTTTAATCATTAGTTGATTTAATGTTTTAAATTATTTTAATTTGTAAACCACCCAGAGACGCAAGTTTGGGCGGTATGGAAATATTTTAAATAAATAATAAATAATTATGATACATACTTCAGATTTTTTTTAAAGGAATGCTGTAGTGTCCCAAAAATGTGCCTACAAGCCTCACCCAAGTGATGACATGCTCAGAAGCCTCATGCTGCATACTGAACATGTGTACAGCCTTTGCAGAAACAAACACTAGAAGTATGAAGAAATGAATTCTATGATTGGAAGGCTGGGGAACCCAAGTCTTCCAATCACGGTCACAGCATTTTCCTCTTTAGAGAAACACTGTAAGCATGGACAGTGGACAGGTGAGGAATCTGAGTCCATCAGTGCCATGGTGAGTCTTGTGAGCATGCTCTTGGGAATCTGCTCTGATGGTGGCAACAGGCAGACATCTTGGAAGTGGCACTCTGCAGGTGCTCTAATAATCCTTCCCTGAGGCAACCACCTCACCTTGTGAAAGAACTGCCCATATTTCTCAGTGTCATTTTTTTTGGCCCTGCAGTTTGGCCCCAAGTGGGGTTTTAAAAATCCCTTTTCACATGTATACTCCTTATATCTTTCTATACCACTTCTTGAATCTGATAAACTGAGCTCTTATCAGTTCAAATCTCCACTGTTATGTTTCCCAGACTATGGGGAACACATATACTGGGCAGCAGTGATATAGGAAGATGCTGAAAGGCATCATCTCATACTGCGCGGGAGGAGGCAATGGTAAACCCCTCCTGTAGTCTACCAAAGACAACCACAGGGCTCTGTGGGTGCCAGGAGTGGACACCGACTTGACAACACACTTTTCTTTAGCTCACAAACACTTATAGTGCAATAAATGTGTTCATCTTTAAAATACCATAGGACATTTTGCTGGTTTTGTTTTCACAGACTAGCATAGTTTCCCTTATGAAATATGACAAAATGTATTTTGGTGAAGCATGTGAGCATTAAGGGGAGGGAGGAAACTCTTCAGTCGTGTCAGGGTAACTTTATTCAAGTGCCTGAACAGTACTTGACTGTAAATGAGGATGAATGAATTAGGATTTATTCAGTATATATTTCACTCTCTAGACAATTTTTTCCCCATTTGTTTTGTTCTTCCTTCTACTTCTCTTTCTAATCTATGTACTTGATTATGAATGAAAAGGATTCTATAAACATTTTAAAAATCATTACAACACCATTTGTTTGAGCATATAGCAGAAATCTTTTGGCTGATTTGGCACTATATATGGTGGAACCTATAGGACATGCTTTGTATTAGAAAAATCTCAGATGCAATCACCAGTTAAAGGATTAGTGATGTGCCCGGACCGGTCCGGAGGCCCAATTACTCAAAGAAATACGGGTGCCAGAGGGGGGAAAGCAGCGGGAGGGGTAAGTAAACCCTCCCCGCCCTTAAGGGGACCCCCCACCCCAGTGCCGGACTGCAGCTCCTATAAAGGATTTTGGGTCTTTTTTGAAAGAACCCTGTCTAAGACCCTAGAGAGATCTTATCAGCCAGAGAAGACAGTTTTGAGCTGGATAGACCGATGATTTGATTCAGACTAAAATATGAATTGCTTTCATTTAAAATATTTATGTCACACCCCTCCTCTTACAATAGCAGAGCAATAAAAAAACTGAATGTGTGATGTAATCAATCACAATACAAGGGTATTCACATGACCAGAAGGCAGGGAGGGTAGGCAGGGGGAAGGCTGCACTAAACCTACCTTCCCCCTAGACAAGTCCTCAATGTTGGTGGGAAACATGGACTGTGCTCCCACATGATCTGCACCATTGCATGCAGCGTGGATCTCTGGAGGCCGGAACAATGTGTCCCAGCCTCCATGTATCCCACAATGCACTGTGCTCATACTCCCATGAGACGGGCACTCTAGGCACCCATCTCTGTGTGCTCTCCAGCTGCAAGAAGCCTGAGCACACACATGATCCTGGGGTTAAGGGTGCGCTAAAGGCCGGGCTTAAAAGTGGGGGTCAGGCAGGCGGGCAGCACAGGGATCGGCATGGATCCCAGCACTGCACACAAGCAGCCTCACCCAGGCTGGGATGCCCTAGCCTGGATTAGGCTGCTCATGAGAACAGCCTTCACATATTAATGTATATAAGTTTCAGTTTTTGGAAGAAAGGTGGTGTATAAATCAATTAAATAAATAAGTAAGTGTGTGTGTTTAAAAATTCCTCCTTTCTCTCAAAGGGATTCAAAGTTGCTTACCATGATAATAAAATCAAAATAAAACAATAACATATACCATAATACACAAATAAACAATTAGCTAAAAGACCCACCTCTTAAAGCAGAAGGAATGCAGTCTACTGATTTTGAGTTATCGTTCCTACATAGGTACAGACAATTCATACCCACCTAGTATCTATATGAAAATAGGATTATTTTGGCCTTGTGTGCACTGCTTTTGCTGCTCCTGGTTAGCACATCCTATGTTCTAAAGATGTAGCAGAAGATGGGGGCAGGGGAGATGTTTCAGTGCAGTATATGACTTCTAGCACCATACCACTTCTTTGGCTCTCTTTTTCCTGTGCCTGCCTTGATTGATGTATATGATTACCCTATCCTTAAGTTATTTCCAGGAGTCTGATTTTGAAGCTGATTAAGGGTATACTTGTTGTAATTTGGGCATGTGGAAGCCAAGAAGAAAACCCAGAATGAAAAGAGATTAAAGAAAAAAAATAGGCCTCAAGGATGGACATGCATGCTAAGCATGCTCCTTTGAAAAGCAAACCTTTATTTGATAGCACAAACTAGGGATGTGCACAGAACTGGCAGCGGCGGATAGATTTGATTTTAAACCAAATTGGAACTGAACCGCTGGTCCACAGACTGGTTTGAGGTGAACTGGCTAGCAGATCAGTTCGTGCTGTTGAACCGGTTTGACCTGTTTCGACCCGTTTCAAGTGCCTTGCTTGTAAACAGGAATCCAGGAAGATTCCCCTTCACATGCAAAGGGGGATTACCTACCTAAAAATGGGGGGGGGGTGGACAAGAGGGCACCTTACTGGCTGTGACAGCGGCTGTGGTGGCGGCTCTGCAGTGGTGGCATTCACACACACACACACACACACACACACACACACACACACACATATTGTGGGCCAGAGGGTGGCCTGATTCCAGCCTTCGTGCATGCATGGTGATGTAAATGGCCTCCATGTAATAATAATGATGATGATGATGATGATGATGGCGGGAACACCATACAAGCCATAAACACCTGGGCTACACCTGTTATCAGATACACTGCAGGAATAATAGACTGGACCCAAGCAGAGCTAGAGACGCTGGATCGTAAGACCAGGAAAATCATGACCATCAATCATGCTCTGCACCCCCGCAGTGATGCTGATAGGCTATACCTCCCTCATAGCTCAGGTGGAAGAGGAATGCTGCAAGTCCATCAAACAGTAGAGGAGGAGAAAAGAGGCCTTGAAGCATATATCAAGGACAGTGAAGAAGATGCACTTCAGATGGTCAATAACGCGAAACTATTCAACACCAATGAAAGAAAGCAGGCCTACAAGAAAGAACAAGTCAAGAACCAAGCAGAAAAATGGAAAAATAGGCCCCTGCATGGTCAATATTTGCACAATATAAGTGGAAAATCAGATATCACCAAGACCTGGCAATGGCTTAAGAATGGTTACTTGAAGAAAGAAACAGAGGGTTTAATACTGGCTGCACAAGAACAGGCACTAAGAACAAATGCAATACGAGCAAAAGCCGAAAAATCAACCACAAACAGCAAGTGCCGCCTTTGTAAAGAAGCAGATGAAACAGTGGACCACCTAATCAGCTGTTGTAAAAAGATCGCACAGACTGACTACAAACAAAGGCATGACAAAGTAGCAGGGATGATACACTGGAACATCTGCAAAAAATACAAGCTACCTGTAGCCAAAAATTGGTGGGACCATAAAACTGAAAAAGTTGAAGAAAATGAAGATGTAAAAATATTATGGGACTTCCGACTACAAACAGACAAACATCTGCCACACAATACACCAGATATAACTGTAGTCGAGAAGAAAGAAAAACAAGTTAAAATAATCGACATAGCAATACCAGGGGATAGCAGAATAGAAGAAAAAGAAATAGAAAAAATCACCAAATACAAAGATCTACAAATCGAAATTGAAAGGCTGTGGCAGAAAAAGACCAAAATAATCCCAGTGGTAATTGGCGCCCTGGATGCAGTTCCAAAACACCTTGAAGAGCACCTCAACACCATAGGGGCCACAGAAATCACCACCAGCCAATTACAAAAAGCAGCTTTACTGGGAACAGCCTATATTCTGCGACAATATCTATAACAATTGACAATAAAATTCTGGCATCCCAGGTCCTTGGGAAGGACTCGATGTCTGGATAAAACAAACCAGTCAATAACACTTGTCTGACTGTGTAAACAAGAAATAATAATAAATTCAATTTCTATACCGCCCTTCCAAGAATGGCTCAGGGCAGTTTACAAAGAGAAATAACAAACAAATAAGATGGCTCCCTGTCCCCAAAGTTCTCACATTCTAAAAAGAAACATAAGATAGACCCCAGCAACAGTCACTGGAGGTACTGTGCTGGGGGTGGATGGGGCCAGTTACTCTCCCCCTGCTAAATAAAGAGACTCACCACGGTAAAAGGTGCCTCTTTGCCCAGTTAGCAGGGGATGTATGCGTGGAGGTCACGCAAATGGCCTCTGCTCATGCACAGAGGCCAGAACCATGCAACCCGCCAGCCCATGGTGTGGGGTGGGGCACCGGTGGGGGCCAAGAGAGGCCACCGCCGCTGCTGCCGCCGCCACCACAGGTGGTGCTAAGGTGCCCTTTCACCTGCCCCGAAACCCCCTTTTACATAGAGAATCCCCCTTTTCCCCTTTGCTTGTAAAGGGGAATCCTTACTGGATTCCCTATAGAAGGGGAGTAGACTGCAGTATGCAAGCCATTGTATGTAGCTGTCTTAGCATTTGTTTTTCTGACTGCTGTGGTTTAACCGTTGCTTAGTTTTTCTGTTTTTAGATTGCTTTTTGCCATGACTGCTAGCAGCCTTAAAGGTCTTATTTGGGATGGAAATGTGGGGTATACATAGATGTTCTCACACACAGCCTAACCCAGGCTTGGGAAGCCCAGCCTGGGTTAGGCTGCAGTGTTCCCTCTAACAGGGACTTCCAGATGTTGTTGACTACAACTCCCATAACCCCCAAGCAAAGGTTATTGTAGCTGGGGATGCTGAGAGTTGTAGTCCACAACATCTGGGAATCCCTGTTAGAGGGAACACAGGCTGCATGTGGAAGTTGTCAGGATTGGGCCTGATCCCGGTGGGGCAGCACCGCCTAGCCCAGCTTTTTGCCAAAGTTATGGGAGCAAGCGCACCCTTAACTCAGGCTTCCTGCTCGTGTGCAAGCTTGGGCTGTTTCCAACCCGGCAGCACACAGAGACAGGTGCCTAGAGTGCCCATTTCCTGGAGGAATCCCCCAATACACTGTGCATGTTGCACAGTGCACTGTGGGATATCTGAAGGCTTGGATGTGTGGCCCCCAGCCTCCAAAGCTGTGCACTGCACCACACAGTGCTGCTTGTCTAGGAGTATAGTCTGTGCTCCCAAAAACATGCAATCACTTATCTGGGGGAGGGGGAAGGTGAGTTCAACCAGCCTCCCCTGCCCCCCGGCCCACACCACACCACCTGCCTGGTCGTGTGAACAACCTAATAATTTCAATTACTAAGGACCCTTGCAGTAACTGCATGTTATTTCTACTTATTTCAAGTAGAAATAACAGAAAACATGGTGAGGATATTCTGCAGATGATTTCCATATACCTCTCAGTGCATCTTAACGCTTGCCTTAGGAAGTTTCCCAACAGGATACTGCACATGAGCTGGCATAGAAATGCCTGGTCCAAGTGACTCCCTAATGAGTATTGCTATAAATAGATCTTGCCTATCAGGCCACTTTGCTTTAACATATTTTCAGAAAGGAGGTCACCGAATCTGCCAAGCAGGGTCTCCTGACATTGTAAAGTCATTGTAAAGTCATCATCACAAAAATTGCTACCAGACGCTCAGTGCCTCAAGGAATAACCGGAATCTGCATTATGACACGTGCTGGCTCGGAAGATGGTGCATTCATCCTATATGTGCATTTTACAAATAGGAGTCTATTAAACATGGGAAAAGGTCTAATAGCACGAAAGGGTTTAAAAGAATGCTGCAGTGCTAACAAGGAAAACGTAAAAGAGCCACAGGACCGGTCGTTACTGCAAAAGGTTCTATCCAAGAGGGAAACAAAATACATTAGAATGTAGAGCATCACCTCCTAAGAAATATACTGAGATAAATTCAGAGCAAGGAAGGGAATTCTTTTTCCTGGACCAAACACTCACTAAAAATATGCAGCCCAATTCACAAAACTGAGAGTGCAGCAGAAGGCTGCATACCCAGTGCTATGATCACAAGGAGCTCTCCCGCAACAGATCGTGAATACTACTCAGCTCTGAACGTGGGCCATACCACGTTCATACTCTCACCATGGGCCATACTAGATGGACAAAGAAGACTACAGCACTGTGGCCCTATGAGAAGGTGTGAAGAGTATTAATTCAGATGTGGAATGTCACCATGCCACAGCCTCATGCGCATGGGCACACCTAGGTGATTTTGGAGCCTGGACCTAAAGGCCTTTGGAGCCCCGTCCCTGCCCTGCGTTAAGCATCATCATCCCACACATACACATACACCATGACACACGCATTATTTTTTAAACTCCTTTCTGAATCAAGTGAAGAAAATCTTCACTTGAAAGACAGAAATTGAACTAGTTAAGCATTTCCCCATCATTTTAGCTTTTCACAGCAGGAAAAACTTCACCAATTTCTATCTTTGAAAGGCACAGGGCCCCTGCACTCTGGTTTCCCCTTTACTCTCCTCTTCCTCCCTTCCCTTGTGCCAGATTCTTTTATTTTTATTTCTGTGCTAGATTCTTTTTAACTCTTTGGGGTAAAGAGCTGTCATCTTGTCTGTTATCCTGTAAAACACCACTGACATTAATGTGCGTCAATTCCTAAGCATAAGAAGCAGCATCCCACTCTTACTCTGAAGTAAGTACTGAATCTAGTGAGACTTAACAGTACTACTAACTCAGCGTGCACACCATTAAAGCCTTAAGGGGTCAAAAGAGAAACAACCCAGGGTGGAGTGGAACTACCTACACACCTCTGGCCAAAGGCTAGGGCAAGGGACCTCGAAGTAACACAGTGTCATGTGCCAGCAAGGCAAAGTTCCCAGTTTTTGAAGGAAAAAACCTGGCCGGCAACAGACACTCCCACTCACCCTCTGGCCAGGGATTTCACTCCAAGAGTGAAGTGGTGGCAGCAGCAGCAGCAGCAGCAGCAGCAGCAGCAGCAGCAGCAGCAGCAGCAGCAGCAGCAGCAGCAACAACAACAACAACAACAACAGTATTACAGCAGTAGCGAGCCCTCCTCCAGCCACACCCCAGTAGGGTCCCTTGGCAAATCGCCTGTTTCAAATGCCAAGCTAGTTCCAAAAGCCCAAGCAAGAAGGGACCGATTCGTCTGTGTCTTCTGAGGTGGGGGAGCATAGGCGTGGAGCCAGCCAAGAGACGTCCTGCGTCCAGCCCTGCTCGGCAGCCCCCTCCGCATTCGCCCGTGCGCGTGATGTCACACACATGGGGGCGTGGCTCGGGCTCAGGAGGAGCCCAGAGCGAACTCCCCCCTCCCACTCCCAGGCTGCTGAGAGCTCGGGCATGGGAGGGGGGAGTTCACTCTGGGCTCCTCTGGAGCCCAAGCCATGGGGCTTTGGCGGCCTTTTCCATTGGCGGCCTGGGTTCTTTGAACCCGTTCACCCAATGGTGGCTCTGCCTCTGGGGGAGCGTTTGGAGGCCCCGCCCCAGGTGGCAGAGGACTGGCCCAGATCACCTCGGCCTGGTCCTAAGAATGCCACTGCTTGTGCAGGGGCATGTGTATTTGCTTCACCCAATCTAGGAGGGTATGAGGCTTTGGGGAGTGCAACTAAGTGGATAGTTCCCAATAAGTGAGGTAGGAGTGGGGCTTGGCTGGTCATCCTATTGGAGGATGAGTAGACATTTTGTGCCCGCAAGGAGTTTGACCTTAGTTGGGTTTGTTTTTTGTTTTGTTGCCAACTCCATTCTATTCGTTGTTTAGATAGGCTGTTTTGGTTACAACTGGCAGATGCAGTGCCGTCATGGGGTAGGGGTGGGGCAGAGTTATTGATGAGCACCCTTAGGCAGTTTTGACCAAGGGAAGGTATAATGGATTGGGCTTTTGAGGCTTGGTAGCTTGAGGGCTATGATTAGAACTCCTCCCTGCTTTGGGTGCTTTGCCAATCTGCATGTGACTCATCTCCTCCTCTGAGTCAAGGTATGATTGTGTTCAAAAAATTCAATTTTTTGATTGTGGATGACCTATTCTTGATTATTCTGGGCATCTGGATGACCCACAAGGCTTCTGGAATAATGTTCTCTGAACAGATGAATCAAAAATTGAACTTTCTGGACACAATCACAAATGTTTTGTTTGGTGAAAACCAAACACTGCCATCCAAAGTAAGAACCTCATCCCAGCTGTCAAGCATGGTGGTGGAGGCATCATGGTTTGGGGCGCTTTGCTGCATCAGGATATGGATGGCTTGCCATCATTGATGGAACCATGAATTCAGCTGCATACCAGAAAATTCTAGAGGACATTGTCAGGCCATTGGTCTATGAAGCTGAACTGGAAGTGGGTCTTGCAGCAAGACAACAACCTACCTTGTGTGGAAGCAAGGTAGGAGGCAAATATGGGTAGAAATAATTGTATGGAAGCAAGATTGGAGGAAAAGCTACCCAGGTTTTCCTCCTATCTTGCTTCCACACAACCAAAAATAGGGAGCACACACAGATCCCAAACCTGGGTTTTTGATTGTGTGAATGACCTCCATGTTTTGAATAAGAATTGTGCTAACATATAGACCATCCTAGGGGATTCACAAACCTTTTCTCAGCACTGTATGTTAGAGATGGCAGAGAGTGAACCTGCATGGGCGTAACTATGATTAGACAAGGGGAGACAGTCGTCTGGGGGCCCACTGCCTTGAAGGGCCCCCCAGAGACATGTCACATGACTCCCCATTGCCCACCCACCCATCCAGCCCCAAGGCTCCTCAGCCAGCCCTCCTGGCCAGCAATCTAACCAGCCAGCCTGCAAGCTGCTAGAGAGCTCTTTCTCTCCCTGCCTCTAAGCTGATTGGCGGATGGGTGGGGCTTCCAGAGAGGCCTCCGTGCAGGCCTCCCTGAAGCCTGAATTCGAGTGCCCTGGCAGGCAGGCAGCAAGGAAGGAAGGAAGGAAGGAGGCAGGCAGGCAGAGTGGCCATCACTGGCTGCCCTTTACCCAACACAGTTCTCTACAGACCATCTGCTTAGTAATGGAGGTACGATGTGAATTCCTTTTTGTGGTTACCCCCCAATATATAAGGATCTCTTTGCCATAGGGCTTTGATATGGGCGGGCGGGGGGAGAGACTGAGAAGTCTCTGAATATTTGAAACAGATTGGAAAATTTGCTGGCTTTTTTTTTTTTAAACTATCTAAAAAGTCCTATAAGTGGCTTGTTTCATGGCAGAAAATTACAAAAACTTCTGGAACAAACAATATTTCATTCATTCATTCATTCATTTATAAATGCACTTATGATCAAGTCGTTTTGCCATTTTAAAATTTTATTGATTTTTACAATATCTTAACAATCAAGTTACACTTAATTAAGTAAATGTTGACTTCCCGCTTACCAGTCTGCACGGTTCTTGTTAACTATACATATAAGCCATTGCTATAATATTACAAAACATATATACTCCGCCTTAAAATTCAATTTTACCCTACCCCAACCTGCTGTGATACTAAACTTCAAACCCTGCTGAAAGGTCCATGTTAGAAAAATAGTTCTTTAAGTAAAGTAAGAAAGGTTCTCAATCTTCTTTAAAACATTCCAAGTTTTCGTCCCTTATAAGAGTTGTAAGTTTTGCCATCTCCGCATATTCCAAAATTGTTATCAACCAGTCTTCTTTTGAAGGCATTTTATTATCTTTCCATTTCTGCGCATATACTATTCTAGCCGTTGTGGTTGCATACATAAAATAATCAAGTTGTTTTGCAATCCAGAAGGTCTGAGTGAGAACTGTGAAGCATGTGTTGTGCTTTTATTTTATTTTTCTTTAGAAATGCCAAGCTGGTTGGGCATGTCCAAAAACCTCACTCACACTATTTACACTGTATGTCATCAGACAGTATGGTTCTGTAATGATATGAAATGTTAAGGAGGCCCTGCACGTGCTGATTTGCCCCCCAGCCCCGCACCCCACTAGGGATGACCCTGCTTCTGAGCCCCTGCAGAGAGTGGTTTTTATCTCAGTACAGTGAGAGACCACAACTAGCCCTACTTCCACATTGGGGAGCAGGGGAAATTACTTTTAGGACAGAGGGCATAACTTCAGGAGTGCCTTGAGCCCTGGCATAGAGGCAGATTCCTCATTCTCCCCTCCCCCACCTCTTTTTCTCCTGAAGAATTGTGCTAATTCTTGCTCTCTATTTCTCCCCACCTATCTTCCTTGCTTCAGTGGGACTTACTGGTCTCCTATAGGGAGCAAAATATGCTGGGACCACAAATTAGTTTGGTTTGCTTTACATCCCTAAGCATGTGCAATCCTGTATGCACTTACCAGGGAAGGATCTCAGACAGTTGAATGCAATGGAGTTTATTTTGAAGTAGACATGCTTTCCTTGCTTGTAAGTCCTTTAAGTTTCAATGAAATGTACTTCCAGCTAAATGTGGTTAGATTTGCTGACAGAGGCTTCAATTCTCCACACACTTATCTGGGACTTTTACGCACAGCAGACTTTACTACAAGTTTACTGGAAGGCTTTACTGCAAAATTGAAGTTGTCCCAAAGAATCAGTGCAAAATAGTGAATTTTTTTAAAAGCTCCGGATATAAATCAGGCTACACTCTAACGAGCAGCAAAAAACCTGAATTGCATGTGAATTGCTCCCCAATAACTCGCAGGGACTTCAGGGTAAATCTGGCCAACTTGTGAATGCAGCACCTCCATTCCAGAGGAGATGTGTGTTAAAGGGTTTTAAAAACACCGTGTGAAAAACCTCCTGGAATCAAACTTCACTGAATGTGTTCAGAATTCTGAGAAAACATACATAGGCTCACACTGCATGGCTGACAGTCTCCTTTGCTAATCTGCAGCGAGGGGCCAATTTTAATAATTAGTGTTTCTAGTGTGTTCTAGGCATTAAGTAGTACAAATATATAGTATTCAATGTATATCACTATATATTGTGAAGTGTGCATGTGTGTATTCAGTGAATTGTATTTCCAGGCAGCATACTTATTTTGCAATACCAGACTTAAATCCTTGGGGGCCTGGGGTGTGCAGAGGCCCTGGACTTTGAGGGGGAGCATTTTAAAATCTTGTCTCTGGGCCCAATCCAATCTTGCTACACCCCTGTGAACCTGGGATTTTCTATGCACACTCTACCACTGAGCTATGGCTTAGTGATCAAGGGACTTGGCTTCATATTCATTAGTACTATTGTGGTTTTGTATTTTGTCATCACAGACAATTGGCTAGGACAATTAATAAATTTTTGCTTTTATTTGGCTACTGTTGAATGTCTCTCATGCTTCAGTCAGATGATCATAGCAGTAGTACCCTCCAGCAGCTGAGGGGAAAAATAAATTGCATTATTATAATATCCCATCCTGCAAATAAAAGAAAAGCTTGTGAGCTGTGCCTGATACCAAATTCCGTGTGAAGCCTGACTAATTTTAACTTGAGATGATTAGCCAAGCAAAACATTTTGAATACGTTTTAGAAGAAGCATAATCTGAAGCGACTAACATGAATATAATCATACACTGAATCAGAATTTCCTGAATGATGGTGTTATGAATATCAAATACAGGGAGTACAACATTTTAATAGTTGTCTATCATTACGTATTACTCCAGGCCTCTGTTGTAAATGAGATGTTTACCTAAATGAGCTTATTCCCTTCTGGTAAAATGAAAATAGATAAATAAACCAGATGCTGGGAATTCATTAAGATAATTGAGCACACTGAAATCATGCATCAAACCTCCTTTTCATAGTATGTAATAAAGTTTTAGTATTAATGAGGAAGAGCACACCTGTATGGTAGGCACAGAACTGAATTCCTTTATATCAGGCGATGTCTAGGCAAAATTGATCTGAAGAAAGAGCTCCAATGTACATGCGGAGACTCGAGTATGAACACAGAGCTTTTCCTGAGCAAAGGCTTCCTTCCCCAGTCTCTTTGTAGCGGAATGATGGCATTACCATCATTGCATACTGCACGGGAGGAGGCAATGGCAAACCCCTCCTGTATTCTACCAAAGACAACCACAGGGCTCTGTGGTCGCCAGGACTTGACACCGACGCAATGGCACACTTTACTTTACTTTGATTGATCGATTGATTGATTGAGTCAAGTCGGTGTCGACTCTTAGTGACCATATAGATAGATTCTCTCCAGGATGATCTGTCTTCAACTTGGCCTTCAAGGTATCTTAGTGGTGTATTCATTGTTGCTGTAATCAAGTCCATCCACCTTGCTGCTGGTCGTCCTCCTCTTCTCTTTCCTTCAACTTTTCCTCGCATTATGGACTTCTCAAGGGAGCTGGGCCTTCCCAAGTATGATAGCTTGAGCCTGGTAATTTGTGCCTCGAATCAAAATCCTGGATTGATTTGTTCTACGATCCATTTGTTTGTTTTCCTGACTGTCCATGGTATCCTCAAAAGTCTTCTCCAGCACCAAAGCTCAAAAGCATCAATCCTTTTTCTGCCCTGCTTCTTCTTCTTCTTTACTTGGTCTCCAAAGTGATGCTGAGGATGGAGTCTATACAGCACCGGCTCATTGCTATCCATCACTCTAGGCAAATTGCAAGAAGCTGCCCTGTACTTTCTGACTGGCTCCAGTGGAGCAGGAGCCAGTGCAGGTGCTGCCTCTGGTGCCTCCCTTTACTGTTCTTACCTCCACCTCTATTGCGAGCCCAGGCACCAGCTGCTGCTCCTCCCCTCTGCCCCAGCCTCAGTTGCTGGGGCACGTCACCACTGATCACTATTCCTGCCATGTCAGATTCTTATGTTAGAGATGGCAGGGATTGAACCTGGGAGACCTTCTGTGCTCAGAGCTAGTGCTATGGCTTTGAGCTAAGGCTTAGTAATCAAGTGACTTTGTGGTTAAGTGTCACACTCATATAGAGTAGAAGAGGAAAAACAAAGCAAACAAAATAAACCCCAGAATGGGCAAAATGCCTCTTTGAGAAACATTAGAGTTGTTGTTCCTAAGCCCTAAGCAGCCTTCAAAAAGCTCTCCTTTTGTTTCCTGCAGCCTCTTGAGCCTGAAAAGCTATTGCACAGGGTCCTTTGGCAACAACATGAGATACAATGGCAGACACCTCCATGAGTGAATTGTGTTTTTCTTATGCTTTTGGTTTGTAAATGGTCAGCACATGCTTAACAATGTATTGTACATAAAGTAGGAATATTTGAGCAATAATATTTATATAATTTGTAAGCGGGGGGGGGGGAACAGATCCTTAATTACTTTCAGGGCAATGTCTTGAAGATATAAGAGTGTTCCATAACCAGGGTGGATTTGATTTAAATCAAACTGATTTAAATCATGATTTAAATCATGATTTAAATCACTAGCAGGGTGGATAAAAATAAAAAAAATCCGATTTAAATCAAAAAAATCCGATTTAAATAAAAAAAATCCATTTTTTTTATTTAAATCGGATTTTTTTATTTTTATCCACCCTGCTAGTGATTTAAATCGTGATTTAAATCAGTTTGATTTAAATCAAATCCACCCTGTCCATAACTGAATTCAATAAGTATTCTGTAATTAAAAATTACAGATCAGTTGTTCGTTCCTAGATTATTTTTTTATTCAACAGTACATATGATTGTGATAAACTCATTTCATCAGTGTTTTATATGATAATGAGGTCATTCACACAATCAAAAACTGTGTTCTACCCAGGTTTGGGAACTCTGTGTGCTCCCAATTTTCGGTTGTGTGGAAGCAAGGTAAGGGGAAACCCTGGGTAGAAGTGATTGTGTGGAAGCAAGATAGGAAGAAAACCTGGATAGCTTTTCCTCCTACCTTGTTGAGAATTCTCTCTGGTAAGAGATACCCTTCTGTTACAGCAGAGTGCACTGAGGCACAACACAGCAGACTCTGCCTAGGCATGCGTCTATGCTGAGAGTAGAAGTTCATAGTTTCAAATCAATATAAGGAGTCTTTATTGGAGAACTCCATTCTAGATAGGAAAGTGGAGAGATAGGATCTCAAATCTAGCTAGCTAGCTGGATGCAGAGGGATGGTTTCTGCATCTCTGCACACATGGTGCAGGGAAAGAGGAGCGTGTGTGTTGCAAGGGAGAAGAAAGGAAGGAAAGAAAGAAAGGAGCCAGGCAGGAAGGAAGTCCCTGAGAGTAGCAATCTGCATATCAAAGGGATAGTGTCAGAGCAATAGAGAGAAGGAATGACCAATCTAGCCCTCTAGCCCTCTGACTCACTAGTCTGTCCCTCTCTGTCATTGAGACTTGAGACAGCGCAGAGTCCTTCACTTCCAACAGCTTCCACACAATCACTTTTACCCAGATGTTCCTCGTACCTTGCTTCCACACTGCCAAAAATTGGAAGCACACACAGCTCCAAAGTCTGGGTAGAACACAGTTCTTGATTGTGTGAATGACCTCAGTGTATACTTTTCTTAACTGCCCATTAAATAAGCATATCCAAAAATGCACACCTCCTGACTGCCTTGAGCCCTGCCTGCCAACCTTAAAAACATTGTTGCAGTGCCTGAAGAAGAAAAATGTTTTATGAAATTGTTGGAGAACAATACAAGGAAATCATATGGTTGGAATGAAAAATTATTAATGCTACACAGAGACTACATTTTTCTCAAAAGATACTTTGGGTTAAAATAATGAGAGAAATTATTTTATAATAATATCTGCTGTATGACATTTCTCAAGACATAATACACAAAATCCAATTTGCAGCAAAAGGTTTCCAGGCATAGTGATTATAAGGAGATTATATAATTGCAGAAAGTATAATCTAAAGCAGGCAAAATTATCCACACACTCAAGGATCTAATTTCCTCAAAAAGGTGAGAGAAATTAAGCCTCCATTCTCTAGCAGGAATATAAGCGGACAAGGTGAATTTTACACAGTCCCTTCACTGCAAGAGCAAAGAAGAATATATTTATTTAAATCTGCAATATGTGCATATTGCCTATATGAACAGAAATTACATTATTGCTTAGAAATATTTCCCACCCATATTGCTTAGAATTTTTTGTAAATTTATTTTCTATAATTATTAGAATTGGAAACGAATTCTGTTTGGATTGTGCCTTTATTTGTTGAATCAATAGATGTCAAGAGTAGGGCAAACAACATTACAGTGTTGTTTGAGCTACTTCCCCACCAGCTAGTTGTGAGATAAACTAAAAGATCAATTTAGGATTTTGTGAGGCAATCCAGTTGTAATACAATAAATGTGCAACAAAGCTGGAATTACCATTTCTATGGTGCAGCCCAGTCAAATGAATGCAATTTTGCATTCTATTGGTTATTTCAGTGATAGATAATTCAATTGTGGGTATTTATTTATTTTTTGGAGTAGAACCAGTAGGCATGGGCCTGCTTCTGCCTCCATGCAGTGAGTGGAAAGGTGGAGGGGTACATCTGAATACCCTTATACAGAAGTTTTATAGTGTAATAAACCTAATTTCTCATTCTCAATAACCGCAAGAAAGATCGGGAACTGGGCCTGAAATGATAAGGCTGAGGGCCACTTATGATAACACGAGGCCCATCCACATGTTATGTTCAATACTTGTACAACGAGTGTACGGTGTACTCATGTACAGATCTGTACACAGGTAAAGTCATTCACACATTATGTTGAACACAGATACAGAAGTACACTTCTGATCTGCACCACACATTTAAGGGACCTGTATCCAGGTTCACTTTTAAAATGAAAACAGGTACATTCATTCACACAAACACATGTACAAGTGTACAGACAGACATCTGTACACTCGTGCAGCATAATGTCTGAACTGGGCTACACAAGAAGACTAATAGTTATGCAGTGCAGTGGCAGAACTTGGTGGCCTCCCTCAGTGATAAGTTCCCCAGACTAAAAGAAGATCGCAGATCTGGAAGTCTTTATAAACCAGTGGTCAGTCACTGTATTGAGCCATTATTGTTACCTCATTTCTCAGGCCAGGGAGATTATAACCTTTAGTATGAATGTTTTATTTATTTTTATTTATTTATTACAGTTTCATCCTTCTCTTCCTCCAAGGAGCCCAGAGCGGTGTACATGGTTATGTTTGTCCTCACAACAACCCTGTGAGGTAGGTTAGGGTGAGATATATGCGACTGGCCCAGAGTCACCCAGTGAGTTTCATGGATGAATGGGGATTTGAACTCAGGTCTCCTGGGTCCTAGTCAACACTCTAACCACTACACCACAGCTGGGACTGCCTGTAGTGCTTGTCACTGACAGAATTCCCAGTGGTACAGAGCACCATTGTCCAATCCAGAGAGCTCCTAATTAAAGACTGGTTGCACCTGACAGCAACCAAGTTGGTGGGTGCCAGTCAGGTGGGATAGGCCCACGTCTATGGGGACTGCCCCCTACAGAAGTAGCTCCCATGATGCTGGGTGTGTGTTTGTAACATATCCAAGTCTCCTCATGTTAGGAATTGGCACTTTTGAGCCCCCCAATTTTAGAAATTAAACACTGAAGAGGAGCAGCCTGTGCTCAATCTGAGTAAGGAAGGCAGTGTCAAGCCCCAAAACAAGCAATGTGGGTATTTTATAATACTAATAAATATTAAGGCCATATTTTTATTTCTTCCCAAAGGTCTATTTGAGGGGGAAACAGCCCTCATTGCCTGAAAATGTTTACTATCTCTGTGTCTCTCCCAAAGGATTTTTCTTCTTAAGCGATAAACCAATGGAAGTCAAGTTTTACAGCAAAATCCCTTAAACACCCTTAAATATAGCATTGCAAACAGTGACACTGCAATGTATGCACCAAGCTACCCAGAGCAATAAAAAAAGGGCCACTCATATAAATTGTTTTAAAACTGGAGATGAGCAAGTATTTGGAGAAAAGAAATA
This sequence comes from Hemicordylus capensis, assembly GCF_027244095.1. Classification (NCBI taxonomy): domain Eukaryota; kingdom Metazoa; phylum Chordata; class Lepidosauria; order Squamata; family Cordylidae; genus Hemicordylus; species Hemicordylus capensis. The sequence continues at coordinate 66,619,644 of NC_069658.1, forward strand.
TTATGAGGGCAAGCCCGCTAAATCAAAGGCAGCTCTGTGCAGTAAATGCCAAACCACCGAGCCTTTAGGAGATTTACTGCAAAATTTCAAGGTAGCTCAGTTTTTCTCTTTGAGGAAAATGAAATTATTACATGACACCATGCCAGATCTCATGAAGTGCCAGGATAAAGATGTGATAAATCGACATTTATGGTGGGAAGCCAATGAATCTGTGCTCCTGTATCCTTCAGGGTTGAAATGGCTTTATATTTATGTTAAAACCGTGTCTGACACACAATACAGATAAAATGTTTTTACATATACCATGTCTGAAACACAGAGGCAGATTTGGAAGATGGCAGTCTGTTTTGGCACACACATTGTGGCCACATTTGCACGTACCACGAAGCCAGAGGTCCCTCCACCTCCAGTTTTGGAAATTGGATATCCAAATGCAGGCAACCATAGTTTTATGAATAAATTGACCCACAGTTCCCTCCCCCCACCCACAAGCTGCCTTTTGTACCTCAATTTGTAGTGAGTTTTGCTGCCTTTAAGTCTAGTTGACCCCTGCTAACTGGGCAAAGAGGCACCTTTTACCGTGGTGATTCTCTTTATTTAGCAGGGGGAGAGTAACTGGCCCTATCCACCCCCAGCACAGTACCTCCAGTGACTGTTGCTGGTGTGTGTCTTATGTTTCTTTTTAGAATGTGAGCCCTTTGGGGACAGGGATCCATCTTATTTGTTTGTTATTTCTCTGTGTAAACCGCCCTGAGCCATTTTTGGAAGGGCAGTATAGAAATTGAATTATTATTATTATTATTATTATTATTATTAGTAATAATAATAATAATAATAATAATAATAATAATAGTTCTGTGGTGATGGTGTTACATCCGAACTCTGGCACCACAGTTTCCCCCTTATGCAACCGGAGTTGAGGGAGGAAGTTCCTTGCTCGGTCCACCTGCTATTGGCTGCTGGGACTGCCCTTCATTAAAGAAGGAAGCCCCAGCAGCCAGCCCCCCTCCTTTCTGCAGTCAGCCAAGGGACTCTCCATTTCATCTGAATGCGGATGGAAGAACGGGAGGAGGGGGGTACAGAACCATGGACCCAAAGGACATTGGACCCATGGTTCCATTTTACATCCGAAGGTGGCCTATGTGTATGAATCTGTGCGTATTTGCTTTGTCAAGCAATCTCAGTATTTTGGTTACTCAGTGCTCCATCGCCAATGCCACAGTTTCCTAGCATAATCAAATATATATGGATCCACTTATTTTTTCACTCTCTTTCCCATGACACTGATAGTGAACTTCTCTTGTTATTTCTAAGTGAAGGAATAGGATATTAGAGTGCTCCTACATCAACTCCTTCCCATTCACTCCATTTGCTCACCTCTATGAGTGGAAGGAGACCTTCCTGAGAGAAGCCTCACCCTTTTCTGGATATCATAGCAGCCATTTGACAATGAGCAGCTTTGTGCTCCCGTATCCCTCGGGTATTACCAGGGGTAACTGTAATGATAGTTCAAACTATATATAAGACCAACACTTTTGGAAAAAAAATGGTAATTTATGGACAGGCCGTAAAATCACATGGGTCTGCCAGCTAGTTGGAGGAGTTTTGGCTTAGTGTCATTATAGCTGTTCAGACCTTCTACAAATACATTTGTGTCCTGTGCCTGACTTCATTCCTTAGTTTGTATTTGTGGACCCAAGCTCATTACAGCAACCAGTATATGGCCTGTGGTCTTCCATGTCCTTTCTCTTTCTTTCTCGAACCATGCAGTCCAGAAGTGCCACTGATGTTGTGTCTCACCAACTAATCAGATCAGATCAGATCAAACTTTATTGTACTAGTCAAAGGTCATGAAAGAATAGCATCAGTCTATGTAGTAAACCTCATGATCAGTGACACATGCATTAGCAAACTTTGTAGACAGAAAACATTCCAGCCTCTTTATTCTTGGTCTCTCTAACAGTTTACAGCAATTCTATCGGGTTCCCCTTTTCTGATTTTCTCAGCTACCAGAGCCACTTTATGGGTTGCAAAAGTATCAGTATCACATAATAGGAAACACAAATGTCAACTGGGGAGTTCGTTCTCCCCATATTTAACATAGGGAGTATAAATTTTTCTCTGGGTTCTGCATAAAGTAGTCGGTAAAGGACATCATGTTTTATAACTTCTACTTGTTTTTGTCCAATGATACATAGTGGTTGGCTTCAGACATACGGTACACATTAACAGCAGTTAACACTTACTGGAGTTAAAGTTACTAACTCCTTTCGCGCCGCAGATGTACAACTAACCACCATTAGCCTAACTGGAGTAGGCAGAGAGGGGACCCCCACTCTGCCGCTCAGCCTCTCAGCCAATCCCAGCCAGCTCCGCGGCCAGGCTGTGGGCAAATCATAACTGCGTCAGTTGCTTGACCGTGATTGGCTATGATCTCCAGCGGGGCATTTGAGATCATGCATTTTCGGAGCGCCCTACCCGCCCTCGGCAGAGGAAGCACATTGAAAGCTCTTTAAATGCCCCATTATGAAAGCGTTGCTTCTGCCAACCATGGCACAACCCTCCACCCCACACACACACCAGTAGCCCCATACCCTGAAAGCACCAAGCAAACTCCAATCCCCAGGGGAATTGGGGGTCATGTGGAGATGGAATCCCACTTTCTTTGCAGGATGGGAGGAAAGATACTAATCTTAGAGAGTGCCTTTTTCTTCATGATCCCCTCTGCACATTAAGGTCATCTGAGAAGGTCCATCTCCGGTTACCACTGGTTCATCTGATGGCAACTCAGAGGCAGGCCTTCTCTGTAGCTGCTCCTGGGCTATGGAATGCACTCCCAGCAGTAATCTGTAATTCAAGATCATTACTGTCCTTCGGGAGAGGCCTTAAAACTTATCTGTATGGCCTGGCCTTCCAGGTTTTAAATGGTTGGAAAAGTGTTTTAAATTGTTTTAAATGGTTGCCCTGGTTCTCCATGGTTTTTTAGCTGTTGAATTGTTTAATTGGTTTTATACTGTTTTTATAGTTTTGATTCTAACTGTTAACTTGTTTTAATTGTTTTTACCTTGTTGTAAACTGCCCTGAGCCACTTTGGAAGGGCGGCATATAAATAGAATGAATGAATGAATAATAAATTGGGCAGAATGGGATATGCAAATAGAGGAGGGCAAAGGATATTGTGGGGTGATATTATTGTTAATACTGCATTGCTTTTCAAATGTTCTTAAAGCAGTTTAGGGGGGAGAAGAAAATGGTTCTCTCTCCTCCAAAATCTCATTATCTTAAAAAGAAACATGACAGACACCAGCAACAGCCAATGAGCGATGCTGTGCTGGGGATGGATAGGGCCAGTTGCTCTCCCCCTGCTAAATAAAGAGAATCACCACTTTGCAAGGTGCCTCTTTGCTCAGTTAGCCGTAGAAGGGTGTGTGTGTGTTGCTCTACCTGTCCACTATATTAATTACTTACATGTATTATCCTACCTATCCTAAAGGCTCAGGATGGGCACCTACACTTGCATATATATATACAGGGTCACCTTTACTGCTGTAACCAACCACCATACCAAAAACCATACAAGATGTCTTCTTGAACACAAGACTTCAGAACAGAAAAACAGCCCTCCTTGACCTGGCCAAAGGACCATTAAGTCCATAAGCAGGAAGTCCATCACCAGGGCATAAAAGAAATAGCCATCTCAGCAGCAGACATGTTTTACTTGCTCGGCTTGTTTTAGAATATGGGGATGTTTAATGGATATCAGTGACCTCTGATGTAGCACAGAAAATAAACATGACTATATGAATGTGAAGTTAGCCAAACCTTGTGTTTCATTATTTCCACTATTTAGCTAAATGATGTATCGATGTTGAGACCAATTGCATCTTCCTCATATTGTATTATGTGAGGTGAAGAAACCTCTCTCAGTAGCCACTGCACCCCTGAATGTAGGTTTGTGTAAACTCAATAGAATTTGGCTTCCTGGGTGAATTGAAGGCCACAGAATTGGGTTAGATGGGTCCAAATGCCACTGTTAGGGAACAATTAGCATATTAGGAGATGTCCTAATGCAACATTAGGCCTGAAGTGCCATCCCTGTCCCAAATTATGAATTAGTGGCTTTGCCACACAGAGGCTGCGGGAAACAGCACCTAGGTTGAGCGGAGGATGCAGGAAACAGTGCCGCAGCTGTGTGTGGACTTTTGGAGAGTGGATGCCATTTTTGGATGCTGGAAAAGTGGCAGGGCTGTGGACAAGCAGGTAAGGAGCTCTTTACCTCCTTTTTAAGGGAGCTGCTCCCTACCCCACTGAACCAGTTCGAACACTGGTGCCTGAGCCGGTTCAGCACACATCTCTAACCTCAGCCCTTTCAACTCTGGTGTCCCGTTATGTGTGAGTAGGGCCAAAGTGTCAGGCTGTGAAATGGTGAATTGTCAGTATAGGGAACTGTGAATTGTAGCTTCGAAGCCTGCAGAGAGCTATAATGAAACAGTATAAATGCCAACTTGAAAGCACACTCTAAGAGTAAGTGTACAATGCATGGGCTAAGTCTGATAGGATCTTGATTGCTCAAGCCACCACTAATTGAACAACCTTTTGTACAAATTTCATTCCCATTGGATGATGGTCTAAATCAACTGAAGGAAAATTGGAGGAGCAAAGCACTTCAGGACTCTTTAAAATGCTGTAATAGAAATGTGTGCATTAAGTCCAGGCGATAAAACAGTCTGGATAACAAAACAAGGTCAAAAGGAGTTTCAGACACCAAACTGATTTTCTTTAGCCATTTGATCTGTGCAAAAAATGCAAGATCAAATCTGAAGTCTTTCTTAAATTCTCAGATGAAAAAAGTGGAAATCTCCTGTTTGGATAATATTATACAAAAACCAAATGTGCATATTATGTCAGTAAATCACATATTCATTTTTCAATAGTAGTGAAAATTCTTTGAAAATGTTAATGTGATTTGCTTTGGCTTTATAGCCAGTTCTAGCATCAGCATCTTTGCTAAACTGTATATTTGCATTCATATTATTTAGCCAGCCACTGTATAATGAGAAAATATACATTTCCTGAGAGGCAGCTCTTGAGACACCCAAAGCTAAACATTGATCATGTTGCAGACACATCAAGAAGAATGCAAAGCTTTACGATTTTCATTAATGAGATTGGTAGAACCTCCATCTCAATGTTAAAAAAGTAGTTTTTCACCCATTTCAGATTGCTTCACTGTTAATGAACTTTATTATGACTATGATTATGTTTATTACTAACTTACTTACTTACTTACGTACTTACTTACTTACTTACTTGTCAAAGGCTCTGGGCGGTTCACAACAATGGCTTTCTGAGAAATCTTAAGCACTGAGATTTCTAGACTCAGGAAAAATCTATAGAAGGCAATAAACATTAGCTACAGTTATTTCTGTTTCAAAACTATTATCATCGTAGATACTAATCATCCCAGGAAATACATTTCATCATTCGCTCTCTATCAGATTTGAAAGAGCTTTTATATGACACTAAGATGTTTCAAAGAAAGAGATAACTTGTCATTCCTTCATTCTGTGCAAATTAAATCTTTCTTGCAAATGAAAGCATTATATTTCTCATGCACCACTTCCCACGCCTACATTGCAAAGCTAGCACCAAGAATCTCCTAATTCAATGAACTTGATGTAAATGTAGGTCTATTCTTTAAGACTTGGTTTTAATATCCCAAATTTCCATGGCAGTACAGTAACTTAAATTTTTCAAGCAAAGAAATCTTCTGGATTTCTTCCCCAGACACATAATAATATGTAGTTATCCTCTGCGTCCAGCCTAGCTTTACAGGAGCTAGAGTGAACCAGAAATATGAAAGACAGGGAAGTTCAACAGCAGCAGGGGGCAAAGCGTCTGGTCTCACCTTTATCTCTTTTCCTCCAGATCTGCCAAATTTTTGTAGATATTCTACAGCATTTTACATGGTCCTGAATGTTCCATTTTAGCCATCTTCCTTTCTGAGTTATATAGATGACCTTGAACATTGGGTGGAAGGATTTTTTGTTTCACTATAAGCTAAAGCGGATGTAAATACATAGCCTAGGAGAATAGCTGAAAATGATTGCCTGGCAATGCTTTCTGGCTGGAAGTCCCTAAACATTCTGTTTGATGAGATACAACAAAACAATGGGACAGTTTGGACAATACTCCAACTGGCCCAATTCAATGCACATCTCTCGCTGCACCCAATGCACCACTATGCCATTCCTTACTTGCACAAAGACTTGGTTCATCTAAACCACCTCAATGAGTAGCTTTAATTATGTCTGTTGTTATTTTTAGTGTTTTATTTATCTGAGTTGGCTCAAAGCAATGGTAATGTTCAGACACGGGTAGCCAAGCTGAGAATGCCAGTCAGCCATAAAGCTGACTAGGAACTTTTCCATACATGGCTTTTAGCTTGCATCTCCTCCAGAATGGAGGCTGTGAGTTCACATAGCAGCCGAATTTACCCCCAAGTCGCAGTGGGCTATCAGGGACCAGTTCACAAACATTTCTGGTTTCCCCCCAATTAGGGCTGCACATCCTAGTTTAGCCAGAATTCTGTCAGGGGTTAAAAAAAAATCCTCTATTTGTGGCAGCTTCTTTAATTAAAAAACCCTGAGGTTTCGGGTATGCCCCAATGCTTCTCCGCAATGTGTAGAGGGGCTATTGCCAATAATTCGGCTTTTTTCAGAACTCACACTTTTGTGGGCTTAAAAAACATATATATTCTTTTATCTGCTCGTTACATTCATGCTCTGGGCTAAAGATTGTAACTCACTCAGGTACCTCAACCTTGCTTTGATTTTTCTGGTCTGCAGTTTCAGAAAGGAACAGGCCTCAATTGCCTGGACCGTTTCCTCCTCTAACTTCCACCGCCCTATCTCCCGATCTCCCTGTGCCCACAACTTGTGGCATCTCTGCTCCCAAACAACCCCCACTCTTCTGCTCTCCTATCTGCACCTCCACCACCCATCTGCATCTCCCCAGCCTAACCAAGACACATCAGCAAAGATTGGGGTCAGATTTGGCAGATTTGAGTTAAGTGTTTTGTTATTTTGACTAGTCAATCTTGCAGAACACCAACTGTCAAACTAACAAAAAAAATGAAGGGAGGTATCTCTTGCTTCCTCCTCCTGCTGAGATGTGATTGGCTGGAGAAAAACCTGGAGCAAGCTGTGGGAATGCACACAGGAAAAAAATCGGCAGGGAATGTGGAGAGGAGCTGACCCAATGTGAATGGTCCATTTAATCCCCCAAATTAAACAGCTGCAAATCTGCTGCAAAGCAGATTCGCTCTTCGGATACCCCATGACATGAAGCCATTTCTGGATAACTTCCTGGTGTCCTTAGCACAAGTACCTCAGAGTATGAGCTCTCTAGTATCTCAGAGAGCTGTTGTGAGGATTTGTGACGGAACAATAATAAGCCACATTATTAAAATGTTGTAGTAGTCCATGCCTCCTTTCATCATCTCCCTCCTGGCTTCTTTCTCATATATATATGTGTGTGTGTGTGTGTGTGTGTGTGTGTATCTATCTATCTATCTATCTATCTATCTATCTATCTATCTATCTATCTATACAGGTGAAACTCAGAAAATTAGAATATCGTGCAAAAGTCCATTAATTTCAGTAATGCAAATTAAAAGGTGAAACTGATATATGAGACAGACGCATTACATGCAAAGCGAGATAAGTCAAGCCTTAATTTGTTATAATTGTGATGATCATGGCGTACAGCTCATGAAAACCCCAAATCCACAATCTCAGAAAATTAGAATATTACATGGAACCAATAAGACAAGGATTGAAGAATAGAACTATATCGGACCTCTGAAAAGTATACAGTGTACTGTGCTTGACTGGCCAGTAAACTCGCCTGACCTGACCCCATAGAGAATCTATGGGGCATTGCCAAGAGAAGGATGAGAGACATGAGACCAAACAATGCAGAATTGCTGAAGGCCGCTAATGAAGCATCCTGGTCTTCCATAATACCTCATCAGTGCCACAGGCTGATAGCATCCATGCCACGCTGCATTGAGGCAGTAATTGCTGCAAAAGGGGCCCAAACCAAGTACTGAATACATATGCATGCTTATACTTTTCAGAGGTCCGATATTGTTCTATTCTTCAATCCTTGTCTTCTTGGTTCCATGTAATATTCTAATTTTCTGAGATTGTGGATTTGGGGTTTTCATGAGCTGTACGCCATGATCATCACAATTATAACAAATTAAGGCTTGACTTATCTCGCTTTGCATGTAATGCGTCTGTCTCATATATCAGTTTCACCTTTTAATTTGCATAACTGAAATTAATGGACTTTTGCACGATATTCTAATTTTCCGAGTTTCACCTGTATATATATATAAAACTTTTCATGTGAGAATAATACAATCATTTTTGAAATGCACTTTATTTTACAATTTCAGCACATGCACCAAATGGTCTCATGTGATTATTTCCATCACAGGAAGAATTGTTTGCAAATACACCTTCAAAAAACAAACAAACAAACAAACAAAGAAGAACTTGCAGTGAAAGCTAAGTGAACCTTTGCTCAAGACATGGTGACTTTCTCTTCTCTAAATTTAATCACAGCTTCAGTCAAATCACCTTCATAAAATGTTTAACAGTTAGTAGAATAAATATTGTAACAATATTCTTTATGAAGCTGAATTAATTTTTATTTGGTGTTCCTAGAAACTTTATCTTGACTCTGTGCCCAAAACATAATGAGGTAAAATATCAATAAGATGCAATATAAATGAACAGCCCATTATGGTTTAATATCATTTTAAAAGCATAACAGCTTTAATACTATGTTATGGGTCTTTGGGGACTCCTGAAACATACACAAGCAAATGTAATTCCTGGTGTTGTTTAAAACGCAGGTTATGTACTACATCTTGTCATCTGGGGGTGAGGAGTACAGATGTGCAAGTAAATAATCCATCCTTTTTTGCTACTTTTTTGCCCTTCCCTTTTTTATTGATTAATCCAATGCTAAATTAAAGTCTAATCTGCAATTGAATTGTTGAAGCACTCAAATGGACATCTTTTTCATCCCATTAAAGCCACAATCCCTGACTTAAGCTTCATATGAACTCTGATGGTACACAGACCTCCTACTTGCATAGGCTTATGAGGGGCAGCTATTTATGGGAATACATATGGAAAGCGGGGTAGGATTTCCAGTGCAAAGAGTTTCAAGCTTCAATATACGAGACTTATCCCCACCTCCACCCTAGAACATCAGAACATAAGAACAGCCCTGCTGGATCAGGCCCAAGGGCTATCTAGTCCAGCTCGCTATTTCACACAGTGGCCCACCAGATGCCTCTGGGAAGCTCACAGGCAAGAGGTGAGGGCATACCCTCTCTCTTGTTGTTGCTCCCCTGCAAGTGGTATTTAGAGGCCTCTGAGGCTGGAGGTGACCTATAGCCACCAACTAGTAGCCACTGATAGACCTGTCCTCCATGAATTTGTCTAAGCACCTTTTAAAACCATCCAATCTAATGGCTATCACCACATCCTGTGGCAGATAATTTTACAAATTAATTATGCACTGAGTGAAAAGGTACTTTCTTTTCTTGGTCTTAAATATCCTGGACTTCAGTTTCATGTGATGACCCCTGCTTCTAGTGTTGTGAGAGAGGGAGAAACATTTCACTCTCTCATAAAAACATAAGAACAGGGATTGAAGGAGACCGGCTGCATCCTGTGAGTACTGTATGTCTGACCCAGCAGCAGAATCCCTTGTTGGGCATCTGCAGGTTCTTCCTTCCCAACAAGGAGTCCCCGTACAGGCCACCACTGTCTGTCTACATGTCCCTTTCTCCTCTACCCAGCCTGGCTAGGCTTATCGGGACCGGCCTCATCCCTGGCCGACTAATTATATGCCTCCTCACAGGACAGCCAGCCTCGCTGGACAATCATTTAAAATATTAAATCAATTAACCATTAAAATCATTTAACTGATTGAATACATTTAAAACCCACTATTAAAATAACTATTATTAAAATTATTTAAAACTATAAATCTAATTAAAAGCCTGGGTGAATAAATGTGTCTTCATTGCCTTTTTAAAAGTTGCCAGAGATGGAGAGACTCTTATTTCAACAGGGAGCACATTCCAAAATCCAGGGGCTGCAACGGAGAAGGCCCAGCCATTAGCTGCCAGATTAGTTGGCAGCAGCTGCAGGTGAACCTCTCCAGATGATCTTAGCAGGTGGTGGGGCTCATGGCAAAGAAATGTTCTCTTAAATACCCAGGGCCTAAGCTGTTTAGGGCTTTAGAGGTAAAGTGGCACAGCAGGGAAATGCTTGATTAACAAGCAGGAGGTTGCTGGTTCGAATCCCCGCTATGGGAAATACATATATTGGGCAGCAGCAATATAGGAAAATGCTGAAAGACATCATCTCATACTGTGTGGGAGGAGACAATGGTAAACCCCTCCTGTACTCTACAAAAAGAAAACCACAGGGCTCTGTGGCCACCAGGAGTTGAAATCGACTTGACAGCACACTTTACCTTTAGATAAACACCACCACCTTGTACTTTGCCCAGAAATGTATCAGCAGCAAGTGCAATTCCTTCAACACAGGAGTAATATGGTCTCTCCTAGATGACCCAGAGACCAACCTGGCTGCCACCTTCTGATCCAACTGCAGTTTCAAAGGGAGCCCCACACAGAGCACATTGCAGTAATCCAGCCTAGAGGTTACCAACATATGTACCATCGTTTTTAGGTCATTTATCTCAAGGAACGGATACGGCTGGCCTATCAGCCGAAGCTGACAAAAAGCACTTCTGGCCACCGCCTCAACCTGGGACACAAGGGAGAGGTTTGGATCCAGAAGCACCGCCATACTGTGTACCTGTTCCTTCCGGGGGAGCATGACCCCAACCAGAACCGGCAGATCAAAATCGTCTCCTGAGTTTCGACCCCGCATAATAAGTACCTCCGTCTTATCTGGAGTCAGCCTCAGTTTGTTATCCAGCCCATTACTGCCTCCAGGCAAGCATTTAGGGAGGTTATGCCTTCTCTTGATGATGTTGACATGGAGAAATAGATTTGGGTGTCATCAGCATATTGATAACACCCTGCACCAAATCCCAGCGGTTTCATGTAGGTGTTAAACAACATCGGAGAAAATTCGGAGCCCCTAGGGACACCATGTGAAAGTTCAGATTATGAAGAACAACAGTCTCCAAGATACACCATCTGGAATCTGCCTGTGAGGTAGAAGTGGAACTACTGCAAAGCAGTGCTTCCTACCCCCAATCCCCATCTAGATCATTTATGAATAGATTAAAGAGAACTGGTCCCCCAAGGATTTTCTATCAAGGAAGATCCCTGGGGGACCTCACTTCTTACTTACCTCCATTGTGAAAACTATCCATTTATTCCTACCTCCCCTCCAAACTGGGTGAGTGGACAAAAAAGATCCAAGGAGCTTCTTGGTTACATTCAAACACTTCTGTGTAAGTTCCACTGCTCGTGAGAAGTTCCCCGTTTACGCTTTGCATCCTAGGCTATTACTTTTGGTTGCTTCCAAACTGAATTGTATAAATTATGAAAAAGTAGAGATTTGTATATCCCCAAGGCCTCGTCTAGCTCAGTTTTCTGAACTACAACCCCCGCGAACTTTCATTTGTAGTCATCGTGTAAATTGACATATTTCGTTTTATAGCTATGCATGTCAGCAACAGCAGAAGCACCAAAATAGATGTGATCGCTTGACCATTTTTCTCTGGCTACCTGGTTCTGTGTCTATTTTCTGTGCCACAGAAAAGGCAGCTTATCACACATACAGCCTGAACTTGGAGTTCTATCAAGGAAGTGTTTTGCAGTTAGTCTTCATCAACAAGACACACAGAGACAGTATTTTCCATCAATATTGTGAATAAGGTTGTCACTTTCAGAATAATCCAGCCATTCTCACCTTTTCTTTACCTCACACTAAATGTGAATTTCAGTGGGGATGTTAATAAAAGTGTTAGGCATTTTTATTATAGGCTGTGCGTGAGAGGCTCTTCTCATGCACAGCCTAACCCAGGCGAAGTAAGCCCAGCCTGGGTTAGGCTGCGCACGGGAACCTATGGGATCAGGCCCAGTCGCAGTGAGGCAGTGCTGCCTAGCCCGGCAAGTGTCCCCTTAAACCAGGCTTCCTGCTTCTAGCATGGCTGCACACAGAGATGAGTGCCTAACCCAGGTTAGCCCAGCATAATGTAAAAGAGAATTTGATAAAATTGATGGGTGGCATTTAATATGTAAGAAATTGGCTCTAATTTACAAGAATGTATCTAATAAGTGTCGGAGATGTAGAGAAAGCAAGGGGTTCTTTTATCATACGTGGCAGTTTTGTAGAGAAGTTAAGAGGCCTTAGGATATGATTTATGAGGAATTTAAAAAGATTCTCAAATGTATGTCACAAGAGATTTGAAGCCTTTCTGATGGGCTTAATCAATGAAGAAATCCCAAAAGAAAACAGAAATTTTTAAATTTATTGTATTAGTAAGAGATGGCCATTCAGGAAGTTTTTTTTAGAAGACTGGAAATCCTCTTCGTGGTATAGGAAAAAATAATGTAAACTTGGATTTATCAACGGGGCTTGAAATGTAAAAATAACAGTTGGGGAATTTGTTTGAGTAGTGAAAACAAAGGATTATGATGGTAAAATATGACGAAAATATTTATACAAGAGCAAATATAGATGTTACAGTATAACTATGTTGAAAGATGAACGGGAAGTCACATTGGTATATAGAAAACTAATAAAAATATAAATGCAAAAAAATAATAATAATTCTGGTTTAGCCCTATTGAAATTTTGATGCATAGAAGACATTTATCTCAATTAGTAGAATGTATGTGATAAGTAGCTAGATAAATGGCAGGCTGGGCACCCTGCATATATAAAGACAAAAGTGCTAGTAAATGGAGAAACATCTTTCTTCAAGCATTTAAAGCATGGAAGACATGGTTAATTAAATCACTACAGTGAACCCATTTGTTCTGTGCTTTGAATGCCTTCATATACATCAAATGATCCAATAATGAGATAAGAAACTGAAGTAAATCACAAAATCAAAAAGTGTGTTCTGTCCGGATTTGGGAGCTGTGTGTGCTCCAAATTTTTGGTTGGGTGGAAGCAAGGTAAGAGGAAAACCTGGATAGTAGTGATTGTGTAGAAGCAAGGTAGGAGGAAAAGCTACCCAGATTTTCCTCCTTTGCTTCCATACAACTGAAAATTGGGAGGACACACAGCTCCCAAACCTGGGTAGAACACAGTTTTTACATAAGAACATAAGAACAGCCCTGCTGGATCAGGCCGAAGGCCCATCTAGTCCAGCATCCTGTTTCACTCAGTGGCCCACCAAATGCTGCTGGAAGCATACAGGCAGGAGTTGAGGGCATGCCCTCTCTCCTGCTATTACTCCCCTGCAACTGGTACTCAGAGGCATCCTTCACCCAGTGATTGTGTGAGTGACCTCACTGTCTGTGAAGAGGGAAATCTTTTTTCCAAGCCTTTCCCCTAAATTCATCCTTAGGATATTATTTGTACCATTAAAATCAAGTTGTGTATATTCTACCCCAGTATATTTACATTACATTTTTCTGCATTAGTGGAAGGTTTTTTTTAAGTCCCCCAGACACCATTTCCTGCTGCTCCATTTGGCAGATATTTTGGTAATGTAGTCCAGGAATGACGGGCATGTTTGTTAACTGGAAAATGTTCAGTCTGAAGGCTATAAGAAGGTGTTGAAGCACAGCATGTAATAAAAAGAAGTAAAAAGTGTGCATGGTAATTATACTTGGCATGAGAACAGGAAGCTGCTTTTTATCCCTGTTTCTGTTTCCCAAGAATGTAGGTTTGGATGAATAATTTAGATAAATAAATTTATATGTTTTATATCTGCTTCCCTCATATTCACAAGGAATCTTATGTAGATTTAACTAAAGATTTATTCAGAAACAACTCCATTTTCTCCTTCTTCTTCCATTCCTTTTCCTTTCTGACTCCTCCTCCTCACTCTGTACAGGGTCCCCCTTGGGACAAATGTCCAAACAAAAAAACTGCAAAAGATTACTATATAGAATACAATACATCCCTTTAAGGAGAGGAGAGCTGGTCTTAGTAGAGGAGAGCTGGTCTTGTGGTACCAAGCATGACTTGTCCCCTTAGCTAAGCAGGGTCTGCCCTGGTTGTATATGAATGGGAGACTTCATGTTTAAGTACTGTAAGATATTCCCCTCAGGCCGAAGGAGCTGCTCTGGGGAAAGCAGAAGGTTCCAAGTTCCCTTCCTGGCATCTCCAAGATAGGGTTGAGAGAGATTCCTGCCTGAGAGAGATTCCTGCACTGCCCGTCTGTGTAGACAATACTGAGCTAGATGGACCTATGGTCTGACTCAGTATATGGCAGCTTCCCATGTTCCTTATAACAAACAGAAATTGAATTCATTTAAAATCTTGTGACAAAGTCTTGAAGTCTTTTAGGTGGTCTCCTGGCTCGCACACTTCTTCTGTCTTGGGATCTCAGGCACAGGAGCTGTTTGTTCTTCTGGTATCAAGGATTGTCCATTACTTTTATCAGCCTCATCTGCGATGCAAGATCAAATTCCTCTTCAGTTCTTCTCGAGAGAGCAGACATCTTTCCCTCTTGTCTCACAGTATGCATGCTGGAAAGTGTTGAACTGTTCCATTTCTTTCCATCATCCAATAAGACAGACTCTCCTCAGATTTCAATTAATTGTTTTAGTCCCAAATATTGGGAACATCCCATTCTCACTTTATAAGGCAGCCATAATCGAACAAAGTCCCCTACCTGAAATCTTCGCTATTTCGCACCCTATTTCTGATCTACATACAGTTTTATTTTTGTTGCTTCTCCCTTACCTTATAAATCTCTGCATTCTCAGGGTGAGATGGCACAGAAAGTCCTATCAGTTGTTGCCACTGGGTAAGTTTGGTAGTAGCTTTGCATCCTCAAAAGGCGATTTTCCTGTAGTAGAATGAGGAGTAGTTCGATAAGCAAATAAAGTTTCACAGATTGCCTCTTTCCGGGATTGTTGTTGTATAATAGCCAGTTGTAAACTTTCCTTCACCAATCTGTTTATCCTTTCCACTAAACCATTCCCTCAAGGATGGTACAAGGAAAGAGTATTGCATTTTATCCCATGGTTATGCAAATATTGCTCCATTTCAAATGAGGTAAGTTGTGTCCAATTGTCACTCACTTTTTCTTTAGGAAGACCTTCCCTTGCAAAAGATGCAGCCATGAACTGGATCACCTTGTCTGTAGTAATGTTGTCAGCAAACGAAATGTCTGGCCAACTCGAATAATAATCAACCATCACTATAACAAATCTTTCTTTTGTGGGTTGGTTATCAACAGGCCCCATTATATTGAGAGCACTTTTTCCCCAGGAACCATTGGAATACTCCACTGGAGTCAAGGGAGAGGTAAAGTCTTCTGTAACTTGTCAGATACAGCACAAGCAAAACAGTTCCGGATCACATTTTCAATGTTTTTGTTCATACCTGGCAACCAAAAGCTTTCTCTGATTTGCCTTTTAGTCAAGTTCATGCCCAGGTGACCTTGGTGGGGTTTTTTTTTTTTTTTTAATTTAATTTTTTATTAATTTTTAACAATAATCATAACATCCATAATAAACACAATTGGACTTCCCGTGCACCTCTTTTCGTGAAATAAAAACTATAAAGTTTACCTTATTATAATATTAATTTAAAAAAAACACAAATTTAAAGCTTAAAGAAAAAAAGAAAAAACCATTAGTCTACCCAAACCTGCATTTCAAATGTCAAATCCAGCTGTAAGATCCATATTAGGAAAATAATTCTTTAAGTACAACAAAAAAGGTTTCCAATCTTCCCTGAAACGTTCTAAGCTTTGATCTTTTATCAAATATCTCTGTATATTCCAAAGTTTTTATCAGCCAATCTTTTGAAGGCAATTCATTAGTCTTCCATTTCTGTGCATATGTTATTCTAGCCGCCGTAGAAGCATACAGGAAAAAAGTTAAGTTATTTGTAGGAATTTCTCCTTGTGTTATTCCTAGCAGGAGGGTTCTGGCTTCTTAGGAAATGTAACTTTAAATATTTTCTTTAATTCATTATATATCATATCCCAATAGGCCTTAGCCTTCCCACAAGTCCACCACATGTGAAAAAAAGTACCTTCAGAATCCCCACATTTCCAACATTTGTTTGAAACATTTTTATACATTAATGCCAGTTTTTTTGGTGTCAAATACCATCTGTACTACATTTTATAATAATTTTCCTTCAAAGTATAACAAGCAGTGAATTTTAAATCATTCTTCCATAACTTTTCCCAGGCTGCCATTTCTATATTATGTCCAACATCTTGAGCCCACTTTATCATAATTGTTTTAACCAATTCCTCTCTTGTCTCCTCTAAAAGTAACAATTATACATTTTACATTTTAGAAATTAATTTTTCATCATCTTGACATAGTTCCTTCTCAAAATTCAAAATCTGATCCTCAAATCCAACTTTAAGGTCTTTCTTATAAATCTCATTTAACTGATAGTACTGAAACCAATCTCTTACCACGTTTTGTATTTCATTTAAAGTTTTTAACTTACAATCCTTTCCATGAAAATGCAACAGATCTCTATAAATACCCCCAGACACCTGCATATTTACTTCTTTACGTGATAAAGCTTCAATCGGAGATATCCATAATGGAGTTTTTGGTTCTAACCAATTTTTATATTTTAACCATACCCTCATTAAACTCCTTCTTACATAGTGGTTCAAAAAATCTTTATGTATTTTACTTTTTTCATACCATAAATAAGCATGCCATCCAAACCTTCTGTCAAATCCCTCCAGATCAAGAACTCTAGGGTTTCTCAATGTTATCCATTCTTTTAGCCATGTCAAACATACAGCAGCAAAATACAACCTTAAATCTGGCAAGGTAAGGCCACCTCTTTCCTTTGCATCTGTTAAATTCTTAAATTTTATTCTTGGTCTTTTCCCCTGCCAAACAAACTTAGTTATATCCTTCTGCCATTGCCTAAAACAAGTCATGTTATTAATTATAGGAATAGTCTGAAAGAGAAATAACATTTTAGGCAAAACATTCATCCTCACCACTGAGATTCTTCCCATTAAAGATAGATTCATTTTGGACCATCTTTGCAAATCATTTTTCATTGAGTTCCATGTTTTAACATAGTTATTAGAAAACAACAAAGAATTATTATTTGTTAACCAAACACCCAAATATTTCACTTTCTTCTCCACTCTTAATGCACTTATTTCAAACAATCTGTCTTTAGTTTTCTGATCTATATTTTTAGTCAAAACCTTAGTTTTAGTCTTATTTATATAAAATCCAGCCAACTGGCCAAATTGCTGTATCTTGTCCAAAAGTCTTTCAATATTGTCCATTGGGTTTTCTAAAAATAACACAACATCATCTGCAAAGGCTCTCAGCTTATATTCTTGTCTCCCAATTTTGGGACCATGTAGTTCATCATCTTCTCTAATACTTCTACAAAGCACTTCTAGAACCAATTTAAAAAGCAATGGGGAGAGTGGACAGCCTTGTCTAGTCCCTTTTTGTATTACACAATTGTCTGATAATTCTCCATTTACAATAATCTTAGCATATTGTTCCGAATAAATAGTTTTAATTGCTCTAATAAAGTTATTACCCGCAGTTATTTCCTCTAATAGTCCCCGCATGAACTGCCACGAAATATTATCAAAAGCTTTCTCTGCATCCAAAAAGATCATCGCCATCTGTTTGTCATTATGTTTTTCATAATACTTCAGTACATTCAGGACTGTTCTAACATTGTCTCTCAATTGTCTCTTTGGCAAAAAGCCAGCTTGATCTTCATGAATAAAGTCTCTTAATATCACTTTCATTCTTCTTGCCAAAACAGCAGCAAAGAGTTTGTAATCATTATTTAAAAGTTATATTGGTCTATAATTTTTAACTAATATTGGACCTTGGTGGGCATTTTTGATCACTTTTGCTTGTAAGGAGGTTGGCACAACCAATCAGTCCTCAGCACCAGCTCATTGAGAAGAGACAGCTCACTTGCTACATGCATGTAGAGTTGAAGATGTTCAGGTCCCTTGTTTTTGCATGGCCAGCCATTTAGTTACTTAAGGTTTAAGTTCAGTAAGCACTTGTATTGAAAAAGCACTGAGGGCTGATTTCTGTTCAGAAGACATGATCATTCCATGAGCATGAAGCTATTTGCGCAATTACTACTTCTTCATCCTCATAATTTGAGATCTCCTCTTGGCCTGGAAGTGAAAGTCGAGATAAACAATCTGCAGTTGTAGTCCAAAGACCTGGAAGATATTCCACCTGGAAATCAAAGTCCATAAGTCTGGTGATCCATTTGGCTTTTCTTTTGGTTGCTTGACTTGATCCCCGAGTAATTAATAAAGCAGATAAGGATTTATGGTCTGACCGTAAAGTGAATATTCTGCCCCATAAGTTAGTCCTGAAGTGCCTCACCACCCAGAAACATTCTGGAGCTCCTTTTCAATGACAGAATACATCTTCTCTGAAGCAGTAAGCAGTCTGGAAGCAAAGGCAACTGTAACTTCCCTGTTCCCTTTTTGCTGGGTCAAGACAGCAACCAAATCATATTCAGAAGCATCAGTGGTTACAATAGTGTGCCTGTTGGTGTCAAAAGAAGTGAGAGCAGGGCTTTCAGCAATGGCCCATGTGAAAATCTGAAAACTAACATTGCAGGATGCATCCTAGTAAATGCTACATTCTTTTTTAAAAGATGCAATGGAGCAACTTTTGCGGCAAGTTGTCTAACAAATTTAGAATAATACTCACAGAGTCCTAAAAATGAGGGAAGTGTATCCTTGTTGTGAGGCTCTGGTGATTCCCAAATAGTTTTCACTAAGTCTGTTTTGGGATGTATGTCACTCTAAGATATTGGGTGTCCCAAGTACATCACCAAATGTGTGCAAAACTGAAATTTCTTTGCAGAGATAGTAAGTCCGTGTTGTCAAAGTTTTCTTAAGACTACTGTCAGTTTAGTATCATGCTCTTCCATCGTTTTGCCATACACTAAATCAATGGTTCCCAACTAGGGTTCCTCCAGATGTTGCTGAACTACAACTCCCATCACCCCCAGCTACAATTTATTATGGCTGGGGATGCTGGGAGTTTTATTGATTGATTGATTGATTGATTGATTTAATATATCAGCCAATCCACAGATTCAGGGTACAAAACAAGAACAGCAACTGAGATTTAAAAAAAAAAAAAAGATTTAAAGGGCAAATGCCTGGCAGAAAAGAAATGTCTTCAATAAGGTTTTAAAGGCTGAAAGGGAGGAGGCAGTTTGAATCTGTTCAGCAACATCTGGAGGAACCCTGGTTGGGAATCACTGTACTAAAATGTCATCCTTGGGATTCTTTTAATGAAAGGCGGTATAAAAATCTAACAATGAAAATTAAAATCCTGAAAGTAAATGATGTCATTCGTGTTAGAGGTTGTTGATTTTTACCCACAATAGGTAAAACAGCAGAGCACTAAGGAATGAGCACACACTCCAGTTACAGAGTAGGTAGCAGAGGATGGTTTGGATATTGCAGCTATTTAGAGAAAACACATGGAGATCCTTGTATGACTAAACACTAAACATTTATTGGTTAAATACACTTAGATAGGAAAGACCTATATCTAATCTAAAGAACTACATAGTGGATAGGTAAGGAGAGAGAGAGAGAGAGAGAGAGAGATATGTTTCCATTTGCTCTCTAGGAGGAAAGGAAGGATTGTGTCTCAGCACAGGAAGTGGGTCATAGAGTAGGGACAGTCAGTTCAGGGGTCATAGAGTAGGGACAGATAGGGAGACCTTGACTCACTGTCTCTACTCCCAATGCCCCTAGTTGTCATTAGGACAGTTGGTGCAAAAGGTCGATGCACTAGAACTTCATCTCCAACAATTCGTAGTCCTAAAAAGTGCATGCAACAGTTGTTGAAATAGTGAGGTGGAAGAGGCTAATCCAAAGGGCAATCTTTTGTGTTGAAAAAGACCCTCTGTGGTAATGAAGGCTGTGTTGGAAGAACTCTGTTCAAGAATTTGATGATAGGCTGGAATTTGATGAGGAATTTGATGATAGGCTGAAGACGAGTCCAAAGTTGTGAACAATGAGTCCTCTTTCACAGTAAGCAGCATTTCATTTATATTGGGTAATGGATAACAATCCACTACCATGTTGGAGTTCACATCTCTTATATCTATGCACATTTGAAGTGTACCATTTGCTTTCTGTACAAGAACAATGGGAGAGACCCATTCTTATGAATCAACAGACTCTACGACATCTGTAGTCTTAAGAGCTCTTCTATAAGTGTTTGGCATAATGCTATAGGTACCTTCCTCGCTTTGTGTTGTACAGGCATTTTATCTATTTATGTATTTATTTATACATTTTATATCCTGCACTTGTTAATGTTATGTTTGAAATGTTATGTTTGAAATGTATGGCAGTGTCAGAAGCATCAGCAAAAACATATGAGAAATCAGCAATCATATGGATTTGGTAATACATCATTGTAATACAGGTTACGTGCTTTTGGGGTCTAACACTATCCATAGATCTTTCTGATGTTTGCAGCCCAATACTGTGACTCCTTTCCCTCCTGCAGTACTTCCTTTGTATTCCAGAACAGCAGTGAAGTATCCATCCCCATGGGTGGATGTCTGAAGGCTGCAACTGCAGATCTGATGTAGTGAGGAGTTTCTTGCAAAATATATGAAAATGATAGTGCAAGAAGACCCAGAATGCCAGCTTCTATTAGAATCAGTCAGCTTCTATCAGAATCTGTCAGAACCTTTCAGAATCAACCATGCACTTCATGGCCATTAAGTTTAACTTGACAATGTGGAGAAGCAGGCTCTGACTCTGTCACACTTAAAAGTCTGGGAAGCCTTTGGGCTTCCCAAAGGCACCTGGTTGGCCACTGTGTGAAACAGGATGCTGGACTAGATAGGCCTTGGGCCTGATCCAGCAGGGCTGTGCTTATGTTCTTAAAATGCTGCCAGGAAGGGAATAATCTGTCTCATCCTTATCATATGATGAATCCATAATGGAGTAGAGAGCAGACTTGCAAACCGTAGCAAGGTGCCCCCCTTATTGCATTTATTGCAAGTGACCTTCCATGTAGGATAGTGAGCAAAATTGGCTTTGTGGGCAGAGTCTCCACAGCGGTAGCATTGGTAGCTCCTCCTTTCTTGTGTGGCCAGGCCACTTTTGGGGGCAGTGCCATATGAGAAGGTTGGGTTTGGAAGGATTTGGACTGAAGAGCCTAGATTTCAGGAGGTGGGTTTGGGGTTCCAAAGAGAGTGATTTGACACACCGAAGACCATTTTCAACCATCCTTGCCATCTCTATACATTTATCCAAGGTAAGTTTCTGCTTGAACAATAGTTTTTCACACAGTTTGGAGCAGTGTGTTCTCATAACTATCTGATCCCTGATCATTTAATCAGTAAAGCTGGCAAACCCACAAGTTACACTTAAGGCATGCAATACTGTGATATACCGATTGATAGAGTCACCAAGCAGTTGGGATCTAGAATAGAACTTGCAGTGTTCAGCAATCACATTCAAAGCAGGGTTGAAATGACCATCTAAGGCTTGAAGAGCAGCTTCATAAGAACTGGTTTTCCCTTCTGAGATGGCAGGAAATGGCAAATTATTATATAATCTCTGGCCTTCAGGGCCCAGGCAGTGAAGCAATATAGCCTTCTGCTTTGCTGGAGGAAAATCAGGGCTCTGTATGGTGAGGAGTTAATTGCAGAAATAGGACCTCTATTGTTTCTAGGGAAGAGCACGTTCTCCTGGGGTGGACAAGAAAAATGGTGGTGTAGGGATATGAGCCATGGGCATCCAGTGAACAAGAAAGTCTAGGATTGATAAGGGGAAAGTACCTTCAGGGGTTGTGCAGGTTAGGAAGCTGGTGAAATAATCAGCTGCAGTGACAGTAGAAAACAGAGCAGGAATGTAGGCCTAGTGATGCAATGAAATGAGGTGGCAATAATATCTATCTATCTATCTATCTATCTATCTATCTATCTATCTATCATATATGTATACTGCCCAAACACAAGTCTCTGGGCGGTTTACAACAAAATAATAAAAACAACAAATAAAAAGGTTAAAACATTACAACAATTTAAAATTTAAAAGGCCAAAACTATTAAAAATCAAACAATTGAAACAGTATCTAATTAAAAGCCTGGGTGAGCAAATGTGTCTTGACTGCCGTTTTAAAAGTTGTCAGGGATGGGGAGTCTCTTATTTCAGCAGGAAGCGTGTTCCAAAGCCTCGGGGCAGCAATGAAGAAGGCCCGTCCCTGAGTAGCCACCAGACGAGCCGGTGGCAATTGCAGACGAACCTCTCCTGGTGATCTCAATGGGCAGTGTGGTTCATAGTGAAGAAGACGTTCTCTTAAATATTCACAAGCTTTATGGGCTAAAACACTTAGCTGGTTCAAAATCTCATCACCAAATGTTTTATAGCTGTTTCCCTCATACACACAAGGCAATCTTATGTAGGTTTAATTAAATATTTATTCAGCAAAAACTCCATTTTCCCCTCCTCATTTCCCTCCCTTTTCCTTTCTGACTCCTCCCCCATCTCAACAGAATCCCCCATTGGACAAATGTCCAAACAAACTGCAAAATATTACTATATAGAATGCAACAAGATTCTTGTTTTGTTTTTTAATCCACTTAAGCTGTAATACAGGTTGGGTATCCCGTATCTGGACACCCAAAATCTGGAATGCTCCAAAATCCGGACACCAAGCCATACAAAAAGAAAAAGAAAAAAAGATCAGCTCACTTTAAAAATGCAGCCAAGCCACCTTCCTCAGGGCCAGGGTTATCCGACTGCCTCCCTCAGGGCTGGGCCAGGCCGTCCTGCTGCCACCTGCCCACCCCACCCCCTGCCACCACCTCCTCCACCACCACCTCCTCCACTCACCTCTTTAGCCATCCACCTCCTTGCTGCCGCCTCCTTGCCACTGCTGCCTCCTCGCCACCGCCACTGTTTTTTGCCGCTCACCCCCAACTCTGCTGCCTCTTCCGCTCGCCTACTCACTGCCACCATTGTTTTTCCCGTTGGAACTCTTGCACACTCTCGCGAGAGTTCCACCTCACTGTACTGTTAATGGATGGTTCCAAAATCCAGAAAAGTCCAAAATCTGGAACACTGCTGGTCCCAAGCAGTCCAGATAAGCAATACTCAACCTGTATTACAAAAAGGATGATTGTGTCAGTAAAACCTAAACAGTACACCTTTCCACACAAGGCTGGTGCTAGATAAAATGGCATCCCAAGCAAAGAGTGTCTTTGGCAGTCCCTCCATTTGTTCAGCTCTTGAATACCTTATTTCTCTTTGCATTTTATGCATATGATGTGCCCTTTCATGACTTTGAGTCATGATTTGCATGCAGTATTGTCATATGACAATACATTTCCATGCACAGAGATACAAATCTGTACTTGTGATATATAAGCAAACATACAAATTTCTTTCCTCCAATCTCATGCAAGTGTTTAAATATTACTTTCCATTTTTAATTTTAACTGGCATGCTTGATATGCTCCCCCATGACAGTTGCCTGGGGCACTTACCCCTAATCCAGCCCTGCATTCACATACACGAGTCAGGTGTTCTGTTCCTGCTAGTGTGGTACCAAACAGGGCCACAGAGGCCTCAGATCCATTATTCCCAACATTTGAGAGAAATTTGAAAGAAAATTGTGAGAAACAAAAGACCTTTTCTGAACTAGCCAAATGGTCTTTCCAGACCAGTATGGCCTAGCCTGACTGGCAGAGTCTCAAGGAAAAGGATTTCCTTGTTTTCTGAGATCCACCAAATGGAGAGCCCAGTTGGGATCATCTTCAGTCAATCTGCAATCAAGCTATGGCCATTTTCCAATGTTCACCCTAGAACTATCCATTCTCCTCACAGGATTAGCTAACACCACACTTTTGCCCTGTGTTAGGAGCAAGGAATGTTTGCCAACAGCTCCAGAAGTAATACTGCTGGTTTAAGGATCAGGTCCAGCCACTGACATGCCATGGGTATTATTATCTTTGAGACATCGAGAAGAGACCATTTCACTCCTGTTTTAAGAACATTGCACTGGCTGCAGCTGTGTTTCCAGGTGAAATATAAAGTGCTGGTGATTGCCTATAAAGCCCTAAATGAGTATGTCCAGGGTTCTTAAGAGTGCCTTCTTCTGTATGAATGTCACCATTTATTAAGATTATCTGGGAAGGTCTACCTATAGTTGTTGCTGGCTTGCCTGGCAGTGACGTAGGATTGGGTTGCCACCCCTGGACTCTGGAATCACTCCCTGTTTTTGTTTTTGAAATAGGGGCTGTAACCCAGAATTTGGCTTTTAAAAAGGCCTCTCTGCTCGTTTTAAAAAGGCCTTTGAAAACATACTTTCAAAAGCCGATGCTTGGTGTTCATACATGTCAGAAATCAAAGCTTGACCAGGAAATGCAAGCAAATGTGTGTCAGCACCTCTGACCTTTCTACTTCCACTAAATTCAGTGCTAAGTAGGGGGAAAGTAATCATGTTGATTATTCATCCTTTGAATATGAAATGGATGCAATAGTCACTTTGGGAAACAAATAATTACACAATGGATGCAGCATGTGAAAATAAAGCAAAAATTACACCCCTCCAGGGAATGTGTGCTGAGGTTCTAAAGACATGATTAATAGTTGTCTCAAAAAGAGCCATCATTAAAGTAGGTTTTATCACTGAAAATGAATTATGTGGAAAATCCGGACACTCGCCGCCTTCATGGGTGTCATGGCCTGTTTGCCCAGTCTCCTTCCAAGGAGCATGAGACAATGTTTGAGCCTATTGGCTCCTGAGATGGGGGAGGGCGGGACTTCTGCTGAGCAGCCACCCGTCAGCATCCTTCCTTCTCAGGCTGTTCTTAGCAGGTACCTTCCCTATCTTCCCTGGGGTACAGTTTGGGCTTGCTGGTCACCTTTTGGGGCCAGGCAATACATTTTTGGGCGTTCACCTGATTGGCATGTGGTGCACGTCCTTTTTTCGCCTGCTTCTTACTATACCTCAGTTATATAGTTGATGTTACATTCCTGGTCACAATTGGCAGGTGCAGTGTGGTGGAGATTAATATCTTCGGTTTGGTGAGCACCTTCAGGTATGCGATTGGCAATAGAGTGGACTGGTCAACTCTCTAGAGGTATGGCAGCTCAGGGAACTCTAATCTGGCCCACTTTACTGTGTCAGATGACACCTCACTTGAAAGGCTTGGTGGCTTTGGGGGGTGGGGTGAATGCCACTATGGACTATGGGCAGAGACCTGAACTTAGGTCGGCTGAGATGGGCAGTTTCTGCCTTAGGGCAATGGGGCTACCCGGAGCCAATGTGCATTGCACATGGGAAATTAGGTGAGGCTTGTGCTGATGTGGCACACCTTTAGCTACATCACGGTAGAGGTGGAGAGCCAATCCCTGTTCCATCCCAGCTCCATTTAAGTTATTTAATACAATTGTGGCCCTTTTCACCATATAAGTCTCATGTCTTCTTGAGGTGTGGGGACAATTGGTGGGGATTAGACAGTGTAATGCAGTGTAAAAAGGTTGCTCCTTTATTTGAGGGATGGGCGTTAATTATGAATTAATATTAAACATATCCACATTACAATTTATCCAACATAAATTATAATGCGGATATGTTTAATATTAATTCATAATTCAAAACCCTCCTCATGCCTCGTGGGTCCAGATGCTGCCCACGTGCTGCTGTGTTCTCTCACCCTCCGCCCTTTCGAAGCACCACCAAACTACATTAAGCAGACACATTTGGTTCTTGGATGGTGGAGAGGGAGGGAGAGAGAGAGAGAGACACCAAGAGAGAACTAATGCTAGTGCAACAGTGAAGAAGAGAGGCCACTGCATGAAGCTGCCAGTGCTTGGATGCAGACTGACCACTGCCTCATGGCACGCAAACAGCAAGCAGTGGCTGTGTGCTCCATGTGGTCATGAGGGGGGAAGAGGGCAGCATCTGGGCTGATGAAGTAGGTGGGAGGTGGGGCTAGTGAAAGATGCAAGGGGCAGGGCTTGCAAGGGGGGGGGAAGAGCACAAAGGCAAGGATGAGGGAAGCACAGAGGAGGTGGGGTGGCGGAAGCAGGCAAAGGGCTAATGTCTGCAGCTGGGTGTGGACTCCTCACCCTGTAGCACACTTGCTGCCTGAGGTCATCAGCTCACATGGCCTCATGACAGGCCCGCCCCAGAGGACAATTAAGAGTATTTCAAAAAGTGTGTGAAGAATATTTTTCTGTGATTTCTACTAGTAGCATCTCTGTTAAGGAAACAGCCACAGGCAAAGTGTCAAACACTCTCCCAACAACTGTGCTCTCTATTGCTGAAGAGATATGAGAATGCTACAATCCCAAAGACTCCTCTCTTATCAGTTCTTAATGTTTTCAAACTCTATTTTCCCCTCTAAGCTACCATACAGAATAGGTGACCCTATCTAGTTGTGCACAAATATATCTGCTTTCCGCGAAGTGAGTCCATGGCATACTGATCTGATCTTGCCTTTTTGCTTTTAGCAGATATAGATTTGCTTTCTACTTTAAAGTCTCAAAAAAGATAAATGAACAAAAAATCCCCACTTCTGTTTGCTGTAGAGTTGCCTCTGTAAATTTCCCTATAGGCTCTTTAATCCATTGTACAAATTCTTTTAGCTTTCAATGATCTGGTTTAAGTTCATTTATATTTATTTTGATTTAACAACCATGTAGCTAATGCTGTGCATCAACATTTGTAATCACAGAATAAGATGTAGTAAGTGTAGAGCCAGCAAGTATATGAAATGTTTACACAGGAAAATGAACTCATAATCTATTTACTTCCATCAATCTGACCAATTAATAGAAATAACACATGACAGTCCAGTCCCATCCAATTTTTGTCTTTATTAATTTTGTGTTTTAGCTGAAAGAAGGGGTTGCTGGGAAAGTCACTCTGTGAGACCAAAGAGAGTCACTGCCAGTCACAGTAGACAATGCTGAGCTAGGTGGATTGGGTTAGTATAAGGCAGTTCCACATGTTCATTATGTCTTTTTTTCAGGTATATTCTGCTGCATTATCAGACTGAGGAAAACAGAGACCTATCATACAAGGCAAAACAAGATAAAGTATGTCAGTAATTTGATCCGAGAAAACCATTCTGTTCCAGAGAAAGTGGGAAATGAACCAAAAAGAAAATCAATGCAGGAATGGACCCTTAATTTTCACTGTGACTCTTCTATCTCATTCCAAAATAGTTCCAAGAGGAATGAAAAGCCAGCTCAGGGGTGTAGCTAGGGGGAAAAGTGTTTGCTTTTCTCTCCCGGAGGCCCCTTGGAGTAAGGAAGATAATTAAGAGAATAGGGAGGGTGGAGGGGGGCCCTCAGGAACTGGGGGCCCTGGTTTCTTTGAACCCATCCACTCAATTATAGCTAAATCCCTGAACCACCTAAACTAAGAGACCTAATGATGTTTTAGTACACTTCATATCCCATTATTTATTACACACACACACACACACACACACACATTCACATACTACACTACACTACACTACATACACATACACACAGTTTGTAAATTTTATTATTGTGTTTAAGGTTCAACACTTCTAAGGTTTTATTGTGTGCCAAAAGATTTATTATTTTAGATTTATTTTTCTCTCTCAATAGGGGTTTTGTGGGAGGGATCCCTATTAGGTAGGTATCAGGAAAGGCTTGGCGTTGGTCCCCCAACCACTTTGCTTGATCTTTCTGCAATTTAAATTCTTGCAGCTTAAATTCTTGCAGCTACCCCTGCTAACTGAGCAGACACACCTTTTAAAGTGGTCCTCATCTTATATTTAGCAGAGGGGAGAGTGACCCTATCCAACCCCAGCAGAGCATCCCTCCAGTGGCTTTTGCTGGTTTCTGCCTTATTTTTCTTTTTAGAATGTTAGCCCTTTCGGGAAAGGAAACCGTCTTTTTAATGTATTACTTATTTTTCTATGTAAAGTGCTTTGAGAACTTAGGCTGAAGAGTGGTATCTAAATATCGGTAGTAGTAGTAGCAGCAGCTTATGTGTGCCCACTGCCCACTATGAGTGGCACACACACAGCTGAAGTCAGCCCCCTAACCAACCACCCCCTAACCTTGAAGTCAGCCTTCTTGGTCCCCTAACCAAACCTCCTTTGCTTGTTTGTTTGTTTGGCAATTTAAACTTTTGAGCTTGTGTGTGCCCACTAGGGGTGTGCATGGAACCGGACCTGAACCAGAATGGGCCAGTTTGGTCCAGCAACCACTTGAACCCCCCACCGGTTTGATTTGGTCAGCGGGAGGGTTCACGAACGATTATGCCTGGTTATGCCCAGGCCACGCAGAGACCCATTGTATAGGTGCGGCAGCCTCCAAAATGGCCACCGTGCCAGTGGGGAAAAGGCCCAAATGGGTCAAAGAATGGTTGAACAGGGCTGTTTTTGAAAGAGGGAAGGCCAGCAGGTGGACCTCCATGGAACCCACTCCCACCGCTGCCACAGAGAACCACCCCCTTGGAGTGGGTAAGTTAAAAAAAAATGTTTGCAAACCCCCAAGCAGGTCGGGGGGGTTGGTCCGGGGTCAGGCCAAACTGGGGGTGGCTCTGCCCGACCCAAGCCTTTGAATGGAACCAGTTCAACTTTGAACTAGTTCACTTCCAAACTTGTTTGCACATTCCTAGTGCCCGCTGCCCACTTTGTGTGGCACGCACAGCTGAAGTTGCCCCCACTTGGCCCTTCTAAACACCCAACTCTTCCCCTCCCCTGGGACACTTTCCCCTCCTAAAAATACCCCTCCCTCTTTATCAATTAAGAAAACCTCAAAAGGCAGAGGGCAAGAGGCAGGGGTAAGAGTAGCATGCAAGTTGGAGGGGTGATGCTGGTTGTGTCAGGGTGCTGAAACAGGGGCTTAATACCCAAGTTACCTCCATCCCTGCTTCCTTGGTCATGCACAGGCTATCCTTTTCAGGTTTGCCTGGGCCTGCACTACAGCCTGTGTCTGGGCAGGAGTTGGGGGGGAGGGACCCTGCCATCAGGGGAGAAGCTATTTCTGTGCCAGCCATGGGGGAAGTGCAGGTGGAGCCAGCTGCCAGTCCTGCCAGATCTGTCTCACCATCCTCCCCAATGCCCCTGGGAGGAGAACCCCCAGTCTGGGTCTGAGAAGGGCTAGGAGGAAGTAATTAAGTTTCCTGCCCCTGGACCTTCTAAAGCCCAAACTGAGCGCAGTGGTCATGGTTTGCCTGAGCAGACCCACCACCACCAAAGCGGCCACGTACCAGAGAGTCCAGTGGCAGCATGGTGTGGGATCAATTCGAGCTTAGCCTTCTTGGCGAACATCATTTCTTGGTGATCCTTCTCATGCTGCCTGCACCCACTGCAGGGCACAGGTGAGCAGGGGCAAGGAGCCTAAGCATTTTATGACATTGGGCATACCCTGTTGCACCTGCAGCGGCATCACTCATGGGGGGTCCTTGCTCCTTCTGGCAGCACTAGGCTGAGTGTGCCCTTGGCCAGTGGTGGTAAGTCAGTGGCTCCAGCACCTAAGCAGGAAAAGTTGGGATGGCTAACAAATAAAGTTCCTTTTAATTAGTTAGTTAATTAATTAATTAATTTCAGATGGTGGAGAATCTCGGCTTCCCCCGGCTGCTCTGGCTGCTCACCCTAGAGTTTAAGAGCCCCTCATGCACCGCCTTCAGTAGGTGATGGTCTGTGGTCATGGTGGTCTCTGTACCATGCATGCAGGGAGGCCGTGTTGGCTAGCCTGCATGCAGTAGGGCCCAGCACCACTGTGCACTTCACTGCGGTCCTTTGGACCAGCTGAAGCAGGCTGCACACTGCCTTCGTGTCCCTGACAGCCCACTGGTGGGGACATGAGAGTGAGGGAACATCTGCTGCTGATGGTGCTGGTGTCCACGTCCTCTCATGCAGGCTAGCTTGGGTGGGCTGTGTTGCATGTGGAGGCGCTGGAAACACACCACAAGGCAGATGAGTTGTTGGAAGTCATGGACCGACAGGTAGATGCTTGGCTGTCTGGGGAACTAACCCTCCATTGAGGCTTCATTTTCACCAACAACACAGCCAACATAGGTAAGTCAGCCAAGCAGAGTCAGTTTGTGCACATACGTTGTGTGGTGCACAGTTTGAATCTGGTTGTGCACAATGCACTTGGCCTTAAGGAGATACAGACGAAGCATGACAAGAGAGTTCCCTGCACAGATCCTGCTGCTTCTGTGGCCATTCTTGTGGATAAGTGCCACAAAGTTGCCAACCATTTCTACCACAGCGAGAGGGCAAGGTGCATGTGCAAGGCAAGGAAGCTTGAGCTTGGCCTGCCTGAACACCAGATCCCTCAGGATGTTCCAACCTGGTGGAACTCCATCTTTCTCTCCTGTCCCTGCAAGAGCAAGAGGCAGCCATCCACAGCCTGACAAAGCATAGTGGCTTGGATGTGTGCAACCTTTTCCAAAACAGACTGGAAGCTCATGTCTGAGCTTGTTTTGGTATATGAGCCGTTCTTTTTTGCCACAAACAGCTTGCGTTACAAGACAGCTACGGTGAGCCAGGCTTTCCCACTGCTCTTCTCCTCGAAAAGACAATGGGTGAGCTCCAGACCATTCTGACCACTAGGGATACAATTGCCCTGGCAGGTTGGCTGAGGACTGGAGTAGTGGAATGGCTCAGCAAGTCCTTGGGTGCCACTGCATTGCATGTCTTGTTGTTCATCTGTGACCCTGTTGTGAGCCAAGCCTGATTTGTACACTAAATATGTTCCAGAGCTAGCATATGAAATTAGGCTTGTTTCACCAGTGTCACAAAGTGACCAGTTCTTTATACAGTGACCATGTATAGTCTGGGCACGAAAGTAGAAAGAAGACCAAAACACTCTCAAATAATTAAATGGCATTTATTGAGTATACAAGAGGAACAGCATCTACTTAACTGAGCAGAAAACAGAACAATCAATCAGAACTACTAGATCAGAATTACTAGTAATATTTCAATTATAGCTAGTAATAATATCAACCCATGTGGATGCATGTAAGTTCAGTATTAAATCTTCCTA
This sequence comes from Hemicordylus capensis, assembly GCF_027244095.1. Lineage (NCBI taxonomy): Eukaryota > Metazoa > Chordata > Lepidosauria > Squamata > Cordylidae > Hemicordylus > Hemicordylus capensis. The sequence continues at coordinate 66,650,877 of NC_069658.1, forward strand.
AAACCTAACACAAATCAGAGATGGATGGAAAGAAGAAGGGGGTGGGAGTAAGGAAGGCACTCAGGAATGGGATGGTTGGGAATCAGGAGTTAGTAGAGGGAAGAGGAAGGGACGAAAGAGGAAGAGAAGTGGAGACCAAGGCTATAGAAGCAGCATATCTACCAGGATCTGGCAAGGGGCAGCAAGTGTACACAGCTTGGGAATGAGGCTTGGGATCTTGGGCCTCAGATGAAAAAAGCTGGTTCTGGAGTTCACAGACAGAGTTAGCTCTTGATTCTTTGCCCTGCAGCAAGAATCACTGAGCTGTCTCTTGTCTGCAGGTCCTAGGCCTCTCCTAGCTCCACAGCTAGACAGCAGGCACTTGGGATGCACACATGAGCAAAGATCTGCTGGTTAGGCAAAGCTTGCTGGCTTGCCATGTCCCAGAGACCCCTTTTTATACAAACTGGTCCTTCTGATCTGTCATGAATCTCAACAAAAGTGTAAATTGTTGTTCTCCTCTAGATCCTGTCTTCTGACAATTATTGATCAGTTCAGGATATTAGGTCAGTCCTGGGTAAATAGGATCTGGGTTCCATCTCCTGTTAGCTGCTGCCAGAAAATAATGTATTCTTGTGTCCTCCAAACATCTGCATTTAAGCTGTTGGTTTGTCTTTGCTTGAGAGGTCAGACTCCTGGCCCCAAATAATGTTTTTCTTTTCTTTTTATTTAACATATTTTTATACTGCCCAAAACTTACGTCTTAACAGTCAAAGATATATAGAAAGAATCTATATGTGTGAGACAGCAATTAAATCATTTTCTTTTGTGTACATCTACCTAGGGTGTAAAACTGAAGGTGTTAGGAAAGAAGAAGCAAAGCTACATGTGTGAGACTAGTTAGTCAATGCATTTGACAAAGGTAAAACAATAGGGGTGATATCGAACATGGTAAACATTCTGTCAGAGGAAGATGGGATAGGCCTATGGCTCTTCCAAAGTCATTACCTGAGAGCAAAGCTCAGACAGTTTTAGGAGTTAATCATTTCACTCCATTGAACTCCTGTTCAATGATTCTTTGCAACAGGGAATCTCTCAGTGGGATTGCTGGTAGGGATGTGCGAAACGTTTCGGATACAAAATGTTTTGTACCCAAAACAGCCTGTTTTGGGTGTTTTGTAGACAAAACAAAACACCCATTTTCCAGACCCAAAAATTTGGTAAACAAAACAAAACGTCCCTGTTTCGGCTACAAAACGTTTTGTTGTTTCGGACCTCCATTTTGTAGTGATCTCTGAGTCAGTCTCCATTTTGTGTTTGACATCTCTTTGAATTTCCCACCCTTCCAGCCTTCTGATCGGTGACCTAAATCATGGGCTGACCTGCTGACAATTCCCTCCTTGTTCCCCATTGGCTCTTTTGCTTCTTGCCACTCTTTACTGAACCCACATTGGCCAGGGGAAGGGTTACTAACCCATGGGGTGCTGGATTCTGTTGTTTCTTTGTAATTCTGAGTGTAGATTCTCTGGTAGCATATGAGAGTGGATTCTTGTTTTTCACTGAAAATCTCATATGCTACCAGAGAATCTACAATGAACACCTCAGAAACACAAAACCCAGTACCCCAAGGGCTTGTGGGTATGGAGGTGGTTGGCACCCTATGTGCACTACACAACCCCTCGCTCTGGAAAACCCCAGTGCCCCCTAAGTGGAATTATGGGGCTGCTGAAACCTCCATTATTCCTTATGGGAGAAATCTTAAAAGACATGTAAACTTCAACAATTCACAAAAGATCAGCCCTTTGCCCAGTGGAGAGGAGAACTTGTATTGTGGCTGAGCATGACTTGTCTCCATAGCTAAGCAGGATCTGCCCTGGTTGCATCTGAATGGGAGACTTGATGTGTGAGCACTGCAAGATATTCCCCTCAGGGGATGAAGCCGCTCTGGGAAGAGCAGAAGGTTTCAAGTTCCCTCCCTGGCTTCTCCAAGATAGGGCTGAGAGAGATTCCTGCCTGCAACCTTGGAGAAGCCCCAAGAAGCTGTGAAGACAATACTGAACTAGATAGACCAATGGTCTGACTCAGTATATGGCAGTTTCCTATGTTTCTAATTCTTTTGAGATAATTCTGGAAGTTTCCTTGCCCCCAATTGGGCACTACCACCCACCACACTCCGCTCTGGGTCATCCCTTTCCCCTTGATTTGAAGCGATACATTTGCTGGAATCCCCATTATTCCCTATGGGAAAATTCTTAAAGATGTGTAGATTTTTTTAAAAATCACAAAAAATCAGCCCTTTGCCTAATTCCTTTGAAATTTGGGTGGTAGCTTCCACCCATTGGACACTACCACCACCACCCACTCTTTTTGCCCTGGGACTCTTTTTAAAAATCCAAATCGATTCGATTCAGAAAATTTGGGTACAAAACAAAACGGGGGTGTTTCGATTCAGATACAAATCGAAACAAGAAAATTCCAAAATGCACACCCCTAATTGCTGGCAGAGACACACTGGTCTCAGCCTGGCCCACTGGGCTATGAGTTCTGGTCCAATAAGAGTGACCTGGGCCATGACATATCCATACTGCTTGTGTGTGTAAATCTTCCTAACATACAGCTGTAAAGGCATTCCACGGTGATAGCATTTGGATATCTGTGAGATAGGAAAACGAGCCTGGCCATTGTGACACTTCATTACATGCTGCACAAACATTGTAAAACAAGGTTGGATTACCTCTACCTTCACAAAGCAATTACCATTTGTTCCAAAGGCAAGACCTGGACGCTATGTATTGAACAGTTCATTCAGCGTTGAGTGAGACCTTGCACCAATGCCTCTCTGTGGAACATTTCTATTGGAAATAGGCCTGAGTTCTGAACCAAATTCTGGGTCCAGTCTACTAACTTTGGTCACACTGGCCATAACAACCCAAGGATGAAGGGCAAAGCTGTCATCCCTGACCAACTGCCCATGTGGATGGAACTCCTGTTGGAATATGTTAGGTGTGCTGAGGAAAGGAGGCTAGGTCAAAGCCAGGCGGCGGTGGCTAGTGCGCCTAGCAGTGCACAATCTAGCCCCAACAGCAGTGTCACCGCCATTTTCTGGTCCAGCAATGTAGTCTTTCTGGTGGAGGCACCAATAGAGCAGGCAGTTCCACCTCCATATTCTACCATCCAGTGGTTCACAGAAGGCTTCCTTGGTGCCTTGCCAGGAGGACAGGAGGAGCCATGCTGAGCAGTCTGTTCTGCAGTACCTTCAGGAGTCAGTAGCAGGCTGGAAGATGGAGTCATACCAGTTTTGGGGAATGCTTCATCATGTCTGCCTGGACTTGGTGTCCATTGCTGGACAGTGCCTCTCATACCCAATGACCAGCGTCCCAAATGAAAAGTTATTCTCCATGGCCACCAATGTGATGACACCTCAGTGCTCATGCCTAAGCTCTGTGTTGGTTGAGCAGCTGCTCATCATGCAGGTGAACCTCCCCCTGCTGGGCTGCCCCGAGCTGGCCTGGAGGATGAGTGACTCTTGGTCACCCCCCACCCCGTCATGCACCACCTTGCATGCCACTGGCAGCAAATCCTGGCCAAGATGTGTCACAGTCTGCCCGTTAGTGCTGCTGACACACAGGGCAGTCCTTAGGGCATGGCAAGCAGGGTGACCGCCCCAGGCCCCGCTCTTTTAACCCCTATTAGAATTAACTGGAAGGTGGCCCCACACTGGCTGATTTGCCCTGGGCCCCATACCCCACCAGATTATTTTCTCTCCTTATTCTTCAGTGTGTACTGTGCTGTATTTTTAAATTTAAATGCCTTAGTGTTATTCTAGAGAAGCAGCACACACACACACACACACACACACACACACACACACACCACAGTGGCCAATGATGCAGCTGTGGCCAGTGATGAGCTTGGCTGCTGGTGCCTTGACATGTGCCAGCCTGCCTGTCACTGAGGGCACAGTGTTCTGAGGCCATGGCAAAAATAACCCCATGCATGCATACACAGCACACACAGGTTTGATTTTTCTTCTCCTCCTTATTCTTCAGTGTGTACTGTGCTGTATTTTTTTAATTTAAATGCCTTAGTTTTATTTAAACTTAGCCTTTTCTATTTCAGGTAACGTTTTATTCAGGTGCCTTATAATTCTTTCTTTAGGCAGGAAGGCAGGCAAGTGGTCCAGCAGGCACATTTAGTTTAATCTTCTCAAGCAGTTTCATTCATGCAACCAGGCCTCATTGTTCTCCTTGTTGGCTGTTTGTATCTCGCAGATCCATGTGCTAACAGAATTGAAACTTCAGCAAAATATTTGAACTCCAACAAAGTTTCCTCAGGATTGTGTGAATATGTTTTATTCACCTGCATAGGATTTAGATCTGGTGTGTTTATTATCTCTCATCCCCATACACTGCTGATTTGATTTCTTCTCTTAGAAGTAATATACTGAGAAGTTATGATTACTATTCATGATGACATTTTGAGCATAGGTTCTGTGTCATTTTTCAGAAAACAAAAAAACAGATTGCAAATAATGTGGTCAAGCCTCAATTTTATTCAAACAATGTTTACTGTGGGTTGATATTTCATGATGCTGTCACTTGCTGTGGGTTTTGTTGCAATGTGTGCTGTTGTCACTCTTCTGCTGGTGGGTGGGACAGATAGTGAGTGGCTGTGGAGTGTGCAGCAGCTTCCTTCAGCCATAGGGAACAATGGGGATGCAAAACAACCCATTGTCACCCACAGGTGACTGCTAGAAGTGGGTTGGGTGGCTGGGTGCCATGGGTGTTGCTACCACTCATCCTGCAAAGTCACAGGACATTCATGTGATTTTAAAGATTTTTTTTAAAGTTTTTTTCCTGGGTTTTAAAGATCATTATTGTTTCTGCCATAGGAAATAATGGGGTTTTGAAGTACCTCTATAATCCCCTGCAGGTAGTGCCTAGGTGGCTCCAAAGCGGGTTGGAGGTTAGGGTGCCATGGGGGTTAGGGTGACAAGGTAGGGTGTCATGGTTTCCTACTGTCACCCAAACCTCAAGGCAGCGGGGCACTCTGTTGATTTTTAAGGAATTTTTATGTATTTTAGATTCTCTGAAGTTACATAACTTTTTCTCATAATGAATCCCTATGGAGAAATTATATAAAAGAATAAATAAATAAATATAGAAATGATAATCTACACTATTTCTATGCCATTTTGCAGGTAGGTTCCAGATCTTGCCCAGATTACAAACAAAACAAACCCTGGAAAAATTCATTACTTTCCTTGAAAATCCAGAAACATTGTAACATTGGGAAACATGGGGAATGAAATCTCATAGAGCTAGAGTAAGACTAGAGTCACAGAGAGCTAACAAATTAATATGCCTGCAAACGTCAAGCCCTCACTGACTCACTAATTCACTGACATGAAATTCCTAGACTGAACCATGAAAAATTTAAAAAAAATGCAATTTTTGCATGTTGGTTCTAGACCTCAGACTACGGGGTGGGGGGAATTCCAAACCCCTAGAAAAATGCATTATTGTCATAGAACGTGCAAGAAACTCTCTCATTGGACAGCATGGGTCATGGGACTCCATTGAGCTAGGAAAAGACTAGAGTCACAGCAACAGAAGACATTAATAATTATTTATTACTAGTATTTTTCAGCCCGTTAAAAAAACGGGCGCTAGTTGCCTTCTACGCCCTCCCACGCCGCCTCCTCCCGCCCGGGCCTTCTGCCTCCCGCGGTGGGTTTTTTTGGGGGGGGGCTCCACGGTGGTTTTGGTTTGGGTGGGGGGGTCCTCTGCGGTGGTTTCGGGTGAGGGGGTCCTCCTCTTCCCGCCCGGCTTCGGCGGCACCGCCTGGCCTCGGCCACGGCTCCGCCGCCGCCTCACCCGGCTTCCCCCGCCGCCTCTTCCCCCCGGCCGGCTTCGGCGGTGCGGCCAGGCCTCGGCCACGGCTCTGCCGCCACCTCGGCCAGCTTCCCTTGCCGCCTCTTTCCCCCGCCCGACTTTGCGGCAGCCGCTTCTCGCTGGCCGCCGCTTCTCCTCCACCCGGATGGGATCCAACATGGCAGCCTGGTGCCTGCGGCCGTATCTCCCTCAGACGTTCTGGGCATGAGCTCTGCGCATGCCCAGAACAGCCGAGGGAGACACGGGCGCAGAGACACAGGCGCACACCCAGGGCTTTTATTATAGAGGATTATTATTTTATTTATTCGATTTCTATACCTCCCTTCTAAAAATAGCTCAGGGCAGTTTACACAGAGAAATAAATAAATAAGATGGATCCCTGTCCCCATAGGGCTCACAATCTAAAAAGAAACATCAGATAGACACCAGCAATAGTCACTGGAGGTACTGCGCTGGGGGTGGATAGGGCCAGTTACTCTCCCCCTGCTAAATAAAGAGAATCACCACGTTAAAAGGTGCCTCTTTGCCAAGGTAGCAAGGTATTGCAAACTGCATATATTAGGCCTGTGCAAATTCAGATCAGTAAATTCAGACATGATCCAATTGTACTGAAATCAGAGGGGTTTGGAAATGGTCCAAACCCAAATTTGCATGGCCAAGTTTAGACTGTACTTTTCTGACTTCCTTCAGAAAGAATTGGAGCTTTCCAGAGCTCCAGGTGGTGGCGAGAGTCTGGTTTTTTAAAAAGTGATCATGGGGAGCCATCTCCTGCCCTCTGCCTGCCTGCCTGTGCAAATCCCTGCCCCAGCTTTTAAATAGTTTTGTAAAATTCTCTTCCCATTGTGACTTACAAGCATCTGATTTCCAGTTTTCCTCTGTGATGTTACATCACTTCCCTTTGGATCCTTTAATGTTAAATCATTAGCAACACAGCGGTGTTCAGTTACTTTTCTTCTGGGTTCACAGTGAATATCTGTCTGACTGTGATCCCATTTCCAACCTTAACATTCAGAAGAGTCCAAAGGGTACCACTAGATGCATGAACACACCTCACCATTGACATTGCTTCCCTGTTCATGAAGAGATTCTGCACAAATTTCAAAAGAATAAATCAAGGTGAGCAGAAAACCAGAACAATTTTGTAAATGGACTAGTCTGGACCCAGAGGATGTAAACTATAGGCCTGTGGCCAATATTCCTTTCCTGGGCAATTTGCTTGAGCATGTAATGGCTGACCAGTGAATCGCTGAATGTCCTGAATCAGTGCCTGGATGCAGTAATAGACTGGATGTGGGTAAATAACTTGAGACTCAATCCATGCACGACAGAAGTACTGTTGGCTGGTGGTTCCTCTGCCTGGGTGAATGATGTTCAGCCTGTTCTAGATGGGGTTGAAGGACCAGGTTCACAGTTTGAGTGCGTTCATTGATCCAGCACTGTCACCCGAGGCTCAAGTGGCTTCTGTGGCTTGGAGCTCCATTTATCAGCTTCGGCTGATAGACCAACTGCGACCTTACCTGGACAGAGATAGCTTGGTCATAGTTACTCATGCTTTGGTAACCTCTCGCTTAGATTACTGCATTGCATTGTACCTGTGGCTGCCTTTGAAAATGGTCCAGAAACCGCACCTGGTGCAAAATAGGGCTGCAAGATTATTGACTGGACGTTTTGAACATATTATGTCAGTGCTTTGCCAGCTGGACTGGCTCCTGGGCCGTTTCTGGGCCGAATTCAAGGTGCTGGTTTTAGCATTTATAGCCCTAAATGGCTTGAGACTGGGTTACCTGAGAAAGCGCCTTGCCCCATAGGTCCCAAGCCAGACCTTAAGATCTTCTTCAGAAGCCCTCCTCCAAGTGCCTCTGCCAAATGAGGTGAGGCAGGTGGCTACCAGGGAGAAGATTTAATTTTAACCCAGCTTTTCAGTGGTTGCACCCCATTTATGGAATAGCCTCCCCAGTCAGGTTCACTTGGCTTCATCACTTTGTTCTTTTAGACACCAGATAAAGACCATTTTGTTCACCCAGGCTTTTTAAATTCTGATTTTTAGATTTGTTGATTTTTAACTACTTTAAAAATGAGCTTTTAACATGCTTTGTAATGTTATTTGTATTTTGTTTTCCCCCTTTTGGTCTGTTATGATTTAATGTGTTGTGTGTTTTTATTGTATTTTTTAATCCTCTGTTGTGAGCCACCCAGAGAACAATTTGGTATGGGGTGGCTAACAAATAAAGTGCATTATTATTATTATTCCACCTGCCTCCACTTAAGAGCATTGCTTCTGGGAGGGGTTGGGCACAACCCGGGAAGGAATGACAACATCCACTAATTATCTTCACCTCTGGGATGAGGAGAGGAGATGCATTGAAAGAGAACAGGAGCAGTGACTGGCAGCCCCGGACCAGGGCTTCTTCCATCTGAAACTGTGTTCTTTCTGGGTTTGGGGGCTGTATGTGCTCCCAATTTTCAGTTGTGTGGAATCACGGTAGGAGGAGAAGCTGGGCAGAAGTGATTGTGTGGAAGCAAGGTAGGAGGAAAAGCTATTCTGGTTTTCCTCTTACCTTGCTTCCACACAATCACTTCTACCCAGGTTTTCCTCCTAGCTTGCTTCCACACAACCAAATATTGGGAGCACACACAGCTCCAAAACCTGGGTAGAACACAGTTTTTGATAGTGTGAATGACCTCAGTGAAACTGTTCTCATGTGCAGCCTAACCCAGGGCTTGCAATGATCTCTCAACTGTGCAGGTGCACCTCACAGTTGGTAGAAGATGCTGGCCCGAGCAGATGAGCCCAGCATCGCTCCTGCCACCGCTGCCGTTGGAGTGGGGAGAGCGGAGAAGGACTGCTCCACTCACCCCTGGCAACCACCCCTTGGCTGCTCGGCAGCTCTAATTTTTTAAAAAGCTATGGTGGTTTGGTGGGGCGGGTGCGGGGTGGCAGCGCGAGGCCCTCCAGCCATCTGCAGGCCTCCCAGACCTTGGAAGTCATGGGTCAGGGCCCCAAGGTCCAGGGGTTAGAGCGCCTCTGGTTATCCTCACAACAATCATGTGAGGTAGGTCAGGCTGAGAGATAAGTTACTGGGCTAGAGCAGGCCTGATCAACTGTGCCCCCACCAGCTGTTTTTGAACTACAATTTCCATCATCCCCAACCACAGTGGCTGGGATGATGGGAGTTGTAGGCAGGGTTGATGTAGGTCAACATCTGCAGGAGGGTGTCATAAATCTGTCAGGCTAGCAAGACGAAGCACAACAGGGACAGAAGCAGCACAGCAAAATTCAACAGGAATAAATTCTCCAAACCCGATCCAGTCCAAGTCAGTCCAAAAATCCAACAGAGTCCAAAGCAAAATCCACAAGCAAGGTCAACACAGTCCAGGGTCCAAAGACGGTCAAGGCAATACAGGAACACAGCCGATTTGCACGCAAGAAACTGTTGTTGCTATCAGCAGGGAAGGTATGTTACAGGCATCTTAAATAGGCTGAGCCCCCGGTGCTGTTAATTAAGAGTTGCTGAGTCAGCAGCTTTGTCTGTTGTTCTACGCATGCGGCTTCTTAGCTCTTGCTGTCTCTTGAATCGGCGCCTCTCCACAGCTGAGACTGGTCGCGCCTCCTCCACAAGAGCTGCCTCACCTGGCTGTAACTCATATTTGACTCCCTGTGCTTCAGACCCACTCTCCTTTGCCACCTCTGGTCCTTGCCCACCCTCCTCTGCTCTGTTTCTATCTCCAACTCCTCCTCGGAGTCTTCCAGCATGCCCATGACAGAGGGCCAAAGTTGAGCAGGCCTCATCTAGAATCATTTGGTAAGTTTCGTGGCTGAATGGGAATTTGAACTTGGGTCTGTCTGGTTGTAGTCCAACAGTCTAACCACTGCACTATGTTCTATACCACTAAACTGAGCATTTAGTAATCTGTGCTGGTTTAGGCTTGTGAGTCCGTTTCCAAGTATATGAAGCCAATTTTGTAACCAATCTACCTACTTCTGTTTATCAAATGTTATCCACATTTCCTTGATTAATCTGGATTTTTGTATAACCTTTGAGAATTATAATTCTAACTTTATCTTCTTTATCTTCTTTTTTTAGGATGTCACAGGATGCAGAAATAAGCCAGGAGATCATTTTGTTTAGTTTGCCCTATCACCATTTATATTCAAGCAATGTATAATTTCATGATAGCATTTTGTTTTTATATGTTTTATTGAGGGTTTCATTGATTTTTCTGTCTGCGCTCTATAAAATGATCTGAAAGCCATTTGGAATAAAGCAAACAGGCTGCTTGCAGCCAGATGCGGAGGGCTAAAAGTGTTCAGTTATCATAGGGATTCTCAAATGTGAATCCCCATGTGAGGTTGGACTACAACTCCTATCAACCCCTGCCACAATGTTTGGCCATTGTGGCAGGGGATGATGGAAGTTGTAGTCCTACACCTCTGGACCTATGAGAACCCTGAGTTAACATACACATTCTTTTTTGAAGCATTACACAAGCTGAGTTGTAAACTCCTATCTGAATCATTGTACATGGATCCTTTGAGGCAGGAAGACGTGTTCAGCTTTTGTAAAACAAATATTGGTGCAGCCTGCTTTGCAGTGGCATAAGGCAACTTGGTTTTGTTTAATTCTCGAGACACATATTACAGAATTGCTTTCCAGCTTTCTCTAATGAGGAGGAAAACTTTCCTCCTGTGTTAGGACAATGGGGGAGCTATTAAATGTGAAGGCAAACTACATTTCCTGTGGCATAATTTTAATAATTAAAAAACAAATGCTGCTTCTATAACTCAGCTAATTTACCCTGGTTTACATCTGCACAGAAGATTTGCTAACAAAGAGTAAATAATTAACTACAAAAAATGAGTACATTGTCCCAATAACTGCAGACCCTGAGAAATCGTCTTATCCTGCCAGGGTAATAGCATTCATTCTCCATCCCTCCGTCTCCCGCCCTCCCCTCCTTCTCTTTCTGTATAAGGGTGGAAGACTTTTACATTTCTAACATAAAAGGTATGATTTGTAGATACTCTCATATTATAATTCAGAACTACTTATGCACAAGCCCCAATACACAGCTGCCATCTACCTTGTACGGGCATATTCACAGAGCACAAGGCAATATCTAACCAGGCACAGGATTCTAATTTTCTGCAAAAATTTTATTCATATGTTACAACTGAGAGGAAGCAGCTTGCCACTTTCCTTAGAATGTGGCTTAATGAAAAATTAGGTAATCTCCTGTGCTCCAACTTTTTATAAGGGGTTGTCCCTATCTTTTTGTTATCAGTCCCTAATACATCTCTGTCCTTATTTTTGCTTTTGCTTTGTTCAAATGCCAGCTTGTGCAAGTTGTAACTTGAATGGTCATTCTTCAGAGTTTAACCTGCTAACTTGGCAAAGACCCCTGCTAACTTGGCAAAGAGGCACCTTTTTAACATGGTGATTCTCTTTATTTAGCAGGGGGAGAGTAACTGGCCCTATCCACCCCCAGCACAGTATCTCCAGTGACTGTTGCTGGTGTGTATCTTATGTTTCTTTTTAGATTGTGAGCCCTTTGGGGACAGGGATCCATCTATTTATTTATTTTTTCTCTGTGTAAACTGCCCTGAGCTAATTTTGGAAGGGCGGTATAGAAATTGAATTCTTGTTTACACAGTCAGACAGGTGTTATTGACTGGTTTGTTTTATCCAGACATCGAGTCCTTCCCAAGGACCTGGGATGCCAGAATTTTATTGTCAATTGTTATAGATATCGTCGCAGAATATAGGCTGTTCCCCGTAAAGCTGCTTTTTGTAATTGGCTGATGGTGATTTCTGTGGCTCCTATGGTTTTGAGGTGCTCTTCAAGGTCTTTTGGAACTGCACCCTGGGCGCCAATTACCACTGGGATTATTTGGGTCTTTTTCTGCCACAGCCTTTCAATTTCGATTTGTAGATCTTTGTATTTGGTGATTTTTTCTATTTCTTTTTCTTCTATTCTGCTATCCCCTGGTATTGCTATGTCGATTATTTTGACTTTTCTTTCTTTCTTCTTCTTCTTCTTCTTCTTCTTCTTCTTCTTCTTCTTATTATTATTATTATTATTATTATTATTATTATTATTATTAAAACAACAACACCCTCCCCAGAGTCGCTGGAAGTTATATTTCTGAGTTGAGGGTTGAGGTATCTTGCTCCTACTATACATGCATACATATAAATTTGTGCACATGAACTATGATACCATGCATAAAGGTAGTGTTTTCCATTGTAAGGCCCTGGGGCCAGTGGTGGCCCCTATCAACCCTGGGTGCGGCTCCCTGACTTATTGTTTATTCATCCTGTATGAAGCTTTGACCAAAGTCCCTGGCACCATGCAGAAACTACCTTTCCCACCATGCAATGCTGTGCTTTGTCCACTGCTGGGGGGTTCCTTTAAAGGAAACTGGGCCCTCCTGAGCCCCTACACCATCTTGGAAAGCATGCATGGAGTGCCAAGGGAGTGTAGCCCCTCCCAGCACTTTCCCCATAGAGCTCTTAGGAGAGGGGCCCAACTCTCTTAAAGTGCTTTTTTTCCAGCACTTAGAAAAAAAACAGTACAGCAGTATGTCATTAACCACTGGTCCAGCATCCATGGTTTCATGTATCTGTGGTCAGGGAACTGACACTTAACCTCAGTATACATGAAAGAATGGTGAAAGAGGGGTTAAATGCATGTACTCACAGGTCAGCAGTAGCAGGAAATTATCTCAGAGATCTTTTCTAGCCACCATTTTCAGCACGGGAGCCATTTTGTGGCTCTTTCAGTTTAAAAAAACCCCTTTCCGCAAGAAATTGTGGAATAATGGCAAAATTCGGGGGGGGGGGCATTGCTGGACATCTGGAGCATAGTAAAGCACTTCAATTTTCATTTTTTGTCCATTTTTCACCATTTTTGGGAAAGATTTTGGGGCCTCCAGGAACCTAACTCCTCAGTTACATAGACTTTAATGACCTGGCATTCATGGTTTCACTATCCGTGGTAACTGCGGAGAACAGAACCCTCATGAATACTGAGGTCCACCTGTATTTTGCAGAGATCAGCACAGTTGAAAATGGCTCTCATGTTGAAGAGGGTAGTTTGTTTGTTTGTTTGTTTGTTTTTGGCCAAAGTGGCCCTCATTTCAAAAATGGTGAAGATCACTTCATTAAAGTAAATACAGCTGCTGAACTTTATTTGAAGCAATTATACCATGTTGTCATTCAGTTATGTTCTTCTAACATATCTATAACCAAAAGTATGATCATGTTTTTGACTTTTAAATCAGTAGAAAACAGGCAAAAGTAAATAATTACAGCATACAACAGACAGATGAAAGCCTTCAGCAATGCACGATGGAAGGTGGGGAGGGGAGGGCTCATCTTGGGTAGGAGAACAGTGCTATTGCAAGAGTGTTCCTTTTGTCATATGTGAGATATTGGAGGGTATGCAGTCTACCAGCACTGCTGCTGTACACGCTTCAGCCCTACACAAGCTCCACTGAAAAGAGCAGTGCTTGTGGACTGTAGCCCTGAACCAAAATACCAAGGACTGTAGGATGCTAATATGAATATATGGCACTCAGTATGAGCTAGTATTGCCCCATTTAGTGTTAGGGAACCATCTGCACATGCATTCCCTTTGAAATGGCAGACAATAAAAAGATGCCCACTGTATTTCACTGGAATACGGAAAGCACATGGCCACAACTTTACTAAAATAAACATCAAAGAGTAGCTAACCACATTTTTAAAACAACAACAACAACAACTTTGCGCTGATATCTATCTATCTATCTATCTATCTATCTATCTATCTATCTATCTATCTATCTATCACATTTTTATGCTGCCACAAACTTTCGTCTCTGGGCGGCTTACAACAATATAGATAGCAGGTAATAACTTCGTACAGATCAGAGGATGACATGGAGGTCTGGCTGGAAATCTCCTGCTATGGTTTCACTCCAAGTGGTGATGGCCACAATGACCAACCTCCTGATTTACCCCAACCTCCCTCTTCTCATCACCAGCTTTTGCCAGAAGATCTTGCCATGACCAGCCAAATTGCACCTAGCAACACCCCATGTGTCTTAATGTACCCCTTGCAAATCCAGCAAAATGCTGCAGACAACACCCCAATATATACATGGAGCATTCAGCACTGCTAAAGAGAATTGGACATGATATGTGTGAGCATCAGAGTGTGCTGGAGCCTCTGATCAGGCACTAATATTCATTCAGTGATGTTCTATAAAATACAAGACAAAAACATCATCTATGACCTCATTGTGACTGTCGCTTTTTGTTTTGCAAGATGCCTTTGTTTGAATAGATTAGCTTGATGAACTGATGTAAAAAGAATTGTGTCTTGACAACCTGTTATTAACATCAGCCCTTTGTGGCCCAGTTCCTCTAAAACACTTTTCCAGTGTTAACAGACTGCGTAGATCTCCACTTGGAATGCAAAGCTGGAAGATGGCTAGAGGATGTCTCTAAGTGATTGAGGCACTGAACATACATTCAGGGACATTTCTAGACCAAACTAAATAAAGCACATCCAAATTTTAAACGAGTTCCATTTAACCCAAACTACTAAATAGAAATGACTGCAGCAATTTATTTACAGCTTAATCATAACATAATAGTTATATGTGGTAGCAGCTCATCCTAAAGAGCTGGGCGGTGACAGCGGCGGGGGGGGGGGGGGAGGCAGGCAGCCCAGGTGTCTCCTTCCTCTCTCACCCTGCCTGAGAGCTGCACTGCTTGCAGGCTGACCATTCATCAGACAGAGCTGGGTGGTTAACTAAATGGCCAGTCTACAGGCAGTGAGGTTCTCGGTCAGAGTGGCAGAGAGAGGAACCACCCAAACTGCTGCCATTCAGACAAGCTGCTACTAGTTATATGCAAAGACTAATAAATTTTGGGTGCTCTTGATTTTTAGGGGAGATTGTTTCTAGTAATCATTTTCACTTAGGATTTGTGGCAATAGCTGAAGGACTCTTACAAAATTCCCGTGAAGATCGATTCACTTTTATGGGACTTGCCAAGATTATTGATTTTAACCTCATACACAAGAGAATGTGTTTTGTAAATGGAGAGGGACTGAATAGCTACAAACAATTGACTTCCAAGAAGAAGGTCCAATATTAGTAACATTTGCAACATCTAGAGCTTACAAATGAGACCCATACTGACTGTATCTGTAGGGGCAAAATCCTTCATTCTGTACTGAATTAATGTTGCTGGATATATTGTTCCTCTCCTTTTGCAAACTTAATTCCCCACCTCTACTCTGTAAATCCAATACAAACTGAAGATACAAGATTTAGATTGAGAGGGCAGCGTCCAGACCTTTACTAGAGTGTTGAACCATCAGCAGACGTTCCCTCCATTCATGGAAGGAGCTTTGTGACACTCAGGGTCCTTGTATGAGTGGACTGTTGAAGGGGTCCTTGCTCTAGCATGATGCTCCTGTGAATGGAAGGATCTTCTACTGATGGGACATGTTTACCAATCAGGAGCAGATGAGGAGGGTCTTCACCCTCCTCCCTCCCCTTTTGCAGACTACACATTGCTGAGTTGGCTTCAAGCCAGTGATCCTCAGATGTGGAACAAATAGTGTGGCTGCAGCATGGGGAGTCAGGAGGGCTCTGAGTATCCCCTCAGGGTGCACTTCAAATACCCTTACAGGTGCAAATGCCCTCTGATGGGAACTCCTGCCCTAAACTGTCCACCATATCCCCAAATTGGGAAAGCCAGAGCCAAGGTCATGACAGCCCTTAACAGAAGTTTGGTATGCAGAAATCTGTAACTGAGGATTTTAACAGTATGGACATCTACACAATAAGTTGTACCTGTTAAAGGTACAACTACAGCAGTGTTGGAAAGTCTGGCAACCTTAACTGGCCCTTCAGTATAACTGAGATTATCTATCTATCTATCTATCTATCTATCTGACCCCGCACAGAGCATCTGTGCAGTTGTGCACTGAGCCTGTGGCATCCCCCTGCAGCTCACTCGCTCACTCTCCGCCTCTTCAGCTCGCTCGCTCACTCTCCACCTCTGCAGCTCACTCGCTCTCCCCCCACAGCTCGCTCTCCCCCCGCAGCACGCTCGCTTGCTTGCCCCCCCCACAGCTCGCTCACTCGCTCCCCCTCGCAGCATGCTCTAGAGCATCTGTGCGTTAGTACTTGATTGCTCCCCTCACCTCAGAGATCTCCCCACCCTCACCTGAGCTGCACTCCTGCTCCTTCTCCATCCCATTGCTTCCATTCCCCTCACCTTTCTTGGTCGTGGCTGCAGCATTGCTGCCACCTATTGGCCAAGCTGCAGCCCCCTATCCCCAGAGACCTCCTCACCCTCACCTGAACCCTCCAGGAGCAGCAGCAGTGGTTGACCGGGCTGTTCCTCGCTGCTGCCACCACCATGGCCACTCGTTCCTCTCAGGCCGCTGACAGGCCCGGGCCCATCCCTTGCCTGCCTGACTCCCTCTGACAATGGCCTCGGTAGCCCCAAACAGCAGCAGTGGTTGACTGGGCCCTTCTGTCTGCCATGGCTGCTAGTGCTGCCATGGCTGCTCATTCCCCTCACGCTGCTGTCAGGCCCGGGTCTGTCCCTTGCCCTTCCTTCTGTCTCTCCCCCCCTTCTTTTTCTCTTTCTCTCTCCTCCACTCACTCTTCCCCACTCTTTCTTCCCCCTCCCTTCATGTTTTTTCTCTCTCTCCCTCCCTCCCTGAGTTAACAGATTTTGTTCATCTTGTTTCCTCATTTAATTCACACAACGGCATCCTCCTTCTCCTGAAGGGGCTCCTCCCTCCCTCAGGACCTGTCTTTTTGCAGACCCCTGCCCGCTATCCTTTTATATATAGATAGTCCTCTCCTCTACACTCAAGAACATCTTCCGACCAGTAACAGTTGCATTCAAACTGACCTTAACCATCACAGGCTCCTCCTCCTTATCTGCATAGGTAATCCCCACTGCCCAATCATCACAGTGCCACAGGCTCCTCCTCCCTATCTGCATATGGAATCCCTACTGCCCAATCACCATGGTTCTTCTGCTCTCACAGGCTCCTTCTCCCTATCTGCAATATAGAAGCCCCACTGCCCATTCAGGTGCTTGTGCTTGCAAACTCAAACTTTGTCAGCCAATCACCTCCTTTCTACCACGTCCCCACACATGGCCCATCTTGGAGAATTTTATATATATACACACACATATATGGAAAGAGAGAGAGAGAGAGAAAGAGAAAGAGAGAGAGAGAGATCTCCAAAAATTCCCCTCCTTTGATAGTATTAGACAGAGGCCACATTTGCATGTTACACAGAACTGTGGGTCCACTGGACCTGTGGTTCTGCACCCCATTCCCCCCACTCCCCCATCCGATTTCAGACATTCAGGAGAGCTGATCCAACCCCTTGTCTGGTCCCATTAGAATAATACAGTGATGCTTTCTAATGTGTTGGGTGTAGAAATATATTCCTTTGGCTTATTGAAAAGTCTGATCTGCAATAGCTGGTGTAGCTGTGATATTGGAAATTCAAGAGGTTTGCTGACAGCCATGAAAGGAACAAGATTCAGCTGTATGCAGAGCTACTGATGAATACAGAACCTAAAGGGCTGAGTGCAGAAAAAAAATGGGATGTCAATAATTTCTTCCTGGAGACTTCAGACATTCAAAAGCTTTGCGAAAAAAGAAAAAAGAAAGAAAAGTGCTGAGTCAAAGTCTGAATAATCTTAGACTTTGAGAAACAAGCCAGAGTGTAACAATATTTTTTTCTCAGTTATAAGGGATACCTTGCTTTCCTTTGCATACAGCATTGCGGGGGGGGGGGGAGTCATTCTTGCACAGCTTGATTAAGAAAATATTTCTTGAGATCTTCAAAACCAAAGAATGTTTAGAAAGATAGCCCCCTGCTAACTGAGCAAAGTCCCCTGCTAAATGAGTGAAGAGGCACCTTTTAAAAGCGGAGATTCTCTTTATTTAGCAGCGGGAGAGAAACTGGCCCTATCCATCTCCAGCACTGCATCCCTCCAGTGGCTCTTGGTGGTGCCTATATCATGTTTCTTTTTTAGATTGCAAGCCCTTTGGGCACAGCGAGCCAGTTTAGCCATTTTAATTATTTACTTACTTCTATGTAAACTGATTTGGGAAACTTTTGTTGAAAAGTGGCATATAAATGTTTGTCATATTCGTATTCGTAAGGTGTAATTGCTCAGTCCAGTCTCCTTGGAAGTCCATGCCTGCTAATTAAATAGGAGGAAAATATACATCAAAACAAAGCCATTTTGTACCCACTGATGTGGCCTGAAGTTGGTGTAATACGACTCAGAGCAGAAAACATTCTTTTGTTCATAAATATTTGACTGATTTGCATTTAAAAAAAAAAACAAAACTCCTAACTCCTCCTCCTCTACCCCTCTTTTCTCTTTCCAACAGTAATTCCCTAAGATGTGGTGCTAATATTCTTTCCATCTTCCCCTTTTCATCCAAACTTCAGGTATTGGTCATTTCCAAGTCCTGTTGCACCTTCCAACTTGGTATCCCATTAAAGCTGACCCAAGCCACCTAATGGCACAGCAGGGAAGTAACTTGCCTAGGGAACAAGAGGCTGCCAGTTTGAATCCCCGCTGGTATTTTCCCCAGACTATGGGAAACACCTAGATCGGGCAGCAGCGATATAGGAAGATGGTGAAAGGCATAATCTTATACTGCACGAGAGGAGATGGCAATGGTAAACCCATCCTGTATTCTATAGTAGTGTGCATGGTTCGATCCGGCACACTATTACAGACCTCCGGACCGGTCCGGCGGTCTGGAGGTTCGGATCGGCGGGGGCATGTCGCTTTAAGCGGGGGGTGGGTGGGTGGTAGTACTTCCCCCCCCCGGCCGCTCTTCCCCCTCCGGCGCTGGTCGTTGTAAACATCTCCTTGGGGCGGCAGAGTTCCTCCCTGCCGCCCCTGCCCCCATCGTTGTTCGTTAAGGCTTAAAAGAGACTAGCGCTAGTGGTGCGCATGCGCCCTGCGCCGGAGGGGTAAGAGCGGCGGGGGGGTTAAGTACTACAAAACCCCCCCCACTTAAAGTGACAGTCCCCCCCGTGCCGGATGGGGGGGGGACTCCGTACCATGCACACCCCTAGTATTCTACCAAAGAAAACCACAGGGCTCTGTAGTCACCAGGAATCGACACCAACTTGACAGCACAACTTTACTTTAAGATTTCTCCTATTTTTGACATCTCAGAATGCAGCCTGTTCAGATCAACACTAGTCATGATGAAGGGCCAATTCAGATAATTTAAACTATGCTTAAATCAGAGGTAGGGCCAATGATGGTTCACTGGGTGGTGCAGAGCCGGAGTGGGGCATTCTTGCCTGTCCAGATGTGATGGATGCATAGGAACATAGGCACTGTCATTAGAGGTGCAAGTGGCCTCTGTGGCTTGGAGTGCCTTTTATCAGCTTCGGCTGATATGCCAACTGCAACATTACCTGGACACAAATAGCTTGGCCACAGTTACTCATGCTCAGCTATCCTCCCACTTAGATTACTACGATGAGGCTCAAGTGCAATGCAATGCAATGAAACACATGCAATGCATTGTATGTGGGGCTGCCTTTGAAAACAGTCCAGAAACTCCAGCTGGTACAAAATAGGTCTGCAAGATTATTAACTGGGACTGTTGTTATTGTTGTTGTTGATTCCCATATTATTAACTGGGATTAACTGGGCCAGTACTTTGTCAAATGCACTGGCTCCCAGTCCATTTCCAGGCCCAGTTCAAGGTACTGGTTTTAACTTTTAAAGCCCTAAATCGCTTGGGACTGGATTACCTGAAAGAGCACCTTGCCCCTTAAGATTCCAGACCTTAAGATCTTCTTCGGAAGCCTTCCTCCAGGTGCCCCTGCCAAACGAGGTGAGGCAGGTGGCTACTAGGGAGCGGGTCTTTTTGGTGGCTGCACCCCGCTTATAGAAAAGTCTCCCCAGTGAGGTTTGCCCGGCTTCATCACTTTGTTCACTTTTTGTTCACTTAGGCCTTCTAAATTTTAAGTTTTGGTCTGATTTTAACTGATTTTTTAAAAAATGTCTTTTATTTTTGTTTTGTATTGTATTTTGTATTTTCTTTCCCTCTCTTTTTTGGTCTGTTATGATTTAATGAGATGTATGTTTTTATCTCATGTATGTTGTGTTGTAAGCTGCCCAGAGACAAAGAAAGTATTTTTTTTACTAATTATTCGTTATTATTTTTATTATTGTTATTATTATTGGGAGGTACCTTATATCAAGTCAGACCATTTGATTAGTCCATCTAGCTCAGTACTGTCTACATTGACTGGCAGTGGCTGTCCAAGATTTCAGGCAGGAATCTGTCCTAGCCCTCTATCTGGAGATGCCAGGGAATGAATCTGGGACCTTCCGCTTGCAAGCATGCAGATACTCTTTGTAACAAGAGAGGGAAGATTTTGTGTATATTTACTCAGGTTTCTTTAAAGTTTTTACTTGCTAATCTTCCTAACTGGATCTTGTTTCTCTGCCAATCTATGCCCTCTTAATAATCAAGAACTCTCTGTATAGGGGTCTTCAGGTTTGGTCATGCAGTGATTTTGGCATGAGGGTACAGACAGAGACACTCTCCTTTGTTCTTTCACAAAATAAATAAAGATTTAATAATTTACATTTGCTGAGGCTTGCTTGTTTCTCTGCTTAATAAGTAGGGTAGTTCTCTTGCTTGGTTACAGAACATGAGCACGTGCTTCTGTGAGTCTAGTTTTACACCCACTTCCTTCTCAGCGCTCATATAATGAATTATATCTATGTTTATTTTTACAGAACCTTTCCAGCCTGCTCCCAGGCTGTATATCAGCAAACACAATGAGGCTAGTCACACAATCAGCCCAACCCAGGCTAGAGCAGCCCAGCCCTGCTGAGTTCTGGGATCGCTCCCAATCCCAGTGCTTCCACCCCTGCTAGCCTGACTTTTTGACCCACTGTTTACCTAGCTGAGGTCTGTTCAACCTCGGTAGGCAATCATGTGCCCAACTGCCACCAGGTCAAAAGGCTTTCCCCGCCCCCTCTCTGCCATTTCCGGGTGGAAAGATCAGCTGCGCAGAGTGTGGTGGCTGCTTGAATGTGAGCAGATGCTGCACTCAGGGGGAAGTCCTCTCGCTCCCAGCTCTTTCCTCCGCTACGCCACCACTCATGTAGGTGTGCAGTGTGGCGAAGGCAAGAACAGCTGCTGCTCATCTATCAGGAAGGCAGGTGAGGTCCTGCCTTTCCCACAGCCCTCCAGAGCAGCAGCCAGGAGGTCGTGTGCACGACCTCTCTGTGTCATCATAGTGCATAGCATACTCCTCCTGCCAAGGGTCACTCTCAAGATTCCAACTGCTCTCCACAAGGGGGTTTCCCAGACACAGCTCTAGGGCTGGTCTCTGCCAACTGCATTTAGTATGGGATTTAACCCCTAGCTACCCCTATACAGTTTATTCTCCGATGTCATTTCATCACACTCTTCCACTAAGCTATGGCCCCATCTCCTAAAGGGAATATCTTACAGCACTCACATGTAGCCATCCATCTAAATGCAAACCAAGCCGGGTCCTGCTTAGCAAAGGGGACAATTTATGTTTCTCAGCTTATGGGAAACACCTATATCGGGCAGCAGCAATATAGGAAGATGCTGAAAGGCCTCATCTCATACTGCACGGGAGATGGCAATGTTAAACCCCTCCTGTATTCTACCAAGGACAACCAAAGGGCTCTGTGGTCACCAGGAGTCGACACTGACCCGACGGCACTCTTTACCTTACCACAAGACGAGGTCCCCTCCCCTACAAACCAGTTCATCTGAATCGGCTTGTAGTGTCAGTTCCAAGGAGACTTCTGAGGAAGACTGTTGTTGCCAGTAGGCTGAAAATTACACCTGAATTTCTCAAGCCGCTCCTGCCAGAAAGGTCAGAATTTGATCCCATCTCATTTTCTCTCCTGAGAATCTGATGGAGAAAATGGGGTGGGGGGGCATTTTGAATCTTTTATATACATTCCCATGCTGTGCCTACTGCTTAAGCTTTAACCATAGCCTGGCTCTTTCTCCTTGAATATAACTGTAGCCAATTCTTTGTTAAGCTTCTCGGTTGACATTTCCCTTTTCTGCAATCAGTCCACAAAGCCTCTGTAAAAATGGTCTCTGTCTAATTGGCAGAATCATCGCTTACCCCTTCAAAGCTTGAATATCCCCCTCCTTGCTCTCTGGTGGTGGCAGCTGGTGGTTGTACAGACCCTCCCCCTCCTCCTTCACTTTCCCTTTCTTTGGCTGTCAGCCAACAGGAACAGCTGAGAATTTCAGTGCAAACCTCTACACAGGCCACTGCTGCTGACAGATACTTGTTCATCCTTTTCTTGTAAGTGTCTAGGGAAAGAAAATGTTCCCTAGGTAGCCAATCCACAGCTTAATGGCTCTTCTAATTAGGACATTTCTTCTAGTGTTTAACCTAATTGTACCATCTCATAGTTTAAACTCCTTGTTACTGGTTTACCCTCAATAGACAGGGCAAACCTGTTTCCCACTGCTTCCTGTCAATCGAAAATACTTGATGCCTGCCACCAGTATTCTCCCTCGGTCTTCTTTGCTGCCACTAAATGAAGATATTTTCTTCACTTGATTTGTCTTCTGGATCCTTTTGCATCCTCATAGGCCTCCTCTGAATCCTCTCCAACTTGTCAGCATATGTCTTATCTTTCTAAATACATGTTGGAGCTAAGATGTGCATTTGCATGATAAAATGAGCCCTTGTAAGCAAATCCACAAATAGTCTCCTCTGCCAAGGTAGAAGGTGTGATCCATTTGTTTAAGAAGAAATGCAGAACTTGCAGTGTATATGCATCTATATAAAAGGTATTGAAATCAGCCCATGAACAGATGAACCAAATGAGGAGTGGCAGGTGCTGATACCTGAATCCAGCCAAAATCCCCAAGAGGTATGCTCCTCATTTGAAATAATCTCTCTCTCTCTCTCTCTCTCTCTCTCTCTCTCTCTCTCTCTCTCTCTCTCTCTATCGGAGGGAGGGAAGGAGAGAGAGAGAGGGAGGCCTCCAAGAACTTTGCAGCTTGAACCAAGATCAAAGAAACTGCTATAAGCTGCTACTCCATGTTGTAATAGTGATTGAAATTCTCAGCATCCAAGATCCTTTTAACAAAGCACAAGAGAAGGCTCCTTGCATAAAAATCATTCATCCGTTGGAGCAGGACAAGAAGTCTTCAGCCTTTCGGCTCCAGTGAATGCATATTTTTCATGTTCGTTGGAAGTGTTAACTACATGACAAGTTTAGTCTGCTTTAACTGCCATGGCTTCTTCACCAAACAATCGAAGGGCTGGAGCTGGGAGTAAAGAGCAACAAGGATCTTTTTTATAAGAAGGATTCTCCATTTTTGCACCAAGTTACAATGTTCAGGTTTCCATGGGTATCTATGAGTGTTAACCCAATATGAAATGCTGGAAATCCTAATTGGAATGGCCTAGAACGATATTAGGCCATTCCAATTAGGATTTCCAGCATTTCATTTCATTCATTCATTCATTTTTTCATTTATATTCTGTTCATCCAAAATAGCTCAGGATGGTCCACAATTTTAGAAGAGGTATGTGTATGAGACCTTCTCCTCCATGATAAACAAAATGTGGGACTCCTCTATCATGGAGACAGGATTTTAGAGAAGAAGGACATATTTCTGAGGAAGAAGAGAATGATTCTTTGGCTTGGTTTTGGAAAACCAAATAAAAGGGATTATGGTATCAATATGTCAGATCATCCAAAAGGAGATAGCGTACAAATTGGAAGAGATCATATGGGAGGATGTGACAGTTTGTCAAAGAAACCAAAAGACAACAGAAGAGAAAACATATGCCAATGACATTTGGAAAGGAACATAATATTGGCAGGTGTTTATATGCCTCCAAGCCTAGATGGAGGAGCAGGAGTCTTTGGCTGCAAATGTGAGAATATAATGGGCATAACAGAAATTTGGTGGAATGGAGACAACCAGTGGAAAACAGCTATTCCTGGATACAAATTCTATAGAAAAAACAGCAAGGTGTGTGCACTGGGTGGAGGGCATAGCACTGTCTGCATTCACACATAATGCAGAACCATGGGTCCAATAGACCCACAATTCTGCTCCCCACCCATCCCTGCTCTACTGTCCAAATTCAGACATAATGGAGAGTGGGCTCTCTGCAGTCAGAGAGACTGCAAAGAGGAGGGGGAATTGGTTGTGTGAGCTTCCTTCTTGCTTGAAGGACAGCTTGTGCAGCCAATCACGGTTGGAGGGTGGGGGGAGCTTCCTTCCTCAACTCCAGTTGAAGGGAATGCAGCCTGCTGTTCTGAACTCAGATGCAGTATAGGCTGTGTTGAACCTTGGGTTGGAGTGGCAATATTTACTACAACCGGAGGGTACAAATTGGAATTCCAGAGAGAAAACCTCAGGTAGCTCATGTTGTGGAACTGTAGTTGCAGGCATTCAGACGTAATGGTTTGCGTGCGAATGCGGCCTCTATGTGTTAAAGAAGGTGTAGAATACAACAAACCGCCGGTGAAGGAGACCCTACCACCACATGAAGCAGACCTTTCCACTGCTGAACAGCTCTTATAGTTAGGCTTCCTAATGCCTATCTTAAATCTGCTTCCTTGTAGTTTCAACCCAT
Source organism: Hemicordylus capensis (assembly GCF_027244095.1). Classification (NCBI taxonomy): domain Eukaryota; kingdom Metazoa; phylum Chordata; class Lepidosauria; order Squamata; family Cordylidae; genus Hemicordylus; species Hemicordylus capensis. Next base: position 66,675,444 of record NC_069658.1, read on the forward strand.
CCGTTCTGGTGGTCCTGTTCCAGCAACAACAGAAAATGCATCCATACCTTCTTCTCTGTGACAGCCTTTCAGATATTTGAAGATAACTATCAAATCCCTTGTTAGTTTTCTCTTTTCTAGTCTAAACATACCCAGCTCATACCTTTCATCATCCTCGTTGCCCTCCTCTGACCCTGTTGTAGTTTATCAATGTCCTCCTTAAAATGCAGTGCCTGGAACTGAACACAGTATGCTAAACATGGTCTGAGCAGCATGGAATAAAGTGGAACAATTACTTTTTGTGATCTGGATCCCATGCCACTATTAATGTAGCCTAGGAATGCATTCACTTGTTTAGCAGTTGCATTACACTGCTGGCCCATGTTCAGTTTATTGTCTGCTAAGGTACCTAGGTTCCTTTCATATGTACAGCCAGGTCATTGTCATCCTGTACCCAAATGTAGAACTTCACATTTGTCTCCTTTGAACTTTACTTTATTAATTTGGGCCAAGTATTCAAGTCTGTCCAGATCAGACTGAAACTTACCTGTTACCCATCCTACTCTCTACTCACTCCCAGCTTTGCGTTGTCTTCAGATTTGATAATCATGCCTTCTGCTCCCTCCACCAAGTTATTTATGAAAATTTTGAATTGCACAGGGCCCAGGACAAAGCCATGTGGCACTCCACTCAATACTTCCACCCACGACCATGGCACCATTAATGAGTGATTACTGGGAATGATTGTTCAGCCAACTGTGAATTCATCTGACAATAGCATAACCTAGTCCATATTTTACCAATTTATCAACAAGAATATCATGGGAGACTTTGTCAAATGCTTTGCAGAAGTCAAGATATACTACTGTATGTCCACACAGCATGCCCATGATTTAACAAACTTGTAGTAAACTTGACAAACCCATGCTGGCTCTTACTATTCATGTTATTTTGTAGGTGTTGACAGACAGACTGCTTAATAATCTACTCTAGGATCCAGCCAGGTATCAACATCAACCTGACCACTCTGTAACTTCCTAGCTCCTCTTTCCACTTTTGGAAATAATTGCTTATCTCCAGTTTTCTAACAACCCACTTGTTATCCAGGAGTTCTCAAAAATTGTAGACAGTAGCTCTGAGTTCACAACTGCAAGTTCCTTTACTTGTTTATTTCAATAGATTACCCCCGTCTGAATCACCACATATTATTTTTGTTACCCATTTAAAAGAATCATTTGCATGAAAAACTTGTGGGGTCAAGTCCATGAACTTAAAATTCCAAGAAACACTAATTACTGTTTGTCCTCTACAGCAGGTGTTCCCAACCTTGGGACCCCAGATGTTGTTGGACTACAATCCCCATGATCCCCAGCCACAATGACCAATGGGAGTTGTAGTGCAAAAATTCCCATTGGCCATTGTGGCTGTGGGGCTGTGGATCATGGAAGTGGGTCATGGATGTCCAACAACATCTGGGATCCTATGGTTGGAAACCACCAACCCATGTGTATAAGTTTGAAATAAAATTACTTGGCATTGGTTGCCCTCATTGATACATAAAATGATTACTTTCAAGCTCATACTGACTTTTGTTTGGTAGTGTGTGGTACTTGAGAAGGCAAGCTGCATTTTGCAAAGGTCGGTGAATATAAAATGCAGCTCATCCAATTATATTCAGCACAAAATTCTGGCAAGGAAGTTTATGTACACAGAGAGAGTGGCATATACTTGAAAATATTGCTGATGTTCACAGGCATGACAGTCCTTAAATAATCTCCTAAGAATTAATTGTCATCAATTTCTCTGTCAAAAAGAAGACATTTGACAGAATAGGAATGAGGTTTTAAATTAATTCTTACTTTAAAAGTATGATTTTTGTCTGTGTAGGCAACAAGCTAGTTAGTATGCATTACAGTCATCCTTTGCCAACCACAAGGGTTCCATTCTGGGAAGACCTCACAGCTGGCGAATTCATGGTTGAAGAGCCATTGAAATCAATGGCAAACAGGGGGTTAGGGGAATCGTGGTCATGAAAGGACCACAAAATACAGCAAAAAATAGAAAAAAATCCCCCAAAATCACCATGACTGTAACAGGAGTGAAGGGAAACCCCCCAAAATCACCCCTGACCCCCCCAATCATAAGGGGGGAAACCCAAATTGAAGGGGGAAAATCTCACTAAACTGCATATATGCAGGTTGTGGTTGGTGAGAGCTGCAACAATTTCTCAGTCATCGCAGAGACTCAAAGCCACGACTGGGAAACCTGTGGTTGGCGAGGGATGACTGTATATGTTCATGAAGCTTCTTCAGTCTTACAAAACAGTTGGTGTCATCCTGGATATCTGTGGGGCAAGCTGTGATTGATTATTAATAGCACTTACATTTATATACCGCTCTATAGCCGGAGCTCTCTAAGCGGTTTACAATGATTTAGCATATTGCCCCCAACATTCTGGGTACTCATTTTACCGACCTCGGAAGGATGGAAGGCTGAGTCAACCTTGAGCCCCTGGTCAGGATCGAACTTGTAACCTTCTGGTTACAGGGCGGCAGTTTTACCACTGCGCCACCAGGGGCTCTTAAGTGATTAAGTGATATAGGAAATTACTCTGCACACTTATCTAGTTATGTAGTAATTATATTTATATATTGTTCAACTGACAGCGCCCTTGTTATAGAAAAATGACATTGAAACCAAAACAAGACAATAAAAACAAGAATAAAACTTAATTTTAAAATGATTAAAACTGCCAGTACATAAGAACATAAGGACAGCCCAGCTGGATCAGGCACAGGGCCCATCTAGTCCAGCATCCTGTTTCACACAATGGCCAACCAGATGCCTCTGGGGATCCCACAGGCAAGAGTTATGTGCATGCCCTCTCTCCTGTGGTTGCTCTCCTGCAACTGGTATTGAGAAGCACCATGCCTCTGAGGCTGGAGATGGCCCACAGCCAACAGAATAGTAGCCATTGATAGACCTGTCTACCATGAATCTGTCCAAGCCCCTTTTAAAGCCATCCAAGCTGGTGGCCATCACCACATCTCATGGCAAAGAATTCCATAGATAAATTATGCATTTTGTGAAAAAGTACTTCCTCTTGTCAGTCCTAAATTTCTCAACCTTCAGTTTCATGGGGTGACCCCTGGTTCTAGTGTTGTGAGAGGGATAAAAGTTTATCTCTCTCCACCCTCTCCACTACATGCATAATTTTATACACCTTGATCATGTCTCCCCTTAGTCGCCTCTTTTCCAAGGTAAAGAGCCCCAGTAAGTCAATGACAAGAGATTTACAAATTAAAAGCTTCCTGGAAGAGGAAGGCTTTCACCTGGTACATAAATGCATATAAGGAATGCCAGGCACATGTCCCTAGGGAGAGTATTCCACAGTTGAGGGGCCACTACTGAAAAGGTTCTCCCCTAGTAGCCACCTGTTGTACCATTGTGGGTGGCAGTACCCAGAGGAGAGCCTCCAAAGATGATCTCAAAGAATGGGCACATGCTCAAAAACACTCTCTCCTTAATTATTGCTTCACAAGTTCCAAGGGTGAGCCCCAAATGCTGGAAACAGGTTCTAAAAGTGAACTTTGGCTCATGCTAAGGCCTGTTAATTTGTGAATATTTTATTATTTGAATATGGGCTTTGTCACTGAAATGTACGGTCATGGGAAGATTAATCTCTTAATTTGTAATAAAAACAATTTACTAGTAAAACTGGAAAACTCTTTTTGACTGTTTAATCTGGACATGTTAAACAGAACTAATATTAGAATAATACATTTTTAAAAGAACTATCTGTCTATCTATCTATCTAGCTTGTCAGTCCTAGCTAAGCTAGCTAAACTATCTAGCTATCATATTTTTATACGGCCTGATATGTACATCTCTTGGTGGTGTACAAAATTTAAAATATTTAAAAGTCTAAAATACATGACACAATAAAAACAGCATAAAACCATTATTAAAACAAATTGTTAAAATTATTAAAAATTAATTAAAACTCTAATTAAAACTCTGTGAAAACAAGAGAGTCTTGAGGGTCTTCCTGAAAACAAACAGGGAAGGAGATGCTCTTATTTCAGCAGGGAGTGTATTCAAGGGCCCTGGGGCAGCCACAGAGAAAGCCCGGTCCTGGGTCACCACCAAACAAGCTGAGGGCAACCATAACCGGACCTCTCCAGAAGATTGTAACATGAGGCAGGGCTCATGACAAAGGAGGAGCTCTCCTAAATAGCCTGGACCCAAGCCGTTAAGGGCTTTATAGGTAACTAGTATTTTTCAGCCCGTTAAAATAACGGGCGCTAGTTGCCTTCTCCGCCCTCCACCGCTGCCTCCTCCCGCCCGGGCCTTCCGCCTCCCAGGGTGGTTTGGGGGGGACCTACACGGTGGTTTTGGGTGGGGGGGCCTCCGCCTCCCCCAGTGGTGTGGGGGGGGGCCCTCCACCGCCTCTGCGCTGCCCCGGCCTCTGCAGCTGGGCCGGGCCCTTCGCCGCCGTCCGCTGCCGGCCTCCGCGTCCGGGCCGGACCCTTCACCACCGGCATCCACCAGGCCCTCAGTCTCTGCCCCCACCTGTCATCTGCGGCCGGGCCGCCTTGGATGGCTGGCCCCGGCCCCCATCGCCTCACGGCCTGGCACGCCGCCACCTCGCGGCCATGGCCTGCCGGCTCTTTCACTTAGCGGCCTAGCCCTCCGCCTCCTCTGGCCGAGGCGGTGGCTCTGCCTCGGCCGTTCCGTGTCCTCACGCCAAGGCAGCGGCTCTGCTGCCGCCTCAGCTGCGCCGCATCCTCTGGCCTCGGCTGTGGCTCCGCCGCCGCCTCGGCCAGCTTCCCCCACCGGCCCTTTCCTCCCGCCCGGCTTCGGTGGCGGCCGCTTCTCCTCGGCCGCCGCTTCTCCTCCTCCCGGCCAACATGGCGGCCAGCGTCTGCGTCCCTGTCTCTTTCGGCGTGTTCTGCACACGCGCTCCGTGCATGCCCAGAACACCCGAGAAAGACATGGACGCAGACACCTAGTATTTTATTATATAGGATAACCAACCAGCACTTTGTATTTCACCCAGAAACATAGCAGCAGCCAGTGCAGTTCTTTTAACACAGGTGTTATGTCATCCCTTTGTGTTGACCCGGAGACCAATCTGGCTGCTGCATTCTGTACCAATTGTCACTGATAAATCTGAGACCACCAAATCCGAGACCCACCCATGTCTCCTCAATACAAACCATGTTGGTCCCTTCCTCCACAATTAAATCATGGATTATAGAGATTTTATTACCTAGCATTAAGCAGCAGCAGCAGCATACCAAAGGGCAAGCTGGTAAAGCATCCAGGAACCTTCTTATTATGGGAATAGCCAGAAGAAGGGATAGGAATAAGATGTTGAACCACTCCTCCCCTGATCTGATGAAAATGAGGCCCCACTCCATACCTTCCCCTACCCATAACCTTTTAACTGAAGCACCCTCAGCAATCTCCAGGTTCACATCCTCATTCAGGGACATAATTAAAATAGCTGCAGGAAAAATCAGTAAAAGACAAAACCACTTTAGCAATTATTCTGATGTTTCAGATCTGGCCAAGAAACAGGATTTCTTAATTGTATATGATTTTACACTCTAATTTAGATCAACTGCAACCTTGCTGGGTTGTTTTGACCGGTGAGTCACAGTACTTTTAAAATGTTGTCCATAGCTGGATCAGCTAGTTGTTAAAAATAGCTGCAAGACTTCACACCTTATGACAAACAGAGGGAAAATAAATAAAGATGGCAAACATGAATTATGTAACCAGGAAAAGCTGGTTATGGGTATGGATCATTTGGGCAAGCTAAGATGATACAATTATTGTTGACATGTTGCCAAAACAGCTTATTTTGGGTCTACAAACAGCACCCCTCTATATGATATGGAACAATAGGACCTCAGCTTCCACCTTGGAATACTGGAGCTCATAGGACCGTGAACTCTGCACATGCCCATATTTGGCAAACTATGCAATATGGTCAGTTAGCACAAGCAAAGCATGAGGCAATGCTGCCCTAGGTCACCATAACAAAGGACTGAAGGGAACCATCCTGAAAAACTCTTCATCTGGAGAGACATCCTAGTTCTTCAGATAAGCTTTAAGGTCACCCATTCAGACCTGCACATACACCTCACCCAAGCCGTTTCCAACCATTTGTTCAGTGGGTCTATCCCCAAGTTGACCAACTCCTGCAACTATGAACTTGATTGTTCAGCATGGGTTTCACTCCCTCCAACTTGGGAGCATGATTCATTGTCCCCAGCCATTTTTCTGGAGTATAAGTCCTAGACACATGGCCTTGGAACCTGTATTGTAACTGAAATTGGGGTCTGCCTGGACTTATACCCATTGGGTTCTCAAAGAGTGATATCTCTACATCACTCAACTTTTCTTCTTCTTCCCACTTTTCTGCTGCCTTCCCCTTGTGAGGGTATCTGCTTTTCTGTCTCTTCTACAAGAGCAATGAATGCACTACCAGATAAGGATAGATAAACTAACCTTCAGTCTCTCTGAATCTCCTGGCCTCCTTAGTCTCTTCTGTTTCTCAGCCCATTCTACTACAAGCCTTAAGATGATTTATTTACAATTTGGAATGTAAGCTAAAATTCCTCTTAGTGAGACTCTTGTTAAGATTGTTAGTTAAGATTTTATTGACTTGCCTAACCAATCCTTTTCCATTTCATGTACCCTAATGTTATGCTAAATAAATCTGCTGTATTGCATCTACATTTCCTTGTCATTTCCAAGACTAAAACTTAGCATAGATTAATACTAACAGACTGCTTCCCCCCCACCGTAGCCAAGCCAAGCCCCACGTTAACCCCAAAGCGTAGTAAGTGTGTCTAGCCAAGTGCTCTGAAGCAGTTCTGGTAACATACTGGAGAACTAATTTCATTCACTTTATCTCTATTTCAACCAAGGAGCCTCTTGGGAGCAGCTGGCAAAGTCTTCTCATGTCCACCAAACCCTTTATGCTTCTGCAAAATAATAAACCTGATCTTATCCTGAAATTGACCAATACAATTACCATATTCTTTCAGTAATCCCATTTGAGTGTAGTCTTGCAAACTTGTTTATACTGTGATGGACAGAATTGATTTCTTATGCTTTAATTGATTTCTTATGCTTTAATGCTTTGATGTCAAAATTAATATATAACATTGTATTCTGTTTCAAAGATACTTCAGTGAAGCACACAGTAACATACACATTTCAAATGCCTCAAAAAAAGGTCTGCTGAATACTTCCCCCTCAATTTGAGTGTTCATTTACATCATTAGTAGAAAGTTGCCTCAATTCAACTTCCTTGAACAGGAAGTCCAGTGCACACATGGACATACCTGCCTGCAAGTACTTCCTGTTCATCTCAATGAAGGTGATAGCTCTATGTGTGCCGTTTTCATCTCAGGAGTGATGCCATTTGCTGCCCCTGAGCAGCCTTGCACCTCAGAGAGCCTGACCAGATGTTTACATGGCAAGGCCAGCAATGATGTGAAACTCTGACTCAGCCTGGGAATCTACCAAAAAGAAAAAAGAAAAAGTCTTCCTGATATCAAGGAAGGTGAAAGTGAGAGCAGAAGGGATCTCCCGCATAATAAACATGTACAGGCTCAAGCTGCAAGTTTAATATAGCCAAAGTTGCCACATTTGTATTTAATTCACATCCAGATATTCAAAATAAAATTATATACATAAAAAATCACTTCATTATATGTTTTAGACACATGCTTTAGCAAAACTGATGTCACATTTATTCTAATTTGGACATGCTCATTCAACTTTAAAACCCTTAATGTGTTTTTCTTTTAACCAAGAGTTGTGCTAGGAGTGTATTTCACAACACAAATTAATTACCAGTGGGAATGGGCTATTTATGGGCCAACAGATTTCTGTAGAGAAAGATGCTTCATTGATCTAGTAATGCAAGGAGAGGGTTAATTGAATATTATACTCAGTCTTGCTTACTGGAAGACAGATGTCTCAGCTGAGATTTACTTGAAGCACTTGGAGTTCAAAGAGAATTACATTAGCGAATGGAAGTCAAGATAATGTGGAAGTAGGTATTGTACCATTAATACCAATTATACCATTATTACCCTAGATTTAGGAAGCATTTTAAAGGAACCTCAGAGTCAGTAAGACTGGGAAATGAATTATTAAGAAGGATGCAATTTAAGTGCCAGTCAATACTTTTTCTTTTACTACAAAAGAGTAATGTGGATTTTTGTAACTTCAAAGGCCAATAGAATTTAAAGTTGACATGGGATTCCTAATAAGTATATAGTACAACTCAGGAAAGGGAGATGGGAGGGATGAAGAAAACATGAATCCCCACTGTCTCTAAAAGCAATTGACCTGGCATGCAGGCCAAGGTAAAACCTCTGCACAGGTCAGGAAATAAACAAAGAGGAAACAGCTGGAATGCAATGGTTAAAATGCCCCTCAAAAATTATAATGATCAAGAGAATGCTCTTGATCACCCTATATGATTTTTACTCTCAGAATCAGAGCTAATGCTGACATTACACTTATCTCAAGGTGTCTGGTCTTCTATATTATGTTTGTGTTCATTTATAAGTCATACCACATACTGCAGGCATGCTGAGTTTCCTGCTTTTCACCTCAGGTATCCACATCATGAATTTCATTATTATCTGGAGTACAAGGGTTCTCTCATGGCATTGTGGTTGTTTACATTCTGATCACTGCTCTGTTTAACTGCCAGAGTGGCTAATCTTGCTGAGAGACCATCATGATGCTTGCCATGAGTGATCCTGAGGAGGTTGGACCAGAGCTAGAGCCAGTCCTTGGTCCTGACACCAGGCCAGAGTCTGAATTAACTCCAAAATTGGAGTTTTCAGAAACAGCACCCCAAAGCCTGAGCCACCATGAACAGCTGGTCTCTCCCACTCCTTTGCATTCTCTGGCATCTGTATGCCTTGTTGGCAAGCAATGAGGCTGGATCTGACAGAGCAAAGGAGTATGAGATTCCAAGACAGAAGGCTGCCCCTTTAAGGCTACTACTTTCTAAGAAAAGAGGCGGAACTAAGGAGGAGTAGCCTAAGCTCAAAGGTATTTAAGGTTTCCGTCTCCCTAACTGTATTTTGAGCAACTTGTCCCTTGGAGCTATCCGTGGTTCTGCAGTGACTCGCTTTGTTGACCTTGTAGGTCCTCATGTGTAGAATGGACAGAACATCTAGGATTTCAGTTCTCTATTATTAAGTTCTGCCATCCTATATTTGTCTGAGCAGTGTATGCAACTAAAGAAAAGGCCTAGAAAACTTCTTCCTAAACAATGAGAAATACATTATGGGAACACAGCTTAAAGAAAAAGAGGGGAATAAACCCTTAGAACATCTTCCTCTATCACACAACAAACTATAATTAAGAAAATAAAAATACATGGCAACGATCCACCTCAGTTTGATCACATCTGCTGATACATATGCAGTAACTGCAACATCTGCATTCATTCTGAGACTCAGACAATAAGATGTCATTCTGGAACTAACTTCAGTAGCTGCCATAACCCCTGTGCTCTCGTTACAACCAGATATGTTGGTAATGCTTGGAGAGCCACAGTTACAAGCAAAGCTGGTGGAGGCCTATGCACATGCTTCTTACATAACCAAGACTGCTTTCCAAACTATTGCTTTTTTCTCCTTCTATACTATGTTTAAGTATTTAACAAGAACTTGGAACAACTCAGGGAAAACAGAAACTCTCAAACAGAAGTAAATTTTATTCAGGCAAACACATAAAATTGTTACATCAAAAACATTTTTTTTTAAAGACTCCTAATTCTATGACTGAGCATAAATGTTTAAAAGCATAAATGTTAGGTCAGTTCCCAGACTTGAAGTTACAAAGAATCTATAGCTATCAATTCTGAAAGAGCAAGGTTAAATCCATCCGTCCTCAGTCCTCAAGATGTCCATTTGGCTCCTTACAAAAGATGAAACAAAGAGCTGGTTACTTTTAGTGAGATAAGATGCTTCCTTTATTAAAATGATTCCTTTGAAGTTCAATGATATCATGTCCCTCATGAGTAAAAAACTATCTCTAGAATCTTTTGAAGTCCCAGTCTCATTGATTGATTGATTGATTGATTAAGTGCCATCAAGTTGGTGTTGACTCTTAGCAACCACATAGATAGATTCTCTCCAGGATGATCTGTCTTCAACTTGGCCTTTAAGGTCTCTCAGTAGTGCTTTCATTGCTGTCGTAATCGAGTCCATCCACCTTGCTGCTGGTCGTCCTCTTCTTCTTTTTCATTCAACTTTCCCCAGCACTATGGTCTTCTCAAGGGAGCTGGGTCTTCGCATAATGTGTCTGAATTATGATAGTTTAAGCCTAGTCATTTGTGCCTCAAGTGAAAATTCTGGATTGATTTGTTCTCTGATCCATTTGTTTGTTTTCCTGGCTGTCCATGGTATCCTCAAAGGTCTTCTCCAGGACCAAAGTTCAAAAGCATCAATGAACTTATTAACATATAGGTTAAGTACTGAAGGGGTCAGGAAGAACTAGGGACAGATTGATAACTGTATTCACAAAATTAACTAATGTCATCATAGGTATTAACTTAGCTATGATAGTCGGAAAATGCATCTTTCACTCAAAGGGGCTGAGTAGAGTTGAAAATCGTTTCATGTGCATTTATTAATAAAGTACACAAAGAATGAAAAGCACATCCTTTGATCCTATGCAGATTTTTCAGTAAAGATGTTTACAAAGTTAACAAAAACAACAGACATGCTTCTATATCTGAAAGACACAAACAGACTAGATCAGGGATGGGGAACCTTGGCACTCCTGCAGATGTTGGCCTACAACTCCCATAATCCCTAGCTATTGGCCTCTGTGGCTGGGGATTATGGGAGTTGTAGTCCAAGAACAGCTGGAGTGCCAAGGTTCCCCGTCCCTGGACTAGATAGTCCCAAAGAATAAATGATTGGATTCAAAGAACCACTCATGGAAATAAAAGAGCCACTAGTGATGCTCCACAAATATTTGCACAAGAGTTAATGTGATATTATAATAGGTAGATTTTATAGCAGTTCTCTTGCTTCCACTTTTCTTGCACTATACTCTTAACATGAGGTGTTAATTATTTTGTGAATGGAAGCCACCTTTGGATGCAGCTAAGGTGGTTCACACGACCTAGGTAGGTTCACACGTGCCTCCCCACCCCAGTTCTGTTCTTGCTTTTGGCCATGTGGCTCATGCACCCACTTAAGTCATGCTGCCAGAAGCTTTGTGGCCACCTGGAGCCAGAGAACTGCGGCCCAGCCTACAGAAATCCCACAATGCACTGCACAAAGGATGTGGTGCTGTCAGGAACCTACCCTTATGCCCCGCCAAGTCCAAGGATGTGATTTGTTTCATAGGATGTTTATATCAATTGTGTCACCACACTCATGGAATTTAATAGGTACTTACTTTTTTTTTGCTGCCACCATATTTATTTATGTTTATTACCCTGGTTTCAGTAAATAGATAGATAAATAAATAGTAAATAGTGATACGAACAGGTGGGTGGACCCTTATTGTATCAATAGCCTTGTGAGCACAGGATAGGTGTATAGTACTGTATGTTCAGTACATACAGGAGACAAAGAATAGGGTATAAAACAAATAACAAGAAGTTTATTTACTTAAGATGGAAATAAAGATCTCTACAAAGCAGGGCACACAGACTGCATTACAATGTTGCTAAATCAATCAGCTGTTAGACACCACAGAGAGTGTTTTGACCTTCTTTCTGAGAACAATACTTTTGGATGATGAATAACTTAAGACAGGTGTTCTCTACTGTAGTTGTGAATCTTGGTATAACAACACAGGCCTCTTGTCTGTTTAAGCAGGAGTTTTGCCTCTGGGCACCTTTCTCTCTCTGGATTCCCACTCTGACTTTTTACACCAAACCCAGAGTACTGTCCAGTGTTCTACTGGCTTGTTACAGTCTCTGAACATCAATTAACCAAGAAGGTACACAGAATTTGAACAACACTGGGGTAGAAGAGTGCACATGTGAAATAGAGCCACTTCAGCATTGATGGAATCGGAGGCTAAAGCAGCAGGCAAGGCCTCCCCACCAAAGGCTCTTGAGTAAATTTAGCAGTCATGGGAAAAGGGGACAGGTTCATGCATGGATTGGCAACTGGTTGAAGGACAGGAAATAGAAGGTAGGGATAAATGGACAATTTTCGCAATGGAAGTAAGAAGTGGGATCCCCCAGGGATCTGTACTGGGACCAGTACTCTTTAACTTATTCGTAAATGATCTAGAAGTTGGAGTAAGCAACAAAGTGGCCATATTTGCAGATGACACTAAACTATATTTAGGGTAGTGAAATCCAAAACAGATTGTGAGGAGCTCCAAAAGGATTTCTCTAAACTGGGTGAGTTGGCAACAAAATGGCAAATGTGGTTCAATGTAAGCAAGTGTAAAGTGATGCATACTGGGACAAAAAAACCAAAAACCCAACTTCACATACGCACTGATGGAGTCTAAGCTGTCAGTGATTGACCAGGAGAAATAACTTAGGGTCATGGCGGACAGCTAGTTGAAAGTGTTGACTCAGAGCTTGGCAGTTGTGAAGAACGCAAATTCCATACTATGGACCATTAGGAAAGGGAGTGAAAATAAAACTGCTAATATTATAATTGTCCATTAAGTAAACAGAAATCTATTGTGCGGCCACATTTGGAGTACTACATACAGTTCTGGTCACCATTTCTTAAAAAGGATATTGTAGAACTGGGAAATATGCAGAAGAAGGCAACCAAGATGATCAGGGGCCTGGAGCACGTTCCTTATGAGGCAAGGCTACAGCATCTGGGGCTTTTAAGTTTGGAAAAGAGGAGAGTAAGGGGAGGCATGACTGAGGTGTTTAAAATTATGCATGGAGTAGAGAGAGTGGACAAAGAGAAATGTTCCTCGCTCTCTCGCAACACTAGAACCAGGGGTCATCCCATAAAACTGAAAACCAGGAAATTTAGGCTCAACAAGAGGAAGTACTTTTTTCACACAGTGCATAATTTCTCTATGGAATATTCTGCCATGGGACATGGTCATGGCCCCGAGTTTGGATGACTTTAAAAGGGGCTTGGACGGATTCATGGAGGACAGGTCTATCAATGGCTACTGGTCTGGTGCCTATGGGCCACCTCCTCCAGCCTTAGAGGTAAGATACCTCTAAATACCATTTGCAAAGGAGGAATAGCAGGAGAGAGGGCATGCCCTCACATCCTGTCTGTGGGCATCTGGTGGGCCATTTTGTGAAACAGGATGCTGATCTTATGCCTTGGAGCCTTGCTCTCGGGATGGAGTTACCTTTCTCCAAATCAGAACTACACTGATTAAAACCTGTAGTCTGCTCCTATTCCTTGTTGGAGCAAAAGCTCATGTGGAGATTCTTCAGGATCTGCTGCATCAAGCCTGTCCTCTGTTTCACAGCCCTGACTGGTATGATCTATGTCTGCTTGATTCTGCCTTCTCCTTGCCCTCTATACGCACTGTTCTTCAGTTCAACCTCATACTGTCTGACTCCGGTTTTGCCCCACCCATGTACTTGCTGTCCTCTGTTGATCTTGGACTGTCTGCCTGGCTTCTATTGTGCCACCTAGACCAATCAACACTATTGCCTTTGTGTGGGCACTGATATGGATCAGAGCATAGAGCCATCTTTGTACTTGCCTTATATAGCACAAATGGTGAGACACACCATCTAAATAAAGGAATATAATTCAGGGGTCTGTTTCCTCTCTTTCTGAGATTCATGATGGAACACATGCTTCCTGATCCCTCCCCCATTGAATTTGATTTGATAAAATAAAGTGATTTCTACATATTCTATGCATTCTGTACATTTGCAGAAAAAATATGTATTTAAATGCATATTCTCAACCTATTATTCCATCAACCATTTGAATAAGTAACACATACAAATACGTGTAAGTAAATATATATTTAAATGCAACAGGAAAAAATTGGGGTATTTTTCATTCAACAGAAATGAAAAGAAAGTGGGGAATATGTTGACAGAATGGAAGGTGAAAGCTCTGTCCATCTTTATGGCCTCTGCACTACAATGTCTGTGCTGCCTCCATTAAAGCTCATTTAGTGGCCATCGTTTTCATAGCTGCTACCAGCCCATTAATACATCTCCAGACAGCCACCATGATGCCATTAAACCTGCATTAGAATTAACTGAACAGCCCTCATAGGTCTATCAACGGCAATTAGCCATGATTGAACCTCCATGTTTGGAGGCATCACACCTCTCAATACCAGATGCTGGGAGTTACAGGGGGAAGGAGCTGTTAGATTCCTGAAGTTATCCATCTTCTCACCACTGGAAACAGGATGCTAGAATAGATGGACCCTGGACTTATCCAATAGGTCCGTCCTTCACTTCTTGTGCTCTTTTGCCAGCAAAGTATCCATTAACTCTCATTCAGCAACAAATCTCTTTCCCAGCCACTTTCTCCTCATCATTCTTTTACAGTCACTCCAAGGTCATTGAATTAGCTGAACAGCTCTCATATCTACTGAAGTGCATCATATGATTGTTTCTTTTTAAGCAAATGGATAGATTGCTTTGCTGAATTCTGCAGTAGGAGGAACGCTTTGGTAAATGGAAATGAAAACCTGTTCAGGGCCCCAATACTGATAAAGAGAGAGGATGCCTGGGCATGTGCCCAGGAATGCTTCTTAGTTAATGCCATCCTTCTGGAGTACAAATGTGCACTCCAATGATAGTCTTTGGAATTCCAAGCACATAAGAAGGTCTCGCTGTTTCTGAAGCCTACTGTATTCTAGCTAACTTTAAAGTTCAATAGGCACATACGTTTACTGGCTCCCCTCCCACATCAAGTATCTAAAGGTGAAATGAATTATGCAAGCAGAACATGGGGCTGGTGTTCAGCCTATATAAAGGTGGCCTGCAAATCTTTCTGCACTATTTGGAAAGGCAAAGGAAGTCCATACACTGACTTTTTTTAAACACACACAAAACAAGCCTTCAGATTTGTTCATGAGGACTAGTAGCAATAGCAATAGCACTTACATTTATATACCGCTCTATAGCTGGAAGCTCTCTAAGCCGTTTACAATGATTTAGCGTATTGCCCCCCAACATTCTGGGTACTCATTTTACCGACCTCGGAAGGATGGAGGGCTGAGTCAACCTTGAGCCCCTGGTCAGGATCGAACTTGTAGCCTTCTGGTTACAGGGCGGCAGTTTTACCACTGCGCCACCAGGGGCTATGTGTTGTGTTGTGCTTTGCTTTTCAAAATCAACACATGAAACTTTTCACATCACTACATTTCCATGCCAGGACAAACTCTGCATGCTGGATGGCTAATTGATATGCAACTCTTAAAGGGACAGAGCATCTGCTTATGAAAAAGTTGAAGATTTCCTACCTCCAAGTCACATCCCCCTTTAATGTTCATGCCATTTCTGCCACTATGAGTGATCCTCCTGCTCTCCAGTAATATAGAGATGCTGTTTTTCCTGGCCACGACAGAGCTACGTCTGTCTTTCAAAATAAGGCAGACTTGCTGACTGAAACGGTTTGCAGTCTATGGGATTTGTATTTCTTTTAGTTGATGCTTGTTAATTCCTAATTGAAATGAAACAAATTCATTTCTAAAATGCAGGCGCCATCCCCTTATCACTTGAGAGAAGGAAAACCTTCCCCAAAGAAAGCTTGTAACTGCAACTTAGGGTTGCAATGAAACCCTCAGTCAAGGCAAGTATGACTGGAAATGCAAGCTTAAGAATGCATAAAAATTTGCTTCCCAGATTAATTGAGAATGTTCCCCAAAGTCCTCTGCAATAACACAGAAACATTTGCCATGCTTCAGTTTGTTCTAGTTGTACACCAGATATAGATCTGACTACCATGCAGCTACCAGCAGACACCCAGTGTGAATACTCGAATACAGCACAAGTATCTGTTTACTCAATATGGCAGGGATTCTCAAACCTGAGTCCCCAGATGTTGTTGGACTACAGCTTCCATCATCCCCAGCTGTAATGGCTTTTGGTGATTGTGGCTGGGCATGATGGGAGTTGGAATTCAACAACATCTGTGGTGACCTGTAGTTTGCCTTGCTAAACTCCATTTTGAACCTTCAGTTTGCAGTAAGGTTCACTGCCGAGACCACAAGTTTGGCCTCCGAATTGTTACATCCAAACACAGATGGTGCCATAACTGCAGTTCTGAGAGGTTTTTGAAACTGCAACAATAGAGACAGCAGTGCAGGCCTGCCTGAGATCTCGCATGCTCCATGCCTCTTGCACTTCTCACTAGCCTCCTCTCCAAGCACCAGCCCCACCCCTCCTATCTCTTATGCAGCTATGCAGTTGCCCAGCAACAAATATGCCACCATTCCAAACGTAGCCTGTCAAGCAGCAGGGTAGCACAGGGACATTCCCTCTCCCCACTCTGTCCTTGCTCCCCACCCCACCCCCTCTGGCAAGCAGGGGAAAAGGGAACAGGATCACAGGATGGGCAGTAAGTGCTTCGCTCCCCAAGAATAAAGTGGCAATGGTGTATGCTCACAAGCACAAACTCTCCAGGTGGAAACATAAGCAGCGCAATCCATTACAGCACTAGGACAAGAGCATTTGCTGGTGAGGGGGGTTGCTCCTGGGGTCGAGTTTAAAAGGCAGCCCTTGTAAAGGGATTACTGAACAACCAATTTCTATTTTTTGCACAAAAAAGTTGGGGAAGGCGGACCCAGCCCTTTTCTCTTTGGGGACATTTGCACTCCCTAGGCTTACTCATGAGAAGGGTCGGGCAGCATTGCCAACACTGAGAAGGGAGGTTCTTCATATGTGATGGTGCCAGATGCTGAACCCAAATGAACTGCTAACTCATGAGAGTGTAAGGCCATGAGTACACCCCCTCACAACTCATGAGAAGAACCGTCTGTGGAGCATCATGCAGAATCTCTAATAATGTGTGATGACAAAACAACCCTTTCTCCCGCGTACACAGGGCCAGTGCTACCATTAGGCCAACTCGGCAGCCGCCTAGGGCGCAGACCTCAGAGGGGTGCAGAGTGTAGAGTGTCAATGTGTTAACTGTTTGAGAAACCCGAATAATGAGTAGAAATGTGAGGAAAAAACAGTTCATTGTTTTCAACACTAACAATACTGTTAAACTTAATTTAGAAATTATAATGAAAATATCTACTGAAGATGTACTTAAGGCCTGCAAGAATTTGAAAAAATCATTGATGTATAATGGAAACAAAGATATTGATGCTGAAGATCTGTGTTGTGAACTTATAGCAATAGCTCCAAGTCTTCCTCCAAGACTTTCAAAGTCTATACTGCCACAAGGAGTACTTCTCTTCATACCACAACAAAAACTCCTGGATAATGTGCCTAATGTTTCTGTTGCTCTAAGGATCCTTCTCACACTTTCAGTATCAGTGGCAAGTGGTGAACATAGCTTCTCAAAGCTCAAACTTATAAAAACTTACATACGCTCAACAATGTTGCAAAAGAGATGAGTTGGCATGGCAACTATATCAATTGAACATGAGCAGGCATCAGCATTTGATCTGATCGAATTGGTGACAAAATTAGCAAAGGAAAAGACACACACAGTGAGATTTTGATGTGGTGTTGAGGGTTGTGTAGCCCTTGGTGGAGGTGCTCTACCGAGTGCCCTTCTAGTTCAAAATGATCTGTGTGCCAAAATATTTTCTTTTGTATTTAAGATAATCAAAAATCGATGTATTACCTATGTTTGCAATTTAAAATAAATTTAGTAGTTTCAAGTTTTGTGCTTTTCATTTTTTTCTACAAAACATCTGTTTTTGAAAATCGAAGTTGATTTTTTTTTGGGGGGGGGAGGGATGAGGGTGCAAGTACTGTTATGAACAGTCTATAACATATCATAACCAGAGGCACCAACTCAGAAGCACGATGAAATATAGGCCTGTGTCTGATTTATTTTAAGAGTTCAATTCAATGTCTGAACTGGAGGTGAATCTCATGACTGCCTGGTCAATGATTTGTAGAGGCAGGGGAATGTAGCATTGGTTATCTGTGGAAACTCACTGAGACAATGGGTCAGGCTTAATTACCAGTCTCACACTGCTGAAATTAACCTGTTGTCCAGTAACAGGATGCTTCTGCCTTAAGTCAAATGTGTTGATTAACTTGCCTCACTCATGCTTACCCTTTTGATGTTACTTTGAATATTCTTTTGTTGCAAATATACACTAGATAGAGGTATACAAGAAATAATGTCTCACACAAATAGAATTAACTCCCTTTCACTAATTGCTAACTTTTAACACCTTCTGGGACCAGGCTAGCACATCTGGGATGCAGATTTGCTTTTGGACTTTGTCCCCTCCTCAAGATAACAGCTAACAGGAGATGAGAGTGAGATCTCTCTGAACTGACCAAATATCCTGAGCTAATTTTGATAATTAAAAGACAATATTCCAAGGATAGCAGGAATAAATGCCTTTTGTGATCCAGAAGACTAAAAAGGGACATCAAGGGATGGAACCACTATAAGAAGGAGTCTCTGGACATGGCAGTTTAGCAGTTCTGTGCCTACGGGCATTCTGCTCACACGCTAGCTATCTTGTGCCTACAGCAAGATTTGCTCAGGAACTCTGCTCATGAACAGGAACTGTCTGTGACTTCTACTGCGCAGTGAGAAGTCAAGACTTTTCCCCAGCCATGGCACCTTCACTCTCTGCCTCGCTCTGAGCAAACTGTCTGTTTGACCACCAGAAGCCAGACCATCACTCTGTTGCTGCTCCCAGCTACAGTCTCTCCTCTTCAGCTGAAAGATCCACCATTCTCAAGCCTGGGTAAATATGCGGCTCAAACAAACCTGGAATTCCCTCATCCCTTCCCCTTCTCCTACACCCTTCACCTCTCCCCCCTACTAATTTCTGACCCCCCAAAAACCATACCAGCCCTGAGCCTTCCTTCCTCCCTCCCCCTTTTTCCGCCTGTATCTAAACTGTACTAGGCTCTAGGAAGATTTAGATGCCCACACATATGTAATTAGGCACATGGGTGAATATTGGTGCTGGTTAGGAAATACTGTTGCTGATATTAATAGAGTATTCTGCTTTCTGCTTTGCTAGATTATGTTGTTAGTCTTTATAGTCAATAAAGCCCATTGAATCCTTCTGAGTAGTTTGGTCTCCTTTCCTTCATCGCTTCCAGATCATACGTGGTCATCAATATAAAAGAACTTGATCCAGACCTGTTTTATATACTAGCTAATGAGCATGTTTGGTATATGGATCAGGCCTGGTCTGTAACAGTACTTAGCCTTGCCTAGGGCACAAAGTAATCTGGCACCAGCCCTGCATGTACAACTCTCTCATGAGTGTCAAGCCATGGGGGCTCTAAATCAAGCCAGGTTGCTCTATGAAGGAAAGCCATGGGGAAAGGTACCCCAGAAACTGTTTTCCCTGACTTGGCAACTGCAACCAGGTAGTTGTCACAGTGTTCCCCCTGGCAGCCTGTCTGCCCACGTGGACATGTGTACCCTTGTGTGTGCCACGAAAGGGCAACCCTGCTTTCCTAGGGTTGCTGGAAATCAGGGCTCCCATATCCTGCGATTCCCCACAGTGGCAAATCTGCATATGGCACACCACCAGTCTGCACCCAGGAATTTTGAAAGGGAGTAAAGATCCAGTGTTTCCCTGCCCCAACATGAGGCTGGGCTCTGACACATGGAACATCACAATTTCCTTTGGGTCTAAGCAAGGCTCCCCAGGGGAGGAAGGGGTTGCCATGTAAGAGTTCTATCTTTTACCAGAGAGAGTAGAGCCGCACACAAGCAGGGGCCCCATTGTTGGGTTAGCTCAACACATGAGCGCACAATCTGACAGAAGATTTAGTGTGCTCGTTCCAATGGTCCTCTCCAGTTCCAATGGTCCTCTCCTCTCATGAGAGTACTAGTCCATCGGCAGCAAGCTGCTAATGGAGCAGGGGTGTGGTTTGGTGTACATGGACTGCTTTATCGGGGTGAGCCCTTGCAAGAACATCCTAAGTCAAGGTGGGACAGACCCCCCAGGATCCTTTGCCTTCCCTCATATACAATTCCACTCCTATGAAGTCATCATGTTCCCTTCCTTTTCCTGAGTAACAGGGAAATAGTGCACCCTCAAGAACCCCCTCCCTCCCAGAAATTGTGCTTGTGCGGGACAGTTTTGTTGTGGAGCTCTTAGGAGGTGGGCTGTACAATTTCGGTCAGAAGAAGTGCAAGCATGGCATGGCATCACATTTAAAGGGATTGAAATGCCCTTTCCATGCCAAGGGCAGGTGGACCATTCTCAAAAGGCACAATCATGCTCAGCACACCTCCTTCAAGATCATGGCCAATTGCAGCTGCTCTGGTGACATGCTGATGCTTTGCCCACAATCTGGCTACAGAGCTTGCTGGGATAGAGCCTTGATGGCCAAGAGCAGGGAGGGGCTACCTTGGCCTAAAACTGGAGGTAGGGATGTGCTCAGGCAGCTGCGGGCAGGATGGAGATCAGTTCCTTTAAAAAACCAGGTAAGCTCCTCCACCACCCCACCACCGTGCGTGGCCTTTTGTTAAGTGGGCACTGCTCCCGGAAAAGTGATGGGGTGGAGGAGGAGCAGGTAAGGACCTGCTTACCTTCTTTTTAAAAGACCTGATCCCCAACCCGCTGAACTGGTTTGGATGCAGGCACCCGAGCCGGTTTGGTGCTTCCCTAAAGAGGCGCCAAACCAGTTCAGGCACATTCCTAACCAGAGGCTGCAGAACCATGGTTGGATGAATGTCTACGATGTGATTCATGGTTTGAAATTGAAACCACAGGTTTGTCAACCTATGGTTTCATGTTACATGTTAATTCAGCCACATTCTTGATTTTCCCATAAGGTTTGGACCATTTCATCCACACATGAAAAAAGAGAAGGCCCAAACTTCTGCTTTAATTACCAAATGCACCTATAATTTTGCAATTAATGATCAATGGTTATATTATTATAGACACTTGCAATTAACTTTGGACTTGGAGTTCCACACTTCTAGCTTTAAAGGGCTATTTCTATTCAGCACCAAGAGCTCTGGTGAATTATATTCGCCTGACCATTTTATAAATAAAACCCTTGAAGAAAACTAAGTTCCTGCTTGAAGCTATTTATCTTAAGTGCCACAAAAGAATTATGAAGAGCAGCAGTTGCAAGACTATGTAGAGCAAAAGGCAGAATGCACTTTAGCACAACGCAGTGATTTTTCTTCCTATACATCCTTCACATTGTTCTGCCTTTAATATATGAGCAGAATAATAATCTTCAAAAGCAAATTGTGTGTCTTTATCACACCCCGTCTGTGGTGGTTGCCCTCTGGCATCGGCAGTAGTCAGAATGGCCTCAGAGTCCTACTAAGGTGGGAGTGGTACTCCATTTCCAGGGCTTGTTCCACAGGACCCTTTTGAAGTTGTTTCCCAAGGCTCAGACCATATCACAGGGCTACTTTCAAAGCAAGCCCTCCTCATGGACTGGCACCTCATCACTGGCCAGCCCTTCTTTATATAACCCCTAACACTTGAGGCAGCTCTTGCGATATCCAGCCGTCAGCCAAGACCTTGGAGTGAAATCTTGTGAGAGCTCCCCCAGTGCTTACGAGACTACACTGTCCCCAGGTGACCTCTTGTCTGATCCCCGTTTGGCCGGCTTGATGCAACACAGGCAGATGCTTTGCCATCACCATCCTCTGCAAGGGCAAACAGTGCCGGTAAGATGCACACGGGGGCAGGGGGGCTGGCAGGGGTTGTGCAACATTCTCCTGGTTTTCTCTGCCTCATTCTCAGGGTTTCCTCACACACACACCCATCCAAGCCTAGGCAAGTAATCAGCATTGATGTTGTCAGTCCCCTTCCAATGGCTTATGGTAAATCTATATGGCATCAGAGCCAAATACTGCCACAGGACACAGGGGTTGTGTTCCTTCATGCAGTGCAACTATTGTGGGGGGCATGATCCATTACCAATACAAAATGGTTATGATCCAGGTAGTAGCACAACATTAATACTGCCCATTTTACGGCCAGTGCTTCCCTTTCCACTGTTAAGTACTTATGCTCCACTGGTTGTAGTTTGCAGCTTAAATATATAATCAGATGTTCTTCCACTTCCCATTCTCAATGCAGACGCTGAAGCTTCTGTTTGTAAGGTGAATGGACATTCAAAATCGGGACTCCAGAGGACCAGATACCTGACTAAGGCACTTTCCAAGTCAAAAAAAAACCTTGCAAGGATTATTCAGGCCACTGTACTTCTGAGGGGGTGACTTTTTGCAGCATGTCAGTCAACAGGGCAGCTCTCAATGTGAAGTGGGGCATGAAAATGCATTTCAGGTGGTATAGAAATGTATTAATTAATTAAATAAATAAATAAATAAATAAATAAATAAATAAATAAATAAATAAATAAATTTATTTTGGTAGTAACCCACCAGAGATGCCAGAAACCGTCATAGTTGCTGCTTCATTTGTGAATGCTCTATCCGTTGGAGAGTATCTGCTTTTTCCAGCTTGGGTCTAGTCAGCCCTTGTCCCACAACATATCCCATATACTTCAACTCTTTGCTCCTAACCATGTTTTCCTTGGATTTGCTGTCATGTCTGCCTCCTGCAGGGACCTGAATATGACCCGTATGTTTCAAATGCTTGGTCCATGAGGAACTGAAAACCACTATGTCATCTGGATACACGATGTGTTGCGGTCCAGGCCTGATTTATATACTAAATATGCTCATTAGCTAGCATGCAAAATTAGGCCTGTCTCATAGTGTCACCAAGTGACCAAGTTCTTTTATATAGTGACCATGTAGGATCTGGGCGCAAGGAAGAAAGGAGATCAAACCAATCCTAAATGATTCAATGGGCTTTATTGAGTATAAAAGAATAACAACATCAATCTAGCTGAGCAGAAAGCAGAACAGCCTATCAATATTACTAACAGTATTTCAACCCTAGCCAGCACCAATATTCACCCAGTGTTCCTAACTAACATATGTGTGTGTATTAAATCTTCCCAGAGCCTAATACAATTCAGATATAGATGGAAAGGGGCGGGGGGTAAGGAAGGCTGAGGGCTGGCATGGTTTGGGGAGATCAGGAATTAGTAGAGGGACGAGGGGAAGGGAGAAGAAGGGGAAAGGATGAAGGGATCCAAGGCTTGTAGAGGCAGCATATTACCAGGATCAGAGACTAGAGAGTGGTGGATCTTTCAGGTGAAGGAGCGAGGCTTCTGGCTTGAGACAGGAGCTTTTGGATCAAGCGTACAGTTTGCTCAGAGCACAGCTGAGAGTCAGAGCACCATGGCTGGGGAAGTCTTGACTTCTCAGTGCGCAGTGGAAGTCACAGACAGTTCCTGTCCATGGACAGAGTTCCTGCTTGTTGCCCCGTGGCTTAGCAGCAAACTCTGGGATTGCTCGTGAGCAGATCTTGCTTGTAGGCACAAGATTGCTTGTAGGCACAAGACTGCTAGTTCTCTGTCCAGTAAGCCTGTTCTTTATAGTTGTATTTTCCTTTGATCTCTCATAGAGTCTATTCAAATCTCCTCATCTTTTCCTGGGTCCCCAAAAAGGTGACAACTTGCTATTACTTCCTGGATATCATCTTTTAATTATTCAGCCATTCCAGAGAGATCTCAATCTCATCTTCTGTTAGCTGCTATCTTGAGGAGGGGACATTGCCCAAAGCAAATCTGCATCTCTGAGTTGCAAATGGGCCCCTTCTCTTGTCCCAGATTTGCCAGCCTGGTCCCAAAAGGTGTTAAAAGTCAGGAGTTAGTGAGAGAATTAGTTATATTTATGTGAGACAGCAATTACATTATTTCTTGTGTACCTTTATCTATTGTATAACAAGAGAATATTTAAAGTAACATAAAAAGGAGTACATGTGTGAGGCAAGTTAATCAACACATTTGACTAAGACAGAAGCATCCTGTCAGTGAGGTCAGGGGATTACTGGACAGCCGGTTAATTTCAGCAGTGTGAGACTGGTAATTAAGCCTGACCCATTGTGTCTCTTGTGAGTTCCACAAACACTGATAACCAATGCTAGATTACCCCTGCCTTTACAAATCATTTACCAGGCAGTCATGAGATCTGGGCATCATGTTCACCTCAAGTTCAGGCATTTAATTGAACTCTTAATATAAAATGAAATCAGTCACAGGCCTGAATTCCATATTCTTCTGGGCTGGTACCTCTGGATCTAATGTTGGGGTGCCCAACAAATGGTGTAGTCCTGATAGTGGGCAGACACAGACAGTTCTCAGGCCATTCTACCATAATACCACCTTTGCCATTCCTAGGTGGCATACAGGTTGTTGTGTGCCTCTTCTTGGATTACCCGCAATCATTCTTGCAGTTGCTGTATATACTCTCCCACTGGTCGCTATGCCCCCCCCCCCCAATTTTTCTCCTATCAAGGCCAAAATCCCTATTGGGCCCCTTCCAATAGCAACTCAAAGGGGGCATATCCTGTAGATGCTTGGGGAGTTTCCCAGAGGGCAAACAGTGCAGGGTCTAGATATAAATCCCATTGTTTTGGCTTCAACCGCATCACTTTAGTCAACATCTGCTTCAATGATTGATTCTACCTTTCTACCAAACTGTCCATTTGGGGGTGGTACACGGATGGAAACAACTGCTTCATGCCTAAGATGCGATTCAACTGCTCTAGTACTATGTAGTGGAAGGTTCTTCTCTGATCTGACAGGATCTCATAGGGCAGCCCCATTTTTGCAAAAAAGGCTTTTGCTATGGTGGGTGCTGCTATAGTCTTCAAGGGTATTACCTCCAGGTACCGGGTCAAGTAATCTGTCAACACCAGTACAAAACAAAAGCCTCAGGAAGTATGAAGCAACAAGCCACTGAAATCCATGACAATTCTGTCAAAAGGGGTCCTCACCACCTGGAGGGGTTGTCACAGTGCCCTGGGTAGGGGCTGGTTGACAGCTTTCTGGCATTCTGGACTGGACCGGCAGAATTCACAGACCTCCTCAAAAACTGAGGGATGAAAGAAACCACTTAACACTCATGCCATCGTGCCTTGGGGGCCTTGGTGGACTCTCCATGGCCCACCCATGGAGAGTCATGGGCAAAGCCAAGAATTTGTCTTCTGTATAGCTCCTAGACCAACAATTGAGCCACTTCCTGCCACTTGGTTATAGCTTTTGTGATTTGTGATCATACCCCTTGCCATTCTTCAATACGTGGAAGCCTGTTGGCAAGCTGGGGGTCCTGAGTTTCCCTTTCCTTCATGGCCAGTCGCTCTCACATCGCCTACAATGATGTATCACTTCCTTGGGCTCTCTAGAAGTCAATCAGATGTATCCCAGGCACTCCTGGGAGTCTGTATGGTAGGTGAGTGGGCTTCTCCCTTGCCCATATACTTTGTTAGGTCAGGCGCTGCCAGGGTCACCTCTGTCTCTGAGGCCAACTAAGGGTCCGTTACGTGCGGTAACAGCATGCAATAATGCCCCAAAGCCTGGGACATCCCATCCCAAAAAGGCACATGTCAAACTGGGCACGACCTGATCCAGGACCTGATCGATCCCCTTTATTTTCACGGGTATGTGGACAACCCTAGCTGTTTCTTGTGTAAGTGTACAAAGGCCACTCGGCCTGTTCCTTGTCCGATTGCCTGCGGTGGGACCAAGGACTCTTGAACCATCAAGACAGAGCTGATGGAGTCCAACAGTTATTGTACCGGCACTTGGGCCACAACTGCAGGGACCAACAGGGGCTCCTTGTCCTCTTTGAGATGCCCCTTTGCCCAAGTGACCCAGTCTTGCCAGTCACATTCCATTTGGGGCCACTCCCTCTGGAAATGTCCCATCTGCTTACAAGAATAACACGGCCCTTGGGACTATGACATCAGCCCTCCTGCGGCTTCCTTTCGAGTCCTGAGTGGGACCGTGCTCATCTCACTGTGCTCACCTTGCTGGTGTGGGCATACCATTTTCCATGGGTTGCCCACCTGGGGGTTGAGGGCAGCCCTTCCCCGAAACTCCAATTATGCTTGCCTGCTGTGGGGATCTTGATTTCATGGGGGATGGAAATGCCCCTCCTTACTTAGGTCAGATTAATCGACCACCCAGCTCCCCTTTTGGCTTCCTCTCTCCCTCCATGTTTCTGAGGTTTCGGTGGCCAAAAAATTCTCTGATATCTGGGCCGCAGCTTTTTAAGTGGTGTGTTTGTCCCTAGATATCCAGGTCCAGGCCTCTGGGGATATGATGTGCAGCATCTGTTCCACCACCAGTTTGTCTTCTATCTTGGTCTCTCCCCCATCTGTGGCCTCAACCATTTTAGTGCTGCTTCTTTCAGTTCTGTTACCATAATACGGGGCTGCTCACCCCGACAGAACTGAATGCATCGAAACCATTGCCTATGTCTCCTTAGTGATCTTGTAGCAGTCTAGGATGGCTTGCTTGATTGCCTCATAAACAGCTACATCTCAGGCTGGGAGAGTTCAAACATCTGCCTGCGCCAGACTGGTCAGATTAGGTTCTAATATGGTGGCCCACTGAGGCCAGTGCCATTGGGATCCTCTGCCGTCTTTTTGCAGGTGATCAGGAGACATAAAACCAGAGTGGCTCCACCCATTGATCCCCCTCCCTGCCACTGGGACTGGCATACAAGCAGTCAGTCCCTCATATATACCCTTAACCAGATCAACTTGGGCCATGTGTTGTTGCTGTATCAACTCTCTAGTAAAGTTGGCTTGCTGATCCACAACCACTGCCCAAACTGTGTCAAGTCTTCTTCATTACAAGCGAAGAGAGCATCTTCTTCATTACAAGCCCCACCGCCCATTGAGGTCATCTGAGGAGATCCGTCTCCAGTTACTGCCGACTCGTTCGGTGCCTACACAGAGACGGGCCTTCTCGGTTGCTGCCCCGAGATTGTGGAATGCGCTCCCTACTGAGATATGATCTTCCCCATCTCTGGCAATTTTCAAAAAACACCTGAAAACCCATCTCTTCACCCAAGCTTACTCAGCATACTAAATTTTGGGGGTTTTAAAATCTGGTTTCTTTTAAAATTTAAAACCTAATTTCGGGGGTTTTAATTACTGTAATGGTTTAATGGTTTTAAAATGTTTTTAAATTGTTAGTTGTTATATTGTTTTTAATTTGGTTTAGCTCTTTACTGTTTTAGTGGTTTGTTTTAACTGTAAACTGCCCTGAGCCATTTTGGAAGGGCGGTATATAAATAAATAAATAAATAAATTAAATCCATTGCCATAACAACAACAAACAATATGATGAAATAAATGCACCTTCTTGGTAACATGAGGTCCAATGTTTTCATTTGTCATGCCCCTCTCTGCGGTCACTGCCCTCTGGCATTGGTGATGGTTAGGATGGCCTCAGAGTCCTACTAAGTTGGGAGTGGTACTCCATTTCCAGGGCTTGTTCAACTCAGAAGACCCTTTTGAAGTTGCTTCCCAAGGCTCAAACCAGATTACTTTCAGAGCAAGCCCACCTCATGGACTAGCCCCTCATCACTGGCCAGTCCTCCTTTATATATCCCCTGATGCTTGGGGCAGCTCTCATGATATTCCACCATAGGCCGGGATCTCAGAGCAAAATCTCACAAGAATGTCCCCAGTCTTTCCAAGACAATGCTGTTCCCAGGCAGCATCTTGCCTGATCCCCATTTGGGCCAGCTCAATGCGACACAGGCGGGAGTTTTGCCGTCGCCATCCCCTGCAAGGGCAGACATTGCCGATAAGATGTGCACGGGGCAGGGGGTGCCTGCCTGTCATGGGTTATGCCACGTTCTCCTGGTTTTTCCTGCCCCCTTCTCAGGGTTTCCTCACAGCCATTTAATTGGAAATATTGTTTGATTTATAAGCTGCTATATTTAGCAGAATATTTCATTTAAGATTCTCCATTCTGTTTTTAGCACTTTGTGAAAGATTGTGTAAATTAACTATGCAGTGCCCAGATTGGCAAAATATATGAGACAGCTGGCGTAGTAAGTACCATCTGCAGGGACAAATGTTCATTTTGATTTTTGACAAGATCTACTTTGCAAAACTTTTTCCGTTCAGTCCATTATCATGCTTTTATTGTCCTGACCATCAGACCTGCAGCAGCCAAATTTACAAAGGTGTTCTAAAAGTTTTTTAAAGTTTTAAAAAGACAAAAACTACTATAAAACTCCTATTTCACTGATGTTGTCAGAGGAATGGAAGTGAAAATTGGCAAGAACATCCTCCAAAGATTACTCCATGGAGAGAGTAAAATAATTTGTTCATTGTTACCCTAACTTTTTCCTCTCTAGGGGTCTGCATGGAACCATGCTGGATGGTTCGGTTTGAATTCTAACTGAATTCGAACCAAACTGGTGGACTGCGAAATGGTTTCTTAGAACTGGCTGGCACTCGGTTCGTGCAGCTAAATAGGGTTGAACTGCTTTGGACCAGTTGCTTTGGACCCATGCAGCCCTGTTTAGGAGCTCAGTCAGCCAGTGCTGCATTCACAACATGGCCAGAGTGACTCTTCCTGCCTTTTAATGTCAGGGAGAGCTGCTCCAGCTATGCTGTGAATGCAGCGCTGGCCGACCTAACTCCCAAACGGGGCCACATGGCCCCATTTGGGAGCAAAATCACGCCCCCCACGTGTGATGTCAGATGCGGGGTGTGTGTCTGGAGCTGCAAGGCATGACCCCTGAGGGATGGAGACCCAGGTTCTCTGAACCCATTCACCCAATTGTGGCGCTGCCCCTGCAAACCAGGTTGGACTGGGCTGAAGCAATTTGATACAAACCCAGCTTGGTTTGGTTTGAACTTGGATCAGCCTCTTTTTTGGAGGGCTGCTCCGGTTCAAGCTTGAACTGGGAAAACTGGGCCGGTTCAAATCAAAATGGGTTCAGTTCAAACCAGTTCTGCACACCCCTATTCCTCCGTGCAAAATGACTGCAATTTTACCGTAATCATTTGGGGTTAGGGATAAAGAAGGGGTAATGATAAAGAGAAATTGTATTCAGAAAGAGTGGTAATAAACCCCTGCTAACTTGGCAAAGAGGCGTCTTTTAATGTGGTGATTCTCTTTTATTTAGCAGGGGGAGAGTAACTGGCCCTATCCACCCCCAGCACAGTACTTCCAGTGACTGTTGCTGGGGTCTCTCTTGTGTTTCTTTTTAGATTGTGAGCCCTTTGGGGACAGGGATCCAACTTATTTATCTATTATTTCTCTGTGTAAACCACCCTGAGCCATTTTTGGAAGGGCGGTATAGAAATCGTATAAATAAATAAATAAAAATAAAATGGAGCATATGCGGGAAAGTGGGCCAGTGATGAGGTTGGCTGCTGAGCCTGAGGTCTGGGTCACCTGGAGAGTTGGCAGGCTGAAGAAAGACCAAATACAGCCAGGAGAGGAGGAGGGAAGAGGGTGCTGTAAACCCCCTCCCCTCTAACTCTGCCTCTGCCTCTAGGTTTGGGGGCAGGAGCTTCAGGGCGGGACACTGATATACATTAACACATTTTTATCTTTTTTAAAAAAAATCTTTTAATGTGGTGATTCTCTTTTATTTAGCAGGGGGAGAGTAACTGGCCCTATCCACCCCCAGCACAGTACCTCCAGTGATTGTTGCTGGTGTCTATCTGATGTTTCTTTTTAGACTGTGAGCCCTTTGGGGACAGGGATCCATCTTATTTATTTATTATTTCTCAAATAAATAAAATCGAATTAATGATGATGATGATGATAATAACAACAACAACAATACAGATTCTATCACCTATTTTCCATCACTGGGAGGCTAGATGTTGCCAAGAAATCACTATGAGCATTCGTACCCTGAGATGGTACCAGTGTCCAAACTTGTGGGCCTGGCTCATGGACTAAATGTATTTCTATGGAAATCAAATGACGTTAAATCCAAATGCTTCTGCTTAACTAGGTTGTTAATCAAGGGCAAACTCTACTGGGAAGCACACCTATGAAAGCTCCACATCAATGAATGGGAGCAATCACAAGCACAAACAATGGGCCATCTTAAGAGTTTTCCTGTTGGCAGTCTTCATATGCTACTGTTTACAGAAAATTTGGCATTAGTTGTGGGTCGAGAACCTCTCCACATACCTCCCCAAAACACACACAGTTTCCATTCTAACCTCCCTGGACAATTGGATATTTGCCTCCAAATGTTGCCTTTTTTAATAAAATAAAAGAAAAATTTGGCTTTCCAGTTGTATTATACCATCTTGAGAGCTGAAATTAAGGAAGACACAGCAGAGTACCTAAGGATCTAGCTATTTAAAGTCTAAAGTTGCCTGCAGACTTAACCAATGACACAGTTAATAAAGGTAATACAGAGAAAGAAGAATAAAACGCCCCTCTCTAGCTGGCTACTAGCAAACATATTCCCCGTATTTCCTCTTTATTGCCTGCTGAACAATTTTACACTAGAAAGGGTTAAGAAATATAGTCATCAGAACAGGAAGCGAATGTTTCCCTACAGAAAATGAAAGCAGTAGGCTATTCTTAATACCCACATTAAAGAGTAAACATCATCATCTAGAGGAAAATAATGTCATTTTCTGAAGGAAAATGTCTGCCTTGCAGTATTGGTTCCAGGATGCTGAGGCTTTCATTTCTGACTTATGGACTTTAACTAGCTTTATTAAGTAACTAAAATGAGTTTTGTGGCTAACAGTAGGTATTTTAGTTGCAGCATATCAAATAGCTAAAGACAAATCCATCTAACTGCACAGTTTGCAAGGCAACCCTTAGCAGCAAAACACACACGCGTGCACACCTATAAAAAAACATTCCTGAGCCACTCAAAAAGCTTTAAGGACAGCATGTACAACGCCGTCTCGGTACTGTTGTCTGACTACTTGCTCTGGCTAGCCCATGCCTCATTGCCAATGTCTTCATGTCTCATCTTGGCATAAGAACTGGTTAAGATCCAGGGTCAAGAGACTGGCGGTCCTGAAAAAGGAAGAGCTATGCAGGGTCCTTGAATGTGAACAGAAAATGTGGGATAATGCACACAGATATATTGTACTCTTTGGGCTCTATGATACCAGACATATGATAACTCGGATTATCCACTGGGTTATGTGTGTTTCTTTTGAGATAGGTTTCTGGTGTATTTGATATGCTTAGTTGTTTATTATGTGTTATTTAGCATATATTCTTACTGATATTCCACATGATTTATATAAACAGCTTTAATTTGGGATTTACATCAACATTTCCATAGCCCTTTTGGATTCATTTTCTTGTTTCTTTTGCTTGAGGCAAGCACCAGCGTCGCTTCATTTGCACCCTTTCACCATTGTTAGGAACTTTGAACTTGGCTCTTTGTGAGCTGTTGTGCCTGCACTGTGCTTTCTAAGACTGCTTAATAAGCTGGAATGAATTGCTAGCATCAACTGTTGTTGCTTATGCAAGTAATTCTATATTGCGTAGCCTGGCCACCTCTGTCAAGTGATATGCTTGATGTCCCACTGGGGCTTCCTTCAAATTATATGTACATAGAACTGCAGCTAAATGAGCAGTATGGGCTAGATTACTCCAGGCTAATGTTGCACTAGTGCAGGGTTACTCAGCTTCGGCCGTCCTGAAAACATTGGCCTACAATTCCCATAATCCCTGGCTATTCGCCACTGTGGCTGGTGAATCATGAGAGTTGTCATTCACCTGGGGACACCTGGGAGGGGGGTCTAAGTTGAGCAGGTCTGTACTAGTGTAGTGTTGGTGTGATAGTGGAAGAATGTATCACAAGGACATTGCACAAAGAGGAAATCTCTTCCAGATGAGTTCTTCTGCTAACACAGACGTTCTCAAACCTGGGTCCCCAGATGTTGTTGGACTACATTGGCTTTGGGGTATTGTGGTTGGGGATGATGGGAGTTGTAGTTTAACAATGTCTGGGAATGCAAGTTTGAGAATCCCTGCACTGGTGGAAGATGTTGACAAGACACGTTTTGGTCTGGTCAAAGACTATAATAAAGTTGTTCATTCATACAACACATTGCAAAAGATGTTACACAATGCATTGTACAACACCTTGTTCAACATTTGTGCAGACTTGGATAAATCCAAAAAAAGTTCTTCCACTAGCAGTTGTGCAACATCATGGAGCATCACAGCTTTGCTCAGCTTCATGAACTTCTCAAGTGTGCATAGATTTGTTGTGCTAACACAACAGTAGTCTAGATGTCAGCCAGTGGTTTTTTCCAAGGTCTCTTGCATCACAGCCAGTCTTTGGCCTGGTTATATGGAGCCAGTCCAATTTATCAACAGTGGACAAGCTTGACATTTACAATACATTGCGTGTGCACACTTTCTTAACCTTGGCTTCTGCGTAAGGATTGCAAAGTAATGGCTAAAAAAAAATCAAAGGATTTCATTTAGATCTCATAATGGATCCAAAGCTGTAACACTTTTGGGTAAACATAGTTTGTTAAGTAATTGACTTAGTAGCTACATTAACCTCTAGTATGTTATTTTATTTTAAAAGACAAGATACATCTTTATGTCTTTAAAATAATAGGAGAGGCAAATGTCAATAGTGTGTTAAATGGAACGTAGTGTGTCTGTCTTTATTGGAAATGACAGCTTCAAGGCACACATTAAGAATTCCAGCAGGCTTACTATTGACTTCTAGAGAGAAAAAATTATCACCCTCACAACAAAGACAAACATTCAGTTATATAGAAAACTTTCCAAATCGTTTTTGTTAAATCAGGGATAAATCAATATCCCTTACTTGCTCAGCTTCAAAGTATGGCCTGCATAAGCCACAAAAGAAGGGAGACAGAAATGTTTGGGAAATTTCAAATGAAGATTTAGGCATGTGTATGAAGGCTCTGGGGATGTTCAGAGTATATCTTAACATATATGCTGTGGAAGTGGTATGGTCCATTGAATAGCCTGTTGGATCTAAGAAATCTGCCCAGAATGGACACCAACAACCTCTTCCTCGTATATGAAAAGTACATGATACACAGAAACATTTAAATATCTTTACTTTGTACATTAGTCCAAATATATGAAACATTCATACACCAATGTTGCTTCCCCGGAAGCCAGCTGATGCTGGTATTCAAACACTCCATGAAACTATTCCCATGATCTGGAGAAATCGGGCTAGGGAAGGCTAGCCCGATTTCTCTTGATCGTGAGAAGCAACAGGAGCTGCACAGCTCCTGGGAGCAGCTCAGCAGCAAGTCCACTAAAGGAGCCCACTGCTAAACCCAGGTTTGAGGTGTGGGAGAAAGCAGATTAGACAAACATGTGTCATTGTGGCGCAGCTCCGCATTGCAGTGACTCATGAGTAGCCCCCCGATGGGAAGGCTACAACAAGCCTCCTGGCTTTGGGAGGCTCCCCAGAATGCTCCGCACACTTGCATGGGTCATTCTGGGACTTCCAGGGGCCAGGAGGGCCCCAAACCCCACCACCCCAACCCACTCTGTGATGGAGCTGGTAATCACCTGGGTGGCTGATCTGGCTGCACAGGAAGGGCTAGGCAATCGTCTATGGGGAGAGTGGGTCAAGCTCGCTCTCCCCGCAAATCCCGTTTTGGCGCTTCACACTGCTTGTGTGAAATGCCTCCATGTGTTTGGACCAACTCACACAATAGGCCTTTAAATGCGACTCCCTGCTACAGAAGCTCTCCAGTGCTGCTCATTGACAAGTTTTGACTGCTAACTAAGACTGGCTCAATCACGAATCCATTACATCTTGTTCTTGCACTGAAGAGCCAAAAGCCTTACCTCCCCAAAACATATCAGAATAGCTAGAGCATCCAAGGAGTGCTGATTGACCCCAAAGGTTCAAAATATTTGACCCGTTCTTGAGCTGCCTGGCTAAACAGAGCTAGCACAAAATCATATTAAGGTTGCTCGCATGACCCTGTTACATGGGGTGGAGAGAGCTGGAGGTGAAGGCAGGATTACACCTACCTTCGCGCCAGACGATCCAGACATCCTCTTCAGTTGCGCGATCTGCACGCCCACACGAGCCGCACTGCTGTGTGCTGCTTGGAGCGACACGGCCATCTGGAGGTTGGGGAAATGCAGCCTGGTCTCCAGAAATCCCACAATGCACCGTGCAAAAACGGTGCAAAGGGTGTGGTGCATTGGGGGATTTCCTCGCTTCTGGGCACTCTTGTGGGTGCTCATTGGCTCTGTGGCTGCTCAGGCTTCTGGTAGCTTGAGCAGCCACATGACTGGGAACTGAGGTAGAAGGGTGCATTCATACCCTTCTACCTCAGTAAAAGCCTGAGTAAAAATCTTGAGCTACCCAGGTAAGGCTGTGCAAACCTGTGTAGGGCTGCTCATGTAAGCCTCATTATGTGTTGAAATGGAATGATACCAGTGGTCTGTTGTAGAATTTTTTATACGCATGTAGAAAGCTTTTATATTTGTGTTGTGACTATTTTATGTCTCGTACATCAACATGGTATTGTATTAAATGACATATTCATTCTTGGCATTGTATGCTGGGTCTCTTTGTGGCTTGTGTGGTTGTGATGCCATAAAATGGCAGAGCGATCCAGCATCGTCAGTATACTGAGAGACACAGCAGATGGAGTGGGTAATGGACTTTGGTAGTCTTTGCTGGAAAAGAAGGAGATTTCTGGAGTGTGTATGGGCCACTCTGAATTCTGCTAAAGACTTATCAACAGGCCTGCTCTGTCCTGTTGCCAGCGTTGCTAATGAACCTATGATGAAGTGCGTTTGAAACCCGCTTCAAAGTAAATGGTTGACTATACTGCAAAATTTGAATTTAAAGAACCACTTCAGCAAGGTCAACACAAGCTGCCTTTGCTGTAATGGTAAATCATTTTCAAATAGACTGTGTCTTGCACAACAAAGGAAGGCAAACACATTTTAGAAGAACAGTAATTTCATTTTGGCTGATATGGAGGAATCAAAAGGTTTCTAGGATTTGTTATGTGCAAGTAATTTGGTATACAGCAGTGAGCTTACAAGTCGCAGAGTTGATACCTCGAATATGTCAAGATGTTGCAATGATCAGCTTGGAGAGTAAGCAGAACAGGAAAGCAGCATAAATACAAAGCATAAGAATGCTCAGGCTTCATTGAACATTTATTTGGAATGAATCAGACATTTCTACATAAACTCACTGAAGTATGTTCAGTTCCACTTGTGGGCCTTTATTTCATTTTGGTGAAAAACCCCTGTCATTTTAAATTTTAGGGTCAATTGGGTTGGGAAAGTGTGTGTCCGTGTGTGCCTGCCTGTCTGTCTGTTGGGTCAGTTCTTTTTCCATTACTATGGTTGTGAAGAAGTCAGGAGGAACAGGGTACTAGTACCCTGAGGGTACTGAGTGTAGGGGTAGGGACTATGGGGCAGAACACAGTACACTTTATGTGGGCCCTATCCTCAGACAGACTTGATCTCTCTCTCTCTCTCTCTCTCTCACACACACACACACACACACACACACACTTACTTCTGAAGCTGCTGTAGGTGATGAAGGAGTTCCATTTGATATTTTGCTTTCAGTGCCAAAAGACCTAAGCCTGAGTCTAATTCTTGTACCCATTCATTTAATATGCACTTTAAATTCATTCATTCATTCATTCAATTTCTACACCGCCCTTCCAGAATGGCTCGGGGCAATTTACAAATAAAACAAAAACAGTTAAACTCAATCAACAATTAAAACAAAGATTTTAAAATACCATAAAACAACAGTTAAACAGTAAAAAAAAGTTTTAAAACCCTGAAGAACCAGGTACATTAAAACCCTTTACAACAATTTAAAAACCCTGGAAGGCCAGGCCAAACAGATAAGTCTTAATTAAGGACTCTCCTAAAAGCCAATAAAGAGTTCAAATTATGGATTTCTGCAGGGAGTGCATTTCACAGTCCAGGAGTGGCTACAGAGAAGGCCCGCCTCTGAGTGGCCACCAGACGCACCAGTGGTAACTGGAGATGGACCTCCTCAGATGGCCTTAGTGTGCGGTGAGGATCATATATAAGAAGGCACTCTCTAAGGTAACCTGGGCCTAAGCCATTTAGGGCTTTAAAGGTAATAATCAGCACTTTGTATTTTGCCCGGAAACATATCGGCATGGCAACCAGTGCAACTTCACTGTTGTACCAGCTCCATTAGCTCCTGGTTAGTTTCTGAGGTCAAGTCGAAGTGCTGGTTGTCATCTGTACAGCCTTAAGCACTTTGGGCTGTTAAGAACATGTACTTTGACTGACATCCTAACTAACGAAGTGAACATGCTTCAAGGGAGAAGAGCTGGGTCTTGTGGCAGCAAGCATGACTTGTCCCCTTAGCTAAGCAGGGTCTGCCCTGTTTACAAATGAAAGGGAGACTACATGTGTGAGCACTGTAAGATGCTCCTTTTCAGGGATGGAGCCGCTCTGGGAAAAGCATCTAGGTTCCAAGTTCCCTCCCTGGCATCTCCAAGATAGCCCTGAGAGAGATTCCTGCCTGCAACCTTGGAGAAGCCGCTGCCAGTCTGGGTAGACAATACTGAGCTAGATGGACCAATGGACTGTCTGACTCTATGTGGCAGCTTCCTATGTCCCTATGAGGGACGGTAGTAGGGACACACCAAGAGCCCTCATGCAGCTCCCTCAATCCCCCTGCTGTAATGCCAGAGCCCAGAGGGCTCTCTCTGTGCTCTGGAAGGGCTCAGCAAGATTGGAAACATGTCATGGATGCTCAACAAGATCAAAGGCTCTGATCTTGTGGAGCCCTTTGAGAGTGTTCCAAACTCTAAGGCAGCAGTAGGCAATGTGTGGCTTCCCAGATGCTGCTAGACTACAACTCCCATCACCCAAACCACAATTTATTACAGCTAGGGATGATGGGAGTTGTAGTTCAGCAACCTCTGGAAAGCCACACATTGCCCACCCATACTCTAAGGCCTCTGGCACACCAGGATGCATGTAATGGGCCTGGGGAGTTCCATGAGGGCCCCCGGCCTGTCCCTCCAGTCCCTTGTAGTTTCTTAGTTGGCATTTCAGCCCTTGGGTTCAAACAGATATCCATCTGAAAGCCCTTGTGCTTTTTCTTAAAGCATGGCCGTAATGTCCCTTGCTAGCTTTCTTGATATCCTTGTAAGGAAATATTCATACCAAGAGCTCCACTGGGCAAACATCTGTTCACATGTCCCTCTGTAGCATGATCACCCCTTCACAAAACATACCAGACAGAATGAACAAATGTTGCAATTTATGACCATGCCACCCATTTTCATTATGTACTTCTTAGGGAACTCAAATAGCTTTAATAACATTTACATTTAATAAACATTAGACATCAACTAGCAAAATAAAAAACTCACATTCATTTTAAATTAACTTCATATCCTTGTGTTAATAAAATTTAATTAGACTAAAGCATCGCTAGCCCTTAAAGTACATTGCATATTAAAATTTCATCAAGATCCAGCTTATATGCTTGAAGCTGCTAGAAATAGGAACTTCAGTAATTACATTAAGATCCATATGTCAAATATTGGTATCAGTGTTTCACCACTTGCATATTTACCTGAGGCATCTTTTCAATATGTAGCTCTTACAAAAGCTCATAGTAATTTGGATAATACTTAAAAACTGATTCTTGTTTGCAAAATGGCAATGTAAAAGTTTCTGTAGTAAACTCTGCTTCCTTTCATTTGCAAGTGCAAGAAATGGGAAGACACCAAATTCCAAAGAGCAACTGTGCCTTTACTCTGATGAATTGCAAATCATCAGAGCAACAACAGGGTAGAGGGTGTTGGAAATTCTCTGTGGTGAGAGAATCCCTTTTTCAATATAGCAGAGTGCACAGAGGCACAAACACAGCGGATTTAGTTATGCATGCATGTGTGCTAAGAGTAAAGTAACTTGGAGCCAATTGCTAGTTTCAAATCAATATAAAAGGTATTTATTAAGGAACTCCATTCTAGATAGGAAAGTGAGGATTTAGGATCTCTAATCTATCTATCTAAATGGATGCAGATGGATTCACCATCTTCTCTGCACATATGGTGCAGGGCAAGAGACTTGCCATGTTGCAAGGTCAACAGCCAGGTAGGAAGAGAGAGAAGGAGGAAGGAAGTTGAATCCCCTAAGATTAGCAATCTACATTTCAAAGGGATAGCATCAGAGCAGCAGGAAGTGATGACCAAATGTCTTTGACCTTCTAGCCCTCTGACTTACTAGTCTGTCCTCCACTGTCTGAGGCAAAGAGACAGCGCAAAGTCCTTTCCTTCCAACACCCCCTCTCGTTGTCTCGTGACTCAGTTCACAATATTCATTTTCTCTCTCAGCTTTTCAAAGCAGGGTCTTGGTAGTGGCTTAGTGAGTAAGTCTGCGAGCATTTCATTTGTCGGGCAGTAGAGCAACTTGATTAGTCCATCTTTCTGCAGACTTCTCACTACATGGTACTTCACATCAATATGTCTGGTACTCCTCTTTACATCTTCTTGTTTGGAGAGTTGAATGCAGCTTTGGTTGTCTTCATACACTGGTATGGGCTGTGGTACATCTGTACCTAGGTCCTTCAGTAGTTGACACAGCCATTGTATCTCGTGACAGCCCTGTGCAGCTGATACATATTCCGCTTCAGTGGTTGATGATGCTACTATGTCTTGTTTTCTGCTTGACCAGCTTATCGCTCCATCTCCATAGAAAATTATGTGACCACTGGTGGATTTCCTGTCTGTTATATCTCCACCCCAGTCTGCATCTACGTATGCTTCTAGTTTTGGTTCACTATTAGCTGGCAGCTTGAGCTTAAAGTGTGCAGTACCCTTTAGGTACCTAACAAGTCTTTTCATTGCATTCCAGTCCTTGACTGTTGGTGATGCAGTCTTTCTACAAAGTAAACCAACTGCTGTACTAATATCTGGCCTAGTGAGTGTACTAATGTATAAAAGCTTACCCAATGCTTCACGATATCTATGGTTGTCAGATAGTGGCTCAGTTTGATCTTCTTGCTTTATGTAGTTCACTTCCATTGGAGTTGGTGTAGGATTTGCATTTTCCAGTCTGAGCAAGTTTATCAAGTCTTTAATTTTCTGTTCTTGGTTGATCAGGAAACTTCCATCTTTCTCTCTTTGTACTTGAATGCCCAAGTAGTGTGCAATGTTGCCAAGTTGCTTGACTTCCACTTCTTTGTTCAGATGATCCATTATTTCCTTGCTGTCATCTGGATTTTCATAGGCAAAAATCAAATCATCAACATACGCCAAAATGTAAGTCCATTTCCCATCTCTGCATCTCGTGTACAGGCAGGGATCAGCTTCACTTCTTTTGAAGTTTGCTTGAAGCAGCATATCATTCAGTTTTATATTCCATGCTCTGGCAGCTTGTTTTAAACCATAAATGCTCTTTTGCAGTTTGCATACATAGTCCTCTTTGCCTTCCTGTAAGAAACCTGGTGGTTGTTGCATGTAAATGTCCTCTTCTAGTTCACCATGCAAGAATGCAGTTTTCACGTCTAGGTGCTCAACATGCATTCCTTTGCTAGCAGCAATACTTAACAGAGTCCTTACTGTGGTATGTTTAACCACTGGTGCAAAGGTTTCATCATAATCTTCTCCATATTTTTGTGAATATCCTTTTGCTACTAATCTGGCTTTGTAGCGCTGAATCTCACCATCAGCATCATGTTTGAGTTTGAAAACCCATTTGCAGCCAATAACTTTTCTTCCTTGTGGTAACTTAGTAAGAGTCCAGGTTTTGTTTTTCTGTAGAGCCTCAAGCTCTTCAATTGCAGCCTGTTTCCACTTCTGGGCTTCTGGTTGTGGTAGCTGGGATATTTCCTCCCATGATGAAGGTTCTGGTTGTTCCGCTGTTCTTGCGAGGTAGGACAGCCTCGGAGCTGGAACACCTCTGTTTGAGCGCGTTGATAGCCTCACCTCACCCTCTGTGGTCTCTTCTATCACCTCAGGTGCGTCTGGTGGATCGCTGGGGGTCTCTGTGTCAAGTGTGGTTGGATCTGGATCTGCTGTCTCCTCCTCCTCCTCAGTTCCTCTGAGATCAGGAAGCATAATCCAGTCATCAGGGTGCTTGGTCTGGTTGCTTGCTTCAGTGTAGGCCCCCTCTGAAGGTGTAGCTCTTTCATCCTCTTCAAAACACACTGCTCTGCTTATGGTTATCCTGTTGGTGTCAGGATCCAGAATTCTGTAGGCTTTGGATTGTGCTGCGTAGCCTACAAAAATCCCTTTTGTGGCCCTAGGCCCTAACTTAGTCCTTTTTTCCTTTGGGATGTATGAGTAAGCCGTGCTTCCAAAGACACGCAGATGCGTCATGGACGGCTTATGACCATGCCAAAGTTCATAAGGTGTTGTTTCAATAGGTTTTGTGTTCATTCTGTTGTGTATGTATGTAGCAGTCATGATGCCTTCTCCCCAGAATTTCTGTGGGAGGTGTGCGTCAGCAAGCATGCATCTTACCATGTCCAGTAGAGTTCTGTTCATTCTTTCTGCGATTCCATTTTGGGGCGGGCAGTAAGGCACCGTAGTTTGATGCACAATTCCATGTTCTCTTAAGAACTGCTGTGTAGCATTGGACATGTATTCTCCTCCATTGTCTGTGCGCAGGATCTTTGGCTTCGAGCCAAATTTGTTGCTTGCCATCGCCACATATTGTTTTAATTTCTCCAGCATCTCTGATTTTTCCTTCAGTAAATAAACACACGTGTATCTTGAGAAATCATCTGTTATAGTTAGAAAATATTTATGATTACCTATGGTTGCTGGTAGT
The DNA here is from genome assembly GCF_027244095.1 of Hemicordylus capensis. NCBI lineage: Eukaryota > Metazoa > Chordata > Lepidosauria > Squamata > Cordylidae > Hemicordylus > Hemicordylus capensis. The sequence goes on from NC_069658.1 coordinate 66,716,200, forward strand.
GGTCCAGATATGTCACTGTGGATCAGATCCAAGGGTCCTTTCGTCTTCCTTTCACTCTGCTTTGGGAATGGCTTGTTTACTGCTTTGAACTCGAGACAAGAAACACAGTTAGTTACAGTGTCACATGGTACAAAATCAATGCCATTAGCTAATCCCTGTTCCTTCATGTTTTGAATTGATTCAACACTTCTGTGTCCTAGTCTTCTGTGCCATAATTGTAAGCAGTTTCCATGCTGACACAACTTGGCTAGGTTCATTACATTAGGCTGGTATGCCTCAGGTCTGGACTGGGCTGGTCTTTCTCTGTCTGTAAATTGCTCTTCCACATGATAAAGACCTTGAAATTCCGAGCCCACAAGGCAAACTTTTCCATTCTGGGTAACAACACATTGTCCATTTTTAATATACAATTCACAGCCTTGTTGCTCTAGCTTGGATATTGAAATCAAGGAGCTTGAGAATTCAGGGATATACAAAACATCTCTCAGAAAAAATGGTTTAACAGATCCATCCAGCAATTTGCAATATAAAATTCCTTCGCCCTTTTTCTTTGCTTTAATTGTAGTATTATTGCCCAAATAAACGGTCTCTTCAGGAATATCAAACAGTTCAGTATAGAAACTTAGATTTTTAGAAATATGGACAGATGACCCAGAATCTAAAATCAGCTTTTCATTATTTTTCATTAAATTAACACTATAGTTCTTGTTGAAATGTCTGTCTGTATACTTGGAATCTCTATTTTCATTCTCCTTTGTTTGACTGATATTCCCAGACCTCCTGGTCTGATTCTTGGGACAATGCGCCACCCGGTGGCCAAATTCGTTACACAGGAAACACCTGAAGGCTTTGTTTCCAGCTGACCTCATTTCAGCACTGGCGGTCATGTGACCTCTCTCTCTGGGCTGAGTTTCTCTGGTGTAATCTGCTCTCTTTGTATGCAAATGTGAGGTGCCCATGCGGTTCCCTCTTGCAGCATTTCCTCCAGCATTCCCTCCCCATCTCGGGTTACGTCTGGAATGATCAATTGTTGCTTTAAGAGCAAAGTTGCTAGCCAGTTCACTTTCATAGCGTGAGTTTAAAAGGTTTCTTCGGTTAGCCTCCGAAGACAATGTTTCTACAGCCTTTTCAAAGTTTAGATTGGTGTGGTTTTCCAATTGCCCAATTATAGTGCTATAGGAAGCAGGCAAGCTCAAGAACAGAGTCTCCAGCTTTTGACTCTCTGTAAATTCCTCTCCTGCTTGTCTAAATTGAAAAAAGAAATCTTCCAAAGTCCCAATAAAAGTAGAGAAACAGTCCCCATCTTTATATTGGAGATCTTGCAATTTTCGGCGTAAATTAAACGTGTATGCCCATCCTTTCCTCATATGCATAGAATCTAGCTTGTTTAGCATCTCCTTTGAGGTTCCAAGATCACAAATAGCATAAAGGAAAGTTTTACTCACGGAAGCTGCAATCATCGCTTGTGATTTTCGGTCCTTAATTAGCCAGAGTTCCTTCTCCTTTTTCTCAGCGTCCGAGGTTCCATCTGGCGGGGGGTCTTCCTCAGTAACTTGGTGGAGTCCCTCTGCTTTCAGTGCAATCCTCAGTCGAGTCTTCCATTCCAAGTAATTATCCGCTTCCAGGATGGTAAGCCTGAGTTTTCCCTCCAGGTATGCAGCCATGCTCACCGGCTCCAAAAGGCAGTTGCTGTAGATTAGCAATTCAAAGTGTCCACGCTAGATCTCAATGGATCTCCTGGAACAAACCTAACTATCTAGTTGCAGCACACGCAGCTCAAAATACTGCTCCCATAACTGGCTGGAGCCCATAACCTGTTGGAAATTCTCTGTGGTGAGAGAATCCCTTTTTCAATATAGCAGAGTGCACAGAGGCACAAACACAGCGGATTTAGTTATGCATGCATGTGTGCTAAGAGTAAAGTAACTTGGAGCCAATTGCTAGTTTCAAATCAATATAAAAGGTATTTATTAAGGAACTCCATTCTAGATAGGAAAGTGAGGATTTAGGATCTCTAATCTATCTATCTAAATGGATGCAGATGGATTCACCATCTTCTCTGCACATATGGTGCAGGGCAAGAGACTTGCCATGTTGCAAGGTCAACAGCCAGGTAGGAAGAGAGAGAAGGAGGAAGGAAGTTGAATCCCCTAAGATTAGCAATCTACATTTCAAAGGGATAGCATCAGAGCAGCAGGAAGTGATGACCAAATGTCTTTGACCTTCTAGCCCTCTGACTTACTAGTCTGTCCTCCACTGTCTGAGGCAAAGAGACAGCGCAAAGTCCTTTCCTTCCAACAGAGGGAAGGGGAGGAAAAAGCTCATTGGTTCCCACTCAGTCACTTTTGTCCTGGTGTACTGGAATGCACGACAGTGGGGGGGGGAGGAGGAAAAGAAGGCTTTCTCCTCCCCACATAAATTGCTGCTCATCATGCTGCCATGCAAACACTGGGTTAGATAGGGAGAGTAGGGAACGGCTAGTTTGGTTCGGTTCGAGTCTGAACCAGACCCAAACCATACCAGGCCAGTTCAGTCTGGCACCCCCTTGAAACCAATCCCACCCCCCACACCCAGGAGGGTTCGTGAATGAAAATAGTTTTAAAAAAACACAAATTAACTTACCCCCTCGGGGGGGTCTCCAATGCAGTGTCAGGGGGTGCACAGAGGTTCCCCCTTCTGCCACCAGCCTTCCCTCCTTCAAAAACAGCCCTGTTCGGTCATTCTTTGACCCATTTGGGCCTTTCCGCCCCATGCAGTGGCGATTTTGGAGGCCACCGCACCTGCACAATGGGCCTCTGTGTGGCCTGGTTCTGAACTTGTTTGTACATCCCTAACGTCTCCAAGCAATCTGAGCTCAGAAGAATTTGTGGCACTCAGGAAGTTCATCTCTCTTCTCAGGGGTGGGTGTATCCAAGCCCCAAGATTTCTTCTCTCAGCCTGAGCATGGTAAAGTTCAACAATATTTCTAGTTGGCACAAGCATACTAACATATAACACCTGGGCATAGACATTTGATATCATCTGCACCCACTCAAGCGCACTGACCATGAAGGAAATGCAACAGCTGTTTCTGGCTAGCTCTTCATGGAGCTACTTGGCACCTCAGTCCTTAAGCTTCAGCGTCTCGTGTTGTGATTTATGCCGACAGGCAGCATTTCCCAGGCTAGCTCTGCCTTGCTTTCCAGGAAACCCTTTCCCCTTTTTCTTAGTTATGACTAGTGTTCTACAATTCTGTAAAATGAAAATAGTTCTTAAGATGTTTCAGAAAGAAACAAAAAACTATCCTTTGTGCCATTTTTTCACCCCAATTTCTCTTTTTACATAGAAAAAGAATAAGAATAAGAAGAATTTGAGAATTCCTGACCCTAACAGCCACTGGAGGGATGCTGTGCTACAGTTGCTCTCCCCTGCTAAATATAAAGATAATCAGCACTTTGTAAGATGCCTCTTTGCCCAGTTTGCAGGGGTGTGATTGTATCCAGTTTCAGGGAAAACTGGAATGTGCCAGCAGATTCTGCCCCTTCACTAAGAGACTTGGAAGCCTCATCCCCACTGTTGTGCCTAGGGAGAGAACCCTCCTGTAATCAGGAACTCTGGGGAACACAACACTAGAAAACTATGTTCCTGGAAACAGAACTTGTCGTCTCTTCAGACAAATGTACTCATGGACAAGTGGAGTGGGGCTACAGGGGCAGAGCTTGCTGGTACACTCCCATTTCCCCCTGTAACCCAGGTATGATCATGATTGAAGAGAGCTAATGGCATTAACACATCTATGCCATATGGGAAGAGCAGCAAGGATACAACAGAGTCTAGGGTGAAGTAGCTTCCTAGCATGTGTGTGTTGTAGCACTAGGAGGAGAGCTGGTCTTTTGGTAACAAGAATGAATTGTCCCCTTTGCTAAGCAGGGTCTGCCTTGGTTTGCATTTGTATGAGAGTAATAATTTGAGCACTCTAAGAGATTCCCTTTAGGGGATGAGGCTGCACTGGGAAAAGCATCTGCATGCTTGCCTGCAGAAGGCTTCAAGTTCCCTCCCTGGCATCTCCAAGATAGCCCTGAGAGAGACTCCTGCCTGCAACCTTGGAGAAGCTGCTGCCAATCTGGGTGGGCAATACTGAGCTAGATGGACCAATGGTCTGACTCAGTAGAAGGCAGCTTCTTATGTTCCTTTGACCTCTTCATTAGTGCTGGGGCTCTTTCATCTTATGAAATCTGCCTCAGTGCAAGGAGGCTAATAGGCTGAGGCTGTTAGAATGTAGCAGCACAACATTTTGCAACCAGGCACTCAGACATAGCGTATACATTTCCTAATGATGAAAGAAACCATATATCTACTTCTTTCCTACTACAAAAGACGAAATTACTCCATTCTTGGGGGGAAACACAAAAGGCAAGACATAAAATAATTGATTGTGTTTAGGTTTGTATTCAATATTCATACTGTTTTGTATTCAAGCTAAGCTGGCAAGCTCAAACAGATTCAGTTCATTATTCAGCTGTCTGGAACACAATTTTTTATGTAGTCCCGATTATACTCAGAGGTGTACATTTTAAATTTTGTTTTGCTTTTATCAGCATCCCATTTTTATTAACAGCTTGGACTGTATTATTATCCACATCATCATCACAGTTAAAATCGGAATTGAACCAGAAGTGATGCTAAAGTACGTCATTTGTACTTGCATTTCTTTTCCTTCACTAGAACTGATGCAGTGAAGGGTTGTCAGGATTGGTAACCACAGCACTTGGGGAAGGGGCATTTGCACAGATATCAATAATGAACCAGAAACACATGGGTAAAAGGGCACAGGCAAATTCCCTGGCCATAACTTTATTAAACAACACAGCCTAGGCATTAGAAGTAAATAAAGGGAAGGCAGTAAATTAACTCCTAATAATTCCAACATCTTCTCGGCCCCTGATTAGACCTAAAAAACCACCATCAGTAAACATCTGCAGCTGATGAGGGGAAGCACTTGTACATAGGAACATAGGAAGCTGCCATATATCGAGTCAGACCATTGGTCTATCTAGCTCAGTATTGTCTTCACAGACTGGCAGCGGCTTCTCTAAGGTTGCAGGCAGGAATCTCTCTCAGCTCTATCTTGGAGATGCCAGAGAGGGAACCTGGAACCTAGATGCTCTTCCTAGAGCAGCTCCATCCACTAAGGGGAATATCTTACAGTGCTCACACATAAAGTCTCCCATTCAAATGCAACCAGGGTGGACCCTGCTTAGCTAAGATGACAAGTCATGCTTGCTACCACAAGACCAGCTAAGTACAGGCTAAGGACTGGGGCACACTGTACAAAATTTGTCCTTGCCCTTAACCATACATAGGGGCAAGCTCACTTCCAACCATTACCAAACTTGGGCAACTCCTAAACAGAGCAAATTGCCCTTTTCTCCCTGACCTTGAAGATTGCACTTCCTTCTAGGCATCTGCCTAACAATACCCTCCTATTACCACCCTAACAACAGAAACCCAACAGCCAAATTACAAATAGTATAACCTGATGCGGGCAAGACCCTCTCTACTCAAGGGCCAATTACAGCAGGAGGCAAAAGCCTGCAGGGCCTTCAGGGCAACTGGTTAAACCTAGAAAGAGACTAATGAAAGGGAGGGAGGGTGGTGGGAGGGTTGCACCCCAAACACTCCAAACTGTAGTTTGGATATTGAGGCTCAACAAAACATGCTGAGGCTCAACAAAATGGCTGTGCCATATAGGGCACTTCCCCACCTCTCACAAAGTCACCCAACAGGTGGATTACCCCTCCCACTCCTGAGCAGAAACAACGCTGTGGTTCTCCCTTGGCTCAGTGCAAACTACTCCCTCACTGCATTCACAGTGAGAGGACCCTCTTAATCCTTTTTTCTTGTACTGTAGTCTCAACAAAAAAAATGCTCTCTTAAAGCTGCTATATGTCTTAGGAGAGGGCCCTCTTGCTTTCAAGACTGGTGGCAACACCGATGTTCAGGGCAATGATGGAAGCCGTGGCCTCCTAGCTTTGCCTCATACTTTCATTTGAAGAGAGAATGGCATGTTTAGTAGGGTTGGACTATATGTAGAAGAACAAGGCTGAATATACAATGATCTGGCCTACATATTTACAGTGCTAATAAAGCACAACCTATATGATCATCCAATATCGCCATCTTAACAATGCCTCTGTGTGCAAGATTCTGAGGTGTACGATGTACTCTTGGTTTGCTTGTTCAGTTTTTAAACCGCCTTCCATAAAACATCCCAAGCTGGATTACAAAAATTAGAATACAATAACATTCCATTTAAAAAATCACATTTAATACCTTAAAATCAATTAAACAATAAAAAATGATAAAACACCAGAAAAATCCACCAGAAAAACAGGAAACAGAAGCAGGAAAGCTGAGAGACCCAGCAGCCCCTAAGGGGTAAAAGCCTGAACAAATCGAAAATCTTTCATTATTTTTTTTAAGCAGCCACAAATATCCAAGAGCGGACATTCACTGAGAGAGTAGTTATGAACATAGTGGCAGAGGGAGGACATAGGCGGTCCTTGTTCAAGCCACCTACCCGCCCCCCACCCAGTGGTGGGCCCCCAGGCACCCTCTCTCTCCCTGATGCACATATGGGATAATTTTTTTAAAAAAATGCAAATTAGTTGCTACATAATTTGCATACTATGCAAATTAGGCCACCCGGATTTGGGGAGCTTGTATATGGCAACCCTAACTTCTCTCCCTACTGTGTGTGCACAGTGTTGGCAGTGGTGGCAGCTTCCTTCACAGAGCAGCCCAGGGTAGGCTGCTCTGCCCTGCCACTCAGTGGGCAGCCACACATACGCAGTGGCTATTTGAGTGGTTGGCATGGCAGCTGAGTGCCTTGCCTTCCACTCAGCTGTCTGTCATGCATGCATAGCAACCAGCTAAGCGGTGGGGCAGGGAAACCTACCCCAGGCTGCTGCCACAGCTGCCATCACAGCTGCTGCCACTGCCACCACTGCTGGTACCTCGCACACACTCAGTGGGTGGGAAAGGGGCACCCTGAATTCAGTGGGGAGAAAAGAGATGCTGGGTGGACAGCGCCATGCATACAATTACAGCTCTGTCCAACACAACTATTTACACTGCCCTGGGCCTTGGAGAAAGAGCACAAAATAAATGTTAGAAATAAAATAAAAATTAAATTCTAATTTTAACACTTTGAGAGGGGGATGCCTGGAATTGGTATTTTCCTCTTTCTATACCTCCTGATATATACATTTCTAGGTAGTGTACATATTTTGAAAAACACAACCAATGTAAAAACAGTATAAAACAGTTAAAATTCATGAAACAAATGAAACAAGCTCAAAGATAAAAACACATTACATAATTAAAAATTTTCAGTTAAAAGCTGGAGAAAACTGGTACATCTTAAGGGTTTCTCCAAAAAACAAACAGAGAAGGAGGTGCTCTGATTTCAACAGGGAGCATATTCCAAAGCCCCAGGACAGACACGGAGAAGTCCTGGCCCCAAGTCCCAAACAAATGGATCTCCAGATGATCTTAATAGGCAACAGGGTTCATGACAAAGAAGGCACTCTCTTAAGTACCCTGGACCCAAGCTGTTAAGGGCTTTATAGGTAATAACCAGCACTTTGTTTTTCACATGGAAACATAGCAGCAGCCAGTAAAATTCTTTCAAAATCGGTTTTATGTGGTCCCTTCGGGTCGTCCCAGAGACCGATCTGGCTGTCGCATTCTGTACCAATTGTAGTTTCTAGGCCACATACAAAGGCAGCGTCACACAGAGTGCATTACAGGAGGTTACCAACATATGTACTACTGTTTAAAGGTCATTTACCTCCAGAAATGGATGTAGCTGACATATTGGCTAAAGCTGAAAAAAAGTGTTCCTGGCCACTGCCTCAAGCTGAGAAACCACAGAGTTTGGGATCCAGGAGCACTTCCTAGTTATGTACCTGATCTTTCAGGGAGAGTGTAACCCCACCCAGAACAGGCAGTTCTAAACCATCTCTCGGGTCCTAACTCCCCACAGTCAGTAACTATGTCTTCTTTGGATTCAACTTCAGTTTGTTATCCCTCATCCAGCCCATTACCTCCTCCAAGCAGGCAATTTGGGTTATGCCATTTCCTGATGAAGTTGATATGGAGAAATACATCTGGGTGTCATCAGCATATTGATAACACCAAAACCCCTGATGATCTCTCTCAGCATTTTCGTGTAGAATAGATGTTAAAAAGCATTGGCTATAGTATAGAACCTTGTGGATCCACACACTTTAGCTCCTGCTTTGCAGAGCAGCAGTCTCTAAGAGACATAATCTGTTATGGTACTGCTGTAAAACAGTGCCACCCAATCCCACCTCCCTCAAGCAACCCAGAAGGATATCATGGTCGATGGTATTGAATGGTACTGCTGTAAAACAGTGCCACCCAATCCCACCTCCCTCAAGCAACCCAGAAGGATATCATGGTCGATTGTATCGAAAGCCACCAAGAGATCCCTCAGTCAATAGCCAATTGGAGATCATCCATCAGGCTGACCAGGGCAGTCTCAGCCCCATAGCCTACTTGGAAGCCAGTTTGAAATGGGTCTAGATAATCTGTATCATCCCAAACTGCCTGGAGCTGAGAGGCCACCATCTGGTCAACCACCTTGCCCAACCATGGAAGATTAGAAACAGGTCTGTAATTTGCCAGCTCTGAGGGGTCCAATGCAGGTTTCTTCAAATAAAGTCTAATAATAGCCTCCTTAAGACAAGGAGGCATCCTGCCCTCACTCAGAGAAGCATTTATGATATTTACCAGACCCTCTCTGATTACCAGATGAAATAAGCCAAGTTGGGAAAGGATCAAGAGAACAGGTTGTAGGGCTGGGATGCACAATCCAAAGCGGTTTGTCCACATCCTCAGGAGTCACAAACTGAATGTGATCCAATATAACAATATAAGAAGAACAGCTGGATACCTCCACATTGGACTTGGCAGTAATAGTATCCTGGAGATATCCAGGAATAGCTGATTACCTCTCCACATTGGACTCTGGAATCCAGTTCAGCCCGAATATGAGAGATTTTATCTGCAAAAAAGTCATTGGAAGCGTCACAGCGAGTGACTGATGGCTCCACGTTCAAATTCAAGGGGGATGGGGCATAAACTAGCTCCCTCACAACCCTAGACTGGTTGTGATGTTCACATTCAGCTGGACGTGAATCTGCAGAAGCAATGCAGGCAGAAAAGAACTGCTTCATTGCTGCTTGCACTGCCAGAGTATAGCGCTTCAAATGTGCTCTGTGTTGTAATCTGTCAGATCCATGCTGAGTCTTCCTCCACTTGCACTCTTAACCGCTTCAGCTCCCGTAGTTCTTCTGAACACCGCGGGGCTGACTTTGGAGCAGGTTAGAGAGGACACTTAGGAGGATGCTTAGGAGGACACTTGCTTGTTGAAGAAATGAATATTTGTTGGGGGCACAACTGCAGTTATATCTACAAACTGTACCTCTTCTTTTAGAGCCACCTTTCCTGCAAAATATAAACCTTTACTGTAAAAACACCAACGATCAAATTATACTTCCATTCAAAAATGTTCAGTCAGAATAAACATGCCCTGTATGCGTTCAGGCTGGCCCAAAGGCTTAGAAGTTCATGCCTGATTTCCCCCCCAGCTTCTTCATCCGTCTGTCTGGAACATACATCCCCTCTTTTCTTACGATGTGACACTTCTCTGTTGATCCAGTGCTGTCACTACCTTCATGCACAATGTCTGAAAGATTGATATTCACTATAGATGCAGCAAGTCTGGGGACACTGACTTGTTCTCAGCCTCCTGTTGGCAAGATGTAAATGCATTTCTGTGCTATGTTAATGCAGTTTGGCATAAGAACATACAGAGCATTTCAATGCAACATGACTTCACAACCCAGATAGCAAAGATAATAATGCACTTTCCCCCCCCCCTTTGCCATCACAGATGTCTAGGAGCTGGTAGATGCCCGAGTTCATTAATACATGAATTGACTCAAACAGTGGAACTAATTCTAAAGCCTATGACAGCACAGCATCCCCTTGCCAATTGTTTGTAGGTTATGCTTTATTAGCACTCTAAATATTCAAGCCAGAGATTCAGTGAATTGTAGAACTCAAATCTTACAGATTAATCATAAGCTCCCCACCCCCATACACACGCCATGGCACATCAATTACATGGCTGTCTCAAGTACCTTAAAAGGGGGATAAAATAACACTTGCACTGACTCTTGGCTTGGTTTTGATAACGGAAGCTAAATGACTTCTTGTTTGAAATTCAGTTGAATACTTCATGATATCGGTTGTTCTAGATACGCACTCCCCCCGTCCCCCGCTGGCTAGAATTGCTTGCATTGTATTTATCAACCAATTTACAGAACACAGCTTTTGAAAGGAAGAAACAATAGATAAAAATGAATGCATAAAATATCCATTTAAAAAAAACTATAACTAAAGCATTACCAATGTCAAAATGAACCCATGCCGCTTAAAACACAGTCCTCAAAGTAGATCAGTTATAGAGATCTTACAACTTTTCTCAGGTATTTATATATATACACACGCACATACATACCACTGGTCCATCTAGCTCAGTATTGTCTACACAGACTGGCAGCAGCTTGTCCAAGGTCGCAGGCAGGAATTTTTCTCAGCCCTATCTTGGAGATGCCAGGGAGGGAACTTGGAACCTTCTGCATGCAAGTATGCAGAAAGGAACATAGGAAATGCTCTTCCCAGAGCAACTCCATCTTCTAAGGGGAATACCTTATAGTGCTCACATGTAGAGGCAATTTTCATGACCAACCGGAACCAGGCTAAGGGACCCCAGCCCGGTTTCGGCTGGTTGTGTCCTCCAACACAAGCTGCATGGCTCCCAGCAGCAAGCCAGCTTAAATACCCCTCTTTAAATGCCCCCCTGGGTTAGTGCTTCACTAATTCAATTTTTCTGATTGTGTGGCTGCCGCAGCTGCTTACAGCCATGGTGGACACACTCGGGGAGGGGGTCCCCCAGGAATGCTCTGCTCACTTGCATGGTACGTTACAGGGATTCTGGGGGGCAGAGCGCCGCGTGGCAGTGCTTCCTTTCACTCAACCCCCAAAGCTGCTGGGTGAGACACAGTGGATGACAGGAGAGCCACCACTAGTCTGTGCCACCGATCCGCCCATGCAGGGAACACCCTCGGATCGTCTTTGGGGAAGGGAAGGTAAAGCCTCCTTCCCTGCAGTTAACCTTGGCAGCTCTCCTCACTGATGGTGAGGAGAGCTTCGTAGTCTCCCATTCAAATGTAACCAGGGCAGACCCAGATTTAAAAAGGGGACAAGGCATGCTTGCTACCCTAAGACCTGCTCCCTTTGGCAGGAACTCATTTGTTTGTTTGTTTGTTTGTTTGTTTGTTTGTTTATTTATTTATTTATTATATTTCTATACCGCCCCAAACCTGCATCTCTGGGCAGTTTGTTAGCCCCAACCTCTGACCTGAGAAGTGAAATCTCCTCAGTGCCTTAGTCCATTTACCCATACTGAGAAGTGCGAAACCACCCAAACATTTGCACAACCTGTTGTGTTCCAATACAATTGAAGGCATTATTTAAATTAGTTTTATTTACAACACTCTGCAAGAGCTTCGCCTTCTGTTAGTTCTGTAGGCAAGGGCTTGTCTCAAGCTGTTTGTTTGTGTGGTAACACAAACTGCTGCAGGGATAGTTGACTTCCTTAACATCTACCTTTAAAACAAATGACCAATGCCTATTGAATATAATCAAGTCAATAAGTGCTAAAGTATCAAAACAGGAGAGTATATACAGAAGTTAACACTATTCACTAGAATATGGATTCTAGGATTGCTTCCTTCTTGTTTCACTTTAAATGGAAATTCAATACCTATTTCAGGGTCCTTCCCTTAATTTATGATTTGGTTTTTCTTCTGCTTATGTTTTTATGTAAAAACATGTAAAAACTGTTGCTTTACTGACATTGTTTTATTGCATTATACTTTGATTATATTTTTACTCTTTTTTATTGTGTGTCTTTAAGTCACTTTGAAACTTCTTAGTGAATATTTAGCAGGGTAATTTTTTAAAAAAAGAATAAATATGAGAGGCAAGGCTTTGAAGCAGTTGATTTTCTCTTGCAAATAACATGGGTCCCAAATCCATTATTCTTCTGGGTTTTGGGTTCAATGATTCAGTCTGATTCCTGCCCTTCCCCATATAAGCTGCTCACATGACATGTTTATATATCAGAATGTCGTTTCTAAGCGGCCCTGCCAAATACAGAGTGAAGGAGGATAAACCAACAGAAATCAGATACAAAAGACAGTCCTGCTGGATCAGGCCTAAGGCCCATCTAGTCCAGCCTCCTGTTTCTCACATGCCTCTGGGATTCTTTCACACATGCCCTCTCCCCTGCTGTTGCTCTCCTGCAACTGGTATTTAGTCATCTTGCCTCTTATGCTGGAAGTGGCCTATAGTCCTCAGACTATTAGCCATTGATAGACTTGTTCTCCATGAATTTATCTAAACCCTTCTTAAAGCCATCCAGGCTGGTGGCTGTCACCACATCTTGTGGCAGAGAATTCCATAGGTTAATTATCTGTTGTGTGAAAAGGTATTTCCTTTTGCCAGACCTAAATTTATTGGCAGTTTCATGGGATGACCCCTGATTTTAGTCTTATGCAAGAGGGAGAAAATTTTTCTTCTATCAATTTTCTCCACACCATGCATGATTTTATAGACCTCTATCATGTCTCCACTCAGTTGTCTTTTTTCTAAACTAAAAAGCCCCAGGTGTTGTAGCCTTGCCTCATAGGGAAGGTGCTCTAGGCCCCTGAACATCTTCGTTGCCATCTTCTGTACCTTTTCCAGTTATAAAATGTCCTTTCTGAGGTATGCTGACCAGAATTATTATTATTATTATTATTACATTTATATCCCGCTCTTCCTTCAAGGAGCCCAGAGCGGTGTACTACATCCTTGAGTTTCTCTTTCATAACAACCCTGTGAAGTAGGTTAGGCTGAGAGAGAAGTGACTGGCCCAGAGTCACCCAGCAAGTCTCATGGCTGAATGGGGATTTGAACTTGGGTCTCCCCGGTCCTAGTCCAGCACTCTAACCACTACGCCACGCTGGCTTCCAGAATTGTGCACAGCACTCCAAATGCACCTGCACCATAGTTTTGCATAAGGGCATGATAATATCAGTTTTATGTTTAGTCCTCTTCCTAATGATTCCAAGCATGGAACTGGCTTTTTTCGCAGCTGCTGCACATTTTTTTAAAAAAAAACATTTATATCCCACTCTTCCTCTTATGTTGATCCTCACAACCATCCTGTGAGGTAGGTTAGGCTGAGAGATACATGTCTGACCCAGAGTCACCCAGTGAGTTTTATGGCTGAATGGGGATTGGAACTTGAGTCTCTCCCTTCCTAGTCCAGCACTCCAACCACTATACCACACTGGCTCATTGAACTGACACTTTCAATGACCTGACCACTATGACCTCAAGAACACTTTCATGGGCAGTCATCGATAGCTCAGACCTCATCAGCATATATGTGAGGTTCCCCACCACCACACACACATATGCTGCAATAATCTTCACTTTTGGGGGGCCCCACATATATTTGCAATAAGCTTCACTTACACTTACTAAAACTGAACCACATATGACATTTTGTGGCCCACTCATTCAGTTTGGAGAGATCCTTTTAGAGCTCCTTACAACCTCTTTTGTATTTCACTGCCCTAAATAGTTTAGTATCACCTACAAATCTGGCCACCTCACTTCTTGCCCCAACTTCTAGATCATGTATGAATAAATTTAAAGGAGCTGGTCCCAGTACAGATCGCTACGGGACCCTGGGGGATCCTGGGTATATTTCAGAAAAGCATATGCAAAGGAAAAGTTCATCAGGACCACACCTGGCAATAAGGAGATGAGACACAAGCTTTTGGGATAGCAAGAGGCACAACATTATTGACTATTTAACAAACCTGCTACTAAATTATGTCACTCCCACTACTCAGGGTAGACATGTATGTATGTATGTATGTATGTGTATGTATGTATAAACCACTTTGGAAACTTTTGTTGAAAAGCAGTATATAAATAGTAGTAGTGGTAATAGTAGTATTAGTAGAACCCCTAGGATGCCACAACAGGTATTTTCTCCACTTTCCTCATCTCCCAAATATCCAGGCAAACCCTTTCATGCTTCCATCCTCAGGAGCAGTTAAATCATTGTTTGCATTTTCTCATCACCACACACCCATTAGATGTGATGATAGAGGATTTCCTAAATTCCTACCCTCGACCCAATAGCTTTGGTTGGATGAGGCAGGCATGGCCTAATAGTGTTCCTGCTCCTGTCCTCTCAGGACGCTAACCCTGAGAGGCTGGTCTGAAGGAGAGGAGAGCTGGTCTTGTGGTAGCAAGCATGACTTGTCCCCATAGCTAAGCAGGGTCTGCCCTGGTTGCATCTGAATGGGAGACTTGATGTGTGAGCACTGCAAGATATTCCCCTCAGGGGATGAAGTCACTCTGGGAAGAGCAGAAGGTTTCAAGTTCCCTCCCTGGCTTCTCCAGGATAGGGCTGAGAGAGATTCCTGCCTGCAACCTTGGAGAAGCCGCTGCCAGTCTGTGAAGACAATACTGAGCAAGATAGACCAATGGTCTGACTCAGTATATGGCAGTTTCCTATGATCCTTCCTTCATTCTGTCTTTGATGCCTCCACATGCTTATGCATACCAGCCAAAATGTCCCTAATTCACCTGAAGGGAAAAATAGGGACATGTTGGCAGGTATGCATTCATGGTCTATGGTTTTATGCTGAATATTCAGTGCTAGGAAACAGTGAGCCTTGGGTTAGAAAGAATCTGCTTTACATACAATCTTTGCCTGTCCAGCACTTGTCAAGCTTTGCTCCATAAAACTGATGCATTTGACAGAGGTCTAATTTCTATTTTGTATGCTAGGCCAATGTGGTCCCAGGCAACTACATTTATTCTTGTGTACAAGTTGTCATTTCTGGACATTCTAAGCTTCACATGTAGACATTTAAACCAAATGCAAAGAGAAACTGACATTTCATCTCAAAGGGCATCTCCAGCAGATTTTTCCGAATGTTTCTGAGTTGTAGAAAAGGGTCCCTTCCTCGCTAGCTCCCAGTGCAGCCTGGGAGGTGGCTGCAGGAGAAATGGGTGGAAACATCCTGACTTCTTTAGATAACTTGCTCTTGCAGATCACTGAGGAATGTTAGGACCAAAAGGTGCAAGAAGGGGAACTATAAAGCTTGTTCATGCCTTTGGCTAGTATGTTTGGGGACAAATCAGGCAGCGCTAGAACACCTCACCCTCCATTTGTGGTCATGGTCACCCTTATAGGACCTGGGAATGAATTATTTTCATACCATGCTGTGGGGTGAAGAGTCAGTCTTGCAATAGTAGCATGAATTGTCCCCCTTCCTAAGCAGGGTTTATCTTGGTTTACATTTGGATGGGTAACTACATGTGAGTGATGTGAACTATTAGGGGATGGGACCGTATAGTTCACTGGTAGAGCATCAGAAGGTCCCAGGTTCAATCCTTGGCATCTCCAGATAGGACTAGAACAGAATCCTGCCTGTAATCTTGAAGAGCTGCCACCAGTCAGTGTAGGCAATACTGAGCTAGATGGTAGGCCTTTGCAAATTCGGATTCAAAATTTGGGAACTTCTCTTCAAAAGCGGTATATAAATATTTGTTGTATTTGTTTTTTGTATTTTTATTTTATTTATTTTTGTATTTGTATGATAACAAGCAAGCCAAGAAGCAAGGAGACTGGAAGCCAGTGCCAAAACCAGTCAGCAAGTGGAAAACACGTCTCCAAAATGGTCCTCAGAACACTTGAAACATTCCGAATCAGAACGAGGACATTTTGTTTTGGGGTCATTCTATTTCAAGCTGAAAACAGGCCCTTCATTTGAAGGGTGTTCTGTTTCGAGCTCGTAACACTCAAAACGGCTCATTTTGAGCTCAAAACATTCTCTACAGCCATACTAATTAGGTATGTCCCTATTTGCATTAATATGAATTGCATGCTGAGAAGCAGAAGTGCCTCTTATTTGACTAAAATAAGCTTTGTGGGCCTGATTATGATTGGGACCATGGTGTACCAGGAAGAAGAGGTTAGTCTTTTCTCATTATGCATATTCCTCCCAAAAATCAGCTCCCCAAATCTCTTATATGTCTTCAAAATGCTTCAGGTAGCCGCTTTGGGGCACTTAGCTTTTTACCACCATGCTGATTTCTTACTGAAAATCACCCATGAGGCTAACACCCACCTCCCCATGTACCACAGTGCTGCTTAGAATAAGCACTTCCCATGACTGCTTTTATTGAACCAAATAAACAGCCTCTTACTGTAAGTTGAAGAACATCTAGTTTGACCATAATTATGCTGATTCCCCTTAGGGGATGGGGAATCTAAGAGAGAGCCCCTTGTGTAGAAGAAAGACACTTCTAGTCACACAACATCAAAATATATCTATTCCCCCTTCAAGCATTACAGAGGGCACAAGCAAGGCTGAACTTGGAAGGAAGAGGGAAAATGGAAAGCCGAAACTCTGTTCTTGGTTGTACTGATCCCACCCACTGTAAATTGTTGTATTTAATTAAATAGCTCTTTGTGGGAATTTTCATTAAATATGTTTAATCAACTTCACTAGGAAAGTAAATTAGCAACATTAAAGAGCAATATTTGTAACCTTAAATTATTCAGCATAAAGTTTTAATGTGTTAATTAAATAGTTCAGTTCAGCTACAATAATGCACTTTACATGTATAACTATCTGGAAAGACTACTGAATTAAAATAAGAGGTCAAATTAAATGCAAGGTTTTTTCTGCAAATACGTCACTGAGTTGTACTGTAAGGTCATCTGTATTTAAAATATCTTAATTAATAAAGCAGTTGTTACTGAAAATTAATGAAAAAGATTTATGCTTGAAACTTTTGATCATTGCAGGAAGGAATTAAAATTCTGAGGTGTATCATTGTGCAACAACTTTGAAACGTGTACTGACTTAGAAAACCATAGACAATGTAGCACTTTGTATAACCAGCATCTTATAGAGCATGTATATACAATACCTAACAAATTGGAGGAGGGGGGACATTTATGCTAGAAAAATAGATAACAACATACTTCATTATTGGGTATCTAATTTGAGAGCACCACCCTTGATCTTGGCAAATTTGGAAATATACCAAATAAGGAAGAAATAATTTTAATAGTATATTTATTATTATATAATAAATATAAAAAGAAAATAAGAAATAATTTCCTCCTTTGAATACAAAGAGGAAAAGCCATACACATACAGTAGAATACAAACCGGAAAGAAAATGAAATATACAATTTGGAGTAAGGTATAAAAAGCAAAAGCACTTGATCAATAGCAAAACCCACTACCATTTTAGTTATAGTGCCTCACATACAGAACAAATTGCCATGGAACATAGGAAGCTGTCATATACCGAGTCAGACCATTGGTCTATCTAGCTCAGTATTGTCTTCACACAGACTGAGGGCAGCTTCTCCAAGGTTGCAGGCAGGCGTCTCTCTCAGCCCTATCTTGAAGAAGCCAGGGAGGGAACTTGGAACCTTCTGATGCTCTTCCCAGAGCAGCTCCATCCCCTAAGGGGAATATCTTACAGTGCTTGCACTTCTAGTCTCCCATTCATTTGTAACCAGGGCAGACCCTGCTTAGCTAAGGAGACATGTCATGCTTGCTACCACAAGACCAGCTCTCCTCCCATGCATGTACTGTAACACAGCATGCACACAGTTGCGCAAGTAAACTCCTGTTTGTTCTGAAGCTGGGGATGGAATCTGTGTAGGGCATGAAGATTATATTATAATTCAATGGAACAGAGTTTCTGGCCAACATCCAGACAAATGAAGCACTGGACAATGCCTGGAGGCACAGGAGTAGGCATTTTAAAGCCAACAGCCCCCTTCCTCTGAAGCTGATGGTGGCTCCTGAAGATATGTCCCTACGAACTGTGTAGCCCTCAGGGAAACATTTTTGGGAGGCACAATCAGCTTCTGAAGGAATGGGAGACTGATGGAAATCACCCCTCCCCAACCATAACATCAGTGCAGTATCACTGCACAGAAACTTCATGAGTCTGGATGTCAGCCACTATCAAACTTAACCAGCATACGTGTGGAAAACATATAAAAGCAACAGTTACATGTATGTTACATCTGCTTTTAATCTAAATAAAGCTCAGTATAAGCCTACATGTATGTGGTCCTAAACAACAAAGAGCATTAATTTGATATATGAAATCAATTGGTAGAGATGCCCAGAATGTAGTATTTCAGATGTAGATTATATACAGTTCTGATGCCATAGAGTTATTACATATAGGGAAATGGTCAGAACAGTAGCCTTATGCAGAGCCAGCCTGAGTTCTTCGTTTTGAGGATTTCTCTCCATGTTCCCTGTTGCTCTCTTCAGACAAACCTTGAACATGAGGATGCTCAGGAAACAAGGCCCATAAGAAAGTTCTTTGTCCCACCCCACTTCCTGCACACCACACCCGAGTCTCACAATTATATGGTGGGGGGGGGCAGTTCATGAAAATTGCCCACACATGTGATTTAAATACTACTTCAATGTAATATTTAAATCATGTGATAGGGTGTGTTTTGCCAAATTACTTCTAGGGATGTGCACAGAACTGGTTCAGAGGCCCTTTATGGGCCTCCAAACCGCTTCGAACAACTGGCGGTTCTGCTGGTTCGAAGGTGGGGGGGCATACCTTTAAGAGCGGAGGAGGGTGCCCTTACTCCTCCTGCTACATTTCCACACCATTTAAAATGTAAAAGGAAGTACCCAGCATGTGTACATTGCACCCGCTAGCATGCCCACTCAATATGTGCACTAGCGAACATTACATGCACATGCACATGTACGCGCACGCATATGCGCCCGGCATGTGCACACGTGTGCCAGGTACTTCCTTTTACTTCCAGCCAAGGAGGACACCGAGGTTGCAGGGAGGTATGCTGCTGCCCCAACTTTTTAAATGGAATGCTGGCGGGGGAAACATGGCAGGAGGGGTAAGGCACCCTCCCCTGCCTTGAACCACCCCCCACCGATTCTGTGCACATCTCTAATTACTACCTTTGCAATTATGAGGCTTTGGGACAGTGCACCAGGAACGAGAGCAGAATGTGGATGTTTATCTCCCACATCGCATCACGGTAGGCAGGGACAGATGGATGCATTGTCCAAATCAGGCCGGAAAGGTAATTTTGTTGGGGTTCTACAAGGACACAAGGGTAAAAACAAGACTGTTTCTACTGACTTTATTAGTGGCAGCTAAGATTGTCTTTACAAAACAGAAAACACTGAAAACTGAAGGTGTTCCCAGAGCAGAAAAATAGTTGACTAAAATGTGGCAGGTGGCAGCAGTGGGGAAAGTAAATGGCGCCATTCACACAACTGAGAGTGCTGGAAGGCTGCTCCAACTCACCTCCCCTCCCTCTGCCAGATGATCACATAAATGCTGCTGGGAGCGTGGACCGTGCTCCCCCATGTGATGTGGCGCTCCAGAGGCCAGGCTGTGTCCCGGTATCCAAATATCCCCACAATGCACTGTACCATGTGCGTGGGGCATTGATGGGATCCCCATCAGATGGGTGCTCTAAGTGCAGAGAACCTATGTGTCTCTTCGGGCTGCGTGGAGCCTGAGGAGACACACGATCCTGGCAGCCGGGCTAAGGAAGCACTTGCTCCCTTAACCTCAGCTTAGAGCCAGTCTTGGGGATGGGGTTAGGCTGGGCAGGAGCACCAGGAAAGGGGAATTATGACCAAACAAAACAGCTTCTGTGAATATTCGTTAAGATTTGTCATATCGTGGGATATAAAAGATGCTCAGCAAACTTCTATCTTGCAATTAAGTTTGGAAGTTTATATAGTTCTGTTTTTTTCTGTTGTAGTTATTAAGTGTTTTTATTTTAGATTACTGTGAAAGCCTGCATATAAAAAGAGCAACATATTTACTTTAGGGATTGAGAACAAAACAGATGGTAATGTAGTGTGTTAAATCATGCGGGGTGTGTGTGTGTGTGTGTGTGTGTGTGTGTGTGTGTGTAAAGTATATTAATTACAGTACCAGTTATTCTGCTGACTCCTAAGTTTCAGATTTCAGAAAGACCTTTAGGGGAATTTACAGCATTAAAGGGTGTGAAAAATATGAAATACACATGCAAATTATTTTCTGTGTTATTTTATCAAAGTTCACTACCTTTATTTAAAGAAGAAGAAAGCTTTTACAATTCAGTAAGGTGGAATTTGGTGTTCTGCAGATTTATTATGTGGTGCCCCAGATTTTTGATTGTGGTATACAGTTATTAGGCGTGTGAAGACTGTTAGGTGGTGATTCCATCATTTGTGGTGAAAGTTGAACTAAACAGGCTTAGTTTTTTTCCTTTTCCTTTTAAACACTAGTTTTTAATGAACAAGGGCATTGTAGAAAGGAACAAGACATTTGCAAGTTCCTATGAGGTCTACAGATTAGAGGTCTGCCTTACAAGTCAGCCCTCAGCTGTATAAAGAAAGATACAATGGAAAATCACTTGTAAGATGTTTGGAGCTTGTTAGAGGAGCAGCAGGATAAATTATGAATATGTCTAAAAAGAAACTATATGCATTTCAGTCCACAAGGGTTGTTTCTTTTTATTCAAGTAAAATATCATGCAGCTTTAATAGTTTTTGCAATCTCTACACTTTACCTGACTAAATCCCTCCTTAAATGGAAATATAAATGCTCATGCAAGCAGTTCCTTTCTGTAATGCCTTATTTTACTTAATCATTTTTACTTATAAATAAATAATCCTTCAGGAATTATGAAGTATATGAATAAGCATATATGTATATGCTGTAATTATTTCACAATGTATTATATGCCATATTTCTTTAAACTTGTTTGTTTAAATCAAGATCTTCAAGCTTGACTTCCTTCTAACAGTGGTTTGTTTTTTGGGGAGGGAGCTGGATGATGGATTACAAGGAAATCTGCTCATTCATCTTCTCACACATGGCATATTAAATCACATTGGGATACATTCTGAGCTCATTTCATTGTGCTGCTCCCTTTAAGTAAAAGAAGCAATATGTGGGTAAATAAGAGCAGAATTTGTCCCAGAATGTTTGATTAGTATCACAGATGGCTCTGAAGAAAAACAAACACATGGGCAGCTCCTGCAGTCCCCAGAAAGGCAATATTCCCAATCAGGCTCCCATCTGCAGAATCAAGTTTATGAGGTTTGCCATATCCCAGCTGGACTGAAACTCCAGGATGAAGCTCCCATGCTGAGCAGCCATTTTCAGAATCTCAAAGGGGTGGACATGGTATTAGAAGTGACCGACCACTCATTTCTGAAGGAGATTGCTCGCTAATAATAATCTAATAAGCATTGGAAGATAGTTAGCAATTGAGATTGTGCTCAGAACAAGCATTTGTGTGTGTAAAAACAGCACTTCATGTTTTGGAAGAGAGAGAAAGAGGCAGAGAGAAAGTAGGCTGAAGGCACCTTGAGGATGTAGGGCCTCTTTCTTGTTGGAAGTGAAGGACTCTGCACTGTCTCATATCTCAGTGACAGAGGGGGACAGACTAGTGAGTCAGAGGGCTAGAGGGGTCAAGACATTGGTCATCCCTTCTCTACTGCTCTGACACTATCCCTTTGATATGTAGATTGCTATTCTCAGGGACTTCCTTCCTGCCTGCCTTGCCACTTCCTCTTTCCTTTTTATTCTCCCCTGCAACACACATGCTCCTCTCTCCCTGCACCATGTGTGCAGAGATGCAGAAATCATCTCTCTGCATCCATCTAGCTATATAGATTAGAGATCCTATCTCTCCACTTTCCTATCTAGAATGGAGTTCACCAATAAAGACTCCTTATATTGATTTGAAACTATGAACTGGCTCCAAGTTTCTTTTACTCTCAGCATGCATACATGCCTAGGCAGACTTTGTTGTGTTGTGTCTCAGTGTACTCTGCTGTAATAGAAGGGTATCTCTTACCAGAGAGAATCTCCATAATTTCTGGTAGTCTGATGTGGAATAGAGGATCTGTTAAGTGCCTGCTATTTGTCACCACTTGTGTTCTGCTTGCTTTTTTGTAAATAAACATTACAAAACTGTCAAACATTTACAGTGCTCTCTCATCCAAGAAAACCAAACTTGGATCATGCTGTCCCTGGAACTTCTCACTCCTCAGAAAAGCAGGGAGTGCATAAATATACTGAGTCAATCAGACACTGAGGCTGTTCTCATGCATAACCAAGGCTGGTCTAAGGCAGCCAAGCCTGGGCTTGGTTGCACGCATGGCTGTCATTGGGGCATGGCAAGCAGGGTGACCGCCCCAGGCCCCACTCTTTTAACTCCCATTAGAATTAACTGGTAGGGGGGCCTGCACTGGCTGATTTGCCCTGGGCCCCACACCCCACCAGGGCTCTTTAAGGACAGCCATGGCTGCACGTGAGAACCGCTGGGATTGCACCTGATCCTGGTGGCAGTTCAGCAGCAAACCCGCCTGTGGAGCCAGCCTCTTAAATGAGGTTAAGGGGGTGAGTGCTTAAGCCCCAGTTTTTTTAATCATGCGCACCATAGGCTGTTTTCAGCCAGTGCTGCAGCAGTGACATGCACCTGCCCGTCACTGCAGGGTTCCCCACAATGCACCATGTGCTTGTGGAGTGTATTATTGTGAGTTTCTGGGGGCAGGGATGATATGTCTTGCCCCTGGCCCTCTAAGCTGTCTGGGGCAGCCCATGCCTGCCTGGGGGGGTGCGATCTGCATGCCCAGCACGGACACAACAATAGTCTCTGAGGAGGTAAGCTTCAGCAGCCTTCCTCCCCGCACAACCATCAAGTCCATCTCACTAATTGTAAGAAGGGGTTAACAGGCTTGCAATAGTTCTCCAACATCTAAGGTAGTGGCCCTTGCCAGCATGGTTTTTCATGACGCCATGGTCTATGTACCATTACTCCTAAGAACTGTAGGGTATACAACAGCGAGGACATGAATCTTCCTGTTGCTACATAATACTCTGATAAATGAGGATCTGAGAAACATCTGGCAATTTTGCACCTGGAAACTCAGGTGGAGGCTTTTGTTCCAAGTGCCTTTTCCCAGCTTTGCTTGTTTGGTTAGCTGGCTGGCTGCATCTACTAGGGGTGTACAAACTCATTCAAATCCAAACTGGTTTGACATCAAACTGATTCAGTTCGAAGGTTCAAGCCGAATCACCCTCGGTTGGTCTGGACCTGAACCAACACCCACCCACCCAGTTCGGGGGTTTGACCAACAATTTTTTTTTTTTGAGGGGGAATATTTTTTTAACTTACCACCTCCAGGGGCTTCTCTAAGGTGGTGGGGTGGGGGTCAACTGAGGTTCCACCTCCCTCCACCGGCTTCCTTTTCCTAAAGATTGCCCAGTTCAGGCATCTTCTTTCCGGGCCTATTACCTGGCGTGGTGGCTGCTGTGCCTGCACAGTGGAGCCCTGCGTGGCCTCCACTGACCCCTCCACCACCTTGGAGAAGACCTCCCCCAAGGGGGCAAGTTCAAGAAAAAGGAAAAATTCAATAATTGTTCGTCGACACCCCCCCCCAACCAAACCAAACAGCAGGGGGTTCGAAGGGGGCCAAAACCAAACGGGCCTTGAGTTCAATTCAAACTCAAACCAAACCAGGCCAGGTGGTTTTGTGCACAAGCCTAGCACACCCCTTTGTGCACACTCCTAGACTTAAATCTGGCCAAGGAAATAAAAACTTCATAAAAACTTCATATCCCAGAATTTCAGAGATCACCATGGTGGTTTCCTAGCATTCTCAAAAGCCTTCCATTGTCACTGAAATGCTGGTCATTGTAATTTTAATTATTCCTGCTTAATTTATTCAGTCAGAGGAATTAAATGTCCAGGTTCCATCATGCACAGCACTGGTGGAGTCTTCTGAATATGCTCAGAGTTTCCATTGTGTCACAGGAGCACAGGGGAAACTTAAAAATGGGCCCTTCACCATTACAAGCTCTCCTTTGCCACAGTTCCCCATCCTCCTCCCCCTCATAAGGCACATTTGGGAAATGAAAGGAGGAAGGAAACAAAAAGTGGGAAAGCCTGAAGCTCCTGAATGGACCTCAGGTGGACCTCCTGGGCGCTTTCCAGGCTAGCTGCTCAACAGCAGCAAAATGCCTCAGTTCAGGCAAGTCACATTCAAAATGTAAACAGCAGGGGGAGCAGTCTCATGGAAACTAACAACCAAAACAACAGCAACTTTTTAATGCTGGATATATGACATCCTAGCTCTATATAGCAGTGATTAAATTTGAAACAAGACACTGGAAATGTGATACTGCTATGCACTTAGGGAATGCGGTGTCAAGATGCAGGAAGTGTGGAAGCACACTTCCAAGATACAACGTGGTCCCATTGCAGGATCTAATCTGGAAAGCACCCTGAATTGACTTTGACTTTCAGATCTCCCAGAAAATTCTTGGGAGAAAATTGGGCTTTCCCCAAGAATTTGGAAAAGAGTGGAAAGACTGGACCCATTCTGATTTAACATGATTGGGTTTGACCTAATTCTGCTGTAAATCAGCGCTTAGTAGATGAGGGAGACTTGAGAGTGCACAGTCCATGATACCATGGTAGTACCTTGGTGTGGGTATGATGGACCTACCATTTGTTCTCTCTAGGAATTTGCACTTCCACAGAGCCTACCTGTCCCAGATTCTGAGACCTGCAGATTCTGAGACCTATGTAAGATGTTCAGAGCTTGTTAGTAGCAGGATAAAGTATAAATATGTCTAAAAGGCATTTCAGTCTGTAAGCAAAGGAGACTATGCCAAACCAAGATACACTATATAATTACCAGCAGCTCTAAAGTGTGTGCCTTTTAGACAGTGGCTGATGACTCAATGAGGAAAATTACTCAAAGCATTGTCTAACTTGCCCTTTTAATTTCAATGGGACTACTTTGAGTAATTTTCCTTATCAATTCAGTCACTATTCCAAAATTACTGCCTTACCCACATGATATGACCAAAGATCCACAATTTTAATCTGAATCTCAGCTCTCTATGAACTTGAGAAACAAATGACCAATATGTCTTGATTTAGCCTCATGAGATACCATATGTTGCCTCTTTTTAAGGATCTTACACTTTCCCCAAATCTTCCCTGCTATGGGAAATTTAACAGCTAAGAAAAATGACTAGAAATATCTCTGCTGTCATTTATATTTCTGTATGACAAATGACTTTCTTCAGCCATTCGTTCATCTGACATTCCCTATGGCGAATAAAAACTGTCCATGCACTTTCCCTGTTATGGTCTTTCTTGACAATATTTGCAACTCTGCTGCTCCTGATCAATATTGGTGTGGGGCACGGAGAGCCAAACTCCATAACCATGCAGCCCCACACGGTGCATCTGTTGGTAGACTGGACAATTCTGACTGCATGTAGGAGATCGATGTCTGAAGTCTCCTCCACAACAGAGTTCTCTGTGCATATAAAACTAGCATGGCAGGGAGACAGGGGTGGATTAACCTGTTTGCCACCCATTGGCAAAAAGGCTTTTGCTGCCCTTTTACCTTAAAAAGCCACGGTGCAGCGGTGGTTGTAGGCTGTGGGGAAGGTGGGGGGCCGAGGAGGGGGGAGTTCCCCTTTACCAAAATATTTACCTTTAACCAGGGAAGGAGTGTGGGATGGGGTGCAGCAGTTGCGGCGGTTGCAAGTAGGGTGGGGGGTGAGGAGGGGAGAGTTCCCTCTTTTACTGGGATGGGGGGCAGGGGGCTCCTTCCAGCTCCCCTCCCTTCTCCCAAGTGACTGCATGGGCTTCTCACCTCTCTGCTGAGCAGCCCCTTTTGGCCTTCCTCCATGAGGCCGTAAATGGGCTGCTCAGAAGAGAGATGAGAGGGCCATGCAGTCACTTGGGAGGAGGGAGGGGAAGGAGCTCGCTGCCCCCCATCCTGGTAAAAGGGGGAACTCTCCCCTCCTCGTTTTCCCTCCCTGCAGCTACTGCTGCCACTGCTGCACCCCATCCCACCCACCCTCCCTGGGTAAAGGCAAATATTTTGGTAAAGGGGAACTCTCCCCTCCTCACCCCCTCTCCGCAGATACTGCCACCTCCGTGCAGCAGTATTGTTGCTTTTAATGCAAAAGGGGGGACTTTCACCTCACCTCCCGTGTTTCCCCCACCAGTGCTCCCACCAAAATCGCTGGTGCAGGGAGGCGGGCGGTGCAGGCGGCATACCTCCTTGTGGCCCCCGGGCAGCAAGGAGGTATGATGCTGCCCCACGCCAGTGATTTTGGCAAGAGCACTGGTGGGGGAAATGCGGGGTGTGTGTGTTAAGGACACCTTCCCTGATCCTTAAAGGTAACTCCCTGCCACCAAACCGGCCGAATGCCGGACTGCCAAACTGGTCTGAAGCCCGGCAGAGGGACCTCCGAACCGGTTCGTGCACATCCCTAGAGCAACACAGCTTCCAAACCTGGCAGAACAGTTTTTGAGGCTGTTCTCACATACAGCCTAATCCAGGCTAGGGAAGCCCAGCCTAGGTTAGACTGCACATGAGAACCACTGGGATTGGGCTCGATCCCAGCAGGGCAGTGCCGCCAACTAGCCTGGCGTTTTAGCCCAACTTTTAGCCTGGGGGTGTGAGGACTCCCTTAACCCAGGCTCCATGACTGTGTGACCATGCAGGCTGCTTGCAGGTGCCTAGAGCACCCACCTCCTGGGGGGATCCTCCAATGCACCACACTCAGTGCATGGTGCATTGTGGAATACCCTGAGACCAGGATGCGTTGTCTTGGCCTCCAGAGCTCCACACTTCTGTAAGTTTCCCTATTGTCCGGAATGGAAGTGGTGCCACAGCACAGCAATGCTGCAGTGAATGTCAGCGTACGTGTATATCTTATGCAAAAACTTGCACTTCTGCATACAAAAGAGGGTCTTTCTGTGAGGCTTGATCCTGGCCATTGGAAGCAGTAACTTGACAATTGCCATAACATTTGCGTACATTTATAGAAAGATTTCTTTACAGCAAAGCTATTGCAGGAGTTGCTTACTGTGGGGGAAAAAACCCGTGAGCCCCTCTTGCTATAATTTTGCTGCCCTAACCCTCTCCCTTGATGTGTGGCACACTTTATGAATGACTCTCTGGTGTTGCTTCGATAGGATATGTTTGCCTTTAATTTGCGTGATTTGGAGCCAGGGGCGTAGCAAGATTGGAGTGGGCCCAGAGACAAGATTTTAAAATGGGCCCCCCCCACTCAAAGTCCAGGGCCTCCGCACACCCCAGGCCCCCAAGGATTTAAGTCTGATATTCCAAAATAAGTATGCTGCCTGGAAATACATTTCACTGAATACACACACGCACACGTCACAATATATAGTGATATACATTGAGTACTATACATTTGTTTTACTTTTAATGCCTAGAACACACTAGAAAGATGAATGATTAAAATGGCCCCCTCGCTGCAGATTAGCAAAGGAGACTTTCAACCATGCAGGGTGAGCCTATGTTTGTTTTCTCAGAATTCTGAACAAATTCAGTCAAGTTTGATTCCAGGAGGTTTTTCACAGGAGGCTTTTAAAGCCCTTTAACACACATCTCCTCTGGAATAGAGGTGCTGCATTCACATGTTGGCCAGATTTACCCTGAAGTCCCTGCAAGTTATTGGGGAGCAGTTCACACACAAGAAAAATAAAATAAAATAAAAGCACAAGACATGCTTCACAGTTCTCACTCAGACCTTCTGGGTTGCAAAACAACTTGAACATAAGTGCACTTATAAATGAATGAATAACATAAATATAATACTGTTTCTTCCAGAAGTTTTTGTAATTTTCTGCCATGAAACAAGCCACTTACAGGACTTTTTAGATAGTTTTTTTTAAGCCAGCAAATTTTCCAAGCTGTTTAAAAATAAATATTCAGAGACTTCTCAGTCCCCCCCATTTCAAAGCCCTATGGCAAGCAGATCCCTATATATCTGGGGGTGGGGGGGTGGGGAAGGTAACCACAAAAAGGAGTTCACACTCTACCTGGCAGCAGGGGGTCTTCTGCTGCAGAGAACAGTGGAGGCCTCTCTGGCTGCCTCCTCCTTCCTGGCTGGCTTGGGCCCTACTGGAGTTCAGGCTTCACTGCGGCCTACACGGAGGCCTCCGTGGAAGCCCCGCCCACCTGCCGATCAGCTGAGAGGCGGGAGAAAAGGAGCTCTTTGCAGCTTGCCTGCTGCTTCGATTGCGGGCCAGCAGAACAAGCAGGAGAGACGGCGAAGAGGGCAAGTGGTTGAGGGGCCTTGGGGCTGGGCAGGGGGCAATGGGGAGTCACGTGAGGTGCCCCTGGGGTGCCCCTCCAGGCAGTGGGGCCCCCAGACAACCGTCTCCCCTTGCCCGATCCGTTGTTACGCGCCTGTTTGGAGCTACACGGAACTGTAGCCCAGGCACTCATATGAAAATATGCAATGCCAGCATTAAAAGGCAGGGGGTTGGTGGGATGAGTAAATAACCAAAAGAGAGAGAATCTCATTGCTGGTGCCAAATATACAGTCAAAAGGACATAGGCATAGCTGAGAATCCGTTTTGAAACTCATCTTCTATACCATAGTGAATTAACTTTTCACAGCCAATTAGAAATTCCTCTCCTCAGTCAATATCTAATTTTCTTCCTTTTACATTCTCATAAGCAGTTATTTGTTTCACTGCAGTGACAGCATGCATTTCTATTACACCAGAAGAAAATGAGATGAATAAAATCTGAGTGAATCCAAAGAGAAATCCATGGCTAGCACAAAGCATACGAGATTACTTTGTATTTCAAGATGCCATGATTCTATCTATGTAGATAGCTTGATCCTATTGTCTGAGGGTACATGATACAGCTACCATGCTGAAGCTAAGGAGGTTTAGGTTTAGCCAGTGCCTAGAATGGTGGCACAAGAATGCCACCTTGAATTCCATGATGGAAGAAAGATGAGTTATATATGAAATTAAATGAATCGATGGGTGGATGGATGAATGGATGGATGGTGTGTGCCTATTGTCTTGCTATGCTGGTGGCCTCTAGATGGTTAATTCTGAAGTAATTTATGCATTCACAGCACCTGATACCCGCAACTTATGCATTCAACATTATGCATTATGAATTGATGCATTCACAGCAACTGATACTAGCAACATTGATAGACACTTCCACAGCATTTTTTGAAACCCTGCCAGTCTCCTCCTATCACAAGGTCACTGACCAATACCCTTGCATTATTTATGCACATGCAGTATTGATCCATAAATGGCGATGCCCCAAACAATCCCATGATGTCTCTCAACCCAGTCCACACACAATCATGCGCCTGTGAAAATACGACAGAACCCCAACCACCTTGGTGCACTGGACAGAAAGCCATGACACCCTTAGTCATATGCTCCTTGGGTTCAGTAGCAGTCCATAAGGGTGGAGCAGGGAGGGTGGTAAATGAGTCATAGGTGTGGCTCATTCCCACTCACCGCTCCCTGCCCCAGCCACCTTGTTTTCCATTACCTCCTCTGCTGCCATGTGAAACTTAGATGCACAGTCTGTGCATTTGCCTGTGACCAGGCAAATGAGCAGAGCGTGCCTGGGGTTAACATACCAGGTGGTTGTTGTGGGGAGAGCTGAGTGGGAACAAGCCACATCTGCAGCTTGTTCACCAGCCCCCTACTCTATTTGTGCAGGCTGCTACTGCTTGGGTTTCAGTCTCTGGCAACTCACAAAGAGTGAAGTTGGTTGGTTGGTTGGTTGGTTGGTTATTTATTTATTTACTACATTTTTCATACCGCTCCATCCAAAGGCTCAGGGTGGTGCACAACAATCATTTAAAACAATCAATACAAAAACAAATTTTAAAACAGTTTAAAATCATTAAAACAATTAAGAACATTTTAAAGCAGTTTTAAAAGCCTGGAAGGCCAAACTCTTGAAGGCCAACAATGATTCCAAACCACAAATTTCTGCTGAGAGTGCATTACACAGCCCAGGAGCAGCTACAGAGAAGGCCCTGTTCCAAGTGGCCACCAAACGTACCTGTGGTCACTGGAGATAGATCTCCTCAGATGGCCATTGTTCACATGACACGAGCTACCTGGGGTGACTCAGGCAGCTCGTGTTGTCTGAAGCACCTGCAGTCCCAGCTGCTCCAGACTTGGGAAGCCCAGGAATTTGCCATGGTAGGATGAGCCCAAAGTCCATTCTACCTCAATAGGTAATCGCGTGAATGGTTGCCCCAAGTAGCTGGGCTCCCGACCAGCCTGCCATCATTTTAGGGAGTGAGCTGAGGGGAAGGAGGGGCCATGCAGAGCGGAGCAGCTCCAATATTGGGAGCAGCTGCTCTGCTGCTTGTACGCTACATCCTGGGTCCCTGGAGGACTGAGAGTGAGCTTTCCCTCTCCTGCCAGCACTCTGCCGCTCACCACCTGGCACTCATGTGGGTGCATGAGCGAAAAAGTTTAATTGACATCCCGCATGTGAGCCTATCTCCCCACCAGCCCTATCCAGGGTAAATGGTTGTGTGCATGACCTTAATGTCTGCATACAACTGTCCGTTTTGACAGGCATATAGAGCAGACCACACAAGAACAGCTCCAGGTTTGGGAAGGCAAGCCGCCCCCTAGATGTCACCAATGTTGCAGGCAGCAGCAAGCATCCTCCCTTCCCCCACAACTGCCTCAGAGACAGAGAAAGCTGGTGTCGATGGCAGCTTTGACTGCTCTCACAGCTTCCATTTCTGTGGTGTGGGCTACAGTAGACTGGAAGGAAGATGATTCGCTGCCATTGCAGACAGCAGCACAATGCTGAGTCCCACCAGAGGATGCCCAACCTTGTCTGAAGGGACATAGAGAGACCCTCAGGGGCATATATTTCAAATGTTAAGAGCATTTACAGGCACAGGGGAGAGCAGCAAAATCATCCCCTCCTTTACCTTGCACACATGCTCTGTTGTTAGGCAAGATTCTGGCTGAGAGCAGCCTCTCTGTGTGGGAACACAGTTCAGAGGTGTCCCCAGATGTCTATTCTAGACATCAGCCACTAAAAAGTACCAACTTGAATATATCTAATGGGCAGGATTCATCCCCCAGAATCAGGACTGGAAATTAAAATTTAATGATATCCTATATGGTTGAAACATTGTCTTCAAAATTAAGTGTAGATAACTTAAAACCACTTTCGGCAGACTCTCATTTTTTGAGTGCCAAAACAAAAGAAGGTACAAGGTGTCAATAATGAAGACAAAGTAGAATGAGATGCCAAAATGTGGTTAACAAGCCTCATTCAGACATTACATTGTACTTGTACTCTGGTGTTCATACATATATGTATGTTTTTTGTGTGAATGACTTTGCAGGCATTCATTTTACAAACGAACCTGGATACAGGTCCCTTAAATGCATGGTGCAGTTACATTCAACATAATGTGTCAATGACTGTACATGTGTACAGATCTATACATATATACAGTGTGCACAGGGCTACTTTACAGTGCAATTCTATGCTTGAATAATGCCTGCTGGGCAATAAGAGTACCTATTGACCTCTCCTAGAGTGTAAGCTGCATTGGGAAGAAAGTAAGAAAGTGTAGATGAATAGAAGGTGAGGATTCACTTTCTACTACACCTGGATCAAGATGCTTACTGGCACTCCATGATTGAAATTCCAAGCAGTACTCGAGTCAAGGACTAGCATTTATTGTCAGACAGCTGCTGAGGCCTCAGTGCCCCAGTAGGGTCTGTAGCTGACCCATGAAGAGACCACTGCTGTCTTCCGTGCATACTCAAAATCAATTCCAGCCCTGAGATAGCAGCAGCTTCTCTGCATGGGGATGCAGTTCCACTATGTCGTCTGACTGCTGCTCTCAGTGTTTCCAATGTTTCTGTTTGGAAGCAGCTCTTGAGAAAACAAGGCTTAAGGAGGCAGCAAACTTTTGTTTTCTTTCCTAAAGAAGCAAGCAAGCAAACAAGCAAATAAATCAATCAAACAATCAATCAACAAGAACACAAGGAGGAAAGGACAAGGCAAGTTTGTTAGGGCTAATCTTTTCTAGGGTTTGATTTCTGGCTGGCTAGGGATTTGTTTTTGACAGGGCAGTTTCAGTTTCAGATGTGCCTAGAGAGACAGTGGGTGGGGATTAGCTGCAGGTGAGTCACACAGCTTGTAGGAGGGGCTGCATTTCTGAGGTGGCTCAATTTGGAAGCAGCCCTCAAGAAGACAAGTCTCAGAGCAGTGGAACTTTGCTATCCAGAACTTTGTGAACATATATCAAAGGAGCTTTGACTAGAGTTTGGTGGGGAAGTGTGAGGGAAGGTGCACAAGTGGTTCCCTTTATCACAAATGAGACACCCAGGACAAGGACTACCCCACTTTTGTAAATTTTTGGAGAACAGAGCTTAAAACCTTTATTTAGCTGACAACTGCAGCTAGGACTGAGCTTTCAAGTAAACAAGCTCTATATGTTCTAAATAGCCAATAAAACCAGTTATGAAGGTAGAATACCAGCAGGGGAAGGGATTCTTCCGAGTGTATTGCATGGAGTGTTGTGTGTATGACTATATGCCTGAGGGGCATGCCGTGGGTGTGCACTCGGTGCAAAGAGCTCCTAGCTCTCAGGGAACAAGTTCTTTCCCTCGGTGGCTGACCTGGAGATGCTCGGGGAGAAAGAGAGATATGTGGATGAGGCCCTCAGGGATATGATAGAGGCATCCCACTCCCAAGCTGACAGCTCCTCTGCGACCATGGTGAATGAAGGTCTAAGGGAAGGAGGACATCAGTTTGAGGAAAAAGGGAATGCTCCCTTAGATGGGGCCCATTTCTTGGGTGATGCACCCATATCCTCTCACACACAGAGAATATTCCTCCAGCGGTTGGTGGTCTCCTAGTAGTGGGTGATTTGATCAGTGGGGCATAGAGAGATGGGTTTGTGACCCACGTGTAGTTGACTTGCCTGCCTGGTGCAAAGGTTGTGGATGTCACACAGTGTCTACGTATAGGATAGGATATATTGCGAAACCTTGTCAAAAATGAAGTGATTAATGAAGTGATATTTGATATGTATACTGGTCATCATTGCTTTTTGTATTTGTTTACGCTTTATTCATTGGGTGTTATTTTTTTCTTTGCTATCTTGAGTCCAGGACATCCAGGGTAGTGTTCTTTGAAGTGCTACCTGTTCCATGCACAGGGCCAGTGAGACAGGTGGAGCTCAATGTGTGGATGAGACGGTGGTGCCTGGAGGCAGGGAGAGTTGCTCCAGCCACACTGCAAATGCAGCACTGGCCGATCTGGCTTGAAAATGGGGCCATGCATCACCAGTTGGGAGCAAAATCACACCCCCACATCTGACGTCAGATGTGTGTGTGTGTGTGTGTGTGTCTAGGGCCGCGAGGTGTGGCCTCTGATTGGCAGAGGCCCGGGTTCTTTGAACCTTTTGCCCAGTGGTGGCTCTGCGCTTGCGGAGGAGGATACTGACCATATACCCACTCTGGAACCGAGCTTCTCAGGCTTGGAAGCTGAAGAAATGGGCCACTTTAGGGTGATAAGAGAGGATGTTATAAACTGTTTTGAAAAACTAAAAAAATTAAAAATCGCCAGGGCCAGATGGCATCTACTCAAGAGTTCTGAAGGAACTCAAATGTGAAATCGCTGATCTCCTAGCAAAAATATATAACTTGTCTGTACAATCAGGCTCTGTACCAGAGGACTGGAAAGTAGCTAATGTAACTCAGATTTTCAAAAATGGATCAGGGGAATCTGGGAAACTGCAGGCCAGTTAGCTTAACTTCTGTGCTGGGTAAATTGATGGAAAGCATACGTAAGCACAAAATTGTTAAACATATAGAAGAACAGGCCTTGCTGAAGGAGAACCAGCTTGGCTTCTGCAAGGGCAAGTTCTTGCCTCACTAACCTTTTGGAGTTCTTTGAGAGTGTCAACAGGCATGTGGATAAAGGTGATGCAGTTGACATAGTATACTTGGACTTCCAAAATACATTTGACAAAGTTCCCCACCAAAGGTAGCATGCCCTCCCCTCTTGCTGTGGGCTTCTCAGAGGCATCTGGTGGGCCACTGTGTGAAACAGGACACTGGACTAGATAAGCCTTGGGCCTGATACAGCAGAGCTGTTCTTACATAAGATCAGACACTGTTTTAATCAAGGAATAGCAAAATCTGATATAAATGAAATAGTTGTACATTTGGGTTCACACTGTCAAAATCTTGCCATCAGGCACTCCAATGAATTCATCAGAATGTGCTGGCTGACATGCCACCTAAGGGTACACCAGCCCCATAACACTGTGCATTCATAAGTTGTACAAATGCAAAAATTGAGCAAATGACATTACACAAGTGTAGGCCTATTGGAACTAATGTTCTTAGTCTTGTGTAATATCATTTCCTTAATTTTTGCATTGGCACAACATGCATACATGCAACATTACTGGGCTGATGTACCCATGCACAGTATGTCAGCTGCTATGTGCCCCTACAGTATATTCATGCCAACGTAACTGTAGATATACACCAGAAAGTACAGTCAAACAAGTAATTGTATGGTATGGGGTACTTCTGAAAGTAAAATTAAAAGGTTATAATGACTCAAGAATGCATTTTAGGCTGCATTGTGAAGATCATCATTTCCAAGGGTCAAACTTGGTTCTTTCTCATCCCTAGAAATTTCTAGAAAAATGTTGTTTAGAATTATGCATTCTGCTCTGAGCATTTTAGTTCAAAGAGGATGTTGACAGACTGAAAGAGATTCGGATGAGAGCAGTAAGTATGGGGGAAAAAATATCAAGAAGACAATTCACATGAAGGAAGGCTGAAGGAAACAGATAAAAATGTACAAACTTCCCCTGAAATTTTTTAATAGAAATTCCTCCTACCTGTTACAATTTATTCAGAAAGTTGAGCACCTGCAGCAAATTTTACCCAGTCATTTTTGAGATTATTAATGTGGTTGTAGTAGGTTAAGCCAGCATTTGGCAAACACAAACATGAGCAATTCCCCCAGGCCCCACAAAGAATTCCTACTGCTTTAGTGGAGAATTAAAGATAGGGATGGATCTGAACATCAGAAGAGGTCAGCAGGAAGAACATGTATAACATCTGCGAAAGGCAAGAGAAATCAAACTGCATTTACTATAACCAAATATAGTTCTAAAGCTTTATAGCACTAAAGTGAGAGATGGCCCCATTCTCCCACTCTAGCATTCCAGGATTTAATGAATAAACTACACACAATAGGCAAATCAAGAACAAATAATTTGAACAGCATAGAATCATTAGCATTTGGATTTGGCAAAAACAAACATTCTTATGACCGGTTGTTACTTTACAGAAGCAGTATACTATGCCCCCAGTTTGTACAGCTTCATCCAATAACATTAGAATGAAGAAGATCATGGGCGAAAGAGCAATCAGGTACTATGACCACCTCCCTAAATAACAAAACAAAAACACGTAGACACACTGATATACACATAGCAAACTTGAAACCTCTCTCTCTTTTATTGGGCCTTCTCCAGTCTATGGTTTTGTTTTTAAAGGTGCATGATTTAAGAAGAGGAACACGTGGATGGTTAAAAAAAATCTTTGGTCAGAATGTAGCATTATAGCATGAATATACATTAGCTGGAGCCCTTATGGACAAGAGGTATGAACATCTGGTAACGGAATACACCATTGGCCCTGCTAAAATACCACAGAGAAGCTTCCAAAACAGTCCTTTCACAACTACCTATGCTGGGACAGTCAGAGCAAATCTCTCATTTTAAGATACCTTAACATGAACCCAAGCACACAGAGAGATTCTCATGAGGTTGTTGGCTGGTTGTGCAATCGAGTCAGTGTCGACTCCTGGTGACCACAGAGCCATGTGGTTTTCTTAGTGGAATACAGGAGTAGTTTACCATTGCCTTCTCCTGTGCAGTATGAGACGATGCCTTTCAGCACCTTCCTATATCGCTGCTGCCCAATATAGGTGTTTCCCATAGTCTGGGAAACATAGCAGCAGGGATTTGAACCAACAGCCTCCTGCTCTCTAGGCAGCTTCCCCACTGTGCCATTAAGTGGCTTTCTCATGAGGTAATGAGAAAGAAAAATGGAGCCACAGAATAGGATCTTCACAGAGAAAGGAGATTTCCAAGTGCAATAAATAAGACACAGGTTCAACGATATGAATTAAATACAAATGATTATAGGGCAATGTGAAACTCAGCTGAGAAAAGGAAACAATCATGTCATGAAAGTAATACGTACACTCAGAGGCAAACTACACATTATAAACAAATGGTCCTAATGGCTGCTCCCCCCCACCCCAGAGAAAATCTGCTTCTAGAAAGGCCCATTATGAAAAGAGAAGTCGCATAGGGGTGCTTAATCTGGACCATTATTCTGCTCCAAATTGTCCCTCAGCCTCCTTTGTATTAGCAGAGTTGGGTTCTGAAGAAACCACTTGGAAGGAATCACAATCCATAACTGTGAGAAACTTTACTTAAGGAAAACTTAGCTGAGTTACATGTCAGTTTTGAATAGAGTGAGAGAAGTCTGTGACTGCATCTTTGTCTTTTTCTGTGTGGAAACCAAATGGGTCTGTGGTCACCAGGAGTTGACACTGACTGGAGGGCACAACTTTACCTTTAAGTGACACAGAGCAGGTATAGAGAGAGTTTATTTACATATGAATCCCCCCACCTCCATTCACCTCTAAAAGGCAAAGTGTGCCATCAAGTCGATTTCGACTCCCGGTGCCCACAGAGCCCTGTGGTTTTCTTTGGTAGAATGAGAGGAGAGCTGGTCTTGTGGTAGCAAGCATGACTTGTCCCCATAGCTAAGCAGGGTCTGCCCTGGTTGCATCTGAATGGGAGACTTGATGTGTGAGCACTGCAAGATATTCCCCTCAGGGGATGAAGCCGCTCTGGGAAAAGCAGAAGGTTTCAAGTTCCCTCCCTGGCTTCTCCAAGATAGGGCTGAGAGAGATTCCTGCCTGCAACCTTGGAGAAGCCGCTGCCAGTCTGTGAAGACAATACTGAGCTAGATAGACCACTGGTCTGACTCAGTATTTGGCAGTTTCCTATGTTCCTATGTTCCTACAGGAGGGGCTTACCATTGCCTCCTGAGATGATGCCTTTCAGCATCTTCCTCTATCACTGCTGCCCGATATAGTACCAGCGGGGATCTGAACTGGCAACCTTCTACTTGTGAGACAAGCATTTCCCGGCTGCGCCACCTCTAAAGTTAAGATTAACTCTTTACTTTCTGGAATAATCCAACTGCCATTGCCATTTCCAACACTTTGCTCCCCAATGATGTCCCAGATGTAAGCAAACATAAACTTGCAATCTTAGGGGGGGAGGGGATCAGCTTGGAGAAGGACGGGCTGGTGGTGAAAACCACAGGGCTCTGTGGGCACCAGGAGTTGAAATCGACTTGATGGCACCCTTTCCCACTCACCAGTTCAAAATTAGACCCTCTCAAAGCTGTGTTTCTTCTTTAAAAGCCTTATATTCATTCATTAATTCACCCTTTGGTCTATGTTTTTTGTTCTGAACCAAACTACTAATGCTCTCATTATTTATTAGTTGTTACTGGAGTGTCTGGTTGCTCAAATGCTATAAGCAAAAGGCTTCAAAAACAGCTTCCTGGTGATGGAATCAATAAATGTTGGGACTCAGTATTATGAAGAAATTGACCTGCAGAACAAGAACCTGATTGGCGATTAGGTCTTTTGATTGACTTTTGCACCACTGGTCATCTAATTACTCCTATAAATGCATAGATTGATTTGCCCTTTGCATTAACATTTTTATCTTTCGCTCTTTTGCTTCTGAATAAAAGGTTACCACAGTATATTCCTAATTAATTTTAGATGTGAATCTTTGATCTTTATCTCTGCAGTCTAGAGTTGTCAAACATAAATAAAATATTCTTACTTGTGGGTAAATCAAAGAAAATATAGGCAGGAAAAGAGTGATCCATGGGATGGAAGGCTAGGTAAGATGGTTTTATCCCCCACAACCTCTGCCATAGATTTGCTGGTTGATCTTGGCAGCAATTAAGTAACCTACAGCCAATACTAGAGATCAGCCCTGATGCATAGCACAGTAATAATGAGTACTGGGCCAGTTCAGAGGAACCTCAACCCGTTGTCCTTTTTACATGTAATAAAACTGGAGCCTCATCAGAAATATGCCTGACCCTACCTCACTCAGGGATGCATTCTAAGCATGTCCTTTACTCGTGTGTAAAGGGTGATCAGCCAAACAACCCCTCAACAAGCGCTGCAAAGCCCTGATTAAATAGGGTTTTGCAGCACATAGAGGGGCCATTTGGCTGATCATACATTACACATAAGTAAAGGACATGCTGAGAATGTGTGAGCACCTCCGTGAATTAGGTAATTCCTCTACCTTTCCTTCTTCCTTTCTTTTCTTATATTACTTTATATTTCTTTATATTTCTTATATTTCTTATATATTTCTTATATTTCTTATATATTTCTTATATTTCTTTCTTAACATACTTATATCTCATTTTATAGCCCCATGAGGCTGTTCACACGAGCATCAAAATCATGCAGGCTAGCAGGCCTGCCAGGGTTTGGCTGCCCATGTGAAGTGCCAGGATTGGGGCCGATTCCAGCACTGCCTGCCCTGCAAGCCCGAGTTTTTAACCCAGGCTTTAACCTGGGTTAAACAGGCATAATATGTTAGGCCAATTTTCAATATAATACAGTCATTTATATAGCACATAGGAACATAGGAACATAGGAAGCTGCCATATACTGAGTCAGACCATAGGTCCATCTCGCTCAGTATTGTCTACACAGACTGGCAGTGGCTTCTCCAGGGTTGCGGGTAGGAATCTCTCTTAGCCCTATCTTGGAGATGCCAGGGAAGGAACTTGGAGCCTAAATGCTCTTCCCAGAGCGGCTCCATCCCCTGAGGGGAATATCTTACAGTGCTCACACTTCTAGTCTCCCATTCACATGCAACCAGGGCAGATCCTGCTTAGCTTAAGGGGACAAGTCATGCTTGCTACCACAAGACCAGCTCTCTTCCCATTTGACCTGCAAAATGTCTTATAATATTTATTATGCTCATCCGTATTATCACGCTAGTTACTTCGCTATTACACCAATCTTTACAGAAACGTTTACTTATCCAAGGATTATCTGTGTGTGGCTTCATACACTTGCTGGCAAGTCTGTAAGTGGAGGAAATGTTGGGTATATGTTGGGAACTGAGTACAGATACTCCCAGTGGGTGTGATGTTTGAACCTACCCAAGTTGGGTTCCTGAGATTCTCCACTACCCAATGTCATTCTCCCAGTGTAATTCTCCATCTGACATTCTCCCAACTTCCACCCAACTTCAGTTACTAAGTTTTAAGTCAGGTGGAGAATTTCGGAAGAATGTCAGGTGGAGAGTGTGGAAACTGGACTTGGACGGATTCAGACATCCCGCCTGCCAGGAGCACACACATTAAGTGCATAAGAACATCTCTGCTGGATCAGTCTCAAGACCCATCCAGTGCAGTATCCTGTTTCACACAGTGGCCCACCAGATGCCTCTGAGAAGCCCACAGGCAAGAGCCCTCTCTCTTGCTGTTGCTCCCCTGCAACTGGTATTTAGAGCACCCTGCTTCTGAGGCTGGAGATGGCCTATAGTCAACAGACTAGTAACCATTGATAGACTTGTCCTCCATTAATTTGTTTTAGCCCCTTTCAAAGCCATCCAAGTTAGTGACCATCACCACTTCCTGTGGAGAGAATTCCATAGATTAATTATGTGCTGCGTGAAAAAAATACTTCCTTCTGTTGGTTCTAAAATTCCTGGTATTCAGTTTCATTGGATTAAACTTTCGGTTTGCAGTTTACAGGCTTGCCAGTGGTCGTTTGATGCTGCCCTATGTATTTATTACCTTCCTATCTTACCTTTTCTCTAAGAATACAACAGCAGCCTTTTTGACTGTCTCTCTGCCTTCCAGCTTTCCAACTCACTGAGGCAGGTTAGGTTAAATGTGGTGACTGATCTGAGGTTACTCGTGAGTGGGGACTGAACGCAGATCTCCCAAGTTGTAGTTCAGCACTTTAACCACTACATCAAGCTGGATTATTGACCAGTTTCTGAAATGACAAGTTTTAGGCCACATCTTCTAATCTGGAAGGCCTCCTCATAATTCCAGATGCAGTTGAGAAGACTGATTTAGACATGACACTGTCACACATGAAATACACAGGAAATGCATACTGAGTGTGTTTGGAGAGCTCTAAATACTAAGGTCATACACATGACCATGAGCGGGGGGTGGGGGGAAGGGGAGAGAAGGCAGGGATGAACCTAGGAACATAGGAACATAGGAAGCTGTCATATACTGAGTCAGACCATTGGTCTATCAAGCTCAGTATTGTCTTCACAGACTGGCAGCAGCCTCTCCAAGGTTGCAGGCAGGAATCTCTCTCAGCCCTATCTTGGAGAAGCCAGGGAGGGAACCTGAAACCTTCTGCTCTTCACAGAGTGGCTCCATCCCCTGAGGGGAATATCTTACAGTGCTCACACTTCTAGTCTCCCATTCATATGCAACCAGGGCAGACCCTGCTTAGCATGAAGCCTGAGCACACACATGACCTCGTACCTGGAGTAAAGGGCATAAGGCTTTTGTGGATTAATAAAAATGCACAGCAGTATACAAACAAACGCTTGCCAGTTGCAGCATAGAGCTGTATATAGCTGACCCAGATGGAGCAAACTTCAGTGAAACTGGTATTCTCATACCTAAATCTGTCACAAAGTTTTATATTCACCACTGGGACCAGCCATACTAAAGTCAGATCAGCTGCTCCTGTCAGTACAAAGATCTGATTGCTTGTTGCAATTTCCTTGCATAAACAATCAAGCAAAGATTTATATTCTCTTCTGGACATGTTTATCTTAACTCTTCTTCTTTTTAATTCTTTAGCTCCAGTAAACAACCAGTATTGCCAGTGCAACCAAATGGGAAACTAAGCTTTGTTATCTCTACAAAAGAAACAGATGGGAGAACCGCACCTTTTATTTTGAGAGAAGTTGTATGTGCCACATATACCAAATAGATGTTATCAGAAGCTTATAGGTGTAGAGGAAAGCAAAAGCCAGGCGCTCCCTGGAAGAACATCTGTAGTAACTGCAACAAAAGTAACATCCACAGAAATTTGTATTCTACACACCAGAAAGTCATTGACTTGGAGAAACTCCACTAAAGTTTGAAAAAGCAGAAAGAAAGCAATAGGAAAATATACATCGAGCAGCTTCCAGCATAGCAACTGATTCTGGATGTCCTATTACTGGGCACTGAATAGTCTTTGCAGTCTGCAATCTGAACATCATTATAATGTTCTACCTGTTTTTTTAAACATAATCAGATTTATATTAGAACTGAAAACAATTACTTATATCCATCCATTTCTAAGAACACTCTACTGGTGTTCTAGGAAATATTTTTTAATTGAGGGCAAGATTATCATCTCTAGAAAAAAGCACAATTCACTAATTTCATACCTATATCCATCTTGCTTGGATATAGCTCATTGTTTGTTTGTTTGTTTGTTTGTTTGTTCGATTTTTAGACCGCCCTTACAGAATAGCTCAGGGTGGTTCACAAATATCATAAAACGGTTAAAATCAATCAATGATCGGGAATGAAAATTTTAAAATACAATAAAACAGCTAAAAAATAGAACAATTCAAAACCTTATAAAACCTCGATACATTAAAAACCTTTTAAAACAATTTTAAAACCCTGGAAGTCCAGGCTGAACAGGTAGGTCTTTAGGGCTCTCCTAAATGCCAATAAAGAATTCAAATTACAGATTTCTGCAGGGAGCACATTCCACAATCTAGGAGCGACTACAGAGAAGGCCCACCTCTGGGTCACCACTAGACAAGCCGGTGGCAACTGGAGCAGGACCTCCTCAGATAATCTTAACGTGTGGTGGGGATCAGACTGAAGAAGGCACTCTCTAAAGTAAGCTGGGCCTAAGCCATTCAGGGCTTTAAAGTTAATAACCAGCACTTTGTATTTTGCCTGGAAACGTATCGGCAGCCAGTGCAGCTGTTTCAAAACAGGCATAATATTGTCTCTCCAAGTTGCCATGGAGACCAGCCTGGCTGCCGCATTTTGAACTAACTGAAGTTTCCGAACTACGTACAAAGGCAGCCCCACATAGAGCGCATTACAGTAGTCAAGCCTGGAGGTTACCAGCTGGTGCACCACTGTTCTGAGGTCATCCTCCTCTAGGAATGGACTCAGCCTAAGCTGATAAAAAGCGCTCCTGGCCACAGCCTCCAGGGTGATACCAGGGTGAGGTCTGGATCCAGGAGTACCCCCAAGCTGTGTACCTGCTCCATCCGGGGGAATGTAATGCTGTCCATCACAGGGAGATCTAACTCATCCCTCAGATTCTTAGCTCTATAATGAGCACCTCCGTCTTGCTTGGATTCAGTGTTATCCCTCATGAAGCCCATTACTGTCTGTAGGCAGGCATTTAGGGAATGAACACCATTTCCTGATGAAGCAGATGAAAGAGAGAAGTAGATTTGGGTGTCACCAGCATACTGATAACACCCAGCACCTAATCTCCTGATTACATCACCCAGCGGTTTCATGTAGATATTGAAAAGCATTGGTGACAGAATGGAGGGACTCCATATAACAACTCTGGTTTAGAAGAGCAACTGTCACCAAGCTCCACCATCTGGAATCTGCCCAAGAGATAGGAGCGGAACCACTGCAGATCAGTGCCTCCTATCCCCAACTCACCCAGGCAACCCGGAAGGATACCATGGTCGATGGTATCGAATGCCACTGAGAGATCCAAGAGAACCAACAAAGTCACACTCCTTCTGTCGATTCCCTGGTATAGGTCATCCATCAGGCCCACCAAGGCTGACTCAACCCCATAGCCCGCTCTAAAGCCAGTTTGAAATGGCTCTAGATAATCAGTTTCCTCCAAAACCACCTGGAGCTGGTCAGCCACCACCCTCTCTATCACATTTCCCAACCAAGGGAGATTAGAGAATAGCCTATAACTATCCATCGCCAAAGGATCCAGGGAAGGCTTCTTAAGAAAAGGTCTAATTATCGCCACCTTCAAGCATGGAGGCGCCTTACCCTCCCTCAGCAATGCATTTATGATATTCATGAGGCCTCCTTGAATAATCTCCCTGCTAGATCGAAGCAGCCAAGTCAGGCAAAGGTCTAGAAAACAAGTGGTGGACTGCACTGTTCCAAGCAGCTTGTCCACATCCTCAGGAATCACAGGTTGAAACTGATCCAACCTAACACTGCAAGAAGGATTGCTGGACACCTCCTCCGTATATGCTGCAGAAAAAGTGGAATCCAAGTCGGCCCGAATACAGGAGATTTTATCCACAAAGAACCCACTGAGGGCATCACAGCAGAGCACCTCCAGGAGCTGATTAGAAACAGGAGTAGAAATTAGACTCCTTACTACCCGGGATAACTCCGCCGAACGTGAATCCGCGGAAGCAATGCAAGCTGACCAGAACTTCTTTTTTGCTGTATGCACTGCCTCTGTGTAAGCCCTCAAGTGGGTCACATGCTGCATCCTGTCAAATTTGAGCCAAGTACTCAACCACCTGCGTTCCAGTCGCCTACCCAGCCGCTTCAACCCTGGCAACTCCTCAGTATACCAAGGAGCCGATTTTGAAGTGAGTCTGGAGGGATGCTTAGGAGCAATCATGTCTACTGCTCTGACAAATTCCTTGTTCCAGGTTCCCAGAAGTGGAATCAACAGAATCACCAGCAGCACCAATTTCGAAACACTCCAAGGCCTTTTGGAACCCTTCTGGGTCCAGCAGCTTTTTTGGACGGACCATCCTAATTGGTCCATCACCCCTGCAGGAGTGGATTGAGGCCGTAATACCAACCTTAACCAGGTAGTAGTCTGTCCATGACAATGGGGAAACCAACAGATCCCCCACCCATGGAACACCCCTGTGATCCAAACAGAAGAGCAGATAGAGCGTGTGGCCAGCAACATGAGTTGGTTCAGATACTAGTTGAGATAGGCCCATAGTTGTCATGGCTGCTATGAACTCCTGAGCCACACCAGACAAGCCAGCCCCAAAGTGGATATTGCAGTCTTCCAGAACCAAAAGCCTGGGACACTCCAACACCAACTCTGTGACCAGCTCGGACAGCTCAGTTAGGGAGTCAGTTGGGCAGCAGGGTGATCAGTACACCAACAGAATCCCCAATCTATCCTCGTTGCCAGCTTCAAAAA
This sequence comes from Hemicordylus capensis, assembly GCF_027244095.1. Classification (NCBI taxonomy): domain Eukaryota; kingdom Metazoa; phylum Chordata; class Lepidosauria; order Squamata; family Cordylidae; genus Hemicordylus; species Hemicordylus capensis. Next base: position 66,760,596 of record NC_069658.1, read on the forward strand.
TACACACTTGATATAAGTCAGCTGCCTCACAGCGGTCCTGGTAAGGGAAATGGTATTCTTATGGACCACAGCCACTCCACACACACACACACACATACACACACACCCCTCCCACTTCCCCTAACCTGCTCCACAACAGAATAACCTGGAGGGAGAAGCTGAGCCCACACTGGACCACTCACCTCCTCAAGCCACGTCTCAGTTATACATTAACAGCCAACTCATAAATAGCAATAGCAATAGCACTTACATTTATATACCGCTCTATAGCCGGAGCTCTCTAAGCGGTTTACAATGATTTTAGCATATTGCCCCCAGCATTCTGGGTACTCATTTTACCGACCTCAGAAGGATGGAAGGCTGAGTCAACCTTGAGCCAGTATGATAATATATAATATATCCAGTATGATAATAGGCACATCTTTAGGATGCTTTACATTCACTGTGGGATATTGGATAAAGTTGAACTTGAACCAAGGAGATCTGGGTTTAAATCCTCAGTTGTCCATGAAGTACGTTGGGTGATCTTGACAAAAGCACAGAAAGTGCCTGTTGTCACAGTTGCCGCCAGCTTGTTTGGTGGAGATGCAGGACCAAACCTTCTCTGTAGCTGCCCCGGGGCTCTGGAATACATCTCCTTCTCTGCTTGCTTTTAGGAAGACCTTCAAGACGTTCCTGTTTTCCCAGGCTTTTAACTGAAATTTAAATGTTAATGTTTTTATTTACTGAGATTGTTTTTATCCATTTTATGAGTTTAAACTGTTTTATATCATCTTTACATTTTATTTTAATTTTTATTTAAACATAAATAAATAAATTTGTTATGTTTTAACTTTGTACACTGCCTAGAGATGTCAGGCAGTATAGAAAGATAGATAGATAGATAGATAGATAGATAGATAGATAGATAGATAGATAGATAGATAGATAGGGATAACTCAGCTGACCTGAACTCCTTGAAGGAAGGGTGGGGTACAAATGAAATAAATAAATCCTAAAGAAACCCATTGTTGCAATGGTGCACTCCCCTCCATATATTCAGTGAATGTGTGCCAGGATGGGGGATGCCTCCAATTGCAGTTTTCTGAGTCCTGAGACAAACAATAGCCACAGTGATGCAATGCATATTGCAATGCATATCTGGGTCTCAGTGAGGAGAAGAGTTACTCATCTGTCCTTGAAATCTGGATTAGGATCCTCTGAGACTGTTATTTACAGAAACAACAAAGAATAGGTAAGAGCAAACAATAGTTTACATGATGTACTGAGGCTATTCTCACGATGGGGGGAAACAGGGCTAAAAGAGTCTTGTGGGTGGGCCCAGTGGTTCTCTGGTGGCTAGGCCACCTAACATCCCCTCCCCTTAAGCCCACTCTCCCTGTGACTGCTTAGTCTTAGTCTTAGTTGCTCTATGTTGACTAAGACTTAGTTGCAGTCTTAGTCACTCTCCCCATGAAAGCTTAGCCCGCTCTCCCCACTGAACCCTGTCTGATACCTCACACGGGTCGTGTGAAGCACCTCACTGTGTCTTATCTCCATAATGCTGTGCCCCAGGGCTGCTGGAGACTCCTGAGCAGCCCTAACACTGCTCTGAAGAAGTGGTTGTGTAAGCAGCACTACCACTGTTTCCCCCAATGTTGTGAATGAGGGAAATGGCAGTAAAACTACTTGAGCAAGTTTTTTTTCAGAATAGCATCAGGGCTGCTTAGGAGTCCACAGCAGCTCTGAGGCACAATGGTGTTATGGAGGTGTAATGCTGTGCATCATCTAAGCCAATGTGATTAAAGTCATTACAGTGGTGGCACCAGGAAAAATTAGAGAGGGCACAGAAGGGGCAAAAGTGAGTGGGCAGATTGATGTATTGGGGTGAGTGTTGTGCACGCCTGGACATAGTCAAGGTGCACAGGGTGGGTTAGCCACTTGGTTTAAGTCCCACTCACTGGGTTAAAGTCCCAAGCCCCACATAGTGATGGGGAAGGCTCAGAGCAGATTGAGAGGGGAGTTTGGCACCCCTCTGGAATGTGTTTTAAGGAACTGGCAGGTTCTTATGGGCGGCGACCTGTTGAGGCAGACGTAAATGGTTAATTTTTGTCCATGGACTACTGAAATATTTTGCAGCTGCTTTTGTTCTGTACCCAGAGGGGTAGAGATGAGGAGCATCAATATGCTCAGGGCTTTGTGAAGTTGTGGTCTCGAGACAAGCTGGTGAAGGGTTTTGGGTTCTGGATGACCACATTGGTCGCTGTTGGCAAGGTACCTGCCACGTTAATTGAGAGACTACCAAATATATATGGCTCAAGAGAACCAGCAGCCAATCAGGCTTCCCTGAGTCAGCACTTTGGCTTCCTCTCTAGTGATCTCCTGCACCTGCATGACTTCCACTGAGCCTCCCTCTTGAGCCATCTTCTCAAGACAGGTGAAATCCCAGGCTCCTCCCCATCAGAAATCATGTCTGGCAGCTGTTGCAAATCCTCAGCTCCAGAGTCTGGGCTCCCTGCCAAGTCCTGTTGCTGTGCCTCTGAGCCCTCACTAGCAGGCAAATCCTCCCGTTCCTGCTCTGACTCTTCTGAGTCAGAAGTCTGAGCCATGACAGAAAGCAGCAAAGAAAAAGGTCTTGAGACAGTTCTTTAATATTGAAGAACTACAAGGATTTATTTAAAGAAAAGGTTACAAACAAATGTGAGAAAGCCTGCAGCTTAATTTCAGTTGTAGCTCATGGCTGAAGAGAGACCAAAACAAACAGCCATATCTAGAGAGACAAAATGGAGACTAACACTGAAAGAACAAAGAGGGGAGGAGTCCAGCACTTTTATCTCTAACCCCCCATCTCAGTAGTCACTATGAGACATTGCAGCTGAGAGCTGATGCTGCCAGGGTCCTAGCTCCAACACCTTTCCCCCCTTAACTCTGGTTTTGCTAATTCAGACATGCAGCTTGGGAAACTGAAAGGGACCTACAGTTTCCTAGTACATCCGAATTTGGTGTATGAGTTGCTCTAGCTTACTTCCATAAGGAAAGGCTTATATTCTACTAGGCTTTACATAAATAAAGTATTGTAAAAAGCAAGTGTGTGTGTGTGTGTGTGTGTGTGTGTGTGTGTGTGTGTGTGTGAGAGAGAGAGAGAGAGAGAGAGAGAGAGAGAGAATAGTGCAGTTTTCCAGACAAACTAGGCAGTAGAGAGCTGCTGGCACTAAATTTCAATAAAGCCAAATTCTACAGTCTTATAGCTAATTTATTTTCATTATCCATTACTCAAACCATACATAACATGGAACCACTGATCCAATGGACCCGTGGTTCCATGCCCCCCTTCCACTCTTCTGTCTGCTTTCAGATGTTTGGGAGAGTTGCCTCTCTGCAGCAAGACTGCAGAGAAGCGGAGGAGCTGGCTGTGCGGGCTTCCTTGTTGACAGAAGGACAGTCCGCATAGCCAATAGTGTTGGAGTGAGGGATGAACTTCCTCCCTCAACTCCCATTCCTTGGAGCTGAAACTGCAGTGCTGGCATTCACATGTAATGCTGGCACCGCAAAACTGGAGGAAAGGGCAGCAAAACTCCAGTCTGACTGAAGGTTCAGAGTGGAGTTTGGGAAGATTAACAGTGGGTTCCTTCTCACTCTTAACTCGCCCTTAATGCTGGTTTTGCCAATTCAGACATTTGGCTTGGGAAACTGGACCTGAAGGGACCTCTGGTTTCCTAGTATGTCCAAATTCGGTGATTATAATGCCTTCTGTTCACATAGGTTATCCCTGCCTTGCAACTGAAACATTGCTCTAAAATACTCATGTTTTTTATCTGAGCCTTGCAGTTATTCAAAGGAAAATAAGCACATGACCATTTTATGAAATCTGAGCAAGGACTTCCCAACTGTATTTTGGGACATAATGAAAACAGTAAAATAAAACCAGTATACAAAAGCACTGTATACTGATTTATGTGCAAAAGGGAATTGGGTTGGACATATTTGCATATTGTATACACACTTTTTTTCTGCTCAACCTCTGCCACATTTCTATGAGCTTTGCATTGGCTGTTCTATTCCTCCTAAATCTGATACATTGACAGCACCTTCCTTTAATAGCCTTTTTCTCAATTGCTTAAAACCACATTAGCCTGATTTCCTTTGATTTGGGTTAGAAGGTGTGTCTGAGGAAATCTATTTTAAATGGATAGCAGGAGAAAGAAATCTCAAAAGATTTTCTGGCTACAGTGGGATTTTAGAATCAAAATTCAAATGGGCTATGACCATGAAAAATTATTCCAGTTATCGTAATGCATGACCACAGCCTGGAGGTACAGATTTTCCTGTACCTGCAGGAGATCACACATACATCATAAGATTCAGGATGAAATATAGTGACTGAAAAGTCTTGAACTTCAGGATTACACAATTCATTGGATATTTATTTGGAAACAATACCCACTGTGTTTGATGTGGGTCTTATTCCACCTGTATAAGGACTTATGTATTCTACCTACATATGGTGATTCTCTTTATTTAGCAGGTGGAGAGTAACTTGCCCTTTCCACCCCCAGCACAGTACCTCCAGTGACCGTTGCTGGTGTCTATCTTTCTTTTCTTTTCTTTTCTTTTTAGATTGTGAGCCCTTTGGGGACAGGAATCCATCTTAATTTTTTTGTTATTTCTTGGTGTAAACTGCCCCGTGCTATCTTTGGAAGGGCAGTATAGAAATTGAATGAATGAATGAATGAATGAATGAATGAATAAAATAAGTGTGTATAGGACTGTAGCATTAGTGTGAACATTTTGAAACTGATGGGGAATTTCCCTCTTAAGATGGATATAGTTATATCCATTTGTGCATTGGCTGGCACATTACTCATAGGCTACAGTCTACTAAGTGATCATTTGATAGAAACCTAACTGAAATCAATAATGGTAATGCCAGTGGCTGGTAAAATTAGGAAAATTACTCAAAGTAGTCCTGTTGAAATCAAAAGGACAAGTTAGGCATTATAATTTTCCTCATCATGTCAGCCAGCATTCATAACGTCATAAGCATGTCAAGAATATGATGGATTGTTTAACAGATTCAGTGTTATGGGTCCATAACATTGAATCTGCCTTGCATGCAGAAGGTCCCTGGGTTAATCCCTGGCATCTCCAGGTAGGGCTGGGAAAGACTCCTGCCTCACTGCCAGTCAGCATAAACAATAGTGAGCTAGATGAACCAATGGTCTATGTACCTTCCATGTGGCATTGTTCCCCTAAACAATGTTTGGGGTGTGGGGTCATAGCTCAATGGTAGAGCGTCAGTTTTGCATGCAGAAGGCCCCATTGTCAATCCTTGCTATCTCCAGGTGGGGCTGGGAAAAACTTCTGCATGAAACCTTAAAGAGCCAGTGCCAGTCATTGTAGAAGAAAATATTAAGCTAGATGCCTTATACCCTCTATAAGTCAGCTTCCTATGCTCCTATGACTGTGTTCAATCTTAAGTATTTCTGCTGATCGGTAGATAGAATCAGAAACATGTATGAATACACATATCACAGAACTGACATTTTATGAAATCATCATGAGTCTTGAGTAGCTGGCAACTTCCATAAAGCAGAAAGTCAAACAAAATGAACCAAAACAAAAACAAGACTATAAAATAATGGGGCTAATCACATGGGCAGTCGGGTGGTGGTGGGGAAGCAGGGTTCAACCTACCTTCCCCCAGATGAATGCTCTAAACCTCTGCAGTGCACAAGCCATACACCCGCATGAAGCAGCACAGGTAAACAGAGCCCAGCAGTCATTGTCTCAGCCTCCAAGAATCCCATAGTGCACCACGTGCTGAATGCAATGCACTGGGGGATTCCCCCAGGGGATAAGCACCTTTCTCTGTCAGCGTGAGCTGCAAGCAGCTCACACTGACACACGATCCCAGGAGCCACGTTAAGCCATGCTAAGAGCTGGGCTTCTGTGCTGGGTTTTGCACCCTGGCACCACCAGGATCTGTGTGGATCCTGGCAGTTCTCATGAGCAGCCAAGCCTCGATGGCTGACATCCAGATTGACAAAGTGCTTACACGAGATCAAGTAGCTGCACAAATTTCCAAAGCTGTACTTTTTCCGCAGATGTTCCCTTTAATATAAATGGAAAGAAGATTCCTGAGCCACTTTAAGAAGGGTGGTATATAAACTGAATGAATGAATGAATGGTGAATTCATTCAGGGTGAATGAATTGAGTGAATGAATGAGAAGCGGTTTCTCAGCAGGGGGGGCACCACAAGTTGTGCACATTGTGTAAGCACAAGGATGTTTGTGCTAGGGCAATGGAATACAGGCTCCCAACATAGCACAGGAACATAGGAAGTTGCCTTATACAACCAGACTACTGGTCCATCTAGCTCCGTATTGTCTACACAGACTGGCAGCACCTTCTCCAGGGTTGCAGGCAGGATTTTCTCTCAGCCCTATCTTGGAGATGCCAGGGAGGGAACCTGGAACCTTCTGCATGTAAGCATGCAGGTGCTCTTCCCAGAGAGGCCCCATCCCTAAAGGGAATATCTTACAGTGTTCACATGTAGTCTCCCATTCAAATGCAAACCAAGGCAGACCCTGCTTAGGAAGGGGGGCAATTCATGCTTGCTACCACAAGACCAGCTCTCCTTCCATAACTTAGCACAACTAAAGTAAAGGTAAAGTGTGCCATCAAGTTGATTTCGACTCCTGGTGCCCACAGAGCCCTGTGGTTTTCTTTAGTACAATACAGGAGAGGGTTACTATTGCCTCCTCCTGCGCAGTGTGAGATGATGCCTTTCAGCATCTTCCTATATTGCTGCTGCCCGATATAGGTGTTTCCCATAGTCTGGGAAACATAGTCTGGGAAACATACCAGCAGAGATTTGAACCGGCAACTTTCTGCTTGTTAGTCAAGCATTTACCCACTGTGCCACTTAAGGTGGCTCTTAGCACAACTAGCTAGTACTTCTGCAACCTGTTTACACAAGCTTTTCATTAGTCAATGTCAGCCAATATAAATGCTTTATTAAACAAAATTACTAGTGAAAGTTACAAAGTATATACATCAGATATTGCAATTATAACAGCAATGACCAAATGAATGAGAAGACAGCACTAACATATGTAATGCTATTTTCTATGTTTCAGAACTCTTTATGCAGTTGTATTTTCACAAACAGCAATTATCTCACAATTCATTATGCACACAGAAATCTTCAGAATGGAATAAGTTATTCACTACGGTGCGCAACTTGGATTTCAAACCCCTATCTTCAAGATGTGACGCCTACTCCTTAATGATTCTGTATCAGCATACATGTTAGCTCCCAACTGAATATGAACACAAAGAAGGCTTCAGAATTAATCACTGAAATCACTCACAACTGTGTGCAACTTAAGTTATAATCCTCAGTCTTCAAATGTAAATCATTTCAAAATCCAACTCTTTAGAGACGCTGCTTCTCAAAAGGACTGATTCAAACGAGGCTAGTTTGGCAACTTAAGTAGCACACAGTTGTGAGAGTACTCCCTCTTGGGCATTCACATCTTCCATAAAGCTCTGACAACCTGCAAATGTGTAACAATCATTTTGAGAAAATGATGTCTAGGGTCAATTTGCATGTACCTATATAACACTTCATTTATCTGCAATTGATTGCTATATAGTTGTCAGCTGCAGAACATGGGAACTAATTCCAGTAGCTGATCTGATATGCAGCCTTACAAGGGCAGAGCAAGAGCTCAGTCCTCACAAGTAGCCTAAAAACTAGATGCAGGTGAGGCTTGCTTGCAAGCACATGGGGAGGGAGGGAGGGAGGTGATATTCACTCCTCTCTCCTCCATGCAAAAGCCAGAAATATGTCCCTGAGGGCTGCTCTTGCTCCGCCCTCATAAATAGGGATGTGCATGAATTATTATTATTTTTAAATTCAATTTGTACCCAAATCGAATCACCCTTGATTTGTTTTGGGTCCAAATCTGACCAGCTAGCACGGGGGGGGGGGGATTTGTTTTGTCCACAAATCTCCCCAAAAAGGTAATTTGAGTACAAATTGTTTTGTACCCAAATTGATTTGCACAGACAGCAGGCGCAGGCAGTGATTCTCTCAGCAGCAGAAAGGGAGTGGGGGGGAAATCAGAGTGAAGAGCCATAAGGGGGTTTGCAGGGAGAGCAGGCTTAGCCCACTCTCCCCTGCAGATGATCAAAATGCAGCCCTGGGTGGCCAATTCGGCTGCCCACACAACTGCCGGCTCCATCACGGAGCTGGCGGCGACTGCAGAGATCGGGGGCTGCACGCCCCCTGGAAATTCCAGGATGCCCCGCACAAGTGCGCAGGGCATCCTGGAGAGACCTCCAAGCCCAGGAGGCTGCTTGCAGCTTCCCGGTTGGGGGGTCTACTAATGTGTCACTGCGTGCCGTGGCAACACACGAGCAAAAAGATGAGGTTAACAGAGTGCTCACTCTGTTAACCTCAACTAAGGGGAGGGGTACTTAGCGAGGTTTGCTGCCAGGAGCCATACTACTCCCGTTGCAGCACATGATTGCCCCAAAGTGGGCTAGGCTCCCTTATCCCTCTTTTGGGTGATCGTGAGAATAGCCTCACTATATTTTAGCCTGATCTACTGAATATCATTGTTCTAAAGATACAAAATTGGTGTAGCTCGGGGTGTATTTTAATGTATGTTTCAATTTATTTTGAAAAGCATTTTCTTCTTACATCCACTGAACATTTGGAATAAATGCATACTTCTAACTACATAACGTTATGGAGAACTGATCCCTAAGAAGCATTCAATAAACCTTTACTGAATCTACAATTTGTGGTTTTAGTAGTTTAATAACCATTGCATTATAATTCTGGAATGAGATTTCCAAGCACTCCTCATTTATTTACAAAAAAGTAACTCCAACCTCATTTCTTTTTTATCAGTACCAAATAGAAAGTGCATCATTAACCATACCAGAAGTTACTGTTTGTTTTTATGAAGTATCTAAAAGCAAAGTGGGTAATCATGCTAAAAACGGTTTTGGCAAATAACTGTTTGGTGGATTTCTGCCAGCACCGTGGCTGTGAAAACTTGCAGGGTAACTAACTGGGAAATTTATTGTGGTAGTACTCAGCAGTAGCATTACACTGAACAATTTATGTTGCTTTCATAGATGTTAAGCTTCTATTTTTAGAATTTTTAGAAAGGTGTGTGACAGGAATTGTTTTTTAAAAGTTTTATTTGGAATTTGGAAAGCAGAAAGCTGAATCAGTGACTTATTTTCTCCACGAGATCTCTCCTGTATTCAGCACGTGGCAATCAGCAGACATTTGTTCACATGATCTCATGCACAGACAGGATCTCATGAGAAAACAAGTGGCTAGCTTGCATGTGTAAGCCAGCCCAATGCTGCTTCCCAGACTGTTTGCATTTTAATACATAATTTATTTGCATGTTTAATGATGTCTGCGACCAAACTGCTACATACTACTCATTTCAAGCACTCATAAAAGTCTAGCTATGACCCTGCAATCAGGACATTGACTTCAAAGGCAGAATAAATACAATTATTAGGGAATGTTTTCTTACTTTTTAAAGCAGACATTCCACACAATAAGACTGATATTCGTGATCACTAGATGACAACCGCATCAAGAGACAGCAGGCATGTGTGAATGAGTGATCACAGATAAGACATCACAGATAGACCCTTGATATTGTATTGCAAATGCAGCACTGATCATGTGAAGAGCCTCAGTGGCCGACATCCAGACTAACAAAGAACCAGTGCAACAGGAGAAGCACTGCTTCTGAGGAGTTTGACTAAACCAACTCTGGTGCTTATTCTGGAAGTTGGATTAATTTTGATTACCTCCCCTTCTCCTGGAATTACTCTGTCCCAAGTGAAAATATTTCCCTGAGGGTCACACAGCCTGCAGAGACATATTTTGGGGTGGCACAAAGCACTTTCAGGGGAAGGGAAGGTCACTGAAATTGCACCACCACCATGAGTGCCAGTACATTAGTCACTCTGGAACTTTTCAGAGGCACCAGTGCTCTGTTACTCTGTTACTCTGTATGTCAGCCAGTGACTAACCTAAAAATCTTGGATTTGAGCCCTGGTCTCCCTGATCCTATTGCAGCACTCTAGCCAATATGCCACTTTGGCTTTCCCATCAGTAGAAATGGAACAAGACCGCAAATATCAGAGATACAGAAAACATTTAGATAAATTTGACTGCTCAGTTTTTCTCTTGTAGGTATTCTCCAAGAGACAGTTATTTGTTTAACATGTATTCATTGCCTTTCTCTTTACAGTTCCCAACATGATGGATAACAAAAGCACAAGAACACCTGATGCCTGAAATGGTCCAAAGGGAGAGCCTAGTGGGCTGCCATAAGGAAATCAAACATACCACAAGAACTGAGTATGTATGCCTCCTTCCAGTCTGATTAATGCCTGGAGGATTATGAGGTGGTGGGATAGGTCCAATGAGATATATTGGTTTCCTTTTAAGATTGTATGAGGGGCTTTAAAAAGCAGTTCTACATGTGGTGCCCACTTATAAATATTAAATGTCTAAATCAATGCAGCTTCCACAGCGTTCTTCAGAAATGAGACCGATGTCTCAAGGAGTCTGTCCTGCCTTTCACTGGAATCAAAGCAAATTGTCTTGTATAGAAGCTGGATCAGGTCCATATACCATAATTTATTCTATCTATCTATCTGTCTGTCTGTCTATCTAGTTGGTAGTCCACCCCAAACTTCGGTCTCTAGACAGTTTACAAAAACAATATCTAAGACAAAAATAAAAACCTTTAAAAAATTAAAACCTCAACCAAGTTTTAAAGCTTGGGTAAAAAACAAGTATTTAACGCTTATAATGACTAATACTTCCTAAGTGTCATCGTCATGTCACTGCTTCTAGAAAGACCATTGATCACATCGGAGTGCCTAATTCCTTCTTCACTGAAATCAATAACAAGGTTTGCCCTAAATCTAATCTCATTGAACCTTAATTCCTCTATCTGGTATGGAACCATTAAACATTCTGTCTGCTGCATCAGTTTAGCTATGACTAACATAACAGTCTTTATATGGATTGATAGTCCATGGGGATCATCCAAAGCATTTGGATAATCAGATGTTTAGCAAAAGGGGAGCATTACTTGAGTAAGCTTACAGGGCAGAGTACCTACAGCAAGCAACATCCTATCTATGTGTGGATTCTGATAAGGAGTTTTGGACTAATAAGGTATAGATGAAGCATCCTGTGTGGAGTAATAAAGGTGGTATATTCTCTTAACTCTTTCCTCAGTGACTTTTAGTTACCCTAGCATGGAGATTTCCATGCATTCCTTTCTGTACAGATTCAACATGTCTTAGTGACCTTGTGCTAATCTGTGATCAAGTGTGGTTTGAAATAATGCACTCACAAGACTGGAATACAGGTGAAACTCGGAAAATTAGAATATCATGCAAAAGTCCATTAATTTCAGTAATGCAAATTAAAAGGTGAAACTGATATATGAGACAGACGCATTACATGCAAAGCGAGATAAGTCAAGCCTTAATTTGTTATAATTGTGATGATCATGGCGTACAGCTCATGAAAACCCCAAATCCACAATCCCAGAAAATTAGAATATTACATGGAACCAAGAAGACAAGGATTGTAGAATAGAACAATATCAGACCTCTGAAAAGTATAAGCATGCATATGTATTCAGTACTTGGTTTGGGCCCCTTTTGCAGCAATTACTGCCTCAATGCGGCGTGGCATGGATGCTATCAGCCTGTGGCACTGATGAGGTGTTATGGAAGACCAGGATGCTTCATTAGCGGCCTTCAGCTCTTCTGCATTGTTTGGTTTCATGTCTCTCATCTTTCTCTTGGCAATGCCCCATAGATTCTCTATGGGGTCAGGTCAGGCGAGTTTGCTGGCCAATCAAGCACAGTACACTGTATACTTTTCAGAGGTCCGATATTGTTCTATTCTACAATCCTTGTCTTCTTGGTTCCATGTAATATTCTAATTTTCTGGGATTGTGGATTTGGGGTTTTCATGAGCTGTACGCCATGATCATCACAATTATAACAAATTAAGGCTTGACTTATCTCGCTTTGCACGTAATGCGTCTGTCTCATATATCAGTTTCACCTTTTAATTTGCATTACTGAAATTAATGGACTTTTGCACGATATTCTGATTTTCCAAGTTTCACCTGTACATGTGGATGTTCACCATCGGGTAGCTGCAAAAGATGATATGACTAACTCTTTGGGCTTAGGGTATTTTCCAATGTAAAAGATGGTCATGTGTACTACCTTGGGAGGGCCCATAGCTTACAGAGAGCACAGACTTCCACAAAAATAGTCCCAGGTTCAAGCCCCCAGTTACATCCCGAGCAACAGTGCTAGGAAGTAAAGGAGACTATTCACACGATGGGACGAAATCGGGCTAGCCTCTGCTAGCCCGATTTTGTCCCACCGTGGGAACCACCGGGCTCAGATGTGAGCCCAGTGGTTCCTAATCGGGTAACCTGCTCAAGTAGCCCGTCTCTTAAACTGGGTTTGCGGAGCGAGTGCTCCGCAAACCCAGTTTTTGGGATCATGAGTAGCCATGGCGTGGCTCCGCACTGCAACTACTCATGAATAGACACACACACACCCCCGGCTGGAGGCTGAAAAGCAGCCTCCCAGCTTGGGAGTCTCTCCAGTATGCCCTGCGCACTCACGCAGGGCATACGGGAGCTTCCGGGGGCCACGCTGCCCCTGAACTCCCCAGCTCCTGCCAGCTCCGTCACAGAGCCAGCAGTCGTGTGGGCGGCCTATCTGGCTGCCCAGGCAGGTCTGCCCGATGGTCTGCGGGTAGAGCGGGCTTACCCCCCTTCCCCACAAAACCAGCAAAAGTGGGTCTCACTGATGGTGAGACCCACCTCAAGGTAAAGTGTGCTGTCAAGTTGGTTTCGACTCCTGATGACCACAAAGTCCTGTGTTGTCTTTGGTATCATACAGGAGGAGTTTACCATTGCCTCCTCCCGCACAGTATGAGATGATGCCTTTCAGCATCTTCCTATGTCACTGCTGCCCGATATAGGTGTTTCCCACAGTCTGGGAAACATACCAGCAGGGATTAGAACCGGCAACCTCTGCCTTGATAATCAAGTCATTTCCCCGCTGCACCATTGAATGTTCAAAACATTTTGAGCTCAAAACCGTTGTTTTGAATGTTTTGAGCTCAAAACAAATCACCCTTAGAAGAAAGGGCCTGTTTCGAACTCAAAACAAAATAACCCTGTTTCGACTTGAAACGTTTTGAGTGTTTCAAGCCCCATTTTAGAAAACTGTTTTCCCCTTCTGATTGGTTTTTTGGAACTGCGTTCTGACTGGCTTGCAATTTTCTTGCTTCTTGGTTGGCTTGTTATCATTCAAATCAAATGTTGTCATGGGCAACTGTAGCTCTACTGGGGTATTTAAGGGACTGGGAGGCCAGAAAGCCCTCTCTTAGTGTGCCTCTCAGAGGAGGAAGGTTCAGCACTGCAGTACAAAGTGAGACTGATGGACAGGGACCTGTCTGTGTGGAGAGTGGAGAGAGAGACAGAGGGTGCCTGTGATGCCGCCCCCCTCCCTCCCTCCCTCCCTCTCTCTCCTTCCCTCTCTCTCTCTCCTTCCTTCCCTCCCTCTTTCTCTCTCCCTCTTCTTTGCAGTGCCAACTGTTTGGTTTTTTTTAAATTTTTCTTATTTGTTTTTAATTGTACCAGCAACTCCGGTGGCCATACCTGGGTGCTGCTGTGAATCTCTCCCCCCACCCTTTTTGTGGATTTTCTTCTTCTTGTTGTATCCAGCCCCCAGTTGCTTTAATAACTGGAGTACTGTGTTGAGACTTTTTAAAAACAAATTTGCAGTCCCAAGCTGCACTACCTTTGTTACTGCTGTGTGCATTTTTCTTTTTTTCTTTTTTGGGTAGGTGGGTGCCGCTCTATTCCCAGTTGTTGAGTCCAAGAGTGTCTGCTTGAGTCCAAGAGTATCTACCCAAGTGCCTCCGAGACCAGCACCGGGACCAGCACCAGGACCAGCACCTCCTGCAGAAGACACTGATCACTGGAAGGTCAGGTAATATTTCTTTAAATAAGGCTTAGTTTGGGGAAGGGATTAGGTACTGTACTTGCCAGGTAGTACATAGGACTATAGGACAAGAGGGGTGGGTTAGGCGACAGACTACAGTAACTCCCTTTCCCCTTCCCTTCCCTTGGACTTACACCATTGTTGCTCACTCCCCTCCAACCCCCCCAACCCCCACCCCCAAATAAAGCCTGCTTCTTTATTTGGAGGAATTTGATTTTTCTAGCTTCTGTGTGTGTACTACAGTGTAATGCACACTATCTATCTATACAGACGGCACTGTAAACAGACCCCTTTTAAAATACCTGCTTTAAAGGCACTTCTTCTCCCGCTCCCCCATCAGAGTTAGAACTTGAATAAAAACAACAAACACCACCCAAGATGTCTGAGATGGTGCGATGCAGGGCCAGGAGCAGATTGGCAGATAGAGGGAGGGGTGATGCTGGTCATGGGCAACAGTGAGAGCGGCCTACTCCCTGAGTCATTCCCATTGGGCCCAGGCTCTCTTTTCGGGAGGAGGGTGGTCCTGCAGTGCAGGCAATCATGCAGGGAAGCTGAGCCGGGGCTGCTGCACGCAGCAGTTCCTGACACTAGCGTGCACTTTGCCACAGATCTGTGGACCAGTGGCAGTGGGCTCCTCACTGCTTTCCTGTCCCTCACGGTGCACTGGTGGGGGCAGGAGAGTGAGGGGACATCTGCTGCTGGTGGTGTGAGCAGCCTCTCCCGTGCAGCAGTGCACAGGTGCGTTGTGCTGCATGTGGCGATGCTGGACAGTGATCGAAAGGCAGATGAGCTGTCGGTGGCCACCCCACTGATGGAGGGGTGGCTGTCTGGGCTGTCAAATGTTCGCCATGGGTTCATGGTGACTGACAATGCTCTTAACATAGTGAATGGAGACGAGTGGCTTCAGCTTGTGTCCATCTGTTGTCTGACACACACTCTGGGCCTGGCCATGCAGGATGCGCTTGGCCTTTCTGGGGCTGCAGCCAGATGAGACATTCACGCTGCAGGCGCTGAGTGCCAGCCTGCTGCTGCCATGGCTGCTCTTGTGGACAGGTGCCACAAGAGAGCAGCTTACTTCCACCATCGTGAAAAGGGTAGGTAGATGTTCAAGGAGAGGCAGCTTGCGCTCAGTCTACCTGAACAACTGATCCATCAGGATGTTCTTTTTTTGCTTTTAAAATTTTTATTGATTTTTACAATATCTTAACAATCTCGTTACATCCAATTAAACAAATGTTGACTTCCTGCTCACCCATCCGCGCGAATCACTAACTATACAATTCAACCATTGCTATAGTAATTCAAAACATATATCCTATACCTTACAAACTCGATTTTACTCTACTCAACCTGCTAATATTACTAAATTTCAAACCCTGTTGAAACATCAATATTAGAAAAATAGTTCTTTAGGTATAATAAGAATGGTTTCCAATCTTCTTTAAAACATTCCAAGTTTTGATCTCTTATCAGTACTGTAAGTTTTGCCATCTCAGCATATTCCAAAATTTTTATCAACCGATCCATCAGGACGTTCTGACCCATTGGAACTCCACCTTTCTCTCATTCCAGCACCTGCAGGAGCAAGAGCTGGCCATCCACAGCCTGGCAAGGAGGCGTGGCTTGGAAGTGTCCAACCAGGACTGGGCACTCATTTCCAAGGTTGTCTTGGCACTCGAACAATTTTCTGTTGTCACAAACAGCTTGTGTGCTGTGATAACAATGCTGAGCCAGGCTTTGCCCACTGCTCTTTTCCTCGAGAAGACAATGGGTGAACGTCCATGCTGACCACTGAGGAAGCAATAACCTTGGCAGGTTGGCTGTGGACTGGAGTGGTTGATCAGCACAGGACACCCTTGGGTGCATTGGCAGTGCATGTTTTATCCTGCTTATGTGACCCAAGGATGAAGGGCAAACTGTAACACGTGACCAGCTGCCCAGGTGGAGGGACCTGCTGGTTGCAGAGGCGCAACCAGGGGGAGGGTGCTGTAGTGCCTACTGCTAGTGCACAGCCCACCCCTAGCAGCAGTACTATCACCACCACTTTTTGGTCCAGCAGCATGGTGTTCCTGGAAGGGACAAGTGAGCCGACAGTTCCGCCTCCATGTTCCATCTGGTGGTTCACTAAGGGGTTCCTTGGCACCCTGCCAAGGGAACAGGAGGAGCCCACCAAGTCTGCAGGGCTGAGCAGTGTGTGTTGAAGTACTGCAGGAGCCCGTAGCAGGCAGGGAGATGGAGCTGGTCCAGTTTGGGGCAACACATCACCAAGTCTGGCTGGACTTGGCGACGGTTGCCAGACGGTTCCTCTCCATGGCTGGGGATGTGGTGACACCCCATTGCTCATGCTTGGATGCTGACTTGGTGGAGTGGCTGGCCTTCCTGAAGGCCAACCTCCCCCTGCCGGGCTATCCAGAGCTGGACATGGAGGGTGAGTGACTCATGGTCACCCCTACCCAATGCAACACCACTGGCAGCTTGCCCCACCCTGGCCAACCCCCAAACAAGTCTGCCTGTTAGTCTGCCTGTTAATGCTCTTGACACACAGAGACACACAATTATGACTCCTTTATGTTATTTCCTAGCATTGCAGCAGCTGCCACACCAGCACCCTTAGCAGCAAGCATAGCCATATGCTTAACTAGAGCAAGATCAACCACATTTTGACCTTGCAATGCAGATTGCAGAGCACACCTGAGTAGTGAGTGAAGCACAAGTTAGTCTCAGGGCCAGACATGAAGCTCATCACAGCAACCACCAACAAATCTCTCTCTCTCTCTCTCTCTCTCTCTCTCTCTCTCTCTCTCTCTCTCTCACACACACACACACACACACACACACACAGCTACAACTGTCAATTTTTCACCACAACACTATCACACAAACAAAACCACAACTTGCCAATGATATTACTGTAGCGCAGGCACTGTGGGTAGCAGTGGATTCTGGGTCACTTATTCCTTTTTTGACCATTTTTGGATTATCTCTGAAACGTGTTTTCTGTGTCAGGAGGGACAGATTCCTTTTTACTGTGTACTTCCGCAGTGTTTTTCAAGGCAGGGTTCCAAAATTTTGCACTCTGCTTGTTCTGGCCACAGGGAACAATGGGGAACACAAAACACCCCATTATTCCTCATGGGTAGCTCCTAGGGACACCAAAGTGGGTTGGTGGTAGGGCATGATGGGTACTACCTAGTACCCAACCCACAGAAGGAAAACAAGAGGTTTTAAACGAAATTTTAACCTTTCCCTATAGGATCCTATGGGGGTTTGGGGGAAAGGTTAATTTTTTTAAAAAAAATTCCCACATGTACATATATTTTGTGGGTTGAGTGCCCTAACACCCATCATGTCCTACCACCCAACTCACTTTGGTGTCCTTAGGAGCTACCCATGGGGAACAATGGGGTGTTCTGTGTTGTCCATTGTTCCCTATGGCCAAAACACCTGAAATGTTTTGAGCTTGTTTTGTTGAAACAGCAGGCTTGTTTGCTGTTTCGATGAAATGTTTCGAGTATGTTTTGTTTTGTTTCAAGCTCATAACAAAGTGCAAAATTTGTTTCTTACACACCCCTACTAGGGAGGACCTCTGTCTGAGATCTTGCAGTGCCACCAAGTCATAGTATGTTATTTTGGGATATTTGGAGCAATGGTCTCCATATATTTCTTATAGAAACTATTCATATGATAATACAAAGATTATCCAGGTCAGACTACTGGTGCTGTCATATCTAGCTATGCCCCATAGCAAAAGCATAAGATACAATACAAGAAAGTCTATACAAAAAATGTGTATTAGGACACTGTCTGTGTGAATGGTGAATGCCCTCAGGTGAAAGGGTTATACTCTTCATGCTTTGTATTCCAGTGTTCTGCAGTGTGGTATGATCTTATTATTCATATACCTGTATGATCTGTTATGGGCTGCTACTGATCTTTGGTTCCGTCTGACACTGTTCCTTGCATCAAAGCTGTCTTCTCCTCCTGTATTGTGGTTTGCAAAGAGATTCCAGCTCTCCCTTTCAGCAGTGAGTCCAAACAAATCCTTCCTGCACATCAGCTGACATAAAGTTAGGTAACAATAGGGGTGTATTTTTAGCACTGATTTAAATTTTAAAGACACCACAAGTATACAGAAAACAGCTGGTTTCATCAAAGGTATTTGCATCAAAGATATTTTATTTCCCTCTACCCCAAACTCAGGCTCGCTGTGGGAGATGGAAATATCTTCAATAGACTTTGCACTAGAGAAGTTACATTCTCTAAGCTCTCCAGTGTATTGGGTGACAGTGTCATGAAACTTTTCAAAAGTTACTGTTTGATCCTAAATTGCTGGGCACATATCTGGAAATCTGCAAGTAAACCTGAGAAATGGTGACAGTATCGTGACATGTGCAGATGAGTCCTTAATGTGGCTGTCAGGTGAACAGCCGTTGGTTTTTCTGTTTGAAAAATGCATTTTGAAAAGTAGATTCATGGCAGTGTGCAAAGCCAGTGACCTTGTCATAAAATATTATGAGCATCCAAAATAATGGTAAATCCCATTTGAGTGCCATTACATCTTGAACAGAATCAACCCTGCTTGTCCATTTGACATGTGTAATGACAGTGCGGTAGGCAATTAACAAAGAAGTTCCAGGCATTGTACAGGGATTATATAGAACTGGGGTTCAGCATGAGGCAAACATCTTGCCCTGTATTAGTTATGTGTGGTTGGGAAAAAAGTAGTTGAGCACTTCAGATTCTAAAATATGTAATCTAAATTGAACACATGCTTGTCCTGCGTCTTTCACTTAATTTGAATGAAAGAGAAAAGAAAATTTAAAAATATGGTTTCCTGACACCTCTTCACTCATGATTATATTTTAAAGCTCTCTTCAGTTAAGACAAAGCTGCTAATTGAGCAGGCACCTTTTAAAGTGGTGATTCTCTTATATTAAGCAGGGGGAGAGAAACTCTCCCTAACCAACCCCAGGACAGCATCCTTCCAGTGGCTGTTGCTGGTGTCTGCCTTATGTTTTTTTGTATTGTGAGCCCTTTAGGGACAGGGAGCCATCTTTATTTTATTTTATTTTATTTTATTTTATTTTATTATTTCTATGTCAATCGACTTAAAGCCTTTAGATGAAAAGCGGTATATAAATATTTGTAGTAGGAGGATTGCTGGTCTTGTGGTAGCAAACGTGAATTGTCCCCTTTGCTAAGCAGGGTCTGCCCTGTTTGCATTTGAATGGGAGACGGCGTGTCTCCCATTCCCTTCAGGGGATGGGGCCGCTCTGGGACGAGCATCTGAGGTGCCAAGTTTTCTCCCTGACATCTCCAAAATAGGGCTGGAAGAGGCTCCTGCCTGCAACCTTGAAGAAGCCGCTACAAGTCTGTGAAAACAATACTGAGCTAGATGGACCAATGGTCTGTCTCAGTATAAGGCACCTTCCTATGTTCATAGTAGTAGTTTTTACTCTCCTTGATTGCTTAAGTTGAACATCAATTTTGATTCCATTAATAAAATAGGTGGAAAATGTTGTTAATAGAATCAAAGGACCTGAAAGATTCAAGGAGGGGACAGGGATGTACATTCATTTATGAAAAAAATGGGGGGGGGGATGAAATGCAGGAGAGGGCTTGCCTTAGCTGGCAGACAGGCAGCTTTCATGGAGCACTTCCAGGGGAAAGGGGGATTGGCAAAAATGACACACACACGCACACACAGATGAGCACCTGCACTTTAGAAGCACAGGCACTAGCACTGTGCACATTAGTATTATTACTATTTATTATTATTTAACATATTTGTATGCCACCCAAAAAACAAGTCTCTGGGCGTTTTACAATACAAAAAAACAAACAAATAAAAAGGTTAAAACATAAAGAAATTTAAAACAACATCAAAACTATTAAAAACCTCAAACTATTAAAACATGTGCTTCAGGAGAATGGACCTAGCACTGTGCAAATGCTTTCTTTGCTTCTACGGAGGATGTTGGCCACTGTGCGTATATTGAAATTTGGTTTTTAGTTCACAAAAATGTGTCTGAACAAGGTATAGAATTACTCCGTTGTGATAGTGAATGATAGGTTGAACACAATAAAATCATCAAATAGTTCACCTTTTAGTATCAAGAATAAAAAGGTAGAGGAAGAAAAATAATGCAAAATGTAAAACAAACATTCCTGTAAAATGTTTGTATATATTTTGGGCATAATTTAACAGAGATTTCAGCTGCACTTAAGCCCACTGAAATCAGTTAGTTTATGGACACCTAATTTGGTGTTAGATTGTGGTTTTATAGCTTACATTATGGATTGTACTTGATCTCTGAAAGTTGTAGAGTTAGCCCAGCAAATGTAATCATTGTGAAAGTACAAATGAGAGGTTCCCAGTGGTATGTCTAGTCTCGGCGCCAATGGATTTGGTACCTGCTGTTGCATCTACATATAAATAGTGTGCACTTCACTGCACACCCACCCAATGAGATACCAGGTGACTTTTAATTGAAAACTTGTTCTGTGGTTGTCTTGTTTCAGATGCCCCCAAGTGTAGCAAAGCATTAATGCCTTTTAATTCAGTGATTATGGTTTGAAATACAAACTCTGTACATAGGTATAGAGTGAGTGGGCAACTTCATACATGAAGGGTCTCCACACATGAGAAGCCAGCAAATGCTCTAATTATGTAACCCAGTCCTCACAGGAGCGAGAGCTGCATTAGAATTCATGCATTCTAAAAGCTTTTCATCCAGTTCCTTCCTTCTGTCAGGACATTCTAAGGAAGGGAAGGACTGAGAATGAAGGAAACTAGTTGGAGGAGGTGGGCTGGAGGAGAGATACTAGGTGGAAACTAGGTTGGCTGGAGGAGGAAAAGCAAAGCAGGTACTGAGTGGGTGAGCAGTCCGGAATGCAAGGGATTTTGTCTAATTTGGTATTTGCTATGCAATCAAGAACACCTTAAGTGGCACAGCGGGGAAATGCTTGACTAACAAGCAGAAAGTTGCCAGTTCGAATCCCCGAAGGTATGTTTCCCAGACTATGAGAAACACCTATATCGGGCAGCAGCGAAATAGAAAGATGCTGAAAGGCATCATCTCATACTGCGTAGGATGAGGCAATGGTAAACCCCTCCTGTATTCTACCAAAGAAAACCACAGGGCTCTTTGGGCACCAGGAGTCGAAATCGACTTGGCGGCACACTTTACCTTTATGCAATCAAAATTGTGTATATTGAGGATCCAGGCCAGAGTCGAAAGATGTAAAGAACAAAGCCCCATTCAGACATACATATGAACCTATGCTCAGCACTGTTGACCTTCCCTGCACCCCACACATGCATTTGGAGCCAGTGTGGTGTAGTGGTTAGAGTGCTGGACTACGACCGGGGAGACCCATGTTCAAATCCCCATTCAGCCATGAAACTAGCTGGGTGACTCTGGGCCAGTCACTTCTCTCTCAGCCTAACCTACTTCACAGGGTTGTTGTGAAAGAGAAACTCAAGTATGTAGTACACCGCTCTGGGCTCCTTGGAGGAAGAGCGGGATATAAATGTAAAATAATAATAATAATAATAATAATAATTTGAGAATCAATACATGCATTATCCAGAAGAGTATGTACTCACAATGACTAAGAAGAATTAGAATATCCTTTTCAACTAGGTATGTGAACTGAAAAGAGTGGGAAATCCCACTCTTTCTGAGAACTCTATGAGTAAGCAGAGGGTGTTAAGGAGAAGCTGATTTGTTTTGAATGCTTCTGAAAATGTGCCCTAGCACAACACTCGCTTTACTTGTCACTGTTTCATACAAAATAGGTTCATCCTTCTGTCATGCTGCTACTTCTACTGTCATACACTTCTACTCTCTAACGGTATACATGCTGATTTTGAGGTCTGTGTGCAGAAATTCATGTAATGGGCTCACACTCTTAAACCATTATTGGGGGACCCAGTAATATGATAGAAGTTAAAATTTGGCTTCCTATGCCTATAAGGAATGGAGAGACCAATCCTTTTTAATAGTTATATCTACAACATTACTCCAAAAACAGGCAAGAGGACAGCATGACCACAGACTCTTTCAAATAAGCTTTCTTGGGTTACATGTAGGCGTTCAGCACAGGTCTGCACAACTTGTTGTCCACTAAGCTTAATGGAACCCCTCAACTTTACCCCACAGGGTGACGGGTCTCAATATTGTCTGCTTGGGACTGGGGGGACTGCTTGGGACTTGGGACTTGGGACTGAAACACCCCTGTTTCGGCTCCGAATTATCTGTAATTGTAATTGTAATTGTAATTTTATTTACAGTCATTGACCAAACAGACCAAATTATCTGTTGTTTCGGCCCTCCATTTTGTGGCCAATAAATGCCTTCTTCTTCCCCCTCCATTTAGAGCAATGACATCAATTTGAATTTGAATTTCCCGCCTTTTTGCCTCCCATTGACTTCAATGCAAAAAGGTCTGATGTGATGTCTACTCGAATTTCGGGTCCCATGGCCAAAAGAGTGGGGTGGGGTGGTAGTGCCTAATGGGTGGAGGCTACCACCCCAATTGCAGAGGGATTGGGCAGAGGGCTGATATTTGGTGAATTTCTGAAGTTTTAGTGTCTTTGGGGCAGATTGGGGGCATAACGTGGGATCTGGGGCAGAAGAGTGGGGTGGGGTGGTAGTGCCTAATTGGTGGAGGCTACCAGCCCAATTGCAGAGTGATTGGGCAAAGGGCTGATTTTTGGTGAATTTCTGAAGTTTACGCGTCTTTAAGGTTTTTCCCCATTAGGTATAGTGGAGGGTGTATCGCTTCACGTCGGGGGGGAAAGGAGTGGCCCAGAGTGGTGTGGATTTGGTGGTAGTGCAAGATAAGGACAAGTAAGCTACCAGATTTTTTTCAAAGGATTTGGGCAGAGGGCTGATTTTTGGTTCATTGTTGAAGTTTACGCGTCTTTAAGGTTTTTCTTCATAAGGTATAATGGAGGTTTCAGCAGCCCCATAAGTGCACTTGGGGGGTGCTGGGGTGGCCCAGAGAGAGTGGTGGTGTAGTGCACATAGGGTGCCAACCACCCCCATGGGTTTCTAACCCATGGGGTACTTGGTTCTATTGTTTCTGTGGTGTTCTGAGTGTGGATTCTATGATAGCAAATAAGAGTGGATTCATGGTGTCTCACTGAAAATCTCATTTTCATATACATCATCATATATAATTCTCTTAAACATACCTGTCGCTAATCCCATGTGTGGCAGCTCTCTTCATTGTCAGATACCTGTGTTTATGTATATTAAAACTGGAAAAGCGCTTTGCTGTTAGGTCCATTATTTTTGATTGTTTTATTTTTACTCTGAGTAATGAAGACTAGTTTCAGACTCTTTACTAAGAACAGCTCATTCAGTAGCATGTGTTGCTGACCATGTTTGCCTAGTTGTATGTATAAGACATTATATATTTGTTATTATTTCCATGCCATACAATGGGCTGTTGTTACTGGCTGTTACATAGTTTCCCTTACTTTTCGGAATAATCATTTAACAGTCTAAGAAAAGTTTACTTTCCTGTGAAACAGATGTAATCAGAGCTTACTAAAACTGTTGCATCAACACGTTTTTTGTATAAACAGAATTCAAGGTCTTGGCCATTTCGCTCATCCTGTAAATCTTCAGTCTGATGCTCTTGGAAACTCCTTGTTTACTTGCACTTTCAGTCTTGTTCTTCATTATCTTGACATATTCTTTCTGCAGCTTATTATTATTATACTTGAGTCTGCATATTTTTATGCCAACAAACCTTGTGTGCAAACGCTGCAGCTTCAACTCCTTGACCTTCATTGATTATGTTAACTTGCGTTGCTCTTGGAAATCTTCCCAGTTTGCAAATTGGACAAGGTTAGCCAGATGCTTATACTCGGTTCCCATATCTTGCTGTTTACATTGTACAGATCACTGAAGATCCGCAGTGATTTGTTTGCGACATAGAACACAACTTTCCAATTGACTGAGGCCATGCACAGAAACGGTCCCAAGCCCCAAGCCAAACATAAACAAGAAGGCTAACATGAAAGGTTTATTTGTAATGGAAAACACCAGAGAAGATGGACTCCAGGCTGGATTGCTTCCTTGCAAGCAGATTCTTGCTTACACAATTCACTTATAAAGCAAAAGTGAAAGTGTGGCTGGTGTCTCTTGCGATATCTTAGCAGAGGACCACCAGCAAGGTTTCACAGAACATGATTTAGTCTCCAAGCACACAACATAAAAGACTAAAGAAGCCCCATGAGGACAAAACTAATGAGCAAACTCTGTGGAATAATGGCCCTAGAGGTCATTCACATTATGCCATCTGTAAAAAGCAGGTATACCATAAGTTGCTCCATCCTGCCCAGTCGGTCTAATCAGCAAAGTCTGGTGGTCATGAAGCCAAGCCTGGTGGATTGGAGTAATGGATGTAACAATAAATGCTCTGTTTATCTAAGCGTTCTTCATTGGAGGCTCCCTTTTACCTTAAGTCAGGTTTTTGATTAAATTGGTTATTAGGCCTGTGCAAAGCTCTGGACAAAGCTGAATTCTTTGCCCAACACTGGCACTACACTGAGGGGACTGTTCCCAGCACACAGTGCTTTGCCCAGCATCTGTGGGGCTCCTTTAAGGGGAATGCAGCCTTGTTGGAATGCAGCCCTCTTGGAAGGCATGCATGAAGCACTTGAATCTGCTTAGAAATCATTCCTATACAGTTTTTTAAAATGTGTATGGGCTTCATACTCACAAACAGCAGTCAGGAAGCTTCTGGGACAAGAAGAGAGTTGAATTTGCTCACTTCAGGGGCATATCAAGGTTGCTGATGATCTTGGAAGAAATTACCAAGGCTGCTGAGGTCAGGCATGCTGCCCACAGCAGCCACACCCCTTCCCCTTATGTCCACACACTGATGCAGGGGGCATGCCCAGCCCTGGGCATGAACAGGTGTCTCGGGTGACCCCTCACCCTCTCCAGCTGGTGAAGTGCTTTCATTGCCTGCTGAATGCTTCCTCTTCTTTCCTCATGAGTGAGTGAGGAAATGGAAGCATCTAGCCAGTGAACAAATCACTCACTGGCTAGAGAGGGCAATGGGCCATGTGTTCACACCCAGCGCTGGGCACACTCCCTGCATCAGCATGCGGATACATGAAGAAGGAATGTGGCTGGTGCGGGGTAGCACACCTGGCTTCAGTGGCAGGGGGTGGTAGGAAGTGCAGTGGTGAGAACCACAGTGGGTGGGAAGGGGAAAGGAGCAGAGAAGATGAAGGGGTGCTTCCCCCCACCTGACTTCTGTGGCACAGGGACATTCCTCCCCACTCTAATATCCCTATGTACCTGGCTTCCTTCCTTGTCCTGAAAGCAATTGGGAAAAGGGAAAACATATGCAGATGCTGCCCTCTTTTTTTCCAATGGGAGTGATCAAACCAAAGTTTGAATGAAAGGAAACCAGGTTTATATCTATATCTATATCTATATCTATATTTCTGCGAAGCTGCAATCTGGAGATTTCCCCTTTCTTTTGAACCTACTACTGAATTGGGCATCCATAGCTTCATCTGCCAATTTCCCCCCTTTGATTATTTTGTCTACCCCAGGTAGCAGTGGCGGTGGGGTTTGTACTACCCACCCCAGGTGAAGGGGGGGTCATATCAGAAAACCAATGTAGAGCTGGTTTTAAAAAGCACTTTAAAAGAGTCAGTGAACAAAGAATGTCAGTTTTCTGGCTGACGAAGGGTGATTTTGTAGTTTTATGAGAATTTACACTGCATGATTCCATCACTTTGACATTCTGATTTAGTTTTTGATTATACATCTCTGACATACATTACTGAGGATTCCACATTGCTGACAGTTAATATCAGGACTTGTATTTAGAAGGACGGGATATTGATACCAGGCTGTCACTGGGGAGTAAACTGACAAGGCAACGAATGATTTCTTTGGCATTGCTGGATTTAAGACTGCTACCTTCTCATGCCCCATGCTGAAAATATAACTTGGTTTTCCATCAGTTCTATGGAGCTCCCTATGCATATTAATACTGTACTGTGTGCAAGCAGCTGATGTCCAATTCATGGACATTGAATTTCATGAAATGTAAAGCAGGCAGGAAGTTACAAATCTTCTTGTGGGTACCAATAGACTAGCTGAGTGGTGCAAGGGTGGGAGGGGGACCAAGGTGGAATAAAGTGATATTAAGTTCAACGTGTTGAATAAACATTTTTTTTTTAATGTTAAGGCTGCAGCCTTCAGCACATTTACTAGGAAATAAGCCACATTGAAGACATGGGACTTACTTCTGAATAAACATGCAGAGACTTGTGCTGTAAATGCTGCTGTGAGATGCTGCTGTGCAAGAGGGCAGTACTGGTACAGCTGGCTGTTGTGCAATCAAACACTGAACATGACTTCCGTTGGGAATAGTGAAAGGAGCGTGCAAAGTTCACGCATGAGTCAACAGTCCCTTTTGCGCAGCAGCATACTTCCTTGTGTGTTCGAGCCCTGCAGCAGCGTGGGTGGCACTGGTACTGCCGCATTAGTACATCGCTTTGGGCTCCTTGGAGGAAGAGCAGGATATAAATGTAAAATAATAATAATAATAATAAGAAGAAGAAGAAGAAGAAGAAGAAGAGCCTATATTTTGTGACGATATCTATAATAACCAACAGTATTGATGATAAAATTCAGCCATCCCAGGTCCTTGGGAAGGACTCGATGTCTGGATAAAACAAACCAGTCAATAACACCTGTCTGACTGTGTAAATAAATAAATAATAATATACTGTGGGACATGTCAGCTGGTATTTTTTTTAAACCCCTCCTTCTTTTTGGCATTGTTTTGTATTTTAAATATTGCTTTTATGTTATTTATTTGTAAGTTTCCACAGTAATTTTCTATAAATCTAAAGGTGGGGCAAAATGTTTTATTTAAATAAATGTTTAGATTGGATACACCTTTTAAAGTGGCAACTTATATTTAGCAGGGGAGAGCAGTTGTCCCTATCTAACCCCAGCACAGCATCCCTCCAGTGGTTGATGTTGGTATTTACCTTCTGTTTCTGTTTAGTTTGTCAGCCCTTTTGGAGCAGGGGACCATTTATTTAATATATTTTAATTATTTATTATTGAGGCTCTGCACATGATCGGTGTGTAGAGCTTACCAGGCTCTGCGGAGAGAGCGTGCTTAGCCCGCTCTCCCCACAGACGAGCAGGAAGCTTGTCCTAGGTGGCGGAATCAGCCACCCACATGACTACCAGCTTTCCGTCTCCATCACATAGCCGGTAGGTGTAGCAGGGTTTGGGGGCCACCTG
The DNA here is from genome assembly GCF_027244095.1 of Hemicordylus capensis. Lineage (NCBI taxonomy): Eukaryota > Metazoa > Chordata > Lepidosauria > Squamata > Cordylidae > Hemicordylus > Hemicordylus capensis. Next base: position 66,787,989 of record NC_069658.1, read on the forward strand.
GCCCCCGGAAGTCCCAGGATGTCCTGCACACATGCGTGGGGCATTCGGGGGAGACTCCTGAGACCAGGAGGCTTATTGTAGCCTCCTGGTCAGGGGTCTACTCGTGTGTCACCACAGAGCCACAGCACAGCTGCACAGGATCAGTAAACTGTGGCTAACCTCATTTTAGGGGAGGGGTTCTTAGGCAGGCTAGACACCATTGAACCACCAGGCTCACCCACGAGCCCGCATGTTCTCACGATGGGGGGAAACCAGGGTGGGCTCCCTTAGCCTAGTTCCTCTCCATTGTGAGAATCACCTCATTCATTCATTCTCTGTAAACTGCTTTGAAAGCCTTGGTTAGAAAGAGATATATAAGTGTTCATAGTACCAGTAGTAGCAGTAAACTCATTCTGTTCCATAATGCTGAAGAATTCTCTAATATAAAATCTCAAAAGTATATAGAATAAGTATATAGAATATATTAAGATAAATGAGAGTTACAAAAATGAAATAAAGGACAATGGTTTGCTGGGCTAGCAGGTCTTTTTTTGTTGTTTTTCCAGATCAAAACAGGTATGGTTCCAAAATTTGAAAGGATGTAGGTATTTTGAAAGCAAGATTCTAAAACGTTGCAAACTGTGTTAAGCACAAGTGTTAAAAATAAGAAATAAGAAGATTGTTCCACTTTGTTCTGCAGTATTGGAAACAGTCCTTCCAGGAGCAGAAGGGGTTTCCAGAAGTGGATGGGCACAAGGCTGGATTAAGGAATGTTGGTGCCTGAGGAGGAGTGCCAAATGCCACCCTTTCCTCCACCATCATCCCCCACCCCCTTACCCAACTGTCCCTGCCATGTCACCTCTGCTCCTTGCTATGGATTGGCAGTAAGCAAGAACACTGCTGCACCCAGCAGTGGCAGCAACCATAGAGGAGGGAAAGGAAAGGAAGAAGAGGCAGGGAGAGGGGAGGAATTCCACCCATAGAGTTGGGCTAGAGTGGTGTGTTACCCATAGAGTTGGGCAACTAGAATAGTGCTGGCAGCTCTGCAGTGCAGTTGACCACAGCAGAGGTGAACAGCTGGGAGGGAGCATTGCTCTGGATATGTTAATGACCCAAATCACTACCAGAAGTGACTTACTTCAAACTGCTTCGTGATACGGTCAGTCTTGGATGGGCATTGGGTCCAAAACTTGCAGGGTTTTGGATCCAAACCATGGAGTCTATTTCCTCCAGTATTTCACTGCTTACAGAGGAGACCATCCACATGAGCAGTTATTTCAACAGATAGGTCAGCTGCTGTAACATCTGCACCAGCTCTCAGGCCATGCTTCTGTAGCTCATCTCCTGGATTGCTTTACTAACCAAAGCACTTTTGTGGCAATGGCAGCCATTTCTAGGAGCCCTCCACTGTTGTTGTGTGTTTTTTTAAAGGTAGAAGGCTCTTGCATTATTGGAAGGCACCCACAACTAAGTCTGAACTCCAAAACAGGGTCTATTTATAACACAACCTCTCTTTGATTGGGAATCCGATTTCCAAAACCTTGGCAATTAGCTAGCACAGTTTTAAATTAGTCGAGATCAATGGGAGTGATGGATGTTTTGCATATCTGAAAACCAAGCTACTATTTAGACACCTAAATTGTATAATCGTGTGCATAGTTACCCATGTGTAACTTCATTTTAAATCAACATGTCAAGTGTTTATATATGCAGCTTTCAGGTGCAACCCAATGCAGACTAAGCATTGCTTAATTCCTATGGGAAACAATGAGAGTGAAGAACTTGTCCCAGTGATTTCAATGGGACAAGCGAGCTTAGCCTTTTTGGAATGTCATGCCTAATATGACTTGTTTATCTCATTTATATCCCACTCTTCCTCTTGCGGTAAAAGGTAAAGTTGTGCCAACAAGTCGGGGCCGACTCCTGGAGACCACAGAGCCATGTCGTTTTCTTTGGTAGAATACAGGAGGGGTTTGTTTGTTTGTTTGTTTGTTTGTTTGTTTGTTTGTTTGTTTGACACATTTATATACCACCCAAAATGCAAGTCTCTGGGTAGTTTACAACAAAACAATAAAAACAACGGATAAAAAGATTAAAACATTACAACAATTAAAATTTAAAATGTTAAAAATATTAAAAACACAATTAAAACCTTGAAGCGATTCCCATGACCAGGAGAGATCAGTCTAAGGGAGCCTAGCCCGATCTCTCCTGGTCGTCGGCTGCCATGGGAGCCATGTGGCTCCTGGCAGCAAACTACCAAAATGACCCCTCCCCTTAAATGAGGTTAGCGAAGTGAGCACTCTGCTAACCCCGTTAAGTTGATCGTGTGCTGCTGCAGTGCGGCTCTGCGTCATGGCAACACATGAGGAGACCCCCGCCGGGAGGCTAAATCAAGCTTCCCGGCCCAGGGGGTCTCTACAGAATGTCCTGCGCACCCCTGTTTGCATTTGAATGGGCGACTACACATGTGAGCACTGTAAGATATTGAGGCGGGTCTCGTGATCAGTGAGACCCGCTTTTGCTGATACTGCGGGGAGAGTGGGCTAAGCCCACTCTCCCCGATACCGATAAGGAGTAAGGAGGGCAGATAGGCCAAACAGTAGCTCATGTCTAAGGCTAATTGGCACCTCATGAAAACATCTGTTTAATTACAAAGACATGTATTGTAGGATTTACTTGCTTTTTAAATCTATATAAACTAGCAACTGCTTACCCTCGGGGGCAGTGCTTGTCAGACTATTTTTGATTTGTACTGTGCCTTCATGATCATGAATAAAAAGCTTATTTGAGCACATACCCCTCGTTGAATTTGACTCAATTCTGTCAGGCAACGAGTTCTATTGTGGGAACCATGTCAATTCCTCTTTAGTTCAGTAAGACGCCCCATTCTCTTATCAAATCTGATGGAAGGATGAAATCAAGGGACTGAATTAAACTGGAGGGCAAGATCCCAGAAGATTTTCCCACAACAGAAGAACTTGTGGAATTATGAAGGCTTATTTCTCACCAACACCATCAGTCAGTGTACAGTGATTTAAATTTCACAAATGAGTTGAACAGGCTGGAGAAGGCATTGCTGCATATATCACAGAGCTGTGTAATCTCTCTCAACATTGCAAATTTGGGGACTTCTTAGAAGACATGCTGTGGTGTGGGGTTTATGATGAAGGCTCCTGTCAGAGCCAAATGTAACATTTGCAGTGGCTCGAGAAAAGGCATTAGCCAGGGAAACTGCATCACTACAAGTCAAAGTAATCAAAGCAGCAGCAACTAATGTAAATGCTATCCACACCAAGCAGTCTGAAAATTCTGGACAACACCGTCAGTAGAACACAGAAAATGCACCCTCCATAGGCCCAGGCACAGCAATCCCTGCTCAGGCTTTGAAGGGTTGCATCCAGAGGCACTCTTCCCCCTAGACCAGGGCTGCTCAACTTCAGCCCTCCTGCAGATGTTGGCCTACAATTTGCATAATCCCTGGCTATTGGCCACTGTGTCTGCGGATTATGGGAGTTGAAGTCCCCAAAAAGCTGGGGGGGGGCCTAAGTTAAGCAGGGCTGTCCTAGACTTCCAGCTGGAAGTCCAGGTCCTCCACACCCCCTGGGGCCCCCCAAATCCTCTTTAGTCTGTCCCAGGCAGTGTGGTCACCATGCTGCCAGCCTGCGCTGTGCCAGGCAGTCGATAGTGACTTCTGCTTTATAGGCAGAGCGGGGAGTGGGGAAAGAAATATGTGGGTTGGGAATATGTTAAGTTGTGCATTGAAATGTTTCTGCTAATCCATATTTGCATAAATACAGCTGTTTTATATTCTTACATTCTTGTGAGTTCAGTAGCTGTTTGTGCCCTGGAAGGAGAGTTAGATGATCAGAAGTAGTTCCTTGGGCGGGCAGTTCCTTGCCCGCCCAGATGAGTGCTGGCTCTTCTGCGGCTGCCCGCACCTCGCTCTGCTGCTCCAGGGGTCAGGCGGGCTGAGGGAAGCGCTGCCACTCAGCACCCAACTCAGCCCAAATAATGCACCACACAAGTGCATGGTGCATTATTGGGAGCCCCCTCCCCCAAAGTGTGCCAGCCGTGGCTGCAAGCAGCCACAGCTGACACACGATTTTAAAAAATGAGGGTAAGGGAGCACTCGCTCCCTTAACCTCTTTTAAGAGGGTAGCTATTTAGGTGGGCTTGCCACCATGGAGCCACCGAGTTCCCCTTCAAGCCCGGTGGTTCTCACGAGTTGCAGAAACTGGGCTGGGCTCCCTTTGCCCAGTTTTGCGCACTCATAAGAATAGCCTCATTGTGTGTGCCATGGTGTGTGTGTGGGGGGGGGGAAGATGCTTAACTTGTATTGGGGAGGTGGCTCCAAAGGCCTTTAGGTCCAGGCTCCAAATTTGCATAGGTGCACCTCTGATTGCATCAGTGCTCTGTGTGCAGATTCTAGGATGTGGAATGCAGGTTTTGTAAGAAGAAGGGCCACCTTGAGGGGGGATGCCATTCAAAGTCCATCAGTAAGAAACCAAAAAATTGTAACAAGGAGTCACACCACCTAACTTCACATGAACTTGAATGTCCACACAGGGTAGTGAAGAGCTATATCATGTTCAAAATGTCTGTGTTGTTGACAGACTATGATGTCCTGATTATGGGATCAACACGGGAGGAACTTGCTATTCAACTTCAGGAAGTTTTACATTGCTTAGACAAATCAGATATCCATTTTTTAAAAAGAGAAGTGTGAAATTGGAAATTCCAGTGTCACATTCTTGGGCTACAGTATTGATGCTTCTGGTATTCACCCCACCCAAGATAATTGTGCAATCAGTGCAATCAGTGATGCACCTAGTCCCCGCAAAAAGCAGGAGCTTCAAGCTTTCCTAGGACTACTCAATTTTTACCATATCTTTCTTCCACAAAAGGCTACTATTGCTGAGCCACTTCATTGTTTACAGGGAAAAGGAGTTCTTGGTGCTGGATGCTTTCCAGAATGTCAAGAAATTATTGACTTCTGATTCTGTGCTTGTACATTATGATGAAAAGAAACCACTGTTCCTTATCACTGTTGTTTCACCTTATGGTGTTGGAGCGGTACTTAGCCATAGGTTGCCAGATGTCACAGAGGCCCCAGTTACTTACTATTCTAGGAACATCTTCCACTGAAAGGAACTATACACAAATTGACCGAGAAGCCCTTGCTATTATTGCAGAAGTCAAGAAGTTCCACAACTATCTCTACAGCCATGCCTTTGAAATTCATACTGATCACAAGCCTCTTTTGAGAATCTTCTCTAATTCCACGCCTAGGCCCCAAGAATTTTCACCTCATATGAGTGCAACACTGAAGTCTTTTGCTTTATGCTTATGATTATACAGTTATCTACAAGCCAGGAAGGACAATGACTAATGCTTATTCTGTGAGTCAGCTGCCACTTCAGACTCCAGATTTTACTGTGCCACAACCAATGGAAGTTTTTATGCTGGAGGCCCTCCTAGCATCACCTCTTCAGGCAGGTCAAATTACAAAATTAATCGCTTGGGTTCCCAAACTGGCTCGTGTTTTAAACTGGGTGTGGAAGGTTTGACCAGTTGAGGAACTGCCAGAAGAATTTAAGCAATTCAAAAGCTGCCAACATGAGATGTCTGCCCATAAACGACATCTTTTGTGGAGAAACCAAGTTGTTCCAGGAAGTCGCCGAACCATTTTAGCCACACTACATGCAGCACATCCCAGAATTGTTTACATGAAAGCTTTGGCTAGAAATCATGTCTGGTGGCCTAGAATTGACTTGGACATTGAAAAAACTGCATATGAGTGCAGCACATGCCAGGCTACTTGACATAACACACAAAGGGTATCTTCCTTTTCCTGGGAAATGACCAAGAAGCCTTGGTCGAGAATCCATATTAACTTTTCATGACCATTTCTGTGAAAACATTTCCTGATTTTTTTAGACTCATACTTGAAATGGCTTGAAGTGGTCTTGGTGCCCTAAGAAACATCTACTGCAACAATTACAGCATTGCTCAATTTATTTGCAACCCATGGATTTATTTGCAACCCATCTTGAACAATGGGCCCGCCTTCATATCAGCTGAGTAAGGACTTTATGGACAGAAACCTTATCAAGGCTGTCACAATTGCACCTCATCACCCCCAAGGAAATGGCCAGGCTGAATGAGCCAGGCAGACAACAAAGGATGCCCTGAAGCAAATTGTTGGAGAAGACTAGCCAACATGTCTTGCCAGGTTTCTGATTGCTCAACATGTTACTCCTTGCTCAACAACAGGAGTCAGTCCTGCTGAATTACTTATGAGGTGATGTCTAAAAATTGTCTTGACCATCTCCATCCAGATTTAATGGAGGACATACAAGACAAACAGGAACATGCTCTGGATGCTGCTTTGTCAGCACCTACTCACCATTCATTTGTGCCACATGAAGAGGTTTTTGCAAGGAACTATGGATCTGGACCAAAGTGGATTACTTCCACTATCACGGTCACTGGACATGTGTTATACAAGGTTCAGTATGCAGATGGACCAGTGTGGCATTGTCATGTTGATCAGTTGAGAAGGCATTCTTCTCAGAGTGAGTTAGCACCTACGGACTAGTCAGAGGCATCTTCCTTAGAGCAACCTAGAGCTGTTGTAACTCCCTGTGAAATTACCAGAGCCATCAAGGGATGAGAGTGATAGTTTTTCTTTGCCTGCAACAGTTGGTGAGGTGCAGTATCCTGGACCTTCTACACCCACCAGTAGATTTCAGAGACCATCCCATGAAAGGGTTTTCCCTCACTGGATGAAGGACTATGTTAGCTAAGGGGAGGAGGGTTGTTATGTATGCCAGGAGGTGAAGTTGTGCTTTTATTATATATGCCAGAGAGTGCTGTGTTGTTTAGTTGTGCTTTTTGTTCCTCTGCAGCTCCTGTAGTTTTTTGGAAGCTGTAGCAGTTGGATGGAGCTTCTGCAGATCCTAAGTGTATCAACAAAGAGCAGTTGTGTTTTTTAAGCCTGTGTGTTCCTTGCAGTTTTCCTGCTACCATCACAACGATCTGTTTCTTGCTTGCTTGCTATACTGGCTGCTATTTAGTCAGTTTGCTTATTATTTATTAAGGCTCTACACACAATAAATGTGCAGAGCCAAAAGGGGTTCAGCAGGGAGAGCGGGCTTGACCCCACTCCCCCCGCCCTGCTGAGTGTGCCCGCCATGGCTGCAAGCAGCCATGGTGGACAAACAATCAATAAACTATGGTTAACGGAGCACTTGCTCCATTGACCTCATTTAAGGGCCATAATCAGGCGGGGCAGGCAGGGCACATGCCCTAGGCACCACTGGGGAGAGGGGCGCAAAAAATGCCACTGACTGCCCTGCCCCCCGTCCCCCCAGCACCCTCTTCACCTCCACAAAATTTTTGCTGCTTATAATGGCACCCCGCCGCATCCAGCGGGCGCTGCGGTGCTGCCTGCTGTTCATGGCCACCATGGGGACTTCTCTTGGCACTCCCCCAGCCCTGTCCCCTCGTGCTTGCACAGCACGAGATCTCATGAGTGTCATGTGCACTGCACACTGCTTCTGCTGAGAGGTTAGTCTTCCTTCTTTCTCTGCTCGGGTTGCGTGCATGCACGTGCTTGCCGGGACCGGACTGCCTGGGGAACAAAACATATACATAGAATAGTATATATACCATGTATAAAGGTCTATTCACACACACAACGTACATGAAACGTACATAAATCTGACATATATAGATGAAACACACAATTACTGAAGAAAGAAGGTTTCTATTTTATAAACCCCAAATGGTGTTGCTTGAAGATCAATTATGTCCACAAGTCCTTATTACATGTAGATTCACAAAGTCCTTCCAGATCTTTACTCTTGCAAGTTCATATTCAAGTTGTTGCTCCTTGTCCAAATGTTACTCAACAGGTATCCTAGGTAATTTTTAACCTGTTTCTTCCTGCTTGAGCAGGACTTCATCAGGAGAAGTGAACTAAATCACAATAACACATGTATCATTTTAACATAAAAGTTCCTTCAACAAATTGCTATATTAACTCAAAGGGTTAGACAAAAGTGACTCTGCACTTGACAGCTTCTCCTCCTGCGACCCACACCAGCCACATGAACCACCATCACAAGGCTCCCTCCTTTCCCAGCCTGCCCACCAGGCAGGCAAGCATTGTTTGCACCTCCTCGAGCAGCCCTGGCGTGGCTGCCTGCCATATGATATTGGGACCCGGAATGGGAGGAGGACGAGAGAGAGAGGCACGCATGGACGATGGAGGCAGCAGCTACTACTACCAGCATGCACACAGCGCGGGCGGGCTGCAGCCGGCCAGCGCAGCTGGCTCCCTCACTCTTGGGTATGAGTATGACTCAAGCAGGGAAGGGAACGCCATGCCGGGGAGCTTCTCGCCGCTCTGTACCCACACCCAGCCCAGAATCTGCCTCCCTCCTCCTCCCTCCTTCAGACTCAGAGAGGTCCCGCTTGGGTGGCGTGCGTCCATGACTACTTCTTCAGCCAGCCTAGCCGAAGAGCAGTCTCTCTCGCCAGGGCCCAGGAGGGGCTAGGGGGGGAATTTAAAGTCAAGAAGTAGGCTCTCCACTCTGTGCCACCGCCGCCCGCCACCTCTCCCACTAGTCCCAGTTACTGTCAGGGTGGGGTGGGGAGTTCATCCGCCCGCCCCCCAGCCAAGATTGAGAAACCCCCTTGCCCCAAGAAGAAGCCAGCTGCATTTGATGAAGAAAGCACTGGTTGGGGTTGGGGAGCACAATCAAATCCTGCAAAGATTCTGTGTCATGATTGTCGTTTGTTCCTAAATAAATTGCACATCTTGCTGTGTCTAAGATAGTAATGGGGAAAGTGGGATTGAGCTTCTGTAAGCCTTTAGCCTGTATGCCTTAGCCTGATATTTGTACCTTTGGAACTACCAGGGCAAGAATGTACAAGATTAAAATGCTGGGCAGACACATTGCTTCCATATTTCTCTAGCTTCCAGTCCATTTTCTGTCCATGCTGTGTCACTTTTCTAAGGAGCCTCCTGTCTGCTGCCTCTTGCAAGGACACTGCAGAGAGGAACTTAATGCTTCACTTGGATCTGCTTGTGCAATGACATCATATAACCAGAGTGCTTAGCCCCCCTTGCAGTTTGAACTGTGATGTCACCTAGCAAATTCAGACCCAGAAAAGGCTAGAGACTAGCAGGGACCTCTCAATGGGAGCTAATGTTGGAGCCAAGAAGAACACAACTAAAAATCTGTTGTCACTAGAGTTGGGGACAGGTTTGTCTGTATATGGAGCAGCTGGTGATTTCTAATAATGACCACCGGCTACTGACTTACCAGATGATTTTCAGTGTTTTCTGTATTTTTGTATAAAATGTATTTTTTGTATTTTTGAGCTGATAAAAGACACATTTTCTGAAAAATGTGTGTCAGATGTTTGGACCGGGGGGGGGGCTCAATTTCAGTGCTTGCCCTAGGCGCCATTTTCCCTAGTTACGCCTCTGTTTAAGGGGGAGGGTATTTAGGCGGGCTTGCCACCATGAGGCCACCAGGCTCACCTGCGAGCCCAGTGGTTCTCACGAGCGAGCAAAACTGGGCTAAGGGAGACCAACCCGGTTTTGCTAGCTTGTGAGAATTGCCTCTTTGAATGTTTTATTTCTGTTGTATTTTTATTGTTCTCCATCTTAAGAATTATTGGAAAAAATATTGAAATATTGTATAATGTATTATAAAACTTCTAAATAAACACATGATGGAGCAAGTTAAGTGGACAGGTATTATTTATTTATTTATTTAGTTAGTTAGTTAGTTAGTTAATACCCCGCCCAAACTTATGTCTCTGGGTGGATAACAACAATTAAAACACATATAAAAGTTAAAACAGTTAAACATAGAACACATATAAAAGTTAAAACAATACAGTAATTTAAAAACCATAAAATTAACAGTACTTTTTAATTAAAAACCTGAGAAGGCTTGGGTAAAAAAATGGGTTTTCAAATGTTTTTTTAAAAATAGTCCGAGATAGGAAGGATCGTAACTCAGCACGGAGCACATTCCACGAACTCAGGGCAGCAGCCGAGAAGGCCCATCTCCGTGTGACCACCGAACAAGCTGGCGGTAACTGGAGAACGACCTCCTCAGATGACCTCAATGGGCGGTGGGGTTCATTGCGAAGAAGACGCTCTCCTAAATACCCAGGACCTAAGCCGTTTAGGACTTTATAAGTTATAACTACCACTTTGTATTTTCCCCGGAAACAGACACAGCTGGCGTATCAGCTGTGATATTAAGTACACACATTCAATATGGTCCGATACCCCAACAGGGACCCTGGTAATGGAAATGTCATCCTTATAGACCACAGCCACTCCATATCCCCATCCACGTCCCCTCACCTGCTCCTCTACAGAATATGCTGGAGGGAGAAGCTGGGACCAAACTGGACCACTAGATTCCCCCAACCAAGTCTCAGTAATACATACCAGGTTGGCCCCTTCATCCATAATCAAATCTTGGATGAGCTCTGGCTTATTTTGGACCAACCTGGAATTGCAGAGGAGCAAGGTGAGGCTATGTGGGTTGCTGGCAATGCTCCCCAAGGTCAAAGAGCTAGCAGGACAGCCGGAAGGGGAGACAGCTATTAAATTTCTTACTACTTCCCCTGGAATGGCCTGCTGACCTGCCAACATTACTTCTTCTGTTCCCCACCACTACCTGTATAGCTGCCGCACAGTCAACGAAGGCACCCCCTGTCTCCCCATCTCCAGACAAACCCAGACACATTACAAATTAACTTCAGCCATGTCTCAGTAACAAGTGGGCAAACCAGCTGCACTGCCAGTTGTGCCATTGGCACTCCCTCCATCTTTATAGGCTTCCCCAAAGAAAACTCAGAGTCGCCTCTCTCACAGGTGACTCCAAGCTGGGGCAGATGAAAATTAGTGCTCACAGATGGAAATAGTTGCCAGCACTCAGGAAGACGAAAGGGCACAGCGCAGCTACACAGACCAGCCTCCAAGCTGTCCACGCTGAGCTGGGGGGAGGTGGGTGGCCAGGAGGCTATGAAATATCTCCAGACCAAGGTCAGGAGACAAGCTGACACACAATTATCTTCTTCGCCTCCCTTACACTCCCTGTTGCTACAAACTCTCCCTCCGTCTTTATAGGCTCCCAAAAACTCAGACTGTAGGGAGTTTCAGACTTGAATCACAATCAGAATATGAAGGGTGGTGACAATTATCCAGGCTCATAAAACCTTATGGAATAGACAGATAATCAACATATGAAACCATAGCCTTGGAACCAAAGATTCCATAACATGAGTGGAAGGCAATATTGGATGTGTTGATTCTTCATCTCCACGCAGGTGTTGTTACTGAGCCCCCCCCCCCCGCCACACACACACACTTCTGCAGAGTCATTTATGCTCAACATAAATGGCCCCTGAAGGTGTGGAAACTTCAGATCAGCTTTTGGGGAGGCAAATGGAGTGGTGGGAGGCTGCAGATGGAGAGGGGATGAAACTGACAACTTGCTATGTGAGCAGAAGTGCCTTCCTCTCACACAGCAGGAACTCTAGAGCCATCATAAAGAACTAATGCATAGCTGTTATTCCAACACTCTAAAACTTTGGAGAAACCTTATTTTGTTGAGAGAGGGGGAAAGGAAAAATAAGATGTTTGGGAGAGCAATCATAGGGAAGATTTAATCTTAAATGTTTATATTACATCTTTTAAAATAAATCAAATACACAGAGCTGCAGCAAAGCAAGAGACATTTGCAATTTAATGAAAAAGATTACGAGGATAAATGGCTTCATACAACTAAATGCTCTATTTCTTATCTAGCAAAGAAAATACAACCTAAATTTGTCATTGCTGTTTAAAACAAAAAACAAAACAAAAACAGTTCCTGACAAACTCCATGATATATACTACATGTGCATACGTACTCATTGTTCTGCTGTTTTCAATATACAGATATAGGAAGCCACCATCTACTGAGTCAGACTGCTGGAACATCTAGCTCAGTGTCATCTGTACTGACTGGCAATGGCTCTCTGGGAAATCTTTCCCAGCCATACCTGGAGATGCAAAGAATTGAAACTGGGGGTTTGGGCACAAGGCAGGTGCTGTTTTCAATATGTTCAGTCTGGGCAAAAAGTGTGTCTCTTGGGATGTTTCTTTTTGCAGTAGAGAAGAATCTTTCTGGAAATGTTTTACATTGAGGTGGGTCTCACGATAACAGGGTTTGCAAGGAGAGCGGGCTTATCCCACTCTCACCACAGAAGATCCCTGCTGCAGCCCTGGGCAGCCGGATCAGCTGCCCACATGACTGCTGACTCCGTCACGGAGCCGGCGGGTGCTGCGGGGATCGGGGGCCACACGCCCCCAGGAAGTTCCAGCATGCTCTGCACGAGTGCGCAGAGCATACTGGAGAGACCCCCGAGCCAGGTGGCTGCTTTTTAGCCTTCCGTTCAGGGGTCTACTTGTGAGTTGCTGCAGCGCGGAGTTGCGCCGCGGCAACACACAATCCAAAAGCCTGGGTTAGCAGAGCGCTCGCTCCACTAACCTGGGCTTAGGGGAGGGGTAGTTAAGTGGGTGACCCGCTTAGGAGAAACCGGGCTTGCCTGCGAGCCCGGTGGTTCTTTTGGTCTTGCAAAATCAGGCTAGGCTCCCTTAGCCCGATTTTGGCAGACCATGAGAATAGCCCTCAATGTGTACCTACTTCAGTGCCTTCTTGTTGGCTTGCTTGGTTTAGGGCTACAGAAAGGCATCAGACTATCCTGTTAAGTTGTTATGCTGTTGATAACCTCAACTTGTTCCAGCTGTTGAGTTTCTGCCAGAAGGGATTGTTGGCTGGTTGCTCACCCCACCTCCTCTTCTTGGACAACTTAAGGCAGCTGTGGCCAAAGGTGCAGCTGATGGTGCAACTGGTGAGTGACCTGCCTGTAGGTAGCTGCCTAAGCTGGCTGCCAAAGGGGGCCAGCCTTGGGTGGCTGGGCTTCAGTGGTGGGACTGAGGGCTGGGGGCAGTAACATTGTTTTGCAAGACTTGTGATTGGTCCTGGGACTGCCTCTCTGTTGTTTGGCTGAAGGATATGTCTCAGTTTATTAGGGGATGGAGAGGTGGGGTGTGTGGTTCCTCAGCAGAGGGCAGCTATCCCAGTTGTGGTGGGGCACAGAAGGAGAAAGAGCGTTGGCAGGTCAGCAAGCCATTAAAAGGGAAGGGAAAACAGAAACTTAATAGCTGTTTCCCCTTCCAGCTGCTCTGTCAGCAATTTGACTTTGGGGAGCAGTGCCAACTATCCACAGAACCTCACCTTGCTCCTTTGCAATGCCAGCTCAGTCCAAAATAAATCAGAAATTATCCATGATCTGATTGTGAATGAGGGAGCCGATCTGGTGTGCGTTACAGAGATCTGGTTGGGAATGGCTAGTGGCCCAGTCTGGTCCCAGCTTCTCCCTACAGGATACTCTGTTGTGGAGCAGGTGAGAGGACGTGGGTGGGGAGGTGGAGTGGCTGTGGTTTAAAAGAACAGTATATCCTTTACCAGGATCCCTGTCAGAGCACCTGCCTATATTGAGTTTGTGTACTTGAATCTTGGGACCAGGGATAGATTGGGACTTCTGTTGGTGTATTGATCACCCCACTGCCCAAAATAACCCCTAACTGAGCTGTCAGATTTGGTTGCGGAATTGGCATTGGAGATGCCCAGGATGATGATGGTGGGTGACAACTTCAATGTTCACTTTGGGACTGAATAGTCAGGAGCATCTCAGGAGCTTATAGCAGCCATGACAACTATGGGCCTTTCCCAAGTAGTCTCAGATTAAACACATGTTGCTGGTCACATGCTTGATTTGGTATTTTGCTTGATCAGGAAGCTGTTCTGTGAGTTGGGATGCTGATGATTTCCTCATTGTCATGGATGGACTACCACCTGGTGAAGGTTCAATTTGCAGCCACTAGTTACCTCTGCAGGGGTGAAGGGCATATTAGGATGCTATGCCCGAGGAGGCTATTGGATCCAATTGGATTCCAAGAAAGCTAGGAGGGCTTTAATGTTGTCTCTGCTAGTGATCTTGTTGACACCCTGGTGGAAAACTGGAATAATGAGCTCACTCGGGGGATAGACTCAATCACTCCTAAGCATCCTCTCCAACTTGCTTTTAAATTAGCTCCATGATATACAAAAGAACTATGGGAGCTGAAACAGCTAGGTAGACAACTAGAGCACAAGTGGAGAAGGACCTGGCTTGAATCCGACAGATTACAGTACAGAACACAATTGAAGACCTATGCTCTGGCAATACATGCAGCAAAGAAGCAATTATTTGCTGTGTGTATTGCATCCGTAGGCTCGGGTCCAGTGGAATTGTTGAGGGTGGTGAGGGAACTTATACAGTCCCCTTCTGCTTCGGCTTTGGAACCATCAGTTAGCTGCTGTGAAGCTTTTAATGAGTTTTTTGTGTGGACAAAATCTCTTGTATTCGAGCTTACCTGGATTCCATTGTTGGTGCTGAGTCTTTAGCAGGGGTATCCAGTAACTCCTCTTGGGTGGTTATATTGGATCAGTTTCAGTTGGTGGCTCTTGAAGATATGAACAAGCTGCTTGGAACTGTGCATCCTACCACCTGTTCTATTGATCCTTGTATGACATGGTTTATATTATCAAGTAGTGAGATGGTTAGAGAAGGCCTGGTTGAAATCATAAATGCTTCTCTGAGGGAAGATAGGATGCCTCTTTGTTTAAAGGAGGCAATGATTAGACCTCTCTTAAAGAAGCCTACACTTGATCCCTCAGAGTTAGGCAATTATAGACTTGTCTCCAATCTCCCATGCTTCACCAAGGTGATTGAGAGAGTGGTGGCCTCTCAACTTGGATGAAACAGATTATCTAGACCCATTTCAAACTGGCTTTGGGGCAGGTTATAGTGTAGAGATTACTTTGGTTGGCCTGATGGATGATCTCCAAAGGGGAATCAACAGAGGGAGTGTAACTCTGTTGATACTTTTGGATCTCTCAATGGCTTTCGATACCATTGACCATGGTATCCTTCTGGATCACCTGTGGGGACTGGGTGTAGGGGGCACTGCTTTGCAGTGGTTCCGCTCATACCTCTTCGGCAGATTTCAGAAGGTGTTATTTGGAGACTACTGCTCTACAAAGTGAGTGCTTTTGTATGGTGTCCCTTAGGGCTCAATTTTTGTCTCCAATGATTTTTAACATCTACATGAAACCGCTGGGAGAGATCATCAGGGGATTTGGTGAAGGGTATTATCAGTATGCTGATGACACCCAAATCTACTTTTCTATGTCAGCTTCATCAGGCAATGGCATAACTTCTCTATATGCCTGCTTGAGGCAGTAATGGGCTGGATGAGGGATAACAAATTGTGACTGAATCCAAACAAGATGGAAGTGCTCACAGTTTGAGAAATTGGATATATCTGCCTGTTCTGGATGGGGTTAAACTCCCCCAGAAAGAACATGTTTGTGGTTTGGGAGTACTTCTGGAACCAACCCTCTCTCTGATATCTCAGGTGGAGACAGTGGCCAGGAGTGCTTTCTATCAGCTTTGACTGGCTCGCCAACTACACCCTTTCCTAGTAGTGGTGCACATACTGGTAACCTCCAGGCTTGAAAACTGCAATGCACTCTACATGAGGCTGCCTTTATATGTAGTCCAGAAGCTGTAATTGGTGCTGAATGCTGCTGTGAGATTGGTCTCCAGGACATCCTGTAAAGACCATATTACTCTGGTCCTAAAAGATCTACACTGACTACCAATAGGTTTCCGGGCAAAACACAAAGTGCTGGTTATTACCTATAAAGCCCTTAACAGCCTGGGCCCATGATATTTAAGAGAATGCCTTCTTCATTATGAATCCTGTTGCCTATTAAGATGTTCAGGGGAGATCCGTGCAGCCAACTTGTCTGGGGGTGACTCAAAGTCATTCCTTCTCTGTCGTTGCTTCAGCATTGTGGGATGCACTTCCTGCTGAGATTAGAACTGTTCCATTCCTGTTGGCTTTTAGGAAACAACTGAAGACACATCTTTTTAGTCAGTTTTTGTGTTTTTATGGATATTTTAATTTGATTTTTAGATTTTTTTTAACTGTTAAATTCTTGGTTTGTTTTATACTGTAAACTGCCTAGAGACTGGTAGTGGGAGGTACACAGATTTATTAAATACATAAAATAAAAATCCTGTCTTGGATAGCACACAGAGGCAAGGATTTAGACTGAACATCTGGGAGTTCAAACAGTCTGGCTGGCCACAGATGAGCAAGGTGATTGCCAAGCCAAAGTGAAGATCAGGGGCAGGAGCGGAGGGAGACATTTCTTTCCTTCCCTCTTTCCATGGCTAGAATGCTGTCAATGACCTGATCATTATGTGGGGTTTAAAGAGAAGCAGAGGGAGCTTGATGATCAGGAGGCTGGGTGAATGAGAAAGGATTTGAGGATTGGATAATGTGGGAATTCATTCATTCAGTTTCTATACCGCCCTTCCAAAAATGGCTCAGGGCAGTTTATACAGAGAAATAACAAATAAATAAATGGCTCCATCTCCCCAAAGGGCTCACATTCTAAAAAGAAAAATGAGATAGACACCAGCAACAGTCACTGGAAATACTGTGCTGGGGGTGGATCGGGCCAGTTACTCTCCCCCTGCTAAATAAAGAGAATCACCACGTTAAAAGGTGCCTCTTGGCCAAGTTAGCAGGGGTTTCAGCTGGAGTTAGCCTCAAACTGGGATGCAGCACAGAACTGCCTACAATGGTTGTTCATTTGGGAAGCCCAATTTAGTACTGGCAACTATGCTATGTGTTTCCATTATGCTCTGCTAGTTTAGATGTAAATGCGGCAAATATAACAAAGATACCATAAGTTTATAGTGTTCTCTCATCCAAAGGAAACTAAATCCTGGAACATGTCTGCCTGGGAATGGCATGTATTTTATTTATATACAGTTTGTTTTTCTACGAAAAAAATGTTATCAAAGTGGTTTACATGGTGGGGGGAGGCATAATAAAAAGAGATGGTGGCTCCTTATCACCAAATAGCTCACAATTTTAAACTCAAATGCACTGATGGGCCGGAACCAACTGTAACTTGTTGGGCAAAGGCTGAGCTCAATTTTCTGCACATTAATTATTAAACTAAAATGAATGTATTAAAAATATTAAAGCAAGGGGGCAGAGGGAGCGGTAAGGTGAAAGAGGCACTGAGATGGGGAGGACATGGCTAACTAGGGAGGAGCAGCATAAAAGAACTCTTGATCTATGTCATCTGCCTTTACCTCTACAGGCTCAATAGGAATCCTATTAAATTTCATTCTGAGGATCATGGGGATGGAGGGGTTTCGGATATGACAAATACTGGAGATGACGAATCTGTTCAAAGACATGCGAAGGTTCAAAATCTAAGATGTCTGCAACCAAACTGTGGCACCCAACCCAGCTGGTAACAACCAATGCCTTAAATACAAGGAACCAGGGGAAACTTTCCTTGGCTCCAGCTCCACCCATTCTTCTGAGCTGATAAGCCTTTTTAAAGAACTAAGGCACAAGCAGCTGTAAAAACATCACTGTATCCCTGTGAAGCTTCCACTTGGGTTCGTTTCCACCATGTGTCTCACTAAGCTGTGAATGCATTCTCAAGGATTCCTTAGGTGAAAAAGACAGAGCTTCTGTTAAAAAGATTACAGAAGTGCTTTGATATGATGGAATTATCTGATGGGACTAGGATGCTAGTAGTTGTCACGCCCTCGATCTCAGACAGCGAGGAGGAAGGGGAGGCTGACAGCCTTTCAGCCTATGCGGGGGTGCCTGAGGGGTAGAGCACAGCTCTCAGTTCCCAAGAGATGGCTGAGGAAGGTCTGGCTGATGTTTCGGAGCAGGCACAGCAGTCTGGGGCAGCGGAGACAGCGGCGGACAGACTGGAGGATGAGCTGTGCGGGCAACCCGCACGGACTCCACAGCAACAGCGTGTCACAAGGCGGAGAGCACAGCTGGGAACTATCAGGAGGAGTAAATGCCTCTTGCAGAGGGCTGATAAGCCTTGAATCCCTGCCAGCTGAGAGTTATCAGCTTGGCCTATAAGGTACGTCAGCAGCTTTCTGTTAGCTGTTGGACATTTGTCAACCCTCGTGTCGACAGCTTTCAGCCTGAGCCTGATATAAAGAACTATTCCGAGCCGTGTTACGTTTCTGCAGTCCAGTTTGTATTGTGGTCTATCTTCCTGGACTTCCCTTCTGGGTGGCCAGACTGCTGACAGTAGTTGGAGATATGAGTTCAGGAAAGTGTATGGATAGTATCTACTATGTTTGTTGAGAATTCAAAGGCTCCATATTAGTTTCAAGGCCTGCATCATTATCTGCTAATCTTAGATTCTGCAGCTCTAAGGATCTGCATCCTTCTCTTTTAGTACAGGATCAGAGCAGTCTGTGGTATCTGATGTATACTGGCTTATGCCAACAATGTGGTCAGGCCTCCCACATGTTCCCCACAATCAGTATCCCATGTGACACGTCTCCTAGTAACTGCAATGATCGCAAAGAATTACAATTCAAGAGAGTGCCTCCAGACACATCTACATTTATTAGTCTCATTGTGCAGATGTAACATTAAATTATATCTTCTTCCACTCTGATACATATGGATGAAATAGCCCAAGGAAATGACAGCTGGGTGTGAAGGTTGGGGCTGCTGAAGGTTGCTACTGATAGTTGGCATATGCCCATAAAGATAACTGCTACAGGTTATAGACTGTTAACAACACAAATCTTCTGTTCTTTAAGGAATAGCACAGTATGACCACATCTCGTACATTGGTATCAAAGAAAAGTTAAATTACATTTTATTCATGTCCACAACCTTTAGCCACATAAACAGTTGCGTCAGATATGACACTTCTTTTTTTGTTACTCACCATTATTGTTATCTTCATTCTGCTTTCTAAATAGTTTGATCTAATTCACCTTCTTTTCTGGAGCATTTAAATGGGTGTGGATTATTCCTCCACTCCTTCTCTTTTAATTGCTTTCTTAGAATACCACAACACTACTATGACTATGACAACAGATATTTATATATCACTTTCAACCCAAGTTCTGAAAGTGGTTTCCATAGGAAAATAATACAAAAGTGCTGGAGCAACCAGTGAGGGCATCACCGGGGGGGTGGGGTGGGGGGTGAGCAAGAGGCACCTTTAAGGAATAATGAGCAGGTGCTTACCAGCGTATAAGCAGCACCTGCAAGCTACCATGCTCCATCTGCAATCCTGTGTGGGGCGGCCGCATTCCGCCTGGCATCCAGCACAGCCGCGGCATGCCCCTAGTCTCTGCGCCTGTGCAGAGGCTCCATGCATGCGCAGAGGCTAAGGGATGCTGGACGGAGCACTGCCACCCTGTGCGGAATTGCGTGGATTACACACTGGTAAGCACCTGCTTATTATTCCTTAAGGTGCCTCTCGCTCCCCACCCTCCACCAGCGCTACCCTCACTGAGCGCTACTGCATAAGTGAGATGGTCCCCTGTCCCCAAAGGGCACACAATCTAAAAAGAAACACAAGACAGATACCAGCAACAGCCACTGCAGGGATGCTGTGCTGGGGTTGGATAGGGCCAGTTTTGTTTTGTTCACAATTTCCTCTTTCTCTGTTCATTTGCACACCTTTATTTTCCTGTGTATTAATGTTTGCTGCTTGTCTATAAGATGATGAGAATTTAACAGCTAGAGTAGTATCTAGGCCAACGCGACCTGCAAAGTTAGGGTGTTCTAGAACTACCTGTTGAGATGATAGCAGAGTTCACAAGGGAATAAATGAATAAAATGGCTATCACAGCGTGTCTTTTTTTGAAAACATTTTTTCTTACCTACAAATCCAGTTGACCAGAATAATGGTGATTTTTCAACATCAGTATGTCGGTTTAGAGACATGAGCTGCCATTTATCAAAGTATGTCTCATGCTGAAAAATGGACCAGAGTGAATGCAGATGGAGAGAGGTTGATTTATTCCCCATCAAATGGCTTGTGTTTTGCTGTATCTCTAAGCACATCTTTGAAAGGAATCATGCTTTCTCTGTCAGCGTTTAATGAATGGAACAATTCTACCCAACATGTGAATGAACAATAACAGGGACCAATGTTCAGCAGCACGCCCATTGATCACTAAAGTGAAGCAGTATGTTCCATTGATTCCTCTAGCACACAATAATATCAAAATGAAGATCAATACTTGCGGGGGGGGATCCTATAAAGTGTTGGGTGAGTATTTGTAGCACAGTAGGCAACACTGTGGAGTTTGATCTGATGTTACTAGCAAAATATAGCATCCTATCCAGTAAACTGAAACCATACCAAAATAGCATTTTCATGATCTGATTATAAGGAAACAAAGCATTTCTCGTGCTATTTATTTTTACTGGTATCACAAGGGAAATAAGAATAAGATTAGGAAAGATTTTCATTAAGTTCAGCAGGAAAAAATTCTTATTGTTTTAATGCCATAGCAAAATTGGGAAATTCTATATTTTCTGTGGAGCAAACAGCTCTGCCAGCTGCAGCCATTCAGTTACTGTATCTGGTAACTTCTGCAGCTGAGGGGAAGTAAGTGACTTGGTAACACTCAGCATATTGTGTAGCCAGAGCATATAAATCACCAGCTCCCTATGTAGTTAGAGCCACTGCATGGAAAAGCAGCATTGATGCAGACAGTTGCCATTTGTTTCCACTGTCTGACTAAATCAAGAAAATCATTTTCTCTCCTTACCAAGTGGATGTAAAACAAAGTGAATATGAACAACTCAGTACAAAACATTCACTGTTGTCCTGGGATCAAATGCCAAAGATCAGAGAGTCTCTCCACCACTTTAGTCCAGAAAGCAGAACTCCTTGCTAGGGGTGTGCGTGGAACTGGTTTGAGCAGTTCAGTTCAGATTTGGACATGAACGTGGTCCAGACTGGTTCAGTTGAACCGACTGGCTGGTCGAGTCCATCTGACTGAACCAGCTTGAACTGGTTTACTGGTTTGAGTGTCTGTAAAGGGGAATCTGGTGAGAATTCCCCTTTGCTTCCAAAGGTGGTAATCATCATCATCATCATCATCATCATCATCATCATCATCATCCAGATATAACTGTAGTCGAGAAGAAAGGAAAACAAGTTAAAATAATCGACATAGCAATACCAGGTGACAGCAGAACAGAAAAAAAGAAATAGAAAAAATAGCAAAATATAAAGATCTACAAATTGAAACTGAAAGGCTGTGGCAGAAGAAGACCAAAATAATCCCAGTAGTAATTGGTGCCCTAGGTGCAATTCCAAAACAACTTGAAGAGCACCTCAACACCATAGGGGCCACAGAAATCACCACCAGCCAATTACAAAAAGCAGCTTTACTGGGAACAGCCTACATTTTGTGACAATATCTATAATAATAACAACAATATTGATAATAAAATTCAGCCATCCCAGGTCCTTGGGAAGGACTTGATGTCAGGATAAAACAAACCAGTCAATAAGACCTGTCTGACTGTGTAAACAAGAAATAATAATAATAATAATAAAATAATAATAATAATAATTAATAAATAATAAATAAACAACTTTGTTAGCCACCCCAGAACAGATTGTTCTCTGGGTGGCTCACAATACAGCATTAAAACATCAGATAAAAATATGTGTGTGTTTTTATTTTATCTTATTTAATCAGATTAAATCGTGGGGGGGGGGATACAAAATACAATACAAAACAATTCAAACACCCTTCTAAAATCAGTTTTAAAAATCAAATTAAAAATCAAAATTTAAAAGGCCTGAATGAACAAAAAGATGTCTTTACCAGGATGTCTTTAAAGGTAAAGTGTGTCGACAAGTCCATTTCAACTCTTGGCACCCACAGAGCCCTGCAGTTTTCTTTGGTAGAATACAGGAGGGATTTACCATTGCTTCCTCCAGTGCAGTATGGGATGATGTCTTTCAGCATCTTTCTATATTGTTGCTGCCTGATATAGTATCAGCGGGGATTCAAACCGGCAAACTTCTGCTTGTTAGTCAAGCATTTCCCCACAGTGCCACTTAAGGCCTTTACCTGACATCTAAAAGAACAAAGTGATGAAGCCAGGCAAACCTCACTGGGGAAGCGGTTCCATAAATGGGGTGCAACCACCGGAAAAGTGCTCTCTCTAGTAGCCATCACCTCACCTCATTTGGCAGGGGCACTCAGAGCAGAGCCTCTGAAGATTTTAAGGTCTGAGTTGGGACATATGGGGCAAGGTACTCTCTCAGATAAACTGGTCCCAAGCCAATTAGGGCTTTAATGTTTAAAACCAACACTCTGAATTCGGCCCAGGAGCAAGCTGGGAGCCAGTGCAGCTGGCAAAGCACTGGCGTAATATGCCCCAAATGTCCAGTCCCAGTTAATAATCTTGCAGCCCTGTTTTGTACCAGCTGCAGTTTCGGGATCATTTCCAAAGCAGCCCCATGTACAATGCATTGCAGTAATCTAAGCGAGAGATCACCAGAGCATGAGTAACTGTGGCCAAGCGATCTCTGTCCAGGTAAGGTCGCAGTTGGTGTATCAGCCGAAGCTGATAAATGGCACTTCAAGCCACAGAGGCCACTTGAGCCTCTAGTGACAGTGCTGGGTCAATGAGCACACCCAGACTGCAAACCTGGTCCTTCAGGGGGAGTGCAACCCCATCTAGAACAGGTTGAATATCATTCACCCGGGCAGAGGAAACACCGTCCATCAGTACTTCTGTCTTGTCTGGATTGAGTCATAGGAACATAGGAAACTGCCATATACTGAGTCAGTCCATTGGTCCATCTAGCTCAGTATTGTCTTCACAGACTGGCAGCGGCTTCTCCAAGGTTGCAGGCAGGAATCTCTCTCAGCCCTATCTTGGGCTGAGGAAAAAAAATGAGGAGAAAAAAATGAGGAAAAAGCTCTCCAACGTTTTCTGAGTGAGACCCTGGGTTGAGATGATAAGGCCTTGGGGGTATATAATGATTTGGATTTTTTCCCAATCCGTCATGAAGAGAACTTTAAATCGCAGTATAGACATAAATTTAAAACCGGAGTCAAATTTACATATTACCACCCGAGATCAGCTAGCCGGCTAGATAGACTCTGGGCTCCCCCTTCTTTTGAAGTCTACAGGTGTAAACTAGTACTTACCCCGTGGTCAGACCATGCGGCTGTGGGATTTATTTGTAATCTATCTGAAGAAATTCCACATGGTAAGCCCTTGTGGCGATTACACCCAAAAATGTTAAGTGATGAATATCTCAAATGTGTCCTTTTATCAGAACTGAGGCAACAGACCCCTCGGCTACCAGAGGCAGAAGATGATCTTTTGGGAGCCTGGGAGACACTTAAAAAGAGGGTGGGCTGCCGTACTAGGGCAGTGACCAGCCGGACATATAAGATAGGGGTCAATTATCAGAAAGCAATCACCCAACATCTGAGGATTGTTGATAAGATGAACAGGGGAGAAGCCTTCAACGTGGAATCATGCCGCCGCTACAAAGAGACAATCAGGACATTTCAAAATGAGCTGCAGCACAGGCGTTTAGAAAATAAGTGGTATCGCTTCAAAGGGTCTGTAGTTGAAAAAGGGGAGTGGGCAAAGGACAAGATGCATGCATCTAGTTTGACATTCCAAGGCCTGCGATCGGATGGAAGTAGCCCACTAATGGCCGACCCCCACAATATGTTAAAGATCATGGCCCAGTTTTATACAAACTTGTATGCATTGAAGGATATTTCTGTAAAGGACATTCAATCCTATCTAGATAGGTTCTGCAGTCTGAATGAATATGGTCTCGGCTATTCCCTCACTGAGGGGGAAAAAGCTCTTTGACCCATCCTGTAATGATAGAAGAGGTCAGAGCCGTTATCTCAGCGGGAAATAACACATTGGCCCTGGGGCCTGATGGTCTGATATGGCCTTTCTATAAGATTTACGCAGACCAGCTACTACCAGTTTTAGTAAAATTATTTAATTTTGTCCTAGACAATGGGCATTTAAATAGGTCCTTTGGGGACAGCCTCTTAAATTTCCCCCCCAAAATAGGTGACACCACTTTACCACAAAACTGGAGACCGATAACCTTCACAAATATCGATTACAAAATCTTTGCCAAAATCCTAAATAATAGATTGGCAAAAGTGGCCCCTAAATTGGTCCACAGCTTGCAGACAAGTGCTATCTCGGGAAGAAAGATGACAGACTCATTGTGTCTGCTGAGAGAACTTTTTTACTCTATACAGAATGAAAGTTGGAAAGGTCACCTCCTCTTATTGGATCAAGTTAAGGCCTTTGACAAAGTGAACCACAATTATCTGTGGACATTGTTGAAAGCTAAAGGTATACCACCCCTATTAGTTACTTGGATACAGCTGCTCTATACAAATGCAAAGGTGACACCACAGATTAATGGAAGGTGGAGCAACCCGATCATTTTGCATTCGGGTGTCCGCCAAGGATGCCCACTGAGCCCATTACTTTATGTTTTTGCCCTGGATCCAATCCTGATCAGGATTCAGAGAGAACCCCATCTGCAAGGATTCTCGGTCTCTATCCCTCCGCCCTGCGAGATCTTCCCGGGAGGGAGGAGGAGGGAGAGTGATGGGATAGCCGAACCACCTGTCCACTCAGAACTGCATTCTGAGTTTAGGGTAAAATTTGTAGCTCATGCCGATGATGTTACATTACTGTTATCGAATGAAAATGAAATCACTGTAATACTAGACCTCTTCTGGGAATATGGCAAGATCTCGGGCTCAGAATTAAATGCTGACAAAAGTGTATTTGTTAAAATGGACCCCGGACGACAGCAACTCTCATGCCTACCCATCTTTGAATGTAAAAGCGAAGGGGCCCCAGAGTCCAAACTGAAGTGGGTAGATACAGTAAACATTTGGGGGACTGAATATGGGATTAAGGAAAAAGTCTGGGGGGGGGAATTGGACAGATTGGGAAGAAAAAGTAATGCTTAAAAACACCATGTGGAAAAAATGGAGCCTTGCCATGTACCAGAAAGCGGTTTACATCCGGACTTACCTGATACCCCCGGTGCATAACCTGGCGGTAGTCTATCCTCCCCCGCTTGATCTCCTTCGGAGAGTTGAAAGTCAGATCTTCCGTCTAGTATGGCACACAGCGTCCTTCCCTTTGGCCCATGCGGTAGCATTTAAGGAGGTTGAGCGGGGAGGCCTAGCCCTACCTGCCCTGCAACCCTATTTTGTAACTGAATTCATGTCCTACAATTTTGGAAACTGGATTTTCATGAATGTCCATAATATGTCCAATCTCCTGCAAAAAACCTGGGTCTCGCTTTTCGCTCTGTGTTGGCGCAAGTCAGCATGGGGCATAGCATGGTGGGGGAAAGGATCTTTCAATGGTAATATCACACAAGTATTAAAAAGAGAACACCTGGACTACTTGAGAGATTTGTTATTCACACTTAAAAAATGGAAGGTTGAACCGGATCTATTTAAAGGATCCTCCTCAGTTAAGCAGCTAAGGAAAACAATTTATGGAGAGATTCTAGAAGTGGGTTTCTTAAAACCTGATTTAGAACGTAAACGCTACAAACAACGCACTTCACAGTACTTGTTGCAACCCGATCACCCTATCGCTCTTATGGGAAGAGCGATAGGGTGATCGGAAACAATCGTGGGAAACAAGGTGGCGCTTATACCATCAAGTACTACCACTTAATGCAGCTAAGCCAATGGCTCCCAGAGGACCAGCAAGAGTGCCTTAAAATCACCTGCAAACAGAAAGCTAGTGAGCTAGGTAAAACATTCAGGGAAACCCACTCACATTTCTTAAAAGAGTGTCTGGTAGCCAAAAGAGTGTGGCAGGGAGTAAGCAAGCTGTTAGAGTGGCCTGATTTGGAAAAATAGACTTGGGAAGAACTAACCTCGGGTTTGAGCGACTGAACCTCCTTTCGAGGTCCCAGAAAGAAACCTTCAAGGAAACGGGACGGAACGGGTGCCCTCATACTAGGGAATTGGAACGTTCCCCTTCTCGTAATCAGGTTAGTAAACCTGTATGTCATTTATGCAATGCTCCTGCATAGGAATAGGGAGGGAAGACACAACCAAGAGGTTCACGCAGATGAGACAGTGAATCTCTTCTGGGAAAGTTTGTATGGTTATGTGCAAAAAGACAAGAGTATCTCTTCTAAACAGCAATGGGACAAATTGTGGAAATGGACGTCAGACGTAACCCCCCCCTCCGATTACCTGATGTGCCTTGAAATCCCCCACCCCCGAGTTACAGTACTACCTGCATATACTTCATAACCTTGTAGGTTTCCAAATCCTTGTGTGTAAATCTTTGTAGATATATCATGTACAAACAACCACTTTGTATATAATTGTGCTTTGGCAACGTACTGTATGCTTTGGTGGTTTGTTGGTTCAATAAAAAAATCTTGTCCTATAAAAAAAAAAACTTGTCCTATCTTGGAGAAGCCAGGGAGGGAACTTGAAACCTTCTGCTCTTCCCAGAGCGGCTTCATCCCCTGAGGGGAATATCTTGCAGTGCTCACACATCAAGTCTCCCATTCATATGCAACCAGGGCAGACCCTGCTTAGCTATAGAGACAAGTCATGCTTGCTACCACAAGACCAGCTCTCCTCCTAAACCAGCTCTTCACCTTGTTCACCCTTATCCAGTCCATTACTGCATCCGGGTGCCAAGGTAATAAAAGGTGGTGAGGCTGCTCACTCTCTCGTCAAGGCTGGTGAGGATAAAGGCCTGGATATCCTGCCATTTCATTATTTTTTTAAAAAAATAAAAAATCCTCTGATTTGTATTGAATGTTGTTTGTTTTATCCAAGTGACAGACCAAATCAATATACACAATATAAAGAGCAATAACTGTCCAAATGATACAGAATCAGAAAGGGAGGAGGGAAAGAGGGAGAACTTCACCATTTAGTTCTTTCTTTAAGCTTTTCAAATGCAAGTTCTTGGAGATTCTAGCAGGTGGTTTACAGTGGATACTCCTATGACAACAACAAAAAGCAGTATTTGTAAAAATCATTTCATCACTTTCTAGTCAGGCTGGAGCTCTAGTTGCCTCTGTTCCTGCCAACAAAAAGGGAGCCAAGCCAACAAAAAAAGTAGCCTGGAGTGATGAGAAAAGATGAAGTGCATCTTTTTACACAACATGAGAGGAAATTGCTTTCTCTCAGCAATGATCCACAAAATATTTAAGCTGGAACAGTTTTATAATAATGATAATAATGACAATGATAATAATGTGATTATTCCCAGTGCGGAGAATGTGAACAGTTCCATCAAATTTTATTTCAAAGAGACAATAGTCCCGTTCATTCAATGCATCTGGGGACTTGAACAGATGGACTGGAGAAGAGGGATTATACCCATTGGCTCCATCCTCTCCATGCATTCATCCAAAGCTGGGGACATCTTATCAGGGACTCTGCAAAATGCAGGGTCCCCAATTGCACCAAAAGAGGCTATATGCATTAGTTTGCACATTGTTCACAGCTTTGAATGAATGCATGGCCTGGGCTAGTGGGTCTGATTCCACTGACCCCTGGCCATGTGTGCATTACCCCAGATACAGCATATGATCAGAGTTTATATCAACTTTAGTTCAAGTATTCCAGACTTGTCTAAGTTGTGGATCAGACTTCATTTATATTAAAGGTAAAGTTGTGCCATCGATTCGGTGTCGACTCCTGACGCCCACAGAGCCCTGTGGTTTTCTTTGGTAGAATACAGGAGGGGTTTACAATTATTTATTTATTTTATTTTATTTTATTTTATTTTATTTTATTTTATTTCTATTGCGGGGCGCAGTATAAGATTATTCCTTTCAGCATCTTCCTATATTGCTGCTGCCCAATATAGGTGTTTCCCATAGTCTGGGAAACATACCAGTGGGGATTCGAACCGGCAACCTCTTGCTCCCTAGGCAAGTTATTTCCCTGCTGCACCATTAGGTGGTTCTCATAACACCACCATTAGGTGGCTCTGCATTACTACGGGCATTATCCTGATAGGCCATCCTGTGAATGGATGCAGTGCTTAATTTCCAAAGTGACAGATCCTCAAGCTCTTTTGGAAGTGGAAGCCCCTAGTTCTAAGCCCAGCTGTATTCTGGCCAGTTGTGATTACCCTGTAGTGAGGAAAACATGCTCTGAATGTATATTTTATGTTTGCCAATATATAGATACAGCAGTCATATTCTTAATACAGCCAACTTGTTTTGTACTTTCATATAAGTACAAGGGCTAGTGTAAGAGGGCTAGTATGTGCCCCTCCTCCCTTGAATCAGAATCTGGAACCATCGATTATCTGCTGTGATGTGTTTAATGAATTCTTTGTGGGGAAAATCTCTCGTATTCGGGCCGACTTAGATTCCGTCTCCACAATTACTTCAGTGTCTGATGTGGAGATGTCCAGTGACTCCTCTTATGTGGTTAGGTTGGATCAGTCCCAGTTTGTGACTCCTGAGGATGTGGACAAGATGATTGGAACCGTGTGGCCCACCACCTGTCCTCGTGACCCTTGCCCGACATGGCTTATGCTATCTGGCAGGGCGGTTGTTCTAGAAGGCCTGGAAGAGATTATAAATGCGTCTATGAGGGAAGGTAGGATGCCTCCTTGTCTTAAGGCTATTATTAGACTGCTTCTGAAGAAGCCTACCTTGGATCCCTCAGAGCTGAGTAACTACAGGCCTGTCTCCAACCTTCCGTGGTTGGGCAAGGTAATTGAGAGGGTGGTGGCCTCCCAGCTCCAGACAGTCTTGGAGGAAACTGATTATCTTGACCCATTTCAAACTGGCTTCCGGGCTGGCTATGGGGTGGAGACTGCCTCAGTCGGCCTGATGGATGATTTCCAACTGGGAATTGACAGAGGAAGTGTGACTCTGTTGGTCCTTTTGGAACTCTCTGCGGCTTTCGATACTATCGACCATAGTATCCTTCTGGAGCGTTTGAGGGGGTTGGGAGTGAGAGGCACTGCTCTGCAGTGGTTCCGCTCCTACCTCTCGGGCAGGTTCCAGATGGTGTCCCTTGGAGACTGTTGTTATTCAAAATCTGAACTTTTGTATGGGCTCCGTATTGTCTCCTATGTTGTTTAACATCTACATGAAACCGCTGGGAGAGATCATCAGGAGATTTGGTGCATGGTGTTATCAGTATGCTGATGACACCCAAATCTATTTCTCCATGTCAGCATCATTGGGAGAGGGCATAGCCTCCCTAAACGCCTGTCTGGAGTCAGTAATGGGCTGGATGAGGGATAACAAATTGAGACTGAATCCAGATAAGACGGAGGTACTCATTGTGCAGGGTCAAAACTCGGGAGACAATTTTGATCTGCCTGCTCTGGATGGGGTCACACTTCCCTGGAAGGAACAGGTAAGCAGTCTGGGGGTGCTTCTGGATCCAAGTCTCTCCCTGGTGTCCCAGGTTGAGGCGGTGGCCAGAGGTGCTTTCTA
This sequence comes from Hemicordylus capensis, assembly GCF_027244095.1. Classification (NCBI taxonomy): domain Eukaryota; kingdom Metazoa; phylum Chordata; class Lepidosauria; order Squamata; family Cordylidae; genus Hemicordylus; species Hemicordylus capensis. Next base: position 66,817,472 of record NC_069658.1, read on the forward strand.
TCAGCTTCGGCTGATATGCCAGCTGCGTCCATTTCTTGAGATAGATGACCTCAAAACACTGGTACATCTGCTGGTAACCTCCAGACTGGATTACTGTAATACGCTCTATGTGGGGCTGCCCTTGTACGTAGTCCGGAAACTACAGTTGGTTCAGAATGCGGCAGCCAGGCTGGTCTCTGGGTCATCTAGGAGAGACCACATTACTCCTGTATTGAAGGAGTTACACTGGCTGCCGATATGTTTCCGGGCAAAATGCAAGGTGTTAGTTATAAAGCCCCACAGCTTGGGCCCTGAGTATTTAAGAGAATGTCTTCTTCGTTATGAACCGCACCACCCATTCAGATCATCAGGAGAGGTCCGTCTGCATTTGTCACCGGCTCTTCTGGTGGCTACTCAGGGATGGGCCTTCTCCGTTGCTGCCCCGAGGCTTTGGAATGCACTCCCTGGTGAAATAAGAGCCTCCCCATCTCTGACAATTTTTAAAAAGTCTTTAAAGACACATCTGTTCACCCAGGCTTTTAACTGATACTGTTTTGATTGTTTTTAATGTTGTTTTAGAATATTGTTTTAAAATTTTTATATTGTTGTGTTTTAAATTTCTTGTGTTTGTTTTTAACCAACGTTTTAATGTTTTATCTTGTTGGAAACTGCCCAGAGACGGTATAAAAATATGTAAAATAAATAACTAATAAATAAATAATAAATATAAGGGTGTGCACGGACCTGGGATGGACCAGATTCGGACCAAACCGCTGCTCTGTGAACTGGTTCAGTTGGACTGACTGGTCTGGCCAGTCAAACCAACAAACTGGCTCAAAGCAGTTCAAAGCAGTTCGTGATCAAACTGCTCAAACCAGCCCGGTTCACGACAGAACGGTTCAATCATAAATTGGTTCTGCACATCCCTACTTTAATAATATTTGTAGTATTCCCACTGGTATTTTATTGTTAGCTTTATATCTGTTTCAAAATCCACAAATAAACATACACACATGTTCAGAAGCATCCCTTATTATCACTATTCATGTTTTAGAACCAAATCCTGGCAATGGTAAAAGATTCTAGGACTAAAGTCCGGTGAGCACAGCAATCTGCATTCTCCTTCAGCCCTATTCACACATTATGTTTAGCACTCCTACAAGTGCCCAATATACACAGATACAAAACTATACACAGATACAGTTATTCACAAATTCTGTCAGTTGAACAGAAATACAGCAGTACACTTGCTATCTCCACCACACATGTGAGCGGCCGGTATCCAGGGTCACATTTAAAATGAATGAAGGGTCAGATGTTCACACAAAAACACATACCAGTATACACACTTGTATTATGTAATAGCCTCATTCAGAAGTTAGTAACTGAAAGCTGTACTCAAGTACCTCTGGAAAAGCCCCAGAAGTCCTGCCTGCTCATCTATAACTTCTTGCTCCCGACATGCCGCTCAAGCTTACAGACTTCATCTGAAGAGGTGAAGATTGTAAGCATGGTGGCAGGTGCTTCCTTGAGTGGGAGAAATGGACATCCATATCTCCCAATCACATTAATGTCTGCCATCACACTTACAGCCTTTGCCTCTTCAGATGAAGGCTGTTAAGCATGAGTGGCATATCAGGAGAAAGAAGGGACTGACAAGCTGGTGGGGACTTCCGGGACTTTTCCAGAGGCTGTTCTCGAGTATAGCTTCCCGTTACTAACATCTGAATGAGGCTTATGTCTGGATATGGCTTTCCTGAAGGGGTTCACCAAGCAACCAACTGTTGCCTCCCACAACTGTGTTCTAGTTCAGCTATCTGTTTTGACAGGTCCAGGTGACAGAAAGGCACTTTACAGTGGCTAAGCATCAAGCAGAAGGAGACTGGTGTAGTTCTTGGAATCACTATAGAACTGAGACCCTTATGGTGTCATTTCCAGAAGCCATGGGTAAACAGTTATGCCTTCGCATATTTCTAATTGCAAGTCAAAAAGGAAAATGCCTCCTTAGGCAGTTATTCAGCAAATATTGCTGTCCTATGCCATATGGATGGAAATAATCAAGCTTGGGTTGTTAAAATTGGTGTTTGGATAAGACATTGGTATTTTCTGTATACATTATCTGTAAATGTCAATAAAATATAGTTTTATTTCCTTTTCTGCAAACAATTAAATTGTTTCTTGTTATTAAAAAAGTAGATTGCGGCCACTTCCTTTGGAGTAAAAAAAAAGTGCTACAAGGAGCCATATTATTGGCAAATTTACTAATGATTTTTTAATGCTCTACATAACCATGAAAATACATATATATGCAGAAAAGACTGTTTTTATGAGAGTATTTAAGTATACAAGATGCAACTAGTAACAGTTGGCAATTAGTGTATTCAGACAAGAATGGGGTATGCTAATATATTGATTCAAAATGAAAATAAAGCCATAAAGCTGTTTCATGAGTACCACTCTAGAGTATGTATTTCCCCATCTGGACTTAAGATTTGTCACCTGCTCAACAACACATTTGTTCGGGTTTTAAAATAAAACTTGTGGCATATAGCCAATTTGTTATATTCTCAAATATTTGCTCCTATCTGTGTTTGATTATGGAGATATGATATGATCTCTGCCATCACATTACAGACATTAAATAGTAAATGTCAGATTCCCATAGCAGTCTTTTCTTCTATTTGATCTTTTGTGCCATATGTATGATTAGCCATCATGACCTGTACACTGAATTCTGACATAGTCATTGTACTGATATAGTTATATAACAGCACAAGGATGTATTCCAAAAACAAGCATGAAAAGAATCCCAATTTGCTCTGTTTTCCTTCTTAGTGTGAACGGCTGTGTTTCAACAAGAACTGCAGAACCACCAAAATAAATAAATAAATAGATTCCACCTGAATATAAAATGAAAGGAAATATTGAGCATTTACATTATTTTGTCTTTTTAAAAAATATTATTTTAAAGGCTATACATATCATTTGGTGATCCCATAAAACTTCAGGCATGAAAACTAGTTGGGAACAAATATTCTGGGGTAAAACCAGTTCCAGTGTTCCCGTTTTCAACCACAAGGTCAAAAAATAAGTGGCCAGCTTTTCCCTTTTTTAAAGTTGGAAAAGATAAAAGTTGGAATGTGATCTCATATTTCACATCCTGTCTCATTTGACGCTAAAATTGACTAAGGCTGGAAACTGCCATTAGTTTTTGAGAGGGATGAAGGTGGTAAAATAGAGGTATCATTTCTTCTTCAAGTATTTTGCTTAGCATCTCTAGTCAAACAAGTTTTGAAACCTGAAAACCTGTGAACAGAATTGATGATGGGATAAATGTGCAGAGCAGAGCATAATGTCCTCGTTATACCACTTTCAATATCCGGGGGTTGGGGTTAGCTTACCTTCTGCATTAGTGTACTCTCTAAAGTTTATCAGCTGTGCACCAAGTTAGGAAAGCATTCTCCCTGACTGATCCTCAACAATTAAATGTTCTATTCAGCCATCCAAAAATGTTGGTTTCAGATGCTTGACATTTTCACTCATGCTATAAAAATCATGGAAATTGCTAGTTAAGGTACCTATCTTAACCTTTTTGCCATTTAAGCTGTAAAAACACTGTACAGTCTGGTATATTATATTAGCTTTAAAAGTGAAGCTCCATGCACCCACACTTTGTCCTGGTCTTTCAGCTGGACATCAGACTAGGGAGGGAGGCATTCAGGCAGAAATTCAACATGTGCAGCTTCCCCAGTCACTTCCTAGAGAATGCTTATTGCTATGAGGTGAGTATTGTGGGAAGAGTACACTAATTCCCATAATATTGGGAATAAAGGAGAATACTGGGAAAAGGCAAGATGAAGAATAAGTCAGTTGGTGACAGTGGGTCAAGAAGGAACAGAAGAGACCAGAGAGGTCTCTTTTTGTCCAAAGGACAAGAGTAGGAGAGAAATATGAGACAGACAAGACTTCTAAAGGAAAGGAAAAGTAGGCATGGAGAAACAAAAACTGAGATTACTTTTATTAAAAAACCCACCAAAGATTGATGGCTTTCAACAAATGTACAGTGGTCCCTCGACTTACAAACTACTCGACATAAGTATTTTTCGAGTTACAAATGGCAGTTTTAGATCCGGTTTTAGATCCGGTTTTTTCGACTTACAAATTTTTAGATGGGGTTTCCTCGACTTACGAATTTTACATGCGGTTTCCTTGACTTACGAATTTTACATGCGGTTTCCTTGACTTGCCTGCCTGTTTACTGCCTGTTTATTCTTGAAAAGAAATGTTCCTGTGCAGTTTGCAAGCCTTACTGGGGGTCTGGGTCTTTTTTCTAGGCTCCGGAACGCATTAATCCGTTCCCAGTGCATTCCTATGGGAAACCGCTTTTCGACTTATGAACTTTTCGACTTACAAATGTGCATTCGGAACGGATTAATTTCGTAAGTAGAGGGACCACTGTATAATCAAGCAGTGGTCTGGAGTTGAAGTCATTTGTGTTTATGTTTCCATATTTATTAATTGTGGCTGATATCCTGACTAATGAAGCAGTGGTGCAATGGCAAAAGCATTGGTGCTTCTGAAAAGTTCAACAAATTCATCTCTACTGCTGGCTCAACAGTGGGAGGAAATTCCGATGACCATCCCTTCCCCAGGAAGCACTTTGTGCCACTCAAAAATATGTCCCTGAGGAGCACACAGCCCTGAGGGACATATGGTCAGGCGAAACAGAGGCTTTTGAGGGAACGGATAGGTCATCAACATCCGCTCTCCCCCCCCGCCCCCCGCCCCACACATAGCACCAGTGTAGCATTATTCTGAAACCCGTCAGAAGTATTGGTTCTATATCGGTGCTTCTCCCATTGTAGTGGTGCTTCATTAGTCAGTACACCAGCCTGTGTGCATTCACTGTCTTAATCCATTTAAACATTTTCAAGTATTCATCAAGCTTAAAAATGATTGCCAGTTTGCCTCTCCTCAGCAGTAATCAAGGACTGTGTGCATTATAGCAAGACTCTCTGGAACCATATTCCAGGTGATATGGATGGGTTGCAGACAAAGAAGTGAATCAGTGACCCTCTTGCATAGCCTGCCCATATTGAGGATCTTTGGATCCAAGCTAACAACTTTAATATATCCTTGTTTCCACCGATTCATTTATATCAATCCATGATATGGATTTCCGCATAATAACTGTGTTCAGTGGATCCACAGGTGTTGACAGCTTTTTCCCTTGGACATGAGAAAGGAGATTCTTCCCCCACCCCCAATACCACCATCTGCCCGAACCTCAAACCCCATCCCCCACCACACACACATAATGAGCCCCTGGTGGCGCAGTGGTAAAACTGCCGCCCTGTAACCAGAAGGTTACAAGTTCAATCCTGACCAGGGGCTCAAGGTTGACTCAGCCTTCCATCCTTCCGAGGTCGGTAAAATGAGTACCCAGAATGTTGGGGACAATATGCTAAATCATTTGTAAACCGCTTAGAGAGCTCCGGCTATAGAGCGGTATATAAATGTAAGTGCTATTGCTATATTAGGCACATTTTAATGCATCTCAGTGCACGGGAAACTTGAAGCCCTCAGATAATGCTTCTCTCTAAGTGCTGTTTTCTCTCTAGCTGTGACAAGGATTACTTGCTGAAGCCAGGAAACTTAAATGGATATTTCCCTAAAGAGGGCCTCTTTCTCCCTTCGAAGAATGATAAGCCATAATTCTGCAGGATGTTCCTTTATCTTGGTCCATTTGTTTGCTCACCTGGGGACATTAAGGAATTGGAGCTTGCACTGACAAGTTGTTCTTGATCGAGCAAAAGAGTTCCAGCAAGTCACATCTCTTTCTCATATGACCCACAAAACGGTCATAATTCACATATTCCCTTCTCGCCTCTGATTTACTCTTCATTCACCTCTTTCTTTTCCTCTGCTTTCAACCTCTTTTCCTTCCTATTGTTCATGGCCTTCCCACTCTGTACCTTTAAAAAGTGTGTATTAGTGAGATAACCTTGGAATCTTCTTTTGCTGTTATTCCATGCCACCTTAGCAGAACAGTGACATAATAGTGATATGCTAAACCAAGCATATTTATTATTTGTTTATCTATTGCATTTATATACTGCCCCATATATACTCTCTGGGCAGTTTGCAATGAAACCTGACAATTAAAACTTAAACGCATAAAAATAACCATCAATAACACTTTAAAACATTACTGTACATATTTTATGTGGTGTAGTGGTTAGAGTGCTGGACTAGGACCGGGGAGACCTGAGTTCAAATCCCTATTCAGCCATGATACTTGCTGGGTGACTCTGGGCCAGTCACTTCTTTCTCAGCCTAACCTACTTCACAGGGTTGTTGTGAGGAGAAATGTAAGTATGTTGTACACCGCTCTGGGCTCCTTGGAGGAAGAGCGGGATATTAAAAAAAATTAAAATAAAAAATAAAAAGAAATAAAATAATAGCTCTATCTTGACTGACATCAGAAAAGAGGTATACTTTTATTTCTATACTAGTGTTTTTAAGCCCGTTAAAATAACGGGCCCTAGTTCCTTTTTTGTTGTTGTTGTTGTCCTTTATTCCTTCTCCCTTTCTCTTGCCCTCCTTTTTTCTTTCTTTCTCTCCCTCCTTTCCTTATTTTTTTGTTTGTTTGTCGGGCAGCTGGACGGAGAGTTCTGCTGCCGCCGCCGCCCAAAGTTCTCCCCGGTTCCTGCTTTGCCGCTTGCTCGTCATTGTGGGCGGCGGGCGGAGAGTTCCGCCGCTGTCGCCGCCGTTGCAGTGGGCGGCCGGGCGGAGAGTTCCGCTGCCACCACCACCCAGAGTTCTCCCCGGTTCCTGTTTTGCCGCTTCCCGCCATTGCCGTCTCTGCTCTCCCGGTCCCCCTGCGGGCCCGTCTTTTAACTCTTTACTTTTCTCCCCGCCGATTTTTTTTTTGTTCCCCGCTGCTCTCCCGGTTCCCCTGCTGCTGCCACAGCCCTCCCAGTTCCCCCGCTGCCGCCTCAGCCCTCCCGGTTCCCCCGCTGCTGCCTCTGTCCTCCCGGTCCCCCTGCTTTTGCTCAACATGGCTGTCCGTGTCTGGATGGCCGAGAAAGACACGGGCCGGAAAAGGACACGGGATCACGCTCAAGGCTTTTATTATAGAGGATGCAGACTAGATGGTTCTAAATATTCATTGCAAGAAAAAACATACACTGTAGTCTTACATTCAAGTAATGGAAGGAGAAACCAATAGATGAGTATGCTGTCTGTCAAACCTCAACTTCTGATTCAGGTGTCAGTAATACAATATATCCGTTTTATTAAACAGGGTTATATACAGCTCTTCGGCAGGACTCTAAACACAGGCCTGCAGCAGGATTTCTCCTAGTGCAGGTAAGGAAATGGAAGGGAAGGGAAAGGGCTGTTCTTAATGGTACACTGTACAGTTAATTCACTGTACAGTTAATTCACAAATGTAGGATGTGATAGCACAAAATGAAAGGCATAGTTCTGATCTAATGATGTTGGGATTGTTAGGCCCAGAATCTGAAGAAGATTCTGAGCCAGGTCTCACGATCAGTGAGACCCGGTTTAGGGCGGTGAGCGGGGAGGGAGCCCTGGGCGGCCAGATCGGCTGCCCACATGATTGCCGGCTCCGTGACGGAGCCGGCGGGGGCTGGGGGGGGCGCAAGCTCCAGCATGCCCTGTAAGAGCGCGCAGGGCATGCTGGCGAGACCCCAGGAGCCGGGAGGTGGCTTTTTGCCTCCCCTCTGGGGGTCTCCTCATGAGTAGCCATGGCGCGGAGCCACGCCACAGATACTCACAGTCAGAAAGCCCGGGTTTGCGGAGCGCTCGGGGATTAAGAACATCAGGGGAGGTTTGCTTGCACTTACCACTGGCTTGTTTGGTGGTGACACAAAACTGGGCCTTCTCTAGGGTTGCCGCAGGACTCTGGAATGCACTCTCAAATGAAACCAGAACTGCCCCATCTCGAGCTGTTTTAGACTTTTGAAAACATACCTACAACTACCATGATGACAATGACTACTACTATTATATACCACTTTTCAACTGAAGTTCTCAAAGTGGTTTACACAGGAAAAGTAAATAAAATAAGATGGTCCCCTGACCCTAAAGGGATCACAGTCTAAAAAGAAATATAAGGTAGACACCAGCAGCAGCCACTGGAGGAATGTTGTGCTGGTTTGGGATAGGGCCAGTTGCTCTTCCCCTACTAAATATAAGAGAATCACCACTTTAAAAGGTGCCTCTTTGCTCAGTTAGCAGGGGAGGGTAACACTTATTATATCAGGCTTTGTTGATGCTTAGTTTTTGTTTATATGATTTAAGGTTTTGATTGTTGTTCGGTTTGAATTGTAAACCGCCCAGAGATTTTACATGGAGTGGTATATAAATACAATAAATAAATGTAACAAGAATGTCAGGGAATGGTGGTTGAGAGGCAGGAGAAAGCAAGGAAACTTACCTCAAATACTGGGAGAGCTCAGCCTGTGTGTTTTGTGCCCCGCCCACTGCCCCGCCTTGTGGCCAATGATGAGCTTAATAGGGATGATTGTAGGCTAAAATGACCCCAGCAGGGAAGAGTGTCCAAATGTGGTGATAAGGCTAAGAGTTTAAATAGTCTGCTAGGACTCTTGCGAGATCTCGGAATGAGATCTCATTTCAGGCCAAGATCTCATAAGATTTTCCAGGACTGTTTTGGGATATTTAAAGCTGGACTGGCCAATGATGAGGGGCCAGTTACTGAGCAGGGTGTATGTGAGTGCCCTATGACTCAGTGTAATGACGCCACCAGGAGGGCTGTTTGGAGTAATAATCAGCCATGCCATAGGTGATGTGTTAAACACTACCTATGGCATGGAGGAGAGCTGGTCTTGTCGTAGCAAGCATGAATTTCCCCCTTTGCTAAGCAGGGTCTTCCCTGGTTTGCATTTGAATAGGAGACATATGTGAGCATTGTAAGATATTCCCCTCAGGGAAGAGCATCTGAGGTTCCAAGTTCCCTCCATGGCATCTCCAAGATAGGGCTGAGAGAGACTCCTGCACACAACCTTGGAGAAGCCACTGCCAGTCATAAGAACATAAAACAGCCCTGCTGGATCAGGTGCAAGGCCCATCTAGTCCAGCATCCTGTTTCACACAGTGGCCCACCAGATGCCACTGGGGAGCCCACAGGCAGGAGGTATGTGCATGCCCTCTCTCCTGCTGTTGCTCCCCTGCAACTGGTATTGAGAGGCATCATGCCTCTGAGGCTGGAGATAGCCCACAGCCACCAGACTAGTAGCCATTGATAGACTTGTCCACCATGAATATGTCTAAGCCCCTTTTAAAGCTATCAAAGCTGGTGGCCATCACCACTTCCCAAGGCAGAGAATTCAGTAGATTAATTATGAGCTGTGTGAAAAAGTACTTCCGCTTGTTGGTCCTAAATTTCCCAACCTTCAGTTGCCCACTCCTCCAGTTTGAAGAGATCTTTTTGGAATTCCTCACAATCCATTGTGGATTTCACTACCCTAAATAGTTTAGTGTCATCTGCAAATTTGGCCAATTCACTGGTCACCCCAACTTCTAGATCGTTTATGATCGAATTAAAGAGCACTGGTCCCAGTAATGATCCCTGGGGGACCCCACTTGCTACCTACCTCCATTGTGAAAACTGTCCATTTATTCCTACTCTGTTTCCTGTCCTTCAACCAGTTACTGATCCACACATGAACCTATTCCCTTATTCCATGACTGCTAAGTTTACTCAAGAGCCTTTGAGTAAACCCAGAGCCTTTGAGTCTCGGTAGATAATACTGAGCTAGATGGACCAATGGTCTGACTCAGTATAAGGCAGCTTACTATGTTCCTCCAAGGCTTGTCTTGACAACATTAGAGGTTTGTTCCTGGACCTGGATAGGTTGCTTGCACATAAACTAATGTAACAAAGAAGTTCTGGTAAGAACTAAACTGCCTACTTTCCTTTCACTATCCCTGTTAACTGGACTAATAGGTTAGGCAGTTCACAAGTTAACCCACTTGCACCTCAAACATTCATGTGTCTGCCATCTTGAATTAGGGTGGATGACCTCATCACAAACTATGCTGTTGAGGTGTCCCTATGTATCCTTACAGCTGTAGCAAATTTGGTTCAAATTGGTTAGGCGGTTCATAAGTTGGCTCAAACGGTCAAGTGTCCACCATCTTAAATCAGGGTGGAGGCATCATCACAAACTATGCAGTTGAGGCATCCTTATGTGTCCCTACAGCTGTATCATATTTGGTTCTAATCGATTGGTTAGTCCACAAATTAGCCCACTTGCTCCTCAAATGTTCACACATAAACCAGCTTGAACTGGGGTGGATGACATCATCACAAACTACACCATTGAGGTGTCCCTACAACTGTACTCAGTTTGGTTCATATTGTTCCAGGCTTTGCAAAATTGATAGAGACACCAACACGGAACCCCCCCGCCAAAAAAAATAACAGGTGATCTCATAAGCTTACTTTCCTTAAGGAAAGTAGACTAAAAAGTGTAGTTATAAATTCTTAAAACATAGAATTGTGTCAGCAGGGCTGTGGATTATTCTCAAAATGCAAGACATTTAACCACTTGGAAACCACAATGATTCAAGGTCAAAAAAGAGCCTGTTTAAGAAGAGTATATCCTTGAAAACTGACAAACTCACAAAGCATGGATTCATGCATAATTATTACATCATTTAGTAAGGAGCGAAAGCTTCTGCTTTTAAATCAAATGTTTGTAGGTGTAAAATTCTTTCTCTAACACGCTACACTGAAGCTGACAGCATTTTGTGGAAAGACTGCTATTAAAATATATTTTACTTGGAAACCTTTGAGTGATATCTAAATATTTCTTGCCTCATTGAGCTTGGGCAACCACACCCCTCCCCACCATTTATGCTGATGGAAGTTAGGCATGTGCATTGAGGGGTAAAAAGTATTTCTCGCTAGAAAGAGGATCTCAGTTTGATGGCTGCTTTTGAAACAAAGCCATGATAAATGTGATGCGTGAGAAGAAAAGAGAGGCAGCATGCATGGTGGTAAATTAAGTTTAAAAGTATCTTTCTCTGTGGTCACATTCTTAACATAATTTGAGGCCTGGATACTTCAAATTAATGAGGCGAGTCTCACAATCAGTGAGACTCACCTGAACGGGGTTTGTGGGGAGAGTGGGCTTAGCTCACTTTCCCCGTAGATGATCATTCCTGCAGCCCTCGGAGGCTGGATCGGCTTCCCACACAACTGCCGGCTCCGTCACGTAGCCAGCAGGGGCAGCAGGGATCAGGGCCACGTGCCCCCCAGAAGTTCCAGGATGCCCAGGGTCGGGAGACTTGTTTCAGCCTCCTGGCAGGAGTCTCCTCGTGTGTTGCCATGGCACGGAGCCATGCCACGGCAATACACAGTCAAATGGATGGGGTTAGCAGAGTGCTTGCTCCACGAACCTTGTCTAAGGGGAGGGGGAATTAGGAGGATTTGCTGCCGGGAGCTGCATGGCTCCCGTGGCAGCACACAATCCTCCAAAAGTGGGCTAGGCTCCCTCAATGTGTTGTTTGTAGTAAAATGTTTGCTTGGAGCCTTTGAGCATGTAAACATTCAAAAGAAATACCTGGTCCTCTGTCACTCAAAGAAGTATTTATAGGGATAAGAACCAAAGACTGAGAGAATAAAAAGAATGAATGAAAGAATAGAAAGAAAGAGAATGAAAGGGAAGTATCCCAAAAACTGCCAGCTAAAATGCTTTGTCTAAATAATAATGAATAGAAGGTTTGGGAGACTCAATGAGAATGGGTATGAAAGAGTTAATTCTCTCCTCTCACCTTATGGAAAGATCCAGGAAGTCCTAGACATGTTGGAACATAGAACATATGAAGCTGCTTTATATGAAGTTAGCCCCTGGTCCACCTACTGGCTCAGTATTGTCTACCCTGGCTGCCAATGGTTCTCTAGGGGTTCAGACAGGAGTCTTTCCCAGCCCTACCTGGAGATGCCAGGGATTGAAACTTGGACCTTCTGCATGCAAAGCAGATGCTCTTCCACTAGGCTATGGCGTGAAGATGCCAAATTTCCTGTTTTGGTTCTCACTTGTCCTTTGAAGTGTAAACTTCATCAAACAACAGTACATATGGAACTGTGACAGTTTCACACCACTGTGTTTAATTACAGTATGTATTTATGCGAGAATTGAGAGTGTGTGTTTTTCCTATGGTTGTTTTTCATTTTAACTCCTTCTCATTGTACATTGCCCCATCCCCCACTGTTGTTCTTCTTATATGAGATAGTTTCCTTTTGAATACTAATTATGATTGTACTTTATAAACAACATCCTGCTGCTAATCTTTTGAGGTAGGTAATACCAATTACTTCGTGTGGAAATCTCTTTATCAGTCCTTATTGTGTCATCACCCTCCTCAGGTGGTTTGCAAAGAATTCATAGCAGCATCAATCAGACGGGACAGCATAGCATGGAAAGTTTGCCCAGCGCCAGAAGCAGGAACTTGAATAAGAGATGCATTCTGGCATTTTGAAGCTGTCAGGATTTTGTCTCATGCTTAAATCAATCTAAGCTTACAATATAATAAACTGGTTTGTATTAAAGCCCACAATATTAACTTTTGTTGATGTTGCACATGATAACCAGACAGCCACTGCCTCCCAAGGAATTTATTAAACTCCAGGCATGTATATAACATGAATGGTATTAAAACAGATGATTTTTCAGAAACAGTGTAGGCAGAGGCAGAAGAACTAAGAGGGAGGCTGCCATATCTCCAGCTGTCTCAAGAAACTTAATTCCAAATTAATCTTACAGTCTGCAGACCTTTCTTAAAGGGGAAAAAAACAAAGCTCAAATTTCCCAGAAGCAGACAGTGGCCTTCCACACAGCCTCAGATTTAGTTTATTATACAAAAGTTCTGTTCATACATTATGCTGTATAATACATGCATACAGATGTCTGTAATGTATATGCCTTTGTGTGAATGACTGCACATGCATTCATTTTAAAAGTGAACTGAGTACAGGTCCCCTTAAATTCAGGATACAGAGAGGAAATATACTACTGTACATTTACATTTACATTTACATTTACGTTTACATTTTATATCCCGCTCTTCCTCCAAGGAGCCCAGAGCGGTGTACTACATACTTAAGTTTCTCTTTCACAACAACCCTGTGAAGTAGGTTAGGCTGAGAGAGAAGTGACTGGCCCAGAGTCACCCAGCTAGTATCATGGCTGAATGGGGATTTAAATTCGGGTCTCCCCGGTCCTAGTCCAGCACTCTAACCACTACAGCATGCTATTGAACATAATGTCTGAGTAACTGCATAGTACATGTGCTGAATGTAATGTGTGAGTATATAGCTGTACATACATGCAGATCTGTACAAGTACGCACTGTACACAGAATGTATGTGTGTAGAACACAGAAGTGTGAATAGGGCTATAGTTTTAAATAATTGAGGGAGGCTTCTATCCCATCAGACCATGTCCATTTCTAGCAGTTGCTTTCCTCATGGATGGGCTCCTTAAGCTGGAGTATTACTCTATGTTTAAATGTGAGGAAGTGTAAAGCAGGGCTATAGCAATCAAATTAGGAGTCACGGTTACTTGGAAGAGACATTTCTATACTCTCTGGTTTTATATCACCTCTAAGGGCAAAGTATACATATGAATATAGGAAGCTTCCTAACACCGAGTGAAACCATCTAGCTTTGCATCGTCTAAACCACGGCTTCTCAGCTTCAGCCCTCCTGCAGATATTGGTCTACAACTCCCATTATCCCTGACTATTGGCCACTGTGGCTGGAGATGCTGGGAGCCATGGTTCACAAACAGCAGGAGGGCCAATGTTTAGCAACCCTGGTCTACACTGATGGGCTGCCCCTCTCCACAGTTTCAGACAGGGGCTTCCACAGCCCTGCCTACAGATGCCAGGGACCCTCACAAATGTACATCAGCACAGTAATGAGTATGAGCAAGTTGCACAAACACAAAACATGTGCAAATATGTTACCGAAGAGTAAGTCCATTGAAAACAATTGCCATGAGAGGGCCAGTTCCAACAATGCTGACCCAACAGGCAGTTAAAGGCAGGGCAGTTAATAGTCACACACACCCAACCCAAACAGTGCACCATTCTGCACCATATACTCGCATGGGGGGAACATCCAAGCCCCTTACTAATGTGATTTAAATACTATACGTTTAAGCCACATAAATATATGGAGTAGAATGGCATGCCGGGAGGGACATGCCAGAAGGACAGGCCACCAGATAACATAATCCACGTGTGCCCATTCTTATCAATTATTTCTAAACACTAGCCATAGACATATAGGTGCTACGCTGCTGTTTGTTCATGCCCATAACAAGAATCAGTTTGATAAAAAGTCAGTGGCCGAACTCCTGACTAAACATTCACCCACACTACGGGAAGAAACATCCCTGCTGTAGAGAGCTCCCTGAACTCCTCAGTGTACCATGTGGTGGGCGAGTAGAGGGGAAGAAGGGCTTTTATGACCCTCAGGGACATATTTCGAGATGGCACAGGGCAATTCTGGGGGAAGGAGAGCTCAGTGGATATGCTGCCCCTTGCACAATCAGCACTGCACAATTCGGGGAGCTCTCCATAGAAGGGACGCTTCTTCCTAGTGTGTGGACATACACTTAGGATGTCAGCCAGTAGATTAACCCTATAAACTGGTATCTGTGCAACACATGGAATATTTATTTCATAGTTGCATGTGATATGCTTTTCCTTCCCTTGCAAACACAGAGCACTCACCTATCTTCAGCAATGTGCCATTATACTAAAAGTAGGTTGCCTTCAGCAAGGCAATTTAACAAAACTGCTGCAGCATCACGACGTTTTCATTACCTAAACATACTTAAAACAAAAAGCAAAAAATAATCAATGTATAGACTGCTGCAACTTTAATAGCAAGCCCTTCCTTCAAAGCCATTCAAGGGAAAACAACCATTTGTCTTTTACTGCATGTACTTAGAACATAATGGTTCCTTTCAATAAAACTATTGACAAATACGTTTGCTTCTGTATTTGCTCTTTGGGATTAGTGTGGCTTGTTTATGCAGTGCTGATTGCAACTAATCTTAAATAGAGAACCTTTGGGCACTGTCATATTAGGAAACAATTTTAAAATACAATTATATAACAATGAAATGCTATTAGAGGAGCAGCCCGGAGATATTTAGTAAAGAGGTTCTCTGGAAAAACAGAAGGAATTTTAGAATTTATTTTCTTAAATTGAGGAAGTGCTCCTCAGGTTTGTAATATGCTCATTCTTTCATCTCTGGAGAAATTCATCTCTCATTTTTGTTGCTGTTTCTTCACTGGTATATATAAAGTGAAATGTGCCACTGAAACATTATAATCTAGTTGAATAATTTTGAAACTTTCTGCCTTCTGCGAGTCCTTTCCACATTAGCCCATCTGTGAACTGCAAAATATTCTGGGAATAGGGGAGTGAGCACTCAGTTCACACCAGGTGCTGGTTTGCCACTGACCTGGGTGAGCTGCACGTGAACTCTAGAATATTCTGAAAACGGCTCTGGGCAGTGCATTGCAGAAGAAGAATAACAGTAGGGAAGTAATCTTTCAAGGAAGCTTATGCACTATTACAGGTGTTCTCATTGAGGAACTCTCGATAACCTTCTAAGGAACCCAAGAGTTTGAAAACCACTGGTCTAGTCCCACAGGGTAGGATATTCATTATAGCTTCCAAGGAAGGTGGTTCATTCATTCATTCATTCATTCATTCATTTTTTATTTCTATACTGCCCTTCCTTCCCAAAATGGCTCAGAGAGGTTTACATTAAAAACAACACTAAACAATTAATGGTTAAAATTGAAAACTGTAAAAACAACATAAAACCATTATTAAAACAATTAAAACAGTTTTTAAAACCCTGGAAAACCAGGCCAAACCTTTATGGTTTAAAAACAGTTTAAAAACCCTGGAAGGTCAGGCCAAACAGATAGGTCTTAAGGGCTCTCCAGAAGGCCAATAATGAACTCAGATTGCGGATATCTGCCGGGAGGGCATTCCACAGCCCAGGAGCAGCCACAGAGAAGGCCAGCCTCTGAGTCACCACCAGACATGTTGGTAGCGACTGAAGATGGACCTCCTCAGATGACATTAATGTGCGGTGGGGATCGTACCAAAGAAGGCGCTCTCTGAGATAACTTAGAGATTCTACAAACCCTTGATGTATCTACTTCCATGGCTGAACTGCTCTGATCGAGGGCAGTCCTTTCATGATATGAGGTGGGGCGGTTGCCTCAGGCAGCAGACGACTGAGTTGCCAGTAGGGCAGCAAGATTGATTATTTATTTATTCATTCATTCATTTATATTCTGCCCTTCATCCGAAGACCATGCGGATCTCAAGTGTGAGAGTGTTGAGATCTTCCTGCTGCCATTGCAGCTCATATCAGCTCTTTGGGACTGATATGACTCTTGCCAGCCTTTCGAAGAGTGCCTCTCCTCACTTGTTACAAAACTTGCAAGGAGGATGAAGTGAAAAGGGGAAGCTGCTGACAACCTTCCCTCCTCTCTGCCCTCACACCACTTCCAGAGCTTGCCAGGGTCAGTATTGAGAGAGGGATGACCCCTACTGGGGGAATGGAGCAAGGCAGCATTTGGTGCCTTGCCTCAAGTGCTTCAATTAATCACCACAAGTGCATAATTCTCTGCCGTGGAATTCTCTGCCTTGGGAAGTGGTGATGGCCACTAGCTTGGATGGCTTTAAAAAGGGCTTAGACAAATTCACGGAGGACAGGTCCATCAATGGCTACTAGTCTGAGGGCTATCGGCTACCTCCAGCCTCAAAGGCAAGATGCCTCTAAATACCAGTTGCAGGATAGCAACAGCAAGAGAGAAAGCATGCCCTCAGCTCTTGCCAGTGGCCTTTTCAGAGGCATATGGTGGGCCACTGTGTGAAACAGGATGCTGGACTGGATGGGCCTTAGGCCTGACCCAGCAGGGCTGTTCTTATGTTCTAATATCTTGGGCCACTCCTGGCTCTGATGGTTAAGAAGTTCCTCCTAAACTTTAAATACAACTTCCTGTCATCTCAGCCACTCAAAATCCATGGGAACTGCATGAGTATCATGATCTTGTGCATTTCAGTACAGTTTGCACTGGAAAATTATGCCTAGTTATTTAAACTGAAGCTGTAACAATTAAAACAATTTCTACACCAGAAGGAAACACTGCACTGCAAAAATGAATATGATAATTAAATATCAGTACTAAAGCACATAGTAAATATAAAATTGGTGTCACAAACTGACAAGTTGCTAAATATCCATCCATTTTTATATTCCATTCTGACTTCAGTGGAACCAGATGTTGGCAAATGGCAGTTGCAGGGCAGGAGAAAGCAGGGAAATGTACCCCAAATACTGGGAGAGCTCGGCCTGTGTGTCGTATGCCCTACCCGCTGCCTTGCTTTGTAGCCCATGATGGGCTTAGGAGGGACGATTGCAGGCTAAAACGGCCCCAGAAGGAAAGAGTGTCCAACCGTGGTGATGGGGCTAAGAGTTTAAATAGTCTGCTGGAATTCTTGCGAGATCTCGGAACGAGATCTCATTTCATGCCAAGATCTCGCGAGATGTGCCAGGACTGTTATGGGTTATTTAAAGCTGGACTGGCCAATGATGAGGGGCCAGTTACTGAGGAGGGCCTATGCTGGCGAGCGCCCCATGACTCAGTGCAAAGACACCACAAGGAGGGCTGTTTGGAGTAAATCAGCTGTGCCCTAGGTGGTGTGCTAAACCTCTGAGGTTTGTCTTGACAACATTGGATATTTGTTCCTGTAGAGCTGGCTTGGACATAGAAGGCTGTTACACCAGCATTACACACTCAGTACAGAAATTAGGAAGCGTCAAAACCATGGTATACTGTACAATTCGGCAGTATTAAATGTGCAATGGCAGTAACATCATTTGCACTATGGTTATTAGAAAACTATAATAAGCTGAATTTTCTGCATATCCCCAAAACTACCTCATGTCAGTGTCAATCTGTCAAAATAGCATTTCCATTTATCTGACCTTTTGATTAGCCAAATGTTTTGGATGTCCTCCAGGCAATTGGATAAATTAAGTTTGTACTTTATAATTTACATGCAGTTATGGTATTTTAGAGAAAGTCATTAGCTTGGAGTTTGAGCTGAGAAGCATTCGCTGGCATCTAGTGCATTGTATTGTATTTCTTCCTCTTACTTCCATGTGTTAACATTATACCAGAATGATAATTCTGAACTCTCTACCCCCAGGCTTATCACAAAATCCATATAAATCACATTTCACTGCAAAACCTCCAAGCAGTTTCATCTAGACATGAAACGATTAGTACTTCAACTGCTACTATTATTTATCTATCTCTATAACAATTTTCAGTATACAAAATGCTTGACAATTCTTATCTCATTTGCCCTCTTCACAACAACTCTGTGAGTAGTGGTGTGCATGAAATGGAATTTGTGTTCTCTTTCTAGTTTGAAACGAAATGCATATGGCTGAAACATTCCATCAAAACAACCAGTCCGACTGGCAGAATAAACTCAAAACCTTCTGAGTGTTTCGGCCATAGGAAACAATGGGGGAAATCAAAACACCCCATTGTTTCCAATGATGTTCCCTAAGGACACCAAAGTGGGTTGGGTGGTAAGGTATGAAATGACATTTCTAAAACATTCACCATATTGGTGTAGGGCAGGAAGAATGGAGAGTCTACTCAACACCCAGCCAACAAAAGAAATGGGCAAGCAGGAGATTTTCAAGAAATTTTTAACCTTTTCCCCAAACCCCCATAGGATCAAGCCAGATTTCACCATTTTAGCCATTTTGTTTTTTTACAAAAATTTCAAAAATTAGCCGATTGACACCATAGCTTTGAAACAAATTACACAGAGTCCTTCCAATGCGGACTTCATGTGTGCCAGAGTTCATAAGTGTAAGCCCATCCATTCCAGAAATACAAAAGGTGGGGGAGGTCATGCTGTTACCCTTTTTCATGAAGGCAAAGGGCAGATTCCTCTATGGGGGTGGAATGATGGTCCAAGGAACATCTTCAGTTTCAGAAGATAGGTCCATTATTCCCTTTTAGCCATGCCAGAATCCTCCATATATAGAGGCAGAATACCTCTGAGCACAAGGTACAGGAAGAAAATAAGGGATGGCCATAATCCCTTCCATTTTCCAGAAACATTCAGGAGTTTTCAAAAGCATCTAGATCAGGGATGCACACCTCAAATACCCCAGTGGGCTGGAACCAACCATGACTCAGCACATTAATTATTACATTAAAATGAATTAATAAAAATACTAATGAAAATGAGGAGGCAGAGGTTTGGAGACAGAGGGAAAGGTGAGGGGAAAAGAGGGCTGGTGTCAGTGGGCTGCATCACAGGGTGGAACCAGCATGGCAGGTGGGGTCATCTGGTCTGAAACCACCAACTGCTCATCAGCAGGACAGGCCAAGAGGTCTTCATGGCTCCTGCTTTGTTGCTGCAGGATACTCCAACCTAGGGGCCAGCAAAAAAAAATCTCCAAGAGCTGGATCTGGCCTGCAGGCTTTATGTTGTGCAGTCCTGATCTAGATGGTCCCTACTGGAAAAAGTATGCTGCAATAGATTGATCTTGGTCTAACTCAGCAAGGCAGTCATGTTCTTCCATTGGAAACCATTCAGCGGGGACTTGTTGTAATACTTTAATTAATTAATTAATTAATTAATCTATCAATAATATTTATATACCACTTGATATCTCTAGGCAGTGGACACAATTTAAAACATAATATAAAAGAGAATTAAAAAAAACAATTAAACCAATTTCACAAAATAAAAAGTTAAAACAATTTCATGAAATAAAAACAATTCAACTGAAAATTAGTTTCAACTAGCTTCTGTGCAGTAGTTTACTTACTTTTTGGAGTTGTGTTGTGAGAATTTGGCTGGTTGTTCAGTTGTTTCTTTATTTTCCTATGTGTCTTCATTGTCTTTTTGCAATTCTTTCTGAGCATCAGTGCACTTTGTTTTTGGATTCTTTGGGGGAGGTTGGTGTTTCAAGTATTTGCTTAGGTTTTTTTTCTTGTCCCTGCTGTTTTGTGGGGTTTTTTCTCTCCCCCTATTAGCAGGGTCAGGTAGTAGCTAGATATTATTTGTTTATGTGGGGAGTGTGGCTACTGTAGACCCTGTAATTTTCATTTTTTTAATTATTTTTAATTTTGGTGGTGGTGGTAAGACTGGCTACCCTTGTCCCTCACAGTCCAGTGTTTTGGTTTCCATCCACCTCGCCTCTTGCCCAGTGTTGTCCTTAAAAGCCCACCCCCCATTTGTCTTTTTTTTTGGTCTCGCCTTCCATCCCCCCACCTTGTGCCCCAGTGTCTCACCTTCCATCCCCCCTTCTATTGCCTCATTGTCTCACCTTCCATCCCCACAACTTCTGCCCCAGTGTCTCTCCTGCCCTCTCAGCACCTCTTGCCCCAGTGTCTCGCCTTCCATCCCCCCGCCTTCTGCCCCAGTGTCTCGCCTGCCCTCCCCCCACCTTCTGCCCCAGTGTCTCGCCTGCCATCCCCCCTCTTCTGCCTCAGTGTCTCGCCTGCCATCCCCCGCCTTCTGCCCCAGTGTCTCGCCTGCCATCCCCCCACCTTCTGCCCCAGTGTCTCGCCTGCCATCCCCCCGCCTTCTGCCCCAGTGTGCCTGCCATCCCCCGCCTTCTTCCCCAGTGTCTCGCCTTCCATCCCCCCGCCTTCTGCCCCAGTGTCTCGCCTGCCACCCCCCGCCTTCTGCCCCAGTGTCTCGCCTGCCATCCCCCGCCTTCTGCCCCAGTGTCTCGCCTGCCATCCCCCCTTCTGCCCCAGTGTCTTGCCTGCCATCCCCCTGCCTTCTGCCTGTGTCTCGCCTGCCATCCCCCGCCTTCTGCCCCAGTGTCTCACCTGCCATCCCCCGCCTTCTGCCCCAGTGTCTCACCTGCCATCCCCCGCCTTCTGCCCCAGTGTCTCGCCTGCCACCCCCCGCCTTCTGCCCCAGTGTCTCGCCTGCCATCCCCCGCCTTCTGCCCCAGTGTCTCGCCTGCCATCCCCCGCCTTCTGCCCCAGTGTCTCACCTGCCATCCCCCGCCTTCTGCCCCAGTGTCTCGCCTGCCATCCCCCTGCCTTCTGCCTGTGTCTCACCTGCCATCCCCTGCCTTCTGCCCCAGTGACTCGCCTGCCATCCCCCCTTCTGCCCCAGTGTCTCGCCTGCCATCCCCCTGCCTTCTGCCTGTGTCTCGCCTGCCATCCCCCTGCCTTCTGCCCCAGTGTCTTGCCTTCCATCCCCCCGCCTTCTGCCCCAGTGTCTCACCTTCCATCCCCCCGCCTTCTGCCCCAGTGTCTCGCCTTCCATCCCCCCGCCTTCTGCCCCAGTGTCTCGCCTGTCTGCCTTCCCCTCCACCTTCTGCCCCAGTGTCTCGCCTGCCATCCCCCCCTTCTGCCCCAGTGTCTCGCCTGCCATCCCCCCGCCTTCTGCCCCAATGTCTCGCCTGCCATCCCCCGCCTTCTGCCCCAGTGTCTCGCCTTCCATCCCCCCGCCTTCTGCCCCAGTGTCTCGCCTGTCTGCCTTCCCCTCCACCTTCTGCCCCAGTGTCTCGCCTGCCATCCCCCCTTCTGCCCCAGTGTCTCGCCTGCCATCCCCCCGCCTTCTGCCCCAATGTCTCGCCTGCCATCCCCCCGCCTTCTGCCCCAGTGTCTTGCCTGCCATCCCCCCGCCTTCTGCCCCAGTGTCTCGCCTGCCTTCTCACTCACCTTCTGCCCCAGTGTCTCCCCTGCCTGCCTTCCCCTCCACCTTCTGCCCCAGTGTTCCAAAAGTTTGTAAGTTAGATCTCCATTACTCGGAATGCATATAATTTCCAAGAACATGACTTGTTTATATGTTCAAGTTGGTGTTTTTAAGTTGGGGACTTCCTTAATGTCATATGCTATGGTGCTCTGTTTGTATGTACAGATGTTTGTAAGTCAGGTTTTGTCACTCGGGGAGTGCCTGTACATATTGCTTATGTCCTGTACATATCGCTTAGTTAATAATGTCAACTGGTATGAGACAGACAGCCACTCCCCCTCAGGCCAGCCACCTCCTCATGACAATGGGGCTTCGCCCACCTGCCCACCGCTCTTCACGATGGGCCGCCTCCTCACGACGACGGAGCTTCACCCACCCGCCGCCACCTCCTCACAACAGCCACTTCTTTGCAATGGCCGCCACCTCCTCAGGCCGGCAGGGCTTCGCTCACCCGCCTCCTCCTCACAACGGCAGCCTCCTCACGATGACAGGGCTTCGCCCGCCTGCCACTGCCAAACAATGATGGGGCTTCGCTCACCCACCGGCCACCTCTTCAGGCCGGCAGGGCTTTGCCCACTCGCTGGCCGCCTCCTCATGCCAGCGGGGTTTCGCATGCCGCTGGCCGCCTCCTCTTCTGCACCTGGGCTCCACCCACTGCTGCCGCTTGCCAGAGAGGTAGCTGGCCCCCTCTCCCTCCACCCCATGTCCCCATGTCCAGGCAGGCGCGGGCCTCTCCGCTGCCCGGCCATCCAATTCTCCCCACCCCCAGTCTGGCGACGAACGCTGCCGCCCCCAAAACTTCATCCTAAACGACAGCGCCGGAGGGGGAAGAGCGGTGGGAGGGGTAAGTTCTACCCCCCTGCCCTTAAAGGGAGACCCCCCCCCTCGGTGCCGGTCTGGACCATGCACATCCCTAGTTGAGAGAAGGATTTGACTGGAGACAGTTAGTGATAGTTAGTTGGTTCAAAGAGAGGACGGAGGAAGTCAGAAGAACAGAGCTCAGAGCCAGAGTTTCCGTGTGACTTAACAAGTGAAATTGATCAAATTCTGTGTATATTCTTGGTTAATTGATGTTCAGAGACTAATAAACCAGCAGAGCACTGGACAATACTCTGGGGTATGGAGTAAAAAGCCTAAGTGGGAATCCTGAGAGAGAAAGATGCCCCAGGCAAAACTCCTGCTTAAACAGACAAGAGGCCTGTGTTGTTAAGCCAATATTCACAAATACAGAAGAAAACACTTGTCTTAAGTTATTCAACATACAAAAGTATTGTACTCAGAAAGGTCAAAACACTCTGTGTAGTGTCTAACAGCTGATTGATTTAGCAACGTTGTAATGAAGTCTGTGTGCCCTGCCCTGCAGAGATCCTTATTTACATCTTAAGTAAACAATAAACTTGTTCTTATTGGTTTTATACCTTATTCTTTGTCTCTTTCTATGCCCTGAACATATATACCTATCCTGCACTCAAAAGGCTACATGACTAAGAATTTATTTATTGAGAGCAGGTTAATAAACAATCATATGGTAGCAATGAAAGAAAGTAATAACCTATTAAATTCCATGAATGTAGTGACACAATTATACAAAACAAATCACATTCCTGGATTTTGGAGGTGTCAAGGTGGGCTCCTGACAATGATAAAAAGTGCTCCTGGCCACTGCCTCAGTCTGAAAAACCAGAGAGCTCTTTGAATCCAGGAGCACTCCCAAGCTAGTACTTGATCTTTCAAGGCAGCGTAACACAATCCAGAACAGGCAGATCTAAACCATCTCTCTGTTCACAAACCACCACCACCCCAGTCAGTACCTCCATCTTATTTGGAATTCAACTTCAGTTTATTATCCCTCATCCAGCCCATTACCACCTCCAAGCAGGCATTTAGGGAAGTTATGCCATTTCCTGGTTAGGTCAATATGGAGAAATAGATCTGGTGTCATCAGCATATTGATAACACGCTGCACCAAACCTCCTGATGATCTCTCCCAGAGGTTTCACGTAGATGTTAAAGAGCACTGGAAACAGTATGGAGCCTTGTGAAGCTCTATAATTGGGCAGATTTACCCTGAATTCCCTGAGAGCGATCAGGGAGCACTTCACACATAATTCGGGTTTTTCACTGCACTAAAGTGGAGCCTGATTTCTATCCAAGGAAGGTAAAGAAATCCACTTTTTGCGTCAGGTTTTTGGGATAACTTTGAGTTCGCAGTAAAGCCTCTCAGAAAACACCCGGTAAAGCCTGCTGTGTGGAGAACTCCCAAGTGACACCATCTCACCTACTAGAGAGATATGAATGGAACCACTGTAAAACAGTGCCACTCAATCCCGCCTACCACAGACGACCTAGAAGGATACCATGCTCAATGGTATTGAAAGTCTCCAAGAGATCCAAAAGCATCAGCAGAGTCCCACATTTTATGTCAATAGCCAATTGGAGATCATCCATCAGGCCAACCAAGGCAGTCTCAATCCCACAGTCCACTAGAAACCCAGCAACAATTTTGTTGCTAAAGTTTGTGATAACAGAGGCAACAGCAGAAGTTTTCTGAATAAACATCGCCAATTCAATGCCTGCTGGTCTAAAATTGTTCACAGTAAAGTGTTTGTTAAACTGGTAGACATGAATGGAAAGAAACATCCTTTCAGAGTTCCTAAGTGCCTTTCTCCAAGATATCACTTAATTTCCAGATAAAAAGACCCCTGCCCAGGCAGACATACTTGACACACAACTAATGATCCATCATGTATTTTCTCACCTCTTACCATTCATCTTCAAGACCTCTTTTAGGGAACTGAAAAAACAACCATTTTTCTTTTATTCTCTTTTCCCCCAAGATAGCAGTCAAGTCAATTCTATTAATTTTAATAGACAATTTAGAAGCTTCAATGCCTTCTACTGAAACTCAAGATCTGTCACCATTTGTCATTGAAAATATTTGAAATGGCAGCAGTTTCCATTATAAGTGAAGAAAGTGCAATGCCAGACAGCCCTTGCATGAATTCTAAATTCTAAAGAATGTAGTATGCTTTCATTTTAAATATATATTCCAGTTTGCTTTTTTTAACTTCAGATATAAAACTGTTCTTTAAAAGCAACATCTTGATCTGTTATTCAAAAGCTTAATTTTGTGTATTCCAATATTAATGTTGTAATTCTATGCACAGTTCCTGGGGAGTGCCGCTTAAAATGGTAGGCTAAGCTGCCAAGGATCTGTTTCTTGAACTTGTGACAGCACAACAAACAGTTCCAATTCATTTCAATAAGCAGTAAAAATAGCAAACAGCAAGCCAACAATTGGTAGCCATTTGGGATAATTGCTAGTAACTGAGAGCTTAATTCTATGAAAGACATCAGGAGCTGAAAACAGCAGATAGTGCTAGCCTTAGGTGCCGTAGAGTCGGTGTTGACTCCTGGTGACCAGACCCCTTTGGGTTTTCTTTGGTAGAATACAGGAGGGGTTTATCATTGCCATCTCCCACGCAGTATGAGATGGTGCCTTTCAGCATCTTCCTACATCGCTGCCACCTGATATAGTTGTTTCCCATAGTCTGAGAAACATACCAGCGGGGATTCGAACTGGCAACCTCATGCTTGCTAGTCAAGTCATTTCCCGCTGCGCCATTAGGTGGCTCAGCTCTAGCCTTATGCAGATGTTATTCACGTGCATCCAGTGTACCCAAGTACACTGTAGCCACATGGGGGCGTGCTGCACAGTCACTCCTCCACCATGCTGGGAACGACCAGGTGACAACTGGTCTAGGTATTCCAAAGATTTGTGGCAGAGGCCCACAGCCCGCCTTTCATAATTAAATTCAATCCCGGGGTCGGGGCAGTGATTGAATTATATATCTTTTTCAAAGTCTCTCATTCTATAATACAGCATCTATTAAGGTGCAGGCAGCAGAGAGCTAGGTGAGGCTAGGAGCTCCCTCCCACACTCTGTGCCAGGGCCTTAATTGCTGTACTTCCTTTCTGGAAGAGGTCACGGCAGAGGGAGGTACCTAATGAGATTCGGGTTTACAGATAAAATCATTTAAATATTAAAATCATGAACATTAAAATCATTTACAACCCAACATTAAAACTATTAAAATTATAAATCTAATTAATTTAATTAGATTAATTATTAATTAGATTAAGTATTAAGATTAAGATCAATTAATTAGATTAAGGAGATTAATCATTAATTAAGTATTAATTAAGCAGCTCGGTAGGCAACTGCGATGCAATTGGAGGAGAACTTGGTTCAAATTTGACAGGAAGCAGCATAGGACCCATTTGTACACTTATGCGGTTGCAGTGCGTGCAGCAAAAAACGGATTTTGGCCTTTGCATTGTATCCACAGGTTCACATTCAGCAGAGTTATGCCGGGTTGCGAGGAGTTTGATTTCTTCTCCTTCTGCTTTAAACCAGTCCCTGGAAACATTCTGCTGTGACGCTTTTAATGGGTTCTTTGCGGACAAAATCTTCTGTATTCAGGCCAACTTGGACTCCACTACATCTGCGGGGTCTATAAAGGAGGTGTCCAGCAATTCCTCTTGTAGTATTAGACTGGATCAGTTTCAATTTGTGACTCCTGAGGATGTGGACAAGCTGCTTGGGGTAGTGCGGCCCACCACTTGTTCTCTGGACCCTTGCCCGACTTGGCTGCTTCTATCTAGCAGGAAGATTGTTGGGGGTGGCCTAGTTAATTTCATAAATGCATTGCTGAGGGAGGGTAGGGTGCCTCCTTGTTTCAAGGAGGCAATGGTTAGACCGCTTCTTAAGAAGCCTTCCCTGGACCCCTTAGCAATGGATAGTTATAGGCCAGTCTCCAAACTCCCTTGGTTGGGCAAGGTGATTGAGAGGGTAGTGGCCAACCAGCTCCAAGCGGAAGGAGGAAACTGATTATCTAGACCCATTTCAGACTGGCTATAGAGCTGGCTGTGGGGTTGAGACAGCCTTGGTTGGCCTGATGGATTCCCCTACCGAGGAATCAACAGAGGGAGTGTGACTCTGCTGGTTCTTTTGGATCTCTCAGCTGCGTTCGATACCATCAACTATGGTATCCTTCCGGATTGCCTGGGGGAGTTAGGGATAGGGGGTACTGCTTTGCAGTGGTTCCACTCCTATCTCTCGGGTAGATTCCAGATGGTGGAGCTTGGTGACAGTTGTTCGTTCCACCGGTTCTGTGCACATCCTTCTGCACAGCACCATGGAGATTTGTACTGTGGGAGGCACTGTGGTCTCTTATATGCTTTCTTGTTTGGCATCGTGTATGGAGGGTCTGTATGTCTGCTGGGCTGGACACCATGGGGTTGTTCAGCTGTTGTGTATCGGTGTGCTCTGCGATAGGATTGTAGGATGGCATCAGCAGCATGCAGCATTGTGATTGGCGGTTGATGGCAGAGTTGCTCTGGGAGTATCTGTCATTTCTGCTGTTAGCTTTAATTTCTACAATTGTATACTCTTGATCTAAAGGTATATGAACTTCTACAATGCTTTTCAGTTTTAAATAAATCCACAAAGTTAACATAAATTAAAAACAAAACAAAAATAATCAAACAGATGTGAAGGTCACTGAAAATTGGGCAAAAGTTTCTTTTACTTGGATGCAAGAGCTGATAGTCTTATAGCTAATTAACATAATTAACTGATGCTATGCAGTTAATTGGCAGTAAATTCTATTGAATTCAGTTGGATCATAGTAAATGTAAACAGGATTTCAGCTCCACATCACAATCCTGTGCAATGGGATTTACTGCTGGGGGCTACCAAAGGGTTCTGTGGTCACCAGGAGTTGACACTGACTTGATGGCACACTTTACCTTTAAGTATACAGTAAACCACAGCTTTAATTTCTCAGGGGAGAGGTGCTGCGGCAAAGCCTGCCTGCTGGAAAACCATTCCCTGGAAGGCCAACTCTACTTCTTAATTCTGTGGATGGGGAAAGAAGTTGTGGCAAGGGAAAGCCACCTATGTTGGAACTGAGCCTTGGGGGGGGGATAAGTTCTAGGTGTGGGGTGAGGAAGAGGGCAGGGCACAGCAGCAGAGTGGTTATCGTTATTGAATACTGATGGTGGATGCCTGCGGTGTTTTGTGTGTGTGTGTGTTTTAAACTTGCTGGAGGTTTCAGTTCTGTTTACAACAATGCCGAGTTCCTAAATAGTGCTGATGGAACTTAAAACTTCTGGAAAAGCCACGACGTGTTCTAGAAGCTTGCCATGGTTGCCTTGAAACAAACTGCAATTACGGCTTATGGTGATGGGAAATGCAATCTGCACATGCTTTAGCCCCATCCCATAATGCTTTAGTCACAACTTCTTTATTATTGCAGTCAGGTTACTGATCTTCTGCTTCAGCCCCCTCCCTGGGAATAATATGACAATCAAAACCACTGGATGGTTGAGGAACTTTCTGCTATGGATGTGTCGGAATTGGGAAACTGCTTTTCCTCTTTATAAAAAAAAGAGCAGGGAATCACGAACAATACCGGATGGCTGAGTGGTATTGCTCCACAAAATTTTGTGCAGACTCCTCTTGCAACATTGGGTGGTTCTTCGCCCAGCTGAGCACGCATAATTAGCCCGCAAGACATGGAGGGCACGTGCCAGTACCCCTCCCCTCACCCTCCTTCCCGTACAACGCAAACGCAACTCCTGCGCATGCGCCCGGCTCAACCTCTCGTCACGTGGCGCTAGGCAGCCCGGGCGGAGATCTCGCGGGTCGGTTCGCTCGGCGCACACATACTACACGGTCGCGTGTTGGGTCGCTGGAAATATGAGAACTTCCGCTTCAGCCGGAGGGCCCAGCGGTGCTTAGGCCGCGCCCGCCGGGGCCAGGCTGGGGAGATCCGCGATGCGGTGGCGGCTGCGCGACCTACTGCCGCTGCAGTCGCCGCTCCTCCTTCTCTGGCTTCTTCCGGGCTTTCTCTGGGTGGCGGCTTCTCCCGACCCGCGCTCCACGCCGCGGCCACCGCTCTCGACCCCTGCGTGGCCCTCTCCCGGCGGTGCTCTCGCGGCCGCGGGCAGTGCGAGCAGCGGCAATGCGACCAGCAGCCTGGCCGCCGCGGCGGCCCCCGCGGCTGACTCCCACCCGCGTGTGACCCAACGCACCCTGTCGGTGCTCGTCTTGGCCAGCGCCGCCCTCATCGTCTACTTCGTCATCCGGACTGTGCGGTGAGACCCTCCTTGGTCCGCCCCCCGAAATCTGTACTTGCCCTGCCCTGTTGGGAAGTGAGAAGGGGGCAGCCACTTAGGGAAGAGGCGATCCGGCCAGATCCAATCGGATCGCTTCGTTCTTCCTTTACAGCCCCTTGGAGCTCTCACAGGCGTCTTCCTTTCCACTTGTGGGTTCACTTTCTGCAAGGGAAAAAGGGAACCCTGCTCTTTGGGGGTGCGGGCCTTGGACCCTTGACATTCGTGGGCGGGGGGTGCTTCTGTCTTTGGTTTCCTTGAGATCGTGCTCCAAGTTCCTCTGGTCACACGTGTAGTTTCTTGCAAAGCACCCAGTGGTGTCCATTTATTGTCCTCCTAGTCCAGTAGTCTTGATGAGCTGTTGCATCCATGTAATGCAACGAATCATGGTGCATCATAGTGCAACAATTGGTCTCATCACTTTCTTCAGACTGACTTCAGAAAAGGCTGTAGTTTGGTGGGAATTAGTGCACTTTTACTGAAAGTTCCAGCTTCATCGTCTGGCATCTCTGGTTGGTGGATTGGAGATGAGTTTAGTATGGAAGGCTCTGCCGGTGAAGCTCCTGCTACAAGGCAGGAGTTTCAGCTCTATACTTAGTATAAAACTTCTCTACTCAGTAAAATAAAGCTTGTATTCTGTAATCATAGATATATTTGACTTCTGTGGGATGGTGCATGAGGGAGAATGTCCGTTGCCTGGCATTGTCACATAGGTGACTTGTGCCTATTTTATTTATTTGTTTAAAATATTTATACCCCACCAGTACGCTACTGCTCAGGGCAGCTCACAACATTAATAAAATAGATACAATGTAAAATAAAAGATGAAAAGTTAAATCAGGTTGACCAAATTAAACAACTTGTTTAACGTCTTTTAAAGTTAAAAGACTAGGCTGAAACCACATTTACAATTACAATTCTTCTTAAAAAGTTTCAAATTAAAAGTTATTAATAAAAAGCTAAAAACTGAACTATAAAAACTAAATAACCTACTAGCTATAAGAAGCAGATACGTTAAAAGCCTCTTTTAAAAGATGTGTGTTAAATTGTTTTTTAAAAAACACTGAGGGAGGGAGCATTATGAAGCTTTTTGGGTAGGGTGTTCCAAAACTGAGGGACCAAAACCAAAAAGGCTAAGTCTCTAGTCCCTGCCAACCAGATCTCTGCTAGTGGCAGAGCCATGATCAGGGCCTGAGAGTTTAGATACGTTCTTGGGTGCCTCCTAAAATCTTCCTTCCCCTTGCCCCTGCATGCTGGTTCAAGCACATGCAAGGCAGTACTTCCACACTTCTCCATTTTGTTCCACTCACAGCCTGGCTTGCTGTATGTTGGGGAAAACACTGCACCTCTTGGTGGGAAGGGTTGTGGGGGAGAGGGAGTTTCCAGTAGGAACTGAGAATATGCTTACAGAAATGTAGCCAGAAAACTGGGTGAACAGGTTACAAACAGCAAATAAGATTTTTTTTTTTTTAAAAAATACAATATTTAAATATTGGATCAGAGTCCAAATCTGACTGTTTATTGATGGAGTGTGAACTGACTGACAATCCATGAAAAAGATCTTGAGGTGAGGTTGCTCTGTGGAAATACCAACCTGATGTGAAGTGGCAGTGAAAGGCAAATTGCATGTTAGGGGGTTATTTAGTAATTATTGAAAATAAGAGTACCTCTAAGTCTGCAGCTCTGTTTGGAATACTGTAAATTTCTGGCTGCCCTATCTCAATAAGGATGTCATCAAAGATACAGAAAAGGAGATACACCAAAATGATCAAAGAACTGGAGCACCAAAAGCTAAAGTGTTTGTGACGCCTTAGTTTAGAAAAAAGACAATACTGATTTATTATGGAGTTATAAACTTGTTTCTGGGATGTAATGTTTCAGACTGCAGATTGTGGTTCATATGATGAAATGATCCTCCATTTAAAGAAAAAAAATCCCCCCACATTGACATGCTAATTCACTATGTATCATAATCTTTAGAGGAGAATAAAGATTCCTGTATAGCCATAAGCTGAAGCCACCGAATGGCTCAGCAGGAAAATGCTTGACTATCAAGCAAGAGGTTGCCGGTTTGAATCCCCACTGATATACCTATATCGGGCAGCAGCGATACAGGAAGATGCTGAAAAGGCATCATCTCATACTACGCAGGAGGTGGCAATGATAAACTTCTCCTGTATTCTACCAAAGATAACCACAGGGCTCTTTGGTCACCAGGAGTCAAAACCACTCGATGGCACACTTTTTCTTTATAGCTATAGGCTTATTTTCCTCAATGGAAAATCTCACCTGAGTGACATGATAGTTGTTGAAGCCGCAGTAATATATCAATACTTAAGAAGCAGACAAAAATATCAGCCCCTTTTTTCTGTGTATATTTCTGCTAGCTTTTCCGTGTTTAATGCTCATAAAATCTACTCCATTTGTTCTGTTTCCTTCACATTTAGTACACACCTAGACAAGAGGTTTTATCCTATACTGGACTTTTGTGAAGATTGCTTAAAAAAATGGTAGAGATACACAACATTAAAATTTCCTCTCTGTAAGCGGTTTAAAATTGCAGCCAATTTAGATTTCCTTTCTGCTCTTGCTACTTAAAACTAAGTTTTATCATCTAGTACACTGGATTTTTAAAAAATGTTCTGATTTTGGATTTCTTTGGCTTTTACCAGTTGAAGTTCTCATTACACCACCATCCTATTTAGCTTTGGGCACACACAGTAGCTGAGTTTCATATGCTGCTACCTCTGCCCACAAGAAACATAGCACCTTTTTCTGTTGAGCCTGATTGGTTCTTTCACACATCTGTTGGGGAGAACCTCCCTCTTTGTTCAGTAATGGACTGCGATGGAGCTGAATAAGTTTCTCCCCCCCATTGTCAAAATAATAATTCAAAATACCACACCAGTACTGTTTCCCAGGGATTCCCAGATGTTCACTACAACTCCCAGTATCCTTCGCTGCAGTGACCTTTGGCTGGGGATTCTGGGAGCTGTAGTCAGCAACATCTAGGAATCCCTTTTAGAGGGAACACTGCACACCAGATGTCCTTCAACATCTCCCTACTTTCCTCACATAGAAAACCACTTTCATTTGTTTCCGTTTCACCTCTGCCTGGTCACTTTGCATTGCTCTTTCTTGACAATTGTTGCTGTTATATATACAAAATGATTACTGGAAGTTGTAGCTGATGAACTTTGAGGTACACTTTTTACCACCGCAATTGGAACCCATCCTAGAATCGTGAGTATTCCCAGCATTCCTCAAGGTACAGACAAGAAGTTACATAGGAACATAGGTAGCTGCCATATACTGAGTCAGACCATTGGTCTATCTAGCTCAGTATTGTCTTCACAGACTGGCATTGGCTTCTCCAAGGTTGCAAGCAGGAATCTCTCTCAGCCCTATCTTGGAGAAGCCAGGGAGGGAACTTGAAACTTTCTGCTCTTCCCAGAGCAGCTCCATCCCTTGAGGGAAATATCTTACAGTGCTCACACTTCTAGTCACCCTTTCATATGCAACCAGGGCAGACCCTGCTTAGCTTAAGGGGACAAGTCATGCTTGCTACCACAAGACCAGCTCTCCTCTCTCTCAGCAAAGTTTCCTGTTTGGAGTAGAAGGTACCCCAATCCCCCAGTTCCTTTCCTGTCTGCCTCAAGAAAACAGCTGAGAGAGAGAGAGCTCCAATCTTTCTCATTTCTCCTACCCGTTTTTCTGCCTATTCTTGGGGCTGGGAGGGGAATAAAGGCTCCACCTAATAAAGGCTCCAACATTCTCATAATGTGTAAAAGTAAAGTTCACCCTTAGTCACATCTTAAGTCAAAGGTTTTTAGAGCTTTAATAGCATTATGGATGTCGTGTAGATAGTGGATATACTCTCAACTCTTCATAATGCTGGGATTTGGGATTCACTGACCTGGTACTAGTAGTTTCATGAGAAGTAAAACAAATTCACAAAATACACAACTAACTTGCTGAATTCACCACCACACCATGTATCACTGGTTTAGATCTTAGAAGATAATTAGACCAGTTCAGAGGATAAGTGTGTATATTACTCGTTAAGTAGAGCTTCCATGTTTAGAAACCTTTGAATAAGTGTTGCTAAGGCAAAATGTCAGGGGAGCTGGTCCCTTCATACTCTACTGTGGATGTCTCAGTGAAGTCTGTTGGGGAAAGGATACTGGACCATAGGTCTTATTCAGCGGAGCTTTGCTTCTGTTAGGCTGTATTTACTAGTAAAGAATATACTTTCTCAAGGGTAATCGTGAAGAAAGGTCAATAAATGTCAATATTGTATAAATCTCACTTAGCATTCACTGGAAGCTAGAGGTGTTCTGAATAAAGAAACAGAATATCCGAAATATATTTCAGTATGAAATCATCCACTCTAGATCTAATTTAAAATGACATTTCTATACAATTATTGAGAGAGCTTTTTGAAGGGTAACTGGTAAGCTTCTTGGTATTAAAAACTGCATCTTGTAAATTCATGGAGGTCTGTTCACCTTCGAGGAATATCCATCTTCACATTCTTAGAGAATAAAATAAAAATTTCATGTCTCTCCTGTACAATTTGACATATTAGGTCAAGGGCTTAACTCGGTGGTGGTGCACATGGTTTATATGAAGAAGGTCCCAGGTTTGTTTGTTTGTTTATCAAATTTATATACCGCCCCAAACTTTCGTCTCTGGGCAGTTTACAATAACATAAAACCAGTTAAAAACACATACAAAAACTTAAAAACAATTTAACAATTTAAAAATAACCAGAAGCACAGGGACCAGGACCACATGAGTGTCATTAAAAACATGCCGACATAAATCAGAATGTCAGCCATTCAATGTAACTGTTCCTACCACATAAAATCAAGATGCAAGACTACGACTAGGTTATAATGAAAGCAGAAGCTAACTTATATTCTGACCAAACTATGCAAGTGTATCAGGTTTACTTAAACCACAGAAAACACAAACACACCCACGCACACAGAGCCCGTGTGCAGGAGGACAAGATTAACATAAAGTCTGTGCAAACAATGCTCTTCTAAGGCTTGCTCAGCCAACAAGATACCAACTGTATCTTGGTTACAGAAGCAAAACACAAACATGTTAGCCCTCTGCAGGATTTCATGATCGGGCAATGTGGAAGATACTACATCATTTAAACATTTTTTAGCTGGAATCCTACACACACCAACTTGGGATCAAAACTAGTTGAGTTAACTTGTAGCATGACCCTATGCCTCTTGAATAAGTAGTATGTCAAGTATTGTATATTCCTAATAGCATCTGCATGCAACAGTCAAGCAAAGTTCCCACTGCACAGATTAGGGAACAGAGGCTAAAAAGGAAGCAACCAGGAATAAGGCAACCAGTACATTCTTACCTCTACCGCCTTAAGTGGGGCAGCAGGGAAATGCTTGACTAACAAGCAGAAGGTTGCCAGTTCAAATCCTCGCTGGTACTATATTGGGCAGTAGCGATATAGGAAGATGATGAAAGGCATCATCTCATTCAAATACCATGTTTTCATTTTGGGCTGCTTTGGTAACAGAAATCTGATAGTTAATGAATTATAATTTTCCATACTTTTCAGACTGAGACGAAGAAACAGAAAAACGCGGAGGTATGGTGTACTGGATACTAACATAGGAAATATGGAGTTGACACCATTAGAACAAGATGATGATGATGATGATACAACACTGTTTGATGCCAATCATCCTCGAAGGTAGGTAGCCAAAGTACAAGATTTTCTTCTTGCATTAGGAGGGAAGGTTTTCTGAGGTACATGTTTGGAAACGAGCATGATGTACTTCACTTCATCGATCGATAAAATGGATGCGTGTATGTTTATGGACACACAATTCCCCTCACTGGGAGCCTCTCAGTAAGGATACCAGTATCCTCTGTATGTAGGTTTATTGTCAGGTATGCTGAAAGTCCAATCCATTTCGGCCATCTAGTTAGTTCATTGAGAGGAACACTGATACATAAGGGATCTGGTCTTTTAAAATCTTGTTCTTTGCATTAGCCTTCCACAAGGCAATGACCTTTGTCAGTCTCCTGCCCCCTGGGTATGTGTCTCTTGTCCAGCCATAGTGGAAAGGTAATCACAGAGAGGCTGAGGGCCATCACTTAATTAAAATTTTTGTCCTGGGCATCAGTAAAAGTACATCTTAATAGGGGTGTGCAATTCGGGAATTCGGTGATTCGGTTCAGGACCCGAACCAAATCACCCCTGTTCTGTTTTGTGCCCGAATATGGACCACCCGAATCACCCTTGATTCGGTTCGGATTTAATCCGAATCCAAATCGATTCGGGGGTAAAAAATGGGCCCGGGGCAAAATTTTGGGGTGGGGTGGTAGTGCCCAATGGGTGGAGTCTACCACCCCAATTTCAGGGGAATTGGGCAAAGGGCTGATTTTTGGGGAATTTTTGAAGTTTTAGTGACTTTGGGGCAGTTCGGGGGCATAGCATGGGATCTGGGCAAAAGGAGTGGGGTGGGGTGGTAGTGCCTAATGGGTGCAGGCTACCACCCCAATTTCAGGGGGATTGGACAAAGGGCTGATTTTTTGGGGATATTTGAAGTTTTGGTGTCTTTGGGGCAGATTGGGGGCAGAAAGTGGATCTGCCCCAAAGGAGTGGGGTGTGCTGGTAGATAGTGCCTAATGGGTGGAGGCTACCACCCGTCCCCAATTTGAGAGTGATTGGGCAGAGGGGTGAATTTTGGTGAATTTCTGAGTTTTGTCTTCATAAGGTGAAGTGTGCTAAATTGATTACTTCCTCATATTCATAGTAGTAGAGAGTGTGAAAAAGTGAAAGTGGGGTCATGAGAGTTGTCTAATTGAAAAAAAATCTCATTTGCTGTGATAGAATGAGAATTCACACCTCAGAAGTTTTTTCACTTCAAACTTCAAAAAATCCCCCCATATCAGCCATGAGCCGAATCACCCGAATTTTTCAGCCCCGAAATTCGGGTGATTCAGCTCGGCCCCGAAAAATATCGGGGGTGATTCGGTTCGGTCCCGAATCACCCGAAATTGCTCGTTTCGGGCACAGATCGTTCTGTGCCCAAAATTTTTTGCACATCCCTACATCTTAATACTGACCTTTTTAAAAATACTAAAAACAATCACAAAGAACTAGCCGACCCCACACAGAGCATCTGTGCGCTCCTTGGGGCCAGCGGTTACCTCCCCCCCCCCCCGCATCTTCTGCCCCAGTCTCCACTTCCAGGCCCAGCCGCCTCTCCTCCCCACCGCCACTTCTGCCCCCCCCCCCCGGGCCTTGCTTCTTTGGCTGGGCTGGGCCCGCCTCTGGCCTCTGCAGCCAGGCCTGCCTCTGCCGCAGTGACCAATCCTCCTGGGTGCGCCTCAGCCAGTCAGGCCCATCCGCCGCCCAGCCAATCAGCTGGGCGCTGGGACGCACATTCCAAGGCACACCCAGGAAAATTATAGATAGATAGATAGTAAAGCTGCAGAGGCAGAATAAAACACATCGGCACCCACAGTAGCAGAGTATAGATCATCCAACTTTGCTTAGCAATCTCATCCTTCCCTTCACCAGGCACCACCTGCCTCCCAAGCCTGGTGGATATGGCAAGGAAGATGTAGCATGTTCTTTACTCCTCACACCAGGCCCTGTCTTCCCCCTCTTATCTGCCACCAGAGAAACCCTGAGTGGCAGACCAAGAGGCAGCTGCCGTGCCTCCTGCTATATGTCGCTCCCTCTCCCACGTTCCCCAAATACCAGGATTAGAAATGGAGCAAATTGTTATTTGTATTTATTTTATTTATTTTAAATAAATAAATAAATTCAGTCTAAATTAAATTTAGGCAGCAGTCAA
Organism: Hemicordylus capensis; assembly: GCF_027244095.1. Taxonomy (NCBI): domain Eukaryota; kingdom Metazoa; phylum Chordata; class Lepidosauria; order Squamata; family Cordylidae; genus Hemicordylus; species Hemicordylus capensis. Next base: position 66,854,333 of record NC_069658.1, read on the forward strand.
AACTAAGAGGTGGGAATCTTGTCCTTGCTTTGCTCCGAGTGCCCCGGTGAAAAAAGTTATATGGGTGGTTGCTAGGGAAAGGCCTATTTGGTGGTTGCACCCCATTTATGGAATAGCCTCCCCGGTGAGTTTCGCCTGGCTTCATCACTTTGGTCTTTTAGATGCCTGGTAAAGACATTTTTGTTCACTCAGGCCTTTTAAATTTTGATCTTTAAATTTAATTTTTAAAACTGACTTTAAGAAAAGTTTTTTAATTGTTTTGTATTGTATTTTTGTGTGTATGGTGTTAATGCTGTGTTTAAAACTTGGTGTTTTAATGCTGTGTTGTGAGCCACCCAGATAACAACTTGTTATGGGGCGGCTAACAATGTGTATTATTATTAATAATAATAATAATTATTATTATTATTATTCTTCGATTTCTATACCACCCTTCCAAAAAATGGCTCAGGGCAGTTTACAAAGAGAAATAAAACAAATAAGATGACTCCCTGTCCCCAAAGGGCTCACATTCTAAAAAGAAACGTAAGACACACACCAGCAACAGTCACTGGAAGTACTGTGCTGGGGTTGGAGAGGGCCAGTTACTCTCCCCCTGCTAAATAAAGAGAATCACCACGGTAAAAGGTGCCTCTTTGCCCAGTTACCAGGGGTTGGCCCAGTTAGCAGGGGTTGTGCTATCTTTGTGCTCAACAGAAATAACAAACTGCAAGTTGAGTAGCATCCTTATATGCCATTGTTTTTGTGTTGCAGACATTTGATTTTTTTAAAAAATATTTCTCATATTTGCTAACTCGGCATAGTCCTGTTGGAATCTTGTCATCCTGCACATATTTTCATAAAGCTGTTATGCTTCAGAAAGAGTTACTATTCAGAAAAAATAATTAAATTGTTATAGATCTTATCCTTGCATGATGATGTTCTTGATACTGCAGATCACACTTCTGAATAGTAGCCATGTTAGTCCTTTAAGCGGTACAGGTGTTCTTTGCAATTTGCAGTTTGGGTTTATTGTGTGTCTTCTCTATAAATTTTGACCCCATAAGCATAAATATGAATGCATTTAACAGTAAGCCACTTCTAATCCGCAAAATTAAAATTCATTTGCTTTGAAAAACAGAATTAAAAATTTAGCATTTGTTACTAAATTCACTTCTCAAGATACCTGCTAGACCCTGGCCTGCTCAAATATAAGAGCCTTGCTGGATGCAGCCCAAGGTCAGTCCAGTCCAACCTCCTGTTTGTCACAGTAGCCCACCCGATGCCTTTGGGAAGCCCACAAGTAGGAGATGAAGACATGCTGCTATTGCTTCCCTGCATATGGTATTCAGAGGCATTCTGCCTCAGCACCTGGAAACAGCACATAACTATCAAGAATAGCAGCCATTAATAGACTTGTCCTCCATGAACTTGTCTAACCCCCCTTTTAAAGTCATCTAAACTGTTGGCCTTCGCATATCCTATAGCAGAGAATTTCATGGATTAGTTGTATACTGAGGGTATGCACATAAGCAGTCCTACCCAGGCTTACACAGCCCTACCCGAGTAGGACTGCTTGTGTGGCCTGCCAGGAAGCCAGAGTTTTTCCCCAGGCTTTTACTGAGGTAGAAGGGTGCAAGCATGCCTGTCTACCCCAGTCCCTGGTTATGTGCACACCCAAGGCTGCCTGCAGCCTGAGTGTGCACAAAGCCCAATGGCAAGAGTGCCTGGAGCATGGGAATCCCCCAATACACCGCACTCCTGGTGCAGTGCTTTGTGGGATGCCAAAGGACTTCCTCCTCTGGCTCTGCCACTTACTGTGGCAATGATTATGTGTTGGGTGAGTGGAGGAGCTTGCAAGGAAAGGGAGATCATGTGTGGGGAAGCTGGCAGGAGCCTGCCTCTCCATGCTCCCTCCCCAGCATGGTTCTGAGAACGACCTCACCTCACCGTGTGATTATGCATTTCCTTTTGTCTGTCCTAAATTTCTTGCTAATCACTTTCACAGAATAACCCCTGGTTCTAGTGTTGTGAGTGAGAGATAACAACTTCTTTCTATCTTGTCTCCCCTTAGTTTCTCTTTTCTAAACTAAATCAAGCCCCAAATGAAGTAGCCTTTCTTTATAAGGAAGGTGCTCTATCCTCCTGGTAACTGTCCCTCCCTGTTTTATAATATCCTTTTTGAAATGTGTGACCAGAACACAGTATTCCATATGTGGCAGCACCATAGATTAGTACTCTGATGTTTGAAGTTTCATTTCCAGTCCCCTTTCTAATTATCCTTAGTATGGAATTTGCCCTTTTTTACAGCTTCCACACACTGAGTTGATATTTTAATCGAGCTATCCACCACAACTCCAAGATCCCTTTCCTGGTTAGTCACTGGCAGCTCAGGCTCCATCAGCGATGTGTGAAGTTGGTGTTTTCCTCCAGTGTGCATCACTTCACACTTGTACTGAACCTCATTTGCCATCTTGTCCACTCACCAGTTTGGAGGGATCCTTGTAGAACTCCTCACAATTTGTTTTGGACTTCACCTAAATAGTTCAGTGGCATAAATTTGGCCACCTTGCTGCTGCTTACCCTGTTTTCTAGATCATGTATGAACAAATTAAAAATCACTGATTCCAGTACAGATTTCTGGGAGTCACCAATTCTTCTCTCCATTTATTCTTATCCTCTCTTTCTTGTTCTTTGACCAGTTACCAATTCATAAATGCACCCTTTTCCTTATCCCATGATTGTGAAGTTTCCTCAAGACCCTTTAGTGGGGGACTTGTCAAAATTTTTGAAAGTCTGTACACTGCCAACTGGATCACCTCTGTCCACATACCTGTTAACACTTTCAAAGAACTCTGAGATGCAGGGCACAATCTGACTTCTGAGAATGCCACCCCAACGGAAAATAAATAATGGGAGTTAAACATGTTTCAGAGCCTATTGCACTAGAGGATTTTATGACTAATTTGATACACAATTAAGTTGTCTCATGAAGCAGACATAAGGATATACCATCGATAAGGCTGCTGCTTGGTTTAACATAGACAGGGCTCTTAACTTAGAAACCTTTTATAGTACAGATGAACAAATATATTCGAGTTGAATTGATTTGAGCTCAAATTGGGCCATTTTGAGTGATTCGAACTTGAATCGAATTGCCTTTAGAATAATGGGCCTGATTCGAGTTTGAACCTACTTGACCCAGATTTGAGTGCCATTTTGTCTCTGTGTTTTCCCCTTGCTGATTAGTTTTCTGGCATTGGCTTTTTTTATTTATTTAACATATTTTTATACTTCCGATTGGCTTGAGATCTCCTTCTTGTCTAGCCTGTTACTGTACAAATTGAGTGTTGTCATGGGCAACTGTACCCCAATTGGCTAGAGGAAGCCAAAGGAGCAATTTTCAAAATGCATTTAATGTATTTACTGTTTGGAGGCAGAGAGACAGAGCTATTTTGTGCCTCAGGCGAGGAGAAGGATCAGAGAGAGACTGTAATAGCTCAGCACTGGTGGTGGCCTGTGACTTATTTTTTATTTCCTTAGAAACCCAACTGCTTATTTCATTCATCCATTCATCCACCTTTGCTACTGCTGTGTGCCATTGCACGTCATTTTTTGTTTTTGTAGCCTGGTGGGTTGACTTCTTTCTGGTGCTCAGCCCGCAGGGTTCTCTGTTCCCTTTTTTCGTGTGTGTGTGTGTGTGTGTGCGCGCACGCGCGTGTTTAAATTTTGGGTGGGTACCTGACCACCCAATTGGCCACTGTTCTGATGAATTTATTCTAGTATTTGTTCAGTTCAAGCTCATCAAATCACAAAATCTGATTTGTGCACATCTCTGCTACTTAGCCACTACTTCTAGAATTCCACAATAAGCCCCCCCCCGGCCGCCCCAAAAAAGTAGGTGTTTTTGCTTTTTGTGATGATTTTTGGGATCAGGGAAGGTTATGTCTTTAGGGGAAACAAAATTTAGGTAAATGCATTTTTAGTTACTTATAATGCAGTCCTGTCCTTTATGCTCAAAATAAGGAGACTTGAGTTAAATACACTCATTGTGAAAGGCAGTCAGTTGCTGACTGTTGATATGAATACAGTTTGTTCCCCTTAGAAGGCCACAGTGAGATAATTGAACGTTTATTACTGAGTTCTGGTTTCTGGTTTCTCAACATAGTGGGCAATCCAAGTCTCCAGAATATGGCTAACTTGCTTGAATACTCTATTCTCCCATTACAGTCGACCCTCACCAATTGCAGTTTTCCCAATTGCGGATTTGAGTATCTGCAACTGGGAAATTGTGACTGCCTTCACCAACTACGACCCTATTTTTGTGGGGTTGGGGGGGTCATTTCCTGGAATTGGGGGATTTTTTCAATTTTTTACTGTATTTTTCAGTCATTTTGCAACCGTGATTCCCCTAACCCCCTGTTTTCGATGTTTCCCTATTGCTTCCCAACTGCGAATTTGCCAGCTTTTCCTAGTTCCACCTGCTGAGCTTGCTTCTCAGCCTATATAGGAAGACTGCCGGTGGCGGCAGACCCGCCACCAAAGGGGTGACACCAAAGGGGGTTGCCCCTTTGGGGGAGCCGCTTCGGGGGAGAAACGAGGCGAGGGCTGGACACCTTGTCTAACCATTTGCAAAGAGGGATGCATTCACTAGTGGGGCTTCTGTTTAATCAGTTTTAAGTTGTGCTGAGGTTGGGTTGAAGTTGCAATGTGTGTGGGTTTGTCTGGAGATGGGGAGGCAGGGAGTGCCTTCGTTGAATGTGGGGCAGCTATTCCGGTGGTGGTGGGGAATAGAAGAAGAAATGTTGGCAGGTCAGCAGGCTGTTCTAGGGGAAGGTTGGTCAGAAATCTAATAGCTGTCCCCCTTTCTGGCTGTCCTGCCAGCTCTCTGACCTCGGGGAGCACTGCCAACATCCCACATAACATTACCTTGCTCCTCTGCAATGCCAGGTCGGTCAAAAATAAATCTGAACTTATCCATAATTTGATTGTGGATGAAGGGGCTGACCTGATGTGTATTACTGAGACTTGGTTGGGGCAGGCTAGTGGCCCAGTTTGGTCCCAGCTTCTCCCTCCAGCATATTCTGTAGAGGAGCAGGTGAGGGGACGTGGGCGGGGAGGTGGATGGCTGTGGTCTATAAGGATAACATCTCCCTCACCAGGGTCCCTGTCAGGGTATTGGACCATATTGAATGTGTGTACTTGAGTTTGGGGAACAAGGATAGATTGGGACTTCTGTTGGTGTACCGATCGCCCCGCTGCCCAACGGAATCCCTTACTGAGCTCACGGACTTGGTTGTGGAACTTGCATTGGAGTCTCCCAGACTTTTGGTGCTGGGGGACTTCAGTGTTCATTTTGGGACCAATTTGTCCAGGGCAGCTCAGGAGTTCATAGCGGCCATGACGACTATGGGCCTATCCCAAGCGGTCTCTGGATCGACACATATTGCAGGTCACACCCTTGATTTGGTCTGTTATTCTGATCAGGGTGGTGTTCCGTGGGTGGGGACTCCTACGATGTCCCTGTTGTCATGGACGGACCACCATCTGCTTAAGCTTGGACTTACAACCGCTTTCTACTTTCGCAGGGGCGAGGGGCCTATTAGAATGGTCCGCCCGAAGAGGTTACTGGATCCAGTAGGATTCCAAGAAGCCTTGGAGGGATTTAATGCTGGCTCTGATGGTGATCCTGTTGATGCCCTGGTTGAGAACTGGAACAACCTGCTCACCAGGGCAGTAGACACGATTGCTCCTAAGCGTCCCCTCCGACCTGCTTCAAAATTGGCCACTTGGTATACGGAAGATCTACGGGGGCTGAAGCGGCAAGGTAGGTGACCGAAGTGCAAGTGGAGAAAAACTCGACTCGAATCCGACAGATTATGACATGGAGCACTTTTAAATATCTATGCTCAGGCGATACGTGCTGCAAAGAAGTGTATCTTTTCTGCCTGTATTGCCTCTGCGAGTTCACATCCAGCAGAGTTGTTCAGGGTTGTGAGGGGACTAGTATCTGCCCCCTCTCCCTTGAACCAGAATTTGGAAGCATCAGTTACCCGCTGTGGTGTGTTTAATGAATTTTTTGCAGACAAAATCTCTCGGATTTGGGCCGACTTAGATGGAGACTCCATAATTAATTTGATATCTGAGCTGGAGGTGTCCGACAACTCCTCTTATACGATTCAACTAGATCAATTTCAGTTTATGACTCCTGAGGATGTGGACAAGCTGCTTGGATCGGTGAGGCCTACCACTTGTCCTCTTGACCCTTGTCCGACATGGCTTGTTCTGTCTAGCAGGGAGGCTGTTGTAGGCAGCCTGGTAGAAATCATAAATGCTTCTCTGAGGGAGGGTAGGATGCCTCATTGTCTTAAGGAGGCAATTATTAGACCTCTTATAAAGAAGCATGCATTAGATCCCTCAGAGTTGAGCAATTATAGGCCTGTCTCCAACCTCCCATGGCTGGGCAAGGTAATTGAGAGGGTGGTGGCCTCTCGGCTCCAGGCAGTCTTGGAGGAAACTGATTATCTGGACCCATTTCAAACTGGCTTTCGAGCGGGCTATGGGGTGGAGACTGCCTTGGTCGGCCTGATGGATGATCTCCAATTGGCAATGGACAGAGGAAGTGTGACTCTGTTGGTCCTCTTGGATCTCTCGGCAGCTTTCGATACTAAGGAGACCATACTATTCTTCTGGAACGTCTGAGGGTGTTGGGGGTGGGAGGCACTGTTTTATGGTGGTTCCACACCTACCTCTCGGACAGATTCCAGATGGTGTCAATTGGAGATTGTTGCTCTTTAAAATCTGAGCTTAAGTATGGTGTCCCTCAAGGCTCCATACTTTCTCCAATGGTTTTTAACATCTACATGAAACTGCTGGGAAAGATCATCAGGGGATTTGGAGCTGGGTGTTACCAGTATGCTGATGACACCCAGATCTACTTCTCCATGTCAACTTCTTCAGGAGTTGGCATATCCTCCCTAAATGCCTGCTTGGAAGCAGTAATGGGCTGGATGAGGGAGAATAAACTGAAGCTGAATCCAGATAAGACGGAGGTACTTATTGTACGGGGTTGGAACTCTAGAGGCGATTTTGATCTGCCTGTTCTAGACGGGGTCACACTTCCCCAAAAGGAACAGGTTCGCAGTCTGGGAGTACTTCTGGATCAACGTCTCTCCTTGGTTTCTCAGGTTGAGGCAGTGGCCAGGGGTGCTTTTTATCAGCTCCGGCTGATACGCCAGCTGCGCCCGTTTCTCGAGATCAATGACCTCAAAACAGTGGTACATTTGTTGGTAACCTCCAGAATTGACTTCTGTAATGCGATCTACGTGGGGCTGCCTTTGTACGTCGTCTGGAAACTTCAGTTGGTTCAGAATACGGCAGCCAGGTTGGTCTCTGGGTCATCTTGGGGAGACCACATTACACCTTTGTTGATGGAGTTACACTGGCTGCCAATAGTTTTCCGGGCAAAATACAAAGTGCTAGTTTGCTAAGCCCTAAACGGCTTAGGCCCTGGGTATTTAAGAGAGTGTCTTCTTCACTATGAGCCCCACCGGCCATTGAGATCACTTGAGGAGGTCCATCTCCAGTTGCTGCCAACTGGTTTGGTGGCTACACAGAGATGGGCCTTCTCAGCTGCTGCCCCGAGATTGTGGAATGCGCTCCGTGCTGAGATACGATCCTCCCAATCTCTGGCATTTTTCAAAAAAACACCTGAAAACACATCTCTTCAACCAGGCTTTCTCAGCTTTTTAAAACTTGTTTTTAAATTTTTCTGATTATTTAATTGTTGTTTTACGATGTTTTTAATTGTTAATTATTTTTTATGTTTTGTAACTTTTGTTTTAATTATTAATTGATTTTAATGGTGTTTTAATGTAACCGCCCTGAGCCTTTTGGAAGAGCGGTATAAAAGTTTTAATAACAAATAAACAAATACTGCGAAAGTTTCCTGGAATTGAACCTTCATGGTTGGCAAGGGATGACTGTACTTCTAATACATGTTCTCTCTCTTCTTAATTTTGTAAAGTACTTCATTAATCTAATTGCCATTCATGATTGCTTTTATAAGTATTGAGACTGCCTTATTGCTATTGAATTAGAAATCATCTCATTGTATTGCTGCCTCTGCCATAACCTAGAGATTGGATTATCCAGTGGCAGTTTTTAAAAATCTAGTCTCCCTCTGCTCTGATTTGGTTATCTTTTTCTTTGTGTGACACTCTTACATGCATTGTATTTGCATACTGTGACTGTACAGGTGAAACTCGGAAAATTAGAATATCGTGCAAAAGTCCATTAATTTCAGTAATGCAAATTAAAAGGTGAAACTGATATGAGACAGACACATTACATGCAAAGCGAGATAAGTCAAGCCTTAATTTGTTATAATTGTGATGATCATGGCGTACAGCTCATGAAAACCCCAAATCCACAATCCCAGAAAATTAGAATATTACATGGAACCAAGAAGACAAGGATTGAAGAATAGAACAATATCGGATCTCTGAAAAGTATAAGCATGCATATGTATTCAGTACTTGGTTTGGCCCCTTTTGCAGTAATTACTGCCTCAATGCGGTGTGGCATGGATGCTATCAGCCTGTGGCACTGATGAGGTGTTATGGAAGACCAGGATGCTTCATTAGCGGCCTTTAGCTCTTCTGCATTGTTTGGTCTCATGTCTCTCATCCTTCTCTTGGCAATGCCCCATAGATTCTCTATGGGGTCAGGTCAGGCGAATTTGCTGGCCAATCAAGCACAGTACACTGTATACTCTTCAGAGGTCCAATATTGTTCTATTCTTCAATCCTTGTCTTCTTGGTTCCATGTAATATTCTAATTTTCTGGGATTGTGGATTTGGGGTTTTCATGAGCTGTACGCCATGATCATCACAATTATAACAAATTAAGGCTTGACTTATCTCGCTTTGCATGTAATGTGTCTGTCTCATATATCAGTTTCACCTTTTAATTTGCATTACTGAAATTAATGGACTTTTGCACGATATTCTAATTTTCCGAGTTTCACCTGTATTTTAGTTGTCAGTTCCAAGTTCAGACATCCTGAAATATTATGCTGCAATGCAGTTGCATGTAACATTAGCCCAGTGACTACCACTTCATGGAAAGCATATTTGAGAGCTGTGATTTGCAGTTGAGAAGTAGTGGGCACTGCTGCTTAACTTTTTCCCCAACTGCCAGTTTTCCCTTGAACCTCCCAACCCTTGCCTACAACTACTATTAATGTGGTTCTAAGCTTATATTCACCATGCAAATACGGGTCTGGAACCCTGCAGAGAAGAAAGCAAGATCAGGGAGGGGACTGTAAGGGGAAAGCAGCTGTTAGATGAAGGGTTAAGCATGTGCAGCTCTTTCCATTCTGCATTGCAAATTTCTTTCTCTGAGACCTAGGTTTTGTTTCCTGGTCCTTAAATTTATATTTGAGATGTCTGGGATCATTGCTATGCTTAACCATTCCAAAGCAAATGTAGAAATGGCTAATAATAAACTATTAATGGTATATATTTCCAAAACATGTGTAACAGTGACAGATGTTGCAAACACTACAGGCCGGGATTGTGAACATATTCATTTATCTGCTCTCATAGTATGGGCTCTGGTATCTATTAATACAGATATGTAAACAAGGGAGGAAGTTCACATAGCCCTGAGAATGTTTCACCTAGGAAGTTCTGATAAAATCTACAAAACAGAAAACCTAAAAATATGGAAATATACAAATTCTTTGGGAAAGACATGCCCTAATGTGCCTTAATGTAAAGCAGTGGCTAGTCCTCCTTTGAGATTAATCAGTGGTGGACAGTTATAAAGCAGCACAGATTATTATATATGCTGTAAACATGAAAACGTGTCCACAGAAACTTTCTGCTGCAAGGTCACAGATGATATAAATGTTGAAGTAAAGGCAATTCTTGGGAAACAGAGTTCTTCTCATGAGTGCCATTTCAAGGTGGCTGTAAAAGCAACTTAAACCATTTCTAAGAATGGCTTTCTTTATTGAACTGCATGTATCCCATAAGTAATAGCTCACAGTATGTAGTGTAGATGAAGTATGCTTCAAAACTGAACTGTACATCAAAATAAACTGCTGAGTGGCCTGAATCCTATTTCTCTGGTGGTTCTGGTTTCATGAAACAGTGGAACTGCAATGCTTGGATTGTTGCTGAGGGGGAACAGGGCAGGAAAAGGAGTGGTTTAAAGGGCAATTGAGAGGTTATGCAAACTCTCAGTAAAATCCAGAGCTATGGGTTGGTCTGCTGCAACATTTTTTGGATCAGGACAGAGAAACTACACTTATGAGGCCTAACTTGCTGTTTGGGTTGCTTAAGGGTGTGGTGCAGGGGGAAGGAGCTAGCGCTTTCAAAGCTTCACATCTTCTCCATAATGTTGTGGGCCCTAGCCTCAAAATTAAGTTGGAACACTTTTACTTTGGGATAACATTATTCTTAACCACATTGGCTTAGTGTCTTATGCACATGTTTCTTGGGTAGCAGCAGGTCCCACGTATCTCCTGTGAAGTCTGTTACCCACCGTCTAAATGGTGAGGGAATTCTTCTGATCTAAAGTTGCAGCAGGGGAGGTTGTTAAGATTTGGAGTGAGGCTCTGGATTGGCAACTGGAGCCGGGATGAGGAGCAGTAATACATACATACATACATACACACACACACACACACACACACCACACACCCCTCCAAATTAAAGAAGGAATTTTCCTCTTTCCATTTCATTCTCAGGTAATGGATTTTCATGTTCTGTGGAGATTTTATTACTGTTTCTGGTGTGGAGAGTGGCTGGTCAAATGAATGCGAAGACCAGTTTTAGCCTTGGTGTATGCTTGCAAATCTGCAAACTCTGAGCTTTCAGGTAACACAGGAACAAAGTATGTAAATGCTGGGTGAAACGAGGTGTGTATTATGAGACACTGAATTATGTGAAATCCATTTTTGCTTTAAATTGGAGGTAAGGGGGATCTTGGTTTGGAAATATTAAGCTGCAGCAAAGGCTTCCTGTGGAATACATTCTTTAAATATACTATTCATTTTCTTTCTTTGTAGATAAGTATGTGCCTTTTGGGAAAAGATTTCAATCGTGGAGCAACAAAAGAAGGTTGTACAGATGGAATAAGAAGCCTTTATCAGGGTTGGGAGTATATAAATTATATATATATATATCTATATATGGCACCCTTAGTTGGATGCAATAAACTGTAACATTTTACTGTACCTTTGTATATACAGAAATATTTTACGTTCAGAGACTATGGAAATTGTGCACTAAACTTTAAACCTAATTTAAACAGGGTATTTTCTGCTTGAGTTAATTCTGTATTGTGGTCTCCCCTTCAGGAATACTAAACTGAAATATTGCACATTTGTGATTTTTTTTGGCCAACCTGATTTTTAAAAATATGTTTAACATGGCGACTTTTTTCTGTGAACTCTCTCCACCTACAATTTCATTTAATAGAGATGTCTTCCCTGTTTTGAAATACCAAATCTAATTACTCACGTGTCTGAGTTTTTCCTTTTGTAAACTAGATGTGGGTTATTGGATATTCACTGTCATGATACAAATAAATGTTCAGAGTATTCCTAGCACTCATTGCCTCTTTTCTGTATCTTCTGTGGGTATCCTGACTTGGACAGCAGGAAATTATGCTAATATTAAACACCCAAGGCTTCTTGTGAAGCTGTTCTTGGTTATCTTCCATTGGCTGAACTGACAGTCAACGTCTCTCTGAAGCACAGCTTCTGTGACAATTATTGCACTAGGGTTATTTCTTCAGCATATTTAAATTGGTGAATTTATAATGTATACCGGCAGACTGCTTCCAAACACTATGAACCAGTTTAGAGTAAGCGTTCTTATAACTTCATAAATTAAATTTGAAATCATATAAGCTATTCAGAGCCTGTAAGAGATGTACCAGTATTTTTATGTGCACAAGCTAGAAGATATCAAAAAGCTTTCCATAGTAACGCGTGATGTGTTAAGCAATTATATGTGGTGGATGCTATATACTTTTTAAAGGCCACTTTTATTAGCTCTGCTTCATATGAAGATATTTACTGACTGTAATAACTTTAAATATGACACATGAACAGTGTACAGAGATGGAGCGATTAAGCATTGATTATTTTGCTCTAGATGTGTGTGGCGGTGCGGTGGGGGGGATTTTGGATTCATGTATAACACAATTCCAGTCTTCAGTATCTCCAATTGATGGTGATTTAGAACTGGGTGAAACCAGAATCAGTGGCTTGGGTTTGGGGAGTGTTTGCTAGCATTTATTAGATGTCTTGGATTAATAATGGACTAAATGAGTGCCAGTAAACTAAATCTCAGTCCAGATAAGATGTAGGTTCTGTTGTTGGGCTCATCTGACAAGGGGGCTCATCAGCTGGTGTTGGTCCAAGATAATTGGGGTCTCATTTCTCCCCCCGACTGGCTTAAGTTCATAGTCTGGGGAAACGGATATATTTTTATTTATTCGATTTATATACTGCCCTTCCCAGGGCAGTTCACACATAGAAATAACAAACAAATAAGATAGAACCCTGTCCCCAAAGGGCTCACAATCTAAAATACTATATCCAGTATTGTTGCTGGAGGCCCAAGTTACATCCATGGCATGCAGCATCTTGTACCAGCTGAGGCTAAGCATGCCAGCCATAACCGCCTCCTGGGCAGAGGAGCCTGGCCACTATTATCCATGTCAGTTACTACAAATACAGCTGCTAGATTATAAACTGCAACCTACTGTGGAATATACCTTACCCATTCTTAAAACTGCATGGGCTACCAGACTATTTCCAGGCGCAATTCAAAGTGCTAGTGATAATCTCTTACAACCCTAAACATCTTGGTACCTACATAAGTCTTCTGCCAGACTTCCTGAACTGAATGTTTATCAGCAGAGACTTCCCCTTTCCCAAGACCCCACCCACATCCGAAGCTTGTAGCCCCATGTAGAATTTCCTGCAAAGGAAAATTACCAAGGGTGTACCTGTATTGGAGACAGCGGGTGGCCAGGGGCCGACAGCCACCTCTCCGCACCTCCATTGGATGCTTTGCCTCAACTCATGCTGGCTGCTCTTCTTGGCAGCCATGCCAGTGCCTTGATTCCAATGAGAACAGGTGCTCCCTCTAAGGCAGGCCTTTTATTGTGGGCAGCCCTGCTTCAAGCCATAGTGACATCATCTGGCTGTGCCAGCCCAGGCTCTCTCCATCTCCACAGCAAGGACTGGGAAGGCAGGTGGCCGAGTCCATCCTCAAATCTTACCCCAGTGCCACCTCCAGCAAGTGCCAAATTTGATGTATTTCCAGTGTCAGACAAAGGCTAACATCCAGACTAAATTACTTATGAGTCGTTATTAATGTCCCATTTATTTAAATGGGACTGCTCATGAGTAACATAGTCTGGACAGACAGTAGCTTTCATAATGCCAGGTCAGGCCTTCCAAAATGATAAATAGGGGAGTGGTACTATGCATAAACAATACACAAACAAATACCACTAAATGAACAAGATGTAAACTATTTATGTAAGCATAAAATACATCAACTTACTACAATGTAAACAATGTGTAACCCATACAAACAAAGAGCATAACAAGATTTCATGATAAATCTTTGTCTCGCTGCTGCTTCTTCAGAAATGCATTGTTTCCAACCATGAATGTCTAAACAGTTTCACAGAGTCAGCGTCTTCAGCCTGTTTGCTGTGAAGATTCTATATCTTCAGTATATTACTGTGGCTCACTTGAACTGACTTGTGGCTTTAACTGGATCTTATCACTGTTGGGATTGTTTTGCTTTCTGTTGATTTTAATTGTGGTGCTGTGTATTTGCTCTGATTGTGAACAGCCCTGTGAATTTTTAAGCCAAAATATGGTATAGAAGTTATCTTAAATTGTAATTGCTTGTAATTGAAAGAAAATGGCATATTTACAGATGCTTCTAGCTAATTTTTGAATTAAGAAAAATATCCAGCTTGATTATACTGTTTGAAGATGTAGAACTTTCATAACTTCAGATAGAATAGTTTAGGAAGGTTCTGCCTAGATAGTGGGGAAATTCATTACTGCAGCCTTAGACAGGTAGGTATTCTAGGGTTGGAAATCTATTCTAACACCCAGGCTTGCCTTATGAGTGGCGTTCCAGCATTCTTTGCTCTTCGTGTACCCGTGGTTCAATTCTATAGCAGCTTGTACAAAATCATTGAGTTATAAAAGATCAGATGGTGAAAAACAAATTGCTGTTGAAGGCCTTAATAGATGTGAAGAGCTGTTAGCTGCCTAGATGTTCATTTTAATGTTGGAGGCTTGAATCACACTGCAAATGGATGTAAGAACAAAATTATATGCCCTCACATCTGATGATCAAGAGAAACTAGGGATGTGCAAAATGTTTTGACTTGAAGCAGGACATTTTGAGTGTCTTGAGCTCGAAAGAAAACACTTTAAATAAGGGGCCTGTTTTAATTTAGGAATAAAACAACCCTGTTTCAATTCAAAGTTTTTCAAAGATTCAGGCGTCATTTTGAAGGCCCATTTTCCCTTGCTGGTTAGTTCTCTGGCACTGGCTTCTGACTGGCTTCTGATTTCCCTGCTTCTTGGTTGATTTGTTATATAGTTGATATAACCATTTCTTTTGTGGGTTGAGTGGTAGGTAGCACCCATCGTACCCTACCACCCAACCCACTTTGGTGTCACTAGGAGCCACTCATGGGGATCAATAGGATGTTTTCGAGTTTCCCCATTGTTCCCTATGGCCAAAATACTCGAAAAGCTTTGAGGTTTGTTCCATCAAAACAACCAGGTTGACTGCTATTTCGATTAAATGTTTCAGCCATCTGCATTCTTTTGTTTCAAGTGCAAAACAAAATGCAAAATCTGTTTCATGCACATCCTTAAAAGAAACTACAGCAATGTAGGGATGTGCACGGAACCGCTGAGGTGCGGTTCGAAGCTGGCAGAAGTGCCTCTTTAAGGGCAGGGGAGGGTGCACTTACCCTTCCCACCGCTTTTCCCCCACCGGCGCTCCATTTTTTGCAAAGCATGAGGCGATAGCGTACCTCCCTGCCGCCTCTTCCCCGTTATTGGCCAGAAGTACCAGGCACGCATGCACCCGCCTGGTACATCCAGCCAAGAACAGGGGAAGGGACGGCAGGGAGGTATGCTGCCTCCCCATGGACTTAGTAAAAAAACAGAGCAGCGGGAGGGGTAAGTGCACCCCCACCGACTTCGGACTTCGAGCCGGCACTGAGTTCAAACCGGTTCGGAGGCCTTTGAACCAGTTTGTGCACATCCCTACAGCAATGTTCTTCATTGGGGGCCACCACTGGCTCCCAAGCCTTACATCAACCCTAAATGCAGGTCCCTGACTAATTGTTCATTGGGCCTGTGTGGCACTTCAGCCAAAGCTGAATAATCTGCCAGCCCCACTGGCACCATTCAGAGATGATCATTCTCACTGTGCATGAACTTTGTCCAGTGCTGGGGCCTGCTTTAAGAGAAACAGAGCTCTCTTGAGCCCCTGCACTATCTTGGAAGGCATGCACAGAGTACTGGGGAATGTAGCTGTGAAGGAATGAGACCCGAACCTCCTCTTCTTGTATATAAGTTTGCTAAATCACAATTGCTTTGCTTACTCCCTATACTAAAAAGCTGAGCAGGGGTCAAAGCTTCACTGCTCCTGTTCTACAGTTGGTTTGGGAGGGATAAGAGTTGTACTGGTTAAATTTTGGAGAAAAGAGAGGGTTTGATTTGATACGTTTTTAAATAATGGAGGGAGGTTGATTTGATTTGATTGGGTTTTTGGTTTTTTGAGAAAAAATCGAAGGGGGAAAAATTAATTTGTTGCTGCTGCTTTGTATTTTATGGTTATATGGTATGCAATTTTTAAACTTTTAATTCAATATGTATTTTTATATTCCATTTTAATATTTTTACTGTGATTTTTATAGTCGTATGTGTTAAATATTTTTGTAAACCACTTTGGGATTGTTTTAATGAAAGGTGGTATAAAAATGTAGCAATAAATTAAATAATATAAGGAGGCTGCCTTCAGCAGAGAGAGAGAGTGCAAGTTGTGTCAGAGTCAGAGAATCAGAGCTGGAGTTGGAAAGAAGAGCTGCTGGAAATAGAGCTGAGAAATCACCTGGAGGGTTGATTGAACACCCAGAACTGGGAAGGAAGAGCAGACCCGAGGCTGTGAGCAAGAGACAAGTCAGGCTTGCTGCAGAAGCTTACTAACTTCCTGAGTCATTTTGGAAGGGTGGTATAGAAATTGAATGAATAAATAAACAAGTTGTTCTAGTAAGAACTAATCAGCCTACTTTCTTTTCACTGTCTCTACAACTGGACTACATTTGGTTCAAATCAAGGTCCACAAGTTAGATCTCTTGCACCTCAAATGTTCATGCATCCACCATCTTGGATCAGGGTGGATTACACCATTACAAATGACACCAATGAGGTGTACCTGTGTGTCACTCACTACAACTGTATCAAATTTGGTTCAAATCAGTTAGACAGTCCTCAAGTTAGTACACTTGAACCTCAAAGTTGGATTGGGATGGATGACATTGTCACAATCTACGCTGTTGAAGTGTCCCTATGTGTCCCTACAGCTGTAGCAAATTTGGTTCAAAATGGTTAAGCAGTTCACAAGTTAGCGCACTTGCACCTTATCCAATGCTAAAAGCATGATAAAATAAGGGGGTGGGCATTGGTGGTGGTTGATTTTCCCCATCCTATCACATGCAGCCAACAAGCTGCCTCTATGTTCCTTTCTGAGATTCATGGGTGATTCTGGAGAAGGAAAGATGACACACACACACATACTCACAACTGTGAGTTTAAATGGGCTTTACTAAGGCTAATGATTACAAGTGTAGGTGATTAGGCATATAGGCAAGTAGTTATCCATTTCATTTTTCTATTATTGTAGTGCAGTGTTCAGTAACAGCTAAAAGCATTCCTAAAATCATTTCCCCCTTTCTCAAAATGCAGAGCTGCTAGCTAGGAAAGAGTCTTGGCCTCACCAAGAAACAGGCAGTCATGTTATCAGTAAGCTGAGCAAGAGCGCCTTATCTTGTTACATAGCAACAAGTCAAAACAATTCCCCAACCTGGCAATCAGTGTTTCCCCTTTAATTTGGTCTAATAATTTCTATGACCATTCATTCATGCCACTAATAAATGCAAGGCATCCTTTACTCTTAACAGAAAAGGCATTTCTTTCTAACCCTTCTAAATGCTGAATAGTTTAAAACACTTTCATTTCTTTTGGAGCAAGTGGCTGAAGGCCTTCTGCTACCTCCTGATTGTTCCCAAAACAATCCTAGGAGCTGTGTTGGCAGAGAGGAAAAAGGCTAAAGTGCAGTTTCCAAGGAGGGAGGGAGACCGGCAAGAGGGATGTCCATTAAGACAGCTTAGGAAGAGGGGAGGAGGAGGATCCGGAAGGAGAGGAGAGAGAGAGAGAGACGCTGTCACCTGGCAAATAATGGCTGCAGCAGGGGCTTCGCTGGAGCTCAGGATAGGTAAGAAAGAAATCCAGGGACAAAGAGAAAAAGGGTGGGGGGAGATGTTTTCATCAGAAGTGGCTGGTTTATGGAGGCATGGCTCTAGGCAATAATTACCAGTTTCCAGGTATGCTGGAATGAGATCTCCGCTGGCTTCTCTGGTGGGAGAGTGACTGGCTCTGAAGATACAAGGTGAGGCTACATGGTGCCTCTTCTACAAAGAAGCCCATGTCTACCCTTCTCATGAGTGGCTATCGGCAGCTTTTTATACCTTTTTGCCAACTCTTCAAAGCCAAAATAATCACCTCATCTACTCAGAGTGCCTCCTCTTTGATAAACAAAATCAGGCCTGGGTCTCCGAATCCCTATCTGTCCTCCAGGCAGGGAGCCTATCAGGAGCCCTGCTCTTTGTCCAAATTCAAGATAGAGACATTTTTCTTTGTTTTATCAAGCCAGCTCTGGCTTGTGGTAATTTTGGTCTTGTTGATGCTCTTCAGCCCAAAGAAATATGTTAAAAGGATATAGAAGGTTACATAAGCGAGAGGGGTTCTTGGTGTTATATGAATATAATGTCCCCCATAATACAGCGTAGGCGGTTATCTATGTATGTAGGTAGTTTCTTATAACTTCCTAAATCAGCTGAATGTGATTACGCTTGACATGTCAAACTAGTTCTCATGACTGGTTTTTAGCATAGCAACAAGCTGCCCAAGGCTCTTTGCAAGGCAGCAAACATCTTCAAGGCTGGTAACGAGTGGGGGAAAATTCCCCTTCGCTCCCAGACTCTCAAGAATAGCATTTCTGTTCACCGGCCTGGCTTAGAGAAAAAATCAAAGTCAGGCTTCAGCTTCCTGCCAAAACGACAATTCACACACAGGCCTCAATCTAGCCTTTTGGCTTTTTGGGGTCTCAGAGCAGACCCTGGTTCTTAAAAGGGGGTCCACCCACCTGTTCATATCAGTGGCTGCCATCTTGAATTGGAGTGGATGACATCATCACACACCACACCATTAGGGCATCCCTATGTGTCCCTACAGCTGTAGCAAATTTGGTTCAAATTGGTTAAGCGGTCCACAAGTTAACCCACTTGCTTCTCTAAAGTTTACGTGTCTGCCATTTTGAATCGGTGTGGATTACATCATCACAAACTACGCCGTTGAGGTGTCCCTGCAACTGTACCCGATTTGGTTCATATTGTTCCAGACATTACGAAGTTGTTAGTGGGGGATACACAGACACACACAGAGAATGCCGGGTGATATCATAAGCCTACTGGAAAGTAGGCTAATAAATAGGGGTGATTGCAAAAGTACTCTTAATAAGGACTCTGAGGTAGGGCCCAGCATTAGTGCAGGATAGATTGGATGTGTTTTTCTCCTATTTCATTTGGGTTTTATGCTCATATGGTTGCTGTTCCTTTGTACTAGATTTTCCAAAATAACTGCTGTTTTGAACGGAACTATTTTAAAGTCAAGATTTCTATCATTGAAGTTAAAAATTTGTAGCTTCTATCTGTTTCTCCACCCCACACTTAGAAGCCTTTCCACCCTACCTGACTTTGAATGAGACAAAGGTTTGGAAGACTGTTTTAGTAGACACAGCCAGGGGAAAAATACAAAAGTCTACTTGGTGGCATCAGTGAACCTTAAGATCATAGGGCTGGTTGAGACCAGGCCATGGCAGTGGTGGGATCCGTGACAGCTGTTCTCAGTGCTTTCTTCCTAGAGCTCTTGAGAGTCTTAAAGGGCCTCCCAGCACCGAGAAAAGTGCAGTTCTGTGCGGAGCTCAGCACAGTGGGAAATGGCTCTCACAATGAAGGGTTTTTTTTTTACCAGTGTGGCCCCAACAGTATTTTGTACTGTTTTTATGCTTGTGTTTTAATTAATTGCATTTTTTAAAATCAGATTTGTTTTTATACTTAAAATATTTTAAGTATAAAAACAATATTTAAGCTCAATATTTTAATGTGTCTTTTTTTATAATCGTGTTTTTAAATTTTATTGTGAGCCGCCTTGAGATTTTTCTTAATGAAAGGCGGGGTATAAATTTAACAATAAATAAATAAAATAAACTTGAAAAATAGCGAAGATCACTGAACAGTATCAGGCTTAGTGTTCATAATAAAGTAAATAATGTCTTCTTCATAGCAAATTCTTATGTTGGCATACTAACGCATTAGATGTATGTAATATGAGAACAGAATCTCTATACTGGATTGGAACAAGGGGCCATGCTTCCCAAGACTTCATTTCCAATGGGAATAACAGTGGTAGAAGATAACTGAAAGGGTAAAAGAAATAAGAACGGTAAAGTTCCTGTACACAGAAAAGTGTTATAAAAGTGGTGGTGGTGAGATTGGGGCTGGGCTCCTTATATAATGGTAAAGCATGTTTAATTCTGTCTCTGTGTGCATGTGCGTGCTCACATCTAAATATTCAGTAGCAAAGAATGTTTCATACTGCAGTCTTGTGTGCTGTGTTAACAATAAATTAATCAGCCACTGTTTGCTAATAGCAAAATTACTTGATTTCTTCAAAGAGAAATCTGTATGAAGGTTTTTGCTTGATTGGAACTGAAATATAATGCAAATCTAGAGGAAAGGAAGGCCAGCTTGTATAATAACATCCATGGGCAGGTTTCAATTTTTTTTTTTTAAATCCTCAAGGACTAGAGATATTTATGTGTGTTGTCTTGTACCTTCTTATACTTACTAATCCTGATGTTTTCTTGTCCAGGATTTTGTTGTGGATTTGTTTTGAATCTTGTGTTTAGTTTTCAATTGCTTTTAGTCATGCTATCCCTCAGGATTGAAAGTGCTTTACTATTTCTTGTTTGATATTCATTTTGTGACTCAAGGAAGAGAGAAAAAAATCCTTCTCTCATTAGCAGGCAATCCATCAATCAGGAATAGACTTTGGGGTAATCATGCCTGCAGGCTCTTGCAGAAGCACAGTATTACACAAAGTACTGATGTTGGCTCAACATAGATCAAAGAAACCGGCCTATCAGTCTCTGTATGCAGTAACAACAATATTGTACTAGTTTTAGTGATAATGTAATAATGAGTTGGGAAACAAAACAGAGCTATCTATGCATAGTTTACGTATGTTCTCACATTTAGATAATTCTCAGCTCATTAATGTCACATTTGTTATATCTAGTATGCCTAGAAAATCTTTCTATTTCCCATCAGTGCTAGGAAAGCGTTCTGTACCACTTTTCCACCAAAAGAGGGAAGGACCCTCAAAACAATTTGCATACAGAAGATGGTTTGCTGTCCCCAAAGGGATGGATATATGTGTGTGTGTGTGTATTGCACTTACCCTGCTGCTTCTCCGGGTGCAGCACTCTACCAAAGGTCATGTGACTGCGGTGCTGTTTCCTGCAGCCTGTGCGTGGCCTTGGCATTCACATGGCTGCTGTACATGCTCTCCAGATTTTGGCCTTTCTTCTCCCTCCCCTTCCAGCCAGTACTGCAAATCTGATTGGCTGGATGAGTGATGGCATGACCACGCCATTTTTAAACACTTTCTCTTTGGGTGCTCAGATTTGCTTTTACAGAATTACTCCCATTCATTTCTCTCTCTTTTCTTCCCCCACAAGGCAGACTATATTCTCCCCACCTGTTTTGCAGCAAAATTCTCCTAGAATCCAGGAGTTTGATATTAAAATCCCTGATTCTGTAGATGTGATTTTTTTTTTTTTTTAAAAACAACTGGCTCTTTCTCTAAGCTATTTTGTACTGATAGCTCCCAGAAACCTTTTGTCTGCCCATCCCAGGCAGAACATATAGAAGCCCAAGACTCTGCCTACCAGAAGTCCTAATCCAGTCTGGATTGGGATCCTTCAGTCACTTTGTGCTCTCCTTAACTACAGCTTACCCCTCTACAGCCATGGAAGCTGAAAGCCTTAAGCAATATTCTGCAAGTGCATGCCACACATTTGTAATGAGTTCCAAATCAGTACAAATCAAATCTCTTTCCATGAGAGAAAGTAAGACCTTTATCTTGCCACCTTGAATAGATTTGTCATTTAGAATAATGGTCATGGTTAATGAATGGAATATGTAGCACACCAGCACTGTAACATGAGTTTTTCAGTCTTTTTGTTGAGTTAATATGCACATTGCATCACCCACATGTCAACTTATATGAAGTCTTTAATGAGCTAGCTATTTTGTTTTTGTGAATAGTAACTTTTTTATATTTTACATTTGTTACATTTTTTTCTTTGTATACCACCTAGAGATATCTAGATCAGGCAGTATAAAAATATGATAAATAAAATCTTACACTCCTGATGTGGGAAGAACATACGTTGTCTCAGCTTGCATGTACATCTGTTCCCACTTTTCCCATCAAAAATCCCCCTCCTCCCACCTCCTGGGCAGTGTTCCCTCTAAGGCAGGGTTTCTCAACGTGTGGGTCCCCAGATGTAATTGGACTTCAACTCCCATAATTCCCAACCAAAGGCCACTGGGGCTGGGGATTATGGGAGTTGAAGTCCAATAACATCTGGGGACCCACACGTTGAGAAACCCTGCTCTAAGGCATGTGTGCACTCACAAGTCTTTTGATGTCCGCTCAGTTAGTTTTAGATCCTGCTCCATTTGAATCAGGAAGGCCCACTCTGAATGCATGTGTGCACACACTGCCTTGATACTGCCACCCAGAACAAAATTCATTCCACACACAGATTAAATTTTTTTTTTAAGAGAAAACACTTCCTGGGGCCTCTGGAGCCTGCATTACCCAGAGAAGCATCTGCCCCAACATGTCTACAGATCTCAGACAATCCTTCACGGTTAGCCCCATGGTTTGTACACATCCCTGTCCACAGCTTGCTAGAGACAGATCTGCCCTTGTGGGTAGTGAAATTATTTCCCTGAGGAACTAGGCCTAAACAGATTTGGTAGGGGATAGGTAAAAATGGCATTAGAAAGTGAGTTGAGAGATGCTTAATGCTTCAAGCAACTTACTGATAAGAGTTTAAGTAGAAATTTCCAAGATACTTTAAATCTGAAATTAAGCCAAGTGAGATACTTAATCAATTCTTTTCTTAATCAATTCATGAGGGGCATTTGCATAATATGTATAATTCCAATGACATAATATTGAAAGAAACTAAAAGAGCCTTAATCACGCACACGTTTAAACAAGTGTTAATTTGAGGTGTGACTGCGCCTGAGCAGGAGTTTGATGCTTAATGCCATAATCCAAGACAACCTGAAGTGGGGGGAAATTATTGTAAAGGGATGGGGAAACTGAGTCAACTGTGAGTACAACAGCAGAAGTGTTTTTGGTTACCATTATTCTTTTCTATGGATCTTTGTAGTTTAGAAATTTTTCTTAATAGTCAAAGTGGAATTTCTAAAAGAAGCATGTGGACAAGGGCAATGTGGACCAATGTGGCAACATGTTAGACATGTAGAGTGTGGATTGGTAGTCTTAGTTCCTGATAAGCAGTATCTCTAGCATACTGGCTGCCATGATTTCCAGTTTGAGATCTAGATCCTAATATGGGAGTCTGGCCTAATAAGTAATAGTTATTAGGCCAGTTATTAAAAGCCTGGCCTAATAACTAATAATTCAGGAATGAATTATGCCCAATTAAACAACATGTCAGCAAATGCTTGCGCATATCAAAAATGTGTGCCAAGTGGAAACATTTGCCACAAACATGGATGGTTGAGTGTGGAAAGAGGAGTGCTCAATTAAAGCTTCACAGAAATGCCTCTTGCGAAGGTTGTGCATTTTTTGCTACAGATGTACAGAAGCTTCTGAGATTCTATATTCATCCCTCCCTCTCCCCCCACCTTCCAAATTTTATTATAAGGAAAAAAACTTTGTGTGTACACAGTACCTGGTTCAAGAACCCAGAAGGGAAACTGATTAAGATTTCCTGGGTTTGGGGAAAATGTTCAGTGCTCTGTGCAGTATAAGCTGTTTTGTACTGAATCTGATCATTGGCCCATCTGACTCTCTGCTGTGGCTGGCAGCAGCTCTTAAGGGCTTCAAGACGAGGTCTTTCCAGATCTGCAGCCTAACTGCTGATTGAACCTGGAACCAGGGCCAGATTATGACATGCTGAGACCCTAAGCTATGTCAAGCGTAAAAGGTCCCATAGCATTACAAAACAGGTTGGAAGTCCTGCCCCAGAGCATCACTCATCCAACTTCACTGCGCTGCTCATAGTTAAGCATTAGTCTGAAGAGGCAAACTCTGCCTGTAACTGTGATGGTGGGTGGCCTTGGTCTAATAAAATTTTGATATCTTACAGTAATTTCTGCACAGATTTATAAACTCAGTGTGATAATTGATAATCATCATGTAAGTATAATTTTGTTTTATCAGGATAAAAACATCCCTGCTGGATCAGTCCCAACTAGTCCAACAACCTGTTTCACTCACTGGCCCACCAGATGCCTCTGGGAAGCCCACAGGCAAGAGGTGAGGGCATGCCTTTTCTCCTGCTGTTACTCCCCTGCAAATGGTATATAGAAGCATCTTGCCTCTGAGGCTGGAGGTGGCCTATAACCCTCAGACTTGTAGCCATTGACAGACCTGTCTTCCATGAATTTATCTAATCCCCTCTTATTTATTTCTACACTTATATCCCACTCTTCCTCCAAGGAGCTCAGAGCAGTGTATATGGTTGTCTATCCTCACAACAACCCTGTGAGGTAGGTTAGGCTGAGAGAGACATGACTGGCCCAGAGTCATCCAGTGAGTTTCATGGTTGAATGGGCATTCAAACCTCCTGGTCCTAGTCTTCCCGGGCCTAGTCAATCACTCTAACCGCTGTGCTATGCTGGCTATACAAGCTGCTAGCTATCACCACATCTTGTGGCAGGGAATTCCTTAGGCTGACTATGTGTTGTGTGAAATAATACTTCCTTTTGTCAGTCCTAAATTTCTTGGCAATCAATTTCCTGGGATGACTCCTGATTCTAATTATGAGAGCAGGAGAAAAATTTATATCTTGATGACGTCTGTTTTTAGTGTCTTTTTGTACAACCAATTTTGTAAAACTAGAAATTTAGTCAAATATTAGTTGTTTGTGCCTAAATCCATGCCTGTCTAGAACCTTCTGCATGCAAAGCATATGCTGTACTACTGAGCTCCGAGTGTCCCCATCCCCCAGTACTGCTGTTTCTGTACCGCTCCATATTGCTCCTTCCTTCTGTTTTCACTTGATGAAAAATCCTACATTCATTGGGTTGGAACCTGAGTATTTGTGTGGGCAGAGTGGCACTTCTGCTCTTGCAAGGTGGGGGTGGGATTTCTGCCATCTCCTCCTTCCAATGGCAGCCCCCATGCCATAGCCCACACTATTCTGGAGGGTCCCTCAACCTTAACAGTTGGCTTTTCAGGGGTGCTGAGTGCTACAGGATAGAGGGGATGAGAGAGCCCCATTCCATGAGCAGCCTGTTGCTTGTATTTCTCTGGATGCAAACAGTTGATAACCTTGGTCTTCCAGTTATCAAATAAATGTGACTACTTAGAATTTTCATTTTTCTTTTTTTACTCTGTGCATTTTGTTTAGAGTGCAGAAGGTAGCTGGCACACAGACCTGCTTTTTACAACCCAATCCCAACCCATTTAAGTGGAAGAGAATCCCACTGATTTAAAGAAACTGGCTTCCAAGCAAGTGTGCTTCAAACTGGAGTGTTTGTCAGACTTTAATTATGTTTCATCGAATGAAAGCAACTCAAACAAATAAAAGCCCATCTGCATGCCTGTTGTTTATACTGATGCTTGTGCTGTGAAGATTTTCTTTGATTTATTAGGTCTTGATTCAGTGGAAGCAAGATTAAAGCCTACGTATAAGGAGAGAGAGAGAGAGAGAGAGCCACCTGCATAATTCAGAAAGGTGCAGTAGTATGGGTCAGAGTTGTGGAGCTTTTAACAGCAAAAACAGGTTCCCTCCATTTTGTGGAAGCTATGCAGTATTTTATCTCCAAGTGACCTGGAAGGCTGGGGAAATAACTATACTGATATCACCTACATAAGGACATATAAACCCCAAATTCCCATGATGAAATTTTAAAATATGCAGCAACATACTATAACCAGCAATACTATGCCAGCAAAGCATGAATTAAAACACATACATCCACTGCAGAAGCTGTGGGACCATTAGGGGCTTCTTTCACTGCAGATTATTGCATTTTTCTCTTTAGTAAGGTTTTGAAAATTGCATAGTTGCCACTTAAGGCAGCCGTTTCACATAAACCTAACCATCACAATTCTAAGCATCAGTGAAGTCTATGAGACAAGTTAGTCATGACTAACCTTTTATTTGACTATAACCCAAGGAACTATAATACATACACAGAAGGAAGGGACAGACATGTACAGTGCACTCTTTATACCCGAGTTCAATAGGACTTACTCCCAAGTAAGTAGGCATAGGATGAAACCTTAGTGCTGCTATGCTGACTTCCGGTTGACCAGTAAGTGTGAATAGCATGTTCTTTCCATCCTGGCCTTATAATGAGACTTGTGTGACAGATTAGAGAGTATTTAAGTAGTCTGGTCTCTGAAAAATGGAATACAAATACATGGGAGAACACACTTTATTATTTCATTTATCCAAGAATCTAAAATATTTTTCAGCAGTTCCAGTGCATGCAATGGCAGATTGTGATGCTTGTGCCTTAATGTCCATGTATTTGCCTACATACACATGTACATTCCACCCTAATAACATAAGAACAGCCCTCCCAAGGCCTAACTAACTAGTCCAGCATCCTGTTTCCCACAGTGGCCCACCAGGTTTCTCTGAGGCACCCACAGGCAAGAGGTAAGGGCATGCCCTCTCTCCTGCTGTTTTGGATTTCACTACCTTCAATAGTTTAGTGTCCTCTACAAATTTGGCCACTTGGCTGTTTTCCCCAACTTCTAGATCATTTATGAATAAGTTAAAGAGCACTGGTCCCTTGGGACTCCACTTCTTTCTTTCTTCCAGTGTGAAAACTGTCCATTTATTCCCACCCTCTGTTTCCTGTCCTTCAACCAGTTACCAATCCACAATTGTGAACCTGTCCCTTTATGCCTTGACTCCTAAGTATTCTCAAGAGTCTTTAATGAGGAACTTTTCCAAAAGCTTTTTGGAAGTCCAAGTATACTAGGAGAGGAGAGCTGGTATTGTGGTAGCAAGCATGTCTTGTCCCCTTAGCTAAGTAGGGCCTGCCCTGGTTGCATATAAATGGGACTTGATGTGTGAGCACTGTAAGATATTCCCCTCAGTGGATGGAGCCGCTCTGGGAAGAGCAGAAGGTTCCAAGTTCCCTCCCTGACATCTCCAAGATAGGGCTGAGAGATTCCTGCCTGCAACCTTGGAGAAGGTGCTGCCAGTCTGTGTAGACAGTACTGGGCTAGATGGACCAGTGGTCTGACTCAGTATATGGCAGCTTCCTATGTCAACCAGATCACCTTTATCTACATGCCCACTGACACTCTCATAGAACTCGAAAAAGTTAGTGAAGCAAGACTTCCCCTTGTAGAAGCCATGCTGGTTCTCCTTCAGCAAGGCCTATGTTTAACAATTTTTTCCTTAAGTATGCTTTCTATCAATTTCCCCAGCACAGAAGTTAAGCTAACTGGCCTGTAGTTTCCTGGATACCCCCTGGATCCCTTTTGAAAGTGGGAGTTACATTAGACATTTCAGTTCTCTGGTGTACAGAGCCTGAGTATAGGGCAGGGCTTCACAACTTCAGGCCCCCTACAGATGTTGGACTACAACTCCCATCATCCCCAGCTGCAATGGCCAATGGTCTGGGATGATGGGAGTTCAACATCTGCAGGAGGGCCAAAGTTGTGCAGCCCTGCTATAGCGACAAGGTACATATTTTTGTTAGGAGATAATCAATTTCACATATTAGTTCCTTCAGAACTCTTTGGTGAGTGCCATCTGGCTCTGGACTCCCTCTCAAGTTTTCTGCTTCTGATATCTTTAAGGCAGCTTTTGTTATTCCCCTTGACACTTCTTGCTATATGCTCCTCAAACATTTTGCATCCCTTATTGTCTCCTTGCATTTCTTTTGCCAGAGTTGATGTTCCTTTCTCTTCTCAGAGATTGAAGTACTACACACTAAATTTCTAAAGACTGACAACTCATCTCCTACTAACCAAGTTTTAGCAGGGCTTCCTAAAAGGAAAAACGGGCAGTGATATATCAGGACAGTTACCAGGAAATTAGAGCAACCGCTTGTAACTAGGGACTGTTGGAACATATGAGACTTAGAGAAAGACTAGCCGACCCCGATCACAGCATCTGTGCACTCTTTGGGGTCAGCGGTTACCTGTCCCCCCCTCCACCTTCTGCCCCAGTCTCCACTTCCAGGCCCAGCCACCTCTCCTCCCCACCACCACTTCTGCCCCCCTTTCTCCCCCCTCCCCTGCTCCTGGGCCTTGCCTCCGTGGCTGGGCTGGGCCCGGCCCGCCGCTGCCTCTAGTCTCTGCGGCCAGGCCTGCAGCTGCTGTGGCAACCAATCCTCCTGAGTGCGCCTCAGCCAATCAGGCCCGTCTGAAGCCCAGCCAATCAGCTGGGCGCTAGCACACATTTCCAAGGCACACCCTAGAGAATTATATATATAGATTCTGCCACAAAGTAAGGGCTGGACAAGATGACCCCCAATTCCCTTCAGATTCTCCCATGGTGTACATAATAGAAAAGTTAGAAATAGACAAGGCAAACGAGGAATGGAGGTAAAAGATTAAGGTAGAAAGCCTAGGGATCTTAGAAGAGCTATATATGTAGGAGATACCAAGTACCAGCATAGCACTCTGTATGAAGCATAAACCCCAGTATTCTCATTGTTTTATTTCAATTATGATGGGACACAATCTGTTCAATGTTCAAAGAACTAGGAAGCTGGCCCAGATTCTCACAGCTCCTGCGTACCATGTGCTTAGAAAGTTGACATGGAGAAGACAAAGTAAGGTAATAATGCAACTCCTGGATAAAACAATTCCTTACACTACAGCAAAATGCTTCTCTAGTAACAGCACTTGTGGTTCAAAGACATGCCATAGGGTAATGGTACTACGGGCCTGGAGGTGACGGTGAAAGACTGGTCCTACCTTCTTCAGAATAGAGTAAGAAGATACCTGTTAGAAAAGCTGACTTATCGAGCAAGGGTGTATCAGCCAACTAATGTGTCTGTGTAAGCTGTATTACACAAGAGTAAGACCATTATTTACAATGGGCTAATTGTGCAATGCAGGTTGCACAAATTCTGCATCTATGCAGCTTGCGTGAACACAATGTTACTAGTCTGATGTACTCTTGTTCAGTATGTCAGCTAATGTGTTCTTTGCTTATAAAAATGGGCTGAATGATCTGTAAGAATAAAAACTTAAATAACAGGAACAGAACATGAATGGATTCAGTGCAGCAATATTTCTGATTTATTTTTGTATTAAATTCCACTTTTTAAAAAGTGTTATGTTCATGTCTATTCTTTTTTGATCCTTTTTTTCTATACGTTCCATGATAAATGTCATAGGAAGAAAAGTTAGAGATGAACAAGACTTAAAAGTGACTGTAGAAGATTAAGATAAACAGCCTAGAGATCAATGCAGAAGAACAGCTGGAGGAGATACCGGGCACCTCTCCTCTTTTTCCTTTAGTTTTTTGTGTGTTTTTTTACAATGCTTCCAGGACAATTTATGCAAACTGCTTTTCCACATGTTTATTAAAAGTGGAACAATGCACCAAGAGAGGGAGCAGGGAATGCTCATTCACATCCCTAATTGTATGTGGGCAGGGCTGGTGGCTTGGACATAACTTTGAAGTAAGCTACTGTATTTACCTGAATAGAAGATGACTTTCAATTTAAGATGACCCCCCTTTAAAAATGCAGATTAAATCCAAGTTATACCTATATTTACCCAAAAGGGAAATGACTCTTAAGACAATGTCCCATTTCTAAAATTGAAGAATGTGGGCATGGGGGAAGAACGTAGTCTTGGATTCAGGTAAATATGGCAAGTCTACTTTAATGGCTTCACCACCTATCACCCTGGATTGGCAGTAACTCCTCGGAGAAGGGTTGAACTAAGACTGGCAGGTAGGCCGAAAAACCTGCCAGTGCCCAACAGCAGGATCAATGGAACATCTACAGAAGGAAGGATATGAGCACCATGGCTCCCTTTTGAGGCAGGCAGCAAATATCTGGAGTGTGCATCACACAAGAAACAGGTATAAAGGCCTATAGCAGCTGCTTCTCTTATTGTTAGATATCTATACCACCTTTCATTAAAACAATCTCAAGGCGGTTTACAAAACATTTTAAACAATATAAAAACTATTTATTTATTTATTTCATTTATGAACCACCCCATCCAGAGGCTCTGGGCGGTGTACAACTAGTTTAAAAAAACATAAAAACAAGCATTTAAAACACACTACTTAAAAAATTATAAAAACAATTTTAACACAATTTAAAACCAATTAAAATACTTTTAAAAAACAATTTAAAAACCTTGGAAGAACAAGTCAAACAAGTAAGTCTTTAGGGCTCTCTTAAAGGCCAACTGCGAGCCTAAACTGAGATATCTGCCAGGAGTGCATTCCATCGACAAGGAACAGCTACAGAGAAGGCCCGGTTCTGAGTTGCCACCAGATGTACTGGTGGGATTTTCTTAATGAAGGGCGGGGTATAAATTTAACAATCAATCAATCAAATTAAAATAAAATAAAATAAAATAACTGGAGATGGACCTCTCAGGATGACCTCAACATGTGATGGGGATCATACAGAAAAAGGCGCTCTCTAAGGTAGCCCGGAACCAAGCCGTTCAGCCTTTAAAGGTAATAACCAGCACTTTGTATTTTGCCCAGAAATATATGGGCAGCCAGTGCAACTGTCTTAAAACAGGCTTAATATGGTCTCTCCGGGTTGTCCCGGAGACCAGTCTAGCTGCAGCATTTTGAGCTAACTGAAGTTTCCGAACTACGTACAAAGGCAGCCCTGTGCAGACTGCATTGCAATAGTCAAGCCTGGAGGTTACCAGCTGATGCACCACTGTTATGAGATTGTTCTCTTCAAGGAATGGACACAGTTACACAATAAAAATATTAAATTGGAATATAAAAATACAAATCTAATTAAAAGGTCTGTTTATTATTTTTATTTTTAAAACAAAAACCAAAAACACGAGACCATAAAATACAGAACAGCAGCAATTAAAAAAAACCCCTCATATAAAAGCCTGGGTAAAAAGCCAAGATTTAACTTGCTTTCTAAAAGCTGTGAAAGAGACTGAGGAGTGGATGCCCACCAGGAGAGCATTCCAAAGTCTGGGGGCAATATCTAAGAAGGCCTTGTCCCACATGCATGACCACCAAGCCTTCCTCACTGTCAGCATGCTGAGCAGAGCACCGTCAGATGACCTTGTCAGATGGGCAGAAACCCCTGGGAGCAGGCATTCCCTCAAATGTCCAGGGCTCAAACCATTAAGGGCTTTAAAGGCAGCACCTTGAATTGGACCCGGAAACAAATTGGCAGCCAGTGTAGCTCTTTCAGAATGAGTTAATATGATCCCAGCGGACAGCTCAGGATAAAATCCTAGTTGCTGCATTTTGCACTAGCTGCAGTTTCTGAATATTCTTCAATGGCAACCCCGCACAGAGCATGTTACATTAATCCAGTCGTGATGTGACTAAGGTGTGGTAACTGGCCAGATCTGCTTTCTCAAGAAAGGGACGCAGCTTCCAAGCATTTGTACTATAGTGTGTTCTTCTACAGGTGTCTGTTAATACAGAGCAACACACACACACACCCCTACACTCCTTCCTCTCCCACCTGCAAAGCTCAGGAAGGCAGAAGATCAGGCCGTACGTTTTGTTACACAGGTGTCATTACAATAGGGCAAAAATAGCTATAGAACAACAGCTACATCCTGTTTTGCCGTAGGCAACTGCCTGCTAAAATGTTGCTTTGTTCTTCCTGTTGGTTATCAAGAGTGGAGAGAAATAACTGCACTGACTATAAAGAAAACTTGTTTTTATTTGTGGGTTGGCTACATTTCTGATATGAAAATCACCAATGGGGGAAAATTATGGAGCTCTGAGCTTCCATTTTCACAAAACTGATGTGTTATTTGACATACACTTGAAATTCCTCATGTGGTACTTAGCACTAATATCTGAGCTAACTGAGCAGGAAGTGGCTAGTGATGATTCCCTTGGTGCTCAATAAACATGTGTAATTGAGATGTAATGGTTTGACTGTTATTTTCTTTTTGTAATATAATCACCTTGCACAATGAGAATTTGATGTCGCAAAGACCTAAGTATGAAACTGCCATCTGGATGTACATCAAAGTACAGTTGGCTGAATAGATGGTAGAGTATTAAGTTTGTTATAGATTCTGTTAATGTATATGTTTTGCTGCAGGGCAATTCTGAGCAAACATTAATTTTTTTTTTTTAAGGAGGCATCTTTTGTCTGAGCAAGAATGGCAGAAGAATCACCTGTGTGTCTAAATAAATGTGCGTATAAATATCTCAAAACAAAGCTGAAGGGCAAATAGCGAGCTGCTTATAAGCAAGAACAAAGAAGCTAGTAATTTAAAGGCTGCATCTATGTATGTAACATACACCACTGTTTGGCTCCTTTGACTCTGTCAGATGCCCTGACATTTAATAGGATATTTACTAGAGTTGTGTGAAGTTTTGGCAGCCAGTTTGCTTTGGAAAGAAATTTAACCTGATTTGACCACTGATGTTTCCATTCAGATCCAAACTGGCAGACCTCCAGATTGGCCCAAATTGAAGCAAAGGTGACTAAATCAGGCCATAGTGTTTTGGAAGTACTTCCCACCACCACCACCTTCCTCCCATTTTGCTACCCATCCCCTATAGTTATTTACTGGAAACTGGCAAGAGACAGGGCAGGCTATACCTAATCCTCACTACCCATGGTGAGGAAGGAGCATCTTCTCAGAATACTTTTTTTCTCTTCTTCCCTTGCAGTCTTGGGAAAGGTCCAAGCTCTCTTGGGAACTGTAGTCTTACCATTACAGATTACAACTTCCAATAAATCCTACACTTTCCCCAAGACTGCAGGGGAAGAAGTAACAAAACAAAAACCTGACAAAGTCATTTTGAAACTGAAGCCCCAATGCACTTGCTCCCTCCTTGCTGCCAGGAGAAAAGATGAAGTGCAACCTGCCTGGTTTCCTGTCTCAACCCTGCTAGGTAGTACAGAGGTCGGAGGAAGGGGAGCGGGCAACTGCTTTGAATTGAGCTGAAGTAAGCTGGAAGCCCTCTGTAGGGCCAAATCATATGTGGAGGGGGGAGCTCTGAATTGATTGTTTGCTGCTTTTCACAGCCCTAATATTCACACACAGATGTGAAAGCCCAATTACACATTCTGTTATAATTAAAAATATGTAATTTGCTTTTCTATTTAATTTCCTCTTAAATAGCAGCCATTGGGGTAGGGAAGAGATTATCAGGATTGGGACTGTGGGACAGTGGAGGGGTTCTTTTAACCCTTCTCCCCACAAGCTGTGGTTCAATAACAAAAGTTGCACTCCTCTCTGGTTTTGTTTTGTTTTGTTTTTTGCTGTGGAAGGAATTTGCCATAGGCACTAAGGCTAGGCAAATACTAGGATGCCAATTAGTTTTTACTTGTGCAGGTACTGGGATGTGGAGGGACTATCTGGAAGAGATCTCCAGTGTTTCTACTTGGGAAGAACTGTGAAATCCTCTTTCAGATTTCAATTTATCCCTGGATGAACCCTGAAATTTTCCTTGAAATATGACTTTTAAAACCAGCCAGTCTGTTACTCAAACACAGGAAAGGGATGGCTCAGCACTAATTATTATTATTATTATTATTATTATTATTATTACATTTATATCCCGCTCTTCCTCCAAGGAGCCCAGAGCGGTGTACTACATACTTGAGTTTCTCTTTCACAACAACCCTGTGAAGTAGGTTAGGCTGAGAGAGAAGTGACTGGCCCAGAGTCACCCAGCTAGTTTCATGGCTTAATGGGGATTTGAACTCAGGTCTCCCCGGTCCTAGTCCAGCACTCTAACCACTGCACCACACTGGCTCTCCCTTGTCTCCCTTGTGCTGCAGAACTGGCTTAGACCAGTCAGGAAGACTATCCATTAACCTGCCAGGAGGCAGGAAGGAAAGGAAAAATTCCTTCCAGCCTACACAGATTTGCTACACCATCCAATATCGTCTGTACTGACTCATGAGACTCTCCATGGTTTCATGGAGTCTTCCCCTGCCCTGCCTGGAGATGTCAAGGATTGAACCTGGGACCTCCTGCATACAAAGCAGATGCTCTTCCACTAAACTGCAGCCCCTCCCCTAATTAGGCATATCTAATTAGTCTGGATGGTACTCATTGGATGGGTGGGTATCTATCTATCTATCTATCTATCTATCTATCTATCTATCTATCTATCTATCTATCCCCAAACAAGAACAAAGAGACCAGAATCTCTACTTGTTAGCTAATAACATCATTAAATGAAGATCCAGCTTGTAACTGGACACACATATCACTGCATACATATTATTCCCCTTGTAGGTGATACCAATTATTACTAATCCAGACAAACTAGCCTTGGGGAAGGGCTTTAGCTAAGTGATAGAACACATGTTTTACACGTAGAAGCTCCCATATTGAATCCCTGGCTTCTCCAGATAAGGCTTTGAAAGATGCCATCTGAAACTCTGGAGAACTGCTGTCAATCATGGTTGGAAATACTGAGCTAGATTAGCTAATGGTCTGACTCAGTATGAATATACATATCAAAATGGAGCCTTTTGTACAACATAGACTGTCTAAACTCACCCACCTCGAACCATGGCCTGTTATGCTGGTAATGTAGAAGGCAATGCAACACAACTCTTCCTCATGATGCCATGATAACCTGAAACATCCTGCATCTACTTTGTGGCTCTTCTCCATACCACTAGTGCCCAGATATATGGGCAGGAGAAACCTGGCATGGAGAGCAGCCACAGTGTGCTCTTCATGTTACTTTGCAGTGTGGGAAAGAGCCATGTTTTCACAGTTCCCTACTAATAGAATAATGTAAGAAGGCAGCCTTCATAAAGAAAACCTCTAACCTTGTCAAACATCTGCATCTCTAACAGTATTAGTTCCAGAGAGTTTGATTATCTATCTGTCACTGGCTAGGAAACCATACATAAAGAGTAGGAAATTATTCCTGTGCCTGAAGTGATGTAACAAGTGTGGTATAAGAAGGCTTCATTACAAATCCAGTGCTCTTTAATGTATTCATTTATTACATGGATAATGGAACAAAAAGCACACTTCTAAATTTTCAACTATCACATTGGGAGGGATTGTAAGTACTTTGGATGGCAAGACTATAATTTAAAAATATCTCAATACATTGGGATAATAGGGAGAAATAAATGGGATGAAATTTAAATGGGAAAGGGTGCACTCCTGCCTTGCATAACAACAGTGAAAGATACAATAGCTGCTTTGGGAATTTTTGTTTAGCAAATAACCTGAACCCAGGAAAGGATAGGGGTTGAGGGGGTCATCACTGGTGAGAAGTTGAATATGAGTCAGCAGTACAGTGCTTTGTCAAGAAAGCAGCTAGGCTAGGCTACAGGAATGGAGGGACTACAATTCAGAAGGAATAATAATTCACAGCCAGGGGCGTAGCTATAATTGAGCGAAAGGGTTCAAAGAACACAGGCCCTCAGCTCCTGAGGGCCCTCCAGCTCCACCCCTCTCTATTTTCTTCATTATCTCCCTCATTCTGGGGGGCCGCCAGAGAGAGGGATGAACACAGGCCCCCTCTCACCTAGCTACGCCCCTGTTCACAGCAACACAGGAAACTGCCTTGTACAGTCAGACCATTGGTCCATCTAGTTCCATATTATCTACACAGACTAGCAGCTGTTTCTCCAAGGTTGCAGGCAAGAGTCTCTCTCAGCCCTATCTTGGAGAAGCCAGGGAGGGAACGTGGAATTTTTCCATGAGTCATATTCTAGGAATGTGCATGAAACATGATTTGAGTAGCAAATCGCAGCGCATCCTCCGCAGCTTTAACAGGGACGAGAGCAGGACCACCACAGGAAGATCGGTGGTACTCTCTCCCCCCCCCAGCTATTATGGTTGCTGGCCACGCAAATAACCGCTGCTCATGCATGGAGGCCATGTGCGTGCCGGTGACATGCAAGGACAGCTGGGAGACACCCCTCCAGTGCACGATGATAGCTGGTGGGAGCACCACCAAACTTCCTGTGGTGGTGAGTGGTAGAGGAGCTTGTATGGACCTTCTCTCCTCCCTATTAAGGATGCAGGGGATGAGCTGTGAACCGCTACTCGGATCACACTTCGTGCACATCCCTATCAAATTCCCCAGACCTTTAATACTGTTTGTCATTTTCCTTGAGACTATTTCTCTTTTTTCTCTCTATATGAAGACAGACAACCATTTTACTGCATTAATGCTGCTTTCAGATGGCCTGTAGGATAGCTTTAACTTCATGACTGGACACTGGGCTTTGGACTTGAGTTTGTTGTTGTTGTTTTTTGGTGGCTGTTAATTACTAGCAGGGGTGGGGTGTAACAAATTTCAAATATGTAAAGTGACTCTCCCCCCCCCATTGGAAATACATTGAGAGACAATCAAATTGAAACTCCATTTAGACTGGCCCTTTCCAAAATAGAAGCACAGTATACATACTCAGCTGCAAAGTTAAACAGCTGCAAATATTTGAATGTGAGTAGATATTTCTCTGTTAGGCCAACACTTGTTAATATCTGTTGTACTCCAGTGTGTGCATATCTAGTACTAAATACAGAAATGTTTTTATATCTCATGAGTAATTCTAGAACTGAAAGTCCCAAAAGGTCAAAAACGGTACCTTTTATGGACTAGTGTCAATGATATGTTGGGGTGTGCTCAAACAGCTGCCTATTGCGCATTAAAAAATTAAGCACAGTAGCTCTGTTCAGACACCGCACCAAATTATGGTTTGTACTTTGTGTTTTGCTGGTCGAATGACCGTAACAATAAAGATTTGATTTGATTTGATTTGTGTGTTTTTGAATTTAAACCATGGTTTAAGCATCCTAATGTAGAATGGCAAACCACAGTATATACTGTAGATGCTTGACTGCCTTCATTTTCTGTCCTCTCAGCCCTCTACTACACAACTTCATAAATTTACTATTGTCTCCATGGTACCAGCAACAAATTGACATCAGTTTGTTGCTTCCATGCAGTATCCTAACACTGACGTTTGCCTGTGACCAGACAAGTGCACTCTTTTCATATGAATGGGGCAGGATTCTCAGAGAACCCAGCTTACCACTCTTAACCTTTTGAGTTCAATAATTTAATCAGGACTGCTGGATATTGCATGATTATACCTGATGGCATGTGGAAATTTATTCCAACCAAGGCGGGGGGCGGGGAGTTCCTTGTTAATGTTAGTTTCTGGTTGTATTAACTCTGCAAGGGCTGTGTAATCTAACAATCAGAGGCGTAACTAGGGAAAATGGCACCCGGGGCAAGCACTGAAATGGCGCCCCCCCGCGCCCCCCACCCCCCCAAAATACTACATTATACTTAGGTTTTTCCTCACAAGCGCCCGCCGCCGCCGCCAAGCCAGGCCACTGACTGGCCGCCAGGTGCCAGCAAAGCAATGGGGGGGGGGGGCGTGGGCAGTGCGGAAGGGACTGCTCGTGGGGGAGGGGGCGCCGATGCGCTCCCTTGACTGCTGCAGTGCTGCTGCACTGAGCAGGAAACATTTGTATTAACAAAAAAATAAAA
Organism: Hemicordylus capensis; assembly: GCF_027244095.1. Taxonomy (NCBI): domain Eukaryota; kingdom Metazoa; phylum Chordata; class Lepidosauria; order Squamata; family Cordylidae; genus Hemicordylus; species Hemicordylus capensis. Next base: position 66,891,664 of record NC_069658.1, read on the forward strand.
TAAAAATATTTTTTTGTCATGGCGGCGCCCCCCACATGACCAGAAAAGATGGCGCCCGGGGCACGTGCCCCCCCTGCCCCCCTATAGTTACGCCTCTGCTAACAATATGAAACTGATATAGGATATGAGTTATATTATTGCTTTGTCTATGCTCAGGACATGCAAAACTTAAAGGATTTAAAACCTTTCAGCATCCACCCTCATAGAACTCTCAAAATGCTTCTTCAATTCCCAACTTTTAAAAGTGATTCAATGGGAAGCTCCCAATGGTTTTTATTTTGGTGTGTATTGTCCTCCTTCAAATTGCTTTTAAATTTCCTTTTATGGTAAATCTCTTGATCCAGACTGTGGCCATAGTAATAAGATGCCAAGAGTCCTGACAAAATGTTTCCTTTTATATTTATAAAAATAAAGGAGGGAAATACATCCTTTTCTGAAGCATCCCAACAAAACCTATTTTTAAACAGATAAAACAAAATACATTAGATGTTGCAATCTTTGTGAAAGCATAACATTAAAAAGTTGTGGGGTTTTTAAAAAATGTGTGGTGTTTAGAAGAAAACTTAGTGTTCTGAAAAGTACTTAAAGCAAAAGTATATAGATGGAAATAGACTGTTCTGCATAATGGATTGTCACTTCTTGCAGTCCAGCAAAAGCTTTATTTCTTAAGGTAAACACCAGTCCTTTTCTCTGATCTGCTTACCAGAGCACAATAAAAATCAATGTGTTCAATAGACTGCATCCCTCAGGAAAACGAGGCCATTACCTTTGTGATTCAAAGTCTATTCCCAAAAGAGAGCTTCCTCAGGGTCAAACTCCAGGTGACATTAAACATTTTTGCATCTCCATCTGAATAGTTTTGTTTGGTTTTTAAACAAAAGACACAGGTACACCAACCAGTGTTTTCTCTAAAAGGAATTCATCTGTGTGTGGAATGCGTTTTGTTCTGGGCAGCAGTGTCAAGGCAGTGTGTGTACACGTGCATTCAGAGTGGGGCCTTCCTGATTCAACCTGAGCGGGATCCAAAATTAACTGAGCAAACATCAAAAAGCGTGGGAGTGCATGCACATGGCCATGCCTTAGAGGGAACACTGCCCCCAACCCAGATCAGGAATGCTGCATTGCGGAGGGATTTTTAACCCCTTGTCCTGTGAAATGATCTCAGTGGAAGTTATTGCCTTGAAGCTGCTATTATTAGCCCTAGAAATGAGGTTTCCCACCCAGGAATGACAACAGTTTTAGGAAATGGATGGATGTTGTTCTCTCATAGGGCTGAGCTCAAAGTGTTTGATGCCAGCAATTCACTGGACTTTGAGTGACCTGCCAGAAACCCCTGCCGCTTCAGTGGAGGGACCCACTAAACCTTTTAAAAATTTGAATAGGGAGCAAGATACTTTCTTTAAACTGGGGATGGTGATTCTTCATGTTGCTTAAACCTTGCAAAAAGCCACCATGTCTGCTGCAGGCAGTGGCCACAATGGTCAGAAGTGCCCCTTTTCCTTGCAGCCAGTCAGGGGCGTACCAAGGTAGGTTGGGATGGACGTGGAGATGAGATTTTAAAATGCAGAGGCGTATCTAGGGAAAATAGCGCCTAGGGCAAACACTGAAATTGCGCCCCCTGTCCAAGCATCTGACACCCATCTTTCAGATAACTTTACCATAATATCAGCTCAAAAATACAAGTTAAGCTCATTAATCTTTTAATATTTCAAAAACTATTTAGCAGTGGACTTAGCCAGACCAAAAAATGCTGGAAAACTACAAATTTCAGTATGTGGGGGCTCATGAAATACCCAAATGCTATGTGGAGATGTACTTGGAAAACTAAACAGAAGTGCCTGTCTAATTCTCTACTATGCATTGTAGCATCACCATTACATAAGTTTTAAAAATCGATGGAGAATTTGACTTTTCCCAGATACTCTGGAAATAATTAAAGGATATGCAGAGTAAACTGTGTCACTGCTTGGAATATATTCTAGTATTTCAGAAAGACAGTTAAAATGAGAGAAAGAGAGCAAGAAACTCCCAGTGGGCCTTAATATTAAGGGTTTCACACTGATTCAAAGACAAACTCACCATTAATAGCCATATTAGCAAGACATCACATTTAACTCACTTATCACAAGAAGCAAAGTAAGAGCAAATGAATACAATCCTAGCTCTTAAGCATCAGCTCAGTATTCACAAGCCCTGATTCTCTGTACATAGTGCCAATCTGAATATGTGTACAGTGTCTTATATTACAGTATTATTATTATTACCTGTAGCCCCTTTGGGGGGCTTCCTAAAGTCTGGGGTTTTTTTTTTGCAAAGATTCCCCCTCACCCCGCTGGCCTCTAGGGCCTCGCAGGGACCATTTGAGCATGTGCAGTGGCCGTTTTTAAAAATAATTTTTTTTTAAGGCCACTGAAAACAAAATGGCCACCGCGCATGCTCAAATGGCCTCTGCAAAGCCTGGCATGACCTAGAGCCTCACAGAGGCCATTTGAGCATGCACGGTGGCCATTTTGTTTTTGGCAGCCATTTTTTTAAAAAAAATTAATTTTACAAAATGGTGCGCCCCTTCAAGTGGCGCCCGGGGCACGTGCCCTGCCTGACCTACCCCTAGATATGCCCCTGTTAAAATGAGGCCCTTGCAGCCTTCCTCTCCTTCTCCTGGCCCCATATCTCTGCTGCAGAAGAATATTAAGTGCACGTGTAATATAGTGCAGCAGATTAACAGAGGACAGGAGACTACAGTTGCAAGGTGTAAACAACAGCAGAACCAAATAATACAACAGTATCAGTTTTTATACAAGAGGGCAATTCATGCTTCCTACCACAAGACCAGCTCTCCTCCCTTTCTGTGAGTTCCAAAGGAAGCTTCTGTTCCAAGCTTAACAATTTTTGTCAGGGCTGTAGCATAGTGGGATTTTTAAAACAACAACAACAACAATACAAGGCAGGTGTAGGGATATCCAAGCAAATAAATTTAAAATTAGCAGTCAGGAAGGATGCTGGGCTAGCTCCACTCTTCCCCAACCCTCAAGTATTGTGAGCCATTCTGGGAGCAAGGAACATTTTTATGAGAACTGGTTTGGTTGAAAAACAATTGAATATATTTTCAACAACTACGGCACCATCAAAGAAACAATCAATAAACCCCCTGTCACCACCCCCTCTTTCCTTTCCACAGAGATGAAAATGACTCATTGCAAGTTGGAAGACGATCACTTCACATTGGTCATCAGGACTTAGAGGGAAGAACCCAAACATTTAAAATCATTTGTTAAAAGTTAACAATAGCTCAGGCACAAACAATCTCTCTCTCTCTCTCTCTCTCTCTCTCTCTCTCTCTCTCTCTCTCTCTCTCTCTCTCACACACACACACACACACACACACACACACACACACACACACTCCGTAAATGTGGGAAGCGGGGGGGAGATCACACACAAAAAACACACAGTTAAGAGTTGTTTGACTTTCCACTTGAACAGCTTGCTAGCTCCCAGTTCAAGCTCCATCCTAACTGCACTCAGTTGCTGAGCAGAGGAGGAGCTCAAGAAGCCTCTCTGCTGCAGCCACAGCCATTTTCCCTCTCCTCCGCTCCACACTGACAAAAGGAAAATCAGGAGTGAGGGGACTGCTGTTCACACTCCTGGCTACAGGACTACAGGGAGGGCAAGGACTGGCTGAGGGCCAGGAGACATTCATTCATTCATTCATTCATTCATTCGATTTCTATACCGCCCTTCCAAAAATGGCTCAGGGCGGTTTACACAAAGATATAACAAACAAATAAGATGGAACCCTGTCCCCGAAGGGCTCACAATCTAAAAAGAAACAGAAGGTGGACACCAGCAACAGTCACTGGAAGTACTGTGCTGGGGGTGGATAGGGCCAGTTACTCTCCCCCCGCTAGATAAAGAGAATCACCACATTAAAAGGTGCCTCTTTGCCAAGTTAGCAGGGGAGACATTCATCTCCCTTTGTCTTATCAACAGTATGCCCATGCAACAAGTGCCTCCTTTTGTTGCTTCTGGCTTACCTCCCATGTGCTGGCTCCATGGAAGAGAGCTGGTCTTGTGGTAAAGGTAAAGTGAGCCGTCAAGTCGATGTTGACTCCTGGCTACCACAGAGCCCTGTGGTTGTTTTTGGTAGAATACAGGAGGGGCTTACCATTGCCATCTCCCATGCAATATGAGATGATGCCTTGCAGCATCTTCCTATATTGCTGCTCCCCGATATAGATGTTTCCCATAGTCTGGGAAACATACCAGTGGGGATTTGAACCGGCAACCTCTGGCTTGCTATTCAAGTCATTTCCCTGCTGTGCCATTAAGTGGCTACATGGTCTTGTGGTAGCAAGCATGAATTGTCCATTTTGCTAAATAGGGTGTGCCCTAGTTGGCATTTGAATGGGAGACTAAATGCATGAGCATTGTCAGATATTCCCCTTAGGGGATGGGGCCACTCTGGGAAGAGCACCTGCATGCTTGCATGCAGAAGGTTCCAAATTCCCTCCCGGGCATCTCCAGATAGGGCTCAGAGACTCTTGCCTGCAACCTGCTTACCAGTCTGTACTGACAATACTGAGCTAGATGGACCAATGGTCTCTTCCCATGTTGCTTCCTGGAATGCTCTGGGAACTGTTGAATAAGGAGGCTTATTCATTTTTAAGTAAGCCTCCTTGCTCCATCCTTTTTTTTTTAACATGTTATATCCCACTCTTCCTCCAAGGAGCCCAAAGCAGTGTACTACATACTTAAGTTTCTCCTCACAACAACCTTGTGAAGTAGGTTAGGCTGACAAAGAAGTGACTGGCCCAGAGTCACCCAGCAAGTCTCATGGCTGAATGGGGATTTGAACTCAGATCTCTCTGGTCCTAGTCCAGCACTCTAACCACTACACCACGCTGGCTCTCTTCACACTTAAAGAATTTCATAGGCCCCACATCAAAAGTGCAGGATCTCTCCCCAGCTTCCGCCTCCCCCAAATCTGGCAGCAATAATAGGAGGAGAGATTTGGGGCAGCCCTGCATCTGTGCCACTTGCAGCGTGTGCTCCAATATAATGCAATACCTGCACTTGTTTTTCTCTGTCTATGCCTTTGATAGCCTGCTTACTAAGTTGTGCAGGGTTCTGTAAGACCTCAATGGAACAAGAAGCAGAGAGAAATGCCCTACCCTATAATTAATATTTGTAGAATGTTTTTAGCCTACTTTCCAATAGGTTTATGAGGTCACCTAGCATTCCGTGTGTGTGTGTACATTTGTTTGTGCGTGTGCCCCACCCCCCCGCCATCAACTTCACAATGCCTGGTCCAATATGAACCAAATTGGGTACAATTGTAGGGACACACAGGGACACCTGAGCAGCATAGATAGTGATGATGTCATCCACTCCATTTCAAGATGGCAGACACATACAGTGAGGGAAATAAGTATTTGATCCCCTGCTGATTTTGTCCGTTTGCCCTCTGAAACAGAAATGACCAGGCTATAATTGGAATGGTAGGTTTATTGTAGCTGTGAGAGACAGAATAACAACAAACAAACCCTCAAAAGCCCAGTGCCCAAAAGTCAGCGATGGCTTTGCACTGTAGTGAGGGAAATAAGTATTTGATCCCTTCACAAAAGATGTCTTAGTACCTGGTGGCAAAACCCTTGTTGGCAATCACAGACGTTTCTTGTAGTTGGCCACCAGGTTTGCACACAACCCAGGAGGGATGTTGTCCCACTCCTCTTTGCAGATCCTCTCTAAGTCAGAAAGGTTTCGAGGCTGATGTTTGGCAACCCGAACCTTCAGCTCCCTCCACAGATTTTCCATGGGATTAAGGTCTGGAGACTGTGCTGGGCCACTCCAGGACCTTCATGTGCTTCTTCTTGAGCCACTCCTTTGTTGCCTTGGCTGTGTGTTTTGGGTCATTATCATGCTGGAATACCCATCCACGACCCATTCTCAATGCCCTGGCTGAGGGAAGGAGGTGCTCACCCAAGATCTGACGGTACATGGTCCCGTCCATCGTCCCTTCGATGCGGTGAAGGTGTCCTGTCCCCTTAGCAGAAAAACACCCCCAAAGCATAATGTGTCCACCTCCATGTTTGACAGTGGGGATGGTGTTCTTGGGCTCATAGGCAGCATTCCTCCTCCTCCACACACGGCAAGTTGAGTTGATGCCAAAGAGCTCGATTTTGGTCTCATCTGACCACAACACTTTCGCCCAGTTCTCCTCTGGATCATTCAGATGTGCATTGGCAAACTGCAGACGGGCCTGTACATGTGCTGCCTTGAGCAGGGGGACCTTGCGGGCACTGCAAGATTTCAGTCCTTCACGGCGTAGTGTGTTACCAATTGTTTTGTTGGTGACTATGGTTCCAGCTGCCCTGAGATCATTGACAAGTTCCCCCCGTGTAGTTCTGGGCTGCTTTGTCACCGTTCTCATGATCATTGCAACTCCACGAGGTGAGATCTTGCATGGAGCCCCAGACCGAGGGAGATTGACAGTTGTTTTGTGTTTCTTCCATTTGCGAGTTATCGTGCCAACTGTAGTCACCTTCTCACCAAGCTGCTTGGCGATAGTCTTGTAGCCCAGTCCAGCCTTGTGCAGGTCTACAACCTTGTCCCTGACATCCTTCAACAGCTCTTTGGTCTTGGGCATGGTGGTGAGTTTGGAAGCTGAGTGATTGCTTGCTTCTATGGACAGGTGTCTTTTATACAGGTACTGTAACAAGCTGGGATTAGGAGCACTCCCTTACAGAGGGTGTTCCTCATCTCAGCTCATTACCTGCATATAGTGAAAAGACACCTGGGAGCCTGAAATCTTGCTGGTTGATAGGGGATCGAATACTTATTTCCCTCACTACAATGCAAATCCATCGCTGACTTTTGGGCACTGGGCTTTTGAGGGTTTGTTTGTTGTTATTCTTTCTCTCACAGCTACAATAAACCTACCATTCCAATTATAGCCTGGTCATTTCTGTGTCAGAGGGCAAACAGACAAAATCAGCAGGGGATCAAATACTTATTTCCCTCAGTGTAAATGAGGTGCATATGGGCTAACTTGTGGACCATCTAACCAATTTGAACCAAATTTGGTACAATTTTAGTGAGTGACACCTTGCTGGGATAGTTTGTAATGATGTCATCCACTTCAATCCAAGACGGTGGACATGTGAATGTTTGAGGCACAGAGGCCCTAACTTATGGATCGCTTAACCAATTTGAACCACATTTGGTACAGTTGTAGTGAGTGACACACAGGGACAGCTCAATGGCATGGTTTGTCATGATGTCATCCATCCCAGTTCAAGATGGTGGATACATGAACATTTGAGGCACAATTGGGCTAACTCGTGAACCATATAACCAATTTGAACCAAATCTGCTCCAGGTGTAGGGATGCATAGGGATAGCTCAAGGATGTAGTTCATAATGATGTCATCCACCCTGATTCAAGATGGCAGATATATGAACATTTAAGGTGCAAGTGGGAACCTGTTTGGACCAAGTTTGGTACAGTTGTAGAGACACATAGGGACACCTCACCAGCTTAGTCTATGATGATGTCATCCACCCCAATTCAAGATGGCGGACACATGGACGTTTGAGGCACAAGTGGGCTAACTTTTAAACAGCCTAACTGATATGGGCCATATTTAATCCAGTTGCAGGGGTAGTGAAAGGAAAGGCAAGTAGGCAGATTAGGTCTTACTAGAACAACTTGTTTTTCTTCATTTGCTACCTTATATCTGTTTCACTTCGTTATAACTGAGCTTCAGTTCTGCATCTGTAACACAGGGGAAATTAATAGCCACTTCTCAGGGCTGAAGATGAATGAGAAGCATTGTAAAGCCATTTATGTTCTCTAAGTGCTACAAAATGATTAACCATGATTATTATTGCTATAGCATTCTTTCGTAATGTGAATTTGATTGAGAACAGTTCCTTGTAATGATATAATTTGCACTGCACCTTTTGGAGTTTGACAACACTAACAGCCCTTGCACTTAAATACCCTTAAAATACCCTTGAACGTGAAAATTACTCTTCCTACTTTAGCACTTTCTGTTTTATACAAACTGGACCTGTAACAAAACACTGCAGTATATTCCCAGGCCCTAGATGGCGTACTCCTCTATTCAGGGCTCTAGCCAGCCTAGTACAGGAACCTTGTAATGTGGCTCAGGTCTTGGTCATTGAGGGGAGGGGAAGGAGAGCTTCAGGAGGGCAAAAGGTTTCTTCCCCACTCTCTCCTCCAGTGCTCTATAGTTCTACACAGTCTCTTTTGGGCACTGAACCTGAACACTTTATTGCTATTTTGTTAGCACTGGGCAGCTACTGGGAGGATGTGTCAGAGCCTGAAGTTAGCTCTAGGAGGGGCCAGCAGAGATCCAGTAGCAAGGGAACAGACCATGAACTGGAGCCAGGAAGCAAGCTGCCAGTAGGAACTGAAGTCAAGGGTCAAAGCAAGCCCAGCAGACAAAAAAGAGTCCAGGATCAGGAAACAAACTCTGGAGTCAAAGTTGAAGCTACAGCCAACAAAAACCAGGAATGGAAGACAAGCCAAATCCAGGAGTCTAGCTAATCAGGACTGGAAATCAATTTCAAGGAGACCTTCAATCTGAGGCAAATCTAAAGGCCAGGCCTTTATATGCCTTTATATCCTTCATGTCCTAAAAGGACTGAATGAACAGCCTGACCAAGAATGTTGTCTAGGGCCTAAGAATTACATGGCTGGTTGCCATACAGGACAGCGGTCCCAGGCAGTGTTCCTTCGAAGGCATGCACATATGCGTGCGCTCACAAGTTTTTTGATGTCCACTCAGTTAATTTTAGATCCCGCTCAGGTTGAATCAAGAAAGCCACCTTCTGAATGCACATGTGCACACATTGCCTTGATACTGCCACCCAGAAAAAAACTCATTCCACACACAGATGAAAAAAAATTAGAACACTGATCCCAGATTCTCAGTTGTGTGTGTGTGTGTGTGTGTGTGTGTGTGTGTAGACAAAGAGGGCTTGTGTGTCTGTCTGTCTGTCTCTTTTCCTTTTTCTTAGTATAGGAAGGGAAGTGTTTTAATCTCATGGCATACATTTCTCCCACTCTAATCTCCATCTCCAGGGTAATTACTATAAACTCTTAGATGCTTGCACAAGTGAGTTCCCTTTTTCTCCTTCTGCTTCATACTGTTTTTCTCCTTTCTCTTCCTCAAAGGACACTTTCAACATTCTGCATGTTTCAGTCACAGACTGATTTGATTGACTCATACAGCCTTCCCTTATGCTTCCTTTAGCAACCCCCCCCCCACCTTTCCCCCTTCCTTCAAGGCAAACATCAGACCTGACCATAGGAAACAATGTAGAAATACAAGGTTTCAGTGTAGTTGTGATTGGGCAGCAACAGCATCCCCCTCCCCCCACAACAAAAGGTGGTGGCAACATCAGGAGTTCCCCCTCTCCGACAGTGAGATGAGTTGCTCTAATAATTTCTCAACTCTATTCCTTCAATATTCCATAAGATCTTGAAAACTCAAAGGGACATTTGGAATTATGTTTTTAAAAGTGTTTCCTTTCATTTACAAATGCATATACTTCTGCTTACCTGGGGGAACCTCTACCTTATTTTTGGGTGGCCTTATTTCACCTCCAAACCAATAGGCACTCTACCCATGCCCTATTCAGACATTATAAATAAAGAGGCTGTACTTGCATGTGGTCTCCAAAAATGTGCTGGAAGTCCCACCCATCATGTCCATCACTCACTCTCTCCGATGGGCAAGTGACACAGTCTTCATCTGAAGTGGTGGAGGCTGTAAGTGTGATGGCAGGTCCTGTAAGTGTGATTGGCCAGCTCAAACATCCAAGCCTGCTGATCGTGGAAGTGCCCACCATCATGCTTACAGCCTTTGCCACTTCAGCCTATTGGTTTGGAAGACTAAGGCTGTAGGTATGACATGCCAGGTGAGACTTCTGGCACATTTTCAGAGGCTGCACAGCCTTCTTATTTATAACATCTGAAAAAGGCACTGATAAAGAGCCTATCAGTTCAAAGGTGAAACTGGGCAATCCAAAAATAAGGTAGTGGTTTGAACAGGGCTCACCTTCATGAAGAGGGAATAAATGGGACCTGCAACAAAATGTTGCAGTGTATCCCCAGCAACTCAGAGGAGCAGTTCTGTTCAGCAAGCCTTGTAATGGTTCCTTCCTACTGAAACAACCCTGGTATAGTACAGGAATGTTAGCCACATAGCACTTGTCCCCTCAACCCTAATACCTCAGGATACTTAGTGAGGCAGGTCTCCGGATCAAAATGCTGACAGTGACTGGGAGTTGCAGAAGGAAATCAGGGAGATGTCAAAGAGAGACAGAGCTGTAATAATGGGTGATTTCAATTACCCACACATTGATTGATTGATTGATTGAGTGAGTGAGTGAGTGAGTGAGTGCCTTCAAGTCGGTGACAACTCTTAGTGACCACATAGATAGATTCTCTCCAGGATGATCCGTCTTCAGCTTGGCCTTTAAGGTCTCTCAGTGGTGCATTCATTGCTGTCATAATCAAGTCCTTGCTGCTGGTCATCCTCTTCTTCTCTTTCCTTCAACTTTAAATGGACTTCTCAAGGGAGCTGGGTCTCCATCAGGACAAATGTGTGCCCTCATTCCCAGCAGCCCTGATGGGTGGAGAATGGGCCTGGCAGCGGGCGGGTAGCCACGGTGGGTGCAACTCGGGTTCTTGTAACCTGTCCACCCAATTATAGCTCCTCCCCTGGCAACAACTGCATGTCTCCTGCCTCACTGGAGAAAGGCGGGGCAAGGAAGGCAGTCTTTTGCCACCTTCTCTCCGACAGAGTCCGTCCTTCCCCCAGCTTGGTCACTCACTACTCACTCACTCACTCACTGGTGAGTGCTTTGCTTTGCTTTCAGTTCAACGCACCCTTCCCTCCCAGCGAGCCTGATCCGGCCCCTGCCCCAGCTCCTGCTCAGCAGCAGCCATTCATGTGGTTAAATTCAGAGGCAAGAGAATTCTTGCCACCATCCCGCTCCGCCACTACTCAATGGCAGCTTTAAAAGTTTTTTTAAAAAACATAAGCACCGCCCCTAGGTGGCCATGTCCCCACCTCCCTCAGAGTCCCTGTCCCGAATTGAGCCAATGCAGTGTTGGCAACCCTAGGCCCCCTCTCCTTAGCTATGCCCCTGGCTCACAGGGCTGGGTTTGTGTGTTTTTTTAAAAACTTACAAATATATTCTTCAGCTTACCAAGGGCAAACACCCATCCAGGTCTAATCCCCTCCCACAGGGCTCCCCAGTTATAAGGAAAAAAATTACCTTAATGTGGGATAGCCCTATTTTGTTTCCATACTGATAGACATTTTATCCCCCGAGTTTCCTATTAAAGGGAATTATTCCTAGTTCTCACCCATCCCTATCCTTCAGCTATCTTTTCTTAACCCACATCCCTAGGGAGATGAGTGCTGTCAAAACAATCTTTATTACTAAATCCAGGGTTTTTCTTTCCTCAAGGACACAGCAATATATTTTGGAAATCTCCTTCTCTCTATTGCCTTCTGTCTGTTATATAGCCTAATGCAGCAGTGTGCTTTATTTCATTCATAGCAGTTGCTTGATATGAGTGTCAGTAATCTTTCCTCCACATACTTTTATTTTAGGTGTTTTAGATAAAGCTGGGGTCATATATCTTGCTACAATCTTATGTCTAGCCTTTCCTAAGTTGTGGGTCTTGTGTCTGCAAATCTAGCTGCAGGCATCCCAGTCCTGCTCATTTGGTGGCAAAGATCTCTCTGGAACAGCGATCTACAGATCTGAGAAGGTGCATGCATTCAAAACATTGTTTAACCTACACTCCTGTAAAGGACAGAATGATGCTGGAGAAGGCATTCCTGGAACTTCCTCCTGGCTGGGGTAAGCTCCTCCTCCTCTTCCTCCTCCTCCTCCTCTTCCTCCAAGGTGTGTGGTCTCTTCTGGAGTGGATGTGGGTCATGGAAAGGTTCATTAGAGATGCCAGTGGTTGAAACAGGTCCTTATGCATGCAAAACATATGCTCTTCCACTAAGTCATCCCCTTAAACATATTCTTCAAGATACAGGCCCCTTCCTTCTCTCCCTCCGTCCCTGCAAAAACATGGCTTGTTTGGGATTCAATCCCAGGACCTCTTGCTCTCTAAGCTTATTCCCAGTCCAAGTCAAATTACAAATTATCCCATTGTGTACATAGAGTATGTATGATGGTGTACAGCATGTCATGTGAGGTGCATAATATTCTGTTTCCATCATATGGATCTGCTGCAGGGAATCACCATTGTTCCCTACCATGTAAATAAATAAGGAAAGGCATTATTATTTGCTGTACACATTACAAGATATATAGAGCTTAGAGCCAGAGGTGCATCTAGGTAATTTTGGAGCCTGGAGCCTAAAGGCCTTTGGAGCCCCACCACCACCACTGCAAGTTAAGCATCATCCCCCTACACACAGACACCGCGACACACACAGTATTTTTAACACGTGGGTTCTTGAGGGCCACACAGCAACTGAACTCACAAGAATGTAAGAATATAAAACAGGTATATTAATGCAAATATGAATTAGCAGGGACATTTCAACACATAACTTAACATATTCCCATCCCACATATTTCTTTCCCCACTCCCTCCCACCTCTGTATCTAAAGCACCCAGCACAGGTCACAATCACACTTGGCGGTCCGGTGTAGTGAGGTCCAGCTGCAACCACACCATGCAGGACAGACTAAAGAGGATCTGGGGGCCCTCAGGGAGTATGGAGGCCCTGGACTTCAGCCCCGAAGTCCAGGGGTAAGAGCGCCACTGCTTAGAGCAGGGCTGTACAACCTCAACTCTCCAGGGCACTTTCCAGATTACCTGCCACAACTGTAGTAAAATGTTTCGGCTTGGCAGGATCGAATTGAAAACGATCCCCAGAATCTACAATGGGGAAAAACAGCTACTTTTTTTACAATGGACATACAACATCATAGCACTAAATCGTGCAATTATTTCCGAAAAAAAGACCTCCAAAATATGAACAGCACCCTGCTGATAGCATAGAGACTGCGGTGTCACAACACAGGAAGTACAGAAACACACTTAGCAGATACGTTGTGACACTGTTGTAGGAGTTAATCTGGGCGCTTTCCAGATTAGACCCTGCAATGGAGTCACGGCGTATCTCTGAAGTGTGCTTCCACATTTCCTGTGTTGTGACACTGCAGGCCCTATGCTGACAGCAGGGTGCCATTCATATTTCCAATGCCTTGTTTCAAATTTAATCGCTGCGATATAGTGCTATAACATTGTATATCCGATTTTTAAAAGTTGCTCGTTTTTTGGGTTAATTTTCGTGAGACTGCTCCCCCTGCTGGCCAGGGATTTTGCCTGCAAATGGGGCCACATGGCCCTGTTTGCAAGCAAAGCTATGCCCCCTGCATCTGACATCAGACTCAGGGGGTGTGGCAGGGGCACCAGGCACAGCCCCTGATTAGCAGCAGCCCAGGTTCGCTCACTGGTGACTCCGCCCCTGAATCCAGGGATATGTGGGCTAGTATATAAACATTCTAGCATGGTTAGAGCTCTATTCCCCCACAAATATGTAAGATTGCTTAAAAACATTTCACTGAATATTTAGTATTTACACTATTAAATTGTTGTCCTGCGGGGTTTCCCCCCTAAACATGTAGTTACCAAAACTAGGTTTTGATTGTTACCTAATTTTTGTGCTTGGAAATCTATTGACATTAGGTAAAGGAACAAAAGGCATTCAAAGAAAGCCTGGAGTAGCACAAAATTAGAAGATTCGCACAGTGCTATTTATTTAAGGCTATAAGAGACTGGTACACAAACGCTTGTGGAACAGAAGGTAAGTGCTGGATCAATGTTTTTCCTGCTTCACTTCATTAGGAAATATCCAAACATTTACTGTTGAACATCTAAGAGGGCAGTGTGCCTCTCTAGACTACATCTTCCTTAGGCAACTTTTATAGAGGAGCCCAGAGAACACAACGTTCAGAGTGCCAAGTGGGAAGAGCAGCTCTCTGCCAGCAACAAGATACAGTTCTTGAAAGGACTTCCTCTCTTCCATGAGTTCAGTCTGCCCCATTTCACTCCTCCTAAATCCCAGCTTAAGCAGGGACTGATTTGGATGATACATCCGAGCCCCACATATCAAATGGATCACACGCTGTATCAAACACCTGCCACACAACTAGGAATGTAATCCAGTATGTCCTGCTCCCTGCTCCCTCCCTCTTGCTTTATATACCAAGTCAACACATAGCTCAGTATTGTCTATTCTGACTGCCAACGCACAGTTCTCCAGGGTTCCGGACAGGAATCTTTTCCAGACTTACCTGGAGATGCCAGGGATTGAACCAGAACTTTCTGCATGCAAAGCAGATGTTCTACCACTCTATGGCCCCATCCCTAATGTCATGTGTGAAATGTTGGAGCATCATAGGTCATAGGAAGCTGCCATCTACGGAGTCAAACTATTAACCCATTTTACTTAGTCTGCACTAACTGGCAGTGGATCTCCCAGGTTACAGGCAGGAGTCTTTCCCAGCCCTTCCTGGAGGTACCAGGGATTGAACCTGGGACCTTCTGCATAGGGATGTGCATGACTGAGAAAATTTGGGTTTGGATCAAACTGGGTCAGATCCAGAATCAGAGATGTCAGTTTGGGTCCTTTTGAACGCTTCAGAAGGTTAAGTTCAGTAAAACTGGGGTTGGTAAAAATCAGTAAAAATCCCCATAGAAGTCTATGGGAATTTTTTTTTAAAACACCAACAAAACAAAACAGCTAGACTGTGAGCTCTCAGAGCTGGTACCCAAGAAGATAAGGCTGGTTGGAATGCAACCATCCTTTGATTCTAAATTAATGTTTACAAGCAACTGAGAAATTGTACTCACAGAGAATGATGAAGAAAATTTATTACACATCCAAGAACCACAGGGGAAGTGATGTAACTCCACAGAATCCTCCGCAGAATCCCAGGGGAAGTGATGTAACACTAAAGAATTTTCTGCTTTCGCTTTTTAATTGTAAGTACAATTAAAGGCTAAATAGTTTTTAAAATTAAAAAATAAATGCATGAGCAAGCAGGCAGGGTGCCAGAAAGTGGCTTTTTAATCCCTCTGCCATGATCAGGGAGAGAGCAGGTTCCTGCCTCCATTTGGAGCTCTGTAATGCTCTGATTTTTTCCCCCAAACAGGGTTGGAGAACTCTGATCCAAACTAGGCTTTCCTAGGCCAGGGTTGGAGTATCCCGGGCACCCTCGGACCTGGGTAAAATTGGACCATTTCCAGCGTGGTGTAGTGGTTAGAGTGCTGGACTAGGACCGGGGAGACCCGTGTTCAAACCTCCATTCAGCCATGAAACTAGCTGGGTGACTCTGGGCCAGTCACTTCTCTCTCAGCCTAACCTACTTCACAGGGTTGTTGTGAAAGAGAAACTCAAGTATGTAGTACACCGCTCTGGGCTCCTTGGAGGAAGAGCGGGATATAAATGTTGTTGTTGTTGTTGTTGTTGTTATTTCCCCAATCTGACTTTGCACAGGCTTATTTCTGCGTGCAGAGCAGATGCTCTACCACTCAGATGCAGCCCCATCTCTCCCAGTACACCATTCCTCTTTTCAAATTCACATGAGGGCAGCTTGCCAGAACCAACCCTTCACATGTGATTATGAAAAGTGGAATGGTGTGCCAGGAGGGGGAGCAGAACATGCACAGTCGGTCACGTCCCTAATTGCACGATGTGCAGGTCCAGCCATTGTTCAAACCAACCCTGAGAGAATGTTTAAAATATATTTCAAATTGGAACATGTGCTGTTTGCTGAAGCTTTCCGTTCCTTCAGTTCATTTACCTCCCTTGCCCCCGCCCCATTTTCCATTTAATGAGGCTTATGTGTGCATTGAAAAAAGCAACGTTGAGATGATTATGCGTATGACTGCAGTGAGATTCTTTTTGTGTGTGTGTTTTGTATCCCATGAATCTTGCTTTTGTTGCCATGTTTTATAATGTGCACATGTATACATGCGGGTTGACAAAACATTGCAGAAAAGGACATCAAGCTTGGTCCTTTTCTTCTTCTTTTTCATATATGCACGGTAACATAGATGAAGGAGCAGGACATGAAGAAACTGAAGAACTGCATGTTCACAGCCCTCTCTACAAAATTCAGAGGTTAAAAAATGGAATGGTGGATGATTCCCAATGTAAGGGAATCCCTTCTAATGTCAGGCATCAGCTAGATTGGGCAAAGGCCTGAGGGTCCACTCCCATCGGAGTGTCCACTCAGCCCTGTTGAAGCCCCAGTCCTAACAAGCAACATCCAGTGTTGCCCACTGCCATCCAGTGAGCCTCCCCATTTGGCCTGGCAAGCTTACTGGGAGATATTGGGCAGCAGTGCCACCACACACAGCTAGAACAGCAGAGGCACAGCCACTGGTGCAGGCCACCGGCAGGGAGGCCACCTGCAGGCGGCCGCCAAGGCCAACCACCAAAGAGGACCAGCCTTTGGGGGTGGGACTGAGGGCTGACATCTATTTATTTACTCTCTTGGACTCCTTCCTTATAGTTCTAGCGTCTCTGTATTGCCCAGCTATTTACACCTACGTGTCAGAGCTCTGGTGTAGGTGGGGTAATTGGAGGAGCTTCTGGAAGTTCTGGAGTGGCTATTACAGTAGTGGTGGGGAATAGAAGGTTGGCATTGGCAGATCAGCAGCCATTACAGGGGAAGGTCTAGATGCTCTTCCCAGAGCAGCTCCATTCCCTGAGGGGAATATTTTACAGTGTTCACATTTCTGGTCTCCCATTTATATGCAACCAGGGCAGACCCTGCTTAGCTAAGGGGACAAGTCATGCTTGCTACCACAAGACTAGCTCTTGTGGAGGGAGCGAGGGAATGGGGATGGGGCTGGCTTGATGAGAGAGAATGGTGGGAGGAGAAAGAAAGAGAGAAAAATGGAAAGGTGATGGAAGGGGGGAGAGAAATACCGGCGGCATCAGGGGAAGATGGAAGCCAGCCAGAGCTTCAGCATGCAGCAGAAGTAAGGGGGAAAGGAAAGAGCAGTTTGAGGGAAAGAAGGAAGCCAGTGGCACCTTGGATACTGCTGCTTTATTTATTATTTTTATTTATTTAATTAATTTATATACTGCCTGACTCCAAAGGCACTAGGTGGTTCACAAAATGCAAGAAAAACAAAATTAAAAAAAACTATTAAAAAACAGAAATTAAAAAATTTAAAACATTCAGAGATTACTAAAAGCCTAGTTGAAAAAATGTGTCTTAAGTGCTCATTTGAAGTCTGGCAAAGATGTTAAACCACAAATATCTATAGGGAGTGCATTCCATAGCCCAGGAGTGACTACAGAGAAGTCACTGCCAGATGAGCCGGCGGCATATGGAGATGGACCTCTCTTGATGACCTCAGTGTGCGGTGGGGAGCATGCAAGCTCCTCTTTCCTATTGTGTTTCTTTTAGATTGTGAGCCCTTTGGGGACAGGGATCCATCTTATTTATTTATTATTTCTCTGTGTAAACCCCTCTGAGCCATTTTTGGAAAGGCGGTATAGAAATCGAATAAATAATAATGCACAAGGAGGCACTCTCTTAGGTAACCCAGTCCCAAGCCATTTAGGGCTTTAAAGGTAATCATCAGCACTTTGTATTTTGCCCAAAAACCTATTGGTAGCCATCCAATGCAATTGTTGTTAGACATAATATGGTATCTCCAAGACATCCCAGAGACAATCTAGCTACTGCATTTTGAACCAATTGAAATTTCCGAACCACATACACAGGCAGGCCCATGTAAAGCACATGGCCACTGTGTCAAGCCTAGAGGTTACCAGAGAGTGTACCACAGTTCTAAGATCACTATCTTCAAGAAACAGATGCAGTTGTTGTATCAAACTAAGTTGATAGAAAGTGCTCCTGGCCATATCCTCAACTTGAGAAACCAGAGTAAGGCCTGGGTCCAGAAGTACTCCCAAACTACATACCTGTTCCTTCAGGGGGAGTGTAACCCCATCCAGAACATGAAGACCTATCACGTCCCCTGAAGTATGACCCCTTACCATGAGTACCTCTGTCTTGCTTGGATTTGGCTTCAATTTATTATCCCTTGTCCCGTCCATTATTGCCTGTAGGTAGGCATTTAGGGGGTTATGCCATTTCTTGATGATGATGATGTCATGGAGAAATAGATTTATGTGTCATCAGCATATTGATAACACCAATATCTCCTGATGATCTCACCCAGCGGTTTCATGTAGATGTTGAAAAGCATCTGAGATAGGATGGAGCCCTGAGGGATAGCATTTCAGAGAGCATCTATCTCCGAGCAACACCATCTGGAATCTACCAGGGAGATAGGAATGCAATCCCGGCAAAGCAGTGCCACCCATTCCCAAATCTCCCAGATTATCCAGAAGAATACCATGATCGATAGTATTGAAAGTCGCAGAAAGTTCTAAGATAACCAACAGAGTCACATTCCATTCCCTAATAGAGACCATCCATCAGGCCGACCAAAGTTGTCTCCACCCCATAGCCTGCTCTAAAGCCAGTTTTAAAGGGATCTAGATAATCAGTGTCTTGAAAAATTGATGGGTGGGGAGGAAGGAGCTGCACAATGTGTGTGTGGCAGGGAACTAAGCCAGCTGGTGCTTTGGCGCTTTGGCACGTGGCAGGGGGAAGGAAGGAAGGAAGGAAGGTCGGAGGGCTAGAGGAAGAAGCTGTGCAGGCTGGATCCAGCCTACAAGCCAGAGGTTTGACATCCCCAGGCTAGAGTGTTGGTGCTGGAGGAGGATCAGGGGCGTATGTAGGGTGGGGCAGGCAGAGCACGTGCCCCGGGCGCCACTTGAAGTGGGGCGCCATTTTTTAAAATAAAATAAAAATTAAAAAATGGCCACCAAAAACAAAATGGCCACTGTGCATGCTCAAATGGCCTCTGTGAGGCCTAAGGCCATGCCAGGCCTTGCAGAGACCATTTGAGCATGTGCAGCAGCCATTTTGTGTTCAGCGGCCAATTTTATAAAAAAAACTTTTAAAAAATGGCCACTGCACATGCTCTAATGGTCCCTGTGAGGCCCTAGAGGCCAGTGGGGGGGGAACCTTTGCAGGACCCCCCCACCCATGGCCTTTAGGAAGCCCCCCGAAGGGGCTACAGGTAATTTTTTTTAAATTGAATATACTATAAGTCACTGTACATATATTCAGATTGGCACTATGTACAGAGAACCAGGGCTTGTGAATACTGAGCTGAAGCTTATGAGCTAGGATTTTATTCATTTGCTCTTATTTTGCTTCTTGTGATAAGTGAGTTAAATGTGATGTCTTAATAATATGGCTATTAATGGTGAGTTTTTCTTTGAATCAGGGTGAAATCCTTAGTATTAATACCCACTGGGAGTTCTTTGCTCTCTTTCTCTCATTTTAACTGTCTTTCTGAAATACTAGGATATATTCCAAACAGTGACACAGTTTTCTCTGCATATCCTTTAATTATTTTCAGAGTATCTGAGAAAAGTCAAATTCTCCATTTATTTTTAAAACTTATGTAATAGTGATGCTACAATGCATAGTAGAGAATTAGACAGGCACTTCTGTTGTGTTTTCCAAGGACACCTCCATATAGTATTTGGGTATTTCATGATCCCCAGCATACTGAAATTTGTAGTTTTCTAGAATTTTTTGGTCTGGCTAAGTCCACTGCTAAATAGTTTTTGAAATATTAAAAGATTAATGTGTTTGACTTGTATTTTTGAGCTGATACTATGGTAAAGTTATCTGAAAGATGGGTGTCAGATGTTTGGACGGGGGTGCAATTTCAGTGCTTGCCCTAGGCGCTATTTCCCCTAGATACGCCTCTGAGGAGGAGAGCTCATATGCCATCTCATTAGCCTTCCTAGATACCATCACAGAAACACCAACCCTGTCCCAAGGCATCAGGTGCACTTCAGAAACAAGATCAGGTTACTCAGATCTCCAAAATCCAGGGGGAAATTTGGATTAAAATAATTGAGAAGTCTCCTTGGATAAAACAACTGAAAACTGTTCTTACAAGTGAAAACTGTGTCCTACCCTAGTTTGGGAGCTATATGTGCTCCCAATTTGGGGGTGTGGAAGCAAACAACTAAGTAGGAGAGGGGAGAAGTGATTGAAGAAGAGAAGAAGTTACCCAGCTTATCCTCCTACCTTGATTCCACACAATCACTTCTCCCTCCTCTTACCTAGTTGTTTGCACCCACACAACCGAAAATTGGGAGCACACACAGCTCCCAAATTGGGGTAGGACACAATTTTTGGTTGTGAGAATGACCTCGTTATGAATGACCTGAACATAATACTCTGTAACAAGCAAGCCACCTTTTGTGTTAACAGAGTTCACAGTCCTGCATTTGCATTTCATTTGCAAGTTTGGATACTTGAAATGTAGCCTCAGTTTTTCTCTTTCTTTTAATAGGTTTGATTAAACTATTTTATCTAAAATATACAATTAGATCTAAAAGTCCAATCAAGCAAAATGCTCAACTGAGGCTAATCTAAATTACCTTTTAATAGTGTCATTTATATTCGTCTGCACATGTTATTTAATCATGAATTGATATACTCATTTTTCATGCAGAGACACAAATTTGAAGTGTTGGGAATCTTCTCGTAGAATTTCTATGTTTCAGGTATGGCTAATGAGATTCTCCAATACTGAGCTCAACAATAGATTTTTAATAAGATACAATGTCTCTATCTATCTATGTATCTATCTGTCTGTCTGTCTGTCTGTCTATCTATCTATCTATCTGGTTGGTTTTCAGTTGAATTTAAGGTGCTTATTTATTTGCGGGGGGGGGGGGGGATATCCTGCTCTTTAGAAGCTGCCTCCCAGAATGTCTAATGTAAGATTTCAGTTAAAAAAACCCAACACAATAACATGTTTGAAATGAAAATTTCTAAAGAGAACCTCCCATATACAGTCCCAATAATCTAACATTCCATTGAAAATTCATATTTATTGACTTAACCACATATTCTCATGCCAGTTCTATGTAATTCTGCTTCCCTCTAGCAAGCATGAGGTTGCCAGTTTGAATCCCACTGGTATGTTTCCCAGACTATGGGAAACACCTATATTGGGCAGCAGTGATATAGGAAGATGCTGAAAGGCATCATCTCATACTGCGTGGAAGATGGCAATGGTAAACCCCTCCTGTATTCTACCAAAGAAAACCACAGGGCTCTGTGGTCTCCAGGAGTTGAAACCAACGTGATGGCACAACTTTACCTTTACTGTTGCCCACAGGAGGGACATTCCAAAGGAGCAATATAAGGGGAGTGGCTACCCTACCCTTTCCAAAGTGGCCTGGCCCTTTCCCCCTCACCATCAACAATGCCTACTAGCTTCTCTCTCTCTCTCTCTCTCTCTCTCTCTCTCATCCCTTTCTTTATCCCCTACCAGCTTTCTGACATTTCACTTTCCAGGAAAACAAAGAAAAGTAGAAAGAGCTTGGGTTGGACACCAGCAGACAAGGAAGCACCCTTGGAGAGTAGTAGCAGCCCAGCTTGTGTGAAATGCTGTATAAAGTGTATTGGAAAGCTGAAATTAAATGCTGCAGAAGTGCTGGCCTGGATGGAGGACAAGAGAACAAACTAACCTCTTCGGTAGGGAGGCAAGATTTTAAAACAACAACAATCCATTTCAGAGTTTGAAATAGAAAATCAGAAAGCACACATCACTTAAGCTAAAGGAAAGAGAAGTTTAGGATAACTGCAGTTAGCTTCACTGTCCCTGACTGAAATCACAACACAAACAGTTTATTTTCAGAAAAGATGGTTCTTCTTTACTCCTCTCCTTCTTTCAAGATGGCATTATGCCTCAATGGAGAAAAAGCCAAGTTTTCTAGGACACAAATACAAACCATAGATAGAGTTTATCATCTAAACAGCTTGCATAACACTATTATTGTTTCTCATTCTACAGTAGTTCTTATACGTTGCGAATTCTACAGTTTAAATTTGCTCTCACTCCAATCCTGTAAGGTCGGCCATTGATCATTCAATTATATAGGTGGGGAAACTGAGCCTGAGAGATGTGCTTGCCTAGGGCTGGATTCTAACATTCTGCCAGGCCCAAATCCAATGCTTTTCCCACTGCAGATCACAGCATATATACTCCATTTCTGCATGGAATCCCTCTTGTTGGAAGGGCTTTAGCATAAGGGAGGTCAGGTGCATATTCTCCTCTTACAGTGGAAAAGTGAAGATGAAATTATGTCACAAAAGGACATGTCCAAAGTGAGTATACAGTATTTCTGTTCCAATCCTGTACATCGGGCCCCCAGCTTTGGATCCCCAGATGTTGTTGGACTGGTTTGGGTCCAACAGCTTTGGGTCTCTCCAGATGTGGAAGCAAATAAGCATGCAGTGGTAAAACAGAACAAAAGTTGGCTTTTTCCTGTAAGTTGTGCAGAACCTACTCTGCTGCTCTTTTATGCTGAAAACAGAGTAATGCTTTAAAAGTTATTGTCATATATATATTTAAAAGCCATAAATCTCAGTGGGCCTTTCTCCTCACTCAGCTATTCATTGCCTTTGCACATCTTAAGCCATGTAAAGTGAGAACAGAGGTCAAAAGAGTTGCTTTCTCTTGACCTCTGTTTTTCTCACTTCACTCTTCAGGAGACCTTGACCTATACTGTGCAGCTTGATCAAGCAGGGCCTAATCCAGCAGGGCTTCCCCTATGTTCTTAGGTAGCTCATCTCAATGAAACCATTTCTGTTGATTCCCCTAGAGCAAGCTGCCAATATAAACATCCTAGAGAAGTAAAATACCGTTCAGTGTTTTCTTGTCTCAACAGTGACTGCCTCAGTTTTCTCCCCTCTGTTCTTGAGTGATAATGGAAGTACCATCCAGGTACTAGAGCTCCAAGTACATGCATTTGCATTCATCTATGCAAGATTCTACTCTAAGAATTTAATTTAAATGCCTGTTATTTCTAGTTCAGTGACTTCTGGCTTGTTAGCTAGTGCAAGCTGGTTTGCTACATGGATTCGGCCACTTTAGGCTTTACTGGTGAATATGTTTAATGCATTTGTCTGACCTATTTAATTAACATATATTTTTAAATTAAAACTAGAGCAAACCCTTAAGACAGATGGCACTTTCACTGCCAGGCATTTGTGAAAAAGGAATGGTATGCCTACACCGCAGCTCATACACACATTGTTGGCTCACAAGACTTCTTACGCATAGGAATAGGCAAATTCTGTTGACTCCAGTCTGGAAAAATGCAGTGGGTCAGAATTATTTCAGGACTTAAATTCTGAGGCTTCCTCCCAAGGCCCAAGCTGAGAGTTGGCATGTTGCACATTCAGTGATATGGAGACAGCATAGTGGTGATGGCAGGAGGCTCCATTGATCTCCCAAGGCCTGTGCATCTGCTGCACTAAAACAGGCCTAGTAAACTGACACCCCACTACGTCCAAGGCAACTTCCATACCAACATTAACTGACAATGTTATCAATGAATGTTGCTATGCCAGGCCTTATAGCATGAGGTGATTCTCACAATGGAGAAAAACTGGGCTAAAGGATCCCAGCCCGGTTTTCCCCCATGAGAAACAATGGGCTCGCGGGCGAGCCCATTGGTTCAACAGCAGCTAGCTCGCCTATGAACCCCTTCCATAAAATGAGGTTAGTGGAGCGAGCGCTTCACTAACTGGATTTTACTGATCGTGTGCCATGGTGGTGCAGCTTCACACCACGGTGATACACGAGTAGAGCGCCGACTGGGAGGCTACAACAAGCCTCCTGGTCTCGCGGGTCTCCCCAGGATGCCCTGTGCACTCTCATGGGGCATACTGGGACTTCCGGGGGATGGGCAGCCCCCAATCCCTGCCACCCCGCCATCTCCAGGACAGAGCTGGTAGTCATGTGGGCAGCTGATCTGGCCACCCAGGGCTAGCCTGGGGATTGTCTGTGGGGAGAGCAGGCTAAGCCTGGTAAGAACCTGGTAAGGCTCTACACATGGATCATATGTAGAGCCTCCATGTCTGATGCGGCCTAGCAGGGGAAAAAGGCTTTATGAGTCCCTTGTGAACCATTCTTGCCAAATCCCTCTACAAATTGTCTTCCATAACTCACATAATTAGACTCAAGAACCTGCGGCTGGATCAGAGGTGTATCTAGGGAAAATAGCGCCTAGGGCAAGCACTGAAATTGCGCCCCCTGTCCAAACATCTGACACCCACCTTTCAGATAACTTTACCATAATATCAGCTCAAAAATACAAGTCAAGCTCGTTAATCTTTTAATATTTCAAAAACTATTTAGCAGTGGACGTAGCCAGACCAAAAAAATGCTGGAAAACTACAAATTTCAGTATGCTGGGGCTCATGAAATACCCAAATACTATGTGAAGGTGTACTTGGCAAACTCAATAGAAGTGCCTTTCTTATTCTCTGCTATGCATTGTAGCATCACTATTACATAAGTTTTAAAAATCAATGGAGAATTTGACTTTTCCCAGATACTCTGAAAATAATTAAAGGATATGCAGAGTAAACTGTGTCACTGCTTGGAATATATTCTAGTATTTCAGAAAGACAGTTAAAATGAGAGAAAGAGAGCAAGAAACTCCCAGTGGGCCTTAATACTAAGGATTTCACACTGATTCAAAGAAAAACTCACCATTAATAGCCGTATTATTAAGACATCATATTTAACTCACTTATCACAAGAAGGAAAGTAAGAGCAAATGAATACAATCCTAGCTCATAAGCTTCAGCTCAGTATTCACAAGCCCTGATTCTCTGTACATAGTGCCAAACTAAATATGTGTACAGTGACTTATAATTATATTTAATTTTTTTTTTTAACCAGTAGCTCCGTCGGGGGCTTCCTAAAGGCCATGGGTGGGTGGGGGGTCTGCAAAGGTTCTCCTCCTCCACTGGCCTCTAGGGCCTCGCAGGGACATTTGAGCATGTGTGGTGGCCATTTTTTAAAATAACATTTTGGTTTTTTTAAATGGCCGCTGAAAACAAAATAGCCACTGCACATGCTCAAATGGCCTCTGTGAGGCCTGGCAGAGCCTAGGGCCTCACTGAGGCCATTTGAGCATGCACGGTGGCCAATTCGTTTTCGGCGGCCATTTAAAAAAATTATTTCCAAAAAAGGTGCCCCCTTCAAGTGGCACCCGGGGCACATGCCCTGCCTGCCCCAGTCTAGATACGCCCCTTGGCAGTACCCATTTATTTGGCAGATTTAGGTGGCTCCTTTACATCAGAGAGTCTGCAGCAGAATTATAAGCAGATTGCAGCATTGTTCACTGAAAATTCCTACTGTGCAAACTCCATTGAGGGTGGATATGCAAATTAGTGTGGTTCCCATGACTGTTTTCCCCTATGGCTTCTTTTAGCTTTTTAAAATAGTGCATAACATCTGCAGGGACATCAAATGGCATGGAGGACCAGTAGCAGAGCAAAGTGGCTGTTAGTATTTAACCATCTCCTTGTCAGCCATTTCCCCACTCATAATCACTTTCCCCCACAAGCTTTTCCCCCCCTGTGGGACAAAAGATATTGGGATCAATGTATTTTACCTCTCAGATAGAAAATCAGCTTGAGCGAGGGACAATTTTGAGCAGGCAAGCAGCTGGCAGAGACAGGGTTAAACAGTACCTTCCACTAACTCTGGGCCTTCCATCAATCTGAAGTCACCTGTTACCACCTTGCAGTATAAAAGAATCACCTCAGGGGAAAAAATCATAGAAGAACAAGCATGTGTAGAACTTCCCTGAAATGAATGGAAGTTATGCAAGGGCAGCAAAAGAATGGAACTGCTAGTAGACTGTCCCACTTGTAGTCCTGAATATTCAGTATCTATCCTGAATAGATACCGAGAATATGATCCTTCGTCATCATATTTAGACACTGGCCACATCCATACCAATGTCATGCTGGCGAAAAAGCGTTGAGCAAGGAAGGAGGAGCAGTTCTCAGTGATCCTCCCTTCTCTCTGCAGCCACTTGAACCTCCCAGATAATATGTACTTGAGGGTCCCCGGCCCCAACGCTTAGGGACATATTTGCAGGAAGCACAGAGGGCTATAGAAAGAAGAGGGAAATTGGCAAAAATCACTCCTCTCTAGAGATGGGAAGGCCTGATGGGGTAGAAATGGAAAAGAGCAGGGGGGTGGTTTCCAGAGGGGAGGGGTTTTTCCAGGGAAAAGGGGGAAACTGTTTTGGGGTCCCCTCCATTTTTACCCAGGCCTTCACATCTGTCAGTGATGGAAAATATTTTACCACCAGCACAAGGTGTTTTGTTTGGTTTTCCTCCCCAACTCAACTTGGGGCGGATCAATTTGAAAGATTCTTTTTAGTTCTCTTATTGTTCTGGACATGAAAACTTTATTTTTAAAATCCTAAACATCATTGCCAGATTAGATAACAGCACTGCACTCAGGCATTATTGATTTTAGTCTTTAGTGATGGGGCACTCTGATTGCATTTTAGCATCCTTCATCAATCTGAAAGTCAATCGGTGTTCCAGGTGTTCATGGAAAGAGGCAGGTTAGGCTCCAATCAGTCTTGTTCTATTTAAGCTTTAAGAAAAATTATCTAGTCTTGTACTGCAGAAGCATTAGCCCCAAATCAATCTGGATGATTTAGCAAGAGGGCGTTTTATTTCATGATTTGGATTTGCTAAGGGTGCAACTAAAAGAGACAGTCACTGGCTTTGTTTTGTTTTGTTTTTTAAATGGTAAATGCATCTGTGATGGGTGTGATTCAGATGGGCTGGTAGGGGGGAAGGGTTTAGCCCCTTTCCCCTGCACCATTCTCCAACTACCACCACCCTCTGCAGCAACAAGAGCAGTTCTGGAGGCAGGTGATTCCGATCAAGAAAACAGCGCAAAAGATGGGGTTACATGTCCTCCTCCATCAATATTAGGAATCCACCCATAGCTGCATATTCTGTTTTGTTGTTGTTATTGTTGTTTTTTAAATGAAGGCAATCAAAACAGGGTTTTCTTTCCATCTTGTACAGTTTTGTCCTAAGTGAGAAACAGAAGTTTAGGTTATACAGGCAGGGGCATATCTAGGGTAGGGCAGGCAGGGCACATGCCCCGGGCACCACTTGAAGGGGGCGCCATTTTTCATTTTAAAAAAAATAATAAATGGCTGCCAAAAACAAAATGGCCACCATGCATGCTCAAATGGTCTCTGTGAGGCCCTAGGCCATGCCAGGCCTCACAGAGGCCATTTGAGCATGCACGGTGGCCATTTTGTTTTCAGCGGCCATTTAAAAAAAAATTATTTTTAAATATGGCCACTGCACATGCTCAAACGGTCCCTGTGAGGCCCTAGAGGCCAGAGGGAGGGAGGGGGAACCTTTGCAGACCCCCTCCCATGGCTTTTAGGAAGCCCTCCAAAGGGGCTACAGGTAAAAAAAATTTTTTTAAAAAATAATAATATAATATATGTCACTGTACACATATTCAGATATGTGACTTGTATGTGACCTTCAGACTTGTAGTTTTCAGCTGATATTATGGTAAAGTTATCTGAAAGATGGGTGTCGGAAGTTTGGATAGGGGGTGCAATTTTAGTGCTTGCCCTAGGCGCTATTTCCCCTAGATACGCCTCTATATACAGGCCAGCTAGAATATCGTCTTCCCTGAAAGTCTGTACACAAAGGCTAAAAAATAAACTCGAATACTGTTATGATTTGCTTGGATTCTAATGCATTTGGTCACCTTGTGAACAATTCTGTGTGTGCAGTAGAGATAAACACTGAATTGCACTATACACTCATGCAGGAGGGGGAAGCGATCACTGAGCAAGGGGGGCAATTGTCTTCATGTCCCAAGGTTCTAGGGGGCCCCCAAGACCCCCCTTGCCCTTGGCCACAGTACACCCACACACACATCCAGCCAGCGAGCAAAGCGCTCGCTGGCTGGGAACGCGAGACACACCCCTCTCCTCCCCAGCCAGAGTTTGATACTGGCTGGGGAGGGCTGGACTCTTCCCAGGCATTGGCCACTCCCCTGCATCTGCCATCAGATGCAAGGGGCTGGGGCAATATCGAGAAGAGGGCTGTGACAGACCTGTGACAGAGTTTCTTTCCCCCTGTCAGTGGTTGGTGGAATCATTGAAAGGGAGCTCCTTTCTCTTGTGTCTACAGGGTGAGGGTGTGCACGCACTTTTGTCTACAGGCTTGGGGTGTGTGCGCGCACTTTGTGTGCATGAAGAACACGCAGAGGGTGGGGGAACTGCCAGTCAGACTTTGTCCCCGGCCCCGCCAAGCTCCCGACGCCCATGAACTCATGCCTATATGATTGATTGATTGATTGATTGATTTAAAATATTTCGATACTGCCCCAAACTTGAGTCTCTGGGCAGTTTACAATCAAAGCTCTGATACAATGGATCAGAAGATGCACAGGGCATACACATCTCAGTATCTTTCATTGCAAAGGTCTTGTGTGACTCTTACCATGGATTTCAGGAGATATTTTCAGTGGAGTTTTTGGAAAGTGCTTCATACATTTCATGCACAACATGACATCATTCACAGAAATGAGTATTTGACACATATTCCTGACACTTTAAATTTTCACTTATAAAACAAGCAGATTTTTTTCTCTAACAGCTTTGTTGATCATTTAGAAGGTAATAATCACTACAATGAAAAATGCAATTCAAGCTCAGTGTCAGAAATGTGCTGTGCATGTTGACAAGAGAAAACAGGCCTCTGCCTCTTTGCGTGAATCTTTAGCTTTTTTCTAGTCCTTTTGACTGTCCAAACCACTTCACATGAATTGTTTTGTTGTAACATGTAAGGAAAATAATACAATTATCCCCACACTGCAGAGTATGGAGGGTGCTGAGGCAGAGTGGTCTCCCTAAGGCAGGGATGTAGCTATAATTGAGTGTATCTGTTCAAAGAACCCGGGTCTCCACCCCTCCCTATTTCCTTAATTATCTCCCTCACTCTGAGGGGCTGCCAAAGAGAGAAGATTCAAAGTGGGGAAGTTCTGATCCATAGTTCATAGCCACTGCGCTACACCAGCTCTCCATGAATGTGTGACACCTTTTCTGCTTCTGAAGAGTTCACTTAATCTTTGACTGACATCATCATTGGCAATAGATTTCAGTGCTAATTGGGCGTAACTTTTCTATCTTGTTACTTCCAGCTGTATTGCAAGCCATATACTCCTAGATTCTAGCCATTAACCTAAACCTCTAGCCCAGGGTTTCTTAACCTTGGGCCCCCAGATGTTTTTGGACTACAACTCCCATCATCCTCAGCCACAAAGGCCATATCTGGGGATGGAGCAGAACTATAATTGAGCTCCTGTGTTCCAAGAACACATGCTGCCTGGGACCAGTGGGGAAAGGGGGCTACCTAGGTCCATAATGGGGGAGAGGAAGCTGTCACATTTGCCACAGCAGACCCTCTGCCAGCCTGCCAGGCATGGAGCCAGCCGAATGGCGGCCTGTGTCCAGCCCCGCCCGGCCGCCCCTCTAGTGATGCCCCTGCATGTGACATCACTCTCACAGGGCGTGGCTCAGGCTGTGGAGAGGTCACCACATCTGGTCACAACAATTGGTCACCACATCAAAAGAACTACATTGGAGAACTGGGAAAGGTGCAGAAGAGGGCAACCAAGATGATCAGGGGCCTAGAGCATGAGCACCTTTCTTATGAGGCAAGGCTACAACATCTGGGGCTATTTAGTTTAGAAAAAACACATCTGCAGGGATTCATGATAGAGTTCTATAAAATCATGCATGGTGTGGAGAAATTGGATAGATTGAAATTCTTCTCCCTCTCACATTACACTAGAACCAGGGGTCATCCCATGAAGTTGATTGCCAGGAAATTTAGGACCAACAAAGGGAAGTACTTTTCCACACAATGCATAATCAACTTGTGGAATTCTCTGCCACAAGATGTGGTGACAGCCAACAACCTGATGGCTTTAAGCTGGGTTTGGAGAGGTGTATCATCGGCAACAAGTTGGAAGGCTATAGGCCACCTCCAGCCTCAAAACCAAGATGCCTCTGAGTACCGGTTGCAGGGGAGTAACAGAAGGCATGCCCTCAACTCCTGCCTGTAGACTTCTAGCGGCATCTGGTGGGCCACTGTGTGAAATAGGATGCTGGACTAGATGGGCCTTGGGCCTGATCCAGCAGGGCTGTTCTTATGTTTTTATGAGACCCCCAAGCGTGCTTTCCCCCGCCCACTCCCGGACAAGGGGGAGAAAGATAAATAAATGCTGCCAGGCAGCACTGCCTGAAATGGATGGGGGAGAGCTCGCTCGGGTTATCTCCAAGCCTGGGCCACGCCCCAGTGCACATGACCCTCACTGGACACTCCCTCATGTGACCATATCTCACTGGAGGGAGAGGAAGGGAAATAAAGGCTGTCAGGCAGAAAATGTTGCCTGAAATGGACGGGGGAGAGCTTGCTCAGAGCTCTCCAGACCCCGAGCCACGACCCCATGCGCATGACATCATGTGCACGAGGGCCTTCGGCGGTCTTTTCCATTGGCAGCCCAGGTTCTTTGAACCCATTCGCATAATGGTGACACCACCCCTGCAGCCTGCCATTCACTGCCCACCACCTCAGGCCTGACAGCCCCCCTTCTCTCTCTCCCTCTCCCTCCCTCCTTCTCACAGGACACACCCAGCGAAGTCACCATGACTGACAAAGGGGCAGCAGGCTGGCCACAGTGCAATGACGTGGCCCAGCATTGCCATGACATCATGGCCCAGCATTGCTGTGACATCATTATACCGTGCCATTGATGGGGTTGCAGAGGCCAGCGGCAGCAGGTGAGTGGTGGGGGGGGGAGCGAGTAGGAGCTGAGCATGGCAACGGGCAGCCTAGAGCTGGGCTCCTGCCAATGTTGCTACACAACTGCCACCAAATAGTTAATACTGGAAATTCTCGCATGGAAACTGAGTGTGTTAATTAATAATAATAATAATAATAATAATAATAATAATAATAATAATTTGATTTTTATACCGCCCTTCCAAAAATGGCTCAGGGCGGTTTACAAAGAGAAATAACAAATAAGATGGCTCCCTGTCCCCAAAGGGCTCACATTCTAAAAAGAAACATGACACACACCAGCAACAGTCACTGGAAGTACTGTGCTGGGGGTGGATAGGGCCATTTACTCTCCCCCTGCTAAATAAAGAGAATCACCATGGTAAAAGGTGCCTCTTTGCCCAGTTAGCAGGGTTTATGCAAGATAAGCACATTTTTGCATATTTTGTTGAACGGTATAGCTTATTTGGAATATAGAGTGAGAATCCAATTAATTCCTGTACGGTCTCATGATGTTATGGGAAACTGGGCTATATCTGAAAGCTGACTGTGGGAAAAGGAGGACTGCTAGCAGGTGTGATCATTTTTTCTCAATTAATTTTAGTTGTTGCCAACTATGGTACCGTCTCTCACCTCTTATATATATTTTAATACTACTTTGTTGTTGCTGTTGTGATATAGTACAGTATTTATTACTTTACAGCTATAGTGTTACTGTAGAACAGCTGCAACATTAAACAATTCTTTTTAGTTTCTTAGTTCTACTAAATCCTGTTGCCTTCTTCATTCACGGAAAGTGCCTGAGGATATTTCCCTGAGCTATATTTTTATTCATAGTGTTGTGGTCCTTGGAATCGCTGGTGGTTGTGCTGTAAGAAGAAACAATTCCTGATAGGAAGTATAACACTGATGACCTAGACTGCTGTGTTGACATGAAGATGACTAAGCTTCAAAAACACAACATACTTTGCACAAGATGTACGATTATTATTCATAATTTCATATTATTATTTCATAATTTAATTATTATCATCCATAATTTCTGCTCAAATTATTCATTATGCATGACAATAAAGTAGAAAATCTATCCACGCCTTCATATTTCATGAATCCCAGAAGAGTGGGGAGTCATGAACAGTGTTTCCTATAACAGGGATTCCCAGATGTTGTGGACTACAACTCCCACAACCCCTAGCCAAAAGCCAGTGCAGCTGGGGATGCCAGGAGTTGTAGTCAACAACGTCTGGAAATCCCTGTAACAGGGAACACTGTCATGACTGGGGCACCAAAACAAAAAATGGGAGAATTACTGTAACACCAATAAACCTTTAAAGGGGGATGGGGCAAGGTGCTCTGAAACTAATAACCTGGGGAAAGAAAGTCACGCTGGTCTGGACACATGAACAGTAAATAATAATGATAATGATGATGATGATCATCATCATCATCCAAATGAAGAGAACAGAAAGGAACACAAACTCTGGCAAAAGAAATGCAAGGTGACAATAAGGGAGGCAAAAAGAGAGTTTGAGGAAGATTTAGCTAAAAGCATCAAGGGGAATAACAAAAACTTATTTAAATACATCAGAAGTAGGAAACCTGCCAGGGAGGCAGTTGGACCATTAGACAATGAGGGAGTGAAAGGGATTATTAAGGAGGATATGGAGGTTGCAGAGAAGCTAAGTGAGTTCTTTACATCCGTCTTCACGGCAGAGGATACTGAGCATGTACCTGTTCCTGAAACAGGTTTCTGGGAAAACTGAAAACTAGCAATTTGCCAGGGCCAGATGGCATCCATCCAAGAGTCCTCAAATATGAAATTGCCAACCTCCTTGCTAAAATATATAACTTATCCCTGCAATCAGGCTCTGTACCAGAGGACTGGCTCTTATTTCAGCAGGGAGCGCGTTCCAAAGCTTTGGGGCAGCAGCAGAGAAGGCCCGTTCCTGAGTAGCCACCAAATGAGCCGGTGGTAACTGCAGACGGACCTTTCCTGATGATCTCAATGGGCGGTAGGGTTCATAACAAAGAAGATGTTCTCTTAAATACCCAGGGCCCAAGCCGTTTAGGGCTTTGTAGGTTATAACCAGCACCTTGTATTTTGCCCAGAAACTTATCGGCAGCCAGTTTTGATCTTTCAAAATGGGAGTAATATGGTCTCTCCTAGATGACCCAGAGACCAACCTGGCTGCCACATTCTGTACCAATTGTAGTTTACGGATGACACACAAGGGCAGCCCCACATAGAGCGCATTCCAGTAATCCAGTCTGGAGGTTACCAGCAGATGTACCACTGTTCTGAGGTCGTTTATCTCAAGAAACAGACGCAGAGAGCGTATCAGCCGAAGCTGATGTATTACAGCATACAGCATACACTTATGCAAGAAGATGAGAGGGGCATGGGGTGTGTGTGTGTGTGTGTAAGAGAGAGAGAAGGTAGACTCTAGAGGTAAAGGTCTCTAGAAGGTAAAAGAAGCAAAGAAAAAAACATAGGTTTGGACTACACACTCTGATAGACCCTGCCCCATGTGATTAGCTTTGTGAACATGCCTCACTTCCAGTGTGCTTGGACATGGCCACCTAATAGCATGGAGTGTGGTTCATCCACCCCATCCCATGTGATTAAGCAGTGGCATAATGGCACAACAGAAGAGGGTTACGGCATGTATGTTCATGGCATGATGCTATCCCTAATCATGCTGGATGGAGTCAATTGGAGAGTACCCTACAATGGCCCAGAGGTGGATAGTGGAGGAGGGTGTGTGCTGAGAAATGTAGTGGAGTTAGATAAAGAGCCAAGAGAGTCTGGAACAGGGAAGGTGTGACCCTGGTAATAGCCACCTTTTATTTAAGAGCTTTTGTGGCAAGCTGAGCAGGAGAAAAAGGCACCAAAGATACAATGGGAATCCTAGAGACCGGACTATGAGGAAAACAAAGCCAGGGCTGTGGGAAGCTTGTAGTGGGTCAGTGGTTTGAGAGGCACTAAAGAAGTAGTTAAGATTTCAGGAAAGACACAGTATAGCATAGGTGGGTTGGAAATCCTGACTCAGGATGGAGGCCCACGTGGCAAATGCTTATGTTACAGTAAATGTCAGAAATTTAATCTTGGCATTTATTGTGAATTTTTAAGATAGTAAGAGGCTAGTGGGAAATGCCAGATATCTTTCTGTCTAAAGCCTGCTTTTTGATATTTATACCTCTGGCATGCTAAATGTCCTTTACCTGTAAACAATGGGAATGAAGGTGACATTTGGATACTTACTGAAGGCCTGCAGTTGCCTATGAGTGGCATTTACTGGTAAACTTCAGAATTTTATGACATTTCCCTCTAGGCCAGTTCAAAGTTTATTGACAATTGTAAACATTCAGCACTTCTCTGACATATACCATAACATATACATAAGATTAGCTGAGCCAGGATCCTTTGTTTAACTTTAGCCACTTGGTTGCCAGTCATGTTAGCATCAGTGCGAACTCCTCCAGTATGTCTTCTGGCTGGTGTGTTGGGAGGGCAGGGCGGAGGCGGAAATTGGAACATAGCAGGAGCTGCCCACCACAAAGTGCAGCATCACTTTGCCACTAGCATCACCATCTACAAAGGTACAACTTCAGCCCTATGCAGACATGCTTTTTAAAAGCTGTCTTTGTGTACAGCTGGCAAATGCAGGCATGGAAGTTCTGCCCCCTGGCACGTCAATCACTCTTCCTTGCCCCCTCAGCCCCACCTTTGCTGGGCTGCTCATAGTTATGGCAGTTGCCTGAAAAGGTGACTGCCATAAATGGAATAGTGGGCACTTCTGTGATCAGCAGCATGGCACACCCAAAGCTGCCAATCATGTAAATGCCCACCATCATGCTTATGACAGTTGCCTCTTCAGATGACTGTTGGAACTGTGAGCAGTCTAGGAGGGAGAGTGATTGACGTGCCAGGGGATGGAACCTTTGATGGCTGTTCACAAGTACAGCTTTTAAAAAAGAAGAAGGCTGTGTCCAGCCAGGCTCTCCCTATTCCCCACTGAATGGCCTAGAAAGGCTTGGTGGCTTTGGCCTCCAAGCCGAACTCTAAGGGAAGGGGAGGGGGTTGTGCATTGCCCTGGTCCTCCTTCTTTCCCAGCTGGTCGCTCCTGGTGCCTGCCTCTCTCCAGAGGCCAGAGACACTCCCAACAAATGGTCTCATTCTTTTTGCTATGTAAACTGTTTTGAGAACATTTTGCTGAAAAGTGGTATACAAAAATTAATTGTACTAATAATAGAGGTCATTAATAGAGGTCAATTGTAACAATAATAGAGGTCCATTTGGGCCATGTTCATTTCCTTAAGGGACACGGGAGCATACTTTGAAGCAGACATAACCATAAGAAGAGAACATAAGAACAATCCTGCTGGATCAGGCCCAAGGCCTATCTAGTCCAGCATCCTGTTTCACCAGATGCCTCTAGGGAGCCCACAGGCAAGAGGTGAGGGCATGCCCCCTCTCCTGTTGTTGCTCCCTTGCAACTGGTATTGAGAGGCATTGTGCCTCTGAGCTGGAGGTGGCCCACAGCCACCAGACTAGTAGCCACTGATAGACCCGTCTTCCATGAATTTGTCAAAGCCCCTCTTAAATCCAAGCTGGTGGCTATCACCACATCCCATGGCAAAGAATTCCATAGATTAACTATGTGCTCCTTGAAAAAGTACTTCCTTCCATCATTTTCATGGGATGACCCCTGGTTCTAGTGTTGTGAGAGAGGGAGAAAAATTTATCTCTGTCCACTCTCTCTTCTCCATGTATAATTTGCATGGGCTCTTTCCTTTCCTTTCTTTTTATTTTTGGTTTCTAAACTGATTTCCCCCAAATGCCCTGGACTGCTGCAACTTCCAGAACATCATGGAGGAAATATATGATGCCACTAGAAGGCAGGTACCAAGAGGAGCTCTGGAGCTCCTTTGTATACTTTAAAAACAGCTTAAAGGCAAAAAGAAAGAAAAAGATAGTGGGGCGGGTGGGGGGAGCCTGCCACTGATATACTAGCAGGTATATCACCCTCTTGCCCATTTCCATCATGAAACAAATGGTGGACAAACTTGCGGGGGCGGGGGGTTGATGGAAGGAAGAGAAAAGGACTGAGTGGACGATGAAACAAATGGGAGTGTAAACAATGAACAGCAAGCTGAAAATGAAATTTTTGCAAACTTTTCTGCATCTAGGACATTAATTTGTTTCATTTAGTTTTCTTGTTCCCCTGCCCCCAACCAGGCTACACATTTATGCCCCTTAATTCTCATGATAGCACCTTGAATTAGGTCAGGCTATGAGAGATGCCATGTCAAAAGCCACTCAGGTTGTTTCATGGCTCAGTTGTGAGCAGTGTTCCCTGTAACAGGGATTTCCAGATGTTGTTGACTACAGCTCCCAGAATCCCCAGCTGCAATGGCCTTTGGCCAAGGATTCTGGGAATTGTAGTCAACAATATGTGGGAATCCCTGTTATAGGGAGCACTGGTTGGGAGAGAGTTCCCTATCCAAATCCAACACTGTATCAGATGTACTTAAAACCACAACAACTTCTCAACTTCAGTTAAATTAAAATAGCTAATCTGTGCCCTTCCCTGAGCCCAGCTCTCCTTTGATGAAAACAAGGACATTGCTAGATACTTAAAAGTTTCAAGGCCTGGGCCCACCGCCCCACTTTTGATAACTAAACTCAATCATATCCCTCCAAGAATAATTAGGTATGTTTTTAGAAAGTCTCCAATATTATAATACAGCGCCTATGAAGGCAGAAGCAATAGAAAGCTAGGTAAGGCTAGGAACTCTCTCCCATGCTCTGGGCAGGCACTTCTACCGCTGCACTTCCTTTCTGAAAGATGTCATGGAGGAGGGAGGGAGGTGGGTGATGAGATTCAGGGCTCTGAGGAATTCACTGAGGGCTTGTACTCCATGGGCCACCCCCAAATGAGACATCTGGGTGAAAGAGAGGTTCTTCTGTTCACAGAGCTCCTTTGTATACCTCATCCTTTGCTCCTTTGGGGAGCAAGCTAGAATAATTAATGTAATGATTAGGCAACACAGTAATAGTATAAACTGACATCATTCAAAAATGGTAAAAAGCAGATGTTTAGGTAAATGGAATTTGAATGA
Source organism: Hemicordylus capensis (assembly GCF_027244095.1). Taxonomy (NCBI): domain Eukaryota; kingdom Metazoa; phylum Chordata; class Lepidosauria; order Squamata; family Cordylidae; genus Hemicordylus; species Hemicordylus capensis. Next base: position 66,928,642 of record NC_069658.1, read on the forward strand.
AGTCTGTTTCATTCATTTCATTAATTACCATGAATGAAACTACGACGAGTGAAATGACTAATCTTAACTTTTGTGGACCCAGACCAGCTGAAACGGTAAGCCAGTGTAATGAAATAAAGTTATCAGTTGCTAGGAAACTATATAGGCAGTTTGGTGGGACAAACATCTCTTATTTTAATTGAGAAATGCAAATTAATAAACATATCTACTGGACAGTGAACAACAGTATCAGCATATTGCAGCTTAATGAGTACTATTTGATACCTCTGCAGAAAAGCCAATGTGAAAGAAGAAGCTTTCAAAGAGAAGAGAAGCAAAGTATGTCAGAAGAATTAAGGGCCCAAGGCTTGTTAAGTGTTTGATTAGAATTACACAGCTCAGAAATACACAGAAATGGCTTTTAGAACATGAATCAAACAGGAATAAATAGGGATAGTAAACAGATACAACACTTTCAAGATCATATAGCTGTTTTATCCTGCTGGTCTTACATCAGGGAATAAGACTATTGATGAGTGAATAACTCAAGTCCTTTTGTAGTTTGTACTTCTGTATAAACTATTGACAATGAGTTTATAAGAGCACCAGAGAATATGTGGTAGGTTTGCATTTACAAAGAGACCTGAGAACCTTTGCAAGGATGTTTCTGTAGAAACAGAAAACTTCTGGATGAAGAGGAGTGATAGGGTGGCAGACTCTTGCAAACCATATGGCTCTTCTCATGACCAGAGCTACCTGGTTAACCCTCTTCTGCTCAGAGAGCTCTGGTCATCTGTGGCAGCAAGAGCTCTCTCAAGCCAGAAGCTCTGTCCCTGGGTAGCCCAGATCAGCTACCCAGTCTAAAAGTGAGGTAGGGGGAGTACAAACCCCTTCCTATCTCACTCACTGGTCATGGGCAGCACTGCTACTTCCAGCACTGCTCTCGGTTGGCCAACAGCCATGCTTCTCAGGGAGTTGAGTTGGGGGAAAGGAGCAGTCAGGCAGTGTGGAGCTTCCACAATACACCACACAGCTCACATGGTGCATTGTGGGATGTCTGGCAGCCCCAGCATGCTCCCCCCACCCACTCCCAATCACTGTCACACTGCTCGTGTGGGCTCACTTGAGCAGTATGGCTGTGAGCCCAACAGTGATAGAGAGTGGGTAACTTGTGGGTAACAGGAGTCCTAATGTGCAGATAGTAATTTGAGGGCATGCAGGTAGGCTCCAACCTTCCCCCCCCAGCCCACCCCATATGGTCATGTGAACAACCTCAATACATACTCAAAGGAGATGTGCAAAATCCTGCATTGTGCATTTGCTGTTAGAATTAATGGAAACCAAACTAAATTAGTCCTATTTGGTTCAAGCTCTGTTGTTCCAAAACAAACGGGGTTGATGTACATTGAAGTCAATGTACATTTCCTTTTTCTCTCTCATTATGACCTGCAGTTACAATAATACAGTCGTGTTATGTTATATGGGGGTCCATTTTCAGTATTTTCATTCATTACCCAACCATTTTTGTTTTTCTTTAAAAATATGATTTCGCATACTTTAAGCCACTTTTCTTTTAACCACCATGCGTGTCACTGTGTCACTTCCCAGCAGTGGCCAGTTTTTGCTCATCACTGCCCTAGGATGATCCTAGGGCAGTATATGCAAAAAGATGGCTGCTACAGAAACATGAAAGTTGTGTGTTGGTGGCCACTTTTAAACCCCAAATTCCCAGAGTCAATGCTAAAACCTGAAGTAGGTATGAGTAAAAACAATCTCTGCTGCCAGGAGGCAGCTGTGATACCAGACCTGCTTGCTTTGCCATGTTGGAGTACTTCAGTGTGCTCCCTAAACTCAAGCCTCAGCCATTTTCTTTCTCTATATTTGCTTGGAGGAGAAGTGCTGGCTGCATTCCAGGTAAAGGTTGTTCTGACAAAGAGGTTTCCTAAAAAAGAAAATACTCAGGTCCACTTGCAAACAACCTGTAGGGAGCCCAAGGATATGCCCTTGCTGACTGCATTATGATGTAAGCAGGTGAAATACAGAACAGACTCACCTAAATGCTGCAAAAAGAAACAAGAGAACAGAATGCCAACCCTCCCAATTTGATAAGAAGCTCTCAAGGTTGATTCACGCCCTACCTAACTTTCCCTCCCTATTATTATCAGAATTGAGTGAGTCTGTGCCAGTGGGTGTCATGTTCCCTCCTTCCTCCCCTTTGTACAGGTCATTGCTCTAGTGATCTCCCTCTTTGAATATCGTTTGTCATGGACCATACAGGTTGCCATGGAGCATACATGGTTGAGGTTATGCTGCCCTAGAAAGAACAAGTTGGTAGCTTGGGAGTGTTCTTGGACCTGGGTCTCACCCTCAGGTTTCTGCCTGTTTCTTTCCACCTGTTTCTTGAGGAGATTGATCTGAAAAGTGTGGTGCAAAAGCTGGTAACCTCCAGTTTGGACTACTGCAATGTGCTCTCTGTAGGGCTGCCTTTATATGTAGTTCGGAAACTTCAGTTAGTTCAAAATGCGGCAGCCAGATTGGTCCCTGGGGTATCCCAGACAGACCACATTATGCCAACAGTTGCACTGGCTGCCAATACGTTTCTGGGCAAATTATAAAATGCTGGTTTTTACCTTTAAATCCCTGAATGGCTTAGAACCGGGTTACCTGAGAGAGCACCTTTCTCTACAAGATCCCCACCACTCCTTGAGATCATCAGGAGGGGTCCATCTTTGGGTGCCACTGGTTCACTTGGTGGAGACCTGGAATTGGGCCTTCTCTGTTGTCATTCCTAGGTTGTGGAACATGCTCCCCATGAATATATGAGGACTGTTTTCCTTGGAGACCTTCATGAGAGCCTTAAAGAACCATTTTTTAAACATGGCTTTTAATGATATTTAGATTTAATTGTAATTTTAGTCTTTTAATTTTTTTATATTAATTGTTATGTATTTTTTATTTTAGTGTGTAAACTGCCCTGAGCCACTTTAGGAAGGGCGGTATATAAATTGAATGAATAAATACATAAATACATAATAAACCACCCAAACATCACCTAATCATAACTAACATTCATGCTTTATCAGGAGCAGTAACTCCTGAAATCATCAGGAAACTTCAGGAGCGGACCATCTGCTGGTCTTCCCCTAGAGCTAGGACATGTTTTTGCCTATAAGAACCCCCTTCAAACATGGGATCATGCTTTTGCTTTTGGGATCACACCTTGCTGTTGTCATGGCACCTGCCACATTTACTGTTCATGCAACTGCATGCTAGGGATGTGCACAGAACTGGCTCCCTTTGAGCCGATGGTAGGGCAGGGTGGCTTTAAGGACCGGGGAGGGTGCACTTACTCCCCCCCCCCACACATGCACCATGCTTCCCCCTATGGCGCTCTGTGTATAAATAGTTCAGCAGGGTGGCAGCGTACCTCCTTGCTACCCCATTGTTTTGCTTTTCAGAAGTGATCAGAAGTGCTGTGCATACATGTGTGCATCACAGGCATGCATGCGCCCGCCCACCCGTGACGTGTGCATGAGCACACAGCACTTCCGGTGAGGAAAACAATGGGGCAGCAAGGAGGTACACCGCCACCCTGCCAAACTATTTATGCACAGAGTGCCAGAGGGGTAAGTGTGTGTGGGGGGGGGGAAGTGCACACTCCCCCATACTTAATGCCAGCTCCACCCCCCTGTTCAAACCAGTTTCAACACAGGGCTTCTGAACCTGTTTGCCATTCTAAAAATAGAACGCCAAACAGGTTTGTGCACATCCCTACTGCATGCACCTTGACATCAGACACTGCACCCCCACACTGCCTGGGTGTGCCAATGAGCTCACTGTGCTTGAGCTCCCTGGAGGGAAAAATTCCCACAGCAAGATCTAGGAAGATAAGATACATGGCTTTCCTCTTTCCCTCTCTCTTTCATCCCAAACCTCTACACACACACACACACCTGCTTACTAGTACAGCAATCTGGTAACATGCCTAACCAACTACTTTTTCATTTCCTGTACCCCTATTACCCCTCAATAAAGCAAATCTTTGTTTTCAAAATAATGCCTCCATCTTCTTTCTTTCCCTTTCCAGTGTGTCCACATTGCAGCCATACCCTGCACAGCTCTTAAGGTATTTTTATTGCTCTTCATGGGTCTGCACCTATTTGACACTAATTTCGCCCACTTGAGCCAAAACATAGTCACGGAGGGTGGTAGCTGACATGCCTCCTGCAGACCTCGGAACAGCTGCACATCTGAGCTCCCATTGCCTCTGACACAGGCAGAGGCAAAAACTACAGGTTACATAGTCATGTTTTTAAAAATGAAAATGAATTGGGGGTAAATTGGGACAAATGGGTTTTGAAATGAATGAGGAGGAGCTGAAGAGGCCTGAAACAATTGGGGGAAGACCTCAAATGGACCCAAACTTAAATTTTATGGGAATCCCGCAAACAAATGGGACTGCAAAATGAAATTTTTTGGAGTGCACAACCCTAGCAAACATAGAATAAATTTCTCACTTTTTCTTGCACCCCCACCATCATTTGATGATGATGATGGCCACCAGCTTGGATGGCTTTGAAGGGGGTTTAGACAAATTCATGGAGGACAAGTTTATCAGTGGCTACTAGTTTGGAGGCAGTGGGCCACCTCCAGCCTCAGAGGCATGATGCCTCTGAGGCATCAATACCAGTTGCACCAACTGGCACAAATACCAGTTGCAGGGGAGCAACAGCAGGAGAGAGGACATGCACATACCTATTGACTGTAGGCTCCCCAGAGGTAACTGGTGAAACAGGATGCTGGACTAGATAGGCCTTGGGCCTTATCCAGCAGGGCTGTTCTTATGTTCTTATCATTTTACTCTGCAGACTCTGAGTCTGGTGGGCAGGCATTCCATGAAAAAGTCATTGGTTGGGCCAGCTCATTTTATTTTGACTGTATTAAAGTATCCAAGATTCTCTAGAAGCCATTTTATATTTCAAACCAATATACCACAAGGATGGTAGATGGAAAACCTTCTGCACCAGTATCCATGGCCAACAGGAATGGGATGAAGCAGTGTGATTTCAATTAGTTTTTTAAACATTATGAGCCCTTTGGGACAGATATCAGCCTTCTCACTTTATGTAAAGTGCCATGCACATGAGGTATAATTGTTATTAATAATTCTATAATACTACCATCCCCAGCACAGTACCTCTAGTGACTGTTACTGGTGTCTATCTTATGTTTCTTTTTAGATTATGAGCCCTTTGGGGACAGGGCTCCATTTTTTTTAGTTATTATTTCTCTGTGTAAACCACTTTGGAAACTTTTGTTGAAAAGCGATATATAAATATCTGTTGTTGTTAATATAATATAATATAATATAATATAATATAATATAATATAATATAATATAATATAATATAATATAATGGCTGACATCCAGTGCAGCATTATGTGTCTGTAACGCTGTGCAGCTGATGCACCCCTTAAAGACCATGTTGGAACTGCGCAAAATGGGCAGCTGCACTTCTGCAGATTTTCCATTCTCCACAAACCTGACACTGCCTTTTCAGAGCATAATAGCCCTACAATGTACCATTGCAGACACAAAACACTGTGCTGGATGTCAGGTGGTGTTGATGATGATGATGATGATGATGATGTAATAAATAACATGAGTAATAGATCAAATATAAGAATATAAGAACAACTCTGCAGGATCAGATGGAATGATGCTGTCACTGAATTTGTTCCTCCACAGTTTGACATTCAAACTTACTTGTTTATTCAGAACATTTCTATCCTGCCTTTCTGCTCCAAATGGGGGCACTCAAGGCAGCAGCAGTTTAAAATAACAATCTAGAAAAATCAACTTTAAAAAAAACAAGCAAGAAGGCTAACAGATTAAAGGGGGGGATGGATCACACAGTGCAATAGCACTCCCTATTTGGCCTGTTTGATCCCTTTTGTAGATTGTATGTTCAGAGATACCTTTCTCCTCTTATTACCATTGTTCCACCAGATAACTTGTGTTCTCATTATGTTCTCTTCTAATACCTGAGATCCTTACCCATCCAACTTGACTTTGGAGCTTCTAACCTCACCCTACAAACACCAATATATTTTGCCCCTCTGCAGTGTTTTTTTACATGTATTTTTTGCTATGATGCCTTTGATTAATTGGCTCTCGGATGTTTGTGCATGCTTGCTATCTACTTCTATCCTGTCAGTTTGAGTGCTTAGCACATTTAGATCAGCCTCCCAAAGGGATGAGTTACCCTGGTCCAGATGCTTCTCAGTTCCTATTGGTTTCCCCTACAAGACAATTTAAAGTCTGTTCTGAAATGTTTTTCAGTACCAGTGCCAGCAGTCTTATTTTTCAAGTGGAGTTCATCTCTTTTGTACGGGCTTACTTTCTCCCAGAATATTCCCTGGTTTCTATCAATTTTTCTGCTAAATCTCCCTCAATATTACTTTCTTGTTTTATCCGTTGAGCCTAACGAGCTCTGAAGCTATTCTCATGATCACTGGAAAGTGGGCTAAGGGAGCTTAGCCTGCTTTCCAGGGATGGTGGGAACCACCAGGCTCACAGGCGAGCCCGGTGCTCCCTAGGCAGCTAGCCCGCCTAATTACCCCTCCCCTTAGACAAGCTTAACAGAGCAAGCGCTCCATTAACCTATCTTTTTGCTTGTGTGTTGCCACGGCAACACATGAGTAGACCCCCTGACAAGGAGGCTGAAAGCAGCCTCCCAGGCTCGGGGGTCTCTCCAGGATTTGTGCGGGGTGTCCTGGAACTTCCGGGGGCCATGTGGCCCCCCATCCCCGCAGGCCCTGCTGGCTCTGTGACGGAGCCGGCAGTCATGTGGGTGGCCAATAATGGAGCTATTATTGGCTTAACTCGATCTAAAACTTCCTTATTCATAATTCTCGCTATTTATCAGCCTTTCTAAACAATGCATGATAACCACAACCTTTGCCCCAGACAGACAAAGTGTCATGAGGTCAGCACCAATCACAAACCCATCTCGTTATGTTCCTATTACTTAATCTCCTACCCCAATGATTCCATGTGCCCCTCACCCCCAAAATGTATCCTCAGCTGCCCAGTGCTGTCTTTTGATCATCTGAGGGGAGAGAGGGCTAAGCAGAACCCCCTCCAGCACTTCACACCAATCGTGTGAAGTGCCTTTCTATGTGTGGAACAGGGAGCATCTCTGAACATGCCACTCAGAGGTCCTAGACTTCAGCTTCTTACATAGAAACACAAATGTGCTTCCAGGACCTTACAACTTTGCTTCCTATCATCATTTGTGCCAACATGTACCACAACCACTAATTTCTACCACGTGCTATCTCTCTCTATCCGTTTAGTCGTGTCCAACTCTTGGTCACTCTATGGATCAATGCACTCCATGCTGTTCTGTCTCGTACAGCTTCCTTTAATTCCGCCATGGTAATTCCAGTGTCATTTTTTATAATATCCAGCCACCGAGTACAAGGCCGTCCCTGTCTCCTTCTCTCGCTGATCATTCCCAGCATAATTGTCTTTTTTGAGTGAATCAGCTCGCATGACATTACCAAAATATGTCAGTCTTTGTTTAGTAATCTTAGCTTCCAGAGATATTATTGGTTTAACTCGATCTAAAACTTCCTTATTCATCATTCTCGCTATCTATCAGCCTTTCTAAACAATGCATGATAACCACAACCTTTGCCCCAGACGGACAAAGTTTCATGAGGTCAGCACCAATCACAAACCCATCTCGTTATATTCCTATTACTTAATCTCCTACCCCAATGATTCCATGTGCCCCTCACCCCAAAATGTATCCTTATCCAAAGATATATAGAAGTATCACCTTAGAGGTGCATTCCTTCTAAGAGATTGTTTCCCACTTCCTCCACACGATGCCCTCTTCCCTCCAAACCCTTGTTTTCTACAAATAAATGTGTAGCTGCTGTTACAGGAGTGGGATCTTATCTGTCTATGAGAGCTAATGACTTACGACATATACACAATGTTTGCTCATACTGTGTCATAAACGTGATACCCTGGCCACATTCGCATGTAACATGGAATCATGGGTCCAAAGGACCCGAGATTCATTGCCCCCTGCTCCCCTCACTCTCCTGTCTGCATTCAAATGTACTGGAAATTTTCCTCTCTGCAGTCAGTGAGATTGAAGAGAGGCGGGGAAGCTGGCTGTACGGGCTTCTTTCTTGCTTGAAGGCTTCTTTCTTGCTTGAAGCCTGCACAGCCAATCAGGGAGGGAGGGAGGAGCTTCCTCCCTCAACTCCAGTCTGGCTGAATGCAGCCTCCAGTGCTGCATTCTGCTGGAATGGAGGCTCCCTGGACCCTTGGTTTGGAGCAGCAAAACTCATTACAAATGGAGGGTTCAAATTGGAGTCTCCTCAGCACAGCCTCGGGTTGTGCTCCAGATGGGACTGGAGTTGCACATGTTTGGACGTAATGGTAAGGAAAGCACAGGTCCCTGCAACTCCAGTCCCCTGTTATGTGTGAATGTGGCGCCTGTGTTTAAGACACTGGCTTGCCCTGCCGGCTTTCTACCATGACATCTTTTAATTGCTTTAAGTTACCCTTTTATGATGTGGCTTCTCTTTCTTAAGGTTATGCACGATTTGGTTTTGTTTGTTACTGCAGTAGGCTGGTGTAGAGCTAAAGGTAGTTTGTGTGGGTTTAAACTCAAACTTACCTTTCACTTTCCTTTCTCCATAGTTAAATTCTTCCAGAAGTCAAACTCTTGTATTACCTCATTAGCAATGTCTGTCATGGCTCTCCTGCTCTGTTGTTGGACTCCCTTCTCAAAGTGTATTAGAAAAGATTGAATCACATTGCAGCTCATTTCCGCTTGTCATACATTGCTGTGCTGTGAAAGCATCTTAGAAGAATCATAGTCAAGCATGGGTTTTTGAGTGGTTTTTGAGTGGTCTTTCTTGGCATTTGGGGTCTGATAACATCAGGAGTCATGATTCTTGCTTCAAGTTGTGCTTCTTGGATCAAAGGGATAAAAATACATAGCAGGGGCTTAGGTCAACTATATAATGGTACTGCCCACAAGGCAGGAAGATTGCTATTATCAGCAATGCTTCAAAAATCTCACTGCTAAAAAGTGATTCCTAATATCTAGCAAAAGGAGAGATAGCTTTGAGAATCTCTTTGACTACTGATGGGAGTATCCGGATAGGCTTCTAATACTGTATGAAATAGATGGAAATTCAGATGCCCTTTTAAGTATATACTTCGCTGTCAGTGTTTTATTTTAATAAAGTTAACTTCTTGAGTTTTTCTGTGGACAAGAGTTTCATTAAGCCTCCATTAGAATGTTCTGTTTTTATTCTACTTAATTGGAAAAGAGTACTAACAAACACATGTAGAACATCTCATTACGGACCAAAAACACCCCAGCTACAGGAACTGATATTTCTGTGCATGGCCTTCCACGTAACCATTAGATGATTTGTAGTAATTTCATCTGAGAAAACAGTTTGAAAGATCTGCTCTTTATTTTATTTTTTTCCTTTAGTCATAAAACAAAAAGGGTACTTATTTAGATTTTGAAGATCCACTGTCAAAGACCAGAGAGGTAAAGTGATTTCATCTGTTTAAACTAGCATTGGCCACACAGATGAATCTGGGCAGGTGGATCAATGATTTTTATTCTTATATGCTGGTAAATTTTTAGTCACCTTTCCGCCAGGCTGGCTTTGGTTGATTATGTTAAAGACTGGAGGAAGGGGAGAATTTGTAAAATCATTTACTTAGCCCCTTTAGAGAAATAACAGATGAGTGCACCACAGTATGAACTTCAGTGGGATGTCTTGGCTGGCATCCAGACTGATGTCACAAGCACACATAATGGGCAAGATAATATTTTCATCTATCTCTCCCTTACTTCTGCATCCTTCTGTGACAATCAAAAATATGTCCCTGAGAGTCTCGTAGTCCTTGGGGACATATTTCCAGGGGGCACAGAGGGCTGCAGAAGGAAGGGAGGGATCAGCAGAACTCAACCTTCCTTCACCGTGCATGCACAAGGTTAGTCTGGATGACAGCCAATTATCCTACACACACATACACACACACAATCTTCCCATGAGTTGCACACCAAAATGAGTTGGTCTGGGTCATTATCTTTAATTTGAAGATCATGCATGCAATAAATGGCAGACAAGAAACATAAACTTCCATTGATGTTTCCAAATATTGACTCGTGCATACAATCATTCTGACAGAGGGCTACATAAACACCAATTAATTGCATAGATTAAATCATTTGTCTCTCAGGGAAAAATGGTGCAACGTTAAAAGGAGAGATACAGCATCTCAAGAGGGATCTGAGTTTGTAGCTAGCTGCTGTGCAAAACAAGACAGGGAATGGAGAGAAACGACAAGCAAGTGAACTCACTCAGGAGAATAGGGAAATAATGGTTTGTTAGAGCCATTAATTCGTTAATGTATCAGAAATGTGAAACACATAAGAAGCTAATTAAGTGGAATTGATGTACATAATCTTGTACTATGCTGACCTTCATTTTGAATAGAGCTGTCCTTGTGTTGTTTGAATCTTTGTCAAAAAGCAATTCTGTGGGATCCGTCACAGAAGAGTCAATTTCCTTGGCTATATTTTAAATAAGTTCTCTTTCCTAATACTTTCTTAATACTTTTTGCCAATTCTTTTCTTCCACTCAGCTGCCTTCACATGGCCACTACTTTACCAGAGAGATAAAGTGATTTTATTGGGAAATTTGCCATATAAACATTAATCCATTTATATACGCAACACTAGGTTTACATTAAGCCACCTAATTGTGCAGCAGGCACCATTGCTAATGTAATGGTACTAGCAAGCCAGAGGTTGCTGGTTCGAATCCCCACTGGTATGTTTCCCAGACTATGAGGAACCCCTATATCGGGCAGCAGTGACATAGGAAGGTGCTGAAAGGCATCATCTCATATTGTGCAGGATATGGCAATGGTAAACCGCTCCTACCAAAGACAACCATGGGGTTCTGTGGTAGCTGAGAGTAGACACCGACTTGATGGCACACTTTTATCTTTAGGTTTAGATTAGAATATTGGACAGGATCAAGACCACTACACTGTGTTGAACGCAACCCTGCTTCAATGCCAGCACAGGCATCCCTGCTAACCTTAGACATACTTGAGAGCCAGGATACTGCATGGTCCAACAGTTGCACAAGAACCACCAACTGAAATTCTAACTGCATGATGGCAGCACAACCTGTGGGTTAGAATGTGAGTCATGCCAAATTTTGATTAAGCGGGGTGAGATGGGAACAGTTTTAAATATAAAAGTGGCAGTCAGAAGGAGAGTACTAAGCCCTTCCATTGCCAAGACATTACCCACCCCAACGATTCATCCCAGCTATTTTTCTTTTGGTAGAAGCAGGGGAAACTCCTCAAAAAGAAAATGCAAGTAAATGCTTAACTGCATTAAAAGAATAATTTTTTTAAAAAAATCGAAGTCCATGGCTGGCACCCTGACTAATGAAGTGGACATGTAAGGTGGCTCTGAAGGGAGATTTTGGGCACCTGTGTGCAACTCCCCGAGTCCTCCTACTCGAGTGCTATTGCTCAGGGGGGCTACGACTTCTGAGCATGCTTATGCTCTGTAAGATAGGGAACATGATCTTAGAGCCTTTTTATCATGGAAACAATCTCCATTGCACTTACAGTGTTTGCCTTTTCACACAAATGCTCTAAGCATGGACAGCACGGGCAACAGTGTTCCCTCTAACAGGGATCCCCAGATGTTGTTGACTACAACTCCCATAATCCCCAAGCAAAAGCTGTTGCAGCTGGGGATGCTGGGAATTGTAGTCAACAACGTCTGGGAACCCTTTTTAGAGCAAGTGAGGCTATCTGAGTGCTTCAGCATCAGGGCAGGCCTTGCAGTCTTGCTTTCGGGATGCTGTTTGAGAGCCGAGTGTCCCTTCTTTTGAAGAGGGCTCTACTCTATAATCTTACCTTCTTGCAGACACTCCTTGGAGATGTGAAAATGCAGTCTCCGATCTCCCCTCACAGCTGCATCTAAACCACACAGATGCAGCAGGCCAGTTTTATTTATATAGAAATGTTGCCTGGTGTTCTTTCTGATGGGCAAATCTTTCTATAGCCTTTTCACTAAAACCTTCCATGCGACGAATCATTTCTTTTTCCATTGACCCTCTTCCCACTGACCACATTGCTAAGGCATTAAGTCTGTCCTGGATCAATGTACTTCTTAGAAAGGTTTTTAGCTCCTTGAGAGCAGAGAAACGCCTTTCTGCTTCTGCTTTCTGCTTCTGCAGTCTTTGGAGTAGTTACCAGAATTTTCAAGAGTTTTGTTGTTTCTATGAATATGTGCTGCAGATCATTGATTGGAAAATCCTTTTGTAGTGTCCCATAACCTGTGGCACTTCAAAACCTCTGGCCTCTTGTACAGCAGTGTCAGTTCAAAATGGAATCTTTCTCTGGCCAGCAGAAGTTAAGATGACATTGCTTCATTGAATGCTTGTTCTGGGAAGGATATGCTATATTTTTCAAAGCAATAACTGTGTATGAGTTTTGCATTCACCAAATGTTTGGTAATTGTAAACCTTTCTCTAGCGTCTACAGTGACAATGTCCCATTTTTTCATATGCCACTAGCTCCAGTCTTCCTTCCTTCCTTCCTTCCTTCCTTCCTTTATTTAAACAAACAATTTATCCCCGCATCTTTACCAGAGAGTCAGGGCAGCTTATGATCAGAAAATCAGAAGATACAAAAGATACTATAAAAACAGCCACAAAATCTAAAAGCTCCGATCAAGACAATTCAGGAGATAAAAGCCACACGGTCTTAAAACACAAGGCACAATAGCCTATTGATAAAACAAAATAATTCTTCTAGGTGGCTTAAACATGGTGGGGAGCACTAAATGGCCCTCCCAAGGGAAGGAATTACACTGGGAAGGGGCTACTGTAGTGGAATTTATAATATTTGGTAAGATGGCACCACTAGGCATTTTGATGTGTAAGCAAGCTTTATGGCAGCCAGTACTTCATTTAGGTTATTTTTGAATTGAGAAAAAATCTCTTCTGCACAGACTGAATCTAAGTCTCAGTTTTGTACCTGACTGTATAGTACGTGAAGATGACACATTAGTTCTTGGTGGGCGGGGGGGAAGCAAGAGGAAAAAACATAATTCAAACAAACAAATATTTATATACCACCTTTCAACAAAGGTTTCCAAAGCGGCTAATATAGAGAAATAATAAGTAAGTAAGTAAGTTGGATGGATCATAATTCCTGATCAACTTCAAGTTCTAGCAATCTTTTAAAGCCTTCAGCTTCACAAACAGCATTGGCTGATATTCTACATAATGCCATGTGAGTGGTTTTGAACCACTCATCCTGCTGGAGGCATGTAAAGCAACACCCAAAGTGTGGCGCAAGAATGCTCTTGTACAAATACTTACAACTGTGCAATCACACTTACACAATGATACTTCCATTATTACCTATGGAAGAATCATTACATGATTGTGCAGTTTTAAGCATCAGCAAAAGAAAAGTTTTTATTGAGATGCATGCAGCAGTGCAAGTGGTTCAGAACTGCCCTTATTGCACTGCATAAGCCATAGTTTTCAAAGCTGCTGGAGGTTGCAGAATAATGAAAATATTCATTGAGATCCTATAGTTTCATGCACCACATGCACTGTGCATATGTGATTAATCAACCTTTATTACATTTGATGGACCAGCAAAATACAATACATAACAAACAAACAAACAAACATATAGCATGTTGGGATTTGCTACAGACATTGCAGCAAATCCTTTTACAGGGCATACATCTCTATTTGAATGCACATATGTACTAGCTTGGGGATGGAGTCAGAGTTTGTCTGTCTGCTCCTCACTTGTTGCCTTGAATTGAAACTGAGAGGTTCTCCCTCTCTCTGCATAAGAGACTGTTAGGCTGCATTCACACATAACATGGAACTGCGGGTCCAACAGACCCACAGTTCCACTCCCCATCCCACCTACTCTCCTGCCCACAATCGGACGAAATGGATAGGAGGCTGTCTGCAGTCAGGGAGACTGCAGAGAGGAGTGGGAACTGGCTGTGTTGGCTTCCTTCTTTTGTGAAGGACAGCCCACACAACCAATCACAGCCAGAGAGAGGAAGGCGTTTCCTCCCTTAGCTCTAGTTTCAGCCAGCCCAGTCTGCAGTCCTGCATTCAGATGTACTGCAGGTGGCAAGAAAACTCAGGTACGAGCAGCAAAACTCACAACAACCCAAGGTTTCAAACTGGAGTTTGGTGAGCAAAACCTTGGGTCGGTCTCTACAGGACTGGAGTTTCACGCATTCAGATGCTCAGGTTTGGCAACCTCTGGTCCTTTCAACTCTGGTTTCCCATTACATGCAAATGGGGCCTCTGTATGTTTATTGTTTTCTTAGTCTGTGTTTAGTAATAAGTATCAAACTCTTGTTGATACTTTAACTCAGTTAAAGTTGACTATTCGTTCAATTACTTATAGAGGATAAGTAATTACTTTGCAACATAGAACATATATACAGTAACTAAAATACACAGTTAAATAATCTTACAACAAATATTAATGGCAGCAGCCACAAATTTGGCAATTTTGTCAGTAATAAGAGAGTCCTGGTCGATAATACCAAGGAGAATAAAACTCATCTGATCTACATGAATATTTAGCAATAATAGGCATTGTAAACACAAGGTGAATATCATGATAAAAAGAACAATACAAAAGTATATGAGACACAATTTCCACTTTACCTGAACTACAAGGGCAAGTATGGTCATCATAGGGCATGTTCTGAGATCTTGCTTGTGTGTGTGTGTGTGAAATTTCAATGTGTCATTGGTCCTGCTGGAAGCCTTTCTGCTTCTGTGTCATCTGGGACATCTGCCCTTTTTGGAGAGGAAGAAAAGAATGCTGGAAATCCATATATGCCCCCCACCCCAAAATAAATAAATAAATAAATAAATAAATAAATAGATAGATAGATAGATAGATAGATAGATAGATAGATAGATAAATAAAGATTGCAGCTTTGCTGACCTGCTTGCTATCCTATCAGCTTAGGTTGGTGAACATAAAAGTGGACAAGGTTATTGCAATCTAATTTTCATTTGAACTCCTTCAAACTCCATGCATTACACTTGCACCATCATCGCATTGAGAAATCAGTTTTTTCTTCAACATTTGGGAGCATTTCATTAAGTGTTAATAACAATACTATAACAAAGTTGTAGCAAATGACTAAAAGAAAACCAGGGGGAGTGCTTCACTAAGGGCAAATTGGGCATTGCCCAACACCATCCAAGTGCCCCCCACTTCCCCCACATTCCTTATCTTTGTTTTGCTGAAGTAATTGACAGTTGCATTATTTTCTGTCAGACTACAGGAGATGGCTTTCTCTGGCCCCTCCCCCTTGTGCCTATTTGAATAAAAAACTTTCCAATAAAAAAGGAGGGTTTTCTCCCAGTGTTAAGTCCCCTTAGGCAAGGTGCCCTTCTGTAATGCTCTGAACTATCACACAGCCTCGCTCTCTAATTGGCTAACTATGTGCCCAAAATTCAAATAGGACATGTGGATTTGTTTTATAGTAGGCCATTTTCCATTACACCCACAGCCAAACCTGTTGTAGACGAGCAGCTTCGTCATCCAGTTGCTGCCTTGGGAGGATGCACGAAGACAGAGTGGTGTGTGTGTGTGTGTGTGTGTGTGTGTGTGTGTGTGTGTGAGAGAGAGAGAGAGAGAGAGAGAGAGAGAGAGAGAGAGAGAGAGAGCACAACCCTATGCATACTTGAATGGAAGTAATCCAGGTGCGGGCCGTGAATGCGCCTCCGGCGGGGGGAGCGGTGGGTGGCTTATTTAAGTGTAAATGGAGCCAGTGCTCCATGCTGTCCAGCAGCCCACACGGCGGGGAATCGTCTCCGCCACTCACCTGGCTCCCGTGGAGCCAGTGGCCAGGTGAGTGGTGGAGGCGATTCCCCACCATGGGGGCTGCTGGGCAGTATGGAGCACTGGCTCCGTTTACACTTAAAGAAGTGGCCCCCCGCCCCCCGGAGGCACATTCACGCATCTGGAGTAATCCTATTGAAAATAATAGCACTCTTTTTAAAGTCTGTATAGGATCAGGATGTCTCTCAGCCTCTCACACAATTTGTGTATGCATTTGTGACTGGAGGAGAGGGCTGTAGGGGTGGGGCGGGCAGAGGGAGAGGGAGAGAGATGCAGGCCACATTTGCACATTACACAGAATCACGTGTCCAGTGAACCCACAGTTCCGCTCCCCACCCACACCTGTTCTCCTGTCAAATTTATACATAATGGAGAGCAGGGAGCAAGACTGCAGAGAGTTGAGGAACTAGCTGTGCAGACTTCCTTCTTGCCTGAAGGACAGCCCAAACAGCCAATCATGGCTGGAGAGAGGGAGGAGCTTCCTTCCTCAACTCTGGTTGGAGAGAACACAGCTTGCATTTCAGAATTCAGATGCAATGCAGGTTGCTTTGAACCTTGGATTGGGGCAATGAAACACACTACAACTCAAGGGTTCAAACTGGAGTTCTAGACAGAAAACCTCAGGGTGTTCGCGTCGCGGAACTGGAGTTGCACAGTCGTAACAGTTTAACAACTTCTGGCTCCTTATACTCCAGTTCCATGTTATGTGTGACTGCAGCCGGAGAGAGAAGAGAGAGAGCTGCAAATTGTAAACTGAAATGGCTATATACAGGTGAAACTCAAAAAATTAGAATATCGTGCAAAAGTTCATTAATTTCAGTAATGCAAATTAAAAGGTGAAACTGATATATGAGATAGACGCATTACATGCAAAGTGAGATAAGTCAAGCCTTAATTTGTTATAATTGTGATGATCATGGCATACAGCTCATGAGAACCCCAAATCCACAATCCCAGAAAATTAGAATATTGTGAAAAGGTTCAACAGTCTAGGCTCCAGGTGTCCGACACCAATCAGCTAATCAATCCATAACACCTGCAAAGGGTTCCTGAGCCTTTAAATGGTCTCTCAGTCTGGTTCATTAGGAATCACAATCATGGGAAAGACTGCTGACTTGACAGTTGTGCAGAAAACCATCATTGACACCCTCCATAAGGAGGGAAAGCCTCAAAAGGTAATTGCAAAAGAAGTTGGATGTTCCCAAAGTGCTGTATCAAAGCACATTAATAGAAAGTTATTTGGAAGAGAAAAGTGTGGAAGAAAAAGGTGCACAAGCAGCAGGGATGACCGCAGCCTGGAGAGGATTGTCAGGAAAAGGCCATTCAAAAGTGTTGGGGACTTTCACAAGGAGTGGACTGAGGCTGGAGTTAGTGCATCAAGAGCCACCACACACAGACAGATCCTGGACATGGGCTTCAAATGTCGTATTCCTCTTGTCAAGCCGCTCCTGAACAACAAACAACGTCAGAAGCGTCTTACCTGGGCTCAAGAAAAACAGAACTGGTCTGTTGCTCAGTGGTCCAAAGTCCTCTTTTCTGATGAGAGCAACTTTTGCATCTCATTTGGAAACCAAGGACCCAGAGTCTGGAGGAAGAATGGAGAGGCACACAATGCAAGATGCTTGAAGTCCAGTGTGAAGTTTCCACAGTCTGTGTTGATTTGGGGAGCCATGTCATCTGCTGGTGTTGGTCCACTGTGCTTCATTAAGTCCAGGGTCAACGCAGCCGTCTATCAGGAGATTTTGGAGCACTTCATGCTTCCTTCCACAGATGAGCTGTATGGGGATGCTGACTTCATTTTCCAGCAGAACTTGGCACCTGCCCACACTGCCAAAAGTACCAAAACCTGGTTCATTGACCATGGGGTTACTGTGCTTGATTGGCCAGCAAACTCGCCTGACCTGAACCCCATAGAGAATCTATGGGGCATTGCCAAGAGAAGGATGAGAGACATGAGACCAAACAATGCAGAAGAGCTAAAGGCCGCTATTGAAGCATCCTGGTCTTCCATAACACCTCATCAGTGCCACAGGCTGATAGCATCCATGCCACGCTGCATTGAGGCAGTAATTGCTGCAAAAGGGGCCCAAATCAAGTACTGAATACATATGCATGCTTATACTTTTCAGAGGTCCGATGTTGTTCTATTTACAATCCTTGTTTTATTGGTTTCATGTAATATTCTAATTTTCTGGGATTGTGGATTTGGGGTTCTCATGAGCTGTACGCCATGATCATCACAATTATAACAAATTAAGGCTTGACTTATCTCGCTTTGCATGTAATGCGTCTATCTCATATATCAGTTTCACCTTTTAATTTGCTTTACTGAAATTAATGAACTTTTGCACGATATTCTAATTTTTCGAGTTTCACCTGTATTACTAAAACATTAAGCATTCGACTAGAAATCTGCTTTGGAGTGATTTGTATGATACCACTACTAAATTAACATGGTTATTAACATTAACATCTGTGGTGGAATATAGCCTATGCACTATGACAATAAGGGTTTCCTTATAACTGTAATATTAAAGCTGAGCTGTAATGGCCCACTACAACCGTTTGGTACCCCATTAATTGTGTGTGAAGTTGAGGGTGTCATTTTGGCTATTTTTGTAAGTGGGGAGGCAAGAAAGTGAAATATATCACCAGCATGCTAGCAATGGACACCATCTCTCTCTCTCTCTCTCTCTCTCTCTCTCTCTCTCTCTCTCTCTCTCTCTCTCTCACACACACACACACACACACACACACACCCCGAAGCCCTTTAGTGCAAGGAAAGGAAGAACGCCTGAGGTGAGGGTGTGGGAGTGGGACAGCAACTTCCAGCCACCAAAAGGAGCACTACCACAAGACAGGGAGTGGTGAGAAATGGGGAGAGAGTGTTCTGGAGTAGCTGCTCACCTTCCTGTGACCCTCAAAATCCAATCCAATCCCTTTCTAAAGAAGTTATATACATAACTGGTAGCTGGCTTATTTAGGAGCAGTGCATCCTGCCATACTGCAGAAATTATAACTTCAGAGTCCTACAGACCCGTTGTATTCCAGTTGACTCTAGATTTCTAAGAATTAAGATGCTTATTACATTTTATACAGTTAATTACCGATAGCAGTAAATTCACTGTCATGACACTCCCTTCCATAATCCTTCCAGCACTAACTTCACATATTCTTGAGTTTAGCAATAGAATCTCAGACAAGCAATTCATCAATGACTTTTAAAAGGAGATAACAAGATGCTTTTAATAGCCTTGGAATTGTCTACTTAAAAAGATTTACAAGAACCTTTGCAGGAGAACGGAGAGTGGGACGTAAAATGAAAATGAGCTGCTCAAGCAGGTTTCATCATGTACTGTCCTTTAAATCTCCAGTCAATCCACAGTATGGTGGTTGTAGCACTAAAAGGAAGAAAGATCTGCTCTACATGCCACCGCTGCCATCAGTAACAAGTCAATTAGGTCTTTTAGGGATGGGTGGATCTCTCGGTTTTCATTATTTCTGAAATTTGTATGGTTTCATTTGATTTCTGTTCCACTCTCTTCTACTAAACCTCCCCAGATTTTTTCTACCAGTGGAAAAATACATTTTAAAATATAAACTTAATGCATCTTTCCCAAGTTTTTTCATGCAGCGGAGAGTCTCTGGAGGCGGTGGGGAGGTGGGAGCTCCTCCACTCCACCCACTCGCCTTCTGTATGACAGCCCAGGCCAGCTGCAGCCTGGTTTGGGCCTCTGCACATGAGCAGAGGCCATTTTCATGATCTCCATGCATGCACAGAGGCCATATACATTATCACCACAGCCTGCCCAGACTGTCATTCATGAGGCTGATGGAGGGTTTGGAGGAGCCACTACCACTGCCACCCACCACCTCCGGAGACTCTCTGGGCTTTCAATTAAAGGTACTTTTACTCACCTCCTGCCTCATGTCAGAGAATCCCCCTTTACTTGTAAAGGGGAATCCTTGCCGGATTTCCCTTTACAAGTATACCCCAGAACTGGCCCATGAACCAGCTGGTTTAATGGCTGAACCGGTCTGGAAATGGTTTGTCCAAGCCTGAAGCCAGACTGGGCCAGGTTGGTTCAAATCCAGTCTGCATTCGAACTGAACCAGACAAACCGGTTCCATGCACATCCCAAGCTACTTTAACCTTGTCTTAAAATGCCGCTTCTCCCATGCAAGTGATGTAGATCAGAGATTCCTACCTGTGGTACTGCAGATGTTAATGAACTACAACTCCCACCACCCCCAGCCACAATATATTGTAGCTGGGGGTGATGGGAGTTGTAGTTTAGCAACATCTGGAGTACCACAGGTTGGGAACCCTTGATGCAGATAATGCATGAGAGGCAGCTGCATTTTAACAAAGAGAGGCCAACATATTATCTGGCCCTCACAGCACTGACGACATCTCTCACCCCCTACTGAATATCAAGTGCTGGAAATAGCACCTCCTGCTGGAAACCTTCAAAAGGCATTTTAAAAGTAGAGGGAATTTAATCAGGAAGAAGCAGGTATTTGCACAGCAGGCTGTCTCCTGCAATCATTGTAATCAGGGTGGTATAGAATGTGTATTTTATTAGGAAGCTACATCTGCCAAACTCCAGACTATATTGAATATGTCAAATCCATCTGCCAATGATTTGGTGACAAGGATGTTTCCTATTATACGGTTTATCACTTTCCTTTCCTAAAGACAGTAAACACCATCCAGCTAATAGTGCTGGATGACATATTTTCTTCCTTTCTCTTTCAGTAGCACCATCTAGCATCTGAGTTGATGGCTCAAGCAATTTTCTTGGCAGCTTTGCAGTTGTCCCCGGGTGAGGCTATAGCTAATAGGGCTGTTTCAGTGATCTCAACCTCTCTGCCACCATTGTTCCGAAATGTGCACTTTTCATTTTGATTATGTACCATGTTCAGATAACATGTGAAGTTATGCAAAATTGTGCCAGAAAAGAGTTGACGGTTGTTTACCAGCTCACATCAAGCCACTGGAATAATTTCTCCCATGCACTTCTCTTTTCATTGCATCTCATGTCTCTTGCCCCAAACAACTTTTCTGTTTCTTTCAGTACATAAATGGAAAGAGACTGTCTGACCTTTCAACAAGTAAACCTAACCACCACCACCACCACCACCACAACAACAACAAACTTCATTTGTTAGCCTCCCCATAACAAATTGTTCTCTGGGTAGCTTACAACACACATTAAAACATGAGGTAAAAACACACAGCACATTAAATCATAACAGGCCAAAGGGGGGGGGGAGAGAAAATACAAATCACAATACAAAACAATATGTAAAAGACAATTTTTTAAAAAAAGTTAAAATCAGATCACAATTTAAAATTTAAAAGGTCTGAGTGAACAAAAAGGTCTTTATTTGGCATCTAAAAGAACAAAGTGATGAAGCCAGGTGAATCTCACTGAGGAGGCTGTTCTATAAATGGTGCAATCACTGAAAAGGCCTACTGAAGGGAGGCAAGGTAGGAATGGATTTCCCCAGGGAGAGAACACCACAGCCTTGGGGCAACCACAGAGAAGTCCCTGTCATGTGCATGATGACTAAGCCTCCAAAGATGTCAGCACATGGAGGAGAGTCCCACCAACACTTCTCAGCACTTGGGAGTAGGCAGCCTTATGGTATCTAATCCTTTTTAACTGATTGATTTGCTGTTTTATCTGGCTTTTTGTTACAGTCCCATTGTTTGCTGTTTTCTTCTGCTAGTTTTTTTTTTTTTAATTTGTGTTGCATTTTGTATTTTATTGTACTTTGATTGATCTGTAAGCTGACTTCAGGTTGTTGTGAAAGGCAAGGTATACCTTGAACAAACATCCATCGGTGCATGGAAGATCTTCTCATATAATTGTATGTACACTGTGCTGGGATCACAGTGTCCCCTAAGATAAAAATTTACTAGAATGCTTCCACTTTTGATAGCATCTTAATAAATACTTAATAAAGTCACATAGCTTTATGTCAAACTCAGTGTAACATAATTATATTGTGTACAGGACTCTTGAGGATTACATTGGACAACTAAATCTCCAAGAACATATTTGCACTGTAATTTTTACTAATACTAGGATTACCGAGTTTTAATTTTTTGCAAGGCTCATATATGCGTGGCACACATAAATTCAATAGATGAGGCATTTCCCAGTCAGTGCAGTGATGTGGACAGATTATTGTGGTGTGAAGCTGAGAAAGGCTCTGCCAGAAAAAAAGGTGGCAACTTACTTTTATAGTTAGGGTTATAGATACTGAGATGGGGGTCCTGCTTACTCCTAAAATAAATAACTTATTGTTATCAGAACACACACATATATGTACAAGTAGTATCAACTTTGACTTCAACAGACATTTTCAGAGGTGTTACAAATATGTTGCCTTTTAGGATAATGAATGATCATTTTTAATGGCGAGCTCTTGTAAGCTGCCCATGAATAAATGCGAAAGATATCCTTTTCAAGGACAAAAACAAAACTGGGGGGATGTTGCAACTAACTAAAGGGTTATTTTCCCTCTAAAACGCAGCTTTTAGTGCTCAATGTTTTATGCAGCAGTAATCAACCATCTTTCTTGCTGTGAGATGTGAAGAAGCAAAGATGTCATGGGATCAAAATTAAAGTGTTTATATTTTCTTTCGGCCAATCTCTGAGAGAGGCTGCGCACCTGCAACTCTCATTAAAGTCAGTCTGAGCTGAAAGCATTCAGCAGGTGTTCATTTTGTCCTTTGCTTCTTAAGAAAAAAACAACACTCAGGAGAGTGGAAAAGGCACATTATTGTCTCCATATGCACTCAAAAACACTCAAAACAATTTCATCCCTTGATTATTGTTCTAATTGCTGACATTTAAGTACTTCAGCCACGTTGCTTTCTCAGTTTTAAAGTCTTATTTTCATTTGGTGCTGCCAACCCTCTTGCTTCCTATTTAACCACTTATCCATAAAAAATAAATGACTCGGGGCTCTCGGAATCTATCTGATGAGCTTTAATGCAGAGGTAAGTGTGCTTATGCAGAAAGATTGTTTTTTAAAAAAATAACCCTGAGATGAGATGGACTCAGGAATCCAAAGAATCCTCCTGCATAAGTTTTTCAGGCCCCTTTGTAGTCTCTCAAAGATATACCGCATTCACTGTCATGATAAAATGAAGCCACAGGAAAGTGTCTCTGCTCTTCTGAAGGTTCAGGACTAAATATCCAGGATGAAGTAAATGTTTCCCCCCTGGACACAAACAATGAGTCGCCATCTTTGAAAGAGGGGAGAACTCAGCCGGACCTCTGCTTCCTTGATGTATCCATATTTTTTTAATTTAACACATTTGTGTACTGCCCAAAACTTTAAAAACGTATATCTAATTAAGCCTGGGTGAACAAATGTGTCTTAATTACCTTTTAAAATGTTGTCAGATATAGGAAAGCTCTTATTTCAGCAGGGAATGTATTCCAGAATTTGGGGGCAGCAATAGAGAAGGCTCTTTCCACTGTAGCCACCAGACAAGCTGGTGGCAACTGCAGACGAACCTCTCCGGATTATCTCAACGGGCGGTGGGGCTCATGGTGAAGAAGACGTTCTCTTAAATACCCAGGGCCTGAACTGTTTAGGGCTTTATGGTTTATTACCAATACCAGCACCTCATATTTTGCCCAGATGCTTATTGGCAGCTAGTAAAGATCTTTCAATATGTGGAACTGAGTAAGAGAGATAGAAAATAGACAGGAGAAATAATTCAGAAACAACATGAAGTGATTTGGGCCTCAGAGCATGCAGAAGGGTCATAGAGTCTGAGCTACCAACTCCAACTGTAGCTATTCCTGGAGAATTTTTCTCCCCAATATTTTCTGTAATATTTTTCTCAACAGCTGTGATAAATGCACTGCCTCAGTCACCCCACTGTGTATGCGTATACACAAAACAGGACCAGGTGGTTCGGTTTGATTTTGAACCAGACTAGAACTGGGGGCTCACAGTTCGAGTACCAGTTCTTTTGAACCAGCCACTAGTCCAGTCTGAATTTGAACTGGGGTTGAACTGGTTCAAAGTGGTTCTACCATAGGGAATAATGGGAATTTGAACAGGCCCATTATTCCCTATGGGTATCTCCTAGGGACACCAAAATGGGTTTGGGTGGCCCATCATGATAGGTGCTAACTACTATCCAACTTCCAAAGCAACCGGGCAATTGGGCTATTTTAAAGGAATTTTTGAATTTCTCATGGTCATCAGCAGGTCAACCCTTGACCTATTGACCCTGAAAGATTTCCTTTAAAATTGCCCAATTGCCCAATTGCTTTGTGGTTTGGGTGGTAAGTAGCACCCATCATGACATACCACCCAACTCATTTTGTTGTTCCTAGGCACTACCCATAGGGAATAATGGGTCAATTTGAATTCCCATTATTCCTAATGGCAGAGCCACATAGCACCACACAAGTTAAAGAAGTTCACACATTTTTAACTGGTTTATATTCAAGTTGACTCCCCTGCATGCTCCTTAAACAAAGAAAGATTCACAAAAATGTCACTTGGGGCAATCACCTGAATAGAGAGGAGATGGCACATCACACTTTCTGGCATTTGCTCCCTTATTCTGATAATGGCTGGGAGGAAATGAGGTGAGAAGTTTTATTTAGCCTTAAAGCTTCTTGTCATCATATATGGGAGGAAGGGAATGTTATCTCTTTGTTATCTCTTTTCAACCCTAATTGTGGTCTGCCGTGTATCTCTCTCTGCCTATGCACAGATGCATCAGAGAGGGGCATTTCCTTTAGTCCATTTGCAGTCATTTGCAAAATGACCTGAAAGGCACCATAGAGAAATGTCTTGTCTAAACAACCTTTTGTCTGGAATGCAGCCAGTGTTTCTCTTCCAAGCGAGCTAAGAAAAGAACGTGGCTGAGTTTGAGAGGTACACTGAAGCACTCCAAGATGACTAGTGTGTGTGGCTAGTAACAGTTCCCTAACTAACCGCAACTTGAAATACTTGGAAGAGAATCTGGGTGATCTTCTCTGCTTCTGATTCTGGAGTTAGTCCTGAAATTTGGAACAGGGAACAGATCTCTTGTTCCCTCCAAACTTGTCAGCAACACTGACACAACCATAGAGACAGGCCATATGTTGCTCCAGAGGAGTGCTTACCCTCATAAACATGTATCTAGACCTCACATGTATGTGTGGGGGCGGGCTCTTCCTGCTCTTCCATGCAAAATCACAGCTTTCTCCCAAGATTGCCTTTCATATTTTTTTAAAATGTGAAATGCCTTTCACATTTTTTAGGCTGGCATCCTAAATAAACTCACTAGAGGACATCCTGTTGGAATGTAGTAATCCTTTTGAGTAAATATACCGCCCAGAGATGAACATTTGGGCGGTATATAAATGTGATGAATAAATAAATAAATAAATAATAACTTCTGAGAATTACTATTGAATAACTTAATCTGGATGTCAGCCAAAGTTTAGCATTTGGAGGTTACTTGTTGACCCTAAGTAGAGGCAAGAACAGGAAGTCCTACTTCTGTATCGTCACTGTATTGAAAATCATGACTTCTCCCTCAGACTCTACCCTCAGAGAGCAAAGTTCAAAATAATGGTGAAGCTAATGCAGGGCTAAAATGCTGTCCACTTGTCTCAATCAAGCACCCAATTCACAGTCTTGTTATGCTCCTGAATCCAGCATAACACTAAAGCCCTCTTCAGATGATATTTTAAAACAAAACAACAACAAATATTTATATACCGCTTTTCAACAACAACAACAACAACAACAATCCAAAGCGGTTCACATAGAGAAATAATAAATAAATAAGATGGATCCCTGTCCCCGAAGGGCTCACTATCTAAACAGAAACACAAGATAGACACCAGCAACAGTCACTGGAGGTACTGTGCTGGGGTGGATAGAGCCAGTTACTCTCCCCCTGCTAAATAAAGAGAATCATCACATTAAAAAGGTGCCTCTTTGCCCAATTAGCAGGACAGTGTAGAGTCACATACACCATTCAAAGCAAGAATGGAAGTCCCACTACCCAGTACATCAATCATTCCCCTTTGCGCCCCTTCCAACACCACTCATGCTGACAGTGTTTGAAGAGTTGAACACTGTAAGCATGATGGTTTGCATTTCCCTGATAGGTGAGGTGATGCTTGTGGTGGAGGCAGAGTGCCTTCACATACTGCCGCACCCCCCACATGGTGTGATTGCCACTTGAGGCCATCACCTCATGTGGCCTCATGCGAGAGCTGATCTTGGTCTAGGAACCATTATGCATTTTATTCAGAAGAACAATATAGTCCAGGCCTGCTCAACTTTCACCCTCCTGCAGATGTTAGCATACAACTCCCATAATCCCTAGCTATTGGCCACTGTGGCTGGGGATTATGGGAGTTGTAGTATAAAAACAGCGGGGGGGGGACTAAGTTGAGCAGGTCTGATATAGTCCTTTATGCATTGTGTTTAGCATTTTTATTGTATGTTTTTCATACATGATCCTGAAATCAGTATCACTCTGGATTTCATTTGTGAAATTAATATTCACTAACATGCACACAGGTAAGAGGTCTGTAGCAGACCTGATGAAAAAATACATTCTAAATTTAAACACCAAGATTATCTTTTTAGGTTCTTCACATTTTCCTAGCATATCAGAAAGCTCTTTTCTGTTAATGCCAATTTAGGACCCTTATTATCACTAGCCTGTCATATTTTCTAATTTCTTTTACTTCTCTGACATTTGTGCTACAATTAACCTCAAAACATCTTTAGCAGCAGTACACAGGTAGAATCTTTCACTAACTGAACTGCACTAACCAACAGTTGTTTCCCTGAAAGCAATAACTGAAACTGTATTTTCTTCCACTAAAGTTCCCTCTTCCAAAACATTCTCTGCCCAACTTGACCACCAAGTGGACAGAAAAGCAAAATTAGGGCAGAGGACAAGGATTCCGGTGACAAGGAAATGCCAGCATTTCCAGCCCCCTAGAGCTGCTGCACACTTGAAATCCAGCCTCGGTGTGTGTGTGTGTGTGTGTGTGTGTGCGCGCGCACAAAAGCAGTTTTACCAGTTCGTCGTGAATCCAAACTGGTCCAGTTTGTTGCACCGTTGAGCCGGACCTGGTTTGAGTTTGAACTGAAACGACTCAAAAAGGGCTCAGAGCTCTACTGGTAAATGTCAGGCCTTCACTCGAGGATTTGGAAGAGGAGTGGGAGGCAGTTAATTTACCCAAGGATCCTGAGGGCCAGCTTTGTGATCGGAGGGAGGAGGCACTCGTCGTGATGGGCCAGGAGGAGGGCTTGCTGCCTACCCTGGGGGAGGCCGGTGGGGGTGGGGAAACCTCACCAAATTCCTTTTTACCAGTAGAGTTCCGAACCAGCTTAGTTCAAACCAGGCCAGGTTTGACCCCAAACCCCTTGAGCCAAGCCAGCTCAATGTCAAGCCCAACTTGAACCAAGATGATGCGCACACCCCTAACCCCAAACACACTGGCTGACATAAAGTGCAAGGATGCAGTTCTTGAATAGAGTGCATGCAGAGAATAGCCTAACAGAGCTTCCTAACTAACTGCACCACTGTAACAGAGAAATGGCAATTTTTGGCACCCTTCGAATCCCCAGGAACCATCTGTATCACATGAAAATATGTCCCTGATGGTTTTGCAGACCTCAGTGACATATTTTTGGGCAGTATGAGCATATAAGGCTTCCTGGGGATGGAGAGGGCTTAAAAAATCACTCTTTCCCCACTGCATTGGTACAGTTAGTTGGGAAGTCCTGTTAGGCTGCTCTCTTATTGCACTGACACTTCCTTGCTCTGAATGTCAGCTATTGAACTTTTGTCATGCTGTGGACTAAAATTATCTATGATGCATACTACAATTATGCAGTAACTAAAACCACACAAATA
Source organism: Hemicordylus capensis (assembly GCF_027244095.1). Taxonomy (NCBI): domain Eukaryota; kingdom Metazoa; phylum Chordata; class Lepidosauria; order Squamata; family Cordylidae; genus Hemicordylus; species Hemicordylus capensis. The sequence continues at coordinate 66,956,532 of NC_069658.1, forward strand.
AACAAGAAGATAATCAATGTAATGTTTTTCCTGATGTGGATGGAACTCATAGTCACCATTCCCTAAATAGAGTTCCATTCAATATTTTTTAAAGAATGCAGGAGGATGTTGGTGCTGCTTTTATTAACAACAAGAAGGAACATTATTAATCACATTCTTCTGAATGAGATCAAAACCAGGGGTTCAAGAGGCATTTAAGCAGCTGGAGAAAACATTGTCTGGAATACGTGTAGCTGATGATGTCTCTTCCTCTCCTATACAAACCAATCATGAGGGTATCACAGTAAATAATAACTTTTGCTGAGAGAGAGATTACCATTTGGCATTACACTGCATTTAGAAAGCAATTTAGGATGGAAAAATAAGAAAGAACGAAGCCAGTTGATGAATTCTGTAGAAATGGCTGATGAAGCTAACAAGAAGATTAGGGAAGTGATAGCAAGGGTCACTGGAACTGAAAATGTGACTAATGTGAAAGGCAGAGTGAATAAATTGGCATTTGTGAATAACAAATGTTTAAATGAAATAACATAAGGACTAAACATATATGGATAAAAGCAGGAGATGGTCTGTGTTTCCTTGGCTTGCCTGAAGAGAGAATAAAAACAGAGAGATGTAAAGTGAATTGCATATTTGATTGCTTTTGGAGTGCCCATATTGTTATAATTAGCACTTCTAACTCAGTGGTGAAATGTTTTGATAGAACACCACAGTATTGTTCTGATGGTACATGACATTCCTGAGTCAGGACTACTTCCACCACCAGGGAATGTACAGAGAAGATAATTGTAAACTCTCTTTAAATAAATGTTTACTGCTTTTGTTTCAGAGGCACCCTTTGTCACAGAGGCTGTGAAAGGCACAATACCCAATCACTTCCTCAGGGCAATGATAATAAAGTTTCTTAATGATAGCAGAGAAGATAAGCAGTGACAGAGTTGGAATTCAAGTCTTAAATATGTTTCAGATAAACATCACTGATCCGGTGCCCTAGTACGGAAACACAAAGGGTATAAAAATAATGGCATTTCAATGAAATGGTTCAGGCTGGTAAAATTAAATCCTTTGGCTTCTTCTGCTACATTTATGTCCCCAAAACTAAGCTGTAACTTCAGAAGTAAATTCTATTGAAATTAAGTGGCAGTCACTGCCAAAATATAGGTTTAACAGTACACCTGCTGGAAAGAAGATCCATGTGTTTTCTCCACCATTGGCTGCTGCAGAAGGCCCTAAAATGACTACAGTACAGTTCCCAAGATGGCCTGTACTTTTCACAGACCTGCAGGGAGAGAATAGAATAAAACCCCATACTGAAAGTCCTTTTAAAAAGTCAAGACCTGCAGAGGCACTCTTACGACTGGACTTCCGGGCCAAAGTCCGGGGCCTCCACAGCCCCAGCCCCCCCACCACCCAATCCTCTTTAGTCTGTCCTGGATGGTGTGGTCACCTGGTGGAGCATCATGATGCTTAATTGCAAGCAGGGGGATGGGGCTCTCAAAGGCCTCAAAATTACTTAGGTGCACCTCCCTCACCACAAGGAGTGAAAATAAAGCATCTCCTGCTAGGTAAGTACATTAAGATTTGAGGAAATGGTGAGATTGAGGCAGGAAGAGCAATGGACCCAAACTTTGGTCCAATTTGATTTGACCTTCAAATAGGTCAAAGCAAATAGGACAGTTTCCCCCACCTCAAAGTACCAAATAGGAACACAGGAACATAGGAAGTTGCCATATACTGAGTCAGACCATACGTCCATCTAGCTCAGTATTGTCTTCACAGACTGGCAGCAGCTTCTCCAAGGTTGCAGGCAGGAATTTCTTTCAGCCCTGTCTTGGAGATGCCAGGGAGGTAACTTGAAACCTGCTCCTCCCAGAGCAGCTCTGTCCCCTAAGGGGAATCTATTACAGTGTTCACACTTCTAATAAGGAACCCCTTTAAATAATAGAGGCAGCCCCCAATTGAATCGACAATGTTTTGCACAACCTTATCCCTTACTTCCGTGAAGAACAGAAAGGACAGCTGACATGAATGCAGCCATATATGCATAGGATCTCCACGTAGTTGGGAACTTCAGTCATGTATGTAGGGTTCCCAATTGCATAGAGACCTATGCAGGTACAGCTGTACATGTGTCAATATCTGCTTTCAGACTTCACACCAGTGCAGAGGTCAGGGCGTGGGAACAGCTGTAGTGGAGGTGAGGTGCTAGGCAGGACCCAGCTCCATGCCGTCACCAAATCAGTGAAGGGAGAAGGCCTGAACTGGGCTAGAAATAACATGTACTTTCATAAAACGATATATTAGATGCCTTGCAGGGTTTCTTCCTCTCTTACTACTTGGCCTGTTCAAAATCAACCCATATAATGTACCATACAATCTAGATCACAGTGAGCCACTTCTTGGTTACCTGTTCAACAGGAGAAGGTTTCAGGAGGATGGGGGAGTCTTTCCCATCTAAAGCTGTGAACTGTACTGCAAAAATCCTGTACCTAGTTTCTTTGGAGCACTGAACAGGATTAATACTTTTAGGAACTGAGGATACAGTGCAACTTTTTAAAAACAAGTCTGCACTTACTTTTATACAAAGGGGTTAAGCAGGGATGTATCTTGGCTCCATCTTTATTTAATTTCTACATCAACTCGATGCCTACAAACTTAGATAATCCCATTTTTCACACACCCGCTAAAATTGCAGGCACAGATATCCCCATACTTTTGTACGCAGATGATCCAGCAGTCATCTCATGTATGCCAATTGGCCTTAAAAGAGCTGTAAGAGCGATAATCCATTACTGAAAGGAAAATAGGTTGGCTATTAATTTTCATAAATTGAAAATCATGATGTTTGCAAAAAGAGTGAGACCACAAAAATGGATTGTTGAAGGAAATAGAATTGAGCAGACACCAAACGTCAAGTATTTTGGAGTAGTTCTCCACCCCATGGAGATCTGGAATTCCCATATTGAGTATATTATGCAAACAGCATCAAGGTCTTCAACAGAGGTGCACCTAGGTAATTTTGGAGCCTGGGCCTAAAGGCCTTTGGAGGCCCCCCTCTCCTGCAAATTAAGCATCATCGTGCTCCACCAGGCAACTACCCACCCAGGATAGACTAAAGAGGATTGCAGGTGCAGGGGCTGTGGAGGGGGCTGTCCAGGGGTAGGAGTGCCTCTGGTCTTCAATGGCTATTAAGGTGTGCTTTTTTCACACAAAAGGAGGAGAAATAGTTCCAGCAGCCCTGAAGCTTTTTGAGGCCAAAACCCTGGCCCAAATTCGATATGGGGCACAAGTGGGTATTTATATCAACTAAGATGACAGAGAGAGAGTGCAAACAAAATTCTTATGGTCCATTCTTGCTGCCCCTAGATGTGTATCCAATGCAGCACTTAGTCTGGAGACCAGGATGCCCAGAATTGAGGCAGGGTTTGTAAGCACATAATTAACTACTGGCTTAAGGTGGAGTTTTTTTGTACATATTAACTCCATTAGTTCTTCTGGATGATCATTTGTCCTGATGGAAACTGGAAATCACCAAGAAACTACCCTCATATGGTCTTTCAACAGAACCTCTTATCTCCCTAGGATATGAACAAGCTAAACAGGTATTCTTTCAGCAGGTGGATGATATAGAACATCAAAATGAAGTTAATGGAGTGTCTCAGAATGTGCAGGGTTGTGTGGTAAATTCTGTTTGGGAATCAGCAAACTATTTAGCAATATTTACTTTCTCTAGGCTGTGGAAGGAGTTTTTTAGGGTAGGTACTCCTGCAGGGTAGGTACTCCAAAGTGCCACTAGCGGAGCGACCCTGCCCATGCAGGTCAGAGGAGGTAGACACAATACAACATAGTCTGCTCTACTGCCCCTTTTATAAGGACTCCCATACAAGATATATCACTCTTCTGTCGAGATATCTGGATAGACTGGAGGGGTTTTACACAAATTTATTGCTTTCAGATACAAACTACTCAATAACCTATATGGTAGCTAGATTTTGTGTAGCAGCAGTGAAAATATGCCAGCAAATGACTTTGTCATGATCCAGTCGATTGTAATATTTTTATTTTGTTACTGTTCTTAATTTATGTATTTGATCTTTGATCGAAATAAAGTTTGATTGATTTTATCTATAATTTTAATATCTGCTTCATGAATGTGTTGTATTCCGTTTATTATTTCTCAATTGTTACTATGTCTGCTATTTAATCTTAAGTAAAATTAATTTTAGTATTTATTATTGTTATCTTTGTGAAGTTCTTGGGATGCCAATAAAAGCATACTTAAGGGATAAATCTAATCTCTGATGTATAACTTATCCACTTCGATGCTGATCCATTAATGCCAAAAAAAGCTGGAATGAGTGCTGTTCATAAGTCTCGGTATATAAAAACAATGTATAAAAAGAAAACTAATCTCTTCTTTTTATGTGATTCATGTATTATTTTGATGATCTTAAAAGCATACAGTACAAAAAGATATTTTGAGTTAATTGTGCTTTGTGTATTTTCTCTATTGAGAAACTAAAACAGACATTATCACTGCATTGTCGATTTTGTGAAGAGCCTAGTATATCTGTAATCCTAATGTGGCTATCACTGACAAACTTGCAATTTGCATTTCTGTATTTCCTGGAAGAAAAGTTAAACATCCATTATCATGATTTGCTGCTCAAAAGATTCTAAAGAAAGGCATTAGACACACATCAGCTATTTTTAATTATCACTTAGAAAGCTCCACTACTTCTTTTGTGTTTTGTGTTTAATAAACTCTTATAATGGTTTTATATTATCTTCAAATTAAAATCCACCCTGGTTTTTTTGGAAGGAAAGTAACCCTCAGTGAATGACTGAAGTATTTGCGACAGGGATTATTCTATCTGCTTCTCTGCATTAATATTTCGTTGCTATCTGTAAATTGCTTGAGTAATCAGGAAGCAAAAACATTCCCTTCTGTCTGACCTGTATTTTTCTGCTTAGTGGTTTTCAGTTTGCAAATACAAAAAAACACAATACCAGCTACTGAGAGCTAGATTGAGGACACACTGAGGTCATTCACACAATCAAAAACTGGGTTGTACCTAGGTTTAGGAGCTGTGTGTACTCTCAATTTTCGGTTGTGTGGAAGCAAGGTTAGAGGAAAACCTGGGCAGAAGTGATTGTGTGGAAGCAAGGTAGGAGGAAAAGCTTCCCAGGTACCCGCCCCACCACTTTTCCAGCTATGGTGGTGAGCCTCTCAGAAGTCCACGCGCAGTCATTGGGCTTCACCCAGCAGCCTGTGCTCAGCGGTGGGATGCACATGGCCACTGTGCATGGTGTTCCTGTGCATCCCGCCGCCATGTGCAGGCTGCTGGGTGAAGCCCCATGGCTGCACATGGACTTCTGAAGGGTACAGCAACATGACTGGAAAAGCAGCAGGGTGGCAGAGGAGCAGGTGAGGAGCTGCTTTTCTCATGCTTAAAGATACTGCTCCCAAACCCTACTAGATGTGCTGAATCAATATGTTCACATCCCTAGACCTTTGTATCACGAGGAGGGAATTTTAGTGTATGTGTCAGGATCTCAGCCATGAAATGCCATGTAATGTGGTGCCTGTGCAGATCCCCATTCTGCTTAAGAATTGGTAGCTAGTGTAGAGCATTGCTTATGCACTCTTTTTCATCTCTGCTGAGCTTCTTGTTTTAGTTAGTGATAGAATTAGCTGCACCTTATCAGAGTTTTGAGTGAGAACCTTGCTCATTATACTGTCTCTCTTTGCACCTGTGTTGATCATGCTTTGCTCATGCATGTCTATTCACCAGCAAGTAAAGTGTATTTGTAAGCAGCTAAAAAAGCCCTTTCTTTGCTCTCAGTGACATCCTCTTGTAGCCAAATCTGATTGGTTGCATGGTACCATGATGTTATTATGTTCACTGTGTGATTCCTGATTGGTTGGCTTCGTGTAAGGAAGAAGCCCTTTCAAGCCTCTCACATTTTTGCAGTCATAGATGTAGAATCCAGAGAATTAATGGTTGTAACACACAAAGACACACAAAAGCAGTGAGTGCAATCAACAACATTAAGAATGTAATGAAGTAGGTCTTTTTTTACCACAACAAAGAAATCCAACATGCTTCCCTGTTCTCCTGATTGTTCTGTATCTGCCTCACACCCAGGACTGGACTAAGCTTTAACTCTAATGTAAACTTGTTCAAGAGCTGACCTGGATCAAGGGATGGATTCATTAGAAACACCACAATCTGCAGACAGCAAAAACGGGAGATTTATCAAGCTGCTGGTGAGTGGCTGGCAGGCTACCCTGAGGCTGGTGGGTTTCAACTTTATGTATAGAATTTTAGTATTTGGGGCTCCTTTGGGGCCCTGGGATAGATGGTAGAAATTAACTGAGGTTTTGTTTTCATTGTGAAACAAACTCTATTTTTCTCATCAAGGGAATACAAATGCATGTCTTTGTACTATTTGCACCATAGAAATGCACATTATAATCATTATTATTTGTGAATAGTTACCAGCTGTCAGTGCATGAAAAGAAATGGAGACAAGAACAACAAAGTGAAGTTCAGGACAAGCAGTGAGGTGCAAGTAATGTTGGCCGGTTATTTGCTGATTGCTCACCAGGTAGCTGACCTGGAAACTTTACAAGAAGACCCGACATTTCACAGGTCACCTTTCATATGACATGGAAGGAAAACAGCTAGAGAACATATTCTTCCAGTGCTTAAACAGCTGCATGGGCTTGCAGTCTATTTCTGAGCACAATTCAAAGTTCTGGTGCATGGCTTTAAAGCTCTACATGACTTTGGACCTGAGTACCTGAAGGCACACTTGCTCCAACATTGCTCTCACCTGTTGTAGGAGAGATTGTGGGATTAAATTATGTAGAAATGGTGTAATAAATTACTAAGGTTATGTGAGGGTTAAGATATATAAGTTACAACATTATGGCTAGCTATTTCTTGATGACATTTGTGACCTTTGTGCTAGTTACTTCCCCAAATGCTTGGAACTTTTTGTGTTTTATGTTTATAAGACAGACATCATCAATAAAAAGAAGAAGTAAGTTACAAGAAGTCAGAGTTAAAGTACTTCATACTAATTAGTGGCCCAGATGAGGTAAATTTATTAGCAAAAAATTGCTAATAGAATTGCTGTCAGAAAATTTATTAGTAAAGAGCTGGCACATCAGCAAAACATTACTGTAAAATAATGTGTTGTCAGCAGAAAACAAAGTATGCTTAAGTGATAGTTTGAAATTAAGGATGGGGCCTGATTAACGTTGGGAGGGACTTATCAGAATAAGAAATATTGCAGACGGATAATATTTTTTGAGTTAGGGAGTTAACCTATCATATGCAGCGGACACATTGCTAAGGGTGTGTCAACTTCAAGCCAGTGATCCTCAGTGTTTTAGTTGACAGTTGACAGTAACTGGGTAATACATACAGGGGCGATTCACTCAATTGCCCTGGGTGGGAGGGGAAAGTGCTGGGGGAAGGCTGCTTTCACCTTACCTTCCCCCCAGACACCAAGAACATAACATAAGAACATAAGAACAGCCCTGCTGGATCAGGCCCAAGGGCCATCTAGTCCAGCATCCTGTTTCGCACAGTGGCTCACCAGATGCCGCTGGAAGCCACAGACAGGAGTTGAGGCCGTTCCCTCTCTCCTGCCATTACTTCCCTGCAACTGGTACTCAGAGGCACCCTGCCTTTGAGGCTGGAGGTGGCCCACAGTCCTCTGACTAGTAGCCATTGATAGACCTCTCCTCCATGAAGTCATCCAAACCCCTCTTAAAGCCATCCAGGTTGTTGGCCATCACCACATCCTGTGGCAGAGAGTTCCACAAGTGGATCACGCGCTGTGTGAAAAAGTACTTCCGTTTGTTGGTCCTAGACCTCCTGGCAATCAATTTCATGGAGTGACCCCTGGTTCTAGTGTTGTGTGAAAGGGAAAAGAATCTCTCTCTCTCCACTTTCTCCATGCCATGCATGATTTTATAGACCTCTATCATGTCTCCCCACAGTCGTCTTTTTTCTAAACTAAAAAGCCCCAGGTGTTGTAGTCTTGTCTCATAAGAAAGGTGCTCTTGGCCCCTGATCATCTTGGTTGCCCTATTCTGTACCTTCTCCAGTTCAACAATGTCCTTTTTAAGATGTGGTGACCAGAACTGTACGCAGTACTCCAAGTGTGGTCGCACCATAGTTTTGTATAAGGGCATTATAATGTTAGCCGTTTTATTTTTAATCCCCTTTCTAATGATCCCTAGCATGGAATTTGCCTTTTTCACAGCTGCCGCACATTGAATCGACACTTTCAACAAGCTGTCCACCACAACCCCAAGATCCCTCTCCTGGTCCGTCACCGACAGCTCGGATCCCATCAGCATATACTTGAAGTTGGGGTTTTTCGTCCCAATGTGCATCACTTTACACTTGCTAACACAGAACCGCATTTGCCATTTTGTCGCCCACTCCCCCAGTTTGGAGAGATCCTTTTGGAGCTGCTAACAATCCGTTTGGGATTTCGCTACCCGGAAGAGTTTGGTATCATCTGCAAATTTGGCCACATCGTGCATCTTCTTTGGCGCACTACCTATGGACCTACATGGGCAGGTGTGCTCCATGCAGCTCCATAAAGCACAGAGCTGGGTGGAGGGATCTGGCCTCTGGGCATCCCTCAATGCAACACGTAGCACATGTGTTACATTGGGGATTCCCCTCTCAGACGAGCATTCTATGTGCCCATCTCTGTGACTCCTTGGGTTGCTTGCAGGCTGAGGAGTCACACGATACCCAGTAGCCAGGTTAAGGGTGCAAGAGCACCCTTGACCTCAAATTAAAGTCAGCCTCATTAAGGGGGTTGGGCGCGTGGGGAGTGGAGGTATCCATGAGGATCCCGCCGCTTCTCATGATCAGCCTCATCCTGCATGGGGCAGCCGGTCATGAGAACAGCCTCGTAGTATTCCAACATTAGCGACGAAGTCACATCTTAGAATATCTATCCCTGTATTTGTTCTAAGATAGCTCAGAGTTACATGGGGGGAGCATCAGGGGGCATTGAAAGAACAGTACAAATGAAAGTAACTTATAGTCATGAAAAATGTGATTTCAGCATCTTCCATGGGGGCATTTTCTCTGTATAATGTCAACATGGTGTAATGTGGGAGTAACAGCAGTCTTTAGATTACACATTAGCTTCAGTCAGAACTCTGCATGGCTCTTTCGACAAACACCAATATTATTTTATAGACTTAATCAATATTTCAGAGAGTGCCACTGTTTTCTTTTGATAAAGGTTGTTATCCAGATAGCCTTCAGATGCTGTCAGCCTTTGTGCAATTAATGTTCCTATTGCAGGTCATGTGGATTCCATTCATGCAAAGATTATATCAGAAGCAAGCAACATGCCTCTTCATTTCTTGTAAATCTTCAGCCTGCTGGTGAAATTTCAGATTTTACGAGACAAATGCAAAGGCTGCTGTCCTATTTTCCTCAACTTGCACCACAAGAGGTATACATCCTGGTCAAGTGAAGCAGGTTCAAAATGTTCTCTCTCAGGGTATTTTTACACTCCAAACCCATTTAAGCCTCTCATATAGTATTAGAGCACAAAGGAGAATATTGTTAAAAGGAAGAGAACCATTTTCAATGTTGAATGTATATTGTTACCAAATGTGGCCATTACATGTGGATTATCAAAATGGGAAATGGGAAAACCAAGATGAAATGTGAAAATGCTAAGTCCCTAAAACCCAGTAAACTACTATCTTGTTTTGTCAGGATCATACTGCACAGGTTCATGGCACTGGCTGCCCTTTGGATTCATGCACTGGCTGTCAAAATCTCCCTAAAACCTCTTGTGTTTACAATATAGGGGATGTTATCATTCCTGCCTCATGGAAGGTTTCTGGTAGGGATGTGCATGAACTGGTTTGGGGGCCCTGTTACAGATCTCCAAACCAGTTTGAAGGACCGGCAGTTTGGTTGGTTCGACAGCACCTTTAAGGAGCAGGGAGAATGCTCTCCCCCCACCCCGCTGCCACATTTCCCTTGGTGCTGTGTTTAAAAACAACCCTGCGGGACAGCAGTGTACCTTCTTGCCACCCCAGTGCATGTCAGACCAGAAGTGCCCAATGCATGTGCGCACGTTGACATGCACTAGGGTGGCAAGGAGGTATGCTGCCACTCTGTGGGACCATTTTTAAACACAGCGCCAGCAGGGAAAACATGTGGGGGAGGGAGAAGAGCACCCTCCCTGGTCCTTAAAGGTAACTCCCCCCCCATCAAACTGGCCACCGCTAGTTCTGTGCACATCCCTAGTTTCTGGAAACAATTAGCGATCCTGATGAGTTTCATCCAACTTCATCTCACAAGTCAAATCTTACAGTTTTGAAATGTGACAAAAGTATTATGCTGTACAAAATTCTTCCCCACCTCAGATTTAAATCCAAACTGGACAGAAACCTAAGCTCTGCCTCTCACCAACTCCCTGCTCCCACACCCCTGCTTCCCTTACATATCTTTCTTATGGCTCCAGCAGCATGAACAGGAGAATCAAGGGACATTTCTCTCCCCACTTCTTTCCCTGTTGCCCACCATAGAGTCATCATAGCGTACCAGATGCCAGGAGGCCTTGGAACTGTATTCTTCCCAGCACTATTGACCAATGATAGAAACACTGGACAGACTGCAGTTCTCAGGCCCTCCCCACCCTTGCCTCTGGCATGCTGTGACAACTCAGTTCTAGATATTAGGGGAGGAGGGTGAAATTATTCTCCTGCTGCCACGTATGGAGACATTAAAAAGGTACAGAAGAAGAGGCTTGGGAGATGGCCTTTTTGGCTACATGGGTCCCCATACCCTGACCTTAGTCATTGAAATGTTGCCTCATTCTTCTCTAGTGGAGAGGGACTAGACACAACAGCATCCTAGCTGGCAGCTGCACAACATCGCCCCCCCCCCAACACACACACATATAGCATCGTGCTATGTTGGGTGGCATTGTGGGGTAAAGAACATGGCCATTGCTGTTGCCTGCCCACCACTAGAAGAAAGCAAACTACCACCAAACCTGTCAGCAAAGTACGGGAAGGGCTGGGGGCTAACCTATGTAGGAGCGAGACTTGTGAAGGGCCCTCAAATCTGGAACTGACCCAGACAATCGCCCTGTTGAGGCATTATCCAACCTGGGGATGCTGTACTCACATAACAGCGACAGGCATGATGTTCAGCAATATGGTGCCCTAACGCCCCACCCTGGGGCTCTTGCGAATACATAAGGTAGTCCTGACACTGCGGCGAATGGACAGTTGTGCAAGCGCTACAACTACAGTTCTTTCGCATTTTTGCAAATGGGGAAAACTGCTGTAAAGCAGATTACACAACCGGCTGTTCTCTACAGTCTCAGGGCTGCCTTATGGGCCCACAGCAGCCTTGGGGCAGAGAGCTCCATACTGCTGCACATCATGTTAGCCAGTGTCCCTGAGACCATGTTTGAAAGCCCCACCCCCACGCTGAAACACCCTGAAACCCTGTTTCCTGCTCTCTATCCTTACAGCATTGGTCTGATGCAAAAAAAAAAAAAAATACTGTACTTGAGGAGCAATTCTTCCTGTGATTGGAACGTTGAGGCACTCTTCAGACGAATGCTCTAAGGGTGGAGAATGAGGGTGGGGTTTCAGCATGTGTCAGTGTGGGGGTGGGGTTTCCAAGTGCACTCATGGGGTAGTGCACCCCCATTTTATACTAACACCTGAACAGGGCTTATTTGTACCACAAACACATGATTGCTTTTTGAGCTGCTGAAGAATAGGTTTGTAGGAGAAGATGGCACCACAATACTTGGACTCCTCATTTTTTTCAAGCTTATTTTTCACATTTAAGACATTCCACCCTGAGGGGTAGAAATAAAGAGCAAAGCTTACAGGACAAAAATTTAGCTAATGAACTGAAAACTCATACTAAGAGCACAACAGGAACCTTACAGGTCTATGTTGCTTATGTAAGGGAATAAAAGTGACTTATGTTATTAAAAAAAGAACAGTGAAAAAGTAAGATTAGATTATTAGATCCAAGGAAGCTGTAGAAGGAACACTATCATGCGACAATCTCTTCAAATATCAATTGGAAGTGAAAGCTCAATCTAAAATAGAAGAATCCCCCCCCCGCCCCGCCACCGCCAAATCCGATCCAATGGTAAGTATTACATATATTACTTTGTAGAAAAGGACAGCCAGTTTGCAAGTTCATTAAAGTCCACATTTTGAAATGCCAGGAAAATGCATCCATATTGTGTAAGCTTTGCCACTACTATAGCACTTAGGGATGTGCGAACCGTTCCAGTGTTCTGGCAGTCCGGCGGTCTGGTCCGAGGGTTTGGGGTTGAACCGAGCCACCCCCCCAGTTCCTTCGGACCGGAACCGGACCGCTGTGTCTGGTCTGGCATGTCCATGAATTTAAAAAAAAAAACATTAAACAAAACAATAGGTACCTTTAGCCCCTTTGGGGGGCTTGCTGAGGCCACGGGGGGGGGTGTTCCGCACGGGTTCCCTCTCCCCCCCTGATCCGTCCTGATCCGTCCTGATCACCACCGCAGCCGAGTAAATAACCATTTTCGGCCCTTTTGGGCCTCGGTATGAGCGCAGCGGCTGCCATTTTGGCTCGCAGAGGGCATTGGCGCATGTGCAGCGGCCACTAAAATGGCAGCCGCCGCGCGTATACGGAGGCCAGAAAGGGCCAAAAATGGTTATTTACCCGGCTGCAGCAGGCCGCGGCGGTGATCAGGACAGCCGGCGGGGAGAGAGGGAACCCGCATGGACACACATACCCCCGCAGCCTCAGCAAGCCCCCTGAAGGGGCTAAAGGTACCTATTGTTTCGTTTAATGTTTTTTTTAAAAAAAAAAAATCGCGGATCGGTCCGGGATCTGACCGGACTGGTGGGGGGATTTCAATGGGGGCCGGACCGAACTTGCCCGGTTTGGTTTGAGGCCGGTCCGGCCTTGAACCGAACCGGGCCAGTTGGTTCCGTGCACGCCCCTAACAGCACCCATATACACAGAGGGGGAGCAAATTCTGACAATTTGCACTGCCTTTGGATGTACCTTCTGTCACCTGAAAATATGTCCCTGGGGGCTATGAAGCCCCACGCCAGCGATTTTGACAGCAGTGCCGGTAGGGAAGGTAAGGACACCCTCCCTGCATCTTAAAACAACCCTTCCCACCCTCCTGGGAGTGCCTCCCTAATGGTGACACATAGTCCTTGGGGAAAGGAATCCTTGGAGCTATGGATCTGGGTATTGCAACATTTACTATCAGCACTGTTCTGAACAGATAAAGTCTGCTTGATAGGAGGGGAATGAATACATGGGGACAAAGCATGAAAGTAATGTTGATAGCTGAATGGAAGTGCAAGGGCCATCATACATATGCAAGTTATTGAGCCATAAGAGCCACTTGCCAGTTACTGGATATCCAAATCCTAAGCCTTAGATGGCAGTTGGCACAGAATTTGCAGAATAGCTTGCCACAAACAGCTAATCCGCTGTTTTTGTTTGTCTGCAAAACATTTCAATACCAGCTCATCATATCAAGAACTAACAAACATAAGAGGCAAGGATCTTCTGACCAGCACATGCTGCTTCCTGCTATGGACTTCAAAGGGAACCCCAATGCTGTTTTGAAGCAGCAGTTGTGGAAGCAGTGTTTCCAGAGTTTTCCTCATTCGCAACAATGGGGAAACCTGAGGAAATGCTGCTTCTACAATCGCTGCATCAAAACAGCACTGGGGCTTCCTTTGAAGTCCGCAGCGGCCCTGGGGAACAGCTGCGCATCATATCAGCGACTATTTTGATGGCTATTTTATTCCAGAGAACTGATTCTCACACAGAAACAGACTTCTACATGCACAGCAACTATTTTGCCCTGGGGACGTGCCACGGGATGTGGTGATGGTTACCAGCAGGAATGACATGAAGCGGGGCTTAAACAAATTCATGGAGGGTAAGTCTCTCAATGGCTAAAAATATATTCAGAGAGTGAGGTGTGCATGTTCAAGCTAGACAAAGGTTATTCTTGTTCAATTAGGCCTGATTTTAGTGGCTGCTGAAGGTGTTCATGCTATTTCCATAACATTTCAATGCTTTGGGATATTTTGAAAAGAAATTTCACAGAAAATGGTGGCTGACATCCTCACTAACTATGTTGGATGACCAGTTTTTAAAAAGCACATGCTCATTGTTTGGTGTGAGTGGATGGGGATTTTCACCAATCCCCTTCCCCTTGGAAGTACTCAGTGCAATCCAGAAATACTTCTCTTAGGGCTGTGTGACTTTCAGGAACCTACTACTAGGCCACACTAGTGCTACACATGTGCTATATTTGGCTGCATGAGTTAGTGGTGTGCATGGAACAGCACCTGCAGGTTCGAAGGTGGGGGGATCTCTTTAAGGATGGGGGAGGGTGATCTTACCCCTCCCACCACATTTTCCCCGCCAGCGCTGCCTTTTAAAACGGCAGGGCAGCAGCATACCTCCTTGCCATCCCAGTGGCTCCACGGACCGGAAGTTGCTGCTGTGCATGCACACATCACAATGTCTGCACGCACAGCGGCAACTTCTGATCACATATGGTCCAAGGAGGCACTGGGGTGGTAAGGAGGAATGCTGCCGCCCCACCGTTTTAAAAGGCAGCGCTGGCGGGGGAAATGTGGTGGGAGGGGTAAGAGCACCCTCCCCCATCCTGGGGGACCATAACATGGCAGGACCATTTTAAAAGGCAGCGCCAGCAGGGGAAATGTCACAGGAGGGATAAGAGCGCGCTCCCCCATCCTTAAAGAGATCCACCCCAACCTTCGAACCGGCTGAACTGCTGGTCTTCCGAACAGGTTCAGAGGCCCATAAAGGGCCTCCTAACCAGTTCCATGCACATCCCTAGCATGCATGCAACGTTAGTGAAGACGTCAGCCATTATTTATCGGTGAACATTCAGACTAACAGTGTGCCAATGGAAGAGTATTTTCCATGGCACAAGGGAAAGGGGTAATATTCACCAAACCCCTTTCCTCTGCCACTACCTGTATCTCCTGAAAATATCTCCCTGAGAGCCCCCCATTTTAGAAGGCACAGATGGCTGCAGGCGGAAGGGGAGATTGCCAAACATTGGCAGAAAACGTTCTTCTGCCTGCATGTCATTCATTTGGATGGTGGCCACTATTGACATTTTTCTCTTACCTTCTCTCCAAGAAAGAGCAGCTCACATAGTCCCCGCCTTTAATCCTCATAATAAGTCTCTGAGGTAGGTTAGGCTGAAGGAGAAAGTGGCTTATTCTATACCACTCAGTGATCCACACTGAGGAGAGCTGGGAGAGCTCTCCTCAGAGAGCTCAGAGAGGAGAGGAGAGGAGAGCTGGTCTTGTGGTAGCAAGCATGACTTGTCCCCATAGCTAAGCAGGGTCTGCCCTGGTTGCATCTGAATGGGAGACTTGATGTGTGAGCACTGCAAGATATTCCCCTCAGGGGATGAAGCCGCTCTGGGAAGAGCAGAAGGTTTCAAGTTCCCTCCCTGGCTTCTCCAAGATAGGGCTGAGAGAGATTCCTGCCTGCAACCTTGGAGAGGCTGCTGCCAGTCTGTGAAGACAATACTGAGCTAGATAGAGCAATGGTCTGACTCAGTATATGGCAGTTTCCTATGTTCCTACATCTCTAAGGGGTAGGCTTGCAATGGGAGCACTGCTGCAACTGCATTTACTCACCATGGAGCAGCCTCATCGCTGCAAGTAGCATGGGAGTGCTTTAGATGTAATTGCAGCAATGAGCATGCCTCTCCCTTAGGGTTGCAGACACCACAAGTGACCGGTCCAGGGGTACCCAACGAGCTTCAAGGCTAAGGATATGAACCTGAATCTCCTTGCAATCAGATGCTCTAAGCACTGCACCACACTGGCTCTCATTTGACAATAACCCATTTGCCGATCTGTAGATTGGAAAGAGGAAGGTATGATTAATACAATTAAAGACTCTGCCCTGGTTGTGTCCTGTATAAATCCAGCCAAGAAGCTGGCAAGAGGCAGGGGTGGGGATCGTGAACAGCTAATATTTTGACTAATTTGATTTTGGCATTGGGAAGGTCGTGAAAATAAATGTACATTTTTAGTATTTGTCTTTCGAATGATACACACCAAGAGTTTTCTATGAGGCATTTTTGGAAATAAAGAAATAAGTTATAGTCATAGCCTTTATCCTTGAATGATATCACCTTATGCCTAGCAAAACAAAAGTCAATTATGCCTCCTCTGAATGGGTCATCATTTAAACAAAAGGCAGTGGACAGGAAAGTAATTTTTCTATTTATTCTGGCACGATATATGTTCTTAATTTATGGTACATCCTGGGTAACACAATGGAAGCAATTTTAGCTTTCATAATATAAAACAAGATTTTAATAGTTGTCATTTTAGAAGGTTTTTTTTTTTAAACTCTTCTCTATTATTTAAAAATAGTCTGGCCTCCAATTATTCCTCAGAAAGAGAAATCCATTATTTCCAACAATGAAATGTTCTGCACCAAAACTGATTACTTGATATATGCAGTTCACCTTAAATTTGAGAAGAACAAAAGCAATTTTAGGTTAATTAGGTTCCTTATTCTCCCCCCCCCCAACAGACACACACATATACTTTTTTTCATGACCAGTTGGAACATCTCCATTTTAACAGGGGAATGGACTTTTACTTATATTTTCATATAGCTAGTTTCAGGGGGAAAGCCAGCTACCACAAATCTAAAACAACCACTCAACAAGATATTGGCAAAACAGCACGTATCATCTAAACAAGACCAATGCAGAAGATAGTAGCTAATCATAAGACAAAGACAAATGGCTGTTAACAAATGCAGAAGCAAACGTGCACCACCACACCCATTTGCTATTGTATCTGATATCTGATACTCTAGGTAAAACAATCTGTATTTGATACAACTATGAATAAAATTAGAGCCTGTAAGTATTCCAAGTTGCAAGGGAATACTTTGCATGCAGGAACTATCTTGTTGATTTTATATAGTAATTTGGCAGCAATACAGTTAATTATCAAATCTTTTAAAAAAACAACCGCCATACAGCCAAATAGTAATATTTACTGTTAATGGCTGATTAACTAGTCTGGAAAACACACAGAAACTGGTGAACAACAACCTTCCCCTCCCATTTTACTAGATATAGGTGCTTGAAGCCGATCAAGGAACTGGACTTTCTGTTCATATTTGGGCTAATATCCTGACTAACAAAGAACCGATGCATTCCAGAGTAAGAACATATTTTTAGGGGGTGCAGGCAGCTGCGGAAGGAAGGGGAGATCCTGACCCTCCCCTCGCAACCTTAGTCTGGAATGCAACACTGTTGCACTAGTGCTTAGTTTACCTTTGGGTTTTTGCATTTTTTGTCACTTAATTGTAGTTTTTCCAATTAATCTCATTCTCTTGAAAAGCAACAAATGTACACAGTTAACTGGCAAGGTTTATTTCCAGTCCATGGCAATGGTTTTTCTAATACATCACTTGACTTCCAGGAGCATTTCATAAAGATGAATTGTCTTTACTGTGATTTCTTGATGGTTTAATATTTGGATATTTAATTTTCAAAATGACATCAGGACTATAACACCAAGTGAGTTAGGAATGAAAATATCACACTTTCAAAGGAAAAAAAAACACTTTAAAAAACCCTAATACTTTTTAAAACTGGCATAGATGCATTATGAATTATTGTATAATGCATTTTTCTAGGTGTAAAAGTGGTTTACATTCTATATCCTTGCAACAGCTTGAGAGAATGTTATTAGCATTTCCATTTCAAAGTAGGGAAATACAGAAACCAGGAAATAATAATTTGTAAACTCAATTCTGGTGGCTCCATGTTTGAGCTGTAATTTGAATATAAATGACCTGCATCCTAGCCCACTGTCCAACAGGCTAAACTTGATCCCATAATGCCTTTTATATGGCAACTTTATCAAGATATTTAAACAATTGAGATATATTCTTGATCTTATTAAAAATGGGAAATAATCTTAAAAATACTTGTGGCTTGATTCCTATGTTTCTATGTTCCTATGTTCCACTCTCCAAAAGACAGTCAAAATGAATAGAAGAAATTAAGTTGTGTAACGAATCCTCATAGGGATTAATTGAGGGGAAGTTATTATACACCAAAGAATCCAAACACTTGAAAAATAGTGACCACACATTTTGCTCTATAACTCCGTTTCTACAAGGGCTAGAGCTGAGCTTTTTAAAAAAATGAAAGCTGGGAATTTTGGGAAATTAATAGAAGGGATTCGAATCTCAAATTGATTTGAACCGAATCAGGCATAATTCAATTTGGATCCAAATCTAGCCAATGGACCACAGGGATGATTTGTTTTGTCTCCAAATCACCCAAATCAGCTAGATTTGGTACAAATTGATTTGTACCCAAATCAATTTGCACATCCCTACTATTGACCTGCTCTATACAATGGCCTTCTATATGCCAGTTAAATCTTTTATGCCTCTTGGCAAAGACCATCACTTTGGATTTCTGGAAGTTATTTACCAAGTGGTTGTCCTTGCAGTACGTGGCCAAGAGCCTAAGCACTCTCCTCTGGCCCACAGGAGTTTGTGAGATGATCGCAGCAGCATCTGCATACAGCAGGATTGGGATAGCTACGCCCGCAATAGTTGGGGAATGTAGCGTTGGATTGGAGAGATTATTAGCTAGGGTATTTATGTAAAGATTAAACAGGGAGGGTGCCCAAATGCACCCTTGTTTAACTCCTTTACTAGTGGTTATTAAATGTGAAAGTGAGCCTTGAGGATTACATCTTACACTGGTATTATCATAGAGCTTCTGAATAAGAAAGAGTAAGTGCCTATCGATATTCCTTCCATGGAGGAAAGCTCGAAATGGGCTGCAGAGAGCAGAGTCCTTGTAGTCACTTGAGAGGAGGGGAGGTAGAAGCAGCTCACTGCCTGCCATCCTGCTGCACTGCTCAGCAGTGGGCTTTCAGAGTTTAAAAGGGCAGGCACTCCCCCCTCCTTGCCCTCCCACCCTCTCTGTAGCCAGCTGCCACCACTGCACCCCATTCTGCGACCGGCAGTGGCGATCTATAGGGGGCAAAGGGGGGAACTTTCATCTCGCTCCCATCCCCACAGTTCTAACCTGTTGAGGTAAGGGCCTGGGGGCAGTGGGTCCCATCTCTGCCACTGCCACTGGTAAGTTGGGAGTGAGGAAAATTGTTCAGGGACAGGGCTGTGAAGGGAAGAAAAAGTGTCATTTTGAGTTAAAATGCTGTCTCTCTCCCCTGCTGCAAGTTAATGTGTTGGATGATATCAAAGTTGGTCAGCATACTCCTGTGGGTGGGTTCTGTAGAAATAGCTTAAACAAATGGAATTATCGCTTTCTTAAACTACTTTGGTTCTGAGCCTTTCACATTTTCAAATGTACATTTGTAATTTTGAAGCCTATAAAATTGTTTGGATTCTGTGGATGCTAAAAGAAGCCTGTAGGTTGGGCAATAATCTCTC
Organism: Hemicordylus capensis; assembly: GCF_027244095.1. Lineage (NCBI taxonomy): Eukaryota > Metazoa > Chordata > Lepidosauria > Squamata > Cordylidae > Hemicordylus > Hemicordylus capensis. The sequence continues at coordinate 66,976,085 of NC_069658.1, forward strand.
AGGCACAGGTTTTGACATTTAAAGTCCTTAACATGGCCCTAAGCACTTATCTGAAGGACTGCCTACTCACTTTATTTATTTACCATGAAATTCTAACATCTCAAGGTGGTTTATTTCCAACAAAAACAGTTGAAAACTGTTTATAAAAATTATTTAAAAATTATATAATTTATAATAATTTATAAAATTTATTTAAAATTATTTTAAAAATTTATATAAAATTTATTTTAAAAAATTGTGTGCTGCACTTTGTGCGGTGCTTTAATTATTTCTCTGTGTGTGTGTGTGTGCACGCGCATGCGTATGTGTGGCAGTTATGTGTGCACACTGCCTTGATACTGCCACCCAGAACAAAACTCTTTCCACTCACTGATGATAAAAATTAGAGGGAACACTGCTTATGACCTATTGTTTTATGGACTTATATTTTAATGGCTGCTACCTTGGACTATGGGAAACACCTATATCGGGCAGCAGTGATACAGGAAGATGCTGAAAAGCATCATCTCATACTGCACAGGAGATGGCAATGGTAAACTCTTCCTCTATTCTACCAAAGAAAACCACATGGCTCTGTGGTCACCAGGAATCGATATCGACTCAATGGCACAACTTTACCTTTTCCTTGGACAATTAATTGAAAAGTACATGGATTATACATGGATGTACTGGATTGAAATACATGGATTGAAATACATGGATTATATAAATAAATGTAGGATTTAGGATTGGAGCAGGGTGCTAAAACATCTCAGCAGCAAGCTGAATATGATATAGCATCTTTCCATTCGGGCCAATCAAATTGCCAAATAAATGGTAATTACTACCATTTTAATGCAACATCATAACTTGTGGTATTGGCATGAAGGATCCCAAGTTGTTGCAGTCATACCAATAACAGTGCATTTCAAGTGTTCCACATCTTCAAAGCACTTCATATGTATTTCCATAATCAGCAACCAAAAGCAGTATAATGATGCTGCACAAAGCCAGTAGGGCCACCAAGCAAATATTACCAGTTCTCTTCCAGCCAAAAGCAAATACTACACTAGCATGGGAGGCATGTCCATCAGCACAGTTGTTTAGGACTGAACATTTTTGCATTTTGCATATCTTGTTTATAAAAAAATACTTACATGATCTACAGTGTCATGGCTCCATAACGTGATCTGGGGCTGTTGGGAGGCCCTAACCTGAAGCTTACTTACTTGTGTCTAAATCTGGAATTGACATCATGGAAGCCACTAGTGTCATGATCCAAAGCCCCTGGTATGCAGGCACTTCCCAGCTTCTTTTATGAAGCAAACCCTTTGCATCCATATGGAAATATCCAATTGAGTATGGAAAGCATTTGTGCTCCTTGAAGAGAACAGAGAAGCTGTCTCTGTTGTATGTGTAACTGTTGCATGATGTGTTGCACATCGGAGCTGCTGGACTGTGGCCCTTGTTTCCTTCTTGCGATGGCATTTCTCCCTGTGGCTCTTTCCCTTCACCCCCCATTTTGACTGTAGCATCCTTCCAAATGCAACTAACGACATCCTGTCAAGAAAACTAGGTCAACCCATATGGCTTTGGAAGAGAGTTTTGGACTGACAAGCTGATGTATTCTCCCCAACGTGCATTCCTGAGAGAAAGCAGGCCACTGAATAAAAATTGGACATATTCAGAAGTCAGTTGTCTGTCCACACATTGCATGGTGAATTGGCTCTGACAGAACAGCAGTCTAAGGATTCATACTCTAGCCGTTTGTCCAAACACTGCAACTTCATCATGCTATTATGACAGTGGCTGGAAAGCCATTTTTTATATCAAACTACATTTCAGGATCACGCCATATGAAGCTAAGATTGTAATCAGCAGTCTTATTGTCACTTCAGCTGGAGCACACATATGTCTCTCCAAGATGCCATGTCTTTTTCACAGTCCCCTGTGATACAACTTGCTGCAGACAGCGCAATTATAGACTGAGAGCAAGAAATGCAATCATATGTTCGAGTCGCTGATTAAAAAGTGGATATTGTTTTGTTAGAAAGGCATCAGCTGCAGAGCTTCAGATGGGATATGGCTGCTTGCCTCTGAAAGGTTCTGATTCAGTTAAACGCAGAAATCTTTGTGGAATACTAACTAAGGAACTGAGGCAGAACAGATTTATAGCTGATGCAGTCCTACAGCCAGCAACAAGGATATGCATGAACTATGAGACGGCAACACACGACATGAAAATAGAACCAAAGGACTGTCATTTAAAGGCCACACCACCCAAATTTAAGCTAAGGTCCTATTAACACATTTTAATCTCATATGGAACATGTCCCAAACACATTGTCGAAATGGTACAGAATTGTTCACCAGCAAGACTGGAGGTAGAGGAAGGGCTTTCTCTTTCTTATCTCTGATTTTGGGATTGCTGGTGAGCTTATTTCAGTTCTGTACTTTTCTTGCAGGGCATCTGTAGCAGGGGCGTCATTAGGAGGTGGCCCATGGGACATGGGCCCTTAAGGAATGAATCAGAGCCCCAGATCTCATCAGCCATCTCCCTCCTCCATGACCTCTTCCAGAAAGGAAGTACAGCAATGAAGGCCCTGGCACAGAGTATGGGAGGGAGCTCCTAGCCTCACCTAGCTCCATTGCTTTTGCCTTCATAGGTGCTGTGTGTGTCTCTCTGTGTGATCTGTAACATGGGAAATGTTGCAGACAAATTTAAAGATCTTGTGTGGGTGATACAAGAGTACAAGCACATAATGCAGCTGCAATCCTCACCTGCTTACAAGGGGGTTAGTCCCACTGAGTTCAGAGGAACTTACTTATGAATAAACAAGTTTATGATTGGACTGCACAAGAATGTTTTCTCATTGTCTAGAATCTATGAATGAGACTATTTGATGAACCATAAAGTTCATAGCCTTACTAAAGATTTTCCTCTTGAGCTATTTGGCAAGTTTGAAGACTTAATTTGACCACAAGTGGTTATAAATAGCCAATCACACAGATAGTTAGGTGACCCTTTCTCCATTCTGGACTGGAAGATCCTTTTCCTATTACTTCCTCTGTCTCTATGTGGACAGGTCTGCTTGGAGTAAGTCCTAGTGTGATCAATGGAAGCTGCCCACTGAGAAAATTCGCTTGACTGCAGTCTTAAACATGATTGCCATCCTACAGCATTCTTACAATATATGGCCAAACAAAATATCTAATTATGCAATATTTCTAATTTACAGTTATTTTTTCTAGTCTAGACAGTGTCTGAACATAGCTATAAAAGGGCTGAAAGCACAGCTTCAAAGATGCTTGATAAGAGCCCAAGTTCAAGATCAACTGCCTATTTCCTAGGAAGTGTCATTTGACTTGGAGGAGTCTGTGGTATCATCGTCATTATTTCTTTTCCATATTCCCTTCTGATGTCCGTGCTTAAACCAACATAAATTGTAAAATCTCCTGGGACAGAGAATAGGCCACTTCTCAGTACCTAGCACATGGTGGTAACCTATCTTTTTCCTCCTCTGAGCTGATAGCAACTTCAGGGGATTACATGTTAGTTGACTAGGGGGTCATTCACACAATCAAAAATGGTATTCTACCCAGGTTTGGGAGCTGTTTGTGCTCCACATTTTTGTTTGTGTGGAAGCAAGGCAGGAGGAAAACCTTTTTAGCTTTTCCTCCTACTTTGCTTCCACACAATCATTTCTTCTCAGGTTTTCCTCTTACCTTGCTTCCATACAACTGAAAATTGGGAGCACACACACAGCTCCTAAACCCAGGTAGAACACAGTTTTTTATTGTGTGAATGACCTCATTATATGTTAAATATATGGTTATGATGGTCTGTAGTTAGTAAATTTACATTTTAACCTTTTGGAAACATGAAGTGTTTATAAGACAGGAAAACTGTATTATGGAAAGGAATATAATTTGTTATTTATGGCTCATTTCACACTTAGGCCAAAATGTATTGCTTGAATGTATTGCTGTAGTTTTTATATTGAGCTTTTTAAGAGCAACATGGCAGAAAGCAGTATTTTTTCCCTTTCAAACTCCTTGAGCTATGTTTTCAAACAGAACTGATTGAAATTCCCTGCTGGGAATATATTTCCAGCTTCCTGTCAGGAACAAGGAAAAGTATGCATGGCAACCTCCTGAGGAGAGATGATAATAGGAACAAGAAGGGAACTGCTTTGACTCCAAACATTTCTGACTGAGAGGAGAGATTTTGCAGTACAGTATTTCCACATTTCAGGACTTCAAGTATTTTTGGCTTTGACTAACTATTTAATCTAATTAATTCTAGCATACAGTAGTTGAAATAACCAGGCTTTCTCAGAGGTCCAGAGAAGCCTGGGCCACTTCCAGATTTTGAGGCCCCCATCACATTTTGGTCTGATAGGGATGCATATAAAAACAAGTTGCAAAACATATCAAATGCCCCCAAATTAACAAGAATCTAAATCTAGGCTGCATTGGAGTTTGAGGCTCAAGACCTGGCCCCAGATCTGCTTGGCCCTGGAAATATCATATATTGCTATTCTATAATTGACCATTCAGGTACCTCCCATAAAGTTATAGCCACAGATGCAATTTGGCACCGTTGACTAGCTTTCTGTTTCATTTCCTCTTCTCCATGGACTACGGTGGAACCATGCAGAACCTCAGTGGTAAGCCATTTGATACACGTATCCCTAGGCACAATTTAAAATATAACAAAACAGAGTAAAAACAATTAAAACAATTTCACAGAATAAAAGTTCAAACAATTTCAGAATAAAAACAATTAAACAGTTTAAAATTAATCTCAGTTAAAAACTTGAGAAAACAGGTGTGTCTTGAGGTTTTTCTAAAAGCAGTCAGAGATGGAGATGCTTTTATTTTGACAGGGAACATATTCCAAAGCCCCAGAGCAGCCACAGAAAAGGCCCAGTCCTGACTCACCACCAAACGAGCCGGTGACAACCATAACCAGACCTCCTCAGTTGACCTTAATAGGCGACACAGTTCATAACAGAGAAGATGCTCTCTTAAGTACCCTGGACCTAAGCCATTAAGGGCTTTAAAGGTAATAACCAGTACTTAGTATTTTGCCTGGAAACATATTGGCAGCCAGTGCAATTTTTTTTTTTAATTGGTGTTATATGGTCCCTTGGACTTGTCCCAGAACACAGTTTGGCTGCTGTATTCTGTACCAATTATCGTTTACAGACTACATACAAAGGTAGAGGGCATGACAGTAGTCGAGCCTGGAGGTTACCAGCATATGCACCACTGTTTTAAGTTCATTTACCTCTAGAAATGGGCATAGCTAACATATTAGCTGAAGCTGATAAAACTGGCCACTGCCTCAATCTGAGAATCCAAAGTTTTGGATCCAGGAGCACTCTCAAGCTACGTACCTGATCTTTCAGAGGGAGAGTAATCCCATCCAGAACAGGCCAATCTTAACCATCTTTTGGGTCCCACCCCACTCTTTTGCTTCTCCCACCCCACTCATGGTTGCCCAGCTGAGCTTGGTGGCTTATTGTTTGTTGAGTGAACCATGAGTGGGGTGGGAGAAGCACCAAAAGTACTTCTCACCCAGGGCACTATTTATGTTGGTCCAGCCCTTGAGCACATTCATTCATTCATTCATTCTCTCTCTCTCTCTGATCTTGTTCATTCTACTATGTTCTCTGTGTTATTTCTATCTTATCAACATTTTGCTCTGCGATATCCTCCTAATGGTTTTGGAAAAAAGAGATTATCTGGACTCATTTCAAACTGGATTTTGGGAGGGCTATTCATTGGCGATTACTTTGCTCAGTCTGATGGATGATCTTCATCTGGGCATTGAAAGAGGGCGTGTGGCTGTTATGACTTGGATCTCTCAGTGGCTTTCAATACTATTGACCATGATAGCCTTCTGGATTGCTGGAAGGGGCTGGGAGTGGGAGGCACTGCTTTGTGGTAGATAACCTGTTGCCTTCTTTATAAGTTTCATAGAAAAATTTGAATGGCCACTATTAGAAACTAGAATGCTAAAATTAGCTTGCCTAAGACTATAAACTAAGTACAAGGCACAAGTGGGGGGTCTGAACCTCCAAACATCAAGACCTCCCGAATAGATTTTTCTTCAATTAATTTATTCCTCCTATTAATTCCCAAAGGGAGTACTGTCAGACGTGCAATGGCACATTCCTTGACAAACACATGAACAAGGATTCAGAAAAAAATATGTACATGTGTGGAATGCATGTACCACATAAGCCTGATTCAGATATTATGCTGTACAAGTGTACAGATGTATGTACACCTGTGCATGTGTGTGTGTGAATGACTGTACCTGTGTTCATTTTAAAAGTGAACCTGGATAGACCCTTCAAATGCATGACAGATTGGAAGTGTTCTTCTGTACCTGCATTCAACAAAACATGTGGATGACTATACCTGTGTACAGATCTGTACCCGGACACTTATTTATTTATTATTTATTTATTAAAACATTTTTAAACCACCCCAAACTTACGTCTCTGGGTGGTTTACAACATAATAAAAAACAAAGTAAAACATTCGTTAAGACAAAAATAGGGGAGGGGAACACATACATTACAACAATTTAAAAATTTTAAAATAATATTTTAAAACAGCTAAAAAAAACATTAATTAAAAGCCTGGGTGAAGAAATGTGTTTTAAAAGACTTTTTAAAAACTGTCAGAGATGGGGAGGCTCTTATTTCACTAGGGATCGCATTCCAAAGCCTCAGGGCAGCAGCGGAGAAGGCCCGTCCCTGAGTGGCCACCAGACAAGCCAGTGGCAGCTGCAGACGGACCTCTCTAGTAGATCTCAGTGGACGGTGGGGTTCATGACGAAGAAGGTGTGCCCTTAAATACCCAGGGCCCAAACTGTTTAGGGCTTTATAGGTTATAACCAGCACCTTGTATTTTGCCCGGAAACATATCGGCAGCCAGTGTAGCTCCTTCAATGCAGGAGTTATATGGTCTCTCCGAGATGACCCAGAGACCAGCCTGGCTGCCACATTCTGGACCAGCTGTAGTTTCCAGACCACGTACAAGGGCAGCCCCACATAGAGCGCATTACAGTAATCCAGTCTGGAGGTTACCAGCAGATATACCACTGTTTTGAGGTCATTCAAATGGAAATGGACGCAGCTGGCGTATCAGCTGAAGCTGATAGAAGGCACTTCTGGCCACTGCCGAGGCTCAGATCCAGAAGCACCCCTAGACTGAGTACCTGTTCATTCTGGGGAAGTGTGACCCCATACATAACAGGCAGATCAAAATCATCTCTTGAGTTCCGACCCGGACAATGAGTACCTCCATCTTAGCCGGATTCAGTCACAGTATGTTATCCCTCATCCAGCCCATCACCGACTCCAGGCAGGCATTTAGGGAGGTTATGCCCTCTCCCGATGATGCTGACATGGAGAAATAGATTTGGGTGTCATCAGCATACTGGTAGCACCCTGCACCAAATGTCTCCCAGCGGTTTCATGTAGACATTAAACAACATTGGAGACAATATGGAGCCCTGGAGAACACCATACAAAAGTTCAGATTTTGAAGAACAGCATTCTCCAAGGGACACCATCTGGAACCTGCCTGAAAGGTAGGAGTGGAACCACTGCAAAGCAGTGCCTCTCACTCCCAACTCCCTCAGACGCTCCAGAAGGATACTATGGTTGATAGTACCGAAAGCTGCCGAGAGGTCCAGAAGGACCACCAGAGTCACACTTCCTCTGTCAATTGCCAATTGGAGATCATCCATCAGGCCGACCAAGGCAGTCTCCACCCCATAGCCAGCCCGAAAGCCAGTTTGAAATGGGTCAAGATAATCAGTTTCATCCAAGACTGTCTGGAGCTGTGAGGCCACCACCCTCTCAATTACCTTGCCCAGCCACGGAAGGTTGGAGACAGGCCTGTAGTTATTCAAGTCCGAGGGGTCCAGGGTAGGCTTCTTCAGAAGCGGTCTAATCATTGCCTCCTTAAGACAAGGAGGCATCCTACCTTGCCTCAGAGATTTTTTATTATTATTATTATTATTATTATTATTATTATTATTATTATTGTTATTATTATTATTATTATTATTATTATTATTATTAATTACAGGGGAGAAATGGCAGGAGAGAGGACACACCCTCAACTCCTGCCTGTGGCTTCCAGCAGCATCTGGTGGGCCACTGTGAGAAACAGGATGCTGGACTAGATGGGCCTTGGGCCTGATCCAGCAGAGCTGTTCTTATGTTCTTACATTTATATCCCGCTCTTCCTCCAAGGAGCCCAGAGCGGTGTACTACATACTTGAGTTTCTCCTCACAACAACCCTGTGAAGTAGGTTAGGCTGAGAGAGAAGTGACTGGCCCAGAGTCACCCAGCTAGTTTCATGGCTGAATGGGGATTTGAATTCGGGTCTCCCCGGTCCTAGTCCAGCACTCTAACCATGCTGGCTCGCACCACGAGATGCATTTATAATCTCTACCAGGCCTTTTACAACAACCCCCCTGCCAGATAATATAAGCCATGTCGGACAAGGGTCAAGAGAACAGGTGGTATGCCACACCATTCCAATCAGCTTGTCCACATCTTCAGGAGTCACAAACTGGAACTGATCCAACCTAATCACCAGAGGAGTCACTGGACACCTCCACATCAGACACTGAGGTAATTGTGGAGACGGAGTCTAAGTAGGCCTGAATACGAGAGATTTCCCCCACAAAGAATTCATTAAACACATCACAGCGGGTAATCAATGGTTCCAGATTCTGATTCAAGGGAGGAGGGGCACTCACTAGCCCTCTCACAACCCTGAACAATTCCGCCGGATGTGAACTTGCAGATGCAATACGGGCAGAAAAGAATCACTTCTTTGCTGCACGTATGGCCTGAGCATAGGTCTTCAAATGAGCTCTATGTTGCAATCTGTCGGATGCAAGCCAAGTCTTTCTCCACTTGCGCTCCAGTCGTCTATCTCACTGCTTCAGCCCCTGTAGTTCTTCCGTATACCAAGGGGCCAATTTTGAAGCAGGTCAGAGAGGATGCTTAGGAGCAATCATGTCTACTGCCCCAGTGAGTTTGCTGTTCCAGTTCTCCACCAGGGCATCAACATGATCACCAGCAGAACCAACACTAAATCCCTCCAAGGCTTCTTGAAATCCTATTGGATCCAATAATCTTCTCGGGCAGATCATCCTAATATGTCCCTCACCCCTGTGAAGGTGGGAAGTGATTGTGAGTCTGACCTTAACCAGATGGTGGTCCGTCCATGACAATGGGGAAATCACAGGATTCCCCACCCCCGGAACACTTGTATGTACGAATGTTGAACATAATGTGTGACTGGGCCTATGGAGTCTGAACAGGACTATGCTGGACTTTTGTGTGTGTCCTGCAGTGGCTAAGCAGTATTTCTGAGCCTAAAACAAAAGAACATAAAAGTATCCTGCACTGCCATCCTAAGGGCAAAAGGAAAAGACAGCAATCAACACTATTCCCCTCCCTCAAGATGGCACTGGTCCAAGATACAGGAATTAGGATTTTTTGTTCCCAGTAGCAACAGAGAAATGTCTCATACAGTGGAGAATTATTCCCTGGCAACTCTAAAACAACAGCCACAATATTTTGACTTGTGTATTGTTGTGGGTTGTAATTATGATGCTTGGTACCGAGCATTGCTTGCTGTTGCCGTGTGGGATTGGTCTGAGTGTATTTCTTCATTGTCTACTGTCCGGTGGGTTTTCTTGTATTGCTTTTGGCTATTATTCTTTTGACTATGGCCAATGGCAGAAACAAACCAAGCTGAACTTCTGGTGGTTGTTCAGTGCACTATGCGCTCTGTATAATGGGATGGTCATACAGCAGTTCATAAAACAGCCTACCATGGGCATATTTCAATGATGGGTGAGCGATTTACCATTAGCTATGCATTAGCAACTAATTTCTGAACTGATAGCACTCAAAATGGAAGAAAAATAGAGAACTGCAAAGATTAATGTTAAAATAATTGTAATTTTATACCTGAATGGAGATAAACAGGTTCTACATTAGATACAGTTATCTCAGTCTTGGAAAGTGATGGATAGCTTTGTAATTTTTCCTCTCCAGACTAGCCAGCTACAAGGAGATAATTTCTTTGAAATGTATTAGGCACTGGGGGGGAAATGGTATGATTGAATGATGTATTTTAGAGATTGTTAAGAAGGCTATACTAATTCCCTAATTTAGTAAAATTAAGAGGTAGCTGAAGCAGGCTGTCTTTTTGTGGCATTCATGCATTTGTCAGCCTAATGGGTAGTTAAACAATTTTCTGCATTGCTATATAAAGCTTTCGTATAAACAAAGAATGTTTAGAGATATCAAAAGGAGCTTGAAAACACAAAACTGCCGCAAGATTCCGCCCCCCCCCCCATTCTTCCTATTATCCTTGCTTCAGGGAGAAGGCACCCCATCTTCTATTAAGTGTCTATAACTGTAGAGATAATCTGTTATTGGGACCTGGATTATACCAGTGCATTACATTATTATTAGATCTTTGCCATTATTAATAGTGATGGCTACAGTGCATTAACCTAGGAGAGCACCATTAGTGTCTCTTCCTGCGTGCTGAGATTCTCTGGTGGCTCTGTTAAAATAAAAATAATCCTCAAACTCTATCTATTCCTCCATCTTACTGTTCAAAGTAGTTTTTCTGGTGTTCTACCTTTGGCAAGCAGTATAAGGTAAGACAGCAACCAAGTTAAGGTTAAGCAACATAATGTTACACAAAAATCAGTCACAGACCTTCCTACTTACCTGGTCTTGGCACTTTTATATATCTTAATTTCAGACCCTTAGGTCCACACTGTATTGATGATTCCACCCCCACCCCAACAACAGGCAAAGATATAATCTTAACTTTTATTTAATTATTTAACGTGATTGGTATTACATTGCACTAGGGGTGTGTGCGGAACCAAATTTTGTGGTCTGGTCCTGAACTGGTCCAGTCCTGAACTGATCCGGTCCATCCAAATGCACCTGCTCAAACTGGTTTGAGCAGCTGTAAAGGGGAATCCACTCAGGATTCCCCTTTGCTTCTGAAGTAACAATGTCTTTGTAAAAGGCCGTGGGGGGAATCAGTGAGTGAGAGGCACCTTTAAAAGTTAAATAGGTGGTAACCGGCAGGTATGCAGTGCTCTCCCCATCCTTGTGGTGGCAATGGCAATATCTGGCCTCCACAGCCAATATCTGCCCCCCCAATTGGGGGGGCATTTGCCTGGTCAGCATGTTGCTGACCACACCGCAAACGGCCTCTGCCATTTGCTATCATTGACCTACTGACTGAGATGAAATTCAAAAATTCATTAAAAATTGTCTGCCAGATTGCTTTGTGGGTTGGGTGGTGTGTAGGCTGGCCAAACAACCCACGTTGATGTCCTTAGGACCTACCCATGGGGAACAATTGGGTGATTCAAGTTCCCTATTGTTCCTTATGGAGGGGGTTCACAATTTTTTATTTTTTTTTTGCAAATTTCTGATATGATTTGTTGAACCGGCCAGCTGTGAATGGCCAGTTCAACAAATTGATTCATTTATTTGCTATTTGATTCCCTAGAGAATTGAACAGCAAAAAATGATTCATACACACCCCTAATTTTTACTGCTCACTAGAAAGTCAGGCCTGCACAACTTGCAACTTTCAAGCAATCCACCAGCCATATTGTCAGGTGCTCCCCACAAACTGGGGAGCTTTTTGTCATGACTGAAGAGAGAAGGTAAAAGGAGGTAAAAGGAGGTAAAAGAAGGTAAAAGGAGAGCTATATTTAGGTGCTAAGTAGAAGCAGAATCTTGGGGTGACCAAGCCTGATAATTTCCTCCATGGGTAGGCAATATGTGGCTCTCAAGATGTTTCTAAACCACGATTCCCATGATCCCTAGCCTTAATTTATTACAGCTGGGAATGATGGGAGTTGTAGTCCAGCAACATCTGGAGTGTCACATGTTGCCTATCTGTGGCTCAAAGACTTCCACAAGGAAATCACAAAGATAGGAAATTGCTTCAATCTTCTGATCCTTTCTGTGGACTTTCTGATAAAGAGTGGAGTCATATAAAACAGGGCAAAGAGGGTTCTGGTCCCTCATCATCGGCTTGTTGATCCTTAAATAGTTGTGTGCAGCCTGTACAAGTCTCATGAGATCTGGGGCTGGGGATAAGATCTCACCCCAAGATCTCATGAGAACTACAGGTTGTTTACCTGTAACTTTGGATCTTCTAGTGGTCATCTGTCCATGCGCCTGTCTATGCGCCTGCGCAGGGACCTTGTCAGAATCTAACAAGACAATTCTCCTGATTTAGGTGGGAATCCCGCCCCCAGTCGTTATATGCGGCTGCGCCACTCCACATCCCCTCAGTCACGGAGTCCGCCTTCAGTAGATCCAGCAGGGAGGATGGGAGGGCATGTAGAAGGTCAGATGACCACTAGAAGAACCAAAGTTACAGGTAAGCAACCTGTAGTTCTTCAATGTGATCTCTGTCTTTTACACCAATGGGCACATAACAAGCTAGCAGCCAAGGTGGAGGGAACAAACAGAAACAGGGATGCAGTCTACAAGAAGTATTTATTTCAAAGAAACGAAGTACATCAACTGAAAATAGACTGCAGGGCAGTTCTGCCAAACTTAGCATCATTCCATGCCCTGGTATCACCTTTGCTGTGCACTCTACAGAGTGTCTTACTGAGTAAAGGTCTTTCTTTTTCATCTGCACAGCTTCATGGAGAAAAGCCTTCGCCGGATCTTGCTTATCCTGGGGCAGGAGGCCCCAAAAGGGGGCCACCTTTTCCCACAAAAATGGTTATACCTGGCATTATAGGCCTGGTAGTTAGCAACCTTCAAATGCAGAGCTGACACCAAGTAGAGTCTCCTCCCAAAGGAGTCCAACTTCCTCCCCTCCTAATTGCCCAGCAGAGTGACTGCGACCTTTAGATTTTTGCAGGGATGCCTCCACCACAATGGAATTAGGCGTAGGATGATTCTTCAAGAAGGTCGTATCCTACTGCATCTGCACCCTATAGAAATTCTCCAAATGTCTGTTGGGTTGCAAAAGAGTTGCTGGCTTCTTCCAATGCCCACACATGACTCCCAATAAATCAGTGTTCAGTGGTAGAGAGGCCAGTACCGTAGCCTCGGCATCAATGAGACCGAATAAAGGGTCCAATTCCCCTTTTTGTTGCGTATCAAAGCTCACACTGAGAGCCGAGGTCATGCAGGCCACATAGGCAGAGTACTGCTTCATATCTTCTGACAGAGTCACAGGTTTAGAGTCTGATTGATTGTCCAGAGGGGATGACCCCAGAGAGACAACGTCCAAGTCTGGAGAGCCAGGTTCACTTCCACTTTCCATCTCAAGAGGTGCAACTGGATCCGGGGCCAGGTCCAAAGGGACAGCTGGACACTCTGGATGGTTACCCAATGGTTTTGGTACTGACCCATCTGCCGCCGCAGTCGGTACCGAGGAAGGTTGTGGCACCAGAGGCCGAACTGGAACCTCCGAAGGCAATCCATGCCCACTAGCACAGTTGCGAAGGTCTTGTTGAGGAGAGCAAGGCCTCCTTTCCGAATGCGAAGGTTCCTATGCCAATCACAATTAATCCCGGAGTCTCCATAAGCAGGTTCCTCTCAGTACTGAGATCTATACCAGGGTTTCCCATAGTCAGAACAATCCGATTGATAATCAAAGGGATACTGTCTATAAATGACAGCTTCCTAGTGCCAATCTCCATAGGAGGAGGGTTTGTTACTTACATACGTGGAACTCTGCGTAGAGTCACAGTAGTGAGCAGTGTATGACGGTCCATGTCGATCCCAATCTCTCCCATATCTGTATTCAGAGGAGCGCTCCTTCAAGTCCCAATGCACCCTCTGATCCCCATGGAGGGGCTGTTCCATGCAGAGCATGGGAGATGAACATCTAGGCAGCCACATCGAATTTGCAGCAGGCTTGTCTGGTGAATAGGGTTCATAGTCCGATGTAGCATAGTCCCATTTGTTGGCTGCTACTGAGATTTCATGTCCTGGAAAAGTACAGTCAGGCGTCTGGCTTGGAGATATCGAAGCCACCAGAGAGAACTAGTACAAAGGCAAGGGTCTGTTGAATTTGGTATCAAAGGAACCAGTAAGTACCATGGCCGAGAGACCTTATGATGCCTGGTCAACAACCGCTGAGCCCTGCCCAGAAGAGGTCAATTTCAGCTTCTTAACCAGTGGCGCGTCCAAAGAAGAGACTGGCGGGGGCTTCTTCTTCTTGGGGATAGGTGGTAGATGTCCTGCTGGTAGATGTGGAACTAGGGCCGGATTTTCTTTTTGTTCTTCAGCGGTACTGAAGGGACTGAAGAAGAGTCTGGTACTGAAGGTAAAGTGCGCTTAGGCAAGTCATCCGGCAGCACAGAACGGGCCGAAACCACAGCCAAGTCCAAGGGAGGTGTCGACGGCACCGATACCGAGGCCGGGAATTCTGGCGCCCAAGGAGTGGAGTCTGAACACTCTGACTGCATTGAAGAAGCCATTTTAAGCGATTGCTTCAATGACAAGGCCTCTGAAGAATGGAGGGCCAAGTCCCACATGGCAGCACGCAAGTGAGAAGCCCTATTTTTTCGAGCCTGCTTTGTAAACCTCTGGCAATGAATGCTGGTCTCGACAATGTGGGATCCTCCCATGCAGAGCAGACACTCGGTATGAGTATTGGGGGAAGGGACCTTAGATCCACAACAAACACATTTCTTAAAGTTCTTTGTGCCTGGCATAAAAACTTCCAGCTAGCCAGTCACCAAGCCCCGTCCCAGCCGGGATTGGAGCCAACAAAGATGCAGGGCGGTGGGGGGGCGGGGGACTGTAAAAATAAAAACGCCAAGAAAAATTCACTACTGCATGTAAAAGAAAACCAACAGGCATGAAATAGGGAAAACAGGAGAAAAAACAACAAGAGGATTCAAATAATCACAGTCCTACTCATTGACAAGCCGAAGATTCCATGATGTCTACTGATGTGGGGATGACAAAGACTGAGGGGATATGGAGTGGCACAGCTGCATATAGCAGCTGGGGGTGCGGTTCCTGCCTAATTCAGGAGAATTGAGCTTGTTAGATTCTGACGAAGTCTCTGCGTAGGCGCATAGCCCATTGGGGTAAAAGACAGAGACCATGTCGAACCTGCGAGACTCCCGTGAGAGGTTATGAATGACTCGGGACTTATGCAACCCAGGGTCAATAAGGTCGTGGGCCCCCATGGTGGTATCACCACAGATCCAAAGTTGGGATGGTGGACGAGGCCCCTGTGGCCTTGGATGGGCCCGCTTAAGCTCCAGGACCACCGTGTCTGTTTGCCTGCCCCTCACCCACATGCCCTGACAGGTACAATAGTTTATATCCAGGCTTATATATTTGCTTGTAATGATGCTAGTTATTTGACAGAGAGTAACATACAGTGATACAATTGTGTTCAGTGACACCAAAGCCATCTTAATAAAAAGCTTCAAAGAAAAGATCCAAACTGTACAAACATTTACTCATTTGTCTAATAATGGATTGATTCATTTATCCAGTTGTGGCTAACTAACATTTAACCTTTACTTTGGAATTATATTTACAGTGAAAATTGTTATTAAGGAAAAAAAGTGGTGCCACTTGATGATTTCAAGTGTTGCATTAAGTCATGTGTTTTATCTTTATTTACTCAACATATTTTTATACCACCCCAAACTTGTGTGACTGGGACGTTTAACATCAAATCAATTAAACAATTAAAATAATTTAAACGAACATAAAAATCATTTGAAACCAACATTAAAAATTAAAATCATAAAATTAAAAGCCTGGGTGAATAAATGTGTCTTCAACGCCTTTTAAGAAGGTGCCAGAGATGGGGAGGCTCTTATTTCAACAGGGAGCGCATTCAAAAGTCCAGGGGCAGCCACGGAGAAGGCCAGTTCCCAAGTAGCTGCCAAACGAGTTGGTGGCAACTGCTGACAAACCTCTCCAGATGATCTTAACAGGTGGTGGGGCTCATGGTGAAGAAGATGTTATCCTAAATACCCAGGGCCTAAGCTGTTTAGGGCTTTATAGGTAATAACCAGCACCTTGCATTTTGCCCAGAAACATATTGGCAGCCAGTGTAGTTCTTTCAACACAAGAGTAATATGGTCTCTCCTAGGTGACCCCAGAGACCAACCTGGCTGCCGCATTCTGGACCAACTGCCATTTTTGGACTACATACAAAGGCAGCCCCACATAGAGCACATTGCAGTAATCCAGCCTAGAGGTTATCAGCATATGTACCACCATTTTGAGGTCATTCATTTCACGAAATGAATGCAGCTGGCCTATCAGCCAAAACTGATAAAAAGCATCTCTGGCCACCGCCTCAATGTGGGACACCAGGGAGAGATTTGGATCCAGAAGCACTCCCAGACTGCACATCTTTTCCTTCTGTGGGAGCGTGACCCCACCCAGAACTGGCAGATCAAAATTGTCTCTCGACTTCCAACCCCACACAATAAGTACCTCCATCTTATCTGGATTCAGCCTCAGTTTGTTATCCCTCATCCAGCCCATTACTGCCTTCAGACAGGCATTGAAGGAGGTCATTCTCCTGATGATGTTGACATGGTGAAATAGATTTGGGTGTCATCAGCGTATTGATAACACCCTGCACCAAATTTCCTGCTGATCTCTCCCAGCAGTTTCATGAAGATGTTAAACAACATTGAAGACAATATGGAGCCCTGAGAAACTCCATAGGAAAGTTCAGATTTTGAAAAACAACAATCTCCAAGAGACACCATCTGGAATCTGCTTGTGAGGTAGGAGCAGAAACACTGCAAATCAGTGCTTCTCAACCCCAATCCCCTCAGATGTTCTAGAAGGATACTATGGTCAATAGTATCGAAAGCCACTGAAAGATCCAAAAGGACCAACAGAGTCACACTCCCTCTGTCAATTCCCAATTGGAGATCACCCATCAGGCCAACCAAGGCAGTTTCCACCCCATAGCCCACCCAAAAGCCAGTTTGAAATGGGTCTAGATAATCAGTTTCCTTCAACACCTCCTGGAG
The DNA here is from genome assembly GCF_027244095.1 of Hemicordylus capensis. Taxonomy (NCBI): domain Eukaryota; kingdom Metazoa; phylum Chordata; class Lepidosauria; order Squamata; family Cordylidae; genus Hemicordylus; species Hemicordylus capensis. The sequence continues at coordinate 66,993,154 of NC_069658.1, forward strand.
CTGGGAGGCCACCACCTTCTCAACCACCTTACCCAGGCATGGAAGGTTGGAGATCTGTTCTTTTCAGCAGAACGTAACGCTGGAAATAATTTAGATGGTGCAAAGAACTAGATACCAGCTTAGTATCTATAACACATCAAGGGGAAATGATCACCCACTAATTCTTCCAAATAGAGTGCATGTGTGCCAGCTATAGTTTTTATAACACTGATTTTAAAACAAATCAATTTTAAGAAACGTTGATAGACTTATGGCCCAAATCTAAGGGTCAATTATGTGGGGCACACAAGTTTATAAAATGAAGAATATGGATCCTGTCTATCTCCAGTCTCAGCATCAACGGAGAAGCAACAGTCTTTTCTCCTGTGACCCAGTAAAAGCTCAGTGGAAGGGCATTATTGACACCAGCAAGGGCAAGGAAGACCCATCAGGATTGTGGGAGCTGGTGCAACTCTGCCATTTCAAGTAGGAAGGATGTGTCATTTGGTAAGAACGGCAGAAGTGAGATAACCTAGTCTACCATGTTTGTAAAAGTATCGTTGTACATTGAGTACAGTATATATGTCATGAAATGTCATTCAAATCCAACCACTTATTTAATTAAATCTTACATACAATAGATGGATTAAAACTTAATACATATATGATACAGCAATAACGTGCCAGGGATTTCCTATTTTCTCAAGCAGTGGAGGAAGCTATGTTCCTGCCCTCATTTCAGTCAACAGGGGAGCCTACAACTGTGTGTGCCAAAAAGCACATGGACAGATTTTCCATCTCAGCAGAAACATTGATATATTAATGTGAAATGTAATGCATGAAAAAATTGAGTGGGATCCTAAGCACTGGGTGCAGCAGGGACATTTTGCTTGTGCAAGGAGCCACCTCCCTGCTTTGGATGATTATTTCCCCTGCAGTAGCTGCCCATGACCCATCCCATGCCATTTTCAAAATTCCCTCAAGATAGACTTTTCAGGGGATGGTGGGATCTGCTGTGGTGAGTAAGGGACACTTAGGGTTCAGCCCACTATTTGGGTAGTATTTAGAAAAGAATAGCAATGGCAAAGAAAATCTATTATATACGTTTTGCGTTGCTCAGACAGGTTGGCCAGCTTCCGAAGTGGGAGAGATATTACAGCATTCATTAAAATCTAGTATTCTTTATGAAAAAATAAATGATCAACCAATTTGTTTAATATAAAGTTGTAAATTGAATTTAGGGAGCTTTGTGTGTGTATGCTGGGCCAAGTATGTTAATTTCATTGTACATGATATCTTAAAATTACATGGAAGGGTTATACAATTTAATAAGATTTCTCCCTTTGAATGCCTGCAATAAAATTCTATTTATGACTTGCTTTCAGTAAAATTCAGAGCTCATTGTGGCTGAAAAGATAGAGGTAAAAAATAAAGCCAAAGCAGAAAACTACTGAAAAAAAGTTTAATTTATTTTACAGGTTTTACAAGTAACAAAGCAATTAAATGTCAAGTTCTATACATAAAATAATAAAACAGTATCGGACAAGATGATCCTGACAGAATACATCTCAACAGTGCACACAAATGGGACCTGGATATGCTCAAAAGCAGTAGTACTGGTCAGGAAACTTGCTCCTTCGAGTATATACAGTTAAAAGAATTGTGCTTTTGCCTATTCAGGACAACAGTGCTCTTCTAGGAAGAAAGAAAGAAAGAAAGAAAGAAAGAAAGAAAGAAAGAAAGAAAGAAAGAAAGAAAGAAAGAAAGAAAGAAAGTTTACAGCATTATACCACAATCCAGATATATATGGACCACTCTTAGTCCAACAAGGAAAATACATATGCAAATAGATACTGAGCCCTTTCTCACAACCAGAGAGAAATGGCAAGAGGGTTAGTGGGGAGGAAGCCTTAAAAAGCTCACTTCCCCGCCAAGCAGGTCCTTCCCTCTGGGTGGGTGGATCACCCTCCCAGACAATTACTGGCTGCTGCTGGTTGCTCCAAGGGCTCGCTCTGCATTCCCCCCCCCAGCTCCCATAATGCACTACGCAAGCAGCCATGGCTGGCACAATCGAAATAACGGAGCTAGGTGAGCGCTCGCTCTTCTAACCTTGTTTTATAGAGGCTCCGTAGGTGGGTTTGCTACTATAGTGCTGCCAGAATCGGGCCCAATCCCAACAGTACATGTTCATGTGCAAAACTGGGCTGGGCTTCCTTCCGGTTTTGCACACGCCTGTGAATAGCTTCACTGTGTGCTGTCTTCTGGGGCTGAAAAGTTTCATTTTGGGAGCTGACACTGCTGAGCCCCAGGAAAGGAAACACACATGCAGCACTGTATGTATATTTCCTTCCATAAGATGACACACAAAGCTACGTTTGGAATGCAGATGGAGTTATGAGGTTGTGTTCCAAATCAGAAGCCCCACCACTTCCCCCATACTCATCTGATTTACGAAAATGTATTAGGTGTTCAGCGATGAGATGCTGAAAGGGACATTCAATGAAAAACTCAAGAGCATGTGAAGCCGACTAATACTGGTCTGCAGGGATGTCACGTCACTCGATGGCAGCTGAAGCCTTGAAGATCCTAAGAGGCAGCACACCTTCCATGTCCAGTGAAGTCAATAAATGGTCTTGAAAACTGCCACAAAGCAGACTAATTGAAATTGTCGTTTTTGCTTTGGAGAAAATGTTGAACATGTGCATGTCTCTTTATCTGCAAACTCAAAACTAGCTGGCAAATGCATTTGTTCTAGCGTAAATCAATATTGTGTGTGTGCGTGTGTGTAAATTCTTGTTTTGCAAGACAGAGCTACCCAAATTGGCTAAAACCACTTGAAATATTGAGTAGTCACATTTTAAGAAGAGAGTAAGGGGAAATCATCCAAGGAGAAAAAACAAATATATATATTTATCTTCATTAATACAACGAACTCCAGAGCTTCTAACAAAAAACCTGTCCCCACAAATTATAAAACACTACTTTGTGAATTACAAACACTCACCAGAAAATTATCTGAATGAAAACAAATTCCCTAATTCACATTCTCTAAACAGACTGTTCCTATGGTTTTGCATTAGATTGGATTTTGCCCACTGAACAGATACTGGAAATGTGATAGGCCATAATGATGAAAAGGCAACTGCAGTTCTTCATGGTAGCAGTGGGAGTATGAAAAGGAATTATAATAGTATAAAGCATTCATTCTTTACCTACATCTGAACAGATGTTACTTACAAGACTGTGATGAGTACAAGTCCCACTGACTGCAACCTTATTGCATGGTGTCTTTGGCCTTTTTCTCTCAACAAGCAATATAATACAATAGTTCATATGATAGAACTTGTGTTTTCACTGGACATAGTGAAGAGAAATGTATTAGAAGCTTAGACAATGATACAGGATATACCAGGTTGGTAATCATAGATTTCTTACTGCTGAAATGCAGGAGTGCTGCCACATAAGGAAAACCGCCGGATGTGTACCTTATCTAGCTCAGTGTTTCTCAAACTTTTTGGAGTCAAGGACCGCTAAATTCTTCGTGCAGAGTTTCAAGGACCGCTACATTCTTCATGCACAGTTTCCCGGACCAGCAGTTAGTAAAGGGGTTTCAAGTCTGTCTATCTATCTATCTATCAGACTTCTGTACTGCCCAAAACTTGCATCTCTGGGCAGTTTAGAATGAAAATAATATAAGCATTAAAATAATTAAATTTGGAATCTTTTGCAAACATGGAATATTAGGGGTTCTTAACCTTGGGTCCCTCAGTTAAACTCCCATAACCCCCAACAACAATGGCATTTGGCCATTATGGCTGGGGATTATGGGAGTAGAAGTCCACCAACGTCTGGGTACCCAAGGTTGAGAACCCCTGAATCTAAAAGCCTGGGTGAACAAATTTGTCTCCAGTATGTCTGGAGTGGAGGTGCTTGTGATTACTCAATGGAGAGGGGATGTTGGGCCATTAGAAAAATTCAAAAGCTGCATGGGGCCAATGAAAACAACATACAAGCAAGCCCCACTGATGCAAGAGGGAAACAGCGTTCCCTCTCAAGGTGCCTCAACCACAACAGGCAGCTCGGTTTCAACCAACCAACCTTTGGCTGCAAACAATGAGCATGCAAGAACCAGCAGCCCTTCAAGTGGCGCCCACTGCCATACTTTTTCCTCCATGCCCCCGCACCGCATACAGTTTGAAGCTGTAAAGATAGGGAATAAGATAGCTGTAGGAAGATCTCAGCAGCACGTGGAGGCAAGGCACAAGAAGGGTCCCATGCCTCCGTGATACTCTTCCTCTTCCGTGCCATGTGCAAAATTGAGGAAGTGAGTGCCTTGATTTCAGTTGGGGGGGGGGTTTGACTCCCAGTCAGGGACCGGCACTCAACCCTTCGGGGACCGGCAGCGGTCCAGGGACCGGTGGTTGAGAAACACTGATCTAGCTGATAATCTACAAAAGCTGAGTACTACCATCTTGGATTTGACTGAACACCAAAAGGAAAAGGAAAAGAAATAAATTCAAGAGAGCAATTCAAGATGGCAGATCAAATTCCGTGGTGACATCATGATTTACAGGGCACTATCTGATTATCAGTGAACTATCTGAAAGGCCTGAAAAACAGGATTATTCCCAAATACATACGATTGCATCCTTATTCTATTAAAAGAAAATCTTGCTTTTTAATGTAATATGATATAAGAAGCTTGCATCCATTTTGAACAATAACTTTTCCTGTTAAACCTATATTGGGAAATTGACGTTTCCCCGGGAAGGAAAACGTTAAAAGCAGTGGCAATCAGTATTTTAGCCCTTTCATGATATGTGGAAATAGCCTGGATAAAGGAAGATTAAATATCAAATAGAAAAATAACCTTATGCAATATGATGATAAAGGCACTAGTGTTGACTTCACTAAAGTGGGTGTCTATAAGAGTATCTCTTTAGAGACAGTCATTCTGGTTAGGCAGCTCTAAAATTACTGTGTGTAATGAAACCAAGTATGCCTGCACATTTGTTTTTAAAATGAGTATCAAGCAGCCTACACAAATTCCCTTTTAAATTTTCACCTTATGGACCAAAAATATAACTATAGCCTATAGCATTATTTCTAATCAAACACCTAGACTGTTGCTGTTTGAAATAAGTAAGCTTCCGTATGACTACAAGCACAAATGCCAATTGTGAGAACAATCAATTATTCTTAGTGAGGGGATCATGGAAGAAGTATTAAATGCCATCAACTGGACACGCTTAAACATGCCTCACTAAAACAAATAGGCATGCATGGGGAGTGCCATTGGGGTGTATTTGCACCCCCATTTCATGACTGATGCTGCAAAAAGCACAGTAGACTCTCTATATTGTCCAGCCCTTTGACATCACATTTATGTACTTTCCCTCATGAGGCTAGTCCAACACCATCTGGTATTCGCCTAGTTTGAATTGGCTGGCATGCAAGACTTGACCAAATGGTTGCTCTACAGCTCTGTATTTGGGGACAATGGAAATTTTCAAAGTAAAAAAAAACCCCAAAATGTAGAATATAATAAGCATTTAATGAAATTTCTAAGCAACCAAATAAATCAGAGGTAACCCATACTGCTCAGCAGTGGAATGGTTAAGCTAGCATAAGGGGGTCTGTATTATATACAATTTTAAAAACTCAGTGATAACTCATCCTCCATTACTGACATCCTGCACACTCCTATGTTGGACTTTGTGAATTTGGCAGATGTCACATATTTTAAAAACTTTTGCACATGCCTCACGGAAACAAACAGAAGTTTGTCCTAGACTGGGGTGGACTTCACATGTTTTTTTTAAAAAGAATCACAGCTATATAAACACGATCAGTATTGAACACAATAGTCTCACACAATACTTAAGCTGCTTTCAGTGATGGTACCTTAAACATACTTGGTAGTAAGCATCAAAGATTTATGAAGTAAATGACCTTGGGAAAGGGAACTGTGCTTTTCTCACAAGTTCACAACTTATATTATAAAACTCCATGAGCACTTTTTTGCCCTGCATAGTTCAATGGGGGGCATTGTCATTTTTCATCCAATATATTGATTTCATTAATATATGAACAATGGGCTTGCTGTTTTTTAAAAATCCTATATGGGTTACACTTCTATCATGTAAAATGGCCTTCTGCCATGCAAAAGAGAAGAGTGAAGCGGAAAGGATGCAATCTATCTCAGTACTGTCCACACTGACTGGCAGCAGCTCTTCAGGATTTCAGATAGGTGTTCCCCAGCCCTACCTGGAGATGCCAGGGATTGAAACTGGGACCTTCTGCATGTAAAGCAAAGCAGTTGTTCTCCCACTGAGCCGTGGATCCATCCACAGGACTAGGATGACTTCAGTTTTAGTATGAAAGGGAATGGAATTTGTTTTTTGGCCTTGCCTTCCTTCTAGGTAGTGCCCTATCAATTTACTTCAAGCTGTTCTAAGCCAAAATTCCTCTTTAACTCCAACTTGCAAGGTCCACTTTTGATTTTTGAAAAATGTCTCATATTTTTAAGTGCGTGTGTGTATATACACACACACATGCGCATCTGTCTAGGTATATCCTTGTCATTCCCCCCTTTTCTCTCCCTCTATCCATCTGCATTTTTCCATCAGCAAATATGGCCATGTTGCTGCTACTAGGAACCATTTTAACATCCTAACCCAGTTATGGGTTAGAACCCACCAAATGAAGACCAATGATTCATTTGGTCCTGTAACTAGTGAGTTGTGAAACATCAACGATCTGACTTAATATAAAGAAGCTTCTGATGGACCCTTGCACTGTGTGACCTAAATGCAACCTCAGCAGTCAAAAGCGATCTCATACCGCAGTCAACACTACAACTGTAGGATCTTACACAGCACTACAACTGTAGGATACGTTCTGGAATGACCAAGGTTTTTTCTTATGTGAGCAAATGGCATGACATTCTTTATATACCACATTTTATGAAACACTGTAAAGATCTGTTCTGTATTTGTTTTCTCCCAGTGCTTTTCCTCTCACTTACTTAGATGCTACAAATCTGTGATGATGAGGAGACAAACATATTATACTTTATTTCTCTGGCATCGTTGAAAGTGCTCATGATGTGTGATTGAAACCCTCCAGATAGTTTCAGGTTTTCACCTACGCTGTAGCAGATGTATTTTCATCTCCTGCTTATCAAAATACTACAGACCGGGGGGGGGGGAAATGGACATATTGACTAGCACTATCAAGAAATTACAACTTAAAATGTTGTAAATTAAGAAAAATTTCCAGTATCATTCAATAAAGCAACAGAACTGAATAGGCACTGAAATATCAATGTGGTTTCCAGTGTCCATTTTTTATTAAATTGCCTTCTTTTAATTAAATATTCTGTTTGCAATTTAAAAAAAATGAAAAATATCCCTTTTGCCCTTTCAAAATATTTACGTGTGTAGAAAAAGAGCAAGATCAAGTTAAAGAATTTGTCATTCAAACAAAATCTAGATATTAAGTTACAGTAAACAAAATGACTGAAAACAGTTTCCTCAGCAGCACAGCAACACAGTACTAAATTTACATGTTTTCACCATTAGAAGGAAAATTAACATCAATTACAAAATCAGCATAATCTTTGGTACCAAATGTAAGGGCACCTGCTTGTTAACTATATCATCTCATTTTGCCATGTAACAGAACATGATTTCAAAAATGGCTCAGAATATCAGATCTTTCAAGAGCACTCCCATGTTCCTTGTATCCAAGAATGTCCACCTAAATCAATGCAGACATTCTAAAGCCTAGTCTACATGTTACAGCACTCCAAAGAGTCTCTGAGAGTTAACTTTCTGCCCTGCATTTGCCATAATACATAGAGCTGGTATTTCCACATCTCCTGTAGATGCCCTGTGTCGGCATTGCACACGCCTAGCAGTGGCTACTGCTGGCATAGAGCACCTCCGGAGAGTGCTGAAGAAAAAAACCTGGGGATTGGCTCTACACAGCAGCAGTGAGCCATGGAACCAGTTTCAGCAGCAATGTATACACCAAGCATAAGCTGAACAATAAGATACAATATGGGTTTTTAAGTAACTGGGTTTTTAAAAAAACAAGTTCTTCTAAGACCACTTCTTGAATTCTTAAATTGTTCTTATTCTTAAATTGTTCATATTATATATTCAAAATCCCTTAACACCATAGAAAATGAATGACAATTTTAAAAACGGGAAGGAAGGGAGGGCAGGAGGGAGGTTATAATACAAAGTCAGGCAGTCCCCTGACTGAAGGTATTTTTCTTGATCTTGTTGATGTTATCCGCTGCTCCACCAATTCCACCTTGATTTTTGCGGCCACATGCTTCTATTTCCTCAAGGACAGATCCCACCTCTCAGGTATTTCTTCAATATGTTGCCTGACTTTGTGGTGGAAAATGAGCAGTAAATGAACTATTTGCTTCTTTAACAGGTGATGAATGCATCATTGGATCTTGTAAACACTACTGGTTTTATACATTCAAGCTTTGTTCTTAGTGAAAGTGGCACTTACTTGGACCATTGCACTCAAGATTTAGCACTTCAACAGGTAAAATGTTAGCTGGTAACTGAGTTCTGATGTACTTCCTTGTTCTCCAGTGGCTTAGTACAATATCCTGGGATATAATATCCACTGTTTGGATCCCACTGCAGTTCCATGAAATCTGTACGCTGAAGCCCACATCCTGTACTTCTCAATGTAATGTACTTGTGCTTTATTGCTGTACACATTTCCCCGTTGTCAATTTAAGTGCTCCTCTGTTATGTAATACATTTAAAGTTTTAAACTCTAATGGCATCCTATGGGGGCTTGCATTAGAAAAATACCGATACTTTAGATCATCATAATAATGATATTTGACTGATTTTCCATTTATATCCTTTGGGAAGGGCCAGAATCCATAGAGGTGGATTTCATCACAGAACCTCGTAGCAAGTGTATACATGAGGAGTCCGGTGCTGGGTCGCTTGATGAAAACTTTGTTGGTCAGCCAATAACTGTAAAAACAAAACAAAAACAAAACAAAACACAGATGAACACTTGACAATATGAAGCCCTGTTTCCACTTCAGCCTCAGCATCATCTATAGCTGAATCACACTTCTCTTAAAAATGCACAGCAAACTTTCAAAGCACATTAATAATTGCAACTGGGAAGAAGCAGAGTTTAGTAGAAGGAACCTACTCTTTGCAGATATATGGTCCCAAACTCAGTTCTTCACATTTCTAGTTAAAGGGCCTTGCATTACCTTTTAAAACATGATCTGAGCCAAACCTTTGGTCAGAAAAGTTGAAACCGCTCACAGCAGTTTAAAATAGCCGTGTTAGGAAAGACTCATGCCTAAAACGTTGGAGGAGCCACTGCCAGAGTAGGCAGTACTGGACCTTGGCATAACTCAATTTAAGAAATCTCCTTATATTCATAATAGTAGACATAACATAGGGCTGCCCTGATAGCTGGTGCTAGCAGTGCTTTTGCAGAAGATACAACAGAATGCAGTTGGCACTTGGGAGCAGTGTCCTCTCTAATTTTTTTCCATCTGTATGTGGAATGAGTTTTGTTCTGGGTGGCAGTTTCAAGGCAGTGTGTGCATTCAGATGGGGCTTTCCTGATTCAACCTGAGTAGGATCTAAAATTAACTGAGCGGACATCAAAAAACTTGTGAGAGCACGCACGTGCTCACACCTTGGAGGGAACATTGCTTGGGAGCTTTATATACTACAGTAAATTCATAGGTGTAAAGTTAAAAATAAAAGCGTAATGTTTTTTAAAGGGAAAACATGTGCATGGATATTTTAGGGACAGGGTTCTGATCACTGCGGTAATTTGTGACCTTGATTTACATTATTTAAAGCACTATGCTTTGCAGTAGAAACAACTATTACAGAATTCTTTCTCTCTGCCTCTCTCCAAACACCCCTACTCAATTTCTGTGAGCAGAATCTGAGTGCACAGCATAGTCTCCTCGAGCAGGCCACTCATCCTGATCCTGTGTGTGTGTGTGTGTGCGCACACGCACACACACCCCCATCCATCTTGGTCCTCTGCTAGTAGTGTTCTTCCTCTGCCACTGTACATTGTTCATACCGGCTGATGGAGGAGGAATTGGAGCTTCCAGCTGCTTCCTCTTCCCCAAGGTAAGCTTGGGGGACTACACAGACCTTACAGCTTGGAGGACTCTACAGGGCCTGAACCTGGAGCTTCCTCATCCCTAATGGGAGATAAAGGAGTCAGTAGGGATCTAAAGTGTGTATGTGTGTCAGTCTTCCCCTAGCAATAGATCAATGTTCTCAAAGATGAGAATGATGACCATCTATGGTGCTATGCACATAGTTCTCAGGTAGCAGCCCCAGCCCCAAGATTCAGCACTGTAAGCCATCCCATCAACTTCCCACTCAAACATATGGCATCACAGATATTTATGAGAAATGTAGACTTGAACAGGATTACCTATTTCATCAGTGCCGTGCCATAAACTTCTGAGTTTCAGCAACATTTGTTTCCTAATATAGCAAGAATAAAAACTGGTTTTGCTTGGTTTAGCTTTGGATGTCATTAGTCACATATTGGCCAGGTTTTTTTTAAGAGCATATATTGCTTTCGACCTGGAACCTTTAAAAAGCAAATGCTGAAGCAACAATAACAGACAGAGGGTGGGGGGAATAACAAGTGTCTGTGAAGAATTTGCTAATTTTAAGCTTGTTTTCTCCCATGTTAAGTAAAAAAGTAATCTTGACTTGCAGCAAATCCTTCAAGAGATAATTAAGGGCCACTTTTCTGGTATATTTTGAATAAACCTAAAATAAATGTATTCTGAAAACAGACACTGAGTCGAGACTTTGATTCCTTGCTTTTTATTCAAACTTGTTACTTTTTCACAGTTTTTAGTCAGAAGTTTGACGCCTACTCTGGGAAGAGGAGAAGCAACTTGAGAAGGTAGCAAGCTTTTCTTTTTTAAAAAAAACCACACACCCCAAAACATCTTTTCTTCTTCAAACAAACAGAAGGAAGGGGAGATTTTGACGGGCTGGTATCTCTATAGGGAAGAAGTCCCAGTGTGCGTGTTTGTGTCTGTGCGTGTTTGTTGCCAGGGCTCATTTGGGGGACTGTGTAGCATTCAGTTTTAGTTTCTCTCTTGCTTGGAAAGAGACAGTGGGAGGAGCCAGCTAGGGCTGAGGTTGAGTCACACCTGGAGGGAGGGGCCACATTCCTGTTGAGCCGGTTTGCCTCAGTTTGAAGCCTACTTTGCAAAGAGGAAAAGCAACCTGAGAAGGTAGCAAGCTTTTATTATTATTATTTTTAAACACCATTTCATCTTCACATAAGCAGGAGAAGAGGAAGGTTTTGAGGGGCTGGTATGGGAAGAAGTCCCATAATATGTGTGTGGGGGGGGGGGGGCGGGTTGCCAGGGCTTGTTTTGGGGGCTGTGTAGCATTCAGCTTTAGTTGCTCTCTTGCCTGAAGGAGATCACAAGGAGCCCAGCAGGAATTGAAGGTAAGTACTACTCCCTCTTTCATATTCTCGGGATAGAAAGTTTAAACTGTTGAATAGCTGACAACTGCAGCTAAGACCGAGCGTTCAAACAATCTCCAAATACACTAAACTGTCAACAAAACCAGTCATGAAGAGAGAAAGCCAGCGGGGGTGTGTGTGTGTGTGCTTCCCAGTGTACTGCAGAGAGTGTTGCATGTATGACTATTTGCTCCATGGTCAGAAGTCATGGGTGTGTGCTCGGTGCAAGGAGGTCCTGGCTCTCAGGGAACAAGTTCATTTCCTTGAAGCTGATCTGGAGAAGCTCAGAGAGTCACAGAGGTATGTGGACAAGACCTTCAGGGATGTGGCAGAGGCATCCCACTCCCAGGCTGATGATTCCTCTGCTGTCAGAGAGAATGAAGGTCTTGGGGAAGGAGGAAATCATTCCGAGGAAATGCTCCCTTCGAAGGGACCCCTTCTGTGAAGGATGGGCCCATATCCTCTCACACAGGGGGCCTCCTAGTAGTGGGCAATTCAATCATTAGGGGTAGAGACAGATGGGTCTGTGACCTGGGTGCAGACCACACGGTGACTTCCCTGCTTGATGTAAAGGTTGCAGATGTCATGTGGCATCTAGATGGGCAGTGCTGGGGAGGGGTCATGGTGCACGTTGGCATGAACTATGTTGGGAAATACAGCCAGGAGGTCCTGGAAACCAAATTTAGGCTGCTTGGTAGCATAAGTCCAGGACCCCCAAGGTAGAATTCTAGAGAGACAGGCAGAGTTGAGGGGTCTCAGTACATGGATAAGATAGTGGTGCCCGGGGGGTGGGTAGATTTGTTAGGCACTGAGGTAGATTTTGGGACAAGAGGAGTCTTTGCAAAAGAGATGGGCTCCACTTGAACCAAAATGGAACCAGACTGTAGGTGCTTAAAATAAACAAGTTTAATCAGACTAGTTTCACTGTCTCTACATCTAGACTAAATTTGGTGCAAATCGAGGCCAACAGGTTTTGCACCTCAAATGTTCATGTGCCTGCCATCTTGGATCGGGGTGGATGCACTTGTGCCTCAAGTTTATGCATCTGCCATCTTGGAAGAGGGTGGGTGAGATCCTCAAGAACTACACCCTGCGGCATCAATTCAGCTGTAGCAAATTTGGTTCAAATTGGTTAGACTATCCACAAGTTAGTGCACTTACACCTCAAATGTTTACGTGTCTGCCATCTTGAACTGGGGTGGATGATATCATCACAACCTTTGCTGTTGAGGTGCCCTTATGTGTCCCTACAGTTGTGGCAAATTTGATTCAAATCAGGGGTTCATAAGTAAGCTCACTCATGCCTCAAAAGTTTATCGTTCCACCATCTTGAATTAGGGTGGATAACATCACCACAAACTACACCACTGAGGTGTCCCTGTGTGTCACTCATTACAACTGTACCTAATTTGGTTCAAATGGGTTAGACAGTGCACAAGTTATCTCACTTGCACCTCAATCGTTCACACGTCTGCCATCTCGGATTGGGGTAGATAACATCATCACAAACAACGCCATTGATATGTCCCTACGTGTCCCTACAGCTGTAGCAAATTTGGTTCAAATCAGTTAAGTGGTTCACAAGTTAGCCTGCTTGCGCCTCACAAGTTTACGTGTCCACCATCTTAAATCGGTGTGGATTACATCATCACAAACTATGCCATTGAGGTGTCCCTGTGTGTCACTCACTGCAACTGTACCTAATTTGGTTTAAATGGGTTAGACAATCCACAAATTAGCCTGCTTGCACCTGAGATGTTCATGTGGCTGCCATCTTGAACTGGAGTGGATGACATCATCACACACCTATGTGTCCCTACAGCTGTAGCAAATTTGGTTCAAATTGGTTAGACAACAGGTTAGCCCCCTTGAGCCTCAAATGTTTACGCATCCACCATCTTGGATTGGGGTGGATGACATCACTACACTGTTGGTGTCCCTATGTGTCGCTACAAATGTGCTCAATTAGGTTCATATTGGTCAAAGCGTAGCAAAGTTGATTGGCGGGAGGGAACCACACAGACACACACAGGGAATGCTGGGTGATCTCGGAAGCCTACTGGAAACTAGGCTAAAAGGGTCACAGAGCCTTTAAAATGATGCCTGAGGGATAGCCGACAGTCGCTGGGCAGTATCTTAAGAAGGACACCGCAGAACTGGAAAAGGTGCAACGAAGATGATAAGGGGCCTAGAGCACCTTTCTTATGAGACAAAGCTACAACACCTGGGGCTTTTAAGTTTAGAAAAAAGAAGACTGATGGGAGACATGATAGAGGTCTATAAAATGATGCATGGTGTGGAGAAAGTGGATAGAAAGACCTTTTCTCCCTCTTGCATAACACTAGAACCAGGTCATCCCATGAAATTGTTTGCCAGGAAATCTAGGACCAACAAAAGGAAGTACTTTTTCCACACAACACATAATTAACCTATGGAATTCTCTGGCACAAGATGTAGTGACAGCCAACAGCTTGGATGGCTTTAATAGGGATTTAAATAAATTCATGGAGGACAGGTTTACCAATGGCTACTAGTCTGAGGGCTATAGGCAACCTCCAGCCTCAGAGGCAAGATGCCTTTGAATACCAATTGCAGGGGAGTAGCATCAGGAGATCGGGAATGCCCTCAGATCTTGCTTGCGTGCTTCGCAGACGCATCTGGTGGGCCATTGTGTGAAACAGGATGCTGGACACAATAAAATTTGTAAAATATTATCAACTAGTTAATTTTGGCCCGTTGAACAACGGGCCCTAGTAATGGCTCTCCTGTCCCCCCGCTGCCATTCCCCCTCCCTCCCTCATTAAGGGCCAAATCGGCCCAGCCACTTGCCCCCGCAGCTTCCGCCGCCGACCAACCGCCCGCCCACCCAGCTGCCGATACCTCCTTGCCCCCGGAACACGTCCTCCACTTGATCCGCTGCTCAATTAACAGAAGGAGAGAGGTGCTCGCATGCAGAGCTCCACTCTCTTTAAAGTCTCTTCCCGAACTGGCAGTTTGGGCGGTAAGGACGCAAAACGCCAGTTCGGGAAGAGACTTTAAAGAGAGTGGAGCTCTGCATGCGAGCACCTCTCTCCTTCTGTTAATTGAGCAGCGGATCAAGCGGAGGACGTGTTCCGGGGGCAAGGAGGTATCGGCAGCTGGGTGGGCGGGCGGTTGGTTGGCGGCGGAAGCTGCGGGGGCAAGTGGCTGGGCCGATTTGGCCCTTAATGGGGGGGGTCAGCTGGGAGGGAAGGTTGGCGGCGGCTGCGGGTGCCTTTTAAAAAATATTTAAGTGGCTTCCGCTCCGCCCCCGGCCTCCGTCTCTTTTGGCCGAGGCAGCGGCTCCGCCGCTGCCTCGCCCAGTTTACCCCGGCGCCGGTTTTCCGGCTTCTTCGGGGCGGCCGCTTCTGGCCGCCCAAGATGGCTGCCAGGTACCGGCGAGCGTGTCTCCCTTGCCCTGTTCTGGGCCTGCGCTTTGCACAGGCGCAGAACAGGGCAGGGAGGCACGGACACACGCTTGGTGTCCGTCCACGGACGGACACCAAGCGTTTTATTAGAGAGGATAAGATCTTATTGAAATGGTCTCTGTGTATCCAACTGGAAAGATTACATCCAATAATTCATTCAAAAATGTCATGTTGTCAATGAATGAATAGACAAATATTCCCATGTGGTTGCGTTCTGATTGAAAAATGAAGGGTCAGAGCATAGTTTTGCCAATATCTTTTGCCAAATGTTTTTTGACTAGATTCAGTAGCAACTGTCTGAAAGATTCTTACTTCTGCTAGTAGTCTCCAGTCCCAATATGGGGATTAAAGTGGCACTCAACTATCAAGAGAAAACTCAGCTGATAGCTGCTCATCAGCTCTTCTTAAAATAGACCAATAGAACAACAGAAACAGAAAAAATTAACAAGGCGTTACTCTATATTTCATACTATTCCAATGTGTGCTAAAAAAACAAAAGTACTGGAAGAATAGATTGTAGGCCTTCACATAAATGCCGCCTGGATGGAGGTCCTTCTGATCCAATTATTGTGCTCCTGTTTGGCTGAAATGGACAGAACAATGATTCTGCTTTGAGCAGGAATTATGTGGTGTACAACAGACTCACACCAACTTTGGTTGCACACTGTGTTGAAACTGCCTGCAACCCTGAGCAATAATGGAGGGTATTATTTAAACACCAGGAAACAAAAAGGCCAGTCACATACAAGTTCAAGTTCCAAGCTGTGCTTCAAATTCCCAAGTGAAGGTGGCTTTGGAAAAGGTCGCTTCTACCCTGAAGAAGCTGGACTCTTTGTCTAGTGCTAGCTGTAGCATTTGCAGCATGAAATGTCTCTGCTTGCCAGGAGTGAAGCAGAAGTTGTTTTCATGGCTCAGAGAATCTGGCATTTATTTCACAGGGGTGAAAAAACACCCTCTTTCCTATTGTACTCAAGCATTTTAAAAAGTGGAGTTGGGTGAACCTTCAGGTTGAGCCAAAACAATTTTAACACAGCAGGTGAAATGGCAACACCTCAGGTAGAGAAGGCTGAAGAAGGGATTTATCAACCAGCAGTTGGGTTCAGCTTCCATCCCTATCGAGCATCTTCTGGCTCACAGCTAATCCCCTTAGTAAATTTGGGATTTGCCACACATACAGCTCTGCCTTGGGCTAGTACTCTTGGCTAGGCTGGTGCCAGTGCCTAGAGCAGACAAAGAGAATCTGCTGTCCCAGTTTTCTTTGTTTGGACCCATGCCCAGAGGGAACATCTGTTGGATTTTTTACTCTGGACCATATTTCCAACGCCTACTTTAGATTCATATTCATTGTATATTTCAGAGCAGACTCTACCTTTTTTTGGACCATTGGGCCACCAAATATAGAATGGCCTCACTGCTGTTCATCTCCATCTGCACAATTTTTACACTCATGCAACAGTGCACTTGCACAACTTAATACATGTGGAAAAGCACCTTTTGAGCCAATCTTATTTGCTAACAGTCCTATCCTACAGATACATATAAGCAGAAATGACAAGCAGAATGGGTTTGCACTGAATTAGCAATGGCTGCATCCTGTGCATGGCAAATGGAACAGATTGAAACCTGAATGGAAGATTTTACAGACGCATCTTGGATGTGTATGCCCGTTAAATTAAACTCAAAGTCATGTTAATCTTGCAGCAATTAAACATGGCTCATGATGGGGACATGGGACATATTGTTAGAATGAACTAGATAGTACATGTGGTGAGCTGGCAGCCAGTGATTGTGTTTTTTGGGGGGGAAATACAGCCACAAACAATGGAGAAAGTGATGGCAGGTAAATCTATGAATTTTGTGGTTCACACTGTTCATCCACATAAACCACTGTAGGGGAAAGTTCAGGAATATGGATCGGCCCTGAAAAGATATTACACAAAATAACAAATAAAATGAACCTTTCCCACACACTGCAAAAATTTTGATATTATGACTGGGGGAGGGGGGATACCAGTTGGATGCTATAAAAAGAGTGAAGCACCCACATTAAACCTCAGTTTCTATAACTCCAGGGAGCCTTGAAATCCACTGGTGAGTTTTGCAAGTTTCAGTTATCTCAAAGAGAGTACAAGTGCATCTGAGTAACGAAATGACTTGAGGCATTTAACTTACTATTTAGATCTTAAATCTGATACAGAGGCTGGATTTGTAATTAATCAGCCAATAACACATCTCACCTTAGTTAAATCTTTGGTTTCCAGTCTTTGCTTAAAACATTTTTTTAAAATGACCCCCAGCTTTATTCAGCTTCTATGATTTGTTCCTAGATTATATGACAGAAGTAGTTCGTGAACAGCATTGCTGTTCTCTCTGGAGATCAGTCAAAGCTGATATCTGGAAAATTCCTTAACAAGAAAAATAATGGTTTGATTAATAGGCTACTTGCACTAGTTCCATCCTGTGGGTGGAAATTCAGATAATCTTGGCTATGAAGGAATCCCTTTTCCAAGACAAGTAATTCTTGGATTTTCCTTATGAAGTTGTTTTTTCCTGCTACTAAATATATCAGAGACAATGGGCAGATTCATAACTTAATCCATGTTTTATATCCTGGTTTGTTTTGACATTTGAGACTAATCATTGCTCCCCAAATTCAGAACCTAACAGGAAATTATGCTTAATTTAAAGAGAGAAGTGGAAGTGTTTGATGTCCTCTGGAACACTGAGGAGAAGTGATTTCTTCCTCTGGTACACTGACATTCAAACCATGGTTAGGAGGTCATCTGAGCCTGCCAATGACACACCCTCACAAACATAAAGAAGAGAGCTTCAAGATGAGGCCAACCTGAGGTTCTCCAGCTGTTCCCATCATCAATTCCCATCATCCCCAGTCTTGTGGGGGATAATGTGCTTGTAGCTGTGGTTCGGCAGTTGTAGAGTGTAGTTCAGCAACAGCTGGAGAGCCAAGGTTGCCTACCCCCAGGACTAAATGATGCTGATGGACAACAGTGCTCATCTGTGGCTCCACATAATCCTGGAGGGAGATATCAAATGAAGTGCCACAAGTTTCTGTATAGGACCCTGTGCTGTTCAGCATTTTCATCAATGACTTGGAGGAGGGAATAGAGGGATGCTATTTGCCAAAAACACAAAGCTGGGGAGATAGCAGGCACCTTTCAAGACTGAATCACGATTCAAACTGGTCTGGACAGGTTCAAATATTGGGCCCAAACCAACCCGATGGTTCAACAGAGGCAAATGCAGAGTCCTGCATTTGGCTAAGAAAAATCAAATGCACATACATAGGATGAGGGACACCTGCCTTGGCAGCCATACGTGTGAAAAGTATCTCAGTGTCTTAGTGAACCACAAGTTGAACATGTGACAGCAGCATGATGTAGCTGTTTGAAGAAACAAAAGCAATTTAGTTTGGATTAATAAAGGCATAGGCCCATATCTTCTGCAAGAGTACAAGGACTGTGTAGCCCTCACAGACATATTCCTGGAACCAAAGGGGCTTTTGCAAGGAGAAGAGACAACTAAAAATCACTTCCCGAATAGCCTTCCTGTGTGCTGAACCATGAAGCAAGCCTTTAGCATAACTAGTCTCAAGGTTTCCTATGAGGGCAGTGCCCTTGTTCCATCCTCACACTATTGAGCAGCACGTATGGCACTGTGTCCAGATCACAAGAAGAAAATGCTCCCTCTATTCTTCACTGGTCAGACCTTCTTTGAGACACTGATCAAAGGTAACATGCTTAGAGGAGAGCAACAAAAACGGTGAGAGGTCTGGAAACCAAGTCCTATGAGAAACAGCCGAAGGTGCCAGAATTGCTCAGCCCAGTGAAGAGAAGATTAAAGAAAGATATGATAGCCCACTTCAAATATCTGAAGGCCTGGCACGTTTTTTTAAAAAAGTATTCTTTTGCTCCTGAATGCAGAATTAAAATCGATGAATTTAAATGACCAGGAAGCAGATTCAGGCTAGACATTAGAAAGAATTTCCTAACTGTAAGGGCTGTTAGACAGTGGAAACATCTCCTTTTTGAATTTCAAGAGGTTTTCAAACAGAGGTGGGGTGACCAATGATGCTGTAGCAGTTTCCTGCACTCAACAGGGGGTTGGACTGGAAGACCTCCAAGGTCCCTTCCAACTCTAATATTCTAGGACTATGGAAAGAGAAGGGTCTCTACCAAGCAGTAGAAAAATAAGAATATGGCATTTTCATAACAGATGGTCTAGCACAACAGCTACATGTTCTGAGCCTAGAGTTGAAGTTCCTGATGCAACAAGCATTAATCAGTCAATGGAGGATACATGTTGTCACTTTGTCACTATTTGTTAGTTTATTCAGTGGACCTCAAATAGTGTATTAAGTAACATAATTGACATGTGTCACTATATAAGATTCATTTAGTCGCTCATCTTATTATCCCAAGGGAAAGACAAGCACTTGGTGTGGTATTTTGTTCGGCAATTTGACTGCTTAAATATGTTTGGTCTGCTTTTAAAATAAAATGGGGAAGAAGACAGAAGGAACAGCTTGGGTGGGGCACTGACTGACTGTGCTGTCTTTGCCTCTGCCCCACCTTTCCTCAGGTGTGTAACATCTCCTTGGGCTGTTGCTGGGGCTTTTCTGCTGCTATATAGGGCAGGCTCGCCCAAGGGCTCTTGTCCTTGTGGCTCTCAGCCGTGGGGCGACCTGCCTGGGGCCTCCTTCTGCTCTGAAGATCCTTCTTCCTGAAATCAAGAAGCCAGCAAGAGATTGCACAAGCCTGGTTCTGGTTTTTATTAAGCCAAGAAGCCGTGGTGGGTTAGTCTGGGGAGATGTGACTGGGAGAGCGAAAAAGTGGGGATGGAGTGGGGGCAGCAATATCACAGGTAGCAGGCAGAGGGAGGTATGGCGGTGGGAGTTGGGCAGGCCGTTACAGGGGAAAATGGTCCAGGCAATTGAGGCCTGTTCCTTTTTCCGGCCCTTCTCCGAACCCTCTGACCCCAGGGAGCTCTGAGAACACTCCCTCGAGGATTAGGGTGCTGCTGCTGAATGCCAGGTCAGTTAATGCAAAAACCTCCTTCATCCATGATTTGATTGTGGATGAGCGTGCTGACCTGGTATGCGTGACGGAGACCTGGTTGGATGCGCTGGGCGGGGTTGGTCTCTCTCAGCTCTGTCCTCAGGTTTCCAGATCGTGCAGCAGCCCCGCCTCGAGGGTCGGGGAGGAGGCGTTGCAGTCATCTTTCGAGAGACCCTCCCCGTTTCCAGGTGCCCGGTCAGGCAATCTCAGAATTTCGAGTGTTTGTCCTTGAGGGTGGGCCTCCGAGATAGGCTGGGGATTCTGCTGGTGTACCGACCACCCCGCTGCACTTCAGTCTCCCTACCTGAGCTGGTGGGGGTGGTCTCGGAGGTGGCCTTGGGTTCCCCCAGGCTTATTGTTTTGGGGGATTTCAATGTCCACGCTGAGGCCCCCCTGGTGGGTGTGGCTCAGGATTTCATGGCCTCCATGGCAACCATGGGCCTGTCTCAATTGGTATTGGGCCCTACCCACGTGGCGGGACACACTCCGGATCTGGTTTTTGCCGACCGGGAAAGAAATGATCTGGAGGTGGGGGAATCTGAGACCACTCCCTTGTCATGGACAGATCATCATCTGGTGGGGTTTAGTTTGACTGCTCCGTCTGCCTTCTGCAGGGGTGGTGGGCCAATTAGGATGGTCCGCCTCTGGAGGCTTATGGATCCGCTTGGTTTCCAGACGGCCCTTGGGGAGTTTCCAGTGTCCAGAGCTGGTGACCCTGTCGAGGCCCTGGGTTGATCTCTGGAATGGAGAGATGGCCCGGGCTGTTGACACGGTTGCTCCTAAACGCCCTCTCCGGCTTGGTGGAGCCCGATCTGCTCCTTGGTTTTCCTCGGAGCTTAGGGCGATGAAGCAATTTGGGTGACGGCTGGAACAACGCTGGAGGAAGAGTCGTCACGAATCTGACCGAACACGGGCTAGAGCCCATTTTAGGGACTACGCCGTGGCGGTGGGGGCGGCGAAGAAATGCTTTTTCTCCGCCTCCATTGCATCTGCTCAGTGCAGACAAACAGAGCTGTTTCATGTGGTAAAAACCTTGCTCCACACATCCCCCCAGACAATGGGGGAGGAGTCATCTACAGCTCTTTGTGATCAGTTTGCCTGTCACTTTGCAGATAAAGTCACTCGCATCCGTGCTGACCTGGACTCCAGAGTTTTGGCAGTTCCGGCAGACGTGCCTTTGGTAACATCTGGTCCCGTTGTGTTGGATTCTTTTCGGTTGGTGCGGCCTGAGGATGTGGACAAGATCCTGGACAGTGTGTGGGCGACTTCGTGCGCTCTTGACCCTTGCCCTTCATGGCTAATAAAAGCTGCCAGCGAGGGGACAGGCAGATGGCTGGAGGTGATCGCTAATGCTTCATTAAGGGAGGGCAGGATGCCATCGTGCCTCAAGGAGGCGGTGGTAAGACCACTATTAAAAAAGCCCTCCCTTGATCCCTCCAACCTGGATAATTATAGACCTGTGTCTAACCTTCCCTTCTTGGGCAAGGTGATGGAGCATGTGGTGGCGTCCCAGCTGCAGAGGGTCTTGGATGATACGGATTATCTGGACCCTTTTCAATCTGCTTCCGCCCCAGGTATGGGACTGAGACTGCCTTGGTCGCTCTAGTGGATGACCTACTCCAGGAACTAGACAGGGGGAGTGCGTCCCTGTTGGTTCTGCTGGACCATGGTATCCTTCTGGGCCGCCTCTTGAGTATGGGAATCAGAGGCAATGCGTTGCAGTGGTTCTGGTCCTTTCTTGGGGGGAGGGTCCAGAAGGTGGTGCTGGGGGACTACTGCTCGGCCCCGTGGCTGTTGACCTGTGGGGTCCCGCAGGGATTGGTCTTGTCCCCCATGCTGTTTAACATCTACATGAAGCCGCTGGGAGAGGTCATCCGGGGACTTGGACTGAGTTGTCAGCAATATGCGGATGACACTCAGCTCTATCTCTCCTTGTCATCTGATCCTAGGGAGGTGGTGGATGTCCTGAATTGGGGGCTGGAGGCCGTGTTGGGTTGGATGTGGGCTAACAAACTGAAATTGAATCTGGATAAGATGGAGGTACTGTTGGTCAGTAGGAGAGCAAATCGGGATGAGGAGATTTTACCGGTTCTGGATGGGGTTGCACTCCCCTTGAAGGAGCAAGTACGCAGCTTGGGGTTACTACTGGACACGGCTTTGCTTTTGGAAGCTCGGGTGGAGGCGGTGGCCAGGGGTGCCTTTACATGGCTTCGGCTAGTGTGTCAGCTGCGTCCCTTTCTCGAGAAGGCAGATCTGGCCACGGTTACCCATGCCTCAGTCACGTCGCGGCTGGATTACTGTAATACGCTCTACGTGGGGCTGCCCTTGAAGAATATCCGGAAACTGCAGCTAGTGCAAGACGTGGCAGCGAGGGTTTTATCCGGAGCTGCCCATTGGGAACACATCACCCCCATTTTGAAAGAGCTGCACTGGCTGCTGGTTCGTTTCCGGGTCCAATTCAAGGTGCTGGTTTTGACCTTTAAAGCCCTTAACGGTTTGGGCCCGGGGTATTTGAGGGACTGCCTGCTCCCAAGGGTTGCTGCCCGCTTGACGAGGACATCTGAGGGGGCCCTGCTCCCCGACAATGAAATCAAAATAATAATAATAATAAAATAATGAGAGAGGCCCGGCTGTCGTGCACTCGGGACAGGGCCTTCTCTGTTGCTGCTCCTAGATTCTGGAATGCTCTCCCAGTGGCCATTCGTTCCTCGGACTCCATCATGGCTTTTAGAAAGCTTGTAAAAACTTGGCTTTTTACCCAGGCTTTTACATAATCGTTTTTACTGCTTCTTCTGTGTGTTTTTATCTGTTGTATTGTTTTTATGCCTGGTTTTTTATGTTTTTATACTTTTTAGCTTGATGTTTTTATTGTATGTTTTAACTTTTGTAAACCGCCTTGGGGTTGTCTTTTAACGAAAGGCGGTATATAAATGCAATAAATAAATAAATAAATAAATAAATAAATAAATAAATCAATCAATCAATCCCTTCTTAGTTTCCCCCTTAATTTTCACATTATTTTTGGAAGGTTCTCTTTATGGAGGTATTAATAAGCATTTATACTGGAGAAGTGTAGCATGAACATCTGTCCATTTGGACCAAACCATTAGTGGTTCATCCTAATGAGCCAGGGGGGCACCAATCAAAGTGCAGCTGCCTCTGCTTCTTGGCAGCCCTAGTTGTGGCACTCTTTCCCACCCTATGCAGGCATTAATGAGAGCCATGCTGCCTGCAGGCTGGCCATTCGTCAAGTACAACTGCACAGATTAACCAACATGCACAGCACTACCTGATAAATGGCCAGTCTGCAGGCAGCATTGGCCTTGTAATGCTACACAAATAGGATATGATGATATATCCCCAAAGTGTATGCTGTGGGGCACATCAGACAGAACTGCTGTCTCAAGAGGCATGCTGACAGCCACTCAGGCTGAACCTGGGGCTCAGCACCTCCACCAAGGATCAATCTTTACACTTACACATTCTTAAAATATGACTTTTGGACAGTAAGAGCGAAGAGTGTTTAAAAACCTAACTTTTAAATGTGGACCTGAGTTACCAGAAGTTTAGAAAACAGTGACATAAACACACAAGCTTTATATAATACTAATATGTTAACATGTTAAAGCTGCTTTTCCACCTCATAACAAGGCCTTCAAAGTGGCTTATAGTAAGAAGTAAAAACAATAATAAAAATTACTAAACAGAACCCCAGCAGCAATGATCAAATCACTGAATGCATAGTATTTTTAAAAGGAGAAATCTCTATTTCTATTCCACTGTCACCTTTTCTTCCATTTTTATTTATTTATACATACATACCACTTTTCTGCCATGCTGAAACTCCCATTTGGTTTCCAGATTATCTCCCAGCCAGGTACCGAGCAGGCCCAGACCTGCTTAGCTCTAGCAAGTTACAAGTGTCATATATCTGTAGACCAGATTTTGAGACCATTTTGACATGGGTATGAAGTGATCTCTCACATCACCAGTAGCAGCTACTAACAAGAACTGCCAGCTACCACTGAAGGATGATCACAACAGTAGGGGAATTCCTTCCCTCATCTCTAAGCACTGAGAGCTGATAATGATCCCTCACTCAGCTCTATGCAAACACACAGTTACTGACTAGACTTGCAGACACCAGCAGCTTCTGCCAGTGATGCCTATCCAGTCAGCAACCATGTGCTTGCACACTTCACAGTATTGAGTGAGGTGTTCCTGCCTCTACTAACTCTTCTCAGTGCTTACAGTGTAAGGGTGGGCATTCCTCTGTCCCTTCAGTCATCCCACAGTGACAGCCAGGAGATTCAACTAGTGAACAGTCTCTCCAGTTGCCACTGCACATGCCTTCTCTGAACAAGCTGCCTTTTAGAAGAAAGATGTGGATGGGGATGCAAGATGGGGTTGCCATTTTTGATAACCACTATTTGTGATCCATAACCTCAATCTTCTTTCCCTTTTGAGGGAAGATGAATGGAAAGAATGTCCTATAATACCCTGTGTCTGCAGTGTTTCATAATGAAGCAAATTAATAAAAACAAATACAGAGGAGGAATATTAAGAAAATAATATATAATAATGTAAAGCACCAAATGACTGATGTGTGTTTGAATTATGTTAGATGGATGCTGGTGAAATAAAATAGGTTTTGTTCATTCTGCCATTATTGAATATATTTATTCTGACTAATCTAGAGCAATGCTTCACAATACAATTTACCTCCAGGGCTACTCTGATACCATAAGATGAGGCACAGAGATAAGGCAAGAAGAAAGTTATGTGTATCAGGTATATTCAGATCAAAGTTACTTTACTGCAAATTTGAGGGACCTCCCTTAAAACCCTAGACTTGATCTACATTGTAATGTGAAACCAGAATATGTCAAGAAGTTTTAAGTGCAAAGTAAATGTGACAAATTTCATTGAACCAACAAGGTCTAGTGTGTTCAATGAACTGTTGGTAAAAAGAATCTGCCACTTCAGCTATATCATAACTCTTAAAACTCCTTGACACACAGGACTTTTCATTAAAATCAAGGTTCATTAATTCACTGATTCAGGGATGTGGCTATTGGCTGATAAGCAGAGGAAGAAAGCACCTGTGCAGCATGAGAGTGGCCCGGCAGAACTTCCCAACTGCACCAGTACAGTAGGGAAGTGGCAATTTTTGAAGCCTCCTCCTTCCCTAGGAAGCCCTCTGTGCTACCCAGAAATATGTCCCCAAGGGGTGCACAACCTTCAGTGACATATCTTCGGGTGGCACAGAGGGCTCCCTTGGAAAGGGGAGGGCATCAAAAATTGCCACTTCCCTACTGTACTGGTGCAGTTAGTTGGGAGGTTCTGTTAGGCTGTTCTCTCACTACCCTGGCACATCTTTGCTTTGTATGCCAATCATGGTTGGTACAAAGAAAAATGCCATTTTAGCTATATAATATTTCTTACAATCCCTTGACCCACAGAAATTTTCATTGGAATCGAGATTCATTAATTCCCTTCACTCCATTCATATGTGGAATAGGCCATGCCCACATAATGTGCATATACCTTTTTGTAGTGGTAAGAAGACAGTCGCATATGTACACATAGATGTTTTGGCTCATAATAATAAATTTGCTCTATGAATGCAAACAGATGACATGCCTTGCCACTCAGATGTCCTTTCCCCACAGTTCTCTAAGCTCCTCAACATCTTGCTTCAATTACTATATCCTTGATCTCTCTTTTTATTTTATTTTATTTATTTAACACATTATTATACCACCCCATATGCAAGTCCCTGAGAAGTTCACATGTGTATTTTTAATCCTTCCATGTTCACCTAGTCATGATTAAAGAGGATAACACACAAATCCAATACCAAGGACTCAACCTGCACATAAACTGCTTAAATCTCATTGGCATCAATAGGATTTAAGTAGCCTAACTGTGTGCATGATTGCAGCCAAAGGTAGTGTACATAAAATGGGAGAGAATCCATAATAACAGATATTCAGATATATACAAATCAAGGAAGATTAATGACTACTCTATCCTGAGTAGTTACATTAAGAAGTACTCGTTATTCATATTCATGCAGGCAGTTTTAACACTGTCTGTGCCCAGATGATCAACCAATCAGTGTACTTCAGCGCTGGATGAGCAGGAATGTACAATTGCTTGAGCCACAGAATCCAGAGAAAAACCAAGGAATTGTGTTGTGCTCATTTGTCCCATGCCACACAGTCCTTGATTTTGACAGGTCCAAAATGCCAATTCATAACTTTTTGTCCTATTGTATTGAAGTGTCAACTGTGAAAAGTGCAGCCACATCCAGGCACTGCAGAGATAAGAATTTCTTGATCTGCCACAACATGCTTGCACTGTTGTTCTTATTTAGCAACTGACATAAGATTACATGGATAAGCAGTCACAGGGAAGGAACAGATGGACTGGTTTGTCACCACTGTGCAGACAATATACACAGAGTAAGAAATGGTGGGTGGGTGGGGGACTTGTATGAACACACACCATGGGTCGATATATCTGATACTCCTGCCACTACATGATTAGGAGTGAGAACACTGTCTCCCCACATCTGGCATGCTGCCTCCACCCTTACATGACTGTGCAGTGGCGGGGTGGTGCATCAAGTACACAGAGACATGTGTACACTTGCTCCTGATCACAGAGAGGATAGCTTCCGAATTGTCCCCAAGTTATCAACAAACACCTGAGTAAACAAGGCTGCACCAAAATGCAGTGCTGGAAGGGGGTGTCAATCCACAGAAGGTATAAAACAGACACCCAAATAATTTCACTCAAGTAGCGCTTCTCCAGGGGACAAATGAAGTAAAGATTAGAAATATATCTATATATAGTCAAGATCCAAGAAACTCTGCAACTAGCTTCACATACCTGAAGTGGTTGGAAACTACAGCAGCTCCATGCCATATGGAGCTTTCCCAGACAGCAGGCTTTACCACAGGTTTCCTACGAATTCGAATTTGACCAAAAAAACAAAAACAAAAAAAACAACCCCAATGCAAAAAGTGGATTTTTTTTTTTTACCTCGGACATAAATCAGGATAGGCTCTAATGCGCAATGAAAAACCTGAATCATGTATGAAGTGCTCCTCAATATTTCACATAGACTTCAGTGCAAATCTGGATAATGTGCGAACGCACACCATCCATTCCAAGCTAAAAGCCCCATCTGGAAATGCTAATGGTGAACCATTTTTGAAAAAGGGGAAGATTTTTTGAATGTATTTTTATGACGTTGAATGGGGATCTACTCTTCAAAGGAAAAAAGAGAGACAAAAATCCCACAGGAACACACCTAAGCCCTTAGCATGCCTAAAGTAGCTCTTTGGATTCCAGACTAAATGTAATCAATACTTTATAAGGTATAGAAATCACTAAATTCTTTTAAAAGATTGCTATTATTCTAAATATCTCTTCATTGAGTCCAACTAGTAAAAAACCCACCAATCTAGTCATACATGCTTTTAAAAAAAAGAACTAGCCGACCCTGCACAGAGCAGCTATGCGCTCTTTGGGGCCAGCAGTTACTTCTCCCTCCACCTTCTGCCCCAGTCTCTGCTTCCGGACCCAGCCACCTCTCCTCTCCACTGCCACTTCTGCCCCCCCCTTTCTTTCCCCTCTCCTGGGCCTTGCCTCCACGGCCGGGCCCAGCCCACCACCTCTGGCCTCCGCGGCCAGGCTGCAACCACGGCAACCAATCCTCCTGGGCGCACCTCAGCCAATCAGATGCGTCTGCCGCCCAGCCAATCAGCTGGGCTCTGGGACGCACATTCCAAGGCACACCCAGGAGAATTAATATAATAGATCCAAAAGTCATGTTCGTTGTAAGTAACAGCAGTCCAGGCAAGATACAAATAATAGAGAATCTGAAACTGCCCACACATCCTGCAATCTGAGCCCATTTAGGTAAGTGCAAGATATTTGCATATATGGGATTTCCCCCTTGTCCTAGCAGCAACTTTCCACACTGTGTTTCTTCTTAAGTCCCCAACTATCAGGGACTGCTTGTCTAAAACCATGTGGACGTACTATCAGGAGTGAAGCTCAGAAACCTCAATGTACCACACAACTCACTGCTGGGCTCTTTGGTTCATGGCCATTTGACTGGCTGATTCAGCATCAAAAGCTCTATGCAGCTATTATTACCACCCTCCCACCCACCCCACATTCACTAATTGCACATATGGAGGGAAAGGGGATGAGTGCCAAATTCTGGAACCCTTCCCACATTCAGCATTGCCCCCTGCAGACAAGCACTCAATTTGCAGATGGTCCAGGGAGCATGACTGATGGGCACATCTATGGAGGGGCCATGGTGACTGGCATGTCCATTCTGCCCACACCCCCACTGCAAGCATTCAAATGCCAACATGATGATTTCAGTCATCACTGGGTGCCATTACACAACATAAATGTATGAAGACTTCCTAATGTCAACATATGAACTTTCACTGAAAAGTATTCTCAACAGCAGTGAACATAAAATAAGACAAATATCTGTTTTACCTAAGATGAAAAAACACTATGATAAGATAAGACAGCCAAACATTCAATATCTCTTTAATGAAAGGTTCTATGAAGGGAATCAATACCACCTTCTCTCCCTTCCCACTCTGACCTCAGCCAGTGCTAAGTGTTTCTGCTAAATATTTCAGGGATAGCAAGATTCCTGTTTGTAAAGCAGATGTTGAATGAGAAATCTATTAGTATAGCCTTTGATTTTAATGTATTTGTTATTCCACAGAAAGATGAAAAGATTCAGTTACTGCGGCTTTAAAGATAATCACATTGTATGACTAAGGCTGCAGTACTAAGAACAATTACTGGAAATAAGTTCTCTGGAAGTCAGTGCATTTATTTCTAAGCAAACACACGTATGACTGGACATGGGGCATGCTATACAGGTTGAGTATCCCTAATCCAGACACCCGAAATGCTCCAAAATCCAGAAACATTATTGCGTTGAAAATTTTCTCGCAATTAGTTTTCATTACATTTACAGCTACCTGTAATTATCGTAAATTCAATGCTTATTTGTTTTTATACTTTAATTTTTATTTTATTTAGTGTTAAATTTATATACCGCCTTTCATTAAAAACAATCCCAAGGCGGACTTTAAATAAAACCTAAAAAAATAAAATACAGTATACAGTAACCTTTTGTGTTTAGACTTGGATCCCATGCCCAAGATATCTCATCATGATATGCAAATATTCCAAAATCTGGCAAAGTCCGAAATCCGGAACACTTCTGGTCCCAAGCAGTTCGGTTAAGGGATGCTCAACCTGTATTGAAAGACAGCCATATGTATGGAGAACACGAAGTTTCTGAATGCTGTAAGTATTTGAGTATATACCCTAAGATAAAGTCTTCCTTCTACACTAGAGACATAACTTGGTTCCATATTAAGTTTAATTTGTCAGCAATTCAAGGCTGCCCCTGAGATTACCATTTACAGACATATATCAGGACCTGCATCCTTATCATTCATGAACATGCCTCTTCAGAATGTTTAGATACATAGAAAACAATCAAGTATAAATTAAGTGATAAGTAGAGAACTGGGCTACCCAGTACTGGGCTACCCCAGTGATCTCCATACTTTGCACATCCAGCAAATCCTAGTGCTAACTAAATCTACTGGGCTTCATTACAGCCTTTTGAACAGAGAGTGCACTGCAAGAACACATCCAATACTTCTCTGTGGTGTACATCACAAGGCAGACTGATTGGTGTAGGCAAGCTGTTCTTTAGGGGATCTTATCCACGCATACCATCTTCCCACTGAGGAACCCCAACAAGTTTCTAAAGAATCCCAGTTCCTCAAGCACAGTTTGAAAAACATTCAAACAGTGGGCTACACAACATAACCTGTGAACAACTCCTGAATGTGCACTGTACAGCATTCTCAAACAGTTGTCATATAATTGCTAAGGGAAAGACGGTAAACTAATCTGACCTCTGCCTAGTGAGTCATGTCTGAAACCAAAAGCATTGCTGGCTATGGAAAAACAGTTATAAGTTGTTTCACAGAGAGAATAAGGAAGCCCCAGCTTTGTTTGCTTCTTGGACCTGGGCTGGCTTCTGGATTTCAACATTATCTATGTATTAATTTTTTGAAACATGTATAATCTGCTTTTTGGCAAAGTCCCCAGGGTGGCACAGAATCATATTAAACTATCATAGACAACAAAATCAAACAATGAGACAATGAAATGAAAATTTAAAAGCAGCATACAAAACAACAGAGCTAGCTAAAGCCCATTAGTCGGGTGGCGGGCAGCAGGAGAGGGAACACATGTTCCACAAGGATGTGTTGGGTTGTGCACCAGCTGCAGCTGAGAGGCCTGTCCCTTGCCAGCTCTGGGAAGGCCAGAGGGAGTGCCCGCAAGGGCAGAGGGACTCGGGACTCAAGAGTTCACTGGGAATCTTGGGTGAGGTTCTGGTTCTTGTGAGAGTTTCAAGGATTGTGTGGAGCTATTTAACTGGCAGGGGGCTAATAATGAGGGGCCAGCAGCAGAGGAAGGCTGGTGAGTTGAACTAGAGCCCTGTGAGTCTGCCTAAGGGTGGTAGCTATGAGGGAGAAAGGGCTAAATGTGACAGAACCTTCCCTCTCCCTCAGGAGGCCTTGTGGGGCTTATGGGCAACAAAGAAAAATGCAGGAACCACTGGGAGCAGGAGGAGACGACACCACCATAAATCATCCTTTGGGGGAACAAATAGATAATCTAAATAAAAGGTCTGCCTAAAGAAAGAAGACTTTATGTAATACAGTTGTCCTTTCATCAACTGTGAGGGTTTGATTCCTGGAAAACCTCGCGGTTGGTGAATTAGCGATTGACAAGCCATTGAGACCAATGGCAAACGGGGTTAGGGGGATTGCGGTCGCAGAAAGAACTATTTTTCCTTTTCTGGACTTTTATTTTTTTCAAAATATGTGATAGTGAAGAGGCCATACAAGGTGGCAGCAATGCATAGAGGACATGTGGGCGTGGGAGTGGAATGGGTCAAGGGCATGCAGGGAAGGAGGTGAGGTGGGCGAATGATCTTGGGAGGGTATGCAAGGCAGCAGAGGTGGTGGTGGGGTGCTTGCAATGGAATGCGAGAAAGCAATGGGGTGGCAAATGGACTTACACATGTGAGATGGTGGGGTAACAAATGGATTAGTGAGGTCATGTGAGTTGTTGGCAAGGTGGCTGTGCCTTATGATGGAATGTGAGGAGGCAGAAAAATGATGAATGGAATTGTGAGGGCACAAGGCAGCAGCAGGATGGTGAATGGATTTGCGAGGGCACATATGGTATTGGTGGAGTGTTGAATAGACCTGTGAGAGCATGCAAGCCAGCGCTGCAGAGGTGGCATCAAATGGACTTACAAAAGACCTGCAATTTCGATCACTTTAAAAAACAAACAAAAAAACATTTTGCATAATAGAATGAAAAATGCATAGAATGAAAAATGCATTCAATGGGTTTGCTTTTTAGGGCTCTGCTTCGACTGGATTGTATTATCCTGTTTCACACCACCACCCCCTCGCTTCTTCAAGATAAGTAAGTAAACTGCTGTATCTCAGTCATTTCTCAGTCAATCTGCACCAAATTTGGGGACGGAGCTTGTCACTAGTTACTCTATGTCAAATATTAAGCAGGTTGGAAAACTGGTTTCAATTTTATGATCAATTGATTGTTCAGGATAATGTTGGATAGTGTTGTTTTTACTATCTATAGAAGCACTTGTGTGTACAGAATAAATGCTAATACAATACACAGTATACAGAAATACAATGTATTATCACTTTGCAAAAACTCTGAATTAAAGTGGTTTTTTCAGCTTCTTCAGGATCAGTTTTCAAATTGACTTATCTCAGACATTTCTCAACTGATCGGCACCAAGTTTGGGGAGATGCTGGCATCTGGCATCTAGTTTCTCTGTCTTAAGTATCAGGCATATCGGACAACAGGTTTTGATTTTATAACTAAAACAATGTTCAGCTCAGGGTGCTTCCTCTGCATTCAGCTGGACAGGCAGCTGGTATTACCATTGTGTAAACATTACATCATAGGATTGTGAAATCCCATTTCTGCCCTACAATGTGATCCATGCCAGACATTTATCTGCATTAGAAATAATGAGAATGTCAAGGTCTAATAACTCCAGGGGAGAAATAAAATGATATTCTGAAAACAAAAGCAAATTCCCCTCTTACAGTAAACCTGAATCTTAATACAGTTAAAAGAATATGAAAAAAAGGAAGACGTGTTATCCCTGCCAATAAAAGCCACAAGCATGTTAAATCTGCATCTTTTAATAACTTTTCAAACTGGTGTATTTTGGTTGACGCATAACAGATCTGATTCCTAACAGACTTCCAGATTTAGAAAGGTTTTGGAGATCAGACTTATGGGTTAGATTTATGACCAAAAGAATATTCAAGGACTAACACATAGAGGTGAACCTTGTTAATTATGGCGCCTAAAGGCCTTTGGAGGCCTCCCCCCACCCTCGCTGCAAGTTCAGCATCATCCCCCCTACACATACACACACACACACACACACACACACACACACACCATGGCACATGCAGTATTTTGAACACATGGCTTCCTAAGGCACACACAGCAACTAAACTCACAAGAATGTAAATATAAGAATATAAAACAGATCTATCTATCTATCTATGCATGCAAATATGCATTAGTAGAAACATTTCAACATGCAACTTAACATATTCCTATCCCACGTATTCCCCCCCCACTCCCCCCGCTGTATCTAAAGCAGACGTCACACTTGGCACCTGGTGCAGGTCACAGTCACACTTGGCCACTTGGTACAGTGCAGGCTGGCGGTGTGGCGACTACCACCCAGGACAGACTAAAGAGGATTTGGAAGCCTTAGGGGGTGTGGAGCCCCTGAACTTCAGTCCGGAAGTCCAGGGGTAAGAGCGTCTCTGCTAACCCGGCAAAATGTAGTTTTTACTCTTCTTATACAGGCACTTGTGCAGAATTGAAAAGATATTCTTAATTCATTCATTGTAAATACTGAAATAATAAAATTACTCAAACTAACAAAAAAAGCAAAAGGCTCCTACAAAATTATTTTTCCTCAAGTACAAATGTGGGGAAGGTTTGGTGGTGAATATTGGGATTAAAGACTCAAATAGTATTCTAATACAAGTGCAACAACATGCCTTTTGGGTTTTTTCTAAATGCAGAACTTCTTACCATGACTATCTGTAACTATGGTGCCTTAGTAACAAAGCTTCTGCCCCCCTTATATACAGAATGCATTAAATAAAATGCTATAACATAATAATTACTGTTCATTACATATTTTATAAATAACTAAGCTGTAAAAGCACATCCTCAGCCTTTGTCTGCAGGAGTAATCACACAGAGAAACATAAGATGTGCCCTGTCGGATCAGAAGAAAGGTCCATCTTGGCTAGTGCTGGTTTTGGAAAACGGCCAGCTGGAGGGTTCCAGGAAGCACACAACCCTGTTTTTGATAGCTCTGCTACTACACTTGCCCAAAGCAAACTGATCAATGAGCTGAAGCATCTTCCTTGTGGGGAAGCTCAGGAGCCAGTGGCAAAAAAAACCCCTTTGTACCTATAAATACTGTTCTGAGAGAGAGAGAGAGAGAGAGCGAGAGAGCGCATGAGCGCACAGGATGAGTGGCTGCAAGGGCATTGATTTGAACCTGATCACCTCATTATTCTCTTCTGTCCACAGAATACTGATGAACATGTTAAAAAGAACTAGTCCCAGTCCAATTTCATATGGGAGCCAACTGCTTCATTGTGAAAACTGTCCATTTATTTCTGTCCCTTTGTTTGTCTTTTCATTAGTTACTAATCCATAAAAAGGCCCATCCTTTTATCCCATGGCTGCTCTTCTCCACCTCTTCCAGGAACTACTGCTCAGAGATTTAATCAGAAGCATTTTGAAACTCTAAGAACAATATGTCTGCTGGATCCTCCTCTCTCTATGCCTATTACCACATCCAAATGAGGTTGCTGGGGTGTGAGTTACCTTTGCATATTCATTCACAGATGGAATACTTGCTGTTTTTGTATTTCACTACCAGCATTCAAAAAGCTGCTCTTTGAGGTTTACTTATAAAATCTCCCCACTTTTTTCTCAATGTTTTTGGGAGATCTCTGTACATCCTTCTGTGGTGGGGGGAGGGGGGAGACTGCTAGCTTTTTAATGGAGTTTAGATGTTGAATCAGAAATCAAGGATTGATTAAGTGCCTTCAAGTTGGTGTCAACCCGTAGTGACCACATAGATAGATTCTTTCTAGGATTATATGTCTTTGACTTGGCCTTTAAGGTCAGTGGTGCTGTTGTAATCGAATTCATCCACCTTGCTGCTGGTCGTCCTCTTCTTCTCTTTCCTTCAACTTTTCCCAGCATTATGGACTTCTCAAGGGAGCTGGGTTTTCGCATATTGTGTCTGAAGTATGGTAGTTTGAGCCTGGTCATTTGTGCTTGAGTGGAAATTCTGGATTGGTTTTTCCTATGATCCATTTATTTGTTTTCCTGGCTGTCTATGGTATCCTCATAGTATCCTCCTTTGTTTTTTGTGTCCTGGGTAGTAAATGGTATGATTTTCTAACTGAAAATGTCCTATTCCAGTCCATTTTAATTTGCTGATGCCCAAGATGTCAATCTGTAGTCAATTCATTTCATCTTCCACTATGTCGAGCATTCCCATATTCATGCTTCTTACATTCCACGTTTCCATTGTAATTCTGCCTTTGCAGCTCTGGATTTTCTTTTCCCGCATGGCAACACCAGCAGCTAGACATCCAAAAGGCTTTAGCCTAACCGCATCATAAACACCATCAGTACTCTGGGATATCCTCAACTCTTCCTCAGTAGTATGTTGAGTACCATCTGACCTGAGGGGCCCATCATCTGGCACTACATCAACAATCATTCTCTTTTGTCTAGCCATGTGGTTTTCTTGGTAGAATACAGGAGTGGTTTACCATTGCCTTCTCTGCGCAGTATGAAATATTGCCTTTGTCATTGTCACTAAAGTAACCATCCTTCCGATATCGCTGCTGCCCAATATAGGTGCCTGCTTGATTTAGCTGGGCAGCTGGGATGACCTTCGTGCCTTGGGTGACCCTACTGGGAATATACCTCCTGGTGTACTTCACTCATCCTTCCCAGGAACACACACACCCTGCCATGATGAGGCAGCATAGTGGGGGGTGGGGGTCAAGGAAGATGGGGAGAAAATTTGAAATAACTCTATTCACACTTGTGTCTCATTAACTGCTTAAGACAATGTCTCTTAAAATCTTATGCTGGTGATATGTCACCTTCTTAAAATGTTTATGGAACAAGTACATTACGAACAAGTAAGTTTATAGACAAATAAATTATGGAGGACTTGTAGTCTGACAGGAGGATTTTATCATGTATAAAGTATGCTCCAAAATTAGATTATTTTGAAACAAAGATTTGAGAATGTCTCAGCCAGTCTTTTATCTTATATTACTGTACTATCAAGCTGCTTCACATCCTATAGATTGAGAGTGTATGCTATACAACTCAGTGCAATTAGAAGCACCTGCATGTATCTATTGTGACTATTGTTCATACACACATTAGGGAGCTACTTTTGGTCACAGCTCCCAGGTGTGCAGGAAAGTATTCAGAGCAACACAGTCACATCAAATATAATGGTGTACACCAAGTGTACATTTTTAATCCTCAAAATATGAAGAGGTCTTTCCAGATCCTCCACTTCCCCAACTAAAATCAGCGGCTGGTTTGAAAAGACCATTTTTAAAAACATTGAAATGCTTATTGCAAGCTCTTATTACTAGTAACAATAAAGTATTTTGGGGGAAAGTGATACTTTCAATTAGTTGAAGCTCTTTTCAATTGTCTTTGAAGCCAATTTGCCCTACCTTTGCTAGATATCAAGCAAGTGCTCCATGCATCAATATTCCTATAAACACTGTTGTAAAACTTTTTAATTGTGTTTAGATATTGAATCAGAAATCAAAGAAGATGGGGACATAACATCCAAATGCTGAGTGCCTTTGGATGTTAATGTGTGTGTCATGTTTCCTGTATTTGATCTCAATATCCTTAACATCTTGAATGAAGACTGTGCTTCCTCCACTGGAAGAGGCATATGCTGCTAGTATGGCTTCACCAAACACATCTCCCTCTGGGACAGAAGTACAAGTTCCAACTTCAAACATTAATGATATGCCTTAATATAGAAAGTGCAACTCTACCCATATCATTAAGGCCGCCCCGAGGACTTGCTGCTCCCTCAGAACAGTTATGTTTATGGAATACAGCTTTTCATATATGGCTTTGGAGCTTCAGGCACGAGTCAGTGCCTCAAGCCATTCCAGAAGGCTCCCTATGCCTAGAAGTATTTTTGTTCTTCATTTTCTCCTTACTTCCCCCTCAAGCTTTCAGTTTTTTTTTTTAGTTTTTTTTGCTTTTCGGAAAGTTCTTCTGCTTTGATAAATGTGTTGTGATGGCTCCTCTGAGAATACTAACGATTGCTGATAGGTTACTGAAGAGATTTTGATGACAATAGGCACTGCAGTAAACTGAGAGTGGGACAGGATAGATAGATAGAGAGAGAGAGAGAGAGAGTGAGAGATAGACAGACAGACACACACACACAAAGGTGCACCTAGGTGATTTTGGAACCTGGACCTAAAAGCCTTTGGAGCTGCCGCCACCCCAGCAAGTTAAGCATCATCTCTTTACACACACACACAATTTTTTAACACGTGGGTTTTTGAGGGTACAAACAGCAACTGAACTCATAAGAATGTAAGAATATGAAACAGGTATATTTATACAAATGTGCATTAGCAGAAACATTTCAACATACAACCTAACATATTCCCATCCCACATATTTATTTCTCCACTTTCCCCTCTGTTTCTAAAGCAGAGATCAGGTCATGCTTGGCCGTCCAGTGCAGCGCTGGCCAGTGGTATGGTGACACACCACCCATGACAGACTAAAGAGGATTTGGGGGGCCCCAAGGGGTGTGGAGGCCCTGGACTTTGGCCCAAAAGTCCAGGGGTAATAGTGTGTGTGTGTGTGTGTGTGTGTGTGTGTACACACACACATACACAATAACTTCATGCATACAACTCAACCCTGTTCTTAGGCTGAATGTGTTGTGCCTTCTGGGCAGTAAAAGAGCCAACTCAGCCAAGCTCACTTTGCTTTGCAGCTCTGCTTCTCAGAAAAATAATGAGAGGAACATTCTTATCAGTGCACCATATGCATTTCTTTGTAACAATGGAGTTGCTCTCTCTACTAAAATACACTGTGCTATTGCCAAAAATTTATTCTCATGTGTTTTTTTTAAAAAGGTAAAGCTTAAGTTGTTGTAAAGAGTTCCCATTAACTTAGGAAAACAAAAGCATCATGGCTTTGATTTTAAGAAGGCTTTTGAAGTGTTTCAGAAAAAGTTGCCTTCTAAGAATTTTAAAAGCACTGGGATATCTTTTCTAAGCATATCAGCTCCTTTAAGAACATCTGCAGAAGGCAGATATTTCAGTCACCCTCCTGCCACACAACCTGTCATCTGTGCCAAACAGTGTGTACTTTCTAAATTCTTGTAGTACAGCTGGTGGCAAAAATTCAGGCCTGGTGCAATTCCACTGACAAGAAATTGGGAAAGGATAT
Organism: Hemicordylus capensis; assembly: GCF_027244095.1. Lineage (NCBI taxonomy): Eukaryota > Metazoa > Chordata > Lepidosauria > Squamata > Cordylidae > Hemicordylus > Hemicordylus capensis. The sequence goes on from NC_069658.1 coordinate 67,030,901, forward strand.
CGGGCTGATAAGTTCAGAAAACCCATCAAGAAAGACTTATTTCTTCAAAGTTATTTTTCATAAATGAACCTTTTATCATGTTCCTTGGAATTTCAAAAGTTATTTTACTCTTTAAAAACAAAGCAACCATACACTTGCACAGAAACCTTATCCTTTTTGCCACACATACTGGTATATTTCACACCAGGTATTTGCGGGGGGAGGGGAATCTCAGCTACTACAAAGCTGTAGATAATATTTATTAATGGTAGTTCAAGATGATATTTACTGAACACAAACCTTTCACTGAAATAAAAAGCAAATATAACTTTTATTTGAATGGAACTGGACTATATGATACATTTTTAAAGAACTCTTATCAGTGATGATCCACTCTTATTCTTCAAATCGCTGTGGTTGTAAATCCCCACTGAAATGCCTGGGGCTTGAATCAACAAATAGTTACTGGTTTACTGCTTGATAGCTTCATACCCAACTGAGACCAAACTTTATGTGTAACTGCACTTGCTGAAAGACATCCTCTCCATTTCTTCCTTATTGTCCCTAGCAAAAGTAACCAATACATGTTGAGCCCTTTCTCACAACTGTGTGAGAAGGTTTAAGGGTGGGTGGCGTTGAAGGCAGCAGAAGCTCGCCTTCCCTGCTGGCTGGCTGCCAGTCTGGGATAGGGATGTGCATGGACCGTGGAGGTGCAGTCCAACGCCGGGGTGTGTGTGTTGCTCTAAGGGCAGGAGGGTTGTACTTACCCCTCCTGCCACTTTCCCCCCTCCAGCGTGCCAGTTTTAAGCAAAATCTTTGGGGCGGCAGCAGTCCTCCCTGCTACCCCTGCCCCCCTGTTGTCTGCAAAATGCGGAAGTAACTCCTGCTCATGCGCCCGCCACCACCGCGCCCGTCACAGTGACGTGCGTGATGCGCGTGGCGGCGGGCGCATGCGTGGGAGTTACTTCTGCATTTTGCAAACAACAAGGAGGCAGGGGCGGCAGGGAGGACCGCTGCCACGCTGAAGATTTTGCTTAAAACTGGAGCGCCGGAGGGGGAAAAGCGGTGGGAAGGTTAAGTACAACCCTCCCCCCCAGCGATGGTCCGTTGAACCACCGGACCAGTGAACCAGTTCTCAGGCCTCCAACATGGCCTGCGAACAGGTCCGTGCACATCCCTAGTCTGGGAGTGTGGATTGCATGCCCAGACAGCTGCTGCTGTCCCAGGCAGCGCGGAGGTGTGGGTGCATAACCCTAGCCCCCTGGAAACCTCATCATGCACCATACGGGTATGCGGGGCACTGTGGGGATCCCCCTGGCAATGGCCAGGGACCCACTCCTGTGCCACAGCTGACTGGGAGCAGCCAGCACTCACACATGAGCAGTTATCCCGAGTTAAGGCTATGCTCATGCCCTCAACCTCGGCTAACCGGCAGGCTCCGTAGGTGGGTTTGCAGTTGCAGTGCCACTGGGAGCCATGCAGCTCCCTCCAGTTCTTACGGGCTGCCAAGCCCGGGCTTAGCTGCTCTTGGCTACTCCTGAAAACAGCCTTGTTGTGTTTGAGGTTTATGAGTTTAAAGTGTTTTCATTTTAAAAAGTCCACATTTTTGAATGGGTTGAAGCTTTGAGAGACTGAGGGAATTAAGAAACTACCATTCCTACTAGCTAAGAAGCTTGTGGTGGTGTCAGATATTTTCTACTACTACTACTACTACTACTACTACTACTACTACTACTACTACTACTAATTTTATAAACACCCCCCACACACACACTTTTCAACAGAAAACTTCTCAAAAGTTGTTTTCAAAGAAAAAACTAATTATAGAAGAAAGGTGGTTGGTTCCCTGTCCTCAAAGGGGTCACATTATAAAAAGAAACGCAAGGCAGAAACCAGCAACAGCCACTGGAGGAACCCTGCTGGGGCCGAATAAGGACAGTTGCTCTCCCCTTGCTGAATATATGGCAACCACCACTTTAAAGGTGCCTTTATGACCAATTAGCAGGGGTTCAAAACTGCATTGGTTTATATAGCACATGAGAGATATTGGTCAGAGACCAGAGATGACAGCTGGGCAGTTTTTAAAAACTCTGGACAATAATTGGTTGGTTGGTTGAGTGTAGTAGAAGCTGATATAATAGGTTAGAGATTTGTATGGATTTTGATACTTGATTTTTAATAACCCACCTGGTTTATATACATTGTTACTGTTTCAGATGAAATGTGTTTTAAAATGTTGCCTCAGTACATTCAATCCAATAGTAAGAGTAATTTATATGGAAAAACCTATAGCACCTTGATACTGGATATTTAATCAAATAAAGTAATGGATTACCCCAGTATACTTGAAGATATAGAGTCATTGAAGGAAGAAAAAAAAAATGTATATCAATCATTTATGCAGCACACAAGTGAATTGTGGCGGAATATGTGAAAGTTATCCCTGGAAAGTACTGTTTTGGAAATGATGCGAGATTATGTGAAATCTCTGTAGTATTTGTTCTGTATTAGCTTATCAAAAATGCAAATCATGCATTTATGTTAAAGATATCATGCAAAGAATGTGTGTGTGTGTGTGTGTGTGTGTATAAGAGTGGGGGGGGCGGAGGGGGAAGAGGGATACTCTCAGTTCAGCCAGGAGTTAAGATTAAGTCTCCCTGGAAGCCTTACCAATCCTCCAAATGTCCAATGTTTTCCTAATTTCCTGAGGTGTTATGAAAGAATCTGCAGGCTCATGTGATCACTTCTCTTTCCAAAGACCATTGTCCATTGATCTTATTACCCTGGACTCTGCCAGCTGTTTTTCCCCTCCTTAATTACAACAGGCTATGTTCAAAATGTTTTGGCCTTGGATTTTTGGAAAATCACAAGAAACTCTGAAAACATATAGTGTAAACAGCTTGAGTAGTAATCAATCAGCAACTGAACTCTGGAGCAAACCATTGTCAGTTTTTGGCTAGAAAAATTAGGCCAGCCATTGGGTGTATAGAGCATGACTTGAATCCCTCCCTACCTGTGACTCAATTTATTTCAATGCTTTTTGTAGTAGGGACATGCAATTATTTGTTCTGGGTTGGGCAGGGAGAGATATGAAGAAGCTGGTTGCATGCAGCTTCCGTGGTGTAGAAGTTAGGTTTTGTTTGGTATGGCACCAGAAGCAGAGTTTTTCCAGTGCTTGCCAATTTCTAATCCTATGTATACAATTGGCTGGCTGGAGCAGGGAGCCAGCACACACAAGTGTTCATCTAGACTGTCATGTCAATTGGCCCAATTATTAATATTTTAAAGCAGCAATTTACCCTCATTTTGCTGGGAATGAGGTAAAACTGCCACAGTAACAGAAGTTGAAGTGATGTGGGGAAATCTGTCTTTCAAAAGAATGAAAAGCTGCTGAGTGGAATGATACTATAGTCCTACATGTGCTTAAGGCTTGTGCATATGAATGTACCCTGCTGATATAGCACACATTATTGCAAAAGGTATCAGAAATGAAAACAAACTACACACCTTTGCTCTACTGATGCATCTCAATCAACATATATTGCAAATCTGAGGTCAGGGTCCATGGATGGCACAGAATCATGATCTTCAAATACATAAACTTTGGGTCTTGTTTGAACAACCAATATAAATCATACCTCCAGATGTTAAAGGCTAAAGTTCTTTCATGATTCAAAGCTCTATCATGTGCCAATGCTAATAATTCAGTTGGATGCAGTTCCATTAGAGACATGAAACAAACAGTACAAGCATAATCCCAGTCTCTTTGGAAGCATAAACTATGAATTAGAAGTACAATGGGCATTATTATATTGACAGATTTCAATCTAGTTGTTCTTTAGAAAACACTGGGCATTAACCAATGAACTGTGAACATCGGTGTTGTACATACAAAGACTGTATCAGGGGTTCCCAACCTGAGGTACTCCAGATGTTACTGAACTACAACTCCCATCACCCCATCTACAATTTATTGTGGCTGGGAATGATGGAAGCAGTAGTTCAGTAACATCTGGAGTACCTCAGATTGGGAAACCCTGGACTATATCATTCAATTGGTTCCATTCCACTATATCATTCCAAATTTGATAGTGTTTTACACACACACACTTTTCAAATGTGTAGGTCAGTCTGATCTTCCACCATTAACTCTTGTCTTTTTAAAATCACATAACAAATGGATACCCAATAATGTGTTTTCTCTACATTTTTTTAAAAAAATACACTATCAGTTTTCCCTCTCCTTACAACTTTGCACACTAGTCCTTCAAACAAGAGGATAAAAATAAAATACTGCATTGGTTGACATGCTCATTAATGAAGCACCAGTACAATGGGAGAAGCACTATGTAGTACCAGTGCTTTTGAACAGTTCCGGATAGGGATGTGCGAACCGGTTCGGATCCGAACCGGTTCGGGTACGAACCGGTTCCGGTTCGGAGGTTCAGATCGAACCGAACCACCCCTGGTTCAGTTCGAATCCAAACTGAACTGGGGGTGGTTCATTTCGAACCGGTTCGGACCGGTTTGGAAAGCTGAAAATTGGTCAGATGGTAGCTGGCACCCAGGGGTACCTGTCACCCAAACCCCAAAGCAATCGGACACTCGTACAATTTTTTATGAATTTTTGAAAAATATTTTTATTTTTCTCTCATAGGATATAATGGGACCCGAACCAGGCCATTATTTCTTATTGTGGAGCACTCATGGGTGCCAACAACCATGCAAACCCTGAAGCAATCAGACACCCCTATGATTTTTTATGAATATTTGAAATATTTTTAATTATTTTTCTCATTGAGTATAATGGGACCCGAACCAGTCCATATACCCTGTTGTGGAGGACCTAGGAGCACAAAAGCAGGGTGGGTGGTAGACAGGCATGGGTGCCTACCACCCAAAAAATCTCAAGGCAATTGGACACTCCTCTGATTATTGGTGAATTGTTAAGTGTTTTTGAATTCCTCATAGAGAATAATTAGGATTGCAGCAAATGTATAGCTTCACGTCGGGGGGAAAGGGGTGTCGTAGAGTGCAGTGTGGTGGGTGGTAGTTCCTAGGGTGGGCAAGGAAGCTATCAGAATTATTTGAAAGGAATTGGGCAAAGAGGTGATTTTTAAGTGATTTTTGAAGTTTACGCGTCTTTAAGGTTTTTCCTCATAATAAGTTATAATGGAGCTTTCAGCAGCCCTATAAGTGCACATGGGGGTGCTGGGGTGGCCCAGAGCAAGTGGTGGTGCAGTGCACATAGGGTGCCAACCACCCCCATGGGTTTCTAACCCATGGGGTACAGGGATCTCTGGTAGGGGCACCCCCATGGGTACAGGGTTCTCTTGTTTCTGAGGTATTGAGTGTGGATTCTATGATAGCAAATGAGATTTTCAATGAGACACCATCAATCCACTCTAATATGCTATCATAGAATCCACACTCCGCCTCCTGCTTCTTCTCTGTGTGTGTGCTTAGTAGGGGTGTGCAATTTGGGATTTTGGGTGATTTGGCTCGGACCCGAACCGAATCACCCCTGTTCTGTTTTGTGCCCGAATCTGGGTCACCCGAATCACCCTTGATTTGGTTCGGATTCGGATTTAATCCGAATCCGAATCGATTCGGGGGGTAAAAAGGGGCCGAGGGGCAAAATTTTGGGGTGGGGTGGTAGTGACCAATGGGTAGAGTCTACCACCCCAATTTCAGGGGGATTGGGCAAAGGGCTGATTTTTGGTGAATTTTTAAAGTTTTGGTGACTTTGGGGCAGTTCGGGGGCATAGCATGGGATCTTGGCAAAAGGAGTGGGGTGGGGTGGTAGTGCCTAATGGGTGCAGGCTACCACCCCATTTTCAGGGGGATTGGGCAGAGGGCTGATTTTTTGAGAATTTTTGAAGTTTGGGTGTCTTTGGGGCAGATTGGGGGCAGAAAGTGGATCTGCCCCAAAGGAGTGGGGTGGGCTGGTAGATAGTGCCTAATGGGTGGAGGCTACCACCCATCCCCAATTTAAGAGTGATTGGGCAGAGGGGTGAATTATGGTGAATTTATTTGTATGAGGTTTGTCTTCATAAGGTGGAGTGTGCTAAATTGATTACTTCCTCATATTATTCATAGTAAAGGAAAGTGTGAAAAAGTGAAAGTGGGGTCATGAGAGTTGTTTAATTGAAAAATATCTCATTTGCTATGATAGAATGAGAATTCACACCTTTTCTATTCACCATAATTCACCCCTCTGCCCAATCACTCTTAAATTGGGGATGGGTGGTAGCCTCCACCCATTAGGCACTATCTACCAGCCCACCCCACTCCTTTGGGGCAGATCCACTTTCTGCCCCCAATCTGCCCCAAAGACACCCAAACTTCAAAAATTCTCAAAAAATCAGCCCTCTGCCCAATCCCCCTGAAATTGGGGTGGTAGCCTCCACCCATTAGGCACTACCACCCCACCCCACTATTTTGGGGCAGATCCACTTTCTGCCCCCAAACTGCCCCAAAGTCACTAAAACTTCAAAAATTCTCAAAAAATCACCCCTTTGTCCAAACCCCCTGAAATTGGGGTGGTAGCCTCCACCCATTAGGCACTACCACCACACCCCACTATTCTGCCCCAGCCCCCACTTTCTGCCCCAATATGCCCCAATCTGCCCCAAAGACATGAAATTTTCAGAAATTTACCAAAAATCAGCCCTTTGCCCAATCCCCCTGAAATTGGGGTGGTAGCCTGCACCCATTAGGCACTACCACCCACCCCACTCCTTTTGCCCAGATCCCATGCTATGCCCCCGAACTGCCCCAAAGTCACTAAAACTTAAAAATATCGCCAAAAATCAGAGGAAGGTCCAATCGACTTGAAATTTGGGTGGCAGGTAGAACACAAGGTCCCCTTTCCAACCAGCTATTTTTTGAGATCCGAACCGGTTCGGATCCAAACCGGTTCGGATCCGAACCGAACCGGGGGGGGGTTCGGCAAAACCAAAACCGAACCACCCTGGTCCGGTTCGGACCCGGTTCGGATCCGAACCGAACCGGGAGAACCGGTTTTATGCACATCCCTAGTTCCGGACCAACGTTGCATGAGTGCAAATGTGTGTGTGCGCATGGAAATTTCTGTGACCTACCCTTCCCTCAGAAGCCCTTTGTCTCACTTGAAAATATGTTCCTGAAGGCTGTGAAACCCTCAGGGACATATTTTGGGGGGCCGGGGGGGCAGCACTTCCTGGGAAATTTGATCCCACCACTGAGTTAGTTTTCAGAATCACCAGTACTTCTCTCATTGCATTATTGTTATGTTAGTTGGTATAGTGTTGTGTTAGTTCAGTCATAAGTTACAGAATATTTTCTGTTTAAAATCTCTATACAGTTTTATATATGTTTGGAGGAAGAACCCTGCTGTGCTACCATGGGTGACAGATCCCACCTTTGCCACCATGTGTGGAGGAACAGCTGCCTATCCTTTTTAATCTTTTTGCCACTGCTACCAAGTGGACTTTTTGTATGGCTGGGTCCACTACAGCAGCCTTTCCTCTTTATCAAAAATTACAAAAATAAAACCAACCAAACAAATAAAACCTCAGAAGAGGGGAAAGGCTTATAGGCATGGAGTGGAGACAAATCAAAAAGCTTCTGATCTTTATAGAATAAGAGAGTTTGTTTAAAAAAAACACAGTTCAATCAAAACATTACTTTTACAGCGAAAATGCAGACACAAAAAAAATGCAAACTTTTCCCTGAGCATATCAGTGAAAATAAAAAACTGGAAAAATGCATCAATTACCTTGCTCTATACTGGTCCCTACACAAAGTCCTCTGCATTTTCTCTCCTATTAGCAGCTAATGTGTTGGGCAGTCGCCTGTCCAGGAGGCTTTACAGACAGGGCTTTTATTTCAAATCAACTCCGGATTGGAGTGTGCCAGTCCACATACAGTATTAGCTAGATTTACCCTGAAGTCCCTGTGGGCTATCAGGGACCAGGACAGACAAGACTTTGTTTTCCCCCCAATGGAGGCTGTGCATTCTGGCTTAGCCTGAAGTATGTCTGGCTTAAAAAAAATCTCTAATTTCAGAGGCTTTGAGGCGGTGGGGGGAACAGGACTTCTGTTATGTCCCGCAGTTTCTCTGTTATGTGTTGGGTGGTCATGCCAGCTGGTCATGCCAGTTTTTTTCAAAACTCAATGAAGGGGAGTTTGACAGCTGTTTCGGGTAAGGTCCACTCTAAGTGATTTGCAATTGCAAGCACCGGGGTTGCGGGGGGAGGTGTTGTTGCACATTGGTGATACTCTGTTGAGGGAGTCCAGAAGGGGAAGGAGAAATTCCTGAGTTAAACACAAGCACAAACTGCAAAATGTGTGTCTTCCTATGTTTTACATAGGCTTTAGATATGAAGAATGGCTGTAACCTGAGCCCGTTTTTGTCTGAGTTGATTCCGTTAGGTGTGTGTGTGTGGGGGGGGCGAAACATGAGGTGATGAAGGTAAGCATTCACAAAGGCAAGGGTTAAGCGTCCTGCTGTTTGATCCAGCTGGCAACTCGTCATGCCATCCTTCTGCTCTTAGCTGTCAAACTAAAACAACAACACTCTCTTGCCTCTTCCTCTGTGGTGTGATTTGTGATTGGTTGGAGGAAAAACCTGGAGCAAGTAGGTGGGAACACACACAAAAAAGATCTGCCAGGGAGCGCGGGGAGGGGCTGACAGCTATGTGAACTGTCAATTAATCCCCCAAATTAAACATCCTCAGATACCTCGCAGCATGAAATCATGTGTGAATAACTCCCAGGAGACAACACAGGTCTGGGATTCAATTCAGCCTGGCTTCTTCTTCAATTTCAGCTGATTGCAGCTACAGTACTGACTCTCTGAGCCTGTGCTGGGGATTCTTCAGCTCTGGTTCAGAGAGATTCTCCCTTTCTCTTTGCCCACTGACTTTCTCCAGGATTCTACTCTAGTGCGCTTCTTCTTATTGCTCATTGCTGGACTAACTGTTTGACTGACACTTGTCCACGACTTTTTCTCTCAAATATTCCAAGCTCAGCTGGGGCTGACTTCCAGGTCTCTTCCTCTGACTTGACTCCCCTCAACTGTGTCTAACTCTATCAATATATACAATTTTCTGGCCCAACAGTTCCTCAACCCATCCAATCAGAACAAAAATTCCCTCCATTTTTCAAAATCTCTTTCCCTCCAAAAAGCAACTGTCAAACTAGAGAAGAACAACTATGAACTTTTGACCCTTGCACCTTCTCCATGCATAGGGATTTGCAAGCACATAAATCCTATTTACAATAATACAGAATTTTTAGGAATATTAATGCAATACAAAATTCATTCATAACACAAGGGCTATTTACAAAAAGAAGAGATTTGGGGAATATTAATACAATCTATAATGCAGGGGTCATATTACAAAAACCCAAGAGGTCTAGGCCTCGTTCCTCCACAATATGTGTATCATAAAAGAGACCAATTGACTCTGTTACTTGTTCTAGAGGTTAGATAACACCCACTTACCTTGCTATGGGTTCTAGAGTTTGGATAACACAAACTCATCTTCTGAGCTCTTAACCCTTGCCACAGAATGGTCTAAAAATACCAGATACAACAACCTTGTAGAAGCTAAGCAAATCTTAGTGTGTGCCCAGTAGATGGAAGATTACCTGTATGTAATATCTATGCAAAGTGCTTTGGGAACTTTTTTTGAAAAGCGGTATATAGGTATTTGTCGTATATTTTTTGTCGTATACCTGATAATCCTATGGATGCCTCGCTACCAGTGTTCCCTCTAAGGTGTGTGCACATGCATGCACTTAAACATTTTTGATATCCACTCAGTTAATTTTAGATCCTGTTCAGGTCGAATCGGGAAGGCCCCATTCTGAATGCACATACGCACAGACTGCCTTGATACTGCCACCCAGAAGAAAACTCATTCCGCACACAGATGAAAAAAAATTAGAGGGAAACTGCTTGCTAACATGGGGGGCGGGGAAGGGGGGGCTATACATATTAAAAATACTAGCAAATGTATCAATATAGGTAAACCAAAGAAACTACAACTGAGTCCTGAATATGCAAGTCAGACTCTCCCACTGTAAGCTATGGCAATGAGCTGACATAGAGCTGTCAACATAGAGCTGTCAGGAAAGTGCCTACTGCAGCCATGGTTCTCTGATAACAATGTGAAAGAAACACACAGGGATCTGGATTATGACCTACGTAAGACCTCTGAAACACCCCACTTCAACACACTGTTTCCATATTGCAAAGCAATTATGGGAATTTTGTTGGAGCTTCAACTTGCATTTAACCAGGCTCCTATTTCTCCATGCCTACTGCAGTTAATCAACTGTTGTCTGGGTTCCTGAGATGCCCAATAAAGTCATATGTTTAACATGAATTTATCATGCAGCTCAATCCTGACTTTTCCTTTTAATTATTTTAAAGGGCTACTATTTCAAATATCCATTGCAGATGCTTATATTTTAAACAAGCTAGATTAATCAGATATAAAAGCTATTGATTTTACTGTTTCATATCCCACTGGTGCCTGGACATATTTCGCAACCAGAAGAACCGCATTGCATTAGAGACAAATGGCATATAATGCTAAATATGTCATTTGTGTTTCCATCTATTAAAAATAAAATAGCACCCAGGAGACGATCAGGACTAGCAGCTGCTATTTGCATCAGGAGGGAAGCTGCCGTTGGTACCAACATTTGTATTTACAACGTGGGCAAATGTTTCTCAGTAGAATGCTTTTTTTGCCTCACCATAATGGAAAAGGTCAGGAAAATATAGTTTAGTATAGTCTAGTTTATTAATTATACATTGGGCTTTTTACACAGAAGTATGCTTTTTATATTTAAAATACAGGGTTAGGGGTAGGGATGTGCATGGAACTGGCTGGCCCGGTTCGGTTCAAGTCCGGACCAGTTCAGTCACCTCCTTGAACCCCCCCAAACCACCAAAGAGGCCCTCTCATTAGTTACCACCTGCCTCTCCTTGTTTGGCAGGGGCACTCCTCCGAAGAGGATCTTAAGGTCCAGGTTGGAGCAAGGCACTCTCTCAGGTAACCCAGTCCCAAGCCATTTGGGGCTTTAAAGATTAAAATCAGCACTTTGAATTGGGCCCGGAAACGGTCTAGGAGGTAATGCAGCTGACAAAGCTCTGGCATAATATGATCAATATGGTCAGTCCCAGTTAATAATTTTTCAGTCCTATTTTGTACCAGCTCCAGTTTCCAGACCATTTTCAAAGGCAGCCCCACATACAATCCATTGCAGTAATCTAAGCGAGAGGTTACCAGAGCATGAGTAACTGCAGCCAAGTTATCTTTGTCCAGGTAAGGTCGCAGTTGGCATATCAGCCAAAGCCGATAAAAGTGAGCCAGAGAGGCCACTTGAGCCTCTAGTGATAGTGCTGGATCGAAGAGCACCCCAAAACTGCAAACCCGGTCCTTCAGGGGGAGTGCAACCCCATCTAGAACATCATTCACCTGGGCAGAGGAACCACCGACCAGCAGTACTTCAGTCTTGTCTGGATCAAGTCTCAACTTATTCACCCTCATCTAGTCCATTACTGCATCTGAGCACCGATTCAGGACAGTCACTGCCTGCGTCTGATGAAAAAGAGATACAACTGAGTGTCATCTGCATACAGATGACACCTCAGGCCAAATCTCCAGATGTCCTCTCCCAGTGGTTTCATGTAGATGTTAAACAGCATAGGGGAAAGAATGGAACTGTGCAGAACCCCAACGTGTAATTGCCAAGGGGTTGAGCAGTAATCCCCCAGCACCACCTTTTGGAAACTATGCTGGCCACAGACCAAAATAAAGACTTGACCTTTTGGAAATGGGACACAAGGTAGAATGGAATCATCTCAAAGCAGTGCCTCCCACACCCAACTTGGCCAACCTATCCAAAAGGATACCTTGGTCAATGGTATCAAAAGCTGCAAAAAATCCAAGACAATTAACTGGGTTTCATACCTCCTTTCTCTCTCTCTCTACACAAGTCATCCCACAGGGCTACCCAAACAGTTTCTGTTCCAGAACTCTCAGTAAAAATTCTCTTCTGAGGGGGTTCACTTAGCTCTCTCTCTCTCTCTGCAGCAATTACTGTCCTTAGCCTAAACACACACATACATGTGTAGAATCTAGGGGTGTGCACGAACGGGTGTGCCAGCAGTTTGATCATGCACCAAACCATGACCGGTTCAGTCTGTGACTGAACCTAACCAAGCCCAGTTTGAGCAGACCGGTTCTACATTGAAAGGAGCCTGGTTGTGGCCTCCGGGCATGTGCGGGGGTCGCAACCGTGCTTCTGTACAGGCGGCTTTCTAAACACGGACCTCTGTGCGCTTGGACAGTGTCGGGGAGGGGGCGTGTACTGGTAGCCACGTCAGCTGGTAAGGAGTACTTTTACATTACTCCCCCTCCCGGCTCCTTTGTAGATTTACCTTTCTACACCTCTTTTCTTGTAAAGGGGGATCCTCACTGGATTCCCCTTTACAAGTATAGATGAACTGGTTTGGTCAAACGGACCAGGCCACCTGGTTGGTTCAACCAAACCGGTTTGGAACCATGCGGTTCAGTTCAAATTCAAACTGAACCATGAGTTCTGATTCATGCACACCCCTAGCAGAATCTCTGTTTAGATTCCATGCAGCAGACAAATTTTGTAGAGATAATTTTCTTCTGCAACTTGAGGTAGAAATGCCCCTGCCACCACTGCCTGGCTTTGTAGCATAGTCAGAGAGTGCTCACGTCACCACCATGGTGTCATCAAGATGGCCTGAAAATGCTGAGCACCCACAATCAGATGAGGGAAGGATTATATTGTCCTTTTCCTTAGGGAGCAAAATGTCTTGGACTGCTCCCGAGTGCATATGACATCATTACCAAGGAATGCTGAGCCCACATAGCTACTACAGAGGAAAGGGTTGGGTGGGTGAGCTCTCCACCAGTTGGCCCAACTAAAGTACACACAAAACTCTGGGCAGGAAATTAGGTCATGCATTCTTTAATAGCCATGGTTGTAGAACATGGATGGTCAAACTGAAGAATGAGTATCACAGGTAGTGGGCCTGGCTATGGCACTCTTAGGTCTACACTTTAGTCTCCTTTCTATGTCTTAGCTTAGTTAGACACCCAAGCACCTCAAAAAATGGGTATCTCATATGTATGGTAGTGTACTACAGAATGAAACTACTGACTTGCAAAACCCTTTCCAAAAAGATTGGCCATCACTGATGTAAAGCCATGTATCCATATTTATCAGAATTGAACTTAAGGCAATGTATATGCATACATGTGTGAATCCCAATAAATCTATTTAGGAAATGTGGGTTCACATTTTTGACTCATCACAAGTTAGACTTGCAGTTAGACTTCTGAAGAGTCACCTTAAAGGTTAGCTGCTCCACTAATATTGATTATTCTTCCAAACCCTCTAGATTTTATTCTATTTGGAAGGCAGCAGACCTTTCTCTCTGATATTTTCTTAACTATTTAGAAAGCAAACATTGAGGTCATTTAAAAAAAAACTAGTAGTAAACTGCCAACTTCACTGCAGGATATCAAGTACTACTGTTCTACTTAATCAAACTCACAGCCTGATTTTCAACAAGATCAATGACAAAACACTTCATGACACAAGTCAGGGAAGAAATATTGAAGGATATAGCAACTAACATTAGACACGTAGAGTCTGAAAGGAGATTTTCAAAGGTAAAACAGAAATACAGGAAGCCACTTTAGAGGATCTCCCATCAAAAACTATGACTTCCATTCATGTCCTTCCTGTTTCACTTGGCCACATTATTGACATGATACATTCAGTCTATCTATTCTGTGCATTTCCTTTCTCAAAAGACACATAACCTAAGTGCTCACTAAGTAGCAATAAGAACCAGACAATAAGACACATGGATATGTGTCAATGTTTTCTTATCTGTCTTTGGTAAACAACACACAACCAAATGGGGCATACTGGCCAGCCTCAACATTCCTTAACACTGTCACTGACATTCCTTAACAGTGACGAATCTAAAGATGCCAAGGGGAGCTGGTTAAGAGCCATGTTGGCTTGTGGGGCAAGGCTATTTGTTGCGTTCTCATCTCCCTTTTGCTTAGGTGCCCAGGAGTATAGCACCTGAAGATGGCTTTTGAAGCTCACTTTCCCACTAGTTAGTGATTGGCCAAGCACCCCACAGAAAAATCTTGCTACCTAAAGATGCCTATTTGAAAAAGAGAGGCTTTTGCCTGTGGGAAGGTGGTGCAGTCTGCCATCACTCATCTGGGGAAGAAGTCTGGTCAGAGAGTATCTGAATCTTATCTTAGGCTAAACCTTTGGTTAAGCTCCTCAAGGTACAATCAATGTAGAGTTAGATAAGTTAGAAACATTTAGTCTTTTTATCTTTCCTTCTGAATTGCCCAATTTGATTGATACCTCAATCCTTCTGAGTTGGACGAATAAAAATACCCTTTTTAGTTTAACTGATCTGTGTTAAACTGCAGCTCAACAGTAATCTGACAGGCCCAGACCTCTGCAATGGATTGCTATGTTTAGGAGTGGCTGCAGGAAGGCTAGAAAGACCCTAGGGCTATTCCCACAATCAGCCAAAATTGAGCTAGGGGAGCCTAGCCTGATTTTGGCTAATCATGGGGGCCACCGGGCTCACAAGAGAGCCCGGTGGCTCCCAGGTGGTTAACCTGCCTAAATGCCTCTCCCCTAAAACCCTTTTTTAAAATTGCAAGTAGCCATGCCGTGGCTCCACGCCATGGCTACTCACGAGGAGACCCCCCGGAGGGGAGGCGAAAAACCACCTCTAATTGGCCCCTACTCCCGCCAGCTCCGTTACGGAGCCGGGAATAGTGTAGGTGGCTGATCCAGCAGTCCAGGGCTCCCTCCCCGCTCAGCTCACCAAATCACCGATCGTGAGACCCGGCTCCCAAAGTTGAGAAAAAGGGGAGGCTGCATAGACCTGCCCTTACATCTCTCGTGTTGCTCCCTATGCTGGAGGAGAGAAACAATCCATGGGAACCTGATGGGGCTGTGACCTATTCTGAGGATATTCCAACAGGAATTGTTTTGGGGCTAGGTTTGTGTATGTATGTGTGTGTTTTTAAGGCCAGAACATGCAAGACCTTGTGTAAAATAGGGCAGCCAAACTCATTCAGGTGACTGATTTTCAATACAGCTGTCATCACAATGTTTACAAAAGGGCTCAACCATTTCCAGGCACCAGCTTGCCATGACACCTGGAAATCTCAACATGGCGCCTGAGCCAGATGATGGTCTGATGCAAGCAAAACAGGGGCAGATTGCTCCCTCCTCCTCCAGGTTGCACTGGTTGCACAGCTGAGCAAGACAAACATGACCAGGAAGAGGAGGGAGCAGCCCGCTCTCTCCTGGCTTTCTCACTGTTCCTCCTAGTTGCATCTGTCCATCTCCAGGCTGATAGTCTAGCCTGAGCCAGACTGAAGCAGCCATGAGGAGTAAGCAAGAAAGGTGGGGGCAAGCAAAGTGAGAAGTCACTGCCCATGGAGTAGAGGACTCTGAGGGAGCTGAGCACTGAGTCCACCCACTGCCACAGAGAGCAGGAGGCAATCTGGCTAAATTTTTCAGCTGGCTCCTAGAAACAAAACAAAATATATGGAAAAAGCAGAAAACACATCCCAGTGAAAACGTAATAATAAACAGTTAAAATCTTCATGTTCATGCTTGATTAAATAACTAACAGTGTTTTGTAGACAGTGAGAGGGCATGTTTTGGTCTTTCACAGATATGAATAAAAAAATCTATGATCTTGGAGTGGGGAAAAACAGGATGTGCTTTGTCCAGTTTCTAGTCAACAAAGAATAGGAAGGTATGAACTTTTCCTTCCAAGGTTGCTGGAAGAACAACTTAAAGAAGAAACATAATGCACTTTGTTCCACCTCCAGATGCAGCTGCACAAAAGAGACTTGCAAAGCTGAAACCTGAGCAGATGAGAAACGGAGGTAAACAAGGAGCTCTAAACCAGTTTGCCTGTTGTATACAGTATCTGGAAGATTACATCATGGGACCGGGTCTCATGATCCGTGAGACCCAGTTTGGGGAAGTAAGTGGGAAGAGCGGGCTAAGCCCGCTCTCCCCGCTCACAAGCGGGGAGGGAGCCCTGGGCGGCCGGATTGGCCGCCCACACGATTGCCGGCTCCGAGCCGGAGCCAGTGGGGGCTGGGGAGCTCGGGGGCCGCATGGCCCCCGGAAGCCCCAGTATGCCCTGAGCAAGCGCAGGGCATACTGGGGAGACCCCCAAGCCGGGAGGCTGCTTTTAAGCTTCCCGACTGGGGTTCTACTCATGAGCAGATAGCCCGGGTTTGCAGAGCACTCGCTCCACAAACCCGGGCTAAGGGGCGGGGTACAGGAGCGGGTTAGCTGCTCCAGAACCACCGGGCTTGGCTGCGAGCTCGGTGGTTCTGACGACCCGCAAAAATCAGGCTAGGCTTTCCTAGCCCAATTTTTGTGATCGTCAGAATAGCCCCAGTGTTTGGGTTCTTAACCATGATTAGAACAAACTGCTAACAGACTAAGAAATAAACAGGAAACATTTGCTAGTGGTGCAGCTCTATGTACTCCTCAAAGACTTGAGGCTACATGAGATCACTGGACCAGGATAACAGATCACTACTTTATAACCAACTATGAAGTGTTCACATAGGTTAACATATAAAAATCATACCAGCCATCAATTCACTACACATGTGGCCATACAAGGGACAGAAGCATCCCAGCTGCAGAGAGCTTCTTGAGCTCCATGGAGGTGACTGTGCAGGGCTGTGTGTATGATTTTTATCACTCTCTCTTTCCCCCAGAAGTGTCATGAGCACCCAAAAATATGTCCCTGAGGACTACATAACTCTCAGGGACACGTTTTTGGGTGAAATGGAGCGGGGGAGAGATTAAGGGTATTTATACGCGCAGCCTAACCCAGGCTAGGGAAACCCAGCCTGGGCTAGACTGCACATGTGAAACACCAGGATTGAGCCCAATCCCACCACTGCCCATGCCAAGACATAGTTTTTAACCCAGCATTTAGAGATGACAGATATTAACTTATGGTTTGTGTAACTTTGGCTGGTGATAGTCTGGGCGACCACCACTGACTTCAACGGCTTCCCCCCGGCTCACCGCCATTTCTGGCAGGTAGCTGGGGGGAGAGGAGCGGCTGAGCAGCTACCACACATGCCCCAGACACCCAGGGATGCTATCAGCATCTCCTTTTGCTGGACCACCGCTTGTATGTGCAGTGCAGCTGAGAGAAGGAAGCTCCTGCCTTCCTCGCAGCCCACCCACCCTCCCTCCCGAGGCCATGTGCACAACCTCACTGACAAAAACTGCACCTCTCCCCACCTTGTGCAATTAGCTCTGGAGAACACAGGAAACTCTCCAGAGCAGGGCTTCCTCATCTGCCAAACTGTTAATGAGAACATTGGCCATTATATATAACTTTTTTGAACTAGACAGAGACCTTGGCCATTCCTTCCACAGAATTCAGCTAGAAAACCCAATTACAATTAAATTTTAGTTCGATATACTAAGTTTCCATTCAATCTTCCTTTAAAAAATACTATCTTATTCAGCTTGTGTGTGTGAAAGGTACATTTTCTTCCTGGAAATTCAAATTATTTTTTAATTAACCTATCCAGTACTGAAGCCTGGCTGTGAAAAGTAATCATTTTACTCTCACCTTTTAGTTACTGCTTTCTATTTCTGTTAATCTTGAGCACTGCAGTATATTGATTACCTCAATTATTTTGTCAATAATGCACCCACAATTACATAACAAAATTCAGCAAAAGCTATTAGAAAGAATGTACAAAAATGCTGTGTAATTGTCCAAATAACAGTTCTTTAAAAAAATCCTCCCCCAAAATCTATAATATATTGCAATTTATTACAAAGCAAGAGTTACAAGGAACTACATATATTTGGTTGAAGAAGAGCTAACTGGATATATACTATTGATCGTTCTGACCACAGAGAACATAACTTAAAGCTAAACAAAGAGGTCACCTAAATTACCCTTGCTCTAAAATGTGGCTAATGTGGGCATACTATTTAAATAATATGTGCATACTTTGAATTGCCAATGGATTTCTAAATAGTGGTTTTTACTAATTTCTATTTAACAGGGCAGGAAAACTACAAAGTGAAATTCCTTTTTCAGATAGCAGATTTAGCTTTGTTTAAATATCATAAAACAGTATATAAATATCAAGGATTTTAAAAATGGCTTTCCTGAAATATTTCAACAACATGTGTCTATGATGCATAGTACACAGAGCAGCTGTTCAAATTCTAGCACACTGATCTAAGTAAACGGTCCTATAGTTATCAATAAGATTAATTTCATGAGAGAATAGCAGATTAGGGAGTGATAGATGAAATCCATCCATCTTGATTCAGAATGGGATGGGTTTTTCCAAGTCTTGGGGGAAAGCTCAAGCTTTTTCTGAAACTTCTGCAAAAAATCCCAGGGGCATGTCCTCCATAATTTCCAGCCCTCTCATCTGCTACTTTTGTTTCTCCAATATTTCCCCAAGACAACTAAGCTGTAAGGGGTGGCAAGACAGATAAGAAGAACAGGTTAATCACCTGTAATTTTGTTTCTTCTAGTGGTTATCTATACTTTTACACCAGTGGGCTATGCGCCTGCGCAGAGACCTTGTCAGAACCTAACAAGCTCAATTCTCCTGCTTTGGAGAGGGAACCCCACCCCCAGCCGCTATATGCAGCTGCGCCACTCTTCATCCCATCAGTCACAGAGTCCACCTTCAGAAGATCCTGCGGGGAGGATGGGAGGATGTGTAAAAGTACAGATGACCACTAGAAGTGTTGGAAGGAAAGGACTTTGCGCTGTCTCTTTGCCTCAGACAGTGGAGGACAGACTAGTAAGTCAGAGGGCTAGAAGGTCAAAGACATTTGGTCATCACTTCCTGCTGCTCTGATGCTATCCCTTTGAAATTCAACTTGCTAATCTTAGGGGATTCAACTTCCTTCCTCCTTCTCTCTCTTCCTACCTGGCTGTTGACCTTGCAACATGACAAGTCTCTTGCCCTGCACCATATGTGCAGAGAAGATGGTGAATCCATCTGCATCCATTTAGATAGATAGATTAGAGATCCTAAATCCTCACTTTCCTATCTAGAATGGAGTTCCTTAATAAATGCCTTTTATATTGATTTGAAACTAGCAATTGGCTCCAAGTTACTTTACTCTTAGCACACATGCATGCATAACTAAATCCGCTGTGTTTGTGCCTCTGTGCACTCTGCTATATTGAAAAAGGGATTCTCTCACCACAGAGAATTTCCAACAGGTTATGGGCCCCAGCCAGTTATGGGAGCAGTATTTTGAGCTGCGTGTGCTGCAACTAGATAGTTAGGTTTGTTCCAGGAGATCCATTGAGATCTAGCGTGGACACTTTGAATTGCTAATCTACAGCAACTGCCTTTTGGAGCCGGTGAGCATGGCTGCATACCTGGAGGGAAAACTCAGGCTTACCATCCTGGAAGCGGATAATTACTTGGAATGGAAGACTCGACTGAAGATTGCACTGAAAGCAGAGGGACTCCACCAAGTTACTCAGGGAGACCCCCCGCCAGATGGAACCTCGGATGCTGAGAAAAAGGAGAAGGAACTCTGGCTACTTAAGGACCGAAAATCACAAGCGATGATTGCAGCTTCCGTGAGTAAAACTTTCCTTTATGCTATTTGTGATCTTGGAACCTCAAAGGAGATGCTAAACAAGCTAGATTCTATGCATATGAGGAAAGGATGGGCATACACGTTTAATTTACGCCGAAAATTGCAAGATCTCCAATATAAAGATGGGGACTGTTTCTCTACTTTTATTGGGACTTTGGAAGATTTCTTTTTTCAATTTAGACAAGCAGGAGAGGAATTTACAGAGAGTCAAAAGCTGGAGACTCTGTTCTTGAGCTTGCCTGCTTCCTATAGCACTATAATTGGGCAATTGGAAACCCACACCAATCTAAACTTTGAAAAGGCTGTAGAAACATTGTCTTCGGAGGCTAACCGAAGAAACCTTTTAAACTCACGCTATGAAAGTGAACTGGCTAGCAACTTTGCTCTTAAAGCAACAATTGATCATTCCAGACGTAACCCGAGATGGGGAGGGAATGCTGGAGGAAATGCTGCAAGAGGGAACCGCATGGGCACCTCACATTTGCATACAAAGAGAGCAGATTACACCAGAGAAACTCAGCCCAGAGAGAGAGGTCACATGACCGCCAGTGCTGAAATGAGGTCAGCTGGAAACAAAGCCTTCAGGTGTTTCCTATGTAACGAATTTGGCCACCGGGTGGCGCATTGTCCCAAGAATCAGACCAGGAGGTCTGGGAATATCAGTCAAACAAAGGAGAATGAAAATAGAGATTCCAAGTATACAGACAGACATTTCAACAAGAACTATAGTGTTAATTTAATGAAAAATAATGAAAAGCTGATTTTAGATTCTGGGTCATCTGTCCATATTTCTAAAAATCTAAGTTTCTATACTGAACTGTTTGATATTCCTGAAGAGACCGTTTATTTGGGCAATAATACTACAATTAAAGCAAAGAAAAAGGGCGAAGGAATTTTATATTGCAAATTGCTGGATGGATCTGTTAAACCATTTTTTCTGAGAGATGTTTTGTATATCCCTGAATTCTCAAGCTCCTTGATTTCAATATCCAAGCTAGAGCAACAAGGCTGTGAATTGTATATTAAAAATGGACAATGTGTTGTTACCCAGAATGGAAAAGTTTGCCTTGTGGGCTCGGAATTTCAAGGTCTTTATCATGTGGAAGAGCAATTTACAGACAGAGAAAGACCAGCCCAGTCCAGACCTGAGGCATGCCAGCCTAATGTAATGAACCTAGCCAAGTTGTGTCAGCATGGAAACTGCTTACAATTATGGCACAGAAGACTAGGACACAGAAGTTTTGAATCAATTCAAAACATGAAGGAACAGGGATTAGCTAATGGCATTGATTTTGTACCATGTGACACTGTAACTAACTGTGTTTCTTGTCTCGAGTTCAAAGCAGTAAACAAGCCATTCCCAAAGCAGAGTGAAAGGAAGACGAAAGGACCCTTGGATCTGATCCACAGTGACATATCTGGACCACTACCAGCAACCATAGGTAATCATAAATATTTTCTAACTATAACAGATGATTTCTCAAGATACACGTGTGTTTATTTACTGAAGGAAAAATCAGAGATGCTGGAGAAATTAAAACAATATGTGGCGATGGCAAGCAACAAATTTGGCTGGAAGCCAAAGATCCTGTGCACAGACAATGGAGGAGAATACATGTCCAATGCTACACAGCAGTTCTTGAGAGAACATGGAATTGTGCATCAAACTACGGTGCCTTACTGCCCGCCCCAAAATGGAATCGCAGAAAGAATGAACAGAACTCTACTGGACATGGTAAGATGCATGCTTGCTGACGCACACCTCCCACAGAAATTCTGGGGAGAAGGCATCATGACTGCTACATACATACACAACAGAATGAACACAAAACCTATTGAAACAACACCTTATGAACTTTGGCATGGTCATAAGCCGTCCCTGACGCACCTGCGTGTCTTTGGAAGCACGGCTTACTCATACATCCCAAAGGAAAAAAGGACTAAGTTAGGGCCTAGGGCCACAAAAGGGATTTTTGTAGGCTACGCAGCACAATCCAAAGCCTACAGAATTCTGGATCCTGACACCAACAGGATAACCATAAGCAGAGCAGTGTGTTTTGAAGAGGATGAAAGAGCTACACCTTCAGAGGGGGCCTACACTGAAGCAAGCAACCAGACCAAGCACCCTGATGACTGGATTATGCTTCCTGATCTCAGAGGAACTGAGGAGGAGGAGGAGACAGCAGATCCAGATCCAACCACACTTGACACAGAGACCCCCAGCGATCCACCAGACGCACCTGAGGTGATAGAAGGGAGCACAGAGGGTGAGGTGAGGCGATCAACGCGCTCAAACAGAGGTGTTCCAGCTCCGAGGCTGTCCTACCTCGCAAGAACAGCGGAACAACCAGAACCTTCATCATGGGAGGAAATATCCCAGCTACCACAACCAGAAGCCCAGAAGTGGAAACAGGCTGCAATTGAAGAGCTTGAGGCTCTACAGAAAAACAAAACCTGGACTCTTACTAAGTTACCACAAGGAAGAAAAGTTATTGGCTGCAAATGGGTTTTCAAACTCAAACATGATGCTGATGGTGAGATTCAGCGCTACAAAGCCAGATTAGTAGCAAAAGGATATTCACAAAAATATGGAGAAGATTATGATGAAACCTTTGCACCAGTGGTTAAACATACCACAGTAAGGACTCTGTTAAGTATTGCTGCTAGCAAAGGAATGCATGTTGAGCACCTAGACGTGAAAACTGCATTCTTGCATGGTGAACTGGAAGAGGACATTTACATGCAACAACCACCAGGTTTCTTACAGGAAGGCAAAGAGGACTATGTATGCAAACTGCAAAAGAGCATTTATGGTTTAAAACAAGCTGCCAGAGCATGGAATATAAAACTGAATGATATGCTGCTTCAAGCAGACTTCAAAAGAAGTGAAGCTGATCCCTGCCTGTACACGAGATGCAGAGATGGGAAATGGACTTACATTTTGGCGTATGTTGATGATTTGATTTTTGCCTATGAAAATCCAGATGACAGCAAGGAAATAATGGATCATCTGAACAAAGAAGTGGAAGTCAAGCAACTTGGCAACATTGCACACTACTTGGGCATTCAAGTACAAAGAGAGAAAGATGGAAGTTTCCTGATCAACCAAGAACAGAAAATTAAAGACTTGATAAACTTGCTCAGACTGGAAAATGCAAATCCTACACCAACTCCAATGGAAGTGAACTACATAAAGCAAGAAGATCAAACTGAGCCACTATCTGACAACCATAGATATCGTGAAGCATTGGGTAAGCTTTTATACATTAGTACACTCACTAGGCCAGATATTAGTACAGCAGTTGGTTTACTTTGTAGAAAGACTGCATCACCAACAGTCAAGGACTGGAATGCAATGAAAAGACTTGTTAGGTACCTAAAGGGTACTGCACACTTTAAGCTCAAGCTGCCAGCTAATAGTGAACCAAAACTAGAAGCATACGTAGATGCAGACTGGGGTGGAGATATAACAGACAGGAAATCCACCAGTGGTCACATAATTTTCTATGGAGATGGAGCGATAAGCTGGTCAAGCAGAAAACAAGACATAGTAGCATCATCAACCACTGAAGCGGAATATGTATCAGCTGCACAGGGCTGTCACGAGATACAATGGCTGTGTCAACTACTGAAGGACCTAGGTACAGATGTACCACAGCCCATACCAGTGTATGAAGACAACCAAAGCTGCATTCAACTCTCCAAACAAGAAGATGTAAAGAGGAGTACCAGACATATTGATGTGAAGTACCATGTAGTGAGAAGTCTGCAGAAAGATGGACTAATCAAGTTGCTCTACTGCCCGACAAATGAAATGCTCGCAGACTTACTCACTAAGCCACTACCAAGACCCTGCTTTGAAAAGCTGAGAGAGAAAATGAATATTGTGAACTGAGTCACGAGACAACGAGAGGGGGTGTTGGAAGGAAAGGACTTTGCGCTGTCTCTTTGCCTCAGACAGTGGAGGACAGACTAGTAAGTCAGAGGGCTAGAAGGTCAAAGACATTTGGTCATCACTTCCTGCTGCTCTGATGCTATCCCTTTGAAATGTAGATTGCTAATCTTAGGGGATTCAACTTCCTTCCTCCTTCTCTCTCTTCCTACCTGGCTGTTGACCTTGCAACATGACAAGTCTCTTGCCCTGCACCATATGTGCAGAGAAGATGGTGAATCCATCTGCATCCATTTAGATAGATAGATTAGAGATCCTAAATCCTCACTTTCCTATCTAGAATGGAGTTCCTTAATAAATGCCTTTTATATTGATTTGAAACTAGCAATTGGCTCCAAGTTACTTTACTCTTAGCACACATGCATGCATAACTAAATCCGCTGTGTTTGTGCCTCTGTGCACTCTGCTATATTGAAAAAGGGATTCTCTCACCACAGAGAATTTCCAACAAGAAGAACCAAAGTTACAGGTGAGTAACCTGTTGTTCTTCAACATGGTCTCTGTCTTTGACACCAATGGGAGCATAACAAGCTAGCACCCAAGAAGGAGGGAAGACAACAAAGCAATATGCAATCAACCAGAATTATTTATTTCAGAAACAAGTACATCAACTGAAAATAGACTGCAAGGACAACTGCAGCCAAATGTACCTTAAGGGATGACAGCTTGAGGCCAGATTCCTTAAGTGACAGCAAGTAATTACAAACTTCTTGTACAGATGTTATACACATCAAACCCATGCAGGCTAGCAAAAGAACTGAAATAAGTCCACTTATGATCATCGTAAGTGGACTCAGTCATCCCACCCCTTATTCCATAGTCGTGGAGGCATCTCTGCAAAAGACCAGGGGACACAGTCAGTCCGCTCCAGGTGACAAGGAGGGCAGAATGTTGGACTCCTTCGGGAGAAGGCTCTATTCAGCCTCTACTCTTCACTTAAGGGTGGCTAATTACCAGGCATATAATGCCAGATATAACTTCCTGCGGGAGAAAATAGAGCTTTTTCTGAATCTAGTACCACAGGATAAACGTGACCCTGCCAAGGCATTCCTGCAGGAAGTGATACAAGTTGCCAAGCAAGAACTATACTCAGCCAGACATTCGGTAGAGTGCGCAGCCAAAGTGATGGCCACATTAGTGGCCCTCAGACAAAATTGCTGGCTGCATTCTTCTGGACTTACGAGGCATGCGCTAGGGTGGAAGATCTCCCCTTAGAGGGCTCTAGCCTGTTTGCAGAGCGGACTGATTACATGCTTCAGAGAGTCCAGAAGCTACAGAGCACAGCAAGGTCCATGTCTAATTCCTCTCCAGCTTCTAAACAACAAAAGACTGCACAATGGTTGCTTTATCAGCAGAAGGCTACTCCACAGCAACGATCCTCATCGAATCAACCATTTCATGACAAGTTCCAATCCAGATACAAATCAAACCCTCAACCTGGCAAACAGTCCTTTCAGAAGCAGCGGCCTAGTCCCTTTCCAAAGAAGCTATGACTTGGAGATTTCTGGACTCGCCTGGCCCTGTTTTTGGAAAAATAGACCATGGACCAGTGGGTCCTCACAATTGTCCGTTTGGGCTACGCCCTTGAGTTCTGCAGTACACCCATATCCAGGGTCGTGACGTCTCAGTACACTCTGGAGTTAGACGAGGTTTCCGCTCTTCTGTCCAAGGATGCTATAGAGAAGGTTGTCAATCCGGAGAGTCCAGGGTTCCATTCCCCACACTTCACTGTGCTGAAACCTGATGGACGCCGGTAACCTATTTTAGATCTCAGGGCTCTGAACTGACATCTAGTGTACAAACGATTCCAAATGCTGTCGGTACTGACCATCATGACCATCCTAGAAAACGACATGTGGATGGTGTCACTGGACTTAAAAGACACATGTTACCATGTGTCTATTTGCCCTCAGCATCGGTGCTTTCTGCGTTTTCAAACGGGGGGACCCCCTACAAGTTCAAAGCCCAGCTGTTTGGGCTCACAACGGCTCCCATGATATTTACAAAGTGTCTAGCCCCAGTGGTGGCTTTCCTGCAAGAACAGGCCTACAAGTGCTGCCATACTTGAATGATTGACTGATTCTGGCAGACTCGAGGCGGGCAGTTCTGGACGCCCTTGAGATAGTTGTAGATACCCTGCAAGGTTTGGGTTTTCAGATCAACTTCACGAAATCCCAACTGATACTGACGCACAGAATCCAATTCATTGGGTTGATCTTCAACACAACCTTGGAGATGATCTTTCTGCCTGAGGCCCACGTCCGTACCCTATCGAGGCTGGCCACAGCGTTCCAGGCCAGAGGTCCCCAGACTATGCATTCGGTGCAGTGCTTGTTGGGACACATGGCAGCCACTACTTACATGCTCCCTCGGATGTGTCTTTGGATGCAGATAATCCAACATTGGTTCTTGGATGTATTTGACCCACTTTGAGATCCAGTGTGTTTGGAACTAACTCCCCCTCGATGGGTCTGAGAATCCACAGCCTGGTGGGCTGAGAGTCGTCATCTGACCGTTGGCGCCAAATACTATATGAAGGTGCTATCGCATCCAAAGGAGAACGATGCTCCAAACCATGGTACTGATCAGTATATAAAGGATCACGGCAGTCCCAGTCTCAGTCCTGTCTGTAGGCAGAGGATCGGTCTTCTGAACCCCAATGAGAGTTGCGATCCCTAGGAGAGAGATGCTCTTGGAGCTGATAAGTTGGCGAGCGACGCTGAGGCAACCACAACACATCTTCAGTGGGCTTGTCCAGTTAGTAGGCCTCTTCTCCCAACGAGATGCAGCCAGGTCTGTCATTAGCTACCGACTGTTCTCTATGCGGGTGTGCCTGCTCAGGTTCCAGTGACTCTCCAGTCAACGGTGAATCCAATCTAGGCTTTTTGGCCACCAGGCCCACGGATGCAGATGCCAACATGATCTTCTTTTAATTCAGGATCGGGGGCAGGTGTTGTCCCGCCGGCAAGTCCTGAGGCAACTTAGGCTTCTTCTTTTTCTTCGATTTTGACACTGATGGAGCCGTAGCAGGACCAGGTTCAGCTGGTAGAGGGCATTGGGGCATGTCCTCTGAATGCACCAAAGTGCTTGAACCCGAAGGACCAACGATGGGGGGAGTCGATGCCGGTATCGAGGTCGGAGTATCGACATCCACAGAAGCGAGGATGGTCAGGCTGTACCAACAAAGTCTCTTTAACTGTGTGTTTCAGCAATAATGCCTCCGACGAATGGAGAGTCAGTTCCCATAGGGCTGCGCACAAGCGGGCAGCCCTATTCTTGCAAGCCTGTCTCGTGAACCTCTGACAGTGAGAACAGGTATCGACAAATGGGATTCCTCCAAACAAAGAAGACACTCAATATGAGTATCAGTGGAAGGGATCTTAGATCCACAGTGGACACATTTTTTAAAGTTCATCATGCCAGGCATAAACGCCGTAGGCCGGCCGGCCACCATGCTCCATCCCCACCAGGATTGGAGCTCAAAGGGGGAGAAACCCATAAAAAATTAAAACGCCAAGAGAAAAATGCTACTACGTTGAGAAATTAAAGTAAAAAGAGAGAAAGAAAGCAGGGAAAAACAACAAGGGGATAGCTACTGACCCTACTCGTTGCTGAGCTGCAGACTCCACGATTTTGACTGAAGCGTGGACTGAGGGGGTGAGGCCACATATAGCCGCATATAGCGGCTGGGGGCGGGGTTCCTGCCCCAAAGCAGGAGAATTGAGCTTGTTCTGTTCTGATGAGGTCTCTGTGCAGGCGCAATAGCCCATTGGTGTAAAAGACAGAGACCACATCGAAGAAAAAAGGCAATTGAAGGGTTTGCAAAAGCCAAATACTCTTTACAATCAAGGTTTCTGAGCACGTTCAGCATCTATAATGCCTACAAAAATATGGGAATCGTAGGGGTGTGTGTGTGTGTGTGTCATATAATCAATAAGTCAGAAGGAATAAAAATCTACAGTTCACAGATATGCTCCCTGAAAGATAGATCGACAGCACTCCAATATTTAATGCCTCATCTCTTATCACATTGCCATCATTGCCATGTCCTTTTGCTCTAGGTAACCTCCCAAGTATTACTTCAATATTTGTGTCCTTGAAACCCTTCCCTCAGCAGTCAAACCAGAAATTACGATTCTAAATAAAAATGTGGGCCAGCCCCCTCCACCATAATCGCACTCTGGCAAGTTCCCTAGCAGGCATAAACAGAAAAGTAGTTTGTCCCAATCTAGCCGAGAGAAAATAGCTTTAAGAGAAAACCAGGACGGTTCAGATGGCTTATTGGAGAGAACAGAAATTCTGGCCTCAACTGCCAGCAGCATATGAGCATTGCCCTTGGTCCATTCCTAAAGCAGTCCCCCTCAAAGAAGCGACTTGCCAGCAGTAATCCACCTCTGACAGCCTCTACAAATTTATAAACCCTGGGGCTATTCACACAGTCTGTAAAAATCGGACTAAGGGAGCCTAGCCTGATTTTTGCAGCCTGTGAGAACCACTGGGCTCGGCTGTGAGCCCAGTGGTTCCTAAGTGGGTCACCCGCTTCTGTAGCCCTGTGCTTAAACCGGGTTTGCGGAGTGAGCGCTCCGCAAACCCAGTTTTAGCATTCGTGAGTTGCTGCGGCATGACTACTCACGAGTAGACCCCCGTAGGAGAGGCAAAAAGCTCGGACAGGGCATGCTGGAGCTTCTGGGGGCAGATTGGCCCCCACTCCCCTCAACACCCACCGGCTCCATTAAGGAGCTAGCAGGCGTGTGGGCGGCTGCTTCGGCCGCCCAGAGCAGTCTGCTGCTTGTGTGCGGGGAGAGCGGGCTAAGCTCTCCCCAGGCAGGTTTCTGTGATCGTGAGACCCGCCTCCCTGGCTAGGAAATGTCCCTTTTCCTCTTGACCCATCTAAGAGAGGCAATAGATTAGGTCACATCTCCCCAGACAACCGAGTGTTGGACTAGGACCAAGGAGATCTGAGTTCAAATCCCCATTCAGCCATGAAACTCACTGGGTGACTCTGGGCCAGTCATGTATCTCTCAGTCTAACCTACCTCACAGGGTTGTTGTGAGGGTTCCTTGGAGGAAGAGCAGGATATAAATGTAAAATAACAACAACTGTCTACACCTCTCTATAAACACCCTTTTCACTTTGAAGACATCAATATTTACAAATAGTGCAAACATGTAACTTCCCTCAGGAGACGGGCACTCTAGGTGCCCATCTCCGTGACAGTGTGAGCTGCAAGCAGACCCCGGGAGCTGGGTTAAGGGTGTGTTTGCGCCCTTAACTTTGGCTAAGAGCTGGGCTTTGGCACTTGGTTTAGCACCTCAGCACCATCGGGTTCCGTGCAGATCCCGGCAGTTCTCACGGGCAGCCAAGATCCTGAGGGAATCCCCTAGTGCACTGCGCTTGGCACATGGTGCACTGTGGGATTCGTGGAGGCTGGGACAATGAGTTCTGGCCTCTGTTTATCCATGCTGCGCATGGCAGTGCTGGTCATGTGGGTGCACAGCTTGCGTACTGCTGGGGCTTGGAATGGTTCTCTGAGGGAAGTTAGGTTGAACCTTGCCTTCCCCCAACCATGTGCATAGACATGTTAATAGTCCAATTATCTAATCTGTCAAGTATCTGAAGGCTGCTTCTGTGCCACAATACTCTGGAGGGGCAGCACCAAGACATTCTGAAAATAACACTGGAACAAAGTGATGCCTTAATTCAATATGTAGCCCATGAAGTATTACTGTTTTTCTCTCCTCCCCCCCCCCCTTTGTACAAAGGTGCCATTGTCTACAAAATCATTCACTCATTTTCAAGATAAAGCTCTCTAAAGTAGTAGTAATTTAGTTCAGCCATATCAAAGAGCTCTAGACAGAAGCAGATGCAAAATAATCTGAGACAAAGGTTTCCTGGGTTGCCAAAAATACATTTTTATGCTTTGACTGTATAACATTGCTAGCCCTAGCTGTATTTTCTATAAAAAATGGATTGGGGCCTATGATCAGCAGGAGGATTTGAACATTACTACAGCATAAATAATAAACCATCCAATTGTGCATGTTCATGCAGTTTTTAAAGTTGGAACTTCAAATAATAAAATGTTATACAGAGGCTGGCTGAACAATTAATTTCATTCTGTTCAGCATATCTATGAAGCAGTTGAATTCTTCAGAAGGTAACACAGAGTGTGTGAGAAAGAGACACAAAGGGGCACTTAGCTATTCAAGATCAACATTTCTTTCCTCTAAAACAGTTTAATGGACTCACTTAGGCTATTAAACATAACATTGTGCTGTTTATGTGTCCCTCACTCAGATTATATTCATTTGAGTTCAGGTTGCTACTTGAGGAGATGTTGCTAATGATGTGCTTCTGGTAGAGCTTCATAAAAATCTCCTGTAGTCTTTTTAAAAAATATGACACTGGATTCATTTCAATGCATTAAAAAGCATCATAAGAACCTCTGTGTCTTTGCTGACTAGCAGTCATCATTAAAGTCTAAAAAAACCATTAATAAATGGAAGCTTTATGCAAACATTCATATTTTAAATAAAACACAAGATAGTGTATGGTTGCTAACGTGAATCAAAGTGAGAGCCAAACAACATGTTACATTTATTGTGGTATTTGAGTTCTCACACTCAGCTATTTTTCTAAATAGGAGCCACAGGGGCCCCAATCCAGATAGGGGCTGCGAGGAGAAGAGAAACTTTAACCCTTCATTCCACACCATTGTCCCTGTAGAGAAATGGGGTGTAAACTCTGTTCCTTAAAACCACCACACTTCTTTCCCCATTTACCCCTTTCAACTTGAGCCTGATTCAGACATTATGCTCTATGAGTGTACAGATATCTGTACACTCATAAACTTGTTTGCGTGAATGACTGCACCTGTGTTCATTTTTTGGATACAGGTCCATCAAATGAATGGTACACATAGGAAGTACTTCTGTACCTGCGTTCAACATAACATGTGAATAACTACCTGGGTATAAATCTGTACCCGTGTACACTGTAAGCCCATCCACACATTATGTTCAAGATTTGCACAATGAGTAGAAGTACATTTCCTTTCTGTACCATGCATTTGAAGGGCCTGTATCCAGGTTCACTTTTAAAATGAAAACAGGTATAGTCATCCTTGCAAACACATGTATGAGCGTACAGACACCTGTATACTCATACAGTACAGTGTCTGAATTGGGCTTGTACCTTTGTTGTATGAGTGCTGATAAGAACACATAAGCCTAAAACTAGGAGAATTGGTAGGATCCCAGAGTGGGAATCAACCTCCTCTAGTCTCCCCACCCATGAGTGCCCAGAGAACAATGGGTCTGAGTGATAAGCCTAGAGGAGAGAGCCTGTCATAGCTGCTATCAGAGCCAGAGGGGGTGGGAGAGTTCACTGAGGTGAATCTTTGACTGTAGGTGATTCATAGTAGGCTGCCACCACCCACTATATGTTGATATGGGAAAACTCACTCTCCATATAACATTTCTGGGGGTGGGTAAAGTAGCAAAACCCTCCCTAGATGGGGCTGAGCATTCCTAGGCCTCCAGAGGTATATGACTCTAAGGCAGACCCAAAATGAGGAATAGCACACTTCACCAACAAGTGTTTATTGTCAGATTAAAAGAAAAACAAGAGTATGCAATAAGAACAATTGTCTCTTCATAATAGCAATAGCAATAGCACTTACATTTATATACCGCTCTATAGCTGGAAGCTCTCTAAGCGGTTTACAATGATTTAGCATATTGCCCCCCAACATTCTGGGTACTCATTTTACCGACCTCGGAAGGATGGAAGGCTGAGTCAACCTTGAGCCCCTGGTCAGGATCGAACATGTAACCTTCTGGTTACAGGGCGGCAGTTTTATCACTGTGCTACCAGGGGCGCAATGATAAATCACCACCATAAAGCAGATTGTAGGGGAGAGAGAGAGAGAGAGAGAGAGAGAGAGAGAGAGAGAGGTTCTCTCTTCAATCAGGACACTTAGATTCAAGCAACACAATAAAGAAAAATAACATAGCTCACACGTCTGACTGTACTGGTCCCTATCGTATTACGCACAGGCAGGGATCTTCCTGCTGTCTCTAGCCTCCCAGCTGTGGCCTCCCAATTCCCCAGTAGGGGTGTGCATGGACCGGTCCGGGGCCATGCAAAAGGCCTCTGGACCGGTCCGGAATTCGACCGGTCCGGTGTGTGTGTGTGTGTCTTTAAGTGCAGGGGTGGGTAGTATTCCCCCTCCCCGCCACTGGACTTTTCTAAAGCGTTCTTGGGGCGGCAGAGTTCCTCCCTGCTGCCCCTGCATTGTCTTCCTTCTAACAAGCTGGAAAAGTTGGCACCGTCGACGGGCGCATGCGTGGCGCCAGCTTGTTCAGCTTGTTAGAAAGAAGACAATGACGGTGGCAGGGAGGAACTCTGCCGCCCCAAGAATGCTTTAGAAAAGTCCAGTGGCGGGGGGCAGGGGAAGAACGGCAGGGGGGGTAAGTACTACCCCCCCGCCCTTAAAGACACACTCCCCCCATTGCCGGACCACGCCTCCGTGGTTCCGTGCACAT
The DNA here is from genome assembly GCF_027244095.1 of Hemicordylus capensis. Classification (NCBI taxonomy): domain Eukaryota; kingdom Metazoa; phylum Chordata; class Lepidosauria; order Squamata; family Cordylidae; genus Hemicordylus; species Hemicordylus capensis. Next base: position 67,063,116 of record NC_069658.1, read on the forward strand.
CCCTATTCCCCAGCAGCTTCTCAGCCATCTGCTTCCTCAGGGCACTTTTGGGACAGAACTAACAAACAGACCAACACTTTCTCTTCTGCTGGTGGCTATGAGTGTAAATTCATGCCCGCTCCTCTGGATTGGTCCTTTTGTTTTGATATTCCTGGGCTTTCTCCCTTATTAGGAAAGGCCCACCCTCCCAGCAGTTGCTCTGAGGCTGAATCCTCCTCCAAATCCTCCCCATCACTACAACTCCTCAGAGCACTTAGTCACCAACAACTCACTTCTATGCAACTGAAACAATTTTTACTGAGAAAGCAGAAAAATGGGATTAATTTTTGAGAGGAAAAGTAAAAGCATGGAAAAATAAAATTGTTTCACCCAACTCTGGGTAGTGTAATTCTAGATCAGGGCTGCTCAGCTTTGGTCCTCCAGTATTTTTGGACTACAGTTCCCATAATCCCCAGCCACAGTGGACAATAGCCAGGGATTACAGGAGTTGTAGGCCAACATCTACAGGAGGGACAAAGTTGAGCAGCCCTGTTCTAGACTAAAGGCTTACACAGCTTTTCTTCTAAGAATTTCTGCATCAGGGACAGATCCATAAGAACCTCTTCCTTCCTTCCAGGGTCAGGACTAACTTAAACAGAGAGTGGAGGTTACTTAGCAGACCAGCCTCCACTCCCTGCTCCCCACCCCCACTCCAGTTTTTGCTGGTTTTCAATCACTAATGTAACCAAATTACTCAGGACAGAGGAGCTTGCTGCAACAACCATTCCTTTTTTAAAATCTCGGATGAGGTATCCAACCCTGTGACAAATTATAATGTATAAAGTGTTCCTAAAAAAAGTCAAATTTACCTTCTGATTTATTTTTTATATATGAGGTAATCTTAGCCATTGAAGCATATTCCCAAAGTTTAATATGCCACTGCTCTAATGTTGGTAACAAATGAGTTTTCCAATAAGAAGCATAAAGAATTCTAGCAGCAGTTATCAGGTATAAGAACAACTACGTATACTCGGCAGGTATATAAGGCTTATTAATATTTAACATAAAAATCTCTGGAGAAAAATGAAAATCTATTTTTAACATTTGTTGCATCTTACTGTAGATTAACTTCCAAAATTTCTGAGCTTTAGTGCATGTCCACCACATGTGATGAAAGGTTCCCGGCTGATTCTTACATTTCCGGGATACTTATTGTCTATCTTCGAAATCATCATTGGAATAATGTACCAACGGAAATACATTTTGTACCAATTTTCTAACTATTTGCTGTAAATTTAATGTTCTATTTGCTGTAAATCTAATGTACTATTTGCTGTAAATTTAATGTTCACTTTCCATTGATATTCCCATTGTTACATAGCAATTGTTTTGTTCATATTCTTCACCATCAACAATTCTTTTGTGCAATGGAGTTTCTTGGAGGGGGGTGGAAATCAACCCTTTAATGGCTTATTTTAACTATTTATCAACTTTATTTGATTTATATATTGCTCTTCCAAAAATGGCTCAGAAAACTAGAAAACTCTAGTGGGGAAGCTTTATGCAGCACAGATGCATCTTCCTGGTGCATTCATTAGTCAGGGTGTCAGCTAGTAATTTCAGCATGGCTACCATCAAAGCGATTCTGACCTTGCCTAGGGTATCTCGTTCTCCTGCCCCAGAACATGCAATGCTATTTTGGAGTTGGGGGATGGTGTTCTGGGATTGATAGTGTGAGGTCTTTATACATAATAGCTCTTTGGGTAGCTTCTAGTCCCTTGCAAATCTATATCCTTCTCATCAATGATGCACACGATTTCCTCTTTGTGTCTGATACAATCACTGATAATGGGTGTATCCAAAAGAGAACATTATTAGATGCTATTTCACAATTAGAATATTACATGGAACCAAGAAGACAAGGATTGTATCCGACCTCTGAAAAGTATAAGCATGCATATGTATTCAGTACTTGGTTTGGGCCCCTTTTGCAGCAATTACTGCCTCAATGTGGCATGGCATGGATGCTATCAGCCTGTGGCACTGATGAGGTGTTATGGAAGACCAGGATGCTTCATTAGCGGCCTTCAGCAATTCTGCATTGTTTGGTCTCATGTCTCTCATCCTTCTCTTGGCAATGCCCCATAAGATTCTCTATGGGGTCAGGTCAGGCGAGTTTGCTGGCCAATCAAGCACAGTACACTGTATACTTTTAGGAGGTCTTATATTGTTCTATTCTACAATCCTTGTCTTCTTGGTTCCGTGTAATATTCTAATTTTCTGGGATTGTGGATTTGGGGTTTTCATGAGCTGTACACCATGATCATCACAATTATAACAAATTAAGGCTTGACTTATCTCGCTTTGCATGTAATGCGTCTGTCTCATATATCAGTTTCACCTTTTAATTTGCATTACTGAAATTAATGGACTTTTGCACAATATTCTAATTTTCCAAGTTTCACCTGTAGTATGGACCTCAAACTTACACACACACCATCACCATGGGATAAAGTAAAAAATTAAGTATTTATCTGAACTTGGCATTTTCCTGGCTGTCCAGTTTTAAAGCCACATTCTCTGTGGAGCAGACTGGGTGGTAAGAGTGATACCATATTCAAATCATAAGAATATAGAAGAGTCTTTCTTTATTAGGCCCAAGGCTTACACAGTGCAACACTCTGTTTCCCATAATGGCCCACCAGATGCCTTGGAAGTCAGGAGATGATGGCATGCTCTGAACACAGAGGTAGCCTACATTCATGTTCAGAGGCAGGTAGGACTAGTAGTAACTGATAAGACTTATCCCCAATGAATTTCTCCAACAAACATTGTACACTCCTAGTCATTTGTTTCTTTGTCCCCATGGTGGGGAAGAAGTTCAGGAAAACCCAATATTCGTACTGGGTTGAAGGTGTTCCCCAGAATCTAATACTTAACTGGTCTCTTATATGTGGCAAAGTTAGATTTAAATATTCTTTAAAGGTATAAAAACTTGATACATTTTGTACTCTCAAGCCATTACTGAAGATTGCTACCAGTAGTTATGCAGATCAACTATGGAGATTACATTTGTATTTAAAGTTTCAAAGAACAAGCCTATAATGGGGGAAGAGGATAGCTATTTTTATTATTGTAAGTACAATTGCTTTAAAAACATTAAATCCATACATTTATCACCACTGCATAATGTCCCATGCAATTTTCTCCTTTGAAACTTAACTCTTAAGAAGTATCTAGTTAGCACTATTTGACATTGTACTCAACACAAAACAAGCACGCACAAAAATGTAGTGAAAAACAATTTTTAGAAATCACTATGTCAAGGAAACTCCCTCTAAAAGCCATGTCCACAGATTGTTATTTCCCTGTCCCTAGTGTCAGTCAACCTCCGATTTTCTCAACCAGAACCACCAAATGGTACTCTCAGTTTGACATGTCACTTCATTCTTTTTCCAGTGTACCATGTGAGAAAGATCATGAGCCCTTTCTCACGATCCTGTGAGCGGGCTTGAGGGCGAGTGGTACAGAAGGCTGAACTGACTGATGAGATTCTCCATGGTTTCTGGCAGGAGTTTTCCCCAGCCCTATTGGAGATGTCAAGGATTGAACCTGGGACCTCCTGCATGCAAAGCAGATGATCTATGGCCCCATCTTATGTTATATGATCCTTCTGTGTCCCCTTGCATTTTCTGGTTTTGTATCTTCTCAGGGAAGCCAAGTTTTGCTGACCAAAGTGAGGATGCTAAGAGGGAAACAACATGGTCCCTCTACAAGTGACTGAGTGGAGCAACATTTCTTTTCTATGACAATGGCAAAACTGGGACAAGGCTAAACATTCACAAACTATAGGCGGGAAATGTCCAAGGCTTTTTAAAATGGAGCCTTGAATTCCAAAAGGGAGAGACTGCAGCTCAATGGTAGAATATATGCTTTGCAATCAAAAGGTCCCAGGTTCAGTCCCTGGCAACTTCAGATAGGGCTGAGAAAAACCACTGCCTGAAAACCCATGGAGCTGCTGCCAGTGAGTGTAGACAAAACTGACTAGTATAGACCAATGTTCTGATTCAGTATAAGGCAGTTTCGTCATATATAAGTGATCTAATAATGCCATTGGACCTACAGTAGTATGCTTGCTTTTTGTTTTCTGTAAAAGCATAAATTGGGAGCCCCAATCCAGACTGGGACCATGTTGTACGTCAGGAGCTTTAACTCTACACCAGTGTCCCCTCTAATAGGGATTCCCAGATGCTGATGACTACAACTCCCATAATCTCCAGCCAAAGGCCACTGCAGCTGGAGATGCTGGGAGTTGTAGTGAACAACATCTGGGAATCCCTGTTAGAGGAAACAGTGCTCTACACCCTTTGCACTGTGGTCCTGAGCTGAATTGGGTCCCCTGTGTGTGCTGTTTGTCCTAGAAAAAGAACTTCCATTAGCTCCAAAGAAATCTTAGACCCATAAAGGCCATTGAAAGAGTTGAAAATGTTAGCTCATGGAGATACTATTGTCTGCCATGGGAAAGGAGTTCAAGTTTTTAATGCTATGCTCTTTATAATATACTAATTTGACATACATCTAATGCAAATAGTCAACACTTATTCTGACATTAGAAGGTGACTGAACTTTTTAAAAAATTTACATTTTATATCCCGCTCTTCCTCCAAGGAGCCCAGAGCGGTGTACTACATACTTGAGTTTCTTTTTCACAACAACCCTGTGAAGTAGGTTAGGCTGAGAGAGAAGTGACTGGCCCAGAGGCACCCAGCAAGTCTCATGGCTGAATGGGGATTTGAACTCGGGTCTCCCCAGTCCTAGTCCAGCACTCTAACCACTACACCATGCTGGTTCTATCCCTAATTTCAAAAGGAAAGGATTTTTTGTGGTAATAGTAAGTAGGGGGGTGCAAACTGGCTCGACTTCAACCATTTGGCTCGAGGAGGTTCGGTTTGAGTCAAAACGGGCCACATTCGGCTCAAAGATCACTGGTAAAGGGGAGTCAGATAAGGATTCCCCTTTATCAGTAAAGAAGGGGATCAAGTGACCTAAAGAAAAAGAGTTGGTACAGGATTGAAGTAAAGATCTACCTTCAAATTTGCCACTGGCAGCAGCTGTGACAGTCTCAGGGGGAGGGGCAGCGGGGACTCCCCCCTCCTCGCTGTAGTGGACAGACCCAGTTGGGGCTCGGTTCAGGCATCCACGTGTGTGCAGCAGCAAAAAAGTGGCCTCTGCACATGTGTGAAGGCCAATCTTTTTGCTACTGTGCATGCACAGAGGCAAAAACCAGGCCTGCCCGCTCCAGTGGGGGTGGAAGGGGAGTCCCCACCACCACTACTGGCTAATTGAAGTTAAATTTTTTTCTTCCCTCTCACCCCAATTCCTTTTCTTTAGGCTCCCTGATTCCGCCCCCCCCGGCCCTTTCCCTGGTACTGGTAAAGGGGAAGCCTTACCAGATTCACCTTTACAAGTATGCCCTCAAAGCTGTCCGAACTGGGCTTGAATTCAAGCTGGCCTGATTCAGGTGTTCACAAAACCGGACCGGACCTGGTTCAAATCCAGTTTGACTCAAATCAACCCAGATTTTCCAGTTTTGTGCACACTCCTAATAGTAAGCTAGAGAAACTAATGGAAAAGCCATGGGAGGGGAAACACTCTGCTGTAAAGGTTAAAAGTACCTTTAGTTTCTATCTAGATATTTTTCAAAATTATTTACAACATTGTGCCGAATTTTAGAATGTGATTGCTCTATTTGTACAATAGCCTTAAAACCTTGAAAATGCTATTGTCTTTCAAACACATAATACCTGGATATAGAGAGCCCTTTCTCATGATCCATGAGAAAAGGCTTGAAGGGGCAGGGGAGGAAGCCTCCAAAAGCTTTTACCTTCCCTGCAGATGATCCTTGTTGTTGGTCTGGGCATGAGGATCGCACAGCCAGACGTGCAGCTGCCTCCTCAAGCAGCATGGAGGGTCGTGGGCAGGGACGTGTCGTGCTGGCCCCTAGAACTCCAATAATGCACCATGCGAGTGCATGGTGCATTATGAGTATTCCCCCCGACACTAGCTGGGATCCCCACAGTCTCCCAGCACTGGCAGACAATTAAAAAAAAAACAGGGCTAAGGGTAGCTCCCTTCACTCCATTTAAGAGTGTGGCCAGCTTGACAGTTTTGCTGCCAAGGCACCACTGGGATCTGACAAAATCCCGCTGGTTCTCATGTGCGGGCAAGACGAGGCTTGGCTTCCTTAGCCTGGCTTTGCCTGTGCATAAGAACAGCTTCAGAGAGAGCATATTACAGTAGCAGGAAGAATACTTGCTAAATGAACAAAATCCCAGCTTTCTGGTCAAGGTTTTTTTTTTTTAAAAAAGTTATTAATTCATCAATCAATACAGTTTTTTCTGATGGGATCTTAAGTGAATCATTATTGGTTCAACACCATTTAATATTTCCATTAATTAAAAAGATATTAAATAGTTTACAACTTGCATAGGGCACAAATACTGTCAGTGTTAAATATGAAAATATAGTTTATAGAGCATCTTTTATCCCTCGGGGAACAAGTCCCATTTAATGAACAAGCATTTCCCAACTGTTTAATCAACTCAGCGAATTCTAGCAATTAAACCTTTTAGAACACCAATATTCATTAACTAGGTGGGAAAGCATACAGCATAGGAATGCAATGGAGGATTACAGCCTGGACAGGACTGCCTCCAGAAGGACAATATATCATAACAAACAATTCAACTGGTATGACAAAATGACTAGAGGTGAACCTTGTCACATGAGGCCCCAACAACCATGATTTCATGTATCCACAGTTGGGCAAAGGGTTAAATTTTGCATATCCATGGTTTCAGTGGCTCGAAATTACCTCCAAGGTAATTTCTGGCCACCATTTTGCTGAAAGAAGCCATTTTGTAAAATATATTTCCCTGTGATTTTTCATGAAAAATTATTGAAATTTGGGGTTTCGGGTGGGGGGCATTGCTGGACAGATGGAAACCCACAGAGCATGGCACAGCACTTTATTCCTCTTTCTTCTTCCATTTTTAGATATCTTTTGCCCTTTTTGTTTTTACCCTGGGGAAACTAACCTCCCAATTCCTATTGCCTCAAGGTCTTGTTATCCTTGGTTCCATTATCCACAGTTGTAGCCCAAAACAGAACCTCCGCAGATGAGGTCCACCTGTAATGTGATTCTCAATGCCTAAATCGAGGGATTATGGAAATAGGGGATGGATTTTACACCTGACTAAGAAATCAGGCACATTCACTATTAGAATAGAGCCTTTGGACTGGTGTCCATGTTTTCTAAACTGACATGGAAACATAGGGAGGTCTCAAAAAAGAGGTATAAGAATGTTTAGGAGGGAACATTCACTAGAGGTATTTGATGTCTCATTGTTAAATTTGTCAGATCAAAGTTTGCTCAATTGGCGAGAGATATAATGTGGATATTAAAGGCCTGTTTCATCACCAAGAGGAAAATAAATATACAAAAATATACACCTGAAGAACAGGACTAAAACTTTCAAAACAGAACTAAGACAGATTGTTTCTTATTCAAGTCATTAGTTTTTGAATAATTTAGATGGTTTCTAAGGATTCCTCAGAAAGATCCAAGTCCTTTTGTTCACAATAGGAGGGGGAAAGGTCACAAAATTAAATCATTCTCAATATTTGTCTTTGAAAGGACTAAATGAGTGGGAAACATTTTCTACCAAACAAATGCGACTTTATCAAAAGTATAATCCATTATGGCTAGAATAGTATAAAGAGCTATTCCTTCTGTCTAGTGGAAATTTTAGTTATGAGTTCTATTGTGCCAAGGACAGACCAGTCTTTTCCAGACACTTACCCTCTGACAGCATGAATAAGTCTCAGTGATGGATAGGCAGTTCGCACTTTCAATTTATTCTTAAGGATTAATGTATTAACCCACTCCACATGCTTCTCTCCGCCTTTGACCATGAAAGCAGGGATCCAAAGGACACTGTCATTCAGCATGGATAGTCTATGCACAAATTTTTCTCTGTCACTCTCATTCCGAAAGCCTCCAAATGCTCTTTGTACAACTGATGGGTTCATGGTAATAAAATCTGATTTAGTTCCCACATCTGCAGCAAACTCCACCACGGGAGCTAGATTGCACCTGAAGAGGAAGAGATTAATGCAAAAATAAAAATAAATATGAAACATTAACTTAGGTAAAAGGGTGTGCATGAAACAAAGGCTGAACGTGAACATGCAAGGCGTTTTCAAAGCAGGTGAACAAAAATACTACTGACATCCCACATGGTTAACATTGTGCATTACTGAGCACAGACCCTCCTAATAACCTAAAAAATATTGGGTGTAATCCAGAAGCATCTTAAATCCCACTGAGCTCAACAGGACCTAAACACTTACTGTGCATTTAAGTCACAGCAAAATCGACTTAACATTGAATAGATCACTGACCTTAAGTGTCATGTGAATGAACAGAATTGAATTCCTAAAGATACATTCATAATCAGAGTGTACGATACTACACAGTGCTCTTGATAGTAACATAGTGCTGATTCACACAAGGATTTTGGTAGTTATTTGTGATCAGGATGTACTATAATTCTAACTCAGTTCTGTACACTGATCATTTTAGATAGATAGATAGATAGATAGATAGATAGATAGATAGATAGATAGATAGATAGATAGATAGATAGATAGAAAAACACCACCTGACTCCAAAGGCTCTAGGCGGTTCACAACCATAAATACAATAAAGACACAATAAAACAAACTATTAAAACGACGAGTTAAAAATATTCAAAGGTTACTAAAAGCCAGGCTAAAAAAAATAGTGTTTTAAGGGCTCTTTTGAAGGCTGGTAAAGATGTAAAGCCATGGATATCTATAGGGAGTGCATTCTACAGGCCAGGAGCAACTACAGAGGATTGGAGCTCCATACACGAAAAAGATTTCCATTACCCTCTATGGGGGAGAAGTACCAGCCACTAGTGACAGGTCCCTCTACATGATGAATGTGAACTATTCTTTGTATGCTTACTCAGAGCTTCACCAACGCACTACCATATTCTTCATAAATTTCTGTTGGAGTAGAAATTAATCACCTTTAACCATAATTTTACTAGATTTGAACTCAGTCAATAATGGAGTGCCTTATCCCACATGAATAATGAAGGGGCTGGTTCAAATGAACAGCACCTGCTGCACACAATAATGTTGGGACCACAGCAAGAACACGTTCACCCTGACGCCTCTAAAGAAGGTGCCAACGTATTCTCAGCTCACCCTTTAATCACATGTGGGGTGTGTTCATCGGAATCTCCCCTCCACATGTGCCACAAAAGGGCATGTTCTCACTGTGGCCCCAACAGTAATTGCGTACAGCAGCCACTGTTTGTTTGAACTGCCCCAAAATCTTCTCCGAAGACAAACATATTTGGGTAGTTGGCTGTTACCAGGATGTACATGCAAATATGCTGTCATGAGTACCACTTCATGAAGTGGCCACAAAGGTGCCACTTCAGGATTGCTATCTCAAATAGTAATGCAACACTGTGCCTACATAATTTAATGTAAAATAAATGTGCACATTCCATCTACTGTTATCCTCAGTGTTGTGCACTGGTTGTGACTGTGATTGAAAGAATCCAATCCAATGAAACAACGGTCCAATAAAAAGGACAATTTTTATTGTTGTGCTGCATCTTATCCATTTGTATCAATGAGAGCTTGTGGGGTTTACCTGAATTCAAGGAGCAGACTTCATTCTAGTTGGAATTTGACTGCCTTCTGGGCAGCACTGTGGCAGCACTTTAAAATGTCACCCTTTCCCCGCAGAAATCCACAGTGCCCTAGGGAATGAAGCAATGTTACAACATTGTATCCTTTCCCCAGAGTCTTCCTGGGGGAAAAGGTTCTTCTGAGAAGAACTAATCTGCCTACTTTCCTTTTCTACAATCTTTTGATAATTACTATCTTCAAAAGTTAACACACTTCAACCTTAAACGTTCACATGTCTGCCTTCTTGAATTATGGTGGATGACATCATCACAAACTATGCCATTGAGGTGTCTCTATGTGTCACTCACTACAACTGTACAAATTTGGTTCAAATTAGGCAGTCCACAGGGTTGCCCACTTGTGCCTCAACCATTTACACACCCACCATCATGAATCAGGGTGGATGACATCCTCACAAACTACGCCACTTGCACCACAAATGTTTATGCATCCACCATCTTGAATTGGGGTGGATTCATCATCATGAGCTATGCTGTTGAGGTATCCCTATGTGTCCCTACAGTTGTACCCAATTTGCTTCATATCAATCCAGGCATTATGAAGTTGATAACTGGGGGACACGCGGACATACACACACTGCCGGGTGATCTCATAAGTTTACTTTCCTTAAGGAAAGTAGGGTAAAAATTGCAACTTCCTGTAACTATAGAGAGGGTGGTCTTATAATGCCCCAGTGAAATGGGTACTGCCCTAGTGAAATGATGGTACACTGGGACAATGCTTCCTTTCCCAAGACATTATGGGGAGATTGCCAGGGGACTGGAAGGCAACATTTTAAAGCACCATTGAAGGGACTTCCCAGAAAGCAGCTGATTTGCAATAAGACGATAATAGGAAGTCAGCTTCTTGAATTCAGGTAATCCTCCACCCCCACTCTGATGCATCAAACCAATTCACTGTATCTACCATTCAATGCATGCAACCTTGGGCACTGGCAACACAATGCAAATTAACTGTTATCATATCAGAACTGATACCAATACTGATAATTTGCTCAGTGCACTGCCCTACTGCTATTCACTTCATTATTTCCCACACTCTATCTCAGTTGATAATGAAGCAAAATATTCATTACATTAGCTTTTAGACAAGTTTCAGATAAGGGTAGACAGCTGCAAATGGCAGCTAGATTTCAGTATAGTGCTGTGAACAATTAGAAATGTGTTCGAGGCAGTTGCTGAAGGATTACATAGGTTACATTGGAAGCTGCCTTATTCAGAGTCAGGCCATTGGTCCATCTAGCTCAGTATTGTCTACACTGACTAGCAATGGCACTCCAGGGTTTAAGACAGAAGTCTTTCCCTCTCCTAACTGGAGATGCCAGGGAGTGAACCTGGGATCTTCTACATGCAAAGCAGATGCTCTTCCACTGAGCTATAGTCCTGCCTCTGAACTACACGCCCATGTCACTGCCACTGGAGAACCCATGCATACCATGACCAGCCAGAAAGCTAGGGTCCACAGTTTGCACATAGATCTCTGGCAGTCGGCAGTGGTGCAGACTAATGCACCAGACTGGTGCTAGCTGCTAAAGCCCTGTGTGTGGAACCAACCCTCCTGCCTACTTGTTTATTAGAAATGTAAGAGCAACCCTGATGGATCAGACCAAAGGTCCATCTAGACCACAGTGGCCAACCAAATGCTTCTGAGAAGCCTGAAAGGAGGACATCTGGGCAAGCAGCCCTCTCCTTCTGTTGCTCCCCAACAACTGAAGGGGGCTTGAGGGGGAAAGCTCCACTGGAGCATGAAGGTCAGCATGCATGGGAGCTATATCTCTCAGGTGCTAAGTGAGGTCTCTAACATTCCTGGTGCCTTGTGTTGCTTGATTTGGGATGGGGGTGGTTCCTTCTTCTCTAGAATCATAGTCCTCCATCTTTTCCTCCATACTATTATTTTTGACAAGTCCTTTTGCTGGAACACCTTCACATTCACACGAGCAGAATACCACAATGAAGGATGTTCAATGTTGTCAGGTAGGGGAGCAGTGCAGTCTGAAGTAATCAACAACTCTGAACTGTGAGGAACATTGGAAGTATCAGAGTAGCACACCTGTACTCCTAAACAGGAGTAATCTGGATCTAACCAAATTTGCCCGTATCCCTCTGAGTGTCAAATTAGACATGACTTTAATAACATCATTTGTTTTATTTAAAATATGTATATCCCTCTCCTCCAGTGCAATACTGCTCAGGAAAAAGGTAAGACACAATTGGCCCTGACGTGCTTCCTGTTAACAGCAGATGCCAATCTATATCAGGACCATGGCAAGAGGTAGGCTTAAAGCCCCCTAGCCCACCTCCATCATGGTTTTGATACAGATTGCAATACGCTGAGCTGAAAGTGGAGAAGAAAATCAAATACTTGGGGGTCTGGCTAACAAACAATAATTCTTTGTTGTTTACAAATAATTATGTTAAATTATGGAATACAGTGAAAATTGATTTACAAAGATGGTCTAAAATGAATTTGTCTTTAATGGGAAGAATCTCAGTGGTGAAAATGAATGTTCTGCCTAAAATGTTATTTCTCTTTCAGACTATTCCTATAATCAATACTTCAACTTGTTTTAAGCAATGGCAGAAGGATATAACTAAGTTTGTTTGGGAAGGGAAAAGACCAAGAATTAATTTTAAGAATTTAACAGATGCAAAGGAAAGAGGTGGTCTTACCTTACCGGACTTAAGGTTGTATTTCGATGCTGTGTGTTTAACATGGCTAAAAGAATGGATAACATTAAGAAACCCTAGAATACTTGACTTGGAAGGATTTGATAGAAGGTTTGGATGGCATGCATATCTGTGGTATGAAAAAAGTAAAATACATAGAGATTTTTTGAACCATTATGTGAGAAGGAGTTTAATGAGGGTGTGGCAAAAATATAAAAAATGGTTGGAACCTAAAATTCCGTTATGGGTATCTCCGATTGAAGCTTTATCACGTAAAGGAGTAAATATGCAACTGCATTGGGGTACCTATAGGGATTTGCTATATTTTCAGGACAAGGACTGTAAGTTAAAAAGTTTAACTGAAGTACAAAATTTGGTCAGAGATTGGTTTCAGCACCATCAGTTAAATGAGTTATACAAGAAGGATTTTAAAGTTGGATTTGAAGATCAGACTTCGAACTTTGAGAAGGAATTATGTGAAAATGGTGAAAAATTAGTTTCTAAAATGTATAAACTTTTACTTCTGGAGGAGACAAGAGAGGAAGTGGTTAAAACAACAATGATAAAGTGGGCTCAAGATGTGGGGTGTAACATAGAAATGGCAGCCTGGGGGAAATTATGGAAAGATGATTTAAAATTTACTGCATGTTATACTTTAAAAGAAAATTATTATAAAATGATGTATAGATGGTATCTGACACCAAAAAAATTAGCATTGATGTATAAAAATGTTTCAAACAAATGTTGGAAGTGTGGACATTCACACAACACTAGAACCAGGGGTCACTCCATGAAATTGATTGCCAGGAGGTCTAGGACCAACAAACGGAAGTACTTTTTCACACAACGCATGATCCACTTGTGGAACTCTCTGCCACAGGATGTGGTGACAGCCAACAACCTGGATGGCTTTAAGAGGGGTTTGGATAACTTCATGGAGGAGAGGTCTATCAATGGCTACTAGACTGCAGGCCACCTCCAGCCTCAAGGGCAGGGTGCCTCTGAGTACCAGTTGCAGGGGAGTAATGGCAGGAGAGAGGGCACGCCCTCAACTCCTGTCTGTGGCTTCCAGCGGCATCTGGTGGGCCACTGTGTGAAACAGGATGCTGGACTAGATGGGCCGTGGGCCTGATCCAGCAGGGCTGTTCTTATGTTCATATGTGGTGGACCTGTGGGACGGCTAAGGCCTATTGGGATATGATATATAATGAGTTAAAGAAAATATTGAAAATGACATTTCCTAAGAAGCCAGAATCCTTCCTGCTGGGAATAACACAAGGTGTAATTTCTACAACTAATTTAACATTTTTAATGTATGCTTCTACGGCGGCCAAAATAATATATGCACAGAAATGGAAGAGTAATGAACTGCCTTCAAAAGAAGATTGGCTGATAAAAATTTTGGAATATGCGGAGATGGCAAAACTTACAACATTGATAAGAAACCAAAACTTAGGATGTTTTAAAGAAGATTGGAAACCATTTTTGTTGTATTTAAAGAACTATTTTCCTACTATGGACTTTACAGCAGGGTTTGAAATTTAGTAAAAATTGCAGATTGGGTAGACTAACTGTGTTTGTAAGGGTTTAAATTTATGTTTTGAATTATTATTATAGCAAGGGTAAATCTTATAGCTGATAATTCACGAAGAGATGTGTGTGGGAAGTCCACTTTTGTTTATTTGTTACTATTGTTAAAATCAATAAAAACTGAATTTGGAAAACAAACAAACAAACAAAAAACAACAGATTGCAATCTGCATGCTGTTTACAAGGGGTGGGGGCAAGCAAGCACTCCAGATTTAAGTCCTGTGTAGTTTGGCCCTCAATGCTAGTAAGAAAGAGGAACAAAAGAGTTTACAAAGATATGTATTCATCCACCCCCAGACTGCTTTCCTCTAGCAGCGTTGCTATTTAAAGCCCCAGTCATATGTGATAATCTAGCAACTGCTCCTTAGATTTCAAAAAGCATTTCGTCTTATAAACACTCCTGTAAACATTTCAGCCATTTGCAACATGGTCCATTCCACTGACTGAACCCGTTAATAGAAGCACATATCTGAAATGAGTGTCATTCTCCAGACTGTATACCGGCTTGAGGAGGCAGGTGCATGACTATAAATATGAGCAACAACAAAAATATCAGTGATTCATCTCTTCCTGTGAGAGACTGCAATACTACTGATTCTTTTGCCATAGAAATTTACCTTAGTATTTCTACAGAAGAACCTGAAATGTAACCAGTGGGTGACCTGGAAACAATGAAATCAAAAGAACTTTGCAAAGAATGGCTCTCGTTTGGGGAATCTGCTATTTTAGCCTCAATAATGGGAAATTAATGATGATTTTAACATAAGGAGTCTTTGATGGTCACTACTAAATTAAGAAAAGACTGGGGGAGGAAGGGAAGGGACAGGGCAGTGGCAGCGGTGAACATAAGAACAGCCTTGCTGGATCAGGCCCAAGGCCAATCGAGTACAACATCCTGTTTCACACAGTGGCCCACCAGATGCCGCTGGAAGCCACAGGCAGGAGTTGAGGGCATGCCCTCTCTCCTGCTGTTACTCCCCTGCAACTAGTACTCCCCTGCAACTGGTACTGTGGCGGAGGGAGTTTCAACAGGCTTGTCAAAACTCCAACAGAGTTTCATAATTGAATAAATCAATCGGAAATCGAATAAATAAATAAATAATGACAGAAGGGAATTTAATCAGAGTTCCTCCTGTTCGCACTGCCAACTATTATTACAGGATTCTTGCCAATAGTGCCTGAAATATGACATATTGGGTCTAGACATACTTCTTGCAACTATCTGAATGCACAGCCCTCACATATACACATTTGGCTATATAAAAAAGTGATAGGATTAACAAGAAACTAACTCTAAACTAATCCAACATTTCACGTTCCTTGGTACTGGCAATGACTAGCTATGTAACGGTGTTTGGCTGGAGGGCCATTTGTGGTGAGGGGGGCCAGTGAACAGCCCTTCAGGGTTTCTGCAGTCTGGAGGGCTGGGAATGGCCCTCGCTTGGGGAGGTGGCTCGACCCACCAACTCAGAGTTCGGTGACTTGAGCTGGGGTGGGTCGGGTTGCCCCTCCCCAGCGGGGAAAAGCCTCGTGGTGAGAAGAAGTCAGGACTCGGCGTCTGACTAAATCAGTACCCGACCCTTCATCCTGGTGTGGGACGGCCCTCCCTAGGAGGCAGTCCCACACAGGAGGCGTACCCACACTTTGGTTAGTTAGGTACCTCGTTGCAAGTCTTATTCTGCTATACATTAATAAACTGGCCCTATTTTACTCCAACTAAGCCTGTCCTGTCTTCATTTGGGCTGGGGGTGCAATGACTAGCTATGGACCAGCCCAATATAGGACCAAAGAAATATTTCAGATTCCTAAACATTAGCCTCTGAGTACCCAGTCACCTAAATATCTGAGCTTTTTCCGGCCTTCTGAATATCGCTGCTTATTACAAGTACTGCAAACAATTGATGCATCATAATCAAAGATGAGTAGTCAGTAGAAGCGTTGCTCTAGTATAGTGATGAACATTCCATATGGTTTCTAGGATTACTTAGTGCTTTATCTGCATGCTGCAAATGAAGCAGAAGACATAAACTGTGGCCGGCAACAGATGCAGTGGGAATCCAAATCTGAGAAACAGCAGTGCTTGCACATAGCATTTGCACTTTAATAACTAGCTCAAAGTGGACCAAAGAAAGCCATTAATTGAGGTGATTGTGGACAAAAGAGGTGTAAGGGAGAAAGCAACCCAAGTAAAATCAATGCCTCTCACAACTCTGATCAGATATATGCTTGATCTGAACATATACAGTACATAAATTGGGTTACTACAACCAGAAGTTTGTATAAAACTTCTGCTTGGGAAAGATCCACAGCTGACACTGTACTTTGTAATGCAAGCAGTGCAACCAATATGGGCCCTGTTCTGGTTTCTTTCTGCAATGCAGATGGAGGAAGAGAGTGGTAGTGCAGATTCAGCTCAACACCTATATATGAAGTCCCTTGGTAAAACTGCTTAATATGCCCAACTATGGCTTTCCCCTCTAATTCTCAACCTGTAAGAGAAGAGAATCCTCTTCAGTAATCTGCATTCTTCAGACTCTCACTTACTGTGGTTTAATACAGGATTTAATACATTCCATGCTGGGAAAGGGCAAATAGGAAGATATGCTGTGCATGAAGTAGGAAGCACGCATTTCATAAAATATATATATTTTAAAAGAGCTATTTGCATGCGAAGTCAGTATTATTCATAGCAATGGAAGGTTTTTTTAAATGGCAAAATTCAGTAAAATGAAGAACTAGACTGAGAAAGCTGTATTGCAGAAGTAGCAATACTGAAACAAGGATACCAGACTACAATGTTATGCAAGTTTTAGATTAGATCATGTTCAAGGAACAAGGAAATGATAGTGGTTCTAATCAGGAAGCTCTGTTTGTTCTGAAGTTTCTCAAAGAAGCAACCCCTTTTGCTATTTAAGGAACTCACTTTTCTGTTTCATTCAGGCTTTGTTAGCAGAATGTAAGAATACACAGGGTAGAATATAAGGGGTTCAGCCAGAAATGGAAATTCTACTTAACCTTTCATGCAACTGTCAAAGGAAAAACCAAAAAAACAAAACAAAAAACCCAACCTCTCTTCTAAGCTTTGAAACAAGAAGTTCAAAGATTCACTGGCTGACATCCTGACTAAGGAAGCACTACTGCAACAGAAGCATCAAGGTAGCACTGGTGCTTCTGAAGAGTTCCAGAATAATGCTGTAGCAGTGCTACTCTGCGTGGGGGAAATTTCAAGGACCTTCTCCCTCTGCAAGTCCTCTGTGTAACACAAAAGTATATCCCTGAGGGTTGTGTATTTTTGGGTGGCACAGTGTCCTTTCTGGGGAAGGGGAGGTTGTTGAAATTTGCCCCCACAACTGAGCTAGCACTGGAGCTGAGTTAGTTGATTGTTTCAGAAGCACTGGTGCTTCATTAAACAGCAGCAGTAACAAAAATCAAGCAAAAAATTTGAGCACTCTATTGAGCTAATTCTCATTATGTTCAGAATTCTGTTCTGTATGTTCATTGACTTGTTTACCTATAGTAACAATCTTAAGTGTCAATTTGGATTTGAAACTGTGGAAACAAATTCATTTCCCACTGACAACCAAACAATAGCGAGCTTGTGTTCAATTAAGGCATCACCACCGTTAGCCAACCTAGACAGATTCTTCTGTTAATGTAAAAATCACCTGCTTAAAATCCAGCAAAATGCATTTATATTTTGTGCATTTATGTTTTGAGGGTTGGGTAACATCCCATGTGAGAATCCACACTTTTCCAAGCATGAGATATACTTCACAGGCATGATGTCATTCATTCTGTGCAGAAACAAATTTGGGCTGCCTCGGGAAAGTGAATTTTTACCTTTCTAAAGTATCTATTTATGGGCCCCTGAGACAGCACTGCTTTGCTAAAGCAGCAGCAGCAGTAACCTCAGTACGCTGGAATTGATTATCCTGCAAAAACAGCAAGTTTAAAAAAGAAAAAGAGAACTCACATTCTCAGTTCCTAGTTGCATGTGAGATGTTTAAACACAGCCCTCAGACTCTTTCCTTTGGAGAAGCTGCACATCTAGCCAGTAGTTGGTAAGGGCATGAAAAAATAAGGAGAGGAATTAATGTAAATTTCAGGGGTAAAGAGAGATCAGGGTAGATAGTTTCACCCATGATAAAAAGCTCACCATAAAGCCTTTTAATCTCCTGAAAGCCCATCCTGCCCTGTTCTGCCATCAGGCCAAAATTAAAAACCTACCTAGAACAATAAGAAATTTCCCCACTATATAGAGAGCAAAATAGAACAGTTAAAACTTAACATTTTTATGGTCACTAGGCTGAAATAAATATTGATTGCCTGACTGATGAATATCTTTAATGGTTTTGACTGTCACTTTAAAAAATATCTCAGATATTCTAGTTTGTAGAATGCTCTTGTACAAAATTCCATCTCATTCATACTTTCAACAAGCTAATTCATTTTTATTGGCTCCTCAGAGTGAATTATTTGGGTTGTTTTTTAAAAAAATATATATAAAGGGCTTTAGGGACCTTCATGACCTTCTGCATGGCAGCTTCAAAAGGCTAGTTTTCCATATGAATAACAGGTAGCAAAAATAACACTACATAAAATAATGATATTCATCCATTCAGATCCATACTTCTACCATAGCTTCTGAAAGAGCTCTAGTGATTTCCACAGAAGAATCTTTGAAATTTTATTTATTTATTTACATATTTTAAAATGAGATTTACAATTTAAAGCAGGGGCCTCTCCAAGGTTTTTCTTCCTGTTTAGGTGTTCACAATCTTCAACCCTACGTGCACATAAGCTTTCTACCTGATATCCCCCAAACAGATTAATTAAACAAATACAGTAACACAATTTCCATGAGACTATGGGAACTGAACAACGGCACTGAGATATTAAAACTTGTCTACAAAATACAAATGTGAAGGTGGTTACAGCTTTTGTGTATGAGCCGCAGCATTCCCCCTGCTCAAACATTATGCGAAATGAGTGTACAGGCATCTGCACTCATGTACATGTTATTGTGTGAATGACTATACATGCATTTTCAGAAATGAACCTGGGTACAGGCCTCCCACATGCAGCGTACAGCTATGATGTGTACCTCTGTACATGTTGAAGATAATATGTGGAGAACAGTCTATGCATATACTGTGCACAGATTGTATATATGTGTACTGTTGAACATAATATGTGAAGAACTGTCTAAGCATACACTGTAGACGGACTGTACATGTGTTAAACATAACATGTTAACAGGACTATTGTCTTCCTGCACACACCTGGAAAGCCCCATACATACCTGTGAGACAGAATGCTGCATGACTTGCATACTCAGAACCATGGGACTGTACCTCCTGACTAGGAGCTCTATACCTGTTCTGACCACTCACAACAACTGACTCCACAGTATCCTAACTGTCAGGTATTCTTTCAGAAGTTTCACAGTGCTTGGAGTAATTCTGAGAGAACTGGAAATTTCTACTACCAGTGCAAGTTCCCAATCATCTATGTTCCATCTTACGTAAATGCTTATTGTGTAGTATACAGAACTGCCCACAATATATATATCGGCTGAATCCAAATTACTTTACTTGTTTCTATTACTTCCCATGTCTAGGGTACTTTATGGATATTTTATGGGGCTGACCCTTAGGAAATTTAAAGAGGTAAGTCCAAAAAGCCTAAGGTAAGTCTATCTGGCCATCATACTGGGTCATATGGCAGACACCGAGTCTGTCTACCATAAGAATAACAGCATGGTTCTTTCATTTTGCCTAATGTAGACAACAGCACAGGATGCAGATCTGAAAATGTTGAGCACGCATAATGTAAATGTGAAACATACTGTGGGGTGCAAAATAAGGCTCTTTATTAAGTACATGGCCACTTAAGAGATAAGCTTTACTACATGTTGCCTGTGTAGTGAAACAGGGGATTTGATAGAGTGGGCAGAGTGAGACCTAAAAAGGAAAAGTACACCCAAACTGAATCCAAAGAATTGCTGCCCTCGGACTTCATATATGTGTTACTTCACATTCTTATCCTTCATTCCAATCTATCAAATAATTCAGTTCAATTTCTGCTACCTGACCTATTTTCACATACTCCTGGCTCAGTTATCGTCCTAGAGTGAGAAGAACAATAGAAAGTCAATAGTTATCTGTGCTCAGACTAGTAAGGATGCTTTAATCAGCTGAATAAAACCCCAATTGCTATTTCTCATTTTACATCTACTTCCTGAAACTCTTCAGATTCTGATGAGGAAGGCATTTCCCCTATACTTTTTATTTATTTATATTTATTCACATGACAGGTACTTCTTTGCTGAGTAAGCAGGGATCAAACCAACCAAGAAAGAAACATTTTATCCATTTGATATTTTTTTTCCTTTTTAACTACATTAAATTAATATTAATTTCAAATACTGTATTTCAGAACTAGCCTATATATTCTTCACTGAATCTCTAGGGAACTGTACATAGGAAACTATGGCATTCTCATAAGAACAGAGACATATCCATAAATTATCCTACCTATTGTAATACAGATCACTTCCCCCCTAAAAATGGATTAAGAATGGGCCTTCTCAGAAGTATTTTTGCACTACCTTATAGAAATGTAATATTTTTCATGTCTAGCCTACAGAAACAGAAATCCAAATTCATTTAGCAGGAAACATAAATGCATTGCTGATTTCAAACGCCAACCATGCTGTGACCCTGAGTATCATCACATGCATTTTGCTCTGGGAGATTCACTGCTGGTTGAAACTGAATTACTCCACTGATTGGTCTTATACCTCCATGAATTCAGACATGCCACTATTCACTTGACAATGGGCTAGTTTGGACAATCCTGTCCAACCGAACTAATGAAGAAGTGCATGTGAATGCATGTCCTGCCCTTGCTTCTGCACGCTGAGAAGCAGAACATGCAAACTACTCCTCACCATGTAATTTAAACACTACCTTAAAGAAGTATTTAAATCATGCAGTAAGTGGAGGTTTGGATGTTCTGTGCCCCAATATGATTATGGAGCAGGAAGATGGAATGGGGTGAGGGAAGACATGCATACACATGTCCCTCCCCATGTGATTTGGCAGACTGGTTGCATGGTATTGTCCGAACCAACTTAAACACATTGAGAAGACTCAGGGTTTCAGGCAGTATGAGCTGACTGGCCCACCCAAATCCCTGAGGCATATGCGCACACATCCCATGGATATCCTGCCCCCTGGTGTGCAATAGTATTCCTGCATAATCATGTGGAAGGAGAAACATCCAAACCATCCCTCACCACACAATGTATGTGCTACTATAAACTCCTATTCAAATTGCACTGTGAGGGGCAGTTTGGAGGTTCTGCCCTTCTACCTGTGGAAAAATGCACCAGATGTAGGGGAGATGTGCAGGCACATGCTCCTTCCTACATGATTCATCAGTCCAGGTAGGCAAAGAGTTCGCCCGGGCTCTTGGCAGCCTGAGCATGGGAGGGGGGAGTTCGCTCTGGGCTCCTATGGATCCCAAGCCACACCCCCGTGTGCGTGACATCACGTGCATGGGCATATTTGAGGGTGCCGCCGAGCGGGGCTGGACGCAGGCCGCCGCTGGGCTGGCTCCACGCCTGAGGCATAATGTCGTCTCTCCAGGATACCCCAGAGTCCAATCTGGCTGCCACATTTTGAACTAACTGAAGTTTCCAAACTACATACAAAGGCCGCCCTACATAGAGCGCATTGCAGTAGTCCAAACTGGAGGTTATCAGCTGGCGTACGGCTGTTTTCAGGTCACTCTCCTCAAGGAACAGGAGGGTTGTCAAATCAGTCACAGCTGGTAAAAAACTGAGAGATCAAAAAAAAAAAAAAAAATCCCCAAAACCCAGTAATAAAACTGCCACAACAAGACAGCAAATGTCAGCCCACTTACACTGGGCCACCAGGAAGCAAGCCTGCATTTCTCCCTTTTTCAATTCAAACTGAGAACAATAGCAGGATTTACTCAGTGGCTGACATACAGAGCAAGGAAATGCCAATGCAGTGAGAAAGCAGCCTGACAGCACTTCCCAACTAAATGCATCAGTGCAGTGGGCATTTTTAATGCCCTCCTCTTCCACAGAGAGCCCAGGCCTGCCACTTAAAAATATGCCCCCAATGGTTGTGCAGCACTCAGGGTCATATTTTTGAGCGGCACAAATGGCTTCTTGGCGAAGGGGAGGGCTTCAACAATTGCTACTTCCCCTCTGCACTGGTGCAGTTTGCTAGGAAATGTTGTTAGGTTGTTTTCTCTCTGCGCTGGTGATTCCTTGCTGTGAATGTCAGCCAGTTTTATTACAATGTTGCTAAATCTGATCAGCTTTAGCAACATGATGTCTCAGGTACACTCTTCTTTTTACAAATATTTATATAATGCTTTTCCACAAAAAAGGTTTACATAGGAAACTTTTACTTTTTACATAAGAAACGTTTACATAGGAAAAAAAGAATAAGATGGTTCCCTGACACAAGAAGGCTTAAATTAGAAAAACAAATGAAAGGAAGGCCCTAGCAATAGTCACTGGAGGGACACTGTGCTGGAGTTGAATAGGGACAGTTGCTCTTCCCCTGATAAATATAAGATAGCCATCAGTTTAAAAGGTGCCTTTTTGCCAAGTAGGAAGGTGTCGTTATACCTCATTGATTGGGATCCTACAGAAAAGCCATTTCAAAATTTAAAAAATTGTGTTGAAACAAATATCATTTCAGGATAGCAGTTCAGGAAAACAGTGGCTGCAAACAGGCGCAAAAATGTGCAAAAAAGTGGAGAAAAGTTTTTTTTCCCTTTTTTTTTGCGGAGCCTTTTGGTACTTATTTTGAAATTACAAATTTCAGACAGCAACTGAAAATCAAAGCTCATGGACTTCTGTTGCGGCACTAATTTATACCTGCTGTCAATGTTTCTTCCTCCTAAACAAGCATGCACAGGCCTGAAGCTATACTGCAATCCCAAAGAAAGTGCCATTTAATTTAATTTAATTTAATTTAATTTAATTTAATGCAACTTACTCCCTAATGAATGCATTTAGGACTTAAGAGTTTATTCTACTGATTTCAGCTGGAGAGTTGGACACTTGATACTGAAATGAATGAGAGTGCTTAAAAGTGCTTAAGTTTGGGGAGATCATGTCCACTATGGTCTTTTATATGCAAAGTCATGGAGAATGGTTACTTATAAAGAATAGTGGGCATAAAGCATAACCCGCTGAAGTCAACTACAAGACCCCAATTGATTTTAATGGTTCTGGATGGCACCCAATGCTCTGTATTTTCAACTAAAGCTTGTTTTACATTCATACAATGACAGCCTATTAAACAGTGCCTGCAACTCCTTTTAATTTCCTGCTGACCTTTTGACAATGCATAACACTGTGTTTTGGACAAGCAAACTAATTATTAAAACTAAAATATGTGAATACATTTGTACATGCAGTCAGAATATATTTTCAATGCAGCATGCAAGGGTTTAAATGTACAACTTCAAATTCCGTTAATGGGAGAGATCTGGCTAATCCGCAACACATTTCACGTAATTTTTACCCCATACAGTGCATATATAATACAGAAAGGTGGTAAAGCAGTAGTCATTCCTGATGACTACTGGCAAGAAAGAGAAAATGAAAATGTTTTACTTTTTGTAGTGCCAGGTTTCTAAAGGAATAGTTATTTTTTTTCCCCTGCATAAAGAGCATCCAAGATCTTACAAAAACAATAACACAAATCTCTCTGCAGTCTCCGACAGTGCAAATTCCCATTTACAACATAGGGATGGTCCTGCTCTTTCTGTATTGAAATATATTTAACTTTAGGCACCACACAATGAAAAGCATCACTGAAAATTTTCAAATAATTGTACCAACTTAAAAATATCTGTGTTCATTATTGTTGAAGTAATAGACATCCTGCCATGCAAAAGATGAAGACTCACCTTATAACAAACTCATGGTTGTCAATCTCTTTTCCACACCCACTGTCCAGGAGGATGCCAGAATTTCCAACAACAGCACATGTCTTAAATCGACGGTTCTTCATTGGTGAAACTTCAGGAAGAAGACTGTGCAAATCCTGAGAAATATTTAGTGTACGGCGTCTGTCTAGCACATAGTGGATCACATCTCCTGGCTTGAAGCTGCTTTTGACTACTGAGACATCTCTTTCTGCATCCAAAAATCGAAGAATGTTCTTCCTGTGTTTAAAATAAGGAGGCAAATTTAGAGGGTCCTATATTATATTCCAGAAGAGTATTATTATTATTATCATTATTATTATTATTATTACATTTCTATCCCGCTCTTCCTACAAGGAGCCTAGAGCGGTGTACTACATACTTAAGTTTCTCCTCACAACAACCCTGTGAAGTAGGTTAGGCTGAGAGAGAAGTGACTGGCCCAGAGTCACCCAGCAAGTCTCATGGCTAAATGGGGATTTGAACTCGGGTCTCCCCGGTCCTAGTCCAGCACTCTAACCACTATACCACGCTGGCAACAGTAGCCTGTTGCTTGCAGCAAAACTGCAGCATGAACTTTCAAAGACACTTTGTGATAATTCAGATGTAAACAGTGGGGCGATTCTCATGATCGCCAAGAATGGGAGGGGGGGTAGGGAAGGCTCCAAAAAGCTTCCGTTCCCCAGTCAATTGAGGAACTGGTCATGGGAGCACAGAGTACCCCATGAGCAGCCCTGCTCTGTGAGCAGGGCGGAGGGATCTGAGAGCAGAACTTGTTGTTCTGGCCTCCGTGAAGCCTACAATGCAACGCGTGACATGCACGTTGCATTGGGGGATTCCCACAAGAGACCGGCACTCTAGGCACCCATTTCTGTGTGTGACCAGGCTGGAAGCAGCCCATAATTACACACAAGCAAGTATCTAGGGATAAAAGAGCACTCGTTCCCTTAACCGTGGCTAACAACTGGGGTGGACAGGTGGCACCTGCCCCAATCCTAGCACCTGGGATTGGCGGCGCTGCCCCACTAGGATTGGGCCTGATCCTGGTGGTTCTGGGATTGGACAGCACTGCCCCACCTGGGATTAGGCCCAATCCCGGTGGTTCTTGCGTACATCCAAACCAGGGCTGGGCATCCCTAGCCCGGGTTAGGCTGTGCGCGAAAACAGCCTCACTGTTGGGAGGTTATGGGCCCAAGGCTTGAGCTTGCATGCTTCCTCCTACCAATCTCACCTTCTTTTATACATTTGGATCCCTTCCCTCCTTTCTAGGTTTGAGGCAATCCACTGTTTACTGTTTGGTACGAACCAGCAAATATAGCTAGCACTACAAGAAAACAGGATTGCAAACCAGAATCAAACCGTTTCCAATCCTGGTTTGCAGGGCAAGTACAAATAATAGTTTGCTACTTCAGATAACTGGAAAACTATCTTAAACCAGGAAAGTGGGGAGGGAACCATGAGGCACAAGGAAAAGGAATAAGTGGGAATGAGGGCCCATACAAGCCCAGGGCCCCTTGACTTTTCATTCATGTAACATCATGGTTGGAGGTATAGCTGAACCACACCTTCATGGAGACACTTTATGCATTTGATCAAGTGGGCTTTGGCTTACTAAAAGTCCACACCACAATAAATCAGTTCATTCAAGTTCCAAGAGCATCTTAAAAACAAAAATAGCATAAAGTCAAGTGTGAAAACTGATCATTTATGGCTTTCATAAAGCTGTGACGAGACTGTATTTGTAAACCTAAGTTTTAAAGGCTACAGCTTGATTTTAAAATTTGAAAGTCCTGTTTCCATTAATATACTTGTATTTATTTTAAAAAATTTCATGCAGCAATCAATAGATCTAGTACAAGAATCACTTCCAGTCATCTCATTTTGAGAATACATGAGAAATTTTATCCTCGGCATTGCTCCCTTTTATAAGTGCCAAAAGCTTAAAAGCCCAACAGGTGTGGCTCTCACCCGCCCTATCAGGCAAACCTGGCTCAGGTGCAGGATTTTACAGCAATTAAAAGTGAGCAAAACAACAGACAGCAACCAAAGGGGGATGTACACAGAAGCCACAGCCAGAGACCCACTTGCCAGATGAAATAAACTCCTACCCCACAGTGATTCTTCCAGTCACCTTCAGAGCTTCCCCCAGCATTCCATTCATTCCCAAAATGCCAGGGAACAATTACTTCATAATGCTAGATTGGTCCAAAATATGTCAGAGATCATCCATGACTTGATTAAGGATGAAGGAGCCAACCTGGTATGCATTACGGAGACCTGCTCAAGAGAAGCTCGTGGTCCAGTTTGGTTCCAGCTTCTCTCAGTGGGATATTCCATGTTGGAGCAGGTGAGGGAATGTAGGTGGAGAAGTGGGGCGGCTGTGGTCTATAAGACAATTTCCCTTACCAGGATCCCTGGCCAGGAATTGGCCTATACTGAATTTGTTTACCTAAGCAGTGAGGTTCGCCTGGCTTCATCACTTTGTTCTTTTAGACACCAGGTAAAAACCTTTTTGTTCACCCAGGCCTTTTAAATTTGGGTTTTCAGCTTTGATCTAATTTTTAACTAATTTTAAAATGAGTTTTTAAGCTGCTTCATATTGTATTTTCACTTTTTTGACTGTTATGATTTAATGTGTTATGTGTTTTTATTGTACGTTGCTATCCTCTGTTGTGAGCCGCACAGAGAACAATTTGTTATGGGGCGGCTAACAAATAAAGTTGTTTTATTATTATTATTATTGTTATTGTTATTGTTATTATTATTATTATTATGCCTACAAAAACAGATTGGGACATCTGTTAGTATACAAATCACACCACTACCCTAACTGAGCTGACAGATCTGGTTGAGGAGTTGGCATTGGAGCTGTTCAGGCTGTTGTTGGTGGGGGTCTTCATTTCTTCATTTCAGGACTGGGTTGTAAGAAGTGGCTCAGAAGTTCATAGCGACCATGATGACTATAGGCCTATCCCAAGTGTTCTCTGGACCAACGCATGATACTGGTCACACACTCGATTTGGTCTTTTGCTCTGATCAGGGTGGTGTTCCATGGTTGGGGATTCTGGTCATCTCCCTATTGTCATGGACGGACCACCATCTGGTTAAGACTTGTAAGCACAACCCACCTCTGCAGGGATAAAGGATCCATTAGGTTGATCTTCCCAAGAAGATTATTGGATCCAAGAGTATTCCAAGAAGCCTTGGAAGGGTTTAGAGTTGGCTCTACTATTGATTCTGTCGATACTCTGGTGCAAACATGGAATACTGAACTCACTAGAGCAGTAGAAACAATCGCTCCTAAGCATCCTCTCCAACCTGCTTCAAAATTAGCCCCGTGGTATTTGGAAGAACTACAGGAGCAGAAGCCATAAGGTAGACAACCAGAGCATAGGTGAAGGAAGACTCAGTGCAAATCTGACAGATCACAACATAGAGCACATTTGAAGATCTATTCTCTGGCAGTGCAGGCAACAAAGAAATCGTTCTTATGCTTCTGTAAATTCACATCCAGCAAAGCTGTCTAGGGTTGCAAGCAGGCAAGTATATTCCCTCTCCCCCTTGAAATTGAACATGGCACCATCAGTCACTCACTGTGATGTTTTCAATTATGTTTTTGCAGATGAAATCTCTCATATTTGGACTATACTGGATTCCACGGTTACTGAAGAATCTATGGTGGAGGTGTCCAGCAACTCCTCTTATGAGATTAAATTGGATCACTTTCAGTATGTCAGTTAGTGAGGATGTAGACAAACTGCTTCTGATTGTATGTCCTACAACCTGTTCTCTTGACCCTTGCCCAACTTGGCTTATTTCCTCTGGTATTTGTATATCAGAGAGGGTCTGGTAAATATATTATAAATGTTTCTCAGAGGGCGGGCAGGATGCCTCCTTGTCTTAAAGAGGCATTAGGCCTTATTTGAAGAAACCTGCATTGGATCCCTCAGACTAATTACAGACCCGTTCCAATCATCTTTGATCTGGCAAGGTGATTGAGCAGTGGTGGCCTCTCAGCTCCAGGCAGTTTTGGATGATACAGAGAGGGCTGTGGGTTTAACACTGCTGCAGTTGGCCTGATGGATTATCTCCAATTGGCTACTGACAGAGGGAGTGTAACTCTGCTGATTCTTATGGATCACTTAGTGGCTTTCAGTACGATTGACCATGGTAACCTTCTGGGTCGCCTGAGGGACACGGAATTGGGGGGCACTGTTTTACAGTGGTTCCGTTCCTACCTCTTGGGTAGACTCCATATGGTGTGGCTGGGAGACTGCTGCTCTGCAAAGCAAGAACTAAAGTATGGAATTCCACAAGGCTCCTTGCTGTCTCCAATGTTCTTTAACATTTACATGAAACTACTCGAAGGAATCATCAGGAGGTTTGGTGCAGGTGTTATAAATATGCTGATGATAACTAAACTTCTTGGCAATCAGTTACATGGGATGACACAATTTCACACAATGCATAATTAAGCTATGGAATTCTCTGTCACTATGGATGTAGTGACAGCCCCCAGCCTGGATGGCTTTAAGAAATGTTTAGTTAAATTCATGGAGGGCAGTTCTATCAATGGCTACTATTCTGAGGGCTATAGGCTACTTCCAGCCTCAGAGGCAAGATGCCTCTAAATACCAGTTACAGGGGAGTAACAGCAGGAGAGAGGGCAAGCTCTCACCTCTTGCCTGTGGGCTTCTCAGAGGCATCCGGTGGGCCACTGTGTGAAACAGGATGCTGGACTAGATAGGCCTTGGGCCTGATCCAGTAGGCATATTCTTATGGCAGTGTAGTGTAGTGGTTAGAGTGCTGTACTAGGACCGGGGAGACCAGAGTTCAAATCCCAATTCAACCATGATACTTGCTGGGTGACTCTGGGCCAGACACTTCTCTCTTAGCCTAACCTACTTCACAGGGTTGTTGTGAGGAGAAACTTAAGTATGTTCTACACCACTCTGGGCTCCTTGGAGGAAGAGCAGGATATAAAATGTAGATAGATAGACAGACAGATAGATAGACAGATAGAATCTCTCGGAAGTCCAAAATCCCATTCATTTTAACAAGCCTGAATTATGCTAAACCATAGGGCTTTATACAATCCTGGTCTTATTAAGCAATTGTGCTGAACACATGCACCAAAAATCCAACACACCATATAAGAGCAAATAGCATGGAAATATTTTGTAGTATTTAAAGTGCATGTTCAATTTTATATCATCTAATGTTCACGTGTAATTCTAAACGTTAGCGGTAGGCACTCAGCATATGCTTCAATACCTTGCGGAGAGGCTATGGCTCAGGGATACACACAATTTTTATGCAGAAGACCCTAGGTTCAGTTCTTGCCATCTTCAGGTAGGGTTGGGAAAGATCTCTGTCTGAAACCCTGAAGAGCCACTGCCACTCAGTGCAGCAGACAATACTGATACTGACCGCCGTAAGATATTGACTGCTATTCATTCCAGTCTACTTGTGTGTATACTTTCTTTTAGCCCCGCCATTACATTTTTGAACCAGCACACATACAATAACATCATGTAGGCACAGCTAGACATTCATGCTCAATGCTGCAAGTTACAAGAGAATTTCTGGCACTTCTAGACCATTTTAAAGCCAAGGATGTACTGGAGCTCCATTGAAGTCTTATGGGGAAATGAGAAATCATAGATTGGGGTGTGCTTTTTTTAAAGCATAGTCTCTCATGACTCGAACCTCACTAGAAGAAGGGAGGAATCCTCTTCGTCAGTTTTAGAACTTCTGTGTAGATGTGAAGCAGTGTCAGAGTGAAGGGCATCTGATGACTTAGCATACATGAGGGACAGAGAAATGAAGCAGAATGGACACATTAAAACCTGAAGTGCCTAGAGCTCCAAGGAAATGATACAAGTCAAGTCAAAAAAGTTTCCTTTCCTTTTTCTTTTTTAAACATAAAGACTATTTTTCATCCTTAATGTAATCTTGTACACAAATGGGCTTAAAAGACTTTCAGGTCCAATATGCCTAGATAGGCAAATTGTAAGAATACTGGAGGAAATGTATTAAAAAGAAAAATAAGCAAATGATCTAAAGGCATTTAGGTCTGAGACAGAACTATGTACGAAGTAGCAATGGGGCTGAGATTTCACGCTAAGGGGGCTTCAGTGCTGTTTCTGTATCTGCAACTGCAACTACATTGAACTCACAGCTAAGAAGGACATGGAAGCCTTTTTAAGTGCCCATTTTGTGGCATTGGAAATGTTCAGGTATGACATCTTCACATAATCAAATATCGATTTTTTTTAAGGCATCCAATCTCTACTTTGTATACAGTACATCAAAATACCAAGATAGTACAGGCTTCTTGAATTTGTAAGCAGAGGAAAATATGTTACAGCTTCCAAACACACACACCTCCCAAAACCACTGGCTCTTTAATCTTTTAACCCCGAGAACTTCAGGAGCAAAAGGGGAGGAGAGAGGAGAGTCAGCATCTCTTCCTCCTCCTCTGATGGCTGGCTGATGCTCAGCAATACATCCCTCACTGTTGAACTCATGCTTAGGGAGAGGTGGGCTGAACCTGAGCACTAGTCACGAGGAGGGAGGTCCTCCCCCTCCCTTCCTAGAGAAGACTTATCTCACTTGAAGCCAAGATGAGTCCTCCAGTTAGGAGCCAACCATGGACCAGTGAGTTGGAGAGGCAAAAGGAGGAGAGTGAAGAGTGAGCTGTCACCCAGCCAGTAGGCCCTCTCTTTCAGGTTCCACAGACATTTGTCCCATCTTGTTCAATTATAGCTGTGCCTCTGCTGACCTGTATTGCACTGATTGACAGGAGGAGGATTGCCACTCTGTCTTCTGGCCCAAATAAGACCCACAATGGTAGGCATTAGTGAAAAACTCGCATTTTCCTGGAAAACAACCAGCATCTTTTGAGGAAGATTACCTTACACTTCAAATCAAATCAAATTTATTGAATAATCCGCAGGCTGAACTCACTTAGCATTTTGCAGATCATTGTGAGGCCATGAAGTGTTAAAACTCAACTAGGCTGACAGAGGTTCTGAAAGGACTACATTTGCCTGACTATAACCAGAAGTTCTACTGGAAGAATGATTTTAAGACTAGTTAAACACAGACTTACTAAAAAACCTGAATAGATGGTATCCCTCTATTCATACAGAGATCATGCACAAGACCCCAGTTAACATACCAGTCTGATAACATTCTGCATTTCAGCAGGAGTTCTCGTCCAACACCAGATATCAGAAAGAAGGGCATGCCTCAGACTTGCATTCTCTGCAATTCTAATATAATTATTACAATGTAATATTACAATATAATGTAATTATATTACATTATAATGTTTCATTATAGAAACATTGGAATTATGTAGCTTATGTGCATCAGACCAGGGATGTGCAAAATGATTCAACGTCGAAACATTTTGACTTGAAACAGGCCATTTCAAGTGTGAAACAAAATGCCCTTTAAAAAAGGGGCCCACTTCAAGCTTGGAACAAAACAACCCCACTGCAATTTGAAATGTTTCAAGGAACATTTTAGAGGCCTGTTTTCCCCTTGCTGATTGGTTTTCTGGCACTAGCTTCTGATTGGCTTATAATCTCCTTGCTTCTTGGTTGGCTTGTTATCTTGCACATCAAGTGTTATCATGGGCAACTGTGCCCTCATTGGCTGAGGGTGAGGGGGGAAGCGAAAAGGAGGGAATTCAAAGGAACTGGGAAGCAGAGAGTGCTCTTATAGTGTGCCTATCTTAAAGAAGATACATCAGGAGAGAAGGAAGATGTGATTTAGTGGTTTTCTCAGCACCAAGTATAATATGCTGTGCTATTGCTGCTATAACTATCTGGTTTTGCTGCATTTCAGATTGACAAAGGCAGAACTTGGGTGCCTGCCTGCCTTGAGTTGTGGTTTGTTTTGTTTGTGAGATAGTGTTATGGTGAGAAATGGACAGTGGCAGCTCTCTATGTGTGTAATATTTCTTGGTGATTGCTGTGATGAGCTCTGTGTCTTGCCTTGAGACTTACTTGTGCTTTACTCACTGCTCTGCAATCTGCATTGCAAGGTGCATTCAGTCAAAATGCGACTGAAGGTGCTCTAATTGAACTTTTGGCTATGCTTACTGCTAAGAGTGCTTCTGTGGCAGCTGTTCCAATGCTAGAATGTAAGGAGTCGAATTTGCGTATGACAGAACAACTTGTGTCAATGATGTTACTTCAGTTTAGGCACTGGGGCTGGCAGTGGATTCTGAGTTAGTGATTCTTTTAGGGGCATTTTTGGCTGGTTTGAAATGTGTGTTCTGTGGTGGGAGGGACAGATTCCCTTTTACTGTTTGCTTCTGCTTTTTTTTTCCTTCAAGGCAGGGTTGCAAAATGCATTGCAAATTGCAATGCAAAACTTGTGTGGACTCTGTGTACAATATGGGGGTTTGGGAAAAAGGTTAAAAATTGGTTTTTAAAAATGCTCGTTTGCCTATTTCTTTTGTGGGTTGGGTAGTAGGTAGCACCCATCATGCCCTACCCCCCCACTCACTTTGGTGTCCCTAGGGGCTACCCATAGAGAACAATGGAGTGTTTCAAATTTCCCCATTATTCCCTATGGCCAAAACACTCAAAATGTTCTGAGTTTTGTTCCGTTAAAACAACCAGTTTGATCGCTATTCTGATGAAATGTTTTGACAATCTCTTTTATTTCTAATTCAAAACAAAATCCGTTTCATAGCCATCCCTACATCAGACCTATTAAAACAGATTTGTTTTCAATTAAATGTTATTTTTTTGAAACCAGAGAGATATTAAAATTACCTTTGTTTTCATGTACACAGCTGTGCATGCATTGGGAGTAGGATTTTGTTCCAGTATACACACAAGTAACAAAATAAACAAAAGTTGTGCAGATGGTGGTCCTGTAAGATTGAACTGAATCTTCCTTTGTTTTCACAAAGAGACTATGTGCTGAGACTATCACTGGAAAAATGCACAGCTGCTTTCTTCTTGCTTTCAGCATCCAAACTAAAAAAAATGTATTTTTTTAAACAATCTAAGGTAATGCTTTTGATTCGGTGAATGATACACAATTTAATCCAATGGGCTATTCTTTATTATTTCCTACTTCAAAAGTTGTTTGCTATGTAGATCAGTAACTAAGAGCAGATCTCTAAGATTGTCAAGAAGACAAACAACCCCAACAACTGCTCTACGAACCATGCTTTTAGGAAAACTCCCATATTCTGTGCTTGCAGTTAATTTATTGTGAGGAATGAAAATGGAAGATTTATGTTTAGATTCTCTTAGGAATTATTGATTACCAAAAGACAAATGGCCACTTTTATAACTAACTCCACATTGTTTTATTTATCCTAGGAGGCATCTTTGTAAACAAAGCCTTCACTTTTAAAATATTTCATTGATCATTTTTCTAACAAGTAAAATCACTTCCTCTGAACAGAATAAATCACAAAGGGTAAATATGTGATCCTTTTTACTGGAACCCAGCTCTTTCTGGCTTGAAGGATTAGTCTTCGAGTATTTAACATATATTTTCGTGAACAACATAGAAAATAAAAACTCTTAGTAATTAAATGTAGCCTGTTCTCGCTGGATGAGCTCACTGTGGAGAGCTGTGCATATAACACACACAATGGGTAACTGCCTCCCAAAAATGGCAGCAACCAATGGCCTCTTTTTAAACACCTATTCAACAAAGATCATCACACAAGCATCTTCATATTGGTGTAACATATGGGCAGGGCTGCAGAAATCCACTAGTCTACTAGTCTGTGACAAGTGAAAAATGATGCCTGATGAGTGAAAAATGTCCTGAGGAATAATATACTAACATAGTTTAACAAGTAAAATATTTTGGCTCGCTGATAAACTGAGCCAACATTTCTTCACTCCTGCATATGGGGAACTGAATCACTGTACCAGCACATAGTTCCAACTTGGGGACTGGGACCAGTTGTTCCCTCCTCCCAGCTATCACATGATGTAGCAGAGCCACACAAAGGTACTTGCATGGTATTGTCAAGTGGGACAGGAGCAGGGTAGTGTAAAAGGCAGAAATGTGCTGTAACACAAAGCATGTTATGGAATAACATCATAAGAGTTGGTAGGTCCAAAGCACTGTGGCAGCTACAACAGCCTGAGAAAATGGCCCAGTTCAGACATAGCAATAAGTCAAGGTTTAATACATAAACAAGCCAAAGGGATCCAAGGGCTCACGCACTTGCTAAACCCTCCCACAGCACATGCAAGAGGGGAGAGAAAGTTTGCACCTTAAAGCAAACCACAGACATCATCATTTTCTTTAAAATACTTCATGGTGCTTGTAACCAATGAATCCGAATTCCACAATTTGAATCAATAATGCAAACAAAATAGTTCTGTATGGTTTTTGCTTTGCTTTTTGAAAAGAGAGAAGCCTGATTTTTTTTCTCCCAGACTTGGGGTGTCATGGTCTGCTTCTTAAAGGTCAAGTGAAGTCAATTTCGACTCCTGGTGCCCATCGAGCCCTGTGGTTTTCTTTGGTAGAATACAGGAGGGGTTTACCATTGCCTCCTCCTGTGCAGTATGAGATGATGCCTTTCAGCATCTTCCTTTATTGCTGCTGCTCAATATAGTACCAGCTGGGATTCGAACTGGCAACCTTCTGCTTGTTAGTCAAGCATTTCCCTGCTGTGCCACTTAAGGTGACTCTGCTTCTTAGGAAACAAGAAAATATGGTGTGTAGTAGCAATAAAGACTTATATCCTTTGAATTGCCAGATACTTTATTTCCAATCTTACTCCTGGGCTGCAGAGGTCTGCAAGCAGCATCAGATAGTTGAAATTAGGCAGCAGATTTCAGAACCATATATCCCAGATGAAGACAATGTTCAAAGCTCTCTTTATCATATTCTGAGCACAGACCACTTTTACAACATAAACACATTCACCTCACTCGACAAGGCAAACCGACGGAGGCTTCCAAGCATATCAGAAAACCGTCCCTACAGCATCAGAAAGATAACTAGTAATGTGACAGTACATCTTAAAATATCCGAGCACATATTGCCAGATGGCATGGCCCACAATATAACTTATGCTCCATTTGAGGAAAATAAACCACACTATCAGGGTGTGTCAACACTTCTTCCAACAGTGGCTACCATCCAAGAATGACTGTAAGTGTTAAAGAGATATTCACAGAACATACATGGCTTGAGAAATTATTTATACTATAAAGAAATGACAACTGATATACGTTGATACAACAGCTGCTTAAGGTTCTGCTGTTATCACTGCTATTGTATCGATCTTTCGTTCCATGTTTTATTTGCAAGCAATCACCTTGAACACGGTTCCCCCTCCTCCTATTAATACCCATTGTGTTAATCACTCAATAAAATGATTTTTATTATACTGCCTTATTATAAGGTGATATAATAAGGTCTCATTCCTGATGCGCTTCAGTGGGAAAGTTCTTCAGATTTCCCAAGACATTAATGAATTGTTCAAGAGTTTTGGATTTTGTTGGTAGTTTGGGTGAGGTCTGGAATCTACCTGTGAAAATGGCATGTTTCTATAATCTTTCATGGTTTGGTCTGGGAGTTTCATGTCAGTCAGTCAGTGACTTAGTGAAAGCTTGCAGTTTGCAAGCATATAAACATCTTAGCTCTGTGACTCTAGTATTTTGCTATCTCTATTAAGTACCATTCCCTATGCTTTCCAATAGGATAGGTTTTCTGGGTTTTTAATTTTCACCTGGTTTGGAATTTTTTTGGTAGTCTGGGCAAGGTCTGGAACCTACTTGAAAAAACAGGATGTTTCTAACTTTGGGAGTTTGCTCTGGGAGTTTCATGTCAGTCAGAGATGCCCAAGCAGCTTTACATTACAGATATTACTGATAAAGACTCATCAGTATACATCAGACTTCATTATTAATTATTATTTTTATTTTTATTAATTCAATTTCTTGATCACCCTTCCAAAAATGGCTCAGGGCGGTTTACACTGAGAAATAATAAATAAATAAGATGGATCCCTGTCCCCAAAGGGCTCACAATCTAAAAGAAACATAAGATAGACACCAGCAACTGGGAGTGGATAGGGCCAATTACACTCCCCCTGCTAAATAAAGAGAATCACCACATTAAAAGAGTGCCTTTTTGCCAAGTTAGCAGGGGTTATTACTTTATATAGTAATACAAGCAACATAAAGACTGGTGTTCAGAAGAACACTAAATTTCAACCATGCAGGAGTGAAACTTGGAAGGAGACAGAGGATGAATCTAAGAAAGTGAAGTTACACATATTTAGTTTTTACTTTATTTAAAGCTGGAGACTGAGGCTCAATAGAAAAGCTGGAGGGTTTCTTTGGGGGGGGTAGTAGGCAGATTGGCAGTATCTTCAGAACAGATAAAAGAAAGTACTTTTTCACATAATCCATCATTAATTTAAGAAATTCACTCTCACAAGGTATGGTGATGGCTGCTCGTTTAAATTACTTTGAAAGGGAATTAGCCAAAGGAAATGTACAAAGGGGTACACCGCTATAAGCCATAATGGTGGAATCTTCAAGATCAGAGTCTTCAAATACCACTTGCTGGAGGACAAACAGCAAGGGATGCTTGTTGCCCATACTGGAGTGTCCCAGAAGCATCTGGCTGGCCACTGCATGAAACAGAATCCTCCTTTGATGTCACCCAGCAGGGCTTATGTGGCGGCAAAATGTGTGTTCCAAAAGGGATATCCAGGCATAAAGAGAATGAGTGGTGGTTCAAAGCTGGATAAGTGAAGAACATTTGGTACTTTACGGGTTATTCCAGCTAAAGGTGGCCCTCATTATCCATGGTCCCAGCCCCCATGGTTTTGCATATGTGCAGACAGACAGACACTGGAGACACAACCTTGTGATATGTGGTTCAAAAAAACAGCAGGAATTCTCCTATCCGCAGTTCCCATGTGCCTGGAAATGACCTCTGAGGTCATATCTGGCCACCATTTTGCTGAAAGGAGCCATTTTTGTGGCTCTTGGTTTTAAAAAGAATTTACCCCCATGATTTTTTGTGGAATATCCCTGAAATTGGGGGAGGGGGGCACTGCTGGACAGCTGGAGACCTGTGGAGCATGGTACGGCACTTCATTACAATTATTTCTGCCATTTTTCGCCTCCAGGAACTTAACCCCGCAATTCCCATTGCCTCAAGGTCTTGTTCTGTTCTCCAGTTATAGGCGAGAATGGAACCCCCACAGATGATGAGGACCACCTGTCATTGCCTGTGCCTCTTTCTTTCTCACCTCCAGGTGGTAGAAGTCAGTAGATGCAGGGACACTCTCCTTGTGGTGGTGAGATGAGAGGATGGGCTTCCCCTGGCCTTGGTTCCACCATCTAGAGTCAATGGCTGATATCCAGAGCAAGGAAGCACTGGTGCAGTAAGAGGAGCAAGCTAACAGTACTTACAGACCAACCACACCAGCGAAATTTTTGACAACCTCCACTTCCCCAGGAAGCCCTCGGCACCACACAAAGCTATATCTAAACATTTTGCAGCCCTTGGGGACATATATTTGGATGGCACAGAGGGCTTCCTGGGTAAGGGGAAAGCATCAAAAGTTGCCCCTTTCTCGGTGCAGTTAGTCTGGAAGTGCGGTTAGTCTGCTGCTCTCGCTGCACCAGTGCTTCATTGCTCTGGATGTCAGCCATTGAATTGTGTCTATGGGTTGTGAATGTTTCCTTTTGAGGCTTAATCTGCACTTTTAAGTATGTGAGTGACTACTATTGAGTTAAGTAGTAACTGTTAAATGACCAGCTCACATTTGGGACAAATGGCAAGGGTGTTCAGGGCAGAGAATGCAGCTTTAAGCCAGATGTGAATCCTCTGACCTCATTTCAGTAGTACTGTTTTCTTGTTGCAAATAAAATGGAAATTTCCTTTGATACAAAGTTTGGTATTGCGGCCATTGTGGTTTTAAACAGAAAGCAAAATATATGTCTCAGGAAACTGAAGCCCAGATCTTTGAATTATAGTGATTTTAAGAGAAACAATTTCCTGATAATTTTCTTAACTGGGTATGCACAACAATGCTATTTCCTTCAAAAATCAATCAAGTGGACTGAAATGCAAGTCATCAGAATCACTGTGGGCTATTTGCTCTCAAAGTGATGAAGGACTGGGATCGTTCACAGGCTAAGCCTTCCAAGAGCTCCCACACTAGAGGCCTCCTGCAGATTTCTTTTAACGCAACTTTGCACATGTTAATTAGCCCAGTGCAGTTATCTTCCTTTTTGCTTTATCATATAAGAGAGTCAAATTTTGTAACCAACCCAACTGAGCTTACTTTATGCCCTTGTATAGACAAACCTATTATTCAATGGAAATTTAGGTTAATAAAGGATTGGGAGTCAACTCTTTATAAAGGAATTATCAAAATTAAAGAGACATCCTTTACATGGGTTTCCCCACAAAACCATAGAACTGAAATCCTCAAAAAGATAAATAATGCATACGGGATCTCGTAAATCAAGTGAACACAAATAAGATCCCTACCATACTAGGCACTAACCATTCAATAAAGAACATACAACAACTTGAAACAGTATAACTGTATAATCTACGATATTCTCAATCTAAGATACAACAAAACCAAACAATTGGAAATCACATAGATGAAACTATGGATGTTGCATTGGAAGAATGGTGAAGTCCATTGTGTGGAGAGTAATATAGTCCATTACAATCAAGTCTTTTGTAGGAGTAGCTTTGTACCTTATTAAACCACTAGAAGAACTTGGTTCTCTTAGATAATTATTTAGAAGTAACATAAGTGGCTGTACATATTAAGACTGGATTTTGGAACATTTGGACCAGTGTTTTTTATTTTGAAGACTGTTCTCCACTTGATGAAGACTAACATCGAAATGGAGGTCACCACTGTGGATGTGTGGACTTTTTTTTGGTAACAAACTATATTACTCTCTACACAATGGACTTCACTGTTCCTCCAGTGCAATGTATGTAGTTTCATCTTTGTGATTTCCAATTGTTTGGTTTTATCTTACCTTAGATTGAGAATATCTTTGATTATAAAATTATACTGGATCAAGTTGTTGCATGCTCTTTATTGCATGGTTAGTGCATTCTATGGTGGGGTCTTATTGTTTCTTGTTCAATTGAACTGAAACCTTCAACAGGGTCCAGGGCAGATTTTGGACCACAGAAAACCAAAGAATATCCTCCCAATTTCCCATAACTGTTGGAAATAAGAAATGTGCTACAGCATCTCACCAACTGCAGCATGCTCTGGAACTAACCAGTGGGGCATCAGGAGGCAATGCATTTACCCTCAGAGAAGAATAATAGAATATGAGAATCGGAAGAGACCTTGGATATCTTCTTTTCCTTCCAACCTCCTGGCTCAGTGTATGATCTGCTACAGCATCTCTGACAGATAGCTAACCAACCTCCATACAGCAAAAGAGAGCCCATCATTGCATGAGGCTGGCTGTTCCAGAACTGAACTCTAACAGTTAGGAATTCCACCTAATGTCTAGCCTAAATCTAAC
The DNA here is from genome assembly GCF_027244095.1 of Hemicordylus capensis. Lineage (NCBI taxonomy): Eukaryota > Metazoa > Chordata > Lepidosauria > Squamata > Cordylidae > Hemicordylus > Hemicordylus capensis. The sequence goes on from NC_069658.1 coordinate 67,102,681, forward strand.
TCCTTGTAATTTTGACTCATTGGTTCTAGTCCCACCTTCAGGAACAAAAAGAATACGAGTGTGTTCCTTCTTTTATGTGACAGAACTTCAGATATTTGAAGAGGGTTATCATTTCCTCCTTTAATTTTCTTTTCTCCAAGCGAAACACAATCAACCCATCTCTGTTGCTGTCATATTGCAGTTTACTGATGTCTTTCTTGAAATGTGGGGCTCAGAACTCAACATAGTATTCCAAGGGAGGTCTGACAGCACAGAATAGAGTGGAACAATTACTTCTCCTGATCTGGATGCCTCTGTTAATGCTCCCCAAGTGTTTTTAGTGTGGCATCACAGCACTTGCTCATGTTCAACCCTGTGGCCCACTAAAACACCCAGATTCTTTACATATCCACTGCTGCCAAGGCAGGTCTACAGTATGCCCATTTAATTATGTCATTTATGCTCCACCTTTGCACTCAAAAATTGGGTGCTCAAGGTAGCTTACAATAAAAACAACATAAAATACCATAAACATCCAGAGAGGTCTACTGCAAGTACTCCTAACATCTGCCATGCAGTGTTAGCCCTCATGCTGCTCAATACTTTCCCCAAAGCACAGGTGATCTTGTAAAAGAAAGCAAATAATTTTCAGAGCTTGCCCAGACCCCGCAATTGCTATTAGAGCAGAAACACATCACTGAGGGAGAGCACCCAACAGCTTGAGGATTAGTGCTCTGTGGCAGCAGTTGTTCTGAGCTCCTATGGTAAACTGCTCTGAATGTCAGCCAATATAAATAAGCAACATCATCAAACTCAAAACAGAGGCACAGCAGAGAGAACGTGTCAAAGAGTGACACAATCAAATGACAGGCAGACCAAATGCCTGCCTAAGCAAAAATGACTTATGAAAACCAAGAGATGGGGCTAAATGAATCTCATGCAGGAGGCTGTACCACAGTATGATGCTGGCACAAAAAAGGCCCTTCCCTATTTTCCCCATCAACCACAGGTTGACCAATGGTGAGGCTTGCAGAAAGGCCGCTCCAGCTGGCTGAAGAGGGGGCAGTTTCATACAAGGAGAGAGGGTCCTTAAAGTATCCTGGCTCTCAGCCGTTTAAGGCAGTGTTTCTCAAACTTGGATCCCCAGATGTCAAAGCCATTGTGGCTGGGGATGATGGGAGTTGTAGTCCAACTACATTTGGGGACTCAAATGTGAAGAACCTTGATTTAGGACACTAACCAGCACCTTAAATGGTACCTGGAAGGAAACCAGCAACAAGCACAGATGAAACCTGAGCAGAATGAAATTCTCTCCAAAAGTGGCTCGTCAGCAGCCTCACAGCTTCCAAATCTTTTATAAGGGTAGTCCAACATACAATGCATTGCAGCAGTCAAGCCCTGAAGTAAGTAAGGTCTGTGCAACTGCAGTCCAATTCTCCTATCTCAGGAATGAGCACGGCCAGAACCTCAGCCAAAGTTGTGCAAGGCTGCTCCTAGTCATTACCACCTAAGCATCCAGAAGCAATACCAGATCCAGCAGCACCCCCAAACTGCAAACCTGGCTTTTCAAGAGGAGCACAACCCCATCCAAACCAGACTGAATCCTATCAACCAACTTGTAAATGTACTGACTCAGAGTACTTCTATCTTGCCTGGATTAAGCTTCTCTTTGTTCATTCGCATCTAGTCCATTACTGATTCCAAGCACCAGTTCAGAACTTCCATGCTAGGTGACCATACATACTAACTATGCTAATTGTCTTAATAATCTCCAGGAGAGAATCCTCTTTTCTGCTCTCTAGCCTGGGACAAAGCCCCAGACATGTGCTTAATAACTAAAAGGAGGCAATCAGCCTGCTGCTTTTCAATTGTAAGGCTACTCCGTTTCAGGCTGACAGTTTGGAACTGCCAAGCCGAATTTGTTTATCTAGAGACAAGCACTACCATTATCCATCTGCAACATTATATACCAGGTCCTAAGAAGGCATCAAGGCTTGCACGACCACTGTCTACTTTCAGGCCTATTTCAGATCTGCAGCCGTCATCTCACTCACACTGTTTCCGTTGGTACCGAAACTTGAGCAGGCTAAGAATGGATCTTCATAGTAATTTTGAAAGGAGTCATATGTACATTCAATACAAGTGCACTAGGACTTAAGCCTGTGCTGTTCCTTTGTCCATCATCATCCGTCCAAATGGCAGTGTCTAGAGAGGAAGAGAAAGGACCTCTTTGCAACTTGCATGGCAATAGATGTGCTCAGTATGGGAAAAACAAGGAACATCTGTTATGTCAGCCTCATGCAAACTTACAACTGCCATGCAAGATTAGATAAAGGTCCATCGTATCCAACCTTCTGTCTCCAACAGTGGCTGCCAGTTGCCCTGAAGAACTCACAAGTAGGCTGGGTTCACACAACTGCCTATAAGTAGGGATGTGCTCAACAAGCGATTCGGCATCTGAATCGCAGCACAACCCCATGTGCAAGAGTGCTGGCGCCATGCAGGGGCTGCTGGGGGAGAACGCCACCAGGGAGCACCAGTAGCTGGGGGGAACACCCCAAGTACGGCAATGGCAGCACGTGGAGAAGGAGCAGGGATGGACCTGCTCGCCTCCTTGTTAAAAGGGTTTTGGAAGCCTTCAGTTTTAAAGGGATTGTGCTGCAATTCAGACATTGAATCACGTTTCGAGCACATTCCTACCTTTAAGTACTTACCAAGTAGGAATGAGAGGAAGGTCATAGGGAGGTAATGGGGAGTATACACTCCTATGGGGCATCCTAACTGAACCTGCTCAAGTCCGGTTTCTTGCTGTATTTGCCCACTTCCACCTATCTTCCTGACTTTTGGCAGCCACTTGAAACCAAGATTTGAAGTTGGTTTGACAAAGTCAGTGAAATATTAGGTGGAAGTGGGTAATCAGGAACCAAACACGAGTGGGTTCAGATGTCACACCCAACAGGAGTGTGCACTCCCCACAATCTCTCATTCCTTAGTACTTATAGGCAGTTGTTTGAACCCATCCATAGAAAATGCAGAAGGTAGTTATTAGGTTGGTCTCCTGGGCAACCTGAAGAGATCATATTACACCCATTTTGAAAGATCTACACTGGCTGCAAGTAAGTTACTGGGCAAAATACAAAGTGCTGGATATGACTTATAAAGCTGGATATGACTTATATAGATTGGTTCCAAGGAATTTAAGAAAACACCACCTTCTTCATGAAACCTGCCACCTATTAAGATCACCACGGGACATTTGGTTGCAGTTGTCACCAGCTCAGTTGGTGGCAACTCAAAACTCTGGGACTTTAAAATGCGCTTCCTAACAAAGTTAGAGCCTCCCCTTCTCTGCACGTTTTAAAGAAAAATCTGAACACATACCTGTTTAATCAGGCTTTTAATTTATAGTTTAAAATTTGAGAGTTTTTATTGTTTTAACTGTGTTAATGTTTTAATCATTGTGTTTTAGACAGTACACTGCCCAGAGATTTGCAAGTGGAGCAGAACAGAAGTGTGCCATATATAAATAAAAATAAAATAAAACCATCCATTTCTCCCCAGAATTTGACAGATACCACTTGTGCTTCTGAGTCACATCTAAAACTAGTCGTACAAAATAACAAAATCCTATAATGTCTAAAAGAATAATGTCCTAACTTTGTGTCATCCGATCTAAAATACTACACATGTGCAAGCATTTTCCTTTAAGCAGGATGACCATCTTTATGTTGTATCTACTTTCTTATCATGTTCATACCCAGCCTTTCTTGCAAGCAGCTTAATACAGCAGGCCTATTTGTTCCCACGCAGCAGTGTAAGTAGGGAAGCGCTAAACCGGCTCAGGCACCCGCATACAAACTGGTTCGGCAGGGCGTGGATTGGTTCCTATAAAAACCAGGTAAGTAGGTCCTTATCCACTACTCTGCTGCCCCACCGCTTTGCTGGGTGCGGTGCTTGCTGATGCGGCAGCCACACTGAATTCGATTAGACTTTGGGTGAACTGAAATCGATTCAAGTAAATCTCCACTCTATTCAATGTTTTTGAATTCAAATTCTAATCGATCTGAGCAAATTTCATGCATATCCCTACATCCATCCAATACAAAGTTTTGTCTTCAACACAGGAAAAAATAATAAATCAACAGTGGTAAATCAAGAAAGGTTTGTCAGATCCCCTAATAATGACAGGCTACAAGATTATATAAATGAGCTGTGTGTTATTTAAAGGTACTCACCTGATTTCCAGTACCAAGGAGGAATTTATTTTCCATCTTTCCACAGAATGCTGGAATATTGAAGATCCACTCTTCTGGTTTATTTTATCAGAGCTATTGACCATTGATCTACTTAAACTTAGCTCACCATATCTGAAATATAATGCAAAACAAGACAGAGTTAAAATTAGCTTAGCGCCAATCAGAAACTTTTTTCGACACTACATCAAAAACATCACTGTTCCTTTATTTACTTGTAACTGTGATGGATATATAAATATAGTAAATGATTACATTATTATGCTACCCAGGCAGAATCCTACACATATCTTCTCTTTCTCACTTGCTTCAAAAGAAGAGAGAAAAGACAAATATTAAAAAAATCATTTTCTATTTGAACAAAGGCTGCAGCAATCCTCAGAAACCTTTGCCTTTCCTTCTCAAGTGACATGAGCTAGATTTTTGTCAGGATGCTGCTACTCTGCTACTCCCTGACAATGCAACACAGCTATGGTTTTATTTATTTGATTTGATTTGATTTGTATATCACCCTTCCAAAATGGCTCAGGGCGGTTTACAATTAATTTTAGGCATGCGCATGGACGTACCAAGCTTGGAGTGGGCCCCGGGTAAAAAAAAAAAGTGAAGATGGCCCCTGCTTTTTTCTTCGGAGAAGAGGGAGGAAGAGAACAAAGAGCTAGGTGTCACTCAACCGGAAAGCTCCCTCGTTAAATTGTAGCTATGCTCCTGGACCTGCTTCTGCCCTATGATGCTGCTGAATTGTGCAACACATTCAAGACTAGAATTTGCCCAGGAAAGTTCTTGCTACAATAAGCTAGTAAGACTTGAAGGTGCTATAAGGCAATTTGTCCTTTTTATGTGATAGGCAAACGTGGTCATTGTATCCTGTCATGTGATAAAAGATACACCCTACCTATTTCCCGGAGCAAACCCCAACCCACCCACCATTGTGTTTACTGCCCCAAACAATAAGTAGTCTTAGCCCCTGATCTTTCATAAGGACACAAGTCAAGAGCTCTGGAAGGAACACACCAAAAGTCAACTGAATCCATAATTCTGTTCCCCATAGTAGCCAACCGGATGTCTCTGAGAGCCAACAAGCAGAGCATGAAGAAAATGCTGTTGCTGCCCTCCTCAGCAACTGGTATCCAGAGGCATAGTGCATCTGAACATGGAGATTTCATATAGCAAACATGGCTAACAGTCACTGATAGACTTGTCCTCCATAACTTTGTTTTATCCCCTTTTAAAACTATCTAAGCTACTGCCCATTCATATCCTGTGTGGTGTAAGCTATTGTAATGTTAAGTCACATGAAGTTCTTTGCCGCTATATCCTTTACTGTCCAGTAAAATCAAATTCAAGGTTGGTTACGGTGTGGTTTTCAAACAATAAGCAGAGGTAAGTAGACACATTATCATACTCTTGGTTCCATTCAATTCTGCTGATGCCAATGTATGAGATTTCAAACATCATCAAGTTCTTTTCCAAAAACATTTTAAAGCATCTACACTCTAACTACAAAAGGTTGGTTGGTGAACAACCAACGATGAGAGATGTGCAAAACGTTTCAAGCTCAAAACAACCGTTTTGAATGTATCAAGCTCAAAACACAGCACCCTTAAAATAAATGGCCTGTTTCAAGCTCAAAACAAAATAACCCCGTTTTGAAACGTTTCAAGTGTTTCGGTTCCCATTTTGGAAACCTGTTTTTCTCTTGCTGATTGTTTGTCTAGCACTGGCTTCCAAATGGCTTGAAATCTCCTTTCTTCTTGGTTGGCTTGTTGTCATACAAATCAAGTGTTCTCACGGGCAACTGTGCCCCCATTGGCTGGGAGGAGGAGGCCAAAGGAGGGAGTTTCAAACCGTAGTTAAGGGAACAGGAGGCAGAGTCTTATAGTGTGTCTCACTTGAAGAGGATACATCAGGAGGAGGAAGGATCAGAGAGACTGCAGCAACAAGAGAGGAGACTGGTGGTGGTGGTGCCTGCCTGGTCCAGTGGCAAAAGACAGAGTAACTGCTGAGGTTATCTGTCTCTCTTTTTTCTCCCCTTTTTAATTTGCAGTGCCAACTGCTTTTCTTTCTTTACCCTATTTTTTTTAATTGTACCAGCAGTCCCAATGCCTTTACTTGGGTGCTGCTTTGGATTTTTCTTCTTCTGTGAATTATCTTCTTTCTTACTTGCATACAGCCCCCACTGGCTTTAATAACTGGGGTGCTGTGCAGTTTGTTTGTTTGTCTTTATTTTCTGATGCTGTCCCAAGGTGCACCTTTGCTGCTATTGTGTGCCGGGAATGTACTCTATTATTTTGTTTTTGTAGGGTGGTGTGTTCTGGTGCCCGGCCTGCCAGACTCAGTTTCCCTGCTGTGTGTGTGTGTGTGTGTGTGTGTGTGTGTGTTGGGGGGGTCCCCTCAAGCTTTTTAAATTTTGATTTTTTGGGGGGGTGTAGTAGGTACATTCAAATCATTCAGCTAATTTGTGGCAAGATTGTCTATGCAAAATTTGGTATCTGTAGGTCAATGGGAAGCAAGTTAGAAGGGTGTGTGTATATATATATATATATATATATAGAGAGAGAGAGAGAGAGAGAGAGAGAGAGAGAGAGAGAGAGGAGAATGCTTATCTTGCAAGGGGGTCCCTGTAAGCCATTAGGTCCAGGGTCCAAAATTACCTAGCTGCACCTCTGGGTGGATCGGCTCATGACACCCTTGGGTGCATCAGCAGTGCATGTTTTGTCCTGCCTATGCGGCCCAAGGATGAAAAGCAAAGCTGTCACCTCTGACCAGCTGCCCAGGTGGAGGACTTCCTGATTGAAGAGGTCAGGCAAGCCGAGGAGAGGAGGCTGGGATGAAACCGGGTGCTGTAGCACCTACTGCTGGTACATAGTCCACCTCAGAAGCAGCATCGCCATCACTTCCCAGTCAAGCAGTGTGGTGTCCCTGGCAATGCCAATTGAGCCGCCAATCCACCCAGTGGTTCACAGAGGGCTTCCTTGGCGTCTTGCTAGAGATACAGGAAGAGCCCAAGCCCTGCAGCAGTGCTGAGCTGTGTGTTCTGCAGTACCTGCAGGAGCTGGTGGCAGGCTAGGAGATGGAACTGATCCAGTTTTGTGCAACGCATCACCAAGTCTGGCCGAACTCGACAATGGTTGTCAATCCCCAAACCCTTCGGCCAACCCCCAAACCAGACATGTCAGAGTCTGCCCATTAGTGCTGCTGACACAAGCAGACAAATACGTATGCCACCACGGCCAATGATGAGATGGACTGGTACCCTGACCCATGTGTCAAGCTGTTAGTCAGGGCCCAGCACCAATCTGAGGCCATGGTATGTTATGCATATGCCGATATACATATGCTGGAGAAGGAGAGAGAGAAAAGAAGAGTTATTCTCATGGTAAGAGCCTAAAAGATTTGTTTCTTGTCAGAACATTGTTCCATCTAGCTCACTATTGTCTGCACCAGGCCATGACTGCTCCCTGTCCTCCTTTATCCCTGTGGCAGGCAAGATAGAAGGAAGGAAGGTTTGGTTTTTAGGCTTTCTTTTCTCAGCACCGAGTAAAATAGGTTTTGCTTTTGCTGCTATAAATATCTGGGTTTGCTGGATCTCAGATTGAAAATGGCAGAACTTGGTTGCCTGCCTGCCTTGAGTTGTGTTTTGTTTGTGAGATAGTGTTGTGGCAAAGAATGGGCAGTGAGTGTGTGTAATATTTCTTGGTGATTGCTGTGACATGAGCTCCATGTCTGCCTTGAGTTGAGACTAAACTGAGCTTCTTCACTCACTGCTCTGCAGTCTGATTTGCAAGGTGTAAGGCAGAATGTGACTGAAGTTCCTCTAGTTGAGCATATGGCTATGATTGCTACTAAGGGTGCTGCTGTGGAAGCTGTTGCAATGCTAGGAAGGAACATGTCATAATTGTGTGTGAGAGAACAACTTGTGCCAATGATATTACTTCAGCACAGGCACTGTGGCTGGCAGTGGATTCTGGGTCACTGCTTCTTTTTTGGCCATTACTAGACTAACTTTGAAACATGTGCTCTGCATTGGGAGAGACAGATTCTCTTTTACTGTGTGCTTCTGTTTTGCCATGTTTTTCAAGGCAGCGTTGCAAAATGTGTGCGCTCTGCTTGTTTCAGCCATAGGGAACAATGGGGAACTCAAAACACCCCACTGTTCCATGGGTAGGTCCTAGGGACACCAAAGTGCATTGTGTGGTAGGGCATTATGCACCCAACCCACAAAAGGAATGGGCAAGTGGGCAATTTTTAACACATTTTTAACCTTTCCCCCTGAACCCCCATTGGATCCAGAACACTTGAAACACTCAAAACATTTCAAGTCTGTTTCGTTGAATCAGCCGGCCTGGCTCTTTCAAAAATTTTGTGTTTCATTTCAAGCTCAAAATAGAACATAGCCTCCCCCACCCTTGCTAAACCTGCTTATGAATCTGAGCCAAGACTGCCAGCAATAGTGTTGAGTCTGTCGACATAGCATCCCTTCCTCATCTAAATCTTTCCCTCTGTATAAACACATGTGCAAGGTGTGAACTTCCACGTACTGCTTCACAAGCAATTTTTCACCTTAGACAATCTGAAACAGTTTGTCTGTCACTTAGTCATCCCAATCCAAACTACACCACACCTTATACCTTATACGTATCTGTTTTCAGGATGTATGGCATGTGATAGTTCGCATGTGCAGAGGTCAGGTGAGCGCTGCCGCCAGGCGGGATGCTGGGCGGGGAGCTGCTGCTCCCGCCACGGCTTGCAGGCGCCAGCAGTACCACAGATAATGACTTTTTTTTTAAAAGGTACCTCTCGCCGCCCTCACCGGCCACCTCTGTTTGGAATTCAGCAGGAGGCAGTTAGAGAGAAAGGTGAAAGTTAAAGACCAGCTGAATGGCAGTTAGAGAGTTAAGAATCGCAGGTGAGCTGGAGGCTTGGATCAAGAAAGTAGCTGTGAACAGGAGGGACTTCTCTGGAGAAGAGAGAAGCGAGGCTTAGGGAGAGGCAGAGGAGAAAACTACTCTCTGGTAAGAAGTCTACCCTATTTCCTGTTCAGGAGAAGTCCTGAAACTCCTGAGGAGAGGTAGGTCAATGTGATCAAACTAGGCAGCTAAACCCTGTGTAGAGAGGAGAAGAGGAAAGAAAGCACCTTAACTGTGTAACATCTGAGAACTAGCTGCATTGCTATAAGCTGTGTAAATTATAAGAACTGTGACCTTACCCTGAAACCGCTGCACTTATGTAGATCTGTAACCATTACGCTTTTAAGTGCCTCTGTTTAAACAGTAAACCTTGTTATTCATTTCATCAAGGAATAAGAACATTTCACTTTTCTTTCTCACATCACCAAAGGAGAGACTCCTACGCTACTACACAGACAAGAGTGAGGAGAAGTAATCTCAGATCCTGCCAGGTTAGATCCGAGTGATGGCAGCTGAGACACCCTGAAGGAGGTCAAGGCAAGGCCACACCACCTAGGGTTTTTGAGTTGAGAAAAAAAAAAAGATGTCTGACGGTAGACATGATAGAGGTCTATAAAATTATGCATGGTGTGGAGAAAGGGTGAAATTTTTCTCCTTCTCACGTAGCACTAGAACCAGGGGTCATCCTATGAAATTGATTGCCAAGAAATTTAGGACCAACAAAAGGAATTACTTTTTCACACTATACATAATTAACCTATGAAATTCTCCACCACAAGATGTGGTGTCAGCCACCAGCCTGAATGGCTTTAAGAAAGGCTTAGATAAATTCAAGGAGAACAGGTCTATCAAAGGCTATTAGTCTGAGGGCTCTCTCTGTCCTATGTTGGAGATGCCAGGGAAGAAACTTGGAACCTTCTGCATTCAAGGAACCTGGAACCTTCTTCTCAGAGTAGCCCCGTCCCCTAAAGGGAATATCTTATAGTGCTCACATATGTAGTCTCCCATTCAAATGCAAACCAGGGTGGACCCCGCTTAGCAAGGGGGACAAATCATGCTTGCTACCACAAGACCAGCTCTCCTCTCCATCTCCCCACACAACAACTTCCTCTATCCAACCCAACTCCAATTAACTCACATAATGAGAGGTCATGACTCAGATCATAATAAGCCAACAACAAAGCAGGAATAGATAAGGATTCGTGCAGAGAACATAGCTCCAGCTAAGTCAAGCAAGAGCCACAAAACAAGCAAGGCACCCAAACACCTCATAACTCAGTCAATCATAAACCAAATGTAGAACCACCTACTAAATATTTAATACCACTTTCTTATGATGCTCGCTGATTTATAATATATACTGAAAATACTGGAAAAAATTGTTTGTTAATTGTACCTATTTAACAAGCATCTACTTAGGATAAGCTTTTCCCTTTCAACTAGTTATCACCACCCACAATGCCATGCAAGGGTGCAAAACATATCTCTCTCCCACAAAAGTGTCTTTCCTCTCCCCACAAATTTTTTTAGTGAGGAGCTGCTCTTCAAGATTTCTTTACGTTTGCAGCCCTGGCTGCCATGTGATATAATTGCAACATGAAGTGCTAATAGGATTTCAGTCATAAACAGAGTTTTCATCATCAGAATACTTGTCATATTCCTTTAGTTTGTAGCGTCTCCTACAAGCTAGCCTTATTTGACCACAGCTAGGTCTCCAACTATAACAATGATGGAAGTCCTACATCAATGGCCAGGTTTAAAACAAAACAAAAACTGTGGTGCTAGTTCCACGTGCCCAATGGAGCATGAATGCGGGTTCCTCAAGAAGCAGTTCCCCACAGCAGAGCTATTAGGAAAGCTCATAATGCAATAAACCAGCTAAGGCAATACTCAAATATACACTTAAACTGGAGAGGAAAGCTGCTCTTGTGAAAGCAAGCATGAATTGTCCCATTTGCTATGCAGGGTTTGCTTTGGTTTACATTTGGATGGGTGACTACATGTGAGCGCTGTAGGATATTCCCCTTCGGTCTTGAGAGCTGGTCTTGTGGTAGCAAGCATGACTTGTCCCCTTAGCTAAGCAGGGCCTGCCCTGGTTGCATATGAATGGGAGACTAGAAGAGTGAGCACTGTAAGATATTCCCTTCAGGGGATGGAGCTGCTCTGGGAAGAGCAGAAGCTTCGAGGTTCCCTTTCTGGCTTCTTCAAGATAGGGCTGAGAGAGCGGCTTCTCACACCTTGGAGAAGCCGCTGCCAGTCTGTGAAGATATTACTAAGCTAGATAGATCAATGGTCTGACTCAGTATATGGCAGCTTCCTATGTTCCCTATGGTGGTGGGCCATAGCCCAGTGGAAGAGCACTTTCATGCAAAAGGTCCCCAGTTCACTCCCTGACACCAGATAGGGCTGGGAAAGATTCACACCTGAAATCTTGGAGAGCTACTGCCATTCAGTGTAGACAATATTCAGGTAGGACCAATGGTCCGACTCAGTATAAGGCAATTTGCTATGGAGTAAACCACACTGATCTCAATGCCGCTTACTCAAAAGCAACGCTGGACAGCATTGCAGAATGCCAAGTCAACTTAATCCTAAGCATTACTTCAGATGAGTATGAGCATGCATGAGATCACAACCTAAGTTTTAAAATGTTTGGCACTTACCTATGTTTCTAGAATTTTATGTTTATGAATTTTTAAATGTTTTTATATTATGTTTTAATTTGTACACCACCTAGAGATTTCTATACAAAGTGGTATAGAAATGCAATCAATCAATCAATCATGTTACTATGAAGTCATTGGTTGCATCATGCAAGTATAAGCCCTGCTGGCTTGTTTCCTGGCATACTATGAGCTCCTTACTCATTCAAACACCAGTGCACCTGTTTTCCTTTTTTTGCCATTAGAGGGAAAAGGTTTGCATAGGAGCTACCGTGGCTCTCTCTGCATCCCCATTCATAGCCTTCTAACTCAAAGAGTCTTTCAACTCAGAATGTTTAAAACTATATCAGAATGAGTATTAGTTAAGTAAGACTGTCGTCCAAGCAGATCTCCTTACAGACCATCCAATAATAGCAGATTATTGCCCAGACGTGATGGCAAACCATGGTTTATAGTCATGTGCATGAACAGGCACAAGTCTTGGACTCATATGCTCTCTCTCCTTTGCACACAAGTAGAGCATGTAAATGGTCATATCTTGGTTTGATATCCTGATATGTTAAATAAATATGTTTTGTACGAATGATGGTTTCCCATATTTGAACAAAACAGCAAACTGTTTTGACCCTAAATGTAGTTCCCTGACCCCACTGGCCCTAAATGCGGGTCTCTCCCTGACTAATTTGTTACAAACTGCAAAGTGCTTTAGACTTCCTCCTCTTGCACACAGAGAAGGGGAAGGGTGAAGAGCACAAATCATGCCTCCTTATGCACATAATAACCAACCATTTGAACTGGGCCTATATCTCCTAACTGACTGAACCAGCTCAGACAAATCTAAAATAAGTTTCAAGTCTTTGAATCAACATGGAGTTTCTCTTCAGTAGGTCTCAAGGAATTCTGTTTGCTGCATGCAGAAACCTTATCCAACATATTGGACTAAAGAGAGAAAAACAGTACTTCATTAAATCCAAAATGTAGCAGGCTTTTCACTTGCTCAAAAATATCTTGTTACCTTGGTACTTTGATAGGTAAAGAATCATATTATCTTTGGAGGGTCTATGGCAGTGTTCTTCGTGGAAAGGCCCACAAGCCAGTGGTGGCTCCCGCTGACCCTAAATGTGGCTCCCTACTTGTTTATCATGCCTGCACAAAGATTCAGCAGAAGCCAAATACCCCATATAGTTACCTTGTTACCTCAGGAAACAACCCTTCCCACCACACATTGCTGTATGGAACCCTTTCTAACTCTAGTGCATCTTGGAAGGCACATGCACACACAGCACTGGGAAGTGTAGTCCTTCCCAGTCTTTTGCTCATAGAGCTCTATAAGGAAAGCACTGGGAAGGACTACAATTCCCAGCATTCCAAGATGATGCTGGGGCACCACAGGGTTTCATTTCTCTTAAAGCTCCCCTGGGTACTTGGAAAAGTTCAGCACTGCATGGAGGTCTATCACCTTGTGCATCTCAGGTAAAGTTTGTTTGTTTTTGCCAAAGTGGCCCCTGCTTGACAAATAGTGAAGATCACTGATATATGTGCAAGAAAAGGAGCTGCACCTCATCCAATGAATCATACTGATTTACAGCTAAGGGTGCCACCTACTGAAAAACAAAATGATTTTTACTTTATACACAATTTTTCCCCCTGTGGGGAGGGCAAGATTTTTCAAATTGAGGCCATAGTCTTTAAACATACATGCCATAAAGAATAATTGTTATTATGTGTAATCTAGAGTGGAAGATACAAATCAAGTTTCGTTACTCTATGCTTTATGCTTTTTTTCTTCCAACAATATAACCTTCTTGTTGTTGTTTTTTTAAAAAAGCCATTCCTACTTTTCTTCTTCATATATCTCTCTGCCACACTTCAGTATTCTTGAAGTATACTTCACAAGGAAAATGAACAAAATGCATCAAGGTACAGAGAAAAATTACATCAGAGAGGATTTTTGCGTCCATTAGGAATTCTCAAGAAGTGGCATGGGAGACACGAGCTAGCTTTTCACAACGTTTGTGTCCCTGAAAGTGCTAATGCTTGAAATACAGCAGACCTGAGAGTTCACAATTTAGTCAGCATCTATATCAAAGCAGATGTGGGGTGGTACATTAAAGCAACCTTATATTATTTGTGAGATTGCAAATCCCAACTGTTCTGCATTATGATACTTCTCCAGCTCCAAGTTCAAGGTATATTGTTGTTGATGTCTTTGCCATCTCCAGCATGCTTATATCCACCCTCATTTGCTGTTCCAACTAGAGCCCTATTCCAGTGCAGTGTTCCCTCTAACAGGGATTCCCAGATGTTGTTGACTACAGCTCCCAGCCTTCCAAGTTGCAATGGCCTTTGGCTGGAGATTATGGGAATTGTAGTCAACATCTGGGAATCTGTTAGAGGGAACACTGTTCAGGTGCCATACTCAGAAGCAGCCATCAATGAGAGCATGGCAGCAAGCACTAGCCCACACATAACATAACCGCACACTGTTCACAAGTACAGCACAGGCAAAGAGGCACTTTGCAAAGTGGTGTTCTCTATATATTTAGCAGGGGGAAAGCAAATGACCCTATTCAATGCCAGCACAGTGTCTCTCCAGTGACTGTTGCCAGTGTCTTTCTTTCTTTTAAGACTGAACGCTTTGAGGAAGGATACTATCTTCATCTTCTTCTATGTAAGCCTTCTATGCTTTTCTATTTGTTGAAAATCAGTTATAAATAAATAAAGTGTCTGAAATTACAGACACTGTACATAAGGACAGATTTTCTCCATGACTGGGAATGCTGGGTGCCTGGTGTTCCCAGACACCACGAGAATCTCTCCCTGAGGACAGCATTTGCCTCCTTAGGCAAACACTGTATTCTTGGAATGTATGAGAGCAGGGTTAAGGAGCACATCAATATGAGGAGTGAGGCTTGCCAGCACACACCTGTGTACTCAGGTACAGCATCCACACTTTAAGTAACACCTAAAAGGGCTTTAAAAAGGTAAAGTGTGCCATCAAGTCGGTGTTCACAGAGCCCTGTGGTTGTCTTTGGTAGAATACAGGAGGGATTTACCATTGCCATCTCCCACACAGTATGAGATGATGCCTTTCAGCATCTTCCTATATCGCTGCTGCCCAATACAGGTGTTTCCCATGGTCTGGGAAACATGTCAGCAGGGGATTCGAACCAGCAACCTCCGACTTGCTAGTCAGGTCATTTTCCCGCTGCGCCATTAGGTGGCTTAACAGGGCTTTGGGCAACTGCATTTGGGACATCAGCGACATCCTTCCCTGAGCTAGCCAAGCACTTTTTAAATTCCCTTGAAATACACAGGACTTAACTTCAAGTGCTTATGAGCTTAACATTAGCTGAATTGTGATCCTTGTCTGTATATGTGGCATTTAAGCATTATTTTTAGGACCCCACCAATGCTTTTATGCAAAAGCTGCTTGCTTTCCAAAACAATATTCCAATACGTTGTTTATTTTAATTCACCACTGTCAGCAAATCTGTAGCTTAAAGAACAGCTATGCCTTCCAAGAGAAAAGAGGCAGCAACATACTTTGAAAGAGCAAGCCGGATTTAGTTTGGCACCCCAAAAATCACACACTCTGGAAATTCATCATCCCTCTTATCAGCACACTTAAGCCTGCATAAGTTGATGCACAAACAGAAAGGCCATTTGTCTTGTGTAAACCAAACATATGTGAACTAAGAACTTATTTCCAAAAGAGAACACAATCAGCGCCTCAGTAGCTCACTCAGTAATCCTTGACTTTATGGCCTGATACTTCTGAGTAAATATGCACAAAAGGTATCACCGAGTTGAATGAACCCTTGCTCCCAACAAACTACAGAATGTAACAGAAGATGTATTCAGAGACACAGTATGGGTACAGCACTGGGGCAAATACAGCATTAGTGCTAACAGGCAAATTGATGCCATCATTCCTAAGAAGAAATCTGTACATTTTATGAAATGCAGGATATACACAGAAACCTGAGAGGCACTGTGAGTCAGTTGGTAAATCATAGCAGTAGCACACTGCTATTGGTCTACTAAAACTAATCGCTGACTACGGTACTCAATAAGAATGCTTTTCAAAAGGCTCAAACGGAACATTTCCTGAATGATACTTACCCAGTAGTATATGACCAGTAACAAAAGAATGAGTCACACTGTACCTGCTACTGTTAAAGGAACAGATTCAATTGACCTGTGTTGGAGGTGTTCAATGAGCTTAGGTATCTAAGTACAACTAGAGCATTAGCTTCTCATACTCTCATACTGGGCTGCTAAGATGTCTCACCAAAGTAAAACAGAAAGTTTGCTAATTTGGGAAAGGGTGGCGGGGGGGGAGGGGGAGAGAAGATACCAGTATCTGGTCTTGCTCCCAACAATAAAGCAAGAAATGAATTATAGAAATGAATTCATTTCAGAGGATGCTGAAGATGCCTACAAATTATATACCCTTTTTTTTCTTTTAATGCTTTCACTTTATTGCATATTATGAAAAAGATCTTTTCCATCAATTAATTTTTTAAAGTTAACGTATTTCAACAGATGTTAAGTAGACACTTACAGAACCAACAAATATATGCCAGCTATAAATATGCAAGTGTAAAATAAAGATGAAAAAGTTGTAAGAATCTAGACAAGCACAAGTTAAGCAAGCTTTAGCTATGTTCCTAAACACGTCTGCAGTGAGTCTCTAACAATCCAATCCTACGCACATGAACTGGAAGAAAGTGCCACTGAAATGGATAGAACTTTCAATTAAAGTGTGTAAGTTCAGCACACTGATAGCAAAATCCTCTAGCCAGAGCATAACAAAAACAGGCGATTATTTGTTTTGCTCCATTTGTGGACAACCACAAACTGAAGAGGAAGTAACACGTGCCTCCTTGATACCGTCCCTCCCTAGGAAGCAGCCAGTGGGGAAACTTAGCAACAAAAACTTTTTTCAAAAGAAAAGGGAGCACAGCATTGCTTCACTGACAAGCAACAAAGCAAGGTATGTAATACAATATCCTGTTCTGCTGCGATTAAGTGTGCATGCATTTTGAGAGAAGTTTGGTACTGATGTGAGCAAGAAGCAGAGTGTTTCCACCCTTGCAAGCATGCACAGGCTCCAGCCCCACTGGAAAATTCACTCATGTTTTATTATTTTATTATCATTATTTACATTTTATATCCCACTCTTCCTCCAAGGAGCCCAGAGCGGTGTACTACATACTTAAGCTTCTCCTCACAACAACCCTGTGAAGTAGGTTAGGCTGAGAGTTTTGCAAGTTCTCATCCTACAAACATTGCTTAACTTCATTAACATCGTGATTACCAACACCAACCCTTGGGTTGACATTCACACTCCCTAAATAAAGTAGATTAATATTCCCTTCTCTTCCAAACATGCATTCCAAAACTGAAGGAAGTACATCCTTTCACAACTCTGATGGGAAATGGATTCAGATCTTGAATTGACAGTTCAATTTTAAACGCATTTAAGGAATAACAAAAAGAAATATTTAAAGTCTTACTGTTATGCACGCAACCTAGGTTTTAATATACCAATCCTAACAAAGAAAGGAAGACTGCAACTGAACCTCCAAAGGGAAAAAAATATATAGGCAAAGCAATCTGAGAGCTTTTAATTTAGCAAACAAATTACAAACAGGAAAGAAAGGTGGGTGGGGCAGCAGGCAGGATGGATTTCGCTTTCCAATAGAATCCTAACATTACGGTCCACACTCCAGAGTTGTAATTACTGGAGTTAATGGAGGAGGCATTTTACTATCTGGGTTGTGCACCGGTGTTTTTTGTTGTTTTGTTTTAGCGGGGTGGAGGAAAGAAAAGCAGAACGAACCCGCCTGCTTTTCTAACGAACCCGCCTTTGTGTCTTCCACTGGGCATCCTGAGAGGTGTAAAGCCACCAGCAGCAAAGCGCTTTTCCTGTTTAGGCTAGCCTTGCAAAACCGCCTCTCGGATTTTCAGTCTCGCCAAGAGGAAATGCACAGCCTCTTGCTGACAGAGCTGCACTGCTGAGGCTTCTGCTGCTTCCTTCCACCGCGTCCTCTCCTTAGCCAGCTGTGCGCATCTGGCCCGGAGAAACCAGAAAGCGATGAGGGAGATACTGAGGGAAGCAGGTGAGCTCCAGCGGTGCAGCTCACAATCGACAGCTTTTTCCGCGGCTGCCTTTGGAGATCAACTAAACTGAGGAAGGGCGACGCGTGCTTATGAACCAGATGCATGCAAAGTCGTGCGGCAATGCGCTAGCTTTTCCTAGAAGATCTGCTGCTGCAGATTTTGGAATTGGGATCATCTTGGCAGCCCTGCCGAAAAAGAAGGGGGAGTTCAGCCTGCTGCATGCGAATTAATATAAACAGGAAGGAGTCCTACTGTACTCAGGGAGACTGGCTTCCAAGTAAACATGCTTAAGGCACGGGGGTTGCAAGGATGCGAACTAGACAATGCATTCTCTCCGGTGCCCCACTGAGGAACCTTCCGCCTGTCTAGTATGCTACTTCCACGCTCTGAGAATCCACACAGATTTCCTAAGGCACTAGCAGGATTGCAGCCAGAGACAAAGATGCAAGCCTAAGCGCATGTAAGCATCAAAATGCAGAGAGAACAAGGGAGAGGCATGCATGCCTCCGAGCCAACAGAGCCCGCAGCTACTTTCACACACACCTTGTGTCTATGTGAAGATGCAGGGGGCTGCGGCTACGCTTAAGGGGTTGCAATCTGTTCTTGTACGTCAATCATTCTGGGTTCCCTATAAGGACATCATCTCCACACCACCACCGCGCGCCATCCATGCATACCCACGTCTCCAAGGCACAAATCTACACCCAACACGCGTTTCAGCATAGCCGTAACGTCTGAACATGATCGCAAAAAGCGCCGGTGAATCCAGCAACCCAAATCTTTCGTGGATACCGCCGCCCCCTCCGGGGGTGCAAACATAGTGAAAGCGTGAAGAGCCGCTCCTCACTTATTTGGAGACGGAGAATACTTTGGTGGGGCGGTGGGAGAAAAAGATGGGTTTGGCGGAGGGTCATTAAAGTGAGGGGGGACTCAAGTATTCGGAAGGGTCTGCACCCCTGCCCCCCCCCCACACACACACATTTATCCTCGCGGAACCACCACCACCCAGATCCCACCACCACCACTACTCTCGTTGGTCTCTCTAGTTTAGCAAGCCTGCGAGAATCAAATTTGCATTGTATAGGAATAAAAATCCTGTAATCTATCTTTTAGCTTCTCGTCCAGGAAAGTATTTCGGGGGGACTTAGCTAAAGCTAACTTTTCACGGGACATTTTGAAGTTTGTTGGGGTGGGAGGGGTGTTAATCATTATTGCCGCCTGACAGATGGGAAGAAATGACATCAAAGCCTCAAGAGGAAAGCCGCACGAGGCTTTGGACTTTGGAGGTCTTCTCGCAAGAGAAAAAGAAAGAGAGAGAAGGTGGTCTTTGTAAAATAAGAGTTTCCAAGAGGAGATGCGTGTTCCTACAGTGAACGAAAACTGCACCAGTACCGCTGAAGTGAAGTCTCAGAGAACTTCTCCGGGTTATCACATTCAACCAGCCGAGGTAGAGGAACTTCCTAAAGAAGCTTCAAGAAGCTCCAATAAGGCTGAAACCCTAAACACACTTGTTAGGGAGTAAATCCAGTGGATCACAATGTGGGACTCAGACATGACGCGAGTTACCATGTTGAGGCTCGGAATGCATGAGCGCTATGGTTAGTTGTCCTCATGCTGCTGAGGCAAGGGACTGGGGAGTCTGCTATGAGTAAGAAATGGCTGCTGTGGGACAGTATTATCTCCGCTTTCACAGCAACGTCAAAGGCTGCAATGCACTATGCACACTTACTTGGCAGTAACTCCCATTAAAGTCAACAGAACTGACTTCCGAGTAAAGATGCCCAAAAGCAGGCTGCTAGATCCTGGGACCTGTGCCTGCTAAACTTGCGAGGGATGCCACTCCCCCGCCAGCACGAAAACATAACAGATCCGGCGTGGCGCCGCTTTCTGCACGGCAAACCTCGGGCGCTACTTTCGAACCCATCGCTGCTTCGAAGAGCGTGTCCCTGCCCTGCCGCGTTTATCTTTATCAATGACCCCACCCCGACGCGCGCCCTCTCCTTGGAAAACACCCTGTGCGTCCAAGGCGATCGAGAAGCATCATGTGCGACCACATTTTCACTTCGAACTCTTCTTTCCAGACACCCACAGTTATTTCAGCCTTTGAAACATCTTCCCCCTGCACCCAACCCGAACGCTTCGTTATGCCAGGCTGCAGAGCCGAAAAGCACAATATCTTAAACAGGAACCCATTTGATAAAGAAAAGCCCGGCGAGTCAGGAGGGAAAGGCACAGTCAGCTCTTGCGGCGCCTCGCCGTGCGCGCAACCCGGCTTCCTTTCCCCTTTTGCCACATCCCTGTAAAAGAACGCTTTGCATTTACCCGGCGGGTATCGTCTCCTGATGCTCCTCAGTTCTTGCGATCTCTTTTGTCTTATAAAAGATCAGGAGGATACTTATCGTGCAGACAGTCCACCTTTTCCGGATCGAACGCATCTCTCTCGCAGATATAAATTCCTCTCCTGCTTCCTTTGTTTGGCAGGACGGTTGGCGTGGAGGGGGGGGGGAGAAGAGAATGGGGGGAAAATAAACGATCAACAAAAACAAAAGAAATGCTGGCGATGCGCAGCGGCTGCTGCTGCTTCTTCCCTGGGCAAAGTCCTCTTGCCCAAAGTCCCTTCGCTCCACAAAGAGCTCAGCTTCTGCGCGTTCCTCTCACGTTGCCTTTCAATTTAGGTAACGGCAGAGGCGGCAGCCGCCAGTCTCCGGGGCGTCGCTTAGCCCCTCCCTTTCCCTGCCGGCGAAATGATGAGCACAGCGCGACCAATAGGTGGCCAGACGAGGCGGAGACCGCCGCTTCCCCAACTTTAAAAACGTTTTCCGGAGAGAAGCGTCGCTCTTGGCGGTGTGTCCGAGAGCCGTGCACGGCGACGACAGAAGCGGTAACTGCGCTGTCAGCTCGTGTTCACCTATGCAGGTTTACTCCACAATCACTCAGCAGCCTCAAACTGAGATCTGTGGGGTTTACTCCCAAGTAAGCGTGCAGAGCGTGCAGCTCTTATTGGCCTCTTAATGCCTCCCGTAAGATTACCAGCCCCAGCCTAGGGCTCTTTACTCAGATGTAAGGGCAATGATTGATTTCTCTTCAAGATACAGCGTAGCTTTGAAAGATGGAGAAGAGTTCAGAGTTGGTTCGATAGACTGTACCACTGCAAACTACAAGTGGGGAATTTCCACATTTGATTGCCACTCTCTCCCACAATAAACTCCTTGCATTTTTTTTAATTAAAAATAACTAGTGCATCAAGGAGAAAATATTCCAGCCCCTTTGCCTGGGGTACTGCTTTTCTGTTTGCATGGGGTTCCCCCCCCTTTTTTAAATAGAGGATGTTAAAAATGTGATCACCCTGCCTGCATTCTGAAGTTGTGCAGTCCATTCAGCCACCTCCGCCTTGTGCCATCTCATTCTACTGCATGTGTGAACCAGGGCTTATGTGTTCACTGATGCATGTACACACATTCACAGGTTATGTTCAGTGCTTGCACACTGAATATACAGTGTACACAGGTACAGTCATGCATGTGTAATGCTGAATGCAGAGACATAAGTACACTTCCTTTCTGTACCATGCATTTGAAGGGTCTATATCCAGGTTCACTTTTAAAATGAGCACAGGTGCAGTCATTCACACAAACGTGTACAAATATTCAGAGATCTGTACACTTGAACAACATGACGTCTGAATCAGGCTGTAGTAAGCAGCCAATCCTGGCATGAAGCTATCCCAGAAATGTCTATCCAAAAACTTCAGGATGTTAACTCAAGCGCTTTGAGGAGTTCTGGTAACTCCACTGCTTGGTACTGCATATGTACCATATAAAAGAAAGGGCATGTGGTGGGAGTACATATTATGTGAAGTCAAAGGAAGAAGGAGTTATGCTTTATTGGAAGCTGGCTTTGTCCTATCTTTTTTGCAGTGACTCTTCAGTCTGCATCTGAAGTTGCTTCTGAAAAAAGTGTGGGTGAGCAGAATTTGAGGATAAGATACATGCTTTTGTGGGTGTATTCATGAGTGCTGTTAGACAATACGTTCCCTGCCCTGAGTTTCAAAAGGGAACATACCAATATACATACTGACCATTGCCCTATCTTGTTTTCTTTTGAAAATAGTCTTTTTTAAGAAAAAGAAAGAAAAGAAAACATGTAGGTGGCCTGGTC
This sequence comes from Hemicordylus capensis, assembly GCF_027244095.1. Taxonomy (NCBI): domain Eukaryota; kingdom Metazoa; phylum Chordata; class Lepidosauria; order Squamata; family Cordylidae; genus Hemicordylus; species Hemicordylus capensis. The sequence goes on from NC_069658.1 coordinate 67,124,773, forward strand.
CAACTGCTATTGACTAAAAACAAACAAACCCAAAGCTGGTCAGGGCTCATTAAGCTTCACATGTAATTTGGCCCCTAGTTTGCTAAGAAAGAGCTAGGAGGACATATATACACTACCCAGAACCTTTGGATGGATAGGGCAGTATAGAAATGTAATTAATACAAAATAAGTATATGAAAGAAAAAATGATGGATCACCAATAGATCTCCCACCCCCCACAAAAATACCTTTTCTGTTCCTAGATGAGAGTATATTTTGATGTAGCTCTTAGACAGAGTTAAGTAGTAACAACACATTGCTAACTGAGTACGTAGCACATTTCCTTTGTAATGAAAATGATTATTGCAATACAAAATAATGTCTATTGCAAGCACAATCATCTACTGCAGAAGCTGTCTCCCTACTCACATCCATTCCTTAATGTAGTTGTCAAAGAGTTGTCAACAGAGGGAGGTTTCCTTGAAGAGGAAGTTCTCTCTGGATTGTGTCAGTGATATGGTTAAGTTTCAATGGTTAAGTTTCATTTCATTGTGCTGCACAGCACAGAACCAACAAGCAATGGAAACCCTGTCTTCAAATGATACCACTTATTTGATAACAAAACTGTGTACAGAAATTTAAAGAATGTGGGTTATATATAATGAATTATTTCTATGAAGAAATGTTAAATAGTTCAATTACCAGAATGAACACTCCAGCTGAGAAAAATCCAGTTTCATGGCCATTAAAGATGACTCAGTTTGCTTCATGAAGTGGTCCTGGAAGAGCAAAATGTGAATAATAGAAATAATCATGCATTTGAGCTGCTTAAATCACATTGTGCTAATTAGCACATCCAGTATCCATGCATTTTAGGGAAAGCATAATCTATGTACTGAAAAAGCATAATCACACAGAAATCTTAATTCTTGCATTACCGTATGAAGCCTTTGGTAAAACATGAATATCTGACCAAAGCTTTGGAGAAGCTTCTCTCTTCCCTGAGTCAGGTTATGCCTTCAGAAATGTCACCAGTGGCTGATAACACCTATACACAGAAGTTTGATTGAGCCTGACCATCTCCGCTTTAATGTGGTCTTACCTTTTCAACAATTTCCATTTTTCCAAGTGGAATTGGGCATTGGGGGACACCAGAAACTACCTCTGAAATTTAACAGCTCAACCCATTTCATGGACAGAATACTTTGCTCACTTTGTCCCATGATATGATGCAGGGACGTAAATATAATAAGGCAATGGGAGACCATTGTCTCAGGGCCCCCTGCCTCCAGGGGGGCAGAGACATGTCTCGTCCTGAGCTTCCTTGAATATTTAAAAAAAAAAATTTAGAGGAAGGCAGTGACAGGGGGCGGCATTTAAAAATTTTGTCTCTGGGCCCACTCCAACTTTGTTACACCCCTGATATGATGCAACTTGGGTGAGAGTCTGGGGCAAGAATGCTTCATGCCATGTAGCCACACCCATTTTGGCTCAAGGAGGACCATTGTCCACATAATGGTATAATGCAGTTGCAGTCTACAGCAAAGGCAGAGCTTCCTGTTGAAGCAGACTGAGACTACATGGTTTCACACACTTTGGGCAAAACATGCTGGTTGTCCATGCTGAATACAGTAAGTGAACTCAGTACTCACTATGTAGTATGTAGCTGGCATTAACCTCACCTCACCTGGGCACTGGTTCAGCCACCAGCTGAGTGAGATTTTCCTGTCTCCCCTCCCTTGATTGAGATGGCCACAGGAACTGATACATGGCAATGTGGGTGGAATTTAAGGAAGGAAGGGGTGGGGAAGAAGTACCCCCCACCTCAATTAGTCTTCCTTTAGTTTCAGGAACCAGCTGTAAAGAGGAAGTTAGAGCAGAGGCAACCAGACTGAGAGGATTTACTACAACCAGCTTCTGAACAAGCCAAGCCTAGGAAGGGGCTAGGTAATCCACACTATCACGTCTTCTTCACCATGAGCCCCACCACCTATTAAGATCATCTGGAGAGATTTGTCTGCAGTTGCCACCAACTCATTTAGTGGCTACTTGGGTAAGGGTCTCCTCCGTTGCTGCCCCTGGACTTTGGAATGCGCTCCCTGTTGAAATAAGAGCCTCCTCATTTCTGGCAACTTTTTAAAAGGCATTGAAGATACATCTACTCCCCCAGGCTTTTTATTAGATTTATGGTTTTAAAATTTTAATGTTGTTTTTAAATAATTTTAATGTTAGTGATTTTAATTGTTCAATTGATTTAGTTTTTATTTTAATTGTTTTGTTTTTATTTTGATCTAAACCGCCCTGAGCCAATTTTGGAAGGGTGGTATATAAATCAAATAAATAAATAAATAATATTTTCCAAGCCTAGGAAGGGGCTATGGGAAGCATCAGTCACTTTGCCTCCCAGTCAAATGTAAAGCTGGGAAGGGACAGTTTCTGAACAGTTGGCTGATGGCAGGGGCGTAGCAAGGTTGTAATGGGCCCAGAGACAAGATTTTAAAATGCCCCCTCCCCTCACTTAAGCTCATCTCATGAAGTAAAGAAATCTTAAATGAGGCTGAATAGTAGTAACAAAAAGCATAGTAAAATGCCATTGAAGGACATGCTGTTTTGGTAGCTCCAGGTCTTAACATTCACATCAGTTTTGGAGGATGAATACAACTGAAGGAAGCCCGGGCGGGTGTGCAGCTGGGGGAGTCAGTCATGTGATTTGCCTCTGGGTGCTCCCCAAGGCTGTGAGCCCCCAGACAACTGTCTCCCCTTGCCATATTATAGTTACGCCCCTGGCTGATGGGAAGCTTTCCATCTCTAAACAAAAATCTGAATGAGGGAATTCAGGAATCCTCATAGCTTTAGTCCTCAAATCTTCTTGTGATGAACACTCTCTCTTTGATTCCCCTTTGGGCTGCCATTTTGGAGTGGTGAAAAAGCTGACATCCCCTTGTTATCAAAGGATGCAGAGGTTTTTTGCTGCACTGGGTCCAAACAAAGGCCTCTGTTGCAAAGTTCCAAAGGGCCTCATCCTGCCTCACTCATCTTCCAGGTCCAAGTCTTTCCTGGGGTCCTGGCACACATCCTTCTTACAGTCAGACGGGCCTTATTTATATGTATGAGAACTGTGTTGTGTAGTTAGCTGCTTGAAATGTAACCAGGTAGAAGCCACTCCTTGTGGAAAACCATTTAGTATTAGGCAGCTCCCTCATGCAGGTCCAGCAGTCTGAAACATTCTAGCACACACACACACACACACACACACACACACACACACACACACACACCCTTTTTCTTTATCACAGAAACAGCTTGCCATGTGGGACTTCCTCCACACATCTGCATTTCAAACAGCAACCCAGAAAGCAATTTGCACATATGAGCCCTGTCTGTCTCAAGCCCTGTAAAAATTCTTGCCCCTCCACATAGGAATTTGCCAGCCCCTCCATGTAAACCTTTAAACCTTATGCCCTGCTCAGAAGTGGACGGAACCACCCTGCTCTTAAGAATACTTGAACCTTTCTGTGTTTCATAAAAATGCTATAATGAAGGTGGTATGTTAGAACACCTTAGCGGATTTTTAGCTGCACCGTATTTGCTAAGAATTAGAGAAAGCTTTTGTCTGGTGAAACATAAGGTGTACGGCTTAGCAAGATTCTTCTTCTGTATTTTAATAATCGTGAATTCTTTCTTGTCATTTTGCTAACCATTCTCTGTGGGAAACATAGGTTGATAATGTGGATTATGGCCCAGGAAGCTTTATATTTGAATTCATGACAACCCCAGCAGATTTTCAATTGTTGCATGAAAAGTGAGCCCTCCCTTCATTCATTTTAGTCTGAAATAGTGATTGATCATTACATATAAAAGCATTATAATAAGAAAGTACCTGACACTCTTATTGTTAGGAAATGTATTATGTCAGGTGATGGAACTTACCTCCAGTATGTTTGCTTAAAGTAGTATCCGAGTGGACAGTTTTTTAAATGATGAAAGTTACCCTGGAACAGTGTCTCCTGAACCCAATGTTCAGCATCTGATATTCACAGTCTAAAGGGATAAATTACAGGAGAATGAAAGAGAAACAACTCATGGCTCGTAGATCACCTGCTAATGCAAGTATTAGTTGTTAAGCTGCAGGGATATTATGATATGAAGATGGAGTTCATAGAGAAACTTAAGGCCAAGCAACATGTATTCTGATAGAGAAGGCAATTCTTCCTACAGGCAATATAAAGAAGAAGAAGAGCCAAGCAAAAAATCTGTGGGAAGTTAAAACTGGGAGTGGGAAACTACTTAACTTTTTTCCTTTCTGCCATTGACTATGGGGCAGCTATCCCAGTGGTGGTGGTGAATAGAAGAAGTAACATTGGCAGGTCAGCGGGCCATTACAGGGGAAGGGTAGTCAGAAATTTAATAGCTGTCTCCCTTTCTGGCTGTCCTGCCAGCTCTTTGACCTCGGGGAGCACTGCCAACAACCCACATAGCTTTTCCCTAGGGGTGTGCCCAAACCGGTTCGGAGGCCATGCTGGAGGCCTCCGAACCAGTCCGGATCCGAGCCGGTCTGGAAGCTCGGCATGGAGGGGGGTTGTACCTTTAAGGGCGGGGGAGTAGTACTTCCCCCCCGCCGCTCTTCCCCCTCCGGCGCTGTGGCTTTTCGTAAAGTTTCTGGGGGCGGCAGCGTTCCTCCCTGCCGCCCCTGCCCCCATCGTTAGCCTGCCAGAGTCTCAGTCAGTAACATGCATACGCCCGTTCCGGTGCGCGTGCACACCCACCACCACCGCGCATGCTCTGCATACGGGCAGGGGCGGCATGGAGGAACGCTGCCGCCCCAGAAACTTTACAAAAAGCCACAGCACCGGAGGGGGAAGAGCGGCGGGGGGGGGTTAAGTACTACCCCCCCCGCCCTTAAAGGTGCAACCCACCCCCATGCCAAACCGGACCGGTTCAGAGGCCATGCACATCCCTACTTTTCCCTGCTCCTCTGTAATGCCAGGTCAGTCCAAAATAAATCTGAACTCATCCATAATTTGATTGGTCCCAGCTTCTCCCGCCAGGATATTCTGTAGAGAAGCAGGTGAGGGGACATGGGCGGGGAGGTTGGGTGGCTGTGGTCTATAAGGATAGCATCTTCCTTACCAGGGTCCCTGTCAGGGTATCGGACCATATTGAATGTGTGTACTTGAGTTTAGGGACCAGGGATAGATAGGCACTTCTGTTGGTGTACCGATCGCCCCGCTGCCCAGCGGAATCCCTTACTGAGCTCACAGACTTAGTTGCAGAACTTGTGTTGGATTCTCCCAGACTCTTGGTGCTGGGGGACTTCAATGTTCATTTTGGGACCAATCTTTCCGGGGTAGCTCAGGAGTTCATAGCAGCCATGACAAAAATGGGCCTATCCCAAGTGGTCTCTGGACTGACGCATATTGCAGGTCACATGCTTGATTTGGTATTTTACTCTGATCAGGGTGGTGTTCCGTGGGTGGGGACTCCTGTGATTTCCCCATTGTCATGGACGGACCACCATCTGGTTAAGGTTGGAGTTACAACCGCTTTCCACTTTCGCAGGGGCGAGGGGCCCATTAGAATGGTCCGCCCGAAGAGGTTATTGGATCCACTAAGATTGCAAGAAGCCTTGGAGGGATTTAATGTTGGTTTTGCTGGTGATCCTGTTGATGCCCTGGTCGAGAATTGGAACAACTTGCTCACCAGGGCAGTAGACATAATTGCTCCCAAGCGTCCCCTCCAACCCGCTTCAAATTTGGCCCCTTAGTATACAGAAGATCTACGGGGGCTGAAATGGCAAGGTAGGCGACTGGAAAGCAAGTGGAGGAAGACTCGAGTCGAATCTGACAGATTGCAACATACAGCACATCTAAAGATCTATGCTCAGGCAATACGTGCAGTAAAGAGGCGGTTCTTTTCTGCTCATATTGCCCCTGCGAATTCACATCCAGCGGAGTTGTTCAGGATTGTGAGGGGATTTGTATCTGCCCCCCCGAACCAGAATTTGGAGTCATCAGTTACCCACTGTGATGTGTTTAAAGAGCTTTTTGCAGATAAAATATCTCGGATTCGGGCCGACCTAAATGGAGACTCCACAATTAATTTGATGTCTGAGCTGGAGGTGCCCAATGACTCCTCTTATGGGATTCGACTGGTTTGGTTTCAGTTTGTGACTCCTGAGTATGTGGACAAGCTTCTTGGAGCGGTGAGGCATACCACTTGTTCTCTTGACCCTTGTCCAACATGGCTTGTTCAGGGAGGTTGTTGTAAACAGCCTGGTGGGAATAATAAATGCTTATCTGAGGGAGGGCAGGATGCCTCCTTATCTTAAGGAGGCAATCATTAGACCTCTTCTAAAGAAGTCTGCATTAGATCCCTCAGAGTTGAGCAATTATAGGCCTGTTTCCAACCTCCCATGGCTGGGCAAGGTAATTGAGAGGGTGGTGGCCTCTCAGCTCCAGGCAGTCTTGGAGGAAACTGATTATCTAGACCCATTTCAAATTGGTTTTCGGGTGGGCTATGGGGTGGAGACTGGGAGAGATCATCAGGGGAGTTGGAGCTGGGTGTTACCAGTATGCTGAAGACACCCAGATCTACTTCTCCATGTCAACTTCTTTGGGAGCTGGCATAGCCTCCCTAAATGCCTGCCTGGAAGCAGTAATGGGCTGGATGAGGGAGAATAAACTGAAGCTGAATCCAGATAAGATGGAGGTACTTATTGTGTGGGGTCAGAACTCTAGAGACAATTTTGATCTGCCTGTTCTAGATGGGGTCACACTTCTCCAAAAGGAACAGGTTCGCAGTCTGGGAGTACTTCTGGATTCACAACTCTCCCTGGTTTCTCAGGTTGAGGCAGTGGCCAGGGGTGCTTTCTATCAGCTTCGGCTGATACACCAGCTGTGCCCGTTTCTCGAGATCAATGACCTCAAAACAGTGGTACATCTGTTGGAGACCTCCAGTCTTGACTTTTGTAATGCGCTCTTCGTGGGGCTTCCTTTGTACATAGTCCAGAAACCTCAGTTGGTTCAGAATGCGGCAGCCAGGTTGGTCTCTGGGTCATCTTGTAGAGACCATGTTACTCCTTTACTGATGGAGTTACACTGGCTGCCAATAGGTTCCCGGACAAAATATAAAGTTCTAGTTGTAACTTACAAAGCCCTAAACGGCTTAGGCCCTGGGTATCTAAGAGAGCGTCTTCTTCATTATGAGCCTCACCGCCCATTGAGGTCATCTGAGGACGTCCGTCTCCAGTTACCGCAACTCGTTTGGTGGCTACACAGAGACGGGCCTTCTCGGTCGCTGCCCCGAGATTGTGGAATGTGGAGCAGCGACCTCCCCATCTCTGGCAATTTTCAAAGAACACCTGAAAACCCATATTTTCACCCAAACTTTCTCAGCTTCCTAAATTTGGGGGTTTTTAATATCTGGTTTATTTTAAAATTAAAAACCTGATTTTGGGATTTTAATCACTGTAATTGTTTAATTGTTTTAAAATGTTTTTAAATTGTTAATTGTTATATTGTTTTTTAATTTGTTTTAGCTCTTTACTGTTTTAGTGGTTTGTTTTAATTGTAAACCGCCCTGAGCCATTTTGGAAGGGCAGTGTACAAATCAAATAAATAAATAAATAAATAAATAATTTGTCCACTCACAATCAATCCCAACCACATCCAGATAGAAAAGCAGCTGGGGTGGGGGGTGGCAGATTGTGAGTCGGGGTGTGTGAGCCGGCTCAAAATTGAGCCAGTTTGAGCTCGAACTGGCTCGGTTCAAAGACTCAACCTAGAGCTGGGCCCAGTTCAGTTCGAGGTCAAGCCGAACCAACCCAGCCAGTTCAGGCCCAATTTGAGGGTGGTGGTAGGTGATAAAATTGAGTTTTAAAAGTACTGGCTTGCTGCTGAGGGCTGCAGCAGCCATGGGGGGTCTCTGGTGGCCCCAGCTGCCTCTCCCCCAGGTCTCCCTGGGCTGGTCTGTCCTGTTTCAGGGCCGTTTTGACCCTCTGTGTGCTTGTGGTGGCCATTTTATAGGCCACCAGTCATGCGCATTGGCCATTTGCATCACACAAATGGCCAGTGTGCATGCGCTGTGGCCCCCAAAATGTCCACTGTGCACGCAGAGCCAAAACAGCCCCGAGGCCACTGCAGCCCTTGGTGGTGGTAAATTTTAAACTCAGTTTTATCACCCCCACCACCCTTGATCAAACTGGCTCAAATTTGAATTGAACCGGGCCCAGCTTGAGGGGGTGCCAAAACCAAACATGCCCAGTCCAGTTCGAATCCTGTTCAGATTCAAACTGAACTGGGCAAAGCAGTTTTGTGCACATCCCTAATTGTGAGTAGGCAAAAGCAGGAAAGAAAAAGCTGTGCCTTCCCCTGCAAGTCACACACTCCAAATTTTAGCCCTCTACTGTGCTATCTTATGACCCAAGGTAGTATGGATGTGTGTGGCTGAAACAAACTTGAATTTGTTTTTTGCTATTTATTATTTATATTTACAAAGTTATTTATAACTTTGGTTTTGTAAATCAACTTTAAGATAGTAATTAATGTGACTAACTCTAATCTAACTTGCATTCCATATATTCCATTTATTTCAAAGGGGTGTGCAGTGACTCAATAGGGCGCATGAATTCTTGGTTTTGAACAAGTATTTCAGTTATCAGAACTTGCTTCATTTGGGGCAGTGAAGGAGTGCACAAGAAATCCATATCAATCAAATAAATAAATAAATAAATAAATCTCCTCCTCAGTATTACATCAGTGCAACTTTTGAATTTGTCTTACTATGTAGTTGTTCTGGTGGTGAACAGTTTCTTAGAACTGCCTACTGCAACAGTATTTACCAAATTATTGACATGTTATCAGTGTTTTGTTATATATTGCAATATATTGTATATTGAATAAGTTCAGTCTCTGTCCAGAATTTCACTGCCCAAACAATCATGCCGTTAGCCACTTCCAAGTTCTCTGGAGCATTTTTTCAGCAACTCTGCCTTCATTGCATCAAGCACTAGTGATCTCTGCCATATTCTTGGTTCCCCACACCGACCTTAGCTTAAAGGGATACAGATGTTCTCTCTTTGCCCCCTGACGTTAATTCACTTGCATGTACACACATACATCTTAGCCTTTTCACTTCCCTGGCAGCCCTGCCAGACGGAGGAAATAAACTGCAATCCACCTAGACAGACTAAGAAGGAAGAGAGAACAAATGCACCAATAGCTACCACTAGTGGAACGGCAGAGCAAACCACCCTTGATCTAACAGCATCAAAAATCTGCCCTCTCTTCAGCCATTCATAGGATAGATTACATAGGAAGTTGCTTTATACTGAATCAGGCCCTTAGTCCGTCTAGCTCAGTATTGTTTAGGACAAGGGTGGGCAAACACGGCTCTCCAGCTGCTGTTGAACTACACCTCCCATCATCCCCAGCCACAGTGTATTGTGGAGAGGGAGGCCGTAGTTCAACAACAGCCAGTGCAAACACCCAAATTTGCCCATCTCTGGTCTTGAATGACTGGCCCCTATGTTTTAAGTTGGACATTTCCCATCCCTACCTGGAGATGCCAGGGACTGAACCTGGGACCTTTTGCATGCTAGCTATTTATTTATTTATTTATTTATTTATTTATTTATTTATTTAACTTATATGCTGCCCAAACTTTCATCTCTGGGTGGTTATCAATGACATAAAAACAATTAAATCAAATATAAAAAGTTAAAACAGTTTAACAAGCTAAAAACAGCATAAAATTAAAACCTAAAATTTAAAAAGCTGAAAAAGCTTGGATGAAGAGTTGGGTCTTCAGACGTTTTTTAAAAATAGTTAGAGAAGGGGAGGATTGTATCTCAGCAGGGAGCGCATTCCACAATCTTGGGGCAGCAATCGAGAAGGCCCGTCTCTGTGTGACCACCAGACGAGCTGGCGGTAACTGGAGAAAGACCTCCTCAAGTGACCTCAATGGGCAGTGGGGCACATAACGAAGAAGACGTTATCTTAAATACCCAAGGCCTAAGCTGTTTAGGGCTTTATAAGTTATAACTAGCACTTCGTATTCTGCCTGGAAACCTATTGGCAGCCAGTGTCGCTCAATCAACAAGGGAGTAATGTCCCCTGAGCTACCATCTTTCCATTGTCAAACTTAAGCACTTACTTGAAATTTGCTAGCCATGCTAGAAGCTGTTATTCTGTTTCCCAAGTTAGCACTACACTGACTATTCATGCACTCACATCATATGTTCAATTAAACAGCCTATTTATGCATTCATTTTGCATGTTTAATCAACATGGATAGTGGGGAGAAGGCAGGTTATGCATGCACAGAGCCTCTTCTGGCATTCACCTTGCAAGTTCAATGCATATATGTAAGGTAAGGGGACAGACTCCTTCCCCCCCTTCCCATGCAGCCTGTCACTAGGGGTGTGCACGGAACCGTCTGGCCTGGTTCAGTTCGAGGCTGGAACGGCCTCAAACGGAACCGGGCCAGTTCGGTCTGGCCCCCAGCGAACCCACCCCGGTCCCGGACTGCTCCGCAAACTTTTTTTAAAAAAATAAATTAAATTAAAAGTAAGTACCTGTAGCCCTTTTGGGGGGCTTGTTGTAGCTGCGGGCGAGTCCATGAGGGTTCCCTCTCCCCCTTCCGGCCTCCCTCATCACCGCTACGGCTGAGTCAATGTAGCCTTTTGGGGGCCTCTGTAAAGGCGAGCGGCCGCCAAGGCAAGCGGTCGCCGCACATGCACAAATGCCCTCTGTGAGGCTGTAGGCCATGCCCAGCCTCACAGAGGGCATTTGCGCATGTGCGCCAGTGGCCAAAATGGCGGCCACTCACCTTTACGGAAGCCAAAAAGGCTATATTGACCCGACCGCGGCCGTGATGAGGCAGGCCGGCGGGGGGAGAGGGAACCCTTGCAGACCCCTCCCCCCGCAGCTACAACAAGACCCCGAAGGGGCTACAGGTACTTACTTTTAATTTAACATTTTTTTTAAAAAAAGTTTGCGGACCGGACCGGCGGTTCGGTTCCGGTCCAGACGGAACCGGGGGCGGGGGGTTCAGTTCAATCACGAACCCACAAACCCCTGGACCGAACCGGCGGACCACCGGACCGGTTCTGCACATCCCTACCTGCCACCTTTCCATTAGATGTATTTATTGCACTTCCAATGTGAGCACCTGAAGGGGCTCCTGAATTCTGTATATTTGCTTATGAAAGTGCAACTGTCACTTCACCCAAGGACCTTGATTCTTATATAGGTATACAAGAATGTTTGCCCATCTGTCAACATTCCACCAGTATTAGTAGCTGTGCTAGTGCAAGATTTTCATGGGCCATTGCAAAGGGAGTGGAAAGGATAAGAGCATGGAATTCATTGCAGAGGGTTCTGAGTAGATATACACGCAGCATAGAAAGCACAGGTGTTATACACACACAGGTGTAAAACAGGCCAAAAGAGAGAGATGGCCCCTTAAAATCATGAAAATGAATTCAAACCTGCAGGGATTTTGTTAGCTTAACTTTAAAAGAAAAATCACCACTGAGATATGGCTGTGACTTTCTTTCATTGCACTAGACTAGGCCTTGAAGAAGTGCAGTTCATCAGACAGGTCTTGAAAGACTGAAAATCCCTGTTCTAGATCTCAAGCCCATGGGGCTGAATTCAGAGTTCTAATATTCCCAAGTAGGGTAAGTTATACTGAATTTTATCTTTTGGCTGCAAGAAGTTTCCAACAAAAGTGAATTAAACAGAAATCTATCCCATGAATGGAAACATTTCAATCAAAATCTTAATCCTATTACTTCCAGTCTCCCCCAGTGAAACGGAGACTGTATGTTAAAATATCCTGTTAAAGCATGAATTTTAAAAAAAACTAGCCACAGTTATAAAAGTCCCTTAGAAGCTATTCAATGCTAAAATATTTTTCGTCTCAAAAAAAAATAAGTACTATATCATCTCCAGAAGCCTTTCTTTCTTTTTTACTTTTCAAATATGCCGTTACTAAATAAAACCAGAGTAGATGTTTCTTCCTTTCACAAAGAACACTTAAAAACTTTTTTATTTGCTTATTTCTTAAAGCACAATTATGTCTGTAACATATAAGTACCTCCTTTGATGGAAGAGAGTTGAATATTAGAAGCCGTTTTAGTTGAATGAAGAAGTTCTTTATAAAGCAAATATGATTTAACGAACTGGTAACATCATGTGAATTTTGACATTAAACATGAAGAACATTAGTCCTCAAAATTCACATGATTTGACCCTTTCCTCCTATGAATGCTGTGGCTCAGAAGAAAGATAAATTGAATATCAATATATTTCCATAGCTTTATGTTGCACTGAAATTAAATAAGTGTAAACTAAATTTAATGTTTGTTGGAATAATTGTCATTTCTACATTTATATTATGAGGCGATTCTCACGATCACCAGGGTGTGTAGGTGGGTGGGGAAAGCAGGGTAAATCTTACCTCCCCCACAGATGAGCAATGTGGCAGTGGTGGGAGCGTGCTCTGCGCTCCCACACAGACAGCCCTGCTCCATGAAGCTCTGCGAAGCATGGAGCAGGGCAGAGGAATCCGGGGCTGGAACTTCTTGTTCCAGCCTCCGGGCATCCCACAATGCACCATGCAGCACACACGTTGCACTGGGGAATTCCCCCATCAGACAGGTGCTCTGTGCGCCCATCTCTGTGTCTCCTCGGGCTGAATGAGGAGACATATTGTACGATACCCAGCAGCCAGGTTAAGGGTGTGATGTGTGAGTGTACCCTTAACATCGACTAACAGCCAGGTTATTTTGGAGGCTTAGGCAGGCAGGAAGCGGAGGCATCCACAAGGATCCTGCTGCTTCTCATGACCAGGCTGGGTTAGATTGATCATGAGAACAGCCTCACTGTGTTACTCTGGGCCAGTAGCTTATCTCTCAGCCTAACCTACCTGAGTACATAACCATGTACATCTCTCTGGGCTCGTTGGAGGAACAGCAAGATATCAAAACATATCGAACTAAATAAATAAAGCTATCATTTCAAATAAGTGGATTTGTGTCTTTTCCCATCCAATCTTTGGCCTTGCCATTGATCCAAAGAGGAGAGATTATTAAAGGGCGATCTCTTCCTCAATGATAGAGAAAGTACACCACTACTGAAGGGGGGTGGTAGAGGTATCACCCCACCTGCAGCAATGTTTCACATCTATACTTATCTATAAATCTACTGCCATAATATAAATGAGGAGACAAACCTGCTGAAACTTCAGATCAACCCAGCATATTGATTACCCAGACGCTGTTAAAGAAACAAAAACAAAACAAAACACCAAAACCAGCATTTCAGTTTGTGACATGACAGCTTCAATTTGTAGAATGAGAGCATCCAGACTAAAGGCATGCTCACAGAAGTGCTTTCTTCTTACACAAGGGAAGAGGGGTGATTTTCACCAATCCACGTTTCCCGCTGCTGCTCTGATACCTCCTGAAAATATGTCTCTGAATGTCCTCCAATCCTTAGGGACATATTATTATTATTAGGAAAATTGCAAGCAGAAAGCATATCTGCGAGTGTGCTACTAGGCAGCATGTGAACTCTTGTTTTTCAGAGCAGGAAAATGTCTGGGATTCCCCTGAAAGTGGTAGTGCTCCAAACACCAGCCACCAGACCCCTCCCCCAGTTCTGCCCACCTACAATTGCCTCAGGTTTGGGAGCAGTGTTCCTTGTAACAGGGAATCCCGGATGTTGTGGACTACAGTGCCCATAATCCTCAGCTGCAATGGCCTTTGGCTCTTGGAACTGGAGATTCTGGGAGTTTTAGTCATCAGCAGCTGGGAATCTCTGTTACAGGAAACACTGCTCAGGAGGGATTTTTCAAGTCACCCTTGCAACACGAAAGTATTCCTGGGGGAAATCCCTCTTGTCTTTGAATATGGTAAGGTACTTAGAAGGTAGTAATTTAAGCAATAACTATTATTTGCCCTGTTCAGCCCTATTGTACTGTTGTTGAATTATGTGGTAGGAATTGATACAAATATGATGAATATTTATATACTGCTTTTCAACCCAAGTTCCCAAAGTGGTTTACAAATAAATAAATAAATAAAATTAAATTACATAGGCTCTCTATCCCCCAAAAGGCACAAAATCTAAAAAAGAAATATAAGATAGACACCAGCAACAACCACAGGAGGGATGCTGTGCTGGGGATGGATAGGTCCTTAAATACAGTGACCAATATATGGGTAGTCATATGCTTATTATATTGTGCCATACATAGGATTTATTTTTACACACAAATTGATCCATCTAGATCTTTCCATCTGGAAGGGAACTTTCTTAAATATAATAAGTAATGGGTTTTTTAAATTGTTGTTTCAGTTAGTGACATTGAAAAGATATTTGAAGAGTGTGTTTTCTGAAGTGTTATGTGTGCAAGGACCAGAAATTCTAGAGATGTGATACATTAATTTGAGAGTGTGAAAGATATTATAAATGTATCAAGGCACTCCAGATTTCAAAAATACTATGATCTGTGACAGACATGGTAAAGCTAAGTCATAGGAATAGTCCGTCAAACTAATTACAGACCCGATGATGTGCAGCTTAGGAGTTGAAAGCAAGATTATTGTGAAAAATGAACTTGACTTTTCAAAGAACAGTGAATATTTCTAGCCTAATGAAAACAGTGCTTGCCAACTAGTAAAAGTGTGAATAAGCAAAATAAAGATTGATGTCCATCTAATTAAAACAAGGAGCATTATGCTGACATAGGTAGTAATGTTCAGGAGAGACCTTCTGCACATATTATAGTGGAGCAAGCCGGTTCATATCCCACAGACTCAATCCTAAATTCGCAGAAAGACTTTATACTACTTGAGGGAGGATGGAATTAAATTGAAAGTAAAATGAAACTGAAATTTCTCCACAGTAAACTGTGAAAAGGAATTTTGGGTTTCTCCCAAGCAGAAACCGAATTTTGAAGAGAATGTCAGGATTCCTCCCAAAGAGAAGCACTGGAGCACAAAATCCAATGGCTGAAAAAAATCTGGGCATCAACACATTTGTCTCCAAAACCAAAATAAGGTTTATAATTTTTAGGGGTGTAAAATTCTAGAATACTTTCCTGGAAAGGGTCTCCACAGAGTTTGACAATGTTGGATTAGGACTGCCATACATCATCACCACCACTAACAACAAATATTTACATACCACTTTTCAACAAAAGTTTCCAAAGTGGTATACATAGAGAAATAATAAACAAATAAGATGGATCCCTACCTGCAAAGGACTTACAATTTAAAAAGAATCATGATAGACACCAGCAACAGTCCCTGGAGGTACTGTGCTGGGGGTGGATAGGGCCATTTACTCTCCCCCTGCTATATAAAGATAATCACCATGTTAGATTACTCTTACTCCAGTTAGACTGCCCTGAATGGTTCCCCCCATTTTGATGTCCAACCCACTGGCAAAAATCGGGGAACCCATTTGGCGATCATTTTTGAGGAGGCTTTCTAACAATTTTCAGAGAGCTTACTTCAACATGCTGTTGAAGAGTATTGGCCGCCTTAACACATAGTGGCAAACAGCGTGTCCAACAGACCCACAGTTTGCCTCCATTCCCCACTCCCACATGCTCCCCGATGATTCAATATGCAGTCTGGGAGACTGCAAAGTGGGAGACACTGGCTGCTCACGCAGCATGAAGGGCACCTTACTCCTTGCATGAGGCGGGAGCAGTACTGCAGCAGTGGCGGCAGCACCTCTTGGCTCCACCTGTGTTCTTTGCCCGCACTGTGGGTCTGCGGACAGACTGCAGTTGGGAGGTGAGCACCGGTGGGGCTGAGAGGGGCCACTGCCACTGCTGCGGAGCCACCCCTGCTGCCACTGAGTAACCACCGCCACTACAAAGGGTAAGATGCCCTCTCACCCACCCCAACCCCTTTTTATGAGATCATTCAGCATTCTGTGTGCCTGTCCATGTCTCCATGTGCCCCCACTTTCAACTTTGCAACACCTGCACCAATATGGAAAAAATGGGGTACAGTTGTAGGGACACACAGGGAGACCTCAATGGCGTAGTTTGTGATGAAATCATCCACCCCAATCCAATATGGCAGATGTGTAAACCTTTGAGGCGCAAGTGGGCTAACTTGTGAACTGCCTAACCAATTTGAACCAAATTTGCTACAGCTGTAGGGACACATAGGGATGCCTTAATGGCATGGTGTGTGATGATGCCATCCTCTCCAATTCAAGATGGTGGTTGCGTGAATGTTTGAGGCACAAGCGGGCTAATTGTGGACTGTCTAACCGATTTGAATCAAATTTGGTACAATTGCAGTGAGTGACACACAGGGACACCTCAATGGTATAGCCTGAGATGATGTCATCTACCCGGTGTCATGCCCCCGTCCTCAGATAGCGAAGAGGAAGGGGGAGCTGGCAGTCTGCCAGCAGCTGCAGGGGAACCTGAGGAGCAGAGCCCAGCTGTCAGTCCACAGCAGATACCTGAGGCAGGTCCAGTTGAAGCTTCAGGAGAACAGGAACCATCAGAGGTAGCAGAGACAGGGAATGGAGAGCAGAACTTTGGCACCTTTGCATCCTCACGAGAGGAGACTGATGAGACACAGACAACAGGTGGAAGAACTCAGGAGAAGCATATGGCTGCTTTACAAACCAGATAAATCCTGAATCTGTGTCAGCTGGCCAAAGGTGGAGAACAATTAAGTCTGGCTATAAATCAAGCCCGAAGGCTGCAGCTAGACGCTGGAAGCAACAGGTCTCTTTGAGCCTGCTACAGCCAAGCCTCCGACTCAGAGGAAACCCCAGCTTCATGTTGGCCTCTAGAGACCCAGGCTTTTCCTGCTGCTACTCTGTTACCTGACTGAGTCCTGACAGCTGCACTAGCTGCAACGCCTCCCCCAGGAACGCCTTGCACTCCTTTTGCTCTGGAATGGTGCTATCTGGTGAGCGGACTGAGTTTGCGGAGGAGACTGTCTGAACCTGATCCTGTAGTAAAGTATTCGCTTGTCTTTTCTTTGCAGACCAGGGGGAGGACTTCGAGGAGCTGCCTGCGACTTTGACAGCAACTTTGACTTGGACAACAGACGGACAGGCTCCTGACACCCTGATTCAAGATGATGGATGCATAAACTTTTGAGGCGCAAGGGGGGTAACTTGTGAACTGCCTAACCGATTCTAACCAAATTTGCTACAGCTGTAGGGGTATATGGGAAAACCTCAGTGGCATTGTTTGTGATAATGTCATCTACCCCAAACCAAGATGGCGGACGTGTGTATGTTTGAGCCGCAAGTGGGCTAACCTGTGGACTGTCTAACTGATTTGGACCAAATTTGGTACAGTTGTAGTGAGTAACACACAGAGACATCTCAGTGGTATAGTTTGTAATGATGTCATCCATCCTGATCCAAGATGGCAGACATGTGAACATTTCAGGTGCAAGAGATCTAGCTTGTGTACCTCAATTTGAACCAAATTTAGTCCAGTTGTAGAGACAGTGAAAGGAAAGTAGGCTGAGTAGTTCTTACTAGAACAAATTGTTAGATACTCAGATGGGGACATCCCTCCCCCTTTGCTTGTAAAAGGGAAACCTTACTGGATTCCACCTTTACAAGCATAGCATTTGAACCTGGTCAAACCGGGCTGAACCAGTTCAACCTGGTTCAACAGCACAGACCGAACTACCATCGGTTTGAACAACCAGGTGGTTTGGTTTAAATTTGGTTCAAATTCAAACTGAATTGCCTCTTCTGGTTCCATGCACACCTCTACCCTGAGATAGCCTCTCCTATGAAAACAGATACAGCAGATAATTGTTAAGGATCAGTTCCAGTTCACATAATTTTAAAATAGACAGTATACGGATTTATCACAAAGGTTCAGGCTTTATCTAAGCTCCCTCCCTCCCCCAGCTTGTCATCTTGGCAACTCCTAAAGAAAAGGTCAATGGTATAACATCTAACTTTAATGTTCAACCACAGGTCTCAGAGTGCCTTTCTAGCAGCATCATTGCTATCATGGACATAGCCATCCAACTGCTTGCAAGTGTTACATTCTTTGCAATGTTACATTCAGTCAATTCAGTCAATTACATTCAGGCTATTCTTTGCAAGTGTTACATTCAGTCAAACATGAATTCTGCCAGGAATTAGTGGTTTAAAAAAAATCTGCTGAGATCAAAGACCATTAGGGCATGGCAAAATCTAAAGCAAATTATGAGGGGTAATAGGTAAGAGGCTTAACATAATTCCAGAAGCCCCAGCCCAGCCACTAAACTGACTCCTGACCATGTTTTAGCAGAATATCCACCCCCCACCGCCGCATAGCCCTTAAAAACAGTAGTATGTGGGCATGTTAAAAGATGAGAGGCTTTGCACCCTATAACTGAAGCACTGACTTAAGGTCTAGTTAGCCTACTTTCCAGTAGGCTTATGAGATTACCCAACATTGTGTGTGTGTGTGTGTGTGTGTGTGTGTGTGTGTGTGTGTGTGTGTTTGGACTTCGCAATGTCTGGACCAATATGAGCCAAATCGGGTACATATGTACAGTGTGCACACAGGGGCACCTCAATGGCGTAGTTTGTGATGACACCATCCACCCCAATCCAAGATGGCAGACACGTAAACTTCTGAGATGCAAATGGGCTAACTTGTAAACCGCCTAACCGATTTGAACCAAATATTCTACAGCTGTAGACACATAGGGATGCCCAAATTATATACAAAGTGGTTGTTTGTACATCATATAGCTACAAAGATTTACAAACAGGGATTTGGTAACCCACAGGGTTATAAAGTATATGCAGGCAGTACTGTAACTCGGGGAGGGGGGGAATTACAAGGCGCATCAGGTAATGGTGGGGGGGGGGTTTACATCCAATGTCCATTTCCACAATTTGTCCCATTGCTGTTTAGAAGAGATACACTTGTCTTTTTGCACATAACCATACAAACTTTTACAGAAGAAATTTACTGTCTCATCTACGTGAACCTCTTGGCCGCGTCTTCCCTCCCTATTCCTATGCACGAGCATTGCATAAATGACATACAGGTTTACTAACCTGATTACGAGAAGGGGAATGTTCCAATTCCCTAGTATGAGGGCACCCGTTCTGTCCCGTTTCCTTGAAGGTTCTTTCTGGGACCTCGAAAAGAAGTTCTATCGCTCAAACCTGAGGTTAGTTCTTCCCAAGTCTATTTTTCCAAATCAGGCCACTCTAACAACTTGCTTACTCCCTGCCACACTCTTTTGGCTACCACGCACTCTTTTAAGAAATGTGAGTGGGTTTCCCTGAATGTTTTGCCTAGCTCACTAGCTTTCTGTTTGCAGGTGATTTTAGGACACTCTTGGTTGTCCTCTGGGAGCCATGGCTTAGCCGTGTTAAGCGGCAGTACTTGGTGGTATAAACGCCACCTCGTTTCCCATAAATGAAAAGGGACCTTTTTCTCCTTAAAGAGAGTGATAGGGTGATCGGGTTGCAACAAGTACTGTTATGTGAAGTGTGGTGTTTGTAGCGTTTACATTCTAAATCGGGTTAAAAAAACCCCACTTCTAGAATCTCTCCATAAATTGTATTCCTTAGCTGCTTAACTGAGGAGGATCGTTTAAATAGGTCCTCAAAAGCAAGAAGTAGCCTGCGCTTCTTTGAGCCTCTGAGAGGGCCTAACTGGCACCCCTTCAGACTGCAGGGAGATTCACATGACTGAATGCTCTTTCATACAAACTCTCCCACAATCCTCTACATCAGGCCTGCACAACATGAGGCCTAGGGGCTGGCCTGCGGGGACTTTTTTGCTGGCCCACAGGAAAGAAAGTTCTGCAGCTAACAGCAAGAGCCATGAGAAGCTCTTGGTCTGTCCTCTGACAAGAAGCAGCGGTTCAATGCATTTGTCCACTTAAGACCAGATGTTCCCTACCCGCCTGGCTAGTCCTGCCTCTGGGCTGGAGCCCATGACCATAATCTCTCACCCCTCTTCTCCTTGCCTGCCTTCCTGACTCCAACCCTCTGCCCCATCACTTTCCTTAATTTAAAAAATAAATAAATCTTTGTGTAACATTACTGTCCCAAAAATTGGCCTCAGCCCCTGCATAGCAACTCATGGTTGGTTCCGGCCCACCAAGACATTTGAGTTATGCACTCATGTTCATTCATTTGTCACATTTATATAAAATCTCAGGGTGGTTTACGATCCAGTTAAAACCTAAAAATAATATAAATAGATTAAAATTACCATAAATAAAATTTTGCAACTTTAAAACACCATAAACTAAAAGCCTGATAAAACGGGTGCATTTTCAAAAGTCATTGAAAACTAGATGTTGGTTCTAGCCTCACCTTCCTCCTGACATGACAGCTTTCTAAATGCAGGGATTTTTTTTTTGTATGGAGAAGCATGCAATTATGACCCAGTTCTCCCCACCCCTTGCAATCTGAAAGGGTACAGCCAATGTATAGGTTTGTCACTTCAATGGTAAATATCAGCTAAAAGATTATATTTATTTGGAAGAAATCTATTCCAGCCAAATATTATTTGCAGCTTGAATCATGAAAAAACAGTTACAACTTTCAAGTAAATGCCTGCCTAACTTCTTCAAACAAGTCCCAAATCTTGAGCCTATACGAAGCTTTCTTTTGAAAGCTTGTCGAACATCTTCATAAGGTGCAGAGACACGTTCAAATTTCTGCTTCAATGGAAGTGGAGAGATGACTATTGGCTAAACACACTGTACAAAGTAGAAAGTTTATCAGTATCATGCACAATCCAGCCTTATATACCTGCAGAGTTCGAATGTTATATCATATTTGAGTTATCTGTGCAGAAAAGCACCTGGAAAAAAGCCTTTTTGGTTAAATTGCTTATTTCTCTCTTTTAAAAAGTATCTATTAACCTTGATGTATAAAGTGGAGTATCCCCCCGCCACATTCTTATCTCCAGAACAGCTCAACAGATTTTTTAATAAAACTTTTCAAAATAATTCACTTTGCTGCTGAGTACAAGTAGAAGAAATATTCCTTTGCAAGCATTATGTTTGCATTTTAAGCACATTTTAAACCACTGGAATGGGCACTAGAGGCTGCCAACAAGGTTCTAAGGTTTCCTTTCAACGTTCTAGGAGCACTGTGGAAACTGTTTTTCTAGGGATTCATCTCATGGTGCTTCTGTAATATTTAAAGGGGACCTGAGAGTGAAACTAGACATACATTTAATTGTGTCATTGGGGCTTGCATTAAAAATAAAACCCTACATGCAATGCAAAACAGCCATATGAAGAGCCCTGGGCTCCCCCCTCCCCCCGCCCGACACTACAGAAGATAAGTAGGAAGGTTGACTTGAATGCTGTTGCATGTGTGTCTCACTATTCCTCCAAGGAGCTTAGGGTGGTCTACATGGGAGTTATTCCATTTTATCTTCAAAGCAGGGGTGTACTATAATTGAATAAGGGGAGAGACACATGTCTCTGGGCCCCTGAGGGAGGGGAGGACTGGCTAGGTGACAGCCCATTCTTCACCACTGGTGTGATATGAATCTATGAGATGATTGCAGAAGATATATATGTTTAAAAAAATGTTTGTGAGCCAAGGGAATGTATGCACTCAGGTGTCTGTGTGTTTGTGTGAAAGTGTCTGTGTGCATGGGGAGTATGGGATATTATTTGCATAGCAGCGAGATAATGTTTTGTATTTTCACCATGGCCTTACAGTTCTTCTGCAGCAGAGGCACAGCAGTGGAAGATGGGAAAAGAAGGTAAGGGGCCCAAGAGCCCATCTTCACTTCTTGTCCCAAGTCACACTCCAACCTTGCTATGCCCTCACCACGTCACTACAAGAAGGTAGTTGTGGCTGATCCAATGTCACCCAGCTTCACAGCTGAGAGAGTTAAAAAAAAACAAAAAAACACAACAACCAGGTCTTTCTAGTTCATCTAGCACCTCTCACTTGTCACTAGCAATGCTCTTCTGCTGGCTCCCAGGAGTCCCCCCCCCGGCTTGTATTTGAGTCTCCAGGCTTGGAGATCTCATTCTTGACATGCTCAGGAGCCTCACAGCATTGTGAGCTCCCTGTTTGTGGCACGTGGGGACAGGTCACTTAGTTGACATTGGGCCAGTCGCCCTAGATTTGTCTGCTAACAAGCAAATTGGAAAGGGGAGCAGATGCACACTCTCCCTATGTTTGGATGCCCTAAGTAGACCCCAGAAGTTAGCTAAGGCAGGTTAACTTCCAGCCAAGGACACTCTGCACTCAGAGTGAACAGCCTCGGCCCCTCCCCTCCTTTTGCAAAAGATAGCAGCAGGCTAATGCGCCAATTAACTAAGCAGGAAGAATGCCAATAAGGCTCGCAGAGGTAACTCTCCCCCCTCACAAAAGAGATTGAGTCAGCAATAAGGACCACAAGATGCACCCATTAAAATATGGATTGGATTACTGGACCCTCCGTACAATCTGATATCCACTTCTCACATCTATGCACTCTATTGTGATGACAATCATCTTTGGCGTGCCTTGGTAATTCCCACATTGTTACACTCAGGAAGAGCGATCAGCAACAATGGAATCCTTGCAGGTTCCACCCAACACACCTATTCAGCAAAGAAGGGCAACAGGAATATGGTTCCAGGATATGTTATTGGGTATATCAAGCCCCAATTTCATGACCCAGTCTGCTCTTTGCATACCATCTGCCTTGGAGTCACCAACTGCTTGGGCGACTTACTGTTCACAGGCCATTATGTGTCCAGTTCTTCGTGCCACTCTCCAGATCGGCTTTCTTGCCTAGCCTGATCTGCCAAGTCTTCCTTGCTAACATAGGAAGGTGGTTCCACAGAGGAAACACCCTTGTGGATTCACCTCTATTAACTAACCCCTCTGGTCTTCTTGCCCCTGCCTCTGACTGAGCTGTCCCTGAGGAACAAGGTCCTTCAGTTGTTTCAAGAGCCCCGAATTTCTTCATCCAGATCAGCTGATATGAATGTTTGTCCCTCACTGGGCCCAACTCTCCCTATTCCCCTTTCTTAAATCCAACTGCCTCTCTCTCTAAAGCCTCTTTCTCTTGCCCACCCGGGAATTTATACAATTAGGATTTTAAGCTAAAACATCTCATTGCAATTGAATTCATCTTTAATAGTAATATTGCTTTAACCACACATTTCTTCCCACTGTACCCCTTCCTTCAATAAAAACTTTCTTTTGATTTTGAAACCTAAATCTTGCCTGAGTCCAGTCATTTCCTGGGTCCACAACTTTGCACAAATTTAACTTGACATGGAACTGTCCTTTGTGAGCTAATTTCCCCACGCAAGCCCGAACACAAGTTTAGTGGTTTTCACCAATCACTCCGGGATAGATTCATTAACACACTGCTCTTTGCTGCCAAAGCTTTCTTCACACTAAAATAACCAGTGAGCATGGTATTTCAAAACACAGGACACATAGTATTTCAAAACACAGGACACATAGAGCGTTTGAAATGCTGTAATATGAATTGGCCAGATGTCATTCTGTAGATGTAGAAAAATTCAAAAGTGATGTGAAAGTGTCTCTTGTGAGTGAGTTTTAAGTCTGCTGTGGCAGTCTGGCAGTTTGAGACTGCTGTTGGCAATGCAGCAATGTTGCAACAGTGTCATCAGCAGATAGACCAGACAACAGGACTGCATGAGTCCATGGATCTCGGGAGAAGAGGAAATAAGAGTCAAAAGATGCTTGTAAATTATTATTGTCCTAAACCGATGCACCACAAGTCTTATAGACCTTTCCTCATAACTGCTGAAACTTGTCAAATTATTATCAATGATTAGTTTATTTCTTTCCCCCCATCTATTCTTGTGAACATGCTGTTGGAGCCTGCCTGGCTCCAGGAGTTTTGAGTGATGGTAGTGTCCAGTGTTGATTGCCAAACTCTGATCCCTCCTTGGATTGGGACCTAGTCACTTTATCCATGCCCTGATAATCTCCAGGCCAGGTCACTGAAATGCACACTGCAGGGGATTGCCTCAGAAGATGATCAGTTTCCACTGATGCAAGATGTTATGGTCCAGCTATTGTCAGCCCTATTAATTATAATGTAAATTCCTTCTCATTCTAGATATGCACTGTGCCACCTATTACTATCTCCATTGTTTTCATATCCCCTCCTATGTTGAGCAGCCTTTGTTGAAGACACATATTTCATATTCCAGGATAGTCAGATATGGAGATATCTGAGCAGTTATAATTTTGCTATGGCTCAGCAGTGACATCCATAAATCTAAGCCAAATTCTAGAATTGCACAAGCTATTTAAATTGGGCTCTTCCCCACCCCTTCAACTCTGTTGGGTTGTTATTATTACTTAGAACATGAGATTCTGGCAAGGAAGTGATATCTGAGGTGATCATTTGGAAAAAGAGTTTTTGTTCAAAGAACTTTGAATTTCTGTTGAGCATTCAGTTCTTTAGCAAATCTGGATCCAAATGCACAGTTTCATCCTAAGGAGCTTTGGATGCCTTGCTCCTGATAATTTCAATGGCAGGAATTCCATTTATTTGGATTTGCATCCCCAAAGCAGCCCTATATAAATAGAGATGCAAAGCTGTTGGGCTCTTCAGTTCGGAAGATTAATGACTATCATTACCTTCTAGCAACTGACAGTGTAAATAGTTCGTTTAGTTTAGGATTTAATTATCAAAAAGTCATTGCTGTCTAAACAGGCTGCTTTAATCTGTAGCTCCCAAAATGCTTTGCTGTTCTTTGGATATGTGAATATGTGATATGGCTGTTCCATGTCACTATAAGTAGTACAAGTGATCCATAACGGAATAAAGATACACCTTTTAAAGTGGTGATTCTCTTATATTTCGCAGGGGGAGAGCAACTGGCCTATTCTACCCAGCCTAGCATCCGATGGCTGCTGCTGTTGTCTACTTTATGTTGTTTATTATTTGTTCATTCATTCATTCATTCATTCATTCATTCAATTTCTATTCTATTCAATTTCCCTTCCAAAAATGGCTCAGGGCAGTTTACACAGAGAAATAACAAATAAATAAGATGGCTCCCTGTCCCCAAAGGGCTCACAATCTAAAAAGAAACATAAGACACACACCAGCAACAGTCACTGGAAGTACTGTGCTGGGGGTGGATAGGGCCAGTTACTCTCCCCCTGCTAAATAAAGAGAATCACCATGTTAAAAGGTGCCTCTGTCAAGTTAGCAGGGGTTTGTTAGTGGTTGTTTTTAAAAACTGTGAGCCCTTTTGAGACAGGGAACAATCTTATTTATTATTGTTTTTTTCTATGTAAATCACTTTGAGAATTATGTTGAAAAGTGGTATATAAAAACTCATACCACTATTTACCTTTGGTTGTCCTTTCAATCTTATTAACCATAGTAAATACTTAAATCTGTAAATAGTGCTATATATACTGTATAGTTAATATATAAATTTATATTTCAGCTTCTGAAAGCATTAGCTCTGGCCCAGTCACATAAGCAAGAGGCTGCATGCTGCTTGTACAACTTTATTTGCAGATCTGGGCTCCCTGCCAATCACCTGCTGAAGAAGGAGAAAAGATCTTTGGACTTCACCCTCTATTTCCCCAAGCAGGTGATCAGTGAGGTCAAAGCTGACACAACACAGACCAACTACTCTACGTATGTGTGTGTTGTCCCATATCAGAACCGGGAACCATTCATGTCGCCCTGTTGCCATATGCAAGGTTCACTCCGTGTTCTGCCTTGCTTGCAGCTCCCAGACAAGCAAGGAGAACTTAGGAGATGACGCTGTGCTGCTGTAGCTCAGAGTACCTACCTTTCATGGAGCTAGTTCCAAGGAGGCATCTCCAGGTAGGGCTGGTAAAGAAATGTTGGAGAGCTGATGCTAGTCAGTGTGGTTAAAGTCTGGTAGGTCCAGGTAGGCTGAGCCTACCCACCACTTTGCTGGGGTAGGCGTGGGCTTACCCACCACTTTTGTCAGCACTGTCCTCTACCACTGGGAAATTAAAATATATAATAAGTAAATTAAAAACAAATTGTCTCCTTTTCCTGTGCCCCCCCCCCCGCTTTTGTGTGTGCTCTGGTGCTTTGGACAGCTTCAACTCCCCACCCCTACCACTTTGCAGGCTTCTCTTTCTCTTTTCTGGCCCAATTTTTTCCACCCCCACCTCACCCCCAGTGAAGTTTCTTTCTTCTCTGGTGCTGTTTGTACTTTCCTAGGCTTTGGTGTGTTACAATATAAAACAGTATTTCTGGAGTGGAGACTGAGTTGCAAAATGGGAAGATGGAGAATGTAAAGTGGAGAGAATCCAGCAACACAAGTGAACGAATTGTCCATGTAGCTCAAGACATCGTTCCCAGGTGGTCACCCATCCAGGCACTGACTACACCAAGAGCTGCTTAGCTTCAGCAACATTGCTGGATTTGCTAGATTATATGCCCACAGATCATGCCTTGGGTTCCATGGGCAGGTTCCCCTTGCTGGATCGGGGCACTGATATTTTACATGGTTTTTACTATACCAAGACATAACTACTTTGTTTACCTCCCGGATCACAGCAAGTTACATTATACAGTGGCTAGAGGTAATTTACTAGAAGTGCATGGAAATCTAGAGAGAGAACTGCAATCTCCCTCTAGCATAACATGAACACTAATGAGAAAATCAATTTTTCCTGTGGATGGATATGCTGTAAAACAGCACATGTGCAAACTATTAGAAAATATTTTTTTTCAACACAACAAGGCTGTTCACTGGGGTAGGGCTGTTGCTCATGTGAAGTGCCAGGATCAAGGCCAATTCTGGCACTGCCCTGCAAGTACACCCTTCTCCCAGGGATCCCGGCCATGTGCCTGCAGACACAGAGCTGGGTGCCTAGAGCACCTGGCTTGAGGGGGAATCCCCCAATGCACCATGCTCCTCATGCAGTGCATTGTGGGATTTCTGGAGGCTGGGCAGTGTTTCCCCAGCCTCCAGAAAGCTCTGCCACTCTCTACAGTGGCAATCCTGTGCAGCAGAGCAGAGCAGCAAATGGCTCCAGAAGATCGTGGGGGGGGGGGGGAGAGATTGGTATACTTCTTCCTTTCCCCCAGCCCTTCCTAGCCAGCCAAGGATTTTGGTCATGTGAACAACCTTAACATCTAATAAACATGGCTTTTAAAAACTAATTAAAATATTGATAGATATTATCAATATTTTATGGGTATGAATACAGTGTTTAAACAATAGAAGACATAATTGCTTTTCTCAGCATAGGCATAATTACTTTTCTCAAAACAGTAAAAACAATTAAAACTATACTGTACAGATGGCATAATATAGTGACAAATGCATTTTTTCTGAAGTCATAAAAATCTACTTCAAAAATGGGGCCTTTTAGTGTTAAATGAATCCTGTGCAACTTTGTTTTAATACATTATTCATCCATTATCTTATCTTCACAAGATCACAAATTATTGGTTGTTTGAATGATTTAATATATGCATATGCCACTTTTCTATTGAAAAATAGTTCACAAAAACAATCGAGTGCAATAAATACGCACAAATAAAAGTTACGACGGCAGTTGGGGTAGCAAAAAAACCAATTTAAATCACGAAGAGCATATCAAAACAGATAAAAGCAGCAAAGATTTGGATCATTCAAATAAAAGCTTCAGAGCATAAAAGGTCTTGACCTGACATTTGAAGGACATCAGTGTTTGAACCTTATAAGCCTGTCTGTGTGTTAAAGTTCCAGATGCCACCACTGGAAAGATCTTCATTGCAGTCACCACCCAGTGAAACCTCTGAGGGATTTAGGGCACCTGAGGGGGTCCTCCAAAGCAGATCTTATTTATTTATTTATTCATTCATTCATTCATTCATTCACTCATATATCATGATTTTTATACCGCCTGATATATATACCTCTAGGCGGTGTACAAATTACAGAAGATGTAAAGGTTTGTTTACCACCAATTTGTCTTCTTGACAAAGGGGAGAAAGAAGGAAGACTCAGTGGCTGAACAATTATCGCCAGTGATAACGAACTAAATATTTGTACATGTATAACCTTCCACTTGAACAGTATCAGGGGTCTATTTTTGTGAACCTTACAAGGCTTTCATTAAACTGAAAAACAGATTCAGAGTTTTGATAAGAAAACCAAAGACAGCTATGTTGTAAATCCAGGAGAAAGGACAGAACAAAAGCTCTGTCAGTAATTTTAGTTTATCACTCAGATGTCTAGGACAGTAATGATTTATTTATGACTTTTAATGACATTTAACATGACATTTAACAAAAATGAAATGCCATTTGCTGCACTACATAGTTTCATATATGTAAATGGAAGTTTCTGTTATGCATCAGACTTCACAAAATCTTTTCTGAAATTATCATCAGCTGCTAAAGCTGACAAGGACCGTTTCTGTATCTTTGATTAGAGTTCACTGAGACTGCAGGTGAAGCCCACAATCTCTATGATTTGTTTCTGTTCTTGCTCAGTGTCTGGCGGCTGTCAGGGTCTGGATGGGCCAAAACAGGCTCAGACTTAATCCCTCCAAGACTGAGTTGCTTTTGCTTGATCTGGCCAATTGCAAAGTATGAGTCTCTTCTTGGACGGGGTTGCACTGCCCCTGAAGGAGGTGGTCCATGACTTGGGGGTCTTCCTGGACTCGTGGCTCCTGCTTGAGCAGCAGGTGGAAGCTGTGGCCAGAGGTGCCTTTGCCCAGCTTTGGCTGATCCTCCAGTTGCTGCCCTATCTCGACCGGCAGGCCCTTGCAATGGTAACTCATGCCCTCGTCATCTCTTGCCTGGATTACTGTAATGCGTTCTACCTGGGGTGCCTTTGAAGATGACCCAGAAGTTTCAGTTGGTCCAGAATGTGGCGGCCCACCTGCTTATGGGCGCTAGGAGATATGATAGTGTGACACCTCTCTTGTGGTCGCTGCACTGGTTACCTATTTGCTTCCAGGTCCAATTCAAAATGCCCTAAACCCTTCAGGGCTTAGCACCTGCTTACCTTCAGGACCACCTCTCTTGGCCAGTTCTGTCCCATCCTGTGAGATCTTCTCAGGTTGCTCTTCTTTTGGTCCCTGGTCTCAGAGAGGTCCGTAGTACTAGGGCCCATGGAAGGGCTTCTCTCTTGCCGCCCCTTCACTTTGGAAATATCTCTCTCTCTCTCTCTCTCTCTCTCTCTCTCTCTCTCTCTCTCTCTCTCTCTCTCATTTTAAATCTCAGATGCTGTTCTTGTCTGTTCACCGCCCTGAGTCTGTGGATTGGGCGGTATATTACATCTCTCAGTAAGTAAGTAGATAAATAAATAAATAAAATTATCCATTTTTGCTCTGTTCATGTGTGCATTCAGAGCTCATGTATGTGTTCCAATCAGCACGTGGACACCAGAAGTGAAGGCAGCAAATATGATTCCTTGTCCCCTGTGTTTTCATTTCTGCCTTGTGTGACTGGCTACACAGTCTCCTTTGAAAACCATATACACAGTAGTGCTTAAACTTGTATTAAACATTATGCACACACTAAGTGTAGGTAGGGACAGGTCATCCCTATTGGCTGCTGAAGTGCCATAGTTTGAAGCATACCTGCCATACTGCTAGAAGTAGTCAGTGACTCCAGGCGTTTACACTGTCTTTGGTATGAACACCTTTCTGGGCAAAGAATACACTCCTCAAGACCCCTTATGACATCAAATAACTCCTCTCCAAGTTGCATCCAAATACTACACTAAGTGTAGGCAGGGTCAAATTATCCATACTGGCTGCCAAAGGATCCACAACTCAAGGCATGCCACCACAGCTCAGGCCATTTACATACTATTTAATCTATCCTCTGTCTGTCTCCAGTGCCTTCCCAAATGACAAGAAAACAGGATGGAAAGTGAAAAAAGGATTATGCCAGAACAGAAGCAGCAGGGTGGGTTTCACTTAATCAGGGCTTCAGGTTTTCAAATGATCTTATACTAAATATGACAGTCATTCGTTTGACTGAAAGCAGAGGTGAGTTATCAAGAAAAGGATGCCATTATGAATGTAAAGCAGTGTTTGGGGGTATTTTAAAACCCTTTCAATCCAAATTTTAATAGATTGCATCCATCTCAATTTTAACAGTGCAAAATAATGGTGTTTTTAAAAAATATTATTAATTAAAAATGCTACTACAGTGGTGCTATTGTAACTCCCACCATTACTACCAGTGATGTTAGTAACATATGGTGAGGATTAGCAACATAGGATCCCTGAATCCGGCAACTAAGGGGTGTAGCGAGTTCCATGTCCTTTTCTTAATAAGTAATGGAGCGTGCTCAGAAGGTCTTTAGAATCTTCTGGAGTTTTCTGCACCAGCAAGAAGCAGAGTTGCTCCTGATCTGAGAGAGGAAAAAGGAGGCTTCGAAACACTTTGCTTTATGAACTTGCTCCTGTTGTTGCAGATAAAGTGAAAGTGGTCTTTCTTTTCAGAAAGAAAGGGGGAAATAGTTTTATGTAAGAGAGTGTTAATCTGAATCTAAGAATAAACAGTGCTAATCTGAACAGGGCGTAGCTAGGGAAGAGGGGGCCGTGTTCAGCCCTCTTCCTGGTGGCCACTTGGAGTGAGGGAGATAATGAAGAAAATAGGGAGGGATGAAGCTAGGGGGCCCCGGGTTCTTTGAACCCTACCCATCTGCTCAATTATAGCTACTCCTCCTGAATCTGAATCTGAGAAATACACAGGGCTGTTGAAAAGTACATATTGTTGTAACACACCATTGCTAAAAGAAAATAATGATAATGATGAATGAATGTAGAATATTGTAATTATTGTATGCATTTATGCAGCAGTGTAAAGGTTCCATCAGAACGTCTTTAGCATCTTCTAGAGGTTGCTATGCTAGCAAGAAGCAGAGATGCTCCTGAATTGATAGGGGAAAGGGGGCTTTGAAACACTTTGCTTTATGAACTTGCTTCTATTGTTACAACTGGGTCTTCAAGCAAGTTTGTGCAACATAACAGTTCAAGAACTTGGACAAGCCGAGGAGCACATTCCATATCTGCCTTCTTTCTCTCTTGTATCCTTGGTACCTCATATAGGAATGGTTTGAACAGTACAAGAGTACTTTGGGGACATTGCTAAAGAAACAGACTGAGAGCATTGTTCTTCTTAATAAGGCACACACTAGCTACCTTGAACTAGGAAAGCTGCTATATAATATATGCATAATCATATATATACACATACACACTTTTTAATCCTTTAAGTTTGGCAATAGAATTTTGCAACCACTGGTGGAATTACATCGTCATAAAAAGGGATTGGAAACCCGCCCTCCCTTGTTTTCTTGAATAAGAAGAGGGGTTACACTATTATGATTCAAGTATTCATTGGCTTCTACATTGTTGTACCTTGTTTAGGATGCATAGACAGCTATACAACAATTTCGTACCCAGCAGGAAGTCCTCTTGCAAGGAAAATCCTGAAGGGCAACTCTTTAGGTCTTTACTGTCTAGGGTTAGGAATGAAATAGAAACAAAACGAAAAGAAAGAATGACATTCCTCAAGCACTCTTTAATTCAACAATATGGTTCCTTGAAAGATTTATTTTTATTGGGGCTGTGCATACGCACCCTTAAATAAGGTTTGAATCAACCCAAATTGGTCTCAGGTCTTCTGATCCTGTGCTCACAAAGCTACAGCCCTATCATTATTTCTTCCTTTGATACTGCTTTGACTTTTATATTAGCATTTTATATAGGACATTTTAACTCTACTTGATGGAATGTTGACCCTCTCTCACCGATGCTTATCTTTCTCCCTGATATCTAGTCTTCTTTCATTAGTATTTCTTGTATTTAGATATTTAGTGATATCTAGTCTTGTTTAATTAGTATTTCTTTTCTGGAGCCCCCACCTCCAATCTAAAGTGCTATAGCCCAGACTCTGTTATTTGTGAGAACTAGGCCATAACTATACAGAAGTGCCTTGTTTTCTTTTTTCTATGATCCCATATATTGCTGCAGAGCAAATCTGCAAAGGATAAACCTGCCTAGATAAAAATTGCTTAAATAAAAATGTATTTGAGTTTCTAAATGGTCCACTGACAAGTTTCATTTATGTGAAAGCATAAATGAGTGCAACTGCTTTGGTCCAAATCAAAGTCCATTTATTCTACAAAAAATAAATTTATTTCATAGGCAAAAGAGCGGAGTGCCTTTCATATGGCCATTTTAAGAATGGTATATAAAATTAAATAAAAGCTTACTTAGTAAATTGAAGTAATCACTTCACAAGATAAAACCTAAGCAAATAAAATGGTAGAATGCAGTGTTAAGCCTTTATGTCTGTGGAAGTCAAAGGAGAAATGCTGTTCAGAAAATTATATGATTGTACAGTATTTTACCTCAGCTGCTGGTACTCCTGAAAATGAAAATAACAGTTTTCAAATTCCTAGGCTGAAGCCTATATGGCATAGACACCTGAGGAAGTGAAGAAAGCAATAGAATATCTTTCCTTCCAGGTTGTGGCAAGGGGGTGTTGCTTGCCCTTCACTGACTTTCAGCCTAGCCTTCTGTTTGACTTGAAAGCCTATTCTATATATTCCAGGAAATCTGACACTAATTTTCAGTCTTCAAACCATAACTGGAGACTTCAACAGAACAGAAAAATGCAAAGAATCAAGTTGAAAATGAAACAGAAATTCCAACAGGAAAAATAGTGTATAAATAAAGAATACCTCTGTTGATTTCATTAAACTTCTGTAGATAACTACTCTCTGGCTAAGCTGAAAAACAGTTTGACAACCTGTCTCTGAAATAAATATTTTAGGTCTTAAATACGGAATGCACTTATTTAATCAATAGTTCTTCTAGAGTAAAGAATGAGAGTTGACTTTAGAATTCATACTTAGGTAAACAGTATGCCTTTTTAAAGATGGCCCCTCAAACTGTCCTTTCAAACCATCATACTCATCTCTGTTTAATGGCTGTTATTTGACAAAGATCCATAGAAATTAGGCATTAGGATATTATCCCATAGTGCACTGTGGCAGCAAAATCATTGGGCTGGTTCAGATGATATATCCAGTTGACCCCATCCACTGTGCAATTAAGATGTGAGCTTGCAAGTCCTGTTTTCCCTCCTGTGCTGTTCTACTTTTCATAACTGCAGAGGGGGCGGTTCATCCACATTTTCTCCCACAGCATTATGAAGAGTGGAACAGCATGCCAGTAGAAGTGGAATGTGTGCTCTCACATCCCTAATCATGTGTGAAACCAGTTGGATGCTCAAATTGGCCCATTGTCTACTCATTATATTTAAAAGAGATGGAGTGTAGTGAATGTATATCATGTCTCCTTGAACATCAAAATTCATATCTGCTAATTATATTGATATTTGAATGGCTTTCAGAAGGCATGGCCAAAGACTCTTCTTGGTTCTGTTGTCTTAAAAAATGCAGATCCATCACATGACATTAGTGGCCTACTAAAGTCAGGGTAATGTTAGTGTCATGTAATCAGGATCTGACAGCAGCAAAGAAGACAGAAGAATGACTTTTTAATCTATAGCAAATGTAGTAATGCTGTCAAACATACCTCTAATAGCCATGGTAGCACATAATCCACCAATCACAGCATGGTGAGTTAAGTTGATAGCACCCATACATACACATACACTCTGTCCTGAGGATTACACTTCATGCATCTGATGAAATAGCTGTTGTCCATGACAATTAAAATAAATTAGTCTTTAGCAGTGCTGCAAGACTCATTGTTGGTTTTGTTTTTGAATGCAATTCAAAACTATTTGTTCACTATTCCCTTTATTCCATGTTATTGTTTCTACTATTACATAAAGAGAAGGTGATGTTAAAAAGAATTAGTATTTACTTTGGACACATATCAGCTTTAGCATTATGACTTTCACTATTATGCCCTTCATGTGAAGGAGATGTATAGTCTTTAGATGTACTTATACAACTTCCTGCATCAGCTGGACATTACAGGAGAAGCAAGGTATTTGCATATCCGCTTCCCAGCATTCCTTGTAATAATCAAAGCCAGAACTTCAACTAGAACTAGGAGATAGGGATGTGCACAGAACCGGCAGGGTGTGGGTGTGTGTGTGTGTGTGTGTGTGTGTGTGTGTGTGTGTGTGTATGAAGGTGAGGGGACATACATTTAAGGGTGGGGATGGTGCCCTTACCCCTCCCGCCACGTTTTCCCCACTGGTGCTCCATTTAAAATGTCTCTGTTGAGGCAGCAACATACCTCCCTGCCACCCCAGTGTCCTTCTCGGCTGGAAGTAAAAGGAAGTGCCCAGCATGCACCTGCCCGCCTGATGTGTGTGCAAGCGAGTGCAATGTGCGTGCTCACATGCCCAGCGTGTGCACATGTGCTGGGTACTTCCTTTTACTTCCAGCCAAGGAGGACACTGGGGTGGCAGGGAGGTACGCTGCCACCCCACCAGAGACATTTTAAATGGAGCACCAATGGGGGAAACGTGGCAGGAGGGGTAAGGGCACCATCCCCCACCCTTAAAGCTATGCCCCACATCTCTGAACTGGTAGAACCAGCGGTCCTTTGAACCAGTTTGGAGGCCAATAAAGGGTCTCCGAACCAGTTCCATGCACAACACTACTAGGAGAGTTACAATTCAGATACTTTTCTGGCTAATGCCAAATTCTTCTCTCTGTCAGGACCTAGCCAGGACAGTAACTGGAAGGATATCGAAAGACAGAAGCAGAAGAAATATAGACTCTGAAGTGCTCAGGGATATTGCTCTGTTGCTCAAGCAAGGGCAGAAATCTAGGCTCCTAGTATTTATACCAAGCCTAGCCAATCCAGAGATTTCCAGAGCATACACAATCCCAGAAGCACACACAAAAGCCCTAGATTAAGTCTAGCTTCAGACCACGAAGTTCCCAGAGTCTCCGACAGGCACTCTTTGCACTGCTTTAAGGTGATTATTCAAGCCTAAGAGGGAATTAAACTAGGGCAGTCCGATTCTTCTCCAGAGCATGTCTAATAATTGTAACCATTCCATTGTTTCCTTTTTTATTTGATCATTTATCATATTTATATACCACTTTTCAAACATAAAGAAGTTCACCAAGTGGTTTACATAGGAGAGCCAGTGTGGTGTAGTGGTTAGAGTGCTGGACTAGGACCAGGGAGACTCGAGTTCAAATCCCCATTCAGCCATGAAACTAGCTGGGTGACTCTGGGCCAGTCACTTCTCTCTCAGCCTAACCTACTTCACTGTTGTGAAAGAGAAACTCAAGTATGTAGTACACCGCTCTGGGCTCCTTGGAGGAAGAGCGGGATATTAATATTAATAATAATAATAATAGCAAAAAGAATAAGATGGCTTCCTATTCCAGAGGAGCTCATACAGATGGCAGATTATTTCTAAAATTATTTGCAGTCCTCAGCCCAAGCAGTTCTGAGGAATAAGAGTAGGGAATAACCTTGAGCATATGTAGATTGTCTTTCCTTTACTACAGAATAAGCACAACCAGCACTTCGGCTTCCAGGACTGAGGACTTTTCTGTTACAATGCATTGTCTATGAGTAGAATTGAACCACATCATTTCTTGTTTCAGAAATCTAACAGAGGAATTCTAGCCAAAGGATTCAGAGACAAGTTGAGGGAGTCGTGTGAACAGCCTTAATATTGTCCACCAGAGGTGAAACAAAATTGCTTAGTCTTTCTTCCTCACTTATTCCAGTTTCTTCAAATAAAGCTTATGTTCATTTAAAAAGTAATTCAAATTTGTTAGAGTTAAAACAGGCTTCTGTGTACTGCATTAGGGTACAGTATGTTGCAGTTCTCAAATTGCCTCCTTGAGTGTAGTGTTGCCAGATTCAGTGAGATTATTTGAGAGCAACCTGTTATGAATCAGAGCTGTTATCAGTTTGGTTTGGAGGAGAATGCTACCTTAATCAAGCCAGGGCCAAGTTATTAGAATTCTTGTCTGAACAGGAAAGAGTAATCATAACATCACTGAAAGCAGAACAGCCTGTCCAAGTGAAACTCCATAGCTGAATCTATCAATGCAAGATTATAATTGCAGTATCAAGAACAAAAACAGGCATCACCATGTTTGAGATATATGACTTTTCAGATCTGAAGTTGGAAGTGAGAAAAACATTTCTATCTAAAGCATAGATCTCCTGAAGGAGATAGCACAGACAACCAGGAAATATAATAAAGGCTGGGGGTGGGGGAGAGAAAACAGTTCTGGTAGGAAGTTACGTTACGGAAAATAAATTGGACATACATTCTTTGGGATATTCTGTTATATTTAAAATACAGTATCATTTCCCTCCTGTATTCTCAACCACTGATTGTCTATCATGCAAAGAGTGCAATTTCTGTAAAATATGTACATGACATCACTTTAATTAACCTTTAATGGTTTGGGACACTAGGAATCCTTGCATATGAAGATCATTCACACAATCAAAAACCCAGGGTTGGAAGCTGTGTGCTCCGAATTTTTGGTTGTTTGGAAGCAAGCCAGGAGGGAAACCAGGGCAGAACAGAGGCGTATCTAGGGAAAATAGCGCCTAGGGCAAGCACTGAAATGGCGCCCCCTATCCAAACATCTGACACCCATCTTTCAGATAACTTTACCATATTATCAGCTCAAAAATACAAGTCAAGCTCGTTAATCTTTTAATATTTCAAAAACTATTTAGCAGTGGACGTAGCCAGACAAAAAAAAATGCTGGAAAACTACAAATTTCAGTATGGTGGGGCTCATGAAATACCCAAATACTATGTGGAGGTGTACTTGGAAAACTAAAGAGAAGCGCCTGCCCGATTGTCTACTGTGCATTGTAGCATCACTATTACATAAGTTTTAAAAATAAATGGAGAATTTGACTTTTCTCAGATACTCTGAAAATAATTAAAGGATATGCAGAGTAAACTGTGTCACTGCTTGGAATATATTCTAGTATTTCAGAAAGACAGTTAAAATGAGAGAAAGAGAGCAAGAAACTCCCAGTGGGCCTTAATACTAAGGATTTCACACTGATTCAAAGACAAACTCACCATTAATAGCCATCACATTTAACTCACTTATCACAAGAAGCAAAGTAAGAGCAAATGAATACAATCTTAGCTCATAAGCTTCAGCTCAGTATTCACAAACCCTGATTCTCTGTACATAGTGCCAAACTGAATATGTGTACAGTGACTTATGTTATATTAAATTATTATTTTTTTACCTGTAGCCCCTTCAGGGGGATTCCTAAAGGCCATGGGGGGGTCTGCAAAGGTTCCCTCTCCCCCCGCTGGCCTCTAGGGCCTTGCAGGGACCATTTGAGCATGTGCAGTGGCCATTTTTAAAAATATATTTTTTAAATGGCCACTGAAAACAAAATGGCCACCACGCATGCTCAAATGGCCTCTGCAAGGCCTGGCATGGCTTAGGGCCTCTCAGAGGCCATTTGAGCATGTGCAGTGGCCATTTTTTTTTGCAGTGGCCATTTTTTTAAAAAAAGTTAATTTTAAAAAATGGTGCCCCCTTAAAATGGCACCTGGGGCATGTGCCCTGCCTCCCCCACCCTAGATACGCCCCTGGGGCAGAAGTGATTATGTGGAAGCAAGGTAGGAGGAAAACCTGGGTAGCTTTTACTCCAATCTTGCTTCCTCACAATCACTTTTACCCAGGTTGGCTATTCCAACTCTATTGGCTCTTCCAACTCATAACCTGATTGCTCACCCCCCATCTCTTCTGCTTCCAACGGCCCCTCTGGAGCTGCAGCTTCATCTTGGCCTGTCTCAGCTGTCTCCTGCAGCCCGACTATTGAGCTCTCCCCTTCGGGTGCCTCTTCCTCTGCTGGAGGGTTGTCAACGTCCCCCTCCTCTTCACTGTCCATGAGTGAGGGCATGACACCTCATCTCTGCATGATTGGCTGAGACTCAGCAACATTTCTTTTGAGCCTAACAGTCAGGCTGTGGGAGGGATGGGCTGAAACTGTGCATTAACCATCCAATCAGGAGGAAAGGAGGATGGAGAGACACTACTTGACACCTCCCCGTCTCCCCTCTTGGAGAGCACTTGTCTCTCTTGAAACCTAGCTGAGTCCTCAAATCAGGAGCCAACAGTGTGCCAGTGAGTTGGGGAGGGAGAAGCTAGCTGTCACCTAAGCAGCACTGCCCCCGCCCCCCGCCAGGGCCTAGGTTCCTTTGCCCCACTTTGTTCTACCATAGCTATGCCCTGCTCAGCATGTAATCAAAAGCATACATCAGAATTCTCTTTAATGCACAAGAATTCCTTGGCAGACAGATGATATAAAAAGGAATTCTCTGAAGATAGGAAGTTTGACCAGTGCTCCAGCGTATAATGTAGAGCATGTGAAATCTAAAAATATGGTCCCTGTGCCTTCTACCTTTATAGTGAGGGAAATACATGTGGAGAGAACCAATTGCAGGCTTTTATTGCAGCTGGACTCAAGCAATGATCAAACATCTATTAATTGAAGAGAAAGGTTCCAAGTGAGAGCAGCCTTATGCTGTACCTGATTTGTAATTAATTTGAAAGCTTTCACCTGTGGTTACGGTATGAAATTCATGGGGGAAAATTGGTATGGAACCCATCAGCGTTCTGCCTTGCCACACATTACTTGTGATTATGAATTACAGAATTAACATTATCTAGTGCAGAAGAATACTCCCTGCAAGAAGCAGAGGAGAAAGGGGGGAAACAAATTTCTTCCAAGGCTTCTAAATTATTGTGCAGCTGACATGATTGTGTTAGACCCCCTGCCTATTCCCATCAGAGAAAGAGCTGGATTCCCCAAGTGCTTCAGGTCTTTGCTATGAAATGCCACCAAGGAAATATTTCTCCACAAAAGGCATCCAATACAAGCAAAGAAAGCAAACAGCTCCTAAGATGGGTGATGATGGAGAAATCTGTTCAAATACTTCTGCAAACTTCAACCAACCATGGAAAAAGGATTCTGTCATCTTCATCATTTACTGCTTCTTCTGCAATTCTCATTTTTAATGTATTTATCTGAACTGCTAGAAGCTATTATAATGTCCCTTTGTTTACTTTATGCCAGTCCCTGCTATAGTATCAGAGGAGGTAAGTTGTTGATTCCAGTGTCTGTTGTGGGATTATTATTTGTTGCAAAGCAAAAAGAAAGAAAGAAAGAAAAAGCTATCAGCTGCTAATAGTTGGCATAGGCCTGAATAATTTTCACTTAATGTTAGTTTTTCAGGCATCTCCTTAGGGCTGAATGAACACCTGTAGCTACATCAGGAAGGGGAAGGAGGAAGAGGAAGTCTGTTTCTCAGGTGAGAGAATGGCCACATTCTCATGTAAAGTGAAACTTGCTCCCCCGCTCCTTGCAATCAGGGGGAAAGAGTGATGGGACAGCAAGACAGGCACTAAGTGCTTTGCTCTCCATAAATGAAGTGACAAAGATGTATGTTCACAAGCACATGCACATGCACAACTACTTCTTTGTGGTGGTCGCCAACATAAGAAAGACAACCCCATTAGAGCGCTGGGACAGCAACATAGCAGGGCGGCAATACCTGGGGGTCAAGTTTAAAAGGCAGCCCCAAACAGGAATTATTGAATGGCTAAGGTCTATTTTTTGTACAATGATGTTGGGGAAGTGGGGCCCAACCCCTTCCCCTTGAGGGAACGTGTACGTTCCTAGGCTTACTCATGAGAAGGGCCAGGCAGCAGGATCAGCATTGTCCCAGTTATAGGAGCAATTCAACATCTGTGATGATGACAGATGCTGTTACAGATGCAGACTACTAAATCATAAGAGTGTAAGGCCATGGGGATACCCTTTCACAATTCAGGAGAACCGTCTGCGGGGACAGGGGTGTCAGGAAGAATCACTAATGATGTGTGATGACATCCATTCTCCTGTGGACCACTGCCTCACAAGAGTGTCAGGTCACGGGGGCCAGATGGCAGATGCCACCCATCCAGGTTGCTCTATACAAGTAAGCCAAGGGGACAGGTACCTGGGCAACAGCTCTCCCTATTTTGGCGACTACCATGAAGAAGCTGTCAAAGCATGCCCTCTGCCAGCCTGGCCACCCATTTGAACATGTCCATCTTTTTTTTTTTTCCCCCGGAACAGCGACCCCATTCTCCTGGGGTTGCTGGAAATCAGGGCTCTCTCCTCCTGCAATTCCCCATGGTGGCAGATCTGCACACGGCGTAACGCTGGTCCGAACCCAGGAAATTTGAATGAGAGTAAAGCTCTATCCCTGGTCTGCCTATCTGGCTATGGCAGGACACATGGACCATCAAAATCTCATTTGGGTGCATCAAAAGCTTGGGGGGGGGATCACTGTGCAAAAGTTAACCAGAGAGAACATGGAGCACACACAAGCATGCTCCTCTTTTGGGGATTAGCTTAACTCAAGAGTGGGCAGTCTAATGGAAGACCAAAGGTGTTTGAGCTTAAGGTTTTCCCCAGTAGACTTGCCCTCTCATGAGAGTGCTAGTCCCCTAGGGGCAAGCCACCACAGGGGCAGCCGTGTAGTTTGGTCTCCACGGACTGCTTTTCCAGGATGAGCCCTCACAAGAACATCCTAGATCACAGTGGGACAGACCTCACCCGCAAGGATCCTTTGCCCTCCCTCATATACATACCCCCTCCTAGGAAGTCCTCACGTTCTCTTCCCTTTCCTGAGTAACAGGGAATAGTGCCAAGATCCCCCCCTCCCAGAAATTGTGCTTGTGTGAGACAATTTTGTTTGGGGGCTTTTACAAGGGTGGCGGTGAAATCACTGTCAGAAGAAGGGCTTGAATGGCATGACATTTAAAGGGATTTAAATGCCCTTTCCCTGCCGAGGTTGGTTGGACCATTCCAGAAAGGCATGATCACGCTCAGCACGTCCCTTTGAAGATCGTGGCCAATGGCTGCTGCGATGGAGATGTGCCAACACCTTGCCCACAGTCTGACAATTCGAGTGCTATGGAGCTTGCTGGGAAGTGACCTTATGGACCAATGAAGATTTGGAGAGTTCTTTGTGAGTTGGAGAGTAGTTTATGTTGCCCTTAGCTTCTGCTCTTGCTTTCTCAGTGAGGCCCAGAAAGTTTATTACCGTATTTACCCGAATAGAAGATTACTCTGAATTTAAGACGACCCCCTGAAAAACAGCGGTTAAATAGAGCTTATACCTTTATACCTGTTCCAAAAGGAACAGGACCCTGAATTTAAAATGCCCCCCCCTGATTTCTAACATCAAAGAACTTTGGAAAATCCTAGTCCTGGACTGAGGTAAATACAGTAATACATGATTATTGTCTTCTGTCCAAAGTTTTTCCAACTATGAAAGGCTCTCATGTTGTTTGGTTCTTGCAGGATTTATCCTGATTGCAGCATCCATCATCCATAGAGAACTGAATACAAAATGTGAGGTATTCAACAATGCTTTTAAGAATCTGATGCTCTTCATAGGCTTTTAGACTGGAAGAAGCAGCACCATCAGTATGAGATGACTGTTTGTTGTGCAACCATTTCTGTTTGGATTCCATTTTCTTTAGTAGCTCAAAACTGAAAAACTTGCTGAGAAGGAACGGAACTGGTTCTATGTTTGTATTGGTTCTGTTATGTGTTCTGCATGATAAAGTGGTATGCAATGGTCATCTCTGGATTTGAGAGAAAAAGTATACTGTTTTGCCCAGATACTGGAGTTAGTCCATTTTAATCCCAAAGTGACATTTGTAGTTCAGCACAAGGAAGGTGGGGGCGGGCGGGGGGGAGACAGTTCCTGTAGGAATTTCAGAAGTTCTTATCCTCTAGGACAGGCATGCTCAATGTCTGCAGATATTGGCCCACAACTCCCATAATCCCTGGCTATTGGCCATGGTGCCTGGGATTATGGGAGTAGTAGTCCAAAAACAGCTGAGGCTGGGGGGCCAAAGTTGATCAGGCCTGCTCTAGAAGGCTAAAAAGGTTATTTCCCCCCCCCCTTTAAAAGGTCAAATGGTCACTACAAGAACTAGCCTTTTTTCTATAGCCTTTAGTAAAAACTCAACTTTGTAATTTATTTGGTCTCAGAACTTTGTTTGCTTCCCTCCCAACCCAGGTCTAAATGCAATCCCCCATTTTGCAAAGTTAACTGGTAACATTATTAAATAATTCTTAAAGACTGGGGTGATAGAAGGCTCCTCAGTGGAGACAGAAGAGTGGAGGAAGAGAAAAGAGTTCCACTTGGTAGCAACAGTGAAGACCATAAGAGGGGTGGAGTAAGAAGGGAGTTAAGTAAATTGTTTTACTCACCGCCCTTCCCATTCACAGTGCAGGTTACTGCCCAGGCTCTAACAGTAGCTCTTAGTTACAGTCTTGAAAAAAAGAATAAATGTTCCATAGAATCTGACTGCTTTCATTCAGCACATTAGGATTTTTCAGACATTTGATTTGGGTCCAGTGTAGGACTTTATCAAAATGCCCCCCATTTCAACAGCTATTTTTGTTGCAGCAGAAATGGAGCGCAATTTCAG
The DNA here is from genome assembly GCF_027244095.1 of Hemicordylus capensis. Classification (NCBI taxonomy): domain Eukaryota; kingdom Metazoa; phylum Chordata; class Lepidosauria; order Squamata; family Cordylidae; genus Hemicordylus; species Hemicordylus capensis. Next base: position 67,167,194 of record NC_069658.1, read on the forward strand.
TGAGAATGGGCCACCTAGAGAGTATTACAGATGGGGGGGGGCGCTTACCAAGAGCAGCATTGGTCTCCTTGATTTTTAAAGCACAGGAAGCTCTTTGACTGAAGTGGGCAGCACTAGCAGCAGATGCATTGCCTGTCTCCCTAAAAGTGCCATTCTCCTTGCCAGACTGCAAAGACAAAGGACACATCATGTGATGTAACACATCCTTCTATAGCACATTCTGGTGCTGCCGGGGAAACAGAGATGTATCTATGGAAAATAGCGCCTATGGCAAGCACGGAAATTGCGCCCCTGTCCAAACATCTGACACCCATCTTTCAGATAACTTTACCATAATATCAGCTCAAAAATACAAGTCAAGCTCGTTAATCTTTTAATTAGCAATAGCAATAGCAATAGCACTTACATTTATATACCACTTTATAGCCGGAGCTCTCTAAGCGGTTTACAATGATTTAGCATATTGCCCCCAACATTCTGATGCAAATTATTGCACTATATGAAAATTATAACTGCACCTTCCTTGCTTTCACTGACGCAAATTGGTCCTCCCCATAAGGAAGAGGAGCCCCTACCACGAGAGAATGGAACAAAATAACAAAATGGTCTCCTAAGACCGTTTGGGCATTGCCAGGACCGTGGCAAGAGGCAAATGCAAGGGGCGGGGGGTGACCTGAACATCGAAGGCCAGAAGAGTGGGAAGAATCCTGCAGATGGAGGCCAATGCCTTCTTGGCACCGCGATTGCCATCAATAACACACATACTGGAAAGGCCAAGCAAAATATGAACAACACTGTTGCAGCTCAGGCCAAACCAAGCACCGATGTGCCTGCATCCACACGTACATCTCTCTCTCTCTCTCTCTCTCTCCCTCTCCCTCTCCCTCTCTCTCTCTCTCACACACACACACATATGCATTCTGCATGACTCTCAAAAGTGTGCTGCGCATCTCCACACTGCAAGCCCCATGTTACAAAGGGCAGGAGACTGAACCTCTTGTTTCCTTGCTTCCTGCTTGCTGGCAGGGAGGAGAGAGAAACCCGGAAGGGAAGGCAGCCTGGCTGCCACACACCACAAAGGTTTATGCAACGTGGGAGATGCTGCCAAGAGCACCCTGGGGAGTGTTCTCCTCCCTGCCCACTTTGCAAGTCCCACCCTGATTCCAGCACCAAGGCATTGCTATGCGACCACTCCTCCTCCTGTGCGTTTTGTGGTTTTGGCCGTGCAGCAGCGGGCAGAGCGAGCTCTCTGGAAGCGCAGCTGCTGCTCTGTGTGTCAGAGAGAGCCAGAGAGCCCTGCGATGGCATCTCCCTTCCCCTGTCAGGAGATCGCTTACTGAACTCCGTGAGTGCTGGAGGAGGGAAGGCAGCCAAAGCACTTTGGCGAACTGTTGTAAGGAACAGCTCTCTGCACGCATGTGCACACAAACACCCCCCTCCACACACACACACACACACACACACACACACACACAGTGCACTTCTTCTGCCTGCCCCGCAAAAGCCTCCTCTGCTCCTAGGTAGCTTTGCAAAATTCTGCCACCCGTCTTCTCAGAGCGGATCTCGACCGACCTTCCTGGAAAGAGCCCCACCTCTAAGGGGACAGGGGGCTAGCCAGCCTGGCAGCCCAGCATCTACTTACACCAACACATCAGAGGGGGCAAGCACCAGAGGAAAGAACCGAGCTCTTCCCTGGAGACATGGTGACTGGGGTCACAAATGCCCAGCTCAGGTCCTCCTGCCCCACTGCTGCTGCCGGGCCCTCGCTAGAAGCAGTGGCACTGGCACACCCCATCACATGGCGTCCAGGGCACGTGCCGTGCCATGCCTGCCCTACCCTAGATATGCCTCTGTGGGAAATGTGGGGGGCATGTCTGCCACTGCTGTTGCCTGATTTAGCCAGAGGGCTCTCTATGCTTCTAAAAGTTGAGAAGACCACATTCCAGCAAAAGCAATAGAGATTTCAGAACACAATCACTAGGGCATTAAGAGGGCCAGATTTGTGGAACCTAGGCAGGTGCTAAGGTGGAGACATAGTTTAGTTATAGTGTCTTATATACTGCACCGCGAACAGTCGAGCAGCCAGTGTAGGAAACAAACAACCTCGCTGCTTCTGAGTCCCTTTAAACCCCACTAAAGTAGCTTGCGAACATTATATTTATTTATTTATTTTATTTATTTTTACATTTTTATACCGCCTTTCGTTAAAAGAAAACCCCAAGGCGGTTTACAAAAATTAAAAACATACAGTAAAAAGCAGTAAAAACATCAAGCTAAAAACAAGCATAAAAACAAGAAAACAGATAAAAAAACACAAGAACAGCAGTAAAAGACGATTATGTAAAAGCCTGGGTAAAAAGCCAAGTCTTTAAAAGTTTTCTAAAAGCTGTGATGGAGTCTGAGGAACGAATGGCCACCGGGAGAGCATTCCAGAGTCTAGGGGCAGCAACAGAGAAGGCCCTGTCCCGAGTGCACGACAGCCAGGCCTCCCTCATTGTCGGCACCCGGAGCAGGGCCACCTCAGATGTCCTAGTCAAGCGGGCAGCAACCCTTGGGAGCAGGCGGTCCCTCAAATACCCCAGGCCCAAACCATTTAGGGCTTTAAAGGTCAAAACCAGCACTTTGAATTGGACCCGGAAACAAACCGGCAGCCAGTGCAGCTCTTTCAAAATGGGGGTGATATGTTCCCAACGGGCAGCTCCGGATAGAACCCTCGATGCTGCATTTTGCACTAGCTGTAGTTTCCGGATATTCTTCAAGGGCAGCCCCACGTAGAGCGCGTTACAGTAATCCAGCCGCAACGTGACTAAGGCGTGGGTAACCGTGGCCAGATCTGCCTTCTCGAGAAAGGGACGCAACTGGCGCACCAGCCGAAGCCGTGCAAAGGCACCCCTGGCCACCGCCTCCACCTGAGCCTCCAAAAGCAGAGCCGGGTCCAGTAGTACCCCCAAGCTGCGTACTTGCTCCTTCAAGGGGAGTGCAACCCCATCCAGAACCGATAAAATCTCCTCATCCCGATTTGCTCTCCTACTGACCAACAGTACCTCTGTCTTATCCGGATTCAATTTCAGTTTATTAGCCCACATCCAACCCATCACGGCCTCCAGCCCCCGATTCAGGACATCCACCGCCTCCCTAGGATCAGATGACAAGGAGAGATAGAGCTGAGTGTCATCCGCATATTGCTGACAACTCAGTCCAAATCCCCGGATGACCTCTCCCAGCGGCTTCATGTAGATGTTAAACAGCATGGGGGACGCCACCACACGCTCCATCACCTTGCCCAAGAAGGGAAGGTTAGACACAGGTCTATAATTGTCCAGGTTGGAGGGATCAAGGGAGGGCTTTTTTAATAGAGGTCTTACCACCGCCTCCTTAAGGCACGGTGGCATCCTGCCCTCCCTTAACGAAGCATTAACGATCACCTCCAGCCATCTGTCTGTCCCCTCCCTGGCAGCTTTTATTAGCCATGAAGGGCAAGGGTCAAGAGCGCACGAAGTCGCCCGCACACTGCCCAGGATCTTGTCCACATCCTCAGGCCGCACCAACTGAAAAGAATCCAAAACAACGGGACCAGATGGTACCAAAGGCATGTCTGCCGGAACTGCCAAAACTCTGGAGTCCAGGTCAGCACGGATGCAAGCGACTTTATCTGCAAAGCGACAGGCAAACCGATCACAAAGAGCTGTAGATGACTCCTCCCCCATTGTCCGGGGGGAGGCTCTGTGGCTACTAAAAACATTGAGGCTCTGTGGCTACTAAAAAGTACATCCTCACTGCCATTCCCATTATTCACAATGAGACTAGCAGCAGGAGTGTGACAACACACTCCTTAGCAGTCATGAAGCCTCCCACCTTCACAAGCCGGTGGGGTTTAAAGGGTGCAGAACCAGTGAGATTGGTTATCGCTTAGACAGGCGGCTCACTGTACAGTAAGCCACTATTGTTAAAAAAATGTGTCTTTTCCAGAAAGGTGATGAAGCAACTCAGTTATATTTCCTCCTGCACATATTTTACATGTAGAAGGTGCCAGCTTCAAATCTGCAGCATTTCCATTTGAGAGTATCTCATAGCAGGGCTCAGAAAGATCTCCATAGTTGGCAAGCCATAATCAGTAGGAGTAAGGACTAGATGGACCAATCGTCTGACAGTTGAGGCTTCTTCATGTGTTTATACTCCCTAAATCTAAACCACTTCCTGCTGTTCTTAGTTCCTGCCTCTCTCCATGCTGGAATCAACTATTACCACCCCCGCCACACACACACAGTTACCTGCTGCTGACAAGTCCTTGCCTGATGAATGAAGAGGGCAAATATCTCATTTCTCCAATGGACACAGCTGCTCTGACTGAAAGCCAGAAGATTATCTGAAGTACAGTGGACTACCACAGTCCTTAAATCCAGATAATCCCCTGCTACATGAAAGCAAAAGAACTACCTGGAGCATGAAATTACTGCATTGATAAATCTGCATATCGGGCAAACTATGGAGACTTTTTAGTTAGACCTGTATGATGATAGTCTAACTAAATGGGATCCAAATGGAAATATGATTCATACTGCACGGCGAACAGTATTGGTCATTTCACTGTTACAGTAGGCTGCTTGCCTCTGTGCAATAGGGTGGTAAATGGATTCAGATTCCTAAAGGAGTTGTTGAATACCTCACATATCTCATTTGCCGAACTGCAGGATCGTAGTTATACCTCATCCTACACCTCATTTTAGGAATCAGACGAGGTAGAATAATAACCTTCCTTCCTTCCTTCCTTCCTTCCTTCCTTCCTTCCCTCCTTGCAAACTCACATTGAGAAAATATTGTTGGTGCTCTGGATAATTAGAATTATTGATAACTGAGACATCTAACTGCTTCAATGTCTGTATCAGACTAAATCACTTCTTCCAACAGTCTTCTAAATTAGCATTTGATAGGTGAATAAATCAAGTCAAACAGCTTTATGATGCTGGACCAGTACATTTAAATAGAAAGAGATGCCAAATGAATTCTGCATATGACTATTTATTTTCTGCAAAGACTTCTTTATCCTGCATTGGTTTCTGCCTTGCAGTTGTAGTAAAGCAGCAGATGATACAAATTAAACATTGCAAGATAATTTATGAGAAATTTCAAGCAAACTCAAAAACAAGTGCGGTAGGATTGGAAAATAGAAATGTAAATCTACATTTACCCCCCGCCCCCATCTTCCCTTCCGGCTGCTTTGTGTGTATGTGTGTGTGATGGTGCACTATCATTATCATTTTATCTTTATATACCTCTTCCTCCTTCACTTAGTCTCTGGTGGTTGTTTATAACAAATTACTTTAATAAACATATTTCTGTCTGACCAAGTCAGAAGAAGGTACAAAGCCAAGTAACATTTTAATAATAATAGAAAGATGCCTTTGTCTGCTGAGACAACAGACTATATTTGGTGACAAACCTGAGATGGAAACTGTCCTTTGCTTGAAATGAGGGGTGGGGAAAGCCAGAAACATTTAAATGAGTGATGTCATTCATTTTTAATGGCATTATTTCTGATATTCATACTTATTATCCACAACCAACCAGATTGATTCCTTCTTTCAGACAACACCTGGGTAAGTGGTGTGTGAATCTCTTCCCAGAAGCCTTTGATGACTATATTCATGTCTTCTGACTCTGAATATTGTTTGGAGTTTATTGCCAGGTCTCTCTACCTTTTAGAATGAAGATACTTATGCAGCTCCAAATCTTACTGTCAGCAGGTGAAAGCAGCTACTTTTATTATATAAGAAATAGTGGACATTAAATACTGGTCAGGGTAATGTACCCTCTAGCCTCTCAAATGCATGCGGGAGGAATGCTGGCACACATGTCTGCCCGGCCTCAATCCACTGTGTCATATCACTTTAAATTAGTATATCATTCATGCATTGGTATAGATGAACTGATCCCCGCACCTACTCACACAAATAGTCAGAAGAGGGACAACATGCCCGCCCAATGAAAGAAAGATATCTGCACCTCTGTTTCTCTGCCTTATGTTTCCGAGGGCTACTATCTATTATATTAATTCTCCTGGGTGTGCCTTGGAATGTGCGTCCCAAAGCCCAGCTGATTGGCTGGGTGGCGGATGCACCTGATTGGCTGAGGCGCACCCAGGAGGATTGGTAGCCACGGCAGCAGCCAGGCCATGGAGGCCAGAGGTGGCGGGCCTGGTCTGGCCCGGCCACGGAGGCAAGGCCCAGGAGTGGGGAAAGAATGTGTGTGTGTGGGGGGGGAGAGAAGTGGCAGTGGGGAAGGGAGGAGAGGTGGCTGGGCCTGGAAGTGGAGACTGGGGCAGAAGGTGGCGGTGGGCGGGGGGAGGTAATCACCAGTCCCAAAGAGCGCACAGATGCTCTGTGCAGGGTTGGCTAGTATTGTTTTAAATGGCCCTAAGTAATCTTTCAGCTATAACATTAGAACACAATCCTGCCATCAGCTATATGTTGGTAGATCCCAAGAAATCATTCCAATCAAAACAACTGCATGTAGAGCTGCATGTAATATTCACAAATATTACAATCCTGTCAATAATTGTTTGGCAGGGGAGGGGCAGTAGAAGGGAACTGAACCAAGCCACTCATCCCCCCTTCTAGGCATATTGGTGGAATTTTAGCTTTAGTCTCACATTTTATTTGTACATATTTTGAATCCATATACAAACTTTCATTTAAAGACTATCCAAAGATAATATATTACATAATATTATATATAATATATAATATTCATCCACCCAAGAGTCCTGAAAGAACTCAAATATGAAATTGCTGATCTCCTAGCAAAAATATGTAACTTGTCCCTACAATCAGGCTCTGTACCAGCAGACTGGAAAGTGGCCAATGTGACTCCAGTTTTCAAAAAAGGATCCAGGGGGAATCTGGGAAATTACAGTCTGGTCAGCTTAACTTCGGTGCTGGGTAAATTGATGGAAAGCATACTTAAGGACAAAATCGTTAAGCACATAGAAGAAAAGGCCTTGCTGAAGGAGAACCAACATGGATTCTGCAAGGGAAAGTCTTGCCTCACTAACCTTTTAGAGTGCTTTGAGAGTCTCAACAGGCATGTGGATAAGTTTGACATAGTATACTTGGACTTCCAAAAAGCTTTTGATAAAGTTCCTCACCAAAGGCTCTTGAGTAAACTTAGCAGTCATGGGATAAGGGGTTCATGTGTAGATTGGTAACTGGTTGAAGGACAGGAAACAGAGAGTAGGAATAAATGGACAGTTTTCACAAGGGAAGTAGGTAGGAAGTGAGGCTCCCCAGGGATCATTACTGGGACCAGTGCTCTTTAACTTGTTCATAAATGATCTAGAAGTTGGGGTGAGCAGCAAAGTGGCCAAATTTGCAGATGACACTAAACTAATTAGGGTAGTGAAATCCACAACAGATTGTAAGGAGCTCCAAAAAGATCTCTTCACACTGGGGAAGTGGGTGACAAAATGGCAAATGTGGTTCAGTGTAAGCAAATGCAAAGTGATGCACATTGGGGCAAAAAACCCCAACTTCACATATATACTGATGGGATCTGAGCTGTTGGTAACTGACCAGGAGAGAGATCTTGGGGTTTTGGTGGGCAGCTCATTGAAAGTGTCATCTCAGTGTGCAGCAGCTGTGAAAAAAGCTAGTTCCATGCTATGAATCATTGGGAAGGGGGTTGAAAATAAAATTGCTACTATTGTAATTGATTGATTGATTAAGTGCCATCAAGTCGGTGTCAACTCTTAGCGACCACATAGATAGATTCTCTCCAGGATGATCTGTCTTCAACTTGGCCTTTAAGGTCTCTCAGTGGTGCATTCATTGCTGTCGTAATCAAGTCCACCCACTTTGCTGCTGGCTGTCCTCTTCTCTTTCCTTCTACTTTCCCCAGCATTATGGACTTCTCAAGGGAGCTGGGTCTTCGCATAATGTGTCCGAAGTATGATAGTTTGAGCCTGGTCATTTGTGCCTCAAATGAAAATTCTGGATTGATTTGTTCTCTGATCCATTTGTTTGTTTCCCTGGCTGTCCATGGTATCCCCAAAAGTCTTCTCCAATACCAAAGTTCAAAAGCATCAATGCTTTTTCTATCTTGCTTCTTCAAAGTTCAGCTTTCGCATCCGTAGAGCGTCATGGAGAAAACCATTGTCTGAATGATGCTAATCTTTGTAGATATAGACACGTCATGGCATCTAAATATCCTTTCCAAGGCCTTCATTGCAACCCTACCAAGTGCTTGTCTGTGGCTTGTTTCTTGACTGTTGGATCCTTTACTTTTGATGGTTGATCCTAAAAGGCAGAAGCTATCCACCACTTCAATGTCTTCATTGTCAATTCTGAAGCTGGTTGCTGTACCCGTTGTCATTAGTTTTGTCTTCTTTACATTTAATAGTAGTCCCATTTTTTCACTGTGCTCCTTGACTTTCATTACTAGAGCTTGCAGATCATCTGCATTCTCAGCTATCAGAGTGGTGTCATCTGCGTAGCACAGGTTATTGATGTATATGTTCAGTATATGTTCAGCTTATAAATTGAATAAATAAGGAGAAGTAGACAGCCTCGTCTTACTCCTTTGCCAATCTAGAACCAGTCTGTTTCACCATGTTCTGTCTGGACTGTGGCTTCCTGTCCTGTGTATAGGTTTCTCATGAGAACAATGAGATGTTCTGGTACACCCATTTTCCTAAGGATGTTCCACAACTTGAAATGGTCAACGAAATTGAAGGCTTTTCTGTAGTCAATAAAGCACATATTGACTTCTTTTTGGTATTTTTTTGCTTTCTCAACTATCCAGCATGCATCAGCAATGATGTCTCTTGTTCCTCGGTCTTTTCTGAAACCATCTTGAACATCCAGCATTTCCCTTTCCACATAGGGTTCTAATCTGCGTTGGATGATCCTGAGCATCATTTTGCTAGCATGTGAAATTAAAGATATTGTGCGATGGTTTATGCAATCTATTAAATCTCCTTTCTTTGGTATGGATATGTAGATGGACCTCTTCCAATCTGTTGGCCACTGTGGTGTTCTCCAAATTTGCTAGCATAATTTGGTTATTTATTTATTTATTTATTTATTTGATTTATATACCGCCCTTCCAAAATGGCTCAGGGCGGTTCACAATTAAAACAACTTATAAAACAGTAAAAAGCTAAAACAAATTAAAACAATAAAACAGCTAACAATTTAAAACATTTTAAAACAAAAATAAAACATTATCCCCAGACCCCAGCTCAAGAAAACATAGACTCAGTATAGAGGAAAAGGGCCACAACTTTGTTAATTATTACACACAGCATGGCAGACTGGAACACCAGGTGATTAATCACCCTTAAAGAACAGTGCGGGCCAATAGAAGCAGGTCAGAACTCTGAAATCCTACCCAGCACCCTACTGGGGGGGAGACACCCTGGCTCGGGAATGGGCAGGTACATCCCACCCAATTCCTTCAAAGCCAACCCCCCCTTCTGTAAGAGAGGGTCTGGATACTTCTAGGCATTCGTCCACCCCGGACCGCACAGCCCAAAGGTTAGAGAAGTCCTGAAGCAGGGTTCATGGCAATCATTCTCCCCGTGCCGCACAGGCTACAAAGGAGCGATTAACCAATCACCCCTTTTACATATCCAAGGGTGCTCACCGATGTTCTAACCCTCAAATTGCCACCCCGCCCGCACTGTTCCTGCCATTGTGGTTGACCTAACTCTAAATACGCACCCAGGACACAGAACGGAGTAGGCGAAAAAACCCCCAACAGTGGCCAATGCGTTGGGAGCAAAAAATTCCTACTCGGCCCCCTCAGGCGGCCAGTCGCTAGACCCGCTCTGCACCGGGGAGGGAGGGACGGGAAAGCCGCTTCTCCTGTGATTGCCTGACCCCAACTGAAGAGAGAATGGAAAATGGAGGATGGGGCCGGGATCGGTCAATCCTGGCCGAAGCCCCGCCCCTTGACCAAAGAGGTCAAACGGAACCCTTCCTGGGCTTCGCGCAGGACAGGCTGTGACAAACTCCCTCCCATCTGCACAAGGCGGGGGGGGGGGGTTATTAAGTCATTAAAAACACTAAATCAAGTTAAAAATTAAAAAATTAAAAGATTAAAATATATATATATACATACATATACACATATATACACACATATACATACACACACACACACACATATATATATATATATATATATATACACATATACACATACACACACATATACATTTTAAAAGCCCTGAAAGGCCAGGCCAAACAAATATGTTTTAAGGGCCCTCCTGAAGGCCAACAGAGAACTCGAATTACGGATTTCCGCAGGGAGCGCATTCCACAGCTCCGGAGCAGCCACAGAGAAGGCCCGCCTCCGAGTCGCCACCAGACGAGCCGGTGGCAACTGGAGACGAACCTCCCCAGATGACCTTAATGTGCGGTGGGAATCGTGCAGAAGAAGGCGCTCTCCAAGGTAACTTGGACCTAAGCCGTTCAGAGCTTTAAAGGTAATCACCAGCACTTTGTATCTTGCCCGGAAACATATCGGCAGCCAGTGTAATTGTTTCAAAATAGGCGTAATATGGTCTCTCCAGGTTACCCCAGAGACCAATCTGGCTGCCGCATTCTGAACTAACTGAAGTTTCCGAACAACGTACAAAGGCAGCCCCACGTAGAGCGCATTGCAATAGTCAAGCCGGGAGGTTACCAGCTGGTGCACCACTGTTTTGAGGTCATCCTCCTCAAGGAATGGACGCAGCTGTCGAATCAGCCGAAGCTGATAGAAAGCACTCCTGGCCACGGCCTCCACCTGAGAGACCAGGGTGAGGCCTGGGTCCAGGAGTACTCCCAAGCTGCGCACCTGCTCCCTTCGGGGGAGTGTAACCCCATCCAGCACAGGGAGATCTAACTCACTCCTCAGATTCTGAGCCCCCACAATGAGCACCTCCGTCTTGCTTGGATTCAGCTTCAATTTGTTCTCCCTCATCCAGCCCATTACTGCCTGTAGGCAGGCATTTAAAGACTGAGTGCCATTTCCTGAAGATGAAAAGGAGAAGTAGATTTGGGTGTCATCAGCATACTGATAACACCCAGCACCAAATCCCCTGATGACTTCACCCAGCGGTTTCATGTAGATATTAAAAAGCATTGGTGACAGAATGGAGCCCTGAGGGACTCCATATAACAGCTCCTGCTTTGAGGAGCGACTGTCACCAAGCTCCACCATCTGGGATCTGCCCGAGAGATAGGAACGGAACCACCGCAAAGCGGTGCCCCCTATTCCCAACCCCTCCAGGCGACCCAGAAGGATACCATGGTCGATGGTATCGAACGCCGCCGAAAGATCCAGGAGGACCAACAGAGTCACACTCCCTCTGTCGATTCCCCGGTAAAGGTCATCCATCAGGCCGACCAAGGCTGACTCAACCCCATAGCCGGTTCTAAAGCCAGTTTGAAATGGGTCCAGATAATCAGATTCCTCCAAAACCGCCTGGAGCTGGTTAGCCACCACCCTCTCGATTACCTTGCCCAGCCAGGGGAGATTGGAGATTGGCCTATAACTATCCATCACTGAGGGATCCAGGGTAGGCCTCTTAAGAAGAGGTCTAACTATTGCCTCCTTCAAACAAGAAGGCACCCTCCCCTCCCCCAGAGATGCATTTATGATATTAACCAGGCCATCTCCAACAATCTCTCCGCTAGATCGAAGCAGCCAGGTCGGGCAAGGATCCAGAGAACAAGTGGTAGGCCGCACCGCTCCAAGCAGTCTGTCCACGTCATCAAGAGTTACAGATTGAAACTGATCCATCCTAACACTGCAAGAGGGATTGCTAGATACCTCCCTCCCGGACCCTGCAGAAATAGTGGAGTCCAAGTCGGCCCGAATACAGGAGATTTTATTTGCAAAGAACCCACTAAAGGCGTCACAGCAGAGTGTCTCCGGGAACTGATTTGAGGCAGAAGGAGAAGAAATTATACTCCTCACCACCCGGGATAATTCCGCCGTACGTGAGCCCGCAGACGCAATTCGCGCCGACCAAAATTGTTTTTTTGCCACACGCACCGCCATTGCATAGGTCTTCAAATGGGTTCTATGCTGCATCCTGTCAGATTCGAGCCGAGTTCTCCTCCACCTGCGTTCCAGTCGCCTACCAAGCCGCTTCATCCCCCGCAACTCCTCTGTATACCAGGGGGCCATCTTAGAAGCAGGCCTGGAGGGACGCTTAGGAGCAATAATATCTACTGCCCTGGTGAGTTCTCTGTTCCATGTTCCCACCATGGCCTCGATAGAATCACCGGCCGCACCAACATCGAAACCCTCCAAGGCCTTTTGGAAACCTGCTGGGTCCAGCAGCCTTTTTGGACGGACCATCCTAATAGGTCCGTCACCCCTGCAGGGGTGGATTGTGTCCGCGATACCAACCTTAACCAGGTGGTGATCCGTCCATGACAATGGGGTAACCAACGGATTCCCCACCCACGGAACACCCCCCTGATCCGAACAGAAGACCAAATCCAGCGTGTGGCCGGCAACATGAGTTGGTTCAAAAATTAATTGGGATAGGCCCATAGTTGTCATGGCCGCTATGAACTCCTGAGCAGCACCAGACAAGCCAGCCCCAAAGTGGATATTGAAGTCCCCCAGCACCAAAAGCCTGGGAGACTCCACCACCAACTCCGCGACCAGCTCCGACAGCTCAGTTAGGGAGTCAGTTGGGCAGCGGGGTGAACGGTACACCAACAGAATCCCCAATCTATCCCTAGTTCCCAGCCTCAAAAATACACACTCAATATAGGTCAACTGTCTCACAGGGGCCCTGGTAAGGGAGATAGTATTTTTATGGACCACAGCCACTCCACCCCCCCGCCCACTTCCTCTAACCTGCTCCACAACAGAGTAACCTGGAGGGAGAAGCTGAGCCCACACTGGGCCACTCGCTTCCCCCAACCAGGTCTCAGTTATACACACCAGATCAGCTCCCTCATCCATGATTAAATCATGAACAATTTCGGTCTTATTTTGAACTGACCTGGCATTACAAAGGAGCAAGGTCAGGTTCTGTGGGTAATTGGTGCTGTTCCCCAAGGCCTGAGAGTTGTCAGAACAGTTGGAAGTAGAGATAGTCACTAAATTACCAATTTCTCTTCCCCTGTAACGGCCAGCTGTTCTGCCAGCGCCAATTCTTCTATTCCCCACCACTACAGCAATAGCCGCCCCCAGGCTGTCAGGCGCAGCCCCCGCATCCGCCCCCTCAGGAGAACCCAAACACATCCCGTCAACTAGGCCTGGCACAACTCAGGACAATAATAAAAGCAGCAGGTTAGAGCCTTCAATGATTTTTCTGTTGCCTGCCATATTTCTGTAGCCATTCCATCAACTCCTGTAGCTTTCCAACTTGGTAATGACCAGAGTGCTGATCTGACTTCATCTTCTTGTACTAGAGGTGTAATAATTACCCTCTGTTGAAATGCTGCTGTCTTGTACCTGTACACTTGAAGGTCAACTGTATGGAAATTTCTGACTTACTTCTGAGCATATGTATGGAAAATTAACAGCCCAAATCAACTAAAATTGATTATGGTTGTGTAGATAATGTTCACCATTTGAATAATGGCTGTTGAGCCAAAATTCAAATATACATTTTGGTGCCTTTTAGGGGTTAAGCACCAACTTCAAGGGTAAAATACTGCCTCAATATTCAGATTTTGGCCTGCAGAGGTATATCTGAATAGAAATATCAAACCTGGAATCTGTTTCAATGCATTCAGGGAGATGAAATGTTGAAATGTTTGAGGCATGATTAATATTTTATGTAACTGTGCAGAACTCGAAGCCATATAATCTGCTATGTGATAAATCAATCCACTAATATCCTGGGCTTAATTTTATGTGAGATCAATTCCATTATGCCCTGATTCTACAGCTTGGATATAGCCACAGTAGTACAAACAGCAACTTGTGCAAGTATAGCTGAAGATGGAGCCAATGACAAACAAGTGAGACAGAATAGTCTCACCAAACAGGTGAACTCAGTGCTGTTACATATATACTGGGTAGCATCCACAGTAATCCAGGTGCAATTGTGCTGGCAGAAGCCATTTTGTTACCCCCACCTCCTCCTGCTGTAGCAGCACCCCAAGCTCTCTAAAAACACTGTTCCTGAGAGCTGAAGGACTGTCAGCTATATCATGGGATGTGGTATGGGAACTGGTAAGAAATAGAGATGTGTGAATGAGTTTGAATTCAAACCCATTGAACATGGCTGGTTCAATGGTTCAATATCGATTCACCCCTGAACCAAATCGGCCCCTGTCCAGCCCGATCGTGGTCTGAACAACCCCTGGTTTGGATTCAGGGGTTTGTAAAAAAACAACTAATAAAACCCATTGCCTCCTGCTCCCTGGGCTTCTCCGCAGCCACGGGGGGGGGGATCTCGAGAGGTTCCTCCTTCCCCCGCTGGCCTCCATTTAGCCTCCATTTAGTCATGAACAGCCCAGTTCAGGTGGTTTTCCCCAAACCAGGCTATTTGTGACTAAATGGAGGTCAGTCAGGGGAGGGGAAACTTCTGGAGGCTCCCACCATGGCTGCAAAGAAGCCCCCAGGGCAGGAGGCAATGAGTTTTATTACTGTTTAAAAAAGTTTAATTAAAAAAAAATGAACCCTCAGAACCCAAACCAAACTGGGGTGTGTTTTTGAGGGTGCACAAAATCTAACATGTCCGGTTTGAGTCTGGTCTGGACTGGAACCCAGTTGGGCAACCCAGTTTTGTACACACCCCTAGTAGGTAAGGGGAAAATCTCCGGAAATCAGACAGGAATGCTCTCTTGCTGAGAGTTCCTTGACTCCCAGGAATGGCTTCTCAGGGGGCTGCAGGGGGAAGAGGGGGCAGGGAAAATGGCTTCTGCTAGTACAATTGCACCAATGTATTGCAGATGCTACCTAACAGTAACACATCTGCGTATGCCACTTACTATACACCTAAAAAGGAACCCCAGCTGACCCCAGCTCTTTTGACAAGTGTTTTCAAACACCTGTTTTCCACAATAGATTAAGTACAGACACACTCACTGCTTCTCTGATCGCCCCCTTAGAAGTGTTTTCTTCTTTAAACAGGGACTTTGGGCTAATATTACACATATTTGCATGCAACATTAACTCTTTTCAGATGTTATATGAACATATGGGAGGAAATAGGAATACATACACCCAACCTCCACATGTTCCAAATAAGAACTGAATGAGACCTATTTGTAGACTATATACAAATAATTCTCTCTGTCTCTCCCTCCCTCCCCCCCATCAGAATCCTACAAAAGTGGGGGTCCTAATTGCACAAAGAAGCATTATGCACATAAAGTGGTATGCACATAGCCTCTTTTCGGATGTTATTATGAACACATGGAGATTTGGGGCATGTGATTCCTCACATTCATACAATGCCTAAAAGGGGCTGTTTCATTTGGTGTATAAGTATATACTTTAAATAATCTGTGACAAGGCCCTCAACAGAGCAGAAAAAGAGAGTGTAGGATTGCAACGCTGTTCCAGTGGCAGTTGCTATGGTGTTTTAGGATCACTGTCAGACTTACTCATCCCACCACCACCAGAGCTGCCCTTGCACATTTGTAAGCACTAGAGTACCACAATAAGAAGGACACACCAGTGTTGTAGCACCAACAGCTGTGCTTACACCAGAATTAAGTCCAATGTGCTTAAGTCCCAATGTGCTTAAGCTTGATCCCAAGACTTGCTGTGGGAGCCAGTGTGAGAAATTATCACATTCCCATTTCTTTCAGATTTTAACCACAATAGGAAAGTCTGGGTCAGACTCCCCACCCCCCCCCCCCCCACACACACCCAGCCCTGCAAAGAAATCTCTCATTTTTTGCTCACCTTTGTTTTTTTAGCCAATGCTGTGACTAAAGTTATCGTTCAAATAGAACACCATCAAGGTGAACTGAAGAGGCAATGTGCTGCTTATTTCTTTTTCTGCCATGTTGTAGCTGTATTCTGTACACAGTGGATTTCATTCTCTGGGGCTGCCTGACACTTCTCAGGAATACCTAGAAAACTCAGGGGGGAAAGTGTGTAGAAAAAAATTGAACTGAAATCTTGTTTTCAGATACTTTGTCATTTTCACCTAGATGAAAAATGACACTTCAATTTCCATTCATACCCAGGGGATATATGAGAGAAAATTTTAGTTTCATTTGAGAGTTTTTAAAAAGTGCTCTTTGAAACGCAAAGTGCATTAGCATTGTCAGATACATGCATTACTAAATGTTATAGTCATACATACATGGATTTTATTTTTTAAAATAACACAATACATTTTTGCAACCAACATTTCTTTAAAATACAGCCAACATATGGCTTGGCATTTTAAGATGCTTGGGAAATATTGGACCAAATTCATTTCTGGTAGTGAAGATAATAGAGCATTACTCAGTGCTAACTTGTACTTCAGCAATATGCAGCATTGGCAACGCTGAAAATACATATTGAACCAGCATCTTGTTTGTTTAACTGATTGCTGTGGGCTGCAGGACATCCCCAAACGCAAACATCTCACTGTGAGATTCCCAAAGTGTGGGGGGTGGGTGGGTGGGCGGGGGCTAAGCCTTCTCAAGGAATCCAAAATGTATTAGATGGCAGTACCAATCAATCGACAGGTAGAGATGGAAGCAGCTGAATGCCAAAGGGATGTAGCATGGCCACAGGGATCCATAGAGACCCAACTATTGGGTAAAAAATAGAACATTGTAATATCATTTACCCAGAGGCATTGATATACAGTATACGGTGGTTTCACACAATCACCACCAACTCAATAAGCTGGGGACCTCCGGTTCTCAGCAAACATGCACTCCTGGCAAGCATGTGAATGAGCCAACCGCTAGTTTCCATGCCAAGTTGGCAAGATTCTTCTAAGTTATGCCCAACATCTGTAACTATGATTTGGAGTTGACTGAGGAATCTCAGTAGAATTGGCATAGGAACTGGTAGCTGGTGGGTTCACATGATGATGTCACATGATGACATGCCTGCTGGAAGCACACTTGCCAGTGATCATGTAAAGCTGCCCATAAATTGTGAAACAGCTATGAGGTTAATGGGACAATCAGTGGTTGCCCAATCATATGAAGAATCCAAGCAGCCATCTAGTACGGTCCTGTTTAAGGGGCAGCCACCATGGTGGAAGCAGTGAGAAAGCTACTAGATTTGATGAGAAAACAAATCTTGTCACATTGTTTACCTCTTTGGTTGCCAAGAGGCTTTTCAGATTCCCTGGGGGATGTTTCCCTCTCCTTGTCACCACACAAGCCATCAGGAAGTGCTAATCAATATTTAGTTTATGTTACTATATCTCTCATGTACAGGTTTTGCCTTCACCCAGCTTTAAACTAGGGATGAGCACGAATCGAATTTTACAATTCGTTTTGAGCGTGAATCAAATAGCAAAATCCTTGAATCAATTCATTGAAACAGCAACCATTGCCGTCTGTTTCGATGAATCAACCTCAAAACAAATTGAGTTATTTGAGTGATTTGGCCATTGGGATGAATGGGGAACTCAAAATACCTCATTGTTCCCCATGGGTACCTACCCAACACCAAAGTGGGTTGGGTGGTAGGTAATGATGGGTGCTACCTACCACCCAACCCACAAAATAAATGGGTAACTAAACAATTTTTAAAAAAACCTTTTCCCCAAAAACTCCATAGGATCCTATGGGGGAGTTGAGGGGGGAGTTATAAAAAAACACCCCTTGCCCATTTCTTTTGTGGGTTGGGTGGTGCCCTTCATCCTTGGCCTTCATCCTTGGGTCACATAGGTAGGAAAAAATGTGTGCTGCTGATACAAATACAATGGATATTTATATACTGTTTTTCAACAAAGTTCCCAAAGTGGTTTACGTAGATATACATACATACATACATACATACAATGGCTTTTATGCGCTGATGCTCATAAAAAGAAAGTCACTCACTACCTTAGGAAGGCTATGGGCACAGAGGTGGTCCCAGAGATAAACAGTGGGCCCTTCTGAAGGCCTGGAGCCCACCACATTTAATGAGTCAATGAACCCAAGGATGTACTTAGCTGATCCACCACTCCAGTCCTCAACTGACCTGCCAAGGCGATTAGTTCCACAGTAGTCAGTATGGTCTGGAGTTCACCCATGGTCTTCTTCATGAGAAGAGCGATGGGCAAAGCCTGGCTCAGTGTTGCTGTCTTAGCACACCAGCTGTTCAAGGCAACAAAGAATGGCTACAGTGCCAAGACAATCTCTGAAATGAACACCCATTCCTGGTTGGATAGGTCGCACACTTCCAAGCTATGTCTCCTTGCTAGGGTGTGGAGACCAGCTCTTGCTCCAGAAGACGGCAAAGCAGGAGAAAGGTGTAATGACCTGCCTTGGCCAACTGCCCAGCAGCTGCGAAAACACTCTTAGAGATGGGAAGGGAGAGTCGACAGTCAAGGATGGAAAGTCAGACATAGCCAAAAGTCAACACCGGAGAACGGACAAATTGAGAGTCATATATGTTGCCAGAAAGCTACACGGGACTTCCACAGGATCAGGGGTAAACACGAAATGGGGTCAGACAATAACAAACACGTCCAAATTTCTAGGTCAAGGTTGCTCACGGTAGGGCTGGTCACCATGGACATTGTTTCCAGCACAGACCCAGCTTTCAGGCTGTTGTAAATAGGCAGTGTGCTGAGCGCCCTGCCCATCACTGCAGCTGGACCTTGTCAGGGAGATGCAGCTGGGCTAGAGCTGGGACACCTGTTCCTTCTGGCCAGCCTCTCTGACCTACAGTGTTCCTTCCTCTGAGCCTGTACTCTGGTCAGTGATCTGGAGCAGGCACCTCGACTCCAGTGGCCTCAGAAGCTTCATCAGGAGGAGGGAGAGAAGGAGGCAGAGAGGCCTGCAAGCCTGTCAGCTCTGGCTTTGTTGAGTTGACTGGAGTTTCAGCCTGCTCCCCCTGCTCTGGGTCTTCATCTGAGGAATCCTCCACCACAAACCCCCATGGGAGTCATCACAAAAGGTGGAGTTTCACTGGGTCAGAACATCCTGAGGAATCAAGTATGCAGATAGGCCCAGCTCAAGCTGCCTCTCCCTGAGCATATGCCTACCCTTCTTGCTCTGGTGGCATAAAACTGCTATCTTGCAGCACGTCTCCACAAGAGCAGCAGTGGCAGCAGCAGACAGCTGTCCAGGGCCTGTAGCAGGGATGTCCTGCCTGGCTGCAGCCCCAGAAGGGTCAAGCGCATCCCGCACGACCAGGTTCTGAGTGTGAGCCACACAATGGATTGCGTGGTGAGTCCACATAAACTGAACCTTCAAACTAAGGTTTCATGTGCAGACCACCAAATGAATGCCATTACCAGATGCCTGTGTTTATAATCCACACTGAATCCTGAAAATCTTTGGGAATTTATCAGGGGTGCTTCAGTAAAGCCGGAGCTGCTGGATGGGCTATCTGAAGAACAGGATGCCTCCCAAGTGTATAAATTACACATCTCCAATTTTGATGCTCTCATTTCCCTGAGTCTTTGCCAGCCAAGTTGTTAATTTAAGCCACCTTAAGTGCAGCAGCAGGGAAATGCTTGACTAACAAGCAGAAGGTTGCCGGTTCGAATCCCTGCTGCTGCTGCTGCTGCTATATCGGGCAGCAGTGATATAGGAAGATGCTGAAAGGCATCATCTCATACTGAGCGGGAGAAGGTAATGTAAACCCCTCCTGTATTCTACCAACAGAAAACCACAGGGCTCTGTGGGCGCCAGGAGTCAAAATCGACTCAACGGCACACTTTACCTTTACCTTACTATATTGGGCAGCAACAATATAGGAAGATGCTGAAAGACATAATCTCATATTGTGTGGGAGGAGGCAATGATAAACCCCTCCTGTATTCTACCAACAGAAAACCACAGGGCTCTGTGGGCGCCAGGAGTCAAAATCAACTTGATGGCACACTTTACCTTACCTTAGGAAATGCACCGATTATCTGTGAGCCTCTTGAGGAGTGCTCCCGTGGAAGGGAGGATTCCTTTCCTGATTAATTCATCTTTGGAAATGGAGTCTGCTCGCCAGCTACTGCCTCCTCTTGTGAAAGAGAGGGGTGGAGGTGTCCCATTCAGACTTCACTATTCTGATACTGGGGCAAGTTGCCCTACCCTTAGCTCATGCTGAGCGGCCAGCTGTGGGTCCTGCTAAATCCAGGCAGGTGAAAGATTCATGAGCCCATGAGCTGCAGCATCTCAAATGGAGACTGTGATCCCACAGTCCTGTAAGGTTAGCACAATTACATCAGGGTTGCTTTCTGGGCTAACCTGAAATTGGGTGGTTGAGCAACAGAATAGAGTCCCCTGCCCCACACTCTAACATATCACTAATTATATTGTGGTTTTATTTTTGTTTCCATTTTAACTTCTTTTGAGAGTCCATCTTGGTGAAAAAGTGGGATATACAGTAAATATAGTACGTGAAGATTTACACATAGAAAGGTTTATAGAAAGTTTGGTTCACACATTTGTATCTATGATATAGGACCATCACATCATCCAGTGCCTTTATGCAGAACCTAAATCAGTGATCGTCACTATTTTTCAGGTGGCAGGTAGGGATGTGCACGGTCCGGAGAAGTCCGGACCGGCACCGAAGGGGGGCCTTGTTTTTAGGGCGGGGAGGGCTTGCTTAGCCCTCCCGCCTCCTTGCCCCCGCCAGCGCCCGTATTTAACATTATAGGGGCGCTGGAAACCAGCCGCCCCCCCCGCCGCCGCCACCGCCGCGAAATCACTCTTAAAAACATCCAGCCCTCCCTCCCTCCCAGCTAGCTGCCCGCCCGCCCCCCCACCCACCCAGTCGCTCACCCGGTCGGTAGATACTAAGCGAGAGGAGCTCCGGCACAGAGCTCCTCTCGCTAGGAAGGCCTCCGGGAGAATGGTGGCTTGCGCGCGCATGCGCGCGCCACAAACCATGCCGTTCTCCGGAGGCCCGGTCTACCCGCCGGGAAAGGGCCGGGTAGACCGGGCCTCCGATCGCTGGGTAGACCGGGCCTCCGGCAATCGGAGGCCCGGTCTACCCAGCGATCGGAGGCCCGGTCTACCCGGCCCTTTCCCGGCGGGTAGACCGGGCCTCCGGAGAACGGCGTGGTTTGCGGCGCGCGCATGCGCGTGCGCGCAAGCCACCATTATCCCGGAGGCCTTCCTAGCGAGAGGAGCTCTGTGCCGGAGCTCCTCTCGCTTAGTATCTACCGACCGGGTGAGCGACTGGGTGGGTGGGTGGGTGGGGGGGCGGGCGGGCAGCTAGCTGGGAGGGAGGGAGGGCTGGATGTTTTTAAGAGTGATTTCACGGCGGCGGCGGTGGCGGCGGCGGGGGGGGCGGCTGGTTTCCAGCGCCCCTATAATGTTAAATACGGGCGCTGGCGGGGGCAAGGAGGCGGGAGGGCTAAGCAAGCCCTCCCCGCCCTTAAAGATATACCCCCCACCCGGACCCGAACCAGCCCAGTCCGAACCGGTCCGGCAGTTCGGCCATTCTTTGGAATGGCCGCCGGACCGGTTCGGGCACACCACTAGTGGCAGGCACTTTGGCAAAACACCTTCAATGTGAGAGTCATTTCCCACTGTGCTGACCTCCACACAGTATTGAGTGCAGGGAGGACCCTTTAAGAGAGATGAGTTAAGTAACTCTTAACTCTAGGAGGGAAGCACTGGGGAGGGCTACACTTCCCAGGACTCTGTGCACACCGTCCAGGATGGCGCAGGGGCCCAAGTGAGTTCTGTTTCCCTTGAAGGAGCCCCCCAGCACTGGGCAACGCACAGCACTGCACCAGGAGAATTGTCATCTCTGCATGGTGCCAGAGGGACTGTGCAGAGTATTTGGCTTTGACTGAAGTTTCTTCCAGGGTCTATAAACCATTAGTCAAGGAGTAACACTTAGGGTTGATGGGGGCCATCACTGGCCCCCAGACCTTACAATGAAGAACACTGACATACATGGTTAAAATTGCATTGAATGTAACAACCTCTACCTTTCCCCAAAACTAGATGCCAATTAGTCTTATGTCAGGCAAGAATGAATAATTTATTAACAGCTTTATCCAAGAATAAACAGGCTTTTAAATTCATATATATATGTACACACATGCTTAGTCAAGTGTCCTATGTACACAGTTTGATTCATACAAAAAATGATCCTAGGTGAAACGTGTCCTTCACAGCCCATTAATGATACCACTGGAGGTCATTTACTGGAACTTTTAAATTCATTTTATATGCAGGAAAAGCCATCTCTATGTATCTAAGGAAAGAGTTTTCTGCATTACTTGCCATCAGGAAATTATGTCAGAACTTTTCATACATGAGCAATGGCGAAAATCAGCCATGGAAGAGAATAAGATGACAGTTCCAATTCTATGTACTATAGTGATATAAGAAAGTAAAGCCTCTGTCAGCAATTCAATTTCAAACCCTTCTTTCTAGCAAGTATTTTAAACTGGCAATAAACAATTCATTCTCAACTAAGCGTATCTACGATGCCTAAAGCTTGAAGCAAATCTTTTTTAGTTTAATTTCCAGAGAAGCCCATTAGGCTGTCTCTGTAAAACAGGATTTTTTTTTAATGGCTCCTTGAGGTGCTTCTTTTGCCTTCATTTTACTAAAAAAGAGAGAGTTTATTTATTTACAGTGAAATATTACAGAATGACTCTCTTGCTTTTAATAGAAAATGCACAGTTGTGTCAAGGAAACAATAGATTATTTATGCCTTTAGGCATCAAATTGTCAGAAGGCAGAAAATGCACTGTGATAATGTGCACAGAACCCATAATCCATGGGTGCAACTGCCACTAGTATTGGTGAGTGATTAAATATGTGGGAAATCAAACTCAGCCTTGTTAGAATGTGGAGTCTCTGTGAAATTGTATGTATGTACATATGTGTGTATGTGGAAGAAGTTAAAGGTGGTAAGAACAGTTTCCTAGGCCACCTGAAGCTAGCTTTATATTATAAATATTTCTATACTAGATAATATTTCACATTATTTTTATAATGTAGGAGCCACAGAAGAAAGTAACATGAGGAGCAGTAGGTCAAATGGATGGAGTCTACACTACAGTTCCTTCCCACACCAGATTCTTCCCTCCTGGAAACTGAGGTAACATTGGCATGGCATAGTGAGGAGCTGAAGCCAGGGTTCCTGTTGTGTGGCTCATGGCTTCTTATGTTCCATCTTCATAAGAACAGTCCTGGTGGATCAGGCCAAAGGTCTATCTAGCCCAGCATCCTGTTTCACATAGTGGCCCACCAGATGCCTCTGAGAATCCAACAGGCAAGAGGTGAGGGAACGCAACTGGTATTTAAAGGCATCTTGCCTCTGAGGCAGGAGGTGGCCTGGTCTATAGCCCTCAGACTAGTAGCCATTGATAGACCTGTCCTCCATGAATTTGTCCAAGCCCCTTTTAAAGCCATCCAAGCTAATGGCCATTAGGGGTGTGCACGGAACCGTCTGGCCTGGTTCGGTTCTAGGCCGGACCAGCCTCGAATGGAACCGGGCCAGTTCGGTCCAGCCCTCCATCGAACCCCCCCATTCAGTCCAGTCCTGGACCGGTCAGCGATTTTTTTTAGCCCCTTCAGGGGGCTTGCTGAAGCCGCGGGTGTGTGTGTGTGTCCGCATGGGTTCCCTCTCCCTCTGCCGGCCTTCCTCATGAGCGCCATGGCACACCACGGCTGGATAACTTGAGCATTTTCGGCCCTTTCAGGCCTCCATAAGAGCACGTGGCCACCATTTTGGTGGCCGCCGCACATGCGCCAATGCCCTCTGCGAGGCCATGGCGGTGATGAGGAAGGCCGGCGGGGGGAGAGGGAACCCATGCGGAACCCCCCCCCCAATGGCTCCAGCAAGCCCCCCTAAGGGGCTAAAGGTACTTATAATCTACTTTAATTTTTAAAAAATTCGTGGACTGGCCGGACTGGACCCGGTGGTCCGGTTCCGATCTGACGTAACCGGGGTGGTGGTGGTTTGGTTCGACTCCGAACTCCCAAACCTCCTGACTGGACCACCAGACCGCCTTACCGGTCCACACATCCCTAGTGGCCATCACCACATCCCCTGGTAAAGAATTCCATAGATTAATTATGTGCTGTGTGAAAAAGTATTTCCTTTTGTTGGGCCTAAATTTCCTGGCCTTCGGTTTCACGGGATGACCCTTGGTTCTAGAGTGGTGAGAGAGCGAAAGACATTACTCTCTGTCCACTCTCTCTACTCCATGCATAATTTTATACACCTCTATCATGTCCCCCCATAGTCCCCTCTTTTCCAAACTAAAACCCCCCAGATACTGTAACTTTGCCTCATAAGGAAGGTGCTCCGGGCCCCTGATCATCTTGGTTGACCTCTTCTGCAACTTTTCCAGTTCTACAATGGCCTTCTTAAGATACGATGACTAGAACTGCACATTTTCAGTACTCCAAATATGGCCGCATCATAGATTTGTATAAGGGCATTATAATACTAGCATTTTAATTTTCAATCCCCTTCTTAATGATCCCTAGAATGGAATTTGCCTTCTTCACAGCTGCTGCACAGTGAGTTGACACTTTCAATGAGCTGTCCACCATGACCCCAAGATCTGAATGAATGAATGAATTTATTATTACAGTCAGTGACCAGCAATGAAAAAATAAAATGGAAAATAAAATTAAAGTAAAATCAAATCAATAACAGTACTAGGTAATAGAGTATCAAACCATATACATACAGAGGTCTCAATTACAATTAATCAACTGTTCCCATCTCAGTTTGCATGCTGAAGCACAGAATCTTGCTACTTCAGCTGTAATTGCCGTATACTGGTCTGCCAGAAGTAAGTAAGTATAATAATACTCTTCTGATCGACCTGGCATGTTTTTTATAAGTGGTTCAATACAGTTAATGTGAATGTCCCTATAATATAAACAGTATAAAAGCACATGTGTGATGGACTCGATATTGCTTGAACCGCATGGACATAGCTGGTTCCTGAGTGGTATTCTCTTAAATCTGCCATCCAAAATGGCAGAAGGAAGGGGATTAAACCACACCAATGAAAACACTCTCCACTGATTTAGAGTGGTCAAATTTGTAAGGTACGTCACTGGCTGCGGGTAGTATGATAAACCACCCAGAATGCTACTAATGGTACCAAGACTTAAATCAGATTGCTTTTCCATATTCACAATACGTTGTTTAATAATTTCTTTGGTGGTGTCATGTCCCAATGAAAGTAGATATTGTGGAGAGAGGCCATATCTGCCCAAATTTATCATGAAGGCTCTTACACCAATTAGAATGGAACTCATCTTTCAATTCCAGGGGGGTCAGGCCCTGATAGCAAAAATGTAATTTGAGCCAGTAATTAAATGTGTGAAGCCACTCCTGGTTCTCAACTTTGGTTATACCCACCTCTAGGCGTAGGATGGCATTTGAAACACATCTAGGCACCTGGAATATGGCACGAAGGAATCTAGACTGAATAACTTCCATGGGTTTGAAGTTGCACGTGGAACAGATCTGGACCCCATATAACATTTGTGCCAATGTTTTGGCCTGGCATACCTTGACAGCCACTGGGATAAAATAGCCCCCTCTAGTATGGAAAAAATTCAATATAGCAGATGCACTCCTTTGTGTGCTTGCTACAGCATGTTAGCATTATGTTCCCCATGTACCATTTGCATGAAGACCCCAAGATCTTTGTTCTGGTCAGTCACCAACAGCTCGGACCCCATCAATGTATATGTGAAATTGGGGATTTTTTTTGCCCCAAATTGCATCACTTTACATTTGCTTACAGTGAAGTACATTTGCCATTTTGTCACCCACTAGACCAGTTTGGAGAGATCCTTTTGCAGCTCCTTGCAATCTGTTGTGGATTTTACTACCCTAAATATTTTAGTGTCAGCTGCAAATTTGGCCAATTTTCTGCTTATCCCAGCATCTAGATCATTTATGAATAAGTTAAAGAGTACTGGTTCCAGATGCCTGGGGGACCCCACTTCTTACTTACTTCTATTGTGAAAATTGTCCATTTATTCCTAACCTCTATTTCCTATTCTTCAACCAGTTACCAATCCACACATGAAACTGTCCCCTTATCCCATGACTGCTAAGTTACTCAAGAGCCTTTGGTGGAGAACTTAGTCAAAAGTTTTTTGGAAGTCCAAGTATACTATGTCAAATGGATCACCTTTATTCAGATGCCTATTGACACTTTTTAAAAAACTGCAAAATATTAATGACATGTTACCATGAGAGCCTATTCAGGGGCTGCCGCAAGGAATGCCCCTCCGTATTTGGAACTACAAGCTTGTAGTTAACATTGTTTGGATTTCACAGGACCATGAGATGTCCACTTTGCTTCGCCTGTAGATAACTAAAAGGGCATGTCACTTTGGCAAGCAGCTTGGGAGAAGGAACTCTTAGGTCAAATTCAAAGCACAAAGAGCTTTGTGGGGTGCTGATGCGGGGGTTCCTGATGTCCCCCCTCCCCTATTGGCCTCCTTCCAGTCTTTTTTGGCCCTTTTGGGGCTGGGTTTGGCCCATTTGGTGCCCTTTTTGGCCTATTACAGGCCTCTCTGTGCTGGTGTTAAATAATTTTTTAAATAATAATTTTATTATTATAACATTGTTGCAAAGAACTCATTCGGCTTCTCTGTAATCTCCTTATACTCCTTAATAATTCCTTTTATGCCCACATCAGCTAAGGGTCCAGCTGCCTCCTTGGCAGATTTTCTGCTTCTGATATATTTAAAAACTTGTTTGTTATTGTCCTTGACACTTCCAGCTATATGTTCCTCAGACTCCTTTTTTGTGTCCCTTATAGTCTCCTTGCATTTCTTTTGCCAGATTATATGTCCCGCTTTTCTTTTGGACAGGATTTCAATTTTCTGAAGGACATCTTCTTCCCTTTGATAGCCTCCCTGTCTCTGCTTGGAAGTCCTCTGCTGGCATCCTCCTGAACTTGGTGGTACTTTTCCTCCTTCTTTACATACATTCCAACTGAGCTTCTATTATTGTGGTTTTAAATAAGTTCCATGCTTTCTGGAGTGATTTGACCCTGCTGACTTTCCTTTTGAGCTTTCTTTTTACCAGTTCCCTCATTTTTGAGAAGTTTCCTCTTCTGAAGTCCAATGCATCTGTATTGGACTTCCTTGGCAATGCTCCATGCGCATATAAGCTGAATTGGATCACACTATGGTCACTGTTCCCCAATGGTTCCACAACTCTGACTTTTCGCATCAGGTTCTGGGTACCACTCAGGATTAAGTCCAAGATCACCTTCTTTCTGGTTGGTTCTATGTCCAACTGTTCTAAGACACAGTAATTTAGCATGTCTAGAAATTTGGCCTCTCTGTCAATACACGTGTGTGAATTTGCCCAGTCTATGTGTGGGTAATTGAAGTCACACATTATTACTGCTCTGCCTCTCTTTGTCACCTCTCTTATTTGCTTCTCCAACTTCAGGTCACTCTCAGCACTTTGATCCAGAAGGCAATAGCAAGTCCCTAGTAACACATTTCCTTTTGGTCCTCATATTGTCACCCATAATGATTCTGTAGAGGCAGAGGCGTAACTAGGGAAAACGGCGCCCAGGGCAAGCACTGAAATAAATTGCGCTCCCCCTCTGAAATTGCGCCCCCCCGGCAGCGAGCTTTGAACACTCCAGCCACCGCCACCGGCGGCCTCCCCCCACCCCGTCCCCCCTGCTGCCCTTCGCTGGTGGGGTGGGTGATCTGCGGTTGGGGTGAGTGAGCAGGGGGCAGGGGTCCTACCGTCCTCCTTCCACCCCGCAGTGGCAGGCGGCGGCTACGACTGGAGTGTTCAGGGCTCGCCGTCTCCCTACGGGGGTCGCCCATGCCGCCGTGACCAGGGGTCAGGGGTCCTCCTTCCACCCTGGCAGGCGGCGGGGGGCGGCGGCTATGACTGGAGCGACGCCAAGGCCTGCCGTCCAGCCCGGCGTCGCTTCTCAACTGCGCCGCGCACCTGCGCAGTTCAATCTATTGAACTGCACAGGTGCGCGGCGCAGTTGAGAAGCGACACCGGGCCGGACGGCAGGCCTCAGCGTCGCTCCAGTCATAGCCGCTGCCCACCGCTGCGGGGTGGAAGGAGGATGGCGGGGGGCAGCAGCTATAACTGGAGCAATGCCGAGGCCTGCCATCCAGTCCGGCGTCGCTTCAGCGAGCCCTGAACACTCCAGTTGTCTCCGTAGGGAGACGCGAGCGCGGTGGGAAAGGAAGGGGATCGGCGGGGGCACTTTTTGGCGCCCCCTACCAAGTGGCGCCCAGGGCACGTGCGCTGTCTGCCCCCTATCGTTATGCCCCTGTGTAGAGGACTTTGGTCCTCTTAGGTTTTCTAGCTTATTGGATTCTATCCCTACTTTAATATACAGTGCTGCTCCGCCCCCAATCCTCTCTCTCCTTCCTGTCCTTTCTGTAGAGTTTGTATCCAGGAATAACAGAGTCCCAGTGGTTCTCCATTCCAATACACACACACACACACACACACACACACACACACACACACACACACAATTTGCTTATGGACAACCGAGTTGAGGACTACGTCCAGAGCTGTGCAGATGCCTGAAGCCATTGCCTTAGGAAGGGAGCGGCAGCGAGGGAGGCAGGCAGGCAGGCGGAATCGGTAGACTCAGGAGACAGAGGAAGAAAGGAGGAAAGGCAGTGGGGAAAGGAGGAACCATAGCCTGGGGAGGGAGAGGCAGCGAGGGAGGTGGTAATTGGCAGACTCGGGGGAACCAAAAAGGAAAGGATAAGGAAAAGAAAGGAACAAAAGGAAAGGCAGAGGAAACTGACCATAGAGAGGGGACGGCTGGTGGGTAAACAACGGAACGGAGTCGGAGAACCAAATGAAGCCCAAAATCGCTGGGAGGTAAGGGGCTGCTAAAAACCCCTGGTTTTGGAACTGTGAGAAGCGCTGCTCATCTTCCCACTCCAAAATGAAACCCCCCCCAAAACATTTTTGTTCTGCCCCCCAAAAAACACCAGCCAGTCTTCCACACCCCACACCACCAAAAAACAAAACACCCTCAGCTCCCAGTCACCCCTTCAAACAAGCAAGCAAGCAAACAAACAAACAAACAAACAAACAAACAAACAAACCACAAAAGGACAGTGTGGGCCAGCTGCTGGCAGTCCCCCCAACCCCCCCCCAGATAGTCTTCCTGACCCCCCCATGCAAAAAAAAAAAAAAAAGGGAGACCAAAGCTCCCAGTCATCCCACCAAAAAAAAGGGCCTACAATGCTGGGAACTGTGAGTACAAACAGCTGCCCTTAAGGGGGGGGGGGACTACACCTCGGGATTAAACTAAACTGAGAGAGTGAGAGAGCTGTGGGGAGGGGGCAGAGCGAGCAAGAGAGCTGGGGGGCAGAGAGAGCGAGAGAGCTGTGGGGGTCAGAGTGAGCAAGAGAGTTGTGTGGGGGCAGAGCGAGCAAGAGAGCTGTGGGGGGGGGACAGCAAATGAGACAGTTGTGTGGGTGGGGGGGAGAGGGGAACACGACTACAAAGGGAGGACCAGCCAAACGAATTCCTCCAACTTAACCCAAAAAGGAAGTAAACCGCACAGATGCTCTGTGCAGGTTCATCTACTATATATATAGTATTCATTAGCAACCAAGAACTCCATTAGGAGCAAACAGGGTTGAAGTCCAAAAATAAGCAAAGGGTCAGAAGCCAGGGAAACCAAGAAAAAGGAGCAGGAGCAAGAGCAGGAAGAGGAGCAGAATCAAGGTTGCTTCAGCAAATGGTGGAGGCAAACTGAGGCCTTAAATACAGAGCCAGCACTGTACCCCCCCCCCCCATAGCTTGGAATGCCATAAAAGGGCTGTGCCCAATTTCTTAAGTGCTGGCTACAGTGTAGCTGGGTGGCTGCTGGTGGGGATTTGGGGTGCATTCGGTTCATTCCTCTGTCTCGGAGAACACAGGCAAGGGTGTGTTGAGGTGGTCAGCACGTGTTGGCATTTCCATTGGTGGGGGTGAGGGCTATTCATCTTTTGAGTCCTCTCGGTCAGAGTCAGGCTCAGGGGCCACAAACACTTCACTTTGAGACCCCCTCATGAGTCTCTTTATCCTGGGATTCCTTAGTGTCAGACTCAGGGTTCATGACAACCAGATACCACCCATTTTCTGTAAACAATCTCCCAGGTGTCATTTTAAAAGCTACTCTGCAACCTTTTTGATTTTAAGCACCAGCAGTCGGTTCAAGTGCTTGTTCTGCCTTGTTTCAAGTGCAGCCCATCCCTTTTGTACAGGATTTGCTTGCCCCCAAATGTATCCCAGTGCCTAACAAATCTAAACCCCTCCTCCCAGCACCACCGTCTCATCCATGCATTGAGATCCCTCAGCTCCGCCTGTCTCTGTGCTGGCTGTCTCCTTTGTGAAAAAGGGGGACTGCTTGTGTGCTTCCCTGCACCCCACTAAACTCCATGCTAAACCCATTTGAAACCTGTTAGCAAATTCCTGTTTGCAAAGCTCCAGATAGGAAAGCTCCCCAGGTCTGAGCCTTGCCTTCTCAGGAGCTGCTTCCAAACTGAGCCACCTTAGGAATGTGGCCCTTCCCACAAGCTGTGTGACTCACCTGCAGCTAATCCCCAGCCCCGCCTCTCTAGGCACAACTAAAATGGAAATGGAAACTGCCCTGTCAAAAACAAACCCCTAGCCATTTCGGCCCCTCCCACAAGCTGTGTGACTCATGTCTAGCTTATCCCAACGCACTTTCTCTCTAGGCACAACTGAAACAGAAACTGCCATGTCAAAAACAAACCTCTAGCCAGCCAGAAATCAAACCCTAGAAAAGACTAGCTGTTTGGGTTGTGCGTTTGTTTGTTTTTCTATTTTGTTTTTGGCCCAAATCCGAAATACCCCCGTTTTGTTCTTTGTTCGAAACCAGTCAATCCGAAACACCCCAATTTTGTTCTTTGTTCGAAACTGAAAAATCCAAATCCGAAATGTTTTGGATTTTAAAAAATGGCCCCAGGAAAAAACTAGTGGGTGGGGGTGGTAGTGCCCAATGGGTGGAAACTACCACCCAAATTTCAGAGGAATTGGGCAAAGGGCTGGGTTTTGGTGAATTTTTGAAGTACAGGATTTTTCCCTTAGGGAAGAATTGAGGTTTTAGCAAATGTATAGCTTCATGTTGGGGGGAAAGGGGTGGCCCAGAGCAGAGTAGGGTGGGTGGTAATGCCCAGTGGGGGAAAGGAAGCTGCCAGAATTATTTCAAAGGAATTGGGCAGAGGGCTGATTTTTAAAGATGTAATGGAGTTTGCGTGTCTGTAAAGTTTTTTCCCATAGGGAATGATGGACCTCCATAATTCCTGCCCCATAACTGCACTTGGGGGGGCACCAGGGTGGCCCAGAGCGAGTGGTGGTATAGAGCACATAGGGTGCCAATCACCCCCATGGGTTGCTAACCCATGGGGTACTGGGTTCTGTTGTTTCTGAGATGTTTTGAATGTAGATTCAGATTCTCTGGTAGCATATGAGAGTGGATTCATGGTTTGTCATTGAAAATCTCATATGCTACAAGAGAATGTACACTCAGAACACTTCAGAAACAACAGAACCCAGCACCCCATGGGTTAGCAACCCATGGGGGAGGTTGGCACCCTATATGCACTACACCACCACTCACTCCCGGCCACCCCAGTGCCCCCCAGGTGGAGTTATGGGTCTGCTGAAATGTCCATTATTCCCGGGGGGGGGGAACCTTAAAGAAGCCTGTACTTCCAACAATTCCTAAGAAATCAGCCCTTTGCCCTATTCCTTTGGAATCTGGGTTGTGGCAGGCACCCCTTGGGGCACTGCCACCCAACCCAATGTTTTCTGTCTCAGGCCCCCTTTCTGCACCAGATCTGCCCCAAAGACATGTCAACTTCAGAAATTCTTTAAAAATCAGCCCCTTTCCCAATTCCTTTGGAATCTGGGTGGCAGCAGTAACCCATTGGGGCACTATCACCTGAACCACTCTTCTGCCCCCAAAGCCCCCTTTCTGCCCCGAATCCACCACAAATAACATCAACATCACACATCAACAACAGCAGAGCTTTGGAAAAAATCAGGCAGATTTCCAACGGTCATGCACATCCACATCCCCCCCGCCCGAAATGCAATTGATCTACACACAACAGTGTGAAACAACAACAATGAAATGCACACTGCCCCACTGGGCAATGAGGGTAAAATTTACCCTTAAATTTGCTTAAAAGGAATAAGGAGGCAATTGCTAGCAGATCAGCCCATGCTTTTGCTGGCCAATCTGCGGGCTGGAAGGGCTGGAAATTCAAACAGATGTCAAAACTAAAAATGGAGACTGAAGGAGAAAGACTTTTTGCGATTGCAAAATGGAGTTCCAAAACAGCCGAAACAACAAAACATTTTGTATCCGAAACAGGGACGTTTTGTTTTGGCTACAAAATTTTCTGTTTTGAGCATTGGGTGTTTTGTTTTGGCTACAAAACAGCCGAAATGGCCTGTTTTGTTCACAAAACGTTTTGTATCCGAAACGAAACGCACATCCCTACTAGCTGTAACCTCGTCCTTCCCCCTTCTTTTCTTGTTTATTTGCTTGCTTGCTTCTTTAAGAAATAAAACAAAAGTCTGCTGCCTCCCTTGGTCTGAGCCTTGTTTTCTAAAGTGCTGCTTCCAAAGTGAGCAGTGCTGGAAGGAGCAGCACTACAAGGATCCCAAACTTTAAAGATTCTGGGAGGAGCAGGCACCACAGGAAAAAGGAGAAGGCTTTGGTGAAAAGAACTTTTCTGATTTTGGAACATGTCAGTCACAAAAGATTGACCAAGACATCCAGTTGTACCAAGTCTGACCATACTACGCTTCATCTTCATCATCATCATCACCACCACCATCACCATGACCATCATCAACAACAATAGATAAAAACAAATAGCTCATGAATCTACCAATTATTATAGGCCTACTAAATACATACCAGAGTGAAAGATAACTCTAGTTCTATTCAGACATCATATTGTACATGTGTGCAGGTTCCTCTACACATGCACATTTTTTGTGGGAATACTGGTATGCATTAAAAGTGAACTTGAGTAAAGACCACTCAAATACAGGGGAAGATAGGAAGTATACTACTATACATGCATTGAATATCACGTGAGAATAATTGTACTTGCACACAGATCTGTATGTGTGTCCACTATACACAGATGTCTTGAACATAGCATGTGAATAGCAACTATTAATGTAGTTATCAACTCTTCTTTGCAATATGTTTTTTCACAGTTGGGTAACAACAGTACTGTGATGATGGAAATTTCTGGGAAAAAATACTTGAAGCTGAAAATGGTGTGTAGTTTAATCAATCATTTCATATTTCTCTTATTGCAATTCATAATCATTCACTACAAAGAAATTAACTGGGGGGGGGGGGGAGATACAGACTATGACTACAGTCCAACACAGATTTAAGCATGTTTAAACCCATTCACATTCATTAGCTTAAGCACATCTAACTCTTTGTTGGATTGTGGCCATTGTGCAAGAATAATTTGATATCCTAAAGGGCAACATGGCATTGGGGAGATAATCAGAATCTGAGCAGAACAGAAAAAGAAAATGCCCGACCCTTAATACTGAACAATGTACTTAGGAGGCTTTAATTCAATAGATAAGAAAAGATGCTAGAGGTTAGGACTTGAAAAGCCTGCCAGTCAGAAATGCTGAAACAAAAAAAATGCAAATAAAAAAGAAGCTAGGGACTTAAAAAAAAAAAAGCCCTGCAACTATATAATACTGGTATAGTTTTAGAAACAAAGCAAAAAGAACAGAAGTGTGTGTGTTTAACAGAAAGACAAAATAATACAGGAAATGAGTTTCAGAAAACTCAGGGAGCAATTTTCAAGATACAGCTAACAATAAAACAGCATAAGAATTGTTTTGCTGGGTCATATAAAGGTCCACTGAGTACAGCATTCTGTTTTTGTCATGACCCCAACACTCACAGAAACAATGTCCACAGAAACAGTACTGGATTCCCCCTACAACAGGGATCTCACATTTTCCAGGTCCTGCTCAGCAGCATGGGTAACACACTAGGCAGGAACTGACAGAGAAATGACAGCATGTTCATCTTCAGGCCTAGGGCTTCTGTTTAAGTCTCTCCACTTGGCCAGAGAGGCACAGCATGGTAGAGGTGTAGTCAGGGCTAGATCAAACCACAGATCTTCTTTATCATATGCAATTTATCCTAAAGTCCTCACTAAAGCTTAAGGGGCACATTTCCCAAGCTTGATCTATTTTCAGTGAGGAGGTGGGCAGTTCTGTAGCTTGTCACTAGTGCTGTTGCTACTGCTACTCCCTGAGACAGCAAGTCCTTCCTGATCTCTTCTGCAAGGAGTCCTTTTATATCTCCTGACCCAAAGTCCTCCAAAGTAGTCAACAAACATTAAAGAAAATAAAAATGCATGCAGAATATGATGATTTTGGAAGACAACAGTAAATTTCCCTTCAAAATAAATATGGACAGGAAAGGATTTTCTGACTTCTGTGATTTCAAGCGGTGATTGCTGAATGCATGTGTAACTGCTACTCCATAAGGTTTTTTGTTTTTTTAAAAGGTGCTATAGGATTGTCCAGTAGGGGGCTGCAAAGCTGAATAGGTACTATCATATACAAGGGGAAAGGCACAATCCTCAGCGGGACCAGAAGGCCTGAAGGAGAAGGTCTCTGCCAAGAAAACTCTGGGGAGAGTAGCTATCTTATAAGCTTATACTTGGTGATTTTAGACTGCAGTTGTTTAAGAAGAAGGGGAGAGCAACAGAAAATTGTTGTCTCATCAGCACCACCTTGAAGGATCAGAAAATCAGAGAACTGTGAAATACCAGGTTCTGATTGGACACTTGTGAAAAAACAAACTCAAAACAAAAGAAAACCCTCAGTTTGGGACACACGAGTCTGAACAAGTCTTTGCGATTTTTTAAATTTTTTATTTTTGGCAAATTCTGTTTGACAAAACACTGAAGTGCAAATTCCTTGATTGATTGTTGTTACACTTCTAATCACTGTTGAAGGAAATAGGGTAAAAACCAAGGCAGCATCACACTGCCATTGTAGAAGAACCGCTCCACATTTCACAAGAAATTGTTATATGCGCATCCTCCAGAACTTGCACACTATGCATATACTTTATCTACACTTGAACTGAAAACATATGCAGCCTCCAGTCATGACCAGATTCAATAGCTATATACACATTGCTATATACATACAGGCAAGTTGCCATAGAGTTGGTTATGCTAGAAAGTAGGAATGTCAGAACGTTTCGTGCTCAAAACATTCCGACTTGAAATGGACTGTTTCGAGTGTTTCGAGTTCAAAACAGAACACCCTTCAAATGATTTGTGATCTCCTTTGTTCTTGTATGATAATATTTGTATGTTACCCTACAAATCGAGTTGATTTGTATGATAACAAGCCAACTAAGAAGCAAGGAGATTACAAGCCAATTGGAAGACAGTGCCAAAACCAGTCAGCAAGGGAAAAACAGGCCTTCCATGAGAGTTTTGTTCTTTCAGTTCTCCAAATGTGTTTAATTTATGCTTCTATTATCTAAATATATATGTAGGGGGGTTGTAATTTTTATTTTTTTTAAACCCAGAATACTATAGTTCCAGATTTATTTGAAGCATATATACCTGAGAGTAATCCCTAGCAGAAATCAACAGAGCTTACTTCTGAGTAAACACGATTGCCACCAAGCTGCTTGGATATATTACATAAGAGTGAAAATAAAAAATGTGGAGACAATTACAATGGAACATTGGAAGCCAGGAGAGGAGAGCTGGTCTTGTGGTAGCAAGCATGACTTGTTCCCTTAGCTAAGCAGGCTCTACCCTGGTTGCATGTGAATGGGAGACTTGATGTGTGAGCACTTTAAGATATTCCCCCTAGGGAATGGAGCCACTCTGGGAAGAACAGAAGGTTCCAAGTTCCCTCCCTGGCTTCTCCAAGACAGGGCTGAGAGAGATTCCTGCCTGCAACCTTGGAGAAGCCGCTGCCAGTCTGTGTAGAGAGTACTGAGCTAGATGGACCAGTGGTCTGACTCAATATATGACAGCTTCCTATATTCCTATGCCTGCTGTGGTGAATGACTGAATAGGGAGACAGGACCTGTGAAAGTGGACAGTCACTGTCCATGTTCACTCGGGTTAACTCCATAATTTGCAGACATGTCTGGAATCATCAGTGTACCCTTGTGGTTTTGTTCACAGTCTCCTCATTTTGAATGTTCTCTGTAACATCATATCTTAAAACTAAGAGTACACACAATGGTAAAAGCAGGCTTGTCTGTAAGTGGGGGAAAGCGACATTATTGTCGGAGAAATAAGTGATGTGTTAAGTTCAGGTGCCACTGCATAAACTGCATGAATAAGCTATAGAACAGAGTTATTGTAAGTGCTTCCAATAACACCTTGAAAGTGCACCAAGATATTTATTTTATAGATGGTGCAACACTTATTTTTAACATGGTTTGTTGATCAAAGGAGAAAGGGAGAGAGGGAGCGAGATCCAGGCATTTCCATTTTATTTTGATCCCACTACTTTGACTTTCATAACTCTTCATTTTAAATGAAGGTCTTCTAGAAAAGAGGGGAAAGAAAAATAACCCAGCAGTTTCCACCTACTTTTAATGATACACTCACTGCATTGGCTGTAGAACTGCTTGTATTACTGTCAGCCTTATACACTGTGAGCAATGAAACAAAATGTATCCCTAAATCAGGGAATAAAGTGACATCAAAAAGCAAATGTTACTCCATTGCCAATGGAAGATTATGCTATAATTCCAATTACATTAGAAAGCAATGTCATGACCTGGCACCAGTATGATATAAAATAACCACTTTGGAAAAGTGTCACTGTGTGAGTGAGATAGGCTTCCTGGGACAAGAAGGCCCCTCTCTGCCTGACATTCATGAGATGCCAGAAGTAGTGGAGAGAGCACCACATGGCCCAGGTGTGATGCTTTGCCCAGGTGTGATACAGGTGTGAGGCAGAGCGGAGTATCATCTGAATGCCCAAGGATGAGCTCCAGGTATGGCTGGGGCAAAGCTGCAAGGGAGGAAAGGAAAAGGAAGGGTGGGGTGAGACAGAGGAGGGTGGCCCAGAGCTGAGAGCAATGATTGCAGGAGGAGAAACAGAGGAAAGGGCTTGGCTTATGCAAGTGTAGAGAGCCCAACACCTCAGGCGAGATACTTGAGGGCTGGCTGAATGGCCTCCCTTTAAGACATTACCTCAGGCAAGACAGAGGACGAAGAAGTAGATTTAGGAATTTTAGGTAGCTTTACCACCCCATTGTCACAACCAGGGGTGTGCATGTACCGGTTGCAGTAATTCTGTCTGAATTCAGTTCGAAATTCGGTCCAAACCTTGTGTCCCCAAACCGGTTTGGTCGATGAACTGGCTCATGCTGGTTCAAAGTGGTTCACGTTTGAACTGCTTGCAGCGGACCAGTTCACAGTCAGACCGGTCCGTGCACACCCCTAGTCACAACCACAGGGTCCCCCACTAAACACTCCTCCCTGTATGCAGATGTTCTTTTAGTGAGAACTACACAGAAACAGCACTAAGTTCTTGGAGTCTGTACCTTCATTGAATATGGAAACAATTCGCATGTAACACAAAACCAGAGTTGAAGGGCCTCTGGATTGAATTTGTGTAAATCTGAATGTGGGCAACTGCAGTTATGAATAAAAATGGACCTGCGGTTTCCCTCCTCAGATGATAATTTGTACCCTCCATTTGTAATGAGTTTCTCTACCTGGACTGCCAGTTTAGCAGTGTCAGTGTTCCATCTGAACACAGCACCACAGTCTGGCTGTTCTGCAACCAGAGTTGAAAGAGGAAGCTCCTCCCTTGCTCCAATCGCTATTTGCTGCCAGGGCTGTCCTTCAGTCAAGAAGGAAAGCCAGGCAGCCAGTTCCCCCTCCTCTTTACAGTGTCACTGACTGCTGAGAGAGCGCTCTCCATGATGACTGAATTCGGATGGGAGAGCGATGGGAGGGGGAGCAGAATCGCAGGTCCATTGGACCCGCAGTTCTGTATTACATGTGAATGCAGCCATTGAATGCCTTTGATGTAAAGCTCCCCCTTTGACACTCAGATATGACAAGGCGAATAGATACAAAAAAGAAAATGCTTCCTCTTCCTGGAGCCCAAGTAGGTGTGTGTGTGTGTGTGTGTGTGTGTGCATGTGTGTGTGTGGGGGGCGTGTATGCTCTGTTACTGTTGCTGGAACATATCACAGAAGTGTTGGCACATGTGAGCTATTCAGATCCAGAATTCTGTGCAATATACACATAATTGTTGCTTGATAAATACTGGAGATTTTGAAAAGCAAAATCCTGATAGATACGAAGGACTGTGCTTTCTGTATTTATTTATTTATTACATTTCTATACTGCCCCATCCAAAGGCTCTTAGTGGTGCAGTTAAGGCTCTGGGCAGTTAAGTCTGTAGAAGTTGCCCTAAACAGCTCATGTCCAGCATGCATTTTGCTCCTGTTTACCAAAGGTCTATTTGTATGTGCGCACATATGCACACATGTGCGCATACACACACATTAGGCCTATGGTGAAGTATGAAAATATACCTTAGGACATGCTCAAGAAATATGTGGAGTGATTGCCCAGGGACCATGTAACTGATTAAATTAGAAAGGACAGTTGCTAGAATCTATGTTTGTTTGTTTGTATATTTATCATATTTTTATACCTCCTGATATGCATATCTCTAGGCAGTGTACAAAATTTAAAATATTTAAAAGTCACAAATCAAAATACATGACAATAAAAACAAAATAATAAAATTATTAAGACAAGTTTTTAAAATTATTACAATTAATTCTAATTAAAAGCCTGAGAGAACAGAAGGGTCTTGGGGTTCTTTTTGAAAACAAACAGCGAAGGAGATGCTCTTATTCCAAAGTCCTGGGGCAGCCACAGAGAAAGCCCAGTCCTGGGTCACCACCAAATGAGCTGGTGGCAACCATAACTGGACCTCTCCAGAAGATCGTAACAGGCAGCAGGGATTATGACAAAGGAGGCACTCACTCAAATAGCCTGGACCCAAGTTGTTAAGGGCTTTATAGGTAATAACCAGCACTTCATATTTCACCTGGAAACATATCGGCAGCCAGTGCAGTTCTTTTAGAACTGGTGTTATGTGGTCCCTTCATGTTGTCCCAGAGACCAATCTGGCTGCCACATTCTGTACCAATTGTAGTTTCCGGACTATGTACAAAGGCAGCCTCACATAGAGTGCATTACAGTAGTCAAGCCTGAAGGTTACCAGCATATGTACTACTGTATTAAGGTCATTCAGCTCTAGAAATGGACATAGCTGATGTATCAGCCAAAGCTGATAAAAAGCACTCCTGGCCACCACCTCAACATGAGAAACCAGGGAGAGTTGGGGGTCCAGGAGCACTCCCAAGCTACGTACCTGATCATTCAGGGGGAGTTTAACCTCATCCAGAACAGGGAGATCTAATTCATCTCTTGGCTCCTGGCCCCCCACAGTCAGTACCTCCATCTTATTCGGATTCAACTTCAGTTTGCTATCCTTCATCCAGCCCATTACTGCCTCTAGGTAGGCATTTAGGAAAGATATGCCATTTCCTGATGAAGTCGGTATGGAGAAGTAAATCTGGGTGTCATCAGCATATTGATAACACCTAACACCAAACCTCCTGATGATCTCTCCCACCCTGCTCTTAAATTTAGGCTTCAGCAATCTAATACACACTTATTTAGAAGTAAGGCCTGATTAGACCTCACTCTGGAGGCCAGGATGACTTACTTCTGAGTAACCATGCATAACATTGCTGTGTTTGGAAGGTATTAGTTAACACAGGCTTCAGTGTGTT
Organism: Hemicordylus capensis; assembly: GCF_027244095.1. Classification (NCBI taxonomy): domain Eukaryota; kingdom Metazoa; phylum Chordata; class Lepidosauria; order Squamata; family Cordylidae; genus Hemicordylus; species Hemicordylus capensis. Next base: position 67,207,131 of record NC_069658.1, read on the forward strand.
ACATACAATATCAACCGGGCTACTGTTAGCTAGACTACAGAAAGAAATTTTAAAGCATTCATCTCATAGAGACAAGAGCATCACAACAAGACCATACTTTGATTGCCTGGCATAGTGAATGTACTTTGTGCCAAGGAGAGAGAGATAAGAAAAAGAAAGGTTTAGTGTATATTACCCACCTAGAATATTACTGCAATGTGCTCTACCTGGGGCTGCCTTTGAAGATGACTCGGAAGCTTCAGCTGGCCCCAAAATGCCGCAGCCCAGCTGCTTATGGGCAGCAGAAAATATGATCATTTTGCTGAGGTCGCTGCATTGGCTGCCAGTTCACATCTGGGTCCCATTCAAGGTGCTGATTATCACCTATAAAACGCTTCAGGGTTTGGCGCCTGTGTACCTTCAGGACCACCTCTCCCATCCAACTTTGACCCACCCTGTGAGGTCATCTCAGATGGGGCTTTCCAGAGTTCCGGGCCCAGGGGAGGTATGTGGAGCCAGAGCCTGTGGGAGGGCTTCTCTGTTGCAGCCCTCTCCTTATTGAACACTCGGCCTCCTGAGATTCATAATGCCTCCCTTCTGTCCTTTAAGAACTTCCTGAAAACCTAACTGTTTTGCCAGACTTTTAGTTTTTAACGTGTGTACGTGTGTGGGGTGTGTGTGTGGGTTCTTTTCCTTTTCCCCTTTCCTTTTTCCTTTTCTTTCTTCACCCACCTTCTCTTGTCTTTGTTGTTGTTGTTGTTGTTTTAATTTATGTAAACCACCTCAAGTCAAAGTAAGTCAGGTGGTCAATAAATTTGCTAAATAAATAAAATAAAAATAAATACCTGTCACCACAAATATTCATGCAACAGCCACAGTGAAGAGTGAAGAGCAAACTGTCATCCTAATAACGGGCCCCTCTCCCTCTGGGGCCTAGAGAATTTTGGACTCCCCTCGCCCTTTATTCAGTTAGAGCTTTGCCCCTGTGAAGATGCAGGAAGTGGGGGGGGGGGAATAATGTTCAAGAATATGCTTAATTCTGTGTTTCTGTTTCTTGTTGTTCACATCACTCAGAGGAGCAATTGGAAAAAAGACAGGCAAAATAATGACTAGGTAATTTGACTGAATAGTCTATTTTGTCCCAATTCCTTGGATTTTCGTTAATATGCATAGTTCCATTTGCAGCAGCAAGCAGCCACATTATGGTGATATGATTCTGCCTGATTAAAACAACACTTTAAAAAGCAGAAGCAAAAAAAAAAAAATGCCATTACTGCCATGAATGAGCTGTTATAAAGACCAAAGGCACCCTGCTGACCACCTTGCTGAGGAACGAGTTGTCAGCACAACAGAATGGGGAAAACCCTGTATTGATTAAATGGCCGAGTTCAGAGGTAGCATGAAACCAGAGGTTGGTCAGCCCGCGGTTTTAATTTCGAACTGTGAATCATGCTGCAGATGTTCATCTAACTGCAGCCCGCCAACCTCCAGTTGCAGGAGAGGGGAGTCCCTCCCTGTTGCCTGGCCACTGAGGCCAATCCCAGCAAGCTCCAAGGCCAGATTGTGGGCAAAGCTTCACCACATAAGTGGATGGCCATGATCCCGAAGGGGGCGTGCTGAGTGAGATCATGCATTTTTGGAACACTCTGCCTGCCTCAGCATGGAAAGTGCATTTAAACACCTATAAACCCACACCAGTACCTCTTCTGGCAGTGATGGTACTGCCACCCCCCACCAAAGAACCCTGCACCCACATAGTCCCACACAAGCACAATTTTGGGCGGGAGGCTGGGGGTACTAGTTCCCTGTTATTCAGGAAAGGGAGGGGAACATGTAGACATCCTAGGAGGGGCTATGTAGATGAGGGAAGGCAAAAGATGCTAGGGGTTTGTCCCACCATAACCTGGGATGATGTTGTGAGGGGTAACCTCAGCAAAGCAATCCATACAGACCCAACCAACATCCAGCTCCACTGGCAGCTTGCTGCTGGTGGGCTTGCCCTCTCATGAGGGCCAGTCTACTGGGGAGAGCCAGTCTACTGAGGAGGACTATTTGGCTGTGAGGGCACTGGTCTACCCTCGGACTGTGTGCTCACGAGTTGAGCCAACCCAATTATTTTATTAATTTATTTATTTAACATATTTTTATACTGCTCAAAACACATGTCTCTGGGCAGTTTGCAACTCTCTGGGCGGTTTACAACTTAAAGGTTGGAATCTCTCCATGGTAAAAGATAGAACACAATCTCTGCAAATACTGCCCCCCCCCCAATTCTCTGTGAAGCCTTGTGCACACCCAAGGGAGCTTTTGACACTCCATGTGCCATGGACTGGCTGCATGCACAGATGGGGGAGACACTGGGATGGACCTTTAAACCCATTCAAAATTCCCAGGTTCGGTCTGGCATTGACAGATAGATATGATATGCAGATCTGCCGGTGCAAGAATTCATGGGAGAGGGGAGCCCCTGCTTTTCAGCAACTCTCTTTATTTAGCAGGGGGAGAATATCCTACTCTCCTCCTACGCTGGCCCTATCCACCCCCTGCACAGCATCCCTTCCGTTGCTGTTACTGGTGTCTATCTTATGTTTCTTTTCAGATTGTGAGCCTTTTGGAGACAGGGATCCATCTTATTTATTTATTATTTCTCTATGTAAACCACTTTGGAAACGTTTGTTGAAAAGTAGTATATAAACATTTGTTGTTTTCTGTGGTGGGGGGAGGGGGTAATAGAACTCAGCTGCTCCAGAATCCCTGATTGGGGCTGCATTTTGGACCAAACCCCGGGCACCTCCCTGGTAAGCATTCCCCTCCCAGCACTGTGATGAGGTGCCCTCCTTATGTTGCAACCGGGCGTGTTTGTGCTTGAACATATATTTCTGTCAAAACCATGATTATGGTGGTGTCCAGAGTCGACGTAATGCTTCAGCAGCCAAACTGCAGATTTCAGTGGTGATTCTTTGTGCTAACTGAAGGTTCAATGTGGAGATTGGCAAGGCAAACTGGAGGTTGCTTTTGCCACGAATCCATCATTTCACGTGTTTGGATATACTGGAGTTCCAACGTCTGCCCCATTTAACTCTGGTTTCATGCTATGTCTGAAATTGGCCAATTACTTATTAGCCTTCATCATTTCAGGCTCTACACCATTTTATTTCTGAGAGACTAAGGAGAAATGCTACTATAAAGATTGCAGCATGCCATACAGTGAAATGTTTTCATTCCACATTTAATTCAGGTAAACACACAATGCTATTTGTCATATACAATTTTGCATGCAGTCTTTCTTTTGCCATATAATGTAGGGTTTTTGGAGGCAAACTTTGGAAGCAGTACCTGTGTAGGAAGAACCAACCTGTTGATATTCATCCTTGGTCCTTGCTCTTCTTGTTTGATTAAAGTTTCTGGAGTGGGGGTCTGGCTGAATAGGTGGGGAGATTCCAACCCCCCCCCCCAAGAACCAGCTCTTAAAACCCTTAATGGCTTAGGGCCAATTACAGGTGAAACTCAGAAAATTAGAATATCGTGCAAAAGTCCACTAATTTCAGTAATGCAAATTAAAAGGTGAAACTGATATATGAGACAGACGCATTACATGCAAAGCGAGATAAGTCAAGCCTTAATTTGTTATAATTGTGATGATCATGGTGTACAGCTCATGAAAACCCCAAATCCACAATCTCAGAAAATTAGAATATTACATGGAACCAATAAGACAAGGATTGAAGAATAGAACAATATCAGACCTCTGAAAAGTATACAGTGTACTGTGCTTGATTGGCCAGCAAACTCGCCTGACCTGACCCCATAGAGAATCTATGGGGCATTGCCAAGAGAAGGATGAGAGACATGAGACCAAACAATGCAGAATTGCTGAAGGCCGCTAATGAAGCATCCTGCTCTTCCATAATACCTCATCAGTGCCACAGGCTGATAGCATCCATGCCACGCCGCATTGAGGCAGTAATTGCTGCAAAAGGGGCCCAAACCAAGTACTGAATACATATGCATGCTTATACTTTTCAGAAGTCCAATATTGTTCTATTCTTCAATCCTTGTCTTCTTGGTTCCATGTAATATTGGTGGTAGTCCCCTCTCTTTGGAACTCCCTGCCACCTGCTCTTCAGGTGTCATCTTCACTAGCTATTTTATAGAAAATTTGAAGGCATTTCCATTTCAGCAGGTCTCTCAGATACCCTTGACCTTTTCACTATTGCTGGTTTCTTTCTAGTGGTTTCTCCCCTCTTTGTGTTTATGCTGTTCAATGCTGTTTGCTATTTTTATTGTTGTATTCTTATAATTTTTGTAAGTCACTTTGAGTCTAGTGGGGGAAAGCAAGCTATACATTTCATAATAACATTAAGTATTATCCTTTTCCGGCTTTACCAAGGATGAATATGATAAATGCTTTTGTAACAAATAAGGAAGATATCTGAGTGCCAAATATTAATTTTCTTCTTTTGCTCTTGCTTTGAGCCAATGCCTCCCTAGATTTGTTGCTGAGTTCATCAATGTGGTATGGAAAGCATTCATGTACTGAGAAATGCTGGAGAATATTTTATCCCAATTGCTTGGTGACATCTAGGAGTGCAGCTCAGTTCAGGCTCCTAAGCAACAGAATGTTTGAGATAACTCAGCCCTGTCTGTTTCCTGTCAATCTCACCTTTAAACCTATAATACTGAAATCACTTATGAACAAAATAAATAGACCTATAGTCATGGGGAAGGCATCAGACTTGTCACATTTTTCAACAGCCACACAAGCATTAAGGTCAACTATCTCCATGCATTTCAGATTTCAGTCAGCTCTACCTCTCTTTCTCATTGGATCTTATAGGGAGGCAGTGAATGTATTGAATTGGAGGCTGGAGGTGGAGGTGGGCCAGATGTGGGCTAGCAAACTGAGGTTAAATCCAGACAAGATGGAGGTACAGTTGGTCAGTAGTATCCACCCCCAGCACAGTACCTCCAGTGACTGTTGCTGGTGTCTATCTGATGTTGGGTAATAAGCTACCTTATCCGTACCTTGGGTGTCTTTCCCCTATTGTTGTTGAATTTGGTGTCTTCCTTTCTTCTTTAACCACTTACATTTCATTAACCACTTTCATCATGACAAGATAGGTACATTTCGCAAACTTAGTTTTTAGTACTGGGTACAAATGTCATATCTTGTCATGATGACAGTGGATAAGGTAGCTTATCACCCAACATGTTTTAGCAACTGTAACTTGGGTAGGAGCAACTCTTTCTAGAGAGATTAAAATTGTCTTCCATACCATCTAAAAATAGCCTTTTTTTTTTTCATTTCCTTCACATTAAGGAATGTGATGTGATGCTTTTAACAACTTCTTTGCAGATAAAATATTTCACATTCGAGCTGACTTGGACTTCACGGTTATGGCAGGTTCAACTACAGAAGTGTCCAGGATGTCCTCTGGTTCAATTATAATGGATCAGTTTCAATTTGTGACTCCTGAGGATGTGGACAAACTCCCGGGTGGTGTTTGGCCTACCACTTGTCCTTTGGATCCTTATCAAATGTGGCTTATAACATCTTGCAGGGAAGTTGTTAGAGATGGCCTAGTTGACATCATAAATGCCTCAATGAGGGAGGGCAGGATGCCTTCATGTTTGAAGGAGATAATTGTGAGACCTTTGCTTAAGAAGCTTGCCCTAGAGCCCTCAGTGATGGATAATTATAGGCCAGTCTCCAACCTCTCTTGGGTGGGCAAGGTAACTGAGAGGGTAGTGGCTGATCAACAGGCAGTTTTAGATGATACTGGTTATCTAGATCCATTTCAAACTGGCTTCAGAGCAGACTATGGGATGGAGACAGCCTTGATCAGCCTGATGGATGATCTCTACCAAGGAATGGACAGAGGAAGTGTGACTCTGTTGGTTCTTTTGGACCTTTCTGTGGCTTTGGATACTATATCCTTCTGAATCGCTTGGGGGATTTGGGAATAGGTGGCACTGTTCCATTCCTATCTCTCTAGTAGATTCCAGTAGATTCCAGATGGTGTCACTCAGAGGTAAACAAGAACTATTGTATGTTGTCCCTCAGGGCTCCATCCTATCTCCAATGTTTTTTAACATCTACATGAAACTGCAGGGTGAGATCATCAGGAGATTTGGAGCAGGGTGTTATCAATATGCTGATGACACTCCAATCTATTTCTCCATGAAATGATCATCAGGAAATGGCATAAACCCCTAAATGCCTGCCTACAGGCAGTAATGGACTGGGTGAGGGATAATAAATTGAAGCTGAATCCAAGCAAGATGGAAGTGCTCATGGTAGGGGAATCATACTTTGAGGGACGTGATAGATTTTCCTATTCTGCCATAAAAATCAGACGACAAAGGAACGCCGACGAGCTGTAACTTGATTTTGCTACCATTATTATACTTAATTTGATTTTCTGTACCTATTGCATTGCATTGTATTGTATATGGGGGGGGCATGTTTTGGCTTTTGACTTTTGTGTATCTGGTCATTGATCGTAAATAAAGTCCTTCTTCTAATCTTATAGGATATCATTACTGTAAATGGTGAAGAATTTTGCAAGCTGCTGCTTATTGAATAATTGTAATTTTATTAAGCACTTACACACATTGGCTGTGATCTTGAGGTTTAGTGATATTGCAGTTTGAAGATTCTGATACAAATCTTGCATCTCTGCTTCTGAGAACAAGTGTCCTGAAGATGTAGCAGGTTCTTACCAACCTTATCAACAATGTTTTCTGCAGAATGTAAAGAATAAGATAAAAGTAAGTGGTGCACAGGCTCATGTGATAGCAGGAAATGTTAGAGAACAAATGTCCTTGTGTTGATTCCAAATTGTAGATCATAAGTAGTTCAAATATAGGTGTTCTATGGTTGCATACCCAGCAGAAAGTTTACATGAAAGGAAAAGATGCTATGCATATAATAAACTCACTAATGGAAAATGAATCGTGTAGACACAAGCCCTTTTCAGATATTCCCTCTACATTCACTGAATGCACAGAGGAGGAAGCAGGTTCACAGTCTCTAGCCTCATTCTCAGTCCTTCAAGTATTTAGTAGAAGGTCTGAAAGAAGCCTCTACACAAGTACAGGTCTTCTGTGTGATTGGAACCCTTATTGCACAGGGTTCCCAATTGCATGGATGACCCTGAACACTTACAGCTGCACATGTACAGAGGTTGTGAATGAATGAATGGAAGTTAGAAGCTGGGCTAATGGATGAATGGAAATTGTGGGTGCGGCCAGGAAGTGTAATCATATTCTCCTTTCTAAATGTTTTTTTGAATGCATAAGCAGAACATCTGTGTAGTACCACTAGTGCAAGCTTTTGTATCAAAGTGCTGGCATTGTATGGAAACTGAGATGGTCACCTTGGAAGAAACCTGCTATGGACCCTTGCTGTCTGTTCTCCCATCTACAGATTGTTTTCTTTCCTTTTCAAAGAATTATGCCATATTATTATATTATATTATATTATATTATATTATATTATATTATATTATATTATATTATATTATATTATATTATATTATATGAGTTAACTTGTTTTGGCATGATGATCACATATGAACAGAGACATTGACCAATATGCATTCTGACAGAGCCACAAATAGTGGACAATTATTTTATATATCTGTAAGTTTAAATCTTATTTACTTATGGATCTCATGATCACAACTTCATCCCACAAAGGCAGATATGCACAACTTGTGCCAATCACTTGTATACAATCAGAAGCCCATTATGTGCTCAGACAAACATCCGATCAGCATTTATTATACATTTGTCTCACTCTCATCTTGATATAGGAATGGAAGCTCACTGTCATTACTGCATTAGGTAATTTAGAGTTAATCTACAACTAATCTGATCGGATCTAGCTTCCGTGTGATGATTGTCCCTTAATGCAGTGCTTAGTACTGCTTTCCTAGACATTCTTCTGATCATATGGAGAGTTTTTTCTCAGGAAGTATTTATCGCTTGTGTGGAAAACCTCTATGTGACCTGGACAAGCCATGTGACAAAACAGACATTATAGAAGGATAAGGAGGGTCACAAAAGCAGAAGAAGACAGTGCATCAAGGGTAGAGATGTGCATGAACCTCAGTTCATGCAGCAGCAGTTCAAATACGAACCGGTTTGTGGTTTTGCAAACTGGTTTGTGCCTGTTCATCCCAACCACAAACTGGTTTGACTGTTTGAGGGCGGCGCAGGGGGCAGTGTGCAGCACCTTTAAAAATGAGTAGAGCAGGTCCTTACCTTCATGCCCGCCACTCCATGCAGCTTCCTGCTGCTGCAGTGCTCTCATGTGCGGCTATTGTGCTCCAGCATGCACATTGCCTCCACACATGCATGGAAGCCATTTGTGTGGTCAGCTTGGTGATGCTATGCTACCATGACCCATGTGATCGTAGTTAAACTTTAAAAGTGTTTACTATGAATGGCAAGCTGGGCGTACTCCCAATGGAGAACTCATGCTTTAGCACTGATTGTAGTCCTGCTGCTGCGGTTAACTAGGATTAAACTACGATCAGCAGCTACCATCATATAGTAGTTGCTGGTCTCACTTCAATCCTAGTTAAACATGGCAGCAGAACAACAATTGGCGCTAAAGTGCAGGTTCTCATGTCATGCTCCATGGGAGGGCTCCCAGCTTGCCAATTGCAGTGAATTCTTTAATTACGATCGTACAAGTCATGAGAACATGTCCATTGTCAAGCAAACTTAATTAATAAGATAAATAAACTAACATTAATTACCTTAAGCACTTAATGTATAGGATAATCTGCCCCTAATATTATTTGCTACCCCTTTATTCCCCAATGCCTGCTCTGATAGTAGAGGGTCCATGGATCCAATAGACAGAAATCTCAAGTGCATGTAACAGGTAGGAAACATTCTCATCAGTTCTTTCTCATTATAAATTCGGTGACAGGTCTGAAGAGAAGAATCATGTTCCAAGCAACCTTGAAATATTAGATTTAATCCAACTCAGATAGTGCCATATCTGAGACATTCACCAGCACAGTGGCATTTATCTGCTTTGAAATTGTCAGGATAATTCTTATTTCCAGGCATAAACATGCAAATAATTGAGAATTACCTGAAAGGCAGTGTGGTCTTGAAACTCTGTTTTGCAATTTTATCCAATTAACCCTGAAGAAACACTATCACTTGTCATACCAGAACAGACCTTTAATGACTCTGCAGACATCAATACAAGGTATAGTCAAGCACAACCACTTTACTAGATATTATTGAGACTGTTTCATGAAGATACACTGGGGTAGGGGGCGGGGCGGAATCTGGAACTGCACTTATTTATCACCATAGAATTAGGAATCTAGATTTCCAGCTGCTCCACATGAAGTGAGTGCCCTGTTGCACTGCTGGTGAGGGTCAGACCATCCCTTTAACAGCAGGTTAATTGAGTAACATACCAGATAATGTGGAGTAATAACCATATAAAAAGTGCAGTGCTCAGTCAGTTACCTGGTCAAAAAGGTTATAATTGCTATTTAGTAAGGATAAGTGGAAGAAGACTGGCAAATACATACAAAGGAGAAAATTCTAGTGAGTTATTTTATCTCTAAAGGATTACATCAATTTGCAATTAACCAAATTGTCTCACCTCTCTCCTTTCTCTCAGTATTTATCCTGCAACTCCCAAGGCAAATGGAAGTATTAGATCACACACATACACCACTTCACTTTAACAAGTTGCTGCTGTGTATACAGTTTACTGTTTTCTGTTCATGCTTCTGCTTGGGCTGTAGCATGTATGAGATCCTGAGGAGGGGGAAGCAGTTATATTTTCCATGCTTGCACGTGAGCTACATATAATAGGCCGCACAGCCCATACTTGTTCTTTAATTGTTCTTATCCGCAGTAGGGATGTCCATGAATTTGTTTTTGCAATTAGATTTGAGTTTGAATTGAATCAGCATGATACAATTTGAGCTCAAATCTTCTGCCCTCAAATCAATTTGGCTGAATTTTTAAGGGCTAGGGGGCAGCAAAGTGGGTTGGGCAGCTGGGCCCCATGAGTGCCAACTGCCACTCAACCCCCAAAGGAATCAGACAAAGGGGTGAAATTTTAGAAATTTTTATGTCTTTTGGATTCTTGGTTATGAAATAACGTTTTCATAATAGTGATGTGAAAACTGGCTCAAGGTCAAGTCGGTTTTCTATTAAACTGGGCTGGCTTGAGGGCTCGCTCTTGAGTCAGATTGGGCCTGGTTCGGCTTCACCTCAAGCCAAACCCCCCGAGCTGGCTTGGAGCCAGTTTGGGGTTTTTAAGTTAAAAACAATTTTTCTTAACTGTTAACGCTCACCTCTGGGTCCAGGTCATTGTTGGCCATGGGGGGTTCTCTGCCATCTCCCCCTCCCCCTGCCAGCCTTCACCCATTCTAAAAAAAGGGCCTTCTAGAAAGGGTCAGGCAGATGCCCTTTGGGCATCAGCGGCAGCGTCCAAAATGGCCACCACCACCTGAGGAAGGGCCGGAACGCCCCCAAAATGGGCTGAACCAGCCTTTTTTAGAATGGGAAAAGGCTGGCAGGGGGAGCGGGAGGTGGCAGAGACCCCTCCCCCCAATACGGATAGGTGGTGAGTGTTAAAAGTTTTTTTAAAAAAAAAACTTAAAACCCCGAACCGGCTTGAATTTCAGCCAAGCTGGGGGTGTGTTTGGGGGGCACAAAACTGAACATGCCCAGCTTTGTTCAAGTCTGGTCCCGACTCAAACTGAACTGGGCAAAACGGTTTTGTGCACACCCCTAGCTCTTAATCCCTAGGGATTCCCTATGAAGAAGTCATTTCACAACTGAGAATCTACACATAAAAATGCCTAAATATTCACCCCTGGCAGTGATGGCAGAAGGTTGGAGGGAACTAAATGGTGATTGCTGGGGATAAAATGAAGGCTCGAATCGCTAAATCAATGTGAGCTCAAATCGAGGAATTGATTTGAGCTCAAATTGAGGGTGATTAGATTTGACCTTGAATCTTGTAAGCATTCTCAAGGGGGATTCAATTCGAGGTTGGATCACTCGAATCGCCCAGATTCAAGTCAAATCAATTCAGCCATGAATCAGTTTGCACAGCCCTAGTCAGCAGAGTGGACTGGCAAGGCCACAATATAATACTTATCTTTTGCATAGAGCTGTTCAAAATGCTTCACATATTCTATTTTCTACAATTCTTACAACAAGGCAAATATTATCGTACCCTCACTGCAGCTGAGACTGAGAGGGAGTGACTTGCCTAAGGTCATCTAGTAAATTAACAGCAGAAGTGAGACTTGAATTGAGGAGTGCCAAACTTCCAGCTGGGCCTCTAACCACTAGCCTACACCAGTTTTCTCAACATGGGCTAAAACCTGAACATGTGTTTCTGAATCATTTTCTCAGAAAGATTTGTGCCTTTATGTCCACCTTCACGTATCATTATTCCCACCTTTACTCAGAAGCAATGGACAGTATTATTGATGAGCATGTTGAGAATAAAGATCCATCCACTTAATTATCCTTGTCAGACAAAAGTCTTGGAAGAAATATTTCTGAAGGATATGATGGAAATGTCAACCCTAAACTCAGGTTCCAAAATACTGAAGACATGTATGCACACATACTTCTGCACAGATGAACTATGTCCGTGTTTAGGGAGGAGGAATTCTCTAATTAACCTTCCCACTCTCTCGCACTAAATTATAAGCATGGGCATTGCATCAGAGTTGGGGGAGGAGGGAAGTATATTCATTCCACTCCTTCATCTACCAGCAGGAGCAAAGGTCTGAGCTCCTCTCCAGGAGTCCACCAGACCAACAAACCTATCCCTGCTGACTGTCTCATCTTTAGCAGCCCCTGCCTTAAATAAAGTCCTACATTGAGGACACTCCTCCCCACTTCTAGCTTGCTCCTTCTTCTTCGGCCAGGCAAGTGGATTGGCCACCCAATCGCCAGCCTCCCAAGGGGCCTTTTTCTCTCACTAGCATTTCCCCACAAGGCTGCAGCTGTGCAGCTGCTATCATCACGATTCCATCTCCACCATTCTGCTGCCTCTTGGGCTGCCCCCACCACCACCCACCAGCTGTTGCCGGCCTCTCCCTGAGCCCTTCCTGACTTCCGAAAGGTAATTACTGGGGTTGCCCTTGCGACTGGAGCCCTCTGCTTCTCTCGGCACACCACCGTTTGACTGGGTAAATAATCCTGTCTCACAGAGGAGGGTAGGAAACCCTGACAAATGATTAGAAAGCCTTCAATACAGAGCTTTCCTTTAAGCTAAGCCTTCAGTATTTTTCATCTGGATCTATGAATTCAGTTGCCAGCTTGCCATATATTCCATGGTTTTTTAAAATTATGGGTGCAATCAAGTCAAAGTGGAGAACTTTTTGGAAAACATAAAATATTATTAAAATGTTTATCAAAAATAACATAGAATGGGAGTAGTATAGGGGCATACCTGCTGTCAAAAACCATGTGCTTTTGTTTACAAACAAAAGCACGTGGCTGGAGGATGACGTCACAGTGACGTCACGGGGGGCGGGGGCTTGCAGCTGTCAAAATGTGCTTACGTCACCGGAAATACGTCATCGGAAGGGGCTGAGGAGACCCCACGTGACCGGAAAGGGTCAGAAGTAGGGGTACGCCCTCACCCCGGAAGTCTGGCACCCACCCTGCCACCCCTACCCCAGAATATGTCCAGACATGTCCGAAGGGGTGCATGTGACCCCTCTACGAACACGCCTAGCCACCCTGGACCAATAGGAACAGGTTTCAGGCTCCGGAGAGGTCCGAGTGAGCGGGTGTGATAATGGTCGGGCGGCCATTTTGTGCAACTTTATTGGTCGAAAAGGCCCAGAGGAGACCCCATGTGGTCGGGAAGGGCCAGAAGTAGGGGTACGCCCTCACCCCGGAAGTCTGGCACCCACCCTACCACCCCTACCCCAGAATATGTCCAGACATGTCCGAAGGTGGACATGTGACCCCTCTACGAACACGCCTAGTCAGCCTGGACCAATAGGAATAGGTTTCAGGCTCCGAAAAGGTCCGAGTGCGCAGGCGTGATAATGGTCGGGCGGCCATTTTGTGCAACTTTATTGACCGTATCGGGGTCAAGTGAGCTCTCTACGAACACGCCTGGCCATTCTGATTCAGTAGGAATACCCCGTTTCTCTCTGAGCCACTTTGTTTTTGCAGACCCACGGTTTGAGCGATCATGGGTTCCCCAGAGAGATCCTTGGAGGATATTGTACAAGAAACAATTGTAAACCCTAGCCCGAGAAAGCGGTATATTAGTACAAGTTCTGATGATGAGAAATTCCCACCAGCTAAGCGTCCCGAAGAAGAAGACCAAGAACTTTATGAAATCTGGCAGGGAATCTTGGAAGATGCAGCGGCAGAATCTTTTGGAGCTCAGGTAAATAAACACTGTTGGTGTTACAGACTTGGGGAGTATGTGAGAGTTCCCAGGGCTGCAACATAAAAACTGTGTTCTTTAATGTTTTCCCAGGAGGGTGAGGACCGCGGCCTTGACACACTGCCTCTAGCAATATGGAACTATACAGAGCCCGGGAACATGCATATCAGGGTGCGTATGGAGAATTTAGGGGTGGGAATATCTCTTTTAAAAGAAAGATAGAAAGAAATAGTAATAACAGCATACCTTCCCCATCCTACAGAATCCTCCCGCTGTGAGAACGCATCAACCCAGCCATGTTACTATGCAGAATTTCCTAGGACTACAAGTGGATGATTCAGATTACATACCAGCAAGGAAAAGACGTTCTGCTATGAAAGGCCTTGTCAGAGTGGGGGTATATGGAATTTTAAAATACTGCCTGAAGAATTACATGTATGATTCATGCTACGGGTGTATGGTTCAAGCAGGGGGGCAAGACTCACATGAATGTGTTACTTGGACCGATAGAAATGTTTCCAGATTTATTAGAACATTGTCATCAAGGATGTGTGTGAAAGCAGTGCTCCACATAATTATTATAATTGCTTACAGCTTGAAAATGTTATTGCTATCTAGTGATACCGTGAATCAGACTCTAAACCTCATCAGCAGGGTTAAGGGTTCTGATGACCCGCAGGCTGTGTTAGAAGCTATCCCACAACAGAACGATTCCAGAATGCTCTCTTTTGTGAACTGTGTCCTCGAAAAAAGGGGATACAGACAGTTTCTTGTTCCAGAGATACCTGAATAAATTCCCTCGCAAAAGTCTAATGGAACTGTTGTACACGACTGCCCTCTAGTGGTATGTGGTGTTTTTTTTGCTTTTTTTGTTGTTGTTGTTAATACATTCTTCCTAGAATACTGACTGTTTTTGTATGTCTATTAAAATACTATATTATTATGTATCAATTCATAAATAAATAAAATAACCCTGGCTCTAAACAAATGACTGCTTTATTTTTGCTGGGGATACCCTATTACAGATATATTTACAAGGAACTTCACCAGCCCTGAGGGTTCTGTAGTAGGTTGGGGTCCAACAAGAGGATGCGTTCATCAGACAATGGGTCCTTTAGCAGTGGGGAGATAATCCCATCAGCCATCATGAATCTTTTACCACTCCCCTAACCAGCATGCTGGTGGACATCCAATCAGAAAGGTCTTGCAAGACCATGTGGGCATAGAACTCACGTTGATAAAACTAGTTTGAAGCAGGAAGTCTTTCTCTTTCACCCAGAAGCACTCCCCTTTAACTTTAACTTTAGTAATTTACCCCCTTTTCTCTCATTTTTTCTCTAAGCCATGCGGCCTGATTTTGAATCTGCCTGAATCCTTAGCAAATGCTTATTTTATATATGGAGAGCCTGTTTTAGGGGCCAGGATTGGTTTAAAAGTGCATGTAACTTTAGTAATTTACCCCCTTTTCTCTCATTTTTTCCTCTTACGCCATGCGGCCTGATTTTGAATCTGCCTGAATCCTTAGTAAATGCTTATTTTATATATGGAGAGCCTGTTTTCAGGGCCTTGTATGGTTTAAAAGTGCATGTAACTTTAGTAATTTACCCCCTTTTCTCTCATTTTTTCCTCTTACGCCATGCGGCCTGATTTTGAATCTGCCTGAATCCTTAGTAAATGCTTATTTTATATACGGAGAGTCTGTTTTAGGGGCCAGGATTGGTTTGAATGTTACCCACAGGGTCTTTTTTAAAAAAAATGAGAACCCTGACCCTTGTTATTTTTAAATTTTTATTCTTAAAACCTATATTTACACAGGCAGTATTATAGACAGCATTTTTGATGTACGCCTCAACATCTGTAGAAATCTAGTATTCCAAGGGCAGTTTCTGTTCTCTGCAAAACAGCTCTCCTGCAACAAACAAATAAAACAGGGTCATGCATGCACAACTAACAATCCTGTAAATGGTTTAAATTAAATAAACTCACCCAGCACACGTGTTCATGCCAGCCACTCCTCACAATGTAATCTGTAATAAAAAGGGCCATCTTGTCCATGATTTGCTGGCTCACCGCAGGACATAGACGTTTTGTGAGACTTTTTGTAAGCAAACCACCGAACAGAAAAATAGTTAAAAATCTGCCCTTATTGATTTTCCCATCTGCAAATTCTGCAGCCATCACGGATGTGAAATAGTTCTCAATATCTAGCAAGCTGTTAGGGTGAAGAGAGTCCATGTGGGGTCTTAGTTCGGCCTCCATTTTAAGCAGCAAGGGGCCTATCCCCACCGCTTCTGGTTTTCCACAGGCCTGCCGGATACAGCCCACAGCAAGAGAGTAAACATGCCGATATTCCATCTTGTTGCCCATTTAGGTTCTGTTTGGGGAGGATATGTCTGAGCATGTCCCTGGTTGGGTATTTTTGTATATATTCAACAGCACTCACCAAAACAAAGAAAGAAAAACACCACCAAAGAAGATGAGCATAAGGGATGATGAAATGAGCAATCTTCTCGATATCCCTCAAGATATGGGTATGGCTATATTCTACTCTCCCCACCCCCACCCCTTTTTTTAGATTGTTTTAAAATGTTATGAAGATATATACATGACTGATTTATATTTGATGTTCTACAGAAAATGTTGTTCAAGCCCCTCGGTCTGGGAGAGCCACTTTTTCGCTCTCAAAGGGTTCGGACCCATATCTCATCCCAAAGGATGAGGTTCTCACATCACAGGCTGTTAGAAACACAGTATCTGGTAAATTACATTTTAAAAATTTAAAATAAATTCTAGATGAGTACTGTTTTGAAGGGTTTTCTGAGTAAGACCAACTCTCTCTCTCTCTCTTTATTGTAGATGGCATAGGGCAGAGAAGTGATGATAACATAGGTAAGAACAGCCCCCTCCCCCAAATCTCTCTGTAATATCTCATTCTAAAATTCAACAAATTGTATTATTTCTCTGTGTAAACAGCCCTGAGCCATTTTTATTATTTATTTATTTTGGAAGGCCGGGGGGGGGGATACAAATAGAATTATTAATAATTATGGTTAACACATGCCTATGTTGTTCACAGTGGACCTGACAAATACCCAGGACGGGTTGCGGAATCTGACTGAGAGTGCTCTAGAGGGTAAAATAGCTTTATTTTAAAAGCATCCCTGCAAACGTATACGCCGTGTGGAAACCTCAGACTAATTCTATCTAACATGCCCCCCCCTTTTTCTCCCTACAGAAGAACCTGAACCAGCCCCGCACGTCTAAGCAGATTGAAGAGAAAAGCAAAGAGTAAGGGTAGGAGAAAGAAAGAATGAAATGTTTTAACTATTTTATTTATGTATAGCTTTTATTGATAAAACCGTATGATTCCCTTATCTGCAGATGTAGTATCCCATGAACAGCATCAACCCAGACACATGGCGCCCAGGGACTCCGACGTGGAGGTGCAGCCAGCCTACAAAAAACCCAGAAAGGCTATCCTGGAACCTGGTAAGACATTTCCACACTGCATGACACAAACAGCTACATACTTCAGTAACACACATGTTTGTACCATGCGGGTAAGACATTTCTGCACCGCATGACACAAACACGCTCACACATCATGCACACACCTATGTGTCATGTTGGGGAGGACCCCCCCCCCCTTGTCTGCGTGGATTCCTGAAGACGTTCCCTCTACTACCTGACGATAGCTGACCCGGAAACCCTAGGAGCGGGCAAAACCACAAGACACCCAGAGACCCTTTCAGAAGCATGGTAAGTCTACCCCCCCCCCATGGCACAACACACACAAACACACACACACACGTTCAAACCTACTAGCTGTGGGTGATTTACTCCAGACATACATGGTGACCCCCTGCCCCCCTCTGATCTATCTGTTTCAGAACATGAACCGGGGGTCCGTGATGTCCAAGAGTTGAACGCCCAAGATAACGAGTTCTTGGCCAGCATGGCACGTGTTACAGAACACATAGAGACATTGATAAGGACTAGGGCTGTGGCTTTTGAACGCAAGGCCGAAGCTGAGCAACACCTTGAACAAGCAAAACGCATTATACGTAAACAAATGGCGGTGATTAGTGATACTTCACAACAGCTAGAATGTCTAAAGACACGTGCAAACCCTGTGTGTGATTTCGTAGACAGAAATAAAAAAGATCAACCATACCCTGTCTGCATACAGGTGGGGGGAGGGTCCACATCTAACCACCAGCCAGGAGGGTATAGGAATGCTTCTGATTCTTCAGACGAATTTGAACCATCCGAGGAGTCACCTAGTGGCCCCGGTCCTCAGAATGCTTTTACTGAACAGTGTGAAACCCAGAATGGGTCCTCTCTAGGTGAGGCTTCTGATGTTGGCCCGAATGCCACCCCCAAAGAGCGGGCTACCCACAGCGGAGCTTCTCGAGGAGGCTTGGCGTTCGATGTTGGACCTGCAGCGGGTTCCCAACAGTTCTCTTCTGAAGAAGCAGCAGGCATTTCTGAAGAAACCCCACCTGTGGATCTTCAGTTTATACAGCGTTATAATAGGAGCTATGCACGCTTTAATGGAACTGAAATGTATTACGAATTCAAGTTTGTGAATTTGGACAGAGTACACTCCTTTTGTGATGCGCTATCTGGGATGCATTCTGCTATTCAAAGGGTTTTGGATAATATAAACAACCATATAGAACCAGGGGACTTTGTACAGCTCAGATTGCGAGCGCCAGGGATTTCAAACCCCCTTTACTCAGCAAGGAGACAGGCAGGCCATCTGAACGCTGAGGCATTCCTAAGCGCTATATCTAATCTGCTTCAAAGTTATGCACAAATTTTAGCTGATGGTGTATTAACACTGGCTGTGATTGTCATCACACCCCCACGAGGAGCCGGTCGCAGGCATATAAAATCAATACCCTATAGCAGCATTATACAGAAAAAGAGGCTGCATCTGATAGATGTCCCCATGCCTAACACAGCCCTCTGTTTTGCAGCGAGTCTCATGGCTGTTCTAGATTTGAGAGCCACCGCTACACAGATAAAAAAGGGAGCAAAAAAGTTGTACCAGGATCTTGGGTGGAGTGAGCAAAAACAAGTGTCTTATGCAGACGTGGAAACCGTAGAGACACACATGAAGGTCAATATTGTTGTTGTGCAATGGGGAACTTCTGGATGGAGTATTTTAAAAACTCCTGAACAGAAGTACCTCAAAACCTGTTTTCTGTTACTTCATAAGGATCATTATTATGGGGTTAAGAACATCAAGGGGTTTTTTGGGACCAGAAATTTTTGTTATGTCTGCTACACGCCCTACAGACACACACACGACTGTTTGATGAGGTGCCACCGCTGTTTAGAGGCTGGATGTGTAAAACATGTGGGGCGTGTAATCAGATGCCCCAAATGCAAGATGCAGTGTAGATCACATGAGTGTCTAGGAAAGCATATGAAGCTCGCCGCCGTGGGGCGGGTAGAATGCATCCCGCGTGATCTATGTGAAAAGTGCTTCCGCTATGTCGAGCTGGGTCATGAAACTGAACGCATCTGTAGGGGAAAGCAGTGCCGTGTCTGTTATGAGTACCTTTCCCCCGGGGTAGAACACGCGTGTTACATTCCACGTCTACAGTACCCCGAGATATCAGTAAAATATGTGTTTTATGACTGCGAATGCAGGCAGGAGGATGGGGTCCACGTCCCAAACTATATTTATGCCAAGGCCTTTGAAGGGGAGACTGTGGAACCTGTTAAAGCATATCAAGAGAAACAGAAAGATTGGGAGAAGTGGGGACCCCAAGGGGATTATTGGGAATTTAAGGGAGATAAATGTCTGAATGAGTTTGTATTACGTTTTACATCAGATAATAAGTTTATGGGGTGCACTTTTCTGGCTCACAACTCGCGGAGCTACGATGGCATTTTGATACTGAGAGAGCTAATCAATGAAGGCCTCGATGTAGAGCTGCTCACACAGGGGGGAAAACTGCTGTGTATAACAGTTACAAAAAATGACATAAAATTTATAGATTCCCTATGCCACCTACCCATGGCTCTAGCAAAACTCCCCAAAGCTATGGGTTTTCAGGGCTGCAAGGGCTATTTCCCACATTTCTTTAATAAAAAAGAAAATGAGAGTTATGTTGGGAATATGCCAGACCCCCAGGACTACGGTGTGGATGCTATGAAGCCTGCAGATAGGGAAGAATTCATGAAGTGGTATGAGAAAAACAAATCAAAAACGTTTGATATGCAGAAGGAATTGGCCTATTACTGTCAGAAAGATGTAGACATCCTGATGCAGGCCTGTACAAAATATAGACATGAATTGGTTGAGATGACATGGGATGTCGTTGATAAACCTATGGGGAGGAAAAATGCCAGGGTGCTGGTGGGTATTGACCCCTTCCAATACCCTACGCTTGCTAGTGTGTGCTTAAGAATGTACCGCTACAAGTATCTGAAAGATGAAGAGATCGCCATACCGGCCCCAGATAACTACCATCATCAGTGCAAAAGATTCTCAACTATGTCCATTCAATGGTTGGAATACATAGCCCACAGGGAAAACATACATATTCAACACGCTTTGAAAGGGGGTGAGTTTAAGGTTGATATTCCTCAGGAGCTTCAGGAGGCGTCGGGGGGTGTTAAGGCATATTATTTAGATGGTTATTCTGTGAATGGGGGAAAGAAATGTGCTTTTGAATTTAATGGCTGCTTTTATCACGGGTGTGTAACCTGTTATTCAGCACACAAACAGCACCCCATGTTGTCGGAAACCTATGGTTTTCTCTACAATGCTAGTGAGAGGAAAGCAGATGTCTTAAAACGCATGGGGTTTGAAGTCCGTTGTATATGGGAGCATGAGTGGCGTGACATGGTCAAGGGGGATCAGAAGGTGGTAGATTTTCTGAAGCAGCAGGGATTTCCAGAACCTCTGGAACCTAGAGATGCGTTGTTTGGGGGCAGGACAGGATGTGTGAGTCTGTATTATGAGGCGAAGGAGGGAGAACAGATTCACTACTCAGATTTTACCTCTCTCTATCCATTTATCATGCGAAATCGCCAGTTTCCCATAGGACACCCTAAAGTAATTTATGACGATTTTAGACCACTCTCTGAATATTTTGGAATTGCCAAGGTGAAGGTATACCCACCACGCCGTCTCTTTTTCCCTGTCCTCCCTGTCAAAGTGAACGGGAAGCTCATGTTTCCGCTGTGCAGTCTCTGTGCAGACTCACAGCAGCTGGAGCAATGCAGGCACAATGATGAGGAAAGGGCTTTAGTGGGTACATGGTGCACTGTAGAATTGAATGTTGCTGTGGCTAAAGGTTACAGGGTGGCACAGATCTATGAGGTTTGGCATTTTGAAAGGAGTTCTGGCAGCCTCTTTTCAGAGTACGTCAAAACATTTCTCAGACAGAAGCAAGAGGCATCGGGCTACCCAGCAGAGTATGTCAGCAGGGAGGATAGGGAGAAATACATTGCTGAGTATTATAAGAAAGAAGGTGTGTGTTTACGCCCCGAGATGATTGAATCAAATCCTGCTAAACGCCAGATAGCCAAGCTTTTCTTAAATTCCTTGTGGGGGAAATTTGCTCAGAGGTCAAACCTTCCTAGGACATCCATAGTAAAAAGCCCTAATGAGCTTTTCCAATACCTCTTTTCAGATAGCTATGAGGTCTCTATGTGTGAATTCCTTGATGATGATACATGTTGTGTGTCTTGGAAAGATGCAAAAGAACGTATAGTTCCACCAGGTCACACAAATGTTTTTCTGGCGTGCTTTACAACCGCCTATGCACGCCTGCATTTGTACTCTATCATGGAGAAGCTGGGGGAACGGTGCCTGTACCATGACACAGATTCTGTGATCTATGTGTCTCGTGAGGGGGAGTACAACCCACCCCTTGGAAACTTTTTAGGGGAGCTGACAAACGAACTACCGGCAGACCAGTACATAACAGAGTTTGTGAGCACAGGTCCTAAATCTTACGGCTACAAGCTGTCAGGGGGGGAATCGTGTATTAAGGTCAAGGGAATTACTCTGAACTTTTCTAATTGTCAAAAAATTAATTTTGACAGTCTGAAAAATCTGGTTTTTGCCTACGTTTCGGACCAGAACCCGCCACGTGAGATTGTGGTAGAGCAGAATGGCATCGTTAGAAATAAGAGGAGATGGGAGATAGAAACACGTCTTTTGAGGAAGACGCAGAGAGTGGTGTTTGATAAGCGCGTCATCGTTGAGGGTTTTAAGACTATCCCCTACGGGTATTAAAATGGATGTTCGATGGCAACACCCCTTCTCCGCTATCCTTGCGGGACCAAGCAATAGCGGAAAAACATTTTTCCTTAAAAAAATGCTGGACAATGCACACAGTGTGCTATCTGTGATGCCTGAAAAAATCGTATGGTGTTACTCTTGTTGGCAACCTTTGTACAAACAAATGCTCTGTAAATACCCTATGATAAAATTTGTAGAAGGTATGCCTGAGAAAATTGATGATGATGGCTTGTTACCCCCAAATAAAATCTGTTTTCTTGTTCTGGATGACCTGATGAGTGCTTCATCTGACAGCCACCAAATTGAACGCGCGTTCACTGAGTTTGTTCACCACAGGAATCTGAGCGTTTTTCTCATCACACAGAATGTTTTCTACAAAGGGAAAGCGGCCCGCACCATAAGCCTTAATGCCAAGTATATGGTGCTCTTTAAAAACCCAAGGGATAAATTACAGATCATTAATTTGGCGCGTCAGATTTTCCCCGGGGATGTCAAGTATTTCACTGAGGCCTACCACGATGCCACACGGGAGCCTTATGGTTATCTAGTTGTGGATTTAAACCCTAGAACTCCTGAGGATTATAGGGTCAGAACGGGTCTTTTCCCTCCCGAATGGCCTGTCGTATACATCAAGAAAAAATCAAAGGGGGGATACAAAAGGGGGTCACACTGACGCTTTCACAGGTATTCCTGTTACCCCACTGCTCTGAGAGCCATGTCTACCCGTGTGAAGAGAAACCTAGCCCTCTTAAAACTCCTTATTCGTGCCTCAGCACGGCAGAGGAAAGCCATACTATGTGCAGCTTCTGATGATTTAATATCAGCCATATCCGAGATTGCCCTAAACACCTTAAAAGGAAATATTCCATTGTCTCCGCACCAGTTGCGTGTGCTAAGAAAAAAGCGTGGATTAATTAAAAAACTGAGTAACAAGCGTGTATCTCTGAGAAAGAAGAAGCTTTTGCTCAAGCAGTCTGGAGGGTTTCTAGCGCCGCTGTTAGGTATTGCAATTCCTCTGATAACAAGCCTTTTAACCAAACAATAATGGAGTATGCGGAAAAGATGTACATGGTCCCCAAACATCAGTTAGATCTGCTAAAAGGGAACCCTCCTAAGGAGGAAAACATCAGAGCTGCTACAATCTACGCTTTAGACACTGAAATGCAAGGTGTTCTTCAGAGGTCTGACTTAACAGAATATGAAAAGGCTAAACTTTACGAGGGCCTACTTCAAAAATATTTAACACATGTGAGAATGGGTGATACCGAAAAGGGAAGACTAAACCTGTTTCTACCACAGCCTGAGATGCCAGCTGTTGAAGCTACACACAGCTCTGATCCCTCCTTTCAGGAAATCTTGGACACTCTCCCTGTGCGTTCTAGGAACTCGGCAAAGATTTTGTTAAACAAGCTGAGGCAGAATGCTGCAGTTACAGCGTGGGATGAGCGGGGGCGTTTTGTCTATAAGGGGACGGCTGTTGACGGTTCCAACATGGTGGATTTGATCAAGGCATTCACTCAAGTTCATACCCTGCATTCCAAACGCTTCCCTAAAGGCTGGGATCTGTTCATGAACGGTTTGGCAGAGTTAAATGTGCCTACCTCTGTGGCAGGAAACCAGACCAGTAGGGAGTTTTTGGAGCATATGAAGAATCCTACCCCTGCAGCTAGCCCTCTAACCTTAACACCTACACCCAGGACTTCTAAAATACCCGTGAGAACACACTGGCTCCAATTGTAACCTGCTACATATATATTAAAACATGTAAAAGTGTCAAATAAATTTTTCTCTGAAATATATTTTACAGGGTGGTAGTTGCTGCTTTGCGGGTAAGAATGATACAAGCACACACATGTATACTTTTTAAAGACTCAAGGCTTACTTTATTGTTCTGTGAAAATCAGTACAAGATCCACAACCTTGCGTGCTTTGAAAACAATTTGTGACATGCCTAGGCATGCATTTCTTTTTCTTAACATACAGTTCGACCATCTGGTCATTTCTTTCTAAATCCCCAGAATACAATTCTTGAATCTGCTTAAATGTTAATCCCCTACCCCTCTGCAGTAGAAAGAACAAACAGTGGTAGCCACAGGTCACAGAGTCGTGAGCTTGGAGCTGTCGGGGTTGAAAGACTGTCTTAGAGGCATTTTTTCTTAAAAAATTCATTATCGCTTTGGGAAAACGTGGGTGATTTGGGGGGTGTCCATAAGAATCAAAAAACTCTGCCTGGTTGTCCTCTGGCAGGTAGATGGCTAACCAATGTTCACCCGGTAGGGTATGGTCATGTGTGTTCACTACTAATCCCACAGGTCTTTGTAGCAGTCTCTTTCTAGGCAACCAGTCACTAGGGAAAACTCCAAAGAACGTCTTTCGGGTGCAGGGGCTGGCAGACAGTACGCGTGTTAATTGTATGCTATCCATATTACATATAGTCGAACAGTACATCCCGTCTGTGGTTTATCTCGATGAGATTGTCAAATACCGCATACACAATCATGTTAATGGTCAGTTGAAGCGGTCTGGCAAAACGTATCTCGGCCCTCAGATTCCCTGTCTTAATCAGGGAATAGTGGCTCCCGCATTCTTGGTCAGGCGTTAGATCAAAAGCAAACAGTGTGTAGCCTTTCCCATATTCTTCCCTATTAATGAGCAGGGGTCTGTCTTCTAGATGCTTGCCTGTGGCCTGTAGCAACCCCACATACTCACGGATATAGTTACGCGCTGCAAAATCTGGCTGGTAAGGCTTCATAGGGACGGGAGTACTATCCATATAGAGGCAGGCAAAGTTAATGTCATAATGCTTGAAATTAAAGGGATTTTTGGTATATGAACCACTAAATGCATCGTTATCCACAAAACCAATGATGACAGTTTTTGGCAACTGCCCTAAATACAAATTTTCCTGATTGCAGACACGGCTTCCAGCGGGGATACTGAACACTTTCATACTCACACGGTCCACAGGGTATTTTGCATTGGCTGTGAGCAACGCCTCCGCATGTGCTAACCGCACAGAAGGGTTCAGGGAACATTTCTTGATAAAGAGGGATGCCGATAGTATTTGCAGCTTGTAGCGGGGGTTAGCTCCACCTGCCATCAGACAGAACGTGTCCTTGTTGCGCGTTAGTTTAATTTTCACATCTACACCATTTAAAAGCAGTTTTTCTTGAAACATAATATCTGTGTGTAGATGCCCCATTAGGTCCACCTTCCGACTTTCAGATGTGAACGCTGCTCTGTCTAAAAATCCTAAATTCTGCCCATCTAAAGCTGTTATCTCGTGAAAGCCCGGGGCATCCTTATAAAATAACCCTGCTGAAAACTGTGTAGATAGAGTGGCCTCACTGTAATTCATCATCGCTTCAATGAAAGCCCTGTAGGGGTAGGTGCTACTGCTCTGACTGACAAGACGGTCTCCCAGGGTCACATCCACCTGGCTAAACATGGCTGCTAGCGGGTAGTTCACAAACCCCACAGCAGAGTCCTGTGCCAAGTTGGTCCCATCCTCCTTGACAATTTTACAACACACATATAAAAGCGTGTTATTCAAATCCAGGTAAAAATCTCCAGACCCCGCAATGAAAAAGTCCAGAGGGGCTGTGTCTGTCAGGGCTGTAAGCGGTGGAACCTCGACATATACGCTTCTCTCGATACTTGTTTGTGTTGGTGCGATTTGGAAAAGGTCCAGTTCCGATTTCATGCATTCTTTGGAGCTGCAATGTATAAAAGCCATTATGACTTAAAAGATGTCACCGGGAGCACGTTTCCTCTTCCCCTTGGGATGCCTTCGATGCTTCTGAGGCTTTTTCAGGTTCACCCCTTTTCTTTTAAGAGGTTGGGGAGGTCCTAATAGCTGCACACGTGCTGCTTTTCGTTTTCTTTTGATATACATCAGCCCTGACCCCCCTTGTGAGGAAGAAGCTTGATCCATCCTGTTCAGAACTGCTTGGGAGGCATGGCCCACTACATCTTTGGCAATACCTCGCGCTGCTGTTTTGATGTGTGGCCTAATGATTTCCAGCCCCCGCCTCAAAAGAGGTACAGCTTTCCTGAAAAGGATCCTAAATATACCCCCAATTCCAGCCCCATACATGACAGGCGCCCCCATGAAGCCAGGAAGAGCGCTTCCGGCTTGGGCCCTGTAATAGTTCTTGTAAAGGGTGGGGTCGCCATAGGTTTTCAGAATCGGCATTTTTATTTCCCCTTAAAGTTGTAGGCCTCTTCTGGGGCGAAAGTGTAGCTTCACAATAACCTTGCCAAAACGGAATGGCACACATTTGTCCTGATCCGTCTTTATCTGGACCGTGATCGTATCAATATGGTGCTTGCTGACAGAGATGTAGTGTGGCTTATCATAAACAATGTTAACACATTCACCGTTCAGGCCCTTCACGGGGATACTTCGCAAAAGGGGTACATGGTGGTCTCCCACGATCTGATACTCTACAATGTCTGTATAAACAAACAGAGTGTTGAACCCCCCTGTTATATCTGCAGGAAAAGGGAAACCTTTGCCTGCTGTATCATGAACAAACAGAGTTTTGACCCCACTGGCTATGCTTGATGGGTAAGACAGCTCTTTTGGGTGTTTGTCAGGGAGGAGTCCTAATATGTGTGCTAATTCTGCCCCGGCAGAAAAGGTGTATGCGTTGTTAGGACTCATAATCTGTATATATCTAGTAACAGAATCATAAAGCAGGGTAGTCCCCTCTAGAGCCTTCTGGGTGCTGGTGATTTCATTCATATCGTGCAGCAAATCGTTTATGGTGGAGTAATATCCCTTTCGTAAGTAGAAGGTCCATTTCTTTAACCCCTTGCTATATTGAAAGGGGGTGTCTGTCGTGATGGTGTCCCATGTGCACGGGTACTGTATCTCTGAGAGCCCCACCTCCCACTCCCCGGGAAGATCCAGTGGCCTGGCTAGTTGGATGGTGAAATCTGAGCTAGCGTTCTGTGGAAAGGCCTTCTTGCTGGCGTTACTAGGGAGTGTGATGTAAAAACCCCTATCACCCATTGCAGAGGTCTGAAGCAGGTACCCAGCTATTGAACTTGTCAGGCCACCCCACCCACTTCACTAAATGGCGTTTTACTTTGCCATGGCCTTTTGTAGCTAGAATTTTTTCAATCCTGTACAATTTGCCCTCTCCTGCTTTAACTTTCTGTAATTCTTCACGATAGAAGCTCCCAATAACTGGCTCATCCATGTAGTCTTTTACCAGATAGACCGGGCGTTCAGCTTTTCTGATGACACGGTCCACTATAAACAATTCTGTGGTGTAGTTCTGTTCATAACCTTTCTCAAAAACCCCTTTAATTTTTGAAATCCTGACGTGATCTCCTTTTCTTAACACTGGAGACTTTGCTTTTTTATGGCTACAGCTTCCATAGACTCTTCTCCAAACAGACAGGTCGTTGCTGGTTGTGACATCTACAGGCCTGCATTGTATGGTTCTGTGAAAGCTGTGGTTATAGCTCTTTAGGAGTTGAGGCAGGACATCAATATACCTGAATGTGTTATGAGCAGTAAAATACCTCCACATACGTGTTTTCAAGGTTCGGTTCAGTCTCTCCACAAGAGCAGCTTTGACATCGTTGTTGGTGACAAAGTGGTGAATACCTTGCTCCTTTAACAGGGTCCCTACAGGTTTATTTAAAAATTCCCTCCCTCTATCTGTCTGGAGCTTGCCAGGCTCTCGGCCTTCTTTGAAAATAGCTTTAAAAGCACCGGCCACTTCCCTCCCTGTTTTATCTTTTAGAGGTACAGCCCAAGCATATCTAGATAGAATGTCCACAACCGTCAAAATGTACTTGTACCCATTGTTGTATTTACAATATTGCTGCATGTCCACTAAATCGGCCTGCCATTGTGCATCCACCCCTGAAACAACAGTCTTGTTTCTTTTAAAATGAATCCTTGCAGGCCTGTGCAGAGTGTAAGCATCCTGCTCTGAAAGCCATGCCTCAACATGTCTTTTACGCAGATCTCTACTCTGCTGTCTGGCCTCTTGAAATAGTGGGTTTACACCTCCAAAACTCCCCACTCTCCCAGGGTTGTAATATATTTTCTTTAAAACTTCTTCGGCCCCTGCCATGGTTCTGTTTAACACAAGTATGGACACACATATTTAAAACAAATTTCTTTTATTGGTCCCCATCAGTACACGCACAGGAAATGCAGGACACATTGACATCCCTGAGTTGCATGTTCTCAACACCCCGTACCTGCACAAAAGAGGGAAATATTTTAATACTAACAGGTTAAAAAAACACATGTAAACAAAACAAGACTGCTTAAATCGCCTCCAACTCACCAGCTTGCCAGTTTCCGCACTGGGGTCTGGTTCTTCAGGCTTTGTAACCACAAGGCCATCCAAGGTTTCCTCCTCCTCACCGCTTTCAGATGATGAAGTAAAGCACACAGCCCTACAGTAATCGGCCCATGGGTCGGTGGGGTCTGGGGTCAGGCAGTCACAAGATGACCAGTCTTCGCTCGATCTGCAGCACTTACGCTCACAATAGACAACCCTTGACCGGGATGACAAGTAAGATTCGCACCCGCACTCATCTGAATAAGTATACTCTCCACATGAGCTATCACAACACCTCTCGTCGCACCAATCAAATTGGGGTCTGCTCTTCACCCATTTTCTCTTCTTCCTAAGCCGCTTTTGTTTCACAGGCTCTTCTGTTTCAGAATCTGAGGAACACACGTTTCCCACTTTGGAGATGGTAGTTGGAGGCTCTTCATCTTCAGTTTCCATGGTGGTTAGAAGGCTGGTGTCACAGCGCCCGCAATCACATTCTAGTCTACCACCCTCATCCGAGGGCCCTGCTGCAAAGTTAGTCTCTGGAATCTCCCCAGCAATAAGATCAGCCCTCTGAGGGGTTTTCATACCCATAGGAGGGAAGGACAGACTCCGCACTTGCATAGGCTTAATCTTTGTGGGTGCCTGTGGCGATGATAGGTCTGTGGCACGCGGTGGAGTCCTAGCGTCAGCCATCGTCTCTGTACAGCTGTAAAATGGCTTCCCTCTAAACGCACCACCCCTAACCCTGTTCGTAGAGGGGTCACTTGACCCGGTTTCACCCAATAAAGTTACACAAAATGGCCGTCCAACCATTATCACGCCTGCGCACTCGGTCCTTTCCAGACACTGAAACCTGTTCCTATTGGTCCAGGGTGGCTAGGCGTGTTTGTAGAGGGGTCACATGTCCGCCTTCGGACATGTCTGGACATATTCTGGGGTAGGGGTGGTAGGGTGGGTGCCAGACTTCCGGGGTGAGGGCGTACCCCTACTTCTGACCCTTCCCTGCCACGTGAGGTCTCCTCTGGGCCTTTTTGCCCAATAAAGTTGCACAAAATGGCCGCCCGACCATTATCACACCCGCTCACTCGGACCTCTCCGGAGCCTGAAACCTGTTCCTATTGGTCCAGGGTGGCTAGGCGTGTTCGTAGAGGGGTCACATGCACCCCTTCGGACATGTCTGGACATATTCTGGGGTAGGGGTGGTAGGGTGGGTGCCAGACTTCCGCGGGTAAGGGCGTCCCCCACTTCTGACCCTTTCCGGTCACGTGGGGGTCTTCTCAGCCCCTTCCGATGACGTATTTCCGGTGACGTAAGCACATTTTGACAGCTGCAAGCCCCCGCCCCCCGTGACGTCACTGTGACGTCATCCTCCAGCCACGTGCTTTTGTTTGTAAACAAAAGCACATGGTTTTTGACAGCAGGTATGCCCCTATACTACTAATGGGTCTCTTAAATATAATAAGCAAATTATATGTGAAACTTCTATGCATAAAATGATGTTCCTGGCTGGACCAGGAAGGCTTATTAGAAGATGAGCAAGCTGGCTTTAGACAGGGCAGATCAGTTATAGACCATTGCTTAATCCTGCAACAACTTATTAAAAAGTACATTTCCTTGGGTAAACGATTGCTTTTTGCTGCATTTGTTGACTTACGTTCAGCCTTTGATTCTATTTCTAGAAATTTATTGTGGGCAAAATTGGCTAATACATCAATTGATAAGCAGCTTTTACTGTTACTTTATAAATTACACGAGAACTCTTCTATCTGTGTCCGTTTGAACTCTACTGGTCACTTATCCAAAGCAATCCCAACTACAAAAGGTGTGAGACAAGGGTGTATACTTGCACTTTTTTTGGTTTAATTTTTATGTAAACGATTTAATCAAACATTTACAGAAATTGGATACTTTTGCCCCTATATTAGCATACAGAAGGCTGCCACTACTGATGTATGCTGATGTTGCAGTGATTCTCTCCCAAACTAGATCAGGCCTTATGAGAGCTCTGGGGGCTCTGGTAACACATTGTCAGGAGGAACATCTGGTCATCAATTATTCCAAAATGAAAATAGTTTCCTTTAACAATAAAGCTAGGAGTTTTAGATGGACTGTTGGGGGACATCAAGTTGAGCAAGTAAAGCAAATCAAATATCTTGGTGTGATATTTCAGTATAACAACAGGCAACGCGCTCATGCTAGAATGGTTTCTGATTTGGCTCAACGAAGCGCGGTAGCTAGTCTGAAATTTCACCATGTGGAGGGCGGAGGATATATCCCTGCCGCCATTAAATTGTTCCTTTCTAAAACTGTCCCGCAACTTTTGTGTGGAGTTCAGTTGGGCCCCTTTGATAATTTTATGCCCCTAGAGCGGATTCAGTCGGGCTTTCTAAGAGCGCTTTTTGGTACACCTACATGCACCTCTAATGTGGTGCTACGACAGGAGGCTGGGTTGTGGAGGATTGCGACCAGGGCATGGTTGCAGATTATTTTTTACTGGCTGAAGCTTCACCTCCAGCCAGTGGGACTTGTGCCTGGGTTTCTTTCTGCTACACCCTGGCCTATTTGACTGGTGATGATTACAGGTAAATTTCCCCGTATTGGCCTGGACCCTGAATTTTTATTAGAAACTGACCTAGTGAATGCCAAAAATTTTAGTTCATCAACGTCTAAATGATATGGAGCTCCAGAACGAGTTGGCTTGTCTGCCAGCATTTTACAGTCAGTTTAAGGCCGGGGTGGGGTTTTTTCCAGCTTCATATTTGTCCACCATAACTGTCAGAAAGTTCCACTGGGCTTTTTCAAGAGCACGCTTCAATGCCTTTCCTTCAGCTATATTAATGGGGGGATTTCAACATCTACCCCTTGTGCCCTTGTGGTTTGGGCGAACCTGAATCAATCGCTCATATTTTATTATGCTGTAGATTCTACAGTAATATTAGATGTCATTTGATTCTGCTGCTTCTTTCTACGTTTCAACATCAATTGGATGGTTTGCTGGTGAAATTTTTACTTGAAGATAATGCACTCTGCATCTCTCATGTTGTATCAAAATTTTGTTACATCGCAATTAGAATTCATAGTCCATTGACTGATGCTAAAGTTAATGATTGAGTTAATGTTGAATGCTGGAATAATGTTTATTGTTTGTGTTGTTGTTTTATTTTGGCCATTGGCCATAAATAAAGTATCTATCTACATAGAATGGAAATAAAGTGCATCCAAATCATACAAACAGTAAAACAAAAGAACATAGCAAACCACCATTTAAAAACACTGAGGGGATTCTCACACACAGTGGAAACCAGGCTAAGGGAGCGCAGTGGAGTCACATGACTCCTGGCGGCAGTGCAGTGGCAAACCCTCTTGGGTAGCTCACTGCTTGATCCAAGTTTGTGGAATGAGAATCAGAGGCGTAACTAGGGGAAACGGCGCCCAGGGCAAACACTGAAATTGCGCCCCCCCCCACCTTTTTTAAGCACTGACATCTTGTCTCACCCTAAGAGATGTGGACTGCCTTGCCCATTTCAGCTCATGAATTGGAACAATGGTCCGCACAGTGAACAGAGATCAAAAGTGTTAACTCCCATGTACCCGGCAGCTCTTTAAAAGACAATCTCTCTATGTTTTGTTTCATTGTCTGATTTTTGTTCCCATCAACTATATTATTCATACCAGTTTCCACTTGTTTAACAACAACAAACACCAGAGAAGCCCAGAAGAAATTAAAGTCACTCCTTGTTGACCTATTAGAAAGTTACTGGCATATGACCCACAGGCAACCTGCCACGTTACATGGAAAACACACATGCACACTTTCCCCCAAGGTAAATTGCAGTCAACCGTTAATGGGGTGTGGGGGCAGCAGAAAGCAAATATTACAATAGCAGAAGGTAGGGCAACACTGCTCCTCCAGTTAAAAGACTAAACAGGGTCTCTCTTCTGCTTTGTGAAACGTGTCCTTACTATTACCCTTGCTTAAAGCCAAGGCAAGGGGGTGGTGCAGATGGAGGGGCTTAAGACAACTTTGAAACTAGCACACACAGCAGTGACTGTCACCAGCAAAAGGGGCAGTAAAACAATATATATAATCTCTTGTGATAGCTTAAAAACAGATAAGTTTATTGCGGCATCAGCCTATGATTCCTTGCGGTGCTGTATGATTGTTTTTGCTACAAGGCTATCCTCTGGAATCTAGCACTACAGAGTACAAGTAACACTCATCAAGCCACAAACCGATTAGCAGGTCCAATGTATAGGGAACCAAGAGGGCAGGAGTTTAAAAAATCAGCCCATCACTTGTTTTAGCCTGGTGCAGAAAATTCCTTCCAGCTCTAAAATGTTACTTATTCCCCCAACCTTGTCAGTTGAGGCAGTAGCCTGAAGTTAGCTTTCCCGCCCCCAAATTCAAATTCAATTCCCTCCCCCATTTCCAAATCTCTTCTTAATAATAATCCCTATCATAGATTTTGCCTACCGCTGCCACACAGTGAGTTGATGCTTTCATTTTACAACCCCAAAACCACCCCCCTGGTTGGTTAGTCACCCACAGTTCAGATACCAACAGTGTATATATGAAACTGCAGTGACAGAAACAAATTAAGAAGTATTGGCTGACATCCAGACTACCTTACTGAATAGGACTACTCAGGAGTAGCCTAAAGTGCAACTTAATTTCAATAGGGCTACTCAAGAGTATTACAGTCTGGACGCCAGCCATTACCACCCCAAGACGAAAGTTTTGGGCAGTACAAAAGTATGTTAAATAAATAAATAGGGCACGTGGTGTCTCGAGGATTCAGGACGGAGCAGCAGAACCTACCTGCTGTGGGGGGGGGCTTTCAGTCCTGTGAGAGACAGTCGATGGCCAGCTTGGCCAGCCTTCCGCGGAGTAACAAGCGGCTCAGAAGAGAAAGTCAGGCCAGAATCAACCAGCCGCTTCAAAGGGAAGCGGCTCCTTAAAACTCCTAATCCCTTCTGGGCTGCGGCTGTGGAGGGGCGGGGGGAGGGAGGCAGCAACGCAAGCAGCAAGTAGCTTCTTCTTCCCGGGGTGAGTTCCAGCCAGAAGCTAGCGAGACGCCCAGGCTGTGCCAGCAAAGCCCCGTTTTGCAACTCTGGGGCTTTCTGCGGCTCCTCCAAGCAAAACATGCTGCTTGGCATTCCTAGAAATGGGGCGGAGGGGGGGGGGTGGGTAATGAAAGCGAAAGTGCTTTTGGAGTTCAGCAATTGGGGAGGTCCTCAAATGCTTATGGGAGGATCTCCTGCACCCTTGAGCAGGGCGGGTGGAAGGGAGGCGGGAAAGAGAACTTTTGCTGCTTGTTGGTGGCAGTCCCCAGCCCTTCATTGCGGACAGAGAGGAGGCGGGCGAGGAGAAGGGAGACAGAAAGTAAACTTGAGGGGCGCATGGCTCAGGAGCGTCTTCGCTCTAAACGGGGTGGCTTTGTGTGTTGGGTGGGCAATGCGCACCGAGCCCAGCCCCGTGTTTTCCCGCCCAAGAACTGCTCCCATTTGCTGGTTAAGGTCCCAGCCTTACTCACTTCAACAGTTTCTTCCTGGGAGCAGCCATGGCTCGGCCGCCACACGATTCAAACAGGCGGTGCGGCACGCCTCCAGCTTCCGTTTCCTCTCTCCTCCATCCCACCCACCCTGGCAAGTTGCGCCTGTGCCGAGGGGGGGGGGGGCGCCGCCGGCCACCCAGATTAAAAAAAAAATTGTTAAAATTTTTTTTTTGCAAAAGAAAAAAATCGGAAAAGGAAGGGGATCGGCAGGGGCACTTTTTGGCGCCCCCTACCAAGTGGCGCCGGGGGCACGTGCCCCCCCTGCCCCCCCATCGTTACATCCCTGCTGAGAATGCCCAAACAGGGGGTAAGAGGATCATGTGTCACCTCCCCCAATGAGGAGGCTACAACAAGCCTCCTGACATCGAGAAGCTCCCAAGAATGTCCTGCACACTCGTGTGGGTCATTTTGGGGCTTCCAGGAGACAGGAGGCCCCCAAACCCTGCCACCCAAATCGGCTCCATGATGGAGCCAGTAATTGTCTGGGCGGCCAATCTGGCCGCCTAGGGAGGGCTCCCTGCTCATCTGAGGGGGAGAGAGCCTGCTCTCCCCACAAACCCCATTCAGGCTCTACACTCGGATCATGTGTAGAGCCTTACTGAGTAGCGTTGGGATTGAGTTAATCATGACTAAATCCCATAGAAATTCTTGGGACTTAAGTTAGTCAAGACTGGCTCATTTATTTCC
Source organism: Hemicordylus capensis (assembly GCF_027244095.1). Taxonomy (NCBI): domain Eukaryota; kingdom Metazoa; phylum Chordata; class Lepidosauria; order Squamata; family Cordylidae; genus Hemicordylus; species Hemicordylus capensis. Next base: position 67,241,355 of record NC_069658.1, read on the forward strand.
ATGGTGCTTACTTATGACTAACCTAGTCTGGGGCCTGCTCACTACATTCAGTGGCTTACACTACATTCAGTGGCCTGCACAGTAAAGCAGATGATGCAATGCATCCACACCTCTGCAGGGCTCTAAATCACCCAGAAAGACTGCTGCTAAAGAGGGCAGTATTGGAACTATTGCCTTCTGCATGTTCACATGTCACACACTACTCTCTTTGCCAGCCAGTAACAAATAACAATAAATAGGAAGAAAGTTGGTCAACTTCTCAAAAGGCATTGGAGATGATAACATAGCAAAGAGGCCATGGAAGTTTTTTTAAAGTGAGGAGGGACAGAGGGCAGAGGAAACAGACAAGGAGCCCCTTCCCACGATCCGTAAGAAGGGCTCTAGAGCAGGCTGTGGGGAAGGTGGGTTAAACCTACCTTCCCTGCAGATGATCCAGCATGCATTGCTTGGTGCATTCCCCGCACACCCAGACGATTCCCTGAGTGCTGAGGTAATGGGGAGGGTCGAGGGCTGGGATGTGTTGCCCCGGCCCCCAGAAATACCATGATGCACGGTGTGAGTGTGTGGTGTATCATGGAGATCCCCCTCCCCTCCCCGGGCTCCTTGCAGTATGGCAGCCGGGGCTGCCACACAAAAAAGAAAAGAGGTTAAGGGAGTGCTTGCTCCCTTAACTTCATTTTGTAGGGTGGCTATTTAGGCGGGTTTGCTGCCATGGAGCCACCAGGATTGGCCTGATGCCAGCAGTTCATACGTTCATGCAAAACCAGGCTGGGCTCCCTTAGTCCAGTTTTGAACATGCATGTGAATAGCCTCAGTATGTCTATTTTTGTTTTGGTCTCCTCCCACCCTGACGCTGCCCTCGAACTGCTGAACCAGTTCATGGTTGTGCCAAACTGGCACAAACTGGTTCAGAAAACCATGAACCGGTTCATATTTGAACTGCTGCATGAACTAAGGTTTGTGCATGTCTCTATTGACCGTGCACATCTCTGGGAGCCTCCTTCTCCTCCTGGACACTGTCCATATTTTAAGAAAAGAGAACTGTTAAGTTAGAAGAATTTATAAATAATTTTCCGGCTTGCATGTCCCTGCTGCTTCCATGTTCCTACATGCATGGAGGCCATCTGTGTGCTCCTGCCTGCTGTCACCATATGCTGGCTGTTGGGGGGAAGCACGACAGCAGCATGAAGCTGCATGGAGTGGCGGGGATGCAGGTCTATTCACTTTTAAAGGTGACACTCACTGTCCCCCTCCTGCCCCCAGCGCCGCCCTTGAACCACCAAACTAGTTCATGGTTGGGCTGAACTGGCACGGACCAGTTTGCAAAACCACAAACCGGTTCATTTATGAATCGCTGCACAAATCCAGGTTTGTGCACATCTCTAACAGTCAACACTACTGGGAAGGAATTCAGAAGCTTGGCTGGGGCAGGTATCATGTTCTGCCAGCCTGAGGCCCTGCATGTTACTGCCTCTTGTGGAAGCTCACTGTACTGCAATACGTTCTTAAGTCTTTATGGCTCTAGACAAGCCCTTCCCTATGAGAATCACCTACTGCAATGGTCTTCACTGGCCAGGGCCACCGGTGACCCCAGTGCCTTCTGCCATGGACCTGTGCTTGGCCCAGTGGCCCCATAGCGGCATACACCCCAGTGGTGAACATTTCTATTTCTCTATGTAAACTGCTTTGGAAACTTTTGTTGAAAAGCAGTATATACATATTTGTTGTTGTTGTTGAAGGGGGAAAGTGTACACTGAAGGTTCTGCCAGGTACGCTCTGATATTCCCTGCCACTGCTGCTCCTGCAGGCTGCTGCCATTCAAAAGACATGCACAAAAAGGAGGGAATGACAAAATAGGCACAGCAGGAGAAGTCTGTGACAATTCAGGACTGCAGAAACCAGTGGCGTATCGGGGGGAAACGGCGCCCAGGGCAAACTGACCCTGAAATGGTGCCCCCGCCCCCCCATACCTGTGAGGGCACGGCGGCGCCCCCCAGGCGGCAGATCGCTGGCGGTGGCGGCAATTCGGCGGTGGCGTGCGGCAGCGGGTCGCCACCGAGTGTGGTGGCGGGTTGCCAGCTGAGTGTGGCGGTGGGCGTGCGGCGGCGATTTGGCGGTGGCGGGTCGCCTGCGGCCCACTGAGTGCGGCGCTGGCTGGCATGGCGGCGATGGGCTGTAGCGCGGCCCGAGTGGTGGCGGATCACCCGCCGAGGACGGAGTGCAGGCCGCAGAGCGACACCAAGCCTGCCTCCTGGCCCGGCGTCGCTTCCCAACTGTGCAGGCGCCTGGGCACGTGCCCCCCCTGCCCCCCTATCATTACGCCCCTGGCAGAAACATGTGCACAAACATGTTTCATGTTCACAAACATGAGCCCCAGTGACACTAGGAACTGGGCAACTCGATTGTTTCCCCAAAAAGGTCACACATGCCTAGGGAGTGATACCACATCGCTTGGCAGAAATAACAATGTGCTGACCGTGCACAGAAACCCACAGAAACCCCGGCTGTGGCAGCCTTCCTGTTGTGCAGTCATATAAAGAAAGAGACAACACATAACCTCATATATCTGTCTGCATCTGTCCATTTGCTTGGATTATTTGAGCAACCTGCAACGCACACCTTTTTTGCAGCACTTGGCTGCCAGCCTTGCCAAGGATCGCTGAAAACAGTGGGTGCCCTGCCCCGGGATGCCCTGCAGTGGCCAGTTTACATATGCCACAACACTGGTCCCAGTCTGGCTTGTCTGGCTGTGGACATGGAATCCATTCCTGGTCTTTCTCAACTCTGTGCACCCGAAACTGCTTGGACATGGAACATACCAGATTCCTTGGAAGTCTGGAAGGTTTGAGTGGAGATGGAAAGTTATGGTGTATGAGTTCTATTATTAACCAGAGATACTGGGATCCCGACATCAGTGGAGCGCCCTAAAGTAGAATGGTCTACCTCATGAGAGTGCAGTCCAATGTAGACCCAAAGCTCATGGTGCTTCTGTTCTCCCCAGTGGACTGTCTCTTTCATGAGAGGGCTAATCCCCAGCCAGAAAGCTGATACAGGTGCAGGAGTCTGTTGGGGCTTCCTGGGTTGCTTGGCCCAGGTCTGTGAGTCCAATAGCATCCTTTGTCACAGTGGACCAAACCCTAGGATCCTTTGCCTGCCCTCATGTACATATTCCTGCCTAGGAAGTCATCATGATCCCTTCCCAGAGTAATGGGAAACTAATGCCCCTACTACATTCCTCGGTATCAGTAATTGTGTTTGTGCAAGACTGTATGGCTGCAGGACTCTTGCAAGGGCAGTGGTGCAAGTAGTGTGAGGTTTAAATGCCTTTTCCCTGTTGATGGTGAGCGATTGGTGCCAAAAGGGCACAATCGCACCGGGCATGACCCCTCAAAGATCGTGACCAATGGTTGCCGCTCTACTGATATCCTGATGCCTTTTCCACAGTCTGGCAATGTAGCACAGGGCTTCCTGGAATGCAGGCTTGGTGGACCAGGAAGAGGGAGGGGCCCCTCTGCCCAGAAACCAGAGGTTGCAAAACTGTAGCTGGACAATCGCCTGTGGGACAATTCCCAGTCACAGGTTCATCTACCCAAGGTTTCACACTCTGAGCCTATTCACACACGTGTGCAAAACAGGGCTAAGGGAGCCCAGCCCAGTTTTGCATGTGCATGTGAACTGCCAGGATCAGGCCCAATCTTGCCAGCACCGTGGTGGCAAACCTGCTTGTGGAGCCTCCCTCCAAAATGAGGTTAGGAGAGTGAGTGCTCTCCTAACCTTGTTGCACATTGCAACTTGTTCACAATAACCTTTTAAAAAAACCTAAACCATGGTTTAGATTATAGTGAACTTGTTTGGAGTCTCACCAGAGTTGTATATAATGTGCTAAGCACTTCCTTAATATTGATACAGACAGAAAGCTCATTAGAGATGACCGAATCATTGTCAGAAATCTAGGTAACACAGTTTTAAGCTTCCTTTAAGTATCTGTGAGTTACAGGCTTTTCAGATCTGTGCCACATGCCCCCTCTCCCATTTGCCCCCCACAGGCCCCCCACTTCTGTTTCAGAAATTTAATATTTCTGAACACAACTCACCCACCCATAAATGCACCTTGCCCCTTCTGTGCTCCCCCCGTCCCAATTTCATTCTGGTGCCACCACTGCTTTCAAACATACCATACTGAAGTTGAGAGTATGAAGGTGGCAGGTGTGGGAGAATTTAGGAACGGCAGTCAAATCATATTTAAAAAAATCAAAGCAGAAATGTGCTTTGGCATGAAGCAAATGTATGGGAAGAACAGTGCAGGCTTATGCTCTCCCCACTCCACATGCCTATACACCACAGTGGAACAAGAGACCCCAGTAACACCCCAAATAATTACTTTTTCAGATCTCATGAGGGGTGTGTGTGGCTATTTTGTGCTACTACACTTGATCTCAGGACAATTTCTTCAGTGCTATTTCTTTTAGTGTTTCTTGTAAAGCTACAATGCAATCATGGCTCATGGCCTCCACAACTTTCCATTGTAAATCTAGGTTAGTCTTGGATGCCTAAAACAATATATATATTAATGGAACTTAGTGTATATAATGTTGTTCTCTATTCCCAAGACTTTCTCTGTCATATACAGGCATATGGACTTTGTGTTTATAGACAGATGGAGATCCATATCTATACAGAAGGGTTTCATTGCTGGGTTATCTGTGAAGAGAAATTGTGACTTCACAGAAGAATGGATTACACCAGCAAAATACAAATAAAATGTTGTGGTGCTTTAGACCTGTAGTACCTTAGATCAAGATATTAACTATATAGATTTAAAAATAAAACCTATAATGTAAGTTTCTTTTAGATACCCTGTTTACTCAGAAAAGGGGAAAACTAGTTCCAAGTGATCTTGTTATGCAGCCACCAACTCTTGAACTTGATTTGGAGAACTGTTTACAAAGCTTTCACCCAAAGCATAATTTCTTTAGCTTCTGCTAAAGGTGGGTAACTCTGGTTATTATTTCTGTTGTAGACACAAGTCAGTCTACATCTGATTTCCCAAACTTGGACAAAATTTTAAAGACGAAACAGGGCATGACATTCCAGCAGTGATATTGCACCATATCTTATGAACAATTAGCACAGGTTGAACATATTCACTGTGTCTGTACTGAAATACAGGGTTTCCAACCATCAGGTATTTTACTGCCATTCTGGTATTTTGCCACAGGTTCAGTGTCCCACATACAGTGCAGTGTCCCACAGGTGGTTTCCGCATGGTCCACACTACAGTTGGCATTTTTTTTAAAAAAATAGATTAAGTTGTGCCTGTGTTGCTGTATGAATGTCTAAAATTGCGCAAATGCGGTTGTGCAATACTATGGCCATTCTTTCCAACAGCTGCAGCTGGTAGGGCATGATGGATGCTATCTATCAACACACAAAAGAAATGGACAAGTGTGCAATTTTTAACATTTTAAAAAAACTTTTTCCCCAAACCCCATAGGATCCTATGGGGATTTAGGTTTAAAAAATATTTAAAATTGCCTGCTTGCCCATTTCTTTTGTGTGTTGGGTGGTAGGTAGCACCCATCATGCCATACCGTCCAACCCACTTGGTGTCCATATGACTGACCCATGGGGAACAATGGGATGATTCAAGTTTCCAATTGTTCTCTATGGTCGAAACAAGCAGAATACGCACATTTTGCACACCTGCCTTGAAAAACAACACTGCAGAACAGAAGCAGACACATTCCCTCCCAACATAGAACACCACATTTTGCCAAACACACAGTCCAAAGATGGCCAAAAAAGAATCACTGACTCAGAATCCACCACCAGACACAACGCCTGCACTGCAGTAACATCACTGGCACAAGTTGCTCTCTCACATACAGTTATGACTCTGTCCTTATTTGCAACAGCTGTTTGCAAGTTGTCTTTCAAGAAGAACAGCCACTCTACCATGTCAGCATCCATGCATGAGCGATGGGGTGTCATCACGCTCTGGCCATGGAGAACACCCTCTTGTCCTGGACCTTAGTTGGCAGAGGCATGAGAGGAACCATCCAGCAACCAACGCTAAGTCTGGCCAGAGTTGGTGACACATTGCCCAAAACTTGATCAGCTCTGTCTCCTGGCCTGCCACTGGCTCCTGCATGAACTACAGCACACACTACTCAGCACTGATGCAGGTCTTGGTGGGCTCTTCCCATCCCCCTCCATGAACCACAGAATGGAATGGGGGTTCAGAACCACCAGCTCACTTAGCCCTGCCAGGGACACCATGCTGCTGGACTGGAAAGCGGTGGTGATGCTGCAGATAGGGGTGAACTGCACACTAGCAGTAGATGTTCAAGCACTCTCCTCCTGGTTGTGCCCCACCTCCTATCCTCAGCTTGACTAAACTCTGCAACCAGAAGGTCTAGCACCTCCATGTGCAGCACAGCCCATGCTTAACTGCATGGGAGGGGCTGGCCATGCGACCACCAGTGGATGTCCCCTCACTCTCCTGCCCCCACCAATATACTGTGAGGGACAAGAAAGTAATGTGCCTTCTACTGGGACTGGTCCACAGACCTTCAGTGAAGTGCATGCTGGTATCAGGCACAGCAGCACCAACATGGCTTCCCTGCATGCATGGTACAGGGAGGGCACCACCCTCCTGCTAAAGGTGGTGTGTGAAGGGATTTTTTTTGGTGGGGTGAGCAGCCAGCAGAAGCCAAAGTTCTCCACCACCTGGAATGGCTGGTCATCCAAAGCAATCATCTTCTCAATGAGCTGAGTGATGAGATGAGGCACTGGGTGACCAGTCTGCTTGCCCACTGACTGCACTCATCACACATACAGAAAAACATAGAGACAAAACAAAATGGCACCTGTGACACAAATTGTTCAAATCGATATGTGTCCCATCGGGGCTGATACGATTCAACCTCAATTCAGGCCCACCATTTCGGGACAATTTGATTCGAGGTCTAATTCGTGAATTGACCCCGATTTGTATGCAAATCAAATTGCACATCTCTACAGTAGTGTCACACAACTGCATTTGCACAATTTTAGGCATTTGCACAATAGACTCTAGCACAGCTACATTCATTTTTAAAAAATGAAATGTTTAAAAAAAAGAAGGTGGCAACAGTACTGGCAGTGTGGAAACTGCCTGCAGGTTGCTGCATGTATGTGGACCAGTCCTGGATATTCTCTTGAGTAATCTAGATATTCAGAATTTGTTTTCCTATTGACCTCACACAGTGATGTGCTAGATTCTGCCAGTCAGATCCCTGACACATCCAAACCTACCAGTTCCCAAGTGCTGCCTGCTCAAATCTTCCAGATTCTGCCTCTTGATGTGTCAGAAATTCACCAATCTCTATGCCCTACCAGCCAAAATCTACTCCTAGCTCTGCCCACTAATCAGGTATTTTTAAATTCAGAAATTTGCAATCCTGCTGAAAGAAGAGGCCCATTAAGCTGGTATTGACTCTCAGTGGCTTGGTCTAGATTTAGACAGACAAAGCCCTCCAGGAGAAAGGTAAGCCAAAAGCACCTACAATGCAAACCACACAGAAACTACTCAAGGTTCTTGTACTTCCTGCTTATAAAGAATAGTATATAATGACAGTAGCCTTGTAAATCAGTCTCCAGACTGAGACAATGAGAGATACATAAGAAATATATGTGCCTCCCTTCCTTCTCAATAGCCACATGATAAATGATAATGATAAAAAGCACAACATGACAAAGCAAAGCAAAACATATCATACAGTAAAAGTTCAATTTTTTAGTCTATGGTAACATTTATTCATGTCACATAACTTGCTACTGAATGAAGTTCACTAAGACAAAACGAACCTAAGAAAGGATCTTAAGGCCAACTATGTATAACTATACAATGATTTGAAGATGCAAATATTATTGCCAGGTTGATATAATGCTGCTCAGTTCAGCTATAGTGCAAGCATAACTCTGACAAGCTGGTTCATAAGACGCTAGTAAACATAGTAGGAAGGTGTCACCAAAGGCAACAGTATGAACTTGAGTTAAGCTAATGAGCTTTTAAGCAGTGCTTGCTTTGAAAGCAAATACAATGTGTGTCTCTTGGGCAATGAACATGTACACTATTAAGCAAAGGCGTTTAGAATTACCTCAGCTTGGGATTTTGCCCACTCATTTTTTAATTGAATTACCAGAAAATCCTATGGGGAATCTATGTCTATCTTTATTTCTGTCATGTATATTTGGAGATTAATTTGTGCTAGGCTCACTAAAGTTCATTTGCTTGGAATCTGTTTTCTATACCAGTATTGATATATGTATCTATGTAGAACTGTGCAGCATGTGTTGTTTTGACAGCATCCTTTACTAGACTAATTTATAATTACTGCCATCAATTGGCTAAAATAGTGCTCAAGGAACAATCAGCTTTTTTGTGTATATGCCACTGCTAATATAGCAATAGCAATAGCACTTACATTTATATACCACTTTATAGCCGGAGCTCTCTAAGTGGTTTACAATGATTTAGCATATTTAGCATATACAAATTACTGCTAATGCTGTCTGTCTCCATCTCATCTTCCAGTATGCACCAAATCAAAGAAGAGGACACACAGAGGTAATTTTGTGTAATTTTGGAGCCTGGACATAAAGGCCTCCCCTGTCCCACCCACTGCAAGATTAGCTGAAATGCACTATTTTTTACACCAGAATATTTTCAGGAAAAGCCGGAAAGGGTGGTAGTGTTTTGTTTTGTTTTGTTAAAGAAGAAATTCTGAATAAGATACTTCCCACTGGGCTGCAAACACCACATTTTGCATAGACAATCCTGCCACTTCAATTAGCTGAATGCACTAGCCCTCTCTCCCTCACTCACTCCCTCAATGTTACCTATTGCTGTTCTGTGGACTGGACTGGTCTGGTAGTGGTTCTCTGTTGGTCTGGGTGTGTGTGTGTGTGTGTGTGTGTGTGTGTGTGTGTGTGGTGGCAAGCAAGGGAGGCAGGTGTTGGCTGGTTCACTGCAGGTGTTGGCCTGGCACTACTGTTTGCTTCTGCATCTCCCTTTCTGCTCATGCCTGTAGTCACTGCTCGGCCCATCAAAGAGAGTCTCTCCCTCCCTCCCTCCCTCCCCTCCCTTTCTCTTTTCTCTCTCTCTGGAGTGGCGGTGGCTGCTGGTGCTGCTGCCTGTGCTGCTCACCTGGAGCTGCCTTGCAGCAGCCTCACTTAACATCATGTACATCACCAGTGACTGTGCAGGTGTGCCCGGGCAGGCCCAGCTACACTCGACCCTCAGCCCCCCCTCCCCGCTGCACAACAGAGGAGATTGGTGGTTGGGCTGCTAGGGGGGCACTTGGCAGTGGCACAGCCACCACCCAGGTCCCCAGTCTGGTCCAAAGTGCGCCACTGAGGACACAGTATATAGTCAATAAAAGTTACAGGGTTCGATGTGCCGAAGTGCTCTCAACTACAAATGTCCTCTCTAGAAAGACCTGCAACTAACTTCGGTTATTGATGAGAAAGTGTCACCATTTCCTTTTTCAATATTAATCTTTATTTAAGGGTTTTCAGTTACGACATGCAGAATAACAAATCTCTGCAAACTGGCAGGCGCATGCACACACATGTGCTCTCTCTTGCATGCCCAATGTGCACACACACGAGCGTGACGTGCATACGCACGTGCCTGCCATGCACACATGCACCAGGTACTTCATTTCTTCCGGCCAAGAAGGAGACCAAGGAGGGAGCGAGGTATGATGCTGCCCTGATGGGGACTTTTTAAATGGAGCGCTGGTGGGGGAAATGTGGCAGGAGGGGTAAGGTCACCCTGACCCACCCTTAAAGGTATGCCCCCCCTTGAACTGGCAGAACCGCCAGTTGTTTGAACTGGTTTGGAGGTCCATAAAGCTGCCCTCCCTAAAGGCAAATTCCATCCTTTATGAAAGAAGCATGGTTGCTGCAAAATAAGGTTCTATGTAGTGACTGATATCCAATGTAAAGAAGTGCTGTTGCAGCTAGAGGAGAAGACTAACAGCACTTCCAGACTAACTACACCATTGCACTGGGGGAAAGGTGATTTTTGATAACCTCCCTTCCTCAGGATGTGCTTTGTGCTACCCAGAAATATGTCCCTGAGGGCTGCATGGGGTGTGTGGTACAAAAAGATCCAAAAACAAGCTCAGATTGGTCTCTGGGGGGGCGAGGGGGGAGCTATTTTCCAAACTAAGGAAACTAGTTTATTTCTTTTTCTCAGTCTAATGGGAGAGGGTAATCTTTAATTAATGGTATACATTTGTATAACTAAATGTAGTGTTGTGAGAAGGTTCGCATTTCAACGTACATTGGACTAAACACCTTAAAACAGCTAAATTGTTACATTTTATAATGCTCCAGAAGTCTGTTTCATGTACAAGTGCAAAGAGGAGTACATCTGCTATATTAAAAAAAATTCATACTGGAGGGAGCTATTTTATCCAGTGGCTGTCACGGTATACCAGGCCAAAACATTGGCACAAATGCTATATGGGGTCGAGATCGGTTCCACCTGCAAATTCAAACCCATGGAAGTTTGTTTGTTTGTTTATTCTATTTCTATACCACCCTTCCAATAATGGCTCGGGGTGGTTTACACAAAGAAATAATAAATAAGTAAGATGGATCGCTGTCCCCAAAGGGCTCACAATTTAAAGAGAAACACAAGATAGACACCAGCAACAGTTACTGGAGGTAATGTGCTGAGAGTGGATAGGGCCAGTTACTCTCCCCCTGCTAAATAAAGAGAATCACTACATTAAAAGGTGCCTTTGCCAAGTTAGCAGGGGTTGTTCAGTCTAGATTCCTTCATGCCATATTCCAGGTGCCTAGAAGTTTCAAATGCCATCCTACACCTAGAGGTGGGTTTAACCAGAGTCGAGGACCAGGAGTGGCTTCACACATTTAATTATTGGCTCAAATTATATTTTTGCATCGGGGCTGCCCCCCCCCCGTATTGAAAGATGAGTTCCATTCTAATTGAGCTTTCATGATAAATTGGGCAGATATGGCCTCTCTCCACAATATCTACTTTTACTGGGACATGACACTGCCAAAGAAATTATTAAACAACGTATTGTGAATATGGTGAAGCAATCTGATTTAAGTCTTGGTACCATTAGTAGCATTCTGGGTGGTTTCTCATACTACTCTCAGTCAGTGACGTACCTTACAAATTTGACCACTCTAAATCAGTGGAGAGTGTTCTCATTGGCGTGGTTTAATGCCCTGCCTTCTGCCATTTTGGATGGCAGATTTAAGAGAATATCACTCAGGAACCAGCTATGTCCATGTGGTTCGGGCAATATCGAGTCCATCTCACATGTGCTTTTATACTGTTTATATTATAGGGACATTCACATTAACTGGATTGAACCACTTATAAAACACATGCTAGGTCGATCAGAAGAGTATTATACTTCCTTCCTTCTGGCAGACCAGTATACCACAATTACAGCTGGATTCTGTGCCACAGCATGCAAACTGAGATGGGAACAGTTGATTAATTGTAACTGAGACCTCTGTATGTATATGTTCTGATACTGTACTACTCAGTCCTGTTTTTGATTTGATTTTACTTTAATTTTATTTTCCTTTTTATTTTTTGATTACTGGTCACTGACTGCAATCATTCATTCATTCATTCTGTTTAATGTACAATCTGTGAGCATGTGCTAAGAATAAAATATCTATGAAGTCCCGCCAAAATCTATTAAGATAATGGCTTGTAGCAAGAGTAGTTATTAATTAATACTGGTTTGTCTCCTGCAATCAGAGTGGTTGCTCCCTCTAGACACAGGTGTAGACTATTAAGGTTTGAGATAAAGGAAATTGCTTAGCCTAATTAGTCCCTTTGTGCTTCTTGATGCAAACAAACAGAGCCTCACTTTAACACATAATGTCTGCAGTCACTATGCTTCTGACCTTGAGCTTTCTCTTTCATAATATATCTGGAGAACTCCCCTCATATAAGTGATTTCATTTATGAATGTCTAGACAGGCTTCTTCTAGTGACAGAAAAGGAGGCACCATCTAGTTCATATCTAGTTCATATCATCATATCTTTCTGTGGTCTCCTTCCAAGTCCCTTTCTGAAGCTCACTATTTATTTTGGCTGACAGTGGCTGTCACCAGGGGCTTTATCATCATGAGGAAGTGACATTAACCTCAGAAAGTCCGTGAAGGATGGTGGTTCCATGGGCATTCATAGCATCACCCAAAACCTTCATCTGATGGTGAAGGATGCCCTTGGCTTTGGTGAAGTGGACAAGGGTGATGCTGGTGGTGGTGAGCTTTGGAATCTAATTGAGATGTGCAGGAATATCATGGGGCTTGGGGCATGAAGGGCAGCCAGCTACCATGAAGTCTTCAGCCAGCTACCATGTAGCCAGCTATTGTGAAGGGCAGCCAGCTACCAAACTTAAAGTGCAGCCAGGTATCATAACAGAAATGGGCAGCGGGGGGCAGGCATGCCAGATGATTGCCTCAGGGAGGACATGGCATGGTGTAAGACTTTTGCCCACTCATGTTGAGAGGCTGTTAGAGAGGAAAAGATTATAACGATCATTGATATTCACAAAGTGATGCTGCTGGGTGATATTGTGGTGTGGGTGATATTTTGGTTGAAAAACCACTGAGCAGGGACCATCTTTTTGCTGCTGCATGTCATGTGGGAGAGGGAGGAGGAGGTGCACACACACTCCTTATTCATTGAAAATGACTGAGAAGTTATCATGTGTGAGGGGTCCATTGTGGTTGGGTGGTGCAGGCAACTGACATCAGCAATCTTAGATTAACAGCAGCAACAACAACAACTCTATACAGGAATCAACAAACAGTTGTCAAAAATTCATAATGAAACAGACTTCCACAGACTTTGGTAATCTCTCTCTCTCTCAAGCCTGTAAGCACTTTGAGGACAGGAACAACCCATTATTTCATTTCTTTTGCTGTATTAACCATGTTGAGAGCTTTTTTTGGTTGAAAACTGGTATCATCATCATCATCATCATCATCATCATCATCATCATCATCCTTGTTAGTGTTCTTTGTGGGGGTTTTTTGTTTTTTGTTTTGGTTAAGTGATGTTTCTTCCAGTAGCCCTGCAGTCTCCAGACCTCCAGTTGAGCCCTGGTTGCTCAACTGAAGATCCTGAGTCCTGTAGCCCACTTGCCACTAGACGTCCAGGGACTCCAGCACCTGGTGCAATCCTTGTTGACACAGGCGGCGACCGATTTGGTATAGATTCATTACATTTGCGACTCACCATATTGTTTATGGGGGAAGCACTCTTCGTCTGGCTCCTCTGATGAGACCTGTCCAGTATGGTTGAACTTCTGGCATAGCTCTCATCTTTCTCAGAGCATGCAAGCCCCACAACCACGCCAAGGTACCTAGTCAGCTGCTGTAAAAAGATTGCACAGACTGACTACAAACAAAGGCATGACAAGGTGGCAGCAATGATACACGGGAACATCTGCAAAAAATACAAGATACCTGCAGCCAAAAATTGGTGGGACCAGAAAATTGAAAAAGTTGTAGAAAATGAAGATGTAAAAATATTATGGGACTTTCGACTACAAACAGACAAACCACACGATACACCAGGGACCGGGTCTCACGATCAGTAAGACCCAGTTTCGTCCAGTGAGTGGGAAGAGTGGGCTAAGCCTGCTTTCCCCGCTCACGAGCGGGCAGGGAGCCCTGGGCAGCTGGATCGGCCGCCCACAAAATGGCTGGCTCTGTGATGGAGTTGGCGGGGTGGGGGGAGCAGGAGCCACGTGGCCCCCGGAAGCCCCAGTATGCCCTGCACAAGTGTGCAGGGCATACTGGGGAGACCCCTGAGCCGGGAGGTGGTTTTTCGCCTCCCGGCCAGGGGTCTACTTGTGAGTAGGCGTGGGGCCAAGCCATGCTACCACTACTCAAGAGCCTAACCGTTCGCTCCGCAAACCTGCTTTTTAGCAGGGGTTCTTGAGCAGGCTACCTGCTCAAGAACCACTGGGCTCGGCTGCGAGCCCAGTGGTTCTTACGACCCACAAAAATCGGGCTAGGCTCTGTGGTGACATGAGTTCAAGGCTAATGTTTATCAAGGCAAGAGAATTCATGAGTAACAAACTAATCTATTTTATTCAGTGCAGGGACTGAACTGAGTACATAGCTTTAAAGTATATGTGAGCTTTAAAGTGTGTGTGTGTGAGAGAGAGAGGCGGGGCGGGGTTTCAAAACACCTTTGGTTTAAGATAAGATCCCAGATGTTAACAATTTTCACTCATGCACTAAAAGCACAGAAACTGCAACTCATGGAAGTCCCCTTCCATCTAGTAAAGTTTTTTTATAGTTTCATTTATTATTATTATTTATTTACACAGTCAGACAGGTGTTATTGACTGGTTTGTTTTATCCAGACATCGAGTCCTTCCCAAGGACCTAGGATGGCTGGATTTTATTGTCAATGTTGTTGCTGTTGGTATAGATATCGTCACAGAATATAGTTATTATTTCTTGATTACACAGTCAGACAGGTGTTATTAACTGGTTTGTTTTATCCAGACATCAAGTCCTTCCCAAGGACTGAATTTGGCTGAATTTTATTGTCAATTGTTATAGATATCGTCGCAGAATATAGGCTGTTCCCAGTAAAGCTGCTTTTTGTAATTGGCTGATGGTGATTCCTGTGACCCCTATGGTGTTGAGGTGCTCTTCAAGGTCTTTTGGAATTTCACCTAGGGTGCCAATGACCATTGGGATTATTTTGGTCTTTTTCTGCCACAGCCTTTCAATTTCAATTTGTAGATCTTTGTATTTGGTGATTTTTTCTATTTCTTTTTCTTCTATTCTGCTATCCCCTGGTATTGCTATGTCGATTATTTTCACTTGTTTTTCCTTCTTCTCAACTACAGTTATATCTGGTGTATTGTGTGGCAGATGTTTGTCTGTTTGTAGTCGGAAGTCCCATAATATTTTTGCATCTTCATTTTCTACCACTTTTTCAATTTTATGGTCCCACCAATGTTTGGCTACAGGTAGCTTGTATTTTTTGCAGATGTTCCAGTGTATCATCCCCGCTACCTTGTCATGCCTTTGTTTGTAGTCAGTCTGTGCGATCTTTTTACAACAGCTGATTAGGTGGTCCACGGTTTCATCTGCTTCTTTACAAAGGCTGCACTTGCTGTTTGTTGTGGATTTTTTGACTTTTGCTCTTATTGCATTTGTTCTTAGTGCCTGTTCTTGCGCAGCCAGTATTAAACCCTCTGTTTCTTTCTTCAAGTAACCATTCTTAAGCCATTGCCAGGTCTTGGTGATGTCTGATTTTCCACTTATATCGTGCAAATATTGACCATGCAGGGGCTTCTTTTTCCATTTTTCTGCTCGGTTCTTGACTTGTTCTTTCTTGTAGGCCTGCTTTCTTTCATTGGTGTTGAATAGTTTTATGTTATTGACCATCTGAAGTGCATCCTCTTCACTGTCCTTGATATATTCTTCAAGGCCTCTTTTCTCCTCCTCTACTGTTTGATGGACTTGCAGCATTCCTCTTCCTGCGAGGGAGGTATAGCCTATCGACATCACTGCGGGGGTGCAGAGCAAGATTGATGGTCATGATTTTCCTGGTCTTACGATCCAGCATCTCTAGCTCTGCTTGGGTCCCATCTATTATTCCTGCAGTGTATCTGATAACAGGTATAGCCCAGGTGTTTATGGCTTGTATGGTGTTCCCGCCATTGAGTTTGGACTTGAGGATTTTTCTAACTCTCCTGATGTATTCACTTCCAATTTTTCTTTTAACTTCAGTGTGTGCAATGTTATCAGCCTGGAGAATGCCCAAGTATTTGTAAGGTTCTTTCTCTTCCAGGTTCTTGATCTTGCTTCCATTGGGCAGTTCTATTCCTTCTGTTTTTGTTATTTTTCCTCTTTTCATTATTAATGCAGCACACTTGTCTAGTCCAAACTCCATTGCTATATATCTCTACTGAATATATGGACAGTGTTTAGCAGTGATTCGATTTCAGACTGGGACTTTCCATACAACTTCAGATCATCCATGTACAGCAGATGGTTGATTTTACTTGATGTTTTAGATGTTTGGTATCCGAGGCCTGTTTTGTTTAGTATTTGTGAAAGTGGGGTCATGGCGATTACAAACAACAGAGGGGATAGTGAGTCCCCTTGGAAAATGCCTCTTCTAATGCTAACCTGTCCAAGTGTTTCGCCACTGATTGTTAACTGTGTACTCCACATGCTCATTGCTTTTTTTATAAATATCTGAATTTTGCTGACACCAGTTGTTTCTAAACATTTTAGTATCCATGTGTGAGGCAATGAATCGAAGGCTTTCTTGTAGTCAATCCATGCAACACTTAGATTTGTTTTTCTTCTCTTGCAATTTTCTAAAATCATTTTGTCAATCAGCAGCTGGTCTTTTGTGCCTCTGGTGTTCGAGCAATTTCCTTTCTGTTCAACTGGAAGCTGTTTGTTAGTTAATAAGTGTTGCATCACTTCATCTGCTATTATTCCAGTTAATAATTTGAACATGGTTGGCAGGCAGGTTATTGGTCTGCACCTTTTGCTGGGTCTGTCATGATGAGACGAGTTTTCCCAGTTGTTAGCCATTGTTCAATATCACCTCCTTGCAAAATGTGATGGAACTGTTTTGATAATTGTTTATGAAGGCTTGTTAGGTGTTTAAGCCAAAAGCCATGCGGTTCATCGTCACCTAGCGCAGTCCAATTTTTAATTTTCCTTGCTCTTTCACTTTTTAATTCTGGTGTTATTATTAGATCTTGCATTTGTTGGTTACATTTTTTGACCTCTTTCATCTAGCCTGCTTTTTTATTATAATCTATTGGATTGTCCCATAATTTCCCCCAGAATTGCACTGTTTCTTCTTTATTTGGTGTTTCTAGGTTTCTTGCAGTTTCTCCTTCTATGCTTTGGTAGAAACATCTCTGATTCGACTGGAATTGGAGATTCTGCCTGTGTTGTGTAATTCTGGCTTCATATCTGCTAATCTTCTTTGACACTGCTGTTATTTGCTGCTTTATTATTTCCAGGACTTCTCTAATTTTCCTTGAATCTAGGTGGTATTTTTGGATCAGCTACTGTTTGGTGTTTTCATTCTTCAGCTTCTTGTCTTTCATATCTTTCAATTTACTAGCATCTGCTGTTTTTAGAGCTGGAAGTCGAACCCTGGTGGTTGTTTGGTTCATGTGCTCAGTTATTTTTTGCTTTAGTTCTTGTTGCTTTTCTGTTAAACGGCATTTGGGTTTTTGAGGTGAAGGCAAAGGGGCGGTTGCCTGGTTTTGATTTTGAAACAGTTCAGCAACAGTGGCATCCTCGATTTCCAACACCTCCTCCACCTGCGCCTTAGCAACTTCTTCAATTGGTGGTAATTCGTCTTCCATATCTTGAGCCTGTGTTGCTCTTTGCAGTTCTTCCAGCTCAACTCCTGTGAATACTTTATTTCTTATTATGAATCTTCTCTGGTCTGCTAGCCTTTGTTCTGTTATTTCTGTATCTGGATGCTTCTCTTTCCAAATTTGGTACATTCTTTTAAAATAACCTCTTCTAGGTGGATTAGACTTGTAATAGCAGATCCTTATTTCCTTGTTGGCATTTTTCGTATATTTTTTCTGGTTAAGCGACGTTTCTTCCAGTAACCCTGCAGTCTCCAGCCCTGGTTGCTCAACTGAAGATCCTGAGTCCTGTTGCCCACTTGCCACCAGATGTCCAGGGACTATAGCACCTGCTGCGGTCCTTGTTGACCCGGGCGTTTTTGTTTGCACAGTCAAACAGGTATTATTGATTGGTTTGTTTTATCCCGACATTATTTTGGTCTTTTTCTGCCACAGCCTTTCAATTTCAATTTGTAGATCTTTGTATTTTGTTATTTTTTCTGTTTCTTTTTCTTGTATTCTGCTGTCACTTATGTTCTTCTCAACTACAGTTATATCTGGGGGCGATTCTCACGACCAACAAAAATCGGGCTAGATATAACTGTAGTCGAGAAGAAAGAAAAACAAGTTAAAATAATCGACATAGCAATACCAGGTGACAGCAGAATAGAAGAAAAAGAAACAGAAAAAATAACAAAATACAAAGATCTACAAACTGAAATTGAAAGGCTGTGGCAGAAGAAGACCAAAATAATCCCAGTAGTAATTGGTGCCCTAGGTGCAATTCCAAAACATCTTGAAGAGCACCTCAACACTACAGGGGCCACAGAAATCACCATCAGCCAACTACAAAAAACAACTTTACTGGAAACAGCCTACATTTTGTGGCAATACCTATAACAACAACAAGATTGATAACAAAATTCTGGCATCCCAGGTCCTTGGGAAGGACTCGATGTCTGGATAAAACAAACCAGTCAATAATACCTGTTTGACTGTGCAAACAAATAATGATGATGATGATGATGATGATGATGATAATGATAATAAAAAATGAAACTATTAAAAAAACTTTACTAGATGGAAGGGGACTTCCATGAGTTGCAGTTTCCGTGCTTTTAGTGCATGAGTGAAAATTAACATCTGGGATCTTATCTTAAACCAAAGGTGTTTTGAAACCCCGCCCCCCCTCTCTCTCTCTCTCACACACACACACACACACACACACACACACACACACACACACACACACTTTAAAGCACACATACACTTTAAAGCTATGTACTCAGTTCATTTCATACACTGAATAAAATAGATTAGTTTGTTACTTATGAATTTTCTTGCCTTGATAAACGTTAGCCTTGAACTCATGTCACCACAATTTATGTTCAGCATGTTCCAGGAAATACTGTAGTTGAGTCACAGCAGGACTTCTAGCCCACATCCCTGATAATCATGTTGCTCCAGCTGCTGATGGTCATCCCAATGGAATGTTCTTAGCATCACTTCTAGAAAATGACCACCAAAGGGAGGTTGTTTCACCATTATGGATCAGTTGCCAAGAGCATATTTCCCATTGTTCTCATTGTACAGCCTCCATGCCTGGAAAATGAAACCAATTCTCAGTTGATCTATGGAAAATATAATGGTATAGAAAAAGGAATATTCACTCTAGGAAGCCCAAGACTTATACAGATTTCAGTCTTATATTTCTCCCCCTCAGAATGCCATAAAAAGCTACTGAACATTCATGAAGACTGGTATAGCAGATTACTTTTATTATTAGGAAGTGAGTGATGCATTGCATGCCAGAGATGGCTACCAAATTGTCCAGCAGGTTCTGTGGACTAGCCCGAGGGTTACAAAAACTAACGATGGGTGCAAAGTCTGAATCTGCTTAAAATGAATCCACCAAATCATTTTTATACATGAACTTTGTATACACATTGCAAGAGAAAGTATATTAAGCAAACCTCTCTGTCACCACAGAACATTTCTTTGTGATGTACCTATTTAATTACTGTAAATAATGAAGTGATAAAACACGTTAGATATGCACTTCTGCACTTTACTTCTACTGAACTCTGTGTATTCAGTAGATTTGGGTATTTAACCCACTATGTTCCATATAAACATGCCAGAATTCATGTAAATGAACAATGTCTCTATAGAGACTGAAGGATAGAGAAGGATAGAGGCTGTGGACTGAATGGCAATTTGCCAGAGTGTGCATGCAGGGCTGGTACTTGTGTGTAAATGGTGGTTCAAAACCTCTCTGCGCTTGAGGCCAGGTGCCAAATCCCACCCCCTTGCACGCACCTGCCTCCCTATCTTTCCCCCTTTTTTAAAAAGTGGAGGGCAGGAGGACATCTTGTTGCCTCACTGGTGTTTCAGTAATCTGCTGCCTGAGACAACTTCCTCTCCTCGCCTCTTGGCCATCTCTGCTGTAATTTATCAAACAAAACAGGGCAACCTAGACTCACATTAATTCCACGTATCCTCGACTCACACAAATTCCACCCATATAATGCGCCTATATTGTGAAGTAGAAGAATTTAAAATCAGTAACGTTTGAAGAAAATGCCTGTGATATGATTTCATTAAGCAGACATGGAGGAAGCTCAGATGTGCAAATTCCCCTCCTAACTTGAGAAAAATGTATTCACCAAACTTTGGTGCAGAGCATCTAGAGAGGCATTTCTTCTGAACAGCCATGCTTTTGAGTCACAAAGGATTGCTTACAATGGCAAATCAGTTTTGAAACATGTACTTCTTTAAAAAGTTCAAAAAGAGGTGCAATGCTTTTATCATCCATTGCATCAGCTGTGGACATAAAAACTCATACAATGTATCCTGAAGCTTTGGATGTTATCGGTAGGCCTACCTGATTTCCCCCAGACAACCAGAGCCCGACTAAGCCCACACAACCCCACAACCATGGAGTGAGGTAGGAGACGTGCACTTGTCCTATCGCACTTTAAGCCTGGGCAGAAAAGCAGGGCTACTCAGAGGAGGAGTGGCAGGACTGGGAGAAATCCCAGCACTTCACACCACCTGCCCAATCTGGGGTAGCCGTGCCCTATCCCATAGAGCTGATTGTGTGAACGACCTTACTAATCACTTATAGAGCTAGGGTAATTAATAGAATTGAATGTACCTGCCTGGCTGCACTGATCTCTGCAGCTTGTTCTGGGGTAGAGGAGTGAGTGAATGAGAGGGCTTTAAACAATGGAGGCCTTTTTAAAAATTAGTTCAAGTTATAGGACCATAATATACTATGACTGCATTGTCTGACACTTGGCTGTAAAGCTCCAAAGGCTTTTCTCATGAGCAGCCTAACCCAGGATAGGGCAGCCCAGACCTATCAGCACTGTGATTTGAGCCAATCCTGGTACTGCTGCCTCGCCTAACCCTACTTTTAGCCTTAGCCTTTATCCAGGGTTAAGGTGCAAGGATGCCCTTAACCTCAGTGCTGGGGTCATATGTCAGGTGGTGGGGAGGTAAACTTGGTCTTGCCTTCCCCTGTGTCCTCCCCACTCACCTCAACTGTCTTTGTGCCTGACCTCTTCGGTCTGGTAGAAGTGGCAGTGAAAAGGAGATCGGAATTATTTTTGCAGATGCACCCTCTACCCTTCCTACCTCTTGGAGTCATCCCTGCTCTATTTCTTCTTCTCAGGTGTAGAGCTCTGTGTCAGCTGTGACAGTGCAATTGTGTACATAGTCGAGGCATCTCATTTTTTGGGGAGGGGGGAAGGGAGGCACACATCTGAAAATGTTTTATTTTAAAGTACAAATGGCCCACATGCAAAAGAGACCAATCTATGTGCTTACACAAGAGTTATTTTTCTGGGCATATCTCCTCTATTATAGGTAATTGTGCTGCCGGGCAGCATGGCATGATCCAATCACATCTGATGCAGAGAGATAATAGAATTATACACTCTCAGCAGAGGCTGATTGGATGGCTATATAGCTAGAACAGTAAATCATGCAGTGATGAAGCAGGTGGTGCAATAGCAGTTTGCAGAACCAGTTTGAATCAAACCTGATTCTATTCAAACCTGGTTTGATTCAAACCTGGACTGGGTCTCCTCAAAAGGGGGCCGGTCTGAATTTGAATCAAACCAGGCCCAGTTTGGATTGAACTGGTTCAGCCCAGCTATGCCTTTAAAGGGGAATCAGGTAAGGATTCCCCTTTACATGCAAAGGGGAGGGGAGGCCTAACTCTAAACAGGTTTGAAGGCTGGGGGGGGGGGGGTGAGAGGAAACTTTACCACTGGAGGGGGGTGGCAGCTCCTTGGTGGTAGCGGCCCCTTTAGCTCCACCAGTGCTCTCCCTCAAATGTGTGGATGCCGGAACCAGGCCACCTGCTGGCCTTGCAATGCAGGGGGAAAGCCACCATGGCCTATAGGGGCCGCTGCCAAACTGCTGCCACGAAGGAGATGCCACCACTGCTGGTAAGGTGCCCTCTCACCCACCCTGCACGCCTGCCCCTCTAACCAGTTCAACCCGGTTCAATAGCATAAAATGAACTGCCAACCATGGTTTGGTTCAAATTTGGATAAAATTTGAACCGGGTGCTTTGGATGGTCCTGTGCACAGCCCTACAGTGGAGAAAGCATTGAGAACATTATCTCATTATCATTGAGAACATTATTCTCCTTGCAATTCCAGAGAGAATTTCAGTTCTTGAAGAAATCCTGAAAGCCCTGAACTTTTAACAGTTTCCACTCTGGAGAAATTTCTCATGGGCACCCTCTTCTGTGGGTGGCTGATTTCCATTTACAGGGTTGGGTTTACAGTTCATTTTTGTATCCATGCATTTTTAGGCACACCAGCATTTTTCTCATAGCACAACAGTGTGCTCAGCACACAATTTGAGAATTCACTGCTTGAAATTTAATTTTGTCTGTGGGGCAATTAGTTCTTTAGCAGTGCTCTTAAGTGGTGCTCCTGACTGTTTTAATTACAATCCATTGAAAACATGTGAAGTGCAACTGGTAACATTTCGCATGAAAACAAGGACTGACTACATGGAATGTGCCTGATCTGAAAGCTGATTTCAGTACAAACAGGTCTCCTGGTCTGAAAGATGATTTCTTTAATTTTCAAAAATGATGTTTTTCAAGAGGGGAGATGTGGAGATTTTCAACAACTTAATCGAAATCATTTTTATTTGCTTCTTGAGGCCAATCTAATTACAATTACAGCCTAACGAATGTTTATATAATATATAAAACAATAAAAATCATACAACATGGGATGGAAGAGAGAGAGAAGTATGTGATTGCCTTCAAGCAAAAGTAGAGTGGTAGCTTTTGGTATAGTTCATAAAATACTGTCTAGCATAATTTCAAGAACGAACATGGAGATGATTTTTGTCCCCACTCTCCATTTCTACAGTGGAGCCAGGGGAACTCATATAAATATAGTTAATAACAAAGGAAAATTAATGACCCTAGAGCTAAGGTTAAGCATTCAGTCAGTGAGGGGATGCAATCAAGGCTGCCTTTTCAGATGTGATCTCACAGCCTTAACTGCATTCAGTTTTATTTGGGGAATGTATACAAGATAAGATTAAGGTTGGGGTTTTTTTGCTGGCTAATTGTTGGTTCATTCTGTGAAGGCTCATATGTAGGAAACATTTAAATTAGTTTAAACTCATTGAGGTGCAATATTTATTTGACCATTCAAATGTTAGGTTCCATCCCTAAGCACAAGTATGTACAGCCTTGTCAGCCCAAGTCAAAGAAACAACTTTCTCTCACTGAACACAGTAAATTCCTTTGGCTGCCTTTGGACGTCATGAGAAACCTGAGGCAAACCCACCTCAGGTTGGCCCTCTGTAATGTCCAAATAATTAGAACTGTGGTTCCTGGACCCAACAATGGTTCCAATTCCTTCCCCAAACCTCTGATGGAACCCCTGATTTGAATTAAAGTAAACTCACCAAACTGAGGGTCTGGAAGCTTCAACGTGTACAAACCAGAGTTTAGTGCTGGAAGCTCCTTCTTCTCTGCAAAGCAATTGGCTACTCCAGTTTTCCTTCATGTGTCAGAGGAAGTACGCACTGCCAGTTCCTCCCCCTTTGCAGTCTCCCAGACTGCAGATTGCAATTGTCTGGGAGTATACCAGGGGAATGGAGGCAAACTGTGGGTCCATTGGACCCACAGTTTGCCATTATGTCCAAAGGCAGCCTTTGTCTTCTCTTGGCTGGGTAAATTACCAAACAGGCCAAGTTATTTAATGTGCATCCCATTTTATTTGTCCAGGCAAGGTCATCTTTAGAAAACAGTCATGACATTTCATAGTGGGCCCTGGCATTTATATACACAATTCCCAATCCTTAGTAATGAGTCAGTTGATCTTGGAAGAACCCAAGTGCATCACCAATATTAAGGTTATCAGTTGTGAAGGGGTGGGTTTCAGACTTTTATTCAAATATATTAACAGCACAGTTATTCAGATTGTCCACAGACACAGAGAACTCTAGGATCATGGATCTATTGAAAGTACATAATACATTGTTCTTGTGTTTAAAGGTGAGAGGTTATTTTTTTAAAAATGTCTAAACTGGCCAACAGTTTATTATATTTGTTGTTGCTGGTTGTTGTTGGTACTGCTAGTAGCAGTAATTATATCATGCTGTGTATGTCAAGAGCGTAGAGGTGTATCTTTAGAGCCATTTCTCCATTGAACAGATGTGAATAATATTGGTGGTACTTCTCTTATGTTTAGCAGGGGATGAATAATTGTCCCTGTTCATTACAGCAGATCATCCCAGTCTTTTCCAGGGCCTGTTTGCTGGTGTCTTTTTTGGAGGGAGAGTCTTTTTTGTTCTTTAGATTCTGAGTGCATTTGAGACAAGGAAGTGTGGTTATATTTCTTTTGCTGTGTATGGAAGTAATAGAGACATAATAAAGTTCTGCTTTGAAAACAATTTCATTGAAAAGTGATATATATTAATCATTTAAAGTGGAATGGAGCTAAATACACACATATGTATCTTGCATATTTGATGTATATGATCAAGAATTCATATTCATTGACAAAATATAAGAACCGGTCCTGAGTCATACATTTGTCAAAGCTCCCAACCATAATTTGACTCAGGCTTGTGTCTAATAATTTCCACATTACAAAGACATGCAACTGTCTGGGAGAAGACAGCTGGTCTTGTGGAAGCAAACATGACCCCTTTGCAAAGCAAAGGGGTCAGATTTTTAGATCTCTAAAAATTATGTCCTTTGGTTTGGGTTTTTGGTTCAGTTTGTAAACAGAAATGATTATGAGGCAAAGCCAATTCCTTAAAGAGTTTTGCCAAATGAAACTTTATAAGATTGGAAGACATTGCATTTTACTGAGTATTTAGGATGCTAGCTAAAATTATTGTTAAGCAAATTGTGTGCAGGACTGCAGATA
Organism: Hemicordylus capensis; assembly: GCF_027244095.1. Classification (NCBI taxonomy): domain Eukaryota; kingdom Metazoa; phylum Chordata; class Lepidosauria; order Squamata; family Cordylidae; genus Hemicordylus; species Hemicordylus capensis. The sequence continues at coordinate 67,266,191 of NC_069658.1, forward strand.
TCAGGTGTATAACAAAACTCTTATCTGTTTGCTTTCAGATTAGCACTCTCTTGGAAAACTACAGATTTCAATATGACAGCCACATACAAATCATAGGCTGACATCCAGACTAAAGTACTCAGTAGTACTACTCAGGAGTTACTCTAAAGGACTACTTAATTTCCATAGGACTTCGGTTGAGTAATTTAGTCAGGAGGTCAGCCATACACTTTATTGTTGTTTTTCATTGGTAAACTTTTTCATATCATATAAGGGTATGATTATGGCATCGTTTTGTGGTCTGAAGTTTAGGAAGAAGTTTGTGAATATTAAATTACATTCAGAGTAAAACAGAAGACCCTGCATTGTGCATTGTGACTGCATTGTGAGAGGTCAAAACCATGCATGCCATGATTCCAATTAAAAATCCCCTCAAAAGCTGCTATTATCTAAAACTTCTGTGGGGCAATTTTTGTTGGGATTGCAGCACAGGGACAAAGGACTAATCCCATTCACTTCCCCATGATGCAGTTCCAATCTGTACTAGATTGCCTGTAGCTTTTTTTTTTTTTAACATACACAGATTGAAATGCGAAAATACATTTAACATCATAATCATTCATACTATTATAATTAGCCTAGGACTAGTTCAGGATCTGTGTGCACTCCTTGTTTGTGATCGTGTGTGAGGGGGAAAGTCAGGTCAGAGCGAGAGACGGTTATCACCTGGGAGAGAGGAGTTGGGTCAGCCAGTGTTTCCTCTACCTTGGAACAGTGCTAGGTGTAAGAACTGTTAGGACAGCACAGGGTGACTCAGCTCCTCCCTCCCAGGAGATTGTTCATTTCCTCTGCTTCTGACCTGACTTTTCCCCTCACACACGATCATAAACAAGGAGTGCACACAGATCCCAAACTAGTCCTAGGCTAATTATAAATATAGTTTTGTGACACACGATCACAAAATGGGAGCACCCACAGCTCCCAAATGAGGGTTCGCAACTAGAGTTCCTGAACAAGTGTCTTACTCTAATGATAATTGTGTGAACTGCCTTCATGTGTAGTTTGAGCTTCAGATGGCCCATTCAAAATCCATTTTCATCCATTTTCCATCCAATCCCTTTTGTAACTAAGATCTGAGCTAGCGCATCTTCACTTTAAAATAAATAAATAAAATAAAATAATCATTTTCTTACTGCATTCCCAACATTTTGTCATAGGTTAGTAAGTACTTTCTCTTCTTGAAAATGTTCTTGTCATCCATGGAAAGTGTAAAAAAATCCTTTCACATAGCCTGTAGGTACATACATAATGTGGGTCTTCACCAGTTGTGTGATACAAATTGTGCATTTTTCAGTTAGGTATGAGCATTTTGAATACAGTGTGTTTTATCTATTCTTTTACTAATATTTTCCATATAATTTAATAACTCAGCAACAGCTACTTTCCTAACAAAGTCAAACCTTTTGGTCTTTCTTGCACTTTTTGTTGTTGTTGTTGTTGTTGCTGTGGTCTTGTAAAGGCCAACCAGTCATTTTATGTGATATTTGACTTCATGTCATCAGAACTTAGCATGGAAATCAGTTTACCATCTTGAGGTTTAATGGCACACAGTTGAATTGCCTACATCAAAAGTTGTAAAATTATATAATGGATTACAAAGTGAAGCTGAACATTTGCAGGGAAAATACCATACATCTTTTTTGTCTAGATCTCTGTAATGTAATTGTTAACTTACTTTTCTTCCCAGTTTATTTTATTTTATTTTTGCTCTAACCATCTTAGCAGAGTTATTCTTGCAGTGCATATTTCATGCCACTGCTTTAAAAAAATTGATTTCCATTTCTTTGTAAATCTTTTGTAGATCAAGGTCTATGGGCAGCACATCAGTGGCTGACATGATGCACAGCCTACCATTACCATAACAATCTGCCTAAGGGCTGCTGCAGACTTGTAAGTGGCCCTGAAGCTGTTCAGAACTATCAGTTGTGCAAGCAACACTATCACAGTTTTCAGTGGGGAAAATGGCGATAGGGCTCCCTGTGCAACAGCTAGTTCTGCACAGTATCAGGCTTCTCACAAGTCTGCAGCAGCCCCATGGCAGAGCGTTATGGTGATGGTAGGTGTGTATCATGTCAGCCAGTATTTTTGAATTTTCTGAGATGCTGACCAATGCATTAAATTAAATTCATGATCTGCATTAAATCGTAATGCATGACTGATTTATGGTTCCACAAAGAACTATTATTTGGATGCTGGCATAGGGTGCACAATGCACAATAGGTAAGGATTGTTTCTAACTATTATCACTCAGAATGGATTCAGTGACAAGTTTAAAGTGTTTTGTTGTCTTAGGGATTGTTTTCTTTAATTTCAGAGGGCTAGGATGTCAACTAGCATATCTGAAAAGGAAACATTAAACACCAAAAATATAATTATTTAAAAAAAATATTTAAAAATATTTTTACAGCTTTTTCTAATGTTCACAGATTAATTTCCTGGTCAGAAACCATAGGAACAAGGGCCGAATTCGGATGTAACATGAAACTGGAGTTAAATGGGGCAGAGGTTGGAACTCCATTATATCCAAATTTCTGCAACTGCAGTTTTGAGGTGAAAGTGACCTGCAGTTTGCCTTGCCAAACTCAAGTTTGAAGCTTGGCTTTGCAGTAAGTTTTGCCACCGGAACCTGAGAATTGGCCGGTTTAGAGTTACGTCTGAATATAGACATAGCCATAACCACAATTTCATTCTGATTTTTTAACCGCAGTCATAGAGAGGGCGGCCCAGACCCGCCCAGGGATGCAGTAGCTCTATGCATGCCACGGCTCTTGATAGCCACCTCTCAACCAAAGTGTCCTCCCACCATCCTCCTTTCTCTTCCCCATTCTGCCTAGCAACAGAGATCCATTCAGAGAATGCGGGGAGACATGATAGAGGTCTATAAAATCATGCATGGTGTGGAGAAAGTAGATAGAGAGAAATTCTTCTCCCTCTCACATAACACTAGAACCAGGGGTCATCCCATGAAATTGATTGCCAGGAAATTTATGACCAACAAACGGAGGTACTTTCCCACACAACGCATAATCCACTTGTGGAATTCTCTGCCACTGGATGTGGTGACAGCCAACAACCTAGATGGCTTTAAGAGGGGTTTGGATAACTTGATGGAGAAGAGGTCTATCAACCGCTACTAGTCGGAGGGCTGTGGGCCACCTCCAGCCTCAAAGGCAGGATGCCTCTGAATACCAGTTGCAGGGGAGTAACAGCAGGAGAGAAGGCATGCCCTCAACTCCTGCCTGTAGGTTCCCAGTGGCATTTGGTGGGCCACTGTGTGAAACAGGATGCTGTTCCTATTGGGCCATAGGCCTGATCCAGCAGGGCTGTTCTTATGTTCTTATGTTTATGTAAATTAATGAGACACTACCCTTTCGGGATTCCAGGCTTTCTGCCACTGTCAAGAGGAACTGTGTGCTCCCGTGACAAATGGGGGGAAGATGGGGGAAATGAACAGTGGGGAGGCAGCCCCACCCATGGCTGCACATCTCTCTCTGTCCCAGGCATACAGGAGGCCATCTGCCCAGAAATATGGGTGCACATGACACATCGCAGCCCAGCAGGGCCCCTTATCTTGGATCGCTGCACCCTGCAAAAGCTTCTGTGTCCTTGTGTTCCTAACACAACGATGCCCCTTGCAGGGCAACCTGAGCCATTGTCCTGTGTACCCCCAACATAAGCGGCCTAGCATAGGAAAGGTGATCCCTGCGCAAGGGGTACACCAACGCAAGTTCCCATTCTTGGAGTCCCAGGCAGATATAAGGTGGTGCCTATGGGGTGCTAATGCTCCAACAGCAAGGCCACTTTCCTTCAGATGCCGAAGCAAAGCCTTTGCTGCTGTCAAAAGCTGGAGACACAGGCGGCCAATGCTGTACTCTCCTTGTAACATCTTGGAATTAGTTTTCTGCTGTTAAAGTGCCACCAGGCTAATGTGAGGTGGCTGAAGAAGGAGGGTGTTAAGGTTCCTGTGGGCTACTGCCATGGGGGGTGCATAATTTATTTTCAAGACAACCCCCAGCCTTGGATCCACTTTACAGTGGAGTGTACCTGGTTGCTGGTGTTTAGACAGTGATGGGGAAGGAGGCCCCCATCAACTGGCTGCCACACCTCCCATGGTCCTCCCCATGCATGTGCCTCACTCTAGTTGGGAAGGTTACTTATTAACTTGAGCACTAGTGGTAATACTTTGATGAGTGGCTTGGTAGGCGAGAGGAACCTTGTCCTACTCCAAGAATAGGGCACAGATCTAGAGCCATGGGCCTTCCAAGGATACCCTTTGGCATGCTTGCACCTCCGCCTTGTTACTCCCTAAAAGTAGTCAGTGAATCTGTCATCGATGCCCACTCCAGTTGTCCTTGACAGTATTGGCCTGTCCCTTTGCTTCAAGTGCTCTACTGCACTAAAAGGGAATGTCTGCAGTAGATATTCTTCTGGAGACGTGGGGGGGGGAGGTGTATGGGGTTTGGAAGGAAATGAGTGTACTATAGGACTGTGTGTATGCATAGAGGGAGGTGTGAGGGAGTGGGAGGAAAGGAGTGAGTGAGTGTGTGTGTGTGTGTGTGTGTGTGTGTAGAGGGAGGTGTGTGAGAGGTGGGAAGGGAAGGAGTGTACTAGAGGGACACGTGTGTGTGTGTGTGTGTGTGTGTGTGTGTGTGTGTGTGTGTGTGTGTGTCTAGAGGGAGGAGAGGGGGTGGTAAGGACAGGAGTGTACTAGAGGGACTGTGCGTGTGTTGCATCTATAGTGGCACATAATAATGCACATGTCCGCACACTACTTTGATATTGCTGCCCAGAAGAAAATCCATTCCACTCACTGATTAAAAAAATTAGAGGGAACACTGATGGACATGGTCCTGAGCACTATGGAGGAGGAAGCAAAACACAGAGCCCTGCAAAGGAGGTGCTTGCTGTGGTTACTGGGGCATTTGGGGCCCATGGGAGCAGCAGCTGCCCTTGAGGAGGCTGCAAGGTTCTTCACTTTTCCCAGGAGATTTGAGGGACTGGTTGCATGCTCCAGGGCAGCCATTGAAATAGCCCAGAGACATGCGGTAGCCCTCTTCTCTCCATTTCCTACAGGAAGGCTGGATGGTGGAAAGGAAGTGGCTGCTGCCAAGGTATGAGAGCACCTAGAGATCTATGGAGAATGTGGACAAATGGGTTGATGTCTCGGGGCCCGGGGGACCTTTGACTTTCTGGCAAGTGAGATGGACTGTGCTCCGCCAGCAGGGCACTGTGATGTGCCATGCGGTGCCAGTGCACAAGTGGCTCACCATTACTATTTACAAGCTGGCCTCCAACATTAACTACCTGTCCTTGAGCAACCTGCTTGCAGTTCACACCTCTACCATCTGCGAGATAGTGAAGGAAGTGGTGGAGCTCCTGGTGGAAATGGTCCTGGAGAATGTGATCCACATGGGCCACCCATAGGAGGTGTTCTTGGGGTTCCAGGAGAAAGGGCTCTCAGGTGTCCTTGGGTGTATAGATGGCACACACATGGGGAATTTAGTCCCCCAACACCACAGTAAGTACTTTGGGCAGAAGCACAACTACACTGCAAGCTGTGGTGGACTCAATGGGACAGTTCATGGAAGTCTACACCGGGGAGTCAGGCAGAAGCCACAACATGGCCATTTTCTGGACCTCCCCATTCATTTTGACGCTGCATGCTGGTACCTGGGCAAATGTCTCATTTGTGGAGGTGGGAGGGCAATGAGTGAAGCCGGGTGATATTTGGGGGCAATGGGTGATATTTGGGGACCAGGGGTACAGCCTGCAGGAGTGGATGGTCACCCCATATCATAAACTCAGATATGCCCTGGAGAGGAACTTCATCTTCAGGCACAGCAGTGTGAGGATCGTCGTGGAGCAGGCGTTTGGGAGGTTGAAGGCCCGGTGGCACGCCCACTACACCTTGTTGGATGTGGAGGAGGATCTTGTGCTGAAGGTGATCATGGCCTGCTGCATCCTGTACAGCATTTGCGAGTCCAGGGGAGATGTCCTGCTGGAGAAGCCCATAGACCTGCCCGTCCAGGAACCTTTGGACCCACCCAGAGGGTGAGACAGGTGGTGAAGAGGTGCATGGCAGAGATGGGGATTCAGCGCCGGTGGGCACCACGGCTCCATTCCTGAGGGTTGCTGGTGGCAGCAGGGAGGTGTGGGTGGTGAAAGCTGCCTTTGCAAGACACACATGGGAGCATCTTCCCCCAGCCCACCACCAAGGTGGCCAGGTGTGCGGTGTTGGGAGCACACACCACCCTTTAAACCAATGATGTTAGTACAGGGTGCACCTGTGGCAGCTACAGAATCAGGAACCACCTGTTCCCACTGTGCTAGTGGAAGGCCTGGCTGCCAGTGTTTTGCTGTCAAAGTGAAAGCAGTCTTAAATAAATCTGTGTTTTTCTTTCAAAATGTAGGTGAAAATGTGCCCCCTTTCACCAGCCCATCGTGTGAAGGGTGGCTAGAGGTTTGTGTGGTTGGATGGAGCAGGGAAGGATAGGGGATCCCACACCCCACCCAGGTCTTTCTGTGTTCTGCATGGATTGTGCTGGTTGTACATGGTACATGGAGGACTTACCTTTATTTAAGCTAGAGGGGTGTCGATCCATGGGTCCTTGGGTTTAGAAGCAGAAGGAGCGGGGGCAGGGTTTTTTTTTTTTTGCAACAATGGAGAGGGGAACAATGTTGCCAAAAACCATCATTTTTGGCAACGCTGCAGATGGAGCAGGCCTCCCCAGCGCCCGCCCCCCACAACACCCACATCCAGTATAATGCCTGGGGAATCAAAGAATAAAGCACTCCCCCCAGATGAGTGCCCTCCCACACATCCCATGTGCATGTGCCCCTCTGTTGTCAAGTAATTAGAGCATGATTCTATGTTCTGCAACAGTTTTATTGAGAGGATATAGCTGGGAGTATAGTGAGGAGGTCTCGGCTCCTCCCCATCTGAAGAAGGCAACAGCTCTCCAACACCCTAGGAGAGGAGAGCTGGTCTTGTGGTAGCAAGCATGACTTGTCTCCATAGCTAAGCAGGGTCTGCCCTGGTTGCATATGAATGGGAGACTTGGTGTGTGAGCACTGCAAGATATTCGCCTCAGGGGATGAAGCTGCTCTGGGAAGAGCAGAAGGTTTCAAGTTCCCTCCCTGGCTTCTCTAAGATAGGTCTGAGAGAGATTCCTGTTTGCAACCTTGGAGAAGCCGCTGCCAGTCTGTGAAGACAATACTGAGCTAGATGGACCAATTATCTGACTCAGTATATGGCAGTTTCCTATGTTCCTATGTTCCTAACCTCTTGCTGTTATACAAAAAGCTCACCATTTCCCATGGTGGCCATATTGGAATCTGTGGATTTTCTAAGATGGCTGCACATTTGAAATTCATTGTACAGCTACAAGTCTTAAAAGGCAGTAAAAGTAAAGTGTGCCATCGGGTTGGTGTCAACTCCTGGTGATCACAGAGCCTTGTGGTTGTCTTTGGTAGAATACAGGAGGGGTTTACCATTGCCACCTCCCACACAGTATGAGATGATGCCTTTCAGCATCTTTCTATATCGCTGTTGCCCGATATAGGTGTTATAACTTGTTGGAATTTGCAACTTTTAACTACCTAGTGTTCCAACTAGACAGTTAATTAGATTGATTAGATTAATTAGATTAATTAGATTGATAGCTGCAATCAACTAATTAAGTGGGCATAAGGAACTCATTATTGTCTTTAATAAATTGAGGACATTTAAATATATGCAGCAGGCAACATTCAGACCAAGACATGTGTGAGTGGAATCCTTCTGCACATAGTTGCCGAGAAGGGGCAATTTTTGTAACTCCCCTTCCCTTTGTACCCCCCATGCCCACTGAAAATATATCCCTGAAGGTCCCCCAACCCTCAAGGATGTATCTTTGGTGGGCACAGCCTAGGGGATGCAGAAGGAAGGGGGAGTGGGGGAAAGTTGCCCTTCCCCCATGCATAAACAGAAGTGATCCATTGTGTAAGTCTGCATGGTGCCCTGTAACAAAACTGCTGAGACATGTTTTTCAGGAATGCAAACGCCACCTTGCAGCATATATGACTTTGCTACTTATTTTACTATTATTGGATTTCATTTTTGTTTAAAGATTGTGTCATAGCTCCTACTAGAACCAGAGGAGGATGCACAAGTTCACTGGGGTGAATCCTTGACTGTAAGGAATTCACAGTAGGTGAATTCACACACACACATGGGGAGGGGGAGGATTAAGTGACAAAACCCTCCCTTGAAGGGCTGAGCAGTCCTAGGCCTCCAAAGTTTGTAACTAAGGCAGAAGCAAAATGAGTAGCACACTTAATCATCAAGGGCTTATTATTAATTAAAACAAAAACAAGAGTATGCAATAAAACAATTGTCTATTCATGAAGCAGATTGTAAGAAAGAGAGTTTTATTAAGCAGGCAACACAGATTCAAGCAATACAATAAAGATGGTATGTGATTTTGTCTTTTTGAATTTGTTATGCACTGCCTTTGGATGGGGCGGTTTATAAAAGTAATAAATAAATGTAATAAATAACGGAAAATAACTTCCCTCACATGTCTAACTGAACTGGTCCCTATTAGGGTTGTACATTTTGGGTTTTTTTTCCTGTTTTGTTTTTGGCCTGAATCCGAAACACCCCCATTTTGTTCTTTGTTTGATATCAGCCAATTTGAAACACCCCAGACTTGTTCTTTGTTTGAAATTACAAAATCCAAATCTGAAATGTTTTGTATTTTTAAAAATGGCCCCAGGGCAAAACTGGTGGGTGGAGGTGGTAGTACCCAATGGGTGGAATTTCAGAGGAATTGGGCAAAGGGCTGATTTTTGGTGAATTTTTGAAGTTTAAGATTTTTCCAATAGGGAATAATGGAGGTTTCAGCAAAGTATAGCTTCACGCCAGGGGAAAGGGATGGCCTAGAGCAGAGTTGGGTGGGTGGTAGTGCCCAGTGGGAGCAAGGAAGCTGCCAGAATTATTTCAAAGGGATTGGGCAGAGGGCTGATTTTTAAAGATTTAATGCAGTTTACGTATAAAATAAAGCTTTGTTTGAAATTTGATACTGGTGTCCGGTGAAATACCTAACCAAGAGACGAGTAGGATACAGGGAGTAATTTCTCTTCTAACAGACCATTTAGCTCAGTATTGTGTCGTACACTGGCTTGGCAGCAGCTTTCCAAGGTTTCAGGCAAGAGTCCTTTTAGCAAGCATGACTGGTCCCCATAGCTAAGCAGGGTCTGCCCTGGTTGCATCTGAATGGGAGACTTGATGTGTGAGCACTGCAAGATATTCCCCTCAGGGGATGAAGCCGCTCTGGGAAGAGCATAAGATTCCAAGTTCCCTCCCTGGCTTCTCCAAGATAGGGCTGAGAGAGATTCCTGTTTGCAACCTTGGAGAAGCCACTGCCTGTCTGTGAAGACAATACTGAGCTAGATGGACCAATGATCTGACTCAGTATATGGCAGTTTCCTATGTTCCTATGTTTCTATGCCAGGGACTGAAGCTAGGACCTTCTGCATGCAAAGCAGATGCTCTACCACTAAGCTACAGTTCTTATCCTTTAGACAGACATCGAAACCAATAAATACAATTTCGTTCTCATATTGGTTTTCATGAGTTTAAATGTTTTTAGAATAAGTCAGATACTTCTGGCATATCTATAGGATAAACATTGGTCAGGACTACAAGAATCAAAAGGGATAGTTTACCAATATAAATTATGCAGATTAAAAAAAATCCTTTTATTTCACAGTCCAGATACTATGAGATTTACAGTGTATGAATTCCATCAGATCTACTTTTGCTCTCGGAAATAAAAACTAGTTTTTCTGGTGTGTGGCAAAAATGAACATCATATGAGAAATTATGAAAATACCAATTTATTTTTAATTAACTGGAAAGCAGTGGCATTTCAAAACCAGCTTAAGATCTGAAAACAGAAATAGCCACACTTGAAAAGCCAATAAGTATTATGAAAAGCATAAGAAATGTTCAAACTGAAAGACGTTCAGCAATGTGCATAAAAACAATGTGCATTTTACTATGGCAAAAGATGTTAGCCTTGTTCACTCATTCAAAAACTGGATGTCCTGTTGCCAGGAAGTGTGCCTAACCCAGGCACACTTTTATGCCAGCCTCTGGAGATGATAACAGTGGTTACACCCTCAACCTCCCCAGGTTCAGCGTTTGTCTGAGAAGGACAGAACCCATTACCTGGAGTCTCTTCTTCCACATGATTCAAAATGCTGCAACAACCAGGGTTCTAAATCACACAGAAAAAAGCCCTATTCAGACACTACATTGTACCTGAATTCAGATGTCTTTATACTCATACAGATTTTAGTATGAATGATTGCTCCTGCATTCATTTAAAAAATGAACCTGGGTACAGGCACCCTGAAATGAAGGATGCAGATAGGAAGTGAACTGTGAACTGCTGTGCCTGCATTCAGAGGCGTAACTAGGGAAAACGGCGCCCGGGGCAAGCACTGAAATGGCGCCCCCCCGCGCCCCCCGCCCCCCCACATACTACATTATACTTAGGTTTTTCCTCACAAGCACCTGCCGCCGCCAAGCCAGGCCACTGACTGGCCGCCAGGCACCAGCAAAGCAATGGGGGGGGGGGCACGGGCGGAGTGGAAGGGACCGTTTGTGGGGGAGGGGGCGCCAACGCGCTCCCTTGACTGCTGCAGCGCTGCTGCACTGAGCAGGAAACATTTGTATTAACAAAATATTTAAAAAAATTTAAAAAAAATTTTTTGTCATGGCGGCGCCCCCCACATGACCAGAAAATATGGCGCCTGGGGCACGTGCCCCCCTGCCCCCCTATAGTTAAGCCTCTGCCCGCATTCAACATAAAATGTGAATCACTGCACCTGTGTACAGATCTGTACCTGTGTACATTATGTGCGAACAGGGCTGGAGTATCCTGCCCTTTTCAGGCAGACACTGAATAAATGGTTTGTTTCATTGAGATATCAAAGGACATAGCTAAGGAGTGTGCCAAACACCCCCCCCCCTCCATCACCACCACAAAAAAACAGGGATCTGGCTAGCTGGTGTGCTTCCCTTCCCCATGTTCCCCATGAATACAGTGTACCAGCCCCCTTCCCTTTCCTTTGAGCAACAAGTGATAATCATGGCCAAAATTGACTACGCCAGTCATCTTTTTGATGTTCGTATACTGTGAGCTGGGTACTTAATACAACATCAAAGCACATGAACCACACTTCTGCATGAATACCTTTCCACCCAAAAGGGATCTGCAAACAAAATGATTGCTGCTATTTGGATCGTGGATGTCTAATACAGTATGCAAGGAGAAGACATGACGTAAATATTATATTTTGGATGACATTCTTAGGCACATTTATTTAGTAATCAATTCCATCATCATCGATGAGATGGACCAAATATGCCTTGGATGAGCAGAAAGGGACCTCCACTTGAGCAAAGTGCCCCTGAGTTCTGTTGATTCCCTCTCCTGCCACAGCTCATTGCATGCAACCCATATCACACTATTCTGGAGGGTCTACTGACCCTCAAGACTGTATTTTCAGAGGGCACAGGGGGCTGCAGTGGGGAGGAAGGGGCAGGAAATCCTATTGCACAAGCAGAAACCCACTCACACTTGTCTGGATCTAACCCCTATGTGCTTGGGATTCGGATGAGAGACAAATATGAAGTGCCTACAACAAAAAGTGCTAGCATAATTATCAATCACTATTTATGAATATGATGACAAATATGCATATACTGCTTTTCAGTGAAAGTCTCCAAAGTGGCTGAGAGTTCTGATATTTGACACAGATGTAGAACTGATTAACAGGACTCTGTGTATTGCTTATGAAGTGGATTGGTCAATCTATTGATTTTTAATGTGTGTTTTTTTAAAAAAAATTTAAAGTCCTATAAGTGGTTTGTTTTATGGCAGAAAAATTACAAAAACTTTTGGAACTGAAGGACCATCACTAGGACTATCATTCTACCCCCATTTTGAGGAATCTGCCTATTTCCTTCATAAGGGCAACCATGCCCCCCCTTTCACTTTCTGGAATGGTTTGGCCTAGAGTTTTGAAATTGGGCACAGGTAAAGGAGAGATTAACAAAACTCTGTGCATTGATTTTGAAGCAGATCTGTAAATCTGTTGATTTTTAATGGTATTTTAATCATTAAAAAAAAAGTCCTATAAGTGGCTTGTTTCATGGCAGAAAATTACAAAAACTGCTGGAACATAAGCCCTCCTTTGGACCATCATTCTACCCCATATGAAGCATTCTGCCCTTTGCCTTCATAAAAAAGTGCAACCTGCCTTCCCTTTGCCCAACCTTTTACATTTCCAGAATGGCTGGTCTTACAATTCTGAAATGGACACAAATGTAGCTCAAGATGGCAGGATTCTATGTATTTTTATTTCAAGGAATTGGTAAATCCTGAGATTTTTTAATGATTTCCCCCTACTGCAGTAAAGCTGCAAGAGTTATCCCTATTCATAGAGTACTTCACACCTAGTCAAAGTAGAAAGAACCCTTAGTTTGAATAAACAAACTTTTAATTAAAAAAACACAAATGCACTATGCTCAAGTGAGTTTGTGATCCAAAAGATCTGCATGGGAACTGTGAAGCAAGGGGCATGTGCTGTGTTTTAATAATAAATAATAATAAATAATTAACCACCTCCTTACGAATGCATTATATGTCCAAGTTGTTTTTGTGTTTGAACTGTGGAGCAAGGGAAACATGTTGTGTGCCAGTTAGTTTGTGAATAGTCAAGAAGCGATGTGAATCCATTGTGGCTTGTGTACTCTCTCTCTCTCTCTCTCTCTCTCTCTCTCTCTCAAATGCACTCTGGACCAGGTCTGTAGGTTTGTGGTGAATGCTCAAGAAGTTGTATGGATCCTTGGGTGGTTGTATAGACTTCCTCCACCCAAATGCGCTCTGGCCCAGACCTGTGGTTTTGTGGTGAAATGCATATATATGAAGATGATGCTTATTTTGTATGGGAGGCCCCTGCATGCTCATTAAGTCCAGGGTCCGAAAATTACCCAGCTGCACCCCTGACCACAATTACATCAGTTAGTAAAGAACAGGTGGTTTATTTTTTAGATTGTGTGCACAAGTTGTGCATTGTGTACAAGTCATGTGGAAACCTGTCTCCCTCCCAAATCTATTTCCTGTGTCATATAGTTACAGCACAATTTATACTTGTTGAAAGCAGAGTTGTCAACCAGCCACTAATTTTCTGATTTTACAATAAAACTGAGTTCTATCAATGTCCGTGGCAAATGTTGGGTTCTGGAGGGAAAGGAAAAAAACAGCTCCAGATGCTACTGATGTCTTGGTTCTGCTCACCTTGGTTAATCCCCTGGTTTCATCCAGAAGGCTACTATTTTAAAATCAAATGTTTGCAGCTACAGCAAAAAGGAGAGTAGTCCTTTTCACAGAATCTGAAACAATGTATAATGAACAGATCAGGATCTGTTCTGATCTGATAATGAGAAGATCAGGATCTTGTCTTCTGTTCCTGATGCTGACTTCCACACATTTATTGGTTTTCTGTGCACAGTCCCTACACACATACAGGTCGTATATGCACTGGTTCTCTTTTCATGATCAGGCCAGGGACCCTGGTTTTTACAAAGTATGTTCAAGTTGCACCAGCAAAGTACATACAGAACCAGTGAACGAATGAAGGTTGGTTGAGTGGAGTGAGTGGAGAACTGGGGGCAATCAGTCTTCCTGACTAACTAAAGATGCAAGTGTGAGAATCTCAAGATACAAAAACCAGAGGCGGAAATATGGTGGGCCACTAGGAGGGGCCAATGGAGTATCAGTAGGTACCGAAAATCAGCTGTAAGCTCTGCATTGGTGTAAACCCAACTGAAATACATTGTAATTGCAATAGCAGTACAGTGTGATTTTCAGAACTACTGGGGGGAACACTAGAATTCACTGCAGCAATACTTTTGGCTACTGTTCAGTGTTTTAAACTGAGAAAAGAACATAGTAGGGGGGGAAGACATAATTATAATGTGAAGAAGTGGGCTTTTAAAGTTTATGGGGAAATATAGGCTACCTCCGCTTTACCGTATTATCACAAGAGTGCTTATCTTTTCTAACAGCACCTGCAGTCATGAAATAACCAAAAACTATATTGGCAAAAGCTTTCCATTTATAAAAAGAGCCATTCCAGATGCTTGTACAAGCTGTGTAAATGTGTCAGAAAAAGGCACCCAACATCTTGGGATAATGCTTTGAATTCATTATCAGATTATCAGTTGTGTACTATTGTTAATACGCAATCAAAGTACAGGTGTTCCACTTGCCCTTTCAACAATGTTAGTAAGAGCGAAAATAAGCTAACTGAGCAGCAGAATGCTTAAAACAAAGTCTATTTTTATAAATACACCTCTTCATCTTGTAAGAAGAAATATCCAAGATGCAGTAATGTATCTTGTAACATGGTAATGAACTCCTGTTATTGCTATTAATATATGTCCACTTTTCTTGCATAATAACATTTTATAGACTGCTTCATAACGTACAACAAATTGTACTGAAAGAACAGTATATTCAGAGTTAATGTATATCTGCATGAATAGAAGGAAGTGATATACTATGCCTCCCATTTTGAAAATAACTAGTATATAATTTTAAGTCTTCATATGTATTTTTCAAAATTGGGATTTCCCACCACAACTCCTAATATGGCTGGGAGTGTATGATTTGCTGTGGTTGCATCTGGGTGGAGCTAAGCAAAAGTTAGATCTTCCTGTTCTGCTTGCCACCTGGTCAACCTAGCAGTCAATATACTATGACTTAGGAGCCCCTGCTACCTATAATCCCCCACTATGTGAGAAGGACTGCAAGCTGGCTTGCTCTTCTTTGACCTTTGTGCTTGGAGATGTTTAACCAGCTGCAGAGCTATTCATAGGTTGTGGAGCTTTGCTTTTTTGTAGAGTAAATGTGAAGTATGGTCTGCTCAATGTTTCTTGATCAGTGTTGTGCAGTTGGGCTCATTCACACAATCAAATGGGGGTGGGCTGGAGGGGAAGCCCACTCCCATTCCTTACTTCCCAGATGACCCAAATCCCCAGTTGGGCTTACCTGCCCAGCCTCCACATGATCAGACTGTCTGCTGCATACTCCAATATAAACAAAACTGGACTGGGTCCTCCAGTATTCCACAGGGCACTGCAGGAGCGGTAGAGATTCAGCTCTTAGAACTGCAGCAGCTCCACTCTACCTGGCCTTTTTAGCATAGGACTCTATGAAAAGCATGGCTGCCGGCTCCCTAGAACAGTTTAAAATGGCATCGGAGCCATGCCAACCAAAATAAAAGGTAGGATGGGCTCTACTTGTTTTCCTGACTTTTATCTGGGTAACCAATCTGGGCTATCCAACCTTAGTAATTTAAATGATGCCACCTTTGCATTCCTGCAGGGGCAGTAATCCAATGAGGCAAAATAATAAATAAATAACTTTATTTATTGGTCACCCCGTAACAATTGTTTTCTGGGCAGCTCACAAATAAAAAAACAATGGAATAAAACATATATTAAAAGCACATTAAAAACAAAAAGCTACCGTAAAATAAAAAAAACATTTTTAAAAATATTTTGTAAAAGCTTAGGTGAACAAGAAGGTATTCACCTAGTGCCTAAAAGAACATAGTGATGGTATCAGGCAAAGCTCAATGGGGAGGCTATTTCATAAAAAAAAAATGGTGGCACTGCCAAAAAGACCCTCTCCGTAGTGGCCACATGCCTCATCTTATTTGGCAGAGGCACTCAAAGCAGGGCCTCCAAAGAAAATCTTAAGATCTGGGTAAGGATATATGAGGCAAGGTGCTCTTTCAGCTAATTGGGCCACAAGTCATTTAGGGCTTTACAGAATAAAACCAGCACTTTGAATTGGGCCTGGAAGTGGATTGGGAGCCAGTGCAGATGATGAAGCACTGGTGTGATTTGATCATAAAGCCCAGTTCCAATTAATAATTTTGTGGTATTTTAGAATAACTGCAATTTCCAAATTGTTTTTAATAGCAGCCGGGGTGGAGCCACCATTGTGCGAATGGGTTCAAAGAACCCAGGCCGCCAATGGAAAGGGCCACCGAAGCCCGCAGGGGGGCATGGCTTGGGCCTGAGTGAACTGCCCCCCCCCACCGGGCTCTGTAGAGCCATGAGTGAGCTCTCCCCTGTCCTTTACCAGCAGCGTTTGCTGCCTGATAGCCTTTTATTTCCCTTTTCTCTCCCTCTAGCAAGGGAGAGAAAGGGAAATAGATGTTGTAAGGCAGCAAGTGCAGCCTGAAATGACAGGGAGAGCTCATTCGGGCTCTCCAGAGCTTAAAGCCACGACCCCTTTGTGCATCACATGCAAAGCGGGCATGGCCTCAAGCTCTGGAGAGCCCGAGCGAACTCTCCCCTGTAATTTCAGGCCACGCTTACTGCCTGACAACATCTATTTCCATTTCTCTCCCTCGCTGGAGGGAGAGAAAGGGAAATAAAAGGCTGTCAGGCAGCAAATGCTGCCTGTAACAAAAACAACAACAAATATTTATATACCACTTTTTACCAGAAGTTTTCAAAGCGGTTTACATAGGTAACAAACAAAGAAACAAACAAACAAACAAGATGGATCCCTGTCCCCAAAGGGCCCACAATCTAAAAAGAAATATGATAGACACCAGCAACAGTCATTGGAGGGGACAGGGGAGAGCTTGCTCGGGGTTGTCTGGAGCCTGGGTCATTGCTAGAGGGGCCACTGGGAGGGGCTGGACCCAGGTCACCATTCAGCTGGCTCCACATCTGAAAGCAGCCCCCAAGGTTTCCTTCAAAAGTGTGTGGATGAGGCAATTGTTTCAGGCAGCACCTTTGGAGAATCTTTTTTAGGGTGGCCAAATGCCCCCTGAAGAAGTCCGCCAGCCCTTCGCTTTATATGTGGAGCCAGCAATGGGGGCAAGATGGCTTGTTGTCATTCTCCTCTAGTTGCAAAAAACAATGAACCAGCCCTGCATCCTTGTGCGATTTAAAATATTCAAGATGGCTTGTAATTGTTTTAGTAGTCGAGCAAAAACCAGAAAGTGCCATGCACTGATAATTCTTCATATTTCAAGAGTGGTTATTACAAATATTAATGCTGAATAACTTTTTTTTTTTTAAAGAACATGAAATATGTTCCCTTAATGTTAATGAATTGTTGGCTTGATTTACACACATCATCAGAATGAAGTAGGAACAAAGTGGTTGAAGTTCTGAGACAGTAGATTAACTGCAGCATTTCTAACCAAGTCAAGAATAACTTTTTTTTTTAATGCTTCTGTATAGTCTGTATACGTCCTGCAAGAATAAAATAAGTACAGCAGGCTGGGCTTGCATTGTTCTCCCTGATGGGTTTGTCTATTTCAACAGAAATAGAATTATGGTTGGTTCTTCTGGCTGTCCTCCTGTGTTTTTGAGTTTATACTTTTAACTGTAGCTTGTTCTTTCTTGTTAGTTATTTGTGCTCATGCTTATTATTCTCTTATATTACCCACCTTGAGTAGTTTGAGGTTCAGTCCAGGAAGGTGGGATATTAGTACATGCGTACAAACAATGAGGAGGTCACTCACACACAAACACACTCAGCTCACATTCACACGTAATGGGGGGCTGGAGTTGGAGGCATTCAGTTTCCTTACTGTTACATCTGAACCCAGGCATCTCTGGTCCCATCCGTAGCTCAACTTGAGGACACACTGACGAGATTCCAGTTTGAACTCTGGGTTTGTAGTGAGTTTCACTGCTCCAGACCGAGAGCCCAGGGAGCCTCCTTTTCATCTGAATGCAATACTGGAGGTTGCATTCAGCTGGATGGGAGTTGAGAGAGGAAGCTCCTCCCTCTCTCCTTCTCTGATTAGCTGTGCAAGCTGTCCTTCAAACAAGAAGGAAACCCACACAGCCAGCTCCCCTGTCTGCAGTCTCACTGACTGCAGAGACAACACTCACCTGAACATCTGAATGCAGACAGAAGAATGGCGGGGGTTGCGGGGAGGCACAGAACCGCAGGTCCGTTGGACCCATTGTTTTGTGTTACATGCGAATGCAGCCACAAACTCCAGTCCATTTCATCATGGAAAAGCCAAATAATTATTAGTCTCTCCCAGCTGAATAGCATTGTCTAATGGTTGCCAAACATCTGAGTGTTGTAGTATAATAATATAATACAGTTGCCATTGGATTCCAAAGCTTTGGGACTTCAGGCCAAATCATTAATAACTAGCTGACCTGGTGCAGAGCATCTCCGTCCCTAGTTCTCCCTGTCTCGCCTCCCCATCTTTATTTCTTTCTCCCCCCCTTCAGCCCCATTTCATTCCCCCCCCCATGCCCGTTCTCACTCAGTGGCCAGGGTTCTCCTCTGTGGCCACCTGCCGGTCTGGTGGTGGCCACCTCCCCTGCACAGCCAGTCTGGAGGCCGCCACTTCCCCTACACGGCTGGCTGGTCTGGTGGTGGCCACTCCCCCTGCACAGCTGGCTTGCTGGCCTGTTGGCCAGCCGACCTGGCGCACAGCTTCTCCTTCCGTCCTCATCACTAAGCGGCAGCTCACTTCTGAACTCTCACGAGAGCTGCCACACATAGGATTAGCGATGGGTACATTTAAGAGAATTAAATATATAGATACAACAGGGGTGGGAAAAGCACCTGACACATTAATAAATAACTCAGTATAATGAAGGAGGAAGGACTGGTGGGTAACATTACATTGAAAAATGCTTGGCTGTTCCATATCAGTAAACCTGTTCAACCCGCCACCGTTTTTTGTGCACAGTTGTAAGCCAAGTCAAAATGGTGCTTGTTTACTTTTTGAGCATGGCTGTCCAGAGATGCACTGCAGGACTCAGCACAAACTGAGTAGTTTATATTCTGAGCACATATTTGGTAGCCTGTAGCAAAGTATCTTATCAATACTCATCACTTTTCTCTTTTCTTCATAGTGAAACATCTGGTTGACATGTGTTAACTTTTCACCATATATCTTCATAAGCATACCATCTGTACAGTGCCCAGGTAGATTTTTAATAACATTCTGTAAGATTTTTTTTTTTTTTGCATTCTCAAGATTCACCAGGGCCTCTCATAGAGATTCATAACAAAAAGCAGTGGCAGTAAATAGAAATTCAATTTTCCATACATCTTTGCAAGTAAAGCAAAGAGCAGGGCTTGATTCTTATCCGTTTTCTCTGCATGTCTTTGTAAGAGAACCAGACGATACTTGTCAGCCTGCTCTGATTCTCATTTGGAGGAACATATCTGGGAGGTATTATTCATCAGCTTGCTCCCCCTAACCCTTTCAGTCAGTATTTATCAGCATATGGAATGCCATCTGGTGCCAGAAGTGAGGATGTACAGGTTAGAATAAATAATTTTTCTACACAACCTTAATGAGCTGTTAGCATCATTATACTCCTACCATACTACCTCATCACTATGACAGTAGGGTATAGTGGCTCCATTTCCCCCCAGCTGATGGACAATGCTGCTACATTTCCCAGCATGCTTTGAAAATGGCTGAGCAGCTGGATTAATAAAAATGATTGCCTGTTTTGCCTCTTTCCCCTCATTTTTCTTCAATATGTGTACAAAGTAGATTTACTTAAATATTAACTCTCCTTTTTTAACCCTTTAATGTTTATTTGTAGTCCATATCTTCACTTTCACTTGAATTGGTTCCCATCTTTGTTGTAAAGTATTCCTTTTTCAATTCTTTGCTTTGTTCTGCAGATTATGTAGATTTGTTTTTGGAAGGATGGTGTTGGACTGGTTCTGGTTTTGGCTGGGTTAGAAGGTCTTTTCATATGCTGAGAGTCTATGGCAGGTCTTTAGGGGAGGATATGCATTAATAATCCCTTGTTATGCTTTTAGGTGTAGGAGTGACTTGTAGGAGCACTCCTGTCACTTAAAAGCAAGGGAAATGGTCCTATAAGGTAAAGAAAATTCAGAGTGCTATTAGTGTACCATCACTATGTAATTGGACTTTCTTCTGGGGACTCCTGGTGTGCCAAAGCTGTGGGAATTCTATGAAAAATGAATTCTATATAGAAAACAAAGGTTTATCCAGCAGGCAAAGGCAGTAATTTGCAAGGAACTCTGTGAAAGTTTAGAAATCTGCCAAACAGTTTGCTTTTGTATTCTAATTGTGTTCATTAAGCCACTTTTCAAGCTGGAATGCCACACTTTGATGCAGACAGTATTCACATCAAAATGCTGAACATGTGTGTTGCCAGAGCTGTCACATTGCTGCAGCTGCAATGCATCAACAGAGAGACCCACACTTGTGTTGTTTTTTTTAAAAAATCAGTGCAGAACAAATCTTCGATGTCAAGCATTTTGTTTTAATCTTCTGGGTCTTTTTCACCTAATTGAGGACCACTTCTGGCATTGTGCAGTAGCAGGAAAAGAGGACACACAAGTTACATGCACATCTGATGTCTATGCTTCCTGTGCAATTAATCACCCATCTGGATATGATCTGTCATAGAAAAGAATGCTCTGTACGTGTGTGTGTGTGTGTGTACGTGCGCTGGGCTGGGGTCTGATGGGGAGAAAGACAATACAACTCGGTACACATTGTAAGAGTTGAGAGTGCAAATCACCATTTTACTTATATCTTGCTGTTCCTTTAGAAAGCTCAAAGCTGTTTTTTGTGGCTGTTCCTACCATTCCTTCCACTACGGCTGGTGCCAGGTTGTGGTACACCCTGGGGCAACATCCTGCACTGGCCCTCCTCTCTGGTTGCCTTGAGCCCCTGCATTCTCCCCATGGAATCTAGCCAGGAAAGCTTTCTAGAGAATGAGGAGTATGTACTCTGTGGTGGGCAGTGGCTTCTCCCATCCTCCATATTAATGAACTGGGAGGATGTCTGTCTTGGCTGCAGCAGGGGTTTCTCCTTCTCCTCTCCTTGGAGAGAGTAGGAAAAGGAGTCACCGATCTTCATTCACCAATGGGAACTCACTGAATGAGAGGTATCTTCTTTGGTGGTAGGTCCTCCTCCTAGTCTCAGAAGATAAAAAGAAGATCTGATGATGATGAGCCCTCCCCATTCACCAATGGGGAATTCACAAATGGAGTGATTCTTCCTTAGCAGCTGACAGAGGGGCCACTAGGGAATGTTTCCATTTGCAGGTTGACGGCGCCATTTGCAGGTTGACGACGCCAAGTAAAGGCAGCAGCAGCATGAGCCTCAGCTGACCAGCTTGTGCTGTTGCTACCACCACAAAGTCATTGAGGTTCACTTGGGTGGGCCCTCTGATGGATGTGGGCGGGTCAGCCAAAACATGGGGTGGGGGTTGCAAAAAAAGTAGGGGATGTGGCTTACCTGGCTCCCATCACTCCTAAGTGAAAGCAACATTCAGTTATTTCAAAATTGTTTTGGAGAAAGTAATTAGCAGAGATAGATTTAGGAGGTCAGGACTACGCTAGCCCTCCTGGCTACAGGTCCATGTGTGGGCCCCAAAATCAGTTGCCAAGCTGTCCCACCTATAACACCCCTGCCCATTCCTCCCTAGTCAGAGGAGTGAGGCATAGCTTACTGACAGAATGCATGCTTTGTATGTAGAAGGTCTCAGATTAAGTCCACATCATCTCAGGCAAAAGGGCTGGGAAAGACTCCTCTTTGGAGAACTTTGGAGAACCGCTGCTAGTCAGCTAAGTCAATACTAAGCTAGGTGGACCAATCATCTGACTGTATGAAGACCTGTATGAAGTTACTTCATGTGCTCCTACCCAAGGACTATTCGTTGAGCTGCTTGAGCACAGCAGCGGATGCATTATTTATACTGTGTGTGAGAATCTCTGGATTAGAGCACATGGTATTTAAATACTTGCCCAATCGCTTCCTAAAAGATACATCAAATTGTACTTTTGTCATATAAATCCTCACTTTAAGCAATGAGTCAGCAAGCAGATTAGTGAGACTACTGAAATGAGCAGTGATTTTGTGTTCAAGGGTTACCCTTATAATCAAATGCAGTCACCATTCTTTTCTTTTTTCTTTTTTCTAGTAATTGTATTTAAAGTGCTATACGGCACAATCTTAAACTTGTCTACTCACAAGTTAATTCCACTGATTTCAGTGGGACTTTATTCCCTAGTGTTTTGTAAAATGACTTTTCAGAAATGTGAATATAAAATATTTTAACTAAAATGCCGCTCCCTGCTGCTGCAGTTTGCGGTAGAGCAAGGGGTGAGGTTGTATGCCTGGCCCCATGGACAGGCATGCACAGGGGCGTAACTACCAAAAGGCAAGGGGAGACAGTTGTCTTGGGGCCCCACTGCCTCGAGGGCCCCCCCAGAAGCACATCACATGACTCCCCGCCCACCCGTGTTGCACCCCCTATGAATTATGTTGAGTCTCTTGGAGATCAGCAGTAGCAGAGAGTAAAAAAACTAGATTAAATGTGAACTAGATATTCACTGTATTCATAATGGGGATGTGAGTGTGAGTGCACTATATATTGTGAAGTGTATTTGTGTGTGTATATCAGCGAGGGGCCCAATTTAAAATCCTGTCTCTGGGGCCACTCCAACCTTGCTACGCCCCTGGGCATGCGGGCCCCCATTTTGCCGCCCCTTCCATGTGACCTGGGCCAGCCAATCAAGTTATTGTCTGGCCTCCCCCTGCATGTGATGTGAGCCGTCCAATCAGATGCAGGAAGTGCCGGCATAAGCAGCAGCCTTCTTGCAGTGCTTGCCAGTCGCTCTGTGGTGAGGCCCCCATCTCGTACTCAGTGAGGGTTATCCAGATGCCATCTGGGGCCAAGTAGGAATTTTTTGGATCACATCAGACTAGCTTTAGGTGTGGCCTTTTCCTGCCTACTTCTCACTGAGTTTTACAATAGGGGTTCCATTGGACATAGGATCTTTGGTCACTTGGTAGGAGAGTGCAGGTTGGGGTAGGTCACAGGGGCCTAACTATAATAGGGCAAGGGGAGACAGTTGTCTGGGGGCCCACTGCCTGGCCCGCCCCCCGAGGCAATTCACATGACTGATTCCCCCAGCTGTGCAACTGCTCAGGCTGTATTCATCCTCTGAAACTGATGTGAGTGTTAAGATCTGGAGCTACCAGAACGTCTTTTCTCTAGTACCATTAAAATTTGCATCATTTTATATATATATATATATATATATATATATATATATATATATATATATTTATATTTATATTTATATTTATATTTATATTTATATTTATATTTATATTTATATTTATATTTATATTTATATTTATATTTGTTTGTTTCCACTATTCAGCCTCATATAAGATTTCTTTACTTCATGAGCTGAGCTTCGGGGAGGGCATTTAAAAATCTTGTCTCTGGGCCTACTCCAACCTACTCCAAAAATCTTGTCTCTGGGCCTACTCCAACCTGGCCCCTGGTAGGTCATTTTGGTAACGGTCAGGCTGGAGGATCATTTAAGGTGGGAGGGGGCCAAGAAACAGCCCCTCAGGGTTTTGCAGCCGGCTGGGCTGGGCTGGGCTGGGCTGAGCCCCCACCCGGAGGATGGCTTGGCTCACTGCCCAGAGTTGTGTGGCTTGGGCTGGGGTGTGTCAGGCTGCCCTTCCCTCAGCAGGGTAAACCCCACAGTGAGATTATGTCAGGACTTGGTGCCTGGCTGAATCAGCACACAGACCTTTGCCCTGCTGTAGAGCAGTTGTCCTTATGAGGCTGATCTACAAGGGTGGAGTACCCACATCCTGTAGGGATGTACATGGAACTGGCAGGGGGTGGCTCAAGGGTGGAAGGGGGGTAGGGGTGTGCACGGAACCGCGGAGCTGCGGTCCGGCACTGGGGTGGGGGGTTCCATTAAGGGCGGGGGGGCTTTACTTACCCCTCCCGCGCTTTCCACCTTTGGTGCTGTAATTATTGTAAAAAACCCGGCGGCAGGATCCCTCGCCGCCCGCTTCAATCGAAGACAATGGCTCCTCCGTGGTAAAAAAAATCGGGTGGCAGGATACTTCCCTGCCACCCCCTTGAAGCCTCCTTGAAGCCCCTGCTGCTGCCACCCCCTTGAAGCCCCCTGCCGCCCCCTTAAATCTCGCCCCGGACCTGACTGCTCGCTCTCTAGAAACAGGCGGGCGGCAGGGGGATGTCCTCCCACCCCCTTCCCTGCCGTCTGCAAAAGTCTTTAGGAAGCCTTCTGCACGTGCACGCACAGAAGGCTTCCTAAAGACTTTTGCAGCCCGGCAGGGAAGGGGGCGGGAAGTCTTCCCTGCTAAAGACTTTTGCAGACCTGCAGGGAAACGGGCGGCAGGGGGATGTCCTCCCGCCCCCTTCCCTGCCGGGCTGCAAAAGTCTTTAGGAAGCCTTCTGCGCACGCACGGTATAAGTGCTCCAGCTGCTTTCTCCGGAGTACAAGATCCCCTCAAGGACCACTTTCAGCATGCGTGCGTGCAGGGGGGCTGTGTTGGCCAAGCTGCGTGCAGCTGGGCCAAACACCAGTGTGCATTTCACTGCGGATATCTGGACTAGCCGCAGTGGGCTGCACACTGCCTTCATGTCCCTGACAGCCCATTGGTGGGGGCATGGGGGTGAGTGGACATCTGGCTCTGCTGGTGCTGTATCCAGTTCCTCCCATGCATGCACGCCTTCTTGGGCAGTGTTGCATGTGGAGGTGATGGACACAGACCACACTTCAGATGAGTTGGCTGCCGTCATGGAGCGGCAGGTGGGGGCGTGGCTGGCCGGGGAGCCAACCCTCCGCCGAGGCTCCATGATGACGGACAACGCAGCCAACATCACCAAGGCTGCTAGGCGGGTTTATGGTGTGAACATCGCTTGCACTGCGCACATCTTGAACCTCTTAGTGAAGGGTGCGCTTGGCCTCAAGGAGGCGTCGAAGAAGGCCAAGGAGCACCAGTGTGTTCGGGGCTCTTCTAGTTTAGGTCAGGATCCTGCTGCTCCCGTGGCCGCCCTGGTGGAGCATTGCCGCCAGGTAGCGGGCCACTTCCACCGGAGTGAAAAGGCAAGGCGCCAGCTCAAGGCCAGACAGATCGAGCTGGGCCTTCCTGAACACCCAATCCCCCAGGATGTTCCTACCCGGTGGAACTCCACTTTTCTCTTGCTCCGGCGCATGCATGAGCAAGAGGGAGCACTCAACAGCCTGGGGACGCGTGGTTGCTTGGATCTGTGCAAGTCTCTCTATGATGACTGGCCGGTGATCCGCGAGCTGGTCTTAGTACTAGAGCCGTTCTATTCTGCTACGAACGACTTGTGTACTCAGACCGCCACGCTGGGCCTGGCTTTGCCCACTGCTATTCTTCTGGAGAAGGCAATGAGCGATCTCCAGACCACTCTGACCACTGGGGTTGCGATTGCCCTGGCAGGTCGGTTGAGGACTGGGGTAGTTGAGCACACCCGCACACACACAGGGGAATAAAGGCATATTACTAGTCTAGACTCTAAACTAGTGGTAATGTTGTATCATGTGATTGCACACAGTCTTTCTGCCCAGTATCTGTGGTATGCATTGGGATGCAATCCGAAAATGCCTGCCAATTCTAGCTTGCTTTGTGGCAGAGACCTCTTCGTGGTGTGTGGTGTTGTTGTGTGATGTGGTGTGGTGTGGTCGCGTGGGGCCCGGGAAAGGACAGGACAGGTGCAATTCACTGTGCCTGTGCGTGTGTGGGGAGATATATTATGTTTTCAAATGAAGATCGGGTCATGTTTGAGAGTTGATTGACAGCATTTTATTTGAAGATTGCTTGCCCATACATAGAATAGATGCGGCGATCACATGCCACAGAGTCAGACAGGTTGCGGAAAAGAAATGTCCAGAGACACATGCGTGCTGCCATTCTCTTCTTATCTGCCATCATCATCCATGCATTACTCTTCAAAGCTGTGTGGGCTAGGAGGGGGCAACATGCCAAGCCTTGCTGCTCCACTTGCGGAGTGTTGTTGTTTTGCGTGCGTCCTCCACATGCTATGCGTGTTCCCTCCTGGCTGTGCCTCTCTGTTGACTGTAGTGGGCAAAAAAAGTTTGGATGAGGTGAGGTTCAGGGCAGGGCACTGTTGCTGGACTTGGAGTGGGATATGGGGCAGAAGAGTGGGCTGGGCTGGTAGTGCCTAATGGGTGTAGGCTGCCACCCCAATTTCAGGGGGATGGGACAGAGGGTTGATTTTGTGTGAATTTATGAAGTTTCTCTTCATAAGGTGCATCAGATTGATTCATTCATTCATCAAGCATCTCATACTACTCAACTCTGAATGACCCCACACTCTCACTTTCTAACACTCTGCTTTATTACTATGACTAGTATGGGAATGAATCAATCTAGCACTCTGCACCCAAGAAAAACCTCAGAAATTCACAAAAAAATCAGCCTCTTGTCCCATCCCCCTGCAATTGGGGTGGCAGCCTACACCCATTAGGCACTACCACCCCACCCCACTCTTTTGGGGCAGATCCACTTTCTGCCCCCCCATCTGCCCCAAAGACACAAAACATTCAGAAATTCACAAAAAATCAGCCCTCTGTCCCATCCCCCTGAAATTGGGTTGGCAGCCTACACCCATTAGGCACTACCACCCCACCACACTCTTTTTGGGCAGATCCACTTTCTGCCCCCCCATCTGCCCCAAAGACACAAAAACTTCATAAATTCACAAAAAATCAACCCTCTGTCCCATCCCCCTGAAATTGGGGTGGCAGCCCACACCCATTAGGCACTACCACCCCACCCCACTCTTTTGGGGCAGATCCACTTTCTGCCCCCAATCTGCCTCAAAGACACAAAAACTTCAAAAAATTGCAAAAAATCAGCCCTTTGTCCAATCCCCCTGAAATTGGGGTGGTAGCCTACACCCATTAGGCACTACCACCCCACCCCACTCTTTTGGCCACAGGGTCCTTTTTGCTGATCTGAATCGATTTGGATTCGGATTCGGATTAAATCCGAATCCGAAATGAATCGGGGGTGATTTGGGTCAGCAAAATTCGGGCACAGAACAGAACAGGGGTGATTCGGCTTGGGTCCCGAGCCGAATCACCGAAAACCCGAAATGCACACCCCTACCACCTAGTGAGTTCATGGCAGAGGCAAAATTTAAATCAAGGAAGTCTTGATTTGCAGAGCAGTATAGCCCTGTTCAGTCAATAAGCCTATTCTCATGAGCAGCCTAAGCCAGGCTAGGTTTAGGCTGCTCGTGTGCAGTGCTGGGATCTACCAGGATCCTGGCAATGCCTGCCCACCTAACCCTACTTTTTACCCCAGCATTTAGCTGAGGTTTAAGGTTGCAAGCACACCATTAATGCCAGCACCAGGATTCCGTGTGCCTAGATTACCCGACTCCTGAGGGTATCCCTCAATGCTCTGTACTTTTTGTGCAGTGCATTGTGGGATATCTGGAGGCTGGAATGCATTATCTTGGCCTCCGGAGAGCCACACTGCCAGGAGAATGGACTGATGATCATCTGGGGAAAGGTAAGTTCATCCTTGCCCCCCCGCACCTTCCCACCCACCCTCTCAGTTGTACAAATAGCCCTCTTATGTTGTATGAGTGTACAGCTGCCTGTACACTCATACATCTTATTGTGTGGATGTCTGTACCAGCATTCATTTTAAAAGTGAACCTGGGTACAGGCTCCTCAAAAGAATGCTACAGTTAGGAACAGCACTGCTGTGCGCCTATTCAATAATCATAAATATTTGTTGTTTTCATCATATTCCTGTATGTACTGTACTAGGGATGTACAATATCAGTTCGATCATGAATCGGTCCACCGCGAACCAGTTCGGTTCAAGTGGTTCAATTGTGAACCAGTTTGAACTGGTTTGAGCTGGTTTGTCAACCTGACCGGACCAGCCAGTCGGTTTGTCTAAACCAGTTTGCATAGCTGTGTTTCACTCTGAATTCAACCGGCAAACAGTCCATACACACCCCTACACTGTACACTCATACAAGTGTTCAACATAGCATGTAAATAGGGCTTGTCTTGGCCGCTACACTACTACCTCAGTTGAAATTTCAAAATCCTGAAAAAAAGTAAAAGGCACAATTCAGTTAAGGATGTTTAAATCCCAATAATTCTAATGGGAGAAATTTAAGTACATGCTGAACTCTTCTATAAAATCAATGGAATCTAGAGTGTGCTTAATTTTACTGGATCATGCTGAAAGTATAATATATTTATGAAAATATATCTATCTTCAGAAATGTATAATCAGACAAAAAAGAAAAAAGAAAAAAGAAAACAGACTACCTCATGTAGAGCATTATAATATATTTCACATTAGTATATCCAGCAAGGATAGCAAATTGATCTTATGTTATTTCTGCTCTTCATTATTGTAGCCAATCATGTGTCTCTTGAATGGCATAATTGGTAGCAAGCCAAAGGAAATTGGGGAGCTAAATTTGTTTGAACAAATTATTATTTCTATACCATAAAACCTTCTCAGCCCACTGAACATGAAAATGGGAAATATTTCTTTAAAATAGCTGCAATGATCAGTGAAGGATGAAGTAGTATCCGCTCCTCTACCACTTGAGGAGCCTCTATCTATTTTGTCTATCATTTCAACTGTGGAGAATAATTTGATCTAATTATACCTTCTTTTGATATTCTATCACAAAGGTCATCTAATCTGGCAGGACCTTTCTACTCAGATAAAATGAGAGCTTTGTTACAAGCCTGAAAACTCATTAACCCACTTTATGAGAATGTAAACATTGACACATTGAGAATCAAATGCCTTATTTAATAAAAATAATATATAAACTCCCAGGAAAAAAAGAATGTTAAAATATGAGGGGGGGAAACAGAGTTTAATAAATGAGGCTCCATGCAACCACAGCTTGGCTTTCTCT
This sequence comes from Hemicordylus capensis, assembly GCF_027244095.1. Taxonomy (NCBI): domain Eukaryota; kingdom Metazoa; phylum Chordata; class Lepidosauria; order Squamata; family Cordylidae; genus Hemicordylus; species Hemicordylus capensis. The sequence continues at coordinate 67,295,079 of NC_069658.1, forward strand.
TTCAGTTGGACATTGGGCTGAGGAGGGATGCATCCAGGCAGATATTTAAGAGGTGCAGTTTCCCTAATCACTTCCTAGAGATGCCCCTGAAGAATTTCTGCCTGATACATATCTGATCAAGGCAAAGTGTATGTGCATGGAGCCTCAGTTCTAAAGCCATCTACATATACCAGACTGTACAGTCCTTAGAGCTTATATGGCACAGAAGTTAAGATGGGCACCTCAACTTGCAATTTCCATTCTTTTTAGGTATGAGTGAAAACGTAAAGCATCTTATCTCTTATCTTAAACTGAAAGTTTTTGTATTACTGAATATATAAGTGGGGGAGGGAGGAGAGCTGGTCTTGTGGTAGCAAGCATGAATTGTCCCCTTTGCTAAGCAGAGTCTACCTTGGTTTGCATTTGGATGGGAAACTACTTGTGTAAGATATTTTCCTTAGGGGATGGGGCCTAGGGAACCCAGGGAACTGCATGCCCTGGGTTCACTCCCTGACATCTACAGGTAGGGCTGGAGAGATTCCTGCCTGTAACCTTGGAGAGCCAGTGCCAATTGTATTGTGTAGACAATACTGAGCTAAATGGACCAACAGTCTGACTTGGTATAAAGCAGCTTCCTATGTTCCTATCTATCATACTTTGGACACATTATGTGAAGATCCAGCTCCCTTGAGAATTCCATAATGCTGGGAAAAGTTGAAGGAAAGAGAAGAAGAGGACGGGTGGATGGACTCGAAGCAAGGTGGATGGACTCGATTATGACAGCAATGAATGCACCACTGAGGGACCTTCAAGGCCAAGTTAAAGACAGATCATCCTGGAGAGAATTTATCTATGTAGTCACTAAGAGTCAACACCAACTTGATGGCACTTAATCAATTAATCAGTGTTCCTATACAAGCATACTGAGACCCACATTGCTTATTGGCCATAGTTTCTGCTGCTTGGCAAGTAGGAAGAAGGAAAGCCAGCAATTCATTTTAAACTGCTAACCTGATCCACAGAATTGGGCAGGATGTCTATGTAGGCCCAACCCTGGCAAACTTCAAAAGCAAAACCCACAGGCTGCACTTTCCGCATCCCTCCTAATCAATGCAATTTGCACAAAAGCCAGCTTGGATAATGTAAAGGAGATTATTGTATGCAATATTCCTTGCCTTTCTTTATTATGACAGTCTGAGGTCAGTACACTTAAATGACTACAAGTATTTCTTACTCTCAGTTTAAATTTTTTAGAGCTAGCTGCAGGTTTAAAATGAAAATGCAGCTCACCTCCCACCTGCTGCGAGAACGTAAGTCATATTTTGCTATCAAGCTGGCATTACTCATACACTGGGGACTAGTAACAAGTTTCAGAAGTCTGCTGCTACACAATCTCTGGAGAATTGTTTGAGAAGGATGAAACTCTTCAGAGGTCACTCTTGAGGGTATCCACACAGTCCTTCAGTTCTGACAGAAAAGGCTTTTTTTGATTGATAAAGTGTATTTCTTGTAAGTAATGAACTTCTCATTTTGGTCAAGCACTACTAGAGCAGGAGAACAGACTTAATAGCAGTTGGACTACAAAGTTGTCTATGTGGGAAAATCTTATGTCCAAAACAGTAGCAGCCTGCCCGAATGGACTGGGGGCGGGGGAAGTCCAAACGAGGAATGGGCTACCTCTGGTTCCTGGTAGACCTGGTTGTGCCTCTCTCCCATCCTACCCCACTCCAGCATTAATGAATTGCCTGCAGGCTGGTCATTCATCAGGTACAACTGCATGGGCTGGTCAATGATTAACCAGTCCTCAAGCTCTAGGCCAGGCAGCAGGGCAGCTCTCATTAACCTTGAGAGGGTGGGGTGGGATGGGAGAGAAAGGCACAATGGAGCTGCCAGGAACCCGAAGCGCCCTTCTGGCTCATCATGACCAGCCACTATAAATGTGCCAACCTGAGGTGACTGCAGGTTGGCTATTAATTACTAGTCTTTAAGCACTGTTAGGCCATTGTTCATGCCACAAAGGCTGCCATGGCATCTTTACCTCTTTTCACATTAATTCTCTGTTAATTATTTCTCTCACTCTCACACCTACACCTATGCATGCTTGTATCTACTTTAAACTCTGTTCTAATTTTCACCTCACAGACAAATCAACATTATATAGCAATTGTATAACAGCATTTATAGTTCATTCTTTTGTAAGGTGACTGAACACCTTACATCTTGTATTCATAAGAACAGCCCTGCTGGATGAGGCCCAGGGCTCATCTAGTCCATCGTCCTGTTCCACACAGTGGCCCACCAAATGCCTCTGGGAAGCCGAGGGGCAAGACCTAAGGGCATGCCCTCTCTCCTGAGGTTACTTCCCTGCAACTGGTATTTAGAGGCATCTTGCCTCTGAGGCTGGAGGTGGCCTCTAGCTCTCCAACCAACAGCCAGTGATAGACATGCCCTCCATGAATTTATCTAGACTATCCAGGCTGTTGGCATTCACCACATCTTGTGGCAAAGAATTCCATAGGTTAATTATGTGTTGTGTGAAAAAGTACTTCCTTTTGTTGGTCCTGAATTTTTTGGCAATCAGTTTCATGAGATGACACCTGGCCCTAGTGTTATACAAGAGGGAGAAAAATTTCTATCAACTTCCTCCACACCATGCATGGTTTTATAGACCTCTATGATGTCTCCCTTTAGTCATCATGTTTCTAAACTAAAAAGCCCCAGGTGTTGTAGCCTTGCCTCGTAAGGAAGGTGCTGTAGGCCCCTGAACATCTTGATTGCCTTCTTCTGCAGCTTTTCGAGTTCTACAATGTCCTTAAGACATGGTACCAGAACTGTACTCAGAACTCCATATGTGACCGTACCATAGTTTTGTATAAGGACATTATAATACTAGCAGTTTTATTTTCAACCCCCTTCCTAATGATTCCAAGCACAAAACTGGCCTTTTCCACAGCTGCACATTGAGTCAACACTTTCAACGAGGGGTCCACCATGACCCCAAGATCCCTCTCCTGGTCAATCAGTGACAACTCATAAGCTTCATAGGTGAAGTTGGGTGTTTCCCCCCAATATGCATCACTTTACACTTGCTTATATTTAATCACATTTGCCACTTGGTTGCGCACTCACTAGGGATGTGCACGGAACCAGTGGGGGCCAGTTTGACAGTGGGGGTGCAGTGAGTACCTCCCTGCCACCACCTTCGCTACTTTTTCTGGAAGTACCTGGAAGTAGCAGATGAGCCTGCGCACAGCATGCCCAAGTGCGCACACAGCACACTTGCAAGCATGCACGTCAGGCATGTGTGCACGATGCGTATATGCGCACAGGTGCATCCACTACTTCCAGGTATTTCCAGTAAATGTAGCAAAGGGGGCAGCAGGGAGGTATGCTGCTGCCCCGGGGGATGTTTAAGGAACCAAGCTCTTGCAGGGGAAACACAATGGTAGAAGTGTAAGACAGCCTGGGCAAATCCAGCTGAGAAGGGAAATTGGGACTGGCACTTACTCTTCAAACTGCAGCTCAGAAATCATCAATTTGCAAACACAAATTGAGGATTTTCCCACACATCACAGAATACAATTCCTGTTGTATTCTGTCAGCAGTCCTTTATGTCTTGTTGATTAGAGGTGTGTCCCAGTGGTGAACCTGGGGAGAGTTTGTGGGGTGGAGTTGGAAAGAAAAAGGGGGGGAAGCAGAAGGATAAAATGGAGTTGTCCCTGGAATAACGTCTTAGTTAAGCAAACATTAGGTTACTTTGTATTGACGAGGGAAGCAGCTATAAAACAGTTCCATAACAACATCTCTCATCCTTTGCTATCAATGAAACTTATTGTCCTAATCTTTTAATATTTTAAAAGCAAATAATAAACCCAAGAAGACTCACCAAGTATCACTAAAATGTAGACATTTGACATAGAGTTGCCTCTGTTCTTATGGACTAAATGCCATAATAGCCTCATAGTCTATTGACCTCAGTAATCCTGCAGCCTCATAATAGGCAAAAATCAGCTGGCGAGAGCTTTCCAAGCATGGAGATAGTTAGAGGCATCTTTTAAGGTATCTTTTAAGGCCTGGGGAGGGGGAGAAGAGCACGCAACATCCTTAATTGTCAACAACTGCCTGGGCTATTTATTTATATCTCACCTTTCTATTAATAGGCAGCAGCTATTTTGCTCACCTCAGGGCTGTCCCTAGCGGGGTGCAGGGCTGGAAGATAATCAGCATGTGTGGGGGGCCCTTAACATTTCAAATAAATAAATAATATACATTTTATGTAAAACCAAGACACAAATACACACAGTTTAACACAGTTGTGTTCGAAACTTGCATTCCAAAATTCAAGTTGGAAAGCAACATAACATCATGCATCCAAATTATTCACAGAATGCCCACTGCTCCTCCATTTCAAAGGAAGAAAATAATCAATCAAGTTAAACACTATCACACACACACACACACTCCATGACACATGCAGTATTTTTAACACGTGGGTTGAGGGCACAAACAGCGACTGAACTCACAAGACTGGAATAGTATGAAATAAGTATATTTATACAAATATGCATTAGTATACATGAAATATACATTTCAACATGCAACTTAACATATTGGATGGATGGCATTTCACTCCCCCCCTCCCCCGCATTCTAGCTTCCCTCATGCTTTTGCTTTTTTGCAAAGTTAAGGAGTTTTTCAAGCATGCAGCAGTCACTCTGACATAAAACAAAACTTATACAGACAGACCTGGGTTCCACGAGGGTGCTCCGTTCTCTACACCCACCCACCTGCTGCACAGCCAGGCTATGTGCCAAAGCCACACTTCCAAGGGTGTGTGTTGCCGTGGAGGACAGAAGGGTTTGATACATTTTTTGGGGGGGGGGGAGGGAGCTCTCCCAGCAGAGAGGGAGCATTGGAGGGAGGCTGCTGGCAAGGGAAAGGGAGAGAAAATTCTATGATGGACTGGAGAGATCTTCAGAGTGTGCAGGCATAGATGGTCTGAGTGCTTGCAGAGGAGGGTGGAAGAAATACAAGGAATGGGCAGAAACAAATGGAAAGGGAGAGGAAGAGTGTGTCTCTGGAAGGGAGCAGATACTGGGCGAGAAAGAGAGACCATGAATAGAGTGGGTGATGGAGATCTGGAGGTCATGCTGTTTAACTACATGAAACCGCTGGGAGAGGTCATCCGGAGACTTGGACTGAGTTGTCAGCAATATGCGGATGACACTCAGCTCTATCTCTCCTTGTCACCTGATCCTAAGGAGGCGGTGAATGTCCAGAATCGGGGGGGGGGGGGGAGAGGCCATGATGGGTTGGATATGGGCTAATAAAGTGACATTGAATCTAGACAAGACGGAGGTAATGTTGGTCAGTAGGAGAGCCAATCGGGATAAGGAGATTTTACCAGTTCTGGATGGGGTTGCACTTCCCTTGAAGGAGAAAATGCGCAGCTTGGGGGTATTGCTGGACCCGGCTCTGCTTTTGGAACCTCAGGTGGAGGCAGTGGCCAGGGGTGCCAGTGCACAGCTTTGGCTAGTGCACCAGCTGTGTCCCTTTCTTGAGAAGACAGATCTGGCCATGGTTATCTATGCCTTAGTCACATCATGGCTGGATTACTGTAACACGCTCTATGTGGGGCTGCCCTTGAAGAATATCTGGAAACTGCAGCTAGTGCAAAATGTGGCAGCTAGGGTTTTATCTGGAGCTGCCCAGTGGGAGCACATCACACCCATTTTGAAAGAGCTGCACTGGCTACCAGTTTGTTTCCAGGTCTAATTTAAGGTGCTGCTTTTGACCTTTAAAACCCTTAATGGTTTGGGCCCGGGATACCTGAGAATGTCCGTATCTGGCCACCTGGCAGGGAAGTTCACAATACCAAACGGAGCTGCAGAAACAAGATACGGCTCGGAACAGTTCTTCTTTATCGGGCTTGGCTGCAAGTTGTCGACACGAAAGTTGACAAACGTTGCTTTCCAGCAGTGAATAGAAAGCTGGTGATGTAATTTATAGTGCAAGCCGAGAGCTCCCAGCTGGCAGGAATTCAAGGCTTATCAGCCCTCTGCAAGAGGCGTTTGCTCCTCCTAATCAGGCGCGTAACAATGATAGGGCAAGGGGAGACAGTTGTCTGGGGGCCCCACTGCCTGGAGGGGCACCCCAGAGGCACCTCATGTGACTCCCCATTGCCCCCTGCCCAGCCCCAAGGCCCCTCAGCCACTTGCCCTCTTCGCCGTCTCCCCTGCTTGTTCTGCTGGCCGCAATCGAAGCAGCAGGCAAGCGGCAAAGAGCTCCTTTTCTCCCGCCTCTCAGCTGATCGGCGGGTGGGCGGGGCTTCCACGGAGGCCTCCGTGTAGGCCGCAGTGAAGCCTGAGCTCGAGTAGGGCCCAAGCAAGCCAGGAAGGAGGAGGCAGCCAGAGTGTTCTCTGCAGCAGAAGACCCCTTGCTGCCCTGCTTAACCCAGACCAGCATTTGCCAGGTAGAGTGTGAACTCCTTTTTGTGGTTACCTTTCCCGCCCCCCCCCCCCGCCCCATATATAGGGATCTGCTTGCCATAGGGCTTGGATATGGGGGGGGGGAGGGACCGAGAAGTCTCTGCATATTTATTTTGAAACAGCTTGGAAAATTTGCTGACTTTAAAAAACTATCTAAAAAGTCCTATAAGTGGCTTGTTTCATGGCAGAAAATTACAAAAACTTCTGGAACAGTATTTTATTAATTTTATTTATTCATTCATTCATTTATAAATGCACTTATGTTCAAGTTGTTTTGCAACCCAGAAGGTCTGAGTGAGAACTGTGAAGCATGTGTGGTGCTTTTATTTTATTTTTCTTGTGTGTGAACTGCTCCCCAATAACTTGCAGGGACTTCAGGGTAAATCTGGCCAACATGTGAATGCAGCACCTCCATTCCAGAGGAGATGTGTCTTAAGGGGCTTTAAAAGCCTCCTGTGAAAAACCTCCTGCAATCAAACTTGACTGAATTTGTTCAGAATTCTGGGAAAACAAACATAGGTTCACCCTGCATGGTTGAAAGTCTCCTTTGCTAATCTGCAGTGAGGGGCCCATTTTAATAATTCATCTTTCTAGTGTGTTCTAGGCATTAAAAGTAATACAAATGTATAGTACTCAATGTATATCACTATATATTGTGATGTGTGTGTGTGTGTATTCAGTGAAATGTATTTGCAGGCAGCATACTTATTTTGGAATATCAGACTTAAATCCTTGGGGGCCTGGGGTGTGCGGAGGCCCTGGACTTTGCGGGGGGGGGGGTGCCCATTTTAAAATCTTGTCTCTGGGCCCACTCCAACCTTGCTACGCCCCTGCTCCTAATAGTTTCTAGCTGTGTTCTTCTTCTTGTAATACGCCTCTGTTGTGGAGTCAGTGGAGGTTGCTTGCATAGCTCCTCTTCTGATTGGTCCGTCACAGTTTCTGCTGTCTCAGGTTGTTGTGCCTGCTCTGAATCATCAGCCGGATCTGCCTCAACCATTTCTTGGAAACTGACAGCCGGGCTCTGCCCCTCAGACACGCCTGCATCAGCTGAAAAGTTGACAGCTTCCCCTTCCTCCTCGCTGTCTGAGATCGAGGGAGTGACAGAGGACTCGTCTGCTCCCAAGGGTTGCTGCCCGCTTGACATGATCATCTGAGGGGTCTCTGCTCTGGGTGCGGACAATGAGGGAGGCTCGGCTGTCATGCACACGGGACAGCGCCTTCTCTGTTACTGCCCCCAGCCTCTGGAATGTTCTCCTGGTGGCTATTTGCTCCTTGGTCTCCATCAGTTTTTAGAAAGTGTATTAAATCTTGGCTTTTTACCCAGGCTTTTATATGATTGTCTCTGCTGCTGCTTCTTTGTATTTTGTACTGTATTTATGCTTGTGTTTTAAAAAAAATTAATCAGATTTGTTTTATATTTTTAGCTTAATATTTTAATTGTGTCAATTTTACAATCTTGTTTTTAAATTCTGTGTAAAATGCCTTGGTATTGTTTTAATGAAAGGCGGTATATAAATCTAACAATCAAATCACTCACTCACTCACTCACTCAATCAATCAATCAATAAAATAAATAGGGGGGAGAAACACCTGCCCCATTGGCTACAAATAACAAGATTATGAATGCAGAATGAATTAATCATATTTGCAATCAAGGACCTTACACACAGTGATAAAAGGGAGAAAGGTGGGGTGAGGGTGGGGGGTGAGGATGCCCTCAACCCCCCCCCCCCACTTCTGTGCTCTCCAAAGACACTCCTGGTTCACCTCACTTCCCCACTTGCCCTTTCCTGGTTGTCTCGCTTCTCTTTCTCTCAACCCTTTGCTTACGCCCTCCAACCCTTCTTTCTTTCCTGGCTTACTCACATTCCTTCCTCTTCCCATTGTCCTTTCTCCTCCTTTTTTTCCTCTCTCCCTCCACTTTTCCTTGTTCTTTGCCACTTCCTTTCTCCTCTTAACTTCTTATTTCTTCCTTCCTCTTCCCTTGTTCTTCCCCAGTCTCTCAATGTATTCAGGGACACACCAAGATAACTTGGGTGCCTGGACCACCTGGACCACCCAGCTGCGAGCCCCCCATGCATAAGCCCCTCTGAGTTAGCCCCTCATGCACACACAAGGCCCCCTGAAACCTCCCTGCCAACCTCCACGGTTTCCTTCCTTCCTTCCTTCCTTCCTTCTCACCACCGATGAGGGGTGTGTGTGTGTGGGGGGGGGAAGTGGAGTAGTACTTCTCCCCTCTCCTCCTTCTCCCAGCTCTGGAGACCAGAAGGACAAAGTGCAAGGTGCGCCTGCGCCTGCGCAGTTTAGAGATCACCGCAGCTTGGGCTTGCAACAATCTCTAAACTGCACAAGTGCACCTCGCACTTTGTTAAAGACGCTGGCCCAAACAGACGCGGCCAGCATCCCTCTGAGCTCTCTGTCACTGGGGGAGTGGGGAGAAGGGAGAAGGACTGTTCCACCCCACCCCCACCCACAGCCATTCCTTGGCCTCAGTAAGAAGTTTTTTTAAAAACCCAAACACACACACACAAAGTGGAGGTTTGGTGGGGTGGCTGCCAAGCCCCGCCCCACCATTTGGAGGTCTCCCCTGGACCTTGAAGGACTGGACCAGGGGGGACCTCCAAATGGTTAGACAGAGGTTAGTGTGCCTCTGCCGGTATTCCTTCCACCCTGCTTCCAACTACAAGGCTGGGAACAGACCATGAGGGGCAGATCAGTCAGTAAAAAGAACACGGGCAGGGGGAGGCTGTTTTAACTCCTTTGGAAGGTTTATTTAAAACCATGGACTTGGGAGGGATGAGAAAGGACTTGCAATGAATCACCATATAGCCCCAAGGAGGGCAACTTACAGAGAAATTCAGGAGTGAGGAACTCTTCCTCCCTCTAGCAACCACGTCACATCCTCCTGTGTTGCCCAGGGAGGGAGGAGGCGCTTCATGCTTGGATGCTGCCCTTGTGGGACTGGGAGAAGGAGCTGCCTCACTACTGCTCCCTCGCTTCACAGCAGCCTCCACTCCTCCTCACTGCCCTGCTGCTACCCCCATGCAAATCAGCACATGCCGAGGCCCCGCTCCAAGTGAACATGGCTCCCAACACCACACGAGGGGCCAAGGCGGGCGCAAGGCTGCTGAGCGGCAAGCAGAGAGACAGGCTGCCCACCGCCACCACCCCTATGGGGTCTATCCAGGCACGAGACCCAGTGCAATGGCCCTGTTCGCCCCATCCTAAGGATGGGCCTGGCTGACCTACATATGAATTCTAAATATTAATAAACACTATTTATCCAAAAATATGTGTGAGGTGCCAGAGGTCTAGAACAAGCACTTCCAGCAGCCAGTCTCTGGTGTGATGCTTCCTGCTCCATACACACTGTGGCTCTTCAGCAAGCCAGGCTTATTAACTCCATGGAGCAGAGAGTCCCTCTAGGCTGCTAGCCCAGGCTGAGCACTGTCAACTCACCTCTTGGTCCACATTGGGTTCTATGAATCTCCTGCCTCTAAACTAGTCTAGCAGTCTGAGCAACTTCTTGCCCTAAGTAGCTTTGTCTTGTCTGCTTTCCTGGCCCGCAGGGCTTCGCCCGCCGTCTACCACCCTCTTCCGGCAGGCAGGGCTTCGCCCACCGTTCCTCCACCTCTGCCTCCAGGCCGCCACCATTATTTCTCTCCACTTCAATGCTGGAACTCTTGTGCACTCTAGAGCACCTGCGTGTTACTACTGGATTGTTTCCCTCACTAGGGGTGTGCACGGATCAGTTCGGAGGCCATTCTACTGGCCTCCGAACCGGTCTGGAGAAGGGGTGGTTTTGGTTCGGGAGGGTTAGGGTGGGGGGTTCCATTAAGGGCGGGGGGGCTTTACTTACCCCTCCCGCCCTTTCCCGCATTGGTGCCGTAAATATTGTAAGAAATCCGGGCGGCAGGATCCCTCGCCGCCCGCTTCTATTACCGATTATGGCTCTGCTCCTCGGAATTTTAAACATCGGGGGGCGGCAGGGTGCTTCCCTGCCGCCCCCTCGAAGCCCCCTGCTGCCGCTGAAGCCCCTTTAAATCTCGCCCGGACCGGAGATTCCAGCGGAGAAACCGCGCTCGGGCGGGCGGCAGCGAGACGTCCGTCCGCCTGCCCGCTCCCTGCCTTGCCGAGTGCAAAGTGCAGGGAGCCTTCTGCGCACGCGCGAAGAAGTGCTGCCATGGCCACTCATTCCCCTCAGGCTGCTGACAGGCTCAGGCCCATCCCTTGCCCTTCCTTCTGTCTCTCTTCCCCCTCCCTTCTTTTTCTGTTTCTCTCTCCTCTACTTGCTCTTCCCCACTCATTCTTCCCCCTGCCTTCATGGTTTTTTCCTCTCTCCCTCCCTCCCCAAGTCAACATATCTTGTTCATTTTGTTTCCTCATCTAAGTCACACGACAGCAGCCTCCTTCTCCTCAAGGGGGTCTTTCCTCCCTCACAACCCCTCTCTTCACAGACCCCTGCCTGCTATCTTTTTATATATAGATAGATTCCTCTCCTCTACAATCAAGAACATCTTCTGACCAGTAACAGTTGCATTCCAACTGACCTTAACCATCACAGGCTCCTCCTCCTTATCTGCATATGGAATCCCCACTGCCCAATCACCATGGTGCTTCTGCTCTCATGGGTTCCTTCTCCCTATCTGCATATGGAGTCCCCACTGCCCAATCACATGCTTCTGCTTGCAAACTCTGCCAGCCAATCGCCTCCTCCCACTTTGTCAGCCAATCACCTCCTTTCTGCCACGTCCCCACGCATGGCCTGTCTTGGAGAATTAATATAGTCTTTATATTTCACACTGCCCAACTATCTGCACCTGATTAGTGGTGAATTTATACATATTGAGGCTTTTCTCATGCATAGCCTAACCCAACCTAGGAGAGCACAGTCTGGGTTAAGCTGCATGCGAGAACCGCCAGGATCTGGCCTGATCCTGGTGGGGCAGTGCTGTCTAGCCAGGCTTTTCAGCCTTGCTTTCAGCCTGGGTTAGCTGTGCCAGTGTGCCATTAACCTAGGCTCCAGGATTGTGTGTCTCCTTGGGCTACTTTTAGAGACCTCATCTCCTGTGGGAATCCCCCAATGCACCACACTTGGCATGAAGTGCATTGTGGGAAACCTGGAGGCTGGGATGCATCATCCCAGCCTCTGGAGCTCTGTGCTGCAGTGGAGCAGCACAGATTGTAAAGGGGTGTGATGGCATGCTGACAACTCCCAAAATGATTGTCTGGGGGAAAGGTACGTGGAGCATAACTCTCCACCCACCTCACTGCTCACCTGGTTGTGTGCATGGGTTCACTTTCCACCATGTGAAAGGATCATGCCGTATGAGCCTCATGACATTTTAAGCTCCCCCTTAAAGTCCCTTCTCAAGAAGAGACATCTTGGTCATAAGGTCTCCTCAGAACCACCCAACTTTCAATTCACCCTGGTTCTCCACTGCCATATGACTCTATCCTACCTCAGTTCTGCTAATTGTTATTCATTGGAAGTCTCCTTTCCCCCTTAGGATCACCAGCTCTAATTGAAGCTATCCTTTATTTCTCACAATCTCAAGCCATTAAAAACTCAGGTTTACTCTCAGTAGTCTCCTGAAAATTGATTGCTGGAGACACGAGACTACTCCTAGAGGGTTGGCAACACTACTTTCCCATCTTTGCATGCTAACCTACATTAGAAGCTCTTCAATAGAGACTGTAGGGCAGTGCAGACATTCCAGACTCCATGTGTTCCTTGAAAGCATGGAGCGGGGAGTAAGGTGTAGGGGTGTGCACAAAACTGGTTTTGCCGGTTCAGCTTGAATCCGGACTGGATTTGAGCCAACCCAGCCCGGTTCTGTTTTGCCCCCAGTTGAACTGGACTTGGTTTGGATTCAGACTGAGCCAATTCAACCAGCTCAGAGCTCTGCTGGTAAAGGGGAATCCGGTAGTGTAGAGGGAGTGGGAGGGAAGTAAATAGGTGGTGGTGCCGGCGCTGGCTGTGGCTGCCGCTCTGGGAGGGGCAGTGGGGGTGGCTCCCCCTACCCCGCTGGCCTCGCAGAGTAGGCCGTGCCAGCAGCAGCAGCCTGGTTCAGGCCTCTGTGCATGCGTGGAGGCCATTTAAGTGACTTCCACACATGCACAGAGGCCATCTGTGTGTCCACACTGTGTGGTCATGCAAATAGCCTCTGCACACTTACCACCACTTGCTGCTTTATAAACTGGTTCCACTGGCCCAATAGTGGAACATTCTTCCTCACAGAGCAGTGAACTAGAGGCTTTCAAAGAGAGGCTGGGTGGCCGTCTCTCGGGGATGCTGGAACAGATCCTTGCACTGAGCTAGAAGACCCCCAAGTCCCTTCCAATTTTAAAATTCTCTTATACGATTATTCTAAACATTAAACAATAGCAGGTACAGTCATTGATGATGTAGTAACAGTAAGAAGAAGTTAGGTACTCCTACAACAATTAGACACATCTGCGCTGCTATACAGAAGTAAAGGGTAAAAGAGAAGTGTATATGTCTTATGTATTTATCTGATGGACAAGCTTAAGAAAGCTGTTTTCTTTTCAGCATTGTCTAACTCAGAGAGAAGCAAATATTTACCTTGTGGCAGGAGCATCTTGTTAGCCAGAAGCAAAGCTACACACATCAGTAAATCCAATCTAAAGGCACCCGGAGCACTAAACATTATCCTGACAGCAAAACTGTGAGATTTTAGCTCAAGTCTCACAGTTTTGACTTTGAAGCTGCACATTATCATAACTCAATTCCTGCTTTCAATATTTATTTCTTAATTTGAGTAAATACATCTCTAATAAAAATGCATGTGTAAACACAACGTTTAATTTTAAATCTTGCTTCTTAGTTGACTTTGAAAATGTTCAGTCAATCATGTATTCAACAATTTCTGGTTCACTGATCTGTAAGCTAGCAACCCTTGAGATGTTAGAGAGAGAGAAAATCGCCCCATACTGCCCAAAATGGCACAGTTAATTAATGCCCTTAAAATTGTTAGCAGCTTAATCAGATTTATAATTTCACTTCAAAGAATCTTTCTGTCAGTCTTTTTCAGATTTGCAGACCCATGACACAGAGCTGGTAGTTCATGTAATGTTTGATTAGTGGTATTTAACTGCCAGTTCTCTTCAGCTGCATCTTTCAGTTGTCTCATTATAGATTTCTGGAAGTTTTCATACCATAAAGACTACAGCTAGTGGAGCAAAATGGTTGCAGGGTTTTTCTATACTTAAAATTGCCTCGGTTGTTGTTTTAGGTTTGGATGGGACCACAGGGTGTGGTGGAAGCTGCTGTAAAGTAATGGTAAAGGTGAACTATTAACTGGGTTGTCCCAAGTTCAAGTTTCACCTCAGTGATGAACTCACTAGGAGGTCTTAGGCAAATAATTATCTCTTGGCTTTAGCCACCATTTGCAATACGACTGTGGGGACACTTTGAACACTCAACAATGCTATGATGATGATGATGATGATGATGATGATGATGATGATGATGATGCAAGGGGAGAGCAACTATCCCTATTCAGTTGCAGCACAGCATCTCTCCAGGGGTTGTTACAGGTGTCTACCATGTGTTTCATTTTAGATTTTGAGTGCTTTGGGAACAGGGAACCATCTTGTCATCATTCTTTTTAAATATATAAACCACTTTCAGAATGTTTCCATTGAAAAGCAATCTGATAAAATAAATGATGATGATGATGATGATGATGATGATGATGATGACGACGATGACAATATGTCCCAAGCCCTCATGTTTGGTGCCTCATGAGCAGATTTCACTTCTTTGGTAGATGTACTGATGGTCTGCTCTTCTTCAGACAAAGGAGTTTGTCCCCATAATGCAACAGATCCTTCCTATACCAAATTATTTAAAATATATCATAATATTTAATGCTTCAAGTTGAACCAATGCAACATAATCTGTTGTGATGAATTCCCTTTATAGTTAGGGAATTTGCATTGTTCTAGCCCTAGCTCACATTTACTATAGAATATAAACTGTTATTCTCTTCCAGGCCAAGCTGGTGTCTCCACTGGAGGCAAGATCTGGAAGCGATACAGACTTTGAGCAGCTCCAAGTGAAAAGAAGTCAGAACCTTGGATAGGAAGTCAAAAGAGCTGGGTATAACCACTAGGGATGTGCAAAACGTTTCGGGCACAGAACAATCTGTGCCCGAAATGACCAATTTCGCGTGATTCGGAGCCGAACCGAATCACCCCCGATGATTCCCGAAAAATATCGGACCCGAAATGAATCACCCCTGTTTTGAGTCCGAATTTTTTGGGTGTTTCGGGTCTCCTTTTTGTGCCCCAGAAAAGTGCCAGCCTTGTCTTCTTCTTCTCCCTCCGTTTTCAGTTTGACGTCTCTTTGAATTTCCCGCCTTTTTGCCTCCATTGATTTCAATGCAGAAATTGCTTTCCTGTCACTTTAATTGAAAAGGTCCTGGGGCCAAAAGAGTGGGGTGGGGTGGTAGTGCCCAATGGGTGGAGGCTACCACCCCAATTACAGAGTGATTGGGCAGAGGGCTGATTTTTGGTGATTTTTTGAGAGTTTTAGTGTCTATGGGGCAGATTGGGGCAGAAAGTGGGATCTGGGGCAGAAGAGTGTGGTGGGTGGTAGTGCCCAATGGGTGGAGGCTACCACCCAAATTCCAGGGGGATTGGGCAGAGGGCTGATTTTTGGTGAATTTCTGAAGTTTAAGCATTTTTAAGGTTTCCCCCCTTTAGGTATAATCGCTTCACGTTGGGAGGAAAGGGATGGCCTAGAGTGGGGTGGGCTTGGTGGTGGTGCGGGGTAGGGGCAAGGAAGCTGCCTGAATTTTTTCAAAGGATTTAGGCAGAGGGCTGATTTTTGGTGATTTTATTTGTTGGAGTTTTGTTGCTTCTGAGGTGTTCTGAGTGTGGATTCTGTGATAGCAAATGAGATTTTCAGTGACACACCATGAATCCACTCTAATTTGCTATCATAGAATCTAAACCTTAAAGACATGTGAACTTCAACAATTAACCAAAAATCAGCCCTCTGCCCAAATCCTTTGAAAAAATTCAGGTAGCTTCCTTGCCCCTACCCGCCACTACCACCAACCCCACACCACTCTAGGCCACCCCTTTCCCCCCGACGTGAAGCAATACACCCTCCATTCTTACTAATGGGGGGAACCTTAAAAACGCGTAAACTTCAGAAATTCACCAAAAATCAGCCCTCTGCCCAGTCCCCCTGAAATTTGGGTGGTAGCCTCCACCCTTTGGGCACTACCACCCCACCCCACTCTTTTGGCCCCAGGACCCATTTTTTTACCCAAATTGATTTGGATTTGGATTCGGGTTTATCCAAATCCGAACCGAATCAGGGGTGATTCGGGTGGGCAAAATTCAGGCACAGAACAGAACAGGGGTGTTGCAGTTCAGGTCTGAACCGAAATACGGAAAATCCGAATTGCACACCCCTAATAACCACATAAGATGGGCATTGCTCCAGCAGAATTTGTAACTAACTGCCAGTTTCTATGGCTGATGACCAGGTAACCAAATGATCCTAACCTCTTCCTTCTGGTCCTCTCAATTTTATTACAGAAACAACAGTGGGAGAAGAAATGAATCTGACAAAGATGGTGAAGGTGGGCGGGCAGGGAGAAGAGAAAATGGACTGCTGAGTATGGAGTCATGATATCAACACCCTATGATCATTATCTTCCTAGGCCCAAATTTCTTCTCTAAAGAAGCCTGTTCTTTACAGAAGCAGCATGGAATCAGTCGAAGTCACAGTCGCAGATCTTTTGGTAGTTAGTTTTCATTCAGATTTCATGTCACAATATTATGGCCAACTAACAAAGCACTGGTGCTGCTAACACTGCAGCACTAGTCCTGGTGCTATCGGAGAAGGGCAATTTGCTCTCCCCTTCCCTCTGAAGCCCATTGTGACTCCTGAAAATATGTCTATGAAGGCTGCACAACCCTCAGGGACATATTTTTGAAAGTCATCGTGAGCTTCAGAGGGAAAAGGAGATCAACATAATTTTTTTTCTTCCCCATAGCACCAGTGCAGCATTGCTGCACAAGTGCTTCTTGGTCTGGGTGCTGGCTTATATTTTTATCTCATTTTATTTTTGCGAAACTGAAGTATTTCTTTAGCCCGAGAGATAGCAACTTGCCCAGGCCCTCACCACCATTGTTATCTTCATGGTATGCAGGATTCTGAACCTTTATACCTTCATGGTATGCAGGATTCTGAACCTTTATACCAATCTACCATACTATAGCACCTACAATACCTATATCAGATAATTTTTCCACTACTGAAGTATTTCACTTAGCTACTTATTTTTCATTGGCATTTAATAGGAATTTTCTGAATAAAATCTCATAGTTGGAATACTTGTAGAACAGCTAGCTTCCTTCCCTGGGGGAAGAAAAGAATAATCAATCCCCTATTTGTACTGTAGTGGACTCTCATTTGACACTGCCTTCTGCTAAGCCCTGGAGGTGCTCTAAAACATCAATTACCCTATAACCATTATATCTAGAACACTTTTCACATCTGCTCTGCAGCTCATACATCCAAAGTTTGTATCCATTGTTTACACACACACACACACACACACACACACACACACACACACACACACTCTTATTCACATTAGCATAAAATTGAAAACTTTAGTTTGCTCATTGATATCTCTGCACCTGTTAAATCAAAAGCCAACAGATCCAGAATACTGAATGCCACAGCTTATTAGCAATGAACAGAATACCATAAGGCAGTGAATCTAACATGGTGGGCTTAACATTAGAAGTGGGTTACCAAGTGCTGGTAGTGGATATTGAAGGATACTGGAAAATGCAGGTTAGGCAACATCCTAGCCAGAAAAATATATATTGGCAATATATATATATATATATTGGCAAATCCCAATAAAGAGAAATTCTACTGTTTACTCTTATTGATCAATTTATTTATTTTTGTAAGATCTGAGAATTATTGTTCTAAGAATCATGGAATTTTAGAAATGAAAGGGTCTTCTAGTCAAATTCCTTACTCAGTGCAGCAAACTGCTAGACCATCCCAAAGAGATGGCTGTCTAGCCTCTGTCTGAAACCCTCCGGTGACGGATAGCTCAACACTGCACAAGGCAGACCGTTCCACTGTTGAAAATCTCTTACAGTTAGAAAATTCTTCCTGAAGTCCAAAGTTCCTCCTTGTTATTTCAACCCATTGATTCTAGTCCTGCCCTCAGGAGCAAGTCTGCTACTTCTCCTACATGACAGACCTTCAGATATTTGAAGATATATCCTTCTCCAGTCTAAACGTACCAAGCTTCTTCAACCGTTCCTCATAGGACATGGTTTCCAGACCCCTCACCATATTTGTTGCCGTCTTCTGAACTTGTTTCAGTTTATCAATGGCCTTCTTAAAATACGGTGGCCAGCATTGGACACAGTGGCTGACATCCAGACTAACCAAGTACCAGTTCTACAGGAGAAGCACTGAAGAGTTCAATATCTCAGTGAGAGCAGAGTTATTTTCCTGCCCCCAGTACCTCAGGAAGCAGGAGTAGGGGTGGCTGACAACCTTCCCTCCCCCCAGAAGTGTTCTGTGCCATTCAAAAGTATGTCACTAAGGGTTGTGCAGCCCTCAGAGTGGCAAGGTATGACTGGCAGTATTGAAGAAGGATGCAAATTCCACCTTTCACACTTCCCCAATATTCAGTTCTCTTTGGATAACATTTCAGCCCAGCCATACATCCAGGCCGCAATCTCACCCCAAGGTGTGCACAAAGCCTTAAAACAAAACCCAGTTCAGCTTGAATCAAACTGGACTTGGGCCGAACCAGGTCTGGTTCAGTTTTGTGTATACTCAAACTGGGCCAGGTTCAGATCGAACCAAGCTCAGTTCAAGTGGGCTTGAGGCTCTACTGGCAAAGGTAAATCTGGTTAGGGTTCCCTTTTACCAATAATGGGGGAGCAGTGGCTTCACTAAAACTTGTTGGGGCAGGAGAGGAGTAAATATTTACCGTAAAAGTGCTGCTGCCACTGGCTGTGGCTGGGTGTGTGCGTGTGTGGCGGCAGCTCCCACCACCACCACCAGAACAGGCAGGGCTGATTCAGTCCCAATTCTGCCCTCTGCATATGTGTGGAAGGCAATAAAATGGCCTACAAGCATGTGCAGAGGCCATTGCATGACCATGTAGTCACACAAATGGCCTCTGGCCATGCGTGGGGACCATTCCATGGACCTCCACGCATGCTCAGAGGCCTGAACCGGCTCCAATGGGGATAGGGGGGAGCTGCTGCCACCACTCTCATGGCCGCCGTTACTGGCAGCACTTTTAAGGTAAAAACTTACTCTCCTCCTGTCCCAACTAGTTTTAGTAAAGCTCCCTGCTCCCCCATTTATTGGTAAAGGGGAATCCTTACCAGATTCTCTTTTACCAGTAAGTTCTGAGCTGGTTTGAACTGAACGGGGCCTGGTTCAGTTCAGTCCAAATCCTTTGAGTCAGGTTGGCTTGAACTCCAGTCTGGCTCTACTTGAGCTGGCTTGCACACCCCTAGCAGGCCCATTCCCCCATCAACAGCCCATTCCAAAAGGAAAGCAGGTTTCTCAAAGAAAACTTGCACATGAAATTATAGATCAGATAACCCAGCCAAGCAAGAAAAAGCACACATTTTTAGGGAAAACAACCAAACTGTGTTTACTAGCACTTCACTCATACGATTTTTCAGATCTCATCTGAAGAGTCTCTCTGGTGCCATTATGGAATAACTGTAGCTTCTTAAATTCATTAGGCTCCATTTAGTAATTTCTGAGAAATGCAAAGAATGATATTTATTGGAACATTAGAAGAAATTGCTCAGTAGCCACTAACCAGAGAAGTGAGCTTAAGGATCCAGAACATCTGGAGATATTGTGACTTCCTGTTGAGACTTAGGAAGACAGGAATATAGGATAGGAATTGGCTGTTATTTAGTCAAACCATTGGTTCATCTAACTGAATATTACTTTCTCTGACTGGCAGTGGCTCTCCAGGGCTTCAGGCAGGAACTTCTCTCAGCCCTACCTGGAGAGGCCAGGGCAGGGCCAGTTTAAGCCTACTGCAGTTGGGGAGACACCATTGGAAGGGGCACTCCAGGGCAGGATTAAGGGCATTGTGAGAAACATGTTCTTGGTGAGCCAGTTGATGTCCATTGTTTATATTGTTTATATTGTCCAGTGTTGAGCCAATTGCCTCCTGGGCACTTGCCAGATTGCAAGCGTTGCACTGCAAAAAGCGGTATGAACGGCAATGTTTTGTGGTGCCGAATTCAAACCGCAGTAGAGATCCATTGTAAGGGGGCAAGCCTCCTACAACGGGCAAATACAGCTATTTTTTTGCAAAGCAGATGCGACATTATAAGGCTGTGATGGAGCAATACAATTCAAAAGGTGGCATCAGAAATATGAACAGCACCTTCCTTACAACGCAGGGGCTGTGATGTCAAAACACAGGCAACACGGAAGGGACCTGTTGCGACACTGTGATAGCGTGAAATCTGTAAAGCGCCCTGCAGAGTCAGTTTACATTTTAAATGCTCGGCAGAATATTCCTCAGCTGATGCCAACTTGGCTCTTCCCCCACCAGTATCCCTTTCCTTAAGCAAAGCCCCAAGAAACAAGACTGGAGGGGACAGAGGCTGTCTACTTGAGTGGAAGTAACCTCAATAAATGGGAAATGGAGGAGGTTCCCGATTGTGCTCCCGCTCACCTCCATGCTGGGCAGCTTTTAAAATAAGTTTTTCTTGGCTGTTTGTTGCTTCAGAGTGATCTGAGTTGAGTAAGCAGAGGAAGAGGGGAAATGATTTCAGTAAACAAAAGGGAGGATGGGAGGGTAATGAGACCTGTAATGTCTTTATGTGAGTGAAATGAATTCAGCAAACAGAATAGGCTGGGCTGGGGAAGAGAAACCTGGGTTGTCTTCATGGAAGTGAGCTGTGAGTGAGTGTGTGTGAGTAGGGATGTGCATGGAACCGGTGGGGGGCGGCTTGAAGGTGGGGTGATACCCTTAAGGGTGGGGGAGGGTGCTCTTACCCCTCCTGCTGCATTCCTCTGCCAGCATTGCACTTTAAAAGGGTCCGGTGGGGTTGTAGTTTATCTCCCTGCTGCCCCGTTGCCTCATTGGACCGGAAGTACCCGGTGCACGCATACACTGCATGCAACCAACATATATGCAATCAAGCGCAGAGTGTGGGCACACACACCTGCCATGCACACATGCGCCAGGTACTTCCGGTCACTTCCGGTCCGATTAGGCAATGGGGTGGCAGGGAGGTTCGCTGCCGCCACGCTGGACCCTTTTAAAGTGCAGTGCCAGCGGAGGGATGCGGCAGAAGGGGTAAGAGCACCCTAAAGGTACCCCCACCTTCGAACCGGATGAGCTACCGGTCTATTGAAGCTGTTTGGAGGCCCATAAAAGATAATCTGGGGAGGTCTAGTAGTGGTTGATACCAGCTCAGTTGATGGCAACTCAAAACTGGGCTTTTTCTAGAGTTGCCCCAGGACTCTGGAATGCACTTCCTAATGAAATCAGAGTTTCCCCATCACACACCCCTATTCATGATGGCGGACACATAAACATTTGAGGTGCAAGTATGCTAACTTATGAATCACCTAACTTATTTGAACCAAATTTGCTGCAGCTATAGGGGCACCTCAATGGCACAGTTTGTGATGATGTCATCCATCTTGATTCAGGCTGGTGGTTGTGACTCAACATTTTCTCCTCCTCCTCCTTTTTCTGTGTGACTCCACCCACCCACACTCTCTACCGGATCCCCACTGGGACAAACATTCAAAGAACAAAACACAGAAGTTTATTAGGTCGAATACAATACTTTGGAATTGGATTGATGAGGAGCTTGGTGTGGTGGCTGTACACCATTTAATTTATATACAATCCCCTTTCTCTGGCTAGGAGAATCCCATTCCTTTTCATGCCAACTCAGTTATTCATTTCAGCTAAGGACCAATAACTGTGGCTTCATTGCTTCTATTAACCTTTCCCCAGTATTGCTCTTTCCCCTATGATCATCTTCAAGAGGTGTCACTCTTTATTGCTTTATTCATGACCTCACTGTTACCAAGCAATGTACAGATTGGAGGGACTATAGTCAACTGTATAATTTGTCCACAGAATGAAGAATTAAATCCTAGAGTTCCACGGCATTGACTAGTTCAGATGGACAGCCTGAGTCTACACACTGGATTTAATAGTTTGCAATAAATGGCCCATAGCATTGCTGCCACCTGTCCCCACTCCCAAATAACAATGTTTTGCTTGATTTTGCATCATTGGTGCACATAAGGCCCTACAGAAAAACGTTCCTAAGTGACAATGCAATTCCTGTCCCAAGGAGCTTACAATCTAAATTCTGAAAGAGGGGGAAGACAACAAAGGGAGGGGAGGGAGCAAGGTAAAAAAGGATAAATGCAACAAATAAGCCCCATTCTCAGCTTTCTGTCAGTAATAATATGCTGTCTGTTAGAAGAATTGTAAAGTAATATGCTGGAATGTGACGAGAAGGAATGCACACAATAATATCCAGTTCCATGTGTTTGCATACTCCTTTTATTCTGAACTAGCAGTTTATATATATCTCCCCAATCCTTAGGATTGCCACATTTTCAGATAGAGGCATGAATGGGGTTTTGGAGAAATGTTGGAGTCAGGGGTGTAGCAAGGTTGTAGTTGGCCGGGTGGGTGCGTGGCTGGGGGAGTCAGTCATGTGACTTGTCTTGGGGGGGGGCAAGGCAGTGGGATCCCAGACAACTGTCTCCCCTTGCCCTATTCTAGTTACACCCCTGGTTGGAGTACACCACTAGGAAGGGGTATCCTCTGATAGTCTTCTGATACACTCCTAAGTTAATGTAGACTCACCCTCAGGTTAGGATACAAGGTCTACATCTACTTTTTTCAAGGTTTTATATCAAGGCCAAAACCAGATATTTCAGTATATTTGTGAGGGAGAGATATTTTTCTAAACACTTTTTGAGTGAATATTAACTTCCTTCCATTCTTCTCTGGCCCATTGCTTCCCCAACAGCTTTTTTGTTTTGTTTTTGTTTTTGCGCTATTTCCCCCCAAAGTAACTGTTTCTTTTTCATTCCTGAAGTAGTTATATAGGTGATCCTAGGCAATCACAGATAATATAGTGCTACATATTCCATCAGATTTGGCTCTATGGTATCAATGAGGTATAAATGAAGTTGCTCTTGAGTAACGGAAATGTTTCCTTTATTAGTGAGAGAGATAACAGAACAATCATAGACAGCACAGCAACAGTCATTACCGTGCTATGTAGTTTGATTTGTCTACATGATGGTATAAGCAGTCAACCCAAGTCAACTGAGAGATGTGCAAACTATGGAAATGCAATCCAATAGGTGAAATTTCTGCAAGCAGAACCTAAAAGTCATCAAGGTGGAAGATGCTTTTCAACACTCCTGAACATTTTATCAAAAAGCCGGACATCAAAGTCTAGCTCTCTCAACTGGCTCTGTCTTCTATACCATAAACCTCATTGAAATTGAAGGTCTTTTTCTCTTCCTTTGAACTGATTTGTCCCCACCAATGGCCAAGTCCTGCCCACATATATACCTATCTACATATATACCCAGCAGAGGAACACTGTCACATTCATGGTGGCATCCAGATTAGAAGTTATGAAAATGGAAGAGCATACCACTTACACAAGGGGGAAGGAGGTATTTTAGCTGATCCCCTTTCCTGTGCAGTGTGCCCTATGCGCCCCCCCCCCCATATATTTGAGGGCTGAGGGGACCTCCAAGGACTTTTTACAAAATGGGCACAGGGAGCGGCAGAGGGAAAGAGAATGGGCAAACATTGGCCCTCCCCATTTTGTGCTAGTAGAATTTCTTCACTCAATAATTAGTCTCAATTAGTCTCATATTACAGTCAGGCACACACTCATTCTATGTGTACAGAATCACACATGACACACACAGAGACAGCAGCATTAAAAGCAATAAAATTTAATCCACCATAAATAAGCCTAAAAAGCATGGTGTCAGCAATTTTCTAAAGTTTATAAAAGCATATATATTCTGATGCTGCATGTGCTAATTTCCAGCTTGCAAAATATTCATGAATACAGAACATGTAGCAGCATTTAAAATACTGTCATTAAAATAAATGCAAGAAGATGCTGTAAATAATGGTTCTTCATGAAAATGAAGTTTCTTTCACGTCTACGCTCAGTCATAAAATGATACTATCAGGGGAAGAAATGTGTTTACCTAAAGTAGATTTTTTTTTATAACATAGCACATAAATAAAATTATGGGCATGGAATCTGGTGGAAAAACTATACAAAATGTATTTAGTGTTACATATCTTCTGTTTTTATTCTGAAAGAAAATGCATATGTCTACATATCTGACAACATAAGAAATCAGGCATATTTCTAATTTGTTACTAATATATGATATAGATTTTTTCAGGGCTGCTAATACATATTGAAATGCAATATGACTAATAGACAGACACCATGCTTTCTATTGCTTCTATTGCTTATATGGCTTATATTATATTGCTTATATCTATTGCTTATAGGGTTAAGCATGCAGTTAAGCGAGGGGGAACGAGAATTTTTAAAAGCATGGTTCAAACATTAATCTATTCTACTGAGAACTGATTACACACCAAGAAACAAAATAATAGATAAGACATAGATTAATCTTTCTTTCTTTATCTGTATTGTTGGCTGCAGTTTTGTTTATTACTTTCTTTCATGCTTTATCTGTATATTGGTGCATTTACATAAAGGTACTTCAAAGATACAGTATTGGTTTATACAAGGTCACTTCTAAATCTGAAGTGTGCACAATCACTGAATAGCCAAGCAGGCTGTTGTGCCTTAAAAGTCTGGTTAGCTTCTTGCTTTTGTTGACTGAAAGCATATGTACTGTACATTTATATTTGCTGGAAGAAGAAACTGATTTTTTTTGGAAATAGAACAACTTTGTAAGATAGGAAAGTTCATGTTTAATGTTTACAGAGCCTCTTTGGTGACTTTGAGTACAATAATATTTGCTGTTGCAAACTTTATAAATGATGCAAAAAGGCTGACTGGAGTATGCAACAAGATGTTTACTTGAGCTGTGCAAGTCTTACAACCATACAAATGGTTGCTGCTCTTGGTACCAATTCCTTGCTGTGTTCCCCAAAATTGCTTCCACTCATGGAACCCTATGGTTCCTACTCACTATCTGTCAGTCAGGGTGGGTCCTTGGCACCCTCAGGGGTCAGTCAGAAGTGTTGGAAATTCTCTGTGGTGAGAGAATCCCTTTCTCATTATAGCAGAATGCACAGAGGCACAACACAGCAGAATTTAGTTAGGCATGCGTGTATGCTGAGAGTAAAGTAACTTAGAGCCAATTCATAGTTTCAAATCAATATATAAGGCATTTATTAAGGAACTCCATTCTAGATAGGAAAGTGAGGAGTTAGGATCTCTAATCTATCTATCTAGCTCGATGCAGATGGATTCTGCATCTTCTCTGCACACATGGTGCAGGGAGAGAGGCTTGCCATGCTGCAAGGTAGAAGAGCAGGTAGAGAAGAGAGAGAGGAAGGAAGTTAATCCCTGAGATTAGCAATCTGCATATCCAAAGGGATAGTGTCAGAGCAGTGGAGAAGGGATACCAATGTCTTGACCCTCTAGCCCTCTGACTCACTAGTCTGTCCTCCACTGTCTGAGACAAGAGACAGCGCAAAGTCCTTTAACTTCCAACAAGAAGCACTGGGCAAGGTCTCAGAGACAGGGGAGGGGGTTAGCATCAACCAAGTCCTCCCTTTAGGCAGCCACATCCTGGAACTGGCTCCTCACTGGGAGAATATAACCCTTGCTCTCACCTCTCACCTCATCATTGGCAGAGCCATTTTTAAAGATAGCCACCCGAGCCCTGCCCTTCCTGGATCCTCCTTCATGAGCTTTATTATCCCCCCATTACAGCTCCTTCCCCTTCTTTTCTCTGATGGTTGCTCTCTGATCTCACAACTGTCTCTGTCAGCTGCTCCTCCCGGTTGACATCATCAGCAGATGCCAATCGGCCCACTGGGCTGTCTGCTGGAGTCCAGCCACTTGTGCCATTGTTGTTCGGTCCCAGGCAAGCATAAACTCCTCGTAGAGTCCTGCTTCCCAGTGCCCTCCCCATCACTGCTGCTCCTGCAGTAGGTATGGGGTGTGGGCCAGCCAGCTGGCTGGACATTAGCATTACAAACTGTACCATATAGATATCAAAAATTTACAAGTGTGGAAAGCCACAAAGCAGACACATCTTCAAGAGTGTTGTGTGGCTGCAAAAGGCTAGTTCTCATGTTTGGTTTCAGCAATGCCATTTGCAATAAAGCAGAAAAAATGCCTTCCCCATTTGGAGCACTTCACATTCATAAAGCACTGCTCTCACTCTGAATTGACTTTCTTCTCAGTGGCTGACATCCTGACTAAAGCTGTTTTTGTGCACAGCAAAAGGCTGCAGTGATAACATTACTGATTCTGAAATATGTTATGCAGAGGGAACTTTTCTGGGCAATGTGCAGTTATGTCCCTGAGGACTACCTGCCCCTCAGGAACATAACTGCACACTGATCAGAGTGCTTTCAGAGGAAGGGGGCATTTAGCAAAAACCACCCCTTCCCATGTACGAGAACCAGCACTTCACAAGTGGGGATGCTACTGCTACAACCATGCATGCATTTCTTTCTTTCTTATTATTTATCTACAGAAAGTCCCAAATTTACCATCAGGTTGTGTTCCAAAAGTTTGTTTGTAAGTCAGATGTTCATAACTTGGATCACGTATAGTTCCCAAGAGTGACGACTTGTTCTTATGTGCAAGTTGGTGCTTGTAAACTCAGGACTTCCTTAATGTAATATGTTATGAAGCTTTGTTTGTATGTACAGATGTTTGTAATTCAGGGAGTGCCTGTAGTATCATTACACTGTTCTGTTCATTGCATAATTGTGTATTAGTTGTGGTCACATACATGAGTAACTCAGGAAGAATTAGTAATCAGAAGAAAATTAGATAAGATAATTAAAGGCATCAAAAAGGGGAAAGGGTGAACATTCTCACAATCAAAGATTTGTAGGGAAATAATTCCACACCCCACCCCCAAAAAATTAAAATAGAAAACATTAGGCATGTGAGCTCCCACCAAGTTATTTAGCATCCTTGCATGATAATGGTAGCAGGAAGTAGCACCTCATCTTATCTCTTTCTGGGAGCTGTCAATGTTGGGGATGTGCAGAACATTTCGAGCTCCACTATCACTATTTCAACAAATGTTTGCAAAGCGAACATAGAAAAAATAAGATTATTGCCTATCCCCAAAGGCTCACAGTCTAAAAAGAAACATAAGATAGACACCAAGTACAACCACTGAAGGGGTGCAGTGCTGGGGTTGGAGAGGGCCAGTTGTTTCCCCCCTGCTAAATAGAAGAGAATCACCACTTTGAAAGATGCCTCTTTGCTCAGTTAGCAGAGCTTAAAATGTTCCAGCTTGAAAAGGACCATTTTGAGTGTTTTGTAAACCGCCTTAAGATTATTTTAATGAAAGGCAGTATAAAAATGTAACAATAAATAAATAAATGTTGAGCTTGAAACCGAACAATGAAGGGTCTGTTTTGAGCTTGAAACAAAATGAGCCTGTTCTGAGTTGAAACATTTCAAGTGTTCTGAGCACTATTTTGGAAGCCTGTTTTTCACTTCCTGACTGGTTTTGGCACTGGCTTCCATAGGCTTATGATCTCCTTGCTTCTTGGTTGGCTTGTTATCATACAAATCAAGATTTGTATGTCCCCCATCTTGAATCGGGATGGATGACACCATCACAAACTGGGCCTCTGAGGTGTCCCTACAACTGTACAAAATTTTGTTTCAATCTGTTGGGTGGCCCACAAGTTAGCCAACTTGCGCCTCAAACATTCATTCATCTTCCACGAAAGCTGAAAGGGAAAATGAGGAGAGTCACTTTACTCCGGAATGCATGGAGTTTACTCAAAACCACAATACTTTATGCTGGTCTCTGACCGTAATAAAGGTTGATTGATTGAAACCACAATACTAGAAGCCCAGTTAGATTGTATACCCAAAAGGAGGAAACGTACAACTAAGTCCAAGAGGATGCCCGCATGGCTAACAGGTAAAGTCAAGGAAGCCATAAAGGGAGGAAGACATCCTTCCAAAAATGGAAGGCCTGCCCAGATGAGAAGAACAGAAAGAAACACAAACTCTGACAAAAGAAATGTAAGGTGACTTTAAGGGAGGCAAAAAAAAAAGAGTCTGAGGAACATTTAGCTAAAAGCATCAAGGGGAATAACAAAAACTTCTTTAAATACATCAGATACAGGAAACCTGCTAGGGAGGGGGTTGGACCATTAGACAATGAAGGAGTGGAAGGGAATATTAAAAGGTCAAGGAGGTTGCAGAGAAGCTAAATGAGTGCTTTGCGCCAGTCTTCATGGCAGAGGATACTGAGCATATACCAGTTCCTGAACCAGGCTTTTCGGGGATGGAGGATAAAGAACTGAGTCAGATAGACGTGACAAGTTGATATTCTAAATGGTCTGGAAAAACAGAAAACTAGTAAATTGGCAGGGCTGGATGGCATACAACCAAGAGTCCTCAAAGAACTCAAATGTGAAATTGCCAACCTCCTTGCTAAAATATATAACTTATCCCTGCAATCAGGCTCTGTACCAAATGACTGGAAGGTAGCCAACATAACACCGATTTTCAGAAAGGGATCCAGTGGCTATCTGGGAAATTACAGGCCGGTTAGCTTAAAGTCTATTGCAGGCAAATTGATGGAAAGCATCCTCAAGGATAAAATTGTAAAGCACATAGAACAACAGGCCCTGCTGGGAGAGAACCAGCATGGCTTCTGCAAAGGTAAATCTTGCCTCACAAAACTTTTGGAGTTTTTTGACAGTGTAAACAAGTGTGTGGATAAAAGTGATAAAAGGATAAAAGTGATCCAGCTGACATAGTATACCTGGGCTTCCAAAAAGCTTTTGACACAGTTATTATTATTATTATTATTTTTTATTATTATTATTATTGTTTACACAGTCAAACAGGTGTTATTGACTGGTTTGTTTTAGCCAGACATCAAATCCTTGGGCTTCAAAATGGTAGGGCATCAAAATGGTCTACCAATTGGAATCCGCAAGTAGATCGGCTCTCCAAGGCAGGTTGACATGCCAGTTCCAAAGCAGAGGGTTCTTCTATCAGCCAATCTCAATTCATAGACAAGCTCTCCCCAGAAAACCACGGGGGGAAAGCAACATAAAGATTTAGAAGCTCTTCCTTTTATAATTATCTTGAGAAAAATATGCAGCTGAGTAAACAAATAGAAAGAATGCACAACTGTGCCTGAGATGTTCAGAAACAGAGGTTGAAGAACAGCACCTTATTTCCATTAAATTCATTGAACACAAATTGTCTACCACAATTGAACAATGTTTATTTTTTCAGGAGATTGCTATCCAGAACCTATTACTTCTGAGGAGAAGTAATAGACAGCAGACCTCAATCTGAGAGCAGAAATTACCCCCAGTGAATAGGGACTTTGTTGTTGTTGAAAATATTTATATCCCGCCCTTTCACTACAATATTGATCAGGGCAGCTTATGATAACTATCTCATAGCCTGTGTTTTTATGGCCAGACCTCTCTAATACAGATCTTCCCTTACTTTAGACATGCCTTCTGCTATATTCCTTTATGCTCTCACACTATCCAGACATTCTTTCATATGAGACTTACTTTATGTCTTCCGACATGTCTGGATGTTAGGGAAAGTTTTATTGCCATGACCTTGCAGCACTGCTAAATGATGAAAAGGCAAAAGAAAGGATTTATTTTCAAAGGAATGAACAAACTGTGTGGGTTAGAAGAGCCAAGCTGCTCCAAGACTGAGACAAAAATAATAAATATGTCATTGAAACTTGAAACAGCAAAGCAAACTATTACCAGTGCCTGATGAGTTTGAGCTAAATTAAGATAACAAAGCTAATTAGGATGATTTAGAAATTTGGCAGGGCTATATAG
This sequence comes from Hemicordylus capensis, assembly GCF_027244095.1. NCBI lineage: Eukaryota > Metazoa > Chordata > Lepidosauria > Squamata > Cordylidae > Hemicordylus > Hemicordylus capensis. The sequence continues at coordinate 67,324,654 of NC_069658.1, forward strand.
TAGATATCGATCATGTTGAAAATGTGGCTAAGTTTGTTATAGTAAGGGAGGTTTTGTTTTTCTTTTTCATTTTATATTATCTCATCTTGGGTTAATGCTTTATCATTCTAGTCCTTAAAATAGCTACATAATAAGGCCATTCACACCATCAGAAACTGTGGTCTACCCAGGTTTGGGAGCTGTATGTGCTCCCAATTTTTGGTTGTGTGGAAGCAAGGTAGGAGGAAAACCTGGGTAGAAGCAAATGTGGATTACTGCAGAGGCAATAGCCTATGGTGGCAAATCCTGGAGGAGTGGCAAGTTAAATATTTTTTTGAACTTTTAAAACTGCCGCTGCATAGCAGCAAGAACTCCTAGTGGGCCCACCAACCTCCCAAATCCTGCCAGGCGGCGGAGACTGAAGCAAGAGATCTCCCCACATGGGCCCACCTTCCTCCCAAATGACAGAGATTGGGTCTTCCATCAATGCACCTCCTACACAGACATCCCTGCTCTGTGCAGCTCCGTGAAGCATGGAGCAGAGCCGTGGGGTCTGGGGCCAGAACTTGTTGTTCCTGCTTCCAGGCATCCCTCAATGCAACACATGGCATGTGCATTGCATTGGGAATTCCCACATCAAATGGGTGTTCAATGAGCCCATATCTGACTCCTTGGGCTTCATGCAGCCCAAAGAATCACATGATACCTGGTAGCCAGGGTAAGGGTGCAAGAACCCTCTGAACCTTGGCTAAAAGCCGGGTTTGTTAAGGGGGTTAGATGGGCGGGGAGCAGAGGGATCTGCAAGGATACCGTCACTTCTCATGACCAGCATAACCCTGCTTGGGGCCTCACTCAACAGAGTATATTACATGTTAGAACTGAATGAAAAGTGGATATGTGGAAGATAGAGAAAATAGTTGTGGTTATGCAGAACTTGTATATGCATTAGCTTACATTCTCCATAGGGTAACATAGATGGTTTGGCACTGCCTGCACTCCTGCATGTGTCTAAACATTGCCTGTGGTGGTGCAGAACAGCCCTGCCATTTGGACTTAAAATTGCACAATCGCAGGTGTATGATGCGGTGCTCATTGGAAATAATTTGCAACACATCATGCAACTGCTATTTTAAGGTGCAGTGGAATAGGGCTATTCTGAAATAAGGTAGATGATGTTTTTGACACTTGGAGAGATGCAGGCAGTGCTGAACCATCCACATTAACCTGTGGAGAATGTCAGCTGTTATCTCCAGTGATGTGGGACCTGTTTTAGCATCGCTTCTCTCATGCCACTGATGAGAGTTCTGTGGGTAACTCAGTGACTACTTTCCAGGTCAGTGCTCCCACACTGCTGAAGGTAATATACAGTATGTACCGATCTTTGGATGCAATGGAAACAAAGGAATGTCTTGTCTCTCCTTACTTTCCATTCTAGGGCTGAGCCTTGGACTCTGGTGCAAGGGCATGTCCGATGATTTTGCACCATGTAGGTCCCATAAGAGGGATCTTATGGCTTATTTAAGCAACCTTAGCAGAAGATAGCTGTTGCAGCTCTGTTTTATTTTGTTTCTTGGTTTGGGGTAGTAGATGGCTTTTCATGATGTGGAGCAAATGAGCTCCACCTTATTTGTCAAAATTTTGATGTTGCTTTAACCGTTGCAACACAAACTATCTTTGACACTGCAGTATCAAAAGCAGCTTTAGGGGCAAGGTTAAAAGCAAACAGTATATATATAAAAATAAGAACTGCACAATTCCCCTAAAGATTGATATTTTAAAAAACATGATGTTGCTTTCTGGATCAGACCAAGATCTAGTCACCATTCTTTTTATATATGTTTCTGGAAGCTAAAAAATGGATATGACTATCACATTTTAACAACATGTGGAATATCTTAATAAAAAGCTTTATTATGCAAACACATCTGGAAAGTCATCTCAGATCGGCAGGATCATGTTCAGAGTTTACAGTAACTTCTCTACAAGCAGAGAAAAAACAGAGCAATTTCCCCCCTACCCATTCCTACTTTGCCATGGACAGTCTGGCAAACAGCAAATCATACATATTCATAAATGCAGAATTATGTATTCAAACAGGAAAATACAGAAGTGCAAGATAATTTACATAATTAATTAAGTGAGGGTGTTAGAATAATTCTATCTACAGTTCTCCACTGATGGATGCTGGAAACAAAACACTCAGAGCTCCTTAGAGGGTGGGGAGCCAATATTCCAACTGCCGCAGAGGGATTTGCCCATTAGCCTAGTTTTATACTAACCTTGGGGATTTAAAATATTAATGAGCTGCTTGACTCCAAATTATCAGTGTCTTTAAAAACACTCTATTAATAGGCATTAATTCAGTAAATTAATGTGGCATTTTTTTCAGAGTCCTATATATTTTGCCATGACCCACTATATTTTTTCTGATTTTTATAGCAACTTAATCATTGCAGCATCTCATATTAATGAACTCCGGCCACACGGCTGCAAAGAAATAAATTGCCAGGGAACAGCAGTAGCAATAGCATATTTATAAGCAAAGCTCAGAAGGGCATTGGCACACCTTTATCTACAATTTTATTTGAAGAAGTTTATAAAGGCCATTCTGAAATTTATTTTAGTGCTAAATCCTAGTAACAAGGTGCGTTTAGGAAACAGACTGGAGCAACTACCCCTTAAGATACCATGAAAGAAAGTATGTATTAATTAAAAAACCACTCTATGGGGCTATTCTCACGATTAATTATGCGTGGTGTGAAAAAGTACTTCCTCTTGTCAGTCCTATATTTCCCAACCTTCAGTTTCATGGGGTGACCCCTGGTTCTAGTTTTGGGAGAGAGGGAGAAAAATTTCTCTGTCTACCCTCTCCACTCCATGCATAATTTGCTCAGTAGTAAAAACCATCCAAGCTGGTGGCCATCACCACATCCCATGGCAAGGAATTCCATTGATTAATTATGCTTACATTGAAATGCATTTGCCATTTTGTTGCCCACTCCCCCAGTTTAGAGAGATCTTTTTGGAGTTCCTCACAATCCATTGTGGATTTCACTACCCTAGATAGTTTAGTGTCATCTGCAAATTTGACCACTTTGCTGGTCACCCCAACTTCTAGATCGTTTATCAACAAGTAAAAAGCAATGGTCCCAGTACCGATTCCTGGGAGAGCCCACATCCTACCTACTTCCATTGTGAAAACCATCCATTTATTCCTACTCTCCATTTCCTGTCCTTCAACCACTTACCGATCCACACATGAACCCTTCCCCTTATTCCATGACTGCTAAGTTTACTCAAGAGCCTTTGGTGGGGAACTTTATCAGAAACATTTTGGAAATCCAAGTATACTATGTCAACTGGATCACCTTTTATCCACATGCCTGTTGACACTCTCCAGGAACTCCAAAAGGTTAGTTAGGCAAGATTTTCCATTGCAGAAGCCATGCTGGTTCTCTTTCAACAAGGCCTGTTCTTCTATATGCTTAACAATTTTGTCCTTAAGTATGCTTTCCATCAATTTCCCCAGCACCAAAGTTAAGCTGACTGGCCTGTAATTTCCCAGATCCCAGCTGGGTCCCTTCTTCAAAATAGGAGTCATATTGGCTACTTTCCAGTCCTCTGGTACAAAGCCTGATTGTAGGGACAAGTTAGGGGTGTGCATGGAACCGGTCCGGCACTGGGGGGGGGTTCCAATAAAAACAGGGGGGGCCTTACTCACCCCTTCCATCATAGTAACTGTAATTCTTGTAGTAATCGGGCAGCAGGGTGCCGCCAGCTTCAATCTCCCCTGGCGCGGCTCGGGCTCCTCCATTCCTATACGTAACGGGGCGGCAGGATTGCTCCCAGTCCCTGCTGCCCCCTTCAAGCTGAGCCCCCTTGGCTGGCGGCCGCCCCCTGCAGCACTCCAAATGTCCCCTGCTGCCCCCTTCTTGCCAAATATCCCCCCATCTCAAGGGGTCGGCAGGAGAACTCTCCTGCCGTCCACGCTCGCTTTGCCACTGAGTTGCAAATGGCTTCTAGGAAGACTTTTGCGAGCGAAAGTCTTCCTGGAAGCCATTTGCAACTCAGCGGCAAAGCGAGCGGATGGCAGGGAGTTCTCCCGCCGCCTGCTCTCTAAAGAACTTTAAACTTTAGAGAGTTCTCCTGCCGACCCCTTGAGATGGGGGGATATTTGGCAAGAAGGGGGCGGCAGGGGACATTTGGAGTGCTGCAGGGGGCGGCCGCCAGCCAAGGGGGCTCAGCTTGTAGGGGACGGCAGGGACTGGGAGCGATCCTGCCACCCCGTTACGTATAGGAATGGAGGAGCCCGAGCCGCGCCAGGGGAGATTGAAGCTGGCGGCACCCTGCAGCCCGATTACTACAAGAATTACAGTTACTATGATGGAAGGGGTGAGTAAGGCCCCCCCTGTTTTTATTGGAACCCCCCACCCGAACCAAAACCACCCCGTGTCCAGACCGGTCTGGAGGCCTTTAGAATGGCCTCCGAACTGGTCCGTGCACATGACTAGGACAAGTTATATATTTTTGCTAGGGGATCTGCAATTTCACATTTGAATTCCTTCAGAACTCTTGGGTAGATGCCATCTGGCCCTGGTGATTTATTAATTTTTAGTTTTTCAAGACAGTTTAGAACATCTTCCCTTGTCACCTCAAATTCAGCCAGTTCCACAGCCACTAAATCTGAAAAAGGTTTAAACCTGAGAAGGTTTATGGTCAGTATCCTCCGCTGTGAAGACAGATGCAAAGAACTCATTCAGCTTCTGAGCAATCTCCTTATCCTCCTTAATAATCTCTTTCACACCCTCATCATCTAAGGGTCCAACCGCCTCCCTGGCAGGTTTTCTACTTCTAATATATTTCAAGACGGTTTTGTTATTCCCCCTAGCTATATGCTCCTCAAACTTTCTCTGTATCCCTTATTGTGTCCTTGCACTTCTTTTGCCAGAGTTTATGTTCCTTCATGTTCTCTTCATTTGGGCAGGACTCCCATTTTCTGAAGGAAGTCTTCTTGTCTTTTATAGCTTCCCTGACTTTACTTGTTAGCCACACTGGCATCCTCCTGAACTTGGTGGTACCTTTCCTCCTTCTTAGTATACATTCCAACTGTGCTTCTAGTACTGTGGTTTTAAATACGTTCCATGCTTTCTGGAGTGATTTGACCCTCCTGACTTTTCCTTTCAACTTCTTTCTTACCAGTCCCCTCATTTATGAGAAGTTTCCTCTTCTGAAGTTGAATGCATCTGTGTTGGATTTCCTTGACAATTCTCCACTCTCTCATATGCTGAATTGGATCACACTATGGTCAATGCTACCCAATGGTTCTGCAACTCTGACATCTCACACCAGGTCCTGGGCACCATTCAGGATTAAATCCAAAATCGCCATCTCTCTGGTTGGTTCTGTGACTAACTGTTCTAAGGCACAAAACTGTTCTAAGGGATATGTGGTCTAAATGTAATTGATACAAATCCCAATTCAAATGCCATTGAAACTTGCAGCCTAGTACACTTCTCCACATTCCATGGTAACAGAAGGGAGAGAAGAGAAATCCTTCCTCCTCTTTCCCTATGTCCCACTACTGATGGTCCCACCAGCACTGATGGAGAAGTTAAAAAATGGCAAGGGGAGTAGCTGACATCCCATTGTGTGACCCCTAGGAACACATTCTCAGAAGCCAAAAATTACTTTTGGGGAGAGGGGAAAGCAGTATAAATCACTCCTTCTTCCACCTGCATGTACACTCTGCTGCTCATTGGCTGAGCTCTGAAGCAGACTCTCTGTGAGGATGCAGCTCCTCCTCCACCCTCCTAATGCCATGCTGGATGTCAGCTACTATGCTCTGGAGGTATTGTCATGAGGGCATTTTGTCAAAGGGAGATTGTCATAGGGGAAGAGGGAAGTCTGCAGCTTGGGTTTAAAGATGACTTGAGGAAGAATCCAGAGGCTGGAAGAGCTCTCTTTTCCTTGGGGGTGAGATTTAAAAACCCAAATTCTTCTTAGAGTTCACGCTTGGAGAATTGTGTCAGTATTCTTAATAATATTTGGATTCATATGATGTTGCCTTAAATTAATTAAGGGAATATTTAGGCGATGTTATTTTAGTGACTCATTGGGGTATTTAATGCATTAATAACAGTATAATCCTCTGGGTTGCTGGGTTGTGCTTAATAGATCTGACAGGAGGATCTGTAAGATTGGGCACCACAGTTGAGCAGCATAGTGCAGGGACAAGGGAAAGAAGTAGCTACGTCTGCATTCTGGAGAAATTAAAATACACCAGTGTTCTTTAGTCACTCATGGAAGAAGGAATGACACTGAAATGGGAAAGTTATTTTGCTCTAAACAGGTGATCCAGAAGAAACTCATACATGTGTGACCTTGGTGCTTTTGTGACCATTTGAGCTAAGAAGGAAGTTGCATTTCAGAGTGGCACTTGCTCTATGAGGTTGTTTTTTGTTTCTTCTGTTTTGGGAGTTTTTGCTTGGAGAGTTTACTTGGGCTGAAACTCTAGAGAACCAATGGTCTGATTTAGGAGATGGACCAATGAAGATGGACCAATGGTCTGATTTAGTACAAGGAAGTTTCTTATGTACCTATGTAAAATGGTTTTATAGATGTCAGTGCTCTAAATTTCCGTGGTTTTCTTATTTCTCTTTGGATCTATGCCTGCACTGGATCTCTAAGTGTAACACCTGGAAGAAACATAAAGAGGTAACACTTGCATGCACAGTCCTTGGCGTTGAGAGCGCTGGGCGTATTGATGCTAAGAAGAGAAGAACAGCTCTGCTGGATCACTCCCAAGGCCTATCTAGCCAAGCATCCTGTTTCACACAGTGGCCCATCAGATGCTTCTGAGAAGCCCTCAGGCAAGAGGATAGGATATGCCCTCTCTCCTGCTGTTGCTCCCCTGCAATGAACATTTAGAGGCATCTTGCCTCTGAGGCTGAAGGTGGCCCATTGCCATCAAGCTAGTAGCCCTTGATAGACCCTTCCTCCATGAATCTGCCCAAGCCCCTTTTAAAGCCATCCAAAGTCCATCACCATGTCCCGTGGCAGAGTATTCCATAGATAAATTATGTGCCATGTGAAAAAGTACTTCCTTTTGTTGGTCCTAAATTTCCTGGCCATCAGTTTCATGCAATGATCCCTTGTTCTAGAGTTGTGAGAGAGGGATAAATTTTTCTCTCTGTCCACTCTCTCTACTCCATGCATAAGTGTATACCTCTCTATCATGTCTTCCCATAGTCACCTCTTTTCCAAACTAAAAGGCCCCAGATGCTGTCGCCTTGCCTCATAAAGAAGATGATCCAGGCCTCTGATCATCTTGGTTACCATCTTCTACACCTTTTCCAGTTCTACAATGTCTTTCTTAAGATACAGTGACCAGAACTGTATGCAGTACTCCAAATGTGGCAGCACTATAGATTTGTATAACAGCATTATAATATTAGTGTTTTATTTTCAATCCACTTCCTAATGATCCCTAACATGGAATTTGCCTTTTTCACATCAACTGCACACTGAGTTGACACTGGAGCTATTCCCACGATCTGCAAAAATCAGGCTAGGAGAGCCTAGCCCGATTTTTGCAGATTGTCAGAACCACCAGGTTCGGCTGTGAGCCTGGTGGTTCTGGAGAGGGTAACCCGCTCAAGAACCCCTGCCCCAAAACCAGGTTTGCGGAGTGAGCGCTCCGCAAACCTGGTTTTTTTAATCGTGAGTAGCTGCGGCATGGCTTCGCGCTGTGCCTACTCATGAGTAGACCCCCGGAGGGGAGGCGAAAAGCTGCCTCCCAGCTCCGGGGGTCTCCCCATTATGCCCTGCGCACTCACGCAGGGCATACTGGGGCTTCCGGGTGCCAAGTTCCTGAGCTCCCCAGCCCCCGCCAGCTCCATCTTGGAGCCGGCAATCATGTGGGCAGCCAATCCAGCTGCCCAGGGCTCCCTCCCTGCTTGTGAGTGGGGAGAGTGGGCCTAGCCCGCTCTTCCCTCTCACCGCCCCAAACCGGGTCTCATGGATCATGAGACCCAGTCTAAAGTCAAGGAGCTGTCCAGCAACCCCAAGATCTTTCTCCAGGTCAGTTACTGACAACTCAGATCCCATCAGTGTACATGTGAAATTGGGTATTTTTTGCCTGAATATGCATCAGTTTATATTTTAGTCTTGCGTTTCATCCCATAGTCATGCAAGCATTGCTCCATTTCAAATAAGGTAAGCTGTGTCCCATTGTCACTCACTTGTTCTTTAGGAAGACTTTCCATTACAAAAGATGCAGCCATTAACTGGATCACCTTGTTTGTAGTAATATTTTCAGTAAATGAAACTTCTGGCCACCTGGAATAGTAATCCTCTATCACTATAAGAAATCTTTGTTTTGCAGGTTGGTTATCAAAACACCCCATTATATCCAGATCAAATCTTTCCCAGGGATCATTAGGATAGTCTACTGGAGGCAAGGGGGTGGTAAAAGTATTCTGTGATTTGTCAGAAACAGCACAAGTCATACAGTGCCTAGTTACATTTTCAATGTGTTTGTCCACACCTGGCCAACAATAACTTTCTCTAATTCGCTTTTTAGTCAACCTCATGCCCAGGTTACCTTAGTGGGCAATTTTGATCATTTTTGCTTGTAAGGAGTTTGGCACCATCAAATGATCAGTCCTCAGCACCAGTTCATTGAGAAGAGCCAGCTCACTCACTAGGTGCATTAATGGTTGAAGCTGTTCATGTACCTTGTATTTGTGTGGTCATCCATCAGTTATGTAATGTCATTCTCGTCTTCTGGGATCTCTTCTTAGCCTGGAAGTGAAAGAGGAGATAAACGATCTACAGTTGTATTCCAAAGATCTGAAAGATGTTCCACCTGGAAATCAAAATCCATACATCTGGTGATCCACTTGGCTATTCAGGTTGCTCGCCTTGATCCCCAAGTAGTAAATAAAGCAGACAGGGGTTTGTGGTCTGACTGTAAAGTGAATTTTCTGCCCCACAAATAAGTCCTGAAGTGCCTCACCACCAGAAACATGCTAGAGCTTCTTTTTCAATGACAGAATACATCTTCTCTGAAGCAGTAAGCAGTCTGGAAGCAAATGCAACTGTAACTTCCCTGCCCCCTTTTTGCTGGGTCAAGACAGCACCCAAACCTTATTGAGAAACATCAGTGGTTTCAATAGTGTGCCTGTTGGTGTCAAAGAAAGTGAGAACAGGGCTTTCAGCAATGGGCGATTTGATAGTCTGAAAACTATCCTTGCAGGATGCATCCCAGTTAAATGCTACATTATTTTTAAAAAGAAGACTCAATGGAGCAACTTTGGAGGCAAATTGTCTAACAAATTTAGAGTAATACAGTCCCAAAAATGATAAAAGTGCATTCTTGTTGTTCTGTGGCTCTTGTGTTTCCCAAATAGCTTTCACCAAGTCTGTTTTGGGATGTACCCCACTCTGAGATCTTGAGGCTATTCACATGGTCTGCAAAAATCGGGCTAAGGGAGCCTTGCCTGATTTTTGCATACCGTGTGAACCACCGGGCTTGGCTGCGAGCCTGGTGGCTCCTGAGCGGGTAACCCTCTCAAGTAACCCTCCCCTTAAACCGAGTTTGTGGAGCGAGCGCTCTGCAAACCCTTTTTTTTTGCTTGTGAGTTGCTGCGGTGTGGCTCTGGCCATGGCTACTCATGAGTAGACCCCCGGCCAGGAGGCTCAAAAGCAGCCTCCTGGCTCAGAGGTATCTCCAGCATGCCCTGCATGCTCGCGCAGGGCATGCTGGAGCTTCTGGGGGCCACACAGCCCCCAAACTCCCCAGCCCCCTCTGGCTCCATGACGGAGCTGGCAGTCATGTGGGCAGCTGATCCGGCCGCCCCAGCAGGGCTTCCCGATCGTCTGCGGGCAGAGCTGGCTTAGCCCACTCTCCCCGCTAACCCGGAAAAAGCGGGTCTCACTGATCATGAGACTTGCCTCATTGTGTGTCACATGTAAGTCACCAAATGTGTGCAAAACTGACATTTCTCTGAAGAGACAGTAAGTCCATGTTTTCAGCATTTTCTTAAGACTTCTGTCAGTTTGGCATCATGCTCCTCAATGGTTTTGCCATACACTAAAATGTCATCCCCAAAGTAAGTGATTCCATCTGTAGTTCCAAAAACTGCATGCGTCATTTGTTGAAATACCAAAGCTTCAGAGGCTAATCCAGCCTTTTGAATTGAAAAAGAGCCTCTGGGGTAATGAAAAATGTGCATTTGCCAGAACTCTTGAACAGAGGAATTTGATGTTAGGCTGAAGACAAGTCCAAAGTTGTGAACACTGAGGCCTCTTTCAGAGTAAGCAGCATTTCATTGTTATTGGGTAATTGATGACAATCCACCTATATGTTGGAGTTCACATCACTTAAATGTACACACATTCTGAGTGTGCTGTTTGATTTCTGCACAAGTACAATGAAAGAGACCTATTCTGATGAATCAACAGGCTCTATTATGTCAGCATGCTGTATTTTAAAGAACTCCTCTCTAAGTGATTGTCACAATGCTATGGGTACGTTCCTTACTTTGTGTTTTACAGGTTTTGCATTTGCCTTCATCTGAATGTTATGTTAGAAGTATTTGGCTGTGCCAGGAGTATCAGCAAACACGTCTGAGAAATCAACAACCATATCATATGGATGCTCCATCACCTGTCATATGGGTTCCATTCCACACTTAAAACACTGTCAGGAAGTGGTTCATCTGCCTCCTCATCATATTGTGAACCAGTAATGGAGTAGACAGCCGACTTGCAAACCTTAGCAGAGTGTCCCCTTTTTTTTCACCTGTTGCAAGTGACCTTCCATGCAGGACAGTGAGTAAAACTGGCTTTGTGGGCCTAGTCTCCACATTAGTAGCATTGCTAGCTCCTCCTTTCTTGTGCTTTCATTTTCTGGAGCAGTGCCATATGGTTTCATTTAGGTTTGGAAGGATTTAGATTGAACAGCCTGGATTTTGGGAGGTGGGTTTTGGGGGTAACCAAGAGAGCGATTTGGCTCAGTGAAGACTATTTTCCACCCTCCTAGCCATCTCTATAACTTTATCCCAGTTAAGTTTCTGTTCCAGTAGTAGTTTCTCACACAGTTTGGAGCAGTTTGTTTTCATAGCAATCTGATCCCTGATCATTTCATCAGTAAAGCTGCCAAACTCACAGGTTACACTTAAGGCATGCAATGTTGTGATATACTGAACGATAGATTCTTCAGGCAGTTGGGTTCGAGACTAGAACTTGTAACATTCAGCAATCACCTTCACAATGGGGTTGAAATGATCATCTAAGGCAGGCCTGCTGAACTTAGGCCCCCCAGCTGTTTTTGAACTACAGCTCCCATGATCTCCAGTCAGTGTCCAATAGCCAGGGATTAGGGGAGTTGTAGGCCCACATCTCCAGGAGGACCGAAGTTGGGCAGCCCTGACCTAAGGCTTGAATGGCAATTTCATAAGGGTTGGCATCTCCTTCCAAGTTGGTAGAAAAGGGCAAATGATTTTATATACTCTGGCCCTCAGGGCCCAGGCCATGAAGTAATAGAGCCTTCTGCTTTGCTGGAGTAAAATCAGAGGTCTGTAAAGTGAGAAGAAAAACCACAGGGCTGTGTGGTCACCAGGAGCTGACACTGACTCGATGGCACACTTTACCTTTAATTGCAGAAATAGACCTCCATTGTTTCCAGGGAAGAGCAGGTTCTCCTGAGGTGGACAAGGAAAAAGGTGGTGGTGGGATCTGCTGCAGTGGGCATCCAGTGAACAACAGATTCCAAGATAGATAAGGAAAAAGAACCTTCAGGGGTTGTGCAGGTCAGGAAGCTGGAGAAACAAGCAGCAGCAGCAAGAGTAGAATGCAGCAGTTCAGGCATGCAAGCCCAGTAATGCAATAAAATGTGGTTGCAGGAACATTCACAAGCTTTGCAGGCTCACACACTTAGCTGTTTCAAAATCTCATCAACAAATGTTTTATAGCTGCTTTCCTCATAGACACAAAGAAATCTTATGTAGATTTAACTAAAGATTTGTTCAGCAACAACACCACCATTTTCTCCTTCTCCTCTCCCTCCCTTTCCCTTCCGATTCCAATCCCCACACTCTCTAGAGCATCCCCACTGGACCAAACGTGTCAACAACGGAACATTAGAAAATGACTAGATAGACTACAACATGCATTTGCCATTTTGCTGCCCACTCACCCAGTTTGGAAAGATCCTTTTGGAGCTCCTCACAATCTGTTGTGGATTATAGTATACAGTACTGTATGTTGTGTATTACAGTTATAATATCTGAGACATCAATCTACTGCATATGACAATATACATCTTTTGTATAGTTTGGATGGACTGGATACATGGGTCTCAATTGGTATTTGGGGCATATAAAATGCATTGCCCCCTCCCTAGTACTTAGAGGCAGAGGCGCTCTTACCCCTGGGCCCTGGACTTTGGGGTCAAAGTCCGGGGCCTCCACACCCCTTGGGGTCCCCAAATAATCTTTAGTCTGTCCTGGGTGGTGTGGTTTGCACTTTGAAGAACACTTATGTGTTAAAATGATGCTTAACTTGCAGGGGAGTGGGGAGGCTCCAAAGGCCTTTAGGTCCAGGCTCCAAAATTACCTAGGTGCACCTCTCCTTAGAGGCCTCTCAAAATTGGCAAATGGTAATGACATAATTTCCAGCACAAGGACTTAGTGGTATCAAACACTACAGCAGTTTCCATGTAGTAAATCAGGCCTCCCGCCGGCATTCCCCGTTTAATGTTAACAGAAGAGAAGGCCCGAACGGACACAGCTTCATGGATGTCTTTTATGCACATGACTCATGTGCACAGAGACTGGGGGTCTTGATAAATGCAGTTCTTATGATCCCTGGCTTCCCTAAAATATATATGAGGGGAAATTAAGTATAGGGGGGAAAGTCTACTCAGTTGCTGCTCCATAACATGAAGAGGTGAGGACATGATGCATGGCATGGATGAGACAGTGGTGTGTTTGGTCTTCAGATGCAGTGGCCACATAGTGAGTTTCGTGGATAAGCAGGAATTCGAACACGGGCCTCTCCAGTTTTAGTCCTATTCACTACACCACATTGGCTCTCTTAAAATATCATGATGCATCTTTTGAACATACAAACATACAAATTAAGAATGAAGCATTTGAGACATAGAGGTCAAAATTTTCACCAAATTATCGATATACATGTTATCAGCATACACATCAAACATCCATTTATTTCCTATAATATGGTGCAAGTTATTCTACAATTCAAACATATGTCATCATGTTTATAGACTAAATGTTTAAAACTAGCAGCAGGTAATAATTATATCTTGATTACTTGGGTAGTTGCTTTTGCTTCTAAAAACATTCTAAACTGATTTATTTGTTAAGATCAAAAATCCTCGTATTCTCTCCTAGCCCCTAGGATTTATGAACAGAATAAATCTTTAAAATTCTTTTCTCTCCTCAACTGTTTGGCAGAGTGAAGAATTTACAGGCTAGTTCTCAAAGTACAAATTATTGTAATGCTCAGGAAGATAGTAAACTTGAGATAATTATTCCTCTTACCCAAATAAATCTAAGAAAACTGCTTGTAAATTTGGGTGGATACACTGACTCAAGAATGCCATTGGCTTTAAAATATATATATAGTGTGTAATAAAGTGGCCTCTACTTTTGCAAACAATTTCTACAAAAAGGGCTTGGCTCTAAGTTTTGTTTTCCAACTCTACTCCTCTCCCCACAAAACCCCCTCAACTCTTTCTTCTAGTAATACAGAAGAAACCCATGCCTTATCCATAGGAGGAACAACACCCTATTAATCACTTCTCGTATATCACTGAACAACATTGAATCTGCCTGCTACTGCTAATTTTGACCTGAACATTAACCATGGTGTTAATTGCATACTGCTATTTTTACTGAGAACTCTGAAATACAAGATGATGATGCAGAATCAATCCACCATAGTTAACAAGGATCACTCATGCATATACCAGTAGTGGCTTGCCTTAAGGAGCAGGTGGTGGCAGTAAATGAGACGCAGCTGCCTCTGGTTCCCGACAGTGCCATCCTTAAAACCACAAGTAGTTAAAAAGCATGGGTGAATAAATGTGTCTTTAATGCCTTCAAAAAGTTGTCAGAGATGGGGTGGCTCCTATTTCAGTAGGGAGTGCATTCCAGAGTCTTGCAACGGCAACAGAGAAAGCCCTTCCTTGTGTAGCCACCAGACGAGCTGGTGGCAACTTCAGACAGACCTCTCCAGATGCTTTCAGTGGATGATGGGGCTCATAAGAGGTGTGTGAATTGGCTCCAAATCGAGCTGTTTTGAACCTGAACCAGTTTGGCTCAAAGGCTCGACCTATGGCTGAACCAGGTCTGGTTTGGTCTGAGGTAGAGCCAAACTGCTCGGCTGGCTCAGACCCGGTTCGAGGGAAGTGGGGGAGTGTGCTTCCCTAAGTGCAACTGTAAGTGAATTAATGTACTCACAGTGGGTGCTAGTGGCACCAGAGGTGGTCATGGGGAAGAGGGGCTGTGGTGGCTCCCCCTCCTCATGCCGGACTTCCCCCATGTCTCTCAAACCCGCTTTTGCCCAGTTTGGTCATATTTTAGTCTGTCTTGGGCATCTGCATGTGTGTGGATGCCATTTTTTTTTACCTCTGCACATGTACATGGGATGCTTGTATGACTACACATTTTGCATGGTCATGCAAATGGCCCGTGTGCATGCGCTGAGGTTAAAAAACTGGCCTCCATGCATGTGCAGAGGCCCGAGATAGGCCCAAACAGACCTGATAAAGGAAACAGCCAGTCTCCCACTACCCTCAAACTGGGCCCACACTAACTCATATTCAAGCCAAGCTGGGCCTGGTCTGGGGGGGGGGCAGAACAGAACAGAACCAGTCCAGCCCAGTTAAAATCCAGTTTGGATTCTAACTGAACTGGGGTGAAAACGGTTTTGTGCACACCCCTAGGGCTCATAGCGAAGAAGAAATTATCTTAAATACCCTGGGTCTAAGCTGATTGCATCTTTTTCTCCCATCCTGCCCCTCCCAGGTGTCAGCAAGAGCTGTGCTGCCTGAAGGCTGGCCATTCATCAGGTAGAGCCATGTGGACTAGTTAATGATTAACCATCCTGCACAGCTCTGCCAGATGAAGGAACAGCTTACAGACAGGGCTGCTTTTGCTAATCCCTGGGAGGGGTGGGATGGGAGAGAGAGGCGCAAATGGAACTGCCAGTAACCAGAGGCAGCTGTGCTTCTTTTGGAACCCTACTGCTTGTTCAAATTCAGCTTCTACTAACATATTCTGCTCCTCAAAGAAGCATCTGTGTTTCATACAGAATCTATACCATCCACGCCAACTGTACCTGGTCCCCATCCCTGTTAAATTACTGTCCTCATTTTGTCCTTGTTTTTGCTTGTTGATCATGATTTTGAAGTATTGGTGTTAGCTTCTTTGCTCTAGAAGTTCAATCTCCAGAGTGAAGAGTATTGCATCTTGCCTCTAGTGTACATGCCTAGGCATTAATATCAGAACACTCTGCCATACATTGCCAGCCATTCATACACCGCAAGTGCTCAGGCATATTCTGAAGGGTCCTTAAGCTGTTTTAGGACACTTCTGCTTTTCTAGTAGACCTTCAGTTGAACTGCTGCATATATTGGGGAGTTGTAGGCCAGCACATTTACCTTGTGAGGATGGGATTCAAAGCAGCCAGGAAAGAGTTGCTTCTTTCACAAAACTACTGAGAACAGCTCTTGATGGTCTGCTCGTGATTTCTGAACCAAGATCATGGCAGACATAATAACAAAACTTACAAATGTCTGTGTTCAGCACATCAGTAAAGACCTTAAAAGACAAACTGTTCAAAAGTCTGGTCACCATACACCTGAGGTTTTGTGAATCAGACCTTAGTAATGATTGCTTCCTCTATGTATAAGAACCAAATATTTAGTACATACTGAGGTTGTTCAAACTGTTTCTGGGTTGGGGAGGTAGGGCGATGCGGGAAGGCAGGGTTGAACATAACTTCCCCCCCAGACGATCTGTGTGGTATGCGGCTTGAGCGCCCACAATTGCTAGAGGCTAGGGAAATGAAGCCTGACCTCCAGATATCTGTTACCAAGAGAGACTGTTAGGGGCTCCCGGCCAGTAGTTCCCACATGTTGCTGCTCAGATCCCATGGGACTGTGAGAGCTCCATTTTGATTTGCATGAGCTAACTCATGGGCATGGCTCGTAGCCTGGGACGATAGCTCTCAGGCCAATTTTAACTTTGGGACTGCAGGACTATCTCCTTGCACTTGCCTCCTTGATTACTTTCAGGTTACGAATGCTAGAGTAGATGTAATTGAACCAACACTATTCTTTCAAGAATTAGCCAAGTATTCCCCCTATGTTGACACAATGGATCAGGTCATGTTATCACCTCCTCAGGAAGTTGAGATAAGGTAGCAGGTCATCTCCTCTGCTAACGAGTAAGTTAATGGTTGGCTCAGGACACAGGAAGATAGTGTGTTTACATTTTAGTCACTCCCAGGCATTCTAAAAAGACCCACGATAAACCCTGACACATTCATTGCGTTGTGCCCTACATGGGCATTTTAGACCTTTTTCAGCCTTTGTACTGGAAGGAAGCACACCTAGCAAATTGAAAAGGACAAGGCTTCATTCTGTCCTTTGTTGCCCATTGTCCACCTTTTCAAGGTGCAATCAGCATAATTCCTTTGGGCAAGATTTTTCCTATAAGAGACCAAGACACAATCAATCGGTGTTTCTTCCTCGGATCCACCAGCTGCTTTTCACTGCATCTTGGCATTGGCACCTCCATCTTGCCTTGCCTTGACTCTTGCTCTCGATCTATTCTTCACCTCCAGACTGGCCCTTTTCTCTAACTCAGTATGTGCAGCATTCCTTGCTGCAAGATTCTGGTTGCTTTTGGATTTTTCCTGGCTCTTGGTCCTCTGCCTGGGCTCCCGCTCCTGCCTTTTTGCCTTCCTGCCTACCTCGGAGGAGAGAAACCCCTCGGTAACGACTGAGCTACAAGCATTTTACAACACCTCATTGGAAGGATCGAGGTAGTAGCTACTAGCTAACTCCTGCTCTCAGTTCTCTCACTCCCTTCCTGTTGCCCCTTCTAAAATCCAAAACCAGTTTCTCTCTTGCCAGCTTTGAGTGAACTTAATTTGGAAACTCAAGCCAAATTGCCTCCTTGTGAGCTGTAACTTAGTCCTGGGAACTTGTTAGTCTTGATAGTTAAATAGTGTTGCTCATTAACCATAATCTTCTCTTCCTGTTCCCCTAAAAACCCTCAAATAAACCTTATTCTATTTTCACCTCTCTGTTCTGTTCCTTCCGTGACTAAAGCTTGCACAAATTTATTCTGAGGTGGGACTGCTCCATTCAAGCTTGCTAATTGCCCCACAGAAGCCTAAAACATAGCTAGGGGTACTTGCCAATTCCCCAGAAGCAGTTCCATTAACATCTATCTATCTATCTGTCTGTCTGTCTGTCTGTCTATCTATCTATCTGTGTTTAGTACATCTATATATCACCCTGGGAGGTTTACAATATAAAACCAACTAAAACATTAACACAATTAAAACAATTTAAAATACAAGAAAAACTCTAAAACCGGAGCTTTAAAACTATAAACAAAAAGCCTAACTAAACAGTATATTTTTAGGTCCTTCATAAAAACATTCAGAAAAGGGGAAACGTTAATTTCATTAGGACACACTTTCCAAAGTCCTGGGGCAACTCTATTCAACTCAATTTGCCAACAACTGAATCATTGGCAACCACAACCAGACATCCCCAGATGATCTTAACAGGCAGTGGGTTTGATGAAGAAGAAGGTGCTCTCTTAAATACCTTGGGCCCAAGCCATTTAGGGCTTTATAGGTAATAACCAGCACTTTGCATTTTGCCTGAAAACTTATTGGCAGCCAGTGTAATTCTTTTAAAATGGGTGTAATA
This sequence comes from Hemicordylus capensis, assembly GCF_027244095.1. Classification (NCBI taxonomy): domain Eukaryota; kingdom Metazoa; phylum Chordata; class Lepidosauria; order Squamata; family Cordylidae; genus Hemicordylus; species Hemicordylus capensis. Next base: position 67,342,613 of record NC_069658.1, read on the forward strand.
TGATCTCTTCAGATAACCCCGGAGACCAACCTGGTTGCTGCATTCTGTACTAACTGCAGTTTCCGAACTACATACAATGGCAGCCCAACATAGAGCACATTGCAGTAGTCAACCCTAGATGTTACCAACATATGCACCACTGTTTTAAGGTCATTTATCTTCAAAAATTGACATAGCTGGTGAATCAGCCAAAGCTGATAAAAAGCATTCCTGGCCACTGCCTCAACCTGAGAAATCAGGGAGAGGTTTGGGTCCGGAAGTACTCCCAGACTACATACCTGTTCATTCTGGGGGAGTGCAACCCCATCTAGAACCAGCAGATCTAGACTACTTTCTAAGTCTTGACACTTCCAACAGTGATTACCTCTGTCTTGCTTGGATTCAACCTCAGTTTGTTCTACTTCATCCAGCTCATTATTGCCTCCAGGCAGGCATTTAGGGAAGTTAGGCCATTTCCTGATGAAGTTGACATGGAAAAATAGACTTGGGTGTCATCATCAGCATACTGATGACACCCTGCACCAGATCCCGACGATCTCTCCCAGTGGTTTCATGTAGATGTTAAAAAGCAGTGGAGACAGTATGGAGCCTTGTGGGACTCCATACTAGAGCTCTTGTTTTGAAGAGCAACAGGAACCTACCCAAGACATAGAAGCAGAACCACTGCAGAGTCATGCCTTCCACTCCCAACCCCTTCAGGTGCCCCAGAAGGATACCATGGTCGATGGTATTGAAAGCCGCTGGGAGATCTAAAAGGATCAACAGAGTCACACTCCCCCGGTCAATTCCTAATTGGAGATCGTCCAACAGGTCTCTATGATACATACCAGATGAGCTCCATCATCCATGATGAAATCATGGATGATTTCTGGGACTGCTCCCCAAGGTCAAAGAGCTGGCAGGGAAGCCTGAAGGGGTAACAACTATTACGTTTCTGGTCTTACTTCCCCTGTAACAGCCTGCTACCTTGCCAATTTTGCATCCTCCTCTATTCCCCACCACCACTGGAATCACCCCAGGGAAAGTGGGATATTCACTGTCCCTTAATATCCCTTAATGCATTGTGCAAGGAGTATGCTGCACTAAGGGATTTAGCTATGTGTCTGCTCAATATGCCTACAGCCCAATCACATTACTCTGATCTACAATATAGAAAGCAACATATTTTTATCTACTTTTTAAAGATATAAATAATTTTGAACAACAGTGAGGAGAAAGGAACTATGTAGTTACCAAATTGCATGCGATGTGGCATTTTACAGGGTAGAATTAAGATTTGTTTTGAGAACTTGAAAATAAAATGAGCTAGCATATTATAGGCAGTCTACTTCTAGGAGATTAAAGCATGAATATTGCATGAAGGTTCTGCAAGCTAATAGGACCCAAGGACTGGGAAACCATTATTAGAAAATGGTTTTGAATGCACTTAATATAAAGTTTAAAGATGCTCACCTAAGGATTAATCAGGAAGTCAGATAAATTCTGTGGAAGTCACTACTAAGACTTTTAACACTTCTAATGCAGTTCCAACATTCATTGCATTCCAACTTCTCCTTACTGAAATCTAGTAACATAAGGTATGTACTCTTTCCATTCAGTTACATTTTAGTGTAATTTTGAAAAGTATTCGATTTTGGTGTTCATCTCCAGGGATAATAAAAAGTGAATTGCTTTTATATAAGATCAAGAAATCCTCTTTATTTGCTAAAATGGACAGGCACACATTCTTCAGAGATGGGCATGTGAAACAACTTGCCTGTTATTGCAAAATGATGAAGAAATGATTAAAACACAGATGGTTAGCTCTGACAGACCATTAGGGATGTGCACAAATTGATTTTTTCATTTAAATTTGTACCCAAATTGAAACACCCCCAATTTCTTTTGTGTCCAAATCTGATGCCCCCCCGAATCACCCCAGAATCATTTTGTACCCAAATTTTCCGAATCCTAATCTGAATTGATGTGGATTTAAAAAAAGGGTCCCAGGGCCAAAAGAGGGGGTTTGGTAGTGCCCAGTGGGTGGAAGCTACCACCCAATTTTCAAAGAAATTGGGCAAAGGGGTGATATTTAAAGAATTTTTGAAGTTTACTGATCTTTAAGATTTTCCCATAGGGAATAATGGGGATTCCAGCAACCTTATAGCTCCATATGGGGAGCACCAGGGTGTCCCAGAGTGGGCTGTGGTGGGTGGTAGTGCCCAATGGGTGCAAGGAAGCTACCACCCATATTTCAAAGGAATTGGGCAAAGGGCTAATTTTTAAATGATTTTTGAAGTTGGCATGTCTTTGGGGCAGATTTGGGGCAGAAAGGGGGTTTGGGGGCAGAATAATGGGTCAGGCAGTAGTGCCCCAATGGGTCCTGCTACCATCCAGATTTCAAAGGAACTGGGCAAAGGGGTGATATTTAAAGAATTTGTGAAGTGTGCGAGTCTTTAAGCTTTTTCCCCATAGGGAATAATGGGGATTTCAGCAGCCCCGTAACTCTGGGGGCACTGGGGTGGCCCAGAGCAAGTGGTGGTGTAGTGCACATAGAGTGCCAACCACCCCCATATCCACAAGCCCATGGGGTACTGGGTTTTGTTGTTTCTGAAGTGTTCTGAGTGTAGATTCTCTGGTAGCCAATGAGAGTGGATTCATTGTTTGTCATTGAATATGAATCTGGGTGGTAGCAGGCACCCATTAGGGCACTACCTCCCGACACACTCTTCAGCCCCCAAAGCCCTTTTTCTGTCCTGAATCTGGCCCAAAGACAGGGAAACTTCAGAAATTCTTTTAAAATCAGCCCTTTGCCCAATTCCTTTGGAATCTGGATGATAGCAGGCACCCATGGGGGCACTACCACCCAACCCACTCTTCTGCCCCCGAAGCCCCTTTTCTGACCTGAATCTGCCCCAAAGATGAGCAAACTTCAGAAATTCTTTAAAAATCAATCCTTTGCTCATTCACTCTGAAACCTGGATGGTAGCAGGCACCCATTGGGGAACTACCACCTATCCCACTGTGGCACTCTTAGGAAGCACCCACAGGCAGAAATGGGCACTGTCTATCCCCATTGTCTCCTAGGGTGGATGCAGCACACATCAACAACAACAGCAGAGCTTTGCAAAGAACAAGGTTTCCAAAGGTCATGCACATCCACTGTGTCACTCACCACATCCACTGTGTCCCACCATCCCCCCCCGAAATGCAATTGATCTACATACAACATTGTGAAACAATCACAATGAAATGCACTGCCCCACGTGCCCCCTCCCAATGCAGGATAACAGCAGCAGCCAGCAACAAGCAAGCAAGTAAGTGTGATATCACAGATACAGCACACTAGGGCAGAAGAATACGGCCAACAACAGCATCAAATGTGCCCTGCCCTCCCTCCCCCAAGCATTTTTCATCCACAAGCAATCTGTGGCACCCGGCCACACACACACACTGCTAGACTTGAGATTATGTAAGGGGGGAGCATAGTATACCTGTGCGTGTGTGTTCTGCAAAAGGGTTAGTGGGTTTAGGGTTAATTTTTGTCATGGCCTCAGAATGCTGCAGTTGGGGGTGGGGGGTAAATGGGGTGGGGGGTAAATGGGTGTGCGGAGGAGGCTAGAGTCTGTGCCTTCCTGCCCACTCAGAGCCTGTAGCCTGCTGGGCAGAGAACACTAATATTGATATATTATGAGCACAAAGGGCTGGAAGACAGGCTTCTGTTTTTAAAAAATGCAAAAAACCCTCAAGAAGTTTGGAATGGGGAAAAAGACAGAATTGGTTTTTAAAACCACGAGACTACACTACCCTTCTAACCACCTACTAGTACTAGCTAATAGGGATCCCTCCCACACAGAAACCCTGTTTAAACTTCTAAACCAAACAACACACAACTTTTAAAATTCAACTGCAACCCAAAACCTCCCTCCAAACAGGAAAAAACCCCAATAATACAGAATTCCACAGGTGTGTGTGTGTGTGTGTGTGAAAATGGGGTACACTCACTCAGTCTAAGGCTTCACCCATGTTGTGTGTCCAGTTGTCCACTTCTGTGGTCTGGTCTCTGAGGTCTGGTCTGGTCTCTTTCTTCCTGTGGTCTGGTCTCTTTCTTCTTCAATCTCCTTCTCCTTCAGTCTTCAGATTTGGGGAGGCTGGGGCAAAAGCCCGGAAAATCTGGGGGCCAGGTGGCCAGTGGCCACAGGAGCTGGGGGGAAAGCCTGGAAAATGTGGCTGGCCAGGTGGGCTGGGACTGGTGCCTGGCACAGACACAGCAGGCCAGGCAGGCAGTGATTGTCTCAGCAGCAGGAAGGGGGTGAAAAAAGAATTATCTTCTTCTCAGGAACAAAATGGCAATGCATCAGATAATCCATTCTCAGGCTGCCATGCAGCAGCCAACAAGGGCAGGCAGGCTGGGTGGCAAGGTAGGCTGGGCTCAGGCTGGCAAGCCAGAAGGCAATAGGGAAGGCAAAGCAAAGCTCTCTCTCTCTCTCTCTCTCTCTCTCTCTTCTCCCACAAGGCAGAAAGGCAGAATGATGGCTGCTGCCTCTTTAAATCTAATTGAAAACCCCTCCTTGAACTTCCCTCACCCTTGCCCATTCTTCGACCCTTCCCCTGGCCAATGTGGGGTCAGTCAGGAGTGGCAAGAGCCAAAATAGCCAATCTGAAACCAAGAGGGAATTGTCAGCAGATCAGCCCATGCTTTCTTTCACTGATCTGAAGCTTGGAAGGGCGGGAAATTCAAATAGACGTCAAACACAAAATGGAGACTACATGGAGATCGCCACAAAATGGAGATCCAAAACAACAAAACCTTCAGCTCCGAAATTTGGGCAATTTGTTTTGTAGCCAAATCTTTCGGTACTTGCAGATGGGCAATTTGTTTTGTGCACAAATGGCCCAAAACAGGCAGATTCGGGTACAGATTGTTCTGTACCCGAAACATTTTGCACGTCCCTAGAAAGGAATGCCATTTGAAGGAATATCTAGGTTTCAACAGTTTGAGTTTTTGCTTGTTATGGGACATTGGACAGGAACCATTTCATTGCACTAACACCAGTTCCAAGGATTTAGTGATAAGTCTTCATTTCAGGAGCTCTTTAAAGTTTCTAATTTCCTGTAAAGGGGGAGAAATAGCCTGTGGTGTTTGGTGCTCCTTGGATGATGTCATCCAGATGATTCCCCCCCCCCGACATAGCACTCTTATTCAGGCATTTCCCCCACCCCTTCCCCACCACCATCATGTGTTCAGCAAATGCATGAAGGTGGGGGTGGGAATGTGCTAGCTAGCCACACCACTGGGTATCCACACATGTAGCACTGGTTTTTGTAGACAAGGAAAACCAGTCCAAGACATTTGGGTACCCAAAGCCTGAAATGTAACTATAATTGAGTGAATGGGTGCAAAGGACCTGGGCCCCTCAGCTCCTGAGGGCCCCCCAGCTCCACCCTTCTATATTTTCTTCATTATCTCCTTCATTCAGAGGGGCCACTGGGGAGAGGGGCGAACATGGGCCCCCTCTCCCCTAGCTATGCCCCTGCCCAAAGCAAAGCACCCTTGGGACATTTTCTGTAATACTGGATTTCCCAACATTCAGCTTTTCTTTTCTAGTTCTTTGATGCTTTCAGCCTGATTCTGAATGTTTGCATACCTATTCAGAAGCAGGTCCCACTGAGCTCAATGGGGCTCATCTATCCAATTTTACATCTCTCCTGCTTTGGTACCTTCCCTCACCTTTTGGAAAGCTTTTAAGTAGAATGCTAAAAAAAATGTCACTGACTTTAGGAAGATGGGGTGCATGCACAAATATTTCATGATCCTCTGAAGTGTTCAGAGTATATAGGTGGTGCAAAATTTAATCACAAATGATATCACAGAACCCAATGCATGGTAAACAAAATTAAACCAATTGTTTTTTTTAAGTAGGGGTGTTCATGGACCAGTCTGACTGCAAACCGGTCAACAAACTGGTCCACAAATCAGTCCATTGTGAATCAGGCTGGCTCAAGTGGATTGGATGTGAACCACTTTGAACTGGCCCAGCTGGTAGTTCGACCAAACTAGTTTGGGGACCTGTAGTTCAATCCGCATTTAAACTGAATTTGGACTGAACTACCACACCTAGTCCGTGCACACCCCTATTTGTATGTCTGCTATCATCAACATATAACAAGGGACACACTAAAATGAATAACAAAGAATAACCATTGAAATGCATCAGTTCCTTCCAAATAGCCATAGAAATCCGCTGCATTGCACTTCTATGGACATTTGGGAGGAACCAATGACTTCAATGGCTATCAGTCATTCATTTTAGCATGTGCCTGGTACCAGGCCACCAAAAATCATTCTCATAAGCACAAATAAGAAATAAGAGTGTATGACTCACAGAGTTACTGCACTGTCTATAAAAGGCCAGCTCAATTTAGGCCGCCAGCTGTTTTTGGACTACAACACCCATAATCCCCAGGCACAATGGCCAATAACCAGGGATTATGAGAGTGGTAGGCCAACATTTGCAGGAGGGCTGAAACTGAGCAGCCTTGGTCTGTAACAAGTTAAGTCAATCATAATAACCCCAAAGTAATTCAGATTACCTTAATCCATCACAATGTATCAATTATTTGATTTATGTTATATATTAGCTTAATTCTAGGCAGACAAGAACTTGACTAAACTTTCCAAGAAGACAAGAAGTTGACTAAATCCTATTTAGAGTTCATAGCCCACAGGTCTTAGTACATAAGAACAGCCCTGCTGGATCAAGCCCAAGGACCATCTTGTCCAGCATCCTGTTTCACACAGTGGCCCACCAGATACCACTGGAAGCCTGCAGGCAGGAGTTGAGGGCATGCCCTCTCTCCTTCTGTTACTCCCCTGCAACTGATACTCAGAGGCATCCTGCCCCTGAGGCTGGAAGTGGCCTATAGCCCTCCGACTAGTAGCCAATGTTGGACCTCTCCTCCATGAAGTTATCCAAACCCCTCTTAAAGCCATCCAGGTTGTTGGCTGTCACCACAACTTGTGACAGAGAATTCCACAAGTTGATTATGTGTTGTGTGGAAAAGTATATCCATTAGTTGGTCCTAAATTTCCTGGCAATCAATTTCATGGGATGACCCATGATTCTAGTGCTATGTGAGACGGAGAAGAATTTCCCTCTGTCCACATTCTCCACTCCATGCATGATTTTATAGATCTCTATCATGTCTCCCCGTACTCATCTTTTTTCTAAACTAAATAGCCCCAGGTATTGTAGCCTTGCCTCATAAGAAAGGTGCTCTAGGCCCCTGATCATCTTGGTTACCCTCTTCTGTACCTTTTCCAGTTCTACAATGTCCTTTTTTAGATGTAGTGACCAGAATTGTATGCAGTACTCCAGGTGTGGCTGCACCATAGTTTTGTATAAGGGCATTATTAATATTAGCAGTTTTATTTTCAGTCCCCTTCCTAATGATCCCTAGCATGGAATTAGCCTTTTTCACAGGTGCCACACATTGAGTTGACACTTTCAATGAGCTGTCCACCATGACCCCAAGATCCCTTGGGGATTGGTAGTATAACCAGTTTAATAGGGTTTTAATACAGATCTCTATGCCTGAATATAACCCATATTTATTGGAGTACTTCTGTGTTTCAAGCTACATTTGCATCAGACCTCACGATTTAGTGTAAAAAATGTATATCACAATAATCATAGAGGTTAGTGTGAGGAAGTAATACCATCAGAAAACACCAGTGTCAGAAATAAAGCTGCCCATATGCAAGTTTCAGATCTTTGCCATAGGGATGTGCACAGAACCATGGAGGTGTGGTCCCGCACTGGGGGGAGTGTGTCTTTAAGGGTGGGGGGATAGTACTCCCCCCGCCGCTCTTCCTCCTCAGGCGTTGGACTTTCCTAAAATGTTCTTGGGGTGGCAGAGTTCCTCCCTGCCTCCCATGCCCCCATCGTTGTCTTCAAAGTTAACAAGCAGAAAAAGCTGGCGCCACGCATGCACCCTTTGTGGCGCGCATGCCCGTTGTCGCCGCTGGTGTGCGCGCGCCACATACATCATTGTGATGTATGCGGCACACGTGCCGCTGGCGGCAATGGGCGCATGCGTGGCGCCAGCTTTTTCTGCTTGTTAACTTTGAAGACAATGATGGGGGCAGGGGTGTCAGGGAGGAACTCTGCCACCCCAAGAACGTTTTAGGGAAGTCCAGTGGCGGAGGGGGAAGAGTGGCGGGGGGGGTAAGTACTACCCCCCCTGCCCTTAAAGACACACTCCCCCCTCAGCCGAACCGCCAGACCTGCCAAATTTTGGACCAGTCCGGAGGCATTTTGTATGGCCCCACACTGGTCCGTGCACACTCCTACTTTGCCACTGATTGCTATAACTTCTTATTTTTATTTATTTACTTATTTATTTATTTATTTATTTAACACATTTATATACCATCCAAAACACGTCTCTGGGTGGTTTACAACAAAACAATAAAAACAACAGATAAAAAGTTTAAAACATTACAACAATTTAAATATCAAAACATTAAAACTATTAAAAACACAATTAAAACAATATCTAATTAAAAGCCTGGATGAACAAGTGTGTCTTGACTGCCTTTTAAAAAGTTCTAAGAGATGGGGAGGCTCTCATTTCACCAGGGAGCGCGTTACAAAGCCTTGGGGCAGCAATGGAGAAGGCCCGTCCCTGAGCAGCCACCAGACGAGCCGGTGGCAACTTTAGATGAACCTGTGCCTGTACATTCTTAAATCTGTACATTTTCTATTTATAAACTAGTCAGCCTATGAATTCACTGCTCTCTAGATCTCCCATCAGTGAGCTGTGTTGATCAGTCTTATGAATGCCCCTTCTCTTCCTGTCCCCACTTCTCTAGAAAACATAAAAATTTATGTGCTATGAATGAACAGCCCTGAATTGTTATTTACAACAGTTTGAGATGGACCTAAAATTGCAAACTTCCACATCAGGGTCAGATTCTGATTTATTGTCTTAATGACTGTCTAGTGCCTGCTGTCTAAAAGCAATAGTTGGAGGTATTCTTATTAGATTTTTCCCCCACCCTGAAGCTGAGCAAATGCTTTCAAAATGACAAAGTAATTGGAAGCAGTGTATGTTGGCACTGACTTCCTGCTTCTAGCAAGTGCACTTAAAAAATTAAAACATTGTGACCAAACCTTACAGGCTAAGGTCAAATGATCTTTATGTCTTAGTCTTTAATTAGAAGCAATTTATATATGCCAGGTGAATATTTTTGCTGTTGTGCAGCAAATGGAGATCTACTAGACTGAGTAATTTATTTCTGAGGGGGGCAATCGAGGCTAGTTTCATGATGTATTAAATTATATATGTATTCACACATGTATACACATTGGCCTGGTTCACACAATCATTCGAGTGTAGGTTCATTGTGGGTTGCCTACATTAGCATGACTGTGGATGGGTTCCTATGATCACAGCAGTTGTGGTTGAATGCTGGTATTGGTTACCCACATTGGCATGGTCATGTGAACCCACCCCACACCAGCAATCTTGGTTCCGTCCCAGGGTGAAAAAAAGCATTGGTCATCTAGAGTGCTCATGATGTGAGTCCAGATTGAGATCAACTAATCATGTGCAGCCACACTTCTCATGTGTTCTGGTGACCTGCACACCACATACCCTCACCTGTACGTCCACCACATCCCTGGACAGAGCACCACACACAGGTGCTCTAGCATCCTGCCTGCAATGCCCTCCCACTACCCACACTTCTTGCCCCTTCAAACTACAGTATGGCATGCCATACCCAGCCAGCAACCCCACCCTGCAACAACAGAAGTCGACATGGAGACTTGGCCGGCCATGTAAAAGCAGCCAGCTCTACTGCCTGTGGGACCAGTAGTTTGGGATGCTGATTGCCCACTTGTGGGGATGGGGGATGTGTATGTGTGTGTGATTGTGTAACGTGTGACTGGGCAGGGACAGGACTGCTGCCTGAAGTAATTCACTTCACTCTGCTTCATGGCAGGACCAATCATGGGCCTTGTGGGCTGAGGTTTTTTGAGTGCAGTCAACATAATTGTCCCCACCCACTCCTGTCCTTTAATCTGACATGAGGCATTCACCTTCACATATTAAGATTGAGGAGCAATGGGCTCAGAGGACATTTATCCTCCAAAGCCAATTCCCTCCCCCACTTCAGGAACCAATCTAAAGAGAAAGAAGTATGTAGCTTACTGCCCTATAGCTTAACTACCGCTTGGCTGAGTATGGACTCCCAGCTGTGCACTGATCTCTGCTGCTAACATTTGCTGTTAGCATGAGAGCAGTGTGTAGGGGTGTGCATGAACCATTCGATGCCAGTTTGCTGGCTTGATCGTGAACTGAACACAGGATGGTTCAGTCTGTGATCGAAACAAACTAAGCCTAGTTCGAGGCAAACCAGTTTGGCATTGAAGGGGGTTGTGGCGGTGGGGAGGGGAAGTAAAGTAATGTAGAGTGCTTAATGGTCAGCGTGGCAATTGGCACTGCCTCTCCCCTGCCCCAATGCTGCCCAAGCACATGGCAATCTGTGTTTACTACGCCCCCCTTAGCGTGGTTGCAGCCTCTGTGCATGCATGGAGGCCATGCAAATGGCCTTTGGGCATCCATGGAGGCCACAACCATGCTGCTGCCATGCAGGAGCAACTTGGTAAACATGGATCTCTGCATGCTTAGGCAGCGCTGGGGGGTGGGGGGGGGAAGCAGTGGCACCAGCAATCATGCTGTCCAGTAAGCATTTTACATTACTTTTCTCACCACCACCCTGGCCACCCCAGTAGATTTCCCCAACCCATTACTTGTAAAGGGGAATCCTCACTGGATTCCCCTTTACAAGTATAGCCGAACTGCTGAACCGGTTCAAACAGACCGAACCGGCCAGTTGGTTTGACCAAACCAGTTCAGCAGTACATGGTTTGGTTCGAATTCAATTCAAATTCAAACCAAACCACGAGTTCTGGTTTGTGCACACCCCTAGCAGTGTTCAGGGGCTGTGCAACCCCCAGAGACATATTTTCAGGAGTCACAGTCAGCTTCAGAGGGAAGGGGAGATTGAAACAATTGTCCCTGCCTCTGAAGGATGTGCACCCCCTTGCTGCCTGCACATTTCATTAGTCTAGATGGCCATGGAGTGCTGGCAACATGTGAATAAAAGACTGACATCGCTCCAACCAAAATCTAGACCAATGGAACAATGCTGAAACAAAGCTTAACAGTTTTCTGTATGAAGCATAAATGACTTTGACAGATAGAAACACTGTCAGCAAATTTGTGAAGTTCAAAAGAGATGTCAGAGGTGACAATTGTAATAAAAAGAGGGCTTTTAAACTCTAGTTTCAATCACACTGAGGGAGAATTGAAAAGAAGGAAGAACAAAGACATCATAGATCTCATAAGCATAAAGAAGTTAGGTCAACCCTGGGAAGCTGCTTCAGGGGGATCAGGAAGATGAAAGACAAAAGTGGCCCAGCATTAACTCCTAAGGCACTTGTACAAGAAGATGAAAATATTATTACTGCCTCTCCAAGATTTGCTTTCTTCAGGTACATCAGCAAAGCTTAGACAGGAAGTCAAGGCTATTGACATACATTAAAAGCAAACTTTAAGGGTTTTTTAAAACCCAGAATGGGATTTAAGCCAGAATTAAAAATGACAGAATAGAGAGGTTTGATTTGCATGTATGAAGAGGTGGGTGGGTAAGTGGGTGGGAAGGAACTGTTACCCCAACAAGCACTTTAAAAGACATCACGAATGGGAGCTGTAAATTCATAATTGCAGTATATAAACAAAGAAATGTGATGGTGATCAAATGTTGTTATGTATTAAGGACTCTTCCCCACTTTATCTCAGGGGCTCAAGGTAGGTTTGGAAGAGAGCATTCTGATTCATACATTATATAAGGGAAATTCAGGAGGTACTTCTTTGCGGCTTGGTCCATTGTGATTTCAGTTGCATATCTAGCCAAGAACAATATCATTCAGCCAATATAATTCATCTCCACAGAAGATGAAGAGCGGGACTCGGGGCCGGATTAAGGGCCACTGATGCCCTAAGCACAGCCCAACAATGGTGCCCCCTCTCGGCCCCCTCCATTGCTTAACTGACAAAACAAATTATTTACTTATATCTTAATATTTATTTAAATTTTAAAAAGTTTTCTTCCAGATTTTTAAAGGTAAAACAAAACAGTTCCAATGCCTATAATTTCATATAAACAGCCGCAACAGAAGGAACGATTGAGAAAAATATTTCATCTTCAAGGTCAGACATCATAACAGACGATCATCTTTTACATGAATTTTTTGTACTGGTCTTTACAGTAATTTTTTGCAAATCAATGACTTTTTACTTCAGATACATAGTTTAGTAGTTTCTTGAAACTTTAGTGACTCGCTGAGCCAAAGAAAACATTTTTTTAACAATGCAGAGTAAAGTTGAACATGGCAGATGAAAACAATTACAAATAATCGACTAAAGTTGAGTGGGGCAGTGAAATGCAAGGAGGCAAAAGAAATGCAAGGTTATAGTAAGGGAGGCGAAAAGAGAATTTGAGGAACATTTAGCTAAAAGTATCAAGGGGAATAAAAAAAACTTCTTTAAATACATCCGAAGCAGGAAACCTGCCAGGGAGACTGTTGGACCATTAGAAAATGAGGGAGTGAAAGGGATTATTAAGGAGGATATGGAGGCTGCAGAGAAGCTCAATGAGTTCTTCGCATCCATCTTCATGGCAGAGGATATAGAGCATATACCTGTTCCTGAACCATACTTTTCAGGGATGGAGGCTAAAAGAACTGAGTCAGATAGAAGTGACAAGAGATGATGTTCTAAACTGTCTGGAAAAACTGAAAACTAACACATCGCCAGGGCCAGATGGCATCCATCCAAGAGTCCTCAAAGAACTCAAATGTGAAATTGCAGATCTCCGTGACAAAATATATAATTTATCCCTACAATCAGGCTCTGTACTGGAGGACTGGAAAGTAGCAAATGTAAAACCAATTTTCAAAAAGGGATCCAGGGGTGATCCGGGAAATTACAGGCCGGTGGGCTTAATGTCCGTTCCAGGCAAATTGATGGAAAGCATCCTCAAGGATAAAATTGTAAAGCACATAGAAGAACAGGCCCTGCTGGGGGAGAACCAGCACGGCTTCTGCAAAGGTAAATCTTGCCTCACCAACCTTTTGGAGTTCTTTGAGAGTGTCAACAAGTGTGTGGATCAAGGTGATCCAGTTGACATAGTATACCTGGACTTCCAAAAAGCTTTCGACAAAGTTCCTCATCAAAGACTCCTGAGGAAACTTAGCAGTCATGGGATAAGGGGACAAGTACATGTGTGGATTGCAAACTGGCTGAAAGACAGGAAACATAGCGTAGGGATAAATGGAGAGCTTTCACAATGGAGGGAAGTAAGAACTGGGGTCCCCCAGGGATCTGTACTCGGACCAGTGCTTTTAAATTTATTCATAAATAAATGAATGCAAAGCAGTGAGGTGGCCAGATTTGCAGATGATACCAAATTCTTTTCGGTAGTGAAATCCAAAATTGGTTGTGAGGAGCTCCAAATGGATCTCTCCAAACTGGGTTAGTGGGCGACCAGATGACAAATGCAGTTCAGTGTTGGCAGTTGTAAAGTGATGCACACAGGGACAAAAAACTCCAACTTCAAGTATGCGCTGATAGGATCTGAGCTGTTGGTGACTGACCAGGAGAGGGATCTTGGGGTCATGGTGGACCGCTCACTGAGAGTATGTGCGGCACCTAAGAAAAAGTCCAATTCCATGCTAGGGATCATTAGAAAGGGGATTGAAAATAAAACGGCTAATATTATAATGCCCGTATACAAAATGATGGTGCGGCCACATCTGGAGTACTGCGTACAATTCTGGTCACCACATCTAAAAAAGGACATTGTAGAACTGGAAAAGGTGCAGGAGAGGGTAACCAAGATGACCAGGGGCCTAGAGCACCTTTCTTATGAGGCAAGGCTACAACACCTGGGGCTATTTAGTTTAGAAAAAAGATGACTGCGGGGAGACATGATAGAGGTCTATAAGATCATGCATGGTGTGGAGAAAGTGGATAGAAAGAAATTCTTCTCCCTCTCACATCACACTAGAACCAGGGGTCATCCCATGAAATTGATTGCTGGGAAATCTAGGACCAACAAACGGGAGTACTTTTTCATATAATGCATAATCAGCTTGTGGAATTCTCTGATATGAAATGTGGTGACAGCCAACAACCTGGATGGCTTTAAGAGGGGTATGGATAACTTCATGGAAGAGAGGTCTACCAATGGCTACTAGTTGGAGGGCTGTAGGCTACCTCCAGCCTCAAAGGCAGGATGCCTCTGAGTTCCAGTTGCAGGGGAGTAACAGCAGGAGAGAGGGCATATCCTCAACTCCTCCCAGCAGCAACTGGTGGACCACTGTGTGAAACAGGATGCTGGACTAGATGCCCCTTGGGCCTGATCCAGCAGGGCTGTTCTTATGTTCAGTGAAGGAGTTAAGGGCATGATAGCTATGGGGAAAACTCTGTGGTGTCCCCCTTCCCTTTATGCCCTAAGCATGTGCATGTTTTGCCTTATGGTAAATCCAGTGCTGGCAGGACCAGATTGTACATCCGTGGCTCCCCTTTCACTACAACAGTGTATGAAAAATGATATATGGCGGACACCAAATGCTCTTCAGATGTTATAAAAATGCCCCACTGTAGCTATGTACAGCAGTGTGAAGGGGGAGGAAGTCCCATCCCCACCATGTTACTCATCCATGTGCCCCACCACTCAGAGTTATGATGGGGATTGTGTGAAGAGGGAAGAGCCCTCCCCATTATGGCAGGCACATCTGTGATTCTGAGGGTGGATCGACCTACTCTCACAATCATGGATGTGGCCACCATAACAGTGAGAGCTTATCCTTCTTCAGACAAATCCCATCAAAACCATGAGTGGTGGGGGATGAGGGTGAGTGACACAGCAGAGACGGGACTTCCTCCCCCTTTGCATTGGTGAACAGCAAAGCATTTATATAATGTCTGAAACTGCCTTCAGTGAGCATTCAGAAACATTTATGATGCTAAATGTATCTCCGTGGCCTTATACTGCACTTTATTTGGGGCCCTGTACTACTCTGATCTATATTTGGTCTGTCTATATTTATTTATGCTCCAGTAATATCCAGTTTACATTACTGGAAAGGATTATTCAATAGGCTGCCTTTGATGAGCGATTAGAAAGAAACTACAAGTGGATAGTGATTGGCACTGACCATAGAGAACTTAGCTTTGTTCAGTTATGATCATTTTGGTTAAAACGAGTACACACCAGCAATCCCTGCCACTGTGCTAGTGCACTCCATAGCCTCACTACCCCCACCCCTCCACAGATACAGCATTTATTATTATTATTTCTTGTTTACACAGTCAGACAGGTGTTATTGACTGGTTTGTTTTATCCAGACATCGAGTCCTTCTCAAGGACCTGGGATGGCTGAATTTTATTGTCAATTGTTATAGATATCGTCGCAGAATATAGGCTGTTCCCAGTAAAGCTGCTTTTTGTAATTGGCTAATGGTGATTTCTGTGGCCCCTATGGTGTTGAGGTGCTCTTCAAGGTCTTTTGGGACTGCACCCAGGGTGCCAATTACCACTGGGATTATTTTGGTTTTTTTCTGCCACAGCCTTTCAATTTCAATTTGTAGATCTTTGTATTTGGTGATTTTTTCAATTTCTTTTTCTTCTATTCTGCTATCCCCTGGTATTGCTATGTCGATTATTTTCACTTGTTTTTCTTTCTTCTCAACTACAGTTATATCTGGTGTATTGTGTGGCAGATGTTTGTCTGTTTGTAGTCGGAAGTCCCATAATATTTTTACATCTTCATTTTCTACCACTTTTTCAATGTTATGGTCCCACCAATCTTTGGCTACAGGTAGCTTGTATTTTTTGCAGATGTTCCAGTGTATCATCCCCGCTACTTTGTCATGCCTTTGTTTGTAGTCAGTCTGTGCGACCTTTTTACAACAGCTGATTAGGTGGTCCACGGTTCCATCGGCTTCTTTACAAAGGCGGCACTTGCTGTTTGTGGTGGATTTTTTGACTTTTGCTCTTATTGCATTTGTTCTTAGTGCCTGTTCTTGTGCGGCCAGTATTAAACCCTCTGTTTCTTTCTTCAAGTTGCCATTCTTAAGCCATTGCCAGGTCTTGGTGATGTCTGATTTTCCTCTTATATTGTGCAAATATTGACCATGCAGGGGCTTATTTTTCCATTTTTCTGCTTGGTTCTTGACTTGTTCTTTC
Source organism: Hemicordylus capensis (assembly GCF_027244095.1). Classification (NCBI taxonomy): domain Eukaryota; kingdom Metazoa; phylum Chordata; class Lepidosauria; order Squamata; family Cordylidae; genus Hemicordylus; species Hemicordylus capensis. The sequence goes on from NC_069658.1 coordinate 67,358,916, forward strand.
TTGTAGGCCTGCTTTGTTTCATTGAATAATTCACATTATTGACCATTTGAAGTGCATCTTCTTCACTGTCCTTGATATATTCTTCAAGGCCTCTTTTCTCCTCCTCTACTGTTTGATGGACCTGCAGCATTCCTCTTCCACCTGAGTTGCGAGGGAGGTATAGCCTATCGACATCACTGCGGGGGTGCAGAGCATGATTGATGGTCATGATTTTCCTGGTCTTACGATCTAGCGTCTCTAGCTCTGCCTGGGTCCAGTCTATTATTCCTGCAGTGTATCTGATAACAGGTATAGCCCAGGTGTTTATGGCGTGTATGGTGTTCCCACCATTGAGTTTGGACTTGAGGATTTTTCTAACTCTCCTGATGTATTCACTTCCAATTTTTCTTTTAACTTCAGTGTGTGCGATGTTATCAGCCTGGAGAATGCCCAAGTATTTGTAAGGTTCTTTCTCTTCCAGGTTCTTGATCTTGCTTCCATTGGGCAGTTCTATTCCTTCTGTTTCTGTTATTTTCCCTCTGTTCATTATTAATGCAGCACACTTGTCTAGTCCAAACTCCATTGCTATATCGCTATTATTATTATTATTATTATTATTATTATTATTAATAATAATAATAATAATAATTCGATTTCTATACTGCCCTTCCAAAAATGGCTCAGGGCGGTTTACAAAGAGAAATAACAAACAAATAAGATGGCTCCCTGTCCCCAAAGGGCTCACATTCTAAAAAGAAACATAAGACACACACCAGCAACAGTCACTGGAAGTACTGTGCTGCGGGTGGATAGGGCCAATTACTCTCCCCCTGCTAAATAAAGAGAATCACCACGGTAAAAGGTGCCTCTTTGCCCAGTTAGCAGGGGACTAAGACTATTTGTCTGCAGATGCAATACTGTACCCAGGGAGAGATCTTCCCAATGATTAAGAGCTGGAATCCCATCTCTGGTTGCCCTAAGCTAGCTATTTTCCTTATACATCACATCAGACATATTAGGGAAAACATATGGGTGCATTGAAGCAGCCAGTAAACCAGGGAGCAGTCCTTGCCATGCCAAGGATTCTTATATGATGCTGTCAATCAAATGTTGGCCTTTTGTAGCCCAATGAATTGTCAATTTAGTCCTTCCACTCATAAGAACATAAGAAAAGTGCTGCTGGATCAGACCAAAGGTCCATCTAGTCCTGTATCCTGCTTCACGCAGTGGCCATAAGATACCATCAGGGAACCCACAAGTGGGGAAAATGGCAACCACCCCCTCTCATTGGTATTCCCTAGCACCTGGTGTTCAGGGGCATGCCCCCTATGAAAATATACAGCTATCCAGGCCAGTAGCCACTGATAGCCCTATCCTCCATGAATTTGTCTAGCCTCTTTTAAAAACCATCTAGATTGGTGGCCATCACCACATCTGGCCCTTTGCTTTGATCCTGATGAAGTCACAAGCTGGCCTCCTTGCATCTGCAGTGGAATTCATTGTGCCTGCATGGTAGGCACAGAGGAAAAGATGGGTGCTTCATCCTGTACAATCAGCATTGCTGTGCCTGCCACACTGGTAGGCACAAAACTTCCTGAGTGCCATCCAGCGCATTAATAAAACAAAACAATATTGGATGTATATTCCATATATACGGCTTCTCATCTAGTTTGCTACAAGAGCAAAATGATATAACTGAATTGCAGATTCAAATACATTTTCATTTGGTCCTTACCAGCAGAAATGGGTGAATTCATGCTTCATGACCTGTAGAATTGGAAGGGCAAAAGAAAACAAATCTCTGAACTGAGTTAGACATCTGCATGCCTATTTCCTAAATCAATCATACACAACTTAAATAGTGATGCATTTTCTTTTGTCTATACAACAGAGGTGGATTGATTTTGCTAAATAAGCCACAGAAACACAAATCAGAGATTTATATGGCTGGATATATGGTCCCTCCCCACATTCAACCTTGCTTTCCAGATTTAAGACAGCCATGAAATCTAAGATACCAACTCTTCTGGGAAGAATCAAATGGATTATTATTGTATCAACTGTCCAGTCAGAAAGTTGTATATTTTCAGAGCATCTATGTAAGAGCTTCCATCATAGCTCTGGGCACCCAGGCTTCAAAAAGGACCTTGAATAAACTAAAATTAATTTTCGCAGGGGTTGGTAAATGTTGTTCAAACAGTTCAAATAAATCCTAATTTAGTGAAATCAATTGGACTGCATTAACTATTGATTTTAGACAAAATCCAAAATGTAGTCAATATATAGCAACACAAGAGAAAATTTGATTCAGGTGAAATTAGATAACATCTCCACTTTGATTTCTTTCAGTATATAATATTTTGCTTTGTTTGTAAAAAAAAAACTTTTTATTTTAAAGATGAATAACTCACAGGTTTATTTTGGAGGAGTGGGAGGGGAAAGTCATATGAGTGGGATTTTTTAAAGGGTATGTTCACCATAGAATTTTTGTTCTTTTAAAAGTATTATTTCAGAAATCAAAATAAAGTTTTTAAAAATGATTGACATTTTAGGTAGCCACAGGTAACTGGAATCACAATCTGCTATTCTTCTTTGGGAGGCACACAACATGAAGAACAGTGATCGACATCCAGATTAAATTGACATACTGACTTCAATGAAGTCCCATTGAAATTAAAAAGAGAAGTTAGGAATGCCTAATGTGACCTTTTAATTGTTGGAGGTTGTTAATTTTTACCCCCAGTAGGTAAAACAGCAGAGCACTAAGGAATGAGCACACACTCCAGTTACAGAGTAGGTAGCAGCAGATGGTTTAGTTGTTGCAGCTATTTAGAGAAAACACATGGAGATCTTTGTAGAACTAAATACTAAGTATTAATTGGTTAAGTACACTTGGATAGGAAAGACCTAAACCTAATCTAAAGAACTACATAATGAATAAGTAAGGAGGGAGAGAGATGTTTCCATCTTCTCTCTAGGAGGAAAGGAAGGATTGTGACTCAGCATCAGATCATAGAGTAGAGATAGGTAGAACAGTTAGAGAGACCCTTACTCACTATCTCTATTCCCAATGCCCCTAGTGGTCATTAGGATAGTTGGTGCAAAAGGTCGATGCACTGGAACTCCATCTTCAACATTAATTTCAATGGGATTTCATTGACTAAATTTAGTCAGAATATCAGCCAGTCATGCTGATATGCATGAAAGACATGCAATAAACATTTAGAACTTGGAATGTCACAGCAAACTGTACAGTCAACAAGAACAGTCATTCCAATCAAAGGATTAAGAGTCAAGCTATGTGATGTATCAGTTGCTAGGCTAAATCACTTCAAAAACTGCAAGTGAGACAACTGAATGCTTGAATAATCTCCCACATAAAAATACTAAGAGCGCAGATGGTTTTAGCCTTGTCTTCTCTCTAACATACTGTTGTATTCTATCTAGCAATATTTTATGTTTTGTTAATTATAAGTTTGTCCCAGTGGGGGATCCTAGAGAGAGTGTGTGGGGTGGAGTCAGAAAGAATGGCAGAGGGGAAGGGGAAGGAGAAAAATCGAGTTGTTTCTGCATAAAGCTTAAACAAACACAAGACAATTTCCTTTCACCATCCCCTTATGGCTTAGTGGAAAGAATGAACAGATTAGGGAAAGAAAGTTTACAAATGGCTACTATACAACAACAACCCTGGAAGGAGGCAACCCATGAAACTCTATTTAATTAATGAACCCACTCCCCCATCCTACTACAGGAAAATCATCTTTTGAACTATTGAGAGGATGCAAAGCCATCTCACCCTGAGGATGCAGAGATTTGTGACTGGGTAAGGGAGAAGTAACAAAAATATAAATCATATGAGATCAGAAATGGGGTGTGAAATAGCAAACATTTCAGGTGGAGGACTTTGTTTGAGTACTGCTGACTTGTAGAGATGAGTCCGAACCGGTTCGGAGGCCATTGTAAAGGCCTCCGAACTGTCCAGACCAGTCCGGACCTGGCCGTTTTGGTTCAGGTGGGGGGTCTCCCTTTAAGGGTGGGGAGGGTTTACTTACCCCTCCCGCCGCTTTGCCCCCTCCAGTGCCTGTATTCTTTGTAGAAATTGGGGCAGCAGGATACCTCCCCGCCGCTCCTTCTGCCTCCAATGCCGCCTCCAGGACGGGGTGGGCGCACGCGCGGCTTTGCTTTACAAAGATCCTGTTGCTGGTGCTGAGGGACTCACGATTTAGTAATTACTGCTGCCAATGGTATTGAAAAAACCCGAACAGAAGCCGGCACAGCACCGAGCCGGCCTCCACTCCGCCGCCGCCGCCCAGCAACCACTGAGTACGGCTCCGCCAGGGAGGACGCATCGTCGCCGACACGCCGCGGCGCCCAGGCAACCCTCACTTCCGGCTTCCATGCGACTTCCCCCCACACACACATGGAGCTGTTCATGACACGCCGTCGGTGACGGCGCGTCCTCCCTGGCGGAGCTGTTCTCAGTGGCTGCTGGGCGGCGGCGGCGGAGCGGAGGCTGGCTCGGTGCTGTGCTGTGCCGGCTTCTGTTCGGGCTTTTTCAATACCATTGGCAGCAGTAATTACTAAACCGTGAGTCCCTCAGCACCAGCAACAGGATCTTTGTAAAGCGAAGCCGCGCACGCGCCCACCCCGTCCTGGAGGCGGCATTGGAGGCAGAAGGGGCGGCGGGGAGGTATCCTGCTGCCCCAATTTCTACAAAGAATACGGGCGCTGGAGGGGGCAAAGCGGCGGGAGGGGTAAGTAAACCCTCCCCGCCCTTAAAGGGAGACCCCCCCTTCAGTGCCGGTCCGGACTGCTCCGGACCATGCACATCCCTACTGACTTATAAAGTGAGAAAGGGATGTTCACAATATTCTGGACCAAAACAAATAATTGAAATCTGAGGAGGTTCTGTCATTTTGAACAATGGATAGAAATTAAACAGTTCAAGACTTTCAAGCATGCATGTGATGAGAAAAGAGGGAAGGGAGTCTGATCTCAGGAAAGGAACTGCAGAGGAATTTGAGCTTGCCTCCAGTTTTGGCCTCAGAGAGGAGGCTGATGAAAGTGATGGGCTTGGTACCAGAAAACAAATCATGAACAGCTCCTGTGCTAGAGACCCCCAAGAATTAGGAAGAAGCGTATATGACAGGAGACCATCTAAAAGTCTTCAGGACTTTGTCACCAAATTTTAAATCAATTCAATTCTGATTGCTATAAAGGGGAGGGATGTGGTATAGTCTGTCTAGTAATATTTTGTCTTTTATTGTTTAGACATTTGTCTTAGTGGGGATCCCATAGTCCACAGTGGCGTATTTTGTGTAGGGCAGCCAGGACACATTCCCTGGGTGCCACTAGAGGGGGGTGCCAGTGCTATGCTGCTTCCCACCCCTTCCCCAGTTTGCAATTATATATATAGATAGATAGATAGATAGATATAGATATAGAGATAGAGATAGAGATAGAGATAGAGATAGAGATACACACACACACACACACACACACACACATATATATATATATATATTTGGTGTGGCAGCCATTTTGGAGGCTTCCATGCATTGAGCATGTGCAGTGGACATTTTTAATGTGTGTTTTTCCAGTGAATGTTGCTGGTGTGTGTCTTATGTTTCGTTTTAGAATGTGAGCCCTTTGGGGACAGGGAGCCATCTTATTTGTTATTTCTCTTTGTAAACCGCCCTGAGCCATTTTTGGAAGGGCAGTATAGAAATCGAATTATTATTATTTTTAAAAAATGGCTGCAGAAAACAAAATGGCCACTGCACATGCTCAAATGGTCCCTTAGAGGCCCTAGGCTTTGCCAGGCCTTGGCAGAGGCCATTTGAGCATGTGTGGAAGCCTCCAAAATGGCCACCGTGCCGAAAATCAGGTGTTTTTTAAAATTTGCTTTTACTTTGCTTCTTGTGATAAGTGAATTAAATGTGATGCCTTAATAATATGACTATTAATGGTGAGTTTGTCTTTGAATCAGTGTGAAATCCTTAGTATTAAGTCCCACTGGGAATTTCTTGCTCTTTTTCTCTCATTTTAACTGTCTTTCTGAAAGACTAGAATATATTCCAAGCAGTGACACAATTTACTCTGCATATCCTTTCATTATTTTCAGAGTATCTGGGAAAAGTCAAATTCTCCATTTATTTTTTAAACTTACATACCGTATTTTATGGACTATAAGATTCACTTTTTTCCTCGAAAAATATCCGCCAGAATTCAGGAGCGTCTTATATGTTTTAACAGTTTAATATGTTAAAACTCTGAAAAACTGGATTAAAATTAAGGTGCGTCTTATAGTCCGTAGCGTCTTATAGTCCGTAAGATATGGGTAATAGTGATGCTACAATGCATAGTAAGGTATTAGACAGGTACTTCTGTTTAGTTTTCCAAGTACACCTCCACATAGTATTTGGATATTTCATGAGCACCAGCACACTGAAATTTGTGGTTTTCCAGCATTTTTTGGTCTGGCTACGTCCACTGCTAAATAGTTTTTGAAATATTAAAAGATTAATGAGGTTGACTTGTATTTTTGAGCTGGTATTATAGTAAAGTTATCTGAAAGATGGGTGTCAGCTGTTTGGACAGGGGCGCAATTTCAGTGCTTGCCCTAGGTGCTATTTTCCCTAGATACACCTCTGACATAGAGAGTGTGGGGGGTGGAGTCAGAAAGAAAGAGGGAGGGAAAGGAGAAGCAGAAAAATGGGGTTATTTCTGAATAAAGCTTAGTTAAACAAACACAAGCTTGCTTCATGTTTATGTCTTTATTAGTACAGCCAATGGCCAGAATTACAAGAATAAAATCATTTAGAATTAACAACTTCATTCCGAATAACACCACAAATATAACAAAATTTATGTGTTGATGTGGGAATCAATTATATAACACATACCAGGTTTGAATGTGCAGGGACTTTGTGTGTGTACCCACATACATTTATTCTCCTACCCAGAGCAGAAACTGGTACAATGCCATGAAAGATATATCATGTTAGGCAGCTGATGGACCATGGTTCTGTTGCTTAGTGCTATCAGATTCAGGCACAAGCAGCAATAGATAAATGTACAAATTCAGCTTTGAATTTACTCCTGAATCTACACATTTAGCTGGTTCATATATCAGTTGGTTTCCATGAACAAACAATTCGTGCAAGTGGTACCTCTGCTATTCCTCCACAATGAGCCTCATCATGGGCCTGCTGTACTCCTGTTCATCATCCATCATAAGCCTGCTGTTCCAGGTATTCTTGGAGGAGAATTGCATGGGGTTGCCAGATATATGAACAGGAACAGGTGAGTGTTAGCCTTATTCAGACATTAAGGTCATTCACACAACCTACTTGTGGAGCTGGGGAGGGTGAGGGCAAGGCAGGGTCGCACCTACCTTCTCCTCAGATGATCTGGCCATCCTCTTTGGCTGTGCCACTCACATGCCCACATGAGCCATGCTACAGTGAGTGGCATAGCCATCTGGAGGCCAGGGAAATGCAGCCCAGCCTCCAGAAATCCCAAAATGAACCGTGCAAGGAGTTCAGTGTATTGCGGGATCTCTCCGCTGCTTGGGGCTCTAGCTACTCAGTTCTGTGGAAGTTCGGTTTGCAAGCAGTCTGAGCATTCATACGACTGGGGATTGGGGAAGAAGTGCACACTCACATCCTTCTACTCCAGTATAAGCCCATGTAAAAATCCTGGCTACTCCGGTGAATTGCACCTGGATTGGGACTGATCCTGGTGCTCCACCTGAGTGGCCTTACCTGGGTAGGGCTGAGCAAGCCCAGGTAGGGCTGCTTGTGTCATTCATACATGTTTTTGTGTGACTGGCTAAGCCCCACAAATGCTTGTGACAGATAGGAAGTGTACTGCAATACCAGTGTACAACATAATTTGTGAATACAGTGGTCCCTCGACTTACGAACTACTCGACATAAGTATTTTTTGAGTTACAAACGGCAGTTTTAGATCCGGTTTTAGATGCGGTTTTTTCGACTTACAAATTTTTAGATGGGGTTTCCTCGACTTACAAATTTTACATGCGGTTTCCTTGACTTGCCTGCCTGTTTACTGCCTGTTTATTCTTGAAAAGAAATGTTCCTGTGCAGTTTGCAAGCCTTACTGGGGGTCTGGGTCTTTTTTCTAGGCTCCGGAACGCATTAATCCGTTCCCAATGCATTCCTATGGGAAACCGCTTTTCGACTTACGAACTTTTCGACTTACAAATGTGCATTCGGAACGGATTAATTTCGTAAGTAGAGGGATCACTGTAACTGTATCTGAGTACACTGTACACTCATATGAGTGTTCAGCATAAATGTCTGAATAGGGCTTTAATGTTAGAAGGAATAGGAGTGTGCACAGAACCGCGGAGCTGCGGTCCGGCACTGGGGTGGGATGTTCCTTTAAGGGTGGGGGAGGGTTTACTTACCCCTCCTGCTGCTTTCCAAACTCTGGTGCCCGTATTTCCTCTAGCAATCTGGGCGGCAGGATACCTCCCTGCCGCCCCTTCACCCACTTGGCTGCAAAAGGCTTTAAGAAGCCTTTTGCGTGTGTGTGCGCAAATACCGGATGATCAGCAGCCCGCTCTGCATCCGCTGCCTAATCTCCAAGAAGATCCCGACATCCATTAAAGCAGCAGCTAGACAGGAGATCGTGAACCCACAAAGGAGACAAATATCCGTGGTCAGATTCAGAACTGCCCGGAGAATGAACCCACATGTGGAGGGGAAGCACTAAACTCAGCCCAGGAAGCGTTTAGCTTGGCTGTGGGAACTTCCGTTTTGCTGGCAGAGTCTGACGAGCTAAATGCTTCCTGGGCTGAGTTTAGCACTTCCCCTCCTCACGTGGGTTCATTCTCCGGGCAGTTCCGAATCTGACCGCGGACATTTGTCTCCTTCATGGGTTTGGGATCTCCTGTCTAGCCGCTGCTTTAATGGATGTCGGGATCTTCTTGGAGATTAGGCAGCGGATGCAGAGCGGGCTGCTGATCATCCGGTATTTGCGCACACACACGCAAAAGGCTTCTTAAAGCCTTTTGCAGCCAAGCCGGTCAAGGGGCAGCAGGGAGGTATCCTGCCACCCAGATTGCTAGAGGAAATACGGGCACCAGAGTTTGGAAAGTGGCAGGAGAGGTAAGTAAACCCTCCCCAACCCTTAAAGGAACCCCCCACCCCAATCCACCCGAACCGCCCATGTCCGGACTGGTCTGGAGGCCTGTAGAATGGCCTCCAGACTGGTCCGGGCACATCACTAAGAAGGAACAGAGAGAAGAGTGCAATATTACAGCCTTTCTTACCTTCTCCTGCTGCTTCTGTCACTCAGATGAAATACATTCATTCTTTTTTCCATTCATTTATAAAACGGATGCATACTCCTACTGGGGCATAGAGTCTTACCAACTTGAAGCATCAATTTGCCTCTATTTTACTTTCAATTTGGAAAGAAATGTTCTGTTCTCTTGCTGTATTTTCATATGCTATTGAGTCCTGGAAATTGATTTACACTTTTTAAAAAAAGTATGTCTCCGCTGTCATAAGTGATACAATTCTTTGATTTGCCAGTAGAAAATGCAAGCACATCTAAAGAACATTAAGTTCTGGACCTCAGTACATTTCTTAATGTTTTGTTTTGTTTTTTTAAAAAGATAAGTCCCAGTGTTTTCAGGTACAGTTTGTCATAGCATGTTGACACATGTAATGGAACCCTGAAACACCTATTCCTATTTTCAAACTGATTTCCCCAGACACAGTGGAAAGTGAGTGTGTGTGTGTGTGTGTGTGTGTGTGTGTGTGTGTGTGTGTGTGTGCCGGATTATGACATGCTGAGGCCCTAAATTATGTCAAGCATAAAAGGCCCCATAGCATTATAAAAAAGTATTATTCTAACAAAAAGGACAATGAAGGGAAAAGAGGAGGAGAAAATGGAGTTGTTCTTGGAATTTTATAGTTAATAAAACATGGTTAAACAAACATAAGATTACTTTGCAGATATAAAACACAAACACAAACCCCCAATGATGGAAGCCTAGGCCTGTGTGCTGTTCTTATAGTGCCACCTATTTATTATTTATCTATTTATTTATTTTTACATTTATAACCCGCTTTAGTGGTGTACATGCTGCTGTGTATTCTCACAACAACCATGTGAGGTAGGTTAGGCTGAGAGATACATGACTGGCCCAGAGTCACCCAGTGAGTTTTATGGTTGAATGGGGATTCGAACTCGGGTCTTCCCAGTCCTATTCCAACACTCTAACCACTATGCTATGCTGGCTCTCCGTAGTGTTGGCAGCAAAGACCAGTATGCACAGCAAGCCTACAGCAAGCCAGGACTTGCAGCTGGGTTGAGGCCTAGGGCCCCAAATTACATACATTGAGGAATTGTCCACTCACAACTTAAAGGATGGTGAGAAGGGATTATTTTGCTGAAGTGATTATATTAAATTAAAGCAGGTCAACATGCCCTTCCATGTCACTACATAGAGGATTTTCCGCCATGTGGCAACTACACCCAAACTCCTGAGATATAGTGACCAGGAGCCCATTTAACTGCAAAGCTATCTATATTGTAAACTTTGTATATGGTTTTTAGAAATTTCCATCTTATTGTGATTTGTGATGGGCAGAGTGCCCTGAGTTCATGTTGACCTTGGTCTTGGCTAATGGAGTTATTTTGCTAAAAAGTTGGAAGCTTCCTGCTGGCCCAAAGGAAGGTTTCTACTAAGTGGCAGCCATAGTCTGAACCTTCAGGGTGCAGCTGCCACCAGGTTCCTCTTGCCTGTCAATTCTACAGAGGAGTCAGCCAAGCAGCAGTCACGTTCCATATTCTTCAGCTTCTGCCTGGGTCCTCTTAGCCAGCAAAAGGACTCTTGGCCAGGAATTTTAGAATATTTTTCATAAAATGTATTGGATTCCACAGAATCCATTTAAACACAGAATCCATTTAAACACTTCCAGAATGAATAGATGACTTGAAGTGAGACCATCTTTATAATGCAATGAAGCAAGTTAAATGGCGGAGAAGCCAGAAAGTTATTTCTTCAGTATTTTAAAAACTCAGAAGAGTACATGAAGAAGACTCAATAGACAGCCATTTAAAAACCATGCCTAATTAGGCAGAAAGAAAGGTGCAAACAGCAATAATGATAACAGAATTAGAGGTTTTGATTATATATTGGTGTTATGTTGAGCAGTAAATTCTATCCCATCCTGAAAATGGAACATTTATTTGCAAAGCGATCTAGGTTGTAAACTTTGCATATGATTTTCTGAGATTGCCAACTTATTGTCATTAGTCATGGTCAAGATGCCCTTGGTTCGATTTGGCAGTCGGCACTGGACTTGACTAACTGAGCCACTTTCCTGAAAAGTTGGAAAACAACTTATTTCCAAGCCCAGTTAGGATCTCATTGCTGGGAGTCTAATGAGCTTCAAATCAACCCCTGACTCTCCATCCCTCTCCAAACCACCCTTGAATTCCTACTCTTAGGCAGAGGCGCCCTTACCCCCAGACCTTGGGGCCTCGGTCCGTGGCCTCCAAGGTCCCGGGGGGGGCTCCAAATGATGGGGGGGATCCTGCTGCCACCCTGTGCCTGCCATGTTGCTGCTGCCCTGCAGCTCTGAACTGCTGCTTTTCTGTAATTTTAGCCACCATGTGCATGGCCAGGGGGTTAAGCCGAGCAAGCCTCCCCGCCGTGGCAGTGGACAGAGTGGCTGCTGGCCCTGTCCATCTGACCCAGTGGCCCTTGAAAACTGTGAGGTGCACCAGTGTGCCTGTGCACCTTGAATAGATCACCGCAAGCTGTGATATCACACAGTTCAAATAGATCATGGACTTGCGACAATCTATTTGAACTGCGCAGGCTGTGCAGGCACTCACATGCTGGAGTGCCTCACAGTTTTCAAGGGCCACTGGGCCTGTCTGTTTGGCCCAGCGACCTCTACGCCTCCCGCCACCGCAATGGAGAGGCCTGCTTGGCTTATCCCCACCCCCAGGTGCATGGTGAATTTTTAGCACATGGTGGCTAAAATTACAGAAAAGTGATAGTTCAGTATGGCGGGGCCTTGTGGGCCATGGGGGGGGGGGGGTTGGTGGAGGGGGGCCTAGTGGTGGTGGGGGCTGGCGGAGGGGGGCACAAAAATCACCTAGGTGCGCCACTGCTCTTTGGCCTCATCCGTCATTCAAAACGAAACTCCAAATCATGCATAGGAGCATAATTTCACATCAAGGAACATGGAATTGTAGTTTCTTCCTCCTCTCAATTTAACTGGCATGTTTCTAGACCTCATAACTGAAGCGAAAGCTCAACACATTGCTACCAGTGCTAGGCCAAATCTGCTTCTCCATTTTCATCATTGCTTTTGCTGGCAACAAAAATGTAGGAGGAGTTTTGTACTTCTATGGGGGTTGCATGAAAGTTTTCAGTGGTTGGGAGACGAGCTTACCAGAAGTGGTGAAACAGTGACAATCCTTATTTTATTTCATTTTTGTATTGAAAATACTATCATTCCTATCAGCTACAATGGTAGCAGCATTTCAAGAGTAGCTTCTTTTTCCAGTGACTGCTAGCAAACAGCTCTTGAAATGCTGCTGCTGTCCATAGAAGTAACAGCATTTCAATTTAAAAATCCCTTGCAATTTTATTTCCAGTTAAAGAAGAAGCCTTCAAGAATTGGGGACTTGGGAATGAATTGGGGAGTGCATGAAGGCAAGAGTGCTTCATTGCCCATTTCCAGGATCTGGTATTCCAGGATCTGGCTACCTCTGAACACAGAGATTATATACTTAGGATGGCTAAAATGATGATAGACCTACTCTCCAGAAATGTACCTAATCTCTTTTTAAAGCCATCTAAACCAATCATCTACCACACTTGGCAATAATTTGATATCACAACTCCATTGAAAAGCTGTGTGCGTGAGATGCTGTGGAGTGATGTTTTTAAAATTCCACATGCGATTATCTAAGATGCTTAAATATGTAGGTCAGTTCTTGAAACTGCAGTAATTAACTCTTGGAACCACATAAATGATTCAGTTCCTGATTATGGATCCCATGGCTGGCCTAGTTCCAGACATGCAAAAGGGTAAATACTTCCCCACATCCAGCACTCAGAGTTGGATCAGGACTGTGAACGTTTTGCTAGATAAATAGCCTACAGCGTAAGCTTTGACAAGACAGCTATGCTTGAAGATAAAAGGGTGGTGGTAGCGAGTGAGGATGGTGATGGTAATGGGGTGAGAATGAACCCAGCTGCCTTTCTTCCAAATGGTGATCAATTTTTTTCACAGCCAAACATACTCAATATGTGTCTTTGGAAGCTGATTGTGCCAATATCCTGGCAATGCAGCAGTGTGCATACAGCCCAGTTGCTATATACAATCATCTTTGATTGCAGACGCAGGTTAACACCCTAAGTAACAAAACCCATGAGTTAGGAGGGTCTACAGGGATGTGACTGGAGCCCGTCCCCAGTCCTTGGAAGTAGGAGAGAGAACTTCCCCAGTCCTTGGAAGTATTAGTCATCTTAATTTAATTACTCACTGATATTTAGTAAAGCGGAAATGTGGTGCCCATCATTAAGTCAATCTTCAAGTTCTGGAATATATATCTATATCTATATCTATTTCTATATCTATATCTACGCACACACACACACATTCATTCATTCATTCATTCATTCATTCAACATATTTTTATACTGCCCAAAACTTATGTCTCTGGGCAGTTTACAACAAAAAACAGAAAAGTTAAAACATTAGTTAAAACAAACAAACGACAACAGAGAAATTAAAACATTGGTTAAAATAAATGACAGCAAAAAGTTAAAACATTACAACAATTTAAGATGTTAAAATCATATTAGAAACAATGTTAAAACGGTATTTAATTAAAAGCCTAGGTGAACAAATGTGTCTTTAAAGTTTTTTTTTTTTTAAATTGTCAGAGATGGGGAGGCTCTTATTTCAGTAGGGAGTGTGTTCCAAAGCTTCAGGGCAGCAGTGAAGGCCTGTCCCTGAGTAGCCAACAGACAAGCCAGTGGCAACTGCAAACGGACCTCTCCTGATGATCTCAATGGTCAGTGGAGTTCATAACGAAGAAGACGTTCTCTTAAAAACCCAGTACCCAAGTCGTTTAAGGCTTTATAGGTTATAAACAGCACCTTGTACTTTGCCCGGAAACTTATTGTCAGCCAGTATTGCACTTTCAATACAGGAGTAATATGTTATCTCTGAGATGACCCAGAGAACAACCTAGCTGCCACATTTGGAACCAGCTGTCATTTCCAGACAACATATAAATGTAGCCCCACAGAGCACATTGTAGTAATCCAGACTGGAGGTTACCAGCATATTTACCACTGTTCTGAGGTCGTTTATCTCAAGAATTGGACTCAGCTGGCGTATCAGCCGAAGTTGATAGAAGGTACCTCTGGCCACTGCCTCAACCTGGAACACCAGGGAGAGGCTCCGATCCAGAAGCACTCCCAGACTGTGTACCTGCTCCTTCTGGGGAAGTCTGATCCCATCCAGAACAGGCAGATCAAACTCATCTCCCAAGTTTCGACCCCACACAGTGTACCTCCTTCTTATCTGAATTCAGTCTCAGTTTGTTATCCCTCATCCAGCCCATCACCACCTCCAGGCAGGCATTTAGGAAGGTTATGCCGTCTCCCAATGATATTGACATGGAGAAATAGATTTGGGTGTGATCAGCATACTGATAGCACCTTGCACCAAATCTCCTAATGATCTCTCCCAGCGGTTTCATGTAGATGTTAAACAACATTGGAGACAATACAGAGCCCTGAGGGACACCATAAAATTTCAGACTTGAGATCTATTTATTTATTTATCAGATTTGTACACCGCCCCGAACTATTGTCTCTGGGCCGTTAACAATAGCATAAAACAAGTTAAAAACATGTACAAAAAACTTAAAACAATTAAACAATTTAAAAATAAACCAGAGTTTAAACCTAATTTTTTTTTAGAAAGCTGAGAAAGCTTGGGCGAAAAGATGGGTTTTCAGGTGTTTTTTGAAAATTGCCAGAGATGTCAATTATATCTCAGCAGGGAGTGCATTCCAAAATCTTGGGACAGTGACCGAGAAGGCCTGTCTCTGTGTAGCCACCAAACAAGTTGGCAGTAACTGGAGATGCACCTCCTCAGATGACCTTAATGGGTGATGGGGCTTGTAGTGAAGAAGACACTCTCTTAGATACCCAGGGCCAAGCTGTTTAGGGTTTTATAAGTTATAACTAGCACTTTGTATTTTGTCCAAAAACTTATTGGCAGCCAGTGTAGCTCCATCAGTAAAGGAGTAATGTGGTCTCTCCGAGATGACACAGAGACCAACCTGGCTGCCGCATTCTGAACCAACTGAAGTTTCCGGACTACATACAAAGGCAGCCCCATGTAGAGTGCATTACAGAAGTCAAGTCTGGAGGTTACCAACAGATGTACCACTGTTTTGAGGTCATTGATCTCGAGAAACGGGCGCAGCTGGCGTATCAGCCGGAGCTGATAGAAAGCACCCCTGGCCACTGCCTCAACCTGAAAAACCAGGGAGAGGTGTGAATCCAGAAGTACTCCCAGACTGCGAACCTGTTCTTTTGGGGGAAGTGTGACCCCATCTAGAACAGGTAGATCAAAATAGTCTCTAGAGTTCTGACCCCGCACAATAAGTACTTTGTATTTTGAAGAAATAAAGTATAAGTACTTTGAAAATATTTTGAAGTACAGCAGTCTCCAAGGGACACCATCTGGAGCCTGCCTGAAAAGTAGGAGCGCAACCACTGCAAAGTAGTGCCTCCCAACCCCCTTGGAAACTCCAAAAGGATACTATAGTCAATAGTATCGAAAGCTGATGAGCGGTCCAAAAGGACCAACAGAGTCACACTTCCTCTGTCAGTTCCCAATTGGAGATCATCCATCAGGCCAACCAAGGCAGTCTCCACCCCATAGCTCACTCGAAAGCCAGTCTGAAATGGGTCTAGATAATTGGTAATGGGTCTAGATGTAATAATGTAGATAATTAATAGATAATGTGTCTAGATGTAATAGTATTAGCCATTCCTGAGCCATTTCGGAAGGGCGGTATATAAATCAAATAAATAAATAAATAAATAACCAAAACTGAAAGGCAACAAACTAAGTGAAGTCCAATATTCATGAGAAAGTTGATCTCAGTGGGATATAAGGCCAACTCATACAACCTAATGGTGCAGTGGGGAAATGGCTTGACTACCAAGTCAGAGGTTGCTGATTTGAATCCCCGCTGGTATGTTTCCCAGACTATGGGAAACACCTATATTGGACAGCAGCGATATAGGAAGATGCTGAAAGGCATCATCTCATACTACGTGGGAGGAGGCAATGGTAAACCCCTCCTACCAAAGACAACTACAGGGCTCTGTGGGCACCAGGAGTTGACACCAACTTGAGGGCACACTTTACTTTTTACAACCAGCAGAATCACATAGGAAGCTGCTTTATACTCAGTCAGACCATTGGTCCATCTAGCTCAGTATTGTCTACACCAGACCTGCTCAACTTAGACCCCCCACCTGTTTTTGGACTACAACCCATAATCCCCAGCCACAATGGCCAATAGCCAGGGATTATGGGAGTTGTACACCAACATCTGCAGGAGGGCCAGTGTTGAACAGCCCTGGTCTACACAGACTGGCAGTGGCTTCTCCAAGGTTACAGGCAGGAGTCTCTCTTAGTCCTATCTGGAGATGCCAGAGAGGGAACTTGGAACCTTCTGTATGCTTTTCACAGAGCGGCCCCATCCCTTAAAGGGAATATCTTACATTGCTCACATACAGTATCCCATTCAAATACAAACTAGAGTGGACCCCGCTTAGCCAAGGGGACAATTCATTCTTGCTACCACAAGTCCAGCTTTGCTCATGCTAAAGATGTGGTAGTATAGCCCAGCAAAAGCTTTATAACTTAATTCTGTTTAATGTGGCTGCGTTCTCACAATCACAAGGATCCTGGTTAATCAGGATCAGAAAGCCCTTGGAGATGATTGTGAGAATGCAGAATTTCAGGGTAATTCTGGTCAAACTGCTCTAGTTAACCAGCATTTAACCAAGATAAATAACTAGGATTTTTATTTTTTTTTAAAAAAAGCAATGTAACATAATAATCTGATAAAAATATGGGGGGGAAGTCAATCATTTACAAAGAATAACCAACATATCTTTAAAAAAAACTTATTCTAAAGATAATTAACTCTTTAACCAGGATCCTTATGAGGATCCCATGTAAACTGTCCCAGAGTGCCAAGAAGGAGGATGAGAGGGTGGCAGGATTGTGCACCTTGCATATATCTGTATTTTTTGCAAAAATAATAATAATACATATTTAGTATATGGAAGCATGTATTGATCTTGCCTTAAACTAGTCGTATCCTTCATGGTCTCCCAAGCACCAATTTCTGAGTGCCCAAATATACCAGATAAAAAGATATCAGTAAAAAGTGCTGTAAAACTATTCTGATATTGAAATGCATTCATTATACCTTTATTGCTGCTATATTTTAGAAAATGGTTCTTTGGTGCTATGACTATTATCATTAGCTACATTTTGGCATTCAAGTATTACTTAAGTACATTTACATATATAGTTATTAAATTGCTGTTACAATACACTGCAGTGCTAATTATCAATATGATACTAGTAGTTATAGGCAGATACCACCATCACAGTCTACTACAGAAATAATTTGTGGAGCCTAGATTATTTTTCTGAATAACTTTCAGATGTTCAGCAAAATAATCCATTGGCTCTAGAGATAATCAGTTCTAATGCAAGGTTTGCCTGCTGTCTCCTCACCATTTTCTCTAACATACTGGGACTACAGGCCTATGGGGGACATGAAGCTTCCAAGCATCTATGGCGCTGCCATGATTATTCACAGAAGCATCCATAGATAGTGAGAAACATGGGAATTACATTTCCATAATTCCCAATGTGTATGAACTTTGCTGCAGTGCATGTAGCAGTGTTCACAAACACTGAGAGGCCTAACTCAATGCCCCATGTGGGTTCTCCGTGAAATCCCATAAGTAAAGGAAAAGAGACAATAAGAAGGTCTCATGCTGGGCCAAAACAGATATGGTTAGGACTAGACCTGGGCTTGAGAGGTCTGCAGTTGATTCTAATTGAACCTGGAAGATGGACATCTGGAAACTGTGTTTTCCACTTTCCATTTGGGATTCCACCTAATCACTTGATACAAGAGACAATTAGCAACAATATTTCATCCTTACTGACCAATTGCAATACTGTGCCCAAAGCAGCTTTGGATAAAGCAACACATGCAACTCTTGTGTTCTGGCAACTGCCATTGTCAGCCAGCAAGGTGTGCACCAGGATGATGATGATGATGATGATGATGATGATGATGATGATGATGATGATGTAATAAAAACTTTATTTGTTAGCTGCCCCATCACAAATTGTTCTCTGTGCGGCTCACAGCACAATGTTAAAAACATCCATCAAAATTACATAAAACACAACAAACAAATCACAACAGGCTACTGTGGGAAATGGGTGGAATGTAAGCACCATAGTGAAGGAAGTACTGAGAGTGACTTCTTTGTGTATTTTGGCCACTATGGAACTCGAAACCGCTTGACTGTGTAACGACATGCTTGCTATGCTGTCGTGTAACTTATGGAATAGCATCATACAGGCAGTATAGCACAAAAGAATTTGCCCCACTTGCTTTTTTGTACAGGATGCTGCTGTTGTTATCTCTGCACAAGCTGCTCTGTGCTCCATTGCAGCCACCAATGCACCACCTGCAATACAATTTGGCCTTTCAAATATTGCAAACAGAGAGAATATACCATTTTTTCTGTCATCAGAAATGACAGTGCATTGCTCAAATTAGATTCCCTTGGATGCAAAGCTCAGAGTTTTCTCACCCTAAATTTAATGAGAAAGGATTATTTTTTTCAGCTGACAAATTCTCTGTATGGAATTCAGAGAGATAAAAAGACTGCTCGGTGTGCAGTTTCATCCTGCCTGTCCCCCAGTTTAATCATGTAGGAACCAGCTACAAACCTGAAAGGGAAGTATTTTTTTAAAGTAAGCACACTACCAAGCTCAAATGAATTAACAGAAGGACAATGGCAGACACATCATTTAAAACTTCACACTTAAAATCTCCTTTAAAACCAGAGAGTCCAACTGTAGGACAAGCCATTTATACTGCATATTCTTAATGGTTTGGTCTCGGGTTGGTGTTGGAGTCTCCCAGGCTTGTGGTGCTGCGGGACTTCAATGTCCACTGTGGGATCAATTTGTCTGGGGGGCTGAGGAGTTCATAGGGCCATGACAACTATGGGCCTATCCCAAAGTGTCTTGGGACTGACGCACATTGCAGGTCACACACTTGATCTGATCTTTCACTCTGATCAGGGTGGTGTTCCGTGGGTGGAGTGATTTCCCCATTGTCATGGACAGACCACCATCTAGTTAAGGTTGGACTCACAGTCATGCCACACTTTTGCAGGGGCGAGTGACTCATTAGAATGTTCTGCCCGAGAAGGTTATTGGATCCAATAGGGTTCCAAGAAGCCTTGGAGGGATTTAGTGTTGGCTCTGCTGGTGATCCTGTTGATGCCTTGGTAGAGAATTGGAACAGCAAGCTCACCAGGGCAGTAGACATGATTGCACCTAAGTGTCCTCTCTGACCCGCTTCAAAATTGGCCCCTTGGTAAACAGAAGAACTACAGGGGCTGAAACAGCTCCAGATGACTGGAGCACAAGTGGAGGAAGACTTGACTCAAATATGACAGATTACAACATAGAGCGCTTTTGAAGATCCATGCTCTGGCAATATGGGCAGCAAAGCAGCGATTATTTTCAGCCCATATTGCATCCGCAAGATCACATCCAGCAGAGTTGTTCAGGGTTGTGAGAGGTGAGTGCCCCTCCTCCCTCAAATCAGAATTTGGAACCATCTATTTACCTGCTGTGATGTGTTTAATGATTTTTGTGTGGATAAAATCTTTCTTATTCTGGCAGACTTGGATTTAGACCCCACAATTACTGCAGTTTCTGAATCGGAGGTGTCCGGCTATTCTTCTTATGCAGTTAGGCTGGATCAGTTACAGTTTGTGACTCGTGAGGATGTGGACAAGCTGCTTGGAGCGATTAGGCCTACCACCATCTAGACCCTTGCCTGACGTGGCTAATAGTATCTGGCAGGGAGGTTATTGTAAAAGGCCTAGTAGAAATCATAAATACTTCTCTGAGGGAGGGAAGGATGACTCCTTGCCTTAAGGAGGCAATTATTAGAACACTTCTGAAAAAGCCTGACTTGAATTCCTCAGAGTTAAGCAACTATAGACCTGTCTCCAACCTTCAGTGGTTGGGCAAAGTAATTGAGAGGGTGGTGGCCTCCCAACTCCAGGCAGTCTTGGATGAAACTGATTATCTAGACCCATTTCAGTCCAGCTTTCGGGTGGGCTATGGGATGGAGACTGCCTTGGTCGGCCTGATGATCTCCAATTGGTATGATCTCCAATTGGGAATTGACAGAGGAAGTGTGACTCTGTTTGTCCTTTTGGACTTCTCGGTGGCTTTCGATACTATCAACCATAGTATCCTTCTGGAGCGTCTGAGGGGGTTGGGGGTGGGAGGCACTGCTTTGCAATGGTTCCACTCTTACCTCTCATGCTGATTCCAGATGGTGTCCCTCAGGGACTGTTGTTCTTCCAAAAATGAACTTCGGTATGGTGTCCCTCAGGGCTCCACATTGTCTCCGATGTAGTTTAACATCTACATGAAACCGCTGGGAGAGCTCATCAGGAGATTTGGTGCAGGGTGTTATCAGTATGCTGAGGACACCCAAATCTATTTCTCCATGTCATCATCATCAGGATAAGGCATAACCTCCCTAAATGCCTGCCTGGAGGCAGTGATGGGCTGGATGAGAGGTAACAGGCTGAGGCTGAATCCAGATAAGACGAAGGTATTTATTGTGCAGGGTTGGAACTCAGGAGAAGATTTTGATCTGCCAGTTCTGGATGGGGTCACACTTACCCAAAAGGAACTGGTACACCATCTGGGTGTGCTTCTGGACACAAACCTCTCCCTGGTGTCCCAGGTTGAGGCAGTGGCCAGAGGTGCCTTTTATCAGCTTTGGCTGATATACCAGCTGCATCCATTTCTTGAGATAAATGGCCTCAGAACAGTAGTACATCCGCTGGTCACCTCCGGACTTGACTACTGCAATGTGCTCTATATGGGGCTGCCTTTGTACATAGTCTGGAAACTGCAGTTAGTCCAGAAAGCAGCAGCCAGGTTGGTCTCTGGGTCATCTCGGATAAACCATATCACTCTTATCTTAAAAGATCTGCACTGGCTGCCGATAAGTTTCTGGGCAAAGTACAAGGTTTTGGTTATAACCTATAATGCCCTAAACAGCTTGGGCCCTGGATGTTTAAAAGAATGTCTGCTTTCCTATGAACCATACCACCCATTGAGATCATCAGGAGAGGTCTGTCTGCAGTTGCTACCGGCTTGTCTGGTGGCTACTCGGGGACAGGCCTTCTCCATTGCTGCCCTGAGGCTTTGGAACACACTTGCTGCTGAAATAAGAGCTTCCCCATCTCTTATAACTTTTTAAAAGGCAGTCAAGATGCATTTGTTCACTCAGGCTTTTAATTAGATATTGTTTTATTTGTGTTTTTAATAGTTGTAAAGTTTTACATGTTTTAATCTTTTTATCAGGTTGTTTTTTTTTTTGTAAACCGCCCAGAGACTTGTGTTTTGGGTGGTATACAAATGTGTTAAATAAAAAATAAATAAATAAATAAATAAATTTTTTATACTGCCCCATCCAAAAGGATAAGGCGGTGCACAAGAACAAAACCAAACCTGTGATTCGATCATTTTAAAACAATCAATAAAAAACCAAATAAACAATTTAAAAACATTATACAATTAAAAACATTTTAAAACAATTTTAAAACCCTGAAAGGCCAGACCAAACAAATAGGTTTTAAGGGCTCTCTTGAAGTCCAGCATGAACTCAAGCTACATATTTCTGCCAGGAGTGCATTCCACAGCACAGGAGCTACAGAGTAGGCTCGGTTCTCTGAGTTGACACCAGTGCTAACTGGAGGTAACTGGAGACAGACCTCCTCAGTTGACTGTAACATGCAGTGGAGATCATACAGAAGAAGGCGCTCTCTAAGGAAGAGATTATGAAAGAGCTATTTATGCCAGACAAAAACAACAGCCATGTTTCATCAATACATAATAGGGATGTGCAGAATCGGTTTGAATCAAACTGGGTTTGATTCAGACTGGCCCAGTTCAAGCTAGAACCAGACTGCCCCCCTAAAAAAAAAAAAAAAAAATCTGAATTTGAACTGAACTGCTGGTCTGCAAGCCGGTTCAGCCGAACTGGGTCAAACAAGCAAAGGGGGAAGCCTATGGGGATGAAAAGGGCAGGGGGCAGATGGGAGGTCACCTTACATATTGTGGTGGTGGCTCCTTGGCAGCAGCTCCTCTAAGCCCCACTGGTGCTCCACCCATCAGCACTGGCCAGTGCAGATCCAGTTTGGTTCAAACAGCTGTTTCCTCTCCCCACAATCTTGGTGTTTTCTCTGATCACAAAATCCTGCTGCCATTATAGCCAAAACATACATTAAAGCTGCACAGGAATGCCCCTTTAGTTAAGGTGAACAACAACAAGATTCCACCATTATAAGCCTCAACATTCTACTGCTTATAAAGATGACAACTAGTAAATTGAAACTTGGTGTGTGTGTGTGTGTGTGTGTGTGTGTGTGTGTGTGTGTGTGTGTGTGATCTACAGATGAGGTCTACAAATGTGCTGAACTTCAATGAGATCTGATAAACATTGCCACAAATAGAAGTTTCAAAGTGCTGAAAATTGACAAATTGACCACTTTTTGTCCAAACTGTATCCTGGTGTATTATCTATTTCTTTCAAATTTTGGTGAAAATGACTGAGCAGGATATAAAATGTAAAAACAAACAAACAAATAAAATACTCTGAGGTGAGTCTCACAATCAGGGTGAGACTGATCCCCGCCGGAAGGGGATTTGCAGGGAGAGCAGGCTTAGCCCACTCTCCCCACAGATGATTGGAAGGCAGCCCTGGGTGGCTGGATCACGACTGCCAGCTCTGTCATGGAGCCAACGGGGGTTGCAGGGATTGGGGGCTGTGTGGCCCCCAGAAGTTCCAGGATGCCCCGTGGGGCATCTTGGAGAGACCCCCGAGCCTGGTCTTGCAGCCTCCTGGTTGGGGGTCTACTCATGTGTCGCCGCACACCGTGGCAACACACAAGCAAGAAGACGAGGTTATCTTAGGGGAGGTGTATTTTTGATGTATTTTTAAGATAACGAGGTTATCTTAGGGGAGGTGTATTTTTGAGGGCTAGCTGCTGGAGTCATGAGGCTCCCATTGCAGCACACAATTGCCCCAAAGCAGGCTAGAATCGCCTCCCTGTCAGGCTTGTCTAGAAGGATTGCCATTTGTTGGTTTGGTGAAGTTTTGAGCATCAATTCCAAAGTTATAAAAGTTTTCCTGACCCTTTAAAGCCTACGTTTAGCATGTGCTGGCAACATTATACAGAGTGTGTCTGGTTTGACAATGAAGCTAGAATGCTGACAGGTTTGTCAGTCCTCTGACTTCACCAGGAAAAGCCAGCTATTGGATTTTATTGTATGTACAATGCCTATTCCTTTAGGGAAAGCCAGGTGGGTTGTTAGTAGCACTGTAGGGTGTGGGGCAATAGTGGTGGTTTGGGGAGTGTATGGAATGACGTTGAAAAGTATTACACAGAAACACAAACACACAAAAATGCACAAACAGAAAAGCAAACACACATATACAACACACAGACACATAACACCAACAAACACACAGACATGCAATTCAAACACAGAGACCCTATTCACATGACTATTCTCATGTTGTCTGGAGCACTGGGAACCCTCTGGTCCTGGCTGCTCCAGACCTACAGAGCCCGACTTTTCTACCCAGCTTTTTACCAAGGAAGAACAAACCAATGGTTTGTTCGACCCTGGCAGGCGATCATGTGAGTGATTACCCCGGGTAGCTGGGCTCTCACCAGCCCAGTGAGCTGGGGGAAAGGAGTGGCCAGTCAGAGCAGAGCAGCTGCAATACCGAGAGCGACCACTCCACTGCTCCTGAAGTGCACTCTGGGATATGGGAGGATTTTCTCCTCCCAATCCCAGCTTAGGACTCCTTTGCCAAAATTCGCCAACATTTCTTTTGAGGGAAAACCCTGAAATACTCTTTGAACTCCACTCCAGAGAAATCACAGTTTCAGTTTTAATCCCAACCTGCATCATGAGACCCTTTTTTCTTTTTTACCATGTGCACACTGTCCTTTTACACGTTCCTCTTAGGGATGTGCACAAACCACGGTTTGAGCATATTTGGGGGGCAGGGCCTGGGAGCTTTAAAAAAGGGGAGAGCAGGTCCTTACCTGCTCTCTGCCACCCCATGCAGCTTTCTGCTGGGGCATCACATGTGTCAGCACACACATGGAATCTGTGCATGCGCAGGTGCCATGTGCTTGCACATGCCACGCAGGGCTTATTGGGATGCGTGCTGCCCCAGCAGGAAGCTGTATGCTAAGGGCTTGCTCTCCAATTTCTTAAAGCTCCGGGGCCCTAGCCTGCTCCCAAAATGTGCTTGAACCATGGTTTGTGCACATCCCTACTCTTGCTCTCTGCCCACCTTTTCCAAGGTTGGTGATTCTGTTTGACCCATTTTAAGTCATTGTGACCCAGTTAAGGCCACCATCGAATTCGGCACCCCACACTGCTCATGTGCACCTCATTGCTCACCACGATCTTGAGCCAACCAGAGAGAAGGACCCCAGCTAAAGCAGGTAGCTATGAAAAATGTCTTTCCTCTTTATCTTTCTTTCACCCTCAAACCTCCATACCCCTTCCCAAAGCTATGATCTGGTGAACGTGCCTTAGGATTAACAACTCTCTCTCCACTTTCTCCCTATTACCCCTCAATAAAGCAATCAATCAACCAATCATCTTCATTATGATCATAGACCAGCATAAAATACCCAGGACCCATGTGACCCAGTACCAGGTTTGCTCTGTGGCTGCCCTGGGACTTTGGAATATGTTCCCTGCTAAAATAAGAACATCTCCTTCTCTGTTTGTTTACAGGAAGATTCTCAAGACTTTTAATTAGAATTAATTTTAATAATTTGTTTTAATAATTGTTTTATGCTACTGTTTTTATTTCTCTTTTATGCTAATGTTTTAAAGGTTTTGTTTGTTTTAACCTGTGCTGATTTTTAAATATCATTTAAAATTTTGTACACTGCCTAGAGATGGACATATCAGGTGGTATAAAAATATGATAAATCAATAAATCAATAAATAAAATGCAGGGGGTGATTACATAGTACAAAGCATAATGCATAACAATACATTAAAAGGCCTAAGGAAACATTTAAAAGCATTTAAATGCACAAAAGAGCATAAAATAACATTAAAAGGCATACAAGACATAAAGGTTTAAAAGGCATAAAAAGGATAAAGAGGGATAAAAGGCACAAAAATGCATAATTGCTTAAAAGTCTAAGTGATAAATTAGATTATATAACTATATATGAAGAGCACAAAGCTACAGCACAAATTTGATACTGGTCTTGAACGTTGGCCTTGGGGGGTTGCACTTTACCTTAAGTGACGCATCTGCTTGCAGGGTGCAAATTAAATATAGCAGATGCCGTCCAATGGAGGAGGCTTCCAACTTTTCCCACAGTTTGACATGAGAGATAATGTTAAATGCTGCTTTGAGATCAATAAAGCTTCGAAGATGCACAAAGGGTGGTAGAAAGAAGCACATCCGTGCGGCTTTTACATCTACTGCAACCAACCCCAGATACCACTCCTACTGTATGAGAGTGAAATCCGTTGAGCGATAATTCCCCAAGTGTCCATGACTCCTGGATCAAAATGATGTCATGACTTGAGAGGTAGTCAGTGAAGGAGGGGTCTGCATCAGGTGCTGCCCACCCGGCCCCATTCCACAATAAAAGAGTCAGCTTATGCTGGTCTACTAAGTGTCATTGAGACAAACTGTGGATTGGAAATTGAATGGGAGAGTCTTGCAGCGCTGGCAGAGACTCAAAGTTCAGGAGTTCCTGTGAGGGGGTTGCAGTAGGTATACTGACGAAGTCCTGAGCATCCGCCTCTAAGGTCGCCTGATCTCTCTTTGTGCATATGGTCTCTTTTCTATGGTCCACAGATTGTTGCTGATCAATGGGATGGGATGGCGAATCCCACGGTACAGGCAAACTGTCTGATGAGATCAGTGTGTTGATGTCATTGAAATGCAGGTCACTGGCAAGTGGCAACTCAGGTCCTGTCACTTGCAAGATGGTACTCTTTGGGGCAAAGTGCACTTGGTTGTGCAGGTGGTGCATGCAAGTCCTCCCTTGGAGTAGCAATAGCTGCATCTTGTGGCAGGGGTAATGGTGCTGAGGAACTCTTCTCGAGTGCAGGGAGGATTGAGCATACAGGAGATGCAGGAGGTATGAGGGGCTCTTGCGAGATGGGGGGAAGCATGAGCTCCTTACTCTCCTGGGTTGTTCTGATGGCAAAGCCTTCCTGGATTAACTTCCCCGGGACAGGATCAGGAGAGATAACTCTTCTCATGAGGGCAGGCTCCGGAGGTTCTCCAATATTGCCCCTATCCCTGACACTATCACTTTCACTTTCGCTGCCATTGTTAAAATCTTCTGCACAGACTGACAGCTTCCTCCTGCATCTAGCCACAACACTTTGGCTGAACGGGGGACATGTGTCTGTGTTGAGGAGAGGTACTGTGATTGGGCAATTGGATGATGTTGAGCTGGGGTGTAGAGACAAATGAGGTTCTGTGTTTGGGCATTGGGTGGTTTGGGGCTGGGGACAGAAGGGTGCACCTCCGTATCACTGTCACTTTCTGAAGACTCTGGCCCCTGGCAACTCAGGAGGTTTAGGAGGGGCCTTGCTTGCTTCTACACTTCAGTGAGATATCTGGCTAAATCAGCAAATTCATCCTGAATGGATTTTAGCTCTGGCCTTTCTGGTAGCAAGGGGTTAATCTGTGGAGTCTTGGAATGCCTAGATATTTTATTGTAAGGCAGAAGCTTTGTTTTGACAACTTTATCTCCAAGGTCATGATGGTCATTAAACATCCTCCCAGGAAGGAGGGGCCACACTGGGAATTCATTTTAAAAACTCTGATAACTTTAACACTGTCATTTAAGTGAAGGAATTTACCAGTTGGGATGGGAGTGTTGCTTTTTTGAATGTAATCAGCAGCAGCCTTGTAGTTTGTCTATAATTTTGACAGCTTGGCCGAAAGTGAAATGATTTTAAGTCAACAGTTTTTGGATGGCATTTTAGCAGCTGGGTTAGAGAGGTGGTTATGGACCTACAGCTTGACCCGTTGTGGACACCCCCAGTGAATTCCAGCAGAACCTGTGATGGCTGCAGCACTCAGGAGAAGTTAATAGAGCTGTTTACAGCCATCTGTCCTGTTGGCATCATGTTTGGAAAGGTGACATCAGACGCAGTGAGCGGGGCAGCCCGGGAGTTGCTGGGGATGAGTTCTGCTGGTCTTTTGGCTAGGCTTTTAACTCCTTGGGTCCTTGTGGATACTGATGCTGTCCAGGTATTACTGCTGAAGCCAAGCTCCGCTGGGCTATTACCCTCATAGATGCCTTGTGTGGTAAATGGGCTTGTCTGAGACCCTCAACTTTGACTGCAATTTCATCTATACGTCCTTGTATCAGGATGAGAGTTTCTGCTGAGAGTAAACCTGTAACCTGAAGCTATTGAGTGATGTAGTTGTGAGGGATGCATTGGGCTCATCTGTGGGGATTTGGCCCCCTGCTCCCCCTGCTATTCCAGGGAATTACTTGGGCTTGAACTTTTAGAAGGCGACAAGACAGCCTGAACAATGAGGCAATCTCTTTTGTGGGGGAGGAGGGAGGGCTCTCCGAATCCAGAGCTGTATATCTATTCTTGGTAGGCAAGTTACTCACAGTTTGAGCCATCTCTAGGGGAGTGAGATAGACATCAATTTTGATCTGCTTTTCTGCACGGTTTGATTAATGCACCCTGGTATCATTGTTGGGGCTGTTACACATCCTTTTTCTGCCCCTGGGTGGCATAATTTGTCTGTGAGGGTTGACCCAATGGGAGTTAAAGTTGACCTCTGGACAGGAGCTTGATTGTGGAGCTGTTAGCCGGGCGCCATATTGGCTCCCCCGCATAAAGCAACTCCTTGTTTCCAAACCATGTGTCTACTCTCTTTTCTCCTTTCCAACACATCCACGCCACAGCCAAATTTCCTCAAGTATTTTAAGGTTAATATAGCTGTTAACTGGTCTGCATCCATTTGTAGCTAATTTCCCCCAATTTGAACAAAGCATAGTCACGAAAGGTGGTTAATACCACGCTTCCATGCAGACCCATTAAAAGAAGACTGACAGGAAAAAAATCAGGAGGTAGTGAGCTACAATCAATATAATTGTGATTTCACTGTCTCAGCTATCCAAAATCTGCCCAGAGTCTTTGTCAAAAGAGAGGGAGAGTAAGAAGCCACTGACACCTAACCTACATGATGACTCACCTTGGAGTGGCTTAATTGGAACGCTAGGGTCCTTGGCATTATGGAGGAACAAAGGGACACAGAGATATTTGACATGGCATTATTTGGAGTGTATTGAATTCAAATCATTATGAACTGTGGATAACAAAGATCAAATGAAGAGGATTAGATAATAGAATCAGTACACAAAGACAGATTATAACAAGGGTATGCAGATTATTATGGATACCACATGATCTAACTGTCCCTTCAGGCTGTTACAGATAAATGAAAGTTATTTTTCTCCAGACAAACAGTGGTTTTCTTCAGGGTAATGGTTGTTGCTATTCTCATGATCATTACCGCCAAGTCTATGCATAATACAGGAAAATGTAGGAAATGCTGTAGGCCTTTGTGTATGCTTCATATGGCACATAGAGTTGCAGTGTGCATGGAGATAAGGAGCATGTGGAATTCCCTTTTTATGAGGAAGTCTTATACATGTGTGGCCTCGCAGGACTGAAATCCCCCACCCCTAGTTATTGTGAAATATTAACAAATCTTAAGGTCTTCCAAACAAACATGTGGGGTGGTTTGGAGGAGGAGGAAAGAACTCCCACCCTGATCCCCACAGATGAGCAGAACCGTCATTTGGGACTGCAAACTCACCACCAAGATGATCACAGCAGCTGCAGGCTCCATTCTTGAAAAAGAGGACTCACATTGTTCCTTACGACCTTTCTTTAAAATTCAAAGCTGATTCAGTGAATCCTGAGTTGACTTTTAGATGTTCTCCCAACCATGTGTGAGGTGCTCTCACACTGCCAGAATATTTTAAAAGCCCAATTTCATGGGTCTCTCTTTTTCAATGTGGTGTCAGTTCTGTAGGACCCGGGCCATCCTTCCTTTAGTAAGCTGAATTGGGGTGGCTGCCCCAAGGCCCACACAATCCAGGGTCCCACATCTGGCCCCTCCCCTGAGGTGTCTGATTCCGCATCTTGTCCCTGTTGTGCAGCTCTGCCTTAGATTCCAGTCAGGCTGCAACAAGGTATTAAAGTGAAGAGCAGCAGCAGCTGCTGAGGGAGCCCTCCCTCTCCAGCTGTGGTGGATCTGAACTTTGAATGCCTCAGCGCAGCCTGCCTGGAAGGCCCAGTGCTGCATGACTGGGACAAGGCCAGCATGCAGCAGGCAAGGAAGGAGGGCCCAGCTATGAGATGGGTAAAGTTTTGCTCGCAAGCATCCCACCTAATGAACGGACGGCATGCTGGGCTCTGAGAGTCTGCTGAAGGGGCACAGCAGAGGAGGCAGAATGACTATGCCCCTCAACATGAGGGGCATAGCTGGGGCCCTGCACACTCTTACATTTGCTCTGAGCACCACTCCCCCCCCCCCGGGATGGCCTTGCCTGGGACAGACCCAAATAATGACTGGGCCATTTAAGTGATAATTAATTATTCATGCTCGGCTACTTTGATAAAACTTAGAGGACAAGATAGTTCCTCACGGATAAAAAAACGCGGTTTTCAAAGGTTTTGAAAGTCACAGGCAAGGTAGAGTTTCTTAGAATTTTCTTTAAGCCAGAAGCTTTGGATTCAATCCACTACATCTAGAGGTTGTTCACATGACCGTTTCTGGGACAGGGAAGGTGGGCAAGGGGGAAGGCAGGGTCAAACCTACCTTCCCCCCAGATGATAACCGAACCATTGTGAGCGCTCAGTGCTGAATGATCCATGCTGCTCCGTGCAGTGTGGAGATCAGGAAAATGAAGCCCAGCCTCCGGATATTCTTTAATGAGAAGCAAAGTGCATTGAGGGGTTTCCCCTCAAGCCAGATGCTCTAGGCACCCGGCCCTGTGTCTGTTCAGGCTGCCTGCGGCCAGAGCAGACACACAACCCTGGACCTGGGTAAAAACCTGAGTTAAAAACTCAGGCTAACCAGGGAGACAGCGCTGGGTTCAGCCCCCATCCTGGTGCTTCACACAAGCCTGGATAGGGCTGCTCATGTGAACAGCCTCATATAATATCAAACATCTGACCTGTAATGCACTTTAAATACATCAGAGGTCAACTTTGCTACTAGGTGATGGTCATAATGCAACATGAGTGGTTGATCAAACACATGGTTCCACCCCCCACCCAGTACTACTGCACTTTATGTTCTCATAAAATGCAAAGCTAATAACCTAAAGGAGGATTATCCATCCCCAGCAAACCATTATATGGGAAAAGCTGTCTGTAGTATCTGTTCTGTCACAAGTCATTTATTTTCACAGATGCAGACAAGGGAGAAGGAAAACATATTTTAAAGACTATATCCTTCAGATTGGTGATTGGCATCTTTCTCACACATTAAATACTATCCTTGACAGACAAAATTAATCTAACCAGACGTTAGATCTTTTTGTTGCTTCTCATGGCTTAGAATGAGAACAGCTGCTGTCCACTTTCCTCATGCGTTGCATCAAAGCTGTTGCCACCACTCCCCAAGCTTGTATGGTTGCAAGGAGGGAAGAGGATCCTTTCCTTTTCAATTTATTTAACCCACAATACATCTCCCATCACACCTAACATTTTCATGTAGTTTGTTTCCCAATTCAGCTTCTTGGGATGAGGCCGAAGATCAGTGGTAGAGTATCTGCTGTGCATGCCAAAGGTCTCCAGCTGAATCCCTGGCACCTTCAGATAGGGCTGGGAAAGATTCCTGCCTGAAAACTTGAAAAGCCATTGCCAATCAGTGTGGACAGTCCTGAGCTAGATGGACCAAAGGTGTGACTCAATATAAGGCAGCTTCCTATATTCCTACCTTCTCCCAGGGAACAGATGCAGCACTTCAGTGTGTATCCAATGTTGTACATAGTCTCAAAGAGCTTACTGGTAGGAGGGCTGACCCTTGGCATGTCCTTATATCATTCTACAGCCACAGAGCTGGTCTTGTTGTAGCTTGTCCCTTTAGCTAAGCAGGGTCTCCCCTGGTTGCATATGAATGGGAGACTTGATGTTTGAGCACAGTAAGATATTCCCCTCGGGGGATGGAGCTGCTCTGGGAAGAGCAGAAGGTTTCAAGTTCTCTCCCTGACATCTCCAAGTTAGGGCTGAGAGAGATTCCTGCCTGCAACCTTGGAGAAGCTTCTGCCAGTCTGTGAAGTATATGCTGCCAGTCTGCTCAGTATATGGCAGCTTGCTATGTTCCTACAGCCACCTTCATACCATTACATCAAACTGGACAGAATATGGAACGGATGGCCACCTTTATTCGAAGGGTCTATTAATATAAGCAGATGAGGCAGTAGAGATCTTCTGGATAACTTGCTTCTGCGTGCCTGCCAGCATGTCCCTATTATCCCAGTCAAGTGAATGAGAAAATAGGGATATGTTGGCAGATATGACTTCAGTTGGACTTCTGGTTGGACGGCTGAAGAGGCTGCATGCTTCCCGACAGGGGAGACCAAGGAGGAGTTGTTATGGGGTTTTTTGAGCCTTCTTAACCCCACCACCACCCTGGATTAAAGAGGTTGGACTGAGATTGCCCACTGCATCCCCCGGAGCCTGCTCCTTATCTCAAGTTGCGCTGGAAAGTACAGCTTTGATTTAAGTCGAGCGGTGCGGGCTGGGATTCATCAAGCTATACTCCTCCTTTGGAAATCCAAAGACAGAAGCTTCTCCAGCATCCAATTTCTTTTGGTTTGGATTATAATTAATGGTTATAGGTCAAGAAGCTTACCCCGAAGTGTGATCAGTTGTAAATTGCTGGAATTTTACCTGCTGTTGCTGTAACAATTGGGCTGCCATCAAGCCGTGGCTGAGAGGTCTGTGTGAGTCTGTCAACCATAAATTAAGGTTGGGAACTGAATCTGTGTATTAAATGCTGCAAATCAAGTATTGAACTGAGGGTTAAAAATTCCGAAACTTAGAAAGTAAAGTAGTTGTGACTATTTTGTGAATTCTCCAGAGAGAGTAAAACTTAAGAAGCAAGTGCTATTTGCTGTTGAACATGTCTATCAGAAACCACACCAATTAGATGAAGAAGGCGGACCACTGAATCGTGGGGAAATAAATTTGCTGTGATAAGACAGAAGGGCTATGGTCTGGAGCTGAATCTGTTTGGAAACATACTGCTTTATGTGAAGAAGAGTTGAAAATAATGCAAAAAGTTAAACAACAGAATCCAACACAAGCCAGAAGGCTTTCTTTCCCAAACCCAGGCTTGGGGGAAGAGAAAATGTCCTCAGAGCTGAATGAGACATTAGTTGCTATGAAACAGCTACTAGAAGCTAACTCTGGGACCTTACAACAAGTAAGTCAGGACATACAAACACTGAATAAGAGAACATCAAATATTGAGGAGACAGTGAAAAAATTAGCTGATGACAATAAAGAATTTAAAAGAAGGGTAGAAAGTTTGGAGCAAGACCTGGGATCATTAAGAAATGATAGGGAAAAATTACTAGACCAGATGGCTTTGCTAGAACTGAGACAAAAAGAGCGCTTTCTGAGGTTTAGAGGAATCTCAAAAAAAAACTGGGCAAGATATCAGAAAAGTGCTTAGGGAGGAACTTGCACTTCTTTTGGGAACCTCAAGTGAAGAGATGGATAACCAGATTGATTCAGCTTTTCGTGTAAATTCTGTATATGCCACAACGAATAAGGTACCAAGAGATTCTATGGTTCAATTTAACTCCAAATCAATCACAGAGCAGATACTGCAAGCACATTTTGCTAAAGCCCTTCCTATTGAAGGCCAACAGGTTAAAGTTTCAAAAGAAATACCATCCAGGATCTTAAGGAAATGTAAGGATTATAAATTTTTAACAGATGCCTTAAACGCCAATGGAATACGTTTCAGATGGGAAGTGCCTGAAGGGTTCTCCTTTTTTTATAAAGGGAAGAGGAATAGATTTACAGAGCTCCTCAAAGCGCAAGAATTTTGGTGTAAATACAAAAAGACTTTAACTCCAGAGCACCCAGTGCCTTCAACACATAATTCCAATTAGTCAAAATGGATTACAAAATAGTCTCATGGAATGTCAATGGTTTAAATAGTAGAACCAAAAGGGCAAAAAAATTTCATTTTCTTAAAAAGCAAAATTTGGACATTATATGCCTACAGGAGACACATATTAGAAAACAAGATAGAAAATATTTGGTTAACAAGGCCTTGGGCCAAGAATTTGTTTCTTCTGACAAAAAAAAGAGGGGTAGTGCTCTATGTGAAGCAACCATTTGAACCCAAGTTGATTTTTAAAGATGAAGAAGGCAGGGTGATAGCCTTGGAAATTATAGTTTCTGGACTCAAAATGGTGATAATCAGAATATATGCACCCAATCAAACAAAATTAGAATTTTATAAATATTTAGAACAGAATATGGCTGAGTTATCGAATGCTAACTTAGTCCTATTGGGAGATTTTAATGGGGTTGTCTCTACAACTTTAGATAGAAAATCTGATATGTCTGAAAGGATTTTGGAAGGTAGGCTACCAAATGCCTTTTTTGATTTAGTAGAACACATGGATCTCTATGATTTGTGGAGAATTAAAAATTCAAACGCGAAGGAATATACCTATTTCTCTGAAAGATACAAATCCCACTAATGGATAGATATGGTCTGCACATCCAAATCTATCATGTCGTGTATGAAAAGAATGGATATTCTGCCTAGAACTTTTTCAGATCATAATGCAATTTGCTTTACATGGAAGAAGACGGGAATGGTATCCTTTCGTTGGAGACTCAATGAATATTTGCTGAAAAAAGCGGAAATTGTGGAGAAAGCCAAAAGAAAGTTAAAGGACTATTTTGAACTGAATTTAAACCAAGGAATGGACAATAAAACAGTTTGGGACGCAGGAAAAGCGGTTACGAGAGGCTTTTTTATACAACAGAATGCATATTTTAAGAAACAAAGGGGATTGAAAAAAGAGGGACTACTGATGAAGATTTCTAAAAAAGAAAGAGAACTGCTACGGACTAAGGACAAGCAGAAGACTATTCAAGCTATTAAAATGCTTCAGCAGCAGCTCTCTATGCTGCTATTAAATGAAATCGAACAGAATTTAAAATATGCAAAGCAAAAGTCATTCGAATTTGCAAACAAACCAGGGAAGTTATCGGCTTGGAAAATTAGAAATGAGAAAAAAAATAAGCACATATCCAAGATATCAACAAAAATGGGCTTTCCTATGATGAAAGGGAAATAAGGGAATTATTTAGCTACTACTCTGAATTATACAAAGGAAACAAAGTAGAAGATATAAAAATTGATACATTTCTGAAGACACAAAATATCCCACAACTTTCCAAGGATCATATAGAAATTATGAACGCACCAATATCAATAATGGAAATAACTGAAGTAATAAATTCAAGCAAATCCAATAAAGGGCCAGGGCCCGACGGCCTACCAGCTTCATACTACAAATCCTTTAAAGATCAAATATTACAGCCTTTGCAATGGACGATGAATGATATTTTACAAAGAGGAAATATGCTGGAGACTTGGAAGTATGCCAACATTGCAGTAATTCCAAAACCGGATCAAGAGCGAATGCAAATTAAGATTTACAGGCCAATCTCACTGTTAAATAATGATTACAAACTTTTTGCTGCCATTTTGGCAAGGAGAATGAAGGTTGTACTAAGAGCTTTTATTCATGAAGATCAAGCAGGCTTTTTGCCAAAAAGGCAATTAAGAGACAATGTGAGAATAGTCCTGAATGCACTGGAGTATTATGAAAAACATGATGATAAACAAATAGCTATGATCTTTCTGGATGCAGAGAAAGCATCTATATTATTATTTCTCCAAGACGGGCCATGCGTGGCAACGTGGTAGGAAGGAGGTGATTGGATGTTCTCCAAGACGGGCCATGCGTGGCGACGTGGTGGGAAGGAGGCGATTGGCTGAGTTTGCAAGCAGAAGCACCTGATTGGGCAGTGGGGATTCCATATGCAGAGTATGCAAGCAGAAGCACCTGACTGGGCAGTGGGGATTCCATATGCA
Source organism: Hemicordylus capensis (assembly GCF_027244095.1). Classification (NCBI taxonomy): domain Eukaryota; kingdom Metazoa; phylum Chordata; class Lepidosauria; order Squamata; family Cordylidae; genus Hemicordylus; species Hemicordylus capensis. The sequence goes on from NC_069658.1 coordinate 67,394,547, forward strand.
GATAGGGAGAAGGAGCCTGTGAGAGCAGAAGCACCATGGTGATTGGGCAGTGGGGATTCCCTATGCAGATAAGGAGGAGGGGCCTGTGATGGTTAAGGTCAGTTGGAATGCAGCTGTTACTGGTCGGAAGATGTTCTGGATATAAAAGGATAGCAGGCAGGGGTCTGCAAAAAGACAGGTCATGAGGGAGGAAAGAGCCCCTTCAGGAGAAGGAGGATGCCTTTGTGTAAATGAACAAAATCTGTTAATTCGGGGAGGGAGGAAGAAAAAAACATGAAGGGAGGGGGAAGGAAGAGTGGAGAAGAGCGAGTGGAGGAGAGAGAAAGAGAAAAAGAAGGGAGGGTGAAGAGAGACAGAAGGAAGGGCAAGGGACGGGCCTGAGCCTGTCAGCAGCCTGACAGGGGAATGAGTGGCCATGGTGGCACTGGCAGTAAGGAAGGGTCCAGGCAACCACTGCTGCTGTTTTGGGCTACTGAGACCATTGTAAGAGGTAGGCAGGCAGGCAAGGGATGGGCCTGGGCCTGCCAGCGGCCTAAGGGAAACAAGCGGCCATGGTGGTGGCAGCAGCGAGGAACGGCCCAGTCAACTGCTGCTGCTGCTCCTGAAGAGAGGAGCAGGACAGGGGATTGGGTGAGGGTGGGGAGGTCTCTGGGGATAGGGGGCTGCAGTTTGGCCAATAGGCAGCAGCAATGCTGCAGCCACGACCAAGAAGGTTGATGAGGCTGGAAGCAACGGGATGGAGGAGGAGCAGGAGTGCAGCTCAGGTGAGGGTGGGGAGATCTCTGAGGTGAGGGGAGCAATCAAGTACTAACGTGCAGATGCTCTAGAGCATGCAAGAGTTCCAGCATTGAAGTGAGGAGAAATAATGGCAGCGGTCAGGATGCAGAGGTGGAGGGCCGGCAGGCGAAGCCCCTCCAGCCAGAAGAGGTGGGTGGATGGTGGGCGAAGCTCCGCAGGCAAGGAAAAGGAGGCGGTGGTGGGGAGAAATGATGGTGGTGGTGAGGAGGTGGGCAGACGGTGGGCAAAGCCCTACCAGCCGGGAGGAGAAGGTGGGAGGTGGTGGTGGGATGGCCTGGCCCTGGCCCACCCAATGGGGAGAGCTGGGGGGGAGAAAGCGTATGAGCGGCGGGGGGAGAGCGAGCGAGCGGTGGGGGAGAGCAAGCGAGCGGCAGGGGGAGAGCGAGCGAGCGGCAGGGGAGGGAGAGCGAGCGGCGGGGGAGGGAGAGCGAGCGAGTGGTGGGGGAGAGTGAGCGAGCGGCAGCTGGGGGGAGAGCGAGTGAGCAGTGGCGGGGGGAGAGTGAGCAGTGGGGGGAGAGCAAGCAAGCGGTGGCGGGGGAGAGCGAACGGGGGAGAGCGAGCTGCAGGGGATGTTACAGGCTCAGTACACAATTGCACAGATGCTCTGTGCGGGGTCAGCTAGTTTGATAATGTTTCCTGGCAGTTTATGTGGAGGCTACTGGATGCAATGGGAGTTGGCAAGAATTTCACTAGAGCGGTTAAGACAATATATTTGGAGCAATATGCTAAAATTATTATAAATGGGGAACTATCAAATAATTGCAAAATACAAAAAGGAACCAGACAAGGTTGCCCACTTCCCCCATTACTTTTTATATTAGTTCTGGAAGTCCTTTGTAGAAATATTAGAGAAGATGATCAAATACAAGGCTTGAAAATAGAGAAGCAGGAGTATAAACTTAGAGCCTTTGCGGATGATGTGGTGTTTTTTCTTGAAAATCCATTAGAGAAGATCGGAAGGCTCTTGGAAAAAATAGAACAATTCAGCCAATTGGCTGGGTTTTATATAAAATAGACTAAAACGAAGGTGTTGACAAAGAATATGGACCAGAAATCTAAGGACAGACTCTATGAAATAAGCGAATTGAAAGTGGAGAAGAAAATTAAATATTTCGGTGTCTGGCTGACAAATAAAAATTCTTTGCTGTTTTCAAATAATTATGCCAAAATATGGAATACAGTAAAAATTGATTTGCAAAGATGGGCTAGAATGAACTTATCTTTAATGGGAAGAATTTCAGTTGTCAAGATGAATGTTTTACCTAAAATGTTGTTTCTTTTTCAGACTATTCCTATAATTAATACGTTAACTTGTTTTAAGCAATGGCAAAAGGACATAACTAAATTTGTTCGTCAAGGGAAAAGACCAAGAATTAAATTTAAAAATTTAACAGATGCTAAAGAAAGAGGTGGTCTTACCCTGCCAGATTTAAGCTTGTATTTTGATGCTGTTTGTTTGACGTGGTTAAAGGAATGGATAACATTAAGAAATCCCAGAATACTTGATTTGGAAGGATTTGATAGAAGGTTTGGATGGCGTTCTTATTTGTGGTATGATAAAACTAAAGTGCATAAAGATTTTCTTAATCACTATGTAAGAAGGAGTCTAATGCAAGTGTGGGTAAAATATAAAACATGGCTGGAACCTAAAACTCCATTATGGGTATCCCCGATTAAAGCTTTGGCACATAAAGAAATAAATATGCAGTCTGAATGGGGTACCTATAGAGATTTGTTATGTTTTCAAGATAAGGGTTGTAAATTAAAAAATCTTGCTGAAGTCCAAAATTTGGTTAGCAACTGGTTTCAGTACCATCAGCTAAACGAAATTTACAAGAAGGATCTTAAAGCTGGATTTGAGGACCAGATGTCAAGATTTGAGAAGGAGCTGTGTGAAAATGATGAAAAATTAATCTCTAAGATGTATAAGTTGTTGCTTTTGGAGGAGACAAGAGACGAAGGGGTTAAAACGACTATGATAAAATGGGCTCATGATGTGGGTCATAATATAGAGATGGCAGCTTGGGAAAAATTATGGAAAACTGATTTAAAGTTCACTTTAAAAGAAAATTGTTATAAGATGATGTACAGGTGGTATCTGACACTGAAAAAATTAGCATTAATGTATAAAAATGTTTCAAATAAATGTTGGAAATGTGGACAATGGTCATGCGGGAAGGCAAAGGCCTTTTGGCATATGATATATAATGAATTGAAGAAATTTTTTTAAATGACATTTCCTAAGAGCCAGAATCCTTCTTGCTGGGAATAACTCAAGGAGAGTTCTCTAGAAGAAACTTAACTTTTTAAATGTATGCAACCACAGCGGCTAGAATAGTATACGCGCAGAAATGGAAAGACAATAAAATGCCTTCAAAAGAAGACTGGTTGATAAAAAATTTGGAATATGCGGAGATGGAAAAACTTACAACACTTATAAGGGATGAAAACTTGGAATGTTTCAAAGAAGATTGGGAACCTTTCTTGCTTTACTTAAAGAACTATTTTTCTAACATGGACCTTTCAGCAGGGTTTGAAATTTAGTAATTACAACAGGTCGGGTAGGGTAAAATCGAATTGTAAGATGGAGTATATATGTTTTGTATTATTATAGCAATGGCTTATATGTATAGTTAACAAGAACCGCGCAGACTGGTAAGCGGGAAGTCAATATTTACTTAATTAAGTGTAACTTGATTGTTAAGGTATTGTAAAAATCAATAAAATTTTAAAATGCAAAAAAGATATGACTTCAGTTGATAAGCTTTTCGTGATTCTGTAGTGAAAAATCCCTAACTGTATACCAAAGTGATCAGATCTTTGGATCATATTTCACACAACCAAGCAGAAGCAATCTTACCCTGGACTTCCAGGCTGAAGTCCAGGGCCTACACACACACTCTGCCCAATCCTCCTTAGTCCATCCTGAGTGGTGTGGTCACCACGCTACACCACTGGCCTGTACTGCACTGGGCGGTTGAGCGTGACTGTGACCTGTGCTGGGCAGCCGAGTGTGACCTTTGCTTTAGAGACAGCAGGGGGAGTGGGGAAAGAAATATGTGGGGTGTGAATATGCTAAGTTGCATGTTGGAGTGTGTGTGTGTGTGTGTGTGTGTGTGTGTAGGGGGATGATGCTTAACTTGCAGCGGGGCAGGGGGACTTCCAAAAGCCTTTAGGTCCAGGCTCCAAAATTACCTAGGTGTACCTTTGCAAGCAAGCCAACATCTGTAGTTGCAGTTATAACCTGATATGTGTGATTATGTGAACTGGTCCTCAGAAGCTCTGCTGGAGGGAGGGAGAGGGGATCATCTTCCTGTGTCAGTATGAGCCCAACTTTAAATTAAAATTCCTCCAAAGCAGGAAAAAAAGAGGGATCCCTATCAGTAAATGTGACCGGGTGGGTGGGTGCGATTTATCCACCTGCTCCACTCTTGACCCAACTTGACTGGAAATATCTAGTTCTGTGTTAATACTGCTCCCATTCTAATAGCAAATCCTTTTGTGCTATAATAATAAATTGCGGTATTAATGAATAAAGCCAAGATAATAGTAACATTCAGTGGGAGTGTGATATACTGGCAAGGCAAAATAGGTTCACAAGGGAACATATCAAATTAAAAACACCGAGCATAAGGTTGCTGTGGAGTCTCTTGATAAATTCTAAAACCTTGTACATAGCAATTAATAATGGAAGTACCGGATAGCATAGAGCCATTAGATATAAATGGGAGGAAATTATTCTAGCACCACATACGGGATTAGTGAGGGTAACTTAGAATAATGTATGACATTCTAGTCTCCTTATTTAAAAAGAACACACAGCAGATGCTGTGGCATTAGGAATTCAAAGAGAATGGAAAGAACTTAACGTAGATTTTTTTTTTTTTAAAGATGAAGCGAAGATCCTCAGTGGGAAACATGATTTTTGTTTCTTAAAATGAACCTATGAATTGTATATTATATGTGTCTATTTTAAGAAGAAGAAAATGTAAGGGCATCAGGGCAAGATCATCAACACAAGGTCAGTTACCACAGGATGTGATATTTTTATCTCAGGAAATGAAAAGAGAATGGAAAGTGTCAGTGCTTAATGAGGGATATAATATTTATGGTTTGGATATAGTAACTTTATTTTCTGTTTCTTGCAATACTCTGACAGCTTTTAAAGGGCATGGGTAACACATATATTATGGTGGAGGTGGGGAAACTATGGTGGAATATTGTTTTAACTCCAAGTCAGTTAAGCCACCTAATGGTGCTGCGGGGAAGCAACTTGCTTAGGGAGCCAGAGGCTGTCAGTTCGAATCCCCGCTGGTATGTTTCCCAGACTATGGGAAACATCTATATCGGGCAGCAGCGATATAGGAAGATGCTGAAAGGCATCGTCTCATACTGCATGGGAGATGGCAATGGTAAACCCCTCCTATATTCCACCAAAGACAACCACAGGGCTCTGTGGTAGCCAGGAGTCGAAACCAACTCGATGGCACAATCTTTCCTCTCCCCCTCCCCGCACCTTTCCTCAAGTCAGTAATTGCTTGCGTAGTGTAGCGGCTTAGGGACTGAGCTGTGAAGCAGGACTTCCCCAGTTTGAATCTCAGTTCTGTCATGAACCCACTAGGTAGCCTTAGGCTAGCCGCTCCTCAGCCTCACCAGGAAGCCCTTCTCACATCACAGGAAGCCCTCAGCCTTACAATACAATTGGCTCCTGACAACTGCATATTAAGTCAGAACATCTTAACTCAGAACCTACTTTCCCATGTTATACATTGTCAGACAAACTGTTCTGGATGGATATTCTATTTTTGTCCTGGATGGATACTCCCAAGGTTGGTGGTGTGTCCTTCACAGAGGTGCAGAGAGAAGCTGATGGTAAAGAATCAGAAGTTGCTCAGCTTATGATGAAGTCCCTTCTCAGTCCCTTCCTGGTTCCTTCTTACTTTTCCATGGAAGGGAAGGAGGCAGTTTGCTTCCATCCCCTCCTTCCTGGGTAACAGGAAAGGAAGGAGGGTGGGCAGGAAGTGGCAGATGAGCTGGGGAAGGGGCAGGCTGCCTCCCTCTTTCCATCACAGCACAGTAGCTAAGCCTGGAGAAGGAAGAGCAGAAACTGCAGTGTTGGCAGTGAGGAAAGCCTCTTGGATAGATGACACTAGCCGTTAACAATGAGTCTTCCAGTCCCTTCAGAACCTCAGATGCAGCAGTGGCCACCAGGACGTCCAGTCTTGATGACAACGTGAGCCACCATTTCACTGCCTCCTCCAGCCCACACACCAACAGTCATTTAGTGGAGCCTCCCCTCCCATGACAAGTGTTGTAAAGTTGAAACAAAGCAGCAATTCACAAACATCTTAAGAGCCTTTTGTCTTAACCTGGAGCATCTTAAGTTGAGGACATAAGTATTATGGAGGATTAAAGTATTATGGAGGGTTGCTGTACAGCTTGCCATAAAGACAACCTATGTGCAGTGTTTTACACACTGAAAAAGCACTATACAAATGCTAGCTATTGTGATTATTCTTAATTACATTATTTCAACCAAATTTTTATTTCCCCTCTTATCTTTCCCTGCATTTTGCATTCTTTATTATCTTTCCTCTTTGTTTCCTTGAATTTTACCCTGCCTTGGAGAAAGAAGAGAGCAGACTTAAAACTGGGGGGAAAGTGAACTCAAAAAGTTGATAATTACCATAAATATGATCACATATTGGCAAAAATTAGCACTATCAAGATTTCCAAAGAAATTTATCTAATTTAAAATGTCCAAACTGCTATCCTGCTGTGATGGACAGAATTGTTATTGATAATTCGAACTAATTTTCTGCAAATAGCCACCGTAAATCATCACACATCACAAATGTGCTTCAACAAAAGCTCTGAATGCCCCAACAATATTTGCAGTAGGCAAAATTCCATACATAACATAGTTATGGCTAAATATAACTTTAAACTAATTTTGCAATTACAAACTGTAACACAGATCTGTAATTTATTATCTAAAGCAGAGGTCGGAAACCTCTGAAATTCCAGCTCTTGTTGAACTACAACTCCCATCACCACATCATCTCCAGCGACAATAAATTGTTGCTGGGGATGATGGGAGTTGTAGTTCATAAACAGCTGGTGTGCTAAAGATCAACTATCCCTGAGCAAGAGCAAGCAGAAGGTAGATTGAGATTGAACGGTAGGTCTCTGGATTATTTGTAGCAGATTTTGAAGGGCGGATTCTCAAGTGCTGAACAACAGCAACCACAAAAAGGCTTTTAAAAGTTTCCTGCTGAAAAACAGAAAGCTTGGAGTTGGGGACCGGGGCAGATTTTTGTTTGAATGGACTATGAGTTCAGTTCTGTTAGTGAAAACAAATGTGTGGACTGAGTATGTACTTAGAGGCATCCAGTTCCTTAAATCTAGATAAACCCACCCCACCTGAGCTATTTTGTACCTGGCTGTGCTTTGCAGACCTTCAATTTTGTGAAAAATAAAGTTCATCTTGCAAGCCTGAAATTTTCCCATGCCTGCTCTAAATGATGAAAATTTAAAGCTGTGCAAACTTTGGCGGAGGGAGGGGGCGGGGGTCATTAGGTAAAATGTTTCATTAAAGCCCTTGCTTAGCTTTTCTGTGCACTATTTACAGCTGCTTCGTTCCTTGACCAAGCTCCAATTCAACATGGAACACATACTTAGCTGCCTAGGATATCCCCCCTAATAGATCTCCTTGGGAAGAGGGCGAGACCAGTCAGAGGAAGGCTGTCCTGGAAGTCCAAGATGGGGCACCTGCTAGCCATATAAGCCCTCACCTGCATCTTTGCTTGTCCAAAAGCTATCCTGCAAGCTCCTGTCTCCAGCATGCTGCCTTGCCTGGCTCACCTGACCTAGGTTCAGACAGTGATGATGGCATGAAGCCAGATCAAGATAGGCCAAATGTTTTCTTTCTTCACTCTGAATGGGTGACTATTTTGCCTAATTGTATAGCCCTGCACTGAAGAGATGAAAAGACAGCTTGCATTCCATGGGGGCCTAAGATGTTATTCATGAAATGTACCCCTATTTGGGCTCAACCAATGAAAAACTACATTAGTCTCCATATTACTAAGAATACATTACTTGAAAGGTTATAGGCAACTCAAAAATTGGCAGTAGTAACCCCCGCCCCTGCCCCAAAAATAAAATAAAATCTCTCTCTTTTGTATTTCTGAGAGGAAACTGTCAGGATGTTGCAGGCACACATGAATATACAATGTCCTTGAGCAGTCATTATCTATTCAATATTTGCATTAACGTGTTTTGGATTGCCAGAACAGTATTCCTTGGATTCAAGGCATGCATAAATCAGGTGCGGCTGCTCATATGTTTTGAATCCTCCATTATCTTTCCATTTTTCTGTTTGCAATACTGTTGAGCCACTTTTGCCTCTGGCAGACTCATTCTTTCTTTGCTGTGTGTGTGTGTAGTGTGTACACACACACACACACACACACACACACACACACAGTTTTTTTAAAACAACTATTTCTGAGAAACAGCATGTGCAGTCACAGCCAAGTTCAGGGGTGTAGCAAGGTTGGAGTGTCCAAGAGATGAGATTTTAAAATGGGCCCCTCACTGCCTTCCTATCCTTCTCCTGGCCCCATGTCTCTGCTAACTATCCCAACTAGTTACAAGGTGTAAATAACAGCAGAACCAACTAATACAACAGTATCAATGAAGAACAGTAATCACTGCACACATCAAAACCAACTATTACAACAGTATCAATGAAGAACTTTAATAACTGCACATATCCCAACTATGACATCTCACCACCCCCCATATACTATGATATCAGTGGTCGTTAAGTATGTGTTGAAAACTGGGAGTGGAGAAAAGCTCCCCCTTTTAAAACCAGTATCAACCATCCCTGTGTTCTGACCTAAAGGCTCCATTCTGCTGAGGCACATAAGTCATGTAGGCTACTTCCTACACCTTGCCAAAAATGTCATGCAGAGAGTAGCAAATCTGCTATTTAAGTTAATCTAACACTAGGGAGATGGGCATTATGGCATCATACTTTGTCTCCTGGAAACCACTGCCACCTCAGTCTTCATTCCTTTGATATCAAAAAGGCAGGCAGAGGGGGAGAGTAAGGGAAACTTTGAGACTTGGCCAGCAGCAGGGTGTGTCGGTCTGAGAGCTAAAAGCTGAACTGACTGGCTGGGTGGTGGGGTGCAGACACCGAGCAAGCAGCTTGAGGAGCAACTCCTCACTTACACTGACTGGAGAGAAGAGGAAAATATGTTCTGGCTGGGGATCGAAGATATGGGTTATCAGCTTTGTCAGATCAATAAAATGAAAGGGAGAACTTCTTAAATGCTGGGGGGGGGATCTTAGCTAGCTGGCTCATTCATTCCCTCCCATCTCTGCTCCAAAAGGTGCTTGTTGCCCCCACCAATCCATCACCCCCACCCCACCGACGGGGGACTCGCTGACAAAGAAAGTAGCCATGCCACATGATCGCAAGGGGGAGGGAATATCATCCCAGCCCCACACCCAGACTTTGATCTTTCTGGTTTCTCCTCCTTGCACTCAACCCTGCAATTTCTTGGCTAGCAGCCTTTCCTCCTCCCCTGCGCCCCAGTACTCCCTCCCAGCCTCGGCAGGGGGCTCTCTTCACACAAGAGAAGCGTTGGTGCCCATCTGACAGCATTTATTGGAGGGCAAAGCAATAACTGAGGGCGGGGGAAGGTGACAGAGAGAAGAGCTGTTAGCAGCACCCAGCCATAGAAAAGCGCAACCAGGCAGAAGTTGCCGGCACCGCAATAGAAAAAGCCAGGACCAGAATCATGATCCCCACCTGTCTTCCCCAGAGAAGGGAGACGGAGCCTGGCCCCTTCTGCCACCCACGCACAGCCTATCGCTTTATTTTAAGCATTTCCCCCCACCCAGTGACTTCTTTTAAAAAACAACACAGGGATGTGTAAAAATTGTGGAATCACAATAGCAAAGAGCTCATTGTTTTCTCAACAATGCTGAGAAGGGACACATGATTCGATTTACTCTGAGAATAAGATGGGCACGGGATCTTGGCCAGATAGAGGAAAGCTACAAATCCCTAGACAAAGCGGGAGAAGAAAGTTAGTGGCGCGCCACATTCCCCTCAGGAACCTCTCACAGCCCGAGGCTACTGGCCCTACTCAGCGTCGTCATGATTACCTGAGGGCTCCATGTCTCTCCTCACAAACACACAGCTGCTGCAGCTGCCCTTCCTATGACGGGCTGGTAGCCAGCACAGCAAGATGGGAACAGCGGCCAAACTGGGTGTTACCAGGCTGCCGCTGCGATCTCTTGCTCACCCACCAGCATGTTCCAGGAACTTCCAGCTGATCATGCACGTGTGGTGCTGATGTGTGCGTCCACCCACCAGCCAATGAGAGCCGGACAGGACCAGGACAGGGAAGGGGGAGCCTAGGCAAAAGAGGGGAGATGGGGAATGGAGGGAGGGAGGGAAGGACTGGAGAGACAGAGAGAAAGAAGGATTATGGCACGGGAATGGATTCGGAATACTGAAGGAAACTTGTGCTGGGGAGTCATGTCACATGACTTGCCTCCGGGGGGGGCTCGAGGCAGTGGGCCAGGAGACAACTGTCTCCCCTTGCCTAATAGTACTTACACCCCTGGCCACATTCTTTTATTCTGATGTTGCAAATTTTCAGTAACTAGCTCTTAAAACTTCTCAATTCAAGCCACACAGAAAGTACAATGCATATTCTAAATTTCCTGTTCTTCTTACTACTCTTCATTACCAGAATTTCTTCTGTTATTTATACAGGCTTTTGACAATACAGCCCAGTTCTGTCATGTATTCAACACAGTCTCTCTTATCTTTCGCCTTACTAGCTTCCTTTGCTTTCCCCTATCCTCTTGTAAACAATGGCTTCATATAATGGCCACCAGAGGTAAAGACATTTGCCTAAATCAGTCCTATTTGATGTAATTGTTAAAACTTTCTCAGTAACTTAAGGAATAATACAGAGATATGCCATAAATAGTTGAACCAGTTATTTATCCACACACTGCCATGAAGTTAAAAACAAGATGGAAATGAGCGGGAGGGGGGGCAGAGTCCCATCCCAACCAAATTATGGAAGCTCTATTTCCTTCAAAGGTGGGCTAGATCAGTCAAGGCCAGCCATCCCCTTTACCGTACCTACTTCAAACTTTTCACAAGTGGAGTTTGCCAGATCAAAGCACAGAGCATGCCAAAAGATTAATTCACTCCTTCAAACTCAGGTCAAAATAATCTCTATAGAACCTTAACTGCTGTGTCAAACTGGAGAACCTTAGGTCAACTAAGCACACTTTGCTAGCTCTGAGGCAAGGATTTTACAAAGAGACTGTGCAAAGCCTTAGATGATTTTTGACCCAGCTGAATGGAAGATTACACAAATAGATCCACAGACTAGGATACAGATTACAATGTATTGTTCATCTGCTAACGGTATGAAGAATTACAACTTCTGTTTTTACCATTTACTTAGCAATATGATCTGAATATATGCACTTTTAAAAAAACCTGTGTTTTTCTTAGTTTTATTTTCATCACCGATCAAGCAACTGAACCTTGAAGGTCACCAAGAGATTACTATGAAGTGGCTCATAAGGCAGAAATAACTTCTATTCATTGAAGTGTGAATCTCTCCATGCACCTGCCACTAGGGGTGTGCATTTTGGAATTTTCTTGTTTCAATTTGTATCCAAATCGAAACACCCCCGTTTTGTTTTGTACCCAAATTTTCTGAATCCGAATCAGCCCTGTTTTGTTTTGTAGCCGAATTTTCCAAATCCGAATCTGAATCGATTCAGATTTTTAAAAGGGGTCCCAGGGCAAAAAGAGTGGCTGGTGGTGGTAGCGTCCAATGGGTGGAAGCTAGCAGCCAAATTTAAAGGAATTAGGCAAAGGGCTGATTTTTTGCGAATTTTTTAAGTTTACACATCTTTAAGAATTTTCCCATAGGGAGTAATGGAGCTTCCAGCAAATGTATCGCTTTAAATCAAGGGGGCAAGGAAACTTCCAGAATTATTTGAAAGAAATTGGGCAAAGGGCTGATCTTTTGTGATTTGATGAAGTTTACGTGTCTAAGATTTCTCCCATAGGGAATAATGGAGGTTTAGGTTTCAGCAGCCCCATAATTCCACTTGGGGGGCACTGGGCTTGCCCAGAGTGAGGGGTTGTGTAGTGCACATAGAGTGCCAACCACCCCCATACCCACAAGCCCGTGGGGTGCTGGGTTTTGTTGTTTCTGAGGTGTTCATTGTAGATTTTCTGGTAGCATATGAGATTTTCAGTGAAAAACAAGAATCCACTCTCATATGCTACCAGAAAATCTACACTCAGAACACCACAGAATCAACAGAACCCAGCACCCCATGGGTTAGCAATCCTTCCCCTGGCCAATGTGGGGTCAGTAAAGAGTGGCAAGAAGCAAAAGAGCCAATGCGGAACAAGGAGGGAATTGTCAGCAGGTCAGCCCATGATTTAGGTCACCGATCAGAAGGCTGGAAGGGTGGGAAATTCAAAGAGATGTCAAACACAAAATGAAGACTGACTCAGAGATCACTACAAAATGGAGGTCCGAAACAACAAAATGTTTTGTAGCCGAAACAGGGACGTTTTGTTTTGTATACAAAACTTTTGGATCTGGAAAATGGGTGTTTTGTTTTGTCTACAAAACACGCGAAACAGGCTGTTTTGGGTACAAAACGTTTTGTATCCAAAACGTTTTGCACATCCCTACCTGTCACAACACATATGATATAAGCAGGGCATCAGATTCAGTGTGTGTGCCTTGATGCATGCATATGTCTGATTCCCATGATCTTTCTACTAGGGATGTGCAGAATGTTTCACGGTAGGAACATTCTGACTCAAAACGGACTGTTTTGAGTGTTTTGAGCTTGAAACAGAACACCTTTCAAATAAAAGGCCTGTTTCATGCTCGAAACAGAACAACCCTGTCTTGACTGGAACATTTCAATGTTCCAGTCACCGTTTGGGAGGGCTGTTTTCCCCTTGCTGATTTGTTTTCTAGCACTAGCTTCTTGTTGGCTTGCATTCTCCTTATTTCTTGGTTGGCTTCTTATCATACAGATCAAGTGTTGTCATGAGCAACTGTGCCCCCATTGGCTGGGAAGAGGTGGGGGAGCCAAAGGAGGGATTTTCAAAATATATTTAAGGGACTGGGAGGTCAAAGTGCTCTTATAGTGTGCCTCTCAGGAGAGAAGAAAGGATCAGAGTGACTGCAGCACAGAAGCACAGACTGAGACTGGTGGCGGCGGCCTGGGGCCTGCCTGGCCCAGTGGAGTGGAGTGGAGTGGAATGGGGAGGGGGGAGAGAGAGGGAGAGGGAGAGGGAGAGGGAGAGGGAGAAGGAGAGAGAGAGAGAGAGAGAGAGAGAGAGAGAGAGAGAGAGAGAGAGAGAGAGAGAGAGAGAGAGACCCTGATCCTCCCCAACCCTTTTAGCCTACTTTCTAGTAGGCTTATGAGATCACCCAGCATTCTGTGTGTGTCTGTGTGTGTATCCCCCCCACCTCCCACTTCAACTTCACAATGACTGAACCAATATGAACCAAATCGGGTATATAGGGACACCTCAATGGTGTAGTTTGCGATTATGCCATCCACCCCAGTTCAAGATGATGGATGCATAAACATTTGAGGCTCAAGTGGGCTAACTTGTGGACTGCCTAACCAATTTGAACCAAAATTGCTAGAGCTGCAGGGACACATAGGGTCATCTCAATGGCATAGTTAGTTATTATGTCATCCCTCAGCACTCCATTTTGTCTCCAATGTTGTTTAACATCTACATGAAGTCATTAGGAGAGATCATCAGGAGCCTTGGTGCAGGGTGTTATCAGTATGCTGATGACACCCAAATCTATTTCTCCATGTCATTGGGAGAAGGCATAGCCTCCCTAAATGCTGTCCTGGAGGCGGTGATGGGCTGGATGAGGGATAACCTGAGGCAGAATCCAGATAAGATGGAGGTACTTATTGTGTGGGGTTGAATCTTGGGAAACCATGTTGATCTGCCAGTTCTGGATAGGGTCACACTGCCTTGGAAGGAATAGGTACGTAGTCTGGGGGTGCTTCTGGATCTTAACCTCTTCCTGGTGTCCCATGGAGGGGGTCCCTTTAAGGGCGGGGAGGGTTTACTTACCCCTCCCGCCGCTTTGCCCCCTCCAGCGCCCATATTTTCTGTAGAAATTGGGGCGGCAGGATACCTCCCCGCCACCCCTTCTGCCTCCTCATTGCAAAAGGCTGTAACAAGCCTTCTGCGCACGCGCACGCGGCGCGGCGCGCAAGCTTCATGTTTAGCAATAGCAATAGCACTTACATTTATATACCGCTCTATAGCCGGAGCTCTCTAAGTGGTTTACAATGATTTTAGCATATTGCCCCCAACATTCTGGGTACTCATTTTACCGACCTCGGAAGGATGGAAGGCTGAGTCAACCTTGAGCCCCTGGTCAGGATCGAACTTGTAAACTTCTGGTTACAGGGTGGCAGTTTTACCACTGCGCCACCAGGGGCTCTACCCAATGCGACGGATAGACCGGGCCTCCGACTGCCGGAGGCCCGGTCTACCCGCCGGGACGAGGCCGGGTAGACCGGGCCTCCGGCGGTCGGAGGCCCGGTCTACCCGTCGCGTCGGGTAAATGTGAAGTTCACGGGCCACGCCGCGTCCGTGTGCGCAGAAGGCTTGTTACAGCCTTTTGCAATGAGGAGGCAGAAGAGGCAGCAGGGAGGTATCCTGCCGCCCCAATTTCTACAGAAAATACGGGCGCTGGAGGGGGCAAAGTGGCGGGAGGGGTAAGTAAACCCTCCCCACCCTTAAGGGACCCCTTCCACAGTGCCGGACTGCAACTGTGCGGTTCCATGCACACCCCTACTGATAATCTCCAGACTCTACTTCTGCAATGTGCTCTATGTGGGAAAGTCTGGAAACTGTACATAGTCTGGAAACTGCAGTTAGTACAGAATGCCACGACCAGGTTGGTGTCTGGGTCATCTCAGAGAGACCATATCACTCCTGTGTTGAAAGAACTACACAGGCTGCTGATAGGTTTCCGGGCAAAATACAAGTTGCCAGTTATTACATATAAAGACCTAAACAGTTTAGGCCCTGGGTTTTTAAAGGAACATCTTCTTTGCCATGAGCCCCATTGTCCATTGAGATCTTCTGGAGAGGTACATCTACGGTTGCCACAGGCTTGCCACAGGCTTGTCTATTTGTTCGTGCCCCTAGGCTTTGGAATGTGCTCCCTGTTGAGATAAGAGCCACTCCATCTCTGGCAACTTTTTAAAAGGCATTGAAGACATATTTGTTCACCCAGGTTTTTAATTAGACTTACAGACTTTTCATGTTGGGTTTTAAATGATTTTAATTTTAATATTTTAATGATTTTATTGTAAACTGCCCAGAGACACAAGTTTTGGGCAGTATAGATATATGGTGTGTGTGTGTGTGTGTGTGTGTGTGTGTGTGTGTGTGTGTGTGTGTGTGTGTGTTAAAAAAGCCCCAGCAGCCCCAGTGGCTTTAACTGGGTGCTGCTGTGGATTTAAAAAAAAAAGATTGGGGGGGGGGTTCTTATTGCACACAGCCCCCAAGGGTGTTGATAACTGGGGTGCTATGCTGCTGACCTTTTTTTCTTTTTCTTTTGCAGGCCCAAACTTCACCTGCCAGACTCTCTCTGTCCCCCTCCCCCCCACACCAGCCTTTTCTTATTTTAGTTTCTAGGTGGTTGGGTTGATTCCCGCCTGGTGCCCACCTGCTGTAAGCCCAGCTGTGAGACCCAGTGTCTGCTTGGCCCGAGTGCCTCCAAGAGTAGCACCTGGCCAAAATCCAGCACAAGACACTGGAACAAAGGTATGCCCCTCATTCCACCACTGCTCAGATTAATGTTCAGCTTCTTTAAATTTGGCCTAGTTTGGGAAAGATATTAGGTAGGTACTGGTAGGACTGTAGGACAGAAGGGGTGGGTCAGGAGACAGGCCACAGTAATCCCCTTTTGCTTCCTTTCCTTTCCCTTTGACTTATCCCCTTGTTGCTTGTTCCCCTCCAAAAAAGCAACCACCACCACCCCAAATAAAGCCTGCTTCTTTATTTGGGGAGATTTCATTTTTCTAGCGTCTATGTGTACATTGTGCCTCAAACAGTACTCAAGATAGCACTGTTTGTGCCACACACTGCATAAATAGACCACCCCCAACCCCACACACCTATTTTAAATACCTGCCTTAAAGGCACGTCTTCTCCTCCCCCCATCAGAGTTAAGGCTTGAATTTTAAAAATAAACAAACCTCAAGACTGAATTTTTAAAAAACCAAGATATCTGGGAGGGTGTGAGGCAGAGCCAGGAGCAGACTGGCAAGCAGAGGGAGGGGTTATGTACGTCATTTTGGATGATGGCAAGAGGGGCCTACTCCACAAGTCCATTGTGTACAGGATCTCCGTTTGGGTGGGGAGGTCCTCCTATCAGGGAAGACGCTCTTCCTGTGGCAGTGGAGGAGATTGTGTTGGCTGCTAGCCTAGCCAACACAGTTTCACCATCCTCTCCAAACCCCCTTGCCAGTGCAACCCCCCTGGTCTGAGACTGAGGAAGAGAGGGAGGAAGTCATTCTGGTTCCAGACTGAAGGTAGTGGTGGTGGTGGCGGCTCCCAGAAGGAACCAGAAGCCCCAGTAGGACCACTACCACTGAAATGGGGCCAAACCAGCTCCAATGGTAGCATTGTTGTGAATAGGCCTGTATTTGGGGCCTAGTCTTGAACTTTTCACATCTTAAGGCATTTCATAATAGCACAAAGGCTGTTATATGCCCGAAGTATGTTGTAATCTGTTTGTTTCAGCAGCTCTTTTTGTTACAGGGTCAATCTGATGCATGGCTGGAGTAAATTAACACTGACAGAAAAGGGGAAATTGCCTGTGGGGTGCATGCAGTCGGTGGGCATGCAATCTGGTCACCCAGAGCCTCGTCTCATCAACTGGGCCATTGCTGAATGATCACTTTGAACGACCAGCGATTCCAGGTGGTGGAGAATGCTGGCTTCCTATTGCTCCTACTGCTTGCCCCCAATTATAAATTTCCCTCACACACCACCTTCAGCAGGCGGGTGGCACTCTCCCTGTACTTGCCATGCAGGGAGGCTGCGTTAGGGCCATGTTGGGGCTGCTGTGCCTGTACCTGACACCAGTGAATACTTCACTGCTGATCTGTGGAACAGTGGCAGTGGGCGGCACACTGCTTTCTTGTCCCTCATGGAGCACTGGTGGGGGCAGGAGAGTGAGGGGACATCTGCTGGTGGTGGCGTGGCCAACCCCTCCTATTTGTGTCCATCCATTTTGTGGCATACACTGTGGACCTGGTCATGCAGGATGTGCTTGGCCATTTGGGGGCTAAGGCCAGGTGGGCTGACATCCCTGCTGGAGGTGCTGAGTGCCAATCAGCTGCTGCCATGGCTGCTCTTGTGGACAGGTGCCACAGAATCACAGCTTACATCCCCTGGAGCAAAAAGGATAGGCAGATACTAAAGGAGAGGCAGCTTGAGCCCAGCCTACCTGAACACCTGAGCCCTCAAGATGTTCTGACCTATCTACACAGCACCACCTCCTCTCCCCATCTTGCTAATCCTTCCACTCATGCTCAGAGGTCTGGTGATGCTAGCTTCCTCACATAAGCAAAGGAGTAGTGGTTGCAAGGAACAACTACCACTGCCCCCAATTGGTCACCTGCCAGAAAGGATTGGGCCCCCTGTGCACTGCTCAGATGTAGAGCACAAGTAAGCAAGTGTGCAAGAGGTGATAATGGTTGCTCCTGGTTTTGCAAGCTCACCCTCTTTCTCTGAGCATCATGGATGGGGCCCACTGGCACTGCTCAGGGAAAGTGCTTGAACCAAAGTAGGTAGCCAATTCCTGATTCCCAGTTAACCCTTCCATTGTTCCTATGAGGATTTTCCTGACATTAAGCATAAGGAGTTTGGCTCCCAATGTCCTAGAAGAGGTTCCAATACCATAGCTCCTTTAAAAATGTAATTTGTGCTAGTCTCTGTGGAACCACAGCCTCTTCTGTGTATTAGCAATTGGGGGGAATATTCCAAATAACTTAGATATGCAGCTAGGCAATTTTGGACCCTGGACATAATGAGCATAACCAACCCACTCACTCCACAAAATAAGCATCCTTTCAGTATATATACATTTCACTACAAACCCACAGGTCTGGGCTAGAGTACATTTCCTCTACACACACACAAAAGTGTGGGGGGGAGACTACACAGGCCCTAATGGATTCACACAGCATCTTGACCATTCACAAACTAACTGGGACACAACATGTGTCCCTTGTTCCACAAATCAAACACAAAACCAACTTCGACAAATCTGGGGCGGATGGGAGGGATTCAGTTCCAGAAGTGTGTGTACTTTTCTGCCATGAGAAGCCACTTAAAATACTATTTTTGAAGTTCAACTATTTGAAGTTGAATTTTTTAAATTAAAAAAATCATTAAAAATCAATGGATTGACTGATCTGCTTCAAAATCAATACACAGAGTCCTGATAACCTGTCCTAAATATGTGCCAAAGTGGCTGTATTTGCAAATGACACTAAACTATCAGGGTAGTGAAATTCAAATGAGATTGTGAGGTGCTCCAAAAAGATCTCTCCAAATTGGGTTAGTGGGCAACAAAGTGGCAAATTCAGTTTAATGCAAGCAAGTGTAAAGTGATGCATATTAGGGCAAAAAAACCCCAACTTCACATATACACTGATGGGATCTGAGCTGTCGGTGACTGACCAGGATAGAAATCTTGGGGTTCTGGTGGACAGCTAGTTGAAAGTGTCAACTAAGTGCACGGCAGTGGTGAAAAGGGCAAATTCCATGCTAGGGATCATTAGGAAGGGTACTGGGAAAAAATGCTAATATTATAATGCCCTTATACAATTCTATGATGCGGCCACATTTGGAGTACTGTATGCAGTTCTGGTAACCATATCTTAAGAAGAACATTGTAGAACTGGAAAAGATGCAGATGAGGGCAACCAAGATGATCGGGGCCTGGAGCTTGTTAGTTTGGAAAAGAGGCTACTACGGGGAAAGATGACAGGGGTGTATTATGCATGGAATAGAGAGTATGGACAGAGAGAAATTTTTCTCCCTCTCACAACTCTAGAACCAGGGGTCATCCCATGAAACTGATGGAAGGAAGTACTTTTCCACACAGTACATAATTAACCTATGGAATTCTCTGTAGTGGGGTGATGGTCACTAGCTTGGATGGCTTTAAAAGGGGTGTGGAAAAATTCATGGAGGACAGGTCTATCAAAGGCTACTTGGTGGCTATGGGTCACCTCCGGCCTCAGAGGCAAGAAGAGTACATGCCCTCAGCTCTTTCCTGTGGGCTTCTCAGAAGCATCTGGTGTGCCACTGTGTGAAACAGGATGCTGGACTATAGGCCTTGGGCCTAATTCATCAGGGCTGTTCTTATGACCAAATGATTTGCTACCATCTTTACTTTATTCAGGGATTTCAGGATGGACAAAAGGAAGTACTTTTTCACACAGCACATAATTAACCTACGGAATTCTCTGCTTCAGGATGTGGTGATGTCCAACAGCCTGGATAGCTTTAAGAAGAGCTTAGATAAATAGAGGACAAATCTATCAGTGGCTACTAGTCTGAAGGTTATAGGACACCTCCAGCCTCAAGGCAAGGTGCCTCTAAATACCAGTTGCAGGGGAGCAATAGCAGAAGAGAGGTTAAGCCCTCACTCCCTGCCTATGGGCTTTTCAGAAGCATCTGGTGGGCCACTGTGTGAAACAGGATGCTTAACTAGATAGGCCTTGCGCCTGATCCAGCAAGGCTGTTCTTATATTCCCTTGGGGAAAATCATGTGGCTCTCTAGAAGAGTGGGCACATGGACCAGGGTCCCCAGGTCCATGCCTAATAGTGAGTCACTAGTGTGTGTGTACACACACACACACAGGATGGGGGAAAATGTAAATGAGATGGGAGAAGTGTGGTGACATTCCTTCTTGTAGCCTGTAATTTTAGGTCTGAGACCCAGTGTTTGCACAAGGGCCTCATGGATTTCCCTTATTCACCCCCCGCCTACCACAACGCCTGCAGCATCTTTCTCATATAGCTGGGCTGAAAAAAATAAGCTGACAAGGGTGCTCGCTCTTTCGCTGCCCCTTTCCTTTGCATTCCTTTAAAAATGCTCATTCGGTACTTCTCAAAGCGGTATGCCGTATTAGTCTCAACTTTCAAAAGTGACCTCAGCTTAACAGGTGGTCCCCAAGGACAACATAAAGCAGCAAGTCCTGCAGCAATCTAGGCACCTTGCTGATTCATCACAATTTGCTTTCTGCTGCCAGCTACACAGTGAAACTGTACAACAGTTTTTGCCAGCTACTGTGTTTCTTTTTAATACCTGAAGAGAAATGATTAACCAGCCAAGCAGAAGGAAGGAAAAGTTTGTTCCACTGTTGCAAAATCTCTGTTAATTATTGCAACCCCTGTTTTTTATGGTATATGGATCACAGATGCATCAGATTGAGCCGCTCATAGACACTAAAGTCATTTCTGCCCCTCCTTTGTAAAAACCCTCAAAACATGGCAAACAGCCTTTTAAAAAACTCATGTAATTGATTTGGTTCCATGAGCCAATGTAATGGTAATTATAAGGCCGCCTACACGCTGAAGACATCCAGGAAGGAAGCTCTGTGCCAAATTAGCTATGATTGAGTCAAATCATGTAAACAGAGCACTTGATCTACCATGTATTAGCAAGAGTAGGCCATAAAACATTTTGTGATGTAATGAAATGAGAGTGGGGGGAGGGGACAGAACTAGCAAAGAATAACTCGTGTTTAAACAGTATTAAACTCTCATTCTGTTCCCAGTTGGAAATATGTGAGAGGAGATACAAAAAGCATTCTCTCTCCCCCATCTCATGGCTTTTACTCTGTACATCTAATTGATTGTCCAGTCGTATGGACACAAAAGTTTAGAAATATCTTGTCTTGTGGCACCACCAACAAGCTACTGTGATTTCCTCCCTAGCTAGGTGAAATTGCAAAGCAGAACAAAACTGGGCTCAGAACAGATGAGGAAGTCCACTGCCTTTTCTTTATTGCTTCCTCTGCCAGTTCTATCAAAAGAGGACTTAAGTGGGGGGAAACTATTAGGAACTGGAGGAAATGTCAAACCAGATTCTGTGGGTCTAACCTATTTCCACCACAGAGAGATGCATATGAAAGAAAAGTAAGAAGAAGGATGTAAGCATGTAGTGTATGTAAGACCAGCATCAGCACTTAATTCCTGCACCTCTACTTGTTTTTATTTCAATGCTCCCATTGGTAAAGTAGGATCTCATAACTAAAATTGCTCTCATGCTTTTAAAGTAGTGCAGAGAAGGAACACACATTTTGCAACTGGTACTTTCAGGTGAGTCACCTAATGGGGCAGCAGGGAAGTAACCTTCCTAGAGAGCAGGAGGCAGTTGGTTAATATGGGAAACTCCTATATTGGGCAGCAGTGATATAGGAAGGTACTGAAAGGCATCATCTCATACTTCATGGGAGATGGCAATGGTAAACCCTCCTGTATTCTTCCGGAAAACCACCTGGCTCTGTGGTCGCCAGGAGCCGACACAGACTCAACAGCACAACCTCTCCTTTCCTTTCCTACTTTCAAGTGTGTTCCCATTAACACAAATGAGGCATGTTGCCTTTGCACAACTGATGTGTAACGGAAAGCAAATGGTTGCATAACACTAGACTGGAAAGTACTGTATGATTCTTACCTTGGTCCCTGTGCTAGTGGCTATGCAGAAGATTCCCACATCACCTCTTTCACTGCATCCTTCCCTCAGCAGCATATTTAATTTTTTTAGATTGCCTTTTGGAGGGGAAAGCCAACTAGTCTGATCTACAGAAGACTGACCTTCTATTGGCCTTTCATGATGTGGCAACTCAGCTGAAGGTGCCAAGCTTTGCTTGATGGTAGGGATCAAGTACATTTTATAAGTCATCTTGTTGCTATTGAGTGTAACAAATAAGTAAGGGGGTTTCTTTTAAAATGCATAATATATTCTTTTTATGTTTTATATTTGTATATGTTTATCTTTGTTCTGACTTTTAAGATATGGATTATATCTGTTGTATGCAATTATTATTATTATCATTATTATTACATTATTAATCATTGTATTGTATTAATATTATTGTATACATAATTTGTGCGTGTGTGTTCTGTGTATCTTGCTGCTTTGTTTATGACCTATGGTTGGAACAATAAAAGCATTTCCCTTCCCTAGTCTGGAATGCAACCTCCAGATGTAGGGGGAGGATGTATTGCATCCAGATGTAGGGGGAGGATGTATTGCATCCTCCTGCATGTGGTACACTGCTCTGGATGTCAGCCACTGCTCTTTTGCAGAATTCACACAGAAGTGGGCAGCAACTTGTAAGATGTTGTTACCTGCATCCTAGGAAAGAATGTATCCAAAGTACTCCCACTTATCACCTACTTTTTTCATTCTGTTAACAAATACATCCACAATTGTGGATGACAACAAGTGTGTGGATCAAGGTGATCCAGTTGACATAGTATACCTGGACTTCCAAAAGGTTTTCGACAAAGTTCCTCATCAAAGACTCCTGAGGAAACTTAGCAGTCATGGGATAAAGGGACAAGTACATGTGTGGATTGGTAACTGGTTGAAAGACAGGAAACAGAGAGTAGGGATAAATGGAGAGATTTCACAATGGAGGGAGGTAAGAACTGGGGTCCCCCAGGGATCTTTACTGGGACTGGTGCTTTTAAATTTATTCATAAATGATCTAAAAGCTGGGGTAAGCATCGAGGTGGCCAAATCTGCAGATGATACCAAACTCTTTCAGGGAATGAAATCCAAAATTGATTGTGAGGAGCTCCAAAAGGATCTCTCCAAACTGGGTGAGTGGGCGACAAAGTGGCAAATGCGGTTCAGTGTTGGCAAATGTAAGGTGATGCACATTGGGACGAAAAACTCCAACTTCAAGTATACGCTGATGGGATCTGAGCTGTTGGTGACTGACCAGGAGAGGGATCTTGGGGTCATGGTGGACAGTTCATTGAAAGTGTCGACTCAATACGTGGAAGCTGTGAAAAAGGCCAATTCCATGCTAGGGATCATTGTTTTTAATGAAAGGCAGTATATAAATCCAACAAATAAATAAATAAATAAATAGGAAAGGGGGTTGAAAATAAAATGGCTAATATTATAATGCCTTTATACAAAACTATGGTGTGACCACACCTGGAGTACTGCATACAATTCTGGTCACCACATCTAAAAAAGGACATTGTAGAACTGGAAAAGGTGCAGAGGAGGGAAACCAATATGATCAGGGGCCTAAAGCACCTTTCTTATGAGGTTAGGCTACAACAACTGGGGCTTTTTAGTTTAGAAAAAAGACGACTGTGGGGAGACATGATAAAGGTCTATAAAATCATGCATGGTGTGGAGAAAGTGGATAGAGAGAAATTCTTCTCCCTCTCAAATAACACTAGAACTGTTGGGAATTCTCTCTGGTAGGAGAAACCCTTTTTCATTATAGCAGAGTGTACAGAGGCACAACACAGCGGAATTTAGTTAGGCATGCATGTATGCTGAAAGTAAAGTAACTCTTAGCCAGTTCATAGTTTCAAATCAATACAAATTGTATTTATTAGAGAATTCCATTCTAGATAGGAAAGTGAGGAGTTAGGATCTCTATCTATCTATCTGGATGCAGATGGATTCTGCATCTCTGCACACATGATGTAGGGGAGAGGAGCTTGCATGTTGCAAGGTGGAAGGAACAGGAAGAGAAGGGAGAGAGGAAGGAAGTGGCTGGGCAGGAAGGAAGGAAGTGTCCCTGAGAGTAGCAATCTACATTCCAAAGGGATAGTGTCAGAGCAGTTGAGAAGGGATGACCAGTGTCTTGACCCTCTAGCCCTCTGACTCACTGGTCTGTTCTCCTATGTCATTGAGACAAGAGACAGCGCATAGTCCTTCCAACAAGAACCATGGGTCATCCCATGAAATTGATTGCTGGGAAATCTAGGACCAACAAACAGAAGTACTGTTTCACACGACACGTGATCAATTTGTGGAATTCTCCGCCATGAGATGTGGTGACAGGCAACAACCTGGATGGCTTTAAGAAGAGTCTGGATAACTTCATGGAGGAGAAGTCTATCAACAGCTACTAGTCAGAGGGCTATAGGCCACCTCCAGCCTCAAAGGCAGGATGCCTCTGAGTACCAGTTGCAGGGGAATAACAGCAGGAGAGAGGGCATGCCCTCAACTCCTGCCTGTGGCTTCCAGCGGCATCTGGTGGGCCACTGTGCAAAACAGGATTCTGGACTAGATGGGCCTTGGGCCTGATCCAGCAGGACTGTTCTTATGTTCTTAATTATCCCAAGCAATGATTGATTTTGCTACTGGGGTAGTTTTTTGTCCCAGCCATTGTAATGTATTGGGGCCAAAATATGCTATTGATGTTTTCTGCTCTAGAGCAGGGCTAGGAAACCTTGGACCTCCAGATATTGCTGGACTACAGTTCCCATCACTGTGTGCCATCTGCCTCAATGTTAATATTGGCTGACATGTCCCGCAGCAAATTTGCGGGGTGCAGACCCACCTGAACCTGCAGACCCACCTGCAGGGCTCTACCACATACAGTGGCACTGCTGCACGTGAGGGCTATTCTAGTGTAGTTTACTCTTGCATGTTACTTGCAATCATGCAAACGCTGTACTAGAGCAGCCCTCTTGTGCAGCAGCATCGCCATATATGTTAGAGCCCCACAGTAGCAAAACAGGTCTGCACTCCCTGCATTGTGCTGTGGGATGTGTTAGCTACTGTTTTTTGCTTGGGGTAGAAACATTTCTCACCTATCACAAAACATTAGTGATTAATAGTAATATATGATTTAATTTGAAGTTTGTGCTAGTTTATGTCGGAAACCTGATATCTTGTTTTCAAAAGATAAATACTGTTGTTTAAAGCATGGTTCCTGTTGAAAATAAAAATAAAAATAAAAATAAGGAGCACTAAGAGAATGTATAGTAGTTTCTCCTTGTGTGAAATGGGCGCAAGGGTCTATGCAAAACAAACACTCCACCCCCATGTGCAAGTGAGAGCATTCTCATGGCATGAACTGTCTTGGTTACCCCTGGCAACTCATGTCATCTGGAGTGCAGGGGGCCTTCTGTTCCTGTCTGTTCCAGGCTAGTGCAGCTCACCTTTTGTACCTAGCATTTTACTGAGGTAGAACAAACGGTAGGTGTGTTCTACCTCTGCAGGTGATCACCTCTGTGATCACCACAAGGTAGCTGGGCTTCCCCTTGCCCATCACAATTTTGGTCAGTGAGCTGGTGGGGCAGGGGGGAGGAGTGACCACACCAAGTGGAGTGGATGCTCTACTAAAAGCAGCTGCTCTGCTGCTGGCACAGGGTACAATGGGATGCGGGAGGACTTCTTCCTCCTAATCCCAGCTCTGGACTCTGCTGCAGTGTTGCTTGTGTGGACACATAGCACCGCAGAGCCTGAGACAGCTGCCACTCATCGGCAGGGGAAGGCAGGCAAACTCCTGCTAGTGATGTGTATGGAACCGGCCAGCCCAGTACATTTTGAATCTGGACCAGATTCAAGCTGCACCCAGGTGGCCCGGTTCAGTCCCGGTCTGGTCTGGCTGTTGAGTTGGTTCAAGGGTTTGATGGCCATACTTGTAAAGGGGAACCCAGAGAGGATTCCCCTTTACAAGTAAAGGGCTGCTGGGTGAGTGTGTGTGTTTTTTGTGTGTGTGTGCGCGCGGGCGCGTAAGGGGAACATTTCCCCATTTACCTTTAAACGCCATGCCACTGCACGGTGGGATTGGGCGGCAGCTGCAGAGAGGGTGAGGGGAAATTTCCCCTTTTTACCTTTAAAAAACCGCTGCTGTGTGGGAGTAGGGGGGCAGCCCTAGCGGCTACAGGATGGGGGACAGCGCGTGCATCAGGTGCTTCTTCCAGCTCCCCACCTGCCTCCCAAATGATTACATGGGCCAGTCTGCAGCCCTTTTGGGGGGCCTCTATGCACAAGCGTAATGGTGAGCCGGTTTGCACATCCCTAACTCCTCCCCCCCCCCCAGCTCTCTCGAGAGCATGACTGAGGTCATCTGAATGACCTCAGCATGTTTTTAGGTTCTGGGTGTTTGGGTACTGTAAAACACATTTCCTTTGGTAACCAAGAATATTAATGGCTTACTGGTATTATTTTCTATCCCGGTTTCATTGGCATTTGCTCTGGGTAGAAAAATTTCCCATTTATCAGGAAGTGGAAGGTTGGGGGAAAATCAGGATGCAGGTAAAAGTGTCATCCCAAGAGTGAAGGCACAGCATTAGCAAAGCACACCTTATTTGGCTAATCAACTTCACAGGCATCCTTAGAGGAGCCTTCAGTGAATTATTTCCTATATCTACAAGGATTTAGGAGTGGATAGGCCTCCAGTTCCTGCTCGCTCTTCAACATTTCTGAAGGTGGCAGTGATCACATTAGATAAGTCATCTGCCTTTGAGATGAAAGACTTTTCTCAAGGCTGAGTAACTGGTGATTGAGAAGAATCCACTTCAAGAAGGCCTCTGACCACAGCAGGAGACTACCAGCTGATTTTCTGATGTACTCACAACAGGCTGGCACCTTGAACAATTGACCATCTGGCCAGTTATAAAGCTGGCCCTGAAATGTAGCAGAAATGAGCTATAAAGGAAGCAAAAATCAACTAGGGAGAATTATCTCAAGTGGGAGAGAGGCAGCGGGGATCCAAGTCCACATTATATAGGAGGGGTCATAGCTTAGTAGAGGAGCATTTGCTTTGCATGCAGAAAATTCCAGACTTAGTGCCTGGTATATGCAGTTAAAAGGAATGCAGGCAGAGGGTCTGAGACCTTGGAGAACTGCTGTTAGTTAAAGAGCATATTAGGGATGTTGCCAAATTCTTCTCTTGATGAAATTCTCTAACAAATGCATGGTTTTAGACCCCTACTGCTCCCCAATTGATTGGAATTTGAAAAAAACAGTAATTTTGAGGATTCTATACATTCTGGATACTGGCAAGAAAATGAAAATTTAAATGCATACTCCATAATGTATCATTATACCATCTGTTTGGATACAAAATAAGTGAAAATACTTGGAAAATACATATTTAAATATGGATTCCCCCCCCCCGCCGCCCAATGATGGGGAAAAAAACCTGGGGATTAATAGAACAGAAATCATATGAAAATGGGTGAAATTTGGGTGGAGCAGAAATAGAGATGCATCTATCCTTAGCAATGGGCTAGATGAAGCTGTAGGCTGACTCAGGTCAACTAAGTACGCTTAATATATTCAATAAGGGCAATATTGATGTGGTGCTATTGATTCATGTTCATTCTGTTTTATGGATATCAATTTTTTTTTGCACAGATTTGATAGACATGCATTTCAAAAGCTAAGGATTGTAGATGATTTGTGTGCAAATACCATAATTCATAACACAGCTATCTAATCCAGTTTCAATAATACGTTTCTGTTTCAGTCCAGAAATTGACCAGCAGGTGTCCAATAACATGTGTTATTCAGGAAGGAAGGAAGCAACCTTTCATTATTAGTAACAAAATACTCTGAGGGGCCTTTTCCTTATTAATTGGTAATATCTGAAAACATACATCGATACTGGTCTTCAGGTACTGCACCATGCTCTCTTTCATTTCAGTTCTTCCAGCTTGTTCACAAGTATTTAAAGTGCATTTGATGTTCAAATAACGTAGTGGTCATGGCAACCAAGACCAGTGTTTGTGCGTTGCGCTTCTGAGAGCAATTCTGAATAAAGTATAGCAAGATAATTTTGTCTTATAAAAGCAGGACTCCTAACAATCAGAAATCTAATGAATGACAATCATAGTAGATTGTTACATAGAATGTCATACTGTGAGAGTCAAGGCCAGTTCACATATTACAAGAAGGTCTTCAGAGATGTATTCACATAACTGTAGCATGTGAACAGAGCTTTCTATTGAAGGCTCTTCATACTCTATAGATCCCATGACTCTACATCATGAATGCCTCTGCGGGACAAATAATAGGAAGGCCTTTTGTAATGCATTAGCAGGTCTCAAGATATTCAGTTGCATTGATTAAGAAAAATGTAATTCATATCAAAGATGTTTCATCTCCAAAAAAATGTCAAGACCATTTCTGGTATTACAAGAGAATGCAGATAACTAAATTCACCAAGAGGGGAAAAGTGCACCCCTTCCTTCCCTTCCTCTTACTGCAAAATACAATTGCTAGTACAGATAGGTGTTTCTAACTTAAATTCCAGGTGTGGGCTGTCCTCAGCATCCAATTTTGACATGCTAGGGGGGATGCTGAAAGGTCATACTGCAGTCCTTTTGCAGGCCTGTACCACCTCATACTGTAGACAGGGGAGCCTTAATGTTCTTCCATGTCAACACTGGAAATGTGGAAAGCGTATATATCAGGGATGTGATTAAATTGGAAACAATTGCCATGATATAGAAATATTAATTGTTGGGATATGCAACAACTGCAGCATAATTTAGTGCAGTGTTTCTCAACCACCGGTCCCTGGACCGCTGCCGGTCCCCGAAGGGTTGAGTGCCGGTCCCTGACTGGGAGTCAACCCCCCCCCCACTGAAATCAAGGCACTCACTTCCTCAATTTTGCACATGGCACGGAAGAAGAAGAGTATCACGGAGGCGTGGGACCCTTCTTGTGCCTTGCCTCCACGTGCTGCTGAGATCTTCCTACAGCTATCTTATTCCCTATCTTTACAGCTTCAAACTGTATGCGATGCGGGGGCATGGAGGAAAAAGTATGGCAGTGGGCGCCACTTGAAGGGCTGCTGGTTCTTGCATGCTCATTGTTTGCAGCCAAAGGTTGGTTGATTGAAACCGAGCTGCCTGTTGTGGTCGAGGCGCCTTGAGAGGGAACGCTGTTTCCCTCTTGCATCAGTGGGGCTTGCTTGTATGTTGTTTTCATTGGCCCCATGTAGCTTTTGAATTTTTCTAATGGCCCAACATCCCCTCTCCATTGAGTAATCACAAGCACCTCCACTCCAGACATACTGGAGACAAATTTGTTCACCCAGGCTTTTAGATTCAGGGGTTCTCAACCTTGGGTACCCAGACGTTGGTGGACTTCTACTCCCATAATCCCCAGCCATAATGGCCAAATGCCATTGTTGTTGGGGGTTATGGGAGTTTAACTGAGGGACCCAAGGTTAAGAACCCCTAATATTCCATGTTTGCAAAAGATTCCAAATTTAATTATTTTAATGCTTATATTATTTTCATTCTAAACTGCCCAGAGATGCAAGTTTTGGGCAGTATAGAAGTCTGATAGACAGACAGACAGACAGATAGATAGATAGATAGATAGATAGATAGATAGATAGATAGATAGATAGACTTGAAACCCCTTTACTAACTGCTGGTCTGGGAAACTGCGCATGAAGAATGTAGCGGTCCTTGAAACTCTGCACGAAGAATTTAGCGGTCCTTGACTCCAAAAAGTTTGAGAAACACTGATTTAGTGTGTTTAGTATGCATGTAATTTGCTATGAAGCCCAGAGGGGGCAGTTTAGTTTCCTCAGTACTGATTGGGCTAGCTAGGAGTTTCTGTTCTCCTTCCTGTTCCTGTGTGTGAGTCAGCATGTTCTGCACTGACCTCTAAGCATTTGTCTAACCACATGGACAGCTCACATTCTGCAACAGGTTATAGTGCCCAGCAGTGTTCCCTCTAACAGGAGTTCCCAGATGTTGTTGACTACAACTCCCAACATCCACAGCTGCAATAGCCTTTGCCTGGGGGTTATGGGAGTTGTAGTCAACAACATCTGGGAACTCCTGTTAGAGGGAACACTGGTGCCCAGACGTCTTCAGAGCAACCCAGTATACAGCCGAGAATGACCCTGAAGCAGCCTGGAAAGAGCAGAAGCCACAAGGAGACCCTCTGAGAGGAGGCCTGTTAAATGCAAGTAAGCAAAGCTAGGATTTTCAAAGGGAAACTGGTATGTAGCTCTGAATTTAAGCTCTCTGTGGGAAAGCTGAATAATGGAAATTATCAACTATGGAAGTTTAAAGTAGAAATGCTTCTAACTAAGGATGGCCTGTGGGAGGTTACTAACACAGACAGACCTGCAGTAAATCCTCAAGAATGGGCTAGAAAGGACAGACAGGCATGGGCAACCACAGTGGAAAATAACCAATCAATTAACATAAGGAATCAGGCCCCAGCAAAGGGCATGTGGAATTTGCATAAAAGAACTGGTTTGAACAGTAGACTATTCCTTTTGAGGAAACTGTAGAAACTGAGACTTGGGAAAGGAACAGAAATACAAGACCACATAAATGCCATGCTGGATACTATTGACCATAGTATCCTTCTAGAATGTCTGAGGGGGTTGGGGGTGGGAGGCACTTTTTTACAGTGGTTCCGCTCCTACCTCTCGGATTCCAGATGGTGTCGATTGGAGACTGTTGCTCTTCAAAATCTGACCTTAAGTATGGTGTCCCTCAAGGCTCCGTACTTTCTCCAATGCTCTTTAACATCTACATGAAACCGCTGGGAGAGATCATCAGGCTATTTGAAGCTGAGTGTTACCAGTACGCTGATGACACCCAGATCTACTTCTCCATGTCAGCTTCTTCAGGAGCTGGCATAGCCTCCCTAAATGCCTGCCTGGAAGCAGTAATGGTCTGGATGAGGGAGAATAAACTGAAGCTGAATCCAGATAAGACGGAGGTACTTATTGTGTGGGGTCAGAACTCCAGAGATGATTTTGATATTCTGTTCTAGATGGGGTCACACTTCCCCAAAAGGAATAGGTTCACAGACTGGGAGTACTTCTGGATTCACACTTCTCTCTGGTTTCTCAGGTTGAGGCAGTGGCCAGGGATGCTTTCTATCAGCTCCGGCTGATACGCCAGCTGCACCCGTTTCTGGAGATCAACAACCTCAAAACAGTGGTAAATCTGTTGGTAACCTCCAGACTTGACTTTTGCAATGTGCTCTACGTGGGGCTGCCTTTGTACGTAGTCCGGAAACTTCAGTTGGTTCAGAACGCGGCAGCCAGGTTGGTCTCTGGGTCATCTCGGAGAGACCATGTTACTCCTTTACTGATGGAGTTATACAGGCTGCCAATAGGTTTCCGGACAAAATATAAAGTGCTAGTTGTAACTTACAAAGCCCTAAACAGCTTAGGCCCTGGGTATTTAAGAGAGCGTCTTCTTCATTACAAGCCCCACCACCCATTGAGGTCATCTGAGGAGGTCCGTCTCCATTTACCACCAACTCGTTTGGTGGCTACACAGAGACGGGCCTTCTCGGTCGCTGCCCCGAGAATGCACTCCCTGCTGAGATACAATCCTCCCCATCTCTGGCAATTTTCCAAAAACACCTGAAAACCCATCTTTTCACCCAAGCTTTCTCAGCTTCCTAATATTTTGGGGTTTTAATTTCTGGTTATTTTTAAATTGTTAAATTGTTTTTAAGCTTTTGTATGTTTTTAACTGGTTTTATGTTATTGTAAACCGCCCAGAAGCGAAAGTTTGGGGTGGTAAACAAATTTGATAAATCAATCAATCAATCAATCAATCAAGTGGCAGCACAATTGCATGGAACTGGGGAAGAAATAAAAGAGAGTCACATAGCAGACCTATTACTTATATCCCACCTTTCCTCCAAGGAGCTCAGAGTGGTGTACACGGTTATTTTTATCCTCACAACAACCCTGTGAGGTAGGTTAGGCTGAGAGGTACATGACTGGCCCAGAGTCACCCAGTGAGTTTCATGGCTGAATGGGGATTCAAACTCAGGTCTTCCTGGTCCTAGTCCAACACTCTAACCACTACAAGTTTCAGGGCAATGAGTGTACAATCCAAGAGGGGACAAAAACCTTGGCCAGAGCAATTGCAGATGAACACCTGTTTCACTTAAGCACAGCAATGGAGCAGGTGAAGCTCACCACACATAAGCAACACAACTGCATTCACCTATGGCATTGGCATCTCGGTCATAGGCACCCTGAAAGTTTAAAAGAACTGACAAAACAGCACCTGACAAAGACCTTGTGATGACAGCCTGTCCAGTGACTGCTGTATCAGAGCTAAGGATACTAGAGCAACACTTTCCAAAGCAAGACACACCAGACTTTCAAAACCACTTGTTCTCATACACAGTGATGTGTGTGGGCTGATGCAAGTACCAACACCTGGAGGCAGCAGATACATAGTGACCTTTATATATGACTTCTCAAGATATACCATCACCTACCTCATAAAGCACAAGGATGAAGAGTTAGAAAAGCTACAAGCCTATGTATCCATGGCAAGTAACAGATTTCAGCGCAAGCCACTTGTACTTCAGACCGACAATGGAGGCAAGTTCACAGGAAAGAAAACTGAGGACTTCTTAAGAACTCATGGAGTGGAGCGTCACAAAACAGTCCTGTGTACACACCCGAACGGAATAGAGTGGCAGAATGCAAAAATAGGACCCTAACAGAAATGATTAGATGAATGCTGACAGATTCAGGTCTACCTGAAAAATACTGGGGAGAAGCAGCAATCACAGCTACATATTTGCAAAACCAATCCTTCTCCACAACAGTGAAGAAAACCCCATGTGAATTGTGGTATGGAGAAAAACCTAGTGTGGGATACATTAAATTATTTGGGTGCAAAGTGTACATATACATCCCCAAAAGACAAATGTACCAAGCTGCAAAACAGGGCAGTGGAAGGAATTCTAGTTGGCTACAGTGAATGCTCCAAAGGATACAGAATTCTAGACCCAAACAAAGATAAAGTGACTATTAGTAACAGTGTGACATTTGAGGAAAGCTTTGGTGATGATGTCATGACTTTACAAGAATCAGGAGAACTACCACCCAAAGACACAGAAGAACTTTCTGAACAAATGGTTGAAGTTCATATACAATCAGCTGAAGTGCAGAGGCAAGCAGAATCAACAGATGTTGAGCTAAGACAATCATCTGGGACAAACAAAGGTAAACCACCTCTCTACCTGTCATATAAAGCTAGTACCAATAGGTTACCTGAGCCATCACCCTGGGAAGAGATCCAGCAAATGGTAGAAGGGGAAGCCAACAAGTGGGCTAAGGCAGCAGAAGAGGAAATGAAGACCTTGCACAGCTATAATACCTGGATGCTTACTCCATTACCACCAGATAGAAAGCCTATAGGCTGTAAGGGGACATTCAAGATTAAATTTTTATTTTATTTTATTTTATTTTATTTATTTATTAGATTTGTATACCGCCCTTCCAAAATGGCTCAGGGCGGTTTAAGGCATGATAAAAACAATTAAAACAAGTTAATTATATAAAATTATTAAAACACAATAAAACCAATTAAAACAGCTACAAACCCGGGAAAACAGGGCAACAACTTAAAACAATTTCAAACAGTTAATCATTTAAATCCCTGGAAGGCCAGGCCAAACAGAGGTTTTAAGTGCTCTCCTGAAGGACAGCAATGATCTCAAATTACAAATTTCTGCCGGGAGTGCATTCCACAGCCCAGGAGCAGCTACAGAGAAGGCCTGCCTCTGCATCGCCACCAGACAAACTGGTGGCAACTGGAGACAGACCTCCTCAGATGACCTTAATGTGTGGTAGGAATCATGTAGAAGAAGGCGCTCTCTTAGATAACTCGGACCTAAGCCGTTCAGGGTACCAGTTGCGGGGAAGTAACAGCAGGAGGAGGGCATGCCCTCAACTCCTGCCTGTGGCTTCCAGCAGCTTCTGGTGGGGCACTGTGTGAAACGGGATGCTGGACTAGATGGGCCTTGGGCCTGATCCAGCAGGGCTGTTCTTATGTAGGGCTTTAAAGGTAATAACCAGCACTTTCTATTTTGCCTGGAAACATATTGTCAGCCAGTGTAACTGTTTCAAAACAGGCATAATATGGTCTCTTCGGGTTGCCCCAGAGACCAATCTGGCTGCCGCATTCTGAACTAACTGAAGTTTCTGGGCTACATACAAAGGCAGCCCCACGTAGAGCGCATTTCAGTAGTCAAGCTGGGAGGTTAGCAGCTGATGCACCACTTTTTTGAGGTCATCCTCTTCAAGGAATGGGCTCAGCTGTCAAATCAGCCAAAGCAGATAGAAAGCACTCCTGGCCATGGCCTCCACCTGAGATACCATGGTGAGACCTGGGTCCAGGAGTACTCCCAAGCTGTGCACCTGCTCCTTCTGGGGGAGTGTAACCCCATCCAGCACAGGAAGATCTAACTCACCCCTCAGATTCTGAGCCCCCACAATGAGCACCTCCATCTTGCTTGGATTCAGTTTCAAATTGTTATCCCTCATCCAGCCCATTACTGCCTTTAGGCAGGCATTTAGAGAATGAGTGCCATCTCCTGAAGATGAAAAGGAGAAGTAGATTTGGGTGTCATCAGCATACTGATAGCACCCAGCACCAAATCTCTTGATGACCTCACACAGCAGTTTCATGTAAATGTTAAAAAGCATTGATGACAGAATGGTGCCCTGGGGGACTCCATATAACAGCTCCCGTTTTGAGGAGCAACTGTTACCAAGCTCCACCATCTGGAATCTACCCGAGATATAGGAGCAGAACCACTGCAAAGCAGTGCCCCCTATCAGGCGCAGAGCCAGCTGAGCGGCAGCCTGTGTCCAGCCCCACTCGGCAGCCCCTTCCAATATGCCCATGCGTGTGATGTCACATGCACGGGGCGTGGCTTGGGCTCCATAGGAGCCCAGAGCGAACTCCCTCCTCCCATGCCCGGGCTGCTGAGAGCCCAGGCAAACTCTCTGCCAAGTATTTCAGGCAGGGCCGGCTGCCTAATAGGATGTTTTCCCCTTCCTCTCCCTCTCTGGAGGGAGAGGAAGGGGAAAGCTTCCTATTACGCAGCCGACCCTGCCTGAAATAATGGGCCGAGAGCTCGTTTAGGCTCTTGGCGCATCATTTCAGGCAGGGTCGGCTGCCGAATAGGACGTTTCCCCCTTTCTCGCCCTCCAGAGAGGGAGAGGAAGGGAAAAAGGTTCTATTGGGCAGTCGGAGCTGCCTGAAGTAATTGGTGAAGTGTTCGCCAGGGCTCCCGGCAGCCCCGGAGTGGGAGGGGGGAGTTCGCTCTGGGCTCCTATGGAGCCTGAACCACACAGGGCAGGGCTCTCTCGGCAGCTTTTCACCATTGGCGGCCTGGGTTCTTTGAACCCTTTCACCCAATGGTTGCTCCACCCCTGCCCCCTATCCCCAACTCCCCCCAGGCGATCCACAAACTGAGAGAGTTGAGCCTAGAACTTAGCATATAGATGTGAAGAATCGTTTCCTGAAAGACTTACAGTAACAAGGACTTATAGACCTGCAGTATTGTCCAACTGAGACCATGATGGCAGACATTCTTACAAAGCCTTTGGTCAGAGAGAGGCATTGTAGGCTGTCAAGGGTAATGGACAAAGGTAATTAGTGGGCTAATGCTTCAGCTGTTGAAGGGGTGTTGGGATATGCAACATCTGCAGTCTAATTTACTGTGTATAGTTTGCATGCAGTCTGCTATGAAGCCAGAGGGGGCACTGTAGCTGCCTCGGTACTGGTTGGGCTAGCGAGAAGTTTCTATTCTCCTTCCTGTTCCTGTGTGTGAGTCAGCAAGTTCTGAAGTGTTAGTTTCACAAGTAAAGTTGTCTTAAACCTCACACTGGTGTTTGTTCTGAATTCATGTCGACAGCTCACATTCTGCAACATTAATTTGGCCCACTCCATATCAGGCCCTCTTCTTTGCAGATCTAGGAGGACTATACTACATCTGCTTCCTAAACATTTGGATCAATTTTCAGAATGGGATAATGGAGCATTCATTATTAAGGGCATGAGACTAATTTCAGAAAGTAGCAGTCTTCTGAGCTTCCAGAATAGTAGACTTTTCACATCAGAAAACATCCAGATAGTTACACCATACAGGGATTAATTAGGATGAAGCCCTTTGCTACAGAATATTTTTAGTGTAATAATTAATTTGGCTCTGTTGGTGTGATGAGCTCTATTGGTGTGAAGGGTCTTAGATGATACAGATTATCTGGACCCTTTTCAATCTGTCTTCCGCCCTGGATATGGGACTGAAACTGCCTTGGTTACTCTAGTGAGACAATCTTGACAAACTTGGCTCAATGAGACAAGTTAGTCCCATTGTCCCATTTCAGTGGTCATGACTAACCTAGTCTCTGGATGCTGTCCATATTTTGTGCGTTTTTCATCTCTTCCAGTTTGTTAATACTATGTGTCTATGTTTCAGAAGTGAATCTGGAAAGCCATTTATCAACATGCTCCTTTATCTCTTCCCACATGTAGAGAATAACATCATTCAGGAAGTATTCATGAGAACAGGAGGCTTTGTTTCTTTTAAATCTCTTTTGTAGTACTGCACTAGCAATTCTCATGAATAACATGGACCTTAGGGAAGAGGTAAGGTAATCGAGGATTGTAATTGTTCACTTTGGAATACAAAGAATATATCTGTATCTATATCTAAAGCTGCAAGAGTCAATAAAATTAATCAATGCAATTAATCAATTAAAGCTTTAACTGCAAATTAAAATTTGCCCATCAGATAGTCAGTGGATGTGGAAGTACTATAGATCTGAGGCTGTCAAGGGCTTGGTGACACACAGATGTACTTTCTCCCTGAAGCCAAGTTTGATGAAGCTAAAACAACTTACTTTCAGTTTTTATCTGAAGCAACCAGACATTTTTTTAATGCAGAAGAAATTAGTATGGTTTTTCCTCTAAGAACAGGCAATGAAAGGTGACAGCGTTCTGCTGTAATCAGCTTCAATAAGAACACAAGAATCTTGCTAGATCAGACCAAGAGAGTCCATCTTGCATAGCATCCTGATTCCAGAAGTAACCAGCTCAATGCTTCTAGGAAGCCCAGCAAGAGGATATAGGGCCAAAAGCCTTCTCCCATGGCTACCTTGTAGCATCTGGTATTCAGTGGTGTACTGCCTCTGAACACTACGTTTCTATTTTGCCAACACAGATAATAGCTGATGAAAGATGTATTTTCCATAAATGTGTCCCTTTCAAAGCTATCTAAGTTCATGGCCATCATCATATCTATCGGAATCAATAGATCCTTTAAACATATTTCACTCATTGCAGCTTCTGCTGATGACAAGTGAGTTCACTGACTTGTTCCCATGAATGGGAAGAAACCACCATGGATTAGAAGAGTGGGGCCAGGAGTGGCTGCCCTGCTTGCCCTGCCCTAAAGACAGCCCTGTGCACAGTTGCCTCAAGCAGTGTGCCACCAGGTTGGAGCATTTCTTTAGGCAATAAAGGATTTCTAGGTATTGGGGTGTCTCTGCCTGCCTAGGTTGGCCACTGGCTCTCTGAAGGAGCCATAAGGCTTCCTGTTCAGTCTTGATTTTTATTTTTTTTTCAACTGAGCAATGATACATCTTTCCTTTTCTGGTTATGAACTCTCAGCTCTGACTCCCAGCTTGACCCCTCAGCTCCTGGCTCCTACTTGATGGCTGGCTATAGCTCAGGCCTGACACTTGCCTGTTCTGACATGGGGAAAGCAACCATGGGATGATCTAATTTGGAATACATAAGGGTTAAGTTCAGATGACACTTTTAAATTCATGATTAGAATATTTGTGAGGGGGTTTATACCTTCTTAGAAAACAAATTCAAGTGAGCAGACCATTGTGGGTAGAGTGAATGATCCTATCCTGGGCTCTGTTGTATTTACATTAAAATTCAAACTCAGCAGTTGGGAGGGGGGCGGGGACACCACTTAGCAATCTATCTAAATGATAATCTAATCACATGATAGTGCCTAATGCACATTTTTGACTCCTACATTATGAGCCCTTTCTCATGATTGTGTGAGAGGGCTTGAGGGCAGGTGGCGGGGAAGGCTCCTAAAGCTTACCTTCCCCAGAGATGATCCCACCGACCTTGCGGGGGATGGGGATCATGGGCCCACATTGACGCCGGCTGCCCCCAGCACTGTGGAGGTTTGGGAGCCGGGATGCATTGTCCCAGCTCCTGGAATTCCCATAATGCACTGCGTGGATGCATGGTGCATTGTGGGGATCCCCTGGAGCTGGCCGGGAGCCTGCTCCTGTGTTGGCACTGTGCAGCACCCAGACAGCAGCACTTAGTCCAGGTTAAGGGAGCCCTCGTGCCCTTAACCCTGACTAAGTGGCAGGCTCCCTAACTGGGTCTGGCGCTGCGCTGCTGGCAGGAGCTATTCGCCTCCCAGTGGTACACACGTGCAGCTGAGAGCGGGCTTATGTGCCTTAGTCTGCTCTTGGCTGCGTGTGTGAACAGCCTCTATATCTAGTACTTAAATCCTGAGTAGAGAGTGTATGTTTTTCAATTAGGACAATCATTTGTACATATGTAGAGGAATCTAATCACATATTAAAAGCATTGTCTGAACTGGCCCAGGCCCAGTTTGGCACATGTCCAACCAGACCTACCAAATGATGTGGAGAGAGAGGTAGGCATACGTTTCTCCTCTCCAGCCAATGCAGCATCCCATCATCACATAATTGCATGGAGGGTGGGAAATGTTTGAACTGCCTCTCATACACGGTTTGAATTGCACAGCGAGGTGCTGAAATTTTTTGAGTTGCCCCAGCTGAATTGTTTCAGTGCAGGGTGAGCAGGCACTTTAAAAGGAGGAAGGCAAGTCTTACTTTGCTCCTCCATTGCTCCTCCACCACTCACCTGCGAGCAGCGCTGTTTGTATTCAGCAGCCGAGCTCTCTGTTTGCCCAGCTGCATCTTGCTGGGAACAGGAAGTTCCCTGTTCCCAGTAGCCTTTGGTCAGCGTCAGGAAGGAAATAGCATCTGAGCATGTGCAGACGCCATCTTGAATGGGGCAACTGGGGCAAAAAAAACCCAACCTCACATATACACTGATGGGATCTGAGTTGCCTGAGAAATCTCAGGGTTGTGGTGGAAAGCTCATTGAAAATGTTGACTCAGTGTGTGGCAGCTGTGAAAAAGGCTAATTCCATGCTAGGAATCATTAGGAAGGGTATTGAAAATAAAAATGTGAATATTATAATGCCCTTATACAAATCTATGGTGTGGCCACATTTGGAGTACTGTGTACCATTCTGGTCACTGTATCTGGTCACATTGTAGAACTGGAAAAGGTGCCGAAGAGGGCAACGAAGATTATCAGGGGGCTGGAGCAGCTTCCTTATGAGGCAAGACTACAACACCTGGGGCTTTTTAGTTTGGAAAAGAGGTGACTATGGGGAGAAATGATAGAGGTATATAAAATTATGCATGGAGTAGGAAGATTGAAATTTTTCCCCTCTCTCACAACACTAGAACCAGGGGTCATCCCATGAAACTGATGGCCAGGAAATTTAGAACCAACAAAAGGAAGTACTTTTTAACATAGTGCATAATTAATCTATGGAATTCTCTGTCATGGGATGTGGTGATGACCACTAGCTTGGATAGCTTTGAAAAGGGCTTGAACAAATTCATGGAGGACAGGTCTATCAAAGGCTACTTGGTGGCTATAGGTCACCTCCAGCCTCAGGGGCAAGAAGAGAGGAGAGCTGGTCTTGTGGTAGCAAGCATCACTTATCCCCCTAGCTAAGCAGGGTCTGCCCTGGTTGCATATGAAAGGGAGACTAGAAGTGTGAGCACTGTAAAATATTCCCTGAGGGGATGGAGCCGCTCTGGGAAGAGCAGAAGGTTTCAAGTTCCCTTCCCGGCATCTCTAAGATAGGGCTGAGAAAGATTCTTGCCTGCAACCTTGGAGAAGCCGCTGCCAGTCTGTGAAGACAATACTGAGCTAGATGGACCAAAGGTCAGACTTAGTATAAGGCAATTTCCTATGTTCCTAAGAGGGCATGCCCTCAGCTTTCCTGTGGGCTTCCCAGAGGCATCTAGTGGGCCAGTGTGTCAAACAGGATGTTGGACTAGATAGGCCTTGGGCCTGACCGACCCATCAGGGCTGTTCTTATGACCAAATGATTTGGACCATCTTTATTTTAAAGTTTTTTACGCTTTTGAACTTTGTCACTTTTGATCTTTGGTGCTAGAGAAGAGTACCCAGAATGTTGGGGGCAATATGCTAAATCATTGTAAACCGCTTAGAGAGCTCCAGCTATAAAGCGGTATATAAATGTAAGTGCTAAGTGCTAGTGCTATTTTGAGGATACCATGGACAGCCAGGAAAACAAACAAATGGATCATAGAACAAATCAATCCAAAATTTTCACTCAAGGCACAAATGACCAGGCTCAAACAATCATGCTTAGGACACATTATGTGAAGATCCAGCTCCCTTGAGAAATCCATAATGCTGGGGAAAGTTGAAGGAAAGCGAAGAACAGGATGACCAGCAGCAAGGTGGATGGACTCGGTCACAACAGCAATGAATGCACCAATGTGAGACCTTAAAGGCCAAGTTGAAGACAGATCATCCTGGAGAGAATCTATCTTTGTGGTTGCTAAGAGTCGACACCGACTTGATGGCACTCAATCAATCAAATCAATCATTCTAAAGTTACAGCTCTCTAGCTTTATATCCTCACATTTTAAAAAATCCAATCACTTTACTCCACAAACAGATATACAGTGATGTTCATACCATGCAAAGATTTTTATGCTGTGGCACCGGCATATTCAAGTATATTTATTCATATGCTGATAGGGGAGAAAAATGATAAGATCATAAGAACAGCCCTGCTGGATCATGCCCAAGACCCATCTAGTCCAGCATCCTGTTTCACACAGTGGCCAACCAGATGCCGCTGGAAGCCACAAGCAGGAGTTGAGGGTGTGCCCTCTCTCCTGCCATTACTCCCCTGCAACTGGTACTCAGAGGCATCCTGCCTTTGAGGCTGGAGGTGGCCCACAGCCCTCCGACTGGTAGCCATTGATAGACCTCTCCTCCATGAAGTCATCCAAACCCCCTTTAAAGCCATCCAGGCTGTTGGCTGTCACCACATCCTGTGGCAGAGAGATCAAAAGTGGATCACGCTTTGTGTGAAAAAGTACTTCCGTTTGTTGGTCCTAGGTCTCCTGGCAATCAATTTCATGGAGTGACCTCTGGTTCTAGTGTTGTGAGAGAGGGAAAAGAATTTATCTCTCTTAACTTTCTCCATACCATGCATGATTTTATAGACCTCTATCATGTCTCCCCGCAGTCGTCTTTTTTCTAAACTAAAAAGCCCCAGGAGTTGTAGTCTTGCCTCATAAGAAAGGTGCTCTAGGCCCCTGATCATCTTGGTTGCCCTCTTCTGCACCTTTTCCAGTTCTACAATGTCCTTTTTTAGATATGGTGACCAGAATTGTACGCAGTACTCCAAGTGTGGTAGCACCATAGTTTTGTATAAGGGCATTATAATATTAGCCCTTTTATTTTCAATCCCCTTCATAATGATCGCTAGCATGGAATTGGCCTTTTTCACAGCTGCCACACATTGAGTCAACACTTTCAATGAGCTGTCCACCACGACCCCAAGATCCCTCTCCTGGTCAGTCACCGACAGCTCAGATCCCATCAGCATATACTTGAAGTTGGGGTTTTTTGTCCCAATGTGCTTCACCTTACACTTGCTAACATTGAACTACATTTGCCACTTTGTCTCACACTCCCCCAGTCTGGAGAGATCCTTTTGGAGCTCCTCACAATCCGTTTTGGATTTCACTACCCGGAAGAGTTTGGTATCATCTGCAAATTTGGCCACCTCGCTGCTTACCCCTGCTTCTAGATAATTTATGAATAAATTAAAAGGCACTGGTCCCAGAACAGATCCCACGGGGATCCCACTTCTTACTTCCCTCCATTGTGAAAACTCTCCATTTATCCCTACCCTCTGTTTCATATCTTTCAACCAGTTAGCAATCCACACATGTACTTGTCCCCTTATCCCATGACTGCTAAGTTTCCTCAGGAGTCTTTGATGAGGAACTTTGTCAAAAGCTTTTTGGAAGTCCAGGTATACTATGCCAACTGGATCACCTTGATCCACACACTTGTTGACACTCTCAAAGAACTCCAAAAGGTTGGTGGGGCAAGATTTACCTTTGCGGAAGCCATGCTGGCTCACTCCCAGCAGGGCCTGTTCTTCTAGGTACTTTACAATTTTATCCTTGAGGATGTTTTCCATCAATTTGCCTGGAACGGACCTTAGGCTAACCTGCCTGTAATTTCCCGGATCGCCCCTGGATCCCTTTTTGAAAATAGGTGTTACATTTGCTACTCTCCAGTCCTCTGGTACAGAGCCTGATTTCAGGGATAAGTTATATATTTTAGCAAGGAGGTTGGCCATTTTAACATTTGAGTTCTTTGAGGACTCTTGGATGGATGCCATCCGGCCCTGGTGATTTGTTAGCTTTCAGTTTTTCCAGACAGTTTAAAACATCATCGATTGCCACTTCTATCTGACTCAGCTCTCTAGCCTCCATCCCTAAAAAGCCTGGTTCAGGAACAGGTACAGTATATGCTCAGTATCCTCTGCCATGTAGACAGATGCAAAGAACTCATTCAGCTTCTCTGCAACCTCCATATCCTCCTTAATAATCCCTTTCACTCCCTCATTGTCTAATAGTCCAACTGCCTCCCTGGCAGGTTTCCTGCTTCTGATGTATTTAAAGATGTTTTTGTTATTCCCCTTGATACTTTTGGCTAAATGTTCCTCAAACTCTTTATTTTGCCTCCCTTATTGTCATCTTGCATTTCTTTTGCCAGAGTTTGTGTTCCTTTCTGTTCTCTTCATTTGGACAGGCCTTCCAATTTCAGAAGGAAGTCTTCTTCCCTTTTATGGCTTCCTTAACGGTACCCGTTAGCCATGCTGGCATCTTCCTGGACTTAGTGGTACCTTTCCTCCTTTTGGGTATACAATCTAACTGGGCTTCTAGTATTGTGGTTTTGAGTAAACTCCATGCATTCTGGAGCGAAGTGACTCTCCTGATTTTCCCTTTCAGCTTTCTTTTCACCATACTCCTCATTTTGGAGAAGTTTCCTCTTCTAAAATTCAAAATGTCCATGTTAGATGTCCTTGGTGATTCTCTCCCCGCATGTATGCTGAATTTGATGGCACTATGGTCACTGTTCCCTAGAGGGTCGATGACACTGACATCACGCACCAGTTCCTGGGTGCCACTCAGAATTAGGTCCAAGGTCACCTTCTCTCTGGTTGGTTCCAAGACCAACTATTCTAGGGCACAGTCATTTAGCGTATCTAGAAATCTGACCTCTTTGTCATGACCTGACTGTGAATTTACCCAGTCTATGTGTGGGTAATTGAAGTCACCCATAATTACAGCCCTGCCTCTCCGTGACGCCTCCCTGATTTCCTCCTGCAACTCCCAGTCATTGTTGGCATTTTGATCCGGAGGGCAATAGCACATCCCCAGTAGCACATTCCCTTTCAGGCCTTGTATTGTCACCCACAGGGTTTCTGTGGAACTCCAGTCCACCTAGGTTTTCTAGCTTGTAAGATTCTATCCCTTCTTTAACATACAGTGCTACCCCTCCTCCAAGGCACCCCTCCCTGTCCTTTCTATAGAGTTTATACCCAGGGATAACAGTGTCCCACTGGTTCTCACTGTTCCACCATGTTTCTGTTATGCCCACTATGTCTATTTCTGCGTTAGCAACCAAGCACTCCAGCTCACCCATCTTGGCTCGGAGGCTTCTGGCATTGGCATACAAGCACCTAT
Source organism: Hemicordylus capensis (assembly GCF_027244095.1). Lineage (NCBI taxonomy): Eukaryota > Metazoa > Chordata > Lepidosauria > Squamata > Cordylidae > Hemicordylus > Hemicordylus capensis. The sequence goes on from NC_069658.1 coordinate 67,438,152, forward strand.
ATACACTGATTCTCTCACCTGATGTATGCTATTCTTTTGACTCTTTGACCTGCTTGCACAGGCTCCCATCTGCTCTTTATGCGGCTCTGCTCTGTCCCCTTCTATTTTATCTTAATTCTTTGCACCCTCACACTTTAAAGGATGTCTTTTGCCACATGAGATACTTCCCAGCTCCCATCGGCTGTTCCCCAGGCGTCATTTTAAAAGCTGCACTGTAACCTTTTTGATTTTAAGCGCCAGCAGTCTGGTTCCATCTTGGTTCAAGTGCAGCCCATCCCTTTTGTACAGGCCTTGCTTTCCCCAAAATGTATCCCAGTGCCTAGCAAATCTAAACCCCTCCTCCCGGCACCAACATCTCATCCACGCATTGAAACCCCTCAGCTCTGTCTGTCTCACTGTACCTGCGTGTGGAACAGGTAGCATTTCTGAGAATGCTATCTTGGGGGTCCTGGACTTCAAAATGCTACCTATCAGCCTAAATTTGGCTTCCAGGACCTCCCGACTACATTTCCCCACATCGTTGGTGCCGACGTGCACCACGACAGCTGTCTCCTCCCCAGCACTGCCTAAGAGCCTGTCTAGACATTGCGTGATGTCCACAACCTTCACACCAGGCAGGCAAGTCACTGTGCGGTCAACACGCAAGTCATAAACCCATCTCTCTATACCTCTAATGATCAAATCACCTACTACAAGGAGGCCCCCATCCCCCAGAGGAGTATCCCCTGTGCGAGAAGATATGGGCTCATCATCCATGGAAGGGTTTCATTCTAAAGGAGCATTTCCCTCTTCTTCAGACCAATGCCCTCCTTGCCCAAGACCTTCATTCTCCCTAACAGCAGAGGAGCTACCAGCCCTGGAGTGGGATGCTTCTGCCACATCCCTGAAGGTCTCGTCCACATTCCACTCTGTCTCTCTGAGCTTTTCCAGATCCACCACCTTGGTCTCAAGAAAATGAATTTGTTCCCTGAGGGCCAGGAGCTCCTTGCACCGAGCACACACCCATGACTTCTGCCCATGCAACAAATAGTCATACATGTGGCACTCTGTGCAATACACTGGGAAGTGCCCCTCCCCCTGCTGACTTTCTATCTTCATACTGTTTTTGTTGGCTGTTTACAGTATTTAGAGATAGTTTATTAGAAGTAGTTTATTATCTGTTTATTAGAAGGATAGGTCCCAGCTGTAATGGTCAGCTATTTATCTGTCCAACAGCCTTTCCCAAGAATATGAGGGATATGAGGGAGGGATTTGTACTTACGTTCTCTTCTCCACCAGGCTCCTTGTGATCACAGGGGTTTGTTCCAGGCTCCCCCACACACTTCCCGCTAAACTCCTGCAAAACTCCTACATCCTGTTTGCTATCCCTGTTCAAGATGGGATGGGAGCAAAGATGGGAGCATTGCTCATTCCGCCCCTTTCAAAAGGAAATTCTAAGTTTTAGTGGGTAATCAGCCAAAACTCTGATTGCCCCTAGGGCAGAGGAGTAATGCTTCATCATTTAATTTTTCAAAGGTATTTTATAGACAAAGTGCTTGTTTTTACCTTCTCATCACAGCTTGCTATTTTCCATTTAATACCCAATTTTTTTAATGAATTGCAGCTGCCTAAGTTTAGTTAATGAACATTTCAAATAAAATGAACTGCATATACCCAAACAGCTGTATTTGTACAAACATAGGTACATAGAGTTTATATTAAAATACATACTCACACACTTCATAGCAATCTGGCTCTAGAAAAATAACTAGGATGAAAAAGCACTGCCATCTGTAACATGTCCTATTGGCTGACAGTGGAGACGAACTCTGGCAAGGAGCATGTGCTTTTCTTATAAGAGAGAGCTGCAAATCAGCACTGCTTTAATATTCTTCTCTCATTCAGCAATATTCTCATCTCTTATTGACTTCCCAGCAGGAGAGACTAAAGTCCTAGTAGACCATATCGCGTTTTAATCTTAAATAATTCCAAGACTCAGTCTGTAATATAAGTATACAAGTACACAACACACATACTTTAAGAACTGAGACTGATATATCCACCATCAATAATGTTCCGAATAGGTGTACCTCTTACCGCTTTTATTATTCATATTGGGACCCACCATTTTAGTGGCTGGATATGAGTGAACTGCCATTTATTGGAACTGAGAAGTCTTGCCAAAGCAGTTTTCCAGCCAAAAGCAGTTTTCCTCAAATAGGAGCTAGTTGGGAACTAGAAGGTGAGTGTGACAGAAGGGGCATGATGAGGCCACTGAAGCAACCTCAAGTAACAATTGGGTTTTATTTTGCGTTTTTGTTCAGACATGTCTCAGTCTGGCATTCATCTTGGAAGCTCTGACTGAGTTGCAGAGCATGCTCAGTTTTACCTTGCCGAAACAAATGGATTTTTTTAGCCACTAGGTGACAATAACATTAAAATATTTTACAAGGGGATCTTCAGTTGTGAACCTAAAAAGTGAGAATCCACCTTTTGCAGTTTAGAATGCTTCCCACAGCTGGTGTGAATGTGAAAGCCCTCTACTATGTGTGAAAGAACAGAAGCGGTTCCTCCATTTTGCATTTGGCTGCATTTGTATGTAGGTGTTAAATGGTTGCCTTTTTAAAAGTATGTGCTTACAAGTTTGTCAGTTTCAATCAAAGGTTAAAAGGACAGCCAAGGAAACAGAAACCCCAAACTGAAAAACCTAAGAGAAGGCAAAATATAAAACAAGAAAACAAGAAGAAATGACACCAATACTGCCCTGTTGATTGCCTAAGGGTTGGAGGGGTGAGCAACTATTAGGACATAAAAACCAGAGCCAGAGAACAAGCCAGACAGTAAAGTAGGGATATGCCGGAATTGCTGTTTGAAGCATGGTTCGAGCACTTCTAGGGAAATTCAAAAGGAAACTTTTTTTAAAAAGGAGAGCAGGTCCTTACCTGCTCCCTGCCACCCCATTCCACTTCCTGCTGGGGTGGCACACATCCCAATAATCCTCATGTAACATCAGCATGCAGATGGCGTCCACACATGCACAGGCACTGGATGTGTGCTGACACCACACAGAGGTTTATTGGGATGTGCGCCGCCCCAGCAGGAAGCGGAATGGGGTGGCGGAGAGCAGGTAGGGACACGTTCTCCTTTTTCTTAAAGTTCCCTTTTGAATTTCCCTAAAAGTGCTCGAACCACATTTGATCCACAGTTTGGGCACATATCTACAATCAATGATCCAGAATGAGAAGGAGAAAGAGATGGATGAAAGGCCGCTAGAGAAGAAAGCACCAGAAAAGTGGTAAGATCTTGGCTGTTTCTGGAACCTAACTAGAAAAGGGAACCAACTTTAGTTAGCTGTAGATGAATGCATTTATTACTTGTTATTTTACATTACACATATGGACATATAGATGAGTGTGTCTGTGTGTAAGAAGAGTGGTTATATTTTCCCTAATAGACTAATTAGTGGGCTCTTTAATAGTACAAACTTAACGTCTTGTTGATATCCTCTGGTTTCTGTTTTGTTTTTGTTTGTTTGTTTCCCATACCATGTCCAAGGGCCATCCTACTCATGAAATCTTTAAATGGGTTTGCAGGCTGTTTGGTGGAGGAATACATAGGGGGAAAGGGGTTTCACCTGCTGGGAGCAGCAGAGGCCATAGAGAGAAAGCAGTAAAAAAGTACTTTTGCTTGTATCCTCTCCCACTCATGGTGCCAGTCAGTGCTGGACCATGCCACTTTGTGTACCAGCTAAACTGCATGAATATACAAAGTCGTTGTATCCTCATTCAAGCCATTGGTCCATCTAGTTCAGTACTGTCCACACCAACAAGGAGCAGTTCTCCAAGGTCTCAGAGAGGTGTCTTTCCAAGCCAGCCTTCTGTGGAAGGGCTGAACCTGGGAACTTCTACATGCAAAACAATACCTCTGAGGTATGGCCCCTGCTGTAATATTCTAACACCAACACCGGCTTCTGCCAGGGAAATGTGGTTTTAGTGTAGCAAGAAAACTCTGCATACTGTTGGGACATGGTGTGAGACTTCTTCATGCATTGTGCACACTATCAGGAATAACATAATGCGAGTGTTATTTGGGAAATCTTGTTGGGCAAAACATCTAAGGAATTTCAAAGGAAAAAATGTTTTGATATGCTTCACGACACTTCTTGGGAGAGTGAGTATCCCGTATTTTCCTAAATTGCCACTGAGATTTACTTGAATCAATATTTCCTGATCAAGAAATGTGGAGTTTTGATAAGACTGCAGGAAGAAGGTGTCCTCTATATGCCTACTATTGTAGGGATGTATACACTGGGGCTAGAATAGGCTCTAGAACCCAGTAATGTAGTAGGAAGAGGGTTTGGCTGATAGTTTTACTATCTAGTAAGGAAAAAGTGAAATTCACGGCAACATAAGCACTTGGCTTTTCCTTTTCCTGTCAAAATAAGGAGCCAGAGTGATGGGTTGTTCCTTCTCCTGTCGCAGGAGTATAATGCCACAGTGGGGGTTAATGCTGAGCAGGCCATTATTGAAATTCACAGCACTCCGCCATGAATTATAGAAACCTCTACGAGCATAGTAAATTACTGTGAACATTATTTGTGCAATCTTGGCTTTGTGCAAAACTCAGTATTCATTGACAGAGAGTTCCATAGTAATGAGAAGCAATAAAATACCACACAGTTGCTGTTTCTCCCACAAAACTACCTCAGCCTACTTCCACATCTGCCTATTTCCTCCCTTTTTTGAAAATGGGGAAGGAACATCTGGTGCTAAGCCACTAACATAGCTCTGGGTGTAATGATATGAATTGTTTCTGTTCCCAAAGGGGGAAAGTACTTTCAATCTGTTTTGAATTTTCTTTGTGTAAACCATTGAACAACTTTATAGAATGCAGTTACTGGAATACCAAATGATACCCAGACTGTTTACTTCTGAAAAGAACAGTCTTCAGCTTTGACAAAGTGTTCAAATATACAGTGAAAGATTTTCTCAAATGCCTCTGTGTGTGTATTCGTGCACGCACATGCACACACACACACACACACACACACACACGTATTCACACCTGCATTTGTGTGCTTGGCCACATAGTTTGAACTATTGGTATCCAATATGCTTCTGTATGACATATTTATATATTATAACCTGTGTTTGCAGAGCAACAACAAAACTCTTGACAATTGACTCAAACAGCCCAAGGATAGCAGAGCTATAAATACTGCATTTTTATAAATGATAACACAAAGAAGCAAGAGGATGACATTTACACAAGGGAGGTTTTCAGGCTGCAGACAGATCATTGCCCATATTTGACAGTGCTGCTGTGATAGGCCTGAGGAGACAGATCATTTCACAGAATGATAGGGTTTGAAAGAATCAAAATCCTATCTAACCAAACTCTGCCAAAAAAGCAAGACCATCCATTCACCAGCAATGTATAAGTTAACCCATGCATATGTTGTCACAAGTTGAAAGCAGATATAACCAAGAACAAAGAGGGACAGCTGCCTTTAAAAGCAATGATGGTTCAGTCAAACAGGCAGCCTCCACCCCTCCCTAACCTGGACATATAGCTTCTCGTCCTGGGTAAAATATTCTTTGTAGCCTCAAATATGGAGTAAGTAAAAACCCAGCAAATGCATCTTCCCAAGCTTTCCTATCCTCCTACCTTGACTGAAAGCAGGGTACAAATAATGTGCTACCCTGATCTGAGCAGCCTGGGATGGAAGGATTTTCATGAGTTCACACAATCAAGCAACTCAGGGTAGAATGCCTCCTACCCCGATTTTGATTATTGTATTAACAGGCCTATTATAGTGTACCTGCATTCAGATGTCTGTACACTCGTACATGTTTTTGTGTGAATGGCTGTACCTGTTATCATTTAAAAATTGAACCAGGACACACATTCCTCCAATGCATGGTTCAGATAGGAAGTGTACTTGAGTTCAACTTGTGAATAACTGTACCTGCATACAAATCTGTCCATAGCCCTATTCACACATTGATCTGTCGCAGACATTATGCTGTACTTATGTTCATTTAAAAATCTGGATCTGGATACATGTTCTTCCAATGCATGGTACAGAGAGAAAGTGTACTTCTGTACCTGCGTTCAGCATAACATGTGAATGACTGTACCTGTATACACTGTACACTTGTTGTATGAGTGTTGAACATCATATGTGAATGGGCCTGTTATTTTCAATGTTTGTACAATCTGTGTACAGTGTACACAGATTCAGATCTATACACAGGTACACATTATCTTGAGCACAGTTACAGCAGTACACTTCCTATTAGTACCAAGCATTAGTGGGGCCTATACCCAGGTTAACTTTTAAAATGAATGAATGAACAGTCATTCACACAAAAAACATGTACCTGTGTACAGATATCTGAACATAGGTAAGAACATAAGGTACAACATAACTGAATAGGGTTCCTGTGTACGCTGTACACAGATTGTACAAGTGCTGAACATAATGTGTGAATAGAGTTTTTTGTATTACCCAATTCAATCTAATCTGTTTGCTTGCCTGCTGGATTCTTCTATGTCCTGTTAAGACATATGGGACTGGTGGGCTGAAAGCACCACATGGTAGTTTGAGGATCCTGGCCATATTTCATCCATCCTTCTCAGCCATCCCGTTGCTTCTACAAACTCAGATCCCATCATTTCCCAAAATGGGTTTTGATGGAGGGAAAGTGGATTTACATAGGAAAGATCACATAGGGCACAGGGCAACCTTTTCACCATTATAGTGAGACTAATGCTGAACATGTTGCATAGCAATCACTAGTATTCATGAACTTAGCTGGCAAGGTGGGAGATGAGTATAGGAGAAAAATGTGTGCAAGACTTGATTACAAGAGTTGGATTTTATCTACATCTGTCCTTGTGTGGTGTACATTGCCCTAATTAAATTAGGCTCACACTCATAGAGGTCGTGCACATGACTGTGGCAGCAATGAGGAGGGTAGTGGTGTGCACAGAACAGCAGAGGTGCAGTTCGATGCCAGAGGGGTGGTTCTTTAAGGGCGGGGGAGGGTGCACTCCCCCCCCCCCAGCTGCACTTCCCCCACTGGTGCTCGGTTTTTTGCAAAGTTTTTGGGGCAGCAGCATACCTCCGTGCCACCCCTGCCCCCGTTCCTGGCTGGAACCAGCCAGAAGTACCGTCTGCACATGCGCCTGATGCGTGCACACACATGCATGTCATGCATAGTGTGTGTGACAGGCGCACTGCAGATGGCCAGGAAAGGGGGCAGGGGCGGCAGGGAGGTACGCTGCTTTCCCAAAAACTTTGCAAAAAATTGAGCGCTGGCAGGGGAAGTGAGGCAGGGGGGATTGCACCCTCCCCCGCCCTTAAAAAACCTCCCCCCCCGTGTCGAACCTTCGAGCTGGCGCCACAGGCCTCTACAATGGCCTCCGGACTGGTTCGTGCACATCCCTAGAGGAGGGGGGAGGCAGGGAAGCACCTACTTCCTGCTAGATGACCGATGGGCTCCTCTTCAGTGCACCGATGCATGCCCACACGATCTGCGCTGCTCCCAGCAGCATGGACTAGGAAAATTAGTCCCAGTCTCCTGGAATCCCAAAATGCACTGCACAAGCAGCATGGTGCACTGGGGGATGCCCCGTGAGTCGGGTGCTCTAGGTGCCCAACTCTGTGTATGCTTGGGCTGCATGCAGACCGAGCATATACATGACCCCGGTTAAAGGCCAGATTTTAAAAAACGAGCTTGCTGTGGAGGCAGCATTGGGATCACTCAGTCCCGGCGGTGCACAGGAGCAGCCCAGCCCAGCTCAGCTTGGGCTGCCCTCATCTGGGTTTGGCTGCTTGTGTGCCTCATAGTGGTCTTACCCAGAAAGTTTAGTAATGATGGTGTTACTTTGTTTTCCTTTTGTAGTGATCTTTTTTTTTTTTTAGGCTAATGGGCTAATTATGTCTACATTGTGGTACTTTAAAAATAGAAAAAAAGTCAATTTACTAGTTAGTGAAGACATTCTATTTGTTTTCAACAAGAACTAATGAGTTGATTTATGTGGGCTGTAGGTGCTTGTGAATGATTTAAAATTGTGCTCATTCTTTTCATAGTTATGAGTGGGCGATTCAGCCATAGACGCAATTTAAAAATTGAAAACGCTGCCTCTTCCCAGGAAGAGTAAAAAAAAAAAAAAGTTGATAACTCTGCCTCTGCCCAGGCAGAGTTAAAAAAAAAAGTTAAATAGATGATTTAAGTAATCAAGTTCAAATATTTTTGCCACATTTATATACTTTATCTGTCAGGGGGCTGATGTATTTTATCCACCAGTGGATTCTCCATCAGTGAGCTGAAATGATCTCATTCACAGCATCGCATCACAGAACCTCAGGCAACTTCCAAGCAATAAATAAAAAGTATAGATGCACAGGCCACTCCATCAGTAGAGGCAGAGTTTAGGACATTAACAAGAGGTAAGACGAGAAGTCTGGTGAAGAGAAGACTGGGGGCAAATATGGACAGCACTCTTCAAATACTTCAAAGAGGGAACAAAGACCTGTTCTCTGTTGCCTCAGAGGGCAGGACTGGGTCTAATAGGCTTAAGTTGCAGGAGGGTGGATTTTGATTTGAACATCAGAAGACATTTCATAACAGAGGAGTCTAACAATGGAACAACAATGGCAAGTGCTACTGCCCTCCTAGTAGCTACTACTCCCACATCGGCTCATAATAACCAGGATAGTTACCCACACCTGGAACAAAGAATTTTGTGATTTGAATGTCCATCTCCATGAATGAGATTGAAACCATCCAAGGCTAGAATTGAGGGGGCCTTTACCAAATGCCATCCAGTAGTCCCCTTCATTGACAGAGGGTTCCCCTAAGGGCCATGGAGACCCTGATGAGGGCTTACTCTGTTGTAGCAGTTGGGTTTTTTGGGGGTTTTTTTGGAGGAGTGGGGTTGCCACCAGCTGCAATTCGTATGGTGCTAGGTGGCTTACAGCCATAATCTTAGGTGCTCACAATTCCCCTGACCATTGTTTCATTCTAGGACAGTTTGAGGGAAATGGCTGCCCAGCCTGTTTTTATGGCAATAGCCATTTCCCCCACAAAGACACAGAACTAGGATGCAATGTCCAGAGCACTGCAGAAACCAACAGGGCAACTGCCAATTGCCCTGCGCTGAGAGGACAGACACAATTTTGTCTTCTTAAAAAATTGCCTAGGGCAAGCATTGTAGCAGGCCCTGTTGGAGTGCTGAGGCCCTGACAACACCCAAGGGTGCTATGTGCTGGTACCTTGCTTGATACCACCCATTTATTTCCCCAAAAAGGAAATCTGCACTTGTGCACTATCAATCTGCACTTGTGTTTTAATGCCACACAGCATGGGCATTATTTCCAGAAACAAACCTGCAGATTTTATCAACTCATTCTAAAACTGGCCTTCGCTCTGATTCATTTTCAGTGGTTCATTAGACTGAACCTTTGCTCATTTTTAAAACAACGAGAAAGTTGACCTCATAGCCTTAATTAGAAAGTTTGCTATTATGGTATCATCCTGTTTAACCTTCCTTGATTGGTTCTTGTTCATGAGCAAACACTTACACTGCACCATACCATCTGCATGATTCTCAGAGTTACCTCTATAACAAGGTCCAACAGTGCACTGGCATGATCAGCATATTAAATGTCGTTCATACTTAATGGGCACTTGTAAAATTTTCCTAGGGAAATTCTTTATGGATCATTCTGTGAATCTCTGACTTAATTAGGAGACAATTAAAGTAGTCTTTTCAAGCTGAAATGGACTTGAGGAGCACAATCTATGACATCTACCAAAATAGAACATAAAAACACATCAGTCATTAAGGGGATTAGGATCTCTTTACAAGTTGCAAATAGTTCCGCCTTTATGGAGACCAGATTGCCACTGATTTCAGTATAACTCTTGCTTAGGATCAAACTGAAAAGATGCTAACTCAGCAAAGAGACACCTTTTAAAGTAGTGATTTTCTTGTATTAAGCAGGGGGAGAGCAACTGGCCCTATCCAACCCCAGCACAGCATCCCTCCAGTGGGTGTTGCTGGTACCTGCCTTGTGTTTCTTTTTAGATTGTGAGCCCTTTGAGGACAGGGGACCATCTTATTTATGTATCATTTGGTATATAAATATTCTTCATCAGTAATGTATTTATCATAGTAGTGAATGGAAATGTGGTCTTTCCACTGTATTAATAGCTCCTGGCTTTTAAGCTGGAAAACCAAGAATGGAGGTGGCTAAAAGTTAACAGAATGATGCAGACTAGCTATGCTAATTTAAGCTGTTTATCCTGAAGTTCTGCCATTGACCTCCATGTATAAAAAAGACACTGCGTTCGAACATAACATGAAACTGGAGGTAAAGGTGCCTCTGGTTGAAATTTGTCTAGGTCCAATTGCATGCAACCACAGTTCAGATGAAAAATGGACCCATGGTTTCCATCCCCAGACTTCGATTTGTACTTTCAGTTTATAGAGTTTCATTGCCTTCAACTCCAGTTCCACAGTGCCAGCATTATATCCAAATGTGGCATCGCAGATTCCCTTGTCGGCAACCAGAGTTAAGGGAGGAAGTGCCTCCCTCCCTCTGGCTGTGATTGGCTGCCAGGGCTATCCTTCAGTCAAGAAGGAAGCCCAGGCATACCAGTTCCTTCTCCTCTCTGCAGTCTCACTGACTGCAGAGAGGAAACTCTCCCTTATATCTGAATTCGGATAGGGGAGCAGAACTTCGGATCCATCTATGTTACATGTGAATGCAGCCAAAGTGGAAGTCATACCTGAATCTGAATAATATAGCTTAGATCTTCATGTGCTGGAGATTATGGAGTCCAGTTCTGCACACATATATTCATTCACTATATTACAGAAATAAGTTGCAATGGCAATTGAAGGGTGGGAACAGAGGTGCACCTAGGTACTTTTGGAGCCTGCACCTAAAGGCCTTTGGAGGCCTCCATCTCCTGCAAATTAAGCATCATCATGCTCTGCCAGGCAACCACACTAGTGATGTGCGGTTCGGTCCGGATCCGGACCGGTTCGTCCCGAACCGGTCCGGATCCGGCGGTTCGATCCCGGACCGAATCGGGCCCTTCTGGGACCGATCCGGACCGAATCCGAGTCGGTTCGGCTCCGAACCGGCTCGGGTTTCCCGAACCGGTTCGGGAGTTCAATTGAGTCTCTGGAGTCAGTGGAGTGTCCCTTTAAAGTTTGAAGTGTGTCCTCCATTTTGTGGCTCATTCCTGAAACTTTTGCTCCTAGCATCCATTTTGTGATGCTATTTTCAGGCATTGTATTGGCTGCGCTATTGATCCTTTGATTGGCCAGAATGAGTCCTTTGGTCTGGTAGGCTGCTTGGCTGTTGCACTGTTGAGAGCTGGCACCCTGTTGGCCGTGGGGGGAGTGCAAAGGTGGGGGCTCCCAAAGGAGGGAATTTCAAACCCATATAAACCCAAGCCTCTTCTCTGGAAACTTCTCTTGGCTGCAGTTGTGGGATCATCTCTGAGACCTTGCTTGCTCTTTTGCTGCTGGTGTCTGCTGTGAGTCCCTGCTGACTGTGTGTCACATTAGTGTGTGTCTGTCTCTCTGCTCTCTCTGTGTGTTGTTGTGTGCCACCTTGTCCATCTGCCCTCTGTCTGTCTCTGTCCAAACCTCTTTAATACTTTCCCCTCAACTTTTTCCAACTTTTCCTGTTGTGTTTTCTGTTCTCTTCACCCTTTCTCTCTCAACCCTTCTCCCAAAGTTTTGGCTTTCCCTCCTCCCCCCCCCCCATCTTCTGCATTGCTTTCCTGTTTTTGTGCCTTGCCTGACTTTTGTTCCACTTTTTGAGTTTCATTCAATTATTGCTTCTGTGTAAATTTATATATTTGCTGATTTTGGTTTTTAATTAATAACTTCTGCTATTGTTATTGCTGGCTGCCTGTCTGAGTTGTGTTTCTGAGGATTTAGTTTATATTATTGCTGCAATTTGATTCCTTGTGTTCTGATTTTGATTTTTAATTTGTTCCCCTCTGGCCCTGCTCCTAGCTTCCCCCCTCCCTCCCTCCCTCCCACCCAGATAAGATTGTTTCCCTCCTGTGCTGCTGCCTGTTGAGCCTTGCATTCTTTGGATTTCTTTGTGGAATTAGGTTCTGGTTTTGGTTTTGCTCCCTGTGTGTGTCCCACCCACTCCCCCAGTCCCTCCCCCTGGTAGTTGTTACCCCCCCCACCCGCCCTGAGACTTTCTGGCTGCCCTTTGGTTTCCTTTTTTTTACTTTGTGTATAGATTGTTTTGATTCAAATTTGATTGTTCCCCTGTGTGGTCCTGCTCCTAGCTTCCCCCCTCCCTCCCCTCCAGAAACCCACTCCCCCCACTGCCACCTCCTCCTCCACTCCTGCCCTGCCTGCCCCCTCCCACCCAGACTGAGTGTTGTTCCCCATCCTCCCTGGTGCTGCTGCTGCTGCCTGTTGAGTCCTGTCTTAGTTACTTTGGTTTTTTGTGTGAAATCAATTAGCTTCTTTTGGTTCTGGTTTTGCTGTGTGTGTGTCCCATTCCTCCCTGCTGGTTGTTGTTGGTTCCTCTCCCCCCCCCCCCCAGACTTTCTGCCCATTGTTCCCAGGTGTTTATTTTTTTTTGGACTTTTTTTCATATTGTTTGGTTTGCTTTGATTGATTCATTGATTGTTCCCCTCTCTGTGTGGCCCTCTGCTCCCAGCTTCCCCCCTCCCTCCCCTCCAGAAACCCACTCCCCCCACTGCCACCTCCTCCTCCTCCACTCCTGCCCTGCCTGCCCCCTCCCACCCAGACTGAGTGTTGTTCCCCATCCTCCCTGGTGCTGCTGCTGCTGCCTGTTGAGTCCTGTCTTAGTTACTTTGGTTTTTTGTGTGAAATCAATTAGCTTCTTTTGGTTCTGGTTTTGCTGTGTGTGTGTCCCATTCCTCCCTGCTGGTTGTTGTTGGTTCCTCTCCCCCCACCCCCCAGACTTTCTGCCCATTGTTCCCAGGTGTTGGTTTTTTTTGGACTTTTTTTCATATTGTTTGGTTTGCTTTGATTGATTCATTGATTGTTCCCCTCTCTGTGTGGCCCTCTGCTCCCAGCTTCCCCCCTCCCTCCCCTCCAGAAACCCACTCCCCCCACTGCCACCTCCTCCTCCTCCACTCCTGCCCTGCCTGCCCCCTCCCACCCAGATTCATCCCCCTTGACGCATACTAATCCCCCCAAAACACACCCTGCCCTCTGGTCTCTCCCCCTCTTGCCCCCCGACTCCCTGCTACATACCCCAGACCCCCTGAAACACACTCCACCCCCCAAACACCCTCTGTTGGTCTCTCCCCCTCTTGCCCCCCTGACTCCCCGCTACATACCCCAGACCCCCTGAAACACACTCCACCCCCCAAACACCCTCTGTTGGTCTCTCCCCCTCTTGCCCCCCTGACTCCCCGCTACATACCCCAGACCCCCTGAAACACACTCCACCTCCCAAACACCCTCTGGTCTCTCCCCCTCTTGCCCCCCGACTCCCCGCTACATACCCCAGACCCCCTGAAACACACTCCACCTCCCAAACACCCTCTGGTCTCTCCCCCTCTTGCCCCCCGACTCCCCGCTACATACCCCAGACCCCCTGAAACACACTCCACCCCCCAAACACCCTCTGTTGGTCTCTCCCCCTCTTGCCCCCCTGACTCCCCGCTACATACCCCAGACCCCCTGAAACACACTCCACCTCCCAAACACCCTCTGGTCTCTCCCCCTCTTGCCCCCCGACTCCCCGCTACATACCCCAGACCCCCTGAAACACACTCCACCTCCCAAACACCCTCTGGTCTCTCCCCCTCTTGCCCCCCGACTCCCCGCTACATACCCCAGACCCCCTGAAACACACTCCACCCCCCAAACACCCTCTGTTGGTCTCTCCCCCTCTTGGGACCGTCACCGCTGCTGCTGCTGTCCTCCTCCCACACCCGAATCCCCCTCCCTGCTGCTACATTACAGCTCCTCCTCTCTTCTTCCTCTCTCTCTCTTTCTCTCTCCTCATCCCTTCACTTCTTCTTCCTCCCACAGCTGCAGCCACACAGTATCCTACCTCCGACCTCACCTGGAGGTCCCCGCCATCGGTTATTTTTCTTTTGAAAGTTGTTTTATTTCATTTGTCTCTGCTTGGGGGTGAGTTGAGCAACAACACATAAATAGTGTGGTCTCCTCACTTCTGCCCCTCCATCGTTGAACTACCCCGGTTGCCTGTGCCTCGTGCGGCCGCCCTGTTGTGTCCCAGCCCAGGGGGTTGGCTGTTGGCGGCGCATCCGTGACCAGCAGTGAGCGGCAGGAGAAGGACCGGAAGAAGAGGGGTTAGTGCGTGTGCAATTGTGCACCTTTTGTTGCCCCCTTTCTCTCCCTAGCTGGCGGTTTTAAATAGGGACACCCGTATCTTGAAATGCATTTGGGTGTGGGGAGGAGGGAGAGGAGATGTACCGTTGTAACTTGTGTCTTCATGCCCAATAAAGAAATTGCTGCTGCTGTGTGTTGCGTTGCATTGCATGCGTCTTGCAGGTGGTTTTTGAACAGGTGCCTTCTTCCAGAGTGTTTCCTTGCCTCTGGGGCAGTCTGAGTGGGGTCAGGGGATCGGATGCTGCCACTACATGCTGGGCCAATGCCATGCCAGAGTGCTTCCTTGCCTCTGGGGCAGTCTGAGTGGGGTCAGGGGATCGGATGCTGCCACTACATGCTGGGCCAATGCCATGCCAGAGTGCTTCCTTGCCTCTGGGGCAGTCTGAGTGGGGTCCTGGGTTCTGATGCTGCCACTACATGCTGGGCCAATACACACATATGATGATGATGTTCAATCCATGATGCTGCCATCAAGTGTTTGCTGCTGCTTGCTTGCCATGGCATTGGGCGGGCAGAGTCACAGAGTGGGTGGGTTCAACCTCTGTTTAGGTGTGACTGGGTTCTGGTTTTGGTTGTGTGCAATTTAGAGTCACTAAATAGGCTGCATTGAGTTTGATGCTCCCCCCACAGGAGCATTACTTGAGAACCACCCCCCAGAACCCACACTTTGTGTTCCAGTTCACTAAATAAGGCTTTCCTCCTTTGATCTGCAGGTTCCCAAGCGTTGACTGCGTCCCTCCCCCACCCCCGGTAGGTGCTGTGCCCTCCCCCCATCCACTCTCCCCCCCAAAAAAGTTAAAAACTTGCCACCTACACCACAACTACTCCACCCAACTGCCCGTGCCACCCACACCAGGGGTCCACCCTTTAACCCCCTATTTTTAAAAAAAACCCTCCCAGGCCCATCTCCCCAATTGGCTTGGTTGACTCCCGAGTCCCAAATTCTAAAAGGACACCCTCCCCCTCACTTCAATTGGCTTCCCCCCCCCCATCAAAAAGTCTTCCTTTCCCCCCAATTGGCTTCCTTTTTTAAAAACAAACTCCCCCCCACCCCGCCGTCTCCAAATCAGCTGCCTTTTTTTTGGCCCCTAAGCCCCTCCAAATTATTTTTTTGACCCTGTCTCTGGCCTTCCTCCTAAAGTCTCCCTCCTTCTGACCTAGCAGCATGTCTGAGCGCCGTGTGGCGGGCAGGGCTCGCTCAAGGCTGGCAGGCAGAGGTGGGAGAGGCCAGGTGCGGGGTGCGCCTGCGGCACGGGGAGGGAGAGGACGCGGGGAGCCTGAGGACACCCCAGTTCTCCCCATTGGAGAATTCTTTGCTCCGGCCCCATCTTTGGTGCGCAGGATTCAGTTCCCCACGCCTGCTGCCGCCAATCGCGGCAGAGGCAGAGGCACCGTTAGGGCTGTGGCGGGTCCCTCCTCGCCGGCGGCACCAGGTGCTGCTGAGCTACCGCCAGTTGTTGAGGTGGAGGAGACTGTGGAGATGGAAGAGCAGGTAGAGGGCGGTGAGGACCGTGCGGCTGGCAGCGATGCAGCCAGGTTCTCCCTCCCTCTGGGGCCCCTTCCCCCTATCCTTTCGCCGCTCAGTGGGGCCCCCCCTCGTGAAGCCCGACACTCTGGTGGGGAGCGGTCTGGCGAGGTGGTGGAGGAGAGGCCTGCCTCTCCGATGCCAGTTCAGCCGGGCCCTTCCTCCGCTGTGGAGGGCAGAAGGGGCGGGTTGGGTGGCAGCAGTGGGCAGGCAGCGGCGGCCGCCCCCCCCCCCCAGGACTGCAGCCACCCTGCGAGAAACGGCCTAGGACGGCGCCCAGGGCGCAGGAGGCCAAGGGCAGTGGTGCATGGGTGCATTTTGAGGTCCCTCAAGATGACCCATTCCACGCCCGCTGTGTCCACTGCAGGATGCTTGTCAGCCATGGAAGGGACCCTGCGCACCTGGGTACAATGCCTATGTGGAGACACCTAGAGCGTCACCACCCAGGTCTCAGGGGACAGGCTGGCAGCGCTAGTGCGCCTTGTGCATCTGCCACTAGGGCGGGCAGCGGCAGTGTGCCAGCCAGCAGGCAGGCTACACTGCCCATCCAGCGGTGGACGCAGTCCTCGGGCAGCCAGCGTATTGTTCGCGTGGACCATCATCACCTCACCCGCCTCATAGGGGAGATGATTTCCACTGATGACCAGCCGTTTCAGGTGGTCGAGAACAACGGCTTCCGCCGGATTCTCCAATACCTGGCTCCCGAATACGTCATCCCCTCAAGGACGACGTTCAGCCGGAACGTGGTCCCCTCCCTGTACCGCCGGTGCAGGGAGCTCGTGTCGGCCGGGCTGCGTGCAGCTCCGGCCGGGACAAGCGTGCATTTCACGACTGACCTCTGGACCAGTGTCAGTGGGATGCACGCTTCTTTCCTGGCCCTCACTGCCCACTGGTGGGGACCGGAGAGTGAGGGGACCTCCGCGGGCGATGCTTCCGGGTCCGGCGCGGCTCCCGCTGCACTACGGCACAGGTGGGCCGTCCTGCACGTGGAGACGATGGACATGAGGCACACCGCGGAGGAGGTGGCGGCCGTACTCGACCGCCAGATAGAGGAGTGGATTGGCGGGTGTCCACACCTCTCCCGCGGCTTCATTGTCACCGACAATGGAGCCAACGTTACCGCTGCTGTCGAGACAGTCATGGACTGTGTGAACATACGGTGTATGGCACACACGCTCCATCTGACCGTCAGGGACGCCCTTGGCCTTAAGGAGCTGAAGGCGTCCCAGGAGAAGGGGGCCCGCCCCATCCCAGCTGCTGTTGCTGCCACGGCCACGCTTGTGGATAAGTCCCGCAAGCTGGCCGCCCACTTCCACCGCAGAGAGAAGTCCAGGAGACTGCTTCGCCAGAAGCAGGATGACCTTGGCCTTCCTCGCCATCTCATCCCTACGGATGTGGAGACGCGGTGGAACTCCACCTTCCTCCTGTTCCAGCGCCTGTTGGAGCAGGAGAGAGCCCTTGTCGCCCTGGCGAGGGACGAGTCCTTGGATGTCTGCGACTTCTCGAACGCAGAGTGGAAGCAGATGTCCGAGGCGGTGTCGGCACTCGAGCCCTTCCAGCTTGCCACGAAGGGCTTGTGTGGCGACACCACTCCCTTGAGCCAGGCGCTGCCCACAGCTGTTGGTCTCGAGAAGCTGATGGGTGGACTCCATATCTCTCTGACCACGCCAGAGGGTCGTGCTCTGGCTGGGAGGCTGAGGTCTGGGGTTGACAAGCAGCTCGTTGATGTGCTGGGAGACAGGGAGGAGTATGTCCTCGCTTGTCTCTGTCACCCAGCCCTCAAGGGCAATGCCGTGAGTGCCGACGACTTGCCCAGGTGGAAGGGCATCCTGGTCGAGAAGGTTAGGGAGGAGGAGGCCGCTAGGGCCCGCAGAGACCAGGGTGTTGGTAGTGGTGCGGGGGCAGCCCTCGTGGCCCAACCCGCACCCAGCAGCAGCATGGGCGGCCAGCCGGCGTCAGCTTCCCCTTCCCCTCCCTCTTCCCAGTCCAGCAGCGCGGCATCCCAGGCGGCGCCATCGCAGCAGCCATTTGCTACTGACTCGAGATCCGCCCAGTGGTTTCAGCGGTTCTGCTATGGCGCCATGCCTGGTATGCGGGAGGCTCGACCTGCCAGGCCCCCCTCCAGTGCTGAGCAATGCGTTGCGCAGTACTTGGAGGAGCCTGTGGAGGGAGACGGCGTGGACTGCGCACAGTTCTGGGCGAGCCGCCACCAAGTCTGGCCAGACCTGGCGGTGGTGGCTGTGCGCCTCCTCTCCTGCCCCCCAACCAGTGTCCAGAGCGAGCGGGTGTTTTCACGTGCCGGGGACGTGGTGACACCCTCTCGCTCCCGCTTGGACCCTGGTCTGGTGGAGCAGCTGGTCTTCCTTAAGGTGAACCTCCCCCTGTTGGGCTACCCCAAGCTGCAGTTTGAGACGGGCGAGTGATTACCGTGGGTTGCCCCATGGTTGGTCACCTGCCTGGCTCGACCTCTGTGCTTATCCCTACCCTCCCCCCTTCCACCTCTAGCTGAGCTGACGTGACAGATGCTGAGCCGTGCCAGCCAGTCGCAGCGTGTAGTGTGCCCACACAGAGATGCAGTTGTAGTAGTAGTTGTAGTGCTGCGACTGGCCAGATGTTTACAATGCCCACGCCCACCTAAAAAGAAACCCAATGCTGACCAGCACAGGCCCTTTATCTATCCACCTGTCAGCATTTGGGGACCTGGCGTGGGCACGGCACACACCCCCAAAGTAGCACAGCCCATGGAGTACTAGACTTAGCGGCAGCGGCGGGTATACGTTCTAAAATGCAGTATAGATATGTAAATACTGTATGTAAATAAACATGTAAATAATTTTTTCTTTAAAAACCCCATGTCAAAATCAAGCCTCAAAATTATGCAAAAGAAAGAATAAAAGGTGACAGAGGGAGAACAAAATGATGAATGCCAAATGAATTGATTTTATTGAAAATGTTGCCAGAAATCATGTGTGGGGGGCTTGGTTTACATGGAGAAAATGACTGGGTGATTTTTTCAAATGAAACGAATGAATTATTATCATCTTATGTTCATCTTGATTGTGGTCACTGTTGATGTTGGCTGATGGCAAAAAACCCAAAACCATCAGAATAGCAATGAACTGGCTGCCAACACAACATATTGATTGATAACTGTGCAGGGGGGGAATTGGGTCTCTGTGTGTGTGTGTGTGTGTGTGTGTGGTGCAGGCTCAGTCTGTCTCTTCCTGTTGTGTGTCTGTCTGTCTGTCTGTGTGAATGGATGCCTAGCACTGTCTCTGTGTGTGGATGCTTTCTGTGTGTAGTGTGGTGTGTGTCTGTCTACATGTTTTTTTTCCTCCCCCCCATGCCTCCCTCCATCCTTCCCCTCTCATCCTCTCCCCTTCCTCTTCACCACCTTCCATCCTCCCTCCCTTCCAGCCCACCACCGCCTCACCTGCCCCCAACCCCGGTCTGGCAGATGATGAGAGTCTGGTCTCTCCCACCGAAGCACACACGTGAGCACGTGTGTGCACAAATATGTGGCTGACCAACTCTGAGCCGGACCCTCCCCCCTTCAATCCCCTCTACATCCCTCTCCCCCTCCCCTTTCCTCCCCCCTGCCTCCCTGCCTCCCTCCCTCCCCCCTCCTAGCTAGCAGCGCACACATACACACACAAAACACCTGTGGTGGCAAACACCACCAGCACACATGCACTCACACTGGTGCCACCACCTCTGCCTTGGGCCTCTGTGTCCTTGAGCAGATATGTGGTGGTGGACCAGAGAAGCATTTCTTTCCAGCAAGGCAAAAGGCATGCACTCACTGCACACACACACACACACACACACACACGAAGAGGTGAAAAGACGAGAAGAGGCAACTTCTAGAACCAGCAGCAGCAGGTGAGTGTCGTGTAATTGTGTTGCTTCCCAAGGCCACTGCCCATGCTCAATGCTCAGTCTGCTGAAACTAAAGAACTAGCTACAATCATCCTTCCTCACACGCAGCTCAGCTGCACAGCACACTGACTAACTAGACACTACAGCTGGTGGTAGAAAAAACAGAAGTCTAGATTCTAGAAGATGTCCTGGTGGATTTTAAACTTTCAAATCTGTGCTAGGATTGCCTTGCCTCCTCCTCCTCCTCCTGCCTGTAATTGTGCCCTCTCCCCTTGCAGTTGCGCCGTCGTGATGGGTTGGTGATGTGCGTGCGCCGTCTACTTAGCTCTCTCCTCCTCATGTTGGCTGGGCTTGCCAGGCACTGGCTGGCAGCAGCTGTTGGCTGTGTGCTAGGCTCAGGCTGTGGCACGCGTGACTGGACTGGGAATGTTATTGTAGCGGCAACACTGGTTGTGGTGGTAGCACTAGTAGCTGTTGTTGTTGCTGGGCTGGTGGCTGCTGGCCTGTGCTGACTCTGCGCACTTGGTCTGGTCTGGTCTGGTCATTGGGATGCAGATGTAGGGTGTGTGTGCATCATCCATGGGGAGCATCAGTGCAGAGCAGAGCAGGTTGGCTGGCTTCTGTCTGTCGGGCCTAGTCAGTGGCAGGCACTGAGTGAGGCGGTGGTTTCTTTGGGCATCACGTCACCCATCATGCAGAGCGGCAGGTCTGCTGCTCTGCTGCTCCGCCTCCTGCTTCTTCTCTGTGTGTGCTGCTCTTGTGCTTAGTGTGCTGCTCCGCTGCTGCTGCTGTGCTGGCAGGCAGCACAGCAGTGGCCTTTTTGTTAGATCAGAGAGTGGGTGTTGTCTCTCTGAGTGTCCTCCTCTTACTTGCTTGGATAGGAGTGGTGGTAGTAGGTAGGCATTAAGATGGACTGACTAGGTGTTACGTGTTAGGGCGCCCAGAGAGAGGGGCCAAAAAGATGGGGTGGCAATTGTTGGGTTGCTCCTAGTATTATTGGTGAATTTCTGAAGAAAAAATTTTTTTCCATTGGCTAGAATGGGGGTTCGGGGCTGCCCCAGACCCGCCTCTGTGGGGTGGCAGCACCGCCAAAGTGGGCCCGGGGCCATGGCAAAAATGCCCTCAGTCCCTCCCAGCAATCCCCGTAGAGATAGGAGTGATGGTTCTGTTGTTTTTCTGAGGTGTTCTGAGTGAGTGTGGATTCTGTGATAGCAAATGAGAGTGGATTCATGGTGTCTCATTGGAAATCTCATAAGCTATCATAGAATCTACACTCAGAGTACCTCAGAAAAACAACAGAACCATCACTCCTATCTCTACGGGGATTGCTGGGAGGGACTGAGGGCATTTTTGCCATGGCCCCGGACCCACTTTGGGGGTGCTGCCACCCCACAGAGGTGGGTCTGGGGCAGCCCCAAACCCCCATTCTAGCCAATGGAAAAAAAATTTTCTTCAGAAATTCACCAATAATACTAGGAGCCACCAATTGCCTTGGGATTTTTGGGGTGGAGGACACCCATGGGTGGCTACCACCCACCCCAGCTTTTTTGCCCCTAAGGGCTCCACATTGTGAGTTATGGGCAAAAATTTATTTTTTGAAAAAAAATTGTAAAAAATCAGAGGAAGGTCCAATCGACTTGAAATTTGGGTGGCAGGTAGAACACAATGTCCCCTTCAAAACCAGCCACTTTTTGTGATCCGAACTGGTTCGGTTCGGATCCGAACCGGTTCGAAACCGAACCGGACCGGGGGGGTGGTCTGGCAAAACCAAAACCGAACCACCCCGGTCCGGTCCGGACCCGGTTCGGACCCGAACCGAACCGGGAGAACCGGTTTTATGCACATCCCTAAACCACACCACGTGGGACAGAATAAAAAGGATTTGGGGATGCCCAGGGGCTGTGGAGACCCTGGGCTTTGGCTCCAAAGTCCATGGGTAAGAGCGCCTCTGGGTGGGAAAGTGGTAAAACATGTGCCGCAAACATTCAGAGTAGGCTTCAGTAAATGCTGCTTTGCCTTCTTATTATGGGTTGCCTGATATTTGTGCTTGCTAAATACAGAAAATTAAATTGATAGGATAATACTTGTGGCTTTGGATAAGGATGCAGATTTGGACTCTTCTTGAGAGGAATCTTTGGGGCTTCAGACCCAGAGTGCTATGCCCTCTGCTTGAATGCTGTGCTAATGCCATTCCACAGGGGATGCTAATCTGGGAGTTGCAGAAATCTCAATGCTGAGTACGGTTGCCTTAACCTCTCTAGCCTTGCTAGTTCCATTCAGAAATCCCTGAGAAATTTCATGTCTCTTATAAAAATGTGTACCACTTCCCTGGAAATTCTCAGATGTCTCTTTTTGTGAAGAACTCAAATCTGTTCAAATTTAACATTTTAAAAATTCATCTGCCAACTCTGCACTCAACTAAATGTCAGCTATTGCTCTTGGTATCATCACTAAAGACAGCACACAATAGAAAGGTTTAAAAAAATTCACCTGAGCAGGAATTTTCACTCTGGGGCACAGCCATTGGTACTGATGTTTTGGAGATGGTATGGGTGGGATGAAAGGTAAAAAACATTCAATCAAAATGTCTCTCAATATTTTAGAGCAAGGCTGCACAACTTGGGCTCTCCTGCAGATGTTGGCCTACAATTCCCATAATCCCTAGCTATTGGCCACTGTGACTGGGGATTATGGGAATTGTTGTTCAAAACCAGCTGGGGGCCTAAGTGGAGAGGGCCTGTTTTAGAACTCTTTAAATACGTGGCATGAATCAGGCATGCCTACCTAGCTCTAAATATCTGTCCTAAGCTACTAAGCTGGTGTTATCTCCATGTGTGTCAATAGAACTGGAGTAACCTTAGTTATCTTTGGAATTTACTTATGACATAGCTAATTATCACTACACCGATGGACCTGTGTCTCAGCTGTACCACTTCATACAGCAGTTGGGGGTTCACATGACAGAATGCTTCTCCATATAAGCATTCCCTCTACCTAGGTGTGAGGTACAAGGGCTGTAGCCTGCCTTATCCCTTACCAGGGGTGTACAAGCCAGCAGTGAGACCAGCTTGGTTTTGATCTGGACCATATTCAAACTGACCCAGCTTGGTCGGGGCTTCGGCTCATCTAAACCAGGTCCAGTCTGGTTCAGCTATCAAGCCAGCTGAGCTAGCTTGTGGGCCAGCTCGGGCACTATACTTGTAAAAGGATGAGTGAGGAGAGGATACTCCCTTTACAAGTAAAAGGGGAGTCCCTAGTAATGCAGGGTGGGGCATGGAAGAAAGGCTTCTTTTTACCTTTAGAAATCAGGTGCCGGGGACAGTGGAGGTGGCCGTGACAGCCGTGGGGACGGCAGAGACATTGGAGGAGTCGGGTTTCTCCAGCCCCCACCCCCGGCCTCCCAAATGACAGGCCAGGCTGATTGCAGCCTGGTTCAGGCTTCTGGACTGCCTGTCATCTGGGAGGCCAGCAGGGGGAGTTGGAGGAGCCCCTACCACCACCTCTGAAGTCTCTGCTGCCATGACTGCTGCCCCCGCCACATGATTTCTAAAGGTAAAAAGCAGCCTTTCTCCCATTCCCCCGCCCCACATAACTAATGAATACCCCTTTACTTGTAAAGGGGAATCCTTGCTGGATTTGTAAAGAGGAAGCCGGTTCTTTGAACCAGGGGGCAGTCCAGTTCAAACTCGGACCATCTGAACCAGGTTGGCTCGATGTCGAGTCTGGCTCAAAGTGAGCCGGCTTGCACATCCCTGTCCCTGAGCTCTAGTTCTCTATATGGAGAGGGTTTTAAACAAATAGATGAGCATTTAATCACGTAAGCCCACACTTGTAGGGTACAGTCCAGATATGGGTTGATCATGTTGATGACAACATGATCATAGAAATGGCATAAGAGCATCTTGTCTTATTTATTGTTTTCTATTTCGCAGACAACAAATGTGGATGTGAAAAACTTTAGGAAAGTCAGATGGAGACCATTTCTCATCAGATGATTTTGGACGTGCTCACAGAAGTGATGGAGCAGGAAAGAACAATCTCTCTCCTCCCATTTCATGTATTTTGAAGGGGAAACCAGAACTTGAAATACACCGCTGCCCTTCGAAATTGATGCAGCATTTTGTACAAGGGTGTCTATATATCATTGTTTCCTGTTGAGGTGGCCCTTAAAAGTAGCACATTTCGAAGCTTTAGTTGACAGAGATGAAAGAAAGAGAGAAAGAGAGAAAGAGAGGAGAAAGAAAGAAAGAAAGAAAGAAAGAAAGAAAGAAAGAAAGAAAGAAAGAAAGAAAGAAAGAAAGAGCCCACCTTTCCCTAAAAGAAAAAGCAGATGGCACTATTCTCTGAAGAGAGTCACTACGGTAGCCTTTCACTGTTTTCAAAGGAGTATTTGACTGGCAGTGAAGCATAGTATTATTGAGGGACATACATGAAAGAGGGAGACTCTTCTTTCATTGTTATGATGCTTCAGTGGAAGAACACTGAAAAAATGTGCGAAGCTGGAAACAGTGCAGTAACTGACCCTCAGAAACCAAAGTGACCCTCAGAAACAAAAGCTCGTGCATTTCTGCACCATTGCTTCGGAGAACTAAAATGGCTCCCTAAGCTCATTGAAAACACATTCAGGCTTTGACAATGATGAGTAACATTTTCTCACTTTCCTGACAAGTGTTGCCAAGGAATTGCTGATCAACCATTTGCTGCAATGCTCAGAGGCCAATTCTCTTTGCACACAAGTTGCATCAAGTACTCTATGTTATTTCATATTCACTGCTTTATGAGAAAAGTGTTTCATTATAAGATGCAGCAATAAGAATAAATAGAATGGACTAAGAAACAGGGAATGTAATAAATTATATTGCCCAATAATTAATCATTGTGACAGTAGAATATGGGGGGAAAGGCAACCTACACAAGACCATTCTAAAAGGGGTCAGGTATGAAGTGCATGTGCTTATGTCCCTTGCAATACATGTGTGCCATGGTCCATGTATTGGAAGGGTCTCCAGTCTGAGCTACAGATGGGGGTAATAGCAAGCTCAGTGCAACACCATGGTGTGTGTACGTTTGCATTTAACACTAAACTTCTTTTACATAGGGATCATCACAGGTTAAAGCTAAGTTTAAGACTACACATATTTATATACCACTTTGCAACAAACATTTTTAAAGTGGTTTATATAGAAAAACAAAACAAGATAGTACCTTGTCCCCAAATGGCTCACAATCTAAAAGGAAATAGAAGGCAGACACCAGCAACAGCCACTGGAGGGATGCTATGCCGGGGCTGGATAGGGACAGTTGCTCTCCCCCTATGAAATATAAGAGAATTGGCATTTGAAAGGTGTGTCTTTGCTCAGTTAGCAGGGGAAAAACTAAGCTGCAGAAAAACAACATCGATCCAGTATAGCCGATGACATATATTTGAACCCATATTTCATGCAACTAGATATGAAATACACATTAGCCCAGTTCAAATATCTGCCCCCATGTTCAGCAAATATGAAGGGCAGCAGGATCTCACTTGATAGCTATGACCCCCAATGCACCAGTCGACCACACCACCCAGGCTGTCAGCAAGGGGCTGAGCTGAGGGTGTGGAGGATTCCTCTATGTGATTTGGAACCCTGATCAGCCAGTGCTCCAGATCCTAAGGAGCAGGTGGAGGAACCATCTGTGCATCCAGCTCAGCCTATTACAGACAGCCACTAACCACACAGCTACTGAGAGGCATGGCCAGGGAGTGTGTTGGAGGTGAAGGGGTGACTAGTGAATATGATTCTATCCTCCGTTATGCATTCTCTGAAGATGGGAAAGGTATGTTGCCTGAACAGGGTTTCTCACAATGACACACACACACTCACATCAGGACAGCAGCTTGTGTACACTGAATTCCAAATAAAGATAAAGTTGTGCTGTCAAGTTGGTGTTGACTCCTGGCAACCACAGAGCCCTGGGGTTGTCTTCGGTAGAATACAGGAGGGGTTTACCATTGCCATCTCCCGTTCAGTGCGAGATGATGCCTTTCAGCATCTTCCTATATCCCTGCTGCCCAATATAGGTGTTTCCCATAGTCTGGGAAACATACCAGTGGGGATTCGAACCAGCAACCTCTTGCTCCCTAAGCAAGTTACTTCCCCACTGTGCCATTAAGTGGCTCCAAATTCCAAATAGATACATGAAAATATGAACTCTGAGAGAACCTTGGAAAGATACAAAATATTATATAGAAAGTAGAACATTTTATGTGTATGAAGGCACGTCAGTAATGGGACATAGTATTATTTTATATCTTCAGTGTAAAATTGAAGGTAACAAATGTATCTCTAGGAATGTTTTATAAGAAGAATGGCGGGGGGGGGGACCTATTGGCCCAATTCTGTGATTTAGCACAGTGGTTCCCAACCTGGGGGCCTCCAAATCTTGCTGAACTACAACTCCTATCATCCCCAGCCACAATAAATTGTGGGTGGGATGGGAGTTGTATTGTACTGATGGGATGGTGCTGATGGGAATTGTAGTTCAGCAACATCTGGAGGCCCTCAGGTTGGGAACCACTGGTTTAGCAGCATGTTGCTTAAGATCAGGCTGATACTAGTTGTCATACCACATTAAGTTTCAGTTTGTCATGCCACCCAGGTTGCAATTTCACCTTCACTGGGACTTGACATGAGTACCATCATCACATAAACAGCACTGACATTAATTGTAGGGATGTGCAAACCGGTCCGGCGGTTTGGTCCGGAGGTTTGGGGGTTCGGGATTGAACCAACCCCCCCCCCCCGCTGGTTCTGTCCAGACCGGAACCTGGCAGCCTCACAGAGGGCATTTGTGCATGCTTGGCGGCACCCAAAATGGCCGCTTCTCACCTTTATGGAGGCCCAAAAGGGCCAAAAATACTACATTTGCCCAGCAGCAGTGATGGGGGGGAGGGGAACCCTGGCGGGGGGAGGGGAACCCTCACGCCCCCCCCCAGCCTACAGCAAGCCCCCCCCCTGAGGGGCTGCAGGTATTTATCACTAATTTTTTAAAAAAATTAAAAATTGTGGAACCCCCCCCCCCGAGCGAACTGGATGGGTGGGGGTTCGATGGGTGCCAGACCGAACTGGCCCGGTTCCATTTGAGGCCAATCCGGCCTCGAACCGAACTGGGCCAGATGGTTCCATGCACATCCCTAATTGATTGTCCTCAGTTCCCAGTGAACTTTTCTCTTACCACGTAATAGTGTTTTTGCCAGGTTCACTGTGCCAAAAGCACAGATGAAGCCAGATATTTGCAGGTATATCTCAGGTTCCCTTGCATGGCTTCCTATGACCCTTTCATATGACTAACATGCACCAGCCACAACTGGATGGAATGGACCCAAGGAAGCTTTTTCTGTCTGAAAAAGACAGAAAATTCAGCCTTGCTTGTCATTATAGGACAATGAACTATCTGTGGCATGGAAGGCCTTCAAGGTTGCCAGAACCTAAGGGGTATACTCGTGGGTCAAATGGGCCGTAAGCCAGAATTTGGCTTTTTTAAAGCCAAATCTGGCCACCTAGGCTCACTCACATAACTGCAGCTTCCACAGTTCAGTGGGATCAGCTCAAAAGCATATGAGACAATTGGTAACATTACCATGGCAGTGGTATATATGTAGTGTGTATTTTCCCTACACCATTCCAGTAATGTTGGGAATTCTGCATCATGTGGGAGGAATATGTTAGGGGGAGCAGGATCATGCCCATTAGCCATAACCCCTGATGCCACAGTGCAGTTCCTCCCCATGTCTGTTAAGGTAACATCAGAAGGGCCTCTTGGACTTTTTATGCTGGGTAGAAATATCCTAGGATATTTCTATGGGGTCTAGTCTTTTTAATCATAATTCTAAGAATTTAAGAAAGAATACAGACTTCAGTTTAGCAGTTAGAACATTTTCTTCATTCTTCTCTATAATCAAAAGGCACTTTGTTGATGATACCCTCTAAGCACAAATAGCAGATATAAGAATCACCTGTGCTTCTGTAAGTGATTCTTATAGCTATACCGATAATGACAGAGCACAGAATCCCCATTATATCCTTATTCAGCCTTTATCATTTCCCAAACAATGAATACATATATTTGCTGAATATTTTTGAAAGGGGTGCAAAGGAGGGACATGGAACAGCCTTTTATTTTACTGAAGGAGAACCCTGGACTATCTAGCCTAATAATGACAACTGGAAATAGCTCTCACAGATGGTAACACCCTCCAAGACTTCAGGGAGAATCTTGCCATGCTTCCTGAGATCCTTCAACTGGAGAATCCAGCTGAACTTGAGTGTGAGTGTGAGTGTGAGTGTGAGTGTGAGTGTGAGAGTGTGTGTGTGTGTGTGTGTGTGTGTGTGTGTGTGTGTGTAAAACACCTCTTACCACAGAGCTGTGATCTCTTCCAAGGGTCCTTCCAAGACCCTTTATGCAAGCACTTTGGATGAGCCATGCAATCCACACTACACAAAAAGCTCAGCTAGATGTCAATGCTGCATAGCTGGCTTTGCAATACTAAAGGGGATACAATCTTTTTAGGAAGCAGCTGACTTCCTGGCCAGGATTTAAAGTTCTAACCAACAAAATAGGATGCTATTGAGGATATTCTTACTATCACTGGAAAGCAGGCTAAGGGAGTTAAGCCCAGTCAAGTTAAGCCCGTTCCAGTCACTGTGAGAACCAGTGGGCTTGCAGGCGAGCCCGGTGGCTCCCTGGCAGCTAGCCCGCCAAAGTAGCCTTCCCCTTAGCCCAGGTTAGTGGAGCGAGTGCTCCTCTAGCCCAGGCTTCCTGATCATGTATTGCCATGGCGTGGCTCTGCACCAAGGCAACACATGAGGAGACCCCTGTCGGGAGGCTGGAAGCAGCCTCCCGGGCTCGAGGGTCTCTCCAGCATGCCTAGTGCAAGTGCATCCTGGAACTTCTGGGTGCCGCGCGGCCCCCAATCCCCGCAGCCCCCAATCCCCGCAGCCCCTGCAGGCTCCGTCATGGAGCCGGGAGTTGTGTGGGTGGCTGATCCGGCCGCCCAGGCTGCTGCCTTGATCATCTGCAGGGAGAGTGGGCTAAGCCCGTTCTCGCTGCAGAACCCCGTCCGGCGGGTCTCAATGATCGTGAGACTCACCTCGCTACGTCATTGTACCCAAAGAAAAATTTCACGTTTTTTTCTTAGCTTAGAGAAACATGATTCCTCATCTCTAAATTCTTACATTGTTTTAGTCACTCATAAAAACATAAGAACAGTCCAAGACCCTACTAATCCAGTATCCTGTTTCACACAGTGACCCACCAGATGTGTCTAGGAAGCCCACAGAGAGGCATGCCCTCTCTCCTGCTGTTGCTCCCCTGCAACTAT
Organism: Hemicordylus capensis; assembly: GCF_027244095.1. Lineage (NCBI taxonomy): Eukaryota > Metazoa > Chordata > Lepidosauria > Squamata > Cordylidae > Hemicordylus > Hemicordylus capensis. Next base: position 67,467,284 of record NC_069658.1, read on the forward strand.
TATTAAGAGGTATCTTGCCTCTTAGGCTAGAGGTGATATACTCGAGACTAAGAAGCAAGATGCCTCGTAGGGACTGATAGATCCCAAAGACATAACAATGGCTTTGCTGGAACAAACTAAGGTCCATCTGATCCTGGTTTCTTCTGTTTCCAACCAGACTAGATATTTACCACAAGGGCATGAATGTTCTTTGCCCCCTGCATTTGATATTCATAATTACAGTGCCTCTGTACATGGAGGTTCCACTTAGATATCATTACCTATTATCTGTCATTTAATCCCTTTTTATGGTCATCTAAAGTAGTAGCCATCACCATATCTTGAGGAGTGAACCTAACCTCTTGGAACTATTGTGTCTCACAGAAACCATGGTTAATCCTCTAATAATATATACACATTTCCAAAATCACTCTGCTAATTGAGATATTCTGAAAACTTTTAGAATATTGTGCTAAGTTGTTGAGAGCCAGAAAAGGAAAATATCTATTAAGCACCATCTGTGGTTTGGGGGGCATTAAGCTAAACAATTAGACTGGGTCAGGTCATTTCTTCTATATTTAGAGATAGTTGACTAATGGGATAAAATGAACACATTTATTTGAGACCTTTAATCCTGTCCCTGAACAAATGCAAACTAATTAAAACTGAACATAGCTAATTTTTATCCTACAGCATTCTTAAAGGTTTTTCTAAAAACATCACTCTAGCTATTTGTTTATGACACAATTGACTGTGTTTAATCACCGCATCCAGATGCCTTTTTATGATTTAATGGATTTCAGTAGAGTTAACTATTGGTTCTTTCCTAAAACAAATGCATTTTAAAGGCAGTGGGACAAATCTTATTTAGAATGTCAGGGACATACTTTCAGAGGAATGGCAGAAAACAATTCTCGATAATGACTCAGGATTTATATAATTCCACTCTGAGTGTGTCATAAAATTGCTCATAATAACATTAAAAGGAATGCAACCAGTAAATATAACGGTGGTATTATTAAAGGAGTACAGAAGTGTTCTGTTAGTTTAGGTGAGTTGCAAAAAAAAAAAATTATCATGATAAGCTACAACATTATATTGCTTATAAATATGACACTCAGTGTCCCCACACTCCACAAAACTAAGGGTACTCCTTATATTTCTTACTTGACGTCTTTTAGTAGCAGTAACACCCAGTGGATGACAGTGACCCAGTAACTATTGAATGCCACTTTCAGAAGGGCTTCTGAAAAGTAAAACTAACTCAGCTTCACCGCTGCCTCAGCAGTGGGGACAAATTTTTTACAACCTCAATTTCTCCAGAAAGTACTCCATGACACGTGAAAATATACTAAAGAGCAAAAGGCCACTGGGTCACTGAGGATTGCACAGCCACAAATTTCTCTACACACACACTAGCAGTGGTGGAGAGTTAATCTGGAACTCCATCTCCAGAAGCACTGCTGTTTTCTCATTGCACCAATGTTTCCTTAGTCAGGATCAGCCAGTACTTTTTCATGCTTTTAGTAGGCTTTGTCAATAGACGATTCTGGGGTCCTTGAATGCATATGTGATACTCAGGCATCTTTCAGGAAGACTTATTGGAATAACAATGGGGCAGACCACTGGCTCATGCTGGGGGCGGGGTGGCTGTTTGCCTCACCCCTGCATGTAGAGCCACAAGGCAGGCCCCTATTGGGTGCTGGGATGGGAGTGGGTGTGCTCTATCGGACCGTTGGTCCGCCACCTGCCTCCCTGCTCAGTTTGCCGCATTCTGGGTTTGGGAAGAGAGGGCTTTCACATTTCTCCTACCTAGCCAGCGAGGCCTTTTCCTGGTGTGGTGATTTGGCAGTGGCACGAGAGCAGTCTTTGGGGGCCCACGCGCTGACAGAGTGGGTGGTGGTGATGAGTGGCACATCCTCTCTTGTCAGCAGGGCCCCACCCCACATTCGGCTGGGCCTGGTAGGTGGGCCACTTGGGCCATGGCGATAACATGGGATGGGGTCTGACTCTTACACGTTTAGGCTTCATCGCCTTTCCTCAGCCAGGCGGCCGCTTGTGCTGTGGCCGCGGTGGTGACAGTGAGAGGCACAGGGGCCACAGGGGCCCCTCGTTGTGAGTGGCCAGCACTCAGGACTGTCAGGCTACCAACCCTCCCCTCTGCCATGTGTTTAACAGTGCTTGGGGAATGTGAAGGGTGAGTGGTTTGGGGCCTGCACCCCCTGGCAGTTGGGCATTGTCTTTCTGAGGCATTGGGGTAACATTGATGATATATTGATACATTGATCTATATGGAGTAATCACATTGGAACATGCTTGTCTGGGGGCCAATGCCATTCCTTTAGTTGTTCATTCTTAAGTAATATTTGTTCTGATTGTGCCCCCTCAAAAGGCCACAGGTAATAAGGGGGTCACCCTTTCCGGAACCCCAAGAAGCTCTCCCTCCCCAACTCTCACCATCTGAGGATGAAGTAAGCAAGAGGGAGTTGAGGGCGTTAATATCTAGAATAGAGGCTTTGGAGCGGGGCCCAATGAAGGGGCCATCAGGTGCTGCTAACAAGGGGAGGAAGTGTACTGGAACGTTGCAAAGGCTGCTATGATTAAGGCCTTGTCTGATAGGTTGGCAGTGCTGGAAAATGCTAATGAGGACGCCAGAATGCCCCCCCACCCCGGTGACGGTGGCTGAGACCTGCTGCCCCAAGCTATTCCTGCGCTGGCACCACCATTTGCTCCTGCGCCAGCACCACCATCCACTCCAGAGAATCCTCCTTTTGAGATGTCCACACCTGGACATTCAGGTGAGACTGACGAGGAGAAAACTCAGGTCGGTTTGGAGCCATGGCCCATCGGCAGTAGACCATGCACCCATGGTCCATGTTGCCCTTTGCTAATTGGAGGTGTGGCCCATTTTGGACCCCAGCTGCTGCACAGACATGGCTTTGTGCTGGTTTTCCTGTCCTGGTGGGTGTGGTGCAGTCTCATTATGGAGCTTGTGGACAAGTGTGGTGGGGTTCCACCATGCATAGCTTTTCTATGGCTGCACCAGGGGCTAGTGGGTCTTACCCCATAAATGTGGCTCCTTCTGCCCAGCACTCTCCTTATGGGGCTATGGGGCTTCCATTGGGGTATCACTTGTTGCCCATGTTGAAAGAAAAAAATGGAAAGGGTGAGTATGTGGACATATTCAGCCTTTTATTCAGGTAACTTGAGGCAAAGCCTAAAGACAGGGAGCAAGGTAAACAGCAAAAGGCTACTAAGTGTAAGCCTGTTGAAAGAACCTGGAATAATTGGCTTTCAGGTTTCAGCATAAATATGAGGGTTGTTTTGTAGGTCCAGATGTCCAAAGGCCCAGTCTTGGTGAAATACCGGGACATCATTCATCGGGCCTTTATGGACTTTGTGGGCATGTCCTGGGTCCACTATGATAAGAATTTTAGAATGTGTGCAGCATTTGACCCTGCCCTCCCTTGGGACACCCCCTTGAATGAGCTTTGGCTGCTTATTATGTCCCCATCACATCCTGTTGATGGTGAAAGGTCTGAGAGTGGTCATTTGCTTTCCAAGCTCTCTGGCTCCATCAGTGCTTCCGAATTAAGTCAGCAGTCGGTCCAACCTACTGTTTATAGTGGGGGGTGCTATTCATAGAACCCATATAGATTCTATCATGCCTGTGGGATCTGTGGGACCAAGCATCCCAGTTCCACCTGCAGTAGAGCCTGAGCTTGGGGCAACAGTGTTAGGGGTTGAAAATCCCCCTTCCCTTCCATCATCTGGCAAAGGGTCCCAGTCCAATTAATCTTAGGATCTTTGCTAGCTCCCTAGCTCATTATCTCAATTGGCAGGACACTGACTATTTGTGGCAGGGTTTCAGCGAGGATTTCATTCCTTCTTTGTCTCATCAGGGGGCTTTCCATGCCCCTAATTTACATACTGTTTGGGGCATGGAGGATGTTGTTTGGAGGAAGATTTCCAAAGAGGTTGCAGTGGGTAGAGTGCTTGGGATTTTAAATTCCCTGCCTATTCCACACTTGTGAGTTTCTCCACTTGGGGTTATGTCCCCAAAGACCTCTGGTGAGTTTTGTTTGATGGGATTAACAATGGGATTCATGAATGATGGGATCCTGGAAGAGCTTTGCATGGTGCACTATACTTCTTTTCATGATGCAGTGCACATTGCCAGGGGATGTGGAGTCAGGGTCCTGCTCATCAAATGTGACATTGAGTCTGCCTTTCTCCTCCTGCCCGTCCACCCGAATGATTTTGATCTTTTAGGTTTTGCAGTCAAATAAAAGTTTTATGTTGTCACAGCACTACCCATGGGGTGTTCTGTCTCCGGGGCCACTTTTGAAGCATTTAGCACCTTTTTTTGAATGAGCACTGAGGTGAAGGGCAGGTTACATTTCTACAGCTCACTTGTTGGACAACTTCTTCTTTGTTGGTCCTGGGTCCAATGGCCGTTGCTGCTGACTATTGGACCAATTTGTTCAGTTGATGTGTGAGTTGGGGGTCTTGTTAGCCAAAGGGAAGGCAGAGGGCCTGTCCACTTGCTTTACATTTTTGGGCATAGAACTGGATTTGGTTATCAGGTTCAGTCATCTTCCTGAGGAGAAATTGAATGCTCTCCAAGACAGGATCAGGGCCATGGGGTTGACTAGAACGACCAACCATAGGGAACTACAGGTTGTTTTAGGGCACCTTAATTTTGGCTGCAGGGTAGATGCACCTGTGGGCCTTTTTGAGGCACCTCTGTGATGCCACACTGGGCATTCGCAAGCCGCATCACAGCTTGCGGGTCACTGAGGGAATGAGGGCTGACCTCATAATATGGGCTGCATTCCTGCAGGACATTAAATGACTTTAATAGTGTGTCAGTTTGGTGATGTGAGCAGTTCCTTGAATCCAAGCTTCAAGTGCATTCCAATGCAGTTGGAGAGCTGGATTTTGGCATGTATTTCAGAGGGTGCTGGTGCTCTGCTAGGTGGCCCTCACAATGGGCTGCCAGGGAGGTCATGGGGGATCTCATCCTATCATGGTGTTTGTGTACTTGTGGACTGAGGAGTTTAGCAACTCACTGTACACGTTTGGTATGACAACCAGGCAGTTGTCCATGTGAACTCTCAGATGTCTCATTCGCCCTGGGTTTTGGGGCTTCTGCATATTTTCATTCTATGCTGCCTCCAATTTAATATACTTTTCTTGGCTCTTAATGTGCCTGGTCTCCAGAATGACATTGCTAATGCCCTATCTTGTTTTCAGGTAGGGCATTTCAGGGAGTTAACTCTGCAGACTATGTGGGAGCTGGAACTGATGCCAGAGGCCCTTTGGAGTCTTGCTGATTAGAAGCCCGCAGGGCTATCAATGAGTCCCTTGCTCTGAGTACCGGGTCTATTTATGCCAGCAAGGTAGCCTCTTTCCTTACGTTCAGACAGCTGAAGGGCCAGGAACATCTTTGGCCCATTCCTACTGAGCATATGATGCAAAAGCTTGTCCACTTCAAGTCCTTGGGGCAGGCGGTCACTACGTTGGCCAACTACATAGAATTGTCCTTTGAATCCAGATTATGGGGGATGCAGGACTATACTGGTGATTTCCAGATCAGGTGCATGCTTGACGGGTGGGCCCGTGAAGATCCCCTGGCGCCAGATCAGAGGTGGCCAATTACATCTCCACTGCTGGAATTACTGTTAAGTGTTTTCCCCTCATTATGCTCTTCCTCTTGGGAGTCTGTCCTTTTTCATGCTTCAGTGACCATGTCCTTCTTTGGGGCATTTAGACTGTCAGAGGTCCTTTCTTGCAGTAGACGCTCTCCTAGTGGCCAATGTTTGCAGTACAGGGGCATTTCCTTCTCTGACTCGGGATTTGCTGTTTCTGCACAAATCCAAAACCTACCAGAGGGCCAGGGGTCAGCTTATCAGCCTGTAATCCTCTGGGAATATCTCCATGTGCCTGGTTGAAGCACTTCATCAGTGCCTCCCAGTGGGAGCTGCTTATTCATGCATCTAGATGGAACTCCACTGAATCAGTTCCAGCTCTGATGGGTACTGTGTAGGGTGTTCCTGTGTCTTGGGAACCCTTACAGCTCTTGGGTCTCTATTCTTTTCAGATAGGTGCAGCTTCGGTGGCCCAGCAGCTCAGTTTTACAGATGTTGAGATTAAGCATATTGACCATTGGCAGTCCAAGGTTTTCCAGATATATGTGCGTTAACATTGTTTGCATGCATGTTATTCACTTTTCTTTCTTTTCTTGGCAGGTGCTGGTGGAGCAGCAGCTCTGGTGTGTGTTCTGATTTGCGGCCACTTTTCTAGGCCTGACCAGAAAATGAGCCAGCACTTCCCAGATTGGAACACAACTTGGTTTGGGGAAGAGAGCATGTGTTTGTTGGCTGGGTAAGCAGGGCATGATGTGGAACCAACTTCTGCCAGCACTGAGGGAGTTTATGGCAGTTAGTGACCCACCCAGGGTTTTAATAGTTCATTTAGGGGGAAATGATCTGGCTCAGTGAATTGGCCTTTCATTAATTCAGCAAGTCAAAGTGGATTTCAGGCCTGGACTCCTGTGGTTGTGATATTGTGGGTTGATCTGCTTCAATGCTGAGTTTGGAGGGGTGTGCAGAATTTCAAGGGGGTTGAAAGAGCTAGGAGAAAGATAAATGCAGCCATGGGTAGGGATGTGGCTGCAACCTGGGATGGCTTCATTTTGCACCCAGATATCTTGCCTCTTATGGCCAGATTGGGTTCATTTGACCATAAAGGGTTGTTACCTCTATTTGGCAGACCTGAAGCGGGGGCTTGCTGACTTTCTTGGGGTGGGGCAAGGCTAAGCTGAGCTGACTTCCCTCTGTGGCAGCTGCAGTGTGGGCTGGGTGGATGAGTAGATCGGTTATTATCAGTGAGCACCCTTGGATGCTTTGAAAGGGTGGGATGGTTAATCAGTCCTTAGAGGTTAGCGGCTCAGGGGCTATGGTTCTCCATTCCACCTACTTCAGGGCTTCACAAACCTCAAAGGCTGTGCAGCTTGGTGGGGTGAAGCCTTAGAAGTAACCCTGACCTTCAGGGTTGGAAAAGATGAGTAGGAAACAGGCTTGCGCCACTTCTTCCTTTGAGTCATGGTGTGTCACCTGTAGGGGGCTCAGAGAAGGATGTTAAAGGTCTGACCTCCAGCGGAAGTTAGGTGCACACTGCAGTGGGTGGAGTTTTTCCCCCATCTATCCAGTTCTACAATTCATTTACATTTCAATAAAGTTATGGCCCTTTCATCCAATTCTTTCTGTGTATGTTGCCTTTGCAGCTTGGGGTGTGGGGGCAAAAGGTGGGCCATCTGTGTGTCAGCTGGCATCTTCTCTCCTTTGGACTGAGTTGGTGTCACCTACATACTGTTGGGATTTTGCCAAGGCTGGATTAGACTAGCTTCTTGGCAAAGCAATTTTTTTTTTTAACAAAAAAGAGGAAAAGTATCTAAGAGTGCTTATGGGGACAAAAGCATGTTATCATATTTCCCTGTGTAAAAATCTGCCTCAAAGAAGAAAACTACAAGCAGGGCAAGAACTGGACAAGAACCTCTTTCTGGAACATTTAGTTTCCTTCATCCTGAGAAACTATCTTCTACTGAGTTAGACTATTGGTCTGTTTAGGAAAATATTATCTATACTACTGGCAGCAGTTCTTCAGTGTTTCAGCTGAGAAAAGGTGTCCCCCCAACCCACCAAACATACTTATTGATGCCAAAGACTGAACATTAGGTCTTATGCATGCAAAGCATGAGGTCATGACCAAATGCATGACCAAAGCTGTGTTCTACCCGGGTTTGGGAACTGTGTGTGCAATCAATTTTTGGTTGTGTGGAAGCAAGGTAAGAAGAAAACCTGGGTAGAAGTGATTGTGTGGAAGCAAGGTAGGATGAAAAGCTACCCAGGTTTTCCTCCTACCTTGCTTCTACACAACCAAAAACTGGGAACACACTCAGCTCCCAAACCTGGGTAGAACACAGCTTTTGATTGTGTAGATGACCTCTATGTGTTCTACCACTGAACTATGGTCCATCACCTGTGCTATCATTCAAAAGTGGAAAGTGGATAGAAGCTAGGATAGACTCACTACTATCTCAGGCCTTCTTAATGATGAATACGCAAACTTTTCCCTATTTATGGGTATTTCCTCTGCATCAAAAAATAAAAATGCATGTTGCATATCTGAGACAACTATCTAATTCTACAGTAGTAGCTATGCAAAATTTAGGAGAGAAGGATTTTCCAGATGCATATTCCACCTATTAGTTTAGATCTAATGTTTCTTATTTCCAGCCACAAAGGCCCATTTGAAAACAGTTTGATTTGATTTACAGTCTTAGACCAGCAAAACAAATACAATACAAATACAATGGAGCACACTGCTCTCAACTATTGCGAATACCAAGACTTACACATTGCAAATATTTACACATAAGTAAAATGTAAAATGTATTTACATATATTTACACATATGCAAAATACCAAGACTTACACATTGCACATGTGCAGATCTTTCCCTTTGTAAACAACAACAACAAAAGTACCAGCCTGCACTTTTGCTGGATGGTGGGCTATTGCTAATCATCAAGTCTTATTCAAAAATGTGGACTGGTCTGCTTGCTAGCAGCACATGGTGCTGGGATATTTCTCATCATTTTTTCCCCATTCAAAGTATTGACCAGCTATTTAAGAGGTCAAGTGTTCAAGTATATAAAACAAAGTAACCCAGATGGAGCTAAAAATCTTGGAGCTGAACCTTACAGAGCCTTTAATTTTATCAGACAGATGTTCAATGTAATGGAATATTGAAGGTTTATAGGAACATAGGAACACAGGAAGCTGTCATATACTGAGTCAAACCATTGGTCTATCTAGCTCAGTATTGTCTACACAGACTGGCAGCGGCTTCTCCAAGGTTGTAGGCAGGAATCTCTCTCAGCCCTATCTTGGAGAAGTCAGAGAGGGAACTTGGAACCTTCTGCTCTTCCCAGAGCAGCTTCATCCCCTGAGGGGAATATCTTACAGTGCTCACATGTAGTCTCCCGATCAAATGCAACCAGGGCGGGCCCTATTTAGCTAGGGGGACAAGTCATGCTTGCTACTACAAGACCAGCTCTCTATAGAAAGGACTTTGGGCTTGATTGTGGGTTTAGCTAATTATAAGCACCCATATATAAATCTAAATCTACATCTACATCAAGTATATTTCTTGTCCTTGCAGTACATGTCATTAAGTGTTCTGAGATCATCTCCTTGACAAGTGCATGTCTTCTTATACAGCATTGTATGTATGTTTGCAAGTAAAACAGAGACTCCAGGTGGTTTGCTTTGGAGAGCCTAGCAAGACTCATTTCCCATTTTTCTTCATCGTGACATTTATGGGCAAAGAGGTATATTGAAATACTTACACCTGCTCCTCCTGATGAAATTAAATATGGATTTATGCCAGCTGTAAAGTATGGGGCTTTTTGATCAATTTGGTCCAGCTAAGCAAGTGAATTCAGGAGCGGGAAAGTAAGACAGATAAAAAAATATGGAGAACCTGACAGTTGTATATTGTATAAGATAAGAAAGCCATCTAACATGAACACTAGCACTGTTGTTATTAGGACTCCCTTAAGTATTTTTTGAATTCTTGCATTGACAGTGGCACTGGATTTCTTTATTCATCATTTTCACATAACATTGAAGGTAGATGGTGATTAATAATTGACTTGCACTTTAATAAGACAGACAAATGGTAACTTACTAGAATTATATTAATGATATCACTAAATCAATATGCTGTTTTCTTCTCTTGTGAAATCATTTATTTATTACTCCTCAGGACACTTTTAACAAAATGGTTCTTGGGCAACCTGATCATTGGTTGTTCATGCATTACAGATGCCACTGCAGCTGGTATAAGGAAACTCAACCTTTTCAAGGAACTTTCTGCTTCCTTGATGAGATATTGTGAATTGTATGAAGGGGTTTGTAGGTTTAGTCCTGTTTTGGGGCCACGGGCCTTCCAACCTTGTTCTTGCTATGTGATGTTAGAGCCTGGTTCACGCATGCATGTATATAATTTAATTTATATACGTGCATATAATTTATGCAGTATGCATATAATGGAGAGCCAGCATAGCATAGTGGTTAAGAGTTGTACTAGGACTGGAAAGACCCAAGTTTGAATCCCCGTTCAACCATGAAACTCACTGGGTCAACTCAAAGTGTTGACTCAATGTGCTGCAGCTGTGAAAAACACCAATTCCATGCTAGGGATCATTAGGAAGGGGAATGAAAATAAAATGGCTAATATTATAATGCCCTTATACAAAATTATGGTGCGGCCACACCTGGAGTACTGCATACAATTCTGGTCAACACATCTAAAGAAGGACATTGTAGAACTGGGATAGGTACAGAAGAGGGCAACAAAGATGATCAGGGGCCTAGAGCACCTTCTTTATGAGGCAGGACTACAACATTGGGCTTTTTAGTTTAGAAAAAAGACGACTGTGGGGAGACATGATAGAGGTCTATAAAATTATGCATGGTGTGGAGAAAGTAGATTGATTGAAAGAAATTGATTGCCGGGAAATTTAGGACCAACAAACAGAAGTACTTTTTCACACAACACATAATCACCTTGTGGAATTCTCTGCCACAAGATGTGGTGACAGCCAACAACCTGGATGGCTTTAAGAAGGGTTTGGATAACTTCATGGAGGAGAGGTCTATCAATGGCTACTAGTCGGAGGGCTATAGGCCACCTCCAGCCTCAAAGGCAAGATGTCTCTGAGTACCAGTTGCAGGGAAGTAACAGCAGGAGAGAGGGCATGCCCTCAACTCCTGCCTGTAGGCTCTCAGCGGTATCTGGTGGGCCACTGTGTGAAACAGGATGCTGGACTAGATGGCCCTTGGGCCTGATCCAGCAGGGCTGTTCTTATGTTCTTACCAAGGCATCAGGAGCACATGTGTGCATCAGCAAAACACTGCAGACAAATAATCTTGATCCAAACATATCACATAAGATTGCTTTTTTGCAGTGTTTCATCAATGTGCACATGGACATCAGAAATGTTGAGGCAGCAGAAGAGGGGTGTCAAACTGCAGCCCCCCAGCTTTGTTGGTCTACAACTTTCATCATCCTTGGCTACTGACCACTGTGACTGGGGACGATAGGAGTTGTCGGCCAACAACAGCTGGAGAACCTAAGTTTGACATCCCTGCACTGAAGGAAATATGAAACTGAAGAAACTTAAAGTTTTAATAAGCTGTGTGCTCCAATTTGTGAATTAATTTTAGAAATTTTCCTTGTTAATCTAACATCTAAGAGGAGGGGAACGCAAACAGAGCAGCAGGAACAGTTTCACAAGAATGACAGTCATTCAAAGAGACTCCAAATCCAAGCAGAGAAATATTTTTAAGTGTTATGACCAGAAATCTGGGTCCTTGGTCTGAGTCATGATTGTTCTCTTTGACATCAAATACTTTCAGCAGGCATGATCCACTGTTCACAGCTCACCCACAAGTATGCTTCTCCATAACCCCCATTCATTCTAACAGGGCTGGTAGTGGACAAGTTCCTACTGATGATGAACTATGTCTACAGAAATGTAATAAGATTACATATGATACCCTACTGAAAAAAATCTCTGGCGTTTTATAATGTGGCAGAAATTTCACACAGCTGAAAAAAAGAAATATCTGTGTTGGCATGACAATCTGAAAAAAGGATTTTTTAAAAGAAAAATAATAGTATATTTGAGTAAATTGGTAGACTTTTTAAATTACTTGTGAATTGTTCTGTAGCGATAAGGGATCTTTTTCTACCCTGCCCTCTTCACCTTACATGTTGGCTCAGTTGCAGACATCCTGCTCTAAAAATATAAGGTATGATTATATGAACAAATCACCATATGTTTTACAGTGACAGCAGACCAATTAATAAACCAAGTTTAATAGAGTGTCTGACTGAAGTGAAATGGAACAGGAGCAATAACATTCACTTTGTAAATATAGACTAGAACTGCTATGCTAAGCCATAACATTAAATGAAAACTAATGCTATGGGAGGTTTATTTGGCATCACAAATCTATGTATTTGGATTCAAAGAAAAGCCATTTGTACAAATATGCCAAGGATAATGAAACTGTCAAGACTTATCTTGATAGCTTTATTGTGGGCATGTTGTGTTCTTACCTTCTATCAGACTTCAACATATCCCAAATTGATCCCAGATTGCCCACAACACAGGGCCAATTTTCATTACATGTGAAAGCAATAAACATGGGGGCCCAAATAACAGCTGGGGAGGGGGTGGTCACTCCTAGGAGCATAGGAAGCTGCCATATACTTAGTCAGACCATTGGTCTATCTAGCTCAGTATTGTCTTCACAGACTGGCAGTGGCTTCTCCAAAGTTGCAGGCAGGAATCTCTCTCAGCCCTATCATGGAGAAGTCAGGGAGGGAACTTGAAACCTTCTGCACTTCCCAGAGCGGCCCCATCTCCTGAGGGGAATATCTTACAGTGCTCACACTTCTAGTTTCCCTTTCAAATGTAACCAGGGTGGACCCTGCTTATCTAAGGGAACAAATCATACTTGCTACCACAAGACCAGCTCTCCTCTCTTAAAGCTCCTATATGCTCTTTGAATATTATTCTGAAGGACATTTATTTTAGGTTATAGGACTGTCACCCATTACAATGAACAAGAATTCCAATGAGAAGGATCTCTTCCACTGGCCCCACCCCTACATGTTTGGCATAACCTGGGACAGTCTGTACAAATGTGCAAACATGTGCAGTCAGGGACCCTTGCATAGGCCAGTTTCATATATAGAACCTACATGCATAAAGTTGTATGTGGGAAGGCTGTCACAAATTATGCCCAACTTTATGTGGCAGGCGGATTGGGGAGGACCATCAGAAGCAGTCCCATTCTTCCTGCTACACATGCTCATTGTAACACGTGAAGGGTTTTCCTGCACACGCTAGGCAGTATCCAGAATAAGTCAGTCATGATTAAGTCCCATTGAAATTATCGGGAGGTAAGTAATGACTAGATTGCATTGTCTTGTTGATTTCAATGTGAAGTCACAACTAGGGGTGTGCATTTTGGAATTTTCTTGTTTCAATTTGTATCCGAATCGAAACACCCCCGTTTTGTTTTGTACCCAAATTTTCTGAATCCGAATCAGCCCTGTTTTGTTTTGTAGCCAAATTTTCCAAATCCGAATCGATTTAGATTTTTAAAAAGGGCCCCAGGGCAAAAAGAGTGGGTGGTGGTGATAGTGTCCAATGGGTGGAAGCTACCACCCAAATTTCAAAGGAATTAGGCAAAGGGCTGATGTTTTGTGAATTTTTAAAGTTTACACATCTTTAAGAATTTTCCCATAGGGAATAATGGGGATTCCAGCAAATGTATCACTTCAAATCAAGGGGAAAGGGATGACCCAGAGTGGAGTGTGGTGGGTGATAGTGCCCAATGGGGGCAAGGAAACTTCCAGAATTATCTCAAAAGAATTAGGAACATAGGAAACTGCCATATACTTAGTCAGACCATTGGTCTATCTAGCTCAGTACAGTGGTCCCTCGACTTACGAACTACTCGACATAAGTATTTTTCGAGTTACAAACGGCAGTTTTAGATCCGGTTTTAGATGTGGTTTTTTCGACTTACAAATTTTTAGATGGGGTTTTCTCGACTTACGAATTTTACATGTGGTTTCCTTGACTTGCCTGCCTGTTTACTGCCTGTTTATTCTTGAAAAGAAATGTTCCTGTGCAGTTTGCAAGCCTTACTGGGGGTCTGGGTCTTTTTTCTAGGCTCCGGAACATATTAATCCGTTCCCAATGCATTCCTATGGGAAACCGCTTTTCAACTTACGAACTTTTTGACTTACAAATGTGCATTCGGAACGGATTAATTTCGTAAGTAGAGGGACCACTGTATTGTCTTCACAGACTGGCAGTGGCTTCTCCAAGGTTGCAGGCAGGAATCTTTCTCAGTCCTATCTTAGAGATGCCGTGGAGGGAACTTGAAACCTTCTGCTCTTCCCAGAGCGGCTTCATCCCGAGGGGAATATCTTGCAGTGCTCACACATCAAGTCTCACATTCATATGCAACCAGGGCAGATCATGCTTAGCTATGGAGACAAGTCATGCTTAGCCACAAGACCAGTTCTCCTCTCCATTGGGCAAAGGGCTGATCTTTTGTGAATTGTTGAAGTTTACGTGTCTTTTAAGATTTCTCCCATAGGGAATAATGGAGGTTTCAGCAGCCCCATAATTCCACTTGGGGGGCACTGGGGTTTCCCAGAGCGAGGGGTTGTGTAGTGCACATAGGGTGCCAACCACCTCCATACCCACAAGCCCTTGGGGTGCTGGGTTTTTCTGAGTTGTTCATTGTAGATTCTCTGGTAGCATATGAGATTTTCAGTGAAAAACAAGAATCCACTCTCATATGCTACCAGATAATCTACACTCAGAACACCACAGAAACAACAGAACCCAGCACCCCATGGGTTAGCAACCCTTCCCCTGGCCAATGTGGGGTCAGTAAAGAGTGGCAAGAAGCAAAAGAGCCAATGGGGAACAAGGAGGGAATTGTCAGCAGGTCAGCCCATGATTTAGGTCACCGATCAGAAGGCTGGAAGGGTGGGAAATTCAAAGAGATGTCAAACACAAAATGGAGACTGACTCAGAGATCACTACAAAATGGAGGTCCGAAACAACAAAACGTTTTGTAGCCGAAACAGGGACTTTTTTTATATATACAAAACTTTTGGATCTGGAAAATGGGTGTTTTGTTTTGTCTACAAAACACCCGAAACAGGCTGTTTTGGGTACAAAACGTTTTGTATCCGAAACGTTTCGCACATCCCTAGTCACAACTAACTGAATCTGAATGCTTCCCATTGTTTTTCATACAACACGTAGCTAATCATATGATTAGTAGCTATTGTAGTCAGTGTTTCCTCTAACAAGGATTACCAGATGTTGTTGACTACAACTCCCAGAATCCCCAGCTGCAATGGCTTTTTCTTGGGGATTATGGGAATTGTAGTCAACTACATCTAGGAATCCCTGTTAGAGGGAACACTGTCATTGTAGTCTATTCTGTCTCATATTTTCTCACATAATGATCTATAAGATTCCTTTCATACATGTTGGCACCTTATGACAATTGTTTCCCAGCTTCTTTTTCACTCTAGCAGCTACTATTGGCTGATGTGTTTCTCTGATCTGGCTGCTGTTGCAATTCCCTTTGTCCAATTCAATTCTACCTTTTAAAATTAAAATTGATCCAATCCTGGAAGGAGGAAGTCTGTGAGAAAACTAGCACCAAAACATCAAAGGACAATGAATAGCAAATGAGAGGCAGACTGAAATGTTAAGAAATGTTAATGTTTTAATTGGTTCTGTTTTTAATATTGATACGTTTTGTAAACTGCCCAGAGACGTATATTGTCGACAGTATAGAAACATGCTAAATAAATAAATAAATAAATAAATAAATAAATGCGACATAATGTCAAAACTCATTTCTCAAATATGGAAAAATTTGATCCAAGATGACTCTGCTAGTTTTTTTATGAGATCTGGTTTGCACTGTTTACATTCCTCCACTTCCTTGAGAAGAAAGACGAGAATAAGCCAATATTATAATGTCTCATTTTATGATGTCAGTGACCATTGGTCGAACTTTTAGACTATATATTTCACATATTTGAGTTTGCTCTGTGGTTATTCCACTATCTTTTTCTGCATGCTTCACTTGTTGTTACTGATAAACCTTAATAAACAAGATATAGATATAGATATATAGATATAGATATAGATATGCAATAGGGAGAAATCACTGGCGTGCGCACACACACTATTATCCACTAACTCAGCATAGTATCAACTCCACAGCTTCATATATTCCTCCTTGCAATATTACATCAGGGATTAATTGATCTATGTTATAGCTTAAATATTGTCATTCTACCAACAAAAGATCCTCATCATTGTTAACTTCAACACTAAAATAGAATAAAATCAAAATCAAATTAAACAATTTATATTACACTTTCAAAATAAAACAAAAGTAATGAATTGAACCAGAATCAATAAAGGAAAAGAAGACAATCACAGCAGCAAAGTTCTCTTACAAGACCAGTCAGCCCAACTTTAAAAAGGGGAGTCTCCACACCTTTCACACAAACCCAATCAGGCCTCTTAGGAGAGGGAGGCTCCACAGCCTCTGCACAGTCTCTGAGAAGAAGATCCTGTCCAGAGTACCCACCAGCCAACACTTTCAAAACAGTGTTCAGATGCAGAGCAGAGCCTTCCCCAATTACTTCAGTGCTGCTAGATTCACATGGAGAAAGGCACATACCAGCAGATTCCAACAATTTCGGGGCTTAAAGGTCATAAGCAGCATCTTGAATTAGACTGGGAACATAAGAATAGAAGAACATAATACACCAAATGCAGATATACCAAAAGAGACCTTCAGGCATATAGAAATGCTTCTTTGTCCCCAGACCAAGAAGACACGGAGACATAATTATGGGTGAAAAGGGCCACAATTTTATTAATAACACAACAGGCATAGCGAACTGGGACAACAGGTGATTATTCACCCCTCAAAAAACAGTGCGGGCCCCTAGGTATGGGTTAGGACCCAAAGTCCCGCCCATAACCTGAATGGGTGACACACCCTGGCTCAGGAAACCAGCAGGTACACCCCACCTAATTCCTTCAAAGCCAACCACCCCCTTTGCAGGAGGTGATCTGGATACTTCAAGGTCTTCATCCACCCCGGACCGCACAGCCCAAAGGTTGGTGAAGTCCTGAAGCAAGTTTCATGGCAATCATTCTCCCCATGCCGCACAGGCCACAAAGGAGCGATTAACCAATCAACCTTTAATACCCAAGGGTGCTCACCGAATTCTAACCTCAATTTACCCCTCAGCCCGCACTGTTACTGCCACACAGGGAGGTTAACCCAAGCTTGACCTCCCTGCCCCATAACCCTCCAGAAATTCAGCAAGCCCCCTCTGAATATTGCGCAGGTACAAGTCACAACCAGACTCAGACAGGTGCACACCATCAGGGCGAAACAAAGCAGGGAAACACGCTGCTATCCCAGGTTGGTACAGCACCTCCCCGCTGGTGGCCCTTACTAGCTTACCTATAGCCACCGAAGCCTTTCGCCGGGCCCTTTCGATACCCAGTCCATTAGAAACCCCCCGCCATACTCTGCGTTGGAGCCAATTAACCCAAAGAATGCGGACCCCAGGGATCCAATCTCGCAACACTGTCAAATCAGAGGAGGCCTGCTGAACAATGGAGAGGCCAGTTCGCCGGCCCAAATCGTTTTCACCCAAATGCAGTATAATAACGTGGGGGACAGGAAAGCTAACTAGGTGGTTCCTAACAGCGGGAAGCAACTGACCCCACAGCATGCCGCACATGCCTAGCCAATACACTGAGGCCCTCTTGCCGAAGCCCAACTGAGTGCCCCAGTGGGAGGTGCTGGTCCACTTGAAGGCCCAGAAGACCAGCGAATGGCCACACACCAGGACCCAGACCGGAGCCGCCGCTCCACCAGCACCTGCCAGGGAAAAACACAGAACATCAACACCAAGGACATTGGCCGCTGTCAGTGCTCATAACGCCTGACCGCCATGGACCCCCAATGCCCAATCCGCCAGACAGTGAGCTCACACCTGGTACGTTGGCTGCTGTCAGCGCACATAACGCCTGACCGCCACGGACTTCCAACGCCCAATCCGCCGGACAGCATCCTCACGCATGCCCAGGCGAGCAGCTATAGTAGCCGCCCCGATCCTAAAGGAGTGCAGAGTGAGCCCGCCCAGTGGAATTCCAGCAACCCGCAGGGCCTTCCGGACTACCGCTAGAAATTGGTACTGAGTCAGCGGGGTCCCATTGTCATGTGTAAACAGACACCCATCCGTGTAGTGCCATAGGGCATCCACTGGGCAGAGTACTGAACCGGCAGCCGCCGCCAATCGAACCACTTGACCCTTGCCTCTCTGATCCGTTTTGGAGCGGCGGAGGAACATCCGTGCCTCCCCCGCCGCTAAGGACAGGTCAGAAAACTGCAGGCAGCGATCCCGGGGGGACCCGCCGCTGCATGGCAGCAGCTCGCCGGGGCGAAAAGCACCAAAAAAGGTGACCAGCAGGGCCGCTCGAAAGAGGGAGACCTCCCACGGGCTGGCACAGCAGCCAGCTAGATGGCTCAACATGGTAGCCATCATGTCAAGAGTAATAGGACGCCTACTATCGCCCACTGCCGGGCTCCCCCTAGCCCAGCCTTCCAGCATGCGCCGAACCCAAGGATCCATGGAGGAATCTCCGACCCCTCTAACCTGCACCTCAAAGGCCAAGGCAGACAAATATCCCCCTAAAGTGGACGCAGCACGCCCCGCCCTGTGGAGCAAGACTAAAAACTGCTGTAAGTGACCCACAGGGACCAGCCAAACCTCTGCCAAACCTTCGGACCTTCGGAAAAGGGGAAAGGCATCTATCTTGGCCACGTAGCTTGCCCTGGTACTGGGTGCCAGAGACACCGCTATGGCTTGTTGGGCCTCCAACTGCCAAGCTGCCACAGAAAGGCTGGCATGGGGTCCGGGTACACTGCTGCCTCGGGAGCTAAAGCCCTGAATCTGTCTACCTGGAAACAAGACAGAGCGTCAGCGATTTCATTCCTAACCCCCGGCACTTGGTGGGCCTGGAACAGGATATTGGCCCGTAGGCATTGGAGCACCAGAGCCTGCACCAGTCCCATAACCCTACAGGAGCGTGAAGTTTGAGCATTGATAACTTTGACCACCGCCAGGTTATCGCACCAAAACCGAACGGACGAGTTGGAAAACTCATCCGCCCAAATGTGAACCGCCACCACAATGGGAAACAGCTCAAGGAACGTCAAATCCCTGACTATCTCATGCTCAACCCACTCTGCTGGCCAACGGGCGGCGCACCAACACCCCCGAAGATAGACCCCGAACCCGGCCCCACCAGCCGCGTCCGAGTGCACCTGCAAGTCGGCCTCCAAGAGCTGTTCACTCCTCCAGAAGACAGTTCCATTAAAGTCCAGTAGAAATGACTCCCAAAGGGCCAAGTCAGCCCTGACCCCTTCAGTGATCCATACCCTGTGATGGGGGGCCTGGAGGCCCACTGTAAGATCACAGAGCCATCTCAGAAAAGCCCTACCAGCAGCTACTACCCTGCAAGCAAAGTTAAGGTGCCCCGCTACCACCTGCAACTCCCTCAAGGAAGCCTTACGGGCACGCCCCAAGGCCCTAACCAGGTCCAACAAGACCCCAAGCTTGCCGTGTGGTAACCAAGAACAACCAACCACCGTATCAAGTTCAATACCAAGGAAGGAGAGCCGTGTAACAGGACCCTCCGGCTTATCATGTGTGAAGGGCACACCCAGTTCATTCGCTAGATCCATAAAGGAGCTCAGCAAGTGGTAGCATTACCTGGAATTGCCCCACCCTACAAAAAGAAAGTCATCAAGTTAATGAGCGGTGGACATTAGGCCCGCCCTACGCCAAACTGCCCACTCCAAAAAGGTGATAAGGCCTTGAAGGCCGCACAGGAAATGGAGCAGCCCATTGGCAACACCCGGTCAAAATAAAATTGACCAGTGAAGGCAAAGCCCAGGAGCTCAAAATCGTCCGGATGGACGGGCAGCAGGCTGAAGGCGGACTCAATATCACACTTGGCCAAAGGAGCTCCCGCCCCTTTGCTTCTAACCACCCGAACAGCCTCGTCAAAAGATGTATATCGCACAGAGCACAAAGTGCCTGGGATTCTGTCATTAACAGACGACCCCCGGGGATGGGAGAGGTGATGAATCAGCCGGAATTCACCCGGGGCCTTCTTGGGCACCACCCCCAATGGTGACACACGCAAGCCAGGAAAGGGAGGGCTACCGAACGGGCCCATCACCCTGCCTGCTGTGACTTCCTTGGTAATCTTCTTAACAACCACTTCCTCCTGACCTATGACTGACTTAAGATTGCAGGATCTAACCAACCCCGACGGGAGGAGGACGGTATCCTAAACTTGTCCCTAAAACCTTGCAACAAATAGGAAGCGGCAGACCTGTCCGGGTAGTCCCGCAGCAGGTACTCCAAAACTTCATGTTTGGATGGGGCTGGGACCCTTTACCCATAGGGGGTGGGGGAGGACCGCCCTTCTTACTACCACCCGGCCGGAACTTACTTCCAGAACCGCCAAAACGGGCCCGGGGGTACCCGGCACTGGGTAGGGATGTGCACAAAACCGGTTCGCCTGGTTCGGTTCGGATCCAAACCGGGTCTGAACCAGGAGGGGGTGGTTCAGTTTTGGTTTTGTCCGAACCACCCCCTGGTTCGGTTCAGATCCGAACCGGTTCGGACAGGTTTGGACCAGTTTGGACCAGTTTGGATCAGTTCAGACACCTGGAAATTGGTAGAATGGTAGCTGGCACCCAGGGGTACCTGTCACCCAAACCCCAAAGCAATCGGACACTTGTACGATTTTTTATGAATTTTTGAAAATTATTTTTATTTTTTTCTCATAGGATATAATGGGACTCGGACCAGTCCATTATTCCTTATTGTGGAGCACCCATGGGTGCCAACAACCATGCAAACCCTGAAGCAATCAGACACCCCTATGATTTTTTATGAATATTTGAAATATTTTTTAATTATTCTTCTCATAGAGTATAATGGGACCCGAACCAGTCCATATCCCCTATTGTGGAGCACCTAGGGGCACAAAAGCGGGGTGGGTGGTAGACAGACAGGGGTGCCTACCATCCAAAAAATTCCAAGGCAATTGGACACTCCTCTGATTATTGGTGAATTGTTAAAGTATTTTTGAATTCCTCATAGAGAATAATTAGGATTGCAGCAAATGTATAGCTCCACGTCGGGGGCAAAGGGGTTTCGTAGAGTGGAGTGTGGTGGGTGGTAGTTCCTAAGGTGGGCAGGGAAGCTACCTGAATTTTTTCAAAGGATTTGGGCAGAGGGCTGATTTTTGGTTAATTGTTGAAGTTTACGCGTCTTTAAGGTTTTTCCTCATAATAAGTTATAATGGAGCTTTCAGCAGCCCCATAAGTGCACTTGGGGGGTGCTGGGGTGGCCCAGAGCGAGTGGTGGTGTAGTGCACATAGGGTGCCAACCACCCCCATGGGTTTCTAACCCATGGGGTATAGGGTTCTCTTTGTTTCTGAGGTATTGAGTGTGGATTCTATGATAGCAAATGAGATTTTCAATGAGACACCATGAATCCACTCTAATATGCTATCATAGAATCCACACTCAATACCTCAGAAACAAGAGAACCCTGTTCTCCCCAACCAAAGTGAGAAGGAGCTCGACGAAAGAGCTCCTTCTCCTACGATAGCCGAGACCAGACTGAGTGTTTGGGGCGTGGATCGGCTGATTGCGGCCGAAGCCACGCCCCCAATTCAAGAAGAGCCAATCAGGCTGATTCTTGGGCCGCGTGCGGAGTGGGGCTGGGACAAACTCCCTCCCCTCCGCACGAGGCAAAGGGGAGGGGGATTTTGTACACTGGGCTGAGTCCTGCCAGCTACAAGGTACAACAGTTGGAACTGAGGTTTGTCCATCACGGTTCTTTGATGCATGTAAAGAGGCATTGAAATCCAAGTTTCCTACTCTCCCAAATTTGGTGTGCAAGTATGTGCAGACAACTGGACCTATTTCCAGGCTGAGGCATCTCTAACAACCAGGTCACTCAGGTTCCATATCAGCCAACTCTACAAGTAATGCTTATTAACTTTCTATGCCCTGTGCTCATTAACACCTGCAACACAACACCATTAAAACCATTAACAGCTGCAAAACAACAAGTCCTCTTCAGCCAGGAATGGTATTCCATGACTGGTCCTCCACACTAATCCTTCAGTTCAGCTTAGAGCCGCATGCTGCACAATGAGTCCTGGCCTCAGACCAATCTGCTCTGCTCCACACTGCATGGAGCAGGGGTGATTGTTTGGGAGCATGTTCCGCACTCCCACCAAACAACGAACAATAATCTGGGGGGAAGGCAAGATTTGGGAAGCCTTCCTCCTGCCTGCCCACCTGTTAGTGTGAATAGCCCCCTAGTGTTAGAATGTTTTGTGCGGGCAAGAATTTTCCACAGTCATTTTTCCCTTTCCTTCCTGCCCTGGTGCCCTCTGAAAACATGTCTCTGAGGGCTGGGAGACCCTCAGGACACTCAGCAGTGGACAACTCGGGGAAGGGGGTATCAGGATAAATCTTGGCACTTGTGGAATGTTCTAATGTGAAGCCAGTGTTAGTCTGGATGCTGTTGACAGGAGTTTTATTTATAAATAAAAGCTGGTGGGAGGGAGATCACAATCAAGAACACAACCACAGTAGAAAAACAATTTCTTCCTGCACGGTGGTCCCAATGAAAACGGCCCTCCCACCAAAAATTGTATATGCCTTGGCAGGTAAGCTGCCATTGATACCAACGACAGCTTCTCTCCACATGGGCAGTTTCAGGGGGTGAAACCTAGCCACTATCACACAATATCTTCATTTAAAAATACATTCAAAGTCTTTTTATGAGGGGCAGAGAGAGCGAAAGAGCCAACTCACCATGGAAACAAACTATGTGAGAAAAATAAATATATGACGGGACATAGACAGCTGTGCTTTGGTTTGTGGGTGGTTTGTTGGCTTATAAGCTGGCAAATACAAAAAAGAATGTGTGCCAGAGGAATAGCTGCAAATATCCTGCCTTTCACAGGGTTTAGTTGGCCAGACCTCTGTGTGGAGATATATTTTAAAAAGGATGTCAGGAAAGAGGCAACTTCCTTCTAGTTAGGTAAAGAACTTATTATTCCCCCCCGCTTCTTTTTAATTATGTTTGTAGTTTTCCTTTAACATCTAAGGTTTTCTCTAATTGCCAGAGAAAAATATTTGCATGCTAGTAGGTGAGGCCTGTCTTTGAGAGGGCAAAGTCATTTCACATAGATTACACTTCTAGGAAAGTTCAAGCAATTAAATATATGTCATAGAATTTGTTATTAATGTGCTTGCAAAAGAAAACTAAAAGAACAGTTTGAGATTTGTAGGATTTCAACACCAAACATTATTCATTTTATTGAATAATGACGATATATTGAAGAAAGCGGATTGTTAATTCAGAATTTCTGCTAAAGAAAACCCCCAAAATTATTTAAAAATGTCCCCAAGCATATTCTGGTGTAAAAAGTGGTGCATTCAGCTAATTTAAGAGGTGGGAGGAGTATTTAAGCAAAATTTAGTATCTATATTTGTAAGTAATTGGGAAAGCCACCTGATGGTGCAGTGGGAAATGACTTGCCTAGCAAGCATGAGGTTGCTGGTTCAAATCCCCACTGGTATGTTTTCCAGACTATAGGAAACATCTATATCGGGCAGCAGTGATATAGGAAGATGCTGAAAGGTATCATCTCATACTGCATGGGAGATGGCAATGATTAACCCCTCCTGTATTCTACCAAAGAAAACCACAGGGCTCTGTGGTCGCCAGGAATTGACACCGACTCGACCGCACAATTTACCTTTAGGTAATTGGGAAGTATGATATTCAGAATTTCTTCAAAAAACTGGAAGAAAAAAATAAATAAATTTCCACCATGCATATTCCAGTTTTAAAAGTAGTGCATCCAGCTAATTTAAGTGGCAAGATTGTCCATGCAAAATTTGGTATCTGTAGTTAATTGGGAAGTATGACTTTATTTCGCATGAACAAATAAACAAATTCAAAATATAATATATTTGATTTTTAAAAAATATATATACTGACATACTGGCTTTGTAAAACAAACTTTAATGAGAATTTGAAGATAATGCTCCAGGTGAAACACCTGAGCAATTTTAAGGAAAGCCGAACAAGTTTTCTAAGACTAACATTAAGGGGGTACCTTGGATGGGATGTAGGCAAGGGATAGGAGGTAGGCAAAATCTGTGAGCTGCCACCTTGATTGAGCAAGGTTGCAGCTCACAGGATGTCTGGCCATCACACTTACAGCATTGTGCCATTCAGTCAAATAGTGCCAAAGGTGTGGTCATTGGGCATGGGAGGGGCGGGGTGAGTGACAGCGGGGGCAGGACTTCCTCCCTGCTTCCCGCCTCATGAGCAGTGCTCACACTTACAATTTATGTCTGAAGAGGGCTAAGGACAAACTACTGGAGTCCTGCACAGCTGCACATGCTCAGTGGGGTTTTCTTTGTTGGAAGGTTTTGCTACTTCCTTTCACTTCACCCTTGTTGGCTGAGGAGTTCTAGGCTCAGTTGGGAGAATTGTCTGAAAACTACTGTTTTTTATATAAACCCTCTGAACAGTTTGCCTCAGAGTTTCCGCCTCCATATTCTATCCCAACCCCTGCTTGCTTGCTTGCTTTGCTTGCTTCCTTCCTTTCTTTCTTCCTTTCTTTCTTTCTTTCTTTCTTTCTTTCTTTCTTTCTTTCTTTCTTTCTTTCTTTTTTGCCATCACCATAATGAGGAAAAGGAACTGTGTCTCCACATTTCTACTGTAGAAGGAAATTAACATCATTATTACCAAGTATATATTTTAAAAATGAAAGTATAGCAAGGGGAGTTGTGTGGCAGTTGTATATTTTGTAGTTCTGTTCCATATGCCGGTAAAATATCTAGAGATCTATAGACTATTATAATTATTGATAGTAGAAATGTGAACTTTTAAAATTTAGCCTCTGAGTCTGCTTTTATATTAGTCTCTGTAGCTTGAATGCTGGCAGAAGGAAAGAGATTGCACTTAATCCATCCAAATGCAAAATGTGGAGCATAGCTGGACAAAGGTTACAGTGCTTTATGTATGTGACGATCGGAGGCCCAGTGCTTTATGTATGCCGGCGATCGGAGGCCCGGTCTACTCAGCGATCAGAGGCCCGGTCTACCCGGCCCTTTCCCGGCGGGTAGACCGGGCCTCCGGAGAACGGTGTGCTTTGCGGCGCGCGCATGCGCGCGCGCGCAAGCCGCCATTCTTCAGGAGGCCTTCCGAACGAGAGGAGCTCTGTGCCGGAGCTCCTCTCGTTTTTTATCCAGTGTTCGAGCGGGTGAGCGAGCGGGTGGGTGGGTGGGTGGGAGGGCAGCTAGCTGGGCGGGAGGGAGGGCTGGCTGGCTGGCTGACTTTGGGGGTTATTTCGCCGCCGCAGCGGGGGGGGGCTGGTTTCCAGCGCCCCTATACTGTTCAATACGGGCGCTGGCGGGGGCAAGGAGGCGGGAGGGCTAAGCAAGCCCTCCCGCCCTTAAAGGCATACCCCCCACCCGGACCCGGACCAGGCAGGGCCGGACCGGTCCGGCAGTTCGGCCATTCTTTGGAATGGCCGCCGGACCGGTTCGGGCACACTGCTAACATAGATACAGTGGGTGTTACAGAAACCTGGTGGAATGGTGAGAACCAGTGGGACACAGTTATTCCTGGATATAAACACTACAGAAGGGACAGAGAGGGGAGGACTGGGGGAGGAGTAGCACTGTATATCATAGAAGGGATAGATTCCAACAAGCTAGAAAACCTAGGTGGACCAGAGTCCTCCACAGAATTGTTATGGGTAACATTGTGAGGACTGAAAGGAAATTTGTTACTAGAGATGTGCTATCACCCTCCAGATCAAAGCACTGAGAGTGACCTGGAGTTGGAGAAACAAAGAAGAGAGGTGTCAAAGAGAGACAGGGCAGTAATAATGGGTGACTTCAACTACCCACACATAGTCTGGGTAAATTAACATTCAGGTAATGACAGAGAGACCAAATTTCTTGACATACTAAATGACTGTGCCTTAGAACACTTAGTTGTGGAACCAACCAGAGAGATGGTGACTTTGGATTTTATCCTGAATGGTGCCCAGGATCTGGTGCAAGATGTCAGAGTTGCAGAACCATTAGGTAGCAGTGACCATAGTGTGATCCAATTCAGCATATTTGCAAGTAGAGAATTGTTAAGGAAGTACAACACAGATGCATTGGACTTCAGAAGAGGAAACCTCAAAAATGAGGGGACTGGTAAAAAGGAAGTTGAGAGGGAAAGTCAGGAGGGTCAAATCAGTCCAGAAAGCATGGAACGTATTTAAAACCACAGTACTAGAAGCACAGTTGGAATGTATACCAAGAAGGAGGAAAGGTACCACCAAGTTCAGGAGGACGCAAGCGTGGCTAACAAGTAGTCAGGGAAGCTATCACAGGGAAGAAGACTTCCTTCAGAAAATGGAAGTCCTGACCAAATGAAGAGAACAGAAAGGAACATAAACTCTGGCAAAAGAAATGCAAGGACACAATAAGGGATGCAAAGAGAGAGTTTGAGGAACATATAACTAGAAGTGTAAAGGGGAATAACAAAACCATCTTGAAATATATCAGAAGTAGAAAACCTGCCATGGAGGCGGTTGGACCCTTAGATGATGAGGGTGTGAAAGGGATTGTTAAGGAGGATAAGGAGATTAAAGAGAAGCTGAATGAGTTCTTTGCATCTGTCTTCACGGCGGACGATACTGACCCTATAGCCTCTCCAGAATTGAGCTTTTCAAGTTTAGCGGCCGAGGAACTGGGCCAATTTGAGGTGACAAGGGAAGATGTTCTAAACTGTCTTGGAAAACTAAAAATTAATAAATTGCCAGGGCCAGATGGCATCCACCCAAGAGTTCTGAAGGAACTCAAATGTGAAATTGCTGATCTCCTAGCAAAAATATATAACTTGTCCCTACAATCAGACTCTGTACCAGAGGACTGGAAAGTAGTCAATGTGACTCCAAGTTTCAAAAAGGGATCCAGGGGTGATCTGGGAAATTACAGGCCAGTCACTTTTACTTTTAGTTATAGGGACACTGATATTATTTCTGTTATGGCCAGGTTTTGTTATATTATTTGTAAAATACGTACTGGTTTATTGTAAATGTTTGCTGGTCAATGACCGAATAAACTTATAACTAACTTTTACTTCATTCCCGGGTAAATTGATGGAAAGCATACTTAAGGAAAAAACTGTTAAGCATATAGAAGAAAACACCTTGCTGAAGAAGCACCAGCATGGCTTTTGCAAGGGAAAGTCTTGCCTCACTAACGTTTTGGAGTTTTTTGAGAGTGTCAGCAGGGGTGTGGATAAAGGTGATCTGGTTGACATAGTATACTTGGACTTCCAAAAAGCTTTTGATACAGTTCCCCATCAAAAGCTCTTGAGTATACTTAGCAGTCATGGAATAAGGAGACAGGTTCATGTGTGGATTGGTAACTGGTTGAAGGTCAGGAAACAGAGAGTAGGAATATATGGACAGTTTTCACAATGGAGGTAGGTAGGAAGTGGAGTCCCCCAGGGATCGGTATTGGGACCAGTGCTCTTTAGTGCGTTCATAAATGATTTAGAAGTTGGAGTGAGCAGCAAAGTGGCCAAATTTGCAGATGACACTAAACTATTTAGGGTAGTGAAATCTACAATGGTTTGTAAGGAACTCCAAAAAGATCTCTCGAAACTGGGGGAGTGGGCAACAAAATGGCAAATGTTCAGTGTAAACAAGTGTAAAGTGATGCACATTGGGGCAGAAAACACCAACTTCATATATATGCTGATCGGATCTACGCTGTCGGTGACTGGCCAGGAGAGAGATCTTGGGGTCGTGGTGGACAGCTCATTGAAAGCGTTGCCTCTGTATGCGGCAGCTGTGAAAAAGGTTAATTCCATGCTAGGAATCATTAGGAAGAGGATTGAAAATAAACTGCTAATATTATAATGCCATTATACAAAACTATGGTGCGGCCACATCTGGAGTACTGCATACAACTTTGGTCACTGTATGTTAAGAAGGAGCTGTCGGTGACTGACCAGGAGACGGATCTTGGGGTCGTGGTGGACAGCTCGTTGAAAGTATCGACTCAATGTGTGGCAGCTGTGAAATAGGCCAATTCCATGCTAGGGATCATTAGAAAGGGGATTGAAAATAAAGCTGCTAATATTATAATGCCATTATACAAAACTATGATGTGACCACACCTGGAGCACTGCATACAGTTCTGGTCAACACATCTAAAAAAGGACATTATAGCACTGGAAAAGATGCATAAGAGGGCAACAAAGATGATTAGGGGCCTAGAGCACCTTTCTTACGAGGCAAGGCGACAACACCTGAGGCTGTTTAGTTTAGAAAAAAGATTACGGCAGGGAGACATGGTAGAGATCTATAAAATCATGCATAGTGTGGAGAAAGTGGATAGAAAGAAATTCTTCTCCCTCTCACATAACACTAGAACCAGGGGTCATCCCATGAAATGCATTGCCAGGAAATTTAGGACCAACAAACGGAGGTACTTTTTCACACAACACATAATCAACTTGTAGAATTATCTGCCACAAGATGTGGTGACAGCCAACAACCCAGATGGCTTTAAGAGGGGTTTGGATAACTTCATGAAGGAGAGGTCTATCAATGGCTAGTAGTTGGAGGGCTATAGGCCACCTCCAGCCTCAAAGGTAGGATGCCTCTGAGTACCAGTTGCAGGGGAGTAACAGCAGGAAAGAGGGCATGCCCTCAACTCCTGCCTGTACGCTCCCAGTGGCATTTGGTGGGTCACTGTGTGAAACAGGATGCAGGACTAGATGGGCCTTGAGGCCTGATCCAGCAGGGCTGTTCTTATGTTCTTATGATATTGTAAAACTGGAAAAGATGCAGAAGAGGGCAATCAAAATGATCAGGGGCCTGGAGCACCTTCCTTATAAAGCTACAGCATCTGGGCTCTTTACTTTGGAAAAGGTAAAATTTTTCTCTCTCTTTCACAACACTAGAACTAGGGGTCACCCCATGAAACTGAAGGTTGGGAAATTTAGAACCTACAAGTAGAAGTACTTTTTCACACAGTGAATAATTAATCTATGGAATTCTTTGCCATGGGATGTGGTAATGGCCACCAGCTTGGATGGCTTTAAAAGGGGTTTAGACAGATTCATGGTGGACAGGCTACTAGTCTGTTGGCTGTGGGCCATCTCCAGCCTCAGAGCAGATGCTTCTCAATACCAGTTGCAGGAGAACATCAGCAGGAGAAAGGGCATGCATATACCTCTTGCCTGTGGGCTCCCCAGAGACATCTGGTGGGCCACTGTGTGAAACAGGATGCTGGACTAGATGGGTCTTAGGCCTGATCCAGCAGGGCTGTTCTTATGTTCTTTATTCCCGCACTACCACCAATTCATTCTATAGGTTTAACATTCAATGCAATATCCAGTGCACCATGGAACTGATTCCTGGCAGACATATTGTAGAAGCAGTTTTCATGTTTTCCTTCCAATGAGTCAGCCATCTTTCTCAAAGCATGTGAGCGCACAGTACGGATATGTGCACAGCTGAACATTTAGCATGGACTCCTTGTTTTGGGTAAAAATGCTGAATTAAATTAAGCACTAATTACAGCAGTTGTGACCATTACAATGGAGGTGCAAAAGGGTAGTAAATTTAAGACTGGTGCTTTTACTGTATTGTCCACTTGCCCTAACCGATGGAAAGGCTTCATTTGGTGAAAACAGTAAAAATCGAAATCGCATAATGGGAGAGCTATTCCTCCTAATGCCATATTAAAAGTTATGACCCAGCTCTGTCCAGGTAATTAGCCTTCTAAGATTGTAATTTTATGTACCTTATGCTTATACTGCTGATTTAGCTTTAAATGATAATTTAATGGACTGAATAACCTAGATACAGATTTGATACGGAGGACCTGGCATAATTCCAGTCATCTTAGGTGCTCATTGTAAATGCACAATTTCAGTTCCCTCTTTTATTATCTGATGACTGGAGGCACTGAAGAACTGCAAACAAATTAATAAAGAAGAAATTTCTCTCGATAATGTTGGATAGAGAAGACTTTTAATCATTTTGTTATGGGTTAGATGCAGAATCATATGAGCAACTGCACAGGATCTTATTTTTAAATGTGTGGGAATCAGAATTATTTTGTAGATATAAAAACCTGCAAAACATCATGAACAGATTTTACTCACAGTGCCCATGAATTAATTTTCTCTTTGCAGCCATAGTTTCCACCTGCTAAATCTATAATTGGATGAGTGTTGTGGTCTTTGAGTACACACACACACACACACACACACACACACACACACACACTTAACCTAGTGCAGTTGGGAAGTGTGCCTAGAATCTTAAGCCTAAGCAGGCATCAGATAAAGTACTTACTTCAGGGTAGGGGAAATGATTGTACCAGGAACTTTCCTTTATTTTATCCATTTCTTCCTGTGACTGGATGATTGATAAGCAAGGGTATTTTGGAGTAATGACATAGGCTATTATCCTGCTTCTAGTCATCAAAAGACTGGGACAAACACTGTGTGTTATACATGTAATAGGGGTATGGGTAGGGAGTGCAACAGAGAATGGCTGTTTTTATTTTATTTATTTATTTAACCTATTTCTATGCCACCCAAAACTTGCATCTCTGGGCCGTTTACAATTAAAATCATTTAAACATTAAATTCATTAACATTATAATCATTTAAAACCCAACATTAAAAATATTAAAACTATAAATCTAATAAAAAGCCTGGGTGAATAAATGTGTCTTCAGTGCCTTTTTAAAAGTTGCCAGAGATGGGGAGGCTCTTATTTCAACAGGGAGTGCATTCCAAAGTCCAGGGGCAGCAACGGAGAAGGCCCGTTCCCAAGTAGCTGCCAGACGAGTTGGCGGCAACTGCAGGTGAACTGCTCCAGATGATCTAGATGGCCAAACTGCTCTGATAGAAGCCCTCGCACCCTAGCATTGCTTGGTTTCAGGTAGAGAGGTATGATGGAAGTGTGGTGAGGTGCTTGTCTACCTGGGCTTTCAAGCTCTGGAACTTTTCCTAGCCAGAGCTAAATATGCATGGAGGATTCATTCATTAACCAGTATACAAGCTTTCTTTTAATATTTGTATTTGTATTTACAAATACAAATTTGAAGATTTTCCCAATATCTTCAGAGACTGCACAACTGAGAGACCTAAATGGAATCTTCCTTCCATATAACTAAAACTTCTAAAATAGTGTCTACATGAGATGGAAGCTGTTTTTCATTAGTCTATAGATAACAACGATGGCAACACTCCACACGTGTAGCCAAAAGAAACACATGTGCAGCAGATGTGTTCCCACTTCATCAGCACAGGTACTCATGCGGGTTTTTTGTTTTTGCCAGCCTCCCCTTCCCAGAAGCACTATGTGCAATCCAAAATCATGTCCCTGAGGACATAAATTGCACAGCCCTCAGGGACAAATTTGTGTGTCACACAGAGAGAGCACTTCTAGGGGAGACTGGAAGGGGAGACTGGAAGGGGAGACTGACTATGCTCCTGAAGCGGGGATGCATCTGATGCACACATGCTTCTTTGGGCTGCATTTGCAGAATGCTAGTCAGGAAGTTGGCTAACAATTTTTAAAAAAATAATGAAAGATCTATTTGTTGGAAATTCTCTGTGGTGAGAGAATCCCTTTCTCATTATAGCAGAGTGCACAGAGGCACAACACAGCGGAAATAGTTAGGCATGCGTGTATGCT
This sequence comes from Hemicordylus capensis, assembly GCF_027244095.1. Classification (NCBI taxonomy): domain Eukaryota; kingdom Metazoa; phylum Chordata; class Lepidosauria; order Squamata; family Cordylidae; genus Hemicordylus; species Hemicordylus capensis. The sequence goes on from NC_069658.1 coordinate 67,498,837, forward strand.
GAGAGTAAAGTAACTTGGAGCCAATTCATAGTTTCAAATCAATATAAAAGGCATTTATTAAGGAACTCCATTCTAGATAGGAAAGTGAGGAGTTAGGATCTATCTATCTATCTAGCTGGATGCAGATGGATTCTGCATCCTCTCTGCACATATGGTGCAGGGAGAGAGACTTGCCATGTTGCAAGGTAGAAGGGCAGGTAGGAAGAGAGAGAGGAAGAGGAAGTTGATCCCTGAGATTAGCAATCTACATATCAAAGGAATAGCATCAGAGCAGTGGAGAAGTGATGACCAATGTCTTGACTCTCTAGCCCTCTGACTTACTAGTCTGTCCTCCACTGTCTGAGACAAAGAGACAGCGCAAAGTCCTTTAACCTCCAACACTATTTTCACCCCTGAGTGGAAATATGAAGTCAGATAGGGAGCATGCTATTATCAACTGCAGCAACACCAGTTCCAAAACTCATTTTTAAATCCATCAGGTGCAAGAGAGCATCAATCCAATCCAGTCAAAATGCAGTGAATTCTTTTTCTTGTAGGCAACTTTATTGATCTGGAAACACACTGTCGCTATAGAAATGGTTACTAATCTCATGTGATGTTGCTCCACATTAATAGACCCTGAGACTCAAAGAAGATTGTTAAATTGTGTGTGCATGCAAGTTCAGAAGTTTTTCCTTCTCCAGAGTTCTTGTCTGCTGTTAATGTAAGCAGGGCCTAGTTTACAAGGAATATGCAGCACAAACCATGAACAGCCTTCTAGAAGGAACACAGTGAGCCGGGTCTCATGATCAGTGAGACCCGGTTTGGAGAGCTAAGCGGGGAGAGTTGGCTAAGCCCGCTCTCCCTGCACACAAGCAGGGCAGGAGCCCTGGGCGCCCAGATCGGCCACCCACATGATTGCCGGCTCCGTGACGGAGGCAGCGGGGGCTTGGGAGTTCAGGGGCCAGGCACCCCCCAGAAGCTCCAGTATTCCCTGCACGAGTGCGCAGGGCATACTGGGGAGACCCCCAAGCCCGCCAGGGGTCTACTTGTGAGTAACCATGGCGTGGAGGCGCACCACGGCTACTCACAATAAAAAAAAAACCCACCCTCAACAGCTTACTCACATCGAGATTTACCCTCAGGTTACCACAGTTATCTAGCCTTGGTACCTTAATGGTATAGGCATAAGAACAAAAGAACAGCGCTGCTGGATCAGCCCATCTAGTCCAGCATCCTGTTTCTCACAGTGGCTTATCAGATGCCTCTGAGAAGCCCACAGGCAAGAGCTGAGGGCACACCCTCTCTCCTGCTGTTGCGCTGCTCCCCTGCAACTGGTATTCAGAGGCATCCTGCCTCTGAGGCTGGAGGTGGCGGTAGTATACATGTCCTGTTTCTTTAAGATTAGGTGTGTGTTTGGTTGGGTGTTGCTTGGCGTTCTTCTTTTCTATGTGCAAGCTGCCCAGAGTTTGTTGCAGTCTTGTCTATCTTGAGAATGCAATTATTTATATAGACTGAATAAAGAAGGATTTTGTCTCCTGCTCCTTCAGGCTCAAGGTTAGGCCTACAGACTGGTTGTGAGTATGCCTAACAACCTTACCTAGGGGAAGATACAGCAAGGTATCAGAAGTGGGCCTGCACCTTTAGCAAGCTTGAAGTATTCTGCACAGGAGAACTTGACTTGGAGAAATGCAATAATAATAAAAGTGTTTAAGCCCCCTGCTGAATTTTATGTTTGTCTGGCAACGTGCGGGGAAATTGAAGAAGGAACAAAAGTTTTGTCTGTATCTGACTGTGACTAATTCGGAGGATAAACCAGAGGAGTATAAGATTGCAGTTCTTCTGCATTACATTGGTGATAAGGCACTGGAAATATATAACATGCAGAATGTTTATGTGTATCCTGCCAGGAATACCTTGGAAGAAGCCTTGAGAGCTTTTAGAACTTATTGTGAGCCAAAGAAAAACCCAGTGTTTGATTGTTATCAATTCTGGCAGTTCAAGTATGTTGAAGCAGAGGGAATTGATAGTTTTGTTACCCAGTAAAGAACAAGGTTGTGACTTTTGAGCCTCAGAAGACCTGATGATAAGAGATACTGAGGGAATTCTTATGATCACTGGAAAGCGGGCTAAGGAAGCTTAGCCTGCTTCCCACGGATTGTGGGAACCACCGGGCTGGCAGGCGAGCCTGGTTTCCCCAAAGCGGGTCACCCGCTTAACTCCTCCTTCCCTTAGCCCAGGTTAGCGGAGCGAATGCTCTGCTAACCCAGGTTTTTTGGTCATGTATTGCCATGGTGAGCCTCCCAGGCTCAGGGGTCTCTCCAGCATGCCCCGCACACTTGTGCGGGGCATCCTTGGACTTCCAGGGGCCACACAGCCCCCAATCCCCACAGGTTGTTTATGGGCTCCATGACGGAGCCGGCAGACATGTGTGCGGCTGATCTGGCCGCCCAGGGCTGCCTTCTGCTTATCTGTGGGGCGAGCGGGCCAAGTCCACTCTCCCCATTAACCCCGTAACGGGGAGTCTCACTGATCATGAGACTCACCTCAAAATTGTTTCAGTATTCCTGATTGCAAACTGAAGTGGGGGGAATGTTAGGGCATTCAGATCTTATGCCACCCACATGACTGCAAGCTCCATCATGGAGCTTGTGGGGACTGCAGAGATCAGGGGCTTCATGGCCCCCAGAAGTACCAGGATGCCCCACGCAAGTGTGCGGGGCATCTTGGAGAGACCCCAGGGCCGGGAGGCTTGTTTCAGCCTCCTGCCAGGGGTCTCCTCCTGTGCCACAGCAATACACAATCAAATAGACGGGGTTAGCTAAGTGCTCGCTCTGCTAACCTCGTCTAAAGGGAGGGGGAATTAGGAGGGTTTCATGCCAGGAACCGCATGGCTCCCATGGCAGAACACGATCCTCCAAAAGCGAGCTAGGCTCCCTTAGCCCGCTTTTGGTGAATCGTGAAAATCTCCTCATACTCTGATGTGTTTGAGAGGTTTGGTCAGTTCCCAGGATCTTGTCACATTTATGTGAATCCTCAGGTACCGCCATTGATTCATGGGTGTTAGAAGATTCCATATACTATTCTGCCCAAACTTAGAGATACTTTTGATCATCTGGATAAAATGGGCATTATTTCTAAGGTTACAATGCCAACAGCATGGGTCAGTAGCCTTGTCATAATTCCAAAAAAGGACAGCTGACTTTGACTTTGTCTTGATCCTAGAGATTTGAATAAGGCTATTAAAAGGCAACATTTTTCTATCCCAACTATAGAAGATGTGCAGAGGAATTTGGTGAGAAAGAGGGTGGGTTGGGTTTTTGGTTTTTAAAAACAAATTTAGATGAAATAGATGGTTATTGGCAGGTCCAGTTTGATAAGAGTCCACTGAAATGTGTACATTCTATACTCCATGGGGTCGTTACCATTTCAGTAGGCTAATCTTTGGAATTAAATTGGCAAGTGAAGTTTTCCAGCAGAAAAAACTATGAGTATTTTGGTGATATATTGGGGAGTACACATTATAGTAGATGACAATAACAGTGGCTTCAACAAAGGCGGAACATGATGCAATTCTTAAACAGGTTTTGACAAGAGCACGCCAAAGAGGTATAAAGTTCAGTATTTGGTTGATAAAATCAAGTACATGGGGCATGTTTTATCAAAAGACAGTGTGCAGCCTGATGATGACAAAGTGCAAGCAATAAGACAAAGGCCTTCATCAGTAGATAAGAAGGGTGTTCAGAGACTTTTGGGAACTATTCAATATCTTTCTCAGTATATTCCTAATGAATCAGCTCTGACAGTACCCCTGAGAGCCCTTTTATGAAAGGATGTTATTTGGCAATGGGACTCAGTTCATCAACAAGCCTTTGATAACCTGAAGTCAGTGATTGCAATGGCCCCAGTGATTTTTTTTTATCCTAAGTATCAATTATATGTTCAGACAGATGCATCCAAAGATGGCTTAGGTGCATGTCTGTTTCAGAAGAAAGCATGTCTGTTTTCATGGTGTACACCTCAAGGGCCCTGACCATGACTGAAAGAATAATGCACAAATTGAGAAGGAGGTTCTGGCCACAGTGATGGATTAACAGAGAGGCAGAGTAGGCGTTTGCCTACAGCGGCAAAATTTGAGAAGGAGCAAATTTTGTCCCTCCTCCAATTTTGCCACCCCTCTCTGTGGGCAGTGGCAGCTGCAGCAAGGGTGGAGTGGGTGATGAGAAAGTCCCCCCACTTTTACCTTATTTTTTTTTAAAGGCAAACCTTTTTTTGTTTAAAGTAAAAGGGTGGCAAAAGCCTTTTTGCCTATGGGCAGCAAAAAGCTTAATCCACCCCATCTGGCCATTGTCTTTGCTATGAGAAAATTTCATCAATATGTGTTTGGTGCACCAGTTCTTGTTCAGTCAGACCATAAACCCTTCGAAGCCATATTTGCTAAGCCCATTGGACAAGCTCCAGCTAGGCTACAATGGATGCTGGTGGAGCTTCAAAAATATGACATACGTATTGTTTATACTGAGGGCAAGGACATGCTTATAGCAGACATGTTGTCGAGAGCAACTCCATTCAACTCGTTGGATGATGATGATGTAGATCTAGATGAGAAGGTTGTTTATGGGCTTAAAGAGACTGATCCTATTGGTGAACAGTTACTCCATCGGTTGCAAGAGTGTACTAATGTTGATCCAATTCTTCAAGGTCTGAAGGTTCAGCATTTCAATGTCTAGCCACGGCAGTGGAAACGAGTTAAGCCTGAGCTGAGAGTGTGTTGCCCTTGAAAGCAAATTAGGATTAGGATTGATAATGATTTATTAATGATTGGCTCAAATATTATTATTCCACAAGGTGCACAAGAAAAGATGTTGAAATTATTGCACCTTTCACATCAAGGGGTTCAGCAAACAAAAGCTAAAGCCCACTCCCTCATGTATTGGCCAAATATGAACAGCCATATAGAACAGTGGACAAGGAATTGCCCACAATATCAGGCACTGCAGCCCAATAATCATAGGGAGCCTATGATACCTCACGAGATTCCTGTTATTCCTTAGTTAAAGGTGACAGTAGATATATTTCAGATAAAGGGCCATTCCTAGCTTCTCATAAATCAATCTATCTATCTATCTATCTATCTATCTATCTATCTATCTATCTATCTATCTATAAGCCTAAGGTGGTCCGTGGCACATAGCAAGCCCTGCCCTTGCAGCAGCTGCAACCCAGCCACAACCAATGAAAACCACCCCTTCCACAGCCGCAACCCAGCCACAACCAAGGAAACTTCACCCACCCCAGCCGCAACCAATTAAAAAGTGTGCCTCCAAGCAGCAGCAGCCTGGGTCGGCTCCAACCTCTGGCCTCTGTTGCCCTGCCAAGTCTCCTCATGAGGAGGACAGCCGAGCCAGGGTGGGACAGCACACCGAGTCCATGCAGGCTGGTTGGGAAGCCCCAGATTGGCCATCCTCCTCATGAGGAGACTTGGTGGTGTGATGTGATGGAAGCTGGCGATTTGAGCCAAGCTAGGCCACCACCGCAATGCCGCTTTCCCTGGCTCGGCTGAGTGAGTAAATGAGTGAGCAAGCAAAGATGGTCCCCTGTCCCCAAAGGGCTCACAATCTAAAAAGAAAAATAAGGCAGATACCAGCAACAGCCACTAGAGGGATGTTGTGCTGGGGCTGGATAGGGCCAGTTACTCTCCTCCTGCTAAATATAAGAGAATCACCACTTTAAAAGGTGAATCTTTGCTCACTTAAGCTGTGATGCAACATGGCAATCAAATACATTTACTAATGTATTTCTGTATTCAATTTCTGTCCTCCTTTCCCCCTAAGAACTTAAAGCAGCACATATGCTCAGACTGTCTTCAGTCCAGGAATTGGCCAGATTCGGTAAAGTGTGCCGTCAAGTCAGTGTTGACTCCTGGTGACCATAGAGCCCTGTGGTTGTCTTTGGTAGAATACAGGAGGGGTTTACCATTGCCATCTCCTGCACAGTATGAGATGAAGCCATTCAGCATCTTCCTATATCACTGCTGCCCGATATAGGTGTTTCCCATAGTCTGGGAAACATATCAGTGGGGATTCGAACTGGCAATCTCTTGCTTGCTAGTCAAATCATTTCTCTGCTGTGCCATTAGGTGGATATTGGCCAGATTAGTCTTGCTTATTTCCAGCAGGGTGGCTACATTATGTGTCTTCAGACGCTTCCCCAGGCCATAAATAATCCACTTTAGCATTCTCCCTTTCTATTATTCATGCTTTCTGAAACAGAGAAAGGCAACTATCTTCCTACAAGGTGAAAAAATATACATGTACAAGTTAGCAGAATCATTCAGGCAATTAAAAGAGAGCAATAATGGGACACTTGTGCCAGATATAACAAGCTTTTTATGTCGCCACAGAGTCAGTGAAGATATTACTGATGCTATAATCTCTCTGATTTGGCATTTTAAAGAACTTTTTTTTTAAGGGTGAAAAGGTAGAGCAGTCACAGTTAATTAGGCAGAAGTTCTGTTCACAAAATATGAAGTGATTTGTTTTTATTATGAGCTGTCCCAATTTCTTCTAAAATTCCTGTGAAGAATACAGGAAAGCGTAGCCATCTTCTTGTTCAATCTGCTTTGCAGTTTGGGGAAAAGACTATAAACCTGAGAATATCCCTTCATTTGAGTTATTACAGCAATACCAAGAGCAGGTGTCTCAACCATCTTGTGATTCCCACATGTCAGATCAGAGGTAGGATGAGCAAAATGTCTAGAAAATTATTACAGAAGAATAATCCCAAGGCCTTCCGAGAGTGGATCAGCAGTAAGGAAAGATATTCAATTAGGCTTCCAATAATCTTATTACGGACTTGTTTCTTTTCCACACATAGAAAACTCAGTACTGCCTTGATCGATGGCTGCAATATGTCCAAGCAACTGTGAATGCATTTAGTTTTATATAAATATGTGAAGAGGAAAATGAGGGGTAAAATATGCATGATAGACTCTGATGACAAATAAACGCTGTTAGTTACCACAGAAATCAAACCACACAAAATTGCATTGCCAAGTTAACATGGAAAACATAAATGGACTAATTGAAATAGAGGTAGACTTCTGTTTTTGCAGGGGTTATGTTCTCTGCAATTACCACAGATAGCAAAACAGCATCATTAACTCTATGGGATCGTGAGGGTTAGGTTCCTGGAGGCCTGAAAATATCGCAAAAAGGGGTGAAATAAAGTGCCCTACCATGCTCTGCACACTTCCAGGAATGCCCCAGAAGTCCAAATTCTTCTTTTTTAATGAATTTTTTTTAACTAAACAAGCCACAAAATGACTCTATTTGACAAAATGGCAGGCAAAAAAATGATGATGATGATGATGATGATTTATTCTTTTTCTATACCGCCCTTCCAAAAATGGCTCTGGGAGTTTTACATAGAGAAATAATAAATATGACTTCCAAGGTCAAACTTTCACCCTTTTTTTTCCATGTATATGCTGAGGTCAGGTGTCCATTCCTTGACGGCAGATATGCGAAACTGTGGGTGTTGGATCCATTGGGAATGAGATTGCCCTGTATCTTCCTTAGCAAAATGATCATACACAAATCCTGTCTTTTAACATTTGTTATTAGCTTCTTAGATTGTGGGAATATTGTGGACATGATTTATCTTGATTTTAGCAACGCATTTGACAAAGTTCCCCATTTTGGTTAGCAGCCTGGTAAAATGCAGGCTAGATTATAATGTTAAGTGGATTCACAATCTGTTGGAAAACCTTATTCAAAGAGTGCTCATCAACAACTCTTCATCAAGCTGGACAGAGATTTTCTTTGAGATGACCCTAAATTCTGCCCCAGGCACAAAACTCTTCAACATTTTTGTCAGCGACTTAGATGAACAGGTGGAAGGAATACCCATAAAATGTCAGATGGCTAACATCGAATAAAGTCAAAATGACTGTAATAGAATGGAAAACTGGGAAGAAAACAACAAAATGATATTCAAAGATTGATGCATATTTCTGCACTTTGGCCAAAAAAAACCCCCAAACAACCCCCCCCTAAAACCCAAAACCCAAATGCACAGTTATAACATGGAGAATACCTGGTTTGGCAGTAGTACATGTAAAATGATCTACTGATACTCATGTTCAGCTTGTGATTGACTGCAATGCTGATCTTGGAATTGCCATCAATCACAAGTTGAAAATGAATATCAATTTATTTTTATTGTTAAATGTATATACCACTTTTCATTAAAACAATCCCAAGGTGGTTTACAGCAAAATTTAAAAACATGATTATAAAAATGACACAGTTAAAATATTAAACTAAAAATATAAGACAAATCTGATTTAAAAAATTTAAACACAAGTATAAAAACAATACAAAATACAAAGTACAAAGAGCAGCAGAGACAATCATATAAACGCCTGAGTAAAAAGCCAAGATTTAACATGCTTTCTAAAAGCTGTGATGGAGACTGAGTGATATAGCAGTAAAAATGGCTAATATAATGTTTGGCTACTTTCATTAAACTATCGTTCTCAAGTCAGGACAAGCAGTAGTTCCACTTTATTTTTTGCCAAGAAAACATTATGTGAAGTACATTACAACTTAGTCCATGATTTTGGTTAAAATTTAGTTCATGATTGTTTTATAGCTGCTTCCCTCATACACACAAGGAGATCTTGAGGCTATTCTCACGATGGAGAGAAACGAGGCTAAGGGAGCCCAGCCCAGTTTCTGCTCACTCGTTGGCAAGCCCAGTGCTTCAACGGCAACTAGCCTCCCTAAGAACCCCTCCCCTAAAACGAGGTTAGCTGAGTGCTCGCTCTGCTAACCCCATTTTACTGACTGTGTGCCGCCACAGTGCGGCTCCACACCACAGTGACACACAAGTAGACCCCCAACTGGGAGGCTACAAGAAGCCTCCAGACCTTGGGATCTCCCCAGAATGCCCCGTGCACTTGTGTGGGGCATCCTGAGACTTCCAGGGGCCAGGCCAATCCCCACCACCCCTACCGGCTCCATGATGGAGCTGGTAATTGTATCGGCGGCTGATCCAGCTGCCCAGGAATGGCTCTCTGCTCATGTGTGAAGCCCGCTCTCCCTCTGAGCCTGGTTAGTCTCCACATGTTGATTATGTGTAGTGCCTCCTAAAGTAGATTTAACAAAATGTTTATTCAGCAACAACTCCATTTTCTCCTTCCCCTCCCTTTTCCTCTTGACTCCTCCCCCACCCACTTTACAGGATCCCCCTTGGGACAAACATCCAACAAAAGAAACTGCCAAAGATTACTGAATAGAATACGACAATGCTTTTTCACGAAATTCATTAAATAAAATGATCATTATAATAATACATACACTTTGTTCCAGACTAGTCAAACCTCATCTGGAATACTGTGTCCAGTTCTGGTCGCTAAACTTAAAGAAGGATGTGGACAAATTGGGATGTGTTCAGAGGAGGCTACATAAGATGTTCAGAGATCTGGAGGGCAAATTTAAGTTGAACATTAAGAGAAACTTCTTAATGGCAAAAGCAGTTCAGTTGCTTCTTAATGGCAAAACTAGTTAGTGTGAGGGAGACTCTTCTTCACTGGAGGACTTCAAGCAGAGTCTGGGCAGCCATCTGTTGGGGATATTCTTGCTTGGATTTCCTACTTCAAGGGGGGATTTGGACTAGATGACCTACAATGTCCATTCCTCATGTCTGAATCCACCTTTCCCCCCTGAATTGATCTACCTATGCTGGCAGGAGGGGTATTGTTGGGGCACATGTACCCCAACCTTAGATCCAGAGGTACCGGCCCAGAAGTATATGGAATTCAGGCCTGTGTCTGATTTCATTTTATATTAAGAGTTCAATTAAATGCCTGAACTTGAGGTGAACATGATGCCCAGATCTCATGACTGCCCGGTAAATGATTTGTAGAGGTAGGGGTAATCTAGCATTGGTTATCAGTGTTTGTGGAACTCACAAGAGACACAATGGGTCAGGCTTCATTACCAGTCTCACACTGCTGAAATTAACTGGCTGTCCAGTAATCCCCTGACCTCACTGACAGGATGCTTCTGCCTCAGTCAAATGTATTGATTAACTCGTCTCACACATGTACCCCTTTTTATGTTACTTTAAATATTCTTTTGTTATAATTACACACTAGATAGAGGTACACAAGAAGTAATTTAACTGCTGTCTCACACAAATAGAACTAACTCTTTCACTAACTCCTGACTTCTAACATTCTTGGGACAAGGCAGGAGAAGATGTAGATTTGTTTTGGGGAATGACAATAGAACAATACTCTGCTAACAGGAGAGACCCTGTTTACCCTGGACTGACCAAATATCCTGAGCTAATTTTGATAATGAAAAGACGATAGATGCCTTTTGTGATCCAGAAGACTCAAATGAACATCAAAGGATGGAACCACTATAAGAAGGAGTCTCTGGACATGACAGGGGGGCAGTCTTTTGCCTACAAGCAGTCCTGTGCCTACACGCAATCTTGTGCCTACAAGCAAGGTCTGCTCATGAGCAATCCAAGGGTTTGCTGCCCAAGCCACGGGGCTAGAGGCAGGAACTCTTGCCATGGGAGAAGGGACTGTTTGTGACTTCTGCTGCAAAGTGAGAAGTCAAGACATCCCCAGCCATGGTGATCTGACTCTCAGCCCTGCTCTGAGCAAACTGCATGCTTGATCTAAAAGCTCCTGTCTCCAGCCAAAAGCTTCTCTCCTTCAGCTGAAAGCTCCACCGTTCTCAAGCCTCTGATCTGGGTAATATGCCTCCCCACAAGCCTTGGATCCCTCCATCCTTTCCCCTCCTTCTCCTCCCCCACCCCTTTCCCTCTACTAACTCCTGATCTTCCCAACCCATGCCAGTCCTCAACCTTCCATACACCCCCCCCCTTTTTTTCCGTCTATATCTGAATTGTATTAGAATCTAGGAAGATTTAACACACATATGTTAGTTAGGAACACTGGGTGAATATTGGTGCTGGCTAGGGTTGAAATACTGTTAGTAATATTGATAGAATGTTCTGCTTTCTGCTCAGCTAGATTGATGTTGTTATTCTTTTATATTCAATAAAGCCCATTGAATCATTTAGGATTGGTTTGATCTCCTGTCTTCCTTGTGCCCAGATCCTACATGGTCACTATATAAAAGAACTTGGTCACTTGGTGACACTATGAGACAGGCCTAATTTTGTATGCTAGCTAATGAGCATATTTAGTATATAAATCAGGCCTGGACCACAACAGTATCACCAGGAAAAAATAATATAACCAGCAAATAATAGATGGTGTTTGGGTAAATACCCACCTTTCACCAAGAAAAAAACCTCCCAAATGTCTCATCCCTCTAGGAATCTTATAAAGAAATATATCCTCTTTCTTCTGATTCAGGAAGACATGAATACCTTTGTGACATCACCAGCCATGCTGCCAATCCCCATTTTCATTTCATGCCTGTTTTGATGCCTAGCAATCAACACCTTAGGAACCGACAAGACATGTTTTGTTAAGCTTGAACACAAAGGGTCAAGAAAGTGGATGTACTGAGGTGAAGAAAAATTAGTACAGCTATCCCTAGGAAAGACAGCTGTGTCTACATCTTCTTTGGGGTAGTGCACAGCTTCTGCAGGTTTCTGTGCAAGCAGGGACCAAAATATCACCTGTACATATTATTTAAGCAACCATCCACTCCCAGTCTACTTCTCAGTGCACACTCCAAAGTAAGTGAAGTAAGTATAATCACCCACTGGACCAGTTCAGATTGTCTGTTGGCAAAGGCAATAACTTTTGGGATGTGCTGAGAGCGCATCTGTCCTGGCATGGCCGAAGAGCATGACCAAAGGGCATCCCGACGTGCTCAAGGACCATCCTTGGAGTGCGTGTAGAGGGGTGATTCAAATAAATTCCCCCTCATGTGATTAAAGAATGCCCCCAAAGCATGTTGGGATGTCCACCAGTAATGTCAGGGTTGCCATGCTGACAGCACATCCCCAAAGTTACTGCATGTGCTGGTGGATGATCATCTGCTCCAGCCATTGAGTCATGCAAGGACTTGTGATGTTTAGAATCTTGTAAAGAAGAAATATTTTTAATGGGTAGTATTTGTAAAAAGCTTTACAGTCTTGGCAACCAATCTTGTCTAAAAGCAGCATACAAATATATTAAACAAACATTCTCACCAGTGGTCGGGTATCTTGCAAACCTGGCCAGAGGGATGTGCTAAAGCCATGGCCATGGTGGACTAGAATCAATGAAAGGAGCAGACAAGAAAGTGGAAAGGCAGCACAGAGATGAGGATCCCATAGGACAGAGAGAGGAAGGAAGTAGGGGCCTAGGGGATGCAAGCTGAGGTGAAGCCACCTGGGAATGGAACTTGGGGCTGGCATTCACCCAACCATTAAACAACAGCCCATCACTATGGCCATATTTCCATTAACATTCTCAACACTTGGTGGTCGTTTCACTACTGAATATATAAATGCCATAAGTAACATTAACCCTGACTTGGTTTGGGGATAAGCAAATATGGGGTATTTTACAATTTGATAAAGTGCACAATATTGTATATATTCATAGATTTTGTTAATTGGGGGGGAAGAGTTAACATTTTGTTTCCCACCCAAAACCTTTATAATATGAAAGCATATTCTATTTACAATATAATATAAAATGAGCTATATTGCAGGTTCTGCGAAATTTGGCCTAAACATGTGCATCTAAATAGCAATGTTTAATTTACTCAAAGGTCAAATGGCTTAAAGATAATTAGGGTTTTGGTTTTTTGCACATGTAAAATAATTTCCACTCCTCATTCTGCAACCTGCTTGCCTGCCTCTCATCAAGATGTAGTTACCTTCTCTCCTTGGCTGTATACTTAACAAAAAAAGCCAATAAAAACCATGGACAGATGCCTGTGACAGATGGTATACCAGATATTGGGAAATCACTTTTGCTATAAAATTAGCAATATTGACAATTATGGAACACACTCCATCATAATAGACAGCAGAACAATTTTAAAGCTTTGACTAAGAGAAAATAGCCCTTTTCTAATAAATGGAGTACATGATGCTGTAATGACCTGAGGCTGAAAGATTAGTAAGACTACTGGAAATCATCCAACCCAGATTGAAAACACAGGTTGCCATCATATTAATGATGACCCCCCACTCTTCAGAAGAATATGTCAGGTAGATAGATTGCTTCGAGATCTTAAGACACCCTACAGTCTGCTGTGAATAGAATCCTATAGACTACCATACCTAGCTCCACAGTTCCAACAGCTACACCCAAACAATCAAACTCGGTTAGATAAAAGCAAGCCCTCAAATGCCACAGGAACTGTTCTCAGTTTCTGCAGCACATATTTCACTATCTTCATCAAAACAAAACAGCACAACTCCAGTCAGTCATGCTAAAAGGTATCCCAAGGTAATAGATCAGGATGTGCATTCTAGTCCATAATGCAAGATGACTGGGACAATGAGTGCAATTTGCCTCCTTATGCATATAGACCTTCCTTGGGATAACATTTTAAAATAAAGGAAGAAGGTGCACTCTAATTACTCAGTGTTTGGTGTTACGTATCATCTAACATCCCTATTTTTTTAAAGCCAGTAACTGCATCACATTCTTGATGAAAAAGCAAACCCTAAAGAGAGCATTTTCTTCTGTGCGTTGGTTTGCATGACTCCGTAGTGACCCATGGGATTAGAAAAGGGACACATCAAGTGTAGACATCCCGACACCTTCACAGCATATCCCCTTATCGCTTGGGGGTGGACTGTTCATCCAAATGGTCACTCTGAAGTCATTTGGATGAACATCCCAGCCCCATGTGATAATGGGATATGCTGGGAGTGCATCAGGATATCCACAATCTTAGCACATCCACTTTCTAATCCCATGGGCAAGGATGGCTCCATATTTTGCTATTTAATTGAATAACTACAACATTTTTGAAGGAAAGCAGACTGTCAACAGGGCGTGCAGAAAGAGTTAATACTTGAGGACTAATTCTCACTGAGGTAGTTCTGGGATGTAGCACTCTCAAACTGCAGATGGGGTCTCACACAATGGAGAATTCCTCCATACCCTCCCCCAAAAGCTCTACATAGAAAATGGGAGGCGCTTGTAAAGTGCCAGACGGACTTTGTGTGGGGAGAATGGGCATAGCCCGCTCTCCTCACACGTGAGCAGTCATTTGTTGCTGGGTGGCCGGATTGGCTGCCCAGACGAGCGGCTGCTCCGGTCAGGCACTCCCGTGCCTGGCCACAGCTCTTTCAGGAGCTCCAGGGGAAGAGGGAAGGGGAGTGCCGCCGTGCAGCACCTTGGTACCCCGAACCCCAGGAAGGCACCCTGTGAGTGTACGGTGCCTTCCTGGGGTCCCCTTCCCCCCCACCACCCCAAGTGTGCCAGCCATGGTTGCACATGATCAAAAAAATGAGGTTAATGGAGCACTCGCTCCGTTAAACTTGTTTAAGGGGAAGGGTGTTAGGTGGAGTAACCAGCAGGGAACCACTGGTCTCACTCACGAGCCTGGTGGTTCCCACGATTGATCAAAACTGGACTGGCCTCCGGTAGACCGGTTTTGATCAATCGTGTGAATAGCTTCTAGGTGTCAGAAATAACCCAGCTTATCCTCAACATGTTAGTTTTCTGTGGGTAGATTTGTTTGGGTTGGGGTGTTTTGTTTTGTTTTTGTTTGTTTTTTGTATGAAGGAGCATTCCAGTGGATGATCCTTCATCTGTTGCCTAAATTGGTACAGCCCAGAGACAGGTTTACCACCTCAGTGAGAACTAAGTTATCATCACATCTCTACTACCATGAGTATCAATCCATTCTGAATCTTCTGTCAATCCTCCCTATAAACTCAAGTTCTGAACTTGCTCCAAGGCAGCTTTTCACATATTTTTGATCCTTTAACATTACAGTGAGACACTGAAGATTGAGTTGTAAGGATTCCTTAGAAAGGATACAATAGCAAAAAAGAAATAATAAGCTACATAACCTAAATTTCCATTTTGGCTTCTGGATTTACCTCCCCCCAAATAGAAATATTTAGAACTGGAAAGGCCCAAATCCACAGGTTTATACTGTCTCCAGATCATTGTTGGGGATTGTTCATAGCTTAACAACACCATCCCACTGTGAAGAAGGCTGCAGTATTATCTGCAGTATGGCACAAATGTGAATCCATGACATTTACAGTGACAATGCAAAGCATCCTCTTTGTGTACTAGTATTTCCATCTGCGTTGGAAAAAATGAAAAGATGGAGAGGGAAGTGGGTGGAAAGTGTTTGGAAATGGATATCAGTTGATATTTTAGACATCGTCACTGCTAATCTTAATGCATTCAAAATACATGAGTGAGAAAAGAAGGTATTCTGTTCTATGATTAAAATGAAAGGATGTCAATGAAAAATGAAATCTGTTTTAAAGGACAGGATATAATAGGCTAGTAAACTGGGTTACCAAACAATATAGCAGGGAGTCTGGATGGTGGGGATGCAGTTTGCTTTGCTATAGAACAGCACTCAACACAGCCCTGGGATTTAAAGCTTTCGAGGTAAGGTATATACAAACTGACTCCCTGACAACCATGCTTATCTCAAGACGTTGAAACAGTTATTCTCCATGCCATTTTCCTGCTTCACTGAAATAGCTCTTTAAATTGATTGGTGAGCAAAAGGACCACGCAAGATAGCAGGTATAAATTAGAGTCAATTTCAAATTAAATAGGTCTGTCAGGGAATTGATCTTCTTCTTATTAAGTCTCCTCCCCCTCCCCCCACCGTCCTCATTTGCTTATTATTGTTTGAGAAGTGACTGGGGTAGTAGAACAGCAAAGTGGGGGAAACAGTACCCAGTTGTAGACCTTTTCAGTTCTCCTAGCAACAGACCCCCACCCCCCAAACCATCACTCACAGAATAGCAAGTAGAATATGGTTTGAAGTTATTACCAGAGCCGTATCTAGGGAAAATAGCTCCTAGGGCAAGCACTGAAATTGCGCCCCCTGTCCAAACATCTGACACCCACCTTTCAGATAACTTTACCATAATATCAGCTGAAAAATACTAGTCAGGCTCATTAATCTTTTAATATTTCAAAAACTATTTAGCAGTGGACATAGCCAGACCAAAAAATGCTGGAAAACTACAAATTTCATTATGCTGGGGCTCATGAAATACCCAAATACTATGTGGAGGTGTACTTGGAAAACTAAACAGAAGTGCCTGTCTAATTCTATACTATGCATTGTAGCATCACTATTACATAAGTTTTAAAAATAAATTGAGCATTTGACTTTTCCCAGATACTCTGAAAATAATTAAAGGATATGCAGAGGATATGCAGGAGTAAACTGTGTCACTACTTGGAATATATTCTAGTATTTCAGAAAGACAGTTAAAATGAGAGAAAGAGAGCAAGAAACTCCCAGTGGGCCTTAATACTAAGGAGTTCACACTGATTCAAAGACAAACTCACAATTAATAGCCGTATTATTAAGACATCACATTTAACTCACTTGTCACAAGAAGCAAAGTAAGAGTAAATGAATACAATCCTAGCTCATAAGCTTCAGCTCAGTATTCACAAGCCTTGATTCTCTGTACATAGTGCCAAACTAAATATGTGTACAGTGACTTATATTATATTAATTTAAAAATGTTTTTACATGTAGTGCCTTTGGGAGGCTTCGTAAAGGCAGTGGGGGGGTCTGCAAAGGTTCCCCCTCCCCTGCTGGCATCTAGGGCCTTGCAGGGACCATTTGAGCATGTGTGGTGGCCATTTTTTAAAAAACAAAATGTCCACTGAAAACAAAATGGCCACTGTGCATGCTCAAATGGCCTCTGAGAGGCCTGGCATTTTGTTTTCGGCTGCCATTAAAAAATAATAATTTTTAAAAATGGCGCCCTTCTTCAAGTGGTGCCCGGGGCATGTGCTCTGCCTGTCCTACCCTATATACGCCCCTGGTTATTACATAGAACAAAAAGTGACCAACTTGACTTCTGCATGAGCAAATGAACATTGTTAAATGGCATTTAAATCAGCAATTCTTTTATAGATAATAACTACATCTAGTTATGCATCTCCTTATTATAACTCCCTCTCTTCAAGGGAAGATACAAATATACATTCCATGTGCCAACCATTCTCATACAATCATTTGCCTTTGATAGAGTAGGAGATGTATCCTCTAAATCTTTACTTACAACATGGTCATGCATCCAGTTTATTGGTTGATTCATGTGGACTTCTCAGTAGCTTTTGATATCATCAGTCATGGCGTCCTCCTTGATCTCTTGCCTGGGATGGGGGTTGAGGGCAGCACACTGTGGTGGTTCTGTTCCTACCCGGCAGACGGATTTAGAATTGTGGTGCTGGGGAACTACTGCTCTGCCCAGTGGCATCTATGCTCTGGGGTTGGGTGCCAGCAGGTTGTACCTTATCTCTGATGCTCTATAATAATGACATGAAAGTATTGTATGATGTGTAATCAGTAAGGTAATTACATGTAAACATGTAATGTGTAATGTTTATGTAATGTGTGGTTTTTTTAATATTATAAACTGCCTTGGGTTCCTTTACCAAGGCAGAAATGTGGTATAAAATCACTTGAGCATCCACAATCAAGGGTATATCTAATCCTATCTCCAAGTTCAAAACCTCCTTATCTTTAAAAACAACCAAATTCCAATCTCCAATACCAGCCCAAATACCATCTCCATGGCCAATTGTGCCATCTCTCATCTCTCTCTCATTCTTGGCTGAATTTAGGCTCAGTTTAATTAATCAAATTAATCACTGACTCCAGGCATCTGCTTAAGTCATTTACTGCCACAAGTGGATGAGATGAAATAGGGAGATAAAGCTGGGTTCTCTTGGATCCAGGTTTGGGCCTGGATATCCAGATGGCTGCTGTGGCTGAGAGTGTGCTTGCTCAGCTTAGCCTGGTGTGCTAACTGTGCCTGTTCCTAAACTAGTTCTGGCAATGGTGATGCATGCCTTTGTCAAATTCCCTTTGGATTATGGCAATGAGCTCTTTAATGGGTCTGCCTTCAAACAGTGCTTGGAAACTGCAGGTGGTCCAGAATGCTGTGGCCAGGCGTCTGATTGGAGCTTGTTCTTGGGAGTATGTAAATCCCTTCCTTTAAATAATTTTAAAAAAGCAATGGCTTCTAGTCCATTTACAAGTCCAATTTGAAGTGGCAGTCTTGAGCATTAAAGCCCTAAATGGCCCAGTACTGCCTTCTCCCATATGAACCAGTTTATGTACTAAGATCTACTTTTTGGTGTCGCTGTATGTTTTTCTTTGCTGCTACTGACCTGTCTATGTATTTATGATTTTTGTGTTTTATTGTTGATTGGGTTTGACTGTGATTTCATTCCTATGAACTACCTAGAGACTGCTTTTATTTTATTTTTTAAAGGAAAGCCAGGATATAAATCTTTCTCATACATACATACAGATATACAAATAGATTACTCTCTGGCACAAGACCAGTGAAATTTGGGAACATCCACCAGGAAAAGTAGATTTTAGGTGCACCTGCAACTGGATATTTGCTTCTGGTTTCATAAGGCTCCATTTCCTCTGAGTGGAGCCTGCATTGAATCATGTGTCCACCTGCAAAGCAGAAGAGGGGCAGGTGGGGCAATGCAGTCCAGGTCCCTGTTAACTGAGCAAAGAGATGCCTTTCAAAGTGATGATTTTCTTATATTTAGCAGGGGGAGAGCAACTGGTCCTATCCAGCACCAGCACAGCATCCCTCCAATGGCTATTGTTAGTGTTTATCTTATATTTCTTTTTTAGATTGTGAGCCCTTTGAGGGCACGGAACCATCTTATTAATTTATTCTTTATTTTTCTATGCTTTGGAAACTTTCTTGAAAAGGGTTATATAAGTAGGAGAAGGAGGAGGAGGAGGTAATGCAAATTATCTGAAGTTCAATAATGGCATGGGACTTTCATATGACACTTGCTTTTTCAAGTGACTTCCCCAGTAATTTCATTTTTGTGCATGCTAGTGTGGTTAGCCTAGAAGAAAGCATGTGATTCATCTTGTAATCTAAACGGGTATCTTACCCATATAAACACCAGAAAGAACACATCCCAATTAAAATGGGGACTCAGATACTTACATATCAGATGAAAGCTGGGATTGGATTTGGAAGTCCCTACATTTAATGTAAGCATTTAATGTTTACATTAAATGCTAATACAAGAAAACTTGTCTAAGATTTCAGCAATGGTGAATGATCTCTCAAAGGCTCAGTCAGTCATATATATTTCAACCTGTCAAGATCAATGTACAAGATGTGGCACGAGCTAATTTGTTTTGGACATATCCAAGAATAATCCACATATTCAGTTTGGGATGCAAGTACATAGTTGCATTCAGGAAATGACCAGTTATTGCTTGCCATAGACATCCTAATTATGCATTTATATGATATCAGTTAATTAGTTTTAAAAGAGGATCTGGAATTAATAATACATTTCTTCATTGCTGCCGATTTAGTAATCTGTAAAAATGGGGAAAGTCATAATTCCCCCTGTGTGAAGTGACTGGCTAAATAGGTTATGGGACATAATTTGTATTGTTAAATTGACCAACTATGTTAGATGAAAAGAGAGTCGACAAATAGAACATAATTTCATTTATAAGTGGAATCTTTTTATTTTTTGTTGGAATGACAAAAATCAAGAACGTGCAATCATTTGTGCATTTGGGCACAATTTGAAATAAATCATGATAGAAAATAGATTTAATTTTATTGATAAGTTGGCAGGGTAATTTAGTTGTAAATCTAGGTAACAAGTTGCTTTGTAAATGTTTCTGTTCTGCATTTACTTATCTGCCTATTATGATGTATGCCATTTCTACCCTCCATTCTCTTCATTTTTCATTTTCAGTGTGTTATCAAAATGTGCTGATGTATGATGTAAAGCAGTAATGCTATTTTAACCGTGACAGTTGGCATGTACTTCTGTATGTTTGCATATTGTTTTTCAGCCTGTGGCAATGAGAAATAAAATATACCAGAAAAGGGGGCTGGGAATAGCAATGCAGAAGAGACGGTAAAATTGCCATTTGCGGGCTATGTTATTGGAATCTCCCAAATATTTATCAGAGTATATTTTGAAGGAACACTTACATTTGGGGTCAGGAATGTTAAAATAAAGAAGCAAGCCAGTACTAACCAGGTATTAGTCAAGCTGGGTGGTCTGGCCTGGCCTCCTAGCCTGAATACTTTCTCTGGTCAGATATTTATTACCACAAATAATATTTATATACCACTTTTCAACCAAAGTTCCAAAAGCAGTTTACATAGATAAATAAAAATAAATAAAGCTGGATCCCGACCCTGTCTCCAAAGGGCTCACAATCTAAAGAGAAATATAAGGCAGACACCAGCAACAGCCACTGGAGGGATGTTGTGCTGGGGATGGATGGGGCCAGTTGCTCTCCCCCAGCTCCATAAAGAGAATCACCACTTTTAAAAGGCGTCTCTTTGCTCAGCTAGCAGGAGAATGCCACCTACAGCTCAAACCAGAGTCAGAAGCTTTAGAGAACCTGGTGGAACCTCATCAGCCATTTGTGTCACTTCAGCTCTTCTGCACTAGTACAGGGTCCCCAACCAGCCTTGGATTAACCATAAGGCAAAACAAGCATGTGCTTAGGGCATCAAGGGAAGGGGGGGCACCACAGAGTATTCCCCCTAGCTATCATGCCCTTAACTCTTTCACTGAACATAAGAACAGCCCTGCTGGGTCAGGCCCAAGGCCCATCTAGTCCTGCATCCTGTTTCACACAGTGGTCCACCAGATACCACTGGGAGCCACAGGCAGGAATTAAGGGCATGCCCTCTCTCCTGCTGTTACTCCTCTGCAACTGGAACTCAGAGGCATCCTGCCCTTGAGGCTGGGGGTGGCCTGCAGCCCTCCAACTAGTAGGCGATGATAGACCTCTCCTCCATGAAGTTATCCAAACCCCTCTTAAAGCCATCCAGGCTGTTGGCTGTCACCACATCTAGTGGCAGAGAATTCCACAAGCTGATTATGTGTTGTGTGAAAAAGTAATTCTGTTTGTTGGTCCTGGATTTCCTGGCAAACAATTTCAAGGGACAACCCCTGGTTCTAGTGTTATATGGGAGGGAGAAGAATTTCTCTCTATCCACTTTCTCCACACCATGCATGATTTTATAGACCTCTATCAGGTCTCCCTAAAGTCATCTTTTTTCTGAACTAAAAAGCCCCAGGTGTTGTAGCCTTGCCTCATAAGAAAGGTGCTCTAGGTCCCTGACCATCTTGGTTGCCCTCTTCTGCCCTTTTCCAGTTCTACAATGTCCTTTTTTAGATGTGGTGCCTAGAATTGTATGCAGTACTCCAGGTGTGGCCGCACCATAGTTTTGTATAAGGGCATTATAATATTAGCTGTTTTATTTTCAATCCCCTTCCTAATGATCGATAGCATGGAATTGGCCTTTTTAACAGCTGCTGCACATTGAGTCGACACTTTCAACGAGCTATCCACCACAACCCCAAGATCCCTCTCCTGGTCAGTCCCCGACAGCTCAGATCCCATCAGTGTATACTTGAAGTTGAGGTTTTTTGTCCCAATGTGCATCACTTTGCACTTGCCAACATTGAACTGCATTTGCCATTTTGTCGCCCACTCACTCAGTTTGGAGAGATCCTTTTGGAGCTCCTCACAATCCGTTTTGGATTTCACTACCTGAAAGAGTTTGGTATCATCTACAAATTTGGCCACCTCACTGCTTACCTCTACTTCTAGATCATTTATGAATAAATTTAAAAGCACTGGTCCCAGTACAGATCCCTGGGGGAACCCACTTCTTACTTACTTCCATTGTGAAAACTCTCCATTTATCCCTACCCTCTGTTTCCTGTCTTTCTACCAGTTTGCAATCCACACATGTACTTGTTCCCTTATCCCATGACTGCTAAGTTTCCTCAGGAGTCTTTGATGAGGAACTTTGTTGAAATCTTTTTGGAAGTCCAGGTATACTATACCAAGTGGATCACCTTGATCCACACACTTGTTGATACTCTCAGAGAACTCCAAAAGGTTTGTGAGGCAAGATTTACCTTTGCAGAAGCCATGCTGGTTCTCCCCCAGCAGGGCCTGTTGTTCTATGTGCTTTACAATTTTTTTCCTTAAGAATGCTTTCCATCAATTTGCCTAGAACAGACGTTAAGCTAACCAGCCTGTAATTTCCTGGATCGCCCTTGGATCCCTTTTTCAAAATCGGGTTACATTTGCTACTTTCCAGTCCTCCGGTACAGAGTCTGATTGCAGGGATAAGATATATATTTTGTCAAGGAGGTCTGCAATTTCACGTTTGAGTTCTTTAAGGACTCTTGGATGGATGCCATCTGGCCCTGGCAATTTGTTAGTTTTCAGTTTTTCCAGACGGTTTTGAACATCATCTCTTGTCACTTCTATCTGACTCAGTTCTTTAGCCTCCATCCCTGAAAAGTCTGGTTCAGGAACAGGTATATGCTCTGTATCCTCTGCCGTGAAGATGGACACAAAGAACTCATTGAGCTTCTCTGCAACCTCCATATCCTCCTTAATAATCTCTTTCACTCCCTCATTGTCTAATGGTCCAACCGCATCCCTAGCAGGTTTCCTGCTTTTGATGTATTTAAAGAAGATTTTATTATTCCCCTTGATACTTTTGCCACCTTGCATTTCACTGCCACACTCAACTTTAGTCGATTTTTTGTAATTGTTTTTATCTAACCTATTCGACTTTAGGCTGCATTGTTTAAAAAAAACATTTTCTTTGACTTGGTTTGCGACTAAAGTTTCGAAAAACTACTAAACTATGTATCTGAAGTAAAAAGTCATTGATTTGCGAAAGATTACTCTAAAGAGCAGTACAAAATATTGATAAAACTTCACATAAAAGATGGTCATATGTTATGATGTCTGACTTAAAAGAAGAAATATTTTTCTCAATCTTTCCTTCTTTTGTGGCTATTTATAAGAAATTATAGGCAGTGGAACTGTTTTGTTTTACCTTAAAAAATCTAGAAGAAAACTTGTAAAATTTTAAATAAATATTAAGGTATAAGTAAATAATTTGTTTAATGTCTTGTCAGTTAAGCAATGGAGGGGTCCGAGAGGGGGCACCATTGTTGGGCTGTGCTTAGGGCATCAGTTGCCCTTTTTCCGGCCCTGTCCCCAACCTTGGCTTCCCAGATATAAGACCATTGTGTCTAGGGATGATGGGAGTTGTAGTCCAACAGCATCTGAGCACCCACAGTTGGGAACCCCAGTATAGCTACAGTGCAGCAAAGAGCAGAGCAAGAACTAGCCAGTGTGGTGTAGTGGTTAGAGTGTTGGACTAGGACTGGGGAGACCTGAATTCAAATCTCCATTCAGTCATGGAACTCACTGAGTGACTCTGGGCCAGTCACATATCTCTCAGCCTAACCTACCTCACAGGGTTGTTGTGAGGATAAACATAACCCTATACACCATTCTGGGCTCCTTGGAGGAAGAACAGGATATAAATGGTTTTTTAAAAAGAAAAAAAGAACACACAACACTGCTCCAGCAAGTCAAGACAGTGGCTGGATTCTACTGCTAAGTCCCTGCTTTGAGATCCCTTTTGCTTTTAAGTACTGAAGTGTCAGGCTGGGAGAGTGCCTTGCAGATAAGCCTCTCACCAGTCACATATCCCCCATTTCCTTCAGGGGCTACTTTTATTCTGACAAATCTTCCATTGTCTTCAACAAAAATTCTGCCTAAGAAAAGCTTCTACAATTGCATCTTGATTGGGAACATTGGAGCTGCAAAGCCTGGTTGGCAAAAGGTCATAAATTTCCCAGCTGAACACCATTTTAACAAGAAAGTGTTTAGAACAATTCCATATAACAGCAGGGAAGGTGTCCAGTTGTGATTAACAACTTTCTCGCTTGGAATCCGCACTGGAGTGAGGAAATTGTGCCATTTCATCTTGCCCTGTTACATTGATGTTTATTACATTAGATGATCCCTTTTTTACCCAAGCAGCCACTGTGTTATTGCTCCTTTCATCTTAAATTTGCTTTTTGTTGCTGCTGTGTTAATCTTCTTGTTGCTCATGGTTTCAGATTTCTCATCAAGATTCTTCTTAATATATATATATAATTCTTGCATTGTTAATAAGTTGGTCCTTTTGAGGTCACTCCCGCTTCAGATCTCCCATGTAGGCATGAGTCTCTGTTTGTTAAAAAGTTGGTTATCTCTACTTTTTTGTGGCTGAACAAAAATCATATGTGAGAAATCGGGCACTGTGCTGGCACCGGTGCTGAATGTATCCAGGCTTTAGTGTCAAACTGGCAATGTGAAGTTAGTTGAAGTGAATGCTGAAGATTCAAGGGAAAAGAACAACAATCCTGCAGACTCAACTAAAATAAGAGCAGAATTTAACACTGTGCAAGAAACCAATAAATAGTTCTACTTAAGCTTGATATTGTGGATTTCTAAGGGGAAGAGACTCGAGTCCCCAAAGAGAGAGCTCATGTAGGGACTAGAGCAGGGCTCCTCAACTTTGGCCTTCCTGCAGATGTTGGCCTACAACTCCCATAATCCCTCCCCATTGGAGGGATTATGGGATTGGGGATTATGGCTGGGGATTATGGCTGGGGATTATGGGAATTGTAGTCCAAAAACAGTTGGGGGGGCAACGTTGAGCAGGCCTGGACTAGAGCGTCAGGCTTGAACTGAGAGACCGGGTTTCAAATACCCACAGCCATTAAGCTCACTGGCTGACCTTAGGCCAATCACTGGACCCATTTACACAAATTACCAGGCAGGCGATGGGGGGATGGCTTCCCAAATCTTGCTTTCCCTTTAGACGATCCTTGTAAGCCTAAGAACAGCCCTGCTAGATCAGGCCCAAGGCCTATCTGGTCCCGCATCCTGTTTCACATAGTGGCCCACAAGATGCCACTGGGAGCCCACAGGCAGAAGTTGAAGGTATGCCCTCTCTCCTGCTCTTACTCCCCTGCAACTGGTACTCAGAGGCATCCTGCCTTTGAGCCTGGAGGTGGCCTATAGCCCTCTGACTAGTAGCCGTTGACAGACCTCTCCTCCATGAAGTTATCCAAACCCCTCTTAAAACCATCCAGGTTGTTAGCTGTCACCACATCTTGTGGCAGAGAATTCCACAAGTTGATTATGTGTTGTGTGGGAAAAGTACTTCCGTTTGTTGGTCCTCAATTTCCTGGCAATCAATTTCATTGGATTGGTGGGAGTGCCTGGTCTGTGCTCCCACATGATCAGCCCTGCTCCGTGCAACGCAGAACAGGGCGGATGGCTCTGAGGCTGGGATTCATTGTCCCAGTCTCCGAGAATCCCACAATGTACCACGTGAGTGCATAGTGAATTGTGGGGTTCCTGCCAGCAATGAGTGGGTGGCTGTCAGTGTTTCAGCGCCAGCTGAAAGCATGGAGAAATAAATGGGGTTAAGGGAGCACTCACTCCCTTATCTTTATTTAAGGGCCCGGCTTCTTATCCGGGTTTGCTGCCGAGGTGCAACCAGGAGGTTAGCTTAGCTGCCCTAGCCTAATCCCAGCTGCTCGTGAAAACTGCCTCACTATGTCTCAGCTTAACTTAACTCACAGGGTTGTTGAAAGAATAAAATGGGAAGAAATAAAAGTACACTGGCCAGAGCTCCTTGGAGAAAGCACATGACACACATAGACAAATTACACCTTATAAAATCATAAGAAGATTCCTTTTTGCTATGTTTTATAGAATATAATGAGCGTCTTTTATTTTTCTCCATGATGTTCTCATGGCTCCAGAACTAGCTTTTCTATTTTGAAACTTTTAGAGTTCTACTTGGTATTATACAGTCTGAGTCCATGTTCTGTGAGCTGATGACAGGCCTCACGCCTCTCACTTTTCTTCTTGTTCCTAAACCTTAACGACTAGCTAATGGCCTGAAATATCTTTTCATTTTTCTTCAGTTGGTTCACTTCCTTTGTTCATAAATGATTTTTTATTGCTTTCCTACAGCAGCTGGACATTCTGCTACCAGTAGATGGCATAATTATGATTATAAATGTCAAAGAAAAGCATATAAATCATTTCCAATCTAATATTCTGGCTAGAGAACCACTGGGGCATAAAGTCTCCCATACACCCCAAGCTCCCACTAAAATCCTTAATCCATAATGGTCAACAATATTTCCAGAAGGGAATCTAACTTCTGCCTGGGTGTAGAAATACAACCACCACCAGATGACCTATTTTGTAGTCTCAGATTGCAGGTATATTTAATATTAAGCCGAAATTTTACATTGAATAGATATTTGGATTTCTATACCTTCATCAAGAGTATATACATTCCATAAAATAACATATATTTAGCAATTCATAGTACTTTATTATGATAAAGTGTGCCGTCGAGTTGGTGTTGACTCCTAGAGACTATAGAGCCCCGTGGTTGTCTTTGGTAGGAGGGGTTTACCATTGCCACCTCCCGTGCAGTGTGAGATGATGCCTTTCAGCATCTTCCTATATTGCTGCTGCCCGATATAGGTGTTATAGTCTGGGAAGCATACCAGCAGGGATTTGAACCCGCAACCTCTGGCTTGCTAATCAAGTCATTGGGTGGCTTCCTATGATAAAGTAAACATAGCTTAATAGGAACATAGGAAACTGCCATATACTGAGTCAGACCATTGGTCTATCTAGCTCAGTAGTGTCTTCGCAGACTGGCAGTGGCTTCTCCAAGGTTGCAGGCAGGAATCTCTCTCAACCCTATCTTGGAGAAGCCAAGGAGGGAACTTGAAACCTTCTGCTCTTCCCAGAGTGGCTTCATCCCCTGAGGGGAATATCTTGCAGTGCTCACACATCAAGTCTCCCATTCAGATGCAACCAGGGCAGACCCTGCTTAGCTATGGAGACAAGTCATGCTTGCTACCACAAGACCAGCTCTCCTCTCCATAATGTATCAACAGAAGAAACCAGAGAGTTAACAAATAAACTCCAGTTGCTACAATATATTTCTCTGTTCTAACCCCAAGATATCAGTGCAGATACTCACTCAGACTCCTTACAGAAAGATAGTAGAGCTGAAGAGGCAGGCAAGCAATCCTTGTCAGAAGAAAGCTTTTATCTCTAGTTACTAAAGAGTCACTGCATTGTTGGCATTTAGAGGGAATTCGCATCACATCATTTGCATGCTAATTGTTGCTATCATTGGGGACCCTGAATATGTGAAATTGCCATCATTAGTGATCATGGATCATTCCTTCTTATCACAGAGGCAATTACCCAAGAGTGGGAGCCAAAAGGTTGCCATGATAAGCCTACAACAGGCTTAGAATCACCTTGATTGATGGTGTGTGAACTCAGCTTGTTCAGAAATCAAAAACAGAAACAAAAGCTGGCCAGATTATTATTTATTATTATTTTACATAGTCAGACAGGTGTTATTGACTGGTTTGTTTTATCCAGACATCGAGTCCTTCCCTCCTCCTCCTCCTCCTCCTCCTCCTCCTCCTCATTATTATTATTATTATTATTATTATTAAATTTTATTAATATTGTTCTCAATGCACTCCTCTTGTCATACAAGGCATGATGGGAAAAGAGACAATGTATATGAGCCCCTGGTGGCGCAGTGGTAAAACTGCCGCCCTGTAACCAGAAGGTTACAAGTTCGATCCTGACCAGGGGCTCAAGGTTGACTCAGCCTTCCATCCTTCCGAGGTCGGTAAAATGAGCACCCAGAATGTTGGGGGCAATATGCTAAAAATCATTGTAAACCGCTTAGAGAGCTCCGGCTATAGAGTGGTATATAAATGTAAGTGCTATTGCTATTGCTATATCAGTTTCCAAAAGGTTGATTGATGCTTGATAGCAATATGTATTTGAATACATACCTATTAGGGATGCATCCACAAACCTGTTCGGAGGCTCTTTTATGGGCCTCCGAACAGGCCGAACACTGGGGGGTTTGAAGTTCAGAGGTGGGGGGGCTCACTTCAAGGGCAGGGGAGGGTGCGCCTACACCTCCCTCTGCTTTTCCCCTTTCGGTGCCTGGTATTTTAAACATCGTATGGGGTGGCATCCTACGTTTGTGCTTTGGCCAGAAGTGGCCGGAAGTAGATGGCATGCGTCTGCCTGCCTGCCCGACATGCACGAGCGCGATGTGCACACGCTCGCACCCAGCAGGCGCACACACGCACCAGATACTTCCAGCCATTTCTAGCCAAAGAGCAAATGGGGCGGCAGAAAAGTACGCTGCCACCCCACAGGATGTTTAAAATACCAGGCATTGGCAGGGGAGAAGCAGAGGGAGGGGTAAGTGCACCCTCCCCCAACCCTTAAAGTGAGAAAAAAAAAACCCAGGCATTGAGTCACCCCCGCCTGATTCTGTGCATATCACTAATACCTATTGCCTGGTGGGTGGAGGTTCTCAGCAAGAAACTGGTTAAACCCCTGCTAACTTGGCAAAGAGGCACCTTTAAACATGGTGATTCTCTTTATTTAGCAGGGGGAGAGTAACTGGCCCTATCCACCCCCAGGACAGTACCTCCAGTGACTGTTGCTGGTGTCTATCTTGTGTTTCTTTTTTGATTGTGAGCCCTTTGGGGACAGGGAGTCATCTTATTTATTTATTATTTCTCAGTGTAAACCACCCTGATCCATTTTTGGAAGGGCGGTATAGAAATCTAACAAACAAACAAACAAACAAACATTTGGCAGAGAATATTTTAAGGGCAATAAGCACTTGAAGTAGGGGACTGGGATGAAACAGATGATCTTTGAGATGCTTTCTAGCTCTGTGGTTCTATGAATGAACAATGACATTAATTCTAGTGGCACAATTAATTCATTAAATATATTGTAGGCCCATGCAAATTTGGATTAGAATATTAGGATTTTATCCAAGGTTGTGGAATATCAGTAAAAATCTGTAAAAAAATGAATTTGATTCCCTCCCCTGAAAATTGGATTGGTTAAGTTGGAATTAATTCCAAAATATCAAAATTAATTTTGGAAATAGTTAAAAATTTTGTAATTCACAAAATGTTGTCTGTGATGTGTTTTGGTGGGATTGTCACCCAGGGTTCAATAAAGTGGCTAAAAACATGTTGCTTAGTGTATTTTCCATTTTTTCAAAAGGGGGAGCTTGAGAAAAATGCAAGTGTTCATTCAGTGTTTCAAATCCAATGTCTTTAGCTTGTGTTTCTTTAAATCTAAAGATAGAGGTCTGATGGGAGTGGTTTTGGAGAAAGAGGAGGACTCTTGAGTGGCAGAGGGCAGTGGCCAACCAAGGAGCATTTCATCAAATGGCCTCATGCTAGGCCAGTGCAAAGTCAGATTTGAAATGTTGGAATTCATCCAAAATATGCAAAATTGTTGTTGTTGTTGTTTTAAAAAAAAAACACCCAGTAAAAATGAAAGTACTTTGAATATTTCTATTTTTGAGGTTAGAAAGAATTTCTCAAATTCCCTTCTAGCCACTAAGGAATTAAAAGGTGTGAAGTGCTTTTAATTCCTTTAAAAAGGTCTGCAATGGGGAAGAAAGAGAGAAATAAAATCAAAGGAATATCCTTTTCCCTTCTCATTGGGGTTGAATGATGTTCCAAGGAGGGGCTTCAGCTCCATAACATTTTGTAAAGTTCTGGGTTGAAACAAACCAGATTTCACAATTTTTACCCATAATGTTTTTCAAAAATTCATTTAAAAAATCAGAGGAGTGACACATAGCTTTGAAAAAAATAACAGAGTCCTGCCAATGTAGACTTCATGTGTGTCAGATTTAATAATTATGTCCATCCATTCTGGAGATATAAAAGGGGGCCAAAGGGAGCGTGCTGTTACCCCTTTTATGAGAGCAAAGAGCAGATTCTTCCACATGCTGGTGGACTGATGGTCCAAAGAGGTTCTTCAGTTTCAGAAGTTTTTGTAAAGTTCTGGCTTTACAAAAGCCACATTTCACAATTTTTATCCATTTTAACCAAAATTTCAAAAATGCACCAAAAACCAGGAAATTGACTAATTATTTTCAAGCTCAATACAGAGGGCCCTTATCTCCTTCCCCACATGTGTGGCAGGTTTCAAGGCTTTAGGATCAACCAGTGATTTTGGATTATTTTTATTTGATTTCCCCATTGACACTAGGGCGGGGGGTTCAAATTTAAGTCAGAATTTGGATTCAAATTCCAAATCTGATGTGATATCCTACATCACCAGAGCACATAGAATCCAAATCTGAGATGGCTGAAGTCAGATCAGGTCAGATCTGAATTTTCTGAATGTGAACAGGCCTAATAAGTACAGGCCAGCTAGCTTAAATTACAGATCAGT
The DNA here is from genome assembly GCF_027244095.1 of Hemicordylus capensis. NCBI lineage: Eukaryota > Metazoa > Chordata > Lepidosauria > Squamata > Cordylidae > Hemicordylus > Hemicordylus capensis. The sequence continues at coordinate 67,529,184 of NC_069658.1, forward strand.
TAGCTTTATGTCTGTTCCAGGCAAATTGATGGAAAACATCCTCAAGGATAAAATTGTAAAGCACATAGAAGAACAGGCCCTGCTGGGAGTGAGCCAACATGGCTTCCGCATAGGTAGATCTTGCCTCGCCAACCTGTTGGAGTTCTATGAGAGTGTCAACAAGTGTGTGAATCAAGGTGATCCAGTTGGCATAGTATACCTGGACTTCCAAAAAGCTTTCGACAAAGTTGCTCATCAAAGACTCCTGAGGAAACTTAGCAGTCATGGGATAAGGGGACAGGTACATGTGTAGATTGCTAACTGGTAGAAAGACAGGAAACAAAGGGTAGGTATAAATGAAGAGTTTTCACAATGGAGGGAAGTAAGAAGTGGGTTCCCCCAGGGATCTGTACTCGGACCGGTGCTTTTAAATTTATTCATATATGACCTAGAAGCAGGAATAAGCAGTGAGGTGGCCAGATTTGCAGAAGATACCAAACTCTTTCAGGGAGTGAAATCCATAATGGATTGTGAGGAGCTCCAAAAGGATCTCTCCAAACTGGGTGAGTGGGCGACAAAATGACAAATGTGGTTCAATGTTGCCAATTGTAAAGTGATGAACATTAGGATGAAAAACCCCAACTTCAAGTATACGCTGATGGGATCTAAGCTGTTGGTGACGGACCAGGAGAGGGATCTTGGGGTCATGGTGGACAGCTTGTTGAAGTGTCGACTCAATGTGCGGCACCTGTGAAAAAGGCCAATTCCATGCTAGGGATCATTAGGAAGGGGATTGAAAATAAACTGCTAATATTATCATGCTCTTATACAAAACAATGGTGCAGTCAGACCTATAGTACTGCATACAATTCTGGTCACCACATCAAAAAAAGGACATTGTGGAACTGGAAAAGGTGCAGAAGAGGGCAACCAAGGTGATCAGAGCACCTTTTTAATGAGGCAAGACTACAACATCTGGGGCTATTTAGAAAAAAAGACGACTGCGGGGAGACATGATAGAGGTCTATAAAATCATTCATGGTGTGGAGAAAGTGGATAGAGAGAAATTCTTCTCCCTCTCACATAACACTAGAACCAGGGGTCAACACTAGAACCAGGGCAATCAATTCCTGAAATTGATTGCCAGGAAATTTAGAACCCACAAACAGAGGTACTGTTTCACACATGATCAACTTGTGGAATTCTCTACCACAAGATGTGGTGGCAGCCAACAACCCGGCTTTAAGAGGCATTTGGATAGTTCCTGGAGGAGAGGTCTATCAATGGCTACTAGTCGGAGGGCTATAGGCCACCTCCAGCTTTAAAGGCAGGATGCCTCTGAATACCAGATGCAGGGGAGCAACAGCAGGAGAGAGGGCATGCCCTCAACCTCTTCCTTTAGGTTTCCAGCGGCATCTGATGGGCCACTGTGTGAAACTGGATGTGGGACTAGATGGGCCTTGGGCCTGATCCAGCAGGGCTGTTCTTATGTTCTTAATATATTGTGATGCTGTTATATAAAAACAGAGCTCAAATATGCCGGGGAGGGGAGGGAGCCAGTACATATCAAGCTCAATATCTCTAAATGTGCACTTGAATGGCAGAATTTATTTGCATGTGCAGTTATAATTTATCATACAGATACATCACTCCCCACCCCTGAGTCCCTGAAAGTAGAGGCAATACCACATCTGGGTGGAGCTCAGCTCTGAAGTTGATGTGCCTGCCTGCGTGTTTGAGCCTTCCCTCCCAATGGGCCTACTTGGAAGGAGCGAAAGGACACCTCAGGTGCCTCCTCTGGCGTAGTGATCCAGGAAGATGTGAGGCTCTAATCAGCTACGTAAGTCATCAATTGACACTAGCATTCTGCTGTTGCTGCAGTTCCCAATGAACTTGTGCTTCCAGACTTGATGCTTAGCTGCTTTGCCTGGCCGAAGTTTGTACAAGAGGTAATAAAGGCTATTTGTAACCAGGCTAGGAAAGTGGATGATGTCATAATGGAAGATGGTGCATTGACAAAAGCCATTTTGGCAAAATCAAAGGCAAAAGGAACGGGAATCACCGGCAATACATGCCACTTCTTCTGTGTGGTTTGGTGTTGTGGCATGATCTATTGTTTGAAATAAATGCCACAAGCAAGAGACTCCATGGGGCTGATGCTGATATATCTGGAGTAACAAAACAGCTTGAGACAGCAAAGTCTCTTCCAAAACTGGCAGATGAAGAATTTGAAAATGTCCTGAAAATTGCACAGAACTTGACAGAGGCAAGCAGATGACCCATTTTCATTCACATAAGAATCTGGGCAACTTTGCAGTGGGTTTTTCATATGGAAAGATCCAGAATCGCATACCCTGTGTGGTAGTCCCAGTTCTGCAAATGCTTTTTGTTGGGAGTACTTGAGATAATTCATCAAATGTTTTTAGGGCTGGCTGGTTTATATGTTCTGAAACTAGTTTCCAACATGTTTTGTTCTGATCTTTAATAAGAGGCTAAGCATTCTCCTATGGGGAACAAGCCAGAACATTCAAAGGAGCTGATTTGCTCTTATGAAAATACATAGGGAATATCCCTACCATAACTTTATTGCACTTTTCTAAGCTCTCATGTAAATGGATTGGAAGATAAAAGTATCTGTTATCTACTTAAAAATCTGCTTACAATGACTATTTTCATGCCTGTATGCCATTATTCTTGCCCTATATCTCTTATTCCCCAGCTAACATCATTTTCTCCCTATTCATCTCTAATCAGTTACCTAAAATAGAAAGCAATGGAAAGAGTCCTGTTTTAGTCTAAGCCTCAGTGGCATTTCAATTAGTTGGTATATTATATTATATTATATTATATTATATTATATTATATTATATTATATTATATTATATTATAATGCATAGTGTGGATAATTTTTTCTCCCTCTTGCCTTGGGGTCATCATGGGATGACCCCTTTTCTCAGGGGTCATCCCATGAAACTGATTGCCAAGAAAGATAGGACCAACAAAAGTACTTTTTCACACAACATATAATTACCCTATGGAATTCTCTGCCACAAGATGTGGTGACAGACACCAACATGGATGACTTTAAAAAGGGTTCACATAAATTCACGGAGGACAAGTCTATCAGTGGCTACCAGTCAGCGTGGTGTAGTGGTTAGAGTGCTGAACTAGGACCAGGGAGACCAGAGTTCAAATTTCCATTCAGCCATGGTACTTGCTGGGTGACTCTGGGCCAGTCACTTCTCTTTCAGCCTAACCTACTTCACAGAGTTGTTGTGAGGAGGAACTTAAGTATGTAGTACACCGCTCTAGGCTCCTTGGAGGAAGAGCAGGATATAAAATGTAATAACTAACTAACTAACTAACTAACTAAATAAATAAATAAATAAATAAATAGTCTGAGGGCTATAGGCTACCTTCACCTTCAGAGACAAGATGCCTCTGAATATCAGTTGCAGGGGAGCAACAGCAGCCCTTGCCTGTGGGCTTCCCAGAGGCATCTGGTGGACCACTGTGTGAAACAGGATGCTGGACTAGATAGTCCTTGGGCCTGATCCATCAGGGCTGTTCTTATTTTCCGATATATTATGTTTTAAACTATGAATTAGCTTGTCTGCCTTTGCAGGCTTTTTTAGAAACAGCTCTCCTATAGCTTGGAGATCAATTAAATTTTGTCTTTATTCTCAATGTCTGCAATTTACTTAGAAAGTGGGTATGGAAATGGTGAACATCTGAATGATGTCTAGCAGATTGTGGAAGCGAACAATTACAACCCATATCAATATAAACCTATGAACAAAATGCCTGCCATTATGATGATGAGGGTGCATGTGCAAAGAAGGCTATACATAGGATGGACCTCTGAGAAATGAAGTGCATGCCAAATGCTCTGTGCAAAGTGATGCATTGCCATTTTCAGTTCTCCCTTTCTAAAGGCCATGCCACTTGGCATCAGAGGTGGAGGTGAGGATCTTCCTTACCCTCCCCACCCACCACCCACCCCCCACCCCCAGCTGTATCCCTAAGTGCAGCACTTGATCTTTCCCATAGCTATTCATGACAATAATTCACTTATGTGAAATAAGGAGAAAGGATGCACTCTGGGATACCAAAAAGGTTGGATTCAAAACTGCTCCCTGCCCTGGTGGCCCCAAGATTGTCCCAGTTTCAATCTTCCCTCTAAATAGCCCCATGCCCTGCAGAGTGATGAAGCATTAGGAATACTAGCTTCAGGAGTTGGCTTCTTGGGCAGCTGCTGAAACTCCACTGCTCCAGAAGGCACCCCTGAACTACTGCTGCTGCTACTCACCACAGCCATCGGCACTCCCTCACTTGCCCACCTGCTCAAGTGTGTGAGCAGTGACAGCAAGAAGGACAAGTGATCTGGCAACACCAAAAGTGGAGAGGAGGAAGCGGAAGGGGTAATTCGGATAGCTGTCTAGATACAAGTAGATAGCAGTGATGAGGAGACAATGCAGTGGAAACTTTCTGAGGACCTTGAATCCTACTTTAATATATAGCAAATGTAGAACTATGAAGCAAAAAAGGGCAAACATCAGCGATCCCATCTCCTCATAGTGACCCAGTCTAGTACCTCAGCAAACCATGCATGGAGAAGAGCATCCATTCAGCTACATCAAGTTGGTTGGGAAGAGTCAAACACACACAGTCCAGCTATAGCCAGAGTGACAGGCACATGGACCAAAAGCCTCATTCAGAAAATTGCCAGACATTTCTGCTGCAAGACATCTTTTATTTTGCCTAGACTCCGTTCATCCCATCCATTTAAGATGGAGTCTGGCCAGCATGGAGTTTGGGGGAGAGTTATTTGGCTGGGAAAGAATTTGAAAAGTATCAAGGTAGGGGAAGAGTGATTTGGCTTAAGGTGAATTATGGGAGAGTTTAATTAACAGACAAGCAATTATCTCTGCATATAGAAAAGAAACTTGAAATGAAACACTTAGATAAGTAGCTACACCAAATGCATTTTTGTGCTGAAAATAAAGTTATTTCTTTCTGGTTCTGTTACATCGGGTCTCTGACACCTACTCCAAGCGACTAGGGATTTTAAAGAGGAGTTATTCTGCCTGAGAAAGGTAGATGGTGGCAGTAGATTAAGGAAAAGATATAGCAAGTGTAATGTTTAGAAATTTAGGGGGGTGTTGCTTTAAAGACCTGTTCTCTACAGTCTGGCCTGTGTTCATTGGCAATGCTTCCTGCACATCTTGGCATCAGTCTCTGCCCTTTCATCTCATGGTAGAACATCTCTTGGTTTGTCACAGCAAATGTAGCTGGAGTGAGAAGGACATTGAGCTGTTTGCTGCCACTAGTTTGGGCTCCAGTGATATAACTATGGAATTGTTGCATTGATACTCTGACTCTGATTCTTGTTTGTTCTGCTTCTCAAGCCCTGGCTCTGATCATGCAAGAAAAAGGGGTCATATGTATTTGGCCACCAGTAACCATAAGTGCATGTTCACCAGCAAAACGTCTTGTTCTCCCCATTGCCTCACCAGAGCATGATGGGAGTTGTGGAGTTGCGGCTAGGTTGTTCCCCACAGAAACTGCTGCAACCGCTTGTGTAAAGGAGAGTTGTCAAGCAAGTACACAGTAGTGATGCTCATGAACTGGTTCGCAGGCCATTTTAAAGGCCTGAGAACTGGTTCACGGGGGGGGCAGTTCGTGGTTTGCAGCCAGCGGGGTGGCTCTTCAAGGGTGGGGGAGGGTGCACTTACCCCTCCCACCGCTTTCCCCCCGCCGGTGCTCCGTTTTTGAAAAGCATTTGGGGTGGCAGCATACCTCCCTGCTGTCCATCCCCCGTTTCTTGACAAAAGGCTTCAGAACATACGACTGCGTGTGTGCATGGTGCACACGCATCACGTATGTGTGTCGCCTGTGTGCATACGTTAGACGTGCGCATGCGTAGTCGCACGTTCTGAAGCCTTTTGCCGAGAAATGGGGGAAGGGGTGGCAGGGATGTATGCTGCTGCCCCAAATGCTTTTCAAACATGGAGCGCCCACAGGGGAAAAGCAGCAGGAGGGGTAAGTGCACCCTCCCCCACCCTTAAAGAGCCCTCGCTCCCAGCTGCGAACTGGAATGCCACGGTTCTGTACACACCACTAGTACACAGTGAGGCAAGTCTCATGATCAGTGAGACTCACTGAGAGTGGGTTTGCAGGGAGACGATCATTCAGGCAGCCCTGGGTGGCTGGATCGGCCATCCAAATTACTGCTGGCTCCATCACAGAGCCAGTGGAGGCTGAAAGGATTGGGGGCTGTGCAGCCCCCGGAAGTTCCAGGATGATCCGTGTGAGCGCGCGGGGCATCCTGGAGAGACCCAGAGGGCCAGGAGGCTTGTTTCAGCCTCCTGGAGGGGGTCTCCTCATGTGCTGCCACCGTGTGGAGCCATGCCACGGCAATATACAACCAAAAAACCCAGGTTAGTGGAGCACTCGTACCGCTAACCTGGGCTAAGGGGAGGGGGAGTTAAGCGGGTGACCCGCTTTTTGGAAACCGGACTTGCCTGCGAGGCTCGTGGTTCCCACTAGGGATGTGCGTTTCGTTTCGGATACAAAACGTTTTGTGCACAAAACAGGCCGTCTTGGCTGTTTTGTAGCCAAAACAAAACACCCAATGCTCAAAACAGAAAATTTTGTAGCCAAAACAAAACGTCCCTGTTTCGGATACAAAATGTTTTGTTGTTTCGGCTGTTTTGGAACTCCATTTTGCAATAGCAAAAAGTCTTTCTCCTTCAGTCTCCATTTTGAGTTCTGACATCTGTTTGAATTTCCAGCCCTTCCAGCCTGCAGATTGGCCAGCGAGAGCATGGGCTGATCTGCTGGCAATTGCCTCCTTACTCCTTTTAAGCAAATTTAAGGGTAAATTTTACCCTCAAATTTTACCCCAGTGGGGCAGCGTGCATTTCATTGTTGTTGTTTCACACTGTTGTGTCTAGATCAATTGCATTTTGGGCAGGGTGTGTGTGGATGTGCATGACCTTTGGAAATCTGCCTGATCTTTTCCAAAGCTCTGCTGTTGTTGATGTGTGATGTTGATGTTATTTGGAGTGGATTTGGGGCAGAAAGGGGGCTTTAGGGGAGGAAGAGTGGTTCAGGTAGGAGTGCCCCAATGGGTGCCTGCTGCCACCCAGATTCCAAAGGCATTGGGAAAAGGGATGATTTTCAAAGAATTTCTGAGGTTGACATGTCTTTGGGGCAGATTTGGAGCAGAAAGGGGGCCTGAGGGGCAAAGCAGTGGGTTGGGTGGCAGTGCCCCAAGGGGTGCCTGGCACTTGCCCTATTCCAAAGGAATAGGGCAAAGGGCTGATTTCTTAGGAATTGTTGAAGTTTATGCTTCTTTAAGATCCCCCCCCCCCGGGAATAAAGGAGGTTTCAGAAGACCCATAACTCCACCTGGAGGGCACTGGGGTAGCCAGGAGCGAGTGGTGGTGTAGTGCACACAGGGTGCCAACCACCCCCATGGGTTTCTAACCCATGGGGTACTGGGTTCTGTTGTTTCTGAGGTGTTCTGAGTGTAGATTCTCTGGTAGCATATGAGATTTTCAATGACAAACCATGAATCCACTCTCATATGCTACCACAGAATCTGAATCTACACTCAAACATCTCAGAAACAAAAGAACCCAGTATTAGCAACCCATGGGGGTGGTTGGCCCCCTATGTGCTCCATACCACCACTCGCTCTGGGCCACCCTGGTGCCCTGCAAGTGCAGTTATGGGGCAGGAATTATGGAGGATACAGTTGACATAGTATACCTGGACTTCCAAAAAGCTTTTGACAAAGTTCCTCATCAAAGACTCCTGAGGAAACTTAGCAGTCATGGGATAAGGGGACAAGTACATGTGTGGATTGCTAACTGGTTGAAAGACAGGAAACAGAGGGTAGGGATAAATTGAGAGTTTTTGCAATGGAGGGAAGTAAGAAGTGAGGTCCCCCAGGGATCTGTACTGGGACCGGTGCTTTTGAATTTAGTCATAAATCATCTAGAAGCAAGGGTAAGTAGTGAGGTGGCCAAATTCACAGATGATACCAAACTCTTCCGGATAGTGAAATCCCAAACGGGTTGTGAGCAGATCCAAAAGGATCTCTCCAAACTGGGGGAGTGGGTGACAAAATGGCAAATGCAGTCCAATGTTAGCAAGTGTAAAGTGATGCACATTGGGACGAAAAACCTCAACTTCAAGTATATGCTGATGGGATCCGAGCTGTCGGTGACTGACCAGGAGAGGGATCTTGGGATTGTGGTGGACAGCTCATTGAAAGTGTTGACTCAATGTGCAGCAGCTGTGAAAAAGGCCAATTCCATGCTAGGGATCATTCGGAAGGGGATTGAAAATAAAACGGCTAATATTATAATGCCCTTATACAAAACTATGGTGCTACCACACTTGGAGTACTGCATACAATTCTGGTCACCACATCTTAAAAAGGACATTGTAGAACTGGAAAGGGTGCAGAAGAGGGCAACCAAGATGATCAGGGGCCTAGAGCACCTTTCTTATGAGGCAAGACTACAACACCTGGGGCTTTTTAGCTTAGAAAAAAGACGACTGCGGGGAGACCCGATAGAGGTCTATAAAATCATGCATGGTCTGGATGATTTGGAGAAAGAGAAATTCTTTTCCCTCTCACACAACACTAGAACCAGAGGTCACTCCATGAAATTGATTACCAGGAGGTCTAGGACCAACAAACGGAAGTACTTTTTCACACAACGCGTGATCCACTTGTAGAACTCTCTGCCACAGGACTTGGTGACAGCCAACAACCTGGATGGCTTTAAGAGGGGTTTGGATAACTTCATGGAGGAGAGGTCCATCAATGGCTACTAGTTGGAGGGCTGTGGGCCACCTCCAGTCTCAACAGGCAGGATGGCTCTGAGAACCAGCTACATGGGAGTAATGGCAGGAGTGAGGGCACGCCCTCAACTCCTGCCTGTGACTTCCAGCAGCATCTGGTGGGCCACTGTGAGAAACAGGATGCTGGACTAGATGGGCCTTGGGCCTGATCCAGCAGGGCTGTTCTTATGAGGTCCATCATTCCCTATGGGGAAGAACTTTACAGTCGCGCAAACTCCATTACCTCTTTAAAAATCAACCCTCTGCCCAATTCCTTTGAAATAATTCTGGCAGCTTCCTTGCCCCCACTGGGCACTACCACCCACCCTACTCTGCTCTGGGCCACCCCTTTCCCCCCAACATGAAGCTATACTTTTGCTGAAACCTCCATTCTTCCCTATGGGAAAAATCATATACTTCAAAAATTCACCAAAAATCAGCCATTTGCCCAATTCCTCTGAAATTTGGGTGGTAGTTTCCACCCATCGGACACTACCACACCCACCCACTAGTTTTCGCCGGGGCCATTTTTCAAAATCCAAAATGTTTCAGATTCGGATTTTGCAATTTCGAACAAAGAACAAAATTGGGGTCTTTTGGATTGGCTGATTTCGAACAAAGAACAAAATGGGGGTGTTTCGGATTCGGGCCAAAAACAAAACAGAAAAAACAACAAAACACACAACCCTAGTTCCCACAATCCATGGGAAGTGGGCTAAGCTCCCTTGGCCCGCTTTCCACTGATCGTGTCATTACTCTGTGTCTCCATATTGTAATGGAATGCGGAAAACACTCTGTGGCCATTAGGTTTGCATTCTCTGCACACTGCAGGGTTCTGAGGAGAACTGAAAGAAGCTGTTCAGGAGTTAACGGCCCGCACATCCTTTGTTTACCTGTTTTGACCTTCCCAATGGATGTTAGTATCTGGAGTCCTGCAAGAGTTCTCAGAGAAGAGAAGTGTTATCCATCGGCCCTTCTTAATTTGTTGGCCTTGGCTATTTGTTGAAAGGAAGCATTTTACACAAAAAAACAAAGTCTCATATCCCCATGTTCTCTCTTATGAACTTCTATACTTACAGGTCTGCAAGCATTGGGGCCAGACTACCCCTGTGCTACACATCTTGATAAAGGAGATGTGCTCCCTTTCTGAGACACCTACCAGTATGCTATAATTGGGCCCTGGGTTAACTAGAATCCTATTCTCCTATCCTCCAACATGGCTGTGAGGAGCAGTTGCTAGGGCTTTCTGTTGAGTCTAATAGAATTGCTTTAACTCAACTGTAACAGCAGCTGTAACATTACTCTTTCATTGGAGATGGGCCCAGGCCCTGGGTGAGCATAGGATTCTCACCAACTTCCGTTCCTGCCCTGCCATTCCTCAGAACTTTCCCTGGCTTCTAGTCACACTGGTGGAGTCCTGTTGTCTTGCTGGAACCCATTGTGAAAGCAAAGAACTTCAATCATTCAAAATGGAGTTGGACAAATTCTACAAAGTCTGTCTTCTTATTTCTGTCTAGATGTGAGAGTGATGACCTTTTTTGATTAGCAATAGAGGTTCTCCCTGTGTATTAATTACATTTGTATAGTTATTTCATTTGATCCTCAGAGCAGCTCTCTGAAGCAGGTTAGATTGAGAAACAATAGCCCTCTTCATGGTTGCAGAAACTTTTAGCTGGGGAAAATTCTCCTCAGGTCCAGCACTGCTCTCTGCAAACCAGCCCTTTGGTTTGAGAGCAAGGTGTGTGGCCACAGAGTGCACTGGTGCCAGGGGCATAGCTGGCTGGCACACTTGCTATTTCCCTCTTTTCAGCTACACTGTAACCAATTCAGTGATTTGCCCAGGACTACAGTGATCTTCATGGATAAGCACTGATTTGAATTTCTAAATCCACAGCACCACACTACATGTCAACATAAGATTCTATGTGTTTCCAGCCCTCCTTTGGAATATCAGGAACTGCTTCAACAAGAGACATTAGTTTAGGTGGAGTGGAGATCCACCTATATCTTGAGATGACTCAATGGGTGGATTTTGCTTGTACTCATGTCTGACTTATCACCATAGTCAGAAAGTGATCCCACTCTTCAGACTGGCTAATGTAGGAATCATATCCATGAGTTGCACCAGCTGGACAGGATAGGATTGCTACTAAATGTTGCTGCACCAGAAGAACATAATAATACAACAGTGTGGTGAATTTACACCAGAGTAGGTTACCTAATCTTCTGAAATGCATCTCTTGTGGAAAAAGACTGGACATATACAAGCCATTCTCATCTCCTCTGTAACAGGAATATTGCCTGTGCAATAAAAGGACTGCTCAACATAAAAAATAATTAAAATCATAAAGCAAGAACAAGCTGCTGAGCATATTTATCCCTGTGGCTTTTAGTCTAATTTTAAAATGCCAGCCTAACAAGACGAGCCAGTGATTCTCCAACCCGAATTCATTATTTTTGCAGCATTGTGTATTATGTCTGGATTATCTTCTGGATGGAAAGTATCCTTAGTTTATGTTGAAAAAATAAATAAAATAAAACAATTTGCATCATAAAGAAGTGTAGTGTTTGTTGTGGTTGCATTTCCCTTAACATCTCATAACACACCTTTTGGTCAAGAAATCTTTATTTTTCTGTCTTTTGTATTTCATTCTGACTTAATGCGCACATCTTGCTTCCTTAAAAGTATGGAACAGGTGCAGCTGCTATAAATATTTCCTTTGTGATTCAGTCGGTAATAATTGGTGGCAAACACCCCAATTTCAGAAAACCTCTTTGCCGACTTATGAACAGTTTTCTTCTCTCTAATAAATCCATTCCTCCTGAGTGACAGCCAATTAATTCACCTTCCCAAAGACCTGAGGCGAAGTCCCTTGTATTGCTGCCGCCAAGTCATTATGAGCTTTCCTGCCAGTGTGCCTAGTGCTTCAAATCACAGAGAAGAATTAACTTACATCGAAGAAATAGTTGCAAATTAGCTTACTCCTTGTAGATTCAAACATATTTTCAATGTAGAAACTTACTACTTTTTGTTCTTTTTGTTTATATTATTCACAATAGGTTAAACACATACATTGTGAGCTCAGCAGCTTCTCCATGTACTTTACTGGTGCATCCCTCATTCCTCAGTCTCAATGCAGATGGCCAAATCTCAGCCATACCTGGGACTTGGAAACTGTAATTGCAGAAATAAATAAAAATAAAAATAAAAATAAATAATACCCCCCAGTGAGGCACTACCTTGGTGTGGTTGTGGGGCTTGCATGCTCTGAGGAAGGTGAGAGCTATGCCAGAGGTCCAACCATATTGGACAGGTCTCACCAGAGGAGCCAGACAAAGAATGCCTCTCCCATCAACAATATGGTAAGACGTAACTTTAATAAATCTATACCGGATCGGTCGTCGCCCGGGTCAACAAGGACCGTGCCAGGTGCTGGAGTCCCCGGACATCTGGTGGCAAATGGGCAACAGGACTCAGGATCTTCAGTTGAGCAACCAGGGCTGGAGACTGCAAGGTTACTGGAAGAAACGTTGCTTAACTGGAAAAAATATAGAAAAAATGCCAACAAGGAAATAATGATCTGCTATTACAAGTCTAGTCCAACTAGAAAAGGTTATTTAAAAAGAAATTACCAAATTTGGAAAGAGAAGCAACTAGATACAGAAATAACAGAACAAAGGCTAGCAGACCAGAGAAGATTCATAATAAGAAATAAAGTATTCACAGAAGTTGAGCTGGAAGAACTACAAAGAGCAACACAGGCTCAAGATATGGAAGAAGAATTACCATCAACTGAAGAAGTTGCTCAGGCACAGGTGGAGGAGGTGTTGGAAATCGAGGATGCCACTGTTGCTGAACTGTTTCAAAATCAAAACCAGGCAACCTCCCCTTTGCCTTCACCTCCAAAACCCAAATGCCGTTTAACAGAAAAGCAACAAGAACTAAAGCAAAAAATAACTGAGCACATGAAACAAACAACCACCAGGGTTCGACTTCCAGCTCTAAAAACAGTTGTCAAAAAACAACTTGCTCAGGCATTAAAAGATGTCAATGCTGCACTTGCAGAAATAACAACCAATAATTTGCAAGAAACAAACCAACTAATGTACAGTGCAGCAACAATAACAACACAAGAGCTCGGATATAAGATCAGTGGACCTATTAAAAAAAAAAGCAGTACATCACCTAAATGGAAGATTAGATTAGAAAATAAAATCTCCAGGCTTAGATCAGATGCTAGCAAATTTAAAGATATGAAAGACAAGAAGCTGAAGAATGAAAACACCAAACAGTATCTGATCCAAAAATACCACCTAGATTCAAGGAAAATTAGAGAAGTCCTGGAAATAATAAAGCAGCAAATAACAGCAGTGTCAAAGAAGATTAGCAGATATGAAGCCAGAATTACACAACACAGGCAGAATCTCCAATTCCAGTCGAATCAGAGATGTTTCTACCAAAGCATAGAAGGAGAAACTGCAAGAAACCTAGAAACACCAAATAAAGAAGAGAAAGTGCAATTCTGAGGGAAATTATGGGACAATCCAATAGATTATAATAAAACAGCAGGCTGGATGAAAGAGGTCAAAAACGTAACCAACAAATGCAAGATCTAATAATAACACCAGAATTAATAAGTGAAAGAGCAAAGAAAATTAAAAATTGGTCTGCTCCAGGCAACGATGAACTGCATGGCTTTTGGCTTAAACACCTAACAAGCCTTCATAAACAACTATCAAAACAGTTCAATCACATTTTGCAAGGAAGTGATATTGAACAATGGCTAACAACTGGGAAAACTCATATCATCATGAAAGACCCAGCAAAAGGTGCAGTTCCAAGTAATTATAGACAGATAACCTGTCTGCCAACCATGTTCAAATTATTAACTGGAATAATAGCGGATGAAGTGATGCAACACTTATTAACTAACAAACAGCTTCCAGTTGAACAGAAAGGAAATTGCCCAAACACCAGAGGCACAAAAGACCGGCTGCTGATTGACAAAATGATTTTAGAAAATTGCAAGAGAAGAAAAACCAATCTAAGTGTTGCATGGATTGACTACAAGAAAGCCTTCGATTCATTGCCTCACACATGGATACTAGAATGTTTAGAATCAACTGGTGTCAGCAAAAACATCCAGATATTTATTTTTAAAAAGCAATGAGCATGTGGAGTACACAGTTAACAATCAATAGCGAGACACTTGGACAGGTTAGCATTAGAAGAGGCATTTTCCAAGGGGACTACTATCCCCTCTGTTGTTTGTAATCGCCATGATCCCACTTTCACAAATACTAAACAAAACAGGCCTCGGATACCAAACATCTAAAACATCAAGTAAAATAAATAAGCAAGCTACCTGTAGCCAAAAATTGGTGGGACCATAAAATTGAAAAAGTTGTAGCAATACCAGGGGATAGCAGAAAAGAAGAAAAAGAAATAGAAAAAATAACAAAATACAAAGATCTACAAATCGAAATTGAAAGGCTGTGGCAGAAGAAGACCAAAATAATCCCAGTAGTAATTGGCACCCTGGGTGCAGATCCAAAAGACATTGAAGAGCACCTCAGCACCATAGGGGCCACAGAAATCTCCATCAGCCAATTACAAAAAGCAGCTTTTCTGGGAATAGTCTATATTCTGCGACGATATCTATAACAACAGCAACAACATTGACAATAAAATTTAGCCATCCCAGGTCCTTGGGAAGGACTCGATGTCTGGATAAAACAAACCAGTCAATAACACCTGTCTTGACTGTGTAAACAACAACAACAACAACAATAATAAAATAATTTTTGTTTTTTAGCTGCCGCATAACAAATTGTTCTCTGGGCAGCTCACAACACCGCATTAAAACATGATCAAAAAACCCATAACACATTAAATCATAATAGACCAAAACGGGGGGAGGGAGAGAGAAAATAGAAAATACAATGCAAAGCAATTTAACAATTTTAAAACTCTTTTAAAATCAGTTAATAAAGTTTAAAAGGCCTGAGTGAAAAAAAAGGTCTTTACCTGGCATCTAAGAGAATGAAATGATGAGGGCAGGTGAACCTCACTGGGGAGCCTATTCCATAAATGGGATGTGGCCACCAAGAAGGCCCTCTCCCTTGTAGCCACCTGCCTCACCTCACTGGGCAGGGGCACTCGGAGGAGGGCTGATAAAAGGTGCTCCAAGCCACAGAGGCCACTTGAGCCTCTAACAGTGCTGGATTAATGAGCCCCCGCAAACTGCAAACCTGGTCCTTCAGGGGGAGTGCAACCCCAAGGAGGCAATGCTACTCCTGCTGGATGGCTCTTCTCATGAGTAAGGCTAGGGACTGCATGTGTTAACCTAAGGGGAAGGGGCTGCCCCTTCCTTCCCCAACTGTTTTGTAGGGAGAAAAATAGAGCAGAGCCATTCAGGACTTCCTGAGTGCAGCTGCCTTTTAAACCTGATCCCAGATATCTCTGCCCTGCCATATTTATTTATCAAATGTGTGCACTGCCCCAAACTTTCATCACTGGGCAGTTTACAGAGACAATATGTTATCTTAAACCAACCAACCAACCAAATCAATCTTTGCAACCCTAATCGTGTTGCCAGGTTTATGGTGCCACTATGACTGAATGTGTTTGTGAACATACTTCTTTATTTATTCATTTTCAGAGAGCAAAATACATAGTGCCCATCTTGCCATCCCATCCCCTTTTTCTTCTAATTGCCAAAAGTGGGCAACAGGGACTCAGAGTGAAGCAGGCATCCCCCCATTTAACGTTTCCATTTGACAGGCTTAGAAACTTGGGATGGGATGTGGTGGTGTCCCTACTGCCAGGCAATGGCTTGAATAGCTTGGAAACAGGTGGTGGGTCAAGTGTTTGGAGGGATGGCCATCGAGAAGAGCAGCAGGCATTGAGTGGACACGTTCTTGGGTGGGTCTGGGCTGCCCTTCCCATGATTTCAGTTCCAGAAGCTCTCTATGAGTTCAGTTCCATGTGGCCATGACAGCGTCTGTGTTTGGATGTAACGCTGTCTGTGTTTGGATGTAACCCACCAAGCTCAGATTGGAGCAGTGAAACTTGCTGCAAACCAAAGGTTCAATTTGGAGTTTGGCAAGAGAATCCACTGGTCACTTTTTGTGCGGAAACGCAGTTTTGCACGTTTGGATGCACAGGAATTCCAACCTCTGCCCCATTAAACTCCGGTTTGGCATTGTGTGCAAATGGGGCCATGATGTTAGATGTGTTTGCATTGTTTAGTGAATCTGCAGTTAAGTTTCACTCACCTTGAAAACGTTTAATCTGCCAGGTTGTTGTATTGGCAGGTCGGCAGGGAAGAAGGCTGGCACTATCCAAAATGGAGACGCAAAGAACCTGAGAGACTTGACTTGTGACTGAATACCCCCCTGATGTATCCAGCAACTGAGTAAAGAGGAGCCTTTTAAAGTGGTGATTCTCTTTATTTAGGAGAGTGGCAAACCTGGCAAACCCGCCTTCGCCGCCACCCTGTTAAATGAGGTTAAGGGAGTGCTCACTCCCTCAACCCCATTTCCCTGCTTGTGTGCAGCACCAGCTGCTTTTGGCTGGTGCTGCAGCAGCGACGGCTGGCCCCTCGCACAGTTCTGAGGGAGTTCTGAGAGTTGGAAGAGCACATCCTATCCACTGACTCTCTGCACTGCTGGGGGCTGCCAGTGATCGTCTGGGTGGGCAATCCGCCTGCCCAGGGAGCAATGAGGGACCATCTGTGGGGAGCTTAAGTTTGAGCAGCCATCCCCACCTCCCTTCACCAAGCCCTTCTCACTGATCATGAGAAAGGGCTCAAGATCTTACATGAGATCTTGAACTTCGTAAATGAATACTTCATTTGTTTTGCCTAAAACCTGCCACCTATCAGCTTCTATTGGACAATAGTATTTTTTTCTATATAGTATTTTTTGCTGGCATCTTCTAATCTGCAGTCAAGTTTTATAATAGTGAAGGTGCGGGCGGGGTGTGTGTGTTAATTATTATTGTATATAAATGAGTTTGTTGAGATGAAAAGCAATCCTCCAGGCAAGGTGATATCTCTAAAAAAACGTTAAGGTCTTTGTTCCCCAGTGTAAACGTCAGATACTGTGTAGGTCAACGTAAAATTTATAATGCTTCAGCTAAGCCAAAGATGTAAGTAATAACAGAACACACACACAAACAATGTTTAGTGTGACTACAACCTATTATTCAAGAAAGGACACACACATTCCACTTCTACAAATGTCTTATGAGGCAGAGCCAACTGAGATCTCCTATGTCAAATCTCAGATACTAGAAAATAACTGCTCTTTTCAGTGTTAAATTGTGTACAGTGAAAGTGTAAGAGGGTGGCACTGTGGGGGATTCATACAGAAATTTAAATAAATGAATATTGGACTGATACAAAGTCTGTCTCACCATGTACATTCATTGGCTGACATGCTTAGCAGCCCTCCACTGGCATTAGGGATCTGTCAGGGCTGTTGCACAACTTGCAAAGCAGCCCTGATGGTAGAGTGCAATGGGACTGCTGCAAAATGACTTCCAGGCAGCACTCCTTCCCTTGTTTCCAATGGATGGAACACCATGTGAAAGCAGTTTTAAGTCATCCTGCAGCAACCCCACCCCACTACATCATTGGGGCTCTCTTTCAAGTTGTGCAGCAGCCCCAGCGGGTCCTTAGCACCAACAGCCAGCTGTCAGTCATGTCGGCCAGTGTGTCCTGATGACCACCTGAAAAAAGCTAACCAAGATCATAATCCTGTCAGATCATAGATCTGCATAGATCATCTTGATACAGTCAGATATTAAATTCTATTTCCTGGTTTACTGTCATGGTGAAATTTGGTGATCAAATATCATCAGATGTCAATCAGTATCTGGAGAATATTAAATCTCAAAATTCACACAGGAAACAGTTGAAGATACATTTATTTATCATATTTATAGACCACTTGATTGTGATATAGATATAGTGTGTGTGTATGCCCACGCGTGTGGTTCCTTTTCAGAACTTAAAACATTTTTTATCTTAAAATAAATCTTTTAGAAGCTTCAGTTGGTCAAATTTTGAATATTATCAAAATAGTCATAAATTTACATAGAAGTGAAACCCTCTTTTTGCTCACATGTGGAGAAGCACCACTGTGGCAGAACATCTGTGATAGGCACACTGGTTGCTGGATTTGTATCTTGACTTTGAATCTATTGTTCAAATTGTAAGCAAAGTCAGTTTGAGAAAACAAACAAGATTAGTGATGGGGCAAATGTCCCTGATGTGACTTAGATCTGGGCTTGGAAAATCAAACTGTTTTGTCCCAAGCTTGGAAAATAACTCTGTTTATTCAAAGCCCCATCCTGAGCCAAATCAAACTCCACTGACTGTACCCTGATTATGTTCTTTCCCCCATTCTGCATTAAGCTTCTATACACCACCCCTCCTCCCTCCTCCTCCCTCCCATCTACCTGCGAGCCTCCGTGTATACCTCCAGCCCTTTTCCCCCTTCCCACCAACAAGCAAATCTCTCAGCAGTACTGAGAAAAATACATATCCCAGCAATCCTGTGGCCTGGCTCACAGCCATCTCTATATACCAGGTGCCAGAGGGAAGAAAAAAGATCTTTTCATCCACCACTGTCATCAGAGCGACAAGGAAGGTGAGTGGCTGGATAAACTGAAGCGAGGTGGAGCAAAATTGTAGTTGGTTGGTTGGTTGGCTGGGAGGCCTTAACTTCTCCAGTTCAGATTAAAATCCAAATTGAAGAAGCACTTTTCGGGTCAGTGGCATTCTTATCCCTGGACTTGGGGGGTGAAGTCCAGGGCCTCCATACCCACTGTCCCCCCACCCCCAATCCTATCTAGTCTGTCCCAGGAGGCTTTGCAGACAGAGCTTCTACCCCGAATCTCCTTCAAAAGAGAGTGTGTGCATTCACACACCAGCCAAACTTACCCCGAAGTTCCTTCATGATCTTTGCACTCACTCCACACACAAATTGGGCTTTGTTTTGCAAATTCTAGCTTATCTCGATATATTTCCGGGTTTTTAAAATGCTGGTTTTAAGCTCATTTTTCTGAAAACGCCAGAGCAAATAGGGAGAGGCACTAATGTAGAATCATTAGCATGATAAGAGGGATGCTGTGCAGATATATGCAGAGAAATGCAGATATAGCTCTTTAGTAATCTCTCCCCCCGCCCCGCCATTGGTTAGAAGGAAAACATGGAAGCATGCCATGTTAACTTGCAAAAACAAAAACCAAGAGCAGAGGGGAGGGGCTGCTTTCTTCGATGCCGTGAGTGTAATTCGAAGTGGCTTAGCTCAACATTCACCCTCACAGCATGAAGCCATGTGCAAATAACTCTTAGGTGGTGTAGTCGCCATTGGCATGCACTGCGCTGGGCGGCCAAGTGTGAGCGTGACCTGTGTCGGGTGCTTTAGAGAAAGAGGGGGGAGTGGGGAAAGAAATATGTGGGATGGGGATATTTAAGTTGTGTGTTGAAATGTTTCTGCTAATGCATATTTGCATAAATCTAGCTGTTTTATATTTTTACCTACTTGTGGGTTCAGTAGCTGTTAGTGCCCTCAAGAACCCACATGTTAAAAATGCTGTGTTTGTCACTCTGTGTGTGTGTGTGTGCGCGTGCGCGCGTAGGGGGATGATGCTTAACTTGCAGCTGGGGAGGGGGGCGCTCCAGCAGGGGGAGGGGCCTCAAAAGGTCCTTAGATCCAGGCTCCAAAATTACCTAAGTGCACCTCTGTTTAGGGTCGCCATACTCATCTTGTATTTGAGACAAGCATCACAAGTCTCTGAGATATGCAGGGATGGAGTGGAGGGTATGTGTGCAGGGATGGAGTGGTGGTGCTTCTTGGCTTCTCTGGCTTTTGGGGTGGGCAAGGCCATGGGAGCTGTCATGGAGAGCACCTGCACTTCTGAATTTGCAACTACATCACTGGAGATACACATTTCAAAACTAGGGAATGTGACCAGTTCCCTCCTTCCCAGTGTGCATTGGGTATGCAGCATTTTGGTCTCCATCTTTTCCATATTTGTTGTTGTTGTTGTTGTTTCCACAAAATAATCTATCTTGCATTTCCAAAAGCATATGTTAATTACATTTCACCATGCTCCCTAACAAGGAGGAGATCAAAATGGTGTTGTGAAAATGACTCTGAATGAACAGATTGTCCCTGTTGTTGCCTCATAAAATAAGTAGATTTCTACAAGCCTTTAAAAAGAGATGTGGACAGTACTATAGCTCGCCATATAAGCTGACTGCGCTTTTTGATGGTCAGTCTCCATCCAACCCAACAAGCAACAGTATGAGAGGATTTTGAATTCTCTGCTGTAACTTCAAATGAGTGATTTAGAAAGTCGTTCACCTCTGTATAATTCTGAATAACTGTCATCCTCTCTCCCTGGGAGTGCATTGATGGGAATAAAGATGCACAGTAAGTGCGGAATTCTTTAATGAAAGATTTCTTTGATGTGGATTATGGTTAGGAGATTCTGCTCCACTGAAGCAATCATATATGTCCTTGGATGTCCTCCACATACATTCCAGACTCACAGCAGAGAGCTCAGAAGAACTGCATTTTCCCTCATGCTAATTAGAGGGTATTTTTTCTTTAAAAAATGTATGCAGTAAAAGGGCATAAAAGTTTCGTTAAAAAAACCACAGCATTTATTTGTATTCAGTTCATGTTTAAGCTATTGCTATTGGGGGTTATACGATGGTCCAAGACAAGTTCTATTAAGTGATGCATAAATGCAGTATATTAAGTCCTGTTAAGTGATGTGCAAATGCAATACAGGTGGCCCTTGTTATCTGCTGTGGTTCCGTTCTCGCCTACATCCGCAGATAATGAAACTGCGAATAATGAGACCTTGAATAAATGGGAATTGGAGAGGTTAGGTTCTTGGAGGTTTAAAAAAGGCTTAAAATGTGGGGAAGAGGCAGAAATAAGAACAATAAAATAATGTAAAATGCTCTCGAGGTCTCCACCTGTCCAGCAATGCACCCCCCAAAACCCAATTCCACCAATTTTCCATGAAAAATCATGAAAAAAAATTTTTTAAGAGAGAGCCACAAAATGGATCCCTTAGGCAAAATGGTGGCTGGCAATTACCCCGGAAGTCATTTCAAGCCACCTAGGAACTGCAAGTAGGTGAATTTTGACTATTTGTAGAACCACAGAACAAGACCGAGTGTACATGGCCCGGCCATGGATACGCAAAACCACAGGTGCTGGTTCTGCAGATAATGAAGTCCACCTCTAAAAACACACACACACACACACACACACACACACACACACTTACTTTAGAAGAAACATTTTATGCTGGAGGCATAAACTTTTGATTTAGAACATTTGTAAGCATAAGATGCTTACATGTTTCACTCATGCTCAGTGCATGATAATTGCAAGTTAAAATGGTCACCTTAATACCATGCGATGTAACCAGTAAAGACACTGTACAGTGTGAATGCATGGAGCATAATTTGTAAAATCCAGAATGATAAATAACATTATTAGCTAAATGAAAACACCTCTTTTAGGGCAGTGGCTGACAGCCTGACTAACAAAGAACATGTGTAAGGAGGTTGTGTGGACATGACAGGGGTAGAGATGTGCACAAAAACAATTTGCACAGTTCAATTTGAATCCGAACTGGATTTGAACCGGACCGGGCATGTTCGGTTTTGTCCCTCAAACGGGGGGCCTGGCTCAACTCAAATTCAAGCCAGTTTTGGCCCGGTTCAAGGGTGGTGATGGGGCATTAAAATATGGTTAAATAGGGAATTACTCACTTCTGGCTGCAGTGGCCTTGGGGGTGCCGCAGCGGCCATTTGCATGATGGCCCATGTGCATACACGGTGGCCCCAAAAATGGTCGCCACGTGCACAGAGGGCCAAAATAGCCCCAAAATGGGCCAGATTGGCCCTGGGAGACTCGGGGGGAGGCAGGTGGGAGGAGGAGGAGGAACTGCTTAAGACCCTTCCCCCTGCAGCAGCTGCAGCACCCTGATGCCACTGCAGCCAGTGGCGGCAGGAAGTAATTTATTACTTTACGGTATTTTAATGCCCCCGCCACCCTCAAACTGGGCCAAAACTAGCCTGAGAGATTCAGTTCGACCTCTATCCTCGGTTAGAGGTTGAGCATCCAAAGTGCAAACCAGTTCAATATCAAACTGGTTTGCACATCCCTAGACACACATCCCATGCACAACTCTATGTGCAGTCCCTCTGTGTGTGTGGGCAGAATGCCCCTACTTTGCCTATGCTCTGGAAGTGACCTGGAAGAGAGGGACATGTTGCTGAAGTCCAGTGACATGCTTCCTTTCTTCCAGATTGTAATAAAAGCAGGGATGTTTTTCCTGCTTCAGTGTGCAACAGTGCACATGTATTGAAGCCTCAGTTGCATCTCCACCGTCCCCCTTTTGTGCATGCACTTTGGTAACCAGGTTGTCAGCCAGATACCTTTTATTACCTGATTCTGGGGTTATAAAATATAATACTCTTACAATATACTCCATTCTGTTCTCACAGCTTCAGAAATAGCTGTTCAGAATAAATTAAAAGTGAGAAATGATGCAGTAGGCTGATTTACATGTTATGTTCAACACTCATACAAGTGTACAGTGTACACACATACAGTCATTCACTCGTTATGTTAAATGCAGATACAGAAGTATACTTCCTATCTCTACCAGGCATTTGAAGGTCCTGTATCCGGGTTCACTTTCAAAATGAACAGTCATTCACACAAACACATGGATGAGTGTACAGACATCTGTACACTTGTAAAGCATAATGTCTGAAATGGACTAGTGACTCAGTGCTAGAGGGAAAACATACTACCAGAATTAGTTAATTTTTAAAAACAGCCCTGCAATGCTGTTCATGAAAGCATCAACAATTTCCACTTCATTCATATTAAACCTACTTCATATATTATTTTGCTCAGAAAGGAAATAGATTAGCAGTGCAAAAGATATAAATTAGATTCAAACTAGAGCTGCATTGCACATAGTTATCAATGCCAACATTCATTATAAAAGTTTATGTAAGAATTATATATAGATATATAGATATCTTCTCCACTTCAGCCTTAGATTCATAAGTTGATGTTGTTTTAATGAAGCCGTGGCATGTAGAATCACAAATATTGGTGTCTGTTTCTTTCCCTGCTATCTACGATATAGTACTTGTTAAAAGTGGCAGTAAAAGGCACAGCCTCTGAGCACACACACAGAGTTGAATTATCTCCTTTAAACTATAGGCTCTAACTTAATAGTGAGCCTATATCTTAATCTACAAAGCAGGAGGGAAGGGCTTCTTGGCATTTTCTTTTAATATAGTAATCCCATCAGCAATCCAGAAGGATGCTGTGAACAATGTCAGAATTACACATTGCTAGGAGGGAGCTATTCCCCCCTTTCAACAGGGACTGCTCCATTTCTCACTCCTCCATTTTTCAAAAGGAACTTTCCATTATTTCTGACCCCCTGCTTCTCCCATCCTGATTTGTAAGTTTGTCCATTTCTCCCGCCCATCTATTTTTAAGAGCAACTTCCATTATCTCCCGCTTGCCTTAAAAAAATAAAAAATCTCCATCATTCCCACCATTTTTACAGGGATCTTTCCATTATTTCCCTCTCTTACCAGCAATATTATCTATCTATCTATCTATCTATCTATCTATCTATCTATCTATCTATCTATCTAGTATACCGCCCCTCCAAAAATGGCTCAGGGCAGTTTACAGCAAATAAAAACAATTAAAATCATTTAACAGTTAAAATCAAAACTAAATCATTTAAACATTAAAATCATTTAAAGCCAGCACGAAAAAAATTTTAAACCATAAATCTAATTAAAAGGATTACTCTGCCATTAACATACAAAGGACTGTACTGTTAGGTAGGTGCTGTAGACAGAAGAGGCTCAGCAAACCAGCAGTCTCTGCTCTTAATGCAGGTAACTTAATCACACAGCAAAGTTTGCAGTGGTGGCTCGGTTGGTACACATGGCTCAGTAAAAGGGATAAGGTTGGTTCCCTCTTTATTGAGGGGAAAAGTTACTGTTGGGAAAAGCCAAGCAAGACATTTGCATATGTGGTGATTTGTACTACAGTTTGATTACCCTATTATAATGGGGACTTCAAAGAGTAATAACTTGAGAAACACTCAATGAATAAACCAACACAAGTACTTCTCTATAGACCTAAATTTGGGGGTACATGTAAAAGGACAATGAGATAAGAAGATAGATATATTACCCTTGGCCAAATATAGTTTGCTTACAAGTGAAAAACAGCTTTGTAGAGTTCCATTTTAAAACTGCTATGTCTCAGTAATTTCTCCATAGATCTTGAACAAATTTGGATAGTTGGTGGTGATCGTTGCCTAGTTGCTCCACACAAAATTACAGGCAGATTGGATGATGGTTTAGATCTTATGACTGATAGAATATTCAGGTCTTATAATAGTGGAATGCAGTTTTCGCAGCTCACCTTAATTATATAGGCTAGGCACTATCATATTTGTATAATACATACTTCACCACTATGACTTTTTATTAAGAAGACATATCAATATGCAGGACTATAGCATATTAATGAACAAGCCTTGTCCCTGGATACTCTCTTCATCGTTTTAGGTATTATTTTTATTGTTTCCCAGAAATTGCATTGCCCTTTATACTTCATCTTGATTTTGTTTTAACCTACTTTCATTTCAACCTAATCTTTAGTGACCTGTTCAGTGACCTAACATTTTCATCTCTGAGATATCATTTACCTCTTAACTCAACCAAATATGAAAATGTAGTTAAAATTTACTGCAAATGACATCACTAGGCATGCATGTAAAAACAATTCATCCCCAAAATTCCTCCCACTATTAAGAATAGATGGTAGGGACCTTAAAAAACCCCCAAGGACTTCTATTAATACATCATTTTTATGCTCAACATAATCGGAAATAGGTTCAACCTGAAAAAGTGAAAAAGAAAAGAAAAGCTGGATCCCTAGAAGACAGTGCTATTATCCCTGGCATTTCATAATGAATTCATTTTTAATACTGGCAAAGGAGCAAGTGAAGCCCAGAAAAGGTATTACAGGTTGCTCATTTAGTAAAGAAAGTGATTTGGACATATCTTGCAGATAGAAAGAAGAAACAAAGTTTAGAGGAGCCCTTTGTATTTGCTCGGAAGCAAGTTGAAACTTCGTCCACATATTTCATATTGTTGTTTTTATCTCCTTGTACAGTTTCCACTACAATCCTTAAACCAACTTCTACACAGATTCCAAGATCTGAAAAGACCCCAAAACCCAAATAGGCTACTTTAGAGAAGCTGTTTTTTTCTTTAAGTATGGGACAGTTGCTAAATAAATTTACTTTTCTGTTTTGACTGTGATTTTTTTTACCATTCCAAGGAAAAGAACAATGCCTAAAAGGCCTAAAGGGACTGTGATTTTTCTTACCATTCAAAGAAAAAGAACAATGCCTAAAGGGCTTTTCAAAGAACTCAAAGGTATACCCTCTTAAATTGAAATAATTGCTATCACCCACAGTAATTTGCCTTTTTTTGTCACCTTTAAAAAAATTCAAAGATGAATACTTTGATTTGAGTTTGAGTTCCAACATACTCAATTTTTCCTTAATTTCCCCCCAAATTTCTTGAAGTTCAGCCAATGGTAAGGATAGATTTTCAATATAGTTATCAGGACAGATTCTGCTGTTGAAGCAGGCAAATATACCAAGAAACCATATTTGCATATGCAAGTAGCCATTTTACTAGCTTAAGAGGCATTAGCCAGGATCCAAAGAAGGGACATGTGTTCATAGGACTGAACCCACCTGCATACAGAGGTACAGTTAATGTTGTCATAGCAGTATCCACTGACAAAGAGAAAAATAGTTCACTTTAAAAAGCAGCTGGTCTTTTCAGCAGTGGGAACTGTACTGCTTTTACTTGGCAAAACCAGATATTTGCTGCATTTTCATGGAACGCAGAACTTCAGGCCCAATTCACCCACAGTTCCATGCACACCCCCACCCCCTGCCACCTCATCTGCATTCAGACATTCAAGAGAGCAGTCTCTCTGCAGTCAGTGAAACTGCATTGAGATGGGAGAGCTGGCTGTGTGGGCTTCCTTCTTTACTGAAGGGTAGCCCACACTGCCAATCATACCAAAGTTGAGGGAGAAGCTTCTTCTCTCAACTCTAGTTCTAGGGTCAGCAGCCTGTGGTTTTGAATTTGGATGTACAACAGGCTGCCTGGAACTTCGGGTTTCAGTGACAAAACTCACTACAACCCGAGGGTTCAGATTGGTGTTCCAATTCTGAACCCTCAGTTTTGTTGTCACGCCTGACCCCGGTTCCCTGCATTTGGACCTAACATCCGTGGAACCGTAGGCCTATTCAACTGCAATTCTATGTTATGTGAGAATGCAGCCAATGAAACTCCAGCCATTTATGTATCTCTTCTTTGGATCTGAACCATTGATTCAGCTGAGTCCGTGTCAACTCCTGGCGACCACAGAGCCCTGTGATTTTCTTTGGTAGAATACAAGAGGGGTTTACCATTGCCTCCTCCCGCGTAGTATGAGATGATGCCTTTTCAGCATATCACTTTCTGTACAAGAAGAAAAATCACTAATAGCTCCTGTGCCAGAGAACCCAAGAATTAGGAGAAATATGTGTGACAGGAGACCAGCTAAAAGACTTCAAGACTTTGTCACTGAATTTTATATTAATTCAATTCTGGTTGTTATAAAGGGGAGGGATGTGTTGTATTCTATCTAGTAATCTTTTATGTTGTGTTGTTGAGAAGTTTGTCCCAGTGGGGATTCTGTAGAGAGTGTGGGAGGTGGAGTCAGAAAGGAAAAGGGAGGGAAAGGAGAAGGAAAAAATGGAGTTGTTTCTGAATAAACTCTTAGTTCCATCTACTTAAAATTACTTTGTGTTTATGAGAGAAGCAGCTATAAAACAAAAGCCATTACATTAAACTTTCTACATACTACCAAAACCATTTTTGAAAAAACTCACAGAACATTAACATGATTGTTGTTCAAGTAAGTTACCATCAATTTTCTGTAGAAACTGTTAAATCATAAATTCTCTCCCTTTCCTGAGCACATCTGAGTTGTTGCTTTTCTCCCATTTCTGCAATTTGCCAGACTTTCTTCAAAAATCCTTTTTGCTCTTGCACAGTGCTTAACTTCCAGTTTCTGGCATACACAATTTTTGCAGCTACCAACATGCTTAAAGATAAAAATATTTCATTAATACTGACATATTGAAATATACATCAACAGAATGAAGAAAATCAGCAAAATTTCTTAAGTATTTTCAGATTTCATGAATTAATTCAATAATCATACCCCAGTATCTAGAAGAGTTAGGACAACTCCATCATAAATGTTGAAACCACAGTGTCCAAGGGCCAAATGATGCATTAAGGCCATACACATGACCGAATAAGTGGGCAGAGCAGAGGGCTGGGCATACACAATTGATATAGACCACTTGGCTCTACTTCTCGCCTGACACAAGATTGGTGCTGTGGTGAGTGACAGAGCAGGGAGCTGGAGGAGGAAGTCCTCCAACATCCCCCAATGCACCACCCCAGGAGCATGGTGCACTGAGGGATTCTCCCTCAGCCAGGCACTCTTGCCCACTGGCTCTGTGTATGCACGGGCTGCCTGCCATGTGCACACACACACAAAATCTGAACCTGGGGTTAAGGGCATGCCTCTGCCCTTAAAACCAGGTTAAAGCCTGGGGTAAATTCCGGGGCTAGAGGCCAAGGCAGCACTGGGATCAGGATAGATTTCAGCAGTGCACATGGGCTGCCCGTGTGAATAGCCTCAGTATGTTTTATTGGCTCTGACATGCTTGTTTGTTCTTGCTTAAACAAGAGCTGGGCGGGGGCACTCACGATTGGGACCATGGCATGAGGGGAAGGGAGCTTTAAATTGTTGCCCTTACCATAGGTCCAGTCCAGAATCTCTCCCATCATGGCTGCTATTTGGGACCAATGGGAGTTTCCATCCTAGAGCAAATCGCAGCTGTGGGTGTGTGTGATCCATATTCCTTCCTTCATGCCATGGTTCTGATCTGGATCTCCACTACCCCCACCTCCATAGCACTGTAGTGTTTAAGCAAAGCAAAGCAAAGCAAACAAACAAACATTAGGACCAGTAAGGCAGTTCTTGCAATGTTTGGTCCTGAAGCTGGGACTCAGCCATGTAAACATCTATCTGAGGTATGTATGTGCTCAGCCCTCAAGAGCCTTAATTAGGTGCAAAAGAGTATAGTGTACCATATCGCCATGCAATCGTCAGGCAGTATTGGCCAGGCTTAATACAAATTCTAGTAAGCTGGCATTCTGCCATTGCTAAGACCACAAACAACCTGTTGGATCCTAAGGAGTAGAAATGGGAGGAAGTTCAAGCAAGCCAACTTCCCCATTGTTCTCCATTGTTCCTTCCTTAGCAAAGCAGCCCCCTGATCCTGACCCTTCTGAATAGAACAATATGGGGCATGGAAGGCTCAGGGAGAACTGAGCACCTTGTGCAATTGGAAATGCTTTCTGCTCATGGAAGAGCCACTTAGAATCCAACCCAGTAGCTGTTGGTTGCTGCATTTCAGGCTCCATCTTAAGCCACTGGTTTCAGAAACCCTATGCTGTCTAGAATCGTATACATCTGCTCCATGTTCCTATGAACACAGGTAGCTGCCTTATACCAATTCAGACACTGGTCCATCGAGCTCTGGATTGTCTACATAGACTGGCAGCGCTTTTCCAAGGTTGCAGGAAGGAGTCACTCTCAGCCCTATCTTGGAGATGCTAGGGAGGAAACTTGGAACCTTCTGCATGCAAGCGGGTGTTCTTCCTAGAGAGGCCCCACCTGCTAAGGGGAATATCTTACAGTGCACACACATGTAGCCTCCCATTAAAATGCAAACCAGGGTGGACTGTGCTTAACAAAGGGGTCAACTCATGCTTGCTTCCACAAGACCAGCTCCTCCATTCCTGACTGACCTCAGATGATACTGCTGCTGCTCAAGCGGCTTTCCCCATTCTGTTCAGTGTTGTGCCATGACAAAGGATTGTTGAAGTGCACAGGGAAGCATGAACTCTGTGTCTACCTCAGAGCTAATGCCCACCTAAGGAAACATTGAAATACACACACACACACACACACACACACACACACACACACACACACACACATTACTATTTTGATGCCTTTCCCCCCTCTAATATGGGAGACCATTACAAAAGATTGCACATTTCTCTACATTTCTGTAAATCAATAAGTATATAAGCTTCAAAGCGGGGCATGTAATTGATGGCTTGTATATGAAAGCAGGTCTTGAAATGCACAGTCAGCTATTTATAGGGGAAACCACAAAAGGACAGTATTTGAAATTGTTGATATTAAACTCATTTCTCTCCCCGTATATTAAACGGCAACATGAAAAATCTCAAGAAATAATTATGTTGTTCATCCTAGACTTGCTTCTGAAATAGTATTTCCTGCAAGCTTTACCAAGTGATGCAGATGAATAAGAATTCAACAGGACAAAAAGGAACTAGACAAGGCTGTCCACTTTCCCCATTACTTTTTATATTAGTACTGGAAGTGCTTTGTAGAGATATTAGAGAAGATGATCAAATACAAGGCCCGAAAGTTGGGAAACAAGAGTATAAACTAAGAGCCTTTGCGGATGATGTAGTGTTTTTTTTAGAAAATCCATTAGAGAAGATCGGAAGACGCTTGGAAAAAATACAACAATTTGGCCAACTGGCCAGCTTTATATAAATAAGATTAAAACGAAGGTGTTGACAAAAAATATGGACCAGAAATCTAATGATAGATTTTTTGAAATAAGTGAGCTGAAAGTGGAGAAGAAAATTAAATACTTGGGCATCTGGTTGACAAACAAAAACTCTTTGTTGTTTTCAAATAATTATATCAAAATATGGAATACAGTAAAAACTGACTTGCAAAGATGGACTAGAATGAACTTATCTTTAATGGGAAGAATTTCAGTTGTGAAGATGAATGTTTTACCTAAAATGCTCTTTCTTTTTCAGACTATTCCTATAATTAACACCTTAACTTGTTTCAAGCAATGGCAAAAGGACATAACCAAATTTGTTTGGCAAGGGAAAAGACCAAGAATTAAATTTAAAAATTTAACAGATGCCAAAGAAAGAGGTGGTCTTACCCTGCCAGATTTAAGGTTGTATTTTGATGCTGTTTGTTTGACGTGGTTAAAAGAATGGATAACATTAAGAAATCCCAGAATACTTGATCTGGAAGGATTTGATAGAAGGTTTGGATGGCATTCATATCTGTGGTATGATAAAAGTAAAGTGCATAAAGATTTTCTTAATCACTATGTGAGAAGGAGTCTAATGAGAGTGTGGGTAAAATATAAAAAATGGTTGGAATTTAAAACTCCATTATGGCTATCCCCAATTGAAGCTTTAGCACGTAAAGAGATAAATATGCAACCGGAATGGGGTACCTATAGGGATTTGTTATGTTTCCAAGAAAAGGGCTGTAAGTTAAAAAAAACCTAACTGAAGTACAAAATCTGGTTAGTAACTGGTTTCAGTGCCATCAGTTAAATGAAATCTTTAAGAAGGATCTTAAAGTTGGATTTGAGGATAAAATGTCGAGATTTGAGAAGGAGCTGTGTGAAAATGATGAAAAATTAGTTTCTAAGATGTACGGTATAAGCTGCTGCTTCTGGAGGAGACAAGAGATGAAGTGGTTAAAACGACTATGATAAAATGGGCTCAAGATGTGGGTCATAGTATAGATATGGCAGCTTGGGAAAAAGTATGGAAAATGGATTTACAGTTTACTGCATGTTATACTTTTAAAGAAAATTATTATAAGATGATGTATAGGTGGTATTTGACACCCAAAAAATTAGCATTAATGTATAAAAATGTTCCAAACAAATGTTGGAAATGTGGACACTGTGAAGGAACTTTTTTTTTCATATGTGGTGGTCTTGTGGGAAGGCAAAGGTCTTTTGGGATATGATATATAATGAGTTGAAGAAAAATTTTTAAATGACATTTCCTAAGAAACCAGAATCCTTCCTGCTGGGAATAACACAAGGAGAGTTTTCCAGAAGAAATTTAACAATTTTTATGTATGCAACCACGGCGGCCAGAATAGTATATGCGCAGAAATGGAAGGACAATGAAATGCCCTCAAAAGAAGATTGGCTGATAAAAATTTTGGAATATGCTGAGATGGCAAAACCTACAGTACTGATAGGGGATGAAAACTTGGAATGTTTTAAAGAAGATTGGAAACCATTCTTACTATACTTAACTATTTTTCTAATATCGATTTTTCAGCAGGGTTTGAAATTTAGTAATAATAGCAGGTCGGGTAGAGTAAAATTGAGTTTGTAATGTATAGGATATATGCTTTGAATTATTATAGCAATGGTTGATTTGTATAGTTAATGAATCGCACAGATTGGTGAGCGGGAAGTCAATATTTACTTAATTAGATGTAACGGGATTGTTAAGATATTGTAAAAACCAATAAAAATTTTAAAAGCGGGGGGAAAGAATTCAACAGGACATGATGATGGTTCAGCCTATGTATTATAATGTGGATTGTACCAAAAGGTATAAAAGGTAGGAGGTGATTTCATACAGAGATGAGGAAGCACTGTATCCATCATCAGCCCACACTGCCCAAGCTACATTCTTCCAGCCGCTATTCTGCCAATGGTAGTATATTTCTGGCCTTGAAGACCTCCCCTCGCAATGGGGAGGGGTTTTGAGAAGGGAAAGCAACACCTCCCTCCCTCCCATACCTCTGCATTCTATCATCCCCCCAGCTTCCCACTTCAGTAATGGCCCACATTAACCTTGGCCTGTTCTCATATCAGGGTAGACCCTGAAGTAGTAGTAGTAGTAGTAGTAGTAGTAGAGAGCCAGCATAGCGTAGTGGTTAGAGTTGGACTAGGACCGGGAAGACCTGAGTTCAAATCCCCATTCAACCATGAAACTCACTGGGTGACTCTGGGCCAGTCATGTATCTCTCAGCCTAACCTACCTCACAGGGTTGTTGGGAGGATAAAAATAACCATGTATACTACTCTGAGCTCCTTGGAGGAAGAGCGGGATATAAATGTAAGCAACAACAACAACAATAATAATAATATTGTTTGTAATCTCCATGACTCCACTTTCACAAATACTAAACAAAACAGGCCTCGGATACCAAACATCTAAAACATCAAGTAAAATAAACCATCTATAACCTGAAGTTGTATAGAAAGTTGTATAATAACCTGAAGTTGTATGGAAAGTCCCAGTCAGAAATCGAATCACTGCTAAACACTGTCCGTATATTCAGTAACGATATAGCAATGGAGTTTGGACTAAACAAGTGTGCTGCATTAATAATGAACAGAGGGAAAATAAGAAAAACAGAAGGAATAGAACTGCCCAATGGAAGCAGCATCAAGAACCTGGAAGAGAAAGAACATTACAAATACTTGGGCAATCTCCAGGCTGATAACATTGCACACGCTGAAGTTAAAAGAAAAATTGGAAGTGAATACATCAGGAGAGTTAGAAAAATCCTCAAGTCCAAATTCAATGGCGGGAACACCATACATGCCATAAACACCTGGGCTATACCTGTTATCAGATACAGTGCAGGAAAAATAGACTGGACCCAGGCAGAGATAGAGATGCTAGATCGTAAGACCAGGAAAATCATGACCATCAATTATGCTCTGCACCCCCGCAGTGATGTAGATAGGCTATACCTCCCTGGCAGCTCAGGTGGAAGAGGAATGCTGCAAGTCCATCAAACAGTAGAGGAGGCGAAAAGAGGCCTTGCAGAATATATAAAGGACAATAAAGAAGATGCACTTAAAATGGTCAATAATGAGAAACTATTCAACACCAGTGAAACAAAGCAGGCCTACAAGAAGAAACAAGTCAAGAACCGAGCAGAAAAATGGAAACATAAGCCACTGCATGGTCAATATTTGTACAATATAAGTGGAAAATCAGGCATCACCAAGACCTGGCAATGGCTTAAGAATGGCAACTTGAAGAAAGAAACAGAGGGTTTAATATTGGCTGCACAAGAACAGGCACTAAGAACAAATGCAATAAGAGCAAAAGTGGAAAAATCAACAACAAACAGCAAGTGCCGCCTTTGTAAAGAAGCAGATGAAACAGTGGACCACCTAATCAGCTGTTGTAAAAAGATCACACAGACTGACTACAAACAAAGGAATGAAAAGGTAGCAGGGATAATACACTGGAACATCTGCAAAAAATACAAGCTACCTTTAGCCAAAAATTGGTGGGACCATAAAGTTGAAAAAGTTGACGAAAACCGAGATGCAAAAATATTATGGGACTTCCGACTACAAACAGACAAACATCTGCCACACAATACACCAGATATAACTGTAGTCGAGAAGAAAGAAAAACAAGTTAAATAATCGACATAGCAATACCAGAGGATAGCAGAATAGAAGAAAAAGAAATAGAAAAAAATCACCAAATACAAAGACCTACAAATTGAAATTGAAAGGCTGTGGCAGAAGAAGACCAAAATAATCCCAGTGGTAATTGGTGCCTTAGGTGAAATTCCAAAAGACCTTGAAGAGCACCTCAACACCATAGGGGCCACAGAAATCACCATCAGCCAATTACAAAAAGCAACTTTACTGGGAACAGCCTGTATTCTGCGGCAATATCTATAATAATAACAGCAACAACATTGATGATAAAATTCAGCCATCCGAGGTCCTTGGTCTGGATAAAACAAACCAGTCAATAACACCTGTCTGACTGTGTAAACAAAAATAATAACAACATCTAATTAGATAGTATTAGATTATTTCCATCATTTTCTCCTTCCATTGGAAGCAGACGATGACTCCCTGTGGTCGTGTCCAGTCGATATGCATTGAGGAAAGATGCTCTGACCAATGGCCACACCTTTATGGAGTTCCCCAGGGTTCAGTTCTTGCCTCTGTCCTCTTTAACATCCATATGGAGCCGCTGGGTCAGGTCATTTCCCAGTTTGGGGTGAGATTTCTTCAATATGCTGATAATACTCAGCTTTATATTGCTATCCCAGACCACTCTGGGGATGCTGTTTCTGTGCTTACTCGATGCCTGGAAGCTGTTAAGGTCTGGATAAATCAAAATAAGCTCAGGCTGAATCCCACTAAGACTGAACTACTTTTACTCAGCCCTTGTACCAGCCAACAGCTGGATTTGAACCTTGTTCTAGATGGGGTGGCGCTGCCCCCAAAGGAGCTTGTTCGTGATTTGGGGGTCCTTTTGGACTCGTGCCTCCTGCTTGAACAGCAGGTGGAGGCTGGGGCCAGAAGTGCTTTTGCCCAGCTTCATTTGATTTGCCAATTATGCCCTTACCTTGATCCGCAGGCATTATTGACAGTGACCCGTGCCATTGTTATCTCCCGCTTTGATTATTGTAACGCTCTCTATCTAGGGTTACCTCTGAGGACGATTGAAAAGCTACAATGGGTCCTGAATGCAGTGGCTCGTTTACTTATGGGTGCCAGAAAATATGAGAGGGTAACACTTCTCCTGCAGTCATTGCACTGGTTGCCTATTCGCGACCAAGTTCAATTTAAAGTCCTGGTTTTGACCTTCAAAGCCTTGCAGGGTTTGGCACCTGTCTGCCTACAGACCCGCCTCTCCCATCCAGTTACATCCCATCCGGTCAGATCTGCTCAGATGGCCCTTTTGTCAGTCCCTGATATCCAAGAGGTTTGGGGTGCTAGGACCCGTGAAAGGGCCTTTTCGGTTCCTGCCCCACTTCTCTGGAACTCCCTTCCCCTTCAGATTCGTTTAGCTCCTTCCTTATTGATTTTTAAATCTCTATTGAAGACTTTTCTTTTTTGCCAGGCTTTTCCCCTGTAGTTTACCTATTTGTTAGTTACTATGGTTTTTAATTTAGAATGTAATTTTAATGCTGTTTTGCTCTCTAAGTTTTTGTACACCACCAAGAGTCTTCGAAGTGGGTGGTATATTAAATGGGTTGTGGAATGCACTCCCTGCAGAAATTTGTGGTTTAGAAACATTACTGGCCTTTAAGAGAGCCCTTAAAACTTATTTTATTTTTATATTTTGGTCTAGCCTTTCATGGTTTTTAAATGGTTTTGTTTTAAACTTTGTTTTAATTGTTTAGATTTTATGCGATTTTATTTTTTTAATGATTCTTTTTGGTTTTGAAAACTGCCCAGAACTATCTAATGGTGCAGCGGGGAAATGGCTTGACTAGCAAGCCAGAAGTTGCCGGTTCGAATCCCCGCTGGTATGTTTCCCAGACTATGGGAAACACCTATATTGGGCAGCAGCAATATAGGAAGATGCTGAAAGACATCATCTCATACTGCATGGGAGGAGGCAAAGGCAGACCCTTCCTGTATTCAAACAAAGACAACCACAGGGCTCTGTGGTTGCCAAGAGTCAACACTGACTCGATGGCACACTTTACCTAAATTGCCCAGAGCTGTTGGATGGGGTGGGATAGAAATGTAATAAATAAATAGACAGACAGACAATCATACAATAAAATGAGTTGTTCTCTTCCGCAGCATCAGTGGCAACCCTATAAACTCCAAGCCTTTTCTCATATCAACAGTTCAGTCCATACCCATACACTGATTCCAGCAGAAAAACCTCCTTTGATTCCAGTGATTCATGCTTGGCTCATGATTAATGTCACTGTACATTTGAGCATCTCTAGAGTATTCTCTCTAAATTGTCAAAGGTCAGAAAAAGTCACCTGTTTCCATACTTTCCAGATATATTACTCATTTCAAACAAAGTGTAGTTTTTAGGCAAACATCAAGTATCTGAAGTAATGGCTTATAATGAAAATAATTGTTCAGTCATTGATGAAGACTGCTCAAGTAGCACCATAACAGATGAGAGGTATCTGAGACCAAAGGGAAGTGGTGTAATTTAATAAATCACAGTTTCAAAGCTGGATTGTTTTATGAAGCAACTAAAAATCAGATGTAATTATGTACAATATATGCTGGTGTGTTATACTTTTGCTTTTTAAAGATATACTCACTGGTTCATCTATAATTTAATAGGGGTGTGCAATTCGGATTTTCGGGTGATTCGGCTCGGACCCGAGCCAAATCACCCCCGTTCTGTTTTGTGCCCGAATCTGGGTCACCCGAATCACCCTTGATTCGGTTCGGATTCGGATTTAATCCAAATCCGAATCCGAATCGATTCGGGGGGGTAAAAAGGGGCCCAGGGGCAAAATTTTGGGGTGGGGTGGTAGTGCCCAATGGGTAGAGTCTACCACCCCAATTTCAGGGGGATTGGGCAAAGTCCTGATTTTTTGTGAATTTTTAAAGTTTTAGTGACTTTGGGGCAGTTCGGGGGCATAGCATGGGATTTGGGCAAAAGGAGTGGGGTGGGGTGGTAGTGCCTAATGGGTGCAGGCTACCACCCCAATTTCAGGGGGATTGGGCAAAGGGCTGATTTTTGGTAAATTTCTGAAAATTTCATGTCTTTGGGGCAGATTGGGGCATATTGGGGCAGAAAGTGGGGGCTGGGGCAGAATAGTGGGGTGGGGTGGTAGTGCCTCATGGGTGCAGGCTACCACCCCAATTTCAGGGGGTTTGGACAAAGGGGTGATTTTTTGAGAATTTTTGAAGTTTTGGTGACTTTGGGGCAGTTTGGGGGCAGAAAGTGGATCTGCCCCAAAATAGTGGGGTGGGGTGGTAGTGCCTCATGGGTGGAGGCTACCACACCAATTTCAGGGGGATTGGGCAGAGGGCTGATTTTTTGAGAATTTTTGAAGTTTGGGTGTCTTTGGGGCAGATTGGGGGCAGAAAGTGGATCTGCCCCAAAGGAGTGGGGTGGGCTGGTAGATAGTGCCTGATGGCTGGAGGCTACCACCCATCCCCAATTTAAGAGTGATTGGGCAGAGGGGTGAATTATGGTGAATTTATTTGTATGAGGTTTGTCTTCATAAGGTGAAGTGTGCTAAATTGATTACTTCCTCATATTATTCACAGTAAAGGAAAGTGTGAAAAAGTGAAAGTGGGGTCATGAGAGTTGTTTAATTGAAAAAAATCTCATTTGCTATGATAGAATGAGAATTCACAATTTAGAAGTTTTTTCTGAGGTGTGAATTCTCATTCTATCATAGCAAATGAGATTTTTTTCAATTAAACAACTCTCATGACCCCACTTTCACTTTTTCACACTTTCCTTTACTGTGAATAATATGAGGAAGTAATCAATTTAGCACACTTCACCTTATGAAGACAAACCTCATACAAATAAATTCACCATAATTCACCCCTCTGCCCAATCACTCTTAAATTGGGGATGGGTGGTAGCTTCCAGCCATCAGGCACTATCTACCAGCCCACCCCACTCCTTTGGGGCAGATCCACTTTCTGCCCACAATCTGCCCCAAAGACACCCAAACTTCAAAAATTCTCAAAAAATCAGCCCTCTGCCCAATCCCCCTGAAATTGGTGTGGTAGCCTCCACCCATGAGGCACTACCACCCCACCCCACTATTTTGGGGCAGATCCACTTTCTGCCCCCAAACTGCCCCAAAGTCACCAAAACTTCAAAAATTCTCAAAAAATCACCCCTTTGTCCAAACCCCCTGAAATTGGGGTGGTAGCCTGCACCCATGAGGCACTACCACCCCACCCCACTATTCTGCCCCAGCCCCCACTTTCTGCCCCAATATGCCCCAATCTGCCCCAAAGACATGAAATTTTCAGAAATTTACCAAAAATCAGCCCTTTGCCCAATCCCCCTGAAATTGGGGTGGTAGCCTGCACCCATTAGGCACTACCACCCCACCCCACTCCTTTTGCCCAAATCCCATGCTATGCCCCCGAACTGCCCCAAAGTCACTAAAACTTAAAAAAAATCGCCAAAAATCAACCATGAACCGCATCACCCGAATTTTTTGTGCCCGAAATTCGGGTGATTCGGCTCGTGCCCAAAAAAATTCGGGGGGCATCGGGGGTGATTCGGTTCGGCCCCGAATCACCCGAAATTGTTCATTTCGGGCACAGATCGTTCTGTGCCCGAAATTTTTTGCACATCCCTATAATTTAATGTTTGAACCTTTGATGGTTGGCCTGTGGTAAATTTACAACAACGATAAATCATATATATATATACACATACATACACACACACACACACAAACACAGAGGAAATATATTTTTCTGTGTCTGTGTCCGTGCTGTATATAGATAAATGAACTGGATGACTGAACAACAGAGACTCAGGAAGTCTTCCTCTGTAAGATATAATCATCACCTCCAAGGAACTACTTTAGATATGAACAAGACGGTGTTCACAGTGAGATCTTATATGTTTCTCAAGCAGTAGATACTCTCTACCATCAATATCACAAATTACTTCTGAAAATGGAGCTCAGTAGTTGCCATATAGTCTGTGTAGTATAGCGTAAGTGAACAGTGTTGTTCAAGGACCAAAGGTTTTTTTAAAAAAATCTTTACATATGCAGCTGGTTTATGCCAAGTCAGACCATCACTCAGTCTAGGTCTGTATTGGCTGGCAGAAGCTGAACAAGATTTAGGTTTTTCTCAGTTCTACCTGGAAGTGCAAATGACTGAATCTGGAACCACTGGCATACAATGAATGGATGCTACCACTTAGCTGTAGCTTCTCCCCTAGGTGAACAGAACTAGTTGCGTTGGATTTTGCTTTAGAGGCAGCCACAGTGTTTTTAAGGAGCTTTGTCTGCAGGAGCTGTGCAGGAGAACTTTCTAGAGCAGAGGGGGCAGCAAGAGGGCACCTTTAAAAGTAGATGTAAGGTGCTTTCTGGTCTGGCAGCAGCTGTTGCTCCTTGAAGCCCCCTCTAGCGTAGACCCAGTGCATGGCACTCTGCCCAGCAGCCTGCCCACGGGGCAGTGGCACGGTTCTGGAACTGACCAGGCCTCTGTGTGTCTGCTTTAATGGCATCCTCTCCCTGCCTCCAGCCACCCTTTGGAAGCCTTTTCAAGCCAGGATCCCTCTTTGCTTCTTCCTCCAGTGCTGCACCATCCTTAGTCCTATTCAGACATTATGCTGTCAGAGTGTATAGATGTCTGTACACTCATATTCATGTTTATGTGAATAACTGTGTTCATTTTAAAAGTGAACCTGGATACCGGCCCTTCAAATGCATGGTGTAGATATGAAATGTACTGCTGTACATGCATTCAGCATAATATGTGAATGTCTGTACCTGTGTACAGATCTGTAGCTGTATATACTGCACACTCATTGTATGCGTGTTGAATATAATGTGTGAATGGGCCTCTTCTGTATTGAATATGTGAGAAATAGGGTTGCCAGTGTGCCAAAAATGGCCCTGTTTCTCCAGTTTTATAAAGTTTTCCTTAGACAGATGGGTGACAAAGATTAATCTCAGGCCAGTTTTGGACCACTGGTGAGCTCTTCTGCTCCTTTACTCCTGGGGTACATACTTTTACCCCTGAGCTCTGCCCCTCTGTATAACTTCCCCTCTATTTTTCCAGTGTTGGTAGAGTTATGACATCACCAGAAATCTCTCCCTCAGAAATATCAATAATAATAATAATAATAATAATAATAATAATAATAATAATAATAAACAAACCAGTCAATAACACCTTTCTGACTGTGTAAATAAATAAATCATCATCATCATCATCAACAACAACAACACCATAGGGGCCACAGAAATCACTATCAGCCAGTTATAAAAAGCAACTTTACTGGGAACAGCCTATATTCTGCGACGATATCTATAACAACAGCAACAACACTGATAATAAAATCCAGCCATTCCAGGTCCTTGGGAAGGACTTGATGTCTGGATAAACCAAACCAGTCAATAACACCTGTCTGACTGTGTGTGTAAATAAATAAATAAATAATAAAATAAATCAACTTTATTTGTTAGCCACCCCATAACAAATTGTCATCTGGGATGCACGTGACCTGGCAACCCTAGTGAGAACAGCAGCTTGTCTCCTAATGATAACTCAACTATTTATTCTGTACAACATACTGGAAAGATCTAGGACAGAAACACTTAAATTGATGAAAAATTACAACTGTCCCTAGTTACTGGTCCATCTGGGTCTAGGATTCATCAGGCCTCCAATCATGCAGGCTCACAAACAGGGGTGTGCACGAAACAAAAATCATGGTTTCGTTCAAATTTGGATTGAATTTGAACCAAACTGCCTTTTGCCAAACTGGTCCGGTTAAACTGATCGGTCGGTCCGGTCCATTTGACCGAACCAGTTCGGTGGTTCAAGCAGCTGTACTTGTAAAGGGGAATCCGGTGAAAGAAAATCCACTAAAGGGCAGCAAAGGGTGGCAGTGAGAGAAACAGTTAAAAGTTATTACTGGCCCACCCTACCCAGCTGCTGGCACTGCCACTCCCCGACCTGCACCCAGTGCAGCCCAAATGCATGGTGATCCGCATTAGCAAGGTGCCCATGCAGCAGAAGCACGATTCCAGCCTCTGTAGAAGTGCAGAGTCCATTGGTGTGGCCTCCATGGATGTGCAGAGGCCATTTGTGAGGTGATGCAATTTGCTGGAAACGTGCCATTGTGAGGACTGCTTCCTAAACTGGGATAGCCGTGCACTTGTGCTTCATGAGGGATTAGGATCAGCAGCGGCAGCAGCTGCACCAGGCCAGTAAGACCTTTAAACTAGTTTTCTCACCACCACCCCAGCCACTTTTCAATGCCAAAGCAGTCTGCCCAAACCAGGCTTGGTTCAGTTCAGCCACGGACCAAACAATCCCCAGTTCATTTGTGAACCAAATTGGGGGTGGTTTGGTCCATGATTGAGCCACCAAACCAGTCCAGTTTGGCATCAAATGGTTCACGCACACCCCTGCTCACAAAGACCTCAGCTGCAAAAGCAAAATTGGTGCCTTCATTCCTCACTTGGTCTGTTTCATCCTAAAGCTTTCTGAGCTTGCCTTTCAAAGAGAAAGTACACAATACACTGGGTATAGCTTGCAGCATGACCAAGAGACAACACAAACTGCACAAACTGGAGTAATGTCCTAGTGCCAGTGTGAAGTCACCAGTTGTATTTTCATGTCACCATCAGAATCATATGAGCTAGTGTACTCATACCGAGTCTCAGGAAATTAAACATTGAGCATTTTTTGCTCTTTCACAGAGCAATCATTTTTCACTCAGGTCATGTTTACAGACTGAATGCCAATACTGAAAAATAACTGTGCACTTTGGATATTGCTAAAGTAGTTAATGTAATGCCGGAAATTCTCTTTCAGTTGTGGTATTGGCATGAATTATTGGTACTCTCAAATGCAGTCTGGAATAAAGGTTTTTTAAAAATGGTTTTAACTTCCTGAACATCAGGCAAAGAATGCAAGGATAGTGCGATGGGAGGAAATGCTGTGTTTCTCAATTTCTGATAACTGACTACAAAGATTTCCTCCCCCCCCACCACCACCACCTTCAATATACTAAAAGAGAAAAATAATCAAGGCCATATCTGAATACTCCACTGAAGCGTAGCAAAAGCAGTTTCTTGCAGAAATGCTAGCAATCAAAAGAAGCATTTTGAAAGTGTTTTCTAACTATAAAGGTCAAGGATGCTGTTCTTTTTGAAATGGTTCCAAAGCATCTTTTGTTTTCTAAAATGTTGTGTACTTCCAATTTAATTTCATGAAACTTTATGGCTCTTTGTTCCTTTAGACATGGGGAAAATATGCATAAGAGCACCAATATACTGCTACATTACTGGAAGAGGAATCAAATACGGCTGTGGGGAACTGAAATACCATCCACTTTGGCAGGTGAAAAAAGAACACATTTCCCAAGGCTATCTTCATAATTTGGTTTCATAACCTCATTGTTTCAGTCTCCCATTTGTATTATTATATAGAACATCTGGCAGTCGTGAAGTGATGCTTTGTTGCAGTTTCAAAAACAGTACAGACACCTCCTAGTGACCCTGGTGTTCTTTTTCTTGCCTTTCCATGCAGGTTGCAGGTTGGTTGGTTTGGAAGAAGTATCTCTGCTATTTGCTTTGCAATCACATTATTATCTGGGGTGTAAAATTGCTCTCTGCTTACTGCATACTATGGTCTAGATTGTGTATGTTGCATTGTGTAGGTGGATGTGTGTGCATGCCAGTGGATCGATGGTCCTGTTTCCCCCTCTCTATTATTTCTATGATTATTGTATAACATAACAAACACTCTCTCTCCCTCTCCCTCTGAAACCTCCCAGGCCACAACATAGATTTCAATAAAACACCACTTGACAGAGAAAGTCATGATTGCAAAGTCTCAGTAACTAGCTAACATGTACCACTAAGTGGGATGTGAAAAACATACAGTAAGGCAAATTAAAGATAAAGAAATCTCTCTTCAAAATGTCTTCCGTTATCTGTTTCCTTCGATCTGGCTAACAGCGAGCTCTTATCATTTCACCATTCTTGAATTCTCCTTGCTTATTTCTCCGAAATCCACATCATAGTAGATAGTACTTGCTAGAAATAAAATGCATTTTTTGTACTTTAAAAACCCCCAAACCATTTTGTCTTGATGATGTACATTATCTGAGACAAGGGGAGACCCCTGCAGAGACTCTGGAGAGACTAGACTGAGTGTTCTGATTTGGCTGCTTTACCCCCCGCAGCAAATGCACTCTCAAAGCACAGGGCACAAAAACAGAAGGGTGTATATTGCAGAACAAGCATGACTAATCATTTACATTTGTCATTTCACACTCAGGGATTCTGCTCTGATAAATATCAACTTCATCCACATGCTAGAACTTCCTTGTCCCCAAGGATTTAGGACCCAAAGTACATGTTATATGGAAGATCCATGACTGGATCTCCTGGTGTTTTGGTTTTTTTTTAAATGAAATGTAATTATAGGGATTGCCAATGTGATTTAAACAGCTAAAGACATTGTGGCCTCTTCATGTTTCTTCCAGGATACCTACTCTAGGGACCAGCATAAATACATACACAGAGGCAAATCAAGAAAACCATACATATTTAGAGCATTAATGCTTATAAAACCAGTGACGGTCAAGTTATACTTGACACAAAGTATGAAACTGGCCTGAGGTCTCTAGGAATTTGTATCAATTTCCAGGTGACTGAAAACAATCTTGAAGAGTTTATTAGCTGCTGAAAAAATATTGGGGAAATATTGTGTGTTTGGGGCGGGCGGGGGGTCTCCAGCAAAAGCTACCATCCAAGTTTGCCACTCTAGACTGATGTACATTGGTGGGAGTTTTTTTTCTGCTATCTTTTTCTTTTTCTTTCCTGATTTACTTTCACTCTGAACAACTATAATTCCAAAAGTGAAAGTAAATTAG
This sequence comes from Hemicordylus capensis, assembly GCF_027244095.1. Classification (NCBI taxonomy): domain Eukaryota; kingdom Metazoa; phylum Chordata; class Lepidosauria; order Squamata; family Cordylidae; genus Hemicordylus; species Hemicordylus capensis. The sequence continues at coordinate 67,572,455 of NC_069658.1, forward strand.
GAAAGAAAAAGAAAAAAACTCCCACCAATGCATGTGTAGCTCGGAAATGGTCCTTCCCTCTTAATTTAAAGGGTGTAGCAAGGGTCGGAATGGGCCCTAGAACAAACAGTGAAGATGGACCTTTCCCACTGCTTCTTCAAAGAGGTGAAAGGCAGAGAGCAAAGATCAAGCTGTCACCCAGCCAGTTGGCCCTGCTCCTTCAGGAGTTCTGGGACATCTGCTCCCTTCCCCCCCCCCCAATCAATTGCAGCTATGTCCCCAGGCTACACAACCCTCCTCCAAGGTTACACATCAAATTTTGTTTGACCCTGAGGTCATTTACACAATCAAAAACTGTGTTCTACCCAGGTTTGGGAGCTGTGTGTGCTCCCAATTTTCGCTAGCTTTTCCTCCAACCTTACTTCCACACAACCATTTCTACCCAGGTTTTCCTCTTGCCTTGCTTCCACACAACCAAAAATTGGGAGCACACAGCTCCCAAATGGAGGTAGAACACAGCTTTTGATTGTGTAAATGACCTCCCTATTTACATGGGCTCCAACTGTCCCTATTTACCAGGGAAAGTCCCAGCAGCCATACCCTGGTCTTCAACAAGGTAGGAGGAAAGGTCCTCTGGCCCAGCTGCTCTTAGCACACAATCATAGATAATGCCTCAGACCTTGTTTTTAACTGACAGATGATCAAATATCGGGAGTGCACACAGTTCCCGAACTAGTGTAGGAGAAGCCCTTGATTGTGTGAATGAGCCTAGCCTCTTGTAAATCACACCTCCCAGATTGATTGAATGCCTCCTTCACCTTCATGGGCATGTCATTTTCCCTCATAAATGAACTTTTGGAGGGAATGCAAGTAGATAGAGCAACAGGTCACATGTTAACTGTGATTGTGTGTGTGTGTGTGTGTGTGTGTGTGTGTGTGTATATTCTATGCTGTACCTATTTTATACCAGCTGATTTTTTTGGTACTTTGTTGAAATAAGCCCTGAGTTTAATACTTTAAACTGAAAAGCAAGTGTACTTTTCTTATGGTTATTATACCATTCTTTTTTTTCCCACACTGAAAAAGTTGTAAATGAATATGCATTAGTAGGAAGAAAATTATCCATGGAAGCTTTGATGTAAAATGGCAACTGGGAAAGAAAATTAAGAGAACCTCGGGTTGGCTTATATTGATTTACATTACTGTGAAAATCCTATGCTCAAGCAGGTTCACAAGAAACCTGACTCACTGCTTAAGAATTTGCTGATTATAAGCTTTTTAGAGATTGATTTTTAGGGTTAAAAGGGGCTCCTTACAGCAAGCCAGGTAGATCAGAATATTACTATGACAAATATAAAGGTACACAAGAAACCGTGCCCTGTTAAATTATATATCATCACATCTGAATTATCAAAATACACATTCATGAATGTGTATACATGAGCTGTTCTTGTGGCAGCAAGATCAATATTCATAAGTCATGAGATGTGTATTCATGAGCTGGTCTTGTGGTAGAGCTGGTCTTGTGGTAGCAAGCATGACTTCTCCCCTTAACTAAGTAGGGTCCGCCTTGGTTGCATATGAATGGGAGACTACATCTGTGAGCACTCTAAGGCAGTCAAGATTTAAATTCTTGACTGCTTTGCAGCCTTCACCTTGATATTATAACACAACCCAATAAGTCAGTTTAATCATGATATGACACAGCGGGGAAGTAACTTGCCTAGAGAGCAGGAGGCTGTTGGTTTGAATCCCCGCTGGTGTGCTTCCCAGAATATGGGAAACCCCAAATGGGGCAGCAGCAATATAGGAAGGTGCTGAAAGGCATCATCTCATACTGGGTGGGAGATGGCAATGGTAAACCCCTCCTGTATTCTACCAAGAAAACCACATGGCTCTGTGGTAGCCAGGAGTTAACACCGACTTGGCACAACCTTTCCTTTTTCCTTTGGGCAAATATGGCCTTATTGTTTGTGCAAATGCGGCATAGCATATAGTGGGTTAGATCTGGACCAGGAAGAACAGATTCAAATCCCTGCTTTACCATGAAGCAAGGCTATGAAATAGTTTGAATCACTAGCCTCACTTTAGGAGTGGCATCAGGAGGCAAAAGTGCTTAGGGTGCTTAAGGACCCAGATGATGATGATGATGATGATTGATTGATTGATTGATTGGTTGGTTGATTGATTTGATTTGATTTCTATACCACTCTTCCAAAAATGGCTCAGGGCGGTTTACACAGAGAAATAATAAATAAATAAGATGGAGCCCTGTCCCCAGAGGGCTCACAATCTAAAAGAAACATAAGATAGACACCAGCAACAGTCACTGGAAGTACTGTGCTGGGGGTGGATAGGGCCAGTTACTCTCCCCCTGCTAAATAAAGAAAATCACCACGTTAAAAGGTACCTCTTTGCCAAGTTAGCAGTGGTATAACTTGCACATAAACCTCTTGCACCACCACATTCTTCTTCCACCCATCTCCTCATCTACATATAAAAGGATCTCCATGGACATATTTATTTCATGTTTACATTTATATCCTGCTGTTCCTCTGAAGAGCCCAGAGCGGTGTAGATGGTTAAGTTTATCCTCACAACTGCCCTGTGATAGGGATTTGCATGAACCAGTTTGGTGGTCCTTTCTGGACTGCCAAACCAGTCCGGAGGTCCAGAGTTTGGGCTGGTTCAGCCGGGGGGGGGGGGTACTTTTAAGGAGCAGGGAGGGTGCTCATCCCCCCTGCCGCATTTCCCCCACCGGTGCTATCTCCAAAACCACTGGTGCGGGGCAGCAGCATACCTCCTTGCCACCCCGGTCAGCATCGGACCAGAAATGGCCAATGCACATGTGCATGTCACGCACACACACCAGCCACTTCTGGTTCAAGGCTGACCGGGGTGGCAAAGAGGGACGCTGCTACCTCGTGCCAGTAGTTTTGGAGACAGCACCAGTGGGGGAAATGCGGCAGGGGGGATGAGCACCCTCCCTGCTCCTTAAAGGTAAATCCCCCCGCTGCCAAACCAGCCGAGTGCTAGTTTGTGCACATCCCTACCCTGTGAGGTAGGTTAGACTGAGAAATAAGTGACTGGCCCAGAATCATCCAGTGCGTTTTGTGGCTGAATGGAGTTTGAACTCAGGTCTCCCCCTCTTAGTCCAACACTCTACCCGCTACACCACAGTGGGTCTCTAAATGCGGAGGTGAAAGTGATGACACAGGAACTCCTGGGAGGAAGGCACTCCACTCTGGGGAAAGGGAGGGAGGGAGGAAGATCACTGCTGAGACACCCAGTGCCAGCTTCTCTCCCTCCCACCTTCCTCCTTGGCAAAAAAAGGGAATGTGGTAAGGAGGAAAAAGAGGTGCTGTTGCCCTCCTGCCACTGTTTGCCAAGGGGGGGAGAGAAATCATGTGGCACTGAGTCCCCCTCCTCCCATATGCATGTAAGCCTTGGGGGCATGCCAAGAAGGAAGCACCATGAGGCCTCAGGAAAAGCCTGTGCCCCAGCCCCCCACAGCTTGGCACCACCTTTGCCTAACTTACTTCAGAAGGTGAAAAATAAATGGACAAATCCCTTGTACAAATCTGCTCAGTAAATAAAACCACACCTTTAGATCAGTGGTTTGAACAGTAACCATTTCGTATGTCAGCTATCTATGTTTATCTTTTTTTAAGGGTTACATTTAATAATCAATAAAGTGCCTACTATACTCTGCTAGCCTCCAGTGATTCAGCAATGCCCCCTTGAAGCCAGAAATTGCCAATTTTTTTCATTTCCCCCACTATTTTTCACAATTTTTTCTCAAGAAAATGAGCCATAAAATGGTGCCTGCACTCAAAATGGCGGCTGGAAATGACCTCTTAGATCATTTCCAGCCTCCAGCCAGAGGAAATGACCTCTGTGGCCACACCCCAACTGTGGATACATGAGTTTAACCCCCCTTTTTTGCTGGATTTTTACTAATCTGTGGATGCTGGATCCATGAATATTGAGGTTCTCCTGTATTAACACTGCTCAGTTCCATTGCTAACAACCCTATTAAATAGAAGCAGCAGAAGTGAATCGGAAGCTTAGGGAATGGACATGTTTCCCTTCTAGATCCATCATCCACCTTCCTGGCTAATAGGAGAACCAAGAGCTGCAGACTGCCAAGCTGCCCAGGTGAGAAGTTGTCCTGCTCACCAGGCAGGGGCAGTCCTATCATGAGGTGAGGTGAGGCAAGGCGAGGCAATTGCCTCAGGTAGTGGATTATTGGGGTGCCAGCAGGGAGGCAAGATGCTCCCCCCCTCTGTGCTCAGAGCAGCTCTTTGAGACCAATCTGAATCTTGCAAGGTATGCCTCTCCTGGCACTCCTGACAAAGCTTGCAAGAAGCATGAGGTGAGGAGAAGAGGCTGCTGGCAACCTTGCCTCCTCCCTGCCCACGGTGCCACTTTCAAAGCTTGCAAGAGGGGCTGGCCCCCACCAGTGTCATGGGGCAAGGCAGCATTGGATGTCTCACCTCAGGCATCGGAATGCCTTGGGCCACCCCTTCCAACAGGGCTAAAAGTATCTGGTGTTACCTGGCCTTGGTTGCTATGTAAGACACTTTCAGGGTCTTTTCTCCCACATGCAACCCCAAAGAGCAGCAGCTGAACAGTCACAGCAGCATAAAAGGCTTGGTCAAGGGGAGTGGATATTTTCTATCTTCACCCCCTCACACATTACTATTGCTTTCCCAAAACTCTTATCTGTAGCGTGTATTATTGTGTCAGCCCCTTTGAATACCTGTTGTCAGGCAAAAAGAAAGGATATAAATGTTCTAACTAAATAAATGCTATCACAAAATTGTTTTCATTCATGTTCAGTCAAAAGGCAGAAAGATTCATAGGGTTGGAAGAAACTAAAAGTGAATATATCCAACCACTTCCCCCTGCTCATCTCAATGCAAATAAACGGGACCATCCTCACATCATCTCCTCATGAATAATCCTACCACATCAGAAAGCAGGAGTAACAAGAAATACCACAACAGAGAGAAAGAAAGCACAGAATTCAGTCAAAGGGACCAGATCACTCATTACAGAGAAATAAATACAAATCCACTAGTCACCAGACAGTAAGACTCCTTCTGACTCCCAAATCTGTGATCAGGAAGACCTCAAATGTAAGCAAAATCTAACCAATGAAACCTTCCCAAAGGAAAATCTACTATGATATGCCTCTACATCACACAAGATTCTGTCTGTGGTAGCTCCTGGTTCCTCAGTGGAAGAATGACAAACCCTTCTTGATCCCAGTGGGCCATGAATAAGACACTCAAAAAGTAAAGATTGATACCTTTCACAGATGTATCTCACATGGTTTCAGGGAGAGTATGGCATAGTTTTACAGCACTAATAAAAATTACATATATTGATAACCCAGCAGGGGGAGGTTGGCCTTCTGGAAGACCAGTTGCTCAGCCAACTCACCCAGCCATGAGCAATGAGGTGTCACCATGTCCCCAGCCATGAAGATCAACCTCTCACTCTGGATGCTGGTCAGTGGGAATGAGAGGAACCATCCAGCAACTGTCACCAAGTCCAGCCAGACTTGGTAATGCATTGCCCAAAGCTGGATCAGCTCCATCTCCTGACCTGCCACCGGCTCCTTCAGGTACCGCAGAACAGACTGCTCGGCACCGCTGCAGGGCTCAGTGGGCTCCTCTCATCCCCCTGTCAAGGTGCCAAGGAGGCCCTCTGTGATCCACCGGGTGGAACGCAGAGTAAGAATTGACAGCTCTTTTGGTGCCAGTGCCAGTGTAAACCACGCTGCTGGACTTAGAAGTGGTGGTGGTGATGGTGATGGTGCTGCTGGGGGTGGACTGCACACTTTGAGGCATTCCAGCCCACTCCTCCTGGTTGTGACCCAGCCTCTTCTCCTCGACTCGCCTAATGTGTTCAACCAGGAGGTTCCTCCACTTGGGCAGCTGGGCAGGAGTGGCAGCTTTGCTCCTCATCCTTGGGTCACATAGGCATGAACTGCCAGGGTGATTGTTTCCACAGTAGTCAGTGTGGACTAGAGCTCACCCATCGTCCTCTCAAAGAGAAGAACAGCAGGCAATGCCTGGTTATAGTCACATTTTTGTTGTTTCTGTTGGATTAAACTTAACCTGTACCCAGGGCTGGTGCCAGATTATTTAGCACCCTAGGTAAGGCTAAGTACTTGCACCCCCCCAAAAAAATTCAACTTCAATTTTCAAAAACAGATGTTTTGTAGAAAAAATGAAAACTAGAAACTGCTACATTTATTTTAAATTGCAAGAATAGGTAATACATCAATTTTTGATTATCTTTCTCAAATACAAAAGAAAATATTTTGGCACACAAATCCTTTTGATTGATTTGATACACTCTGCACCCCTCTGAGGTCTGCACCCTAGGCCGCTGCCTAGTTGGCCTCATGGTAGCACTGGCCCTGCCTGTAATGCAAAACATTTGTTTTATACCACTGATATTGCCAAAAGCTGACAGCCATGAAGCCCAGGAACCTACTTCTGGATCAGTGGAGATTTTCGGCATTCTAAGATGACTGCATAATGATCCCATCAGCATGGAACCATGACCTATAGTTTATGAATCCTTGGGCTCAGCTGTTTTGGGCACAGGTACCATATGACTGAGCTCTTCCGGCACATAGTGTACTGAGATTCCGCAGGTTGATTTGGTCTCACTCTCATCTCAACAAGATAAAGGCTAAAAAAGCAGCTTTAGCTAATGCAGTTTTGGATGGGCGTGCACATACACACAAGGGGAGTCAAGAGCAGGGGAGGATTACTTCGTTTCTGGCTCTACCAGTTTTAAGTATTTCCTCCTACTTTAAATAAGCTCTTGTTGGATTTTCTACTTACTCCTAATGGTTTTGAAAAAAGGAATCTGATTTATGCTGTGGATTTACTGCTGTGTTATTTGGAGGAGGGTTTGTGGCTGTAGCTCAATAATTCTGCCTTAACAAACCTTGCGGAACCTTTTGTGTTGAAGCAGCAGCAGTGGAAAATATCAGGCACAAGCACTTAAATCATTTCTCTCCCTCTCCAATACATTTTTTTTTCTCCTGAGTTCTCAGACAGCACAATGCAGAACCCATTAAATGCCACCCATAAACATCTCTGTTTTCCAAATGCTATCAAATGAATGGCAGATGTTTACAAATCGTTTTTAAATGGATGAGCCTCTTTATATTGTCCCCTTGCAGTTGGTAGTGTATCTGTGGTCTGCAATGTTAATGGGGTTTGTAGTTAAAATAGTACAAGATGCATGCATCCATCAAGATTAAAAGAGCTCAAGTGCTTCCTCCTTCCTTAATGATTTATTGCTTTTTCAGAATGCCTTTGACAGCCATATGGTGTTTCTGTTAAGGAACTATTACAAGATTTAATGTGCATGCATAAAGCTAATATGATCATGTGGCTTACAACAATATTCAGGTTCTTATGTCTTTACAATATTCCATTTAAGTAACAGCTATCATTTTTTGATCGTAAATCATGTAGCCAAACACTCACATATGAAATGACTATTCTTAATATCCAAGAAAATGGAGGAGATTGGAAGACTCAGGGAAGAAAGCTAAGTCAAGTAGCATTATTCTAATAAATGTCCTATTCGAACATATTGGACACAGTCCCACAGTTGGCACACAACGTGTTGTGCAAACCTGACTGAAATGAATAAGAGCTGCATGTCACATGCTCATGCGCAATTTCTTTTGACTTTCAGGATATGTGCAAGAGAAGTTGCCTCCTAGAGACTGCAATCCTGAGCATAGTTACACAGGTCTATTTCTCACAGAAGTCATAGGAACATAGGAAGCTGCCATATACACAGACTGGCAGCGGCTTCTCCAAGGTTGCAGGCAGGAATCTCTCTCAGCCCTATCTTGGAGATGCCAGGGAGGGAACTTGGAACCTTTTGCTCTTCCCAGAGCAGCTCCATCCTTTGAGGGGAATATCTTACAGTGCTCACACATCGAGTCTCCCATTCACATGCAACTAGAGCACACCCTGCTTAGCTAAGGGGACAAGTCATGCTTGCTACCACAAGACCAGCTCTCATAAGAACATAAGAACAGCCCTGCTGGATCAGGCCCAAGGGCCATCTAGTCCAGCATCCTGTTTCGCACAGTGGCCCACCAGATGCTGCTGGAAGCCACAGACAGGAGTTGAGGGCGTGCCCTCTCTCTTGCCATTACTCCCCTGCAACTGGTACTCAGAGGCATCCTGCCTTTGAGGCTGGAGGTGGCCCACAGCCCTCCAACTAGTAGCCATTGATAGACTCTCATCCATGAAGTCATCCAAACCCCTCTTAAAGCCATCCAGGTTGTTGGCTGTCACCACATCCTGTGGCAGAGAGTTCCACAAGTGGATCACGCATTGTGTGAAAAAGTACTTCCGTTTGTTGGTCCTAGACCTCCTGGCAATCAATTTCATGGAGTGACCCCTGGTTCTAGTGTTATATGGGAGGGAGAAGAATTTCTCTCTATCCACTTTCTCCACACCATGCATGATTTTATAGACCTCTATCATGTCTCCCCGCAGTCGTCTTTTTTCTAAACTAAAAAGCCCCAGTTCTTGTAGTCTTGCCTCATAAGAAAGGTGCTCTAGGTCCCTGATCATCTTGGTTGCCCTCTTCTGTACCTTCTCAAGTTCAACAATTTCCTTTTTAAGATGTGGTGACCAGAATTGTACGCAGTACTCCAAGTGTGGTCGCACCATCGTTTTGTATAAGGGCATTATAATGTTAGCCGTTTTATTTTCAATCCCCGTTTCTAATGATCCCTAGCATTGAATTTGCCTTTTTCACAGCTGCCACACATTGAGTCAACACTTTCAACAAGCTGTCCACCACAACCCCAAGATCCCTCTCCTGGTCCGTCACCGACAGCTCGGATCCCATCAGCATATCCTTGAAGTTGGGGATTTTCATCCCAATGTGCATCACTTTACACTTGGCAACATTGAACCGCAGTTGCCATTTTGTCGCCCACTCCCCCAGTTTGGAGAGATCCTTTTGGAGCTGCTTACAATCCGTTTGGGATTTCACTACCCAGAAGAGTTTGGTATCATCTGCAAATTTGGCCACATCGCTGCTTACCCCTGCTTCTAGATCATTTATGAATCAATTAAAAAGCACCGGTCCCAGTACAGATCCCTGTGGGACCCCACTTCTTACTTCCCTCCATTGTGAAAACTCTCCATTTATACCTACCCTCTGTTTCCTGTCTTTCAACCAGTTAGCAATCCACACATGTATTTGTCCCCTTATCCCATGACCGCTAAGTTTCCTCAGGAGTCTTTGATGAGGAACTTTGTCAAAAGCTTTTTGGAAGTCCAGGTAGACTGTCAACTGGATCACCTTGATCCACACATTCGTTGACACTCTCAAAGAACTCCAAAAGGTTGGTGAGGCAAGATTTACCTTTGTGGAAGCCATGCTGGCTCTCTCCCAGCAGGGCCTGTTCTTCTAGGTGCTTTACAATTTTATCCTTGAGGAACCTTTCCATCAATTTGCTTGGAACGGACGCTAGGCTAACCGGCCTGTAATTTCCCTGATCGCACCTGGATCCCTTCTTGAAAATTGGTGTTACATTTGCTACTTTCCAGTCCTCTGGTACAGAGCCCGATTTCAGGGATAAGTTAAATATTTTAGCAAGGAGGTCGGCAATTTCACCTTTGAGTTCTTTGAGGACTCTTGGATGGATGCCATCCGGCCCTGGTGATTTGTTAGCTTTCAGTTTTTCCCGACAGTTTAGAACACCATCCCTTGTCACTTCTATCTGACTCAGCTCTCTAGCCTCCATCCCTAAAAAGCCTGGTTCAGGAACAGGTACAGTATATGCTCAGTATCCTCTGCTGTGAAGATAGATGCAAAGAACTCATTCCGCTTCTCTGCAACCTCCATATCCTCCTTAATAATCCCTTTCACTCCCTCATCTCCTCTCATGGGACTCATGACTAGATATGCAGAAGGTTCACAACCCTCAAGAATGTATGCCCCAGAAAGAAGATTGATTTAGAAGGATGCTGTGTGAGAGCCACTGGAATCCACATTTACAGCTCCAATGAGTCAGAAGATAATAACATCAGGCATGTGCCAAAATGTGATTCAGCTGTCTGAATTGTGGGCACCTCCTTTAAAATTGAGGGCTTACACAGCCGCTTTAAAGAGGAGGAGAGCAGGTCTGTACCTGCTCCTCTTCTGCTCGCCGCCATTGCCACCATCCCAGCACTCCCTCCAGCTACTCCCACACATCACACACATGACCTCTGCAGCTGGGAGATGACCCACGGGCATGGGGATGGTGGCAATGGTGGTGAGCAGAGGCGCAGCAGGTACAGACCTACCCTAAAGGGGCTGTGTAAGCCCTCGATTTTAAAGGGAGGTATACCCACAGATAATCAATGGAAGGTACAAGTCTTATTCACACATTAAGTTCAATGAATGTACAACCTGTGAACGATGTATGCACATACCGATTTGTCCGCACATACAGTTATTCACATATTGAGGCCATTCACACAATTGAAAACTTTGTTCTACCTGGGTTGGGAGCCGTGTGGAAGCAAGGCAAGAGGAAACCTGGGTAGAAGTGATTGTGTGGAAGCAAGGTAGTAGGAGCACCTGGGTACCTTTTCCTCCTACCTTGCTTCCACACAAGCAAAGATTGGGAGCACACACTGTTCCCAAACCTGGGTAGAACAGTTTTTGATTGTGTGAATGACCTCAGTGAGGTCATTCACACAATCAAAAATTGTGATTCGCCCCAGGCAGAATCTTTCCAGCGGTGGGAGTGGGAAGAGTCCCTGATATGGAAAGCTTTAAGGAACCCAATTTAAAGGGAGTGAAGAAGTAATCTGACAAGATCCGACAATCACATGGAGATACCTTATGTTTCTTCTTCCTATAGCAAATTTTAAGCCTATTACCAAACTTCACACACACACACTATACACAAACCAGGGAGTACCTATTCCTGTAAGAGTTATTTTCAAGAGAGGGGCCAGACACATCCAGCTTCCTACAAAATCCTCTAAAGTTCAACTCCCAGTGCTTGCAGAATCACATCCTCCTGCAGGCTTCCCCTTTCTATTGCAGTATGATTATTATATTCATGGCAGTAATATAAAATTGTTATATGCATTATTAGTTACATTAGTGCACTAGTTCAGAAATAGTCTGGTGGTAATAAATATAAACAATAGCCAGGACAATTTCCTACAATTTTTGTTAAAGAGAAAGCATATGTTTTTTGTAATCATTTAAAGGACTATGTAGCTCTTTCATCAGTTGTGCCATCATGCTCAGCAGCACCTCTTAAGAGTGTAAAAACAGTCCTTCTGGATTAGACCAAAAGTCCATGTTAGACTAGTGTACAGCATCTCTGAGTAGCCAGCTAGAAACCTCTGGGAAGTCCACAAACAGGGTATGAAGGCAATAGCTTTCTCTCATGAACACACCCCATCTCCAGCAACTGGTATTCCATGGCATACTGGCTTTGAACCTTGAGATTCCATGTAGGCATCTTGACAAACAGTTATTGATAGACACATTTTCCTTGAATGTGTCTAATCACCATCTAAGGTAATGGACATCAGCACATCTTATAGCACATGAATTCCATACATTTTGTCTGTCCTGAAGCTACTGTTGCTCATCAGCTTCATTGGATGACCTCAAGTTTTAGTTCTGTGAACTTTTAGTGTTATGGGAGAGGGTGAGAAACTTCTTTATCCACTTTCTCTACTTTTTAAAAAACTGCTATCATGTTTCCCCTTAATTATATGATTTTTTTTTCTCAGCTAAAAAGCTCCCCTCAGAAAGAAAGTGCTTCCTTCTAACATGACATTTGTCAACATCTGCCAAGAAAACCATTCTGCTATTTACACGACTCTGAAGGTCTCTGTGCAAAAGAATAAATGAATACAAATCAGATATTACACATCATTACTCAGAAACCAGTAGGTACACCTTTCAGCTTCTAAGGATGTGTTTAGCAGACCTCAGAGTCAGCATTTTCCAACAAAAAGTGTTTCAAAGGGTCTTTCCAGCATAAAGCTACTGAGTTCACTAGCAAATTTGACGCCATGGAACTCATACTCAATAGAGACTGAGGCCGGCCACATGACCAGGTGGGCAGGCGGGTGGGAGAGAGGCTGGTTAAACTCACCTTCCCCACCCTATAACTGCTGCCATGTTGCTGGGAGCACGGACTGCACACCCAGATGAGCAGCACAGTGTGGTGCAGTGCACAGCTACAGAAGCTGGGACTACATGTCCTAGCCCCCGGAGATCCCACAATGTACTGCTGGATTCCCCCAGTAGATGGATTCCTCCAGCAGATTCGCTCTAGACGCCTGTCTCTGGGTGCAGCAGGGCTGGAAGCAGCCCAAGTTTGCACACGAGCACGTAGCCCAGGTCAAGGGAGCACTAGCTGCCTTAACCTTGGCTAACAGCCAAGCTAAAAAGCCAGGCTAGGTGGCTAAAAAACTAGCCTGATCCCATCTCATATGCAGCCTAACCCAGGCTGGGCTTCCCTAGCCTGGGTTAGGCTGTGCATGAGAACAGCCTCACTGATTTAGCTCATCACCACAAAAGGTACTTGTCCCTTCCTTGGTGTTTGTTTGCACCATTCACCTTGCTGTACCTATTTTCTAGCAGTGGCAGCTAGTCAATTTACATCCATGCTTATTAGTTCTTGTACTCATTTGATTGGATCTTGTATTCATTTGTGCTCTGCATAGCAATGTGAGAAATCTACTGCTTTTTGTTGCATTGTTTAGGCTTTTGGTCTCATGTTTGTACGGGGGCGGACACCTTTCTTCTCTCTGTTCTTAGGGAAATTCTACCTGCCCATCTGCTGGTGACAATATATTTTCCAGTCTTAAGGTGCCACAGGCTTCTTTGTTGTTTTTCTATAGCTCTTTGTACAACAAAGTGACATGGCCACAACTCTCATAATGAATGTGAAATGAAACATCTAATAGATTAAATTCATACACCAGAAAAAATGTACCACCACTACCACCACCACCCTTGCGGCATATTCTTCTTGAAACTGATTGCAGCTTATGCATTCCTGTTATTATCATCAGCATTTGCTGAAAAAGAAAAGGTGAAAGTGAGCCTACTGCATTTTGCTTTAAAATAATGACTGCTACTACATTGGGCAACATACACTATAATTAAGGCTCCAGTTCTGAATTACTGTTACATTTAAGATTTTTCTTGATTTGAAAATGGCCTTGAGGGAGGGGAAGAGGAAAGTAATCAAATAAGAACACCTTCTATATTTTCCTTTTTAAAAAAATGATTACTTGCTTTTAGAACATCGGTTTCAATGAGCCACTTGAAGGCAAAAGTTAATAGCTAAAATTCAGTGAGCTGAGCTATTCACCAGAAGGAAGGAGTGGGCTTGTGCCAGGATTGGCAATTTCCAGTGCCATGTGTCTTGTTCCCAAACTCCAGATTCCATTGTTAAACTGGTAGCAGTTATACAATAGTAACTGTTTTATTATTGTTGACTTCACCCTTTAAGGACCCTGGCATCTCTCTAACCCCCACTTGCAATAAAGCAGGGAATTCCTTCTCCCTTTTCTTGAGTTCCTCATCAAGAGTTCCAGACAAGGCTATTTTCTGACCATACTATGACAAAGAAAGCAACAGATGTTGCTGCCATTACCATTAAGAACAGGAAGATTCTCTGGTATAAAACTACTGCTTGGCAGAAAGCTAAACAATGTGTTTTAATTAACATTAATATGCCAGTTTGACCCTGCAAACTCTTGCATTTTGGGGAATGTGTGGTTAACAAACAATTCTGTGTATCCAAGTATTCAAAAATGCCATTGGGGTAAAGGCAGAAGGTTCTGGATAGAGCCGTATGGTGTTTTTAAGGACATTACTGACTCTCTTTATGTCAATAAAGTTTACTGAGTGATGCCGCGAAAGCAGTTGGTGAGAGAGTGTGGCATAAAATTGCCCAAAATTGGTTTTGATAACCGTATCTGGAGGACAAGATATAATGCAATATAAACAGAGAAGTGACTTAAACCAGTCTACCAAAGAAAATTACATTCTGCCCCCTTGCAGCTAAACAATCAATATGGGAATCTTTCATAAACTTGCAGAGCTTTTTGCCTAGAAGGAGCTAAAGGTCATTTAGCCCAACAAACAGCAATAAGTTAGGGTCCCCCAAACCCAAACGTTTATAAGTTACGCATCCATATATAATAAAAGGCTTACAGACTCTTATCAAGAATACCAGATACAGAGATCAAGAGGTACCAACAGATATGAACCAGAGGTGTTTTCAGAAAATGTACTTATTTATATGTTTCAACATCTCTGTGCTGTGTGTCTGCTACAGAAGCAGTACATGGAGCAATGAACAGCATGGTAAACTGCCAGTAAAATCACAATAATAAAGCAATATGGAGGTACAATTAAATCACAGCCATAAAAACATGCAAAAATATAAGCAGCAAAAGAAACCAAGTCCCGTTGTATTCTTCCAGCACAGACTGCTGAAGAGCCAGGCTTTAGCCAGACACTGAAACATGCTTCAAACGATAGCATATTCCAGAACATGAGCACTATTGTGGAGAAGACCTTTGTCCATGCCTTTACAGTATTTGGACTGGGTCTCACGATCAGTGAGACCCGGTTTAGGGCGCTGAGCTGGAAGAGCGGGCTAAGCCCGCTCTCCCCACTCACGAGCAGGCAGGGAGACCTGGGCGGCCGGATCGGCCACCCACACAATGGCTGGTTCTGAGACGGAGTGCGCAGGGCATACTGGGGAGACCCCCGAGCCGGGAGGCTGCTTTTAAGACTCCTGGCCGGGGATCTACTCATGAGTAGGCATGGCGCAAAGGCGCACCGCGGCTACTCACGATCACAAAAAGTAGGTTTGCAGGAGTGCTCGCTCTGCAAACCTGCTTTTTGCCAGGGGTTCTCGAGCGGGTTAGCCGCTCCAGAACCACCGGGCTTGGCTGCGAGCCTGGTGGTTCTGACGACCAACAAAAATCGGGCTAGCCTCTGCTAGCTCAATTTTTGTTGGTCGTGAGAATCGCCCCTTTGTTTGATGACTGGCTGCACTACTGGCAGCTCTGGGGGCTGGGGTTCTGGGACACGCCACTGCATATTGCCCGGTCCCCTGGAGCTCCAATAATGCAACGTGCAAGTGTGCAGTGAGTTACTGGGATCCATTACACACACACCCACCCGCCGAGGTTAAGGGGGCCTCCCTGAGCTTGCTCCCTTAACCTAATTTAGGAGGGAGACTACTTAGGCTGGTTTGCCCCTGTGTATGTCACCTTAAGTGGCGCAGCGAGGAAATGCTTGAGTAACAAGCAGAAGGTTGCCACTGAATCCCCGCTGGTGCTATATCGGGCAGCAGCGCTATAGGAAGATGCTGAAAGGCATCATCTCATACTATGTGGGAGGAGGCAATGGTAAACCTCTCCTGTATTCTACCAAAGACAACCACAGGGCCAGGAGTCGGAATCGACTCAACGGCACACTTTACTTTACCTTTAGCCGCTGGGATCAGGTCCAATCTAGGCAGTTCACAAGAGCACGCAAAAACGGGTTGGGCTCCCTTAGCCCTGTTTTGCACGTGTGTGTGAATAGCCAATAAATTCCCGCAACCCAGTTTGGGGAGAAAATTCTGTTTATTGGGGGAAAGTCTGCTGCAGCATTGTTTGAAACAAGCTGCAAAAGGTGCTCCATAGAAGCTGACCCGGTATTCACCTGTGGTCTGGGGACTAGTGTTGCCAGCCATCCCACACTGTGCAGGATGTCCCTCATTCCTGGGGAGAAATTCTCATCTTGTTCGGGACTCAATTTCTCCTTTTTTACCACTTTAAAAAAAATTCTTTTAAAGCCACTGCTGAGTGGCGGTGGAGCGGAACAGCGGCAAGAGCTCTCCCGCCTCCCAAATGATGTGAATGGCTGCCACGGCTGAGCTGCTCTGGCTGGGGCAGGGCTTGCTGGGACGGGCGTGCTGCAACTGAAGAACTGAAAGCACAGCTCTCACCAGTGCGTGAGTGACTGATGGAGGGAGGGAGGGACGGAGTCGGAGAGAAGGCGGCGAAAGACTGCCTTACTCGGCCCCGCCTTCCTCCCAGTAAGGCAGTCTTTCGCTGCCTTCTCCCTCCCTCCCTCAGTCAGTCAGTCACTCACTGGTGAGTGCTTTGCTTTCAGTTCTTCAGCTGCAGCGCGCCCATCCCAGCAAGCCCTGCCCCAGCCAGAGCAGCTCAGCAGTGGCAGCCATTCACATCGTTTGGGAGGCGGGAGAGCTCTTGTGATGTCCCGCTCCGCCGCTGCTCAGCAGCAGCTTTAAAAGTTTTAAAAAACAAAACAGACAAGGCCCTCCCCTAGGTGGCCATGGCCCCGGGACCCCCTCGCCCCCCTCGGAGTCCCCATCTGGATTTCAGCCAATGCAATGTTGGCAACCCTACTGGGGACCCTATTTAAAAGGTAAGAAGGGGGTTCCTGAAGAGTAGAGGGCTATTACGGAGGGTGTTTTGAGAGGGAGGATGTTATTGGTAACCTTCTCTGATTGGAGAAGAATGCTAGGTGCTCAAAGAGGTTAGGGATGTGCATGAAGTGAGGTTCGCGCATAGGTTTGGCGCCAAACCAGTTTGGGCGAGGGCCGAACTGGTGTGGCACTTTGTGCTGCTGCCATGTGGGGGAGCGGCAAGCACCTTTAAAAGGGGGTACAGCAGGTCCTTAACCTCCATGAGGCTTCCTTAACCTCCATGAGCACTCCCCCGCAACAGCTTGTGCACAGCTTGTGCCAAGCACTGCGCTGGCATGCACATGACATCCACACATGTGTGGATGCCATTTGCATGGTCAGCATGGTGTTTCTGACTACACAATTGTGTCTGCTCATGCATGGAGGCCATGTGCATGCTGGCGCCCCACTATTATTTCTATTTATTTATTTTTTACATTTTATATCCCGCTCTTCCTCCAAGGAGCCCAAAGTGGTGTACTACATACTTAGGTTTCTCCTCATAACAACCCTGTGAAGTGGGTTAGGCTGAGAGAGAAGTGACTGGCCCAGAGTCACCCAGCAAGTACTGGGTGCACTAGCACTGTGCACAGTCTGTTGGTGGGCATGCCGCCACAGCAGAAAGCTGCATGGAGCACCAGAGAGCAGGTAAGGACCTGCTATGTTCTCTTTTAAAGGTGCCGCTCACCGCTTCCCCCCACTGCCAGCACCTCGGAGCACTGAATTGGTTCAGCCCTTGCCCAAACCGGTTCGGCACCGAACCTGTGCACAAACCTCGCTTCGTGCACATCCTTAAAAGAGGTGATCTCTCCTTTGAAGTGGTCTCTTTCAAAATTATTTTCTGAGACCAAACCTGCAGAATTTCACCATGATCATACTAGTGACTGAAGCCACTGCAAGAAGTCTGCAGACAATAAATGGATTATAGGGAACCCATCTTCTGGACAGGCTCTCACATATTGAGCAGATAGTTGTTTTCTTTTTTCTTTCTTTTTGTTTTTGCTATGACTATAGTTCAGTGTTATTATTGTTTAAATAATGCCAGAATATAGTTCTGCCACAGTAATCTAAAATTTAATTACATTAGGATTGTGAAAAACTACCATCAGTAGACTCATTAAAAGCTGCCTTTATCTCATCCTGAGCAACTGAAGGATAACCATTTTTCTGTGCAACTATATAATGGGAATTTTAATACAGCTGAAGGTAGAATCACTTTTCTCATTTTGTACAGAGATTTATTGTTTGTATTCCAATAAGGACTTCATATAAAAATGGCAAAAGACAAACCTTTAAAAGCAAAGTTCAAAACCTTTATGTCAGTTCCACAGAGGAAATAACTAAATGCTAATTTTCAAGTTTGCTTGAAAATATTAGCTTCATATTAACAGAATATCAGCCACACAGCTAGTGTGCAAACATGTAATGCATTGTTCCTTAATGCTTTGAAGATTATGCCTATTCAATGTGCTAGGAATGCAATGATTTAAACATAAATTAAAAGCCTAAAAGGATGAATAAAGGATGTAGAGTAATAGAAATTATTCAAAGAGCTTCTGTGTTTTGTGCTAAAGAAACAGGCAGATCAGCAATTTATAGCTAGAAAGAAAGAAAAATTGCCTAAACACAATACCAGAAGGGGGCCCATGTTGCCGCAAAAAACTAACCAGAAATCCTGCTGCATGTTGAAGATGAAGACTTCATATGACATAAAGTTAAACCTTTGATAGGTGCATGAAGTGGTCAACTTGTGTGATTCCGTACCCTTGGTGCTGTTTTGTAAAATGACGTTCCCCACAGATTTTACCCATTTCAAGAGGTGCTTGTAGGATTGTCACAGTACTATGTGGAGCACAAATTAATACAGAGTTCAATCACATGACTATGGAGCTGATCAGCATTGTTGCCCACTGACTACAGACCAATGATTATAGCCCATGAAAGCTCATGTACCAATAAATGTGCTACAATGCAATCCTGTGCATGCTTTTTCAGAAATGTCCCTCAGGATTCAGTGGCCAACATGATACACAGCAGTAAGTCAACAGGAGAAGAGCTGCATTTTGGCAAAGAGCCTTTAGCATCTTTGTGCTGAAGGTTTTTTTAATACAGCCAAGTGGGTGTGGAGAGGAACAATTGTCATGTCAATTCCCATACTGCAAAAGCAGAATTGATGCAAGTGGAAAGGTATTTTGCTACGAGGGGAGAGCCATGAAAATCTCTATCCCTTTCCCCCTGCATTTGGCGGCACAAGGGATGCTAGGGATACTGAAGGCTCTTTGTTAAATATGCCTTTCTCCCTCTGACTTACTGCTGCATATCATGCTGGTCAGTGTGATTTAGCCACCTAATGGTGCAGAGGGAAAATGACTATGGGAAACATCTATATTGGGCAGCAGTGATATAGGAAGATGCTGAAAGACATCATCTCATACTGCGTGGGAGATAGCAATGGTAAACATCTCCTGTATTCTACCAAAGACAACCACAGGGCTCTGTGGTCGCCAGGAGTCGACTCAATGGCACACTTTACTTTAAGTGTATTCTTGGTTTTTAAGGTGCCACAGGAGTCTTCATTATTTTTCTTAGGTAAAATGTATATGTAGTTGCTTTAAAACCTGAGATGCAAATAAAAAAATTCTGAGCACGCCCTATTATATTATCTCAAACTGGCACAAACCAACTGTCCATATAAATCACTAGACTCTGGAGTAGACTCTTTCTGTTTTTAGAAAGACCCTTTAACCTGTTTTCTCAGGCTTTTAAGGTTTTCTATCAATATTGTTTTAACCATTTAATCCTATTTTATATTTGTTGTATTTTAATTTATGTACACCACCTAGGGATAAACATGTCAGGTGTTCTAGAAATATGATGAATAAAGAAAATAGCAACCAGAGGCACTCATATCATCACTCATAATCAAACAGTGATTCTAGCTGTGACTGTTGTATTGTAAGGACTATCTGTTATGAGCAAGTGGGAATTTGGCAATATTCCCTTACTAAATTGTATACTTATTTGGATATGACCTGTTACAGGCAAAGCATTGCTGTACAGTCATCCCCTTGCCAACCATGCTTTCCCCAGTTGCAGTTTTGAGTATCTGCGACTGGGAGATTGTGACCAGTCTCACCACCCACGATCCGAGTATCTGCAATTTGGTGAGATTTTTTGGTGATTTGTGGGGGTTGTCTGCAATGGGGAGGGGGGGGGGTTCAGAGGTTCAATCCAGTCATTCCTCTTGCTGACCCTGCCAACTCCTCATGATTTAAAGTGACTTTGAGTGTCTTTGTGTTTTGAGGGGGGGTTCAAAATTTCCCGGGGGTTCAATTTGCTAACTCCTCTTGCTTCTTCTTGGTGATTTTAAAGGATTCCAGGTGATTTTTGGCAAAATTTTTGATATGTTTTCTTTGGGGGTTTTTTTTGGTCTTTTTGCAACTGCAGTTTCCCTACCCCACAGTTTCCAATTGATTTCAATTGTTCGCCAACCGTGAATTTGACAACAGCAGGTTTTGCTGGAATACAACCCTTGCAGTTGGCGAGGGATGACTGTAGTTTAGTTTCACTTTCTATTCTGGTAGTTCACAGTTGCTCCTTGACTCCAGGCAAGGACTGGGAGAAGCATGGTTTTGGTTCTAATAAAGTTTTTGATTTTTTTTTTTTTTTTTTTTTGTAATGGCTAATGATCAGAGGAATCTGCTGCATTCCATTGGCACATCTTTGGCACTCTTTTTGTAGGTTATTTATGAAGAAAACAATATGCTAAGCAGGATTTACAACACAGAAAAACGTCAGTACTATTACCACTTTTCCATAGCTTATTCCCTGCTGCATCCTTAGTGCTTCTCCTTGCTTTTCTTTTTGCCTTTCTCCTCAATTTGAGAAGTCTAGTCCTGATGGGGTGGAACCAAAATTTCTCCAAAATGAAATTCAGAAAGAATTTCAGGTTTCTTCCAACCACAAATGAGAATTTGAAGAGAATTTTAATTTTCTCATTTTCTTACAATGAGAAAGTTTGAAGAATTTTCAAAATGTTAAAACACAAATAAGGAAATAAACTGTATTTGTTCTGGCACGTGGGCTCTCCTTCCATCAGTGGAATGCTGTGACCAATAGTCAAATGGTGTCATATCATTTTAATCTGCTCAGAAAATGTGAAACACATTATTCCAAATCAAACAGCACTTCATTAAAAAGTTGTTCTCTCCAAGCTAGGCTAAAGTGTAGCCTTCTGCATATTTTCATTCTGTTTTGTGATCCTCCTGTTCGCAGCATTAATGAAATGAGAACAAAAAGTTATGAAAGGTACTAATCACTATTGTCGTATGGACTGTCATGCAGTTTGCACTTGAAATCTTCAACATACTTACTCCAAGCAAGCATGTTTAGAAGGAAGTTTGTGTTGCAGGTCACTTTACCCTTTTGCAAGAAGACTAAGCATGTGCAATGTAAATGAGAGCATTGTGGAAGTTATTAACTAAATAATGTGCACATTGATGTGGTGGAGCGTGAAGCTTTACAAGCTTTGAAAGCGATAAAGCTCCTGCTGTTCAGAGTTGTGGCCACCAGTTGGTTAAAGCAGCAGATGTAGTGGATCAGCTTAGTCTATTCCTATTGTACAATACAAGGAGGCGACTCATAGAATGGCCAAGTCTAGATCAATATATAATTCCTGACTAGCTAAAAGAGGAAGATAAAAAGAGGAGGCAAGACAGGAGGAACATGCCACAACTCCCAAAAAGGATGGAGAAAACCCACAGCTTAACATGTTAGGCAGACCATAATGTGAGGGTTAAAGATAATTATAAAAGGGCTTTTAATTAAATTATGTGTAATGGGTAGTTCAAATGAGTTTGGCCCTGCTCAAGTAAAGCATCCAGTTTAGGAATTCTAAGTTCTATTTGGGTAACTTTCTCTAATTGTCCTCAGGCAGTGATATGACTTGGCAAGCTGTTCCCCAAAATCCCCAATTGTCATCAAGCTATTTTATACTTTCAGCACAAACAGCTTGATGACAACAATTGATTATCAGATTCCAATTGGCAGTGCTTCTGATCACGTACACCTTATGATCATGCACGCCACCATGATCACATATGCCCAATGAGTTATATAGTATTCCCAGAATCATGTCTAGTTTTGCGCACATGATTTAGTGGTTTTTCGGTTTTTCTGCCCCATGTGGAAACCCTTCTAACATTTTTAGCATCAGCATACGTTAATTTTCTCACTTAGCTTCTGACTCACAAACACCTGTGTAGAGTCACTCTTGAGGACAAGAGGACTGCTATTATGTACTGAACTGCTAACAGGGGCAGAGCCACCATTGTGTGAAGGGGTTCAAAGAAACCAGGCTGCCATGCTCAGGGGCCATGCTGCACCCCAGCCATGCCCCCTGCACCTGGTGTTAGCTCACATGTTAGCTGCTGCGTGCCCCATTTGTGAGCACATTCTGGTCAGTCCCATGTTCGCAGCATGGCCAGGAGCAGCTCTATCTGCATTAAAGGGCAGGGATACACATTCCCAGCCAGGCTGGGAAGCCGGCGCTGGCTAAGCTTCTGAAAAACAGAGCCACGTTTACGAGCAAAACCATGCCCCCTGCATCTAACGTCAGACACAGGAGGGGTGGCCTCTGGTGGCGGGCTGAACTGAGGCCGCTGCTGGCCTCTCTACACCACTGACTGCTAATTAGGTCTATGCTAAGGTTTGGTTATGTTTGGCCAAGTATAAGCTTATTTATATTGACAACTATTGTTATTATGAATTAACATAGAAATTGTGCCACATAAAATCTAACAATAGTGAGATAGGAGTCAAACCTAACCCACTTACACTGCCTATCATTTATCAACTGCCTTTCCATCTGATCTTATTTATGCTGAAACAGGAGCCTCACTATCTCTGACAACTTTTTAAGTCTCTAAAGACTTATTTATTTATTTTACCCAAGATTTTTAAGTGGTGTGAGGTTTTTAATTGTTTTCAGTGTTTTTTTATTTTAATCTATTTTATGTTTTGTAAACCACCCAGAGATGGAAGTTTGGGGTGGTCTACAAATTTGGAAAAACAAACAAACAAACAAACAAATATCGTACAGGCAATGCAGAAAAAAGGACACAATTTTAAAAACATAAGAAAACCTTTAAGACCATGAAAACAACAGAAAACATGCAACAGTGATGTCTTAAGGACAATCAATCCTTGTCCCAATGTAAACAGAGGCGTAACTATAGGGGGGGCAGGGGGGGCACGTGCCCCGGACGCCATCTTTTCTGGTCACATGGGGGGCGCCAACATGACAAAAAAATATTTTTATTTTTTTTAAAAAAATTTGTTAATACAAATGTTTCCTCCTCAGTGCAGCAGCGCTGCAGCAGTCAAGGGAGCGCGTAGGCAGCCCATCCCCCACGAGAGGTCACTTCCGCGCCGCCCGTGGCCCCCCCCCATTGCTTTGCTGGCGCCTGGCGGCCAGTCAGTGGCCTGGCTTGGCGGCGGCGGGCGCTTGTGAGGAAAAACCTAAGTATAATGTAGTATGTTGTGGCGTGGGGGGCGCCATTTCAGTGCTTGCCCTGGGCGCCATTTTCCCTAGTTACGCCTCTGAATGTAAAACATGAAAAGCTAGGAAAGATGTTCTCAAACAGAAAAGTGATCCAGAGACAAATCGATACAGCAAATTGATCTCCCTTGGCAGAGATGTTTCAAAAGTATAGGTGTCATCACACAAAGGCCCTCCTTAGCTCAGAAAGTTTCACCTGAGTGAAGGATGCAACTTTGAGCAGAGAATTACTAGCAGACCTAGGGAAGAGTTCTTAGAAAACAGAGATAAATTTAAATGCATCAGCATTCTGAACTGAACTTAGACTTACTGACAGCAGTGCAGCTGACCAAACCTGGTGTTAAGTGCTCCTAAACAGGAAGGCACATGAACCCCCATCCTCATGCATTCATTGAACACACATGAGGAACATGCCCCCAATGCTAATATTCCTGCTGACCATGCATCTCAACAGCGTCATATATGGCATGGTGCTAGCTGGTTTCCTGATCACATGGATAAGCTGTACATGAAAATGGCCATTTACAATCTCTCACTCTCTTTCACACACCACCACCACCATTACCACCACCACCAGCAGGAGTGCACTGATATTGGGGAGCCTGAGCAGTGTCAGTGTATGTCTACTGAACACTTGGCGGGAGGGATGTACATATGCCCCTTACGTACTACCTCCATCAGGAAATGAGTTGCATATTTCTGCAGTCTCTGAACCATTTTCAAAGCTAGCTCTAGAACAAACTGCAGCACTACTGTGATTTCATCACCGGATCCAGCCGCAAACTGAGATCAACCCACTTAAGCATGCTTAACATTGCAGTATGTTGGAATGTGGCCCATGTGCATAACCTGAACCACAGCTTCACAGTGCAGGAAGATAACTGCTCATAGTAAAGAATGCTAAGTACTGACATTTCAATGAATAGCAAGGTTTGCTCAGAAATGTACATTATATATTTAGATACTATAGCCAAGGACTTCAGCAACTGTACTGGTTCACACACTACACTCTGGCATTGGAAATAAGGGAGCCGCTCGCCGCCTTCCAGCAGCGCGGCTGGTTTGTCCCAGTCCCTTCCGCAAGGAGCACGCGGGGCTGGGAGCTGGCTTGATTGGCTCCGCTCACCCCCAGGGGGCGGGGCCGGAAGGCAGGCGGCCGCCAGTGCGCCTGCGCCAGCTCAATCGGCTGCCCCGGGACAAGCTGGAGGCGCTCAGGGCCATCTTAGGGGCCTGTGCAGAGCTCAAGAAAGTTACCCTGCGCCAACGGCAATCCCTGATCGGGCATCTTAGCTTTGCCTGCCGCGTGGTGGCTCCCGGCCGCCCATTCCTGCGGCACCTCTGTGATGCCGCAGCGGGATGCAGGCTGCCACACTTCGAGATTAGGGTCACGGCAGCCATGAGGGAAGACATGAGGTTGTGGATGAGCTTCCGCGACTCCTTTAATGGGGTTTTCTTTTGGCGGGCATCGCAACTCCTGGAAGCCGACTTCCAAGTGCAGTCCGACGACGATGCCAGCCTGGGGTTCGGCCTATACTTAAGGGGCAGGTGGTGCGCTGAGCGATGGCTGGGAAGTTGGGCTGAGCAGGGGGTCACGAGGGACCTCACTTTCCTGGAGCTATTCCCAATAGTGCACATCTGGGTGGACCAGTTTCGCAACTCTGCTGTGCGTTTCTGGTGCGACAATAAGGCAACCGTGCAGGTCGTCAACCGACAGACCTCTAGGTTCCCAAGGGTGATGAAGCTAGTCAGGGCATTGGTGCTGTCATTCCTGCGGAATAACATACGGTTTACAGCGCAGCACGTGCCGGGAGTTCAGAATGATATCGCCGATGCTCTGTCTCGTTTCCAGATGCAGCGCTTTTGGCAGCTGGCTCCCGACGCGCATCCAAGGCCCGAGAAGATGCCGGCTTGGCTATGGAGCCTTGGGGCGTAGAGGCACTTAGAGCGGATCGAAGCCTCTATAGCACCTAGGACACGGGTGGCCTATGGAAGGAGGGTAGAGGCCTTCCAGCGGTTCAGGTCGCGGGCGGGGATCAGGCAGGCTTGGCCTGCCCCACCTGAGCACCTAATGCAGTACCTGGTTCACATCCACACAGCTGGGCTCGCAGTGGGCACAATGGCCGGGCACTTGGCAGCACTCGCCTTCCATGCGAGGGCCAGGGGTCTTCCGGAACATTCAGGTGACTTTAGAGTGCGGCACATGCTGGAGGGCTGGGCCAGGGAATCGCCAGCCCAGCCGGACCGGCGCTGTCCCATTACACCCGACGTGCTGCAATGCGCCGTGCGGGTCCTGGGTGAGGTGTGTGCGTCGCCCTACAAGGCGATGCTCTTCCGGGCCGCATCCCTCGTGGCCTTCTATGGGGCCTTTAGGCTTGGAGAGCTGTTCCCCAGGGTGGCCCATGGCACTATGGGCAGCGTTGTGCAGCTGTGTGACCTAGCCTTGGAAGCAGCCTCAGTGACACTGAGGTTGCGCTTTTCGAAAACTGATCAACGGGGCCTGGGGCACCTGGTTAAGCTCCACAGGGCTGACTATCCCCCCATGTGCCCTGTGCGGGCCTTGGCGGCCTACAGGGCAGTTAGGGGTGAGGCCGAGGGGTGCCTGTTTGTGCACGCCAGCAGCCGCCACCTGACCCAATACCAATTCTGGGCGGTTATGAAGAAGGCCTTCACCGTAGCTGGGGTGGCCACTCACCACCTGTTGGGGCACTCCTTCCGTATTGGTGTGGCCTCGGCGGCCGCCACCCTCAGCTACTCGGGTGCAGCTATCCGAGGCCTGGGCCACTGGCGGTCTGCGATCTACCGCAGATATGTGCGCTGAGAGCCTGGTGCTCTCCCCCCCGCCCCCCTCCACACTCCCCGCCCGCCTGTCTCACGTGCCTTTTCTTTCTTGCGCAGGGGTGAGGACTCCGGCGAGGCGGACCAGGATCCTGGTCCTGGGTCACTCATTCATTTTCTGGGCCCACAAGTGGGCACAAGGCACGGAGCTGGGAACTCAGCTGGGCCTGGGGCGCTGGGCCGACACGGAGTGGCTGGGGCGAAGGGGCATGCGAAGAGCACAGCTGCTGCCGATGCTTCGGGAGTACCTGGATGGAAATCCAGCGCCGGATGTCCTGCTCTTGCATTTCGGGGGGAACGACCTGACTAGCCAGTCGGGAATTTTGCTGGCATGACAGGCACTACAGATCGAACAGGACCTTGGTGTGGTCCTGTCTTGGTGCCCTGGGTTGGTCATTCTTTGGTCCGACATCACGCAGCACAGGGTCTGGCAGGGGGCCCTCAGGCAGAATAAAGTAGACAGGGCTAGGCGGGGGGTGAACGCAGCTGTCGCACGCTTTCTGTCCTCCAAGGGAGGCGGGTGCGTCCCGCACGATGACATCGTGTTCTCGCAGCCCAAACTCTACCAAGGCGATGGGGTTCACCTATCGACTATGGGCATGCGTTTTTTCATAGATGACCTGAGGCTGGGGTTGGCAGTAGCAATTTTGGGTTTGTGGGGTGTGGGGTGTTAAGCTGGGCTAACATCCGCTGTGGCAGGTACAGTGCAGTAAGAAATGCTAACTAAATGGGTGTGGCACCTGAGGTAACATAAATCTATGAGGGCGGGCCGATCCCTTGAGGCTTGACAGATCAGGGATGTGGCCCATGCCTCGCTACAGGCGGCATCCTAACCGTATGGCTCTGCAGCATCGGGGGGATGACCCGCTGTTTAGTTAAGTGCCTGACTTTAGGTCGGCTAAGAAGGGCACCTCCGCTACTGGTGGAGGACTCGCCTGGAACCAGGGTGCTATCGCCACAGTCTTAGGAGGGGGCAGCCACAGCGTGGCCGACCCATTAGCTACCACACTGCATGGGGGGGTGGCTTGCCAATCCCAGCCTGTATGGTTGTAATCAAATCAAAATAAATATTGACCGTTTCACCATCACATGTCTCCGCGTCTCCTTGGGGTCTTGGGACAATGGGTGTAATGTTGCACAACTATGTGCATGGAATGCTGACCATGGAGGAACCACTGCTGCTGTCCTGTGGTGCACCCCATCAGAGGTGCTTGCACAAGCACAGGAGGCAGATGGTGTTCAAACCACCCACATTCTGTTATACAGCATGTTAGCCATATATACACGATGACAATTAAACTGCATTCTAACTGTTTTTCCTGCTTTTTGTATACAATTTAGCTGCTCGAAATATTTCAATGGGCCAGTCAGCTGGCTCTAGAGATGTTTAGCATATTTATGACATCAAATTAGGATTTAGAAATGATAAATTGCATATTTGCAAATTGGTCTGCTGGCTTCACTGTTGCACTATTGACCCAAAGGGATCCAAATCATGATTGATTGGACACATTCCGTAAAGAATGTAGATGTCTACATTGTACTATGCATTCAATTCTTCTGCCTATGATGATGTCACTTTCTGAGGTTCTCCCCCTGTGGCAAAGATGAACTGAATTAACTTTATTACTCAATTTGAATGTATGAGGGTTTAATATGCATTATTTATTTTTCTCTTCAGATCAATGGCCAAAAGCATGGCCAAAGTTAATTTTGCCCTGAAATATATCTTGCCCTGTATTTTTCTTCATTTCTATACCTGCAGCATCTGGAAAAACATAAATCTCCATACAGATATAACGGTGGCCCAGATCTGTCTGAATTAGCAATGCAGTCAGTTGAATACAATGGCTAAATATGTATATGTTCATCTCAGGTTGACATTCCTTAGTTGTCACCCAAAAATCAATATGCTATGAGTTTTTGTTTCAAAGAGGGGGGAAATATTCCATGCACGATTTGTTAGCTAATGAAGTCAGAAGTTAGTTCAATTATGAGGTTTGAGGAATTAATGAAATATTTTTCTTATGAGCAGAGCTTTAATTCTATAGCTCCCAAGGCAATTTACAAATTCAGACAAGTTCCTGAAGTAGCTCCATCAACTTTGTCCCATGAGAATGAACTGCATAGTAATTTCAGGGTTGGTTGCCAAAATGATACATAAACCTGCCCAGCTATTCAAAAACTGAGTATAGGCCAATTCATATATTCGGCAACTCCCCCTTTCACAGTTACCTGTGAGACTGGGGGCTTCTAAAGTATAAACAGCTAATGCGTTTGTATTAAACATCTAATACATTTGTATATATATCTAATAAATAAATAAAAGACAAAAATAAATATATTATTATCTATAGTGGCTGACATGAAGAGCAAGGATATTCTGGTGCAGTGAGAACACAGCCTAACAGAACCTCCCAACTAACTGCTCCAGGGCAACAGGGAAGCTGGATTTTTTGATACCCAGCCCTTCCCCAGGAAGCCCTCTGTGCCACCCAAAAATATGTCCCCAAGGGCTGTGCAACCCTGAGGGGCATATTTTCAGATGGCAGAGAGGGCTTCCTGGGGAAGGGAGGGAGTAAAAAAAGTCCACTTCTCCACCACACCAGTGCAGTTAGTTGTGAAGTTCTGTTAGGCTGCTCTATTGCTGCATGGGTACATCCTTGCATTCTATGTCAGCCAGTCTACTTAAATAAATAACTCTGCATTGACTGACATCCTGACCAATGACGCATGTGCACGTTGAGGGACTGAGCGGCATGACAGGAGTCTTCATGCAACTCCCCCCCCCGCATGCACACTGTTGTGCAAGAGCCATTATACATATAGTCTGGAAGGCTCTGCGAGTTGTTTAGATGTTTCTGATCTTGCAACAATGCACTTCTGATTTTTCAGAGCCCTTCCAGAGTGTTCAGAAATATAATGGCTCTGGCACAACAGTGGGCATGCAGGAGAGAAGGGTAAGTTGCACAAAGGCCCCCATCATGTCTCCACAGCCCCTCAAAGTACACATGCTTCATTGATAAGGTGTCAGCTGGTAGCTGACATGACCAGCAGTGCTCCATTGATGGTAGGGACCTGCTGGGGCTCCTGCACAACTCCTGCACAAAAGCAGATAAATACAAATACAACAAAAATGTATATACTGCTTTTCAACAAAAGCTCCCAAAGCGGTTTACATAGAGATAGATGGATAGATAGATAGATAGATAGATAGATAGATAGATAGATAGATAGATAGATAGATAGATAGATAGAATGGCTTCCTGTCCCCAAAGGGCTCACAATCTTAAAAAAGAAGTATAAGATAAATACCAGCAACAGCCACTGGAAGGATGCTGTACTGGGGACGGGTTGGGCCATTTGATCTCCCCCTGACCCAATGGTGTAGTGACAAGCCTGCTGAAGAATGCCTAAAAACTGTGTCCAGGCAGAAACACAGCACTCCTTTCCATGGTTCCAAATGGGAAAGCGCACTGCATGCTGCTCAGAAGCAGCTTAAAGTCATTTTGCAGCAGCTCTGTCAATAGTACTACACCATCAGGGCTGCCTTTTAAGTTGCACAGCAGCCCTGTGGGTCCCTGCTGTCAACAGAGAGCTGCCTGTCATGTCAGCCATTATATTTAACTTAGAATACTACCTAACACAAAAACTTTACAGATTGATAATCAATGGTCAAGCAGAAATATAAATAAATTAGAAATTTCAGGCAGAAATTTAAATAAAGCAGCTGTCCTCTTTTTCACACCATGACCCCCAAAGTGGGGGTTGGGGCACTTGAGTATGTGTGATCCAAAGAATGACAGAGTCTGGACAGGTACTCTGTCATAGGAATCAGGGAATCAGAAATTATGGGAATAAACTTATATCTGAGGCTGAAAATACATTTAAAGTAAAGAACTAACAACACCTGGAACGATCATGGTATCTGTTCTGTATATAGGAGATGTTTATGAAGATAACACACACTGGAATTCTATTCCTGCTTTTTCAATATTTCCAACTTCGGATTGCTGTTGAGGAATGGCCAGTGTAAGATCTACAGACCAATAACACAATTTGGGGAAATGGTCTGGCATACTTTGCAGCCTCCTGTGCACATTTAGCACACAGCAGGTGCCGCTGCATCTTCCTAATGACAGTTGTGAAGGTGCACACTTGCAAAAATGCTGAAATTGTGCAAGGGAGTGGCATGATCACATGGCCATTGAAAATAATGGCCATGTGATCACAACTTCAGCATTTGTGCAAGTATGTGATTTTGCAACTGCCTTTAGGAAGACAACAGCAGTGCCCATGGTATGCTAAGCACATATGAGAGACTTTAGTTTGCAGCATGACAGCCACCATCTGCAGGTTTGATAGAGGAAAAGGGGCTTCTTTCTGAAATATCCCTTTGATAGAAGAAAAGGGGATATATCTCTAAAATATTAGGGCACTTTTAGAAATTAGAAAATAATGTTAAAGATAGGTGGGGAACAGCTTTTCAGATTAATAAAAGTGAAGAAAACTGTAATTTCTGATAAACTGTTGTATCATTGGCACTTTACAGAAAGGCTTCCGAAAATGTGTAATCGACCTGAAACCAAATATTGGTGACATTAAGAGGAAGGGACTGGGTTCAATAACATTTTGTGGTCTTTCTAAAAGATAAAACTATTCTGGCAGAGCTTGGGAAGACTAATAAAGCAAATAAGATGTGATTTACCAAAAGATCCAATAACATTACTGCTTGGGAAATTGGATAAGGTGAATCAACATTACTGGAGAATTATATGGAATATACTGGCAAGATAACTAATTGCAAAAAGTTGGCAGTTGGCCCACCTCCTATCAATGGATCAGTGGATACGAGCTCTATGGCACAGAGCCTTAATTTACAAAATTACATATTATAAGAAAATATGGGAAGTGTAAATGTGAACAGTGATCTGATGGAATGTTGGCAATCTTTTATGGAATATTGGAACACACAAAACCCATATGAGAATGTAAGATCAGAAATCTTGGATGCAACTTAGAGTTATTATTAAGGCTTTCACTTTCAAAGGAAGTACTTGATCATGATGATAATTTACTGACCTTTTGATAATGATATGGATACCTATTATAAGCATGTAATTTTGGGATATAATTGGTTGAAAATGAATTTTGCACATGAATAGCACTTTTAAATTTAGCTCTTCTTCGTCTCTATCCCTCTGTCTCTAGATATATTTCTCTCTTAAATGTAATTGCCAACATTTGGTTCAGGAAGTCAAATATGTAATATTAGATTCATAACAAGTATGGTATGGAAACATACGGTATGCAAAAGGCAATAAATATTTAGAAGCAAGAAAATACTTCCAGAAGAGCTGTGTGGCAAAATCCACTATACTGCTTGGATGGAGGATATACACCGCTGGCTTACCCAATGAAAAGTTACCAAGTAGTAGCATACATTCAAACTGGACCCACACAGGGTCATTCAACCACAGAATTAGAGTTGGAAAGGGCTTTGACAGTCTAACCCAACGCCAACGGACTGAAAGAAAGAATGGACAGTTTATAGGAATAGGGTAATTGAGCAAAGGTTCCTCACTATCTTTTCCTAAATCTTGTCCCATTGGCAAAAAGCATGTCTCCATTTCCACTGAGCATTTAAAGGGGACAATTAGTTGTCCATTTCTTACTTTTCATAAGTCTGTCTCCTCTAGACTTCTGCTTCTGCATAATGAGAAAGTCTGGCTGGCTACTAGTGGTCCACGTGTGCCCTTTCTTTATGGGAACAGAAAGTATATTATTCACATTCATTTATAAAGTTATTTCATTTCAAAAACTTCGAAGACAGACAGGTTTCTAATGCACACAGTGTGATAAATTTGCTTGTCTGGTCGCTTTATTATTAATAATCTTAGTAGTGCAGGTTCTTCTATTTCTTTTAATGCTCATTTCATTTTCATGGCCATTAATTTGTGAATTCAAATGTAGAAATTCTTATGAAAAGGACTCCATTTAACATTTTATGTTGTGTACTGATTTGATTTATGAGACTTTGCAGCATGAATATTGTTCTCTAACCTTTAGTTCTGTTGAAAGCAGTTTGAATTTAATCTCCTTTGTACAGTTTAAGCCAAGCTGTATTGTATGGTCTTCGTGCATCTCTGTAATCGTACTAGAATATGAAATGTTGAATAAAGAGGAAGAGCATCTTGATGTGTACCAATTTGAATATATAGTGCTTATTTCTTTATCCAGAGGATACATCAGATATTTACCTTCTATAGGCCACCTGTCCGTGGTATGTTATTCTATGGCACACCAATAGCTTCTACATAAGCTTTGTGTACTGATCATAGTATCTATTCATCTGACCTTTGTTATCCACAGTTTGTAATGATTTGAATTCAATGCACTCCAAATAGTGTTGTGTCAAATATCTCTGTGTGTCCTTGTTCACAGCGGGGTAGCAAGGTTGTAGTGGGCCCAGAAACAAGATTTTAAAATCCCCCCGCCACTGAAGACCAGCTCATGAAGTAAAGAAATCTTAAATGAGGCTGAATAGTGGTAACAAAAAGCATATGTGCCACAATAGAACATCATCCTAGATTATTTTTTTAAAAGGTTTTGTAAATTGTGGACGATGCAAGTCATTTAATGGTACTAGAGAAAGACATGCTGTTCTGGTAGCTCCAGGTCTTAACACTCACATCAATTTTGGAGGATGAATACAACTGAAGGAAGCCTGGGTGGGTGCGTGGCTGGGCAAGTCAGTCATGTGACTTGCCTCGGGGGGGCAAGGCAGTGGGTCCCCAGACAACTGCCCTGTTATAGTTATGCCCCTGCTTGTTCATTTGTAGTGCCAAGGACTCTACAGTTCCAATGAAGCCACTCCATGGTGAATCACCATGTAGGTTAGGTGTCAGTGGCTTCTTACTCCTCTTCTCTTTTGACAAAGACTCTGGGCAGATTTTGGATAAACAGCTGAGGCAGTGAAATCATAGTGGTACTGACTGCAGCTCACTACCTCCTAAAATTTCTTCTGCCAATCTTCTAAAAGGCACTGGCTGACATCCAGAATAACAATATACACACTGAATAATGTCTTATACGTATAATGAGAGGTGGTGATTTTCACCTATCCTTGGGGACACCACAGCTCTCAGGGACATATTTTCAAGAAATCCAGTGAGCTGCAGAGGAAAGGAGAGATCAATGGAAATTGCCTCTCTCCGATTGGCACATGAAAGGTTTTTCAGCATGCTCAGTCTTAGTCTGGATGTCAGCCAATAAGTCATTCACAAGACTGCTGGGACAGAGGGGAAGGCAGGATTCTACCTACTTTCCCTTACACAATCCTTGCCACCCCCAGGCTCCACTGTTCCGTGTGCCCACATGAGTAGCACAGCGCGATCAGCATGGAGAGAAGGAGGTATGAGAGAGGCAGACGGACTTCCAGATACCCCAGAATGCACCACACAAGGTGTGCAGTGCACTGGGATACCTCCTGGCTGCCAGGACACTCCTTCCCCCAGCCTCTATGGGCAAGATAGTTGCAGGCAGCCTGAAAGGAGCTGCCAGCAGCCCGCTCACCCACATGACCAAGTGCCAAGGCAGGAGGCATGCGTGCATCCTCCTACCTCACTTTTAGCTTGGGTTTTAAACCTGAGCTACCTAGTGGTTAGCAACCAGCCCTATGAAGGCTAGCACTGCCCTACCCAGGTAGTACTGGTTGTTATAATGTCCTCAGTAGGTTGTAGTCTTGGCACACATGACATCTCAGAGAATTCACAAGATGGTCACATCGCACCCATGATGGTCTCAGTACTTCCTATGGTGGGACAACTAATTTCTAAAGTGAGGTCTCCAGTTTTACTGACGGGACATGGGAACATAGGATGTTACCAGAACTGCCATGGAATGCTGCCTAGGTGTTCCAACTATGCTTTCGTTTAAAGTGGGGGAATTAGTTTGGCTTGAGGGAGCGGTTCTGTTACAGTATCAATTTGAACAAGTTTGGTGAGTGGAAAAGATGAGGAGGCAGAAATGCAACACAACAGATTTATTTAGGGGTAAATGGGGGTACAGGAAGGCAGAAGTTAGGCAAGGCAATAACATCTTTACTGATGGTCTCAACAAGAATTTCACTGAAGGTAATTTTATCATAAGGTCCAAATTGCAGGTTAAGGCTTGCCTTAGGAAGTGATTGGAGGCAGGAATAGAAGAGAAAAGGGGGCGAGAAGACTTAAAGAGGCAGGTTAGCTTTACCTATCCTTAGTCCAGTGGTGTTTTCAGTGCACTTGCAGGTCAGTGCACTGGCAGGTCTCCTTGCAGGAAAAGGCAGGAAGGCAGGAAGGAGAAAGGGTGAGAAGTGAAGGGCTACCACTCACACCCTTGAGAACCAACAGGATAAAATATCTATACAGATTCTGAGGCCATGTGGCTTGGCCAGGAGTCCTTATACACCAAAACATGCCAGGAGGCAATTCATAAGGCATGCTCCCTCCCTGGAGGGGCAGAAACTCAGATAGAACAAGGAAGTTCATAGTTGCATGAATTGGTATGTCTTGGGTGTAACTTGCCCAATAAAAGGCAAGAGTGGCTTATGGAAGTGTGCGTGTAGTTATGAATAGCTGGTGGACTTACGGTTTATCTTGAAATGGAGATGCCACTCCAGGTGCAAAGATATATGTTGTTAGATTTTAATGAGCTGCCTCTGCTCTGGTTGTTGACAGCCAATTAAGCTGTTGATGGTGGGGAAATGTTTACTCTTATCTGAGGTGGAGAGTGCTGGCAGTGCTATCTCTCTTGCAAAAAGGGAGAATTTTCTTCCCTTAAAGATGCCTTTTGAATTAAATCTACTTGCTAGCTGAATGCCTTCTTTTGAAATAATGAGAGAGAGGTTGTGGATGACCCCTTGCAGTCTTAGCTCAGGGTGCATTGCCTCATGCTTTGTTCATACCAAGCAACCACCTGTGAGCTTTTGCCAAATATCGGCAGGTAAAGAGTTCATGATCCCATGAGGTGAGATATTCAAAATGGAGACTGTGTGCCCACAATTCCAACTGCATAGAGGGGTGTGCTCTGTCCTCCCCAAAATCAGCTTTCTTGCAACAAGGAACATACCTGTAGGAAGTTGCCTTGCACCGAGTCAGACCATTGGTCCATCTAGCTCAGTATTATTTACACAGACTGGCAGCAGCTTCTCCAAGGTTGCAGGCAGGAGTCTGTTCCTTGATTCCACAAGATAATGTGTGTTAATGTTAACTGACCCTGTTAATGGAACTGACCCTGGGGTGTTTGGTCAGCACCCCAATGTTCAGGCTTTGTGGGGGGACAAACTCTTAAGGGGGTCAGCTCTACCAGTTTTAATTTGTGCAAACGTTTGGACTCAAGAAATGACTGGATTGAGGCAGGATATAGTTTCAAAATCAAAACAATAATTTATTTGATAGAGGGGATACAAGAAGAGAATTGTGGTTAAAGCAATAAAACACACGTTTCTAGATAAGTCTACTAGACTGTTATAAGTCTATTAGACCGTTATAAGTCTATTAGACCGTTATAGCTTACGGTCTAATAAAAATACGTTTCCAGGTATACCAACTGCAATGAGGCATTTTAGCTTCAAGTCTAATTGTGTATGAAATCCCAGGTGAGCAAGAGAAATGAGGCTTGAGAGAGAGGGATGTAGCGTTGGATTTAAGAAAGGGGAGCAAAGATTGTTTCGGGGCCTGAGGAGGGGCAAAGGCTCATATTTGAAGAGACCCAGGGACTCCTGAAGGGACTTCAGAGTCTTGCTCCTTAGCGTGATGGGAAGCAGGAGAGGTGCAGAGATTAATAGAGGGAGAGGTGCCCACGAGAAAGTTTTCTCCATGGGTCCAGCTTCCTATGGGTGCTAGGCAATCTGGATGGATTGTCACAAGGACCAATCCAGATAGTGATTTCAAGCTCTTTGTAGGTTGTAGGAGTGCAAAAGTAATGCCCAATGGAGTCCCAAGTATAGCATACCAGGGAGCATGAAGACTGCTGGTTGGAGTCCCAAGTATAACACATGGTGGAGTATACAAAGAAGCTCACAGATTGTAGGGAGCACACTGGGTCATGGAACTGGTGATACTTATATACCAAAATGTGTCTTGGGGGCACATTCCTACCTACTGTCATGCTTTGCTTTCTAGAATTGTCCAGGTGGAACTGTGCGGAATGCATTGTTACTGATGGTTCTTCCTGGGAGTGACAATGTGGGGTTTGCCTTCTATATATAGTCAAGGCTGATTGTGATGAAAATCAGGGAAGGACTCTACAGTAATCCTATCAATAATTTCAATGGGTACACCTCTAGGCCCATGTCACTGACTCATCTCTTTTGTGATGGGGAGAACATCATTTCACAGCCTTATATACTTTTTCCTGTTTGGCATAATCAGTTTAGTGTGGTGTTATCTCCTGTGAAAGGAAGAAAGGGCAATTCACTCTAAGTTTAGAGTGGCCTTGGGAGTTAACTCACTGTAAACTCTGGAGTCTACTTAGCTGTAACCCCCTGCCTAGGATGGAGATGGGGGGTGGATCTAATCCTCATACCAATTTGCATTGTTTACATCCAAATCTAGGGGTGACTAGCCCACTACCAACTAAGTGACTTGTCCCCAATGTGTGCTCACATTGTGGTGCAGCTCCTGAGCATATCCAAAGTGCAATCTCCAAGCTTGGAGGTGCAACAGCAAACAGGGAGGCTCTTGGGAGCTGGGGTAGAATAAGTGTGGCTTGTAACAAATCACTTCTCCCTCCTCCTACCTAGTTGTTTGCATCCACACAGCCAAAAATTGGGAGCACATGCGGTACCCAAAGCTGGGTAGAAAATTTGTTCTAACCAAATTTGTTATTTTGGTTGTATGAACTACCTCAGTATATTTCAAATAAATGGTTCTATACTTATAACTGTTTTAGCTGCACTTCCTGCTTGTGCTGTGTTCTTTGGTAATGGAAGATTAACAGAAGATCAATGCTAGAGCATTTAAATTCTGAGCCAGCGTGGTGTAGTGGTTAGAGTGCTGGACTAGGACCGGGGAGACCCGAGTTCAAATCTCCATTCAGCCATGATACTAGCTGGGTGACTCTGGGCCAGTCACTTCTCTCTCAACCTAACCTACTTCACAGAGTTGTTGTGAGGAGAAACTTAAGTATGTAGTACACCGCTCTGGGCTCCTTGGAGGAAGAGCGGGATAAAAATGCAAAATAATAATAATAATAATAATAATAATAATAATAAATAAATTTGTCAGAGCCTCAGCTTTGTTCTACAGAGATTAAAACAGCATGAAATAAATAGACAAAATAGTTTTTGTTTCATGGCTCATGGTGCTTCATTGGGTGATGCTAATTACATGGAAATTAAAATCATAAACAATTCAGTGGCCAAGAAAGGTTGGCCAATGCAAAAATGTGGTGATGCCATTTTGTTTCTTATATTTCTATGATATAACATTTCTAGAAAGTGTATATTGGTTGATTTGCTACATTATCATAGCCCAGGAATTGGACCCCAGGCTGGAAGAGGAGGAGTTTGATGGCATGGACAATAGGGAAGACTCAAGGCAGGCACTATCCATGGAGATAGCTCAGAGGTATCCAGCTTGCTATAGACTCATATGTGAAGGATGTCCCAGCCACCAGCACTGTCTTCATCTATTGTACATGAACAGGTAGCCATACCCTGCTCTTCTGACTTGAAGGACTCCTCCTCAGATCTCTTCACAGCAGAAGATTATACATGTTTGCTATCACACCAAATCCAAGAACAGAAGGGGCCCAGATGCATTGTATCCAGCAGTGGAGGGATAGGATATGGTCCCTTCAGACTGAACCATAGACCTCTGAAGGGGCAGAGCTTGAACACCAACCTAACTGCTGGGCTAATAATGCTCATAGCTGGCTCCAGACCATTGCTGGAGCAATATTCCAAGCTCGCTGCTCTGCTTGTGTCCAACTTTAGTCTAATACCAGTTCCTCTGTGAGCTGACCATGGTACTGATCTCTCATGAACTATCCTGTTCTGCTGAGCCCTACATTCATTTGCTATGATAAATCAATTACATTCCTATACATAGCCTACACACATCTATTTTTGTCATTTAGAGCCCACATTTCATCCCACCAGACCCTCACTGCTTTTAGTTAAAGCTATTGGTATAATGAAAGTCATCAAGAAAATACTCAGTTTGAATTAGAAAAAAACAGATCCACAATGATATCTCTAAAGTGGTGACTGAAAAGGACAGAGATGTGCATAAATCCTATGCATATATACTCGTTATAAAGCCCCATTTATTTCAACAGGACTAAGCAACAAGATATGCAATTTGAATCATGATGGTGATCTTTGTTCTTTGGTACATATGCTGTTAAAACTACCTTTGCCTTAAAGTCAAAATGAACACCTGGCTCTCAATTATTGTTTTCATTGAAGATATGCCAAACAGTCATGAAAGTCAGAAAAGGCAGAGTGTAACAACAGGAATCAAATTTGGAACAGCAGTTTCTATTAATCTGTTGATATTTACAATATTAGAGCAGGTGCTACTTGTCTGCCATACAGCAGATAATTGTTATGTTTAAAAATATATTTCTAAGAGTTTGTACATTCATGAGGCTGAGTGATGCTTGAAGAGAACAGCAACCTTTGGATGCTTTCCAATCCATCTCTATATCTAAACACGGAAATACTCCTTGTGCTTTGTGAAGAACTGACTTTCTTTATATGTTTTGAAGAGTAAATTATTGTCATTGTTTATGTAAAGAGGTTTAAAGTTGCCTAAATGCAGTGATACATGTTTTTATAGTCTTGGAAACTGTGTATGTAGAGACCTCTAATGAAATGGTTGTATACTAAAGTAGCTAAACAGCCATTTTTGTTACTGAGGGAGGAAGGAATGCTGAGAAGCTTAAACTTGAAGCAGAGCCCCATTTAAAACAGACAGGAGCTATACGATTACAAATCTCCTTCAGAGGATTGGTCTGTTGTTCAATATTCTCGACACTACCATTGGTCAGAAGCTGGCTAAACACAATCTTCTCAGGGATTAGTTGGAAGATCTGAAAGTTCTATTGGACGGGCTATAAAAGGGCTGCAAGAGGATTCAGGTATAAGGCTCAATGAAGGAACATTTGCCTTAGGAAGAGAAGAGGGCCGAAGGCAGAAGATAAAGTCAGAGCTGGAGGAGGCAGGGCAAGCAAAACAGGCTGATCACTTAGGAGATAAGAATGGCTGTGGATTGGTGGCACTCTAGGGCCTCCTTGAAGCTGAGTGACTGTGTCTCCAGCAAGACTATTCACCAAAAAGGGAAGCATTGCTGCTGGCTGGGGTCCAGTGGCTTAGAAGGAGACCTGAAAGAAAAGTTCAGGATTTCTAGCAGCTTTCACTGGAGAGGCTAGGGCTGGGTGGAACCTTCAAGGCTGGAAGACTCCATTACAACTGACAAAGGGCAGGCTAGGCCTACGGCACCATGAAAAAAAGTTGGAGCGGGAGGCCATTTATTAAACACAGTCCCCCTCGGACCTTGCTGTGCCAATCTACCACATTTTAAGCCTTAACCACTACAATAATCTTAATTAGAACAGAGATGGTGGCAGTGAGGCATATCAAAGGTAGAAAAGTTATTTTAAAAATTTTTAGGCCTGCAGAAGAGCTATAACATTTCTTAAAACTTCCAGATATGAAGAAGATCTTCCAGAACCAATCCTCCACAAACTGATATAATAATTTTACAATGACCAAAAGCATCCTAGGCAGTCACTGCATATTATTGCAAATTGACATCTACTTCATTGAATACAGTTGCTCTGAGATAGTTTTGTATCTTTTAAAATATTGGGCATTATGAACTGGAAGGTTTTCCTGCACACATCCATTAAAACAAATGTTCACTGCATACAATCCCACTTGTATAGTGCCTATTCATTTCAGTGGTTTTTGCACAGGAGAAAAAAGCCCTAGCCAATTGTGCAAGTTTCTTGTTGAGAAGAGCAGAGCAGTTACCTGAATTTATTTATTTGTTTGTTTGTTTGTTTGTTTATTATATTTTTATCCAACTTCTCAGACAGAGACAAAAAGTCTCTAAAAGTGGCTCACGTCAGTCAAAAATTCAATACTGTGCTGGCAGCAGGCACTGTACATAAATGGAAATGACACACAGGCTTATCCCAGGGCTTAGAACCTAAAAAGGCAAGACAGAGAATGGAAAAGCATTAGAAAGAATAGGTAGAGGAAGAAGACCAATTTGACAATGCCAGAACAAAGTGGTGAGTTGTAAATAGGCTTTACTATCCAGTTGAGGCCAAGCTGTTGCTAGTGTCTTTGTTGCTTTTAAACTGTCCTTTAGGGACATGCAACCATTTTTAATTACTTTTTTCCTGTGTGAACCACATTGAGAACTTGATTGAAGAGCAGTATACAAATAAAAGAAATAAACATGTCCCATTAATTTCAGTAAGACTACTTTTGAGTAACTTAGTGTAAATGTGAGCCAATGACTGTAATAGCCTTTCTTCCTAACTGTAACACTTAAATTTGTGTTTTTATTTATTGATTTCTGTCTCAGCCCAAATAAAGGGAAATTATATGAAAATAGTCCATAGATGATACATGACTCCAGTGAGATTAGCACATATTGCAAAACGAACATGTCTGCCAAATGCTGGAGCAAAGGGTTTTGTTTTTTGTTTTTTAAAGAGAACGGTCTGTCACTCCCCCACTCCCCACTTTATTAGAATAAAATTTACAGTGCAGAACAAAATTAATCCAAACACAAACAGCAAAACATCATATGACAAACCCCAATTTATTAAGCCATCCACATTCTAATATTATCTGGGTTAAGAAGACAACCATAATTCACCCAAACTGATATAAAGGATGAAATCTAACCATTTTACATAAAAAGAATTATTTGTGGTCTGTTTCGCACAGGACCGACTGGAGCAATGAGTGTAAGGAGAAGGGGACCTACTACCATCTATGGTGGACTTGTCCAAGAGTTGGGAATTTCTAGAAACTGTTTTTTATAAATAGCGAAAATCACTGACCAGCAGATGCAGCCAGATCCCCTCTTGGCATTGTTGGGTATTTGTTCAGGAGAATTAGAGACACTGAAATATAAATGTTGTGGGAAAATCCTCTGGAACCTTGCCCTCCTGTTTAATTCAGCCCCTTCTGATCAGCCTTCCATCAAATTGACAGAGAATGGGGCGTCTAACCGAACCAAAGAGGATTAGACAAGGTTCCCGCAACAGAGCTCATTGCCTGATGGAGATAAGTCAACACAACCAGGGTGTGTTCATGATCATGATAATGATTTTATTCATGATCATGATTTATGCTTTTATTCATGATCATGAAGGCAGAGTGCAAGTCAGAAGTCTGACAAGCACTGTGCACTTGGGGTATGCAGTTGCCAGTTTATATAGGTTAAAAACAAGCAAGCAAATCGATAAATCTATCAATTCGTCATTTGTGATTAAACTTATGTTTTCCTGTGATGCCAATTAGAGCCTTGGACATGAGTTCCTGTTTGGCCTTTCTGCTGACCCTACTGCTTATCAGTCTCTCCTGGTGCCAGCTATTTTTCTTTCTGCTGAGTGGGGGATTGGTTTCATGACCCTGGTTACATACATTGTCTCCTTCAGGCTCTGGTATTTTTACTTCTTGGCTGATGGGCCTCACATTCTTGACTTGAACAATTTTATTCTGGCCTACTGGCCTTACATTCTGTTTAGGAGCCTGAACCAAACTTTTATATACTTATTTGTGGGCCTGGATTAAACATTTCTTTATCATAAAGATTGACTGTCCTTTATAGCAGCTATATTAATCATAGCAAAAAACTGGAAAGAGGGAGAGCTATCCCTAGAGGATTGGTACAACAAACTCTGGTATATTGCAACAGCTGAAAAACTGACTTATTCTTTAAAGATGCAAAATGGTGTAATTCTATCCCAATCTTTTATTATGATTTGGCAGGATTTAGTATTATTATTTTTGAACAATAAAAATTATGGTAAGGAGGGGACAACCCAATTTATTCAAGTTTGGGAAGATGTATTTTTTTTAAAGAATGATCAAGGATGGCATTGTAGAGTGTTATATGTTTTAACACTCTCTTGGACCTCTTTTTTCTTTTCTTTTTAATGTTGCTTTTTATAAATATATTGTTAAGGTGTCTGGTGATTTTAAATAAAAAAACAAAAAACAAAAAACTGTGATTTTATGTAAATATGTGTATACATACATTTAAATGTTACACTTGTGAGACAAGCTACTTCAATCATTGGCTGGCTGACATGCAAACTAAGTTACTCAGAAGCAGTCTAATGGAAATTAATGGGACAAGTTTTCTTGTCCTATTAATTTCAGTGGGAGTATTCATGAGTAACTTGGTCTGCATGTAAACCAGTACCTGGAGTAGCCTGTATCATGTAAATAAATACTCTCATTCTCTCTCGTATCTGAGCTGAAGGTTTGTGGCATAAGGTGCCTGAGCCTTTTCAGAAGGGCGGTATAAAAATCAAATAAATAAATAAATAAGGTTGCACTTGTTTAAAAGGGTTGGGAACCCCTGCCTTAGAAGACAGAATTCAGTACAGGTGGACCTTGCTATACACAGATCTAACATCCGCAGTTTTGGGTATCCGCGGTAAGGTAATTGATACCATACCTCAGCATACATGGGTGGAAATGGCATAAGAGAGCTTAATTTTACATATCTGCAGTATGGAGATGGCTGGAAATGATCTCGGAGGTCATTTCTGGCTGCCATTTTGTTAAACAGAGCCATTTTGTGGCTTGTGTATTTTTTTAAAAATATGCTTTTTTTCTGGAGAAAAAGGGAGAGTTTGGACTTCTGGGGGGCATTGCTGGATCATTGGAGGCCTGCAGGGCACAGTAGGGCACTTTATCTTGACTTTTAAAACTGTCTTTTATCATTTCTCACATGATTTGGGGGCCTCTGGGAACCTAACCCTTGTAATCCCATAGACTTCATGACTCAATATTTACAGGGGTTTTTTCCACAGTAATTGCAGAGAATGGAACCCCCATGACTACCAAGGTTCACCTGTAATCGCTCTATGCACCCACACTTGGCCTTGATCAGAGATGAATCAGGCAGAAATTCATCAGGGGCATCTCTAGGAAGTGATTAGGGAAACTGCACCTGTTAAATGTCTGCCTGAATGCATCCCTCCCCAGCCCAATATCAGCTGAAAGACTGAGGCAAAGTGTGCGTGCATGGAGCTACAAAAACTGAAGGTTTTTGGATTACAAAATTTCCAGGAGCTTTTATGCACAGCAGATTATGCTCTCAGGGTAAATGATGAGCAAAGCCACTTTGAATTACACTCATGGCATAAGGGAAGCAGCCCCTCACTTCTGCTCTTGGGTTTCCTTTTGGTGCAAGTTCACATTGCATGCCTCCATGTTTTCTTTCTAGCCAGTGGGGAGGGAGGAAGGGAGATTGCTCCTTGGGTAGGAACACCATGTTGCCTTCAAAACCTCGTGTCCTAGACTGGGAGCATTTGTATACACTAACAGATTGCCTCCCTTTTTCCCGAACACATGCGTAGTGTTGACCAAAGAAAACCTTAAGCAAGCAGCCTAATATTGTTCAAAAAAGTCAACTTGAGCAAACACAGAGGTTTTACTTTTGTAATTAGAACTTAAAAGAGTTTG
Source organism: Hemicordylus capensis (assembly GCF_027244095.1). Taxonomy (NCBI): domain Eukaryota; kingdom Metazoa; phylum Chordata; class Lepidosauria; order Squamata; family Cordylidae; genus Hemicordylus; species Hemicordylus capensis. Next base: position 67,616,066 of record NC_069658.1, read on the forward strand.
CTTCCTGAAGCTAGGCAAGCCTACTTGATTTGCATTTTTAAAGAGCTTATCGTGTTAATGATTCTACATCAGTGCCTCTCCCTATTTGCTCCGGCATTTTCAGAAAAACTCACTTAAAACCAGCATTTTAAAAACCCAGAAATACATCGAGATAAGCTAGAATTTGGAAGACAAAACCCTATATGTGTGTGGAGTGCTTCCAAGGATCTCGAATGAACTGTGGGGTAGTTTTGGCCGGTGTGTGAACGCATACACTCTCTTCCAAAGGAAATTTGCGGTAACAGCCTGTGTGGAAATGCTCCAGGCATTTTAGAAAGGAAAATCTGATTAGACACTATGGGGAAGAGCTTACCCAAACCACAAGGCAGAACTTCCTGATGCTGAACACCAAGAAACTTTGTAAAAATTTTAATTAAGGTAAAGTCACATTCCCCCTATTGACAAAACTCAATTAAGTGAAATTAGTGGATTCAATAATAGTGACAGTGCGATGCAGGGGTGTGTGCGGAGGCTGTTTGCATGGTCAGCATGCAACACCATGCACAGAGGCTAGTTGAGTGATAAAGCTGTGGCACCGCTGCACACAGGCTGCTGGGGAGAGCACCGTGGCAGCCAAAAGCTGCCTGGGTTGGTGGTCATGCTTCAGGGGTGTAGCAAGGTTGCAGTGGGCCCAGAGACAAGATTTTAAAATGCACCCCCCCACACACACTGAAGCGAGAAAGACATGCTGTTGTGGTAGCTCCAGGTCTTAACACTCACATCCCTTTCGGAGGTTGAATACAACTGAAGGAAGCCTGAGTGGGTGTGTGGCTGGGGGAGTCAGCCATGTGACCAAGGCAATGGGCCTCCAGACAACTGTCTCCCCTTGCCCTATTATAGTTACACCCCTGTCATGCTGGTAAGGACCTGTGGCTGTGCTTTTAAAGGTGCTGCTCACCCCACCTCAAACAGCCAGACCGGTCCATGGTTCAGCCAAACTAGGCCAAACTGGTTCGCTGGACTATCGACCAGTCCGAATTTTGACTGCAGTCTGAACCATGGTCCATGCACACCCCTGGTGTGATCCACCTCATGATTATTCAGCAGTAAATAAGGACACAACAAGAAGTAGGTAATTTGTGTTTACTTTAAATCTGTACTTCATTTTTTTCTTTAACACACACACACACACACACACACACACACACACACACACCAATGATAATTAAAAATTACTAATGCTTTAACAACTGTTTTAATAACTATTTTATTCTATTTTTATTGTATCATGTACAGCAGGGAAATGACTTGACTAGCAAGCCAGAGGTTGCCGGTTCAAATCCCTGCTAGTGCATTTCCCAGACTATGGGAAACACCTATATCGGGCAGCAGCGATATAAGAAGATGCTGAAAGGCATCATCTCATACTGTGCATGAGATGGCAATGGTAAACCCCTCCTGTATTCTACAGGGCTCTGTGGTCACCAGGAGTCGACACCAGCTCGACAGCACAACTTTATTTTAATCTGTAACTTTTAAATATTTTATATTGTGTACACCGCCTAGAGATATACATATCAGGTGGTATAAAAATATGATGAATAAATAAATGTGTCCAAAACTACAGATTTTATTCCCCAAATGTTCCATAAACCTCACAGTTCTCCTGTTTGATTTAACTTCCTTCAATATGGTGATATCAGTAAAATAATGGTAGGCCTTAAGCCAATCTGACTGAACCCTCAGTAGGCCTTAACCCACTGAATCGTGCCTTTTAACCATATATAGTGACTCATACTCAGCTGTATGACCCCTAGAGAACAAAAGCTACTCAGTTCTTTAAACTCCAACTCGTTCAAGGGTTGGGAATTTATATGAGCCTTGACGTCTTATTCTTTTTCTCCTTCCTTCACTCAGGACACACAGGTCTTGCGCAGCAGCCCTATGCGCACTTTCCAGGGCCTGCTCTCTGGCTACAGTTAGGGGTGTGCACGGAACCCATCGAAACCCAACCCCCGGTCCGGTCCGGGTCCGGACAGTTCGCCAATTTAAAAAAAAATTAAAAGTACCTTTAGCCCCTTTAGGGGGCATCCTGTATACCACGGGGGGGGGAGGTTCCCTAACCCACCCACCCCGGCCTCCACGGCCCAGGAGACTGATCATTTTTGGCCCGTTCAGACCCCTGTAGTAAGTGGCAGCGGCCATTTTGGCTGCCGCCACACATACATAAATGGCCTCTGCGAGGCCTGGCATGACCCATGGCCTCACAGAGGTCATTTACATATGCACAGTGGCCATTTTGGAAAAAACAATGCATGTGAATATGGAGGCTTCATTTCTCAAATATGGCCAAGTGATGGTATGGCCCAGCTTACATATTCACTGGAAGTTTGGCTCTGATATGGAATCTCCATGGTATGGAAGCTCTATGGCAGGTAGGAAGATTTTATTTTGGTCATTGACCAGTAAAGATCCTCCACGTTCAAGAGCAGTCTACACCAGTATGATGGTTTCTTGGTGATGAGTAGGTTTGGTTTTTAGGAATTCCTTGAGGTTCTTTCTTTGGAACTTCCTAGCATAGGGTCCTTGGTCCCAATAAAACACATTATTACAAAGAAGTAAGACCCAAGGAAATAAATGGGACACCACCACCCCCCATGCTTTGCTGAAGGGCTGGGAAGAAGGGGGAAAAGAGAACCTCCACTATTGCCCAGGATCTCTGCTGGTGCTAATTTCTATGTGTATTTACTCAGAACCATGGTGCGGCCCGACCACGCAGAGGCCCATTGGGAATACCTGGCAGCCTCCAAAATGGCTACCACTACAGAGGACAGACCCAGAACAGATTGAAGACTGCCCGAATGGGCTACCTGGAATTAAATGGAGGATGGCAGGGGGGAGGGGGAACCTCTGGAGACCCCCCACGGCCATGCAGAAGCATAATTAAACTCACCAGGTGGTGGTGAGTTTAATTATGTTTTTAAAAATATTTTTTAAAAAGAACCTCTGAACCCAAAATGGGGTTTGTTCAGTCCAACATGAAGCTGAAGAGGGGCCAGTTTGATTCAGGTATGGTTCTACATAGAACCATCAAACTGGCCATATTCGATATCTAACGGGTTCAAATTTGAACCCGTTTGTCCATGTGTAGGGCCCAGTAGTTATAAGCAAGAGGAGAGAAGGTCCTTACCTGCCAAGCAGCTTCCCGCTGGGGTGACACGCATCCCAAGAAGCCTGCGTGGCATCAGCACGCACATGGTGTCTGTGCAGGTATCATTTGTGTGGTCAGCATGGTGTTGCTGACCACGCAAATGGCACCCGCATGCACATTGAGTCCTGCATTTAGATAAGAAAAATCAAATGCACAAGGATATGACCGGACAGGACAGGACAGGACAGGATAGGATAGGATAGGATAGGACAGGACAGGACAGGACAGGACAGGATAGGATAGGATAGGATAGGACAGGACAGGACAGGACAGGGGAGACCTGCTTGGAAGTAGTACATGTGAAAAAGGTCTAAGTGTCTTACTGGATTGCATGTTGAAGGAAGGTGAGACAGCAGAGTGATGCAAATGCAGAAAAAGCTAATGCATTCTTGAGTTGCATTAACAGAGTTAGTTGACAGAGTCATAGTGTCCAGCTCATGAAAAGTAATATTTTGTTCTATTTTGCACTAGTCAACACTTGGAATAAGAGTTCTCTTCAGATCTATCTATCTATCTATCTATCTATCTATCTATCTAAATTTAACATATTTTTATATCACCCAAAACTTACCTCTCTGGGCAGTTTACAACCAGATAAAAACAAAGGTAAAATGTTAGTTAAAAACAAAAACAAGAAATTTAAAACACAACAATTTAATTTAAAAAAAAAAACACCAACGATATTCTAAAAACAACATTATAACAATTAAAAAAATATTTCAGTTAAAAGCCTGGGTGAACAGATGTGTTTAAAAATTGTCAGAGATGGGGAGGCTCTTATTTCACTAGGGAGCACATTCCAAAGCCTCGGGGCAGCAACAGAGAAGGCCCGTCCCTGAGTAGCCGCCAGATGAGTTGGTGGCATATGCAGACGGACCTCTCCTGATGATCTCAATGGGCGGAGGGGTTCATGACGAAGAAGTTGTCCTCTGAGGAGGAGGAGGAGGAGGAGGAGGAGGAAGAAGAAGAAGAAGAAGAAGAAGAAGAAGAAGAAGAAGAAGAAGAAGAAGAAGAAGAAGAAGAAGAAGAAGAAGAATGATGCACTTATATATATATCATCCAGTGAGTGTGCCCAGATGTCTCACCCTGGTGCTGACATACTCAAATAGGCATGCGTGCACATAGCACCATCCAATCACTGTCCCAGCCCCAGCCTTCCAATCACTGAAACAATCTCCATCATGCTTATAGCACTTATGGTTGTTGTTTTTTTCCAGGCAAACACATAAGCTAGCACAACGTGTGGGGCAGGTGGGAGGGGGGCATGTCAGTGCCAAAGCAGAGCTTCCAGGCATACTGTCAGGATGCTGTAAGTGAGTATATCTCCTTTTTTGAATGCCTGAAGAAGGCTGCTGTGTCCATATCTGGGCACTGCATTTTAAGAAGGACATTGTTAAACAAGAATGAGTTCAGAGGAGGCTGATAAGATGCTGAAAGATGCAAGTCCTATGAGAACAGTTAAAAGACTTTGGTATGTTTAGCCTGGAGGACAGAAGACTAAGGGGAAATATGGCAGTCTTCTTCAAATAGTCGAAGGGCATTCACATAGAAAATGGAGCAGTCTTGTTTTCTGTTGCTCTTGATGGCACAACTAGTGTTACGTGGGGACTTCTTCCCCCACTTCCAGGACCTTTAAGTACAATGATAAAGCAGGCAGTTTCCCCAGAAAGTCACAACCACAGACTTAGAGCCAAATAAAAAGGTTGCTTTATTAAATACAAATAAGAGGCTTGTCTACAATGATAACAAGGGAATTCTCATATGAGTCAGACACTCTGCAGGGCACATGTCTGGGCTCCATGATTTACCTCTTCTACAAATAAAAACATAAGTATAAGGTTACTATAAATGTGAACAGGGAAGGGAGGTTGTGGTGAATGGCTGATCTGGTCTGCTTCTGAGGACAGGGAGAGAAGCCAGGGAAAGGGAGGAGGAAACAGCTTCCTTCACGACCCCAAGAGCGGCTAATTCCCTAATGGAAGGGGAACACAAAGGGTGGGGAAGAGAGAGGTCAGCGGAGCTGGTATATGCAGATCACAGGAGGTATCTGGGAATTTAGGAAGTGGAATCAGTGGAAATAAATGATTCCCTGTGCTGTCAGGGGGGAAGGAACGGAAGGAGATTATGTGAGTGGGTTCCATATGAGAGATGAATATCCCCTACAGGTGAGACTGGCTGGAAGCAAACTCTGCTTCAGGGCTTCTGCCTTAGGGTATTGCTGTGGGCAATGGAACTTGATCAAGGGACATGCCTTTCCTGAGGGCCTTGGACCTTGACTCAAGACCATTGCCAGACAGTGGGATGTGGCTCATTAGTAGGGTTGCTGAGTTTCCCAGGAACCCCTCAGTCATGAACCCTATCCTGAGAAATCAGCAGCCCTGGTATCCTCTGGGGCTGCCTACTGATCATGGAAGGTTGGTTGAATCTCCCCAGCTTTGGTGGTGGCAAAAATAGACATAATGGAAATAGATACAATGGAAACTCAGAGGAACCTCCTGCTGTAACCTGAGAGTAATTCACACACTTTTAATTCAATTTTCAAGTTGTTGTAGGGTGTGTGTTTTTTAATGTACTGGGGGTTTTGTTTTATTTTTAGGGTTTTTAAATTGTTTTCAACTGATTGTTTTATGATATTTTAAAATTTTTGTTTGTATTGGTGATTGATTTTAACTGTTTTTGCTTTGTCTGTGAACCACCCTGAGCCGAATTGGGTAGGGCGGTATTTATTGAATAAAAATTTAATAAATAAATAAATAAATAAATAAAATGATAAATATCTTCACAAGTTTTAAAATTCAACAATTGTTCCGGTGAGAAAAGGACCACTTGTAGAGTTCAAAGTGGCTCTATAAATCCCAGTGCATTTAAATTATGCTCAGGAATAGAATCTTCCATTTACACTTCTCACAAATGTAAAAATTATTTGCACTAATTTTAGCATATACTACAATTGTACTCACCAAAGTGTTATTCCTTGCTGTGTTGATTCCCAATATAGGCTTGAAGATGTTGTTTTTCAGATAAATTTACCATAATCGGCATCCCAGAATTTCTACCATAACTGGTTTTATGCATTAATAATTTCATAAAAAGCATAACATATAACAATCTCTATTTTATTTTATTCATATTTATTTATTGTTAAATTCATATACCGCCTTTCATTAAAACAATCCCAAGGCAGTTTACAGCAAAATTTAAACAAGATGGTAAAAAAAGACACAATTAAAATATTAAGTGAAAAATATTAAACAAATCTAATTAAAAATTTAAAACAAAAGCATAAAAGCAATACATAAAAGCAATACAGAGTACAAAGAGCAGCAGCAGAGAATCAAATAAATGCCTGGGCAAAAAGCCAAGATTTTACACTCTTTCTAAAAGCTGTGATGGAGACCAAGGAGCGAATAGCCACTGGGAGAGCATTCCAGAGTCTGAGGGCAGTAACAAATAAGACCCTGTCCCGCATGCATGACAACCGAGCCTCCCTCATTGTCGGCACCCGGAGCAGAGCCCCCTCAGATGACCTCGTCAAGGTCATTTGAACACCTCCATGGCATAAAAGAAAAAGGAAACAAAATATTGTCACAATTGGAAATTGTAATAGGAGTTGGAAATACTGGCTTTTATTTAACAGAATATTACTTGGTAAGTGTATAAGAGCCTTGCTTGATCAGACCAAAGGCCTATCTAGTCCAGGATCTTGATTCTCACAGTACCCAACCAGATCATAGAATCATAAAATTTTAGAGTTGAAAGAAACCTAGAAGATCTTCTAGTCCAACTCCCTGTTCAGTACATAAATGGCCATCTAGCTTCAATCTGAAAACATACACCAAAGGAGAGCCGACTACTGGACGAGGCAAACTATTCCACTGTCAAGCATTCCTTCCTCCTAATGTGTAGCCCAAATCTGCTCTCTTGAGATCTCAGCCCATTGGTGCTAGTGTTAGGAGGTCCAGAAGTAGGCCTCCAGGCAACTCCCTTTCTCCTAAGGAGATGTGTAGTTGGACCTACCTGCCAACAAGAGTTGTAGTTTGGACCTGTCTGCTAGCAAGATAGTGTCAACCACTGTCACTAAGAGCCTCATGAGAACAGCAAAGGAGGAGCTTCCTTCCTTTAACAAGCTTCCTCTATGGAGACTTTAGCTCTCCTAAGACCCCGAGGCAAGGCAACCAGGGCTCACCTTTATTTATTTGATTGATTGATTGATTGATTGATTGATTTCCATACCACTCTTCCAAAAATAGCTCAGGACGGTTTACATTAAAACAACACTAAAATTAATTAACTGTTAAAATCGAAAACTGTGAAAACAACATAAAACCATTATTAAAACAATTAAAACAGTTTTTAAAACCCTGGAAAACCAGGCCAAACCTTTAAAACAGTTTTAAAACAGTTTAAAAGCAGTTTAAAAACTCTGGAAGGCCAGGTCAAACAGATAGATCTTAAGGGCTCACCAGAAGGCCAATAATGAACTCAGATTGTGGATATCTGCCAGGAGGGCATTCCACAGCCCAGGAGCAGCCACAGAGAAGGCCCACCTATGAGTCGCCACCAGACATGTTGGTGGCAACTGAAGACGGACCTCCTCAGATGACCTTAATGTGAGGTGGGGATCGTACCAAAGAAGGCACTCTCTAAGATAAGATAAGTTTACTTTGTAACATCGCTGTCCTCCTGATTGTCACACTGATGTCAGCTCAGTCACATCCCTTGGAGAAACCTAATCTCAAAAATCAACATCCTACAGAGGGGCATAGCAAGGTTGGAATGGGCCCAGAGACAAGATTTTAAAATGGCCCTCCCTCACTGAAGCTCAGCTCATGAAGTAAAGAAATCTTAAATGCGGCTGAATAGGGATGTGCAAAACCAGTCCAGTGGTCCGTGGTCCAGTGATTCAGTCCAGAGGATCGAGGGTTCAGGATTGAACTAAAACACACCCCACCCCAGTTCTGTCCGGACTGGAATCGAACCGCAGGACAGGCCTGCAAATTTGGTCCGTGATTTTTAAAAAATTTTTAAAAAGGCAAGCGGCTGCCATTTTAGCCATCGCCAAGCATGCGCAAATGTCCTCTGCAAGGCTGTAGGCCATGCCAGGCTCGCAGAGGGCATTTGCACATGTGCGGCAGTGGCCAAAATGGCCACCACTCGCCATTACAAGAGGCCTAAATACTACATTTACCCAGCCACGATGGTGATGAAGGGGGTTCGATGAGGGCTGGACCAAACTGGCCTGGTTCCATTAGAGGCCAGTCTGGCCTCAAACTGAACCGGGCCGGTTTCATGCACACCCCTAAGGCTGAATAGTGATAACAAAAAGCATAGTGTCAAGTCATTTAATGGTACTAGAAAAGGACATGTTGTTCTGGTAGCTCCAGGTCTTAATACTCACATCAATTTTGGAGGATGAATACAACTGAAGGAAGCCTGGGTGGGTGTGCAGTTGGGGGAGTCAGTCATGTGACTTGCCTCTGGGGGTCCCCCAAGGCAGTTGGTCCCCAGACAATTGTCTCCCCTTGCCCTATAATAGTTATGCCCCTGATCCTGCATCCTTCTCAGAAGATCAGACCCTAAGATAAGGGATAACTACCCCCAAACCCAAGTTACCTTAATTGGCGCAGCAGGGAAATGCTTGACTAATAAGGTGAAGTTGCCAGTTTGAATCCCCACTGGGATTTCGTCCATCGCTCCCTGATTGCCCCTTTCTGGAGTGTATGTGTGTGATTGTGTGAATTACAGAAGAAGGCGCTCTCTGAGGTAACCTGGACCTAAACCGTTTAGGACTTTAAAGGTAAAAACCAATACTTTGTATTTTGCCCAGAAACATATCGGCAGACAGTGCAACTGTTTCAAAACAGGCACAATATGATCTCTCCGAGTTGCCCCGGAGACCAATCTAGCTGCTGCATTTTGAACTAACTGAAGTTTCCGAACTATGTACATAGGCAGCCCCACGTAGAGAGCATTGCAATAGTCAAGCCTGGAGGTTACCATCTCGTGCACCATTGGTTTGAGGTCATCCTCTTCAAGGAATGGCTGCAGCTGTCGAATCAGCCAAAGCTGATAGAAAGCACTCCTGGCCATGGCCTCCACCTTAGACACCAGGATGAGGCCTGGGTCCAGTAGTACTCCCAAGCTGTGTACCTGCTCCTTCTGCAGGAGTGTAACCCCATCCAGCACAGGGAGATCTAATTAACCCCTCAGATTCAACGCCCCTACAATGAGCACCTCCGTCTTGTTTGGATTCAGCTTCAATTTGTTCTCCCTCATCCAGCCCATTACTGCCTGTAGGCAGGCATTTAGGGAATGAATGCCATTTCTTGATGAAGCTGATGAAAGAGATAAGTCGATTTTGGTGTCATCTGCATACTGATTACACCCAGAACCAAATCTCCTGAAGACCTCACCCCACGGTTTCATGTAGATATTGAAAAGCATTGGTGACAGAATCGAGCCCTGAGGGACTCCATATAACAGCTCTCATTTAGAAGAGCAACTGTCACCAAGCTCCACCATCTGGGATCTACCTGAGAACTAGGAGTGGAGCCACTGCAAAGAAGTGCCTCCTATCCCCCCACTCCCCCAGGTGACCCAGAAGGATACCATGGTTGATGTTATCGAACACCGCCGACAGATTCAAGAGCACCAACAAAGTCACACTCCCTCTGTCGATTCCCCAATAAAGGTCATCCATCAGGCCGACCAAGGCTGTCTCAACCCCATAGCCCATTCTAAAGCCAGTTTGAAATGGGTCTAGAAGATAATATGCATCTCAGACATGCTGGTGACAGGGCCATTGTCTAATATACGGTGACAAGAATGAGACATGCAAAATGGATGGATGCTATACATATCTGAGGCAAACTATATCTTCACTCTCATCTTCACTCTCTTCCTCAGCACAGGTCAGCAGTGTATAGCATGGATTAAATAAAACATTTTTTAAAACTTCATTTTATTAGTTTTGTCAGATTTAAGTCAGTAACAGTAATGAAATGCCATCTGCAATATATAATCCCTACAGACAAATATTCTTTCCCAAAATAGATATATCCTCAAGCAGAAAATTTTATTATAATGTCCCTAAAAGAAGCTCTGTAGCTGCTTGATTTTCTTTAACTTTTCTGTGATAGTATTTAATTTTTTTCTGTTACTGTGTCCCCTTTGCAAATCTCGGCTTTTCTCCCCAACCACCTCCAACCATTCTGTTATGTATAAATGGTATTTTATCACCTTCCTATGGGATGAAAAAAAGATATCTCTAGAGGTTAATGCTTAGTTTTAGCAGAGGCTTTAAAGATTCTAAACTTAAATGTAATAATAATAATTGAAAAGTGAAGGGATCTGGGGAGCTTGCAGAAAATGTTTAGCGGCAATGATTCAGACAATGAGCTTGCAACCTAATTTCCATTTTTAAAGGTGTTTTCATTGACACGAATTAAAAGAAATGGAAACAGGAAAGAGAGTTCAGGGATGAGCCATATTATGCATCGAGGCAAAATATGTCACTGAAAGTATGTGAAGTATCATTAAAGTGCTTCAAGACATGGTTCTTTCAAAAAGTTTGAAGGATACCAGTCCAAAATATAGACAGAGAAAAATATCCACCAAGTTCCAATCTATATGTGATAAGTTTTACATTTTCGGCACTTCCATGAACACCTTTTTGGTGCTACTAATTGGCTTTAGATAAATCACAAGTATAAAAGCTTTTCTTGAGAAGGCATTTTCCTTTTGTTCAGCTCCTACTTTTTCAACTGCAAATGTCAACACAAGATTAATAGCACAAAATTATTAACAAAAAACTGGGTCCTAGGTGTGATGTGAGGATGCATGGTGTAGACAACTTGCTAAAGCGAAGTAGGTTTCAGTCTGGATAGTACCTGGATCGGCGTTCGCTGGGAGCCCTGGGTTCACCACCTTGAACTCTACCATGGCAGAAATGTGGGGTGTATATAAATAAATGAAACTAGAACAATTAGCTCAAAACTCAAAGTGTCCCAAATAATAAAAGCTGTAAACCTAGAAACCACAAGAGCAAGGGAAATTAAAATGGCTAGCAGAGATAATTTATTTATTAGATTTATATGCCATCTTTCTTCCAAAAGCTGGAACTCAAGGCAGAATATGATTTTTTTTTAAACCAGGCAGTTAAAAATAATAATCTACAATAAAATACAACAAGCAAAAAACGATGACCAAATGAATTTTGCACAATGAAGATGTCTCATGAGGACACCCAAGTCTTATGTGCTAAATTTAGGAGGGAGAAACAGTTGTATATGTAAAATTGTATATGTGACAGATAGATAGATAGATAGATAGATAGATAGATAGATAGATAGATAGATAGATAGATAGATAGATAGATAGATAATAATTATTATTAATAATATTATTAATTCAATTTCTATACCACCCCTCCAAAAATGGCTCAAGGAGGTTAACACAAAGAAATAATAAATAAATAAGATGGATCCCTGTCCCCAAAGGGCTCACAATCTAAAAAGAAACATAAGATAGACACCAGCACCAGTCACTGGAAGTACTGTGCTGGGGGTGGATAGGACCAGTTACTCTCCCCCTGCTAAATAAAGAGAATCACCACGGTAAAAGGTGCCTCTTTGCCAAGTTAGCACGGGGATATATCTGAGATCTATATGTGTGTGTAGACAGACAGACAGACAGACAGACAGATAGATAGATAGATAGATAGATAGATAGAGTTTTTTAAAAGGCATATGCCCAAGCAATGTCCCCTGAAGAAGGCATATGCTGAAATATGTTGGGCAGCTGGATTTCCCTCCCTCCCCCATTAAATCCCACTTTCAATGCATCTTTTTGAAGCTTTGCTTCCCATTTTCTTCCCCTCCAGCACAGTAGAACTCTTGGGTCTGTAAGAGGCCTCTTGTGAATTGCAGTTAGAAGGTGAAAACTTAAGCAATGTCCCCATGTGCATATTCATCACTCAGACTGCAACATCAAAGGATGATTAGAATGTGAAAACCAATCCTCACTGATCAAATGGCAAAGAGAGAGAAAAACTCTGTCACTCTTCCTTGCACACCATATTTTTAATTAGAAGCATTTCACATGTTCCAGTTGAGACTGAATTTGGGATTGACTGCTTATTCCTCCATTATTATTATTATTATTATTATTATTATTATTATTATTATTATTATTAATTGTTTTTTTAAAAAAAACCCTTCATATATAAAACTAGATTTCAGGGAGAGGGGGTCTAGTCTCTCCTGCTGTCTTGTGTGCTTTTTTTTCTTTCTTTCTGTATGTAGGAAGTTTGTAGTGAGCATTCAGTCATGTAATTCCACACCTTCAGGGTGAAATGGTATAGTCCAGCAACAGCTCTACAATGTGATGAGCTGTGTATCCAGACAGCCTCTTTGTTGGCAATAGGACAGTGAGTAATATTCATGCATGTATGAATCAGTCCTGATAAGCACCCCATTGTCCATGGTATGAGTAGTGTTTTCCCTTTTGGGAAAGTTGCTGTTCTCATTTATTGCAAAGAGATTTTTAACAGGGAAAAAATGTTGCCTCCTATTTGGGCATGAGTACTCTGTTTGCTTAAAGGCCCAAACCCTGGAAACAGGATAAGAGCAGCTTTCGCTGTCATATATGACAAGAGATTTCATTCAGACCTGCAAAATATAATCTGTTATTTCCAGACACAAAAGAGAAGCGGTCAGTGCAGCTTCAATACCATCTGTTTCTCTCTAATTGTATACCGAAAATAATTCTTTGGAGAACAGAAAACAGCCACCCACCCTTTGTATTTGCAATAGAAAGGAGCCACACCACAGCCAAAATATAAATAGTACAGAGAAGACACATCAAAATATGGTTTATTGACTTGGTAACTCCTCCTGACTGCGAGAGCAATGCATTTTGTTATAACATTCAGATAACATTTAATTGTAGGACATTTAGTGCCACCAAACTGAAAAACAAATGGCATCCGTTCTTGATAAGTTGCAGCAGGGGGACAATTGTAGAGGTATTGGGATCTTGATTTGATGATTGTCCCCCGCCCCCCGCATCAAAGAAATGATGGCTCTGGGAATGAGGACCATGTTGTGAGCATCAGATGCCATCTGACAAAAGAATAAGATGATGATGATGATATGTGTTAGTTTGAAATCCTAGCCACATGGACTAATACTGGATCATAAATCACGTGTTGGAAACCTGCTTGAGATTTAGCTGTAGTTAACTCATCATCATAGTTCACAAGGCACTGAAAGCCAGTTCTTCAGGCTTGCACTTTGAGTCTGAACATCTACTAAATCCTTTTATTTTAATGGATTTATCCATTTAAAAAAACAACAGCCCAGCAGCTGACATCCTAATGCTCTGTGCATGCACCTAACATCAGCATGCATGCAGCGCTACCCCTATATCAGTCTCTGCACTCCATGTGCCCTGTTAGGCGCATGCACACAGCATTAGTTAGGATGTCAGCCAGAGATTGCAAACAACTCCACCATCATCACCATTCTCATTTCAATAATTCTTCTCAATCCCTCAGTCACACCATTCACCAGAATATGAAATCTTGAATTTGTTCTTTCTCCTTACTGGACTTCTTGCCACCCCTTTCATGTCCCACCAAAGAAGTATGCCTCCTTAGCCTCTGTCATGTTTCATATTAGCAACACCAAATGCCTACATCTGGTTTCTTATATTTCTGCAGCAATGTGAGCACCACAGCAATGCAAGCCTTACCCACATCTCTGGATAATGTCAGAAGTCCAAGAGACTGCTGGAAGAGTCCACATTACAGTTCCTTACCAAGCTAGCATTGACCTAGTTTCCCAAGGCTTGACTGGTATGGGGCGGGGGAGCTGCGGCCTGAGCTCCTCCCACACAATTTGGGGTTTCTCATCACCTGGCAGTGTGGATATGTAAATTCCATTTAATAAATTCCCTCCCAAGTATCTATCCCTCCCAATTATCCCTAACATCCTTTTATTGGAAGGCCACATCCATCTTGTTTGTTCTGTTCATCTCACTGTGACTGTCTTCTCACAGCTGGGATCATGCCATCCTCTGTTTTATTGGTGTTAAATAAATATCAAATAGTTAAAAGTACAAGAATATTATTTCCAATACAGGAAAAAGCTTATACACAATCTTACAGTTTTAATAATGAATTCTGTTTCTAAGGATTGACCTTTCTCGTCAGCTTACACTGCAAAACTCCTTCCTGTGTCTTGATTGCCTTCAGCCTTCACTGCTGTCCCCATCTTTCACTCCTTTGACCGGCCAGCAAAACAAATATAATCCTGCCTTTTAAACCTTCCCATTACAATAATGTATTACTCATTAAATAGGATTATTCCACTCACTGTTTTGCTTCTTGTGACACAGACTGTATATCTTCAAAAGGGGTTCAGAGCTAGTGGTCGTGCAATCCTAGACCTCATGATCCAGAGTTCCAACAAAGGCTGATGTCTGGGGACTTCAGCTCAGAAGATAAAACAGTTAAGAGCAAAGTTGGCTTTTGGAAGGGCAAAATTCTGGGGCAGTGTGCGCCACTGAAATTCAGTGAGCAGTGTGTGTGCCACTGAACTCTAAAGTTAAAAGGAAGGAGAAGCACTGAGCAATAAAGCAGGAAATGTGGCCAGTCTAGTGTGACCTGATTTGCCATCACTCTAAAATGTTATTCAGGGTGCAATCAGGTTCTTTAAGCACAACTACTATTATTACTACTACTATTTACATTTGATCCATTTTTTAAAACAGTCCCACATATTCTGCAAATAGCTTTGCAAGTCCATCTGCCAACAGCTATCTATCTAGAGAAGGCAAGATTTTGTCAGTTATATGGGTGTTTCATTAGCACTGAAAATACTCAGAACATTCCTGGCACAAACCCTGTCATAGACGCACTTTTTCTGTTTGGCTCTACCTCCTGTTCAAGCAGGTATGTCTGAAAGCATAATGTGCACTTGCTATATGCTAAAGTTCCTTAAATAAGTAAATATTATATTACTTATATCAATGTAAATATATTATATATTATACTTAATATACTTATATTACGTATAATATATAATATTATACTTACTTAATATATTAAAAGTATATTATATTACTTTATATTAAATATTAAATAAATAGGAATAGCTCCCTATGTTGACAGCAAAAGGCCAAACTGCCTGATTGGTGTGGGTGTGAGACACACCCATTGGGCTTCTGAGATCTTGGCCTTTATTAGAGCAGGCTGCAGCCAGAGGTGCAGCCGCTGGTGCAGGCTGCCTGCAGGTGGCTGCCAAAGCCGGCCGCCAAAGGGGACCGGCCTTTGGAGGTGACCCTCAGAGGTGGGACTGAGGGCTGGGGCCGTCATACTAACTTGAACGGCTATAGAAGATTCTTGCTCACTTCACTGTTGGTGAGATTGGGTTGAAGTAGTTATGTGTTTGGGTTCACCTAGAGATGGGGAGACAGGGGGCGCCTTGGTTGAATGTGGGGCAGCTATTCCGGTGGTGGTGGGGAATAGAAGAAGAAACGTTGGCAGGTCAGCAGGCTGTTCCAGGGGAAGGGTAGTCAGAAATTTAATAGCTGTCCCCCCTTCTGGCTGTCCTGCCAGCTCTATGACCTCGGGGAGCACTGCCAACAACCCACACAGCCTTACCTTGCTCCTCTGCAATGCCAGGTCGGTCCAAAATAAACCCAAGCTCATCCATGATTTGATCATGGATGAAGGGGCTGACCTGGTGTGTATCACCGAGACTTGGTTGGGGGAGGCTGGTGGCCCAGTCTGGTCCCAGCTTCTTCCTCCAGGGTATTCTGTAGAGGAGCAGGTGAGGGGACGTGGGCAGGGAGGTGGAGTGGCTGTTGTCTATAAGGATAACATCTCCCTTACCAGGCTCCATGTTGAGGTATCTGACCATATTGAATGTGTGTACCTAAGTCTGGGGACCAAGGATAGATTGGGACTTCTGTTGGTGTACCGATCGCCCCGCTGCCCAATGGAATCCCTTACTGAGCTAATGGACTTGGTCGCGGAACTTGCATTGGAGTCTCCCAGACTTTTGGTGCTGGGGGACTTCAATGTTCATTTCGAGACCAATGTGTCCGGGGCAGCTCAGGAGTTCATAGCGGCCATGACAACTATGGGCCTATTCCAAGTGGTCTCCAGACTGATGCACATTTCAGGTCATACACTTGATTTGGTCTTTTACTCTGATCAGGGTGGTATTCCGTGGGTGGGGACTCCTGTGATTTCCCCATTGTCATGGACAGACCACCATCTAGTTAAGGTTAGGCTTACAACCACTTTCCATCTCTGCAGGGGCGAGGGGCCTATTAGAATTGTCCACCCAAAGAGGATATTGGATCCAAGAGGATTCCAAGACACCTTGGGGGGATTTAATGTTGTCTCTGCCGGTAATCCTGTTGATGCCCTGGTGCAAAATTGGAATAACATGCTCACCAGGGCAGTAGACATGATTGCTCCTAAGTGTCCCCTCCGACCCACTTCAAAACAGGCCCCTTGGTATATGGAAGATCTATGGGGGCAGAAGCAACAAGGTAGGTGACTGGAGCGCAAGTGGAGAAAGACTCGACTCAAATCCAACAGATTACGACATAGAGCACATTCAAAGATCTATTTTCAGGCAATACATGCGGCAAAGAAGCGGTTCTTTTCTGCCCGTATTGCATCTGCGAGTTCACGTCCGGCAGAGTTGTTCAGGGTTGTGAGGGGGCTAGTATGTGCCCCCGCTGCCTTGAATCAGAATTTGGAGCCATCAGTTACCCACTGTGATGTGTTTAAAGAATTTTTTGCAGATAAAATATCTCGGATTTGGGCAGACTTAGATGGAGACTCCACAATTAATTCGATGTCTGAACTGGAAGTATCCAGCAACTCCTCTTATGTGGTTCAGCTGGATCGTTTTCAGTTTGTGACTCCTGAGGACATGGACAAGCTGCTTGGAACGGTGAAGCCTACCACTTGTTCTCTTGAACCTTGTCCAACATGGCTTGTTCTATCTAGCAGGGAGGCTGTTGTAGGAGGCCTGGTAGAAATCATAAATGCTTCTCTGAGGGAGGGCAGGATGCCTCCTTGTCTTAAGGAGGCAATTATTAGACCTCTTCTTAAGAAGCCTGCATTAGATCCCTCAGAGTTGAGCAACTGTAGGCCTGTTTCCAACCACCCATGGCTGGGCAAGGTAATTGAAAAGGTGGTGGCCTCTAAGCTCCAGGCGGTCTTGGAGGAAACTGATTATCTAGACCCATTTCAAACTGGTTTTCGGGCGGGCTATGGGGTGGAGACTGCCTTGGTCGGCCTGATGGATGATCTCCAGTTGGGCATTGACAGAGGAAGTGTGACTCTGTTGGTCCTTTTAGATCTCTCGGCAGCTTTCGATACTATTGACCATAGTATCCTTCTGGAACGTCTGAGGGTGTTGGAGGTGGGGGGAATGGTTTTACAGTGGTTCCACTCCTCCCTCTCGGACAGATTCCAGATGGTGTCAATTGGAGATTGTTGCTCTTCAAAATCTGAAGAGTATGTCCCTCCATACTTTCCAATGTCCCTCCATACTTTCCAATGCTCTTTAACATCTACATGAAACCGCTGGGAGAGCTCATCAGGGGATTTGGAGCAGGGTGTTATTAGTATGCTGATGACACCCAAATCTACTTCTCCATGTCAACTTCTTCAGGAGATGGCATAACTTCCCTAAATGCTTGCCTGGAAGCAGTAATGGGCTGGATGAGGGAGAATAAACTGAAACTGAATCCAGATAAGACGGAGGTATTTATTCTGAGAGGTCAGAACTCTAGAGATGATTTTGATCTCCCTGTTCTAGATGTGGTCACACTTCCCCAAAAGGTACAGGTTCACAATCTGGGAGTACTTCTGGATCCACACCTCTCCCTGGTTTCTCAGGTTGAGGAGGTGGCCAGGGGTGCTTTCTATCAGCTTCGGCTGATACGCCAGCTGCATCCGTTTCTTGAGATGAATGACCTCAAAACACTGTTACATACGTTGGTAACCTCCAGACTTTACTTCTGCAATGCGCTCTATGTGGGGCTGCCTTTGTACGTAGTCCAGAAGCTTCAGTTGGTACAGAACGTGGCGACCAGATTGGTCTCTGGGTCATCTCAGAGAGAACACATTACTCCTTTGATGATAGAGTTACACTGGCTGCCAATAGGTTTCTGGGCAAAATACAAAGTGCTTGTCATAACTTATAAAGCCCTAAATGCCTTAACCCCTGGGTATCTAAGGGAACGTTTTCTTCATTATGATCCCCACCACCCATTGATGTCATCCAGAGAGGTCCGTCTCCAGTTGCTGCCAGTTCGGCTGGTAGCCACACGGGGATGGGCTTTCTCGGTTGCTGCCCCAAGACTGTGGAATGTGCTCCCTACTGAGATACGATCCTCCCCATCTCTGACAATTTTTAGAAAGCATTTGAAAAATCACCTCTTCACTCAAGCTTTTTCTGTTCTTTAAATTTTTAAGGTTTTAATTCATGTCTTATTTTTAAATTGTTAAATTGTTTTAAGTTTTTGTATATATTTTAACTTGTTTTATACTATTGTAAACCGCCCAGAGATGAAAGTTTGGGGCGGTGTACAAATGTAGTGTAATAAATAAATAATAAATAAATAAATAAAAGAATTGATCTCATAATGGGTCGGATCCAGACTATGTTACTCCTGACTAAGCATCTTTGAAATAAAGATTATGACAAACTGAAGTCTCATTAATTTCAATTTTTTAAATGCTTTTATTAGTATTACAAGTGGAAACAGAAAGGTTTCATCTCTGAGACTCCAACAAGACCAAACAGGTTTACATACAAAGTCTTATCCTTCAAAACCAAAATGAAGGAAAAATACAATAGTGTTAGTTGAATCTAAAGAGTCCTAAACTAAGCATCAGACATCAGTAGCAATCAGTAAAGAATCTTGAACCTCACAATGGGGAAATTAGAAAAGAAAAGGTATGTCCCAGTGTAGTTGATCATCCCACTATCAAACGGTTTGAAGAGGAGAGAGCCAACCCAACTATGATGTATAAAGTAAATATAATACAATGATTTCAAACACAGGGCAAGACATCTCCAATATTCTGTGATTTGAGCATCACAGACACGAAAAATATTAGGAAGAAGTCTCATTAATTTCAATGGGGTTTTGTTATGACCAGTGGTGTCTGGTGCTGGAGTGGGGGCCGGGGAAGACAGGGAAATCTCCCCCTACCACCGTCCAGCATCCTATGCACCTAGTATCCTACGTGTCTCCCTGTCGTGCCCCATTGCTGCCACTCAGCCAGCCAATGAGCATGAGTAGCAGCCATTTGAGGGGTCAGTATGGTGCATTGGCCAGCTGAGCTGCAGAAGTGGGGCATGTGGTGGGTCAGGGAGTGAGCCAGGCACGCAGGATGCCAGGTGCTGGGCAAGGCACATGGGATGCCAGGCAGCAGTGGCGGGAGATCTCCCAATGTTTAAAGTTATAAGCTTTCCTCGACAACCCTCTCTGCCCAAGTGAGCATCAACTTCCACTAGTCATGGCTTACCTAGTCCGGCTCCTGCTCAATTATTTTGATAGTATAATGATGTTCAGTCCCAAATTGCTGCACATACTGGCTCCCTGCCCATGATCTGCTGGTGATGTGCAGGTGTAATCATGCACAGGACTGCAGACCATTACAAAACACCTAAATATGAGCCATGATGTTCTATGTATCTCCAAAGAAGGAGCCAACATGTTCAACAATTCCAAATGGATTTTCTATGGCCATTGTGCCCCTGAGGTTAAGGTTACTAACACTCACTTAAAACTAAGCCCAGAAGTGTTTGTAATGTTTGTAGACTACTTTGTTTTCCAATCTCTTTGTTTAATCTCTGTGTCAAAAGGATACTGCTAGCATTTTACTGAGCTTCAGTACTTTTGGAGGAGGAATAAATGCTACTGAAGAGTAACTGATGTCTCCTGAATAGGCAATGAAATATGGAAGACAAGCAAGAAGAGTCAAAATAAGACTATTTTAAACAGAAGGCATACTCTGTTATTCAGAGCTGTTTCTTGGAAGAGAACAGGCGTGTTCCTTTAACTAGATTGTTTAATTATGTAATTTCCCACTTCTCCATACCATCACAGTAGTCCCAGATATCTGTGAACACCATTGAATGTTCTTGTATAGTATGTTTAAAAGTGAAATGGAATGCAGTGTGCAAATGTTGTCTAATAATATAGAGTACTTTTTTAATGGAGGAACTCCCCCCCCCCGCCTCAATTACAACACAATAAGAGGAGCTTCCTCTAGAGGAAGTGCCTTCCTTCCATTGGAGAAGGGAAATCTTTGAATCCAACTCTATGCTACCACTTGGAAGTGAGAGAATTTTCCAGCCTGAATCATTAGGAGTGTGGACAAACCAAAGTTCGTGGTTCGGTTTGAATTCAAATCAAATTCGAACTGAACTGTGTGCCGCCAAATTGATTTGCTCAAACCAACTGACCAGTCTGGTCCGTTTGACCAAACTGGTTCAGTGGTTCAGCTATACTTGTAAAGGGGAACCTGGTGAGGATTCTCCTTTACATGTAAAGGGGTGGAAGAATCTACTAAGAGGCAGCCGGGAGGGGGGCAAAAAAAGTAATGTAAAGTTCTTACTGGCCGGTGTGGTGGCCACACTGGCCAGTGCCGCTGCTTGCCCACACGCCCCCGGGCACTGCCCAAGCATGTGGTGATCTGTGTTTACCAAGCTGCCTGCACAGGCCCACTAAGCACTTCACATTACTTTTCTCCTCCACCACCACCCCCGGTTTCACTTCGATGGCAAACTGGTTCACCTTGAATCAGGCTTGGTTCAGTTCGATTATGGACCAAACCACCTCCAGTTTGAGGTCCCCTGAACTGGCCTGGTTTGAGGAGAACTAGTTCAGCATTGAACAGTCCATACACACCCCTAATGGCTATCTATCCTAGTTAAATGTTGGGTTAGCCAGAACAGTTTGACCAGGATTACCCTGAAATCTTGTGTTCCCACAATCAGCTCCACAGTGCTCAGTAATCCTGATTAACTTTTTAACCAGGATCCCTGTGATTGTGTGAACCCAACATTAGGCATGCCTAACCTGTCCTTTTAATTTTAACGGGACTTCTTTGAGTAAATTTAGTCAAGATATCAGCCAATGTGACCATTTGGAAGGTTGAACTAAGATGTGACTTGATCAGAGTTTCTGCAGAACTAAAGCGTCCCATAAAGTGTGTGCTACCAATAAGTTAGTTAATTGCAACATGGAACCTTTGCTGTTACTGCTTTTCAGTTTCTGAGCATGTGCTTGAATCCATATTTATTTTCATATCTCAATAAGGCAAAGACCATTGTCTACTTTATGTTGGTTGTATTTCTGATACAAATATGTGTGTCTAGTTCTGTTTTCTCCTAGCTTCCCCACATAAAAACAGCAGTATCCGTTGATAAGGTTCACATATATTGCTTTTTCTGTGGTGGCACCTGCCAAATTTTTCAACATTTAGCCACAGTAAGAGATAGAGCAGCAGCCACCAGCCTCCCCTGGGTTTTATTTTTATCCATGCTTGGTCTTGACTATTTTGATGTGAGAAAACCTGTGGCACAAGGTGAGATAAGGGACAGATTTTCAAAGCAAAATATGAAGTGTTACAGATGCCTTCTATAATGTTAATGAGATATGTGCATGAAACTCCCTAAGCTCAGCTACAGAGCTTCCTCCTGTGCCTGGAATGGTGAATTCCATAGAAGAGCTTCCAAAAACATATTTATAACACAGATGTGAACTATGGGCTAGATTCTGCCTCTTGCATGGCACAAATGAATCTAAGAGAGCAAGGCTATGCACATCAGATCATCTGTTGCTACTCAGGCTTCAAAAAGAGACAACTACAGTTCAAATCTGTATTAAGGAAGTTGAGCCACTTCTGCCTTGACATGTATCACAAGCTTGCACAACTGTCCCACCTACACACAAACCACCAGCCATGTATGGCAGCCCACCAGAGGTTGCCAAATGTGGTTTTCTTGCTTATCTCAAATTCAAAAACAGGGGAAGTTGTCAAACACCTACCTGATTATAATTCACAGCTAATATGCCACCATTGGCTTGGTGAGTCACAACGTGTGCAAGCCCAAAATACAAAGATAGATGATTGGATACAACAAACACTCTGCAGAATGAGCACAGCCTCTAGTACTGTTCTGCAAATGCTTATGGATATTGTGCTGCTATATCTGTATCTATGTTTCCCAGAGACTGCTGAAGAGAAGCACATATTGGCCACTGCCACCCGTCAGAAGACTGGCTACAGGGACGTTGCACCCTCTGGATTCCAGGGAGAACACCATGGCAAGTGGAAGACCAGCCTGATCCCACCCATCAGCCAGAGAAGGAGCAGTGGCAGGGAGCTGACATCCTCTTTTCCTGTCAAGAAAAAAGCTGTGTTCTAAAAACAGTGCTGTAGGACTGAAGTGGCACATATTATGCCTTCTGCCATTGGCTGAAGGACTTACTGCTGCTGTGTTATTTTGGGGGTTCAAGGTCTTTTATAAGTATTTTAAAAATATCCTCACATATCTGTTCTGCACCAGCCAATTGCCATGCTGCATAATTTAAACAGGATTTTGAAGTCTGTGTTTAGGGGCCATTCAGATGAACAGCCTGCACACCCAATTGAAGGACATCTCAACAGCATTCCTATTATAGTTTCCAGCTCTGATCTTGACTTTGGGGTTCTCAGGTGCTTTATTGCTTCAATCTTGTCTAGATCTGGTTTTATAATTTTATTATTTACAAGTAAATTTTAGCCCATTGAATAACGAGCGCTAGGAAGGGAAGGGCAAATCAGCGGCTGGGCAGACTCTGGGGGTGCCGCTGCCGGTCCGGTGCGGGCCACCCCCACCTCACATTCCTGGCCGGTCTCCCCGGCCGGGCAAGGGACCCTAGGACTCCCAGCCGCCCGGCTTCGGTGGCGGCGCCAGGCCTTGGCGGCGGCTCCGCTGCCACCTCGGCCAGCTTCCCCCGCCGCCTCCTCCCCCAGCCCGGCTTCGGTGGCACGGCCAGGCCGCGGCCGTGGCTCTGCCACCGCCTTGGCCGCGCTGCGTCCTCTGGCCGAGGCGGCGGCTTTGCCTCTGCCTCAGCCAGTGTCCCCCACCGCCGCTTACCCGGCTTCTTCGGGGCGGCCGCTTCTGGCCGCCCAAGATGGCCGCCGGGTCCTGTCATTCGTGCCTCCCTTGCTCTGTTCTGGGCATGCGCTTCGCATATGCCCAGAACAGGCGAGGCACGGACGGACACCAAGCATTTTATTAGAGAGGATTATTTATTTGACATATTTCTATAATGCCCAAAACCTGCATCTCTAGGTGATATTCCATCAGCAGGAAAGATGTGACTAAAGTAATTTACACTGTTGACTCCAATTTGCAGCTTTGGGGGGATTTAATTCCAAGTTTTTTTCTCTGTAGAAAAAAGTGCAAAAGCTCTGCACTATCCAAAAGTGCATGCAGGTTATTGTCATGTTCCTCTCGAGCGGAGCCATATACTAGTATGTCATCAATAATTACTTCCACACCTTGTAACCTTTCTAGTATTTTATGGGCTGTTTTCTGAAAATTTTCCTGAGCTGAGGAAATTACAAAAGATAATCTGGTGAAACACCAGTGACCAAATGGTGAGCTGAAAGCTGTCAATTTACTAATTTCCTCATCTAGCTTCACTTGCCAGTAATCAGATAGTGCATCCTGTACACTAAAATATTTGGCTTTAGACAGCTTGTGTCTTCTATCTTCTAGAGGAGGGAGTTTGTAGGGTTGTCTCAGGACATGATTTAAGTATCTTAAATCATTAATGGCCTGATTTAAATCTCGGATCCAAACCAATTTGTAACTGTTAAGAATTTTTGTTTTCCATGGCCACAATACAGCTAACTCATTCTGTGGGCTTGCTTACCTTCACTAATACTCGCATGAGTTCCAACTTCCATGCACTTAACTTCTTTCTCAATTTTCTCTTTAAGAGCAATAGGAATCTTTCTCGGTGCATGAATAACTGGTTTAGAATCTGGTTTCAGTTTTATTTGGCATTGGCCTGGTACACAGCCTAAACCTGTAAACGCATCTGCAAAACTTAGTTTAACCTTTTCCTCTGTTAGTTCTGCTGGTTATGGTTTACCAGTCTTACAATCTTTATCAAATTTGTTTACATGCATGTGTTTTTGCGGGAGTGCGCAATATACAGAATTCTAGAGGATACGCTGTTTTTTTGCACTTGCATCTCAAAGTACATCTGCCAAGTACATTTAATGAACGTCCTCCGAATCCTGTTAGGACTGGTATACCTGTAGTCCCTAAGTCTACCACATCCTCAAGCATTCTGTGGTACATTTCTGCTGGGATGCAGTTCACATCAGCTCTGGTGTCTAACTTAAAATGATTAATTTTCTTTTTATATCCATACTTGCCTCTTTTTCTTCCTTTTTGTCCTTTGTTGCTACTGCCAGAAGCAACGAACGTGCTGCTTCTTGTATCTAGAGATTCATCTGTATTTCATGTACATTTCTCAGATTTTTTCCCCCTGCATTGCATACTTATTTATTATTTATTATTATTATTTATTATTTATTTATTCAATTTTTATACCGCCCCTTCCAAAATTGGCTCAGGGAGATTTACAATAAAACAAAGACAGTTAAAAACAATCAATAATTAAAATTATAAAATACCATAAAACGTCAAACAATAAAACAATTTAAAAATCCTGAAAAACAGGTACAATTAAAACCTTTTAAAACAATTTGAAAACCCTGGAAGGCCAGGCCAAACAGACAGTTCTTAAGGGCTCTCTTAAAAACCAATGAAAAGTTCAAATTACGGATTTTTGCAGGGAGTGCATTCCACAGTCCAGGAGCGGCTACAGAGAAGGCCCGCCTCTAAGTCGCCACCAGACGTACCAGTGCTAAATGGAGACAGACCTCCTCAGATGACATTAGCGTACAGTGGGGATCATGCAGAAGAAAGTGCTCTGGAAGGTAACCTGGGCCTAAGCTGTTCGGGGCTTTAAAGGTAATAACCAGCACTTTTAATTTTGCCCGGAAACATATTGGCAGACAGTGCAACTGTTTCAAAACAGGCATAATGTGATCTCTCTGAGTTGCCCCGGAGACCAGTCTGGCTGCCATAGTTTGAACTAACTGAGGTTTCCAAACTATGTATAAAGGCAGCCTCATGTAGAGCACATTGCATTAGTCAAGCCTGGAGGTTACCACCTGGTGCCCCACTGTTTTGAGGTCGTCCTCTTCAAGGAATGGCCACAGCTGTCAAATCAGCCAAAGCTGATAGAAAGCACTCCTGGCCATGGCCTCCACCTGAGATACCAGGCTGAGGCCTGGGTCCAGTAGTACCCCCAAGCTGCGTACCTGCTCCTTCTGCGGGAGTGTAACCCAATCCAGCACAGAGAGATCTAATTAACCCCTCAGATTCTGAGCCCCTACAATGAGCACCTCCGTCTTGTTTGGATTCAGCTTCAATTTGTTATCCCTTATCCAGCCCATTACTGCCTGTAGGCAGGCATTTAGGGAATAAACACCATTTCCTGATGATGCAGATGAAAAAGAGATGTAGATTTGGGTGTCATCAGCATACTGATAACACCCAGCACCAAATCTCCTGCTGACCTCACCCCACGGTTTCATGTAGATATTAAAAAGCATTGGTGACAGAACGGAGCCCTGGGGGACTCCAAATAACAGGTTCCATTTTGAGGAGCAATTGTCACCAAGCTCCACCATCTGGAATCTACCTGAGAGATAGGAGCGGAACCACTGCAAAGAAGTGCCTCCTATCCCCAACTCCCCCAGGCGACCTAGAAGGATACCATAGTCGATGGTATTGAACGCCACCGAGAGATCCAAGAGAACAAACAGAGTCACACTCCCTCTATCGATTCCCTGGTAAAGGTCATCCATCAGGCCGACCAAGGCTGTCTCAACCCCATAGCCCGTTCTAAAGCCAGTTTGAAATGGGTCTAGATAATCAGTTTCCTCCAAAACCGCCCTGAGCTGGTCAGCCACCACCCTCTTGATCACCTTGCCCAACCAAGGGAGATTGGAGATTGGTCTATAACTATCCATCGCTGAGGGATCCAGTGAAGTCTTCTTAAGAAGATGTCTAACTATTGCCTCCTTCAAACATGAAGCCAACCTACTCTCCCTCCCTATCTCATGCAAAGTGGTTTCTCTTTTTGCAGTTGTGGCAAATCTTTCTTCATGCTGGGCATTCCTCTACTTTGCTGTGTGTTTTCCACACCTTTTACAGTTTGTTGTCTCCCCATTTTCAGGAGTAGGTTTCTGCTGAGGCCCATCAGTTTGTCTTTCTGCCTGTCAGTGGCTTGCCCCTTTTTTCTTACTCTCATGCACTTCCTGGGATTTATTTTGCAATATTTTCATCTATGCTTGGGACATTTTATGTGCTCTGGCTATTTTTAATGCTTTTTCTAGAGTTAGGTCCTCTTCCTGCAATAATTTATCTTGGATCTCTTTGAAATTGGAGCCCATTAATATTCTGTCCTTTATCATATCATTGCTATGACAAAAACCACAGTCTTTAGCTAGGAGGTGTAATTGTGTGACCAACTCAGCTACTGTTTCTGTTGTCCCCTGCTGCCTTTGATAAAACAGTTTGCATTGAATGGAAACATTTTTTCCCCCTGGGTGTGCAGTATGCTTCAAACAATGCAAACAGCACTGTGGGCTTTTCCCCCCTATCTTCTGCAGATAGTTTGCCACTAGCTCCCCAGGCCCTGCAGGTATCTTTGCCTTTCTGCCCAATGCTGATTTGGAACTGTGCAGCTTTTTGCTCTTCAGACCACTTGTCTGTTTCTGGGCCTGCCAAAATTAGTTCTATAAGCTTCCTCTACCGGGCCCAATTTTCAACAATGTTCCCATTTTCAAAGTTAATAGGAGGTAATTGCCTGATGCTGGAGGCCTTCTCTGCACTGTGATGTGTTCTTCTTAACTTGGGTTTTGCTTTTCTTCTAACACCATGTTATGTTCTTGCCTTTCAGGAACAGACAGACACATATGATCTTGAGTAACACACAACAATTCTATTCAGTCCTCCTTTATGGATTTGGGTAAAAGAGACTGTAGGGTTCACTATGCTGCCCCCTGTGGTAGCCTGAGAGAACACAGTGCAACCTCTATCTATAAATTACAGTAGAGAAAGGAAGTGTACTGCTATACCTGTGTTCACTATAATGTGTGAATCACTGTACCTGTTTACAGATCTGTACCTGTGTACACTGTACACTCATACAAGTGTTCAATGTAATGTCTGAATAGGTTATGGACGGAAAGTCTTGTGGTTATGGACTAGGCCTGTGAACACAGCACTCATACAACATTTATGCAACAACTGCGATCTTGGATAGTGCTCTTCATGCTAAACCCCAAGGGGAGCTTTCTTCCTCTCACCTGCAACGTATGATCAGCAATATAACAGTTGACAGTGCTGATCATCTGTTGGGTTTTGCTGTGTGCAGGGCTCTTTGGTCAGGGCAGAATGGCATCACAAATTTCTGTTGTAATGAAGGACAGATAAAGCATCAAATATGCTCTTTGAGTTTAACTTCATTTCCAAAATAACAATTCCATATGGAAGGGAGTCTTGCTGACTGAAAGCAAATCATGCATACATAATTTTCTTTTCTCTCTTTACTTCAAGACATCATTTGTATAAAGAATTCAGTGCTTGAAGTCCAGTCCAAAACAATGGATGTGGACTCTTTCCAGTGCAAGAAGGTGGTGCAGGAAAGCTTTTAATCATCCCCATCCACAAACCAGTTAAGGCACATGTATTAAATTGGAAAAAGATCCAATTTAATGCAAACATCAGCCTCTATGGAATTTATTTTGAACAGAAGGGGGTTGCCAATTTAAAAAAACACAAAAACACAGTTAAAGGAACAAAGAACAGGCTTCAATGAATAAATATAAAATTGGAAAATCTATCCCTAGCAGAAGAGATAGTGTATATATAAGTTATATCTCATCCTTAGGCAGAGACAAAAATGTACTTGGCAGAACTTGATAGGTACTGAAACCCCTGGGGCTTTATCCCAACTTCTAAGATTTTCTATGCCAAAGTTTCTTGAAACACCCCAGATCAATGTAACCCAGAAACTCCCTCGCTGCATACAAAGAAAGATAATCATGACTAAGCACTATTGAAATCAAGTAGACAAGTTAGTTGTGATGAATTCAAGCCCAGTTAATTTCAATGGCTGACAAAAAGAGGAAGATTATTTAAGGTAGTCCCCATGAAATTAAAAGGGCTAGTTAGACATTTAATTTCAATAGGACTACTCTGAATAATTTTGCTCATCATGCCAGCTAATAGCACTGAATCCATGACTAATTTATTTGTAGGGTTGTGCAAACAGGCTCGACGTCAAACCTCCAATCTACACAGAGGCCCATTGCGCAGGTGCATTGGCCTCCAAAATGGCCACCACACCAAGGGGGAAGGCCAAAGAGCGGATTAAACACTAATCTGTGTGTTGTTGTTTTTTTAAAAAAAAGATTTGTCAAAAATAAATTGAAGGCTATGGAGAAACACTCCTCTAACGGGAATGCCCTAGATCGATGATCAAATGTATGCATGCTGGTGTCAAATGCAAGGGCTATTCACGTGTTATGTTCAACACATGTACAGTCTGTGTACAGTGTATGAACATACAGATTTGTTATTTTCAGTGCACGTATAGCGGTACACCTCGTATCAGTACTCTGCATTTATTTGTTTACCTGTCATATTTTTATATTACCTGGTATGTACATCTCTAGGCAGTGTACAAAATTTAAAATATTTAAAAGTCAACACAGTAAAAGTCAACACAGATAAAAATACACAACACAGTAAAAATAATAGCATAAAACAGTTATTAAAACCAATTATTAAAATTATTAAAATAATAATATTTAAGTAGGCCTGTACCCAAATTTACTTTTAAAATGAATAAAGACTTGTAAGCCATTCACATAAAAATATTAGGGGTGTGCAATTCAGGTTTTTGGGTGATTCAGCTCGGACCCGAACCGAATCACCCCTGTTCTGTTTTGTGCCCGAATCTGGGTCACCCGAATCACCCTTGATTCAGTTCGGATTCGGATTTAATCCGAATCCGAATCGATTCGGGGGGGTAAAAAGGGGCCCAGGGGCAAAATTTTGGGGTGCGGTGGTAGTGCCCAATGGATAGAGTCTACCACCCCAATTTCAGGGGGATTGGGCAAAGGGCTGGTTTTTGGTAAATTTCTGAAATTTTCATGTCTTTGGGGCAGATTGGGGCAGATTGGGGCAGAAAGTGGGGCCTGGGGCAGAATAGTGGGGTGGGGTGGTAGTGCCTAATGGGTGGAGGCTACCACCCCAATTTCAGGGGGTTTGAACAAAGGGGTGATTTTTTGAGAATTTTTGAAGTTTTAGTGACTTTGGGGCAGTTTGGGGGCAGAAAGTGGATCTGCCCCAAAAGAGTGGGGTGGGGTGGTAGTGCCTAATAGGTGGAGGCTATCACCCCAATTTCAGGGGGATTGGGCAGAGGGCTGATTTTTTGGGAATATTTGAAGTTTGGGTGTCTTTGGGGCAGATTGGGGGCAGAAAGTGGATCTGCCCCATAGGAGTGGGGTGGGCTGGTAGATAGTGCCTAATGGGTGGAGGCTACCACCCACCCCCAATTTAAGAGTGATTGGGCAGAGGGGTGAATTTTGGTGAATTTATTTTTATGAGGTTTGTCTTCATAAGGTGAAGTGTGCTAAATTGATTACTTCCTCATATTATTCATAGTAATAGAGAGTGTGAAAAAGTGAAAGTGGGGTCATGAGAGTTGTCTAATTGAAAAAAAATCTCATTTGCTATGATACAATGAGAATTCACACCTCAGAAGCACTACCACCCCACCCCACTATTCTGCCCCAGGCCCCACTTTCTGCCCCAATCTGCCCCAATCCGCCCCAAAGACATGAAAATTTCAGAAATTTACCAAAAATCAGCCCTTTGCCCAATCCCCCTGAAATTGGGGTGGTAGCCTGCACCCATTAGGCACTACCACCCCACCCCACTCCTTTTGCCCAGATCCCATGCTATGCCCCCAAACTGGCCCAAAGTCACTAAAACTTCAAAAATTCGCCAAAAATCAACCATGAACCGAATCACCCGAATTTTTCTGGTCCGAAATTCGGGTGATTCGGCTCGTGCCCGAAAAATATCGGGTACATCGGGGGTGATTCGGTTCGGCCCCGAATCACCCGAAATTGTTTGTTTCGGGCACAGATCGTTCTGTGCCCGAAATTTTTTGCACATCCCTAAAAAATATGAACTTGTGCATAGACACCTGAACGTATGTAAAGTATAATATCTGAATAGGATTTCATACAATGGGGCTGTTGCTCATTAGTAAAGTGTCGTCTTGCATGCAGAAGGTCCCAGGTTCAATCCCTGGCATCTCTTTGTAGGGCTGGGAAAGACTCCTGCCTGAGACTTTGAAGAGGTGCTCCCAGTTAGTGGAGACAATATTGAGCAAGATGGAGTAATGGTATAAGACAGTTCCCTATGTTCACAAGTACAATCTACCCCACATTTTGTGATCCTTGTCAGCTATTCCCAGGTCAAGGTCAATGCCACTGTTGTCACAAAGCTGAAGCATCACTTGTATGAGGCAGACCTATGAAGTAGAATGGAGCTAATGCTCTTACTGGAGACAAAGAGAAATAGAAAGAGAGGATGGATGTGGAATGACCAGAAAGGACTAGAAGAATATCTTTGTCAGAGAAATCTAGACTGCACAGACTTCCTTTGGATAGGGGTATATCTCATCAGGGGAGAGATTCAGCGTATAGGTGCTTATTTGCCAATGCCAGAAGCCTCCAAGCCAAGATGGGTGAGCTGGAGTGCTTGGTTGCTAACGCAGAAATAGATATAGTGGGCATAACAGAAACATGGTGGAACAGTGAGAACCAGTAGGACACTGTTATCCCTGGGTATAAACTCTATAGAAAGGACAGGGAGGGGCGCTTTGGAGGAGGGGTAGCAATGTATGTTAAAGAAGGGATAGAATCTAACAAGTTAGAAAACCTAGGTGGACTGGAGTCCTCCACAGAAACCCTGTGGGTGACTATACAAGGCCGGAAAGGGAACGTGCTACTGGGGACGTGCTATTGCCCTCCAGATCAAAATGCCGACAGTGACTGGGAGTTGCAGGAGGAAATCAGGGAGGCGTCACGGAGAGGCAGGGCTGTAATTATGGATGACTTCAATTACCAACACATAGACTGGGTAAATTCACATTCAGGTCAGGACAAAGAGGTCAAATTTCTAGATACGCTAAATGACTGTGCCCTAGAACAGTTGGTCTTGGAACCAACCAGAGAGAAGGCGACCTTGGACCTAATTCTGAGTGACACCCAGGACCTGGTGCGTGATGTCAGTGTCATCAACCCTTTAGGAAACAGTGACCACAGTGCCATCAAATTCAGCATACATGCAGGGAGAGAATCACCAAGGACGTCTAACACGGGCATTTTGAATTTCAGAAGAGGAAACTTCTCAAAAATGAGGAGTATGGTGAAAAGAAAGCTGAAAGGGAAAATCAGGAGAGTCACTTCGCTCCAGAATGCATGGAGTTTACTCAAAACCACAATACTAGAAGCCCAGTTAGATTGTATACCCAAAAGGAGGAAAGGTACCACTAAGTCTAGGAGGATTCCAGCATGGCTAACGGGTATGGTCAAGGAAGCCATAAAAGGGAAGAGGACTTCCTTCCGAAATTGGAAGGCCTGTCCAAATGAAGAGAACAGAAAGAAACACAAACTCTGGCAAAAGAAATGCAAGGTGACAATAAGGAAGGCAAAAAGAGAGTTTGAGGAACATTTAGCCAAAAGTATCAAGTGGAATAGCAAAAACCTCTTTAAGTACATCAGAAGCAGGAAACCTGCCAGGGAGGCAGTTGGACCATTAGACAATGAGGGAGTGAAAGGGATTATTAAGGAGGATATGGAGGTTGCAGAGAAGCTGAATGAGTTCTTTGCATCTGTCTTCACGGCAGAGGATACTGAGCATATACCTGTTCCTGAACCAGGCTTTTTAGGGATGGAGGCTAGAGAGCTGAGTCAGATCGAAGTGACAAGGGATGATGTTCTATACTGTCTGGAAAAACTGAAAGCTAACAAATCACCAGGGCCGGGTAGCATCCATCCAAGAGTCCTCAAAGAACTCAAATGTGAAATTGCCGACCTTCTTGCTAAAATATTTAACTTATCCCTGAAATCAGGCTCTGTACCAGAGGACTGGAGAGTAGCAAATGTAACACCAATTTTCAAAAAGGAATCCAGGGGCGATCCGGGAAATTACAGGCCGGTTAGCCTAATGTCCGTTCCAGGCAAATTGATGGAAAGCATCCTCAAGGATAAAATTGTAAAGCACCTAGAAGAACAGGCCCTGCTGGGAGTGAGCCAGCATGGCTTCCGCAAAGGTAAATCTTGCCTCACCAACCTTTTGGACTTCTTTGAGAGTGTCAATGAGTGTGAGGATCAAGGTGATCCAGTTGCCATAGTATACCTGGACTTCCAAAAAGCTTTTGACAAAGTTCCTCATCAAAGACTCCTGAGGAAACTTAGCAGTCATGGGATAAGGGGACAAGTACATGTGTGGATTGCTAACTGGTTGAAAGACAGGAAACAGAGGGTAGGGATAAATGGAGAGTTTTCACAATGGAGGGAAGTAAGAAGTGGGGTCCCCCAGGGATCTGTACTGGGACCGGTGCTTTTGAATTTAGTCATAAATGATCTAGAAGCAGAGGTCAGCAGTGATGTGGCAAAATTTGCAGATGATACCAAACTCTTCCGGGTAGTGAAATCCCAAACGGATTGTGAGGAGCTCCAAAAGGATCTCTCCAAACTGGGGGAGTGGGCGACAAAATGGCAAATGCGGCCCAATGTTAGCAAGTGTAAAGTGATGCACATTGGGATGAAAAACCCCAACTTCAAGTATATGCTGATGGGATCCAAGCTGTCGGTGACGGACCAGGAGAGGGATCTTGCTGTTGTGGTGGACAGCTGGTTGAAAGTGTCGACTCAATGTGCTGCAGCTGTGAAAAAGGCCAATTCCATGCTAGCGATCATTACGAAGGGGATTGAAAATAAAACGGCTAATATTATAATGCCCTTATACAAAACTATGGTGCGACCACACTTGGAGTACTGCGTACAATTCTGGTCACCACATCTTAAAAAGGACATTGTTGAACTGGAAAAGGTGCAGAAGAGGGCAACCAAGATGGTCAGGGGCCTAGAGCACCTTTCTTATGAGGTAAGGCTACAACACCTGGGGCTTTTTAGTTTAGAAAAAAGTCGACTGCATGGAGACATGATAGAGGTCTATAAAATCATGCATGGTGTGGAGAAAGTGGAGAGAGAGAAATTCTTTTCCCTCTCACACAACACTAGAACCAGGGGTCACTCCATGAAATTGATTGCCAGGAGGTCTAGGACCAACAAACGGAAGTACTTTTTCACACAACGTGATCCATTTGTGGATCACTCTGCCACAGGACTTGGTGACAGCCAACAACCTGGATGGCTTTAAGAGGGGTTTGGATGACTTCATGGAGGAGAGGTCTATCAATGGCTACTAGTCGGAGGGCTGTGGGCTACCTCCAGCCTCAAAGGCAGGATGCCTCTGTGTACCAGTTGAAGGGGAGTAATGGCAGGAGAGAGGGCATGCCCTCAACTCCTGTCTGTGGCTTCCAGCGGCATCTGGTGGGCCACTGTGCGAAACAGGATGCTGGACTAGATGGCCCTTGGTCCTGATCAAGCAGGGCTATTCTTATGTTCTTAGGGGTGTGCACAAAACCGGCCGGCCCTGTTTGGTTCAAGTCCAAACTAGCCTCAAACCCAACCAGGCCAGTTTGGTCCGGCACTCCCTTGAACCCCCCCCCCACACACACACACATCCAGGTATGTTTCGGGTTCGTGGGGGTTGCAGACCAACAATTTTTTTAAAAAAAAATTAACTTTCTACTCCCTTTGGGGGAATTCTTGGATGTGGGGGGTGTCCGTGGAGGGTCCCCCTCCCCCTGTGAACACCGGAACTTTGGGGGAAGTTTGGTCCGGGTCCATACCGAACTGGGGGGGGATTAGTCTGACCCTCGGACCATCGAACCCTCAAATCAAAACCATGAACCGTGAACCCCCGACCCTGTTTGCACATCTCTACATTTGGAGAGCCTGAATTTTAACACTAGAATGCTGAGTGGAATGTATAGTTTCAAAGTAATCTTCTCAGGGCAAATGAACTTGGTAGACTCTTAATGTTGGAACAGATATACTGAGTGCTCTAAATGAAGCAGAAATATGGCACAGAGAGTATAGGTCAAGCCCAGCAAACTTAAGTTAACCATGCATTGTCACTTTTGACACCTCCTTCTATAGATAACCTCTTTGTTAGGAAGAGCACCATTCTTCCTAACAGGTGGTAAACTCATGATTTTATAACATAGAATTTCCCCAAATAATCATAGTTAATACTTTAAAGGAAACTAGTGAGTATATTATTCAGGGGTGTACTGTAGCTTCAATTGAACAAGGGGCAGGGGGAGCAAATGTCCCTGGGCCCATGAGGGAAGGGGGCCAATTGGCTAGGATACAGCCCGCTCTGAGCTCTTTCATCCTGCCTCCCTTACTCATTGGCAAACTGCTGGCTTCTGATCAGAGTGTGAGGAGTGGGAGCTATTATTTGCATAGGAGCATGAGAAAGAGCATGCCAATAATGTTTTCCCCATATAGTTATTCGTCAGCAAGCACATGGGGCAGGGGGAGAAGAAGAAGGGGTCCACAGGGTCCTTCTTCACTTCTTGTCCCAGGTCCCACTTCAACCTTGGTACGCCCATGGTTTTATTCCTAAATGTGTACAAGTTTCTATTAAGGTGTAGTTTGGTGCCAGTGTGGTGTAGTGGTTAGAATGCTAGACTAGGACCAGGGAGACCCAAGTTCAAATCCCCTTTCAGCCATGATTCTTGCTGGGTGACTCTGGACCAGTCACTTCTTTCTTAGCCTAACCTACTTCACAGGGTTGTTGTGAGGAGAAACTTAACTATGTACACCGCTCTGGGCTCCTTGGAGGAAGAGCGGAATATAAATGTGGTTTGTTGGGGTTTTTTTTAAAGGTAAGAATACCCCTTGAGCTGGTTCCCTGTTTATTGAATTGGACTACTAATTCAGGTTCCACAGAGATTCTGGCAATGTAACAGGATTATTAAGCAAGCTTCCTGGCAGGGCTGTAAATCACAGGCATGTTAGGAGTGTTTCTCTTAATCCAAGGAGGGGGAGTCTGGAGGTTAGGTTGTACATGAGGGAGCAATACACAGTTAATTCATTGTGCCTTGAATATGATTCCATTTCCCTCAATCCATAGTTTTTTAATGAGCTAGTTGATTGTTTTTCAAAGCTATCTGGCATCACTGCTGCTGCAAGCTATTCTTTTATGATTTTTCACTTCCCACTATATTCCCAGTGATTTTTTTCCTCCTTCCAGGGCCCAAAGTAGCTCTTTCCCCCGATATATGTTTCATGTTTGTACAAAGGCTCTTTCCAGCTCTAAATTTCTCTCTTTGACCTCCAGAGGGAAGAGGCTAATGCTTCCAGATCATAGTACAAGATCTAAAGAGACAAGGTTTTTCTGTTGTGATTAGATCTTTTATAAGGATATGCGTTTAAAATATGCACCTGATATTCTTTTTGTGGTAACTGAAGATTTCATTTTTAAAACTACTCCATTTCTGAACCTCAAAATCAACCTTTATTCACCGACTATATCAGTTTGATAGAAAGGATCCTCCCCTAACAAGCCTCAGACAATAGCAAGTAAGAAATACTAGCCAGAGATTCTTTTAGAAAATGTAGAGAGCACGTAGCCATG
This sequence comes from Hemicordylus capensis, assembly GCF_027244095.1. Lineage (NCBI taxonomy): Eukaryota > Metazoa > Chordata > Lepidosauria > Squamata > Cordylidae > Hemicordylus > Hemicordylus capensis. Next base: position 67,652,240 of record NC_069658.1, read on the forward strand.
CACACTGGACCATGAACATTTAATCCTGCTCACACAACAAGCATATGCCCACTGAACACGTGCAAGACTGTACCCAATGACCTTGCCCCCAGTCTTCTGCATTTAGCCTACAGGTGAAACTCGGAAAATTAGAATATCGTGCAAAAGTCCATTAATTTCAGTAATGCAAATTAAAAGGTGAAACTGATATATGAGACAGATGCATTACATGCAAAGCAAGATAAGTCAAGCCTTAATTTGTTATAATTGTGATGATCATGGCGTACAGCTCATGAAAACCCCAAATCCACAATCCCAGAAAATTACAATATTACATGGAACCAAGAAGACAAGGATTGAAGAATAGAACAATATCGGACCTCTGAAAAGTAAACAGTGTACTGTGCTTGACTGGCCAGCTAACTCGCCTGACCTGACCCCATAGAGAATCTATGGGGCATTGCCAAGAGAAGGATGAGAGACATGAGACCAAACAATGCAGAATTGCTGAAGGCCGCTAATGAAGCATCCTGGTCTTCCATAATACCTCATCAGTGCCACAGGCTGATAGCATCCATTGAGGCAGTAATTGCTGCAAAAGGGGCCTAAACCAAGTACTGAATACATATGCATGCTTATACTTTTCAGAGGTCCGATATTGTTCTGTTCTTCAATCCTTGTCTTCTTGGTTCCATGTAATATTCTAATTTTCTGAGATTGTGGATTTGGGGTTTTCATGAGCTGTACGCCATGATCATCACAATTATAACAAATTAAGGCTTGACTTATCTCGCTTTGCATGTAATGTGTCTGTCTCATATATCAGTTTCACCTTTTAATTTGCATTACATTTCAGTAATGCAATGCAATTACATTAATTTGCATTAATTTCATAATGGACTTTTGCACGATATTCTAATTTTCCGAGTTTCACCTGTATGGTCTTACAGACAGTGTACATGCATATTTACATTCAGAGGCTGTGTATATACATGCGATAGGGGAAGGGGGCCTGTCTTTTGCAGGATCCCTGCATACAGAGATAGTGTGTCAATGCATGGAGGCTCATTGACACCTTCAGGTGAACATGTGAAGCTCATGTTCACCTGAAGGGTGAAGGGAGGGAAGCTGGCTTTGTGGTGGCACACATGAATTGTCCCCTTTGCTAATCAGGGTCCTCTCTGGTTTGCATTTGAATGGAAGGCTAGATGTGAGCACTGAAAGAGATTCCCCTAAGGGAATGGGGATGCTCTGGGAAGGGCTGAGAGAAACTCCTGCCTGCAACTTTGGTCTGAGACTTCTGTCTACTGTGTAGACAGTACTGAGCTAGATGGACCAATGGTCTGACTTGGTATAAGGCAGCTTCCTATGTTCCTATGAGTGAAGACAGCAACCCCAGTCCTTCCATGTGTATAGTGAATGTGTGAAAAGAGCTTTATTGCACACTTCCATGAAGTATGGTGACAAAACAGATGACATTAACCGTGAAAAGCTAATTCAAATTACCCTTATGAAATCTTGTTTTCGGTCAAATAGATGGCTTGCGGTGGTATGTGAAGTCTATGATTGAATGCTCAGGCAACACTTCTATGATCACAGGCTTAGCTTACCACAGCAAGCCATCCATTTGAAGCATTCAGTAGTATTATTTTACATTAATATTGTGCTTAGATAATGTATGTATTATATTGTTTCAGTTCTTACAATAATCCTGTAAGGCAGGCCAGTACTATAATCTTATTGCAGATGGGGAGCTGAGGATCAAAATAATGGCTTGCCAAGACCAGCTCATATATTCATCACAAAGGCACGATTCAAATTAGAGGCTTGTTGATTCATACATCAGTGTCTTAGTCACTACACATTTGCTGTGTCTCTTAAGCATTTGTGTGAATCTGCCTGCAGGTGGTTTGTAGAACATCAAGATTAACATCTGGCCAGGATGGCATTTGTAGCTTTGAATACAAGACATGTAACAAATTCGCAATATACTCTACCAAACATTTCACAGAGTTTCTATTCGTGAATGAGATTGAGCTGGTTCAGATGAACAACGGCCCCCAGCAATAATGCAATAATGTCGCGGCCACAAGGAAAACATGCCTGGCCTGATGTGCTGATAGCGGAGATGTGCAGACACAAAGATTTTGTAGTGCATGTATTTATTTATTTATTTAATGCATTTTATACTGCCCTAACCCAAGGTCTCAGGGTGGTGTACAACAAATAAAAACAAAACATTAAAATCAATTAAATATTAAAAACAACTTAAAACCAATCAATAAATAATCCAGAAGTTAAAAAATTACAAAGTTAAGAAGCTAAAAGTCCTGGGTAAAAAGACAAGTCTTTAGAGACTTTTTTAAAGCTGCTAGAGATGGGGAGACTCTTATTCCCACGGGAAGCGTGTTCCAAAGTCTCAGGGTGACAACAGAGAAGGCCTGTCCCTGGGTGGCCACCAGACGACATGAAGGTAGCCACAGACGAGCCTCCCTTGATGTACGCAGTAGACGATGGGGATCATGCAGAAGAAGACGCTCTCTTAAATACCGTGGGCCTAAGCTGTTTAGGGCTTTATAGGTTATAACCAGCGCTTTGTATTTTGCCTGGAAACTTATTGGCAGCCAGTGCAACTCCTGTAATATAGGAGTAATATGGTCTCTTCAAGATGACCCGGACACCAACCTGGCTGCCGCATTTTGTACTAATTGCAGTTTCCGGACTACATACAAAGGCAGCCCCACATAAAGCGCATTGCAGTAATCAAGTCTGGAGGTTACCAACAAGTGTACTACTGTTTTGAGATCATGAACCTCAAGAAACGGACGCAGCTGGCGTATCAACCGAAGCTGATGGAAAGCGCTTCTGGCTACTGCCTCAACCTGGGGAACCAGGGAAAGGTGTGGATCCAGAAGCACTCCCAAACTGCGTACCTGTTCCTTCTGAGGAAGTGTGACCCCATCTAGATCAATATTGTTTCCCGAGTGATGACCCCGCACAATAAGTACCTCCGTCTTGTCTGGATTCAGTCTCAGTTTGTTATCCTTCATCCAGCCCATTACTGCTTCCAAGCATGTAGAGGGGCAATTCTGACGAACAACCCTCACACACGATTAAAGGACATGTCAAGATGCGGCCCCAACATTATTGTGTGTAGGTGCTGTTGTGGGCCACTATTTCTCTGAACCAGCTCATTGTTGAATTGCAGAAATATTTTAAACATTTTTGGTAGCTTCCCCAATACTGCAGATATATTCCTAAGAAAATCAGAGCTTGATAGAAAACCCCCTGAATGTGGGTGACTTTGGAGCACTGGCTGAAAGGAATGAAGTAATGCTTAAGATCTAGCCACATAATATTGCACCAGATTATATCATTCACCGGCTTCCACCCCGATCCTACTTAGGGGTGCAGACAGAGAGAAATTCTGAGGAGCAACTCCTCACTTAATTTGGGAGTGGGGAAGGATAGGAAAGACACTTTTTGTGGGAGGAGATATGAGGTTTGGAAGGGGAGTTCAGTAAAATGAGGGGGAACTCCACAAATGCTTAAGGGGCATTTGCACTCCTGATCATACTCAAAACAATGGCCACATTCACACATAATTGGGGACTGGTGTTGCAGGGACCTGCAGTTTCCTTATCATTATGTCAGAACGTGCGCAACTCCAGTCCTGTCCATAGCCTGAGGTTTTGATATGGAGACTCCAATTTGAACCCTCCGTTTATAGGGAGTTTCAATGCTCCAAACTGAGGCTAAACAGAGCCTCTGTTCTATCCAAGCGCAGAACTGGAGGCTGCATCTGGATGGACTGCAATTGAGGGAGGAATCCCTCCCTGGTTGGCTGCGTAGACTGTCATTCAAGCAAGAAGGAAGCCTGCACAACCAGTTGACCCTCCTCTCTGCAGTCTCACTGACTGCAAAGAAGACACTCTCCCTGTTATCCTAATGTGGACAAGAGAGCGGGGTGGGGGGGGGGAGTGCAGAATGCAGCCAATGCATACTACTACAACAAATATTTATATACCTCTTTGTGCTTGAGGAATATAAACAACAGATAATTTGGAGAAGACAGCTAAACAGAACTCTGTGAGAAAGGTATGTGGCATCTTAAAAATAAGATTTTCTAGAAGCAAACCTATCATTTACAAAAATAAAAAGGGGCCATCTACCATGGACATGAAATCTCTGCTGCCAAATCTCTGAAATATCTGCAAAAGGAAAACACACACACTTACCCCACCATATAGCACTGGGGAGTTACTTGTGAAATTGAGTTGTGGACAGAAAAAGCTTGAATCAAATGGTTCCATTTCTGCCATGTTGACTATCTATCTATATAATTCTCCTAAATGTATCCACGGCTAATCCCATCCGTGGCAGCTCTCACGAGAGTTTGCAAGCAGCTGCCTGGGGGATAGCAACGGGGACGGGGAGACAATGGCAGTGGCAGCCAGTCGGCCAGAGGATGTGGCAGTGGACCAGCCCGGTCAGCGGAAGCCAGAGGCGGCGGCAGGCGGCCCATCCACCAGGAGGAGGCGGCGGGCCAACCCAGCCCAGCTGGTGGGAGCAGGAGGCGGAGGGCCAGCCTGGCCACCAGGAGGAGAGGCGGGCCAACCTGGGTGGGAACAGGAGGAGCCACTGGGAGGAGGAGGCGGTGGGCCGGGCCGGGCCTGCCTGGTGGCCAGGAGGAGGCAGAAACTACTCGTCAACCAGAAACCAGAGGGTGGGGGCGTGAAGATGGTGGGGTGAGGAGAGAGGAAGCGGGCCAGCTGGCCAGGCCACCAAAAAGTGCAGGAGGGGATGAGAAGCAGCCGGTTGGCCAGAATGCTGGGCGTGCCGGCAAGAGTGGGGAGCAGCAGTGGTGGATGGGCTGGCTGGAGGCGCAGATGCTCTGTGCCCGGCCAAGCTAGTACAAAATATTTGTTATAGAAGATGTTTATTTCCCAGAAGAAGACATTTTCCCATGTATTCTTCTGGGAGCTCCAGGCCAGCCTTGTTGAAAAGTTGAAAAGTGACCATGGAAAATTTAAGATGATGCTTTTTGGAACAAACTATTTATTTTCAATGTACAGGTTGAGCAGATGAAAGGCAAGCAAGCATGTAGGCAGCACATTATTCTAGGTTCTAAATATCAAATGTTGCTTCTGCGAGCTGTTAGCACATAGCAACCATTTCCAGCATACAGACTCCATACAGACTTTCAGTTCTGCCAAATTACAGCATGTGTTTCTTTCATCCCCCACCCAAACAAGTGGATTGTGAAACAAATCTTAGTGGCTGGGATGCCCACAGGCTATCAAATGCAGGACTCTGCTGTACATTCTCAAGAGTAGTTCTTTTTTGTGCAGCATTGTTAAGAGACATGTTTTGCACAACCAAGAAACAAGTTTACATCTTGGAGGAGGGGTTTTCCTCCTCCACCACCACCCCGATCCCCACTCAAATATAAAAAATTATATTTGCCCTCCCTGTATATGCTAGTAGCTTTCACTGTGGATCTAGAATTTGCTAGCAAGATGTCAGATATAGAGAGTTGCTGGATGCTTATTCATCAATGTGAATAATTATTGGTGTTGTGGAAGGACAGTCAGCCTTAAAATGCCCCCTTTTACCCTACCTAGACAAAAGATTCAAACAATGTGGTCCTAGTTCCCTGACTTTTGAGCTAAAATGTTTTACAGGATATATAAAATCTACAGTCTGCTAGAAAGTCTAAATTATTAATGCACAGGGCAATGACTGTATTTCCAGCTGTGCACAAATTCCATTAAGGAGGAACTGATAATCAGTGCCCGTTTCTCACTTTCCACAGCTTGATTATAATGGTTTTAAAAATAAATCCAGATTTAAATAATCTAATCTATATATTTACAGTTTGAGTAAAATAAGTTTTCTCTCTCTTTAAAAATATGGCATTTGATGTAATTATTCACTACTGCAGCAGTATTTTTTATTGCATGCCTTGCTCAAAAGAGTTATTTGAAGTTGTTGCTTTTAAAACATTTTTCATATACAAAGGGAAAGTTGCTTACAGTCAAACATTCTCCAGTCTAAACGGAGTGGGAGGCTATTCTCATGACCAGCATAACCCTGCCTGGGCTGCCCCAAGCAGGGTTAGGCTGGCCATGAGAAGTGGCAGGATCCTCACGGATCCCTCTCGCTCCCTGCCCACCTAACCCCATTAACAAACCTGGCTTCTAACCAATGTTAAGGGTGCTCTCACACCCTTACCCAGCTACCAGGTATCATGTGATGCCTTGGACTGCGTGCAGCCCAAGGAGTCACAGAGTTGGGTGCATAGAGCGCCTGTCCGATGGGGGAATCCCCAATGCAATGTGTGTGTCATGCATTGCATTGAGGGAGGCCCGGAGGCTGGAACGACCTCTGGAGCTGCACAGAGCAGGGCTGTCCATGTGGGCGTCTGGAGGCATGCTGATGCAGGAAAGTTTGGTTGTCTGGGAGGAAGGTAGGTTAAATGCAGCCTCCCCCACTCCGTTCCCACCCAGCCTACCCAGGACGATTGTGTGAATCACCTCCTGAAGTAAATGAAGGTGGTGCAGTCAGTAAGTCTGAACTACAGGAGTTAACAAAAGGTCTCATGATCAGGGGCATCTGCTTATTGCAAATGATACAAGAGGAGAGAGGCACAGACCGGCATTGAAGAACAGGCAACTGCACCGGAATGTCTTCTACTGCTAATCGAGGGGACAGAAGATACCATGAGTTAAGTTAGGAAACACCTTTTCAGATACCTCTCCTGTCTTTTGTTGTCCTTGCTTTGATCCCTATAATTGACTCTAGAATCCTAAATTTAGGGGCTGACATCCAGACTAACAAAGCACTGTTGCTACAAGAGAAGGACCAATGTAGCACCAGTACTTCTGAAGATCTCCAGATTAACAATGTATTGGTGCTTGCATGGCAGGGTGGGGAGAGACATGAATTTTGACAATTTCCCCTTCCCCGAGCAGCACTCTCTGCTGCCTCAAAATATGTGCCTGAGGACTGCACAGCCCACTGGGATATATATTTTAGGTAGCATGGAGTGTTTCCAGGGGAAGGGAGGTTTGTAAAACAAACAAACAAAAAACCCTCCCTCACCTCCCACCCTGCTGTATGAGTAGTGCAGGTGAGTTAGTTGAACTCTTCAAAAGCATCAGTGTTTGTCCTGTAGCACTGATGCTTTGTTAATCCTGAATGTCAGACAGTGTTCTTCTGAGAACAGGTTCCTGGCGCACACACACACTGCCTCAGTTTCTCTCAGAGCTCCCAGACCAGGTGCCTGTCATTACAATTAGGCAAAACCCCTGCTCTCCCCCTCTCCCTTCTCCCTTCACTGTTTACTTTTGTTTTTCTCACACTCGCTTGGGTCTCACTCTCATCCATTCCCTCTCCCTCTCTACTCTTCCTCCTGAAACAACCATCAACTCCTTTATTACTAAGTTTGTTTTCCTTTAATAAAAACCCTCGGTTTGGAAATGTTCTGGCTTCGCAACTCAGCTTCTCTCTCTCAGGATATGCCCACTGTCCAGACCAAAGATCCAAAAGTTACACGTGCTGCATGGCTTTGGTTGTAGGTGCCAACGTCTGAGCCAGCTCTACAGGATGGACAGCAGCCTGTCACAGCTTGGTCAGAGTCCATTGGCTGCAGATGGGAATCAATCTCCCTAGCCTGAGAGACATTCCTCCAGAGTATTCCTGCAGGGAAACTACCCCAGAATATGAATATTAGGTGTACAACGTGTAGAATACATGGGTATTGTTGGAAGTGAAGGACTCTGTGCTGCCTCATGCCTCAGTGACAGAGGGGGACAGACTAGTGAGTCAGAGGGCTAGAGGGATCAAGAAGTTGGTCATTCCTCCTCTCTACTGCTCTGACACTATCCCTTTGATATGTAGATTGCTACTCTCAGGGACTTCCTGCCTGCCTGCCTCCTTTCCTTCCTTCCCTCTATCACACATGCTCGCCTCTCTCTCTGCACCATGTGTGAGGAGATGCAGACGGCATCACTCTGTATCCAGCTAGCTAGCTAGATTAGATATACTATCTCTCCGCTTTCCTATCTAGAATGGAGTTCTCCAATAAAGACTCCTCATATTGATTTGAAACAATGAACTGGCTCCAAGTTTCTTTTGGCTCTTAGCAGACACGCATGCCTGGGCAGACTCCATTGTGTTTTGCCTCTGTGCACTCTGCTGTACTAGAAGGGTATCTCTTACCAGAGAGAATTCCCAACAGGTAGGAGCAAACATGGTAACAGCCTTCTAGATAGAATGTCAACACAGTCTTTCTCTACACTTTTGATAACATTAATATCACACAACACATTTAAGAGGCAAGGCATAAACCAACTATTCTGAAGAATTCCTGAGGCCTACTGTAGAGTTTGTGGAAGAACCACTAATTACACTTTCCACAGCTGGACCACATCTAAGCATGCATGGAGCACAACTTTTCTGATGTCAGTTATAGGAAGGGGGAAAGCTCTGGGTTCTCTCAGATATTCTTTTCTGATGTTCAGCAGTGGGAACTGAGCTTGTGACTCAGAACTGCAGCCATGAACTATTTGTCATAGATTTGAACAGCCTATTAGCCAAGGATGAGGTCAACACTTTGCATCAGTCACTCTGATCTTATCACTAAACAACATATCAGTTGGCAGAAACTGCATCACTAAAAAGGGAAAGTGAGGGAACCATCTACTACAGAAGTAAATCTAAGATCAAATTGTAGAATAAAACAGCCTTGAAGAGAACATTAAGCAAACCAGCTTTGAGCAAAGCACTTAGAGATGGCTCGTTTCCCAGTTCCCACCAAGTATTGACCAACTATTTATTTATATGTTCCTGAAATAAGGTTCATAATATTGGCTGCAATTTAGTGATATGCCAATATCACTACCTTTTGCCTCACAGGAGACAAGGTTTATTTTGTGGTAAAGGTAAAGTGTGCCGTCGAGTCGGTGTCGTCTCCTGACGCCCACAGAGCCCTGTGGTTGTCTTTGGTAGATTACAGGAGGGGTTTACCCTTGCCTCCTCCCATGCAGTGTGAGATGATGCCTTTCAGCATCTTCCTATATTGCTGCTGCCCAATATAGGTGTTCCCCATAGTCTGGGAAACCTACCAGCAGGAATTCGAACCGGCAAGCTCTGACTTGGTAGTCAAGCCATTTCCCTGCTGCACCATTAGGTGGTTTTTATCTTGTGGTACAGAGGTGTTAATGTTCAAGGGTGCTCCAGGGGGCCAAGCATCCCCTCAGACAAGTAGTTTGTTTCCCACCTGCTCCTCATTTCTGTTTCAGAAATCCAACATGTGAGACAGACTCACTCACCACACTAATACCAGCTTCAGGTGAGCAACAGCAGGAGAGAGGGCATGCCCTCACCTCTTGCTTGTGGGCTTACGTAAGAACCCAGGCCCAAGGCCCATCTAGTCCAGCATCCTGTTTCGCACAGTTGCCCACCAGGTGCCGCTGGAAGCCACAGGCAGGAGTTGAGATCATGCCCTCTCTCCTGCTGTTACTCCCCTGCAACTGCTACTTAGAGGCATCCTCCCTTTGAGGCTGGAGGTGGCCTATAGCCCTCCAACTGAATGAAGGGCTTCTCAGAGGTATCTGGTGGAACACTGTGGGAAACAGAATATTGAACTAGATGGGCCTTGGGCCTGATTCAGCAGGGCTATTCTTGTGTACGCATAAATGCACTTTGCCCTTCCTATGCAGACCTCAATATTTTTTTTAATGCTGCCACTGTTAATATTCCACATACTTATTTAGATCCTATCTGCCTATCAAACAGGAACTAGGAATTCAGGGGCGTAACTACAATAGGGCAAGGGGAGACAGTTGTCTGGGGGCCCACTGCCTTGGGGGGCCCCCAGAGGCAAGTCACATGACTGACTCCCCCAGCCGCACACCCACCTGGGCTTCCTTCAGTTGTATTCATCCTCCGAAATTGATGTGAGTGTTAAGACCTGGAGCTACCAGAACAGCATGTCTTTCTCTAGTACCATTATATGACTTGCATCGTCCACAATAATTTAAGATTTCTTTACTTCATGAGCTGAGCTTCAGTGAGGTGGGGCCCATTTTAAAATCTTGTCTCTGGGCCCACTCCAACCTTGTTACGTCCCTGTAGGAAGTGCATGTAGCTTTGAGGGCAAATTACTGCTTTGAAGGAGGCATTTTTTGGAGGGGGGAAATTGTGCGGGGGGGGGGAGTTAACCTTCCCCTCCGCATATCCTTCAGTACTAATTAGGTTCAGGGTACCCACAGCTGATGTTTTAAGAAAAAGAGGTGCTGCTGCTATTAAGCATGCTTTCTAAGAATGCAGTTAGGTGTTTTTCAGCCTTCGCTCTCTTTGGCCAACACTAGCAGCCAGCCCCTGGCAAATACCAGAAATGAATGGGATTCACATCTCTTTTGAGCCATATGCTGCAGATTTGCCACAAGCACTGTCCTGTTTCTGCTTAGAAGGTTCTGCGATTGCTATAACCGGTCACCAAATATCCCAACCAGAAATGGGGCAGCATCAGTGAAGGGCCTTTATTATTTTCATGCTTTGAAGGGAATGGGCATATTAAACCTGTGTGATCACACTCATCTAGTAAATTTTATGTGATTAATATGCCGTAAGCCAAGAGGGGAGTTTGAGAAGAAGCTGTGAAGTTAGCAGGTTTTTAGCTGTTGCTAGCAGAAATAATGAGCAGTGTGTGAGAGTGCAAAGGTACAGTGGCACAAATCCATAGTAGCATGTTTAAATTATTACGGCTGACATCCAGACAAATGAAGCATTGGTGCAGTGAACGTGCAGCACGTGATTCAAGGGAGGCAGATTTCCATCTTTCTCCCCTTCTCCCTGAAGCCATTGTGCCCCCCTACACATATTCCCAAGGATTGTGTAGCCGCCAGGCACATATTTTTGGAAGCCACAGTGGGTTTTGGAATGAAGGGTAGCTAGATGAAAATCTCTCCTCCTTGAAGCACATGCTGGATGTCACCTAGTACTTCAGCCAATATGATAGATGTGATTTGTCTGGATGTCAGTATAGCAGGGTACAGCAAGGTACAGACTGGAAGTGTTCTACTGTACAGGAGTTGAATTTAATGTATGCATAAGTGTACAGATCTGTATGTGTGTACACTACATGCACTGAACAGCATGTGAATAGCGCTAGATGCAGAGGCAACTAGCAACAAAAGCTACTTCTGCTTTCCTCAGCACTCTCAGGATACCCATCACCCCCCTTTTGTGGTACCTTCCATCTTGATGTGGGAGATTATTTCAAAGGGCTTCTGGGAAAAATTCCTTATTTCCCAATCAAAGGGGCTCCTGAGAGAGTAGAATTCTTGTACAGTACGTCTTTTAGAAGCAACACCAAGTTAAAAAGAGTGCAAGAGGGTTTCACTCTAATGCTTGAAATTTTTTTAATCAGGCAATCATCTGTCCAAGGCCAATCTGTGGGTAGACCAGGAGGGCCATTTGCCTGGGCATCATGCTTGGGGGAGGGGGTGTCCCTCCAATTTAGGAACATAGGAAGCTGCCATATACTGAGTCAGACCATAGGCCCATCTAGTTCAGTATTGTCTGCACAGACTGGCAGCGGCTTCTCCAAGGTTGCAGGCAGGAATCTCTCTCCGCCCTGTCTTGGAGATGCCAGGGAGGGAACTTAGAACCTTCTGCTCTTCCCAGAGTGGCTCCACCCCCTAAGGGGAATATGTTACAGAGCTCACACGTCAAGTCTCCCATTCATATGCAACCAGGGCAGACCCTGCTTAGCTAAGGGGACAAGTCATGCTTGCTACCACAAAACCAGCTTTCTTCTGATTTAGAACTATCACTGTTCAAGAGCATTTGAATGGGCTCATCATGCTTTATTATTACTATTACATTTATATCCCACTCTTGTATTACATACTTAAATTTCTCTTTCACAACAACCCTGTGAAGTAGGTTAGGCTGAGAGAGAAGTGACTGGCCCAGAGTCACCCAGCTCGTATCATGGCTGAATGGGGATTTGAACTCGGGTCTCCCCGGTCCTAGTCCAGCACTCTAACCACTACACCACACTGACTCATATAAGTGACTGCACAAAATCTATATTTTCTTTCAATAATCAGTGCATTTGCCCAGAAAAAGTAAAGAAAAACATTTGTTACATAAAAATATTGGGGGGGTGCCCTATTTTGTTTTCATATGTCATCAATTTTAATTTTTATTATGGCTAGAGGACCTCAGAAGCTGGAATTGGCCTGGGCTAGTCTCTGGACTTGGATTTGTGTTCTCATGACAGTTGAGATTAGTTTGACCAAACTGATGCTGCATCTACTGTTTAAATAGCTTGGCCAAAAATGGTTAGTGTTTAATTTGGCAAAAGATTTATCTGAGAGTTGGGGGTTTGTCTTGTAAAATATGAGTTCTAGTGTTGTGAAAGTTCAGAGAGCTGTTCTCAAAGTTCAGACATGGGCAGTTTATTGTAATAAATGTCATCCAATATATTTCCGTTTGTTTTGAGGCATCTGGTTGTACAAGCTACTGCTCTTCCCAATAATAAAAATGAGATCTGCTAAGCAACAAAGTACTAACAAGGAGAAATCTGGAAAGAGCTGGGACTTGTAAATTAAAACTAATCAGTTTCCATAATACCAACAATGAAATGGAACATTGTACTTATTTAATGCATTGTTGTCATGAACACACAAGAAAAATGTTATTTAGGAAATTAGAGTTCTATCCGTTTCTGTCTAGATAAAAGCATTAACACATCTATCAAAGTGCTATCTGTACACACCAGAGAGAGTACAGAGAGAGCAATTTTCCACTTTGCTTACTGATTTTGCGTACATTATTACTATATGTTACATCTCCAAAGAAAAATAAGTCTAGTTCAGCTTTCATATTAGTAATGTCAGGTTAAAGGTAAGGTAAAGTGATGCCCACAGAGCCCTGTGGTTTTCTTTGGTAGAATACAGGAGAGGTTTACCATTGCCTCCTCCGTGCAATATGAGATGATGCCTTTCAGCATCTTCCTATATCACTGCTGCCCAATATAGTACCAGTGGAGATTTGAACTGGCAACCTTCTGCTTGTTGGTCAAGCATTTCCCTGCTGCGCCACTTAAGGCAGCTCCAATGCCAGGTTACCTCTGTTCGTTCATGAATACGGCTGTGGGAGCTTATTTCAGGACTAGTTAAAATGTCATAGGCTTTTAAAGCTGGAAACAGCCAGTAAGCCAATTGATCACATGTGTGATGTCTTCACATTCTCTGTGCACGAATGTCGCATTGCTAAAACTCTACTTTTTCACAGTCAGTTACCAAACTCTTGGTCAACATTTGACCATTTCTGAGGAAGCTAGAGGCAAAGGGACACGGGAATGCAATGTCATCAGTGAGCTATCCAGGCTATGCAGTGCAATCTGTGTGAGATGACAGAAGGTCAGAGCAGGTCTCTGATGATGCCAATGGGGATGAGTAGGGAGTAATTTGAAGGTCATACCGAAAGTCTCTCTGACTCAGCATCTTGACTGCTGGCAGTGGCCAAAGAGACCATTCAGGGAGAATCATAAGAAGATGAGATGGTGATAATGATCCCCTATTGTTAATTACATTTATTATATTATATTATTCACATTATTATATTTATATGCTGCTTTTCAACAACATAAATTGCTCAAAGTAGATTGCATAGAAGAAGGGATAAGATTATTCCCTGTCCCAAAAGAGCTCACAATCTAAAAAGAAACACATAGTAGATATCAATAACAGCCAGTGGAGAGATGCTGTGTTGGGTTGGAACGGGACAGTTGCTCTCCCCCTGCTAAATATAAGAGAGTCGCCACTTTAAAAGATACCTCTTTGCCCAATTAGCAGGGGTTAATCTCAAATCTTTGTAATCATAGAAGTAAAGAAGTAGAGTGGTTGGGGAAAGTGAGGTTCATTTTGGGTCAAAAGATCTCGTGTGTGTTTGTGTATACTCCATATATTCAAATAATTCTTTGAACTTTATTTTCCCCCATGTACACAAAGTCATGGATAAGAAGTCTGAGGATGTTTTGGACTCGAATGCTCCCCTTTTACTCAGTCCCCAGCTGTGTTTTGTAAGTGCCTACTTTTGAAAATAGGCACTTATGCGCAGCATGACAGCTGGCCAACAAGGGATTTAATAATCCAAATTGTTCTAATGTTTGTTGAGATTGTATGCTTTGAATATTTGAAACAATTACTCTTTCCATGTTAGACTTTTCTCTGCAGAATGTGCAATGTTTAAAACATATCAAGCAGACAGCTGAGCAGTTAATGAATGACCAATTTTCCTTCAATCAGGAGACAAACAAATAAGGATTTCTGAACAATCCTTTATCCGTCCCTTGCTAGAGATTGCTTGCTTTCTCGTTATCACAAGGTCAGCTTTGCCATACATTGTTCCACATAACTCTGCCAATATTATAGTTGTTAAAAAGCAAATATTTAACAGAGAACAGAAACAATGTTCATGCTAAATAATAGCATTTATAAAGTGTGTAAAATATTTCAAGCACTTTACATACATTATTTCTTCATATATATCCTACATCTATCTATCTATCTATCTATCTATCTATCTATCTATCTATCTATCTATCTATCTATCTATCTATCTATCTATCTATCTACACCACCCCAAACTTTAGTCTCTGATCCATTATGGAACTCAAGGTAATATACATAAGAGTCCTCAGATATGTCTCCCATATAAGAACTGACCAGACCCAGATCTGCTTAAATTCAGCAGGGTTCCTGTATCTTTGAACATCAGACAGTTCTTTGGACCTCTCTCAGTAGCACACACAATAGCTGCACACAGAGGGGAAGCCACCGTTGGACCAACGGGTTCAAAGAACCCAGGTGGCCACTGATCAGGGGCCACGAGCACAGCCCCAGACACATACCCTGCATCTGATGTCAGACATGGGGAGGCATTATTTCCGTCCCAAACAGGGCCACGCAGCCCCGGTTGGAACCAAAACTGGCCCTCACTGTGTTGGCAGCACGGCCAGTCCTGGTCTTGCTGCCAACTCAGCGGGGCCGATCAGTCTCCTTCCCAAACAGGGCCGCATGGCCCTGTTCAGGAGGGAGATCAGCCCACAATGCATTGGCGGCATGGCCAGAACAGCTCTCCCTGCCATTAAGACAGGGAGAGGCACTCCGGCTCAACACAGCGTGGGCCAATCTCTCTTCCAAATGGGGCCGCACAGCCCCATTTGGGAGGGAGATCACACTCCCACATTGGATGTCAAATGTGGGGGCGTGGCTAACTGAGCCCCTGCATCTGACATCAGATGCAGGGGGTGGAGCCAGGGGGCTGTGGCAGCGGCCACATACAGGCTGTTGCCAGCCTCCCTACGCTCCTGCCTGCACAATAGCTTTGTAAAGTAGGATGGCATTATTGTGCCATCTTGCAGATAGAGGATAGTGCTGATGCTACTCCTATATTGTATCAGGATTATGCTGAATATCTTTAGAAATATATGTGCTGGTTCTCATGATCAAGGTATGTTGAGCATTAAATCCTAGATCTGTGTGGTGTGCATGCTCCCAATTTTTGAACTGAAAAATTGTGTGAACTGAAAAATTTTCAGCAATGTTAGGTTGGCATCCCATTAACCCTAAATATACCAGAGATCAATAATCTAAGATTTTATCTAAGGCTATTGATGTCAGGTTGATGTGTTGAGTTTCTAAATTCAAAGTAAGTTTTCTTTGTACATTCTGATACATTCCTTTAATGAAGCTTTCCAAAGTGGATATTCATTATTCACTCACTTCAGTATCCATTTTTCAATTCTTGTTTAAAATGTGTTAAGGTTCATAACTTGTTGATTCGTTGGTTAAGCACATGATGAATGAGAATGCTGGATCACAAGCACACACACAGCTACACTGAATGATAATTGAATAAGTGTCATCAAGTCGGTGTCGACTCTTAGCGACCACATAAATAGATTATCTCCAGGATGATCTGTCTTCAACTTGGCCTTTAAGGTCTCTCAGTGGTGCATTCATTGCTGTCGTAATCGAGTCCATCCACCTTGCTGCTGGTCATCCTGTTCTCTTTCCTTCTACTTTCCCCAGCATTATAGACTTCTCAAGGGAGCTGGGTCTTCGCATAATGTGTCCAAAGTATGATAGTTTGTGCCTAGTCATTTGTGCCTTGAGTGAAAATTTGGGATTGATTTGTTCTATGATCCATTGATTTGTTTTCCTGTCTGCCCATGGTATCCTCAAAACAAAAGTCTTCTCCAGCACCAAAGTTCAAAAACGTCAATACTTTTTCTATCTTGCTTCTTCAAAGTCCAGCTTTCACATCCATAGAGTGTCACGGGGAAAACCATTGTCCGGACGATTCTAATCTTTGTAGGTGTAGACACATCACAGCATCTAAATATATTTTCCAAAGCTTTCATTGCAACCCTACCAAGTGCTTGTCTGCAGCATATTTCTTGGCTGTTGGATCCTTGACCGTTGATGGTCAATCCTAAAAGGCAGAAGCTATCCACCACTTCAATGTCAACCCCCAGCACAGTACCTCCAGTGACTGTTGCTGGTGTCTTATGTTTCTTTTTAGATTGTGAGCCCTTTGGGGACAGGGATCCATCTTATTTATTTATTATTTCTCTATGTAAACTGCCCTGAGCCATTTTTTGGAAGGGCGGTATAGAAATCGAATGAATGAATGAATGAATGAATGAATGTCTTCATTGTCACTTCTGAGGCTGGTTGCTGTACCCATTGTCATTAGTTTAGTCTTCGTTACATTTAATTGTAGTCCCATTTTTTTCACTGTGCTCCTTGAACTTCATTACTAGAGCTTGCAGATCATCCAGATCATCATTCTCAGCTATCAGAGTGGTGTCATCAACGTAGCGCAGGTTATTGATGTTTCTTCCTCCAAATTTAAAACCACGCTCATCGTCTTCCAATCCAGCTTCTATCAGTATATGTTCAGCTTATAAATTGAATAAATAAGGAGAAAGTATACAGCCTTATCTTACTCCTTTGCTGATCTGGAAACAGTCTGTTTCACCATGTTCTGTATGGACTGTGGCTTCCTGTTCTGTGTACAGGTTTCTCATGAGAACAATGAGAAGTGCCCATTTTCCTAAGGATATTCCACAACTTGATATGGTCGACACAATCGAAGGCTTTTCTGTAGTCAATAAAGCACATATTGACTTCTTTCTGGTATTCTTTGGCTTTCTCAATGATCCAGCGTGCATCAGCAATGATGTCTCTTGTTCCTCAGTCTTTTCTGAAACCAGCTTGAACATCTGGCATTTCCCTTTCCATGTAGGGCTCTAATCTGTGTCGGATGATCCTGAGCATTATTTTGCTAGCATGTGAAATTAAGGATTTTGTGCGATGGTTTGCATAATCTGTTAAGTCTCCTTTCTTTGGTATGAGTATGTAGACTGACCTCTTCCAATCTGTTGGCCACTGTGTTGTTCTCCAAATTTGCTGGCATAGTTTGGTTAGAACCTCGACTGATTCTTCTTCTGTTGCCTGTTGCCATATTTCTGTAGCTATTCCATCAATTCCTCTAGCCTTCTGGCTTAGTAATGACCAGAGTCCTGATCTAACTTTACTGTACTTGGAAAGGGCAGGATTTTACCATTTTAAAAGTAAAAGGCTGGAGGTCCAGGAAATGCAGTCTCTAAGTGGCAGCTAGTGAGGGGCGGCAAAATAAATAGTATGGTTCTTACCTGTGCAGCATGGCTGCTGGTGCCACCGCACACACCCAGCGCAGCCCAAGTGCTTGCAATTCCTTGTTAGCAAGCCAACCACCAGTGGTGATGTGATTCTGGCCTCCACAGATATTCTGACCCCATTTCTGTAGCCATGCAAATGGACTCTGCACATCTGCAGAGGCTTGCTAACAAGGCATTGTGTGTGCGCACACGCTGCACTGGGGGTGGGGTCGTGAGCATGGTGCTGGCAGCTGTACCAGCAGGGTAAGAACCTTACTTATCTCACCATGCCCGCTTGGCCGCCCATTTGATACCAAAGTGGTTCTCCCGAACTGGACTTGGTTCGGTTCAATCATGGACCGAACCGCCCCCGGTTTGTTTCACAATTGAGCTGCTGAATCAGCCCATTCCAAGGTAAACTGGTTCAGCATCGAATGTTTTGTGCACACCCCAAAACTGTATTGTATCTCCCCCTTTTTAACCTGTTTTCCATTAGGCTTATGAAATCACCTGGCATTCTGTGTGTGTCCATGTGTCCATCCATGTGTCCCCTCCGCCCCCATCAACTTTGCAATGCCTGGACCAATATGAATCAAATTGGGTACAGTTGTAGGGACACATAGGGATACCTCAACGGTGTTGTTTGTGATGATGTCATCCACCCTGATCCAAGATGGCAGATGTGTAAACTTTTGAGGCACACGTGGGCTGACTTGTGAACTGCCCAGCCAATTTGAACCAAATTTGCTATGGCGTGTGCTGATGTCATCCACTCCAATTCAAGATGGCTGCCACATGAACATATGAGGTGCAAATGGGCTAATTTGTGGACTGTCTAAACAATTTAAACCAACACCATTCCTTCTTTGGTTTTTGTGTCCTGAGTAGTAAACGGTATGATTTTCTGACTGAAAGTGTCCCATTCCAGTCTATTTTAATTCCCTGATGCCCAAGATGTCAATCTGTAGTCAATTCATTTCATCTTTCACTGTGTCAAGCTTTCCCATAGTCATGCTTCTTATGTTCCACATTCCCATTATAATTCTGTCTTTGCAGCTTTGGATTTTCTTTTCCCGCACAGCAACATCAGCTGCTAGACATCCAAAAGGCTTTAGTCTAACCGCATCATAAACACCATCAGTACTCTGAGAGATCCTCAGCTCTTCCTCAGTAACATGTTGAGTACCATCCAACCTGAGGGGCCCATCATCCGACACTACATCGACAATCATTCCATTTTGTCTACCCATGTGGTTTTCTTGGTAAAACACAGGTGTGGTTTACCATTGCCTTCTCCCATGCAAAGGATTCCTTTGTCGTTGTCACTGAAGTGATTGTCCACCGTCAGTACTTTCCTATCTCACTGCTTCCCAATATAGTATATATCAAGCCAAATATACATGGCATGTGCCATAAAATCTGCACAATTCCTCCTAAAGACCATTTATTGACCCAGATACTTTCCCATGGAAGGTTTTAAAAAAAGAATAAGCCAACAACACATAGCAATGAGAGTAGGTGGCCCTAAGGCAAATTTCTAGGATGCAGACAAAGGGACTTTATGAAGGATAAGGCTCTAGAACATGGGTAGGCAACCTTCGCTCTCCAGCTATTATTGAACGACAACTCCCATCATCCTCAGCCACAATAAATTGTTGCCTACCCATGCCCTAGAAGAATGATGCATCTGTTATCTAGGGGAGCTAGTTTTTGTTGGAGTCTACTATGTGCTGAGTTTGTGCCAAATATTAAAACAGTCAAGTGTTAGATTAATGAAATTCAAAAGGGCTATTATTAATGTAATCACTGAAGCATTCAGTACCATATGATGCAAACGGCAAACTGAAATTCAAAAAAATGTCAAATCGATCTGAGACTGGTTGTGGTTTACAGGTCTACAACCAAATGTCAAAGAGACAATTTGTAGATAGTTTATTTCTTAGGACAAAGAAGGAATGGTGCAAAAATAATTATTTATGGAAACCAGTCCCAACGTATTACAAGGCTGGTGAACCTTTTCTTCAGAGGAAGCTGGTGAAGAAGTGGATAGAGGATATCTACCCTTTTTCATAACACTAGAACCCAGGGTCATCTAATGAAAATGCTTGTCAGGAAATTCAGGACAAACAAATTGAAGTCCTTCTTTAGACAACAGAATTCACAGGGGTGAGGGACATATTAGGATGGTCTGCCCGAGAAGGTGATTGGATCGAATAGGATTTCAAGAAGCCTTGGAGGGATTTAGTGTTGGCTCTGCCGGCGATCCTGTTGATGCCCTGGTGGAAAACTGGAACAGCAAACTCACTGGGGAAGTAGACATGATCGCTCCTAAGTTTCCTCTCAGACTCATTTCAAAATTGGCTCCTTGGTATACGGAAAAACTACGGGGGCTGAAGTGGCAAGGTAGATGACTGGAGCGCAAGTAGAGGAAGACTTGACTCGAATCTGACAGATTACACCATTGAGCACATTTGAAGATCTATGCTCAGGTGATATGTATGGCAAAGAAGCAATTCTTTTCTGTCCATATTGCATCCACAAGTTCACATCCGGCAGAGTTGTTCAGGGTTGTGAGAGGGCTAGTATGTGCCCCTTCTCTCTTGAATCAGAATCTGGAACCATTGATTACCCGCTGTGATGTGTTTAATGAATTCTTTGTGGGGGAAATCTCTCATATTCAGGCCGACTTAGATTCCGGTTCCACAGTTACTTCAGTGTCTGCTGTGGATGTGTCCAGCAACTCCTCTTGTGTGATTAAGTTGGATCAGTTCCAGTTTGTGACTCCTGAGGATGTGGACTAGCTGATTGGAATGGTTGGCCTGATGGATGATATCCAATTGGGAATTAACAGAAGAGGTGTGACTTTTTTGGTCCTTTTGGACCTCTCAGTGGCTTTCGATACTATTGACCATAGTATCCTTCTGGAGCATCTGAGGGGGTTGGGAGTGGGAGGCACAGCTTTGCAGTGGTTCCGCTCCTGCCTCTCAGGCAGGTTCCAGATGGCATCACTTGGAGACTGTTCAAAATCTGAACTTTTGTATGGTGTCCCTCAGGGCTCTGTATTGTCTCTGATGTTGTTTAACATCTACTGTACATGAAACTGCTGGGAGAGATCATCAGGAGATTTGGTGCAGGGTGCTATCAGTATGCTGATGACACCCAAATCTACTTCTCCATGTCAACATCATTGGGATAGGGCATAACCTCCCTAAATGCCTGCCTGGAGCTGGTAATGGGCTGGATGGGGGATAACAAACTGAGACTGAATCCAGATAAGTCGGAGGTACTCATTGTGTGGGGTTGAAACTTGGGATATGAGTTGGATCTACCTGTTCTGGATGGGGGTCACACTTCCCCAGAAGGAACAGGTACACAGTCTGGGGGTGCTTCTGGATCCAAGCCTCTCCCTGGTGTCCCAAGTTGTGGCGGTAGCCAGAAGTGCGTCCTATCAGCTTCCGTTGATATGCCAGCTGCATCCGTTTCTTGAGATAAATGACCTCAGAACAGTGCAATGTGCTCTATGTGGGGCTGCCCTTGTGTGTAGTCCGGAAACTACAGCTGGTTCAGAATGCAGCAGCCAGGTTGGTCTCTGGGTCATCTCAGAGAGACCATATTGCTCCTGTATTGAAATATCTACACTGGCTGCCGATAGGTTTCCAGGCAAAATACAAGGTGCTGGTTATAACCTATAAAGCCCTAAATGGCTTGGAACCTGGGTATTTAAGAGAGCGTCTTCTTCTACATGAACCCCACTACCCATTAAGATCATCAGGAAAGGTCCATTTGCAGTTGCCAGCTCGTCTGGTGGCTACTTGGGAACAGGCCTTCTCCGCTGCTGCCCCAAAGCTTTGGAATGCACTCTCTGCTGAAATAAGAACCTCCCCATCACTGACATCTTTTAAAAATCTTTTTTAAAAGATGCACCTATTCTCCCAGGCTTTTAATTAAATATTCTTTTAACAGTTTTAACATCATTTTAATATGTTGTTTTAAAATTTAAATTGTTGTAATGTTTTAACTTTTACCATATCATTTATTTTGTTTTAACTACTGTTTTAAGTTTTCTATTAACATTTATTTTAAATAATGTTTTAACCTTTTGGTTGCTTATTGTAAACTGCCCAGAGACATGAGTTTGGGGCATTATAGAAATATGTTAAAATAAATAAAAATAAACAAATAAATAAAATAATTAGTTTTTAAAATTCACTGCCATGGGATGTAATGATGACCACGAGCTTAGATGGCTTCAAAAAGGGATAGACATGTTCATATTGGATAAATCTGTCGATAGCTACTAGTCATCATGGCTATATGCACTCTCTGGATTTAAAGGCATTTTGCATTTGAAATTATCAGTTGTCAGGGAGCAACAGTGGAAGACGGTTGAGGTGATTGCTTTCATCTCCTGCTTGTGAGCTTCTCAGAGGTATCCAGTTGGCCACTGTGGGAAACAGAATGATGGATTAGGTAGGTTTTTTGTCTGATCCAGCAGGGTTTCACTACTGTTCTTAAAGAACTGCAAGTCTGTTCCTAAGTTAGCTCTGTGTGCAAGTCTGAAAGCTTATTTCTAATTAGCAATGTGAGATTTTAGACTTGTATGTTACAGATGCTTATGAAGAAACCAAATGAGGAAGGCCAATTATCCAGAGGCAAATAAAGCACAGCATTTTGGAGCTGACAAATATTTCTTTGACTTTCACATTGGTGCCACCCCCACCCCCATATTTCCATCAAATTATAATCATGTGTGTTCCAAAAGTCTACAATGACAGCTGGTCTTTTATATTCAAACCAACCCAGCCACCCCCAATCACAGCACACTAGTTATCACTTTACAAATGGTTGACTTTTGATTGTACAAACATATTGCTGTACATATTGAAGTCTCTGAAATAAAGGGCAGGGTTTTTTTTAAATATAGTTAGTTCCCGGCTACAGAAGCTACAGGAAAATAATATCTCTGAAGCCATCTTAGTGAAATCTCATTGACAAATAATTCTTCCAATGATCCCTTAAAACCTTTAACTAAAAAGAACCACAATCATAAGTTGAGCTTCTGCAGCCCAAGGGTAGGCTTTCGTTTAATTCCTACAGGGATCT
Organism: Hemicordylus capensis; assembly: GCF_027244095.1. Lineage (NCBI taxonomy): Eukaryota > Metazoa > Chordata > Lepidosauria > Squamata > Cordylidae > Hemicordylus > Hemicordylus capensis. Next base: position 67,675,050 of record NC_069658.1, read on the forward strand.
CAATTTCATTTTTTAACCTAATACAAATCTTTCTTTTCATGTCACTCATATAGGCCGCCTTCGAACATAACATGAAACTGGAGGCAACCCTGCCAGAGGTTAAAGATTTTGGTTGTCTGGATGCATGATACCCCACAGGTCCGTTATAGCCCCCAACCCTGAACTTTAACCTTCTGTTTCAATTAAGTTTCCCCTCTGAAACTTTGAAACCAAAAGTGGCATCATGTCCAAATTCTGCCAGCAGTTCCAGCCAGAGTTGAGGGTAGGAAGCTCCTCCTTCCCTCCTAGTCATTGGTTGCTGCGGCTTTCCTTCACACATTGAAGGAAGCCTATGCAGCCAGTGCCTCCCACTTTGCAGTCTCCCAGATTTCAGATTGGGCTCATCTGAGAGTGTATGGGAAGAATGGAGGCAAGCTGTGATTTGCCATGATGTCCAAAGGCAGCCATAAAGTTACTAACCCTTCTTTGTGTTTATATTGTTATAAACATTGGCTTTTTAGAAGTCCAGAATTGCATTGAGATGTACATAGAAACATAGGAAGCTGCCATATACTGAGTCAAACCATAGGTCCATCTAGCTCAGTATTGTCTTGGAGAAGTATCTTGGATACCTATCTTCCCAGAGTGGCCCCATCCTCTAAGGGGAATATCTTACAGTGCTCACACTTCTAGTCTCCCATTCAAATGCAACCAGGGTAGACCCTGCTTAGCTAAGGGGACAAGTCATGCTTGCTACCTCAAGACCAGCTCTCCTCCAGCACTTGTCAACCATAAGGGCAAAATGAAGAACAAAAATATGGGAGGAAAAATGGTCAGTAAAAGTACACAAGGACACAAATAAGAAAGTTATTTATCATTCAGTCATTTTTTAAAACAGTTTCTATCTCACCTTTCCAGCCAATGGTTGGCACAAGGCAGTTGACAAATATAAGGAAAGTACAAAAGAATGGGGTAAAATACAAAATAAAATTGACTTAAAATGACTGAAAGAAGCAGGAAAAAAACCAAACATAACCAAAGTTTAAAACTTGTTTAACACAAGTTTTTATAAGGGTGAGTTCAGACGACCAGCTGCAAGTAAGGTGGAGAGAACTGGAGATTCCTGGTGAGCGCATATTCCCAGTGTAAGCTGGTACCTCCAATCATTTCCATTTTGTCAGAACCCACCAAAGTTGAGCTGCCAGTCTTGGGCTTCTCCTGCTATCCAATATCTGGAACTTATATTTGAAGTTGGGAGGAAAAACAACATTGGCAACCTGACATTGGCAGTCTCAGATGACACAAAAATGAACAAATATACTGGCTAATGCCAGAAGTGAACACTCATGGGGAAGCTCTGGTTCCCTCCACCTTACTTGAAGTGGGATGTCTGAACCCACCCTTAGTCTTTCTGAATTTAAAAAAGTCTCCAATCATCATTTAAGAGGGGATCCTGTCACATCTCCATGGGGAGAGCATTCTACAAGTGGAGCAGTGCCATTGAAAAAGCACCCAGCAAAGGATCTCTGTCAAAGGGGAGACAAAAAGCAAGGTTTCTGATGGATCCCAAATCTCATGCACATTCATATGGAGATCAGCAAGTCCTGAGGTAACCTGGTCCCAGACTGAAAAAGACCTTAAAGCCAACATAGAGCCCAGAAGTGAATAGGCAGCTAATGTAACTGGTGGAGTATCTATCTATATATTTCTCTTAGGCGTACCTGTCACTAATACCATGCATGGCAGCTCTCGCGAGAGTTCATGAGCAAACTGACAGCAGGGGAAGAGGAAAGCGGCAGCACCAGAAGCGAGGCAGGAAACAAAACGGCAGCGGCAAGCAGGGGAAGAAAACAACGTCAGGTGGGCAAGAAAGTGGTGGCGGGGGAAGAAAGCGGTGGTGGCGACAGGTGGGCAGGCTGGGAAAGAAATTTGTGATGGTGGCAGCAGGCGGGGGAAACTAGAAGCACAGATGCTCTGCGCCCGGCACAGCAAGTAGGTATATAATATGTCCCATGTATTCCTCCCTTACCACATTCATTACTATTTACAACTTCCAAATTTCCTTCAGCTTCAGCCCCACATGGAGAGCATTGCAGTAGTCCAACCTGGATGTGACCAGAGTATGAGTCACCAATTGTAGGCCTGCTGCACGCAGTTGGTACACCAGCCAGAGCTAGGCAGAGGCACTCCTAGCTTCAGCCAACAGCAGGGCTTTCCAGGGACAGCTAGAGATCCAGGAAAACTACCACATTGTGCACTGATCTTCTATTCACACTGAACAATTCATTTAGAACTTTCTTGGGTACAGCAGTAATGCTGAAATTGCCTTATCAACAATAAGTATGAATCTAAAATGCCAGATTAGCTGGTGACTCTTGTGGAGTTATTCACTTGTTTATTCATAAATTTCAGCGTCAATTCCCACTCACTCTCATACAACAGAAAACAGCAGAACAACAAATGAAGCACTTTCATCTTACTCTGCAGCAAGAAACCGCCCACCTGTGCTTCAATGCATCTACTTTGGAGGTGTGGGAATCTGTGGCAGGGACACCCTGGTTCCCCGTTGAGCTTCAGATTATGCATTAGTTGTGTTCACTAATGAATCAATCAAGTTGATAGGAAATCATACCTAACTAAAAGCAAGGGCTCTTCCCAAGTTCAGTGAAGGCATGGGGAGGGTGTAAGACCACACTTACTGTGCATGCCCCCAATCTCCATACATTGAACTGAAGCTATGTGTACACAGAACCCGACCGATGTAGCTGCATGTGTGTGGGCTCTGTGTGTGCAACTGGGAACACTATTAAAGTCAGGATTCCTAGTCTCACAAAGTCCATATGTTTGAGCTCTAAGCCCACCTTCAGCTGACCTCATAAGGACTGGGGACAAAGCCTGTTCTCATACCACTTTCATACATTTATTATTCCCCCTGCTCTTAGTTCCTTGCTGTTTCTCACTTCTTTGTTTTAATTTGTTCTTTGATGAGGTTTGAAGGGTATGCATTTATTTATTTATTTTCTATTATGCTATGTGAATTTCATTTATTCATTGGTAAGCTGCTTTCGGAGCGCTTGAGGGCCAAAAGGCAGAACAGAAATAACTTAATAATAAAATGTAGCTTTAATTGACTGAAAGCATGGTGTTTATGTGATGAGAGGAGAGCTGGTCTTGTGGTAGCAAGCATGACTTGTCTCCATAGCTAAGCAGGGTCTGCCCTGGTTGCATCTGAATGGGAGACTTGATGTGTGAGCACTGCAAGATATTCCCCTCAGGGGATGCAGCCGCTCTGGGAAGAGCAGAAGGTTTCAAGTTCCCTCCCTGGCTTCTCCAAGATAGGGCTGAGAGGTTCCTGCCTGCAACCTTGGAGAAGCTGCTGCCAGTCTGTGAAGACAATACTGAGCTAGATAGACCAAAGGTCTGACTCAGTATATGGCAGTTTCCTATGTTCCTATGTTCCTATGAGGGCTGTACTGTTGGAGCAAGGACCCTGGCAGCATCAGCTGTAAGCTACAGTGTCTCATAGTGACCAATGGGGGGTGGGGGGTTAGGGTCATGGATAAAAGTGCTGGACTCCTCCCCTCTTTGTTCTTCCACTGTTAGTCTCCATTTTGTCTCTCCAGAGATGGCTGTTTGTTTTGGTCTCTCTCTTCAGCCATGAGATACAGCTGAAATTAAGCTGCAGGCTTTTTCACATTTGTTTGTAACCTTTTCTTTAAAGAAATTCTTGTAGTTCTTCAGTACTAAACAACTGTCTCAAGACCTCTTTGCTTTTCTGCTTTCTCACCAAACTGGTTTTGCTTTTCTATTTGGGGACTGAACTGCTATTCTTCCCCTACATGTAAAGGGATGCTTTATGAAAGGCGATATAAAAAAGGGTGTGTGTGTGTGTATTTAGTGGTATAGCTACATCCAAGAATTTTCATTGTCATTATCAATAGGTCAGATATTGGATGGATTCGCAAATACATAGTACTTCATTTAAGTCAGGGGCTTACACGCCACGCAAGAGTACATCAACCTAATAACGTTGCATTTGCAAAATTTATGTAAGTTGCACAAATGCAAAATTTGTGCAAATTGCATTACACAAGAGTAAGCCCATTATTCCCAATGAGCGTACTCTTGTTTAACACAATTTATGCACATTTTACATTTTGTAACTTGCACAAATGCAGCATTACTATGTTGATGTATTTTTGCACAGTATGTCAGCCAGTGACTGTATTTTCAGAAGTTGTATGTGGGGATTTAAGTTGCTTTTTTCCCCTCCATCTTCCTCTTTTTAAATAGTTTTACCAATCAGTTTAGTGTGGAGGTGCACTGCACAGTTAAAAACTGGTTTCAATGTTAATCATTTTACTGACAACAAAGGAGTTATTTTTAAAAATATACAGATAAAAATCTAATACTGGATTATAGAAAAGTATTATTAGCATAAGGAGGGGGTCTTAAAGTAGAATCATTTAAATTAAAGACAGAGGGGTAAGAAATGTAAGCAGGCAGCTCACAGCAATGGTTTCCCTAATCTGACTGTAGTTTTGATAGCTGGACAGAGCCATGTCTCTGTTTCTGCTGCCTTTAAGTGTATTGATGCTAAAATGCAAAAGCTGAAAGCTGTTTCAGCCTTAGAAGAATGTATATTCACGCTGTCCCTCAAAATTGTGATGATGACATCTGTGAGGTTAAGCTATACATTAGATTAAGTAGTACATCATTGCCACGTATATTATAAATCACTATCAGACATCTAATTTGGGCATATGCACTTTGTCTTTCCGGTGTGCAGCATATAACAAATGTTAGGTGAGATCCTCTTCTGCATTATTTAATCTACCGTTCTCCATGCCTCACTATTATGCTTTCCATCTCCAAACTGTTTAATTGATAAAAGTTTGGAAATGTTGGGCTGCAATGCAGAAAGGAAGCAACAACATCAGGAAAAATCGGACACACCTTTGTTTTTGTAAATTACAACATTAATAAAAACTCCCAGGGCCAACCTAATACTTTGTCATCTAATTCTTGCTGGTGGCAATCTTCTTAGGAATTCCCTTCCAGCCTGACCAGCAACAGGCTGCCAGGAGGCACCGGAGCAAACGCAGCCCCCTCTTCTCAGACCCTGTATAGTCAGAAACTGCACCTGCAACACCATCCTGCTTTCTTGTCCCGAGGAGCGGAGTCCTTCCAACTTCTTCCTGCATTGGAATTGGAAAACACACTCTTTCCCTGCCCAGCCTGCAAGAGACTTGTGTTTGAACCAGGTGCCTCCTGGCAACACCATTCAAAGTGGAAATGTGTTTTGTCGAAGTAACTCCATAATACAGTGATGAAGTAGTCTTGCTTGTACCCATCAGCCCAAGTTTTAGTCCCCTGTAATGTCAAGTATCTGATACTTAGCAGAGATATGTGCTTGAGCTGCAGGCAGATCAGAATACATATTACTAGACTGGATGGGCCATTGGTTTGATTTGGTATAGATCAGTGCATTATATCTTATAGCTGCCTCAGGACCTAAGTCAATGGCCTCTTCAGAAAGAGCCATGACACCTTTCTTTCTGTCATCCACTCTATTCCTGCTATGCCCTATCCACTATAAAACATGGAGCAAAGTGCTAAAAGATTCTTCCTTCTGGACCACATGGGCTTCTAGCATCTTCAGTAGGGATGGATGTATTTGCATCCATCCATACAAACTTCATACATCCATACAAACTTCTAGCCAACTGCATTATCTATACAGATACAGAAGCAATACTGAGGATGGGGAGAGTCAGGAGAAAGAAGCCACAATTGGGTGCATTGGGGAGTGACCAATAATGACAGCATGGCCAAAGAAACATGTGGCAAGACCCCATTATTGCAATTTTACAGTCTGCATGCATCCTAGCAACTGTCCACTTCTCCATTGACATGCACAATTAGGAAATGATTTAGGAGACAGGTAGTATAGTCCAAGAGACATCCCTCTTGGCTCATATTGTTGGCAAATAGTGAATCCCATGGAAGGAAAAGAGGGCATTATTATTCTACTTTCCCCTGCCAGCCCAACGCTGACTCTGCAACAACGGCCCTGCCAATACATCCAGTCCCCAAAATCCATAAAACTATTCACATGGTGGCAGGGAGAGGCGGGGTTTTACCTACCTTCCCCCCAAACAATCATCTGCTGAATCTCTGGTGTGCTACCGCGTGCCCAGACAATCTGCACTGCTCCATGCAGCGAGGATCACTGGAGGCTGGGATATTCTCCTGGCCTCCATGTATCCCACAATGCACCGTGCAATGAGCATGGTGCATTGGGGGATACCCCTGTGTGATGGAAACTCTAGACACCCATCTCTGTGTCCACTCAGGCTGCAAGCACTCATGCCCATAACCTTGGCTAACGGCTGGGCTAAAAAGCTGGGTCAGGCAGCACCAGGATCTGCATGGATCCCAACGCTTCACATGCACAGCCTAACCCAGTTTGGTCTGCCTCAGCCTGGGTTAGGCTGCATGTGGGAATACCCTTATTGGCTAGATTTTTCCCATTATTATGCAATAGATGGAACCATGCCAAGATCACCAAAATCCAAAGTTAACAATCCCTTCTGCTATAGTTCATATTAACAAAGAGAAGGCAATTTACATGCATATTTTGCTAGTGTTGGGCATACACCTGTCAGGTATCCCTTGCTTTGAAGTCTGTCTAATATTCAACTTTTAAAAAGACCCAGTGCTTACATCCAATAATGTCATTTTAAAACCTGTAAAACATAACCCTCAAAAAAAGAACTTGAGACAAAATTTAAGGAGCTAAGGAGTTATATGCACCCCATTGTACAAACAGAAGTAGGTCAATCAGCTGCTGTTTGGAAAATGGGTTAGCCACTCTTCAGCATCACCTCCCAGGATGATGTACAGTTAAAAGATACAATTAAAACATACACTCAAGAAAACATCCGAAATCTACAGAAGGCTTACTTAAGAAAACAGTCCCAGCAAACACACAAGGATGGAACAATATCCATCTTTTCTTGCTGGCATAGTATCAAAGTCATCACTAAATTATAGACAACAACTCTGTGAATACAGAAGTCAATAGGAAGCATCTCATTTTACAAAGAATAATAATGCCCCCTTCTGGTTGTGATCTCCAAATAAAAAAGCAATTTTATAGTATGCAGAAAAAATTTAATATGTTCTCAGCTTGAATTGGATAACAATTGTTATCCACCACATGACAATCTATAAATAAGAAAGATGACAAATACAAAAATATATCCTGTTTTGCTGTCTGTCTATAGAAAAACAAATAACATAACTCACAAGTGAAAGGTTATGTTTTAGAAAGAGTCTAGGAAGGACAGTCATTCTGCCAAATGTCATATAAAAGCAGCAAAGGGCCAGGGAAATCAATGGCACTGAATTTTTAAAAGATCAAGTTGAGTTTTGGCATAGTCTAAGTGTTTTTCATGAAAAAATTAATACCCCACTTAAATTGCTTAAATCCATCAAGTCATAACTAAGTATTCGACACAGCTCAAACTAGAAGAGAGACCAACACAAAACAACCTTCATATTCTACAAAAGATTCAAGTGATTTTACTCTTTACATTGCTAAAACTTCATAGTCAAATAATCTTTTGATCTGGATATAAGCCACTTTGAAATGTGAATGAAGCCAGTATAACTTCTCAAAGGCTTTCCAAAATAATAAACAGGGGCACAGATGTTTTAGAAAGATGGTTCCATTTACAGTAACATCACAGTGAGAAGGAGGTACCCATAAGCCACTTCCCCTATCACTCTATCATTTATTGTTCTAAACATGTGGTTAGGTATAATGAGAAACCACAAGAAAAGTATGTGGGAGAGAGAGGGGCAGAGAATAATATGTCATAACATGTAAATAATCCTTAAGAAAACTCTATACTGCCTAACCGGCAGTATCTGGTTCGAAAAATGCCATCCCTTAAGGTGCGAGGGTGTAAATGATTCAGATAAAACAAAAGGGAACAAAGCAGCACTAATTAAAAAGCAGACAGAAGTATGTGCTAGCTTGTCAAAGAGATCAAATGACCAAAAGAAAGATTCAGCATATAGGTGCTTATATGCCAATGCCAGAAACCTCCAAGCCAAGATGGGTGAGCTGGTTGCTAATGAAAACATAGCTATAGTGGGCATAGTGGAAACAGTGAAACAGTGAGAACCAGTGCGACACAGTTATTCCTGGATATAAACTGTATAGAAATGACAAGGAGGAATGAATTGGGGGTGGAGTAGCAATGTATATTAAAGAAGGGATAGAATCTCACAAGCTAGAAAACCCAGGAAGGCCAGAGTCCTCCACAGAAACTCGGTTAGTGACAATACAAGGCCTGTAAGGAAATGTGCTACTATGGACATGCTATCGCCCTGTTGATCAAAATGCTGACAGTGACTGGGAGTTGCAGAAGGAAATAAGGGTGGCATCAAAGAGAGACAGAGCTGTAATAATGCGTGACTTCAATTACCCACACATAGATTGGGTAAATTCACATTCAGGTAATGACAAAAAGGCCACATTTCTAGACACGCTGAATGACTGTGCCCTAGAACAGTTGGTCATAGAACCAACCAGAGAGAGATAAGGTGACCTTGGACTTAATCTTGAGTGGTGTACAGGACCTGGTATGAGATGTCAGTGTCATGGAACCTTTAGGGAACAGTGACCATAGAATGATCAAATTCAGAATACGTACAAGGAGAGAATCACCAAGGAAGTCTAACACAGACACCTTGAATTTCAGAAGAGTAAACTTCTCTAAAACGAGGTTTGATTAAAAGAAAAGAAAAGAAAAGAAAAGAAAAGAAAAGGGAAAATCAGGAGAGTTACTTCACACCAGAATGCATGGAGTTTATTTAAAAACACAATAATAGGAGTCCAGTTAGAATGTGTACTAAAAAGGAGGAAATGTTCCACCAACTCTGGGAGGATTCCAGCATGGCTAATAAGTTAAGGTAGCCATAAAGGGGAAGAAGACTTCCTTCAGAAATTGGAAGGCCTGCCCAAATGAAGAGAACAGAAAGGAACACAAACTGTGGCAAAAGAAATGCAAGGAGACAATAAGGGAGGCAAAAAGAGAGTTTGATAAACATTTAGCTAAAAACATCAAGGGGAATAATATCAGAAGCAGGAAACCTGCCAGAAAGGCGGTTGGACCGGGGAGTGAAAAGGATTATTAAGGAGGAAATGGAGGTTGCAGAGAAGCTAAATGAGTTCTTTGTCTTCACAGCAGAGGATATTGAGCGTATAGATGTGCCTGAACTGAGCTTTTCGGGGCAGAGCCTGAAGAACAGAGACAGATAGAGGTGGTGAGAGACGATGTTTTAAACTGTCTGAAAAACTTAAAGATTAACAAATGGCCACAGGGCCAGATGGCATCCATCCAAGTGTCCTTAAAGAACTCAAATGTGAGATTGCTGACCTCCTTACAAAAAATATATATAACTTATCTCTACAGTCAGGCTCTGTACCGGAGGACTGGAAAGTAGCCAATGTAACGCTGATTTACAAAAAGGGATTCAGGAGGGGATCTGAGAAATCACAGGCCCGTTAGCTTAATATTTGTTGCAGGCAAATTGATGGAAAGCATTTTCAAGAATAAAAGTGTTAAGCATATAGAAAAATAGACCCTGCTGAAGAAGAACCAGCATGGTTTCTCCATAGGTAAATCTTGCCTCACTAAACATTTGGAGTACTTTGAGAGTGTCAACAGGTATGTGGATAAAGTTGATCCAGTTGATACCTGGACTTTCAAAAAGCTTTTGGCAAAGTTCCTCATCAAAGATTCTTCGGAAAATTTAGCCATCATGGGATAAGGGGACAGGTTCACATGTGGATTGCTAACTGGTTGAAGGACAGGAAAGAGAGGATAGGAATCAATGGACAGTTCTCTAAATGGAGGGAAGTAAGAAGTGGGGTCCCCCAGGAATCACTACTGGGACCAGTGGTCTTTAATTTGTTCATAAATGATCTAGAAGTTGTGGTAAGCAGTGAGGTGGCCAAATTTGAAGATGACACTAAGCTATTTAGGGTAGTGAAATCCCAAAGAGATCGTGAGGAGCTCCAAAAGGATCTCTCCAAAATTGGGGAATGGGCAACAATATGGTAAATGCGGTTCAATGTTAGCAAGTGTAAAGTAATGCATATTGGGACAAAAAAACCCAGCTTCACATATACACCCATGAGTTGTCAGTGACTGACCAGTAGAAGAATCTTGGTCATGGTGGACAGCTCGTTGAAAGTGTTAACTCAGTGTGCGGCAGCTGTGAAAAAGGCCAATTGCATGCTTGGAATCATTAGGACAGGGATTGAAAATAAAACTGCTAATATTATAATACCTTTATACAAACCATGTTGCGGCCACATTTTGAATACTGCATGCAGTTCTGGTCACCATATCCTAAGAAGGACATTGTAGAACTGGAGAAGGAGCAGAAGAACTGGAGAAGGAGCAAAAGTGGAAAGAGAAAAGGATTGAGGGCGATGTAGGAGGGAAAGCTGAAAGAGGATAGAAAGGATGGGGGAGAGAGGTAGATAGATGAGAGCAGACAGCTTCAGTTTTAGTACTGATGAATGAACATAAAGTAACTATAAAACATACAGTTGTGAAGTATAATACCTTTTAGGCAATATACTGATGAGCTTAATCATTTCAGTGCCAGTGTGATACCTCTGACGTGACATGGGGAGCAGGATGTGGTAGCTGTACTTTTTCTGTAGCAAAGAAGGAATTAGGCATTTGCTAAACGCCTTGGGACAAATGGCTGTGTCTTAACATTATCGAGCATTCGCTGACAGTTCTTGCTGTAGAACATAGAGCTGTTTCTCCACCTGGAAGAATGTGATAAGTACAATTTATTCTTTTAATTATCATTCATTATGATGCCAAAGCTGCTGCTTAAAAATCCCTGCTACCATTCTAGGCCACAAAACCAGAATATAGCACTTTGTCTCATAGTCCAGTGTGAAGAAACATACTAGAAGCTGTCTTCTATAAGTCCCCTGCTAAATAAGCAAAGAGGCACCTTTTTGTGGTGGTGATTCTCTTATATTTAGCAGGGGAGAACAATGGTCCAATTCCAGCACAGCAACCTTCCAGTGGTTGTTGCTGGTGTCTCCCTTGTGTTTCTTTTTAGATTATGAATCATTTGGGGACAGGGAGCCATCTTATTTATTCATTACTTCCCTTATTCTTTTCTTATTTTATTTTATTTATTCGTTGTTTTCGTTATTATTCAAAGTGCTGTAAATCACTTTTGTTGAAAAATAGCATACTGTATAAATATTCTGTAGTAGCAATAAGTTGAGAGGGGTTAGTTTTTTTCTTAATCTGACTGGAAGGGTTCATCCATCAATAATTAAAATTAAAATGTAGAAAACTAAGTTTTTCTAAACCACTAATTTTTCTAATATAAAGATTCATAGTAGTAGTAATAGCAGTAAAGATAAAGGTAAAGTGTGCCATCAGTCGATTTTGACGCCTGGTACCCACAGAGTCCTGTGGTTTTCTCTGGTAGAATACAGGAGGAGTTTACCGTTGCCTCCTCCCGTGCAATATGAGATGATGCCTTTCAGCATCTTCCTATATTGCTGCTGCCCGATATAGTATCAGTGGGGATCTGAACCAGCAAACTTCTGCTTGTTAGTCAAGCATTTCCCTGCTGCGCCATTAGGTGGCTTACAGTAATAGCAGTAGTAGAATTTAAATTCTATTAGATTATTTTGTGTAGTTGTGAAAACTTTGTTTTATTTCTTAGAGAAAGTTCTGTTTGAGAATTTTGATGCAGGTTATCATCCAACGCAAACCTAAATGCACTTACTTGGAATTTTAGTTCAACTGAAATCTTCACTAACCTAGGATCAAAGCCTATCATCTTTTTTTGTTCGCAGCTGTGCTGCAAGTGACTCTGATAATCAAGAGTCACTGTTCCCTCACTAGGCTCGTCTGCAAAGTACCTGCTGACTATGACAAGAGGAAGAGTGTCTGTTCTTGTCTCCCCTGCATCTGGTGTACCATCCATGCAAGCATATCCATGTGGTGGGCAGAACATCCAAACCACCCCAATTGCACAATTCTGATACTACTTCCATGAAGTATTGTAACTGGGTGATTAGAGGTGGTTCAAGATGTCTATCTGCCTGACTATGCAGGGCAGAAGGCCAGGCCAAATGTAGGGGAGCACGCACTCACATGCTATTCCTCCCAAGATGGGGCAGGCCGATCAGAGAGTATCATCTGATTCAGCTCATTAAATCAGTTACCAGAAGAAGTAAAAATTATACTTCTGGGGTAAAGGAAACAACATTTACAAAGATTTAAGAGAAGCAGTGAACATTCTGACTAATAAATTTAAGAGAATGCCTTCTTTGCTATGAACCACACTGCCCATTGAGATCATCTGGAGATGTTCGTCTGCAGTTGTCACCGGCTTGTCTGGTGGCTACTCAGGGACGGGCCTTCTCCATTGCTGCCCCGAAGCTTTGGGACCCGCTTCCTGCTGAAATAAGAGCCTCCCCATCTCTTACAACTTTTTAAAAGGCAGTCAAGACACATTTGTTCACCCAGGCTTTTAATTAGATATTGCTTTCATTGTGTTTTTAATAGTTTTAACGGTTTACATTTTAAATTGTTGCAATGTCTTAACCTTTTTATTTGTTGTTTTTATTGTTGTAAACTGCCCAGAGACTTGTATTTGGGGTGGTATTCAAATGTGTTAAATAAATAATAAATAAAGCGCGCGCACATTGAGGGACTGCGGCGATGCACCAGGAGCCCTCATGCAACTCCCCCAGTCCTCCTGTTGGGCCAGAGCCCTTAGAGTTCAGAGTGCTCCCTTGCTGCAGAAGCACGCTATAAGATTGGAAACACATAGCTGACTCTATGGGCTTCGGCGCAACAGTGTGTGCAAGGGAACCAGAGGAGTTGTGTGAGGGCTCCTAGTGTGTTTGTTTGTTCGATTTCTATACCCCCTTCCAAAAATCGCTCAAGGCAATTTACACAGAGAAATAATAAATAATCAGATGGATCCCTGTCCCCAAAGGGCTCACAATCTAAAAAGAAACATAAGACAGACATCCACTTCATTAGCCTGGATGTCAGCCACAGCTGTAACAAATGGAACAGTGGAACAAGGTCTTGAAATGAACACATTCCAAACTAAATGAATGTGTCAGAAATGAAAAGTAGAAAGGATGGAAGATGTGGTGTATTTGGGAAACGGGGGGAAATGCTCTCTGTTTAACCTGTTATCGTCTTGCCCAACAACACATGTAGGATTTGACAACACGTGCGCACCCACGCTAATACAAGCAGCCCTTTTGCTTTGGTAAAAGGAGGGCATCCAAGCAGTAGTCATGGGTATCACTGCTCCTGTACTCATGTGTTGCACTTCAGTGCAGCACATGAATGTAAGGGACTTTTTGGAAGTGAAAACAGCATCTGGACCACCAGCTCCTTAGAGCTGCCAAAGCATCCTGGGCTTCTAATGGAGCAGACTTGCACCAGCAAAGAGCTTCAGCAAAAGAGCTCTCCTTAAAGTGAAACACACTGTTATTCTGACTACAAATGCTGTTCTGAATGCTCTAGCTTTTTGAATGAATGATCTGTTTAATGGAAGAAATGATCCAATTTTTAAAATCCAAATGCATCCCTTTATTACTAGATTTAAGAACAGGTGAATATACTCCTGTTCCTCTAAGCCAGATGGGTTTTGCAAGGATTTCTTGCGAGTACTCAAAAACACAAAGGGGTTTGCAAGTGTTTGCAAAACCTAGCAAAAAAATCTCACTTTCAGTTTGCAAAGGGAAAGAAGATGCCAGTGTACAAGGGAATCCAGCTCCCAGATATGCTGACAAACTACTCATCCTATTATCCATGCTGGAAGTGTCATTTGTTCAGAAATATCATTTCAGTGTCTAAAGCTAGCAAGGATAGGCCAGGTTGTTTGTCTGGGAACTCCCCATGGCTGCTAGTTATTCCGTACCCTAAAGCTTTTGACAAAGTTCCTCATCAAAGATTCTCGAGAAAACATAGCAGTCATGGGATAAGGGGGCAGGTTCATGTGCAGAGGCGTAACTATAGGGGGGCAGGGGGGCACGTGCCCCGGGCGCCATCTTTTCTGGTCACATGGGGGGCGCCGCCATGACCAAATTTTTTAATTTTTTTTAAAAATTTTTGTTAATACAAATGTTTCCTGCTCAGTGCAGCAGCGCTGCAGCAGTCAAGGGAGCGCGTCGGTGCCCCCTTCCCCACGAGTGGTCCCTTCCGCGCCACCTGCACCCCCCCCATTGCTTTGCTGGTGCCTGGCTGCCAGCCAGTGGCCTGGCTTGGCGGCGGGCGCTTGTGAGAAAAAACCTAAGTATAATGTAGTATGTTGGGGAGGGCAATGGGGGGGGCGCAGTGGGGGGGCACCATTTCAGTGCTTGCCCCGGGCGCCATTTTCCCTAGTTACGCCTCTGTTCATGTGTGGATTGGTAACTGGTTGAAGGACAGGAAACAGAGGGTAGCTATAAATGGGCAGTTCTCTAAATGGAGGGAAATAAGAGATGGGGTCTCTTAGGGATCAGTATGGGGACCAGTGCTCTTTAATTTATTCATAAATGATCTAGAAGTTGGGGTAAGCGGCGAAGTGGCCAAATCTGCAGATGACACTAAACTCTTTTGGGTAGTGAAATCCAAAACGGTCTGTGAGGAGCTCCAAAAGGATCTCTCTAAATTGGGTGAGTGAGCAACAAAATGGAAGATGTGGTTCAGTGTTAGCGAATGTAAAGTGATGCATATTGGGCAAAAACAACAACATCACATATACACTGATGGGGTCTGAGCTATTGGTGACTGACCAGGGGAGAAAGCTTAGGGTTGTGGTGGTTAGCTCATTGAAAGTGTCTACTCAATGTGCGGCAGCTGTGAAAAAGGCCAATTCCATGCTAGAGACCATTAGGAAGAGGATTGAAAATGAAACTGCTAATATTATAATACACTTATACAAAACTATGGTGTGGCCACACTTGAGTACTGTGTACAGTTCTGGTCACCATACCGCAAAAAAGACTTTATAGAACTGGAGAAGGTGCAGAAGAGGGCAATCAAGATGATCAGGGGCCTAGAGCACCTTCCTTACAAGGCAAGGCTACAACACCTGGGACTTTATAGTTTAGAAAAAAGGATGACTGAGAGAAGGCATGACAGAGGTCTATAAAATTATGCATGTTGTAGAGAAAGTTAATAGAAATGTTTCTTCCTCTCGCATAACAGGGGTCATCCCATGAAACTGATTGCCCAGAAATTTAGGATCAACAAAAGGAAGTACTTTTTCACACAATGCATGGTGTGACAGCCACCAGCCTGGATGGCTTTAAGAAGGGCTTAGATAAATTCATTGAGGACAAATCTATCATTGACTACTAGTCTGAGGGCTATAGGCCACCTCCAGCCTCAGAGGCAAGGTCCCTCTAAATACCAGTTACATGGGAGCAACTGCAGGAGAGAGGGCATGCACTCAGCTCTTGCCTGTGAGCTTCCCAGAGGCATCTGATGGGTCACTGTGAGAAACAGAATACTGGACTAGATAGCCCTTTGGGCCTGATCCATCAGGGCTGTTCTTGCCCTTTTCAACAGTAAAGAGTTTCAGGTATCTTTGTTTCTGAAGTGGGAGAACTGGCAAAGGAAGGGATTTCATGCTGCAGGATTGCTCCAGACTCACATGAAGACTGACCTGAAATGAGTCACCATTTTACAGACAAAGGATTTAGCACTTTTAACCCCCCACCCCACCCTCAGGCCAGGTGCTTCCTTCAAGCCTGGGCTAGATATGGACATTCTATATCCATTCTCAAACGGAAAGCTATCCAATCAAGAACAATTTTTATCTGCCACAATTTCCTCCCCAACTAAACATGCATGTATTGTGATTTACACAGTTTAAATGTGGCATTCCCTGTTAGAGGTTGTTGATTTTTACCCACAATAGGTAAAACAGCAGAGCACTAAGGAATGAGCACACACTCCGGTTACAGAGTAGGTAGCAGAGGATGGTTCAGATATTGCAGCTATTTAAAGAAAACACATGGAGATCCTTGTATGACTAAACACTAAATATTTATTGGTTAAATATACTTAGATAGGAAAGACCTATCTCTAATCTAAAGGACTACATAGTGGATAGGTAAGGAGAGAGAGAGATGTTTCCATCTGCTCTCGGGGTCATAGAGTAGGGACAGATAGGGAGACCCTGACTGACTGTCTCTACACCCAATGCCCCTAGTGGTTATTAGGACAGTTGGTGCAAAAGGTCGATGCACTGGAAGTTCATCTCCAACATTCCCAGTATCTGCTGTACAGCTGAAAGGCCCTATGTACAACATGCCACAAGGGTGTGAGGCCTGTATGAGGGAGAAATCAAAACAGACCTTTATAGAGAGCTTATAAAGGAGGCTTATAAAGCCATAAGGAGTTTAGGCCCTACATACCTTAGATACCTTCCCCTCCCTTATGACCCACTACCATCTTTAGAAACAACTGAGAGAGCCTACTTGACTGTTCCTTCCATACGTCAACTCATTACTATGAGCACATATAGAAAGATTTCTTGGTCCTAAAAATTTCAAACTGTCTTCTAAATAACTTCCTCCAAACCTCTTCTGAACACTTTTTGGACACCTGTATGGCTCCGTTTAGGCCAGATTTATTTTTTCATTTTCAATTGGGCAAAGTTCATATGTTTTCCTATATAGCATTGAATATCTTAATTCCAACCTGTTTTATCAGGTTGGTTTTGTCATGTTCCTGTTTTCCCCCTCATGTTACATTTTCATGGAACGTCACCCACCCCTTTGATGTTCCGTCATAAAAACATAGGAGGCTGCCATATACTGAGTCAGTCCATAGGTCTATCTAGTTCAGTATTGTCTACACTGGCAGCAACTTCTCCAAGGTTGCAGGCAGGAATCTCTCTCAACCCTCTCTCTGGAGAAGCCAGAGAGGGAACTTGGAACCTTCTGCATGCTCTTCCCTGAGGGGAATATCTTACAGTGCTTACACATCTAGTCTCCCATTCATATGTAACCAGGGCAGACCCTGCTTAACTAAGGGGACAAGTCATGCTTGCTACCACAAGACTAGCTCTCCTCCCATAGAGCAGCTCTCCTCCTAGACACCTCAAGAATAAGTGTCTCAGGGGTCCAACGATGCAAAAATAAGGGACTAAACTGAATAAACTAAACTGAAACAGCCTTCTCAGTTTCCACACCCCATTCACAGGTAATTTAAAAAGGTGGGTTTTTGAACATGTTGGGAATTCAAGAATCTCAGACAGCATCAGCAGACCTCCTCCCAGCTGCTGGAAGCTATAATTTCTGGCACAACCACCTGCTGTTATCAGTTGGTTTCAGCCAAGCCAATGGATGTGGCCCAACTCTCTAATCTCTCCTGCAGGAAGGTAGAATGTAGGATATGATAGCATCATTACATAGCATCATGCCAGGAAGTTTCTGAGGGAAACACACAGTGGCCACCTGTGGGAGGAGTTCAAAATATTAGTGTGGGGATCAGAAATGCTGAGTTAGGGGGCAGTTTCTGCCCCTGTTATGTCCCCACCCACTGCACAAATTTCATCTGATCAGAAAATGTTCAGTCAGCACTATCCTAATCCATTGAACTCAGTGGAGCTTCCTTATAAGTAAACATGTTTAGGACTGCATTGTAAACAAAGAAGTTAAATACAATAAGAAAGTGCCTTCTTTATCATGGACCCTGTTGCCTATTAGGATCATCTGGAGAGATCCGGTTGTGTTGCCACCTGCTTGTTTGGTGGCGACTTGGGACTGGGCCTTCTCTGTGGCTGCCCTGGGGCTTTGGAAAATGTCCCCTGTCCAAAAAAGAGCATCTCCATCTGTGATTGCTTTTGGAAAGACCCTCAAGACACACCTGTGTTCTCAGGCTTTTAACTGAAATTAATTTGAAACTGTTTGTTTTCATCCCCATGAAATAGTTACTTTTTATTCTGTGAAAGTGTTTTAATTGTTTTTACTCTGTTTTATATTTGTTGTGTTTTAAATTGTGTATACTGCCTAGAGATGCACATATCAGGCAGTATATAAATATAATAAATAAAATAAAATAATAAAAATAAAATAAAAGCAGCCAGCTGCTTCTTGCTCTCTGTGTGCTGAGATGGTAATCCTAATCAATGGGAATCAGATTCTATTGGAAAAGACAGGAGCACCTCCCCACACTGCAGAATCTAAACACCTAACATGAAATGTTATTAGTTGTAATAGCAGCCCCATCAGGAGAGTTCTGGTTAAATCAGAGCTTGAAATATTTCTGCAGAAAGAAACAGCTTTGCTCTGCAGCAGATGTGGTTCCAGATTCACAAAACAAGAGAGACAGCATTTGTCCAAAAGAGGGTCAGCGAATGAAATCAGGCCCGTCCCCAGGCACTGAAGCATAGCTTCCTTCATGTTGGCATCCTCCCAAATAGTCAATTTAGCCTGCAGACCTTCTGTGATAGCTTTTGCCAAAGGAAAAAAAAGGAGGTCTAATTTACAATAAATTAACTAGGAGGACCAGAGGCAGCCAGCACAGGGAAGGCTGCCACCCTCCGCGGTGTCAAAATAGGAAGGGAGGATTTTTTTCCCCCTGATGTGACAGGCTCAGCTGCAAGAGATGAACGTGCTGTCAAAGTACCCAGCAGGAGGCAAGAGTGGAGCACTGATACTGCTGTGTGGCTAGCAATCAAATGGTTTAGTAGCCAAGAGAATGCTATGGACGGGATGATCCCATTATGCCATGTGATCTAAACACAACTTCTGCTCTCTCTTTCTGGAAATCAGAGCTGTCACTGTAACAGGAAAACATGCATTACAGATTTTTCCATTGCCCTTGATGTTGCCCTGTTTCACTACTATACCACTCTTCAGCCAAAGTTCTCCTAGCAGTTTACATAGAAAAATGAATACATAAATAACACATACATGTTGTTTTTAGCATTACCATACAGGTATATCTGAATTCAGGTATACTTCACCTGGAGTACTGCATTCAGTTCTCAGCACTACATTATGAAGCAGGGTGACAAGCCAGAATGAAAAGGATGAGAGAAGGCTTTGGAAACCAACTGCATAAAGAAAGACTGAAGGAATTAGGAAGTAGAAGAGGAAGATGAAGAAGATTACAGAGAAATATGCCAGCAATGGTTGATATATTTTTTTAAAGGTATATTAGAAAGAAGAGGACCAAGTTTCCCTCCTGTCTATCAACAGCAAGACAGGAGCAAGTCCATTTACAATATAGAAAGGTTGAGTAAAATTAATGTTGCTATTTAATATTACCTGAACACAGCTTGGAAGTCAGATTTGGCACATTCAGAATACTCCCTTCTAAAGTGATACTGTACAAACATTCTGACTCAAATGTGGGCTCGGGGGCAGGGTTGGGGGGTGGAACTGGGAAAGACATTGTAAAATGCAAAATGTAAAAAAAAAAAACCATTAAATAAAAAAAATTGTTCTTCTCTAGATTGGATTTTCATCCCATTAGCTGCCTCCAGGCCCTCTTTCCCCACTCCCCCTTCATGATGTTCCAGCATATGTTGGAGGGGAGGAGGGGATATCTCTGCCCCCTCCCCTCACTGATACCTGGCATGCAATGGTAACTTCATGCCAGATGCAAGGCGCACTGAGATCTTCAGGTTTTTTAAGCACTATTGCCATGGGTAAGTAGCGCTGGGGAAACTGCAATTCCCAGTGCTCCTGATATCTAGCAGGTAGTGGCTTACATACCCCACAGGGACCCACTGATCTAACAGCAGGTCCTTGAGTCGTGAGTCAGTCATCTTTCCATTCCCCTACTTACTAAGTAACTTACAGGGTACTTAAGAGAGTGCTTCCTTTATCATGAACCCAGCTGCCTATTAAGATCATCTGAGGAGGTCTGGTTATGGTTGCCACCGGCTCCTTTGGTGGTGACTGGGGACTAGGCCTTCTCTGTAGCTGCCCCACGGCTCTGGAATATGTCCCTTGTCAAAATAAGAGCTTTTTCATCTCGGTTGCTTTTAAAAAACCCTCAAGATGCATCTATTTTCTCAGGCTTTTAGTTAAAATTAGTTTTAAACTGCTTAATTGTTTTAATTCTGTAAATTGTTTTAATTGTTTTTATTCTATTTATACATTTGTTGTATTTAAAATTATGTACACTACATAGGAATACACAAATCATGCTGCATATAAATACAATAAATAAACACAACAACAAGATTGTGTTAATAACATTGTGTTAATGTTATTAACACAACAAGAAAGGTAAGTAGAGGAAGGATCTTAGAGGAAACAGGTGGGTGGGCAGGCAAGGGGGAGAGTGTGTTCCAGGTAGGGTCAGATCAGACCTTTTCACTCCCTTGATGACATCCTCAGGGCAGAACAAGTTCTGAAAGAGATAGATTTGAGTTCAAAAATAAACTATTTTCTAAGTGACCACCGCCAATGGAACAAAGAGGCACTTTTTTAAAAGTGGTGATTCTCTTAAGTATAGCAGTGGGAGAGCAACTGACCCTATCCATCCCAAGGACAACATCCCTCCAGTGGCTGTGGGTTGCTGGTGTCTACATCACATATCTGTAAGCCTTTTAGGGACAGGGAGTTACTTTATTTATTTATCTTTATCTCTTCAAATTTAGCTTTGAGAACTTTTATTATAAAGCAGTATATAATATTTGTAAAGTAAAGGTATAGTTGTGTAGTCGAGTCGGTGTTGACTCCTGACGACCACAGAGCCATGTGGTTTTCTTTGGTAGAATACAGGAAGGGTTTACCATTGCCATCTCCCGTGCTGTATGAGATAATGCCTTTCAGCATCTTCCTATATTACTGCTGCCCGATATAAGTGGGAAACATACCAGCAGATATTTGAACCAGCAACCTCTTGCTCCCTAAGCAAGTTACTTCCCCACTGCACCATTAGGTGGCATACAGTAATATTTGTAGTGGTAGTAAATTGAAGGGGGATGTTTTTTCTTAGCCTGACTGGAAGTGGTTTGCTCATCACTAATTAAAATTAAGCTTGTAGAAAACTAAATTTTTCTAACCATGGGCCATGCAGTTAGCAATGTGATCAGACACTTGACAATTCATCTATATGAAAAATGCTCCAGCTCAACAGCATTGACAGCAGGTCATGTGAAGTAGTGCTCAATGCAGTTCTTTCGCTATACCATTACAACCCTATTCCATTTTTTTGGTGGTTTGTGATCACACAGTAAAGTCATTAAAAACATATGCAGAGGGAGCAGTATCCATATGGCTGCAGTTTCAAGGGCTTACTACTCCATAAGCTGTCTGTGTGAATGGGGACCATTTGTACTCTTGATTAGCCAGTCCCGGATATTTTTGACCATGCAGAAAAACTGGTTGTGCTTGGCGATGCACATCACAACATACGTTCTGTAAAAACCTGCAGATCTGGTGCTGATTTAGCAGAAATTCTCCTAATCCAACTGACTACTTCAGCAGTCTGTATTTACTCCCTGATGCTTAGGTTAGCAGAACTTAATATGCTGACAGTCCATGTTCTAAATTATACCGCAACACTTTGCCTTCTTCTCGGTACTATCTGATTCCACTTGATTCTTCCTTTTAGCTCAGTATTTTAAGAGGCCTCTGTACACATTTTTTAACAAATATCAAACATTGATTTAAGGTTGAAGTACCAGAAAAGCAATATTTAGTCACTCCAGTGTCAGAAGGGGAAGGTGGCAAACCACATTGAATATGGAGGGTTCTCAGATACAGCACTCACCTACTCATCACTCCGTACTATAGGAAAGCATGTTTGTTGTTGGGGATCTTAAAAAGAGACCGGAAAGAAGCATATCTATTGGATTCCAAAACACAATCAAAATACAGCAAGAATCCAGTGAACCATATATGTGATATTACTCTGATCATACAGGTAGTTTTAATGATATTATATGTAAAGATGGATTCTATAGTATAAATACTTTGTCTCTAGTGTGAGCTATCCTTATCAGTAACTTTCCTGCCTGTGATCAGCCCATCCAGCAGGAAGGCACAGTAATTCACAACTTGTTGCTAAATTCAAGGCCGTTACAGCAAGGGTGAGAAAGAGAACAAAAAATTTCTATGTGGGAACAAACAGTTCACAAAATGGAGTAGACTCTTGCTCAGTTCATCTAAAATGGCACTGCAACTCACAGGTAACACCAGATTGGTCTCTGGGGTAACCCGGAGAGACCATATTATGCCTGTCTTAAAACAGCTGCACTGGCTGCTGATACGTTTCCGGGTGAAATACAAAGTGCTGGTTATTACCTTTAAAGCCCTGAACGGCTTGGGTCCGGGCTACCTTAAAGAGTACTTTCTTCTGTATGTTCCCTAGGGGTGTGTCCGAACCGGTCTGGAGGCCATTCTAAAGGCCTCCGAACTGCCGGACCGGTTCGGACCTGGCCGGTCCGGGTCCGGGTGGGGGGGGTCTTCCTTTAAGGGCGGGAGGGCTTGCTTACCCCTCCCGCCTCTTTGCCCCCGCCAGAGGCCGTATTGTACCTCATAAATGGGGTGCTGGAAACCAGCCGCCCCCGCCACCCCCCCCCCCCCCGCAAGCGGATTAGGGCCAAAAATTAGTAAAGTACTGCCGCGGGATGAGGCCGGGTAGACTGGGCCTCCGGCGGAAGTTCCTTTAGACGTCGTATCGCGCACACGCGCGCCCCAGGCCCCAGTTGGGCCACAGACTTTGCCGAGAGAGGAGCTCTGTTCGCGAGCTCCTCTCTTTTTTGGGAAACAATGCGGTGAGCACTCGGGGGCGGGGGGGAGGGAGGGAGGGTGGGACGGCGGCAGTACTTTACTAATTTTTGGCCCTAATCCGCTCGCGGGGGGGCGGCGGGGGTGGCTGGTTTCCAGTGCCCCATTTACGACGTACAATACGGCCTCTGGTGGGGGCAAAGAGGCGGGAGGGGTAAGCAAGCCCTCCCGCCCTAAAAGAAAGGCCCCCCTTCGGTGCTAGTCCGGACTGCTCTGGACCATGCACATCCCTAATGTTCCCCATCGTACGCTGAGGTCATCTGGAGAGGTCCATCTCCAGTTACCACTGGTACATCTAGTGGCGACTCGGACCGGGCCTTCTCTGTAGCTGCTCCTGGCATATGGAATGCACTTGATAACTGCAAAGGGTTCAAGCACCTGGTGCGACGACGCCAATTGATTACACCAAGAGGAGATCTAACTTACTTTATTATATTCTGCAGAATACAAGAAAGGTGATGCTCTATATCAAATGCAGCAAGGCAGAGCAACCCAAAATGGAATCCACTCTAAGCATATATACAAAATGACAACAAGTTTCACACTTCCAGCAAGTCAAAGGGCAGGAGACAGTCAGGTGATACATCACCATAGCAAGCTTCTACATCAAACAATGACTGACATTGTTACTACTTTACATTCCTAAAACTATGCATCGTTATTCTGAGCAAGAGAAACAACCCTCTTTCCCACCAAAGGGAAAGAACAGGATGGCCCATCACTTCATGACTGTTGCTGAGTTCAGGATACAAAAGCAACATAGGAGTGTGAGAAAGTAATGCATGGGAACACTGATAGCACCTAGCCAGATCCCCCCCACCGTGTAGGAAGACATGTCAGGGCAAGTCTCAGAGCCTGTGGCTCTGTATTAGCAGTCTAAAATGGTGTAGCTTATGTCAACTAAAGCAACACTGAGTCTAGGGGTATTTTCCAGATATCACACTCCTGGCAGATATCTGCAGTTTAGGCTCGCTGTCGGCCTTTAACAGAGCCCTAAAAACTTACTTGTTTGGCCTGGCCTTCCAGGGTTTATAAATTGTTTTTTTTAGAGAATTTTAACTGGTTTAAAATGGTTTTGACTTGTTTTAAAATTGTTTTTATATTGTTTTGAGCACTGTGTTTTAAATGGTGTGTGTTTTTGTGTCTTTTTAAACTTCTTCTACATTGCCCAGAGCCTTTGGATGTGGCGGTTTATAAATGTAATAAATGTATAAATAAATAATAAATGAGAGCTCAGAGGAAGGCAGCCATTATAGGCTAAGACTACTTTATTGTGTAACAGGAAGAGACAAGTTCAACAAAAAGTACAGGCAGGAAGGAGGAAGCGCCACCTACTGGCTGGTCATATTATAACACATTTCCACACACCAACTGTCCTTATAAAGTCTCAGGCTTTGGTCTAGTTCCTCCATCTCAAGAGCTTCTTACTTGAGAGGACTGGCCTTGCAGTAGCGAGCATGAATTGTCCACTTTACTAAGCAGAGTTCACCTTGGTTTGCATTTGGATTAGTGACTACATTTGCACACTGTCTGCTGCAAGATATTCTCCTTAGGGAATGAGGGGTAGGGCATCTGGTTTCCATGCAGAAGGTCCAATCCCTGGCATCTTCCAGGTAGGGCTGAGAAAGTCTGCTGCCTGAAGCACTGGAAAGCCGCTGCTAGTCAGTGTAGACCAAGGATTCTCAACGTTGGGTCCCCAGATGTTTTTGGACTTCAACTCCCATAATCCCCAGTCCCAGTGGCCTTTGGTGGGGATTATGGGATTTGGTCCAAAAACATCTGGGGACCCAATGTTGAAAATCCCTGCTCTAGATCAAGGATTCTCAACGTTGGGCCCCCAGATGTTATTGGACTTCAACTCCCATAATCCCCAACCAAAGGCCACTGGGGCAGGGGATTATGGGAGTTGAAGTCCAATAACATCTGGAGACCCAACATTGAGAACCCCTGGTGTAGACAATGCTGAACTAGATGGACCGATAGCCTGATGCAGTATACAGCAGCTTCCTATGTTCCTATGCGTTAAAACAAAACTGTTCTTAGACTGCACTTAATCAACCTACCTGTATGTACATATACGGATTGTACTTGCATTAAACATAACATTTGAATAGGGCTATAGTTGAGCTAAAAAGCCATGGAACTGAAACAAGAAGAATTTCCCAAGCACACAGCGACATGTAAAACATAAAGCAGGATGGCCATTTTAGATTTTATGTGTATTCCCATTTCACTGGAGCACAATCATCCAAAATTGAAATGAAAATGTTGTGAAAAGACTTGTCTTCCCTTGATGAACTCATTCTTGCCTATCGGGTCCCACTGACAAGAATGAATTTCCACACTTCCTCCCAGTATGTTCTGATTACTCTTCTGTCTCTCTTCATGCTATGTAAGTCTCTAACTACCCTCTTCTTTGTTCGGTTTTTCACCCATCTAATAATATGTGGTTTTCCTGCCAAGGCTGTTAAATGA
This sequence comes from Hemicordylus capensis, assembly GCF_027244095.1. Lineage (NCBI taxonomy): Eukaryota > Metazoa > Chordata > Lepidosauria > Squamata > Cordylidae > Hemicordylus > Hemicordylus capensis. The sequence continues at coordinate 67,700,344 of NC_069658.1, forward strand.
AAGTAAAGTCAGCAGCAGTGCACTGAGATTGCCTTGAAGTCACTTCTGAATTCTATAATACTCCACTCAAAACCAGATGGAAAATCTCAACAACAGAAGGTTGTTTTCTTTTTAACCGTTCACAGATCAAGTCAAGTTTAATGGCTTAAAATAAACGAGTTTCTCTCTGCACCAAATACCACCCTCAATTCTGCTTACATACTTAAACAGATTCTTCCTGAGGGCCAATTCTAGGGCCCTCAGGTACTTGTTTAAAGAATGACTTGGAGCCTATGTTTAAGAATCATCTGGATAACCAGCTTCCACATGCAATCACAAGATGCACCAGGAGAGTGCTGAGATGTCCATGGAGGATGTCCCGATAGGCACAATCTCAGCACACGCCCTTCTTCTTCACAAGTGCTGCCAGCCAAATCATTTGAACTGGCCCTTTTGGATGTCAGAATGGCCATGTGCAAGCCTGATGCACACAACTGGCAACACTCTTTAAAGAATGTCCCTCAAGTGATCTATGTCAGAACCAATTTGCTTTATTACCTCCTCTAATGGAAGCACAGATCAATGCTGTATCCCCAGTGGAAGACTTCCAGAAAAATACTTGCTTTCCATTCCTCCATGTTCATTTTTGTGAGAACATCCACACTGATGAGGACCTGTGGTGTTAGCTGTTTACAGGGGCATGGCTATAATTGAGTAAATGGGTTCAAAGAACCCGGGGTCCCCAGCTCCTGAGGGCACCCCCAAGTCCACCCCTCCTTATTTTCTTCATTATCTCCTCACTCCGAAGGCCCATCAGGGAGAAGGGAGTACACGGGCCCCCTCTCCAATAGCTACACCCCTGGCTGTTTATACACTAAAGCCACAAGGTGGCATTAGGCATGGAGGTCAACCATGCCTAATCCCCCCCCCCCAATTTCTATACTGCCCTTCCAAAATGGCTCAGAGTGGTTTACATTAAGATGGAATTATATTAATTGGGTGGAACCAGCAGAAAATTACAGGGGGTGCTACAGGAAACATGCCACACAGTATCTCATCCTCATCACTTTATGGAGTTCACCTCAAGACATGAAGACAGTCACTAGCTTAGTAAAGTGTGCTGTCAAGTAGATTTCCAATATAGTACACCACCAGGGATTCGGACCAGCAACCTTCTGCTTGTTAGTCAAGCATTTCACTGCTGCACCATTAGTTGGCTTAGGTGGCTATATATTTATTCTGAATAACATACTTTCCGTTGACCTGCATACCAACTTTTGCATGGCCAATCCTGCCACTTAAATTAGCTGACACTTTTCTTACTGTTCCATTTTCTTTGCACAGAGGAAAGCAAGCCCAGGTCTCCATTGCTGCTCCCTCACTCTCCAGCTCCATTCAAGTTCTGAGCAGGGAGGATCACATAGCTGGAACTAGAAGAGGCGAGCCAACTGAGTTGCTCAAGCCTTTAACCCTTTCTGTTCCCCTTTGATCTATACTTGGTCAAGGAGACAGAGGGAGAGGAGGGAGAGGGAGGACGAGTGTTTAGATTGCGTGGCATAGGCAGCCCAGGGCAGCAGCTCTCCAGTTGAGGAACGGGGGCATCGGGGCAGTGAGCGAGCAGTGAGTGAGCCAACAGCGAAGCCTGTGGTGCTGACTGTGGTGTGGTGGGGAACAGTTGGGGTTGATACGATAGGGGGTGGACATTGGTGTTGGTTGATCTGTCCCTTATCCTATCACATGCAGCCCACAAACTGTCTCAGTGTTCATTTCTGAGATTCGTGGGTGATTCTGGAGAAGGAAAGATCACACACAAACACACACACAAACACACACACACAACTGTGAGTTTTAATGGGCTTTATTAAGGCTAATGATTACAAGTGTAGGTGATTAGGCATATAGGCAAGTAGTTATCTATTTCATTTTTCTATTATTGTAGTGCAGTGTTCAGTAACAGCTAAAAGCATTCCTAAAATCATCACCCACCCACCCCTTTTCTCAAAATGCAAAGCTGCTAACTAGGAAAGAGTTCTGGCCTGACCAAGAAACAGACAGTCGTGTTATCAGCCAGCTGAGGAATTCATCTTCTGGGTGCAAGAGCGCCTTATCTTGCTGTAGTAACAAGTCAAAATAATTCCCCAACCTGGCAATTCAATCAGTGTTTCCCCTTTAATTTGGTCTAATAATTTCTATGACAATTAACTCGTACCACTAATAAATACGAGGCATCTTTGACTCTTAACAGAAAAGGCATTTCTTTCTAACCCTTCTACTAAATGCTGAATAGTTTAAAACAGTTTCATTTCATTAGGAGCAAGTAGCTGAAGGCCTTTTGCTATCTTCTGATTGTCCCCAAACAATCCTAGAAGCTGTGTTGGCAGAGAGGAAAAAAGCTAAAGTACAGTTTTCAAGGAGGGAGGAAGACTGACAAGAGGAATGTCCATTAAAGCAGCTTAGAAAGAGGGGAGGAGGAGGATGGACTGGAAGGAGGAGAGGAGGAGACAGACGCCGTTTCCTGCCACCTGGCAGATGATGGCTGCAGCAGGGGCTTCACTGGAGCCCAGGATAGGTAAGAGCAAAGATCCAGGGACAGAGGGGGAAGAAGCGGGGAAACAGGTGTGTTAGTCAGAAGTGGCTGGTTTATAAGGCATAGCTCTGGGCAATATTTACCAGCTTCCAGGTACGCTGGAACGAGATCTCCACTGGCTTCTCTAGTGGGAGGGTGACTGGCTCTGGAGATAAAGGGAAGGGCTACATGGTGCCTCTTCCATGAAGAAGCCCATGCCTACCCTTCCACCATGGGTGGCTGTCTGCAGCTTTTTATACCTTTTTGGCCACCATTCCAAGTCAAAATAATCACCACATCTATGAAGTGTCTCTTCTTTAATCAACAGAATCAGGTCTGGGTCTCCGAATCCCACCGTCTGTCCTTCAGGCATGGAGCCAATCAGGAGCCCGACTCTTCGTCTGTCCAAATTCAAGATAGAGACACTTTTCTTTGTTTTATCAATCCAGCCCTGGCTTGTGGTCATTTTGGTCTTGTTGATGTTCTTCAGCCCATAGAATTATGTGAAAAGGATAGAGAAGGTTACATAAGAGGGAGGGGGTCTATATGAATATAATGTCCCCCATAATACAGCATAGCCAGTTACCTATGTGTGCAGTTTCTTATAACTTCCTAAATCAGCTAAATGTGATTACGCTTGACATGTCAAATTAGTTCTCATGACTGGTTTTTAGCACAGCAACAAACTACTCAAGGCTTTTTGCAAGGTGGTAAACAACTACAAGGCTGGGAACGATTTGGGGGTGGGGGTGAAATTGCCCTTCTTTCCCAGACTCTCAAGAATAGCATTTCTGTTCACTGGCCTGGCTTAGAGGAAAAAAGTCAGGCTTCAGCTTCCTGCCAAAACGACAATTCAGATGCAGGCCTCAATCTAGCCTTTGGGCATTTGGGGGGTCTCAGAGCAGATCCTGGTTCTAAAAGGGGTCCACCCACCTGTTCATATCAGGGTGGGGGAGTGTTCGCAGCAGTGAGGCAGGCAGGGCCACTAGGGAAGTTGGGAAGGGAGGCAGGGGGACTAGCCAATCAGTGTGGTTGAATTACCTGCTCACATGTGATGGTGGGCAGTGGGTCACCATGACAACTACACAGCCACTAACTAGGGCTGCCGCTGCCACCTTCCTGGGCACACTGTGGGCAATTGGTTATTTCCCCACTGGCACCGCTGCTGTTCTTCTTCCTGTGCGCAGTCTGGGAGAAGCACCTGACTGTAATAATTTTCACAGGGGGTACCAGAGCACCCTGGCATCCTCCACTGGATCTGCCCCTGACGTTAACTGTTGTTAAGAAAGAAAAAGGTCTGTGCTAAATGTGAGAGGCAAATTTTACACCACCCTGTGGATAACCTCAGATAATGCACCCCAGGGTTTTGTTTTTTCCCTGTCCTCTTGAGGCCTATGGATTTCCACATATTACCTCCAGCCCACTGTTCCTCCAGAGCACTGTGGAAACAAAACGTACAGTCAAGTCCTGCAGTCCCTGTCCTCAGACCCCTGCCTTGGTCTATTCACATACTGTTCAACACCTTTGGCAAATGGTTTCAGCCCAGCAGAGCTGATGATGGGATCAAAGTTACACTCCACTGACTCAATTTTTCCTTGATGATTAAACCTGGTTGACCCAACTTTCACAGCTTGAAGGAACAGGACACTCAATATAAGGATTACTAGAAGAAAATATTTGACATGCGGTAGAGAGCCAAATATTTAAGAGCCCCGAAGTCAGGATATCTTGTCTGAGTAAAAGGTTCCCATGAAACTAGTAGCTTATTCTCATGAGCATAAACTGCTTTAGGAGCTGTGCACGCTCCCAATTTTTGTTTGTGTGTGAGTAAAAACCGAGGTAGGAGAAGGGGGAGTGTTTATGCAGGAGCCTTGTGCTGGGCAGAATGGCACTGTCCTAATCTTCACCTGTACCCAGCTGTTTAATGGGGTGGGAGGAAAAGTCACCCTATCCAGCATAAGGCTCCCTCTCCTCCTACCTAGGTTTTTACTCACAATATGATCAAAAAGCAGGAGCATGCACAGCTCCAAAAGCAGGATAGGATGCTTGTCCTGTGCTTGTGAGAATCCACCTAAGAATCATATAAGGACAGAGTCTTTAGTCCTATTTGGTTACTGTGCCAGCAGGAACTATCCATTGAAACTGAGCATATCTTGTAGAGGCAGTGGGAGCTTCAACATCCTCAGAAACAACCTGCTTGGCAACACAGTCTACCAATAACACAACACATCCACTGCCTTAGACAGATGTTCCAGCCCCTCTTCCCCAAAAAAGAGGTATCCAGATAGGAAAAGATGACCACCCAAGTTCCTAAAAGATTCTATAAAATATGGAAGCCCACAAGATGGTAAGTATTGATAGCTGATATCAAGAGGGCAGGGTAACCCCTGACATATGTGGAAGGCTCAGTTAATCCTTCCTGACTTTCACATAATATTACAGTATTTGAAGAAAAATGGTCGTCGCCAACATGATGCACAGCATTACAGCTCCAAATGCGGAGAGTCCCAGGGCTGCTGCAGATGTCAAAAGCAACCTGGTGCTGTTCAAGAGAAGTGGCTGTGGAATCTGCATTTCCACAGGCTTCCCAATTCTCACTGCTTCTGAGCAGTGTTGGGGCTGCCTTTGAAGTCTGCAGCAGCCACGGGGTGCATCATTATGAAGTCATAACTCTGTGCATCATGTTGACGATGGTTGTTTAATATGTTAATTATACATCACCATCCTTCCTCCTCAGAAAGGAGGATGTGTTTGTCATAATCTTGACCCTGAGTGGTTTGTCATGATCGTCTGACCCAGAGAAGAAGGGAGAAGTGGGGCTGGAGGAGCCAGACCCAGTCCCAGCCCTGACACCAGGCTAGAACCTGAGCTTGCCAACCAGGAGATTCCAGAGCCAGAAACTCCAGGACTAGAGATCCTGGGACCAGCAGTCACTGAGCCTGAGCACCTCCACTCTCTTCCATGTCAAGTACTTTGTGCTCCCGCAAGCCTGCCCACCAGTGCCAGCAACAGGCCAGGAAAGACTTGAATAAAGAAGTGCTAGTAGACTCCAGGTCAGAAATATATGCACTAGGACCACTAGGTGGCACTAGACCAGGAGGCTAGTTGCATGGAAGGACTAAAAGTTAGCTTCTTGTTACTTCAATATGATGTCCACAGGGCCAGATTAAACCATAGGCTAAGAAGGCTGTAGTCCTACTTAGGCCTTTCATTCCAGCCCTTCTCTCCTATAAGCTTCCATCATAACCTCAATCCAGCCCTCGATCTCTATTCACATTTAAGGACCAAGTCAAAATAGCCCTATAAGTTAGCATCTCATTTACAGACTGTGAAGTTGCGCCTCCTTGCCATTTTTATTGATATTCCAAGGGGATCCTACAAAGCTGGGTGAAGCTTCCTAGTTCACCGGGGCACTTCACAACACAGTGCTGAAAGCACCTCCATGCTGAAACAAAATGGTGCAGAGGAGCAGAAATGTAAGTCATCGTGCCTGCAAAAAGGAAGAAAAAAGCTACATAGGGGAGCTTGGGGGCATTTTGTTCCTCCAATTTTGCCCACCCCCCTTTTTAGGGTGATAGTTCAATACAGCCCTAGGTTCCCCCCCCCCAGGAAAACTCCCCTTTAGTGACACTTGCAGCAGACCAAACCCCTTCACTGATAACGTACTTCATCCCTAAGGTTTTTTCAAGATTTGTGAGAGAGTAAAGAATTAACATCAAAACTCTATATGCCCTTTGTGCACCCAGGTTGAAAGGGACACAAACACACCAGCCCTGCCCCTGCAGCAAAGAACCCCATGACCATGCCACCTAATCTACCTGCATTCCAGAGTCCTGGGCAGCCAGAGTTCTAGAATGCAGGGAGAAACGCTCCCTAGATTCAGCATTTGTTACTGTAAACAGGTCGGAACATGGTTAGAAGAGGGGTCATGGCCACAAAACATGTTGGTGTGGAGGGGCTTAGCTTGCTGGTGCACTCCTGTTCCCCCTCTACATGAGTTCAGACTTATCATTTCATCGAAAGTACATACCAAATCTTTAATATTTAAATATTATTTAAATATTTTTGAAATATATAAATCAAAGCATGTAATTCGAGGTTCAAAGCATATAAGTAAATTTAAATGTTAATATATTTTTACTTACTGAGACTGTTTTTATCTGTTTTATGAATTTTTAACTGTTTCATATTGTTTTTATATTGTGTTTTAACTTGTACTAGAGATTTCTATATAAGGCAGTATAGAAATACAATCAAACGATCAAGCAAGCAAGCAATATATGTGGCACATACGTATAAGTGAAAGCAGTTTGTCTACTTTAAAGACAAAGAAGTCCTCCTGCTTGGTGTATTTCCACTGCGTGTCCCTAATGCTGAAAGCATAAAGTGCATCAATCATTGCAGAAGCATATTGATTATGGCAGGAAAATTCATGAAGCTAGAAAATGAATTTTGCAAACAGTGGCGATACCATTTCAACAGATGAAAGGAGATAATTGAGCCACATGCTTCTGTGGTAGTTGGGAGTGGCTGCTTCAGGGCATAGTCAGCTGAGTAGACCATGTTTTGGAAAATCAGAATGAAGTTTTGCTTGGAAGCCAAATGAACTTGCTGTAGTTGTTCCTTTGTAAGGGGCACTATGAAAGACTAGAGGTTGGTGGGTTTTTTTTTGTTTTTTTTTTTAAATAGTGGTAGGAGAACATCCCTAAATAATAACTACCCCATACCCTCCAGCATTATGCAGATGAAAACAGGGGTACACTTGAGTGGATGGGGCTAGGGGTGGAGTCTGAAGTCCAGTGCAATACATTAGGAATCTACCTTATACTGAGTCAGACCATTGGTCCATCTAGCTCAGTATTGTCTACCCAGACTGGCAGTGGCTTCTCCAAGGTTGCAGGCAGGAGTCTCTCTGAGCCCTATCTTGGAGATGCCAGGGAGGGAACTTGGAACCTTTATCATGCAAGCATGCAGGTGTTCTTCCCAGAGTGGCCCCATCCCCTAAGGGGAATATCTTACAGTGCTCACACATGTAGTCTCTCATTCAAATACAAACCAGGGTAGACCCTGCTTAGCAAAGGGGACAATTCATGCTTGCTACCACATGGCCATGCTGGCTACCACATGACCAGCACTGTGGCTGGGGGTGATGAGAGTTGTAGTTCAACAACAGCTGGAGGACCAAGATTGCCCATCCCTGGTCTAGAGTGTGCTACAGAGGCAGAGCAGCGACTAAAAGTACATACAAGCAGATAGTTCCAGTGCTTACAAAAACACTGCGGCAAACCACATATGCCTTCTACATTGCATATATATCATGGAGAGCAGCAATGGGAGTTGTAGGCCAACAACATCTGAAGACCCAGGTTTGGGGGGGGACCTCAATGTAGAGGATAGTGGTCCCATTTTGCATTTGAGAAACACCAAGGCACAGCACTAGATGACTAGCCCAAGATCAATCAGTGAATTCATGAAACAAAATTCTTAAGCAGGAATAATATTTTATGTGTTTATTTAATACATGTATATTCCACCTATAACAGAAGTCTCAAGGTGGTTCACAAGCAAATAAAGTAACCAGTTTTTTAAACCATTTAGAACATATATACAATTCAATTTAAAACAATAAATCAATACAAAACAGTTGAGTTTATTTATACAAATAAATAACAGATGAGTAAAAGTGCCTCTGAGCATATGAAGAATGCTTTCCCTTCACTACTGAGAATTGCAGCCTCCTACATACACTTAAAATCTAGAACTTCCAGGCTTTCAGTGATGGCATATCCCCCCACAGTAACCCCAGCACCTCTCCTTTTAGGAATTAAGCACTGAGTCTACTTTGCAAGCAAACTCCAACCAGAAAGCACATGTTCCACACAGCAACCCACTCCTCGTTTGCCATCTTTCAATAACTCTCAAAAAATAAATAAATAAATAAAGCTCTGTAGGGCAGTTCCCCTTGCCTCTCCCTCCCCATAACTCAATTGGTACAAATATCTCTTGAGTAGTCAACCTAGAAGTCTGTTTTCAGTACTAGGACTTATCCCTGGAATATGGGAGTAAAAGTATGTCTAAGCATGTACAGAGTCTTTTCTCTCACCAGCAGATAACTGCCTTCCCATATACTGCCTTCTACTGCCTTCCCACACATGTGGAAATAAATAAAGAATGAAAGAGCAAGATGCTTCAAAGGAAACGCTTAGGCAGGATTTAAATTATAAAAGCTGAGTTCACAATCCTTTCCCTCCAAAAAAGAATCTACTTTTCTCTCCTTTACCTCAATCTGCTTCTCTTGTTGCAGGAGTTTAAAAGGACGCACGACTTCTTGCTTACCAGCACAGTGTATTTTTCCTTTAAAATCATCATCATCATCATCATCTTGATTTTTTTTTTAATACATTGGCAAGGTTGGAGGTGGGTGTGTGGGAAGTGCTGAAGAGGCTTCCCAAACTCTTCTTATCCTTCATCTCCTCCTTTTTCAGATTCTCATTGCCGCTCTCAGCGGTTGGATTTGGAAGTGAAAAGTTTGTGTGTATTTTTAAGAGAGGGGTGGGCAACCTGCCTCAATTACAGCTGGGGAAGATGGGAATTGTAGTCCAAAAACAGCTGAAGAGCCTCAGGTTGGCCACTCCTGCACGAAGGCTTTAGGTGAAAAATTTAGAGGGTGGGACAGTATCAGCATATGAAAATAACACATGGTAGGCCAGTTTGGATGATACTACCTACAGGCCCTTTAGATCTTATAAAAAGCAGGGTTGAGGCACACATCATGTATGTCGCTTCCCCTCCCAGCATGCCTCTGTGACTCTGCATAATTGCATGGGGTGGGGCAAGATGGTCCAAATCTCCCCTTAACATGTGAATTAAATAATTCAGACAAACTGCCCCCCATGCGATTGTGTGGAGGTGTGCTGGCATGCTGGGAACAGGAATGGGATTTTTTTATTTTTAAAAATCACACACACACACCCCTCATACATAATTAGAAGGACTGGGTAGGTGTTAACATCTGGAACAGGTGTGTGCCCATTTCATTCTTTGCCTCAGATCACAGACTACGAGTTATGTGCAAATTAAATTCCACTGACTTCAGTGGGATCTGGGCAGCCAAACTGTGTGCAGGATTGCGTCCTTTGAACTGGCTGAAGGAGGCCTAACTCTGCTATTTTGTGCCCATTGGCTTGAAATAGCCTTAGGCTAACGACAGAGTCCTGTGTAATAACAATGAGAAGAAGACTCTAATAGGATCATTTGAGTATTGCTTTAATTTTTAATGTAACTTTAAAGCTAATCTGCTGCTCTTTGTAGCATCTCATTGCCATTCTTCCCATACATCTGCTGTGAGGGCGCTAGGAGTAGCACAGTAAGAAGATGAAAGTGCATGTGCTAAACAGAAAAATGCAGCCTCTCTGTGCTGTCAAACTCCATCTCTGTGTGTAGGAATCCCTCTGTCTTGACTCATCTTGTTAAATGACAAAGCAACCCTAGAGAAAGCCTTATAGGGGAATGTTCTGTTGAGAGGGAAATTCATCTCGTCATGAGTCAGTCCAAAACAGGGTTAGGGTCAAAACAGGGACCTCTCCACTCTCAAAGAGCTTGCAAGTGAACAATGGGATGGCAACTTCTCCAGGGTTGCAGCTTTCTTTGCCAAACAATTAGGAGCACTAATTATCATTTGACATGAGAAGCTGCAGCCCCGCCCTCCTCATTCTCTTCTTCCAGAGACATTTTAAAAAATAAATTGCTTTGGCAGGGACTACGCTCCTGGGGCTTTTTTTTTAACAACAACAAAAAAAAGCTTTGAGGAAGAACTTAATAATACACTGCAACTAACTAATAATTTGTAAGTAGCCCAAATATTCTGTTGACTGAGAAAAGAAAAATCTTGTCATGATCAGGGGTGTGCACAAAACTGGTTGGTCCGGTTCAGTTTGAGTCTGAGCCGGACTCGAGCTGGACCAGGCATGTTCGAGGTCATGACCTGGCCATGCGAATGGCCACGGTGCATGTGCGGTGGCCCCCAAAATGGCCATCACCACCTCAGAAAGGGCTGAAACTGCCCGAATATGGGCCCAACCAGCCCACAGAAGACCAGGGGGAGGCCAGTGGGGGGAGGGGGAACCTCCAGAAACCTCCTACCCATGCCTATGGCAGCATCACCCCCTGCGCCCTGCCTGGAGGCTGCTGGACCCAGCGTTAAGTTTTTAAAAAATTAACTTTTAGAACCTCGAACTGGCCCTGAGGCAGCCCAGAGGGTTCAGCAAACCCTCAAGCTGGCCCAGTTCGATGGTGAACTGGTTCGGCCTCAAGCTGGTTCATACATCCCTAGTCATGATGAATACAATCAATTCCTTTTGCTTTTGTTCATCTCATAAATTATCTCTTTTGCAAAGTACGTGCAATAGACAGAGTACCCAATGCAGATGTACAGCCTGTACACTGTAAGTAGAACTACTTCAAAATCTATAATGAACAGAACGGCTATTCATTCATCATGAGGAGCTATTTTCCATTATTTTAAAATGTAGTGGTAAGTGGTAATGGAGGGCTTTCTTTTTAAAAAAAAAAGTTTCAAACAATATCCGCTTGTGCTAGAGTTCAATCTCAGAATCTGAGGTACTGAGATTCTGGAATATATGAGCCCTGGAACATATGGACTAATAGAGCAAAGTGTCTCTGAGTATGTGCAAAGGACTTTCTCTCATCATCAAGTCTACAGCTTGTCATCATACCCATAGGAGGTCTCCAGACAATCATGAGATGCAGGTAGATGACTTGGAGACTGAGTTCTCTGACCTTTGCACATTTAAGGAAGTGCAGAGCATAGAAGCACTAAGCGCACATGTAACGCTATATGATGCCTTAGAATGTGATATCTCCTCAATTGAATCAACCCGCTTGTCTTTGACCACTCTCATCAGAGAATACAATTGACACAAACTATAGAATTTGACTCAAAGTTCATTTGTGCTTAGTCCACCAGGTGTCAGCAAAGGACAGCACCAGTCTTTGGCTGCTCCTTGCTCAGTCAGCTGCTGAGGAGATGCAGGAATCTTGTCTCTCTTTCCTCAGGTGAATCTGCAGTGTGGTCTTGCCAATTAGGGCTTGTAGGATGGAGGGATCCCTCCATTGCTCCACTAGGACAGGAGTGCTCCAGCTACAGGGAGTCTCCCTTCTGCTCCCCTGCTTTATCTTCAGCATCCTCTGCTGTCCTCTCCTTTGCTGGTGCTGAGATGGCCAGCACATCAGCGCACACGGATCTACCCCATCCCTACCCCACTCCACTACCAAGGAAGGTGCTGAGGAGGAGTGTGATCCTCAAGGGAACCCAGATGACTGCTCATTGCCTCCATAATTCTCTTCCCATAATGAGCAGTTTGACCTTGATTTCTTGAGTAAGCATGCTGCCACAAATTTGCAGTTGTTAATGCTAGCTGGCTTTCTCTTTTGTTAGGGAGAAGACTGGGTAATAGTTCAGGAGGCCTGTGTGTGTGTGTGTGTGTGTGTGTGTGTGTGTGTGTGTGTGTGTGTGTGTGTGTGTGTGTGTAGATATAGATATATGAGCTAATGCTTGAGAGATCACCCTGGATGGGGAACACACCACAGCCTGGTAAGAGGGCACATATCCTCCACTTCATAGGAGGGGCCAACCCCAGCCAGGGGTGCATCTGTGGTCAGTGGAAAGAAACAGCCACTTGAGTGTTAGACACAGACTAGTTCTGGAGAGGCTGGAATGGAGAAGCTAAACAAAGAGCTGAAGCACCTTGAGGAACAGGGCTGCCTTCTAAGGTTCTGATCTAACCTATTGCAGCTTATAGGAATGCTCTGCTTTTGACTCCGTCTACTGCTCAACTTCTATATTTGTACATAAAGGAAATATTACAAAGCCACCATAAGCATGCAGTGGAAGCCAAAATCTGAGTAGCACCACATCTTTGGAACTTCTCACCACTTGGAGAAGTACAGAGTGGGTGCTTCACATCAGTTAGAATTAGGCTGTAGATCTCTGAGAGCGAAATATGAGAGATTGGGGAGAAGCCATGCACCCCAACAGTGCTCACTGTATGGTGAGATAAATGTGACCCGACTGGAAAGTCACTGGCCCAATAAGAATGTTTTGGGCTACTAGGAATAGGGTCAACATAATGTGGTTAATAAAGGAACCATATTCAGATTTCATCAGAAGTATCAGGATGCCTAAGTCTGATCCTACAAGTAATTCTTAGTTTTGTTAGAATTTTTTAGACAACTTGTGTCTGGAATATTAAAACTACAATGTACCTGAATAGGGTTTTTTTTTCCCTTCAATAATATTTCCAAAACTCTTATGAAAACAAGAAATAGAAATATTTCTGTGAGGTTATAAAGCCTGCTCCAAAAGCACAACATTGCTATGCCCATTTTATTCTGAAAGGTCCTGTAGGAATTCAGATTGATGTCTGGAAACCTGCCCACCTATAAAGGCCTGTGAGTAGAATACATTCACAAAATAAATATTAATAAATGCCTCAAAATAGTGGATTTTAGAATGCACCAAAGCATTATAGAGCAGAGGATTGTGCAAAATATACAGATGTATTTAATACTTCCCTGAAAGTTTAAATGACGATGTTTGAATTTAATTCAGCAAGGATGAGTTGTCAAAGGATCTATAAAGATGAAATACACTGTTGTGCCAAAGGGGTATAATGGGCTTCAAAATCAATAAAAATATTATTTTCTCATGAGGTTCATCAGCCGCTCCTTTTCCTAACTTGTTCTTGATCATTGCTCTGTGGCTTGTAAAATCATTTTTAAAAAGCAGCAGCTTAGGAGTATACCAAATCCTGTTCATTCCTGCATTCTACACATGCAAATTCAAATTCCCAACAGTGAACATGTAGCTTGCATTAATAGTGTCAGACTTTATATCCAACCCCGCAACACACGGTTGATCAGAAAAGTTAATGGCTATTACAAATTTGTAAAAATAGGAGCTAAGCAGAGTAGTAGAAAATGCAGACAGTCCCATCCCTGGCACCTCCCGTTCAAGGATCTCAAGTACAGGTTGGGCAAAAGAGGCTTTGGAGAGTCACTGTGAGAGCAGGTCAATGATCTTCACTATTTTTCCAGGTGGCGGTGGGGCACTGGCATAAAAACTTCAATGTAAGAGCCATTTTCCACTGTGCTGACCTCCATTCAGTACTGTACTTTTCTCAGGGCTGAGAGGGTTTGTAAGAGAGAGAGAGCCCTCTCTTAAGAGCTCTGTTCATGCATGCCCTCCAAGATGGCACAGGGACTCAGGAGGGCTCAGTTTCCCTTAAAGGAGCCTCCTGGCAGCACTGCGCAGCGAGAATGGTCATCTCCGCCTAGTGCTGGGGGACTGTGCCGGGTATTCAGCTTCAGCCAAAGTGTCACACAGACCCAATGAAAAATCATTCAGAGAGCCACACCGAGGGGCGATGGGGCTGCCACTGACCCCTGGGCCTCACAACAAAGAACATTGGAGCAGGCACTACTGTGATAAGATGAACCTATCCTCTGATTCAGTATAAGGCAGCTTCATATATTTAAACTGGCATGATCAAGCCAAAGTCAAGCACTTTTTATTTTCCATGACAGAAATGTCAGAGGCGGAACCTCTTATTATTAACCCCTGCTAACTGGGCAAAGAGGCACCTTTTTAACGTGGTGATTCTCTTTCTTGAGCAAGGGAGCGTAAGTAGCCCTATCCAGCCCCAGCACAGTACCTCCAGTGACTGTTGTTGCTGATGTCTATCTTATGTTTCCTTTTAGACTGTGAGCCCTTTGGGGACAGGGAGCCTACTTACTTCTCTGTGTAAACTTTTGTTGGAAACTTTTGTTGAAAAGTGGTATATGAATATGATGTTGTTGTTGTTGTTGTTGAGGCCTTCAGCATACCAGCACATACTCTGCCACTGAGCTATGGACCCTTTTCCTGGATTCTTGACCATCAAACTAAATATCAAGAGTCCCATGCTTGGGATTCTGCAAGGCCTCTCTCTCGTTCCACCCCCCACTTCAAAAAGCAGTAGTGGGGAGCCAGACTGGAGCAGTGGCAGGGAAATCCCTTCAATAAGAGAGCCAGCGTGGTGTAGTGGTTAGAGGGCTGGACTAGGACTGGGGAGACCTGAATTCAAATCCCCATTCAGCCATGACACTAGCTGGGTGACTCTGGGCCAGTCACTTCTCTCTCAGACTAACCTACTTCACAGGGTTGTTGTGAAAGAGAAACTCAAGTATGTAGTACACTGCTCTGGGCTCCTTGGAGGAAGAGTGGGATATAAATGTGAAAATAAATAAATAAATAAAATCGTTACCAGTCTCCAGTTACCACCAACCCGTTTGGTGGCTACACAGAGACAGGCCTTCTCAGTCATTGCCCCGAGATTGTGGAATGCGCTCCCTGCTGAAATATGATCCTCCCCATCTCTGGCAATTTTCAAAAAACACCTGAAAAACCCATCTTTTCGCCAAGCTTTCTGAGCTTCCTAATATTTTTGGGTTTTAATTTCTGGTTATTTTAAAATTGTTAAATTGTTTTTAATTTGATTTAATTTAAATTTAATTTAATTTAATTTAATTTTAATTTTTAATTTTAATTGTTTTAAATTGTTTTTGTATATGTTTTTAACTGGTTTTATGTTATTGTAAACCGCCCAGAGACAAAAGTTTGGGGCGGTATACAAATTTGATAAATAAATAAAAATAAATCATAGAATGCTAGAGTTGGAGAGGGCTTTGAAGGTCCTCTAATCCTTGGCAGGGAACTGCTTTCACATTTACAAGGAGTTAGCCCTTTGCCCCTACACTAATGCCCTGGTCTAATGCCCTGGTCTGCATCCCCTCCTGAAGCGGTTATTTGTTTCATTAGAGAAAACTTGTGGCCACTTGCAAGTTATCCCTAATGGGACACATAGCAACTCTGGGAATGATATATGGGTACTGTGTGGGGCCTAAGATTTAAATCCCCCTCTCCCTGCACCATGGCCCTCATCTTGATCAGAGGGCTTGGCAACTGATTTTGGGAGGGGGGATGAGAGCTGTCTTGTGGTAATGAGCCTGAATTGTCCCCTTTGCTAAGCGGCATCTGCCTTGGTTTGCATTTGTATGAGAGGCTGCATGTGAGGGCTGTAAGATATTCCCCTGAGGGGATGGGGCTCATCTCAGTGGAAGAGCAACTACATGTTTGCATGCAGACATTCCCAGGTTCACTCCCTGGCATCTCAGAGGGCTGGGACAGACTCTTGCCTTTAACCTCAGAGAGCTACTACCAGTCAGTGTAGGCAATACTGAGATAGATAGGCCAATGGTCTGACTCAGTATAAGGCAGTTAAAAGTTGTGAAGTTCCAAGCATGGAACTCTGGGTACCTAATGTCCATTTTGGCTTGTAGAATTCAATTACCTGGGAAGACTTACAAAGACTATACTCTTGGAGAGATCATTTAAATAAGAAATCGGAATCATTTCTCCCCTTCTGCCTAATCTGAGGTCATTTAACCAATAATATGTATTCAGTAAAAATATATGATTCATTCATAATCAAGTGGCAGAAGTGCCTCGTAGATTCATGACACCTAGCAGCAAAATTTATAGGGGGCCCATTGTTCAGACTTATTAAGAATACCTATGAAGAGAATTATGAAAATAATGCATTGTAACATTACATTAAGCATTCGTCAGTATTACGCCCCTTCTTCAACATTTCTAATGAGATGAGTATGCATCTATTCACCATCATTCGTGCTAACAAATTTGCTGCCTAGAGGCCATGGTATTACAGAACACAGAGTGAGGCATTAACACAGATTTATAGTCATTCCTATAACCTTTAGCTCAGTATTTTATTACTAAAAGCTCTGTTGGAAGTGCTTGTGGAATATGCAAAAAGCATTCTAGGTACTTTTTATAGCTGAAAAACCTTGCATATTGCTTGGGCATAAACAATAGTCAAACAACTCAAATTTACATGGGAGTGTGGCCATGCATAACAGAAAAAAAGCAGTATATCATAACATGAAATTTATGAGGCAATGGGAGTTATTTTATTTTCTAATTTTTCCTCATTTAATGCTCATTGTTTCCCTAAATCACAGCGTTTTACCACAAACTCTGTCCATCACTGGCTTTATCGATTTAATGATCCTGTGCAGAAACTGTGTGGAAAAATCAAAGGCAAAAGTTTATTGAGAGTGTTCTCAATTAAAAAAAGAAAGTAATTTTACAAGCTTATTGTATTTGTATCTATATATGAAGCTGCCTTGTCCTCCTGGCTGACATCTTGGATTAATGCTTGCACAAGGATGTTGCACTAATAATTGAACAGCTTGCATTCCAGATTAGTGTTGTACTAGCACAAACATATTTGCACTTATGCAACAAGGTGTGCAGCCTGTGCCATGCTTCGTATGTTTAACAGACAATTTGAGGTGACTGACCAGGAGAGAGATCTTGGGGTCATGGTGGACAGCTCATTGAAAGTGTCATCTCAGTGCGCGGCAGCTGTGAAAAAAACTAATTCCATACTAGGAATCATTAGGAGGGGGACAGAAAATAAAAATGCTATATTATAATGCCCTTATACAAATCTATGGTGTGGCCACATCTGGAGTACTGCATACAGCTTGGGGGGGGGGGTGCTGGGGTGGCCCAGAGCGAGTGGTGGTGTAGTGCACATAGGGTGCCAACCACCCCCATGGGTTTCTAATCCATGGGGTGCAGGGTTCTGTTGTTTCTGAGGTATTCTGAGTGTGGATTCTATGATAGCAGATTAGAGTGGATTCATGCTGTCTCATTGAAAATATCATTTGCTATCATAGAATCTACACTCAGAATACCTCAGAAACAACAGAACCCTGTACCCCATGGGTTAGAAACCCATGGGGTGGTTGGCATCCTATGTGCACTACACCACCACTCACTCTGGGCCACCCCAGCACCCCCCAAGTGCACTTATGGGGCTGCTGAAAGCTCCATTATACCTCATGAGGAAAAACCTTAAAGACACATAAACTTCAACAATTCACCAAAAATCAGCTCTCAGCCCAAATCCTTTGAAAAAATTCCGGTAGCTTCCTTGCCCCTACCTGGCACTACCACCAACCCCACACTGGTCCAGGCCACCCCTTTGCCCCCGACGTGAAGCTATACATTTGCTGACACCTCCATGCTTCTTTATGGAGAAAAACCTTAAAGATGCGTAAACTTCAAAAATCACTTAAAAATCAGCCCTTTGCCCAATTCCTTTCAAATAATTCTGATCCCTTCCTTGCCCACCCTAGGAACTACCACCCACCACACTCCACTCTACGACACCCCTTTCCCCCCCGACGTGAAGCTATACATTTGCTGCAATCCTAATTATTCTCTATGAGGAATTCAAAAATACTTTAACAATTCACCAATAATCAGAGGAGTGTCCAATTGCCTTGGGGTTTTTTGGGTGGTAGGCACCCCTGTCTGTCTACCACCCACCCTGATTTTGTGCCCCTAGGTGCTCCACAATAGGGGATATGGACTGGTTCGGGTCCCATTATACTCTATGAGAAAAATAATTAAAAAATATTTCAAATATTCATTAAAAAATCGTAGGACTGTCCGATTGCTTCAGGGTTTGGGTGGTTGTTGGCACCCATGGGTGATCCACAATAAGGTATAATGGCCTGGTTTGAGTCCCATTATACCCTATGAGAAAAAAATAAAAATAATTTTCAAAAATTCATAAAAAATCGTACGAGTGTCCGATTGCTTTGGGGTTTGGGTGACAGGTACCCCTGGGTGCCAGCTACCATCCTACCAATTTTTGTATGTCTGAACTGGTTCAAACCGGTTTGAATCAAACCACCCCCTGGTTCAGTTTGAATTCGAACTTGCAGCTCAAACTTGATGGCTGGTTCAGTTCGAATTCGAACCTTCGAACCACCCTGGTTTGAATTCGAACTGGTTCAAATTCGAACCGGTTCACACATCCCTAGTTGTGACATGTTAGGGGTTTCAGACCTACCACCACATATCTTCAGTTTTGTTCCCAAGTGCACCTTCACCGTTACCTTTCCAGTTACCACCAGGCCACAACGCAGAGAAGTCTTTTTCTTTTATTCATTATTTTATTTGCACTGGAGCATGCACACACACACATACACACACACGCAAATATGAAATACTTCCTGACCTAAAGGGCCAATCCATCTCCACCAGAACTCTAAAACCAAGCTCTGAGAAAGCATCTTGTCTTGATGTAAGGGAAATCTGCCCAGCCATGCCCCTGTTTCCCATACTTCTGCCTTCAGAATTTGAAAATGTGTGTGCTGCTACCTACTTCTGATTTTTGATCTTTGGATGCTCTTTACAGAATTTGACTGTAATCTGATGTCAGACGCAGGGGTGTGGCTGGGGCACCAGGAGCAGCCCCTGGGTTCTTTGGACCTATTTGGTCAATGGTGGCTATGACCCTGCCCAGGTTCAACATTGGGCATCTCAAGATAGGGCTGAGAAATACCCATCTGAAAACCCTGGAAAGCTGCTGCCACCAGTCAGTGTAGACAATACTGAGATAGATGGACAAGTAAATGAACTTAGAAGGCAGCTGTTTATGTTCCTGAGCTGTAGTGCTTGCTTCTAGCCCCATGAAAATGAAAGGCAGCTCCCTGACCCCGACGTAGAAACCTGACACACAGTGGACTGTGAGACTCTGGCAAGATATTCCAGGTCCCATCCCTGCATTTTCATCTTAATTATTTTCTAAAGGAAGTATTTTATAGTTGCTTCTCTCACAAACACAAAGTAATCTTATATAGATATAACTAAATGTTTAATCAGGAACAGTTCCATTTTTCTCCTCATTTATTTATTTATTTATTTTTAAAACTTTTATACCGCCCTTCCAAAAGGCTCAGGGCGGTTTACATTAAAACACCATTAAAATCGGTTAATAAGTAAAACAAAAAATAGAAAGCATAAAAACAATGATTAACAATTAAAAACATCATAAAACAACAATTAAATAATCAGAACAATTTAAAAACATATTTTAAAAAGCTGAGAAAGCCTGGTTGAACAGATGTGTTTTCAGGTGCTTTTTGAAAATTGCCAGAGATGGGGAGGACCGTATCTCAGCAGGAAGAGCATTCCACAATCTCAGGGCAGCAGCCGAGAAGGCCCGTCTCTGTGTAGCCACCAAACGAGTTGGTGGCAACTGGAGACGGAACTCCTCAAGTGACCTCAATGGGCGGTGTGGCTAATAGCGAAGAAGACGCTCTCTTAAATACCCAGGGCCTAAGCCATTTAGGACTTTATAAGTTATAACTAGCACTTTGTATTTTGCCCGGAAACCTATTGGCAGCCAGTGTAACTCCATCAACAAAGGAGTAATGTGGTCTCTCCGAAATTACCCAGAGACCAACCTGGCTGCCACATTCTGAACCAACTGAAGTTTCCGGACTACGTACAAAGGCAGCCCCACGTAGAGCACATTACAGAAGTCCAGTCTGGAGGTTACCAACAAATGTACCACTGTTTTGAGGTCATTGATCTCAAGAAACGGGCGCAGCTGGCGTATCAGCTGGAGCTGATAGAAAGCACCCCTGGCCACCGCCTCAACCTGAGAAACCAAGGAGAGACGTTGATCCAGAAGTACTCCTAGATTGCGAACCTGTTCCTTTTGCGGAAGTGTGACCCCATCTAGAACAGGCAGATCAAAATCGTCTCTAGAGTTCCAACCCCGCACAATAAGTACCTCCGTCTTATCTGGATTCAGCTTCAGTTTATTCTCCCTCATCCAGCCCATTACTGCTTCCAGGCAGGCATTTATGGAGGATATGCCAACTCCTGAAGAAGTTGACATGGAGAAGTAGATCTGGGTGTCATCAGCATACTGGTAAAACCCTGCTCCAAATCCCCTGATGAGCTCTCCCAGTGGTTTCATGTAGATGTTAAAAAGTATTGGGGAGAGTATGGAGCCTTGAGGGACACCATACTTAAGCTCAGATTTTGAAGAGCAACAATCTCCAATCGACACCATCTGGAATCTATCCGAGAGGTAGGAGTGGAACCACTGTAAAACAGTGCCTCCCACCCCCAACATCCTCAGACGTTCCAGAAGGATACTATGGTCAATAGTATTGAAAGCCGCCGAGAGATCCAAGAAAACCAACAGAGTCACATTTCCTCTGTCCATTGCCAATTGGAGATCATCCCTCAAGCCAACCGAGGCAGTCCCCACCCCATAGACCGCCCGAAAACCAGTTTGAAATGGGTCTAGATAATCAGTTTCCTCCAAGACCGCCTGGAGCTGAGAGGCCACCACCCTCTCAATTACCTTGCCCAGCCATGGGGGATTAGAAATTGGCCTATATTTGCTCAGCTCTGAGGGATCTAACGCAGGCTTCTTTAGAAGAGGTCTAATAATTGCCTCCTTAAGACAATGAGGCATCCTGCCTTCCCTCAGAGAAGCATTTATGATTTCTACCAGGCCGCCTACAACAGCCTCCCTGCTAGATAGAACAAGCCATGTTGGACAAGGATCAAGAGGACAAGTGGTAGGCCTCACCGCTCCAAGCAGCTTGTCCACATCATCAGGAGTCACAAACTGAAATTGATCCAGTTGAATCGTATAAGAGGAGTTGTCAGACTCCTCCAGTTCAGACATCAAATTAATTGTGGAGTCTCCATCCGGAGACTCGAATCCGAGAGATTTTGTCTGTGAAAAATTCATTAAACACACCACAGCTGGTAACTGATGCTTCCAAATTCTGGTTCAAGGGAGAGGGGGCAGATACTAGTCCCCTCACAACCCTGAACAACTCTGCCGGGCATGAACTTGCAGAGGCAATACAGGCAGAAAAGAACCGCTTCTTTGCTGCACATATCGCCTGAGCATAGATCTTTAAATGTGCTCCATGTCGTAATCCGTCGGATTCGAGTCAAGTTTTTCTCCACTTGCGCTCCAGTCGCCTACCTTGCCACTTCAGCCCCCATAGATCTTCCGTATACCAAGGGGCCAATTTTGAAGCAGGTTGGAGGGGACGCTTAGGAGCAATCATGTCTACTGCCCTGGTGATCAAGTTGTTCCAGTTCTCAACCAGGGCATCAACAGGATCACCAGCAGAGTCAACATTGAATCCCTCCAAGGCTTCTTGGAATCCTACCGGATCCAGTCACCTCTTTGGGCAGATGATTCTAATAGGCCCCTTGCCCCTGCGAAAGTGGAAAGCGGTTGTAAGTCCAACCTTAACCAGATGGTGGTTCGTCCATGACAACGGGCAGATCGTAGGAGTCCCCACCCACAGAACACCACCCTGATCAGAATAAAAGACCAAATCAAGCATGTGACCTGCAATATGTGTTGATCCAGAGACCTCCTGGGATAGGCCCATAGTTGTCATGGCCACTATGAACTCCTGAGTTGCCCCAGACAAATTGGTCCCAAAATGAACATTGAAGTCCCCCAGCACCAAAAGTCTGGGAGACTCCAACGCAAGTTCCACGACCAAGTCCGTGAGCTCAGTAAGGGATTCTGTTGGGCAGCGGGGCGATCGGTACACCAACAGAAGTCCCAATCTATCCCTAGTCCCCAAACTCAAGTACACACATTCAATATGGTCCGATACCCTGAGAGGGACCCTGGTAAGGGAGATGTTATCCTTATAGACCACAGCCACTCCACCTCCCCACCCACGTCCCCTCAACTGCTCCTCTACAGAATATCCTGGAGGGAGAAGCTGGGACCAAACTGGACCACTTTCCCTCTCTTTTCCTTGCACTCCACGCTCTCCCCCCACCCACACTCTCTACAGGATACCCTCTGGGAGAAACCTTTAAACAAAACATAAAAGCTATTGGATAGAATACAAGAGGAAGTCTCTAACCCTTCTATCAATGACAATACAGGGGGGAATATGCAGAGAATTTTCAGTGAGAAATAAGCTTGCTTCTGCTGTCCTGGCCCATCAGACACATGGAGATGCTTATTAGCAGCATGTGGACACTGGTACTTTTAAATGTTATTAAAATTAACTGTAAACCTTAAAACACTCTTTTAAACATATTAAACTTCTTGTACTTAGACTTCTGCTTTTTCCCACTGACATATGTTTCTCCCCCATTCCCCTTACACTTAACCATCTGCTAAACACTTCTGGATGAAAATATTTAATTATTTTTCTGAAATGAAAAATAATCAAGTGTACCTATGAATTATGGTTGCTGGATTCAGGTAGAGCTTGGAAAAGAACCCTGAGTTCTGCATATTAAGTGAAAACCTATTATTGTGATGCAGTCGCCATATGCTTCCATTTTCTCTCGACTTTATGTAATTAGACATAATTGTGCATACATATATTTGCAATTGAACTGTGCAATGCAACCACTTTCAGCTTGATTTTCTTTCATGTCACAGAACATAAGAGCTGAAAAATGACCTGCCCCTCAAATTTTATACCATGGAGCTCAAGCAATGCATCAGCACCTCATGTTCTTTTTCTCTACCCATTCACCATTAAGAGAAGGCTTATTAGGAAATTGTTTAATTGTTCATGTAATAGCATTGCATTTAGCACAATTTTCATCTAGTGCATCTCACGTAGGCCTGCCTAGCTATTTGTTCTCCAAAACAAGCAGAATGTAAGGATCTTTTCAGTATTTAACCTTGAGTGTGACTTTAAATAAGGTCAATACTACATTGCTTATGATTTTGTGGAGATGACAGTTATTAGATCATTTCTCATGTGCACGCAAACACACACACTCTAGCAAGGGTGTATCTAGGGTGGGGCAGGCAGGTCACGTGCCCCGGGCGCCACTTGAAGGGGGGTGCCATTTTTTAGAAATGGCTGCAGAAAATGAAATGGCCACCGTGCATGCTCAAATGGCCTCTGTGAGGCCCTAGGCCATGCCAGGCTTCTCAGAGGCCATTTGAGCATGTGCGGTGGCAATTTTGTTATCAGCAGCCATTTTTAAAATATATATATTTTAAAAAAAACAGCCACCGCACATGCGAGGCCCTAGATGCCAGCGAGGGGAGGGGGAACCTTTGCAGACCCCCCCCACACACACACATGGCCTTTAGGAAGCCACTTGAAGGGTCTACAGGTGTTTTATATATATATAGATATAGATATAGATATAGATATAGACATAGATCTATATCTATATCTATATCTATATCTATATGATATAACTCACTGTACACATATTTAGTTTGGCACTAAGTACAGAGAATCAGGGCTTGTGAATATTGAGCTGAAGCTTATGAGCTAGGATTGTATTCATTTGCTCTTACTTGGCTTCTTGTGATAAGTGAGTTAAATGTGATGTCTTAATAATATGGCTATTAATGGTGAGTTTGTCATTGAATCCGTGTGAAATCCTTAATATTAAGGCCCACTGGGAGTTTCTTGCTCTCTTCTCTCATTTTAACTGTCTATCTGAAATACTAGAATATATTCCAAGCAGTGACACAGTTTACTCTGCATATCCTTTAATTATTTTCAGATAATTATTTATTATCTGGGAAAAGCCAAATTCTCCATTTATTTTTAAAACTTATGTAATAGTGATGCTACAATGCATAGTAGAGAATTAGACTGGCACTTCTGTTTAATTTTCCAAGTACACTTCCACATACTATTTGGGTATTTCATGGGCCCCAGCATACTGAAAATTGTAGTTTCCCAGCATTTTTTGGTCTGGCTACATCCACTGCTAGTTTTTGAAATATTAAAAGATTAACGAGCTTGACTTGTATTTTCCAGCTGATATTATGGTAAAGTTATCTGAAAGATGGGTGTCAGATGTTTGGACAGGGGGTGCAATTTCAGTGCTTGCCCTAGGCGCTATTTTCCCTAGATACGCCTCTGCACACTAGGTGTGTGCATGAGTCAGATTCTGCGATTTGATCTCAAACAGAATTGCTGAATCATCAAATTGATTCATCAAACACCCTTGAATCACCTGAATCAAATCAGGTGATTTGACTGCCATTTTGAGGCCCATTTTGCTAGAAAACAGGCCTCAAATGGCGCTTCTTTTCCTGGGAAGAGCTAGTTTACCAGTTGGGGTCAGCAGGTAGACCAGCCTTACGCTCTGGACTTAGAGCATCAGCCTGCCTTATTAGACTGATCTAACAGGTAGATCAGTCTTCCAAGGCAGACAGTTGCACAGTCTGGAGCGGAGGGCTCGTCTACCCACCAACCCCACCAGCTTTCCCCGAAAAAACAGTGCCATTTTGATGCCTGTTTTCCCAGCAAAATGGGCCTCAAATGGCACGTGAATCACCCAGATTGATTCAGGTCAAATTAGGGGCAATTCTCTTCTACTCCAAATTAGTTCCTCTATTTTGAGAATGATTCGATTTGAGGTTGACTCAGCTAATTGCACCCAATTTGAACCAAACTGAGTTGAGGTTGAATCAAATTGCACATCACACACACACACACACACACACACACACACACACACACACACAGAGTGAACTTATAATTAAACATTTTCAAGACAGCTTAAAACAGCATTAAAATTCAACATTAAGGTAACATTGAAATACAATCCCTTAAAAAGAAAAACCAACCAACACTGTAAACATCAAACAAAAACAGAGGTTAAAACAATTTGAATAAAAAAATAAAACCTCATACAGCAGCATCAATGTCAGGGGCGTAACTATAATAGGGAAAGGAGAGACAGTTGTCTGGGGGCCCACTACCTCAGGGGGCCCCCAGAGGCAAGTCACATGACTGACTCCCCCAGCCATGCACCCACAGTTGTATTCCTTCAGTAGTATTCATCCTCTGAAATTGATGTGAGTGTTAAGACCTGGAGCTACCAGAAGAGCATGTCTTTCTCTAGTATCATTAAATGACTTGCATTGTCCACAATTTACAAAACCTTTTAAAAAATAATTTAGGATGATATTCTATTGTGGCACATATGCTTTTTGTTACCACTATTCAGCCTCACTTAAGATTTCTTTACTTCATGAGCTGAGCTTCAGTTGGGTGGGGGGGGACATTTTAAAATCTTGTCTCTGGGCCCACTCCAACCTTGCTATGCTCCTGATCAATGTACTCATCACTTAAAGCTTGGGTTATTTTTTGTTGAAAAGTGGTACATAAGTAGTAATAGCAGCATTAGTATGAGCACCACAAAGGACTTATCTAGGGATGTGTGAGCCAGCTCGCTTTGATCTGGACTTGATATCAAGCCGGCCTGGTTCAGACAGTCCAAGTTCAAACTGGGGTGTGGTCCAGTTTTGAATGTAGACCGGCACCCCCTTTGGGGCTAGTTCAGTTTGAAGTACCCCCTCATGGGCCAGCTCGGGGTGGGGGTATACTTGTGAAGGGAAATCTGGCAAGGATTTCCCAAATGACAGGTTGGACTGGCTGCAGCCCAGTTTGGGCCTCTGTGCTCACACGAAGGCCCTTTTCAGGATCTCCGTGTGTGTACAGAGGCCATTTGCATCACCACAAGATTTGCATGGTGAAACAAATAGCCTGTGTGCGTGCACAGAGGCCCAAACCAAGCCGCAGCTGGCCTGGGTTGTCATTTGGGCTGTCATACACCCCTAGACCTAGCCTGGTACCTAAAACTAAGCAAGCTAGGTGTCAGTGAGCAGCCCTCACTGGTGAGGGGTGCAGTTTAAAGTTGATGGAACAAGTTGTTTTTAACTAGCCTACCAATTGTTGGCCTTGTTTTCACACTCCCTGAAAAATACTTAGCCAAACCCGAACATGTTTTCAGCAGAATGTATGAAAAGGACCTCTCACACCAGGGGTGTAACTATAATAGGGCAAGGGGAGACAGTTGTCTGGGGGCCCACTACCTTGGGGGCCCCACAGAGGCAAGTCACATGACTGACTCCTCCAGCCACACACCTGCCTGGGCTTCCTTCAGTTGTATCCATCCTCCGAAACTGATGTGGCTGTAACGACCTGGAGCTACCAGAACAGCATGTCTTTCTCTAGTACCATTACATGACTTGCATCATCCACAATTTACAAAACCTTTAAAAAAATAATTTAGGATGATGTTCTGTTGTGGCGCGCGCACACACACACACACACACTTTACTATGCTTTTTGTTACCGCTGTTCAGTCTCATTTAAGATTTCTTTACTTCATGAGCTGAGCTTCAGTGAGGGGGGGGGCATTTTAAGATCTTGTCTCTGGGCCCACTCCAACCTTGCTACACCCCTGTCTCACACATTCAGCTGTATGGATCCTTGTGCAATCAGGGTACTAGAAGGCCCTTCATGTGGACAGTTCTCTGTGTGTAGAAGCCTCTTTCATGCATTTAGATGAACATGGAGAGGTCAAGGTGTGGCAAATAGCCACAGACAAGTTTTCTTCTCCATGTGTTCCTGGCCCAAACTAGCAGTTGGGCCATGTAGCTGCAATTGCCGTTAGATCAGGGGCTTTATTTCTCTGATCTGGGCCGTTGGCCGAACCTAGTGTGAAATTTTGATGCAGACGTTCGGTTCAGATATTCTTTATTCATCATTTATATAGCTTTTCTAGTCCTTTGCATTATTTATCTTGTTCATCCTTGCAAGAACGCCATTTGGTAGCTCATTGTTAAATGTCCGTTTCTCAAGTCAGGAATTGAGGCCAAGAATGTGATTTACCTGAGGAAACCCATTGAATTCAAGGCAGATATGGGACCTGAACCTTTATTCCTCCTAGCTCCAAGGCCGTCATGCTCTCCAATGGGCCATATCAGAATGGATTCTGCTGCAGAATGTAATCCAAAAAATGGTTCATTCAAATGATTGCTGCCTGTCTATACTGTTCTGCAGTACTAAAGTTATTATTGGAAACTGCATGTGCTGGAATCCATTACATGATGGATATCAATGCCACTATGCTTGCAGCAAACTAGATTCGTGCAGCTTGACAAAAGTATTATGGTGCCAGGATCCGTCATATGTTAGACCCCTCCAGATAGCAAAATGCAGTGTATTAGAAATAATTTTTTTTAACTGAATCTTAGATGTGGATGAGACAAAACAAACCTAATAATGCTAATTCATTTGCTGCAAATGCATTGAAGTTATAATGAAAATACAGTTGCTATCCCATAAGTGCTGAAGTGATGTCTCATGACACATTTCGTCTTTTAGTGTACACAGCATTTCAGTTCAATTTTTTAAAACCCTGTACCTAGTAATTTTTTAGTTTAGAAGAAACTAAAAATTTGTCCGAGTGATAATTAGATTTTAATATCATTACAGGATTATAATTCTCCCAGTGCATAAGCAACTTTGAACTTTAACATGGTAGTAGTAAGCCTCCCATTAATTAGAATGTTCACTCTATGCGGAAAATGAAAACTAACTTTCATAGAGAGTCTGCTAACATTTAACAAGAGGGTTGAAACATATTTCTCATGGGTGGTGATAGATACAGCTCAGCTTCTTACTTTATTTTAAATTTCTCACTGTAGGTGTCAATTCCCTCCATAAAATATTAATGTAATTTAAGTTTTTTAATGTAAAATTTATTCTCACAACACCCTTCATGGGAATCAGTGGAAGCTTCTGATCCCAAAACCAGGGGCTCAGTCACCCCCAATTTTGGAAACTTCACTGGCTCCACCAGTCAGATGTCCTGTAGCCCTGGCCTGGTCTCCTCTGCAGAGTGCTTCTGAGCATTTGCAGAGTACATCATTCCATAGACTTACAGCACAGGAGCCAGTAATGCAAAACCAATCCCCTGCTTCTCTGTAAATATCTGCCTTCATGGAGCTGATCTTAGAAGGCAGACTGCTGTTGCTACTGACACTATCACCACCAGGAATTGTAACTGCCTGAACTGTGCTTCCTTTCCACAAGTCATCTGTCCATCACCCTATTCATCTGGAGAGAAGGGAACAACCAACACTGGGTTTGAAGCTCATCTTCCCACCCTCCAGTACCACTCCCTCTGTTTTCCATCTAGGTTCTGGGCAGATGGATATATGACACATGGAAAGGAACAGTCCCACAATTTCTAGGAGGCAGCCACAGCAGCAGTCTGGCAACCAAGACTAGTTGTGTTCAGGCTGGTATTTCAAGCAGGGTGCTCCATTCTTCTGGCTGGCTGGCTGACCTTGGATGGGCAAAAGGTCAATATAATTAACTGCAATTATGCATTCAGTACATGATCTGAAGCACTTAGCAGAGAAAAGGGGAAGGATGGAACCAGGGGGTGAGGGCTGATGGGACTCAACAATCCCAGCTTTGTCAGTACTAGCCACCACTGGAGAGATTACCAGTATCCTCACAAAGATAAGTTCTCCCTGGACAAAAAGCTAAATCAAAGAGGATTACAGGCCGCCTTCAGACATGGCATGAAACCACAGGTTGATGAACCCGGGGTTAATTGTTGAAGGAATTGTCCTGCAGGCGATCCACCAACCACCATCCAGCAACTTCTAGCTTCTGGGCAAAGGAGCCCCTCCCTCTTGCTGTTGCCAGCCTGCTGGCCATGATTATCAATAAACAACCAGGAAAAGTGCTGTTTATTGAATAGTATAAAGATCCCTGAATTCCCTTTGCAGGGGTCCTCTTTTAATCTCCCTGGGGAAAGACAAACTGTCTTCCCTAGTTAGGGAAGAAGAAACTTGGGGCCCCCTTCCTCCCCCTCTCCCCCACTCAGGAAGAGTTGATTGGACCCCTTTCTTTCCACCTTAACTATTCAAAGATAGACTGAATGCACGTTGTGATCCCACCCATGCCTCCCCACCAGTGTTCCCTCTAAGGCATGCGCTCACATGTTTTTTGATGTCTGCTCAGACAATTTTAGACCCTGCTCAGGTTGAATTAGGAAGGTCCCACTCTGCATATATGTGACTGCACACTACTTTGATACTGCCGCCCAGAACAAAATTCATTCCACACACAGATGAAAACAATTAGAAAGAACTCTGTTCCCCACCCCCACAAAATCACCCATTCTGTTTAAGCTTGGCAAAGCAAGGGAGGATTTCTTGGGAAGGAAAGAGAAGGAAGGAAGGATTGGGCCCCTCTCTTCACACTGTAACTGTGTAATGACAGACTTTCACCACACCTGCCGCCACCTGTGTTCCTGATGATTCCCTTTCTGGATAGCATGGGCACAGCAGGCATCTCTTGCAGCCCCACTCCACCCCACCGGGCAGCATGGGCACTGCAGGCGTGTATTGTGGGGGCCCCCGGGGAGCAGGGATGTCAAGAAGGGGTGCTGTTGCATCATAATAGGGCCATTATGTTGCTCGCAGTAGCCACCTCTGTCCAGCCCATGACACAGCGTTGTAACCTTCTGTGTTGACAGGTGGATTAATGTGGAGGAGTTGTTTGGGCAGTATTTGGCAATGCTGAGAGCTGCAGCACTCTGATGTACTGGACGTTTTCTAAGTTTTCAGCAGGGAGGAATCCACCCATAATGTTCCATCCACTGAAGCGCAAAATCAGCAAAGTTGAATGTACTCTGAGGGGGCCGGCCACAGTGGTTTCAATTTTGGCAGGGGGAGGGATACATGGTCCCACCCACAGTATCTGGACTAGTGAGGAGTGCACACATGGGGACACTCCTCTACTGCAGTGGAAAGTCTCAGGGTAATTTTCTGTGGGTGGGCAGGGAAATTGGCAACAGTTGCATTGGATGTCATTGGCATTTTAGTAGGGACATGTGTTTGCCCTACATAATCCCCAACCACAATAAATTGTAGCTGAGGTTGATGAGAGTTGTAGTTCAGCAACATCTGGAGTACAACAGGTTGGGAACCCTTGGCCTAGGAGGGAGACTCAAGTTCAGATCCCCCTTCAGCCATGAAACCCACTGGGTAATTCTAGGCCAGTCACTTATCTCTCACCCTAACCTACCTCACAGGGTGGTTGTGAGGATAAACATAACCATGTACACTGCCCTAGGCTCCTTGGAAGAACAGCAAGAAATAAATGTAAAAATGAGTAAAATGGGACCTGGACAGGGAATTTTATGAAGACGTCAGCTGCTAGGCAGTTTTATAGGAGAGCTGGTAGTCCTACAACCCGGATGATGTAGGGTTTAAAATGTTCAAACAAGAAATTTGAATTGTCTCTGGAAACAAACTGGGAACCAGTGATCCCTCTAACAGGGATTCCCAAATGTTATTGACTAGAACTCCCAGAATCCCCAGCCAAAGGCCACTGCAGCTGGGGATGCTGAGAGTTGTAGTCAACAACATCTGGGAATCCCTGTTTGAGGGAACGGTGCTGAGAACCAATGGAGTACCTAAGAACTGCTCGCACTGTTGAGCCCCATTAACAACTTGGCTGCCATGTTGTGAACCATGAATCATGGATTTTGGGTTCTGATAAAGATGTCATTATGTCAACTGCCTAAACCTGACCTAGACTTAAGAAGCCACCTCCCTGCTGAGCCAGAACAACTTAGTTCAACATTGTCAAGCCTGAGGGATAGTGATTCCTCCGGATCTGTCAAGAAGAGGCCTTCCTCAGTCCTACTACCTGAGATTATTTTAAATCTTTGAAATTAAACCTGGAGGGTCATGCATGCAAAGCCGATGCTCTCTCATGGGGCTATAGCTCCACTAATCCTGAGAAACAGGAATGCATACTATTGACATTCCAGAGAGGAGAGCTGGTCTTGTGGCAGCAAGCATGACTTGTCCTCTTAGCTAAGCAGGGTCCGCCTGGCTTGCATATGAATGGGAGACTAGAAGTGTGAGCACTGTCAGATCTTCCCCTGAGGGGGTGGAGCCACTCTGGGAAGAGCAGAAGGTTTCAAGTTCCCTCCCTGGCACCTCCAAGATAGGGCTGAGACAGATTCCTGCCTGCAACCTTGGAGAAGCCGCTGCCAGTCTGTGTAGACAATGCTAAGCTAGATAGACCAATGGTCTGACTCCTATGTTCCTATGACATTAGACCACACCAATGTACTGACAAGTACAATCATAAGACTGTCCCTTGGTTCACCTCCATCTCCTGCTTATACATATGAAGCTGCTACTGAGTCAGACAATTGGTCACTCTAGCGCAGTATTCCTACACTGATGGGCAGTGGCTCTCTGGGGTCCTTTCTCTGCTCTACCCAGAGAGACCAGAGACCAAAGCTAGGAGCATCTGCATGCAAAGCATGTCCTCAACTACTGAGCTGCAGCCACATCCTTACTCTCCATTAACTCAATTCACCCTGACCATCAGAGATGGTAGCTTCAAATGTTGGAAAACTTCAGGCTGATTAACCAGGAGAAAAATATTCTCCATTTTTAAAATTAAAATCTGGCATACATCTGAAGAAAACTGATTAATGAAGCAGCAAGATACGGAGACCTCCTGCTAGTATTAATAAATTTGAGGCTTCTGTAGGCAACCTCGTCCAAAGAGACACACTGATCATAACTTGTCATCTTGTGAACACTTTAATATAAACTCTCATTAAATTTTTATGGAAATTTAGAGCAGCCCTGAGTTGAGACCTTCTTCAATAATAAAGCATGAAAATGCAAATGGACTTTGATTATGACTAGATATTAGAAGCACAGGAGAGGAGGAAGGGGACAGATTAGTAATAACAGGGTTGTGTGCTAATACTGGGTTCTTCCTACAACAGCGGAGCAGCCCAGCAAATTCTTAAGACACAAAGTAATGGTGCTCTGATATAAGGAAGAAAAGGAGGCAATTTACCGACTCATTAGAAAGATTTATTTATATTTAATTTGCAATTCATTTCTTCTGCATTAAGTCCCATGGGTTGCATAAGAACAGGGCTATGAAATTAATTTTGACTAGCTGCCAGTTGTCAATGTATCTGTACAACTGTAAATAAGAAAGCACAGTCATCTGCTCTGATCTCTTGGAATCTGCAATGAACCTCAATCACCATTCAAGGATCTCTGAATTTATTACCATCTCATTAAGGAATCTCTTGTGAGGACTGCCTGATGGTAAGCTATAAATCAGAAAGCTGATATGATGACAAACTGCCAATATAACAAATTAACACTGTGCTGAACCGATGCAAATTCTTAACTACACTGCCTTTCTCCCATTCTTGTATTATGGCCCAGGAGCCAAAAATAATGCAATAGGCTCTTGATGCCTATAGGATTTGGGGGAGCATTGAAGAAACAGCAGACAGTTTGGAAAAGAATGAATTTTACCCTAAGGTTTCAAATTTCTGTTATCCCCCGGGCTATTTCTGTTTTCATTGCATTTGGCACTTCCTTCGTTGGTAGTTGGGGCATTTCTGCTTCTCATTTTTTGAGACAAGGAGGGCACAATATATACCATAGATAGTTAACTTGCTCTATTTTAAAACATAAAAGTAATGAAAACTCCACTCCCAAAGCTCCAGATTTGAAACTACCCTTTTTGCAGTATGAATCCATTGGGCATGACACCCTGCAGTTTGTAAATGCATGATCCAACCAAAGTTAAGTGCATATATATATAATTCTGGTGCTCAACATACACTGGAATATGCATAAACAAATAAAATAATCTTTTTTAAAAAAATCTGCTTACCCAGAAGAAAAAGAAATTTATTCTTTTGTGTTAATGTTTTTAATGATGCCTTCGTTTCTGAAGGCATGCACCAGTTCTCCAGTGGGGATTAGAAGATTACACATTTAAAAGTGGGTGGGGGGAGACTGGAGGTGACGGAGGCAGCAACTGGGAAGACCTGCAGCATCTCCCCTCTGCACACACACCCCAATGGGGCCCCTTGCGGCCCATGTGCAGAGCACCCAGCTGCTCAGCTCACCCCTGCACTGGGGAGCTGTCTGGAATCCTGTTAATAAACTCTTTTAATAAGGTTCAACAGATATGGCAACATACTTTTAGATGGAGATGTGATGTCAGGGGAGGAACCAGGTATGTTATGCATGCAAAGGACAGTATCTGCCACTAAGCTATGAGCTCCTCCCTTGACTTATTTCAACAAATGAAACACAGATATTTTACCACATTCATAACCCCAATCCATATACATCAAGGTGTAACCTTGAGTTACAAGCAACCATTAAGAGTTCCTCTTAGCTTTATAGAAAATGGAAGACTTCAATAGTTTGTTGGGGTTTTTTTTACTATTTATTTCACGGCCATTAGGCTTATCAGTTCACTGCCCATGTAATTATTCTTTAAAGGCTAGGAAAACAGGGAGTTATACAGTATGCTTGTTGCCTGTGATCTGTACTAAGTATAAATAAGCTATCTAATAATATTACGCTCTTTAGTGTTCCAGGTGATACCTGGCAATGTATATTGTTGTTATAATTTTTTTAAAAAAATTATAGCATGTATCCAGACTTGCTGCATTACCTCAGCTATAATTACAAATATAAATTGCTTTATTGATTAAAAATAAGAAGATTTAAGTAAGTAAATCAAGTGTGCCATCAAGTCGATTTCGACTCCTGGCGCCAACAGAGCCCTGTGGTTTTCTAAGGAGGGGTTTTCCATTGTCATCTCCTGTGCAATACGAGATGATGCCTTTCAGCATCTTCCTATATCGCTGCTGCCCAATATAGGCGTTTCCCATAGTCTGGGGAACATATCAGCAGGGATTCGAAATGGCAACCTTCTGCTTGTTAGTCAAGCATTTCCCCGCTGCGCCTAGAATGCTAATGAGAAAGAGTTTTGAGTGATGACAGCAGCAGCAAAAGCAACAACAAATATTTATATACCGCTTTTCAACAAATGTTTCCAAAGTGGTTTACATAGACAAACAAACAAACAAAGAAAGATGGATCTCTGTCCCCAAAGGGCTCATCATCTAAAAAGAAACATAAGATAGACATCAGCAACAGTCACTAGAGGTACTGTGCTGGGAGTGGATAGGGGCAGTTACTCTCCCCCTGCTAAATAAAGAGAATCACCACATTAAAAGGGTGCCTCTTTGTCCAGTTAGCAGGGGTTGATAACTTGGACATGGTGATGGATACATGTCCAGGCTTACTGCCTTGGCTCTGCTATAGCTATAAATTATTTATGTATTTATTTGATTTATATACCACCCTTCCAAAATGGCTCAGGGCAGTTTACAATTTAAAAGTAAGTTCCAACAAATTAGACATATATGGGTATCGTAGATGGAACTAGGGAAGGAAAATGTTTGTTTCAGTTTGTTGGGTAAAAATACAGGGGAGGGGGACAGGAAATGGCTTCCCTTGCTGCATGGAGGAGCAGCAGACAATCCCTTTGCAAGATGTGAATGCAGGGGCCAGGCCCCACCTCTGCTGCAACCTGATCTCCAGATTGAAGGGGGAATCAGGCAGGCCAGCCTATGCAGATTGTAGAGAGCTGCTTGGAACCAGGAAGTTGAACTGAGAGAGAGGCGACATTGTTGGCCAGAGGGGAATTTCAACAGAAGGGAGATGAGCTAGGAGAATTTGCCTGACTTCCCCAACGGAGTCAGGGATAAAAAGAAGGGGGAGGGGGTGTTTTCCCTGTGAGGAAAGGATGGAGATGTGTTGTGAACCAAGCCTGATTTGTATAATAGATATGCTCAGGAGCTAGCATATGAAATTAGGCTGGCTTCACCAGTGTCACAAAGTGACCAGTTCTTTTATATGGTGACCATGCATAGTCCGGGTGCAAAGGTAGAACGAAGACCAAAACACTACTAAATCATTCAGTGGGCTTTATTATAGAAAGTTGCTCATCAGGATAAAATTCAAACAGGTCATCTAAATTAAACATGTCTCTGATTCATGGTGTAATGCAGTGTGCCTAGCTATCATATGTATGTGCAATCAATTACAGCTGTCTAATAAATCCCAATAAAGCATTTAGAGAAAAACAGAAAGAGAAGGAGGGGAAGGGAAGGCTTAGAAAGGGGGTGGCAGTGATTCATAGGGAGGAGGGAAGTGGGGAGCAGGCTAGGCTGTGTGTTGAATAGGCATCTCACCAGGTTCACGAAGAAGGCTTCAGAGGACTTGTTCATTGCTGGAGCTTGAGAGCGATGCCGGCTTCAGGTGCAAGGAGCTGGTGCTGGGTTTCACAGACAGAGTCAGCCCTTGGTTCTTCACCCCGCGGCAAGAATCACTGAGCAGTCTCTTTTCTGTAGGTTCCATGCTTCTGCTACTACGCAGCTAGACAGCAAACTCTGGGATCGCTCATGAACAAGTATTTCTTGTAAGCAAAGATTCCTGGGAGTGCCATGGCTGGGGAGTCTTGACTTCTCACTGTGCAGCAGAGGTCAATAGACAGACCCTTCTTCCTGGAAAGCGTTCCTGCTTTTAGCCCCATGGCTTGGGCAGCAAACTCTTGGATCACTCATGAGCAAGTATTGCTTGTAGGCAAAGATTGCTAATTTGCCATGTCCAGAGACTCCCTCCTTATAGTGGTTTCATCCTTTGGTGTCCATTCCTGTTATCCTCTGGATATTTGTCTTTTAATTATCAAAATTAGCTCGGGATATTTGGTCAGTCAGGGAACACAGGATATTGTATTGTTCTATTGTTATTCCCCAAAACAAATCTGCATCTTCTCCTGCCTTTTTAACAGACAAGATAAACACTGAAATCTCAAACAGCTGGCGGGGGGAGGAGAGTCATTAACCAAGCTCTATAAATTAGCCAGCAGATAACATCCAAGCTGCTGGAAAGCAATGTGTTGCTTGGGCTTGTTGCAGGCCTGCCTTTGGCTGCTTGGATTTCCCAGCTCCTTGTCCAGACCCTTGAGACCCTGACTCCTGCTGTTTTATTTATTATTATTGTGTCTACTGCTCTAGTGAGTTCATTAGTCCATGTTTGTACCAGAGCATTGACAGAATCACTAGCAGATCCAACTCTAAACCCTTCCAAGGCTTCTTGGGATCCTATTGGAACCAATAACCTTCTTGGGTGGCCCAACCTAATAGGTTCTTCACTCCTGCAGAGGTGGGTTGTGATTTCAAGTTCTACCTTAAACAGATGGTGAGATCCTGCTAAGGGAGATGTTATTGTTATAGACCACAATCCCCCCACCTTCCCTTCCACATCATCTCACCTGTTCCACCATAGAGTAACCCACTGGGAGAATCTGGGGCCAAACTGTACCACTAGCCTCTCCCAACCAGGTCTCCGTAAAGCAAACCAGGTTGACTTCTTCATCCATGATCAAGTCATGGATGAGATCAGACTTATTTTGGACCAACCAAGAGTTCTGAAGGAACTCAAATGTGAAAATGCTGATCTCCTAGCAAAAATATGTAACTTGTACCTACAGTCAGTAAAGGAAAGTAGCTAATGTAACTCCGATTTTCAAAATGGGATCCAGGGGGGATCTGGGAAACTACAAACTGCTTAGCTTAACTTCTTCACTGGCTAAATTGATAGAAAGCATACTTAAGGACAAAATGGTTAAACATATAATTAATTTTCTGAATTCCCTTCCCCTCTAATAGTCCACTGACCTACCAGTGCCATATCTTCATCAGCTCCCCATCACCACTGAAATAGCTGCCCCCAGAGCCATATCCTGCATTAGCCATCCCCTAATGCAGTGCTCCTCTGGGTTAATGGTTACTGGGGTGGTGTCTGGTAAAGAACAATAGGTTCTGGAGCAAGTAGACATTACCAGGGGTCTAGCTTACCAAAACTCATTAAAGCTATTGACTTTGTGGATTTGGAGTAATCTGGGAGACATGACGAGCTGAAATCAGTGCAGAGGTCAAGATTGCAGGATGTGAATGGTAGGAGGATGAGTCATGGTTGTCTTGCCCTGGGGTCTCAGGAGCACAAGGTTCTCCATAGAAGAGGTGTTAGAGTGCTTGGTTTGGACTCTTCGGGGAGCTGCGGCTGTGCCCTTCCTTGGCCTTATGATGCTCTTAGCTACAGTGTTGAACACTGTCTCATTCCTGGACCCTCCTATGGGCAGGCAAGCCCAAGCTGTGCACCTCTTTAGAGGTGTAAGGCGGTTTCTGGACCTCCTAGCAGTCTTTAGCATTTTCAGCAGATCTACTTGTTCTTCTCATCTTGTCTCCATCTATGCCAATAGCTGTTAGAAGACTATTGTGGCACCCATCCATCTAACAGGGTATGAGGAGTCTGTCCAGTATGTCCCAGAACTGACGACTAGTTTATACAATCAGCAGAATCAAGAGGTAAATCTTTTGCTAGGTGTTGCTGCTATATTGTTGCTAGGTAGAAAAAGGTTAGGTTGGCAGATTATTCAACTTTGGAGTGGAGGGGAATGCATATATGAAGGTTCTCTAATGAGGAAAACAAACCTTGCATACAGTAAAACAAGGAGGCAGATCTCACGATTAGTGAGGCCCACTTTGTCTGGGTTTGTGGGGAGAGCAGGCTAAGCCCATTCTCCCCGCAGACGATCGGGCAGACCTGCCTGGGTGGCCGGATCAGCCACCCACATGACTGCCAGCTCCGTGACGGAGCCAACAGGGGTTGGGGAGTTCGGGGGTCGCACAGCTCCTCGAAGCTCCAGTATGCCCTGCACAAGCGCGCAGGGCATACTGGAGAGACCCCACGCTGGGAGGCTGCTTTTCAGCCTCCCAGCTGGGGGTCTATTAATAAGTAGCCGCGGCGCAGAGCCGTGCCATGGCTACTCACAATCCCAAAAACCAGGTTTGTGGAGAGCTCGCTCCGCAAACCCGGTTTAAGGGGCGGGCTACTTGAGCAAGTTACCTGCTCAGGAATAACCGGGCTCGCAGCCAAGCCCAGCGGTTCCCACGGTGGGACAAAATTGGGCTAGCGGAGGCTAGCCCGATTTCGTCCCATCATGTGAATAGCCTCAAGAGGTTCTGGTAAGAACTAATCTGCCTACTTTCCTTTTATAATCTTAATTGATAATTACCAACTTCTGCCTCATACATTCACATGTCCACCATCTTTAACCTGGGTGGATGACATCATCACAAACTATGCCACTGAGGTGTCCCTACAACTGTACTAAATTTGATTCAAATCAGTTAGGTGGCCACAAGTTAGCCCATTTGTGCTCAAACATTCACACACACACCCCACCTTGAATCGGGGTAGAAGAAATCATTACAACCTACACCACTGAGGCGTCCCTATGCTTCACTACAGTTGAAGCAAATTTGGTTTTAATTGGTTAGGCAGTTCACAAGTTAGCCCACTTGCACCTCAAAGGTTCATGCATCTGCCATCTTGTATTGGGGGTGGATGACATCATCACAAACTATACCATCGAGGTGTCCCTATGTGTCACTCACTACAACTATAGCAAATTTGGTTCAAATTGGTTAGGTGGTTCACAAGTTAGTCCATTTGCTCCTCAAACATTCACACATCTGCCATCTTGAATCAGAGTGGAAGACATTGTTTCCATCTATGCCACTGAGGTGTTCCTATGTGTCCCTACAACATCACCAAATTTGGTTCAAATTGGTCCAGGCACTGCGAAGTTGATAGAGGGACTCACACACATATATGTCGGACACATGGACAAACACACAGAAAGCTGGGTGATGTCATTAGCTTACTTTCCTTAAGGGAAGTAGGCTAACCTGCCAGAAACTTGCTAAATTGAGTGATCCCTTATTTTCCCACTAAGCTCCACACAGCTTCCAGCAGCTTCACCCATACATGATGTTTATTATTTCCTTGGTGCACTACTGTTAGGGAATGTGCCTTATGTGACACATCCATTTTCCATAAACATATCTGAGCTGCAATCTAGTAAAATATAAGGATTACATTCTTCTCTTCCCATGGACGTCTTATATGAGTCATGGCAGTCTTATATGAGTGACAATTAGAGGCAAACACCGAAAGACGAAGGACACAATGAGGGACATCAAACCTATTACACTGTGGAACAGTAATGCTTTACAGAGGGCTGTAAGTATTTGAGTAACTGGGTTGTTATTTTTTTATATATAGGGTATAGAACATCTATTTCAGGAAGCTTTTATGGAACTTAGGGATATTTATGGAACAGGTATGTGTGAAACAATATAAATCTTCTAGCAGTAGTAGTTAGACTGAAGGTGCTGAAAGGTAAGTGGAACTTCTCTATCAAGCACTGACTGCAGAATCCATCATGTGAAGTACCAGTTTTAGACAATCTAGTTGTAATTGATTCCCACCAGACAGCACCTGCAAAATTCAACGGAGGAGAAAAAGAGTTGTCTCAACCCACCATAGCCACCTTAAAGGCAATTGTGATTTCAGTTAGTGAAACTCTTTGCAAAATTGTGTCTACAGGAATGAAGCCTGGCCATTACTTAAGTGCAGAAAGTCTGGTATGAAGTACATTTTCTAGTATTATTACCTCTGCAGAACAGTGGTTTAGGACAGAACACACTTGCTTTTTCTAACTAATTTTCAATCTTTACTAATCACCTCCCCTCCCCTGTAAAAAAAATGTCTGCTTTCCCCCACACAAGATGTCTGATGCCAAGAAAAACCATTCATTTTCGTTAAAACCAAGCCAGCTATGATTGAAATGCTTGTGTGAAAATTGGTTTTGTAATAGAAACCTTTGTCAATAATTTGGTCAATAGATTCTTAACTGAATGCACTTAGCAGGTTTTAGAGGTTGGGTCTGATTAATCTGGATACACGATGCTTGTTATCCACTGTGTTTCCCCTTCCTTTACTTAGATTAATTGCTCTCTGGCCTGCTTTGATTTTTCTTCTTTTTTCTAGTGTCCTTACAGAAAAAGGAAGGGAGGGGTGGACCAGCAATATGAACATGAACCCCAGAAATTCATTTCCAAAATTTTCTTGCTAAAGAATAATATTTCCATCAGAGACAGCTCTCTTTCAGCTTCATTTTGTCTGAACAGTAACAGTGGCATCCAATGGTCAGCTGTATTATTGCCCAGTGTATAAATTCTAATGATTTTCTCCATAGCTATTTGATAAATCAGATGCTTCTCTCAGCATTAGACATACTGCAGCGATCATTTACAAAACCTGAAGTATTTACTATATCTCTGGGAATAGCCTGTGTGACATGTATGGGCCGTTTATATTCCAGAAGCGTGAACTCTGAGGATATATAATTTAGATGTCAAAGTCAAGAATTTGGTATTTCATAGTTCAATAATGCTAACCTACTTTATTCCTCAGTCTCCCTCTGGAGATTAGAAACACCAAGTCACTAGCAACAAGAAAAATAACCCAGATGACTTACATTGTAAGATTTGAAATGCTGTCGCTCTACTATATGGTCATAACATCTGGCCAGAATAGTATAAACATGTTTTTTTACACATATACTGGACAACTATTGTGAATTAATCTTGCTCAGTCAGTCACCAAAAACCTGAGGATGATGGGAGTTGTGCTCTGACAAATCCAGGGGATCCAGGGTTGGGAATCTCTGCCCTAGAGGTACTGTATTTACCTGAATCCAAGACTAGTTTTTTTCCAAGTTCTTTGATGTTAGAAATCAGGTGGCCATGTTACATTCAGAGTCCTCTCCCTTCCAGGTAAATACAATATAATGCATATTTAACC
This sequence comes from Hemicordylus capensis, assembly GCF_027244095.1. Taxonomy (NCBI): domain Eukaryota; kingdom Metazoa; phylum Chordata; class Lepidosauria; order Squamata; family Cordylidae; genus Hemicordylus; species Hemicordylus capensis. The sequence continues at coordinate 67,741,279 of NC_069658.1, forward strand.
TGTACTGGGGGTGGGGGGTAGGCTTGTCTTAAATCCAGAGTCTGCTATTCAGGTAAATACAATATGTTCTCCAATAGGGAACTGCACGGAATCGGTGAGGTGCGGTTCAATGGTGGGGGGGATGGCTTTAAGAGTGGGGGTGGGTGCACTTCCCCCCCCCCGCCACCCCGGATACTTAAGAGCCCGTCGGGGTGGCAGCATACCTCCCTGCCACCCCGTGCCACCATTTACCGGATATACCTGGAAGTAGGAATGGCGACTACATGCATCTCTTGTGCGCATGAGCACGTCACACTCACACGTTCGCACATTGGGTGCACACATGCGAGCAACACACACAGTCGCCGTTCCTACTTCTGGATACATCCGGTAAACCACAGCAGGGAGGTACACTGCTGCCCCAACGGACTTTTAAGGACCCAAGTGCCGGTGGCGGAAATGCGGGGGGGGAGTGCACCCACCCCCGCCCTTAAAGCCACCACCCCCGCCGTCGAACCTTCGAACCGGCGGGAGTTCGAACCAGTTCAGAGACCCGTAAAAGGGCCACCGAACTGTGCACATCCCTATTCTCCGATGGAAGGAGAGTACTGGGCAGATTCAAGCCTCACCCTTATCTAGAGGTGAGGAAGTCAAAGTCATTCCTACCTCCATCTTTTTACTGAAGACCTAGGGGTTCCAACTGTCCCTCTCCCATTCTGCCTTTCTCTCCCCCACTCTCTTTGATTTTTCTTCTTTTTTCTAGAGCAAAAGGGAAAACATAGCAAAATAAACATGAATCCCAGAAACTGGTTTCCAAAACTTTCTTGCTAAAAAATATTAATTTCCATCTGTGGTTGCCATCCTGACTAATGACGTACCAACGCTCTGTCAGGAGTGCTGGCACTTCTGTGCTGCATTGCAGACTAGCTAGTCACGCAGGGGAAGGAAAATTTCCGGTGATCTCTCCCACCGCTGGAAGCACTCCCAGTGATCCAGAAGTGGGTCCCTGAGGGCTGAACAACACTCAGGGACCCATTTCCAGTTTGCAGGGAGTGCTTCCAGGAATGGGGAAGATTGGTGAATATCCCCACACCCAGCATGAGTGTGGTGTGTATGCTGTCTCAATCTGGAAGGCAGTGGCAGTGTGAGTGAATATCACACTTCCTTGGAAGCACTAGCAGTTTATTAGTCAGAATGTCGGCACTTAATATAGGGGGTGATCTTAATGTCTGTTTTTAGGTTCTGAAAAATCCATCTCATTTTGTGCCCTGATCTATCTTTCACCAATATTAATTTATGGTAGGAAAACATTATGAGCATTTTCATGTGCAAAGTTTAAATGCACCTTTCAGCCCTTCTACTTCTGTCCTATATGTATTTTGTTAATTCAAAATGGAATGCAGAAGAATAATCAAAAAATTGTAGCTGGTATAAATTTTAGCTATATTACCTACAATATTACAAAATGATTTACGCAAAAGCTTATTCAGATCTGACATTTGAAAGTAGCCTGTGTTGAAATCAGATTTGAGTCATTATTAGTTAGCTTGGACATTAGTAATCACTATTGGACATCTTTTATTAGGGCTGCTAGAGCTGTCAAATAATTAATGAATGTTAGTCAATTAAGCATCAATCTTTTATCCAATTAATTAACTCATTAATTAAATGTAAATATATGTGCATATTAGTATAAATACTACCTTAAAGTATTGAAGTAACATAATTTCATGAACAAAAGCTACTACTCATTTTTGAAATAAAGTATAAATAGAAAGACATTGGCCACATTCAGATGTAACAGCTAACCGCAGTAAAACCTGGCTGGGGTTCCAGTTCTTAACTCCAAATAGCGCCACACAGATTCACCAAACTGCGGTCAGCCATACTCCAGTTGCAGGAGAGGGTAACATCTCCCTGCTGTTTGGCCTCAAAGGCCCATCCCAGCAAGCTCCATGGGCAGACTGTGGGCAAAGTGTCACCACATCTTTGGGGAGGCCGCAATTGGCCATGTCCTCAAAGGGGGCGTGCCAAGCGGGATCGTGCATTTTCAGAGCGCTCCAACCACCCTAGGCAGGGAAAAGTGATTGAAATCCATTAAATGTCCTGCAATGCCAGCACTACTTCTGCCAGCCATGGCACCACCACCTCTCCCAAGTAGCCCATGAAAGTACCACACAAGGACGATTTTTCTGGTGTTTTGGGGCCCCGAGGGGGTGGTTAATTCCACTTTCTTTGTGGTAGGGGAGGGAGAAATCCATATTTGCTAGTATGGGATATGCAGATGTGGAGGGCAAAGGATTGGGGGGGGTGTGTCAGTCCCACCATGACCAGGGAAGATGTTGTGAGGGGAGACCCCAGCAGAGCAGTCCAGGCAGATCCATCACAAACCCACTGCAAGCAGCTTGCTGCCCAGTGGGCACACACTCTCAAGAGAGGGCTAGTCTACTGGGGATAAGGATGCATTTGCTGTGCCCATCTTGGGTGATCCCTACCCACAGACTGCAATCTCACAACTTGAGCCACACATTTGAGCCACCCACCACCAATGAACCCAAGGGGGCCCCACTATAATGGGGCCTCCAACGTTCTCTTAAACAAAATAGAACAAATTATCCATTACCTCCCCACTGAATCCCTCTGAAGCCTTGCATGCATTCCAGAGGCGATCCTCACATCCCATGTTTTGTAGCCTGCCTACATGCACAGCCATGGAGTGGGCCCACGGGACCGTACATTTACACAAATTTAAAAATCCCAGGTCCACTCTGTCTGTGCGCCATATGCAGATAAGTGGAATCATGGGAGAGGGCACTTGCCTCTTCTCCCCCAGCCCCAGGGTCAGCTGCAAGGGCTACAGGCAAGGGCACACCTGTGTACAGGTGCAGATGGCCAGGTAGGGGGCTTGTTTCCATGACACCTTGACTGCCATTCCTGGGATCAGTAAAGCAGTCTCTGGGCTACCCCTGCCCTCCGATTCCCAACACACAGCTATACTTGGAGCGCCCATGGCCTGACACTCTCGTGAGCGACCATAGTCCATGTGGGCTTTGCTAGCCACCCTCATCACAGATGAAATATCACTCAAAAAACTGGAGCGATTCTTATCCCATTGGCCTTCCTTATGAATAAGCCAGGGTTGTAAAATCCCCTGGGGAAGTGGCTGAGCCCCACTTCCCCACCCTATCTATCTATCTATCTATCTATCTATCTATCTATCTATATCTCACAGATCACCCTTTATCCTCCCCACCCTCTTCCCCTGTGCAGACTTCTGTGCAGCTAAAGGTCATATAGATGCTCCCTTTGTCCCTGCCCAGGTGCGTGCGTGGAGGGGAGGGAGGGGTAGACACCAGGACAGACCTTTCAACCCATTCAAAACTCCTGGGTCCCCATCTGTCCTGGCACCGTATGCAGATCAGCCAACATGGGGATTGATGGGAGAAGGGAGCCCCCATTCCCCGGCCACCCCTGGACAGCGGGGTGGCCGCTCCGGGGTGATCGCAAGGGTTCACGTGTACACATGGGTGAGCAGGCTATCAGGGGGCGTGGTTTTGCAGCAGCTTGTCTGCAGCCCCCAAGACAAGGAGAGCAGCTTCCAGGGTACCACTCCCCATGGCTGCCATCCAGAAAACACCTATTTAGACCACCCATGGCCTGGCACTCCCATGAGGGAGTGGATAGTGGGATAAGGGGATGTTTTGCTGTCTGGCATCATTCCAGATTTGTCTGGGCAATTCTCTCCCCTCCCCTCTGATGGACTTCCGCATGAGTTGTCTGGGGGGGTCCCCATGTCCTTTCACTCTCAGGCCTGGCTATGGAGCCCTGGCTCGGGTGGCTGTATCCTTGAAAAAGGATCTCAACTGACCCAACGTTAACCCTGATGACCAGCCTCAATCATGAGCAAGCCTGTCGGGGCACAAATCCCCCAAAGGGGAAGGAGTTGGGGGCCCCTTGCCAAAACAAAAGAACCGAACTTGGCTGCTTGGGAATCCCTTCTGGGAGGCTGCCTTTCAAACCCTGCCAACAGCAACCCCACCCAAACCATTTGGTTCTTCACAGATGGTTCTTCTCATAAGCAAGCCTAGGGAGCAAATATCCCCACCTGAGGGGGGGGGCTGGGGCCCCCTTCCCCAACTTATCTGTGAAAAAATAGAACTTTGCTGCTCTGCCACTTGGAGTGTTTGTGCTTGTAGACATACATAACTGTTTTATTTATTTATTTATTTAGCACATTTATATACCACCCCATACAAAAATGTCCCTGGGCGTTTCACAATATAAAACCTATTAAAACATTAACATAATTAAAACAATTTAAAATACAATTTAAAAAACTCTAAAACCGAAGCTTTAAAACTATAAACTAAAAAGCTGACTAAACAAGTATGCTTTTAGGTCCTTCTTAAAAACAGTCAGAGAAGGGGGAACTCTCTAATTTCGTTAGGAAGCACATTCCAGAGTCCTGGGGCAACGCTAGAAAAGGCCTGGTTTTGAATCGCCACCAACCAAGCCGGTGGTAACTGCAACAGGACCTCCCCAGATGATCTTAACAGGTGATGGGGTTGATGAAGAAGAAGGCACTCTCTTAAATACCTCGGACCCAAGCTGTTTAGGGCTTTATAGGTAATAACCAGTACTTTGTATTTCGCCTGGAAACTTATTGGCATAACTGTTGCTTTTTTCTCAGGGCGGGAAGGCAAAGCACTTAGTGCAGCTCCACTGCAGTAGCAGGCCAGTGGTGGCTCCTTTAGGCCCTGCCAGCACTCCCCACTCCCATCAACACAAGCCGGCCAGGACCCAGTGTGGGCCTCCATGCATCTGAAGAGGCATGCCATGAGGCCCAAACCGGCCCATGCTGATGGGGGGAGAATGCCAGTGGGGCCTAGAAGAGCTGCTGCCAGCCCTCCACCGCCACACTGGAGCCTCGTCAGATAAGGTGACCTCCTCCCCACCCCGGCCACTCTTTTCAAGCCTAATTCAGTCTCTAGGGATCCACCCCCCCCCCCCCCCGCCCATGTTTGTAAAGGAGAATTCCCCTTTACAAGCATGCCAAACTGGGCTGAACCGGTTCGACCTGTTCATGTGCACAAACCAGGCCACACCCCCTTTGCACATGATGTCACACACAAAGGGGTGTGGTCCAGGCTGCTGAGAGCTCAAGCGAGAGCTCTCCAGAGAGGGAGAGGAAGGGGAAAACGCCCTATCAGGCTGTCGGCACTGTCTGAAATAACTAGAGGAGAGTTCACCCAGGCTCTTCGCGGCCCGGGTGTGGAAAGGGGGAGCTCGCTGGGAGGGCGTGGGAGGGGGGTATTCTCCATTGTTCTTGGGGCACCACGCCGCCACATTTGTTCGGGCTCTCGGCAGCACAGGCATGGAAGGTGGAGTTTGCTGGGAGGGCATGGGAGGGGGGAATTCATTGTTCTTTGGGTGTTGTGCCGCCACATTTGTTTGGGCTCTTGGTGGCCCAGGCATGGGTGGGGTAGTTTTCTCTGGGCTCCTCTGGAGCCCAAGCCACGCCCCCGTGTGCGTGACATCACATGCATGGGTGTATGTGGAGGGGGCCACCAAGCGGGGCTGGACCCAGGCCGCTACTCAGCTGGCTCCATGCCTGCTGCTGCCCAATGTAGGTGCCTGCTTGCTTTAGCTGGGCAGCTGGGATGACCTTCGCTCCTTTGGTGACCCTACTGGGAGTATACCTCCCAGCATACTTCATTCATCCCTCCCAGGAACACACATACCCCGCCACGATGAGGCAGCATAGCAGGACTTGGGGGGTGAGATAAAATAGACTCTTCTAATAGAATAGACTTCTCTATGCTAAATAGAAAGCAAATCAAGACTACTTCAAACTGGTGGTACCATTTAAGTATATCAGAACAAGTATTTGAGCTGAAGCAGAAAGGGTGGAGGTAGAGCAAGGATAGAGCAAGGAGCAGGAAATATTACTGGAAACTAAGTGCAAAGCCAAGTGCCAGAGCAAGAACATATGAGGATCCTGGGGGTAAGTGCTGGATCTAGCCCTACATGGGGCAGGCAATTAAAAGGAAGCACCTTCCTTTTTAGTGTGGTCTAAAGCCGCAGGTCTGATGATGATATGTGATGAAAGTCAGAAAGGACAAGTTTACTTTTAAATCTAATGAGCTGTGCTACCAAAAGGTTAATGAGGGATTTCAAAGACTCTGAAGTGTGACACAATTTAATACAATATTTCAGCTAGTGGTATGGCTGATTTATGGACTAATATGATGTATTAGACACTGGTGAGCAAAATGAGTCAGAAAATTACAGGCTTTCATGGGGCTTGTTAAAATCAGGACAGAGAGATACATCAAATGTAAGAAATTATGCAAAAAAATTAATGACTCTATATTTTACTGCAGTTAATAGAAAATAGACTTCTACATGGAATGGAAGAAATAATACTTTAAGGAAGGTGTTTGTCTATATTTCCAATTGGATATGAAAACTATGGTGTTTTCATAAAAACAGCCCTGCTGGATCAGGCCCAAGGCCCATCTAGTCCAGCATCCTGTTTCACACAGTGGTCCACCAGATGCCTCTGGGAATCCCACAGACAAGAGCTGAGGGCACGTCCTCTCTCCTGCTGTTGCTCCCCTGCAACTGATATTTAGCTTTGCTTTGTATAGCCTTGCCTTGTAAGGAAGGTGCTCTAGGCCCCTGATCATCTGGGTTGCCCTCTTCTGCACCTTCTCCAGTTCTATATTGTTCTTTCTGAGGTATGGTGACCAGACCTGTATATGCAGTACTCCAAATGTGGTTGCACCATAGTTTTGTATAAGGGCATTCTAATATTTAGTCATTTTATTTTCATTCCCCTTCTTAATGATTCCAGGCATGGAATTGGCCTTTTTCACAGCTGCCACACATTGAGATGACACTTTCTAAGAGTTGTCCACTATGACCCCAAGATCCCTCTCCTGGTCATTCACCAACAGCTGAGACCCCATAAGCATATATGTGAAGCTGAGGGTTTTTGCCCCAATATGCATCACCAACAAGCAAGCACTAACGAATCATATATTGGATGTGTCTCATAGGCTATCGCCCATAGGCTTCTGGTCTGATGGAACAGATACCCTTTCAGGGTTATAAATGAAGGTGTCCCCCTACCAACGTCTTGGAGGGATTGCATAACACACGCCAGTTGGATTTGGGCTGGACCATCAGCCACTTAAAGAGGAGAGCATATTTTTCCAGGAACTTATGAAGGTACTTCCCCGTTTGGATTGCAGGATCCTTAAAGGCCTAGGAAAAGAATCTGCCTCTGTCTGTGGCACCCTTGGATGCAGAGGTGGGCTTTCATGTTGTTCAGCCAGTGATCCTGCTACCTGGCCCTTCTCATGAGTAAGTCTAGGGATCACACTCGTTCCCCCACGGGGAAGGGGTGGGACCCCATTCTCCAGCATAATTGCCAAAAAACATAGACCTTAGTCATTCAAGAATCTCTGGTTGAGGCTACCTTTTAAATCTGACCCTGGGTATTGCCGCTCTGCCATATGTTGCCATACCAGCATTCTAAAGTGTTTGTCCTACTTATGTTGCCACCTTGAGGATGCTTGTGAACATACATCTTTGTAGCTTGATTTTTGGAGAGCAATGCACATAGTGCCCATCTACTCCCATTTCTCTCCTGATTGCCAGGAGGGGGGAGCAGGTGACAGGATGGGAAGAGGTCATGCCCCTTTGTGATTTTGTCATTTGACAGGCTGACAAGCTTGGGATGGGATGGTGCAGCGTCCCAGTTGCCAGGCAGTTGCTTTGTTGGATAGGAGACAGAGGAAGCGGGGTGAATGCTCCGCCAGTCAGCCAGTAAGAAGCACTGCAGGCATGGAGAGGGTGTGATCTTGGGTGGGTCTTCACTGCTATCTCTATGATTATGATTCAAGAAAGTGAACGAAACCACAGTTATGCTGCTGTCTGCATTCAGATATAATGCTGCCAGCAAAAATCTCAGGTTACGGCGGTGAAACTCACAACAAACCAAAGGTTCAAATTGGAGTTTGGAAAGGCAAACTTCAGGTAGCTTTTGCTGCAAAACCACAGCTGCATGCATTCAGACATAATGGGGTTCCAACCTCTGCCCCATTTAGCTGTGGTTTCACATTATGTGTGAATAGCACAAGGCATTTCACATTATGTGTGAATGCCTTGTGAAAAGGTGGGGTCACCAACTGAGCATAAATATGGTCAGTTTTGGTCATAAATACTTCCAGATGATTGTTCAAAGCAATCTGCAGATTTTAATAGCTTGATAGTGTTAACAACAGTGGGACAGGGAGGAACTCCAGGAATAGCTTTAATCAGAGTTGGCAAACTTTAAAAAGGAGGAAATCAGTAGCAGATGGGCGCTCCGGAAATATGAAAGGCCTTCTATACTATTCTTGACTGCCCTGGACCATTTCCTTCTGGAGTGGATGGACTGTAATTTGTTATGTCCTCAGCCCAGTGCATTGAATTGGAAGACACAGGAAGTTACAAGGCCTAGGCATTCCACCATGATGCTTCTTGTGTATTCTCTTGATTAATCTTTAACAAATAGCTCCAGTTTTATAAATTATACTAAGGTCTTTAATAAGCAACAACATTTAACTTAACATAATTACTAATCCTTTTGTTTCCTACCAGTATCTGTCTCTGAATCTCCATTTGTGCTCCTACTTCCTATCTCTGCTGCCACTTCTTGTCTCTGCTGCACAGACTTCTGGAATCTGTAGTACTATAGGAAACTCTGTAAGGAGCTAAACTACAATGCTTCTGAGCATGCCTCTCTCCCACTGGTTCCCCTAAGTTTCTTAGGAAGTGGGGGAGAATAGCAGGGAAAGTTTTCTGTTTCTTGGTAATGGGCCCCTTATAAGCCAGGCCTGAATTTGGATGGGTTTGGGCCTGCCAATGGGTGTAGCTTTCAAACTCTGCGAGTTCATATTCTAAACCTGACAGTTCCAGAATTTGCCCCATCACTAGTCTTGGTGTGCAAATTATTTTCTCTGGAGTGCTTGGCTAAGACATTCCAACTATACTTTTGGGTTAATGTGGGGAATCAGCTTGACTGTGGGGGAGCAATCTATTCCATTATTAACCTTGAGCAAAGTTTTGGTTGGAAAATGATGTGGAAATGTATTTGCAGTTTAAAGATTTATTTGGAGAAAGAAGGGGTACAGAAAATGAAAGGTTGTTTAGGCAAAGCAATAAAATCTTAACTAACAATCTTAACAAGAATCTCACTAAGAGGAATTTTAGCTTAAGGTCCAGATTGTAAATAAATCAGCTTAAGGCTCGCCATAGAAAAGGCTTGGGTGCTGAAATGGAAAGGAAGGAGAAGGGGGTGAAGCGATTTAAAGGGGCAGAAGGTTAGTACTACCTATCCTTGTCTGGTGGTGCATCCGGTGCACTTGTAGATGGACATAAGCAGATTTCCTCGTAGTGGGGAGGCAGCATAAAAGCAAGAAGAAAGGGCAAGTGGTGTAGCGCTACCACTCACAAGGTTGAGAACCAGTATGGCAAAGGTACGTATAGATTCTGGTTCCACTTCTGATCCCGAGGATATGTGGCTGGGCCAGGAGTACTTGTACTCCAAAATACGGCAGGGGGCAATGCATAAAACATGCTCCCATGCTGGAGGGGCTGAAACTCAGGTAGAACAATGAAGGTCATGGTTGCCAGAGTTGATCAGTTTGTGTGTAAACCCATTGAACAAAAGGCTGGGAATGGCTTGGGTGAAGTGTATGTCAAGGTCTCAGTGGGTGACCTTAAAAAGCTTATCTGAGAACACAGCCATCTCTTCAGATGGAGAGATAGATTTTTCTGGAATCTTAATGACTTTGCTCCTTAATCCTTGCCAGCTCATTAGGTTGTTGACAGTTGGATGGGGATGCGCCCCACTTATCTGAGTTACTGCAAAGGAGAGTTACCTCTGGCAGGAGGGAGTTAGCTATTCCCTTTGAGAATATGTTTTTAACCTGAGGTCTACTTTGCCAGCTTTTCCCTCTCTTTGAAAGTCAGAGGTTTGGGGGGTGATTCCCTTCAAGCCTTTGTTATGCTGACCTAGGGCTACATTGATAATTGCATAGTTTGCCAAATGTGGGCATGTGCAGAGTTCAAGATCCAGTAAGCTCAGGCATCCCAAAATGGAAACTGTGGTCCCACAATTCCAAATCATATAGAAGGGTGCTGTTTGCAGCCCCAAGATAAGCTGTTTTGGCAACAGTTACCACATTCTCTTAATGCTTAGTATCTTAAACAAAGTACATAAACATCCTCCAAGATATATATTTAGTTGGTGCTTAAGATGCAGTAATATATTGTCACCAGATTCTTATATATATATCTTATAATCATAAGATTATCATTATTTTATTACTACTATTATTCTTCCAAATGCTGTCATGTAAACACATACATACATACTTGCATTGTCTTGCATTCTTTATTTGTTTTTACTCTTTCATAGGATTTAGAAGCTATAAAGACCCACAACTCCCTTCTTTATTCACGGATTGGTTGCACCAAACAAAGCGAGAAAGCTTTCTATGCCTTAAATCCCCTTTAGACACCTGTTCTTTTCATCTTTAGCTTCTTAGTCGAGGTTAGCAATGATAGTGATTCCCCAAGCTTGCCCCATGCAGAGGAAGTCACAAGCTGAGAAAAAGAAGCTGAAGAAGATGTGAGATTTGCTGACTTGACACTGCACTGAATTGCTGTGACATTTGCATCTTTCTCCGATTGTGTAGTGTGCATAACGTTCATTGTTTGCATTGCTTGTACATAGTAAGTTGCCATGCAAATCACAGTTCATTATTATAACAGATATTCACTTGTAGCTGGGGTGAAGAGCAACAGAGGTTTATTCTCACAGTATTGTAATAGATTAGAAAGGGCAATAAAATAATAATATCTTGCTGTGTTCCAATTAGCAAAGTGCAGTAAGAAGCAAGGTTACTGGCCAGAATTTCAATTATCTTTTACAGTGGTATAGTGAGGTGGGGGGGGGCGGCGGCTGTGTTCAATAAATGAATATGTCCACCCCTCAAATTTGTTGGCATTTTATTGACCTGTCCACTTACCATTTTACCATTTTATTTTACCTGATTTTTTCCTACATTTTATTTTACCAGTCGCCCCCACACCCTGCCCATCACCTCTGCCTCCTTGGCAGTCCCCAGCTTGGTCACTGGCTCCATTGCTCACCCTCATCGTTCTCTACCCCACTTGCTCGCTCCCACCATCTCCCTTCATGTGTTTGCTCCCACCAAGCAGCTGATTAGTGTTAGTGGCTCCTACCGTGTCTGTGGCTGCCACCCATCTATCAACTGCTCCAGGGCAGGCCTAAGGCAACGTGCAGTTCTGAGGCCCCTTCTCCATCCTCATCCATCCCACATTTTTCCTGTGTTCTTGGGACATGTTGGGACACCATTGGCTCCTCCTCTGATCTTTTATTATAAGCTGCTCTGCCGGGGGTGGGGGGGTGGAGCTCAAATATGGGCACCGTCTGGAATTCCAGGGGAGTTAGTAAGCTTTGTCGAAGGGCTCTTACAAGGGCGGCGGTGCAAGAGGTGCGAGGGAAAAGGTTTCTTTGCCCCTTCCCTGCCGAGGGCGAGCAGTCCATGCCAAAAAAGCATCATTGTGCCATCCAGGTCAGCCCTTCATTTGCCCGAATTTTAGCTGGCCGAGTGAGCTGAACAGCCTGCTACCGTCTGCTGAGCAGCTGCTTTTCCTTCAGAGCCTGTGGCTGTGGAGTCCATGGCGCACAGCACATGACAGCACCTTTTCTGTTGCTCGCTCGCTCGCTCGCTGGCCTGCCCAAACCTCAGAGGGAGCATGAGGTGAGAGGCACAGCTGCACGTGGTTGCCTCTTTCAGCAGCTTACACTGCCCGAGGCTGGACTGATGGAGCTGAGCAGAAGCCGAAAGCGAGGAGGAGGGAGTGAGGAACACAACCTAGCTAGCAAAGGTTGTGTGGCTCTTTTGTTTGAACTTCAAAGGCAAGTGGGGGGAGGGAGTGGGGACTTTCTCCAGAGTGCAGAGTGCAGACTCCAAAAGTTAAAAGCAATTTGAACTTTTAAGCACATAATCTCAAAGACAAAACCTCATGAAGTGAGGATCAAGTGTCAGACAGGAGAGATAAGGAGCAACCAGCTTGCTTTGCTGCTGGCGGGGAAAAGGGGGGGTAGACTTCCTGTCTTTCCGTGCACTTGCTCCTTTCCCCTACTGCTGTGAGGAGTGCAGAACGCAGCACCTTGCCTAAAGCAACTTCACATTGGGGGAAAGCATTATTGCTGGGAAAGATGGAAAACATTGCAAAAATAAGGATAGGGATGGGAGAAAGTGGGGGACGCTCTTATGACAATTAACTGTATTCAAGCATGATTATTATTGATATAGTTTTTACTGCTTTTATATGCTCATTCTCAGTGTTCTGGAATATAAGAGTACTAAATCACAAGTGATCACTTGGAGTGATCACCTCTATATTTTCTAGACTGTGCTATATCATGGATGTTTGCAACTTGAGACATGATGTTAACTAATGAAAGAGATGTACAATATGGGTCAGATTATCTGGACATACCACTCATGAAATTTCCATTGCCAGTTGCAGCTTACAAGGTCAGATGTCATTGCTTTGTTTGTCCATCACAGTACTGAATTTTCTTAAGGACCTCGCCTCTGAAAGTGAGGATAACAGCCAGTGTTTGGCATTTTTATTAGGGAATAAACTGAAGATTACATTTTTCTCAGACTAAATGGAATCAACTTTATATTATTGGATTTGGGAAACAAATAGCAATATTTCCATTCTATTTTTAGAGGATGGTCTTGGCGGTGACGGGACTGCTGCCTCTGAGTCCCCAACATCTGCATTCTTATTAATGTAGTGTAAGTGGCCCACTAAAGGAGCCAAATGAGTCTATTAGATAAAAGCAGCAGCAAAACTAATAATAACTAGCTGACCCTGCACAGAGCATCTGTGTGCTAGTTGGGGCCAGCTGTGCCCCTGCAGAGCATCTGTGCCCCTAGTTCTCCCCCCTATGGTTCTCCTCCCAACCCCAGGTTTTTCTTCCCCCAGCCTTAGTCGGCTCTCCCCCCAAGCCTTCTGCCCCATTCTCCTCCCCCCCCCCGCAGCCTCGGGTTCTCCTCCCGCCCACCGCCACTTGCCTTTTCTCCATGGCAAAGCCATCCCGCTGCCGCCTCCCGCCTCCTCTTCCCGGCAGCCTTAGTCCACTGGCCATCCTCCTTCTTCGCCTGCTAGCCAGGCTCCTCCTCAGCCCAGCAGGATTTCGCCCGCCAGCCAGCCTCATTCTCCTCAGGCCGGTGGAGTCTTGACCACCAGCCAGCTGCCTCTTCATGCATGTGCAGAACTCTCACGAGAGTTCCACCACACATGTGATTTCCGCCACGCATCCCCACACATCTGTCCAGCTTAGAGAATTAAGTATATAGATCATCATCATCAAGTACATAATTGGAAATGATCACTTCTGCTTTTATTTACCTACAAATATGTCTTGATCCAGTTTGGGAAGAATATGGGTTGGTGTGAAGCTGCAGGTGTGAAGCTCTTCATCCAGCAGGGTAAAGGTAAAGTGTGCCATCAAGTCGATATCGACACCTGGCGCCTAGCAGGGTACAGCAGCAAATTTGCCTTCTATCTCCACCATTTCCATTGCTGAGCCCCTGGTGGCGCAGTGGTAAAACTGCCACCCTGTAACCAGGAGGTTACATGTTTGATCCTGACCAGGGGCTCAAGGTTGACTCAGCCATCCATCCTTCCGAGGACGGTAAAATAAGTACCCAGAATGTTGGGGGGCAATATGCTAAAAATCATTGTAAACCGCTTAGAGAGCTCCAGCTATAGAGCGGTATATAAATGTAAGTGCTATTGCTATTGCTATTGCTATTTCATAGATAGTGATTTATTTATTTATTACATTTATATCCTAGCCTCTCTCCAGTGAGCTCCATGTTTCTCTTTACCTCTCATTTTATCCTCAAATCAACCCTGTGAGGCAAATTAGACTGAGACATAGTGATCGGCCCAAGTGAACTTCATGGCTAGGTCCCAGGCTGGGTGAACCCAGGACCCAGGCTGGGTGAACTTTGAACCTGGGTCTTCAAATCCTAGTCCAATATGCTAGCCACTACACCATGCTGGGATAGATAGGGCTATGAATCACATTGGGCCAGTAATCACACCTGATGCAATACAGGCTCTATCAGAACATTTTTCATTGCATACAATCGAAAAGCAGTCTTCATTTCTTTCCTCCCATAAGGAATATTCACACTTACTGACTCCCGGAATCAACAACATTACAGAACACCCACTTTTCTTCCGGGGAGGGCGGGGAGAGGAGCCCAAGCAGCCTGCCTGAACCAGGAGGGAGTGGAGACGCACAGAGCCTTAGAGCAGCTACTGCCATGTGTGCTGATAGGAGCATCTACTTATTACTTATAAGTAAGAAAAGATTTAAAAAGAAGTTTACCAAAAATACTGTGACACGACAGTAATACTGTTAGCTACATTAAAATATTTTACATCAAAATGTTCTGTTTTGGTGTTATATTTTATAGGTTGATCTCAGGATTTAAAGGGTGATAAGGCTCAAGGATACTGAAAGCCTTAACCCCTAGCACCAGTTTTGTAGGGTCAATTGTAGAATTGTAGAATTTAGTGGTGATGAATGCACTCAACTCTGCTCCTCAGCATAAGCTGGGCTATCTTTACCAGTAAATAGCACCTGTGGGCATCGGGAGATGGGGTGGGGGAGGTGGCAGTCTGAGGGAATCTATGACAGTGCTGCACACAGCTAATAAGACAAGATTAAAAACTAAACTTGATATATTACAAAGTGCTGGGATAGTTAAGGTATCTAAGGTATATTAAATGCCTGCAATGGTTAGGTAAAAGATAATTCCCCAAATGTTGGTGGTTGATGTTCAGAGGGGAGACATTTCACAGTGCATCAGCCAGCTTGCATAATATGCAAATTAGCTTCAGTGCAATTTGCATGATATGCAAATTAGGCTGCCCAGATTTGGGAAGCTTGAATATGGCAACCCTCCCTGCAGCCAAATTGTCTTGCACAAGTACCACCTAGAGCCTTTGGAGTCAGGTGGTATATACATTAAACTAAACTAAACTAAATAAAATAATAATATTGCAATTGTTGTAAACTGCCCAGAGACTTGCGTTTGGGGCGATATGTACATATGTTAAACAAACAAACAAACAAACTGCTGTGAACCTGAAGACCTCTAATGAAATTGTGTGCCTTGACATCATGTCAGTGTTTGAGCTTGGCAACTTTTCTTTAAGTAGTGTACCTTGGCCTCATGCCAATGCTTATTTTGTGTGTTAATTGACAAATAAAGAGACATTTGAGGAGCAATGAATTCCATCTTATTTTTTTACTTATCTGAACTATCCTTGGATTAGCATAGCCTAATAACACAGGGGTTCATTTTGCTTGGCGTGGAAAGCCTAAGTCAAGCGATTTAGGCGGCATACAAATATGTTAAATAAATAAGATAAGATAAGATATACTGAGGGCTTGGCCTTCAGTCTAACCATTGGCTGCCACCAATATAACATCCTTAGCTTGTGTAACTGGTTCCACTGAGTCACTGAACCTTCTGTGTTTCAAAAAACTATCAAAAATCAGTAGTGGGCAGGTAGGCATGAGGTGATGTGTAAAATAACAGACAGAGACACCAGAAAAATAGTATAAAAACAAGTACAGGTTTACTCTAATAAATGGTTGCAAAAAATCATAAAACAGTTGCAGGAACAAATAATGAAAAATTCATTTTGTTTTTCATTACAGAGTACAGAGTTCAAAATACAAAACAAACAAGCTTGCTAGCCTTTTCTTTCGAGGCCTAGCAGGTTCTAGTAGGACCAGCTCCTTCACTGCTACTGTTCCTAGAGGTTTTAACCCAATCCTATCCTGCTGGTGTTCCAGCCTTCCAGCTCACACAACACTCAGCAGCATACATGCATACACAACTCTTCTCCCACAGTTCTCCTCCTGCTGGCTGTCCAACCCACCCTTTTATCCAGTTCCCCTGCTAGCTGAGCAAAGAAACACCTTTTAAAGTGGAGATTCTCTTATATTTAGCAAGGGGAGAGCAACTGGCCCTATCCAACTCTAGCTTAGCATCCCTCCAGTGGCTGTTGCTGCTGTGTACCTTACGCTCCTTTTTAGATTGTGAGCCCTTTGGGG